>NW_020229326.1:0-2583128 GCF_003227725.1 Camponotus floridanus | reverse complement strand
TTTCTGAATTCTATCGAGATGGACCCAAAACAGCCGTGGCTGTCGTACTTTGCGTCAGATGAAATTCTAATCTACCGTATTTTCCTGTCAAGCCATTCATCGTATTCAGGTAATATGAAAATTAAAGATACGTTTTTGCCAAATTTAGCATTTTGGTAACTGTATTTTCCATTGCTCTTCTAAGTAATATATATTTTCTTCTTTTTTAAACTGCACTAATAGTTTTATCGGCATTATATTCTCCGCTTTCCTTTAGATCGCAGATTCTCTCGTATGACAACGGTCTCCTACATTCAGCAAGTAGAAAATACCGGAGGTATTCTTTGCTAGGATAGATGGCAGCTTCCAGTGAATATCCGTACGAATAACTACAGGTAATCTACATAGTATAGGTTTTAATGCTTTTGATTGACTTTATTAGTTTGACTTTTTCTTTTTCCAAGGTACATAGACCAAAAAATGGAGCAACCAATATAGTAAATCGATAAATTACATTAGCAAACAGTTCCTCTTAGGCTCACGAAGGACCTCGGAGGTTGGGCATCAGTCCAGATAATGCACCAGATGCTCTAGTCGCTTTAAATTCATAGCATAAGAGAATGCGGCACAAAAGTGAGTCTATGATCTAATATTATGCTAAAATATTTAAAGGATTGACAAATATCTACCTTATCATTATTGATAGTAAAAAACATTTTCCGTTAGATTATAAGCTTTCTTCAGAGAGTAACTATGACCTTAGTCCTTACTTTGCAGCCACTTTTAATCCAAGGCGTTGTATTCTGATAATTACTCTGTGTAATTTCGAGTGAAGCTCTTGAGATTGCCAGTCCTGGACATCCGTTGCAGCTGTTAGCAGCAATGTATCATCTGCATAACACGTCATGCAAGTTGATCATCGAACTTCATGTCCAGCACAGAAAATATCCTACATTCCAAAGAAGAGGACCTAAAACAGAGCCCCTGAGGAACTCCACATTCAACAGTTTTATAGTTTCTACACCTCCTTTAACCGGGTAGGCCAATAAGTCTATCATGTAGATACGAATCTATTAAACCTTCTAATGTAAATTGGGGATATGCTTGTTTTTAAGTGCTGCTCGAATAGTTCTCCAAGGAATAGAGTTGAATGCGTTCTGTATGTTCGAGGCTTATAGCAACCATTACCAAATTCATGAGAGAAGGCATCTTCAATTATGTTAATCACTCGTCGTAGAGCATCTATTTGTTGATTTATTTTTCAATAAAACCATACTGATGGACTGATAGTGCGTATTGTGGATTTTTCGCAGAGCCATTGAGTGATTTTTCTTGCTGATCAGACGTTCAATCAGCGCGCTTTACTAATGAATCTCGTCTAGAACACAGATGGGACGAGATTTTGGAATACCCATCATGTTGTCTTCACTCTGTTTAGGAATAAGCACCAATCTACCTTTTTTCCATTCCGCAGGGAAGACACCATCGGAGATACATTTGTTATACATTAAGGTAAGAAGCTCGATAAATTCATCAGGGAATAATTTCATAATCTTGTCAGGGATGCCATCTAAACCAGGAGCTGCACCTTTAGATGTTTTTTCCCCTTATCTCTTTATCAACTTCCGCACATGAGACACCCCATTGATCACTCATCTATAGTTATGGCCATAGAAGGCTAGGATTATGTGTAGTGCCCGTGGGAATAGTGCATCGAGAATTGAATCCCGTTCTTCACTACTTATCCAGTTCTGTTAAGGCTGGGGAAGATTTCCTCAGCTTTACTCATTACGATTTTGAATGGAAGTCCCCAAGGATCTTCATCTATAATTAGAAGTAATTCATTCCAAGCATTAATTTTAGCCTGAGTTATTTTATTTCGTAATTCAGCTTTCAATGTTTTAAAATTTTCTCGTAAATTTAATAGAGTACGCTCATCAAAATCATCTTTATTACGCTTTCTATTATATCGAGTCCATGCTCGTCGAGCAGAGAGCGTGTTTCTTCTAGTATCTTCTATTTCCGAGTTCCACCAATATGAGGATCTCTTAATATAGTTATTACTTTTCTTCTTAGCAGTAAAGTCGGCTGCATCCGCAAGAATCTGTTTAATCTTCTCAGATGCAGCATTGAGATCTATAGCACCTTTAGAGAGCTCACTCATGATTTCCGGGATACGCCATATAATCGCAGCACGAAAGTCTTCTTCATTGATTTTCTTCCAGGACCATGTCTTGATGTATCCACTATGGATTTTGTTAACAGATATTCTAGTCTTTTTCCTAGTCATTTTAGGTGAGTTTCTAGTCATATTTACACTATTTACATTACCGTTGCTAGTCATATTTACACTATTTACATTACCTTTTCTAGTCATATTTACACTATTTACATTTGTCGTACAAGTATTTATTTCGTAATATATGTAATAGTGATCTGATAATGTCTCTTTATGAGTTAGGACTTTCCAGTTGTGGACAAGGCGAACCATGCCAGCAGTACACAATGTTACGTCAATTACAGAAGAACCCTGCGGTCGAACACATGTCGGGGACGATCCTTGATTTAATATACACAAGTCTCTTTCTGAGATCCAATCTTCGAGTAGTCTCCCCCTTGAGTTCGTATTAAGGGAGCCCCACATTGGAGACTTCGCATTTAGATCTCCTGCAATTATTGCAGGTTTATTCAAAGAGTCCACAATATCCGATAAATTGTCAAAGTATTCCAGTGTTTCAGCTCTATCCCAGTTAGGAGATAAGTAGCAAGAAATTATTGTTAATTCACCAAAATCAACAGCTACTATTCCCGGCAAACTTGTTCTGGGAATCATAAGATATCCAGAGATTTCTGGTCTATGATAAATACCACTGAGGCCATCGGAGCTAAGTGCCCATTGTGTAGTAATACTTCTTTGTACTGGCATTTCAGATATAAGGCATACTGCAATATCATTTTCCATCGCACTTTGGAGGAGGAGATTAAGTGCTGGCCGACTTCTATTTATATTACTTTGCAGTATTTTCATCATCCTTGTATTGTCTTGTTACTGGCCTCCGATCCAGATTCGCGCTTGTCACTTTATTCTTAGCTTCCTCTTCACAGAGATAGGAACCAGTTCGATGTCTGGAACTCAGTCCTTTAGCTTCGCAGAGAATACAATGTGCTTGGTTGGTGCAGGAAGCAGCTGAATGCCCATCTTTGCCACACCTAAAACATGCACGCGATCTATCCACTGTAGATTTACAGGCATTTTGATTATGCCCAAGTTCCCAGCACTTGAAACACCTCATTTTCCTGGGTCTTTGGAGCTCCAGGCGTGCATACGTCCATCCAAGTGGGATTTTTCCTGCTTTAGCCGCAGTGATCGCAGCATTAATAGGGCACTTAATCCAGGACATACAGAGTCCATTTCTCATAGGGAGTATAGGTGTAACTGTTACCTCCGTTAATTTGCAGCCGCCTATCTTAGCTATGCTAGCTGCAATTTCCGATGCACCAACAGACTCATCGAAGCCGACAACTCGTATCTCACCTGTTACTTCTGGGGTTGTGACAGCTGCTGAGTCCCCGAGAACTTGAATGGCTCGAGTACGGAGTTCCTTAGCAAGATCCTTGCTGTCAGTCCCAGGAATTTCAATGAGGACTGCGCCATTAGACGTCTTTTTAATTCTGGTAGTATTAATTCCAATTTCTTCTAAGGGGATTTGCCTTCTTAATTGAACTAAGGCATCTGCATATGAAAAGTCCGGGGACTTTCCTTTAACAATAACAGCAGACGCCTTAGGAATCTTTTTCTGCATTATCTGTACCACGCTTTTTCCTCTATTTTGATCCCTGGTGACAGAGTCCTTTTTTCCTTTGTTTATATTTTCTTTGTCACTTGGGACATCACTATCTGTTTTATTTCCAGCTGTCTTTTTATATCTCTTTTTCTTTTTCTTTCTTGACACTTTCTTCCATTCTCCTTTGCTATCATATCCATCTGTTTCTTCTTCTTTCTTATTCTTCTGTATATCACTAATCTCTTTTTCTTTTTCTTTTTCAGGTGCGGCGGATCCAGTGGGACCAGGACCATCAAGGGAACATCGATTGTCTTCGCCAGGAATGATCACCGGATCTTCAACGTGGGAGTCCATCGTATCTTTAGGTAGGTTAGTCACAGGTAAGTTATTTATAGTCTTTTTATTATCATTATCATTAAACTTAGGATAAGCTTTAATTATAACTCTTTTTTCAGGGCTAATTTTCTCGATACTCTTAATTATAGGTTTCACCCTTGGCTGCCTCTGTGGAAGAGGTTTGAGCTCAGGAAATTCTTCAGGAATCTCACCTTTCTTCATGTTAGACTCGAGCATTTCTAACCTCATCTTCATCTTTAAGATTTCATCCACAATTGTATTAGACGCTTCTGTTTGTATATTATATTCTGTATCATTAGTAGATGTTCCAGTTTCTCGTGTCTCCTTAACAGTTTCCTGGGAACTTGTCTTAATATCCGTGTTATATTTTTTCTCCAACTCAGTGATTTGTGTTTTTAATTGCATGTTTTCCTTTTGTGCAGCTTGAAGATCTGCAGCAAGCCTTGCATTTCTCAATTTTAACTGTGAGGAGTCATTAGCACCCAGGGATTGATTATGCAACGCCTTAAAACACGCCGAGATCATCTCTAGGCGTTCTTTGACTCTTTTACTAATCATCCCTTGAAAGGAGCTCTTAATTCGAATTATCTCGATATCATCCACCCATTCAAGGGCTTGAGCAACTAAGTTAGGTACGGAACACTCATACAGCTGCTCCGCATCGATTAAAGGGTGGAGCTTATCCGCAATAGGAGATGTCCTCTTTTTCCTTGAAATAATCTTTTTCTTTTTTGAAGTTACAGATGCCTGTCCTTTGGCTATATCGCTACCAGCATCAGTTTCTAGGACAGTTGTATTATCCGTATCATCTGCTGTCGAAGCAACATGCATCGAGGAATCATCCATTTGCGAGGTAAGCTCTGCGTCTTTTTCTTTAGAGTCATTTTTAAAGCCATTTTTAGAGCCATTTTCATTTTTAGAGCCATTTTTAGAGCCATTTTTATTTTTATTTTTATTACTAACACAAGCTTCAATGACTCTCGTCTTTCTACTGCGTAATCGTGTGCTTATACCATTATCAGATTCTTCAATATCAGAGTCGGAAGGAATAGGATTCCGACCCCTTTTTCTTTTAACCATTTTAATGGAATCACCAATCGACGTTGTAGAATTCATGGAATTCATAGAAACCATAGAAACCATGGATGCAGAATCTTCTTGAGGCAAGTACACGGAGTCCTCTTGAGGCAAGTACACACTATTAAGCAGAGCATCCTCCTCTACATTTGTGATTCCAAGAGGAGCCATAAGAGGATTAACTTCACATACAAGCTCACAAACAAGCTCTTCATAAGATTTTGCAGTAGCATCTACATCTCCAATTGGAGCCTCGGCAGAGACTATGGATTGCTCCTTATCAACAGCTTCACTTCCATCTTGAACTGGAACAAGATCTTGAATTGGAAGAAGATCTTGAGCTGAGGGAAGATCTTGGGATGGAACAAGATCCTTAAACGTCAGTATAGGACTCAATCCTTGCACCGAGTCCAACACAGGCTCCGGTAAAGCGGATCCAGAGCTTCGACCATCTCCCACTTCTTCTTTCTCCTCCTCTCTCTCTTTCAATGGGTTTTGTTTAAGGAAATTCATGATTATAGGATTTCAGGATTATGACGGTTCGCCCATCGTGGGAACCCCACCGCGGTGGGGTTACTATCCCCGCCAGTACGTTTAACCTAGCAAAAGTGAACGACAACCGAGAAGCGGCTTTCAGGTGGCCAACCCTAGTCGTTCACGGTGACTCTACTAAAAAGGTTCCTGGAGAGGGCCAGGTCCACAAATGATGTTAAAGGTTTAACGTCACCCCTATCGAATGGGCCCCGTGGATCCGAACCACGGGTAACCCAGACCTCGGGCTAGACGGTGCCGGGATTTACCCTACCCGGCTCCGGGTATGAGGAAATACTGGCCAGGTAATCCTCCACACACGCGCCCAGTTACCCAGCTTCAACCCCGGCATAGGCTCGGTGGTGCAAGGGGAGCGGTTTTCCCACGTTTAACATAGCCCTTCAGGTGGTCTTTGCCTGGACAAGTCCAGGACTTATGCACCCACGTCTTCCAGGCCAGAGGTCAGGTACAGACTTCACCCTTGCAACCACCGTCGGGGGGGCTACTACTCCCCCCCTTGGTTAGTCTACCGGGAATATCCACCGGGGCCGGCCGCGTCCCATTCACACACACATTCACACACACACCCATACATGGCTATTGGAAAGAAGGGAGCCACCCTTACGAAGAATAAGAGGGGGATTTGGGGACAATGGGGAGGAAAGGATGGGAAAAAAGGGGTTGGAACACATGCGCAAGACGCGCCATTCACACATACACACTCACATTCACACACCAGGAATTGGAGATCCGGGGTCCAAGGGGAGGAAAAGGAGGTAAGGTAGGGATGGGTAAGAGAAGCAGAGAAGGGATGTATGGGGATAGGAGCATGAACGGGGGATACAAGAGGATTGGGGTGTTTTTCCACCCTTAACGGGATCCTCAACCCGGGCGATTGCAGTCAGGGCCGCCTACCCCTATGCGCATCAGGCCAGAGTGCCCGGAGGGAGCGCAACCCCCCTTCCTCCCCTTCCGGGGAGGGAAGTGCAATGCAGGCTCTTGGTCACCGCCCCCCGGTCCCCGGGCCCCCCCGACACGAAAGTGTCGAGGTGGGGGCCCGAGAGACCCACCGGGCCCCCCCCGACACCTAGGTGTCGAAGTGGGGGGCCCGATGGGCCCGGAGACCGGGGGGCGGCTAAGCCCCTCCACCACGTCAAGGTGGCCTGCAATCGGAGGAGTGCACCCTTCAAAGAGGGCCGAAAACAAGGTCCGTAACGCTGCGGGTCCAAGTGCATCTGGACCACGCACGCCGGCCACCCTGCCCACTAATTTTTTCCCCCTCTGCCGGGGGACCACCACTGGTGGTGTCCCCCCAGGTGTCCAGCCACCCAGGGGGACCCAGATGATTCGCGTGTGCCTTCGCTTGTTTTAGAGTGGGGTAAGGCAGGCCCCCACTAGGTAGACTCCTGTATTGAGAGATGTGCCTTCCTCTCGACCGAGCTCCCCTCATTTTAATTAGAGGGGCCCTCTCACCTAGGCAGAATCGGCAGAGAAGTATCGCGTCGACTACTACTCGGGGGGACGCCAGCCCCGGCGTTTGGTCGACGGTCCCGCTCGATCGCTAGGCCGGCACACCGCCCGTTCAGGCACTAACCATTTGACCGAGGTGATCACATTGGAGATACACCTCGGCACCGCAGATGCCTCCGCGTTTTCCGGCTGGAGGAAGGCATACCCCACCTTGTGGATGAAAGGCTTGGGACCACCCAAGTCTGCTGATGTTCCCGGGTCCCACCGACCCTATCCGTATGAGCACCCAAGTACCCGCTGAGCCCAAGAACCGAAGTTCCCCGGTTCCACCGACCCTATCCGAATGGAAACCTACAGACCCAGCAAAGCACTAAAGGGACACCAGCAGACCATTACAGTGGTCCCCTCACCCTCATCGACCCTGCCCGTGTCCCTGCATCCGACTTTTTATACAGGAGGAATGCAGACTCCTGTTGAGATATGTCAGCCTCGGGGTCAGCGACCCGTCACTTGACATGCCTCGCCACTCGACGGCATCCGTGACTCGAAATAAGCGTGCATCCGATTTTTCCGGAGGGTGATGCACTAACCCTCGCTGCATCTCCTACCCGACGCGAGCTAACCTGAAAAGAAAAACCTGAAAGAAAAATAAGAATTAGCTTAAAACTAACTTAAAAACTACCTTATAACTAACTTAAAATTAACTTAAACTAACTTAGAACTAACGAAAACAAAAAACGCTGAATTGATCTCATCGCAGATCAACCAGCACCGGACGCCTTCGAGTTTTTCAAAGATGGGGAAGGCGCACCCCACTCTGTGGATGAAAGGCTCGGGAGCATCTGTCCGCCTCAGCTTCCTCGGGTTCCACCGACCCTATCCGAATGGAAACCCTATGACCCGCTTGAGCCCAGGAACCGAAGTTCCCCGGTCCCACCGACCCTATCCGAATGGAAACCTCCGGACCCAAGCGAGCCAGAAACCTTAGCGGAGGTTTCGATGCTCCCCTCACCCTCATCGACCCTTCCCGTGTCCCTGCATCCGCGTTTTTAGACAGGAGGAATGCAGACTCCTGTTGGCCCACGTGACTCGAAGTAAATGTGCATCCGGATTTCCGGAGGGTGATGCACAACCCTCACCTCACCTCCCGCTTTCGCCGCGAAGGTGGGCATCCTACCCGCAACAAAAAGAACTACCGCGAGAGCGAAAACAAAAAACGCTGAATTGATCTCATCGCAGATCAACCAGCACCGGACGCCTTCGAGTTTTTCAAAGCTGGGGAAGGCGCACCCCACTCTGTGGATGAAAGGCTCGGGAGCATCTGTCCGCCTCAGTTCCCTCGGGTTCCACCGACCCTATCCGAATGGAAACCCTATGACCCGGTTGAGCCCAGGAACCGAAGTTCCCCGGTCCCACCGACCCTATCCGAATGGGAACCTCCGGACCCAAGCGAGCCAGAAACCTTAGCGGAGGTTTCGATGCTCCCCTCACCCTCATCGACCCTTCCCGTGTCCCTGCATCCGCGTTATTAGACAGGAGGAATGCAGACTCCTGTTAGCCCCCGTGACTCGAAGTAAATGTGCATCCGGATTTCCGGAGGATGATGCACAACCCTCGCCTCACCTCCCGCTTTCGCCGCGAAGGTGGGCATCCTACCCGAAGTTTCTAAACCCGTCTCCCGGTAGAGGCGGCTTGTGCAGCAGTGTCCCAATCGAGATACCAATATCTCGGTCGAGACACCACCGCACCCGGCTGCCTGCGTTTATTTATACAGGGGTGGGCAGGCCCCCTGTCGCCGACGTGCAACGCCGACTCCTAACCCGTGTCCCCGCCTCCGCGTTTTTTATTTAAAGCGAGGGGAGGCGGACCCCCGCTTGCGGTATGTTGACCGGTGGATTCAAGTGGGTCTTCCACAGGAACCCATCACCCAACATAACCACGCCATACGGGCACACGTGACTCGAGTTAAATGTGCATCCGGTTTTCCGGAGGGTGATGCACCACCCCTCAACCTCACCTCCCGCTTGAAGAGCGGAAGATGGGCTTCCTACCCGAGAGAAGCTCCGCCTCCACGTGGAGACGGTGTTGTGCTGTGTTGTTTCCATCGGGAAACACTATCGTGCTTCGCGACGGAAGTCAACACTGCACCCGGCTGCCTTCGATTTTTTATACAAGGGTGGGCAATCCCCCTGTTGCCGACGTGCGACGCCGGCTCCTTCCCGTGTCACCGCCTCCGGATTTTTTATTTAAAGCGAGGGGAAGGCGGACCCTTCGCTTGCGGTATGTCAGCCTCCAGGTACCGTAAACACAGTACCCTTCACCTGACATAAGGACCGCTCCACTCGACGGTTCCCGAGACTCGACATAAGTATGCCTCCGATTTTTCCGGAGGGTGAGGCACCAACCCTCTTGAAAGCAAGCCGCGACCCGAAGACTCTACTGCCCGGTGGCCAAAAAGATGGTGGATTTCCGCGTCTCTCCGAGGAGAGACCCGAACTCCACCCGCACACACACTCACACACACACCAACCTAACCTAACCTAACCTAACCTGACCTGACCTGACCTGACCTGACCTGACCTGACCTGACCTGACCTGACCTGACCTGACCAATCCTGACCAATCCTGACCAATCCTGACCAATCCACGTGAGAAGGCTGGCGCGCACGAGCGAAGACTCCCAAACCACTTGCGACGACTGCCACGCATGTGAGAAGACTTCCTATGACGCGCGAAGAGTATCACGCATTCGCGAAGACTCCCAATCACGTGCGATGACAGCCGCGCATGCGACAAGCCTCCCAATAACGCGCGAAGACTGCCGCGCATGCGAGAAGACTCCCAATGACGCGCGAAGACTGCCGCGCATGCGACAAGCCTCCCAATCACGTGCTAAGACTGCCGCGCATGCGACAAGCCTCCCAATCACTTTCAAAGACTGCCGCGCATGCGAGAAGACTCCCAATGACGCGCGAAGGCTATCACGTATGCGCGAAGACTCCCAATCACATGCGAAGACTGCCGCGCATGCGAAAAGACTCCCAATCACGTGCGAAGACTGCCGCGCATGCGACAATCCACTCAATCACGTGCGAAGACTGCCGGGCATGCGAGAAGACTCCCAATCACGTGCAAAGACTGCCCCGCATGCGTGAAGACTCCCAATCACGTGCGAAGACTGCCGCGCATGCGAGAAGACTCCCAATCACGTGCGATGACTGCCGCGCATGCGAGAAGGCTCCCAATGACGCGCGAAGACTGCCGCGCATGCGAGAAGACTCCCAATGACGCTCGAAGACTGCCACGTTTGCGAGAAGACTCCCAATCACGTGCGAAGACTGCCGCGCATGCGAGAAGACTCCCAATGACGCGCGAAGACTGCCGCGCATGCGAGAAGACTCCCAATGCCGCGCGAAGACTGCCGCGCATGCGAGAAGACTCCCAATGACGCGCAAGGACTGCCGCGCATACGAGAAGACTCCCTATGACGCGCGAAGACTGCCGCGCATGCGAGAAGGCTCCCAATGACGCGCGAAGACTGCCCCGCATGCGAGAAGACTCCCAATGACGCGCGAGGACTGCCGCGCATGCGAGAAGACTCCCAATCACGTGCGAAGACTGCCGCGCATGCGAGAAGACTCCCAATGACGCGCGAAGACTGCCGCGCATGCGAGAAGACTCCCAATGACGCGCGAAGACTGCCGCGCATGCGAGAAGACTCCCAATCACGTGCGAAGACTGCCGCGCATGCGTGAAGACTCCCAATGACGCGCGAAGGCTATCACGTATGCGCGAAGACTCCCAATGACGCGCGAAGACTGCCACGTTTGCGAGAAGACTCCCAATCACGTGCGAAGACTGCCGCGCATGCGAGAAGACTCCCAATGACGCGCGAAGACTGCCGCGCATGCGAGAAGACTCCCAATGACGCGCGAAGACTGCCGCGCATGCGAGAAGACTCCCAATCACGTGCAAAGACTGCCCCGCATGCGAGAAGACTCCCAATCACGTGCGAAGACTGCCGCGCATGCGAGAAGACTCCCAATCACGTGCGATGACTGCCGCGCATGCGAGAAGGCTCCCAATGACGCGCGAAGACTGCCGCGCATGCGAGAAGACTCCCAATGACGCGCGAAGGCTGCCACGTTTGCGAGAAGACTCCCAATCACGTGCGAAGACTGCCGCGCATGCGAGAAGACTCCCAATGACGCGCGAAGACTGCCGCGCATGCGAGAAGACTCCCAATGCCGCGCGAAGACTGCCGCGCATGCGAGAAGACTCCCAATGACGCGCAAGGACTGCCGCGCATACGAGAAGACTCCCTATGACGCGCGAAGACTGCCGCGCATGCGAGAAGGCTCCCAATGACGCGCGAAGACTGCCCCGCATGCGAGAAGACTCCCAATGACGCGCGAGGACTGCCGCGCATGCGAGAAGACTCCCAATCACGTGCGAAGACTGCCGCGCATGCGAGAAGACTCCCAATGACGCGCGAAGACTGCCGCGCATGCGAGAAGACTCCCAATGACGCGCGAAGACTGCCGCGCATGCGAGAAGACTCCCAATCACGTGCGAAGACTGCCGCGCATGCGTGAAGACTCCCAATGACGCGCGAAGGCTATCACGTATGCGCGAAGACTCCCAATGACGCGCGAAGACTGCCACGTTTGCGAGAAGACTCCCAATCACGTGCGAAGACTGCCGCGCATGCGAGAAGACTCCCAATGACGCGCGAAGACTGCCGCGCATGCGAGAAGACTCCCAATGACGCGCGAAGACTGCCGCGCATGCGAGAAGACTCCCAATGACGCGCGAGGACTGCCGCGCATGCGAGAAGACTCCCAATGACGCGCGAAGACTGCCGCGCATGCGAGAAGACTCCCAATCACGTGCGAAGACTGCCGCGCATGCGAGAAGACTCCCAATGACGCGCGAAGACTGCCGCGCATGCGAGAAGACTCCCAATGACGCGCGAACACTGCCGCGCATGCGAGAAGACTCCCAATCACGTGCGAAGACTGCCGCGCATGCGTGAAGACTCCCAATGACGCGCGAAGGCTATCACGTATGCGCGAAGACTCCCAATCACGTGCGAAGACTGCCGCGCATGCGACAAGCCTCCCAATCACGTGCGAAGACTGCCGCGCATGCGACAATCCTCCCAATCACGTGCGAAGACTGCCGCGCAAATGAGAAGACTCCCAATCACGTGCGAAGACTGCCGCGCATGCGAGAAGACTCCCAATGACGCGCGACAGCTGCCACGCACGCGCGAAGACTCCCAATCACGTACTAAGACTGCCGCGCACGCGCGAAGACTCCCAATCACGTACTAAGACTGCCGCGCATGCGACAAGCCTCCCAATCACGTGCGAAGACTGCCGCGCATGCGACAAGCCTCCCAATCACTTTCGAAGACTGCCGCGCATGCGAGAAGACTCCCAATGACGCGCGAAGGCTATCACGTATGCGCGAAGACTCCCAATCGCATGCGAAGACTGCCGCGCATGTGAAAAGACTCCCAATCACGTGCGAAGAATGCCGCGCATGCGAGAAGACTCCCAATCACGTTCGAAGACTGCAGCGCATGCGACAAGCCTCCCAATCACGTGCGATGACTTCCGCGCATGCGAGAAGACTCCCAATCACGTGCGAAGACTGCCGCGCATGCGAGAAGACTCCTAATGACGCGCGACAGCTGCCACGCACGCGCGAAGACTCCCAATCACGTACTAAGACTGCCGCGAATGCGACAAGCCTCCCAATCACGTGCGAAGACTGCCGCGCATGCGACAAGCCTCCCAATCACTTTCAAAGACTGCCGCGCATGCGAGAAGACTCCCAATGACGCGCAAAGGCTATCACGTATGCGCGAAGACTCCCAATCACATGCGAAGACTGCCGCGCATGCGAAAAGACTCCCAATCACGTGCGAAGAATGCCGCGCATGCGAGAAGACTCCCAATCACGTGCGAAGACTGCCGCGCATGCGAGAAGACTCCCAATCACGTTCGAAGACTGCAGCGCATGCGACAAGCCTCCCAATCACGTGCGAAGACTGCCGCGCATGCGAGAAGACTCCCAATGACGCGCGAAGGCTATCACGTTTGCGAGAAGACTCCCAATGACGCGCGAAGACTGCCGCTCTTGCGAGAAGACTCCCAATCACGTGCGAAGACTGCCGCGCATGCGAGAAGACTCCCAATGACGCGCGAAGGCTATAACGTTTGCGCGAAGACTCCCAATCACGTGCGAAGACTGCCGCGCATGCGAGAAGACTCCCAATCACGTGCGAAAACTGCCGCGCATGCGAGAAGACTCCCAATCACGTTCGAAGACTGCCGCGATTGCGAGAATACTCCCAATCACATGCGAAGACTGCCGCGCATGCGAGAAGACTCTCAATGACGCGCGAAAGCTGCCACTCATGCGCGAAGACTCCCAATCACGTTCGAAGACTGCCGCGCATGCGAGAAGACTCCCAATGACGCACAAAGGCTATCACGTATGCGCGGAGACTCCAAATCACATGCGAAGACTGCCGCGCATGCGAGAAGACTCCCAATGACGCGCGAAGGCTATCCCGTATGCGCGAAGACTCCCAATCACGTGCGAAGACTTCCGCGCATGTGAGATGACTCCCAATCACGTGCGAAGTCTGCCGCGCATGCGACAAGCCTCCCAATCACGTGCGAAGACTGCCGCGCATGCGAGAAGACTCTCAATGACGCGCGAAAGCTGCCACTCATGCGCGAAGACTCCCAATCACGTGCGAAGACTTCCGCGCATGCGAGAAGGTTCCTAATCACCTGCGATGACTGCCGCGCTTGCGAGAAGACTCCCAATCACGTGCGATGACTGCCGCGCATGCGAGAAGGTTCCTAATCACCTGCGATGACTGCCGCGCATGCGAGAAGACTCCCAATCACGTGCGAAGACTGCCGCGCATGCGAGAAGACACTCAATGACGCGCGAAAGCTGCCAATCATGCGCGAAGACTCCCAATCACGATCGTAGACTTCCGCGCAAGTGAGAAGACTCCCAATGACGCGCGAAGGCTATCACGTATGTACGAAGACTCCCAATCAGGAGCGAGGATTGCCGTGCGTGCGCGAAGACGTCCAATCAGGCGCGAGAACTGCCGCGCACTCGCCAAGACTCCCAATCAGGCACGAGGACTGCTGAACATGCGCGAAATTGCAAATTTAAAGGTTTAAAGGTTTAAATTTCGTTGGCGCTACCATTGGTTGAACAATGAAGCAACTACTTACTTCTTTGTTCAACCAATGGTTGACGCTACCTTTTAGCGACAATGAAATTATCTTCCTTTAAGATGCGGCCTCATTGACGCTAAAAAGTAGCGTCAACCATTGGTTGAACAATGAAGCAACTATACTTACCTCCTTGTTCAACCAATGATTGACGCTACTTTTTAGCGTCAATGAGGCCGCACCTTTATTCCTCCATTGTCCTCCAGACGGTCCTTTTATGTAATAAATATAATGCTCCATCTGTATGCGTAATACGGCTATGCTCCGAGATGTAGGAATTACCTGGTCTGAAGTACTGTCGATCTTGTCGACGTTTGTGGTTTAATTAATCGATTCAATGATTATTGTATATAAATCATCGAATATCTTACTTATATTTTGATCTGTCGAAAAAATTATTACATTGACATTATAGATCAATATATATAATTGCAAATTTATAATTTAATATTGCTAGTCAAATGCCTAATGTCATAATGTCTAAGAATGTATATTATATATATTGATGTATATGATAATGTTAAAAATTAAAAATAAATTGCCATCAGTATTAAATAATTAAATAAAAATGGAGGAGAGAGCAATGCTATGGATGCTTTCTCTTGTTATGTTTGTTGGATCTTGTCTTGGAGCTGGATCACTGCCATTAAGTTAAATAAATTTATCAGAAGAAGTAAGATATAGAAGTGAAGAAGAATATTTTATGTAATATAAAATTATGTATGTATATAATAGGTGTATATCAGAATTCATTGTATCTTGTAATTTACGTGCAATATGTTTTCCATAGGACAAGTTACAATTAGTTTCAATATTAGGAGCAGGACTCCTTGTTGGTTACTGCGCTAGCGATTATACCTGACTGTACCTGAGGGTGTAAGAGCATTATTTACTGTGGATGGTATTACTAATGAAAAAGGTTCATATAGTAGTATAGTGCAATTGCATGTTTACTGATTACCATATTTCATGAAATTAACATCTGATTAATAGTATTCCTGTTCTTTTTTCTTTTTTTACAGGCAATTTACATACTTTAACTTGGAATTAGTTTAGTACTTGGTTTATGCTTTTAATTGATCAATGTTCAGCCAGAAAAAGTGGAGGAAGACAAGAAAAGTATTACAGCAACTTTAGGTCTTATAGTAGATGCTGCTAGTTGATTGGCGGTGTTGCATTGGGAGCTGCTGCTACTACATCTCAAGCTGATGTCGAAGTGTCTTAGTTTTTCTTCGCAATAATGTTACACAAGGTAAGAAGGTTATATACAATGTTTCAGAAATGAATTAACAAGCGCTTATAAAATATGTAAGTTAATATAATTAGCTTATCAATTTTTTTTATCGCTGAACATTAAATTATATTTTATAGGCGCCAGATGCATTTGGACTTGTGTCAATTTCTTCTTCATGAAGGTGTAGATAGAAAGTAAGAAAATAAGCAGACACTTATTAATTTTCTCTCTTGCGGCAACGTGTCTTGCACTTGTGACATATTTTGGAATTGGAAAAGTAATGTGAGTGAGTAATGTAAGCTATGTTTAGCCATAATAACTCTTTATATATATTCTAAAGATATTTCTACACAAAGTTTATGTAACAATATTGTATGGAAATATTACATTAGTATAGTAAATCTTATATTTGGATGAGGGCACTTTTACGAATTACATCCTTTTCCTGTCACTTAAAAAGAAGAAAACTTTAAGATTTCCAATTTATTTCAAATAAATAATAATTATAATTAATTAATAACAAATAAATTAAAGTTTTTATTAAAATAAATTTGTTTAAATGAGTACAGAATATGAGAATACTAATATTAACGTAAAATTAATATGTATGGTCATATTGCTCATAATCTCATCTAAATTTAATTTAAATATTTGCAATTTTGGTAATAATACAAGTAAAACTTGTATCAAGTAATATGAATATAATTTTGAATTTATTTTTAAGCTAAAAATCTTGGACCTTACTTTGTATCTAAAACATCCAACAATTTAGAGGGACTTTCTATTAAAGGACTTTAATTCTCTATATATATATATATCTACTGACAATTTCGAAATTAAAAATAAATAATATTTAATGTTTATTAAAGGCTATTCAGTATTTTCCTTTCTATAATATATCTAAAATCATTGAAATAGATGATCTGCTGATATTTTTAACTAAAATAGATTGAAACTGATTGGAGAACCTACTTGTTTTAAAAACTCTTCAAAATAATCGTTTTACAGTACATTTTTCAAGATTACTTATTAATTAATATTATAATATTGTTACATTACGTTAGATAAAGATTTCATTATCTTGCCTACATATTTTTTCTTCCTATTATACAAATTAATATTTTAATTTTGTTAAAGAGTATATGGAATGTATCGCAAGATGTGTACACATACAGTTACACCCATATGCGCACTATACTTGTTTCTTTTGCTGTATACATATGCGTATTGTTTAATAGAAACATTTATTATCTGAAAGGAAAAAATGTTCCTGCTGATGCACAAAAGCGTAACGTCATATACTGATATATCTAAACACTTATGATACTTGCCCTACAGAATGACATAATTTAGATAAAGGAAAATACTTAAATAAAGTGTGTTAGTATTTTGTTTTATATTATAGAAACAAATTTGATGTAAAGTTTATATAATTGAAGTTGCATAAAATTACTCTGCTTGCTACAGTATGCTTGCAGATATCCAAACTGTCGAAACGCAATCTCTGCAATATACAATTGTTGTATGCATATATGTATGCAAAACATATAATGGTGCAAGTTGGGAAAAAAATGCTTTACGATTTAGAACAGATACATTAGAAGCAATTGTACTAAGCATTTAACGAATAAAATTCATTTATATATTATTTATTTGCCCAATATTTCTGTTATTAAATTACGTAATTTTTCCTTAACAGACACCTATTGTAATGAAATAACATACAGTGCACAAGATAGTTAATCAATATATATTATAGAGAAACAATAGAAAATCCGGGTACTAATTTTAGATATTTTTTTAAAGGATGAATGTTGTTTGTGTATATATTTCCTATCGATATGTACAAATAAAACTTGTATATACATTTAGGACATTCAGGACTGCCGCGCAAGACTGCACGCGCCAATCAGGCGCGAGAACGGACGCGGACGCGCGAAGACTCCCAATCAGGAGTGAGGACTGCAGTGCGTGCGCGAAGACGTCCAATCAGGCGCGAGAACTGCCGCGCACGCCGCCAAGACTCCCAATCAGGCGCGAGGACTGCCGCGGACGCGCGAAGACTGCCAATCAGGAGCGAGGACTGCCGCGCACGCCGCCAAGACTCCCAATCAGGCGCGAGGACTGCCGAACATGCGCGAAATTGCAAATTTAAAGGTTTAAAGGTTTAAAATTTCGTTGGCGCTAAAATGTAGCGTCAGCCATTGGTTGAACAATGAAGCAACTACTTACTTCTTTGTTCAACCAATGGTTGACGCTGCCTTTTAGCGACAATGAAATTATCTTCCTTTATTCCTCCATTGTCCTCCAGACGGTCCTTTTATGTAATAAATATAATGCTCCATCTGTATACGTAATACGTCTATGCTCCGAGATGTAGGAATTACCTGGTCTGAAGTACTGTCGATCTTGTCGACGTTTGTGGTTTAATTAATCGATTCAATGATTATTGTATATAAATCATCGAATATCTTACTTATATTTTGATCTGTCGAAAAAATTATTACATTGACATTATAGATCAATATATATAATTGCAAATTTATAATTTAATATTGCTAGTCAAATGCCTAATGTCATAATGTCTAAGAATGTATATTATATATATTGATGTATATGATAATGTTAAAAATTAAAAATAAATTGCCATCAGTATTAAATAATTAAATAAAAATGGAGGAGAGAGCAATGCTATGGATGCTTTCTCTTGTTATGTTTGTTGGATCTTGTCTTGGAGCTGGATCACTGCCATTAAGTTAAATAAATTTATCAGAAGAAGTAAGATATAGAAGTGAAGAAGAATATTTTATGTAATATAAAATTATGTATGTATATAATAGGTGTATATCAGAATTCATTGTATCTTGTAATTTACGTGCAATATGTTTTCCATAGGACAAGTTACAATTAGTTTCAATATTAGGAGCAGGACTCCTTGTTGGTACTGCGCTAGCGATTATACCTGACTGTACCTGAGGGTGTAAGAGCATTATTTACTGTGGATGGTATTACTAATGAAAAAGGTTCATATAGTAGTATAGTGCAATTGCATGTTTACTGATTACCATATTTCATGAAATTAACATCTGATTAATAGTATTCCTGTTCTTTTTTCTTTCTTTACAGGCAATTTACATACTTTAACTTGGAATTAGTTTAGTACTTGGTTTATGCTTTTAATTGATCAATGTTCAGCCAGAAAAAGTGGAGGAAGACAAGAAAAGTATTACAGCAACTTTAGGTCTTATAGTAGATGCTGCTAGTTGATTGGCGGTGTTGCATTGGGAGCTGCTGCTACTACATCTCAAGCTGATGTCGAAGTGTCTTAGTTTTTCTTCGCAATAATGTTACACAAGGTAAGAAGGTTATATACAATGTTTCAGAAATGAATTAACAAGCGCTTATAAAATATGTAAGTTAATATAATTAGCTTATCAATTTTTTTTATCGTTAAACATTAAATTATTTTTTATAGGCGCCAGATGCATTTGGACTTGTGTCATTTCTTCTTCATGAAGGTGTAGATAGAAAGTAGTAAGAAAATAAGCAGACACTTATTAATTTTCTCTCTTGCGGCACCGTGTCTTGCACTTGTGACATTATTTTGGAATTGGAAAAGTAATGTGAGTGAGTAATGTAAGCCATGTTTGCCATAATAACTCTTTATATATATTCTAAAGATATTTCTACACAAAGTTTATGTAACAATATTGTATGGAAATATTACATTAGTATAGTAAATCTTATATTTGGATGAGGGCACTTTTACGAATTACATCCTTTTCCTGTCACTTAAAAAGAAGAAAACTTTAAGATTTCCAATTTATTTCAAATAAATAATAATTATAATTAATTAATAACAAATAAATTAAAGTTTTTATTAAAATAAATTTGTTTAAATGAGTACAGAATATGAGAATACTAATATTAACGTAAAATTAATATGTATGGTCATATTGCTCATAATCTCATCTAAATTTAATTTAAATATTTGCAATTTTGGTAATAATACAAATAAAACTTGTATCAAGTAATATGAATATAATTTTGAATTTATTTTTAAGCTAAAAATCTTGGACCTTACTTTGTATCTAAAACATCCAACAATGTAAAGCGACTTTTTATTAAAGGACTTTAATTCTCTATATATATCTACTTACAATTTCGGAATTAAAAATAAATAATATTTAATGTTTATTAAAGGCTATTCAGTATTTTCCTTTCTATAATATATCTAAAATCATTGAAATAGATGATCTGCTGATATTTTTAACTAAAATAGGTTGAAATTGATTGGAGAACCTACTTGTTTTAAAAACTCTTCAAAATAATCGTTTTTACAGTACATTTTTCAAGATTACTTATTAATTAATATTATAATATTGTTACATTATGTTACATAAAGATTTCATTATCTTGCCTACATATTTTTTCTTCCTATTATACAAATTAATATTTTAATTTTGTTAAAGAGTATATGGAATGTATCGCAAGATGTGTACACATACAGTTACACCCATATGCGCACTATACTTGTTTCTTTTGCTCTATACATATGTGTATTGTTTAATAGAAACATTTATTATCTGAAAGGTAAAATGTTCCTGCTGATGGACAAAAGCGTAACCATATACTGATATATCTAAACACTTATGATACTTGCTCTACAGAATGACATAATTTAGAGCAAATACTTAAAGAAAATGTGTTAGTATTTTGTTTTATATTATAGAAACAAATTTGATGTAAAGTTTATATAATAAAGTTGCATAAAATTACTCTTCTTGCTACAGTATGCTTGCAGATATCCAAACTGTCGAAACGCAATCTCTGCAATATACAATTGTTGTAAATATATGTATGCAAAACATATAATGGTGCAAGTTGGAAAAAAATGCTTTACGATTTAGAACAGATACATTAGAAGCAATTGTACTAAGCATTTAACGAATAAAATCATTTATATATTATTTATTTGCCCAATATTTTTGTTATTAAATTACATTATTGTTGCTTAATAGATACCGATTGTAATGAAATAACATACAGTGCACAAGATAGTTAATCAATATATATTATAGAGAAACAATAGAAAATGCGGGTACTAATTTTAGATATTTAGATATTTTAAAGAATGAATGTTATTTGCATATATTTCCTATCGATATATACAAATAAAATTTGTATATATATTTACATTCAGGACTGCTGCGCACGCGCGAAGACTCCCAATCAGCCGCGAGGACTGCCGCACACGCGCCAAGACTCCCAATCACGTGCGAAGACTCCCAATCAGGAGCGAGGACTGCCGTGCATGCGCGAAGACGTCCAATCAGGCGCGAGAACTGCCGCGCACGCGCCAAGACTCCCAATCAGGCGCGAGGACTGCCGCTCATACGTGAAGCTCCCAATTAGGCGCGAGGACTGCCGCGCATGCGCGAAGACTCCCGGAAAGACGCGCGGAAGTATTTACGAACATGCGCGAAATTGCACCTTTGAGGTGCCATTTCATTGACTCTAAAATTTAGTGTCAACCATTGTTTGAACAATAAAGCAACTGCTTACTTCTTTGTTCAACCAATGGTTGACGCTACTTTTTAGCGACAATAAAATTTCACTTTAACGCCAAGCTTACTCCACTTATTGTAGACGACGCTTGAGAATGCTTTGTCTAGTTACACACGTCATTTGGGTGACACATATTAAGCCGGATCTACATTGGTTGTATCGTAACGTCGTAAGTCATAGGCAAATTGATCAATCAATCATGGTTGATTATTTTTGAAATAATCGAATATGATTGGTCTTACGACGTACTTGCGACGTTACGATACGACCAATGTAGATTCGGCTTTATGTACAAAGTCAATGGGAGTTAGCGATCTAGTTATAGTATAGATATCTGTGGTTTATAAGCGCAATCACAAAAGTTATGTTGGTGACAGTGGAGAAAATGGCCGTGCATATCTATGCCGCAGAGTTTACAGATTCCAGCAAGAGATAGATTCGCGTGTCGCCAATAGAACTCGTCAAAATTATACCCGCTTGTGTCTTAAGTAGTGCGTAATTCTCTCTTTTCCTTGGACGAATCTCCCGTAACAAGAAGCACAAGATCTAAGTTGACGGCAACTACATACATTCCGGTGGATTTTGCAGCTTGACGGAGAGAGGGAAAGCAGTGTGTCGTGTCCAGAACTTCCAGACTAATTGCTTTATCACGTGAAACAGGTAAGCTAATGTTCGCGAGAGATATCTTCATGTTTTTCACGTTTGTTTTTAATGGTTCGGGGCGCTAAGTCCATTCTAGCGTCATACATTGAAACATGGCACGATCTTATCTCGGCAAAACCGCCCGAAGCGAGAGCAGTATATGCGGCGCCTTGTTCTCTCTCCCTCCCCCCCCTGCCTTCTTTCTCTCTCTCTCTTTCTATAGTTGCATCGAGCAGTCTGTTCCTTTTAGCTGCGCTTCTTTACACTTTGTGCGTTCAAAATCAGATTACTCACATATATTAGTACGTTGAAGAGAAGGGAATTATAGATAGATAGATAGGTAGGTGAACAGATAAGTACGAAAAAGATATAAGATTCCTCTCTGTGAAAAAATCTGTGCCTGTATTTACGCGTAATATTATACGAACATCACGGTATCACGCGGAGCAAATCCTGTCTCTCGCTGACGATGATGACGACGACAACGACGACTCTCGATCTCATCTTACGCGTTGTGCCGATTTCCAGCCGTATGTGAGGGCGTGTTCATACGAGAACTAACTGCTTACGCGGATGTGTTTTCGAAAATTTAGAATCAAAACAACACTCTTACACGCATCGGCGACATTGACGAATGACGTGACTTAAGGGTACTTGTCAAAATTGTGTCAATCCGCGTGATCGAACGTCAACACCTGTCGATGATTCCATCATTCATTCTCTCTCTCCCCCCTCTCTCCCTTTCTCCTCCCCTCCTCTCTCTCGCTCGCTTGCTTTCGTTCATCTTCTCTCTTTTTCCGTTTTGTCTTTCTCTATCATTGTTCGCTTCGTTCGTTCATTCACGTGATTTCTCATTTTCTTATCGTTTGTTACGCTGTGCTTATTTATTACGCTCGCGATGTAGACGTATCTTGCGCGATACAAACACACTCGTGGACCGAAACGACGCTATCGACCAGAAGCGACGAGGACGACGACGACGACGACGACGACGACAGCGGCGGCGGCGGCGACGGATCGTATTCGCTAAGGATTATCGTCGAAGCAGGACGTATCTCTGTTTCGTTACGTATTCGATACAGTATCGCAGTTCTAATGTATTCCGGTATTAACCTCTAATCGCATTTTCCGTTTCCCCTACGAGTTGGAAGACGTTTTGCAAGTCTTGCCCACGCGAAATATTTTTACGAGTAAGGATACATTCTGCAATCGCACATCGTTATGTGTCACTTCTCTTCCTCTTGAAAGGGAATGTCGAATCGCGAAAGAATATGTTGGCGTCCCGTCATTCCCGTTATTTTTTTAAATCTTAATTGTCGTTTTCTCTATTTGCATATTAACACAAGGCCAGAATATAAAAGTGACAAATTATTGATCTGGAAAAAAAAATAGATTGTCGATTTAAGGTAGAAATTCAAATTTTTATATTGCTTTTGCAAAATTATCGGAGAAGCCTTTGTATTTCTCTGAATCCATATGTTGACAATACCCGCGCATCACAGATAATAATTTTTTTAAAGTTATCAACAATATCTAACCTTTCTCTGTTCTAGTTATCTCTTTTATCATTTATAACATGCATGTGTATGTAATATATTTCTAGTACAATAGATTATTTCAAAGAATTTTATATATATGTCTTGTACAACTTTGTATTTCATTTTCCAGTTCTAAACTAATATAAAGAGAGAAATCTTATAGATGGAATGTTGTTCCATTGACTATGTCCTAGTTTTCTCCATCACTGGAATTTTTACATTTATTATTTTCAGACTGCTAGAAACACAAAATACTACATTATTGTAGTACTATATTATATTAAAAATATGCTTCTTGTTTAATAACTGAATATATTAAATATATAAGAAATATACTTTGATACCAAAATGAATGAAATAATTATATCGACAAGATGAGATTTCACGTTAAATTGATATTGCGCAAACAAAAGTATGATTAATAAGATAATTTATATTTTTTTGTTCCAGAAAACACTTGATTTCAATATATATTGCATATATAATTATTGAAGAGCAATGGGTCGTCCTCATTTTATCTGTGCTCGAAACAGTTTGATCATAACGACAATCAATTAAGAAGTGTGATTTAAAATTTAAAACAAAAATGCGGGAGTGGTACGGCACGGTCCCTTGGTATCTGGCAGGGATCTGAAACAAATATCTGTGTTTTTGATGCAATAGATATTAAAATAATATGAACTGTATAAAGCAATACATTGTTTTAAGTATATTGCTTAATGAGTTGGAAAGGAGAAATGAGCTCTTTTGAGCATTGAATAAAGTAACATTTTATGAATTTAATATACTCTTGTAATCAAAGAGTATTTACGATTGAAGAGCATCTTTACATACACACACACGTGTGTATGTACACATGTACATAAATTGTAATTAATAAGTTCAGTTTGAGTTTATGTGTAAAAATATATTAAACAGTGCAACTACCAAAATGTCATTCTTATCAAATCTGAAGAAAGCATTCCACTTTGGTGGTAATGATGCAAAGAAGAAGAAGTTGTTTAACAATATTAAAATGGACTGTAATCCGGAGGAGTTTTGGGAAATGGTTGGTGAACTAGGCGATGGTGCATTTGGTAAAGTTTATAAGGTAATATTGCCTGAAAAAGTTATAATATATTAAGTGTAGTTATTTGATCACGTCTATGTATTTCTAAATGATTGTTGTACTATTTGCTGCAGGCACAACACAAGCAGTCTAATCAGCTCGCCGCTGCAAAAATGTGTGCATTAGAGGGAGAAGATGATCTTAGTGATTTTATGATTGAAATAGATATTTTATCGGAATGCAAACATCCTAATATTGTTGAATTACACGAAGCCTATTTCATCGAGGGAAAATTGTGGGTATGCGTTACTTTTTTTTCTTTTTATAAAAATAGTTTTAACTCTCATGATGGAAGTTGATAAATTAGATAATTATTTCTGATATAATTAAATGATCAATTACTGTGAGAAACAATGCGAAAAGAGAAACATTTTAAATATAGATGTTAATCGAGTATTGTGACGGTGGTGCTGTGGATTCTATAATGGTCGAGTTGGAAAAGGCGCTGACTGAAATGCAAATAGCGTACATTTGTCAGCATATGACTAAAGGTCTTGCTTTCTTACACAAATCCAAAGTTATACACAGAGATTTAAAGGCGGGGAATGTTTTACTGACTATGGCGGGAGGTGTTAAACTAGGTAAATGCCTCAACTTTAGTAAATATCTAATATCTAATTTTAACAAATATCTCTGCTGTTCCTGCTGCATATGTGCGTAAGTTCAAACTTACAAGATTTTTTTGTCTTTGATTGCAGCTGATTTTGGAGTATCTGCAAAGAATAAGCATACTTTACAGAAGCACGATACATTTATTGGCACTCCTTATTGGATGGCACCCGAGGTTGTCTTATGTGAAACATTTAGAGACAATCCCTATGATTTTAAAGTAGGTGGTACTCTCGTTTGCGCGCGTGCGGGCGTGCGTCCATGCGCGCGTGTGTGGGCGTGTGCGTGCGCGTGTGTGTGTATTAATAAATATAAATGTATTTTTTTCTTCTTTTTATCTCTCTCTCTCCTTTATATTAACTTCAACTTATAAAATATGATATTTTTTCCATGTTTATTGATTGTTTAGGTGGACATCTGGTCTCTTGGCATAACTCTAATAGAGTTTGCACAAATGGAGCCACCGAACCACGAAATGTCGCCGATGCGAGTGCTACTTAAAATACAGAAAAGCGATCCGCCGAAACTGGATCAGCCCAGCAAATGGAGTAAGGAATTTAATGATTTTATTGCTAAAACTCTTATAAAGGATCCGTCCTCACGACCTACAGCTGACGATTTGCTAAAACATCCGTTTATAAGCCGAAATTTAGATCCAAAACCTGTCAGGGATTTGTTGCTTGAATATAAGGCGGATGTTGTTGAAGAGGAGCTCGTAGACGAGGAAGCAGAGGTAAGATTTTACTTTTCATCATATATTTTATTTCAAATTCTTCATGTACATGTTAATTATGCAGATTATGTGCAATAAAAGTAATTTAATTAGTAATCAATTAATAAATATAAATGCATAGAATTGAATATAAATAACATATATTAATTATTTATGAATATAAGAATATATACACACACACACGCTCATATATATATGAATATATTTATATTTAACAAATATAAATTGCATCCATAAATATTCTTTTATATGAATTAAACACAGTGTGCCTTATCTACAAAGAAAAAGAAAGAAAGATTGTAGCATAATATTTTTTACACTTATCTCTCTCAAATCAGTTTATGTCATAGTTATATTAAAATTTCATAAACTATACATATATTTTTAATTTCAAAGTTTCAATTTCCGCGAAAAGATTTTATTCCAATACAAGAAGAGTCCTTTGCAAGTCTTAATGCAACAATACGATATTTTTATTTCATAATTTAAATAATTATATATTGAGTTTCTGACAATGCAGAATTAACATGTATTATACACTGTTACATGCTTCCGTTATTATAGAAGGCCAAAAAAACGAAAAAACACAGAGAACAATATCAGCGAATTGGTAAGCTGCTTCTTGGTGAAGCATATAATATGTGTTTCTCATTTATCGTTTATAAAATGGAATAATATAAATGGTTAACGTATATTGATTAGATTTTTTACTTTGTATCGTATCAATTAAAGCCACTAGTCCTACAATCAATATTTTTAAAAGATTAAGAGCATAGCTTGATGATTTACAAGTTATAAATTATTGAATATGAGAATATAATATGAGATTGTTTGTATTAATATGCAATTGATATGCATGACGAATCACATCTTAGTTAAATATATAAATATTGCAGTAATAATTGTCGTAACAATAATGCATGCATCTAAAGTTAAACTCTGAATTGTACATTTTATTTTTCTCTTCAATCACGAGGAATAAGTGGTTAAAAATATCTGTAGAACAGTATCAATAGTATAAAATCCTCTATATGTATTGATGTAATTGGAATGAATATGTAATATTTATGATAATTATAATTTGGTTGTGCATGCGGTTCTCCTGGCCCTCGCCAGCCTCATTATCCCAATATCTGTCAGGTTAGTAGCTTGCACTGTCGCACTTTATGTGCTGACAGATTGATTAATCCTGAGACTGAAAGCTCGTGTAATATATAAACAAACAAAATCATACACATGTTAATACACAAGTATAAAATTAAAAATATTTTTACATCAGCAATCTCTCATGTTACAAATAGTTTCCTCTGAAACTGTTAAAGGATATAAGACAGTAACGATAAAAATTTTTTGGTGATGTTTTTGTGAAGGCTGCTCATTATAAATAAGAAATAAGTGAGGTATGAAAGTAAAAGTTCCAAATAATAAATGAAGTATAAAATATTTATCTTCCAATGCTCTAAACTTCCTTAATATTTCTATGTGTGAAATGATAAAAAAATCCGTGTAAGAAAAAATGTCAGATTTTTACTTTAAGAGCAAGGGAAAGAGAGAGAGAGAGAGAGAAGTTTGCTTATATTGAAGAATTTGACAATATGTTTTTCTATTGTTACCCTATAAAAGATCTCAATTTTAATAAAAAAAAGAATGTTGTCCCTTATAATAGTTTTTTGGAAAAAAACAGCTTCTGATTTCTGATGACATGGATGATTACCATTCTATACATTATGTACATACAGCATGAAATAATATGATATACTTTGTTTTGCTTTTTTTTTCTTTTTCTGTTGTTTAACACTACCTATCTTGTTACATTTTATTACATCAAAGTGATAAACCGAATTATAATATATAATAATAATTTGTAAATTTTTACCTGTATATTTTTAGTTACATGTTACTTTTAATATTTCATTATTAGTAATAATGATGTAGAAATCAAATAATGAAGAATTGAAAAAGGTTTTTCTTCTATTTTATTATAGTTGCGTTATAAGTCATGTACGTTAATGTTTCAGGAGCATCGCACGTCCCACCTTCCTTTGGAGTTGGATCAAATCACAGATGACTCCGCTCCTACGCGTCTTGATGCTGAAATTAAAAGTATTTTACAAAATTTTACTCTAATAGACGCGCAGCATTGCAAAATATATTAATAATTCTTTCTCGTTTCTCCTAGTCACTGATAAAGAAAATATCGCGACATTGCCTACATCTTTGAAGAAAGAGGAAAGTCATAAGCGTGAGATTAATCGGGATGGTGAGAAGGAGGACAAGAATAAAAGATTACGTAAGGCTGAATCCAAAGAGAATATACAGCCTCCTTCTGCTGAAAAAAAGCAGGTATTTGACATAATTGATCAATTTATTAAATAATAATTCATTGTCTCCACGCTCTCATTTGAGGAATAAATGTTAATATCATGTATAAATTATTCGTCCAGGCACCTAAGCCACCAAATGAAACAAGCGAGCGTAGATTATCTCGAGATAAAGGGCCGGCACCTCCACCACCACCCATGCGTCAAGATAGCGAAGAAAAGAAAAAGAAGGACGTTGAAGGGAGAGAAAACGTTTCGAAGGATGTCGAAAAGATCGTAAACTTGACGGATAAACAGAAATCTGCCGAAGATAAATCGCAAATAAATAAATTGCCGCAAAATGAAAAAATGGTGGATCAAGTGACAAACGTTGCGGAACAAAGAAACTTGGAAACTGAAAATCAGATGCAAAATGAATTGGATGGTTCCGGAAAAGTAAAGAAAAATGAAAACGAAGATAATGTTAAACTGTTCGATAATATAAGAAGGTTTGAAAATCAGCAAAAGTTAATAAACAGCAAATCAAGTCTTTCTTCGAAAAAACAATTCGGAGTAAATGAGAAACGCAAATCAGCACCTGTAAAGCCAGAAATGATTGAAGATTTGTCGAAAATAATATACAAACAATCGTCTTTAGAAGAAAAGGATAGGTAAGTTTATTTTTTATTTATTTATTTTTTATTGGCAGCATCCATTTAAATTCATATACTGTAGAGTAGAGCTGAAATGGGGGGGTTGAAAGAAGAAAAACTAAAAATCGTAAAATAATATTTCACTTTAGGATGAAAAGTAAATTATTATCCGTTGATGACGTAACGAATTACGATCTGCAATCTCGAGAAAAAGATTACAAGAGTTTAGAAGAAAAACGAAAATCCGTTGGAGAGAAACTGAATGCTGTACTGGAGAAGCAATTGTCCATGGATGGAAAAAGAATAAGCGACAGTCCTATGGAAACGTTAAAGCATACATCGACTGTCGCATCATCGGAGAAGAATAACGTTAAAGCTAATTCTACAGAGGATATTAAGATACAATTTGGCTTGATAAAGACTGAGAATGCAACTTTGAAAAGTCGCAGCACGGGATCGTCGAGAAACGATTCCTTGGAAAGTTTCTCGGACGAATTACACATTAAAGTGGATGACAATAAGTCAGAATACAATCGAAAAGATACGTTGAGCAATGATAAGAGTTTGGAAAAACAAGATTCGGAAATTAACGTGTCGGTAATTACGTCGACGCCGCTAAAAAATAAAAGCAGTTCGAGAAGAAGCAGCGGAGACAATATAGTCGTTATAACTGGTAAAAATTATAAATAACATATCAGTATCTCAAATGGATAAATTTATCTCTTTACCCTTTCTCTATTTATGTTATGTATTATTCATGTTGCAGGAAAAAGTCAATCCGAGCAAGAGGTACGCTTAAACACTTCGACTGTTCGTATTACTGCCGATTTGCCGGACATGTCGAATAGTCTAGCAAGTAACATAAGTCAAGTTACTGTCGTGACGACGCATCCGCCCGTGCTAGTGGACGCGCCCTCGACGACGACGACGACGACGACAATAACGACAACAACGACGACGTCTCTCTCGCGTCGCACTTCACCAACATCGGAGGTCGTTATTGTTGCCAATGAAATGAACAAGACTCAGGTGAATGACAATTCAATTGTCGACGATGATGCATTTCCTAGTCTGGATAGTCTGGAATATACGCCGCAGGAACAGTCTATCGTACTTACCGACGTGTCTAAGAGAATTGGTAAAAAGTTGGATGAGTCAGAGGTGATTATAGTGAGTCCAATTGTAGACGAGTTGCAAGATACCAGTCATGTTTCTGTAGTTACGGTGGGTGATGATAAGGAACAAGTAAAGGACTCTTCGAGATCCAAAAAGCACAACGTTATTCGTACCGGTTCGTCCCATAGCGATCTGAGCTCGAACGAGAGATCGAGCTTGAGGAGCGACAGCGGAGACGAGAGCAGCAAAGTGATGATCGCCAGTACGATCGTAGAGCCTTCGGAAGCGGATGACTACGAGAGAAATGAAGCGAAGAAGATAAACGGATTAATCAAGAATGAGATCGTGCCGCATCACGTCGATGATAAAATCGTAAAGACGATCAAGCCGAAAGAGATCAGCGTCAAGAGCTTTGGCAAAGAAAAACGAGTCTCTCCGGATAGCTTCGAAGGTTCCAGGTCTCAAAGCGATTCCAGTTCCATAAGATCGCATACGCCGAGCAAGAGCATCGATCGCTCCGATGCCGAATCCATCTCTACAACGATCAGTCAGGATAGCAGGGAATCAAACAAGGAAAATCGCTTGAATCAAGCCCAGCACGCGGAGGTCGATGAGGAAGTCGTACTGCGCCGTAAACCTGATTATAATCGCGAGATGTCTCGACCGACCAGAACGAAAGAGGATATACAAATGATGAATTTGAAAAAGAAGACGAGAAAGCGTACGAGAAAGTTCGAGATCGATGGTGTCGTAGTTACAACGACGACTTCTAAGGTGATATACGGCGACGATGAGAACGGCAAGGTGTATGACGATCAGATATTCAGGAAGCAAGAGCTGAGAGAATTGAAGATGTTGCAAAAGATGGAGCAGAAACAATTTCAGGATTTGGCACAGAAAGCTCAGTTCAACAAGGATCAGCAGGAAAAGCGATTCGAACAGGAAAGGCAACTATTGGAGCGTAATGCTGAAGCGGATTTGGAGGCGCTCGCTAGACAACAGAGACAGCAAATCGAGCGGGCCGAAGCGCAGCAGGAAGTCGATCTGCGACTGGCGTCCAAAAAAATTCGTAGCGAACAGGAAAGGGAGCTCAAGCAGTTCCGAGAGGGTCTGAAACAAGAATTGAGATTATTGAAGCAAGAGATAGATTTAATGCCAAAAGATAAGCGAAAAAGTGCGTTTAAGATACGAAAGGAGAAGCTCGAGGCGGAGCACGAGGAGCGAGAGAAACTCTTCTTGGAGAAACTCAATGAGAGCCACGAGATATCGCTGAGACGATTGTCGGACAGTCATCGCGAAAAGATCGCATTGATGGAACGACAATTCTTGCAACAGAAGCAGCAATTGATGCGCGGCAGGGAGGCGGCTATCTGGGAGCAGGAGGAACGGCAAATACATGAGCGACAACAGTTACTCAAGAAACAGCTCAAGGATATATTCTTCTTGCAGAGACATCAGATGCTCATACGGCACGAGAAGGAATTGGAGCAGATGAAGCGAATGAATCAGAGGAAAGAGGAAGAATTGATCAAGCGACAGACGGTGGAACGTAGAAATCTACCTAAGCGTATTCGCAATGAAATGAAGGCGCGCGAAATGATGTTTCGCGAATCGATGAGAATCTCGATGTCATCCGTACTCGCGCCGGATCCCGATGCCGAGCGGGAGAAGTTGAAAAAGTTTCAGGAGAACGAGAAAAAGAGGTATAGAGCGGAGCAACAGAGATTCGAATTGAAGCATTCCAGACAGCTCGAAGAAGTGAGGGCCCAAAGCGATGCCACGATCAAGGAACTGGAGCAATTGCAGAACGAAAAGCGAAAGATGCTAATGGAACATGAGACGCTAAAGTTGAAGGAACAGGAGGAGGCCTATGGCAAAGAAATTCGTGAGTGGAAAGCGCAACTTAAGCCTCGAAAACAGGTAAATATTGGGCAAATCTCGGATAAATGTAAAAAGATTGTTCCAAGTTTTATTTATATTTTATCGATGTTTTTCTCTCTTGGATGCAAAAATTGATCTTCGACGATCTGATAGTGTAATTGCTTTTGAATTTCATCAAATCTTGAATCAATTCAGGATTCAGCGATGTGCGATTTATATTTTTTTCCGCATCTTTTATTAACAATGTGTGAGAATTTAGTTTAATCGAAAAGCGTCGGCGCAAAACGACGCAGCATCGTAAAGTAATCGAAAATCGAGATACGAGCGCAAACTTGATTGTTCGATTGTTTCTTGTAATAAACACGTCCGCTTCTGCATCTAGCTTGCGTCACTTTGCGCGGAGCTCTTAATCTGCATGACTCTAATCATTAATAAAATAAAAGTCGCTGTAAATAATTAAAAACAATTAGAGAAAATCTAGAGGGGGGGGGGGAGGGCGAAAGGAAATGTACGATATAGAATTTGCAGTTAAAGTATTTTAAATTTGCGCAGCAAAGTATCGAACACTATAAGTCTGAAATAAGTCTTGATATACCTGTTATAGAAGATAGAAGCTGATCTGGCGGCTGAAATGGAAGCATTGGAAAAGCTCTACCAAGACTATTTGCCTTCTTCTGGTCTTCTTAGTGGTCTCTCTTTTCCCTTTTTCGACTATTCTAAAACCGTAATTTCCGACACTTGGAAAAGATCTCCACGCTTACCGCGCTCCACTCCTACCTCTCCGTCTTTCACTATACCAAGAGTGTCGCTAAAAATTAGTGCTTCTGATGCGGGTACCTTTGCGTCAAACGGCACGCTCTCACGAAGTCACTCTAGATCGGACCTAGTACCACCTTTTCGTAGTATTCGTTCTAAATCGTCCTCTTAATAATACGTGTCATATCGTGTGTCATACGGACGAAACATTTTACGCATATATATATATATATATATATATATATATATATATATATATATATATATGCACGTTATATATGCGTTTATAATTTTTAATGTTTTTTCTCTTTATCTCTTCTCAAAGACATACAGTAACATTTTTCAAGTTGTACGCGCATATATAAATCTTCCCAGCTTCTGTGAATGGCACGCTTATTTCCATGTGTTGTATGCATGCATTTAACGCATCAGTGCATATATATATATATATATATATATATATATATATATATATATATATATCCTTGATCTAAAATTAAAAAATTCGTATTAGCAAGGAAACATAGTTTGCAAATCATCTACATTTCGAAATGTGTCACAATTTCATTCTTGAGTAGCTTTCTTTCAAACATATCAGATTTCCATGTTTATATAATATATACTTTCTCTTGAATAATCATGGAAAAATAAACTTTGCTCTACTCATTGGTACCTTTAATAATAAAAATGCCACAAATTTGGGTTCCATTACATATTTATATCGATCAGTGAAAGGATATACAAATCAAATGTAGTATACATACATATCTTTTACATATATATGCAATTATATACAAATTATATACAAAAAGTTATTATTATTAAAGTTATTAATATACTTGAAAGATAAGTTACAGTTTTTGTGAATAAAAACTTATGGGACACATATGTCGGCTGAAACTGCATTATATAATACGGCAAATTAATTTATTCTTTTGAATGTGAATTATGATTTTAAAAGTAGGAAAAAATACGCCCAATCATTTAGATAAGGTCTTAATTTTCTGAGATATATAAAACAAGTCGAATAAAGATCTTAATTTCTCAAGATCTACGTATACAAAGTTCGTACAAGTTTGAGTACATGATTGTTTGTGTGTTAGTTTATGTGCTTTTGTTTTCTTTTTCTATATTTCTTTCAATCATTTTCATTCAATTATGCAATATTTTATCCATTTGTAATTGATTGATAAAAAATCTGTTGATAAAAATGTGCTTGAAGAAAGGAAGGAAAAGCATTATTAATAAATTTCTATGCAATATGTATTAAAAACATACAGATTTGATTAAAATTATTAACATGTTAGAATATTCACGAAAATAGAAATAACAAAAAAAATACAACTCATAGTGTGTATGTATATTTTTAGAATTACAGTCTCTACAACATTGTAACTTCGTCCATGTATTTCGATTTAATCACACACATCGTAAATGATGTTGTGCTTTATTATAAGCTTAAATGGTTAAAATATAGAAATAACAGGGTAAGTGTGGTATTAGAATTAGCGAAATAAGGTGTAATGAGCCGAGATGTTTTCTTGATGGGGGTCCCATAACTATGATTGTTTAATAGCATATACAATTTATTTTTTTGTATTACAGTCCTCTTGAATAATATACATATATGTGATCCTATAGAAAAATCCTAATAAAAAATTAAAAAGAGATTCCACAAGTTTCGGATTTCAAAGCTGTGTACAAAGTGTTAAGCCACAAGGTTAGTCCATAATATTGTTGTAAAACATCGTTGGATCATGCTTCACACGTGTCTGCAGCGATTCTGTAAATATAGAGATACTCGATTTTTGTTTCTGCACATTTATTCTCTTTTAGAAATTTATAAACACTATCATACATATTGTATACAAAACAATGTGTACAAACATAAATCCTTCTCTAATGTCCTTTTCTCACATTACAGAAACTTGAAGAACAGTTTGCATTGCAATTGGAGGAGCAGGAGACGATTTATGGTCCTAGTGCGATACCGTTATGCTTGCCGGCCGATCTTCCCGATTTAACTCATCATACGACCGAATCTACGCGTAGTTCATTGTCTTCCGTAAGCGAGGGCTGAAGCTGAAGGTTTTTGAAATAAACAAGAAAGCTTGTACAAAATTTTATATATATATATATATATATATATATATATATATATATATATATATACGCATGCGTGCGTGTGATTTTAATATGACTAAACGTCACTACGAAATTGAGTAGTTTTAGTACGTTTTTGCATATCGATTATCATTATAATTAATCGTATATGTATATAATATCGCGATGAAACGTGTCCTGGAACTGAATAATTTCTATTTAAATGCGGCTATATTATTTTTATATATACATATGTGTGTGGGTGTATGTAAATTATATATATATATATATATATATATATATATATATTTCTGCAAGGAAACCGATAAACTTCTAGTTTTTATATTCTAGAATTCATTCTAAGTAAAAAAGTTCATACATATTAAATCTCATCAAATGATTTAATTACCGAGATATAAAGAACTTAATTTTTGTCAGTAATATGCTGAGCTTGTATTGTATTATGGCTCGATCTCCCGACATATCACCTCTGGACTTTTTTTTATGAGGTTATTTAAAATCTCATATATACAATAATCGTTTTTTAAATTAATAAATATTGTCTATATCCAACTATTGACGAGTTTCTAGTTTATCATTAATGTATACACGAGACTTTAAACAAGTTCACAGAAAGAAGTTCAAAGATGATAAATTACGAAATTAAGCAAATTATGATAAAGGATCAGCATTTCCGACAATAACTATCTCTTATCTTGATAACTGAATTGAATTGATCTGTATGTATGCGTGTGTATGTGCGCGCGCGCACGCGTGTGTATGAACTTTTTTTTTTGCTTAGAACCCTAAAATACATATTTACAAAAATTTGTCAGTTTCCTCGCAAAACTTCCTGTACATGTAAAATTGAGTCACTATGATAACAACGATGATGTCTAAATATTTCAAAAATTTTTACAAGTTATGTATCATTTTGTTGTTTATAATTTTTGAGTGAAATTTAGTAATAGTAATATTGCTCATGGCGTAACTTAAATAAAGTACTATTAAATTGTAAAATTACCAAATTAAGCGTCGATTTTTTGTAATAATATAAAACTTCCAAAACGAAGAATATTTTGTAAATTATCGTTACAAAAGCCAGTTTACACAATCATTTGATACTAGCAATATTTTATTCAATATGTGTGTGTGTGTGTGTGTGTGTGTGTGTGTGTGTGTGTGTGTGTGTGTGTGTGTGCGTGTGTGTGTGTGTCTGTATAGATTGTTATGTACATATAATTTATATACCACATGGTATAGCGATATACATATTGATATACTTAAATTAATCCGCCCATGATCCGACCTGATCTTGGAGTCTTATTGTAATATGAAAGACACACTCCACTGGGTATATTAAAAGTATACGTTTTGTATGTATCATACAACGTATAAAAGTTATAACTGTCGGTTAATCGATGATAACTTTAAGGAAAAAGACTAATAAAGTTATGTATGTACGTTTAGAGAATTTGTAATAATTTTACAGTTATGTACAATCCACAAGTATGTGGAATGTATATTTTCTATATTTAAAAAAAAGATGGGATTATATATATATAATCCCATCTTTTTTTTATGCATATATATATTTCCCTATATTCGCTATCACTTCAATTCGATTGTGCTGTCGGAATGTATCAGAATTTCTAATATTTGTTTTACATGTGATTATATAATAGCAGTAAAGAGAGCGCAGTATATGGCAATACAAACTGTCGAATTTGTTTTAACCGATAATGATTTTAAGATATTACCTTTACAGAATCGCTGAACTATAATACATGGTATAAATTCATGTAGTAATTTTAAGCTGTAGTCACCATGTTCGATTATAGTTGTTATTTATAAAAAAAGAAGTTTATAATAGTAACGCGAGTATTCTACTTCAGACGAATATGTTAGTAAATATCTATAAACTTGTATTACTTTGTTCCTTAAAGTTTCACTATTTCTCTATCTCTCTCTCTCCCCCCCCCCCCCCCATATACATATATTAAAATTATATTGTACAAATTGTATATTGTGTTAATGCGTGTTATTTAATTATGGTATTTGAAAAATTACAGTATATTATAAATTTTTTATATCTATATAAAATTACAATTTCTTGAAAATTATATATATATATATATATATATATATATATATATATATATATATAATTTTGTGAACGTATATATATATATATATATATATATATATATATATATATATATATATACGTTCACAATAAAATTAAAAATTTGTAAAAAAATTGTGTATCTTAAATACGATATTCTCTATTACGAGAACAAATAATCATCCTGATTATAAGGAACAAAGTAATCTGAGATTTCACATTACACTAAATGCTAAAAATCAAAGGATAAACACCAAATATATATACATTATAGGTTTGCATGATTGTAGCCTGATGACATTTTAGGGAATCTCTCTTATATAATGCATATTTAAAACGAGCATGCGTGGCTAATGCAAACTGTAGATAAATTGTGCTGTTCTACGATGTATCAGTTTGCGATATGATATGTCTCGACGTCGGGTATTTTCCTTCAAATTTTTTGATCATGTTGAAAATTAATTCTTTTTTCAACAAGAAATATCGAGATTATAAGTAAATTTTAGAATTTTAGTACAAGAATATATAACTAATGGAAAATACACGGCAGAAATGAGACATTCTTCTTTTATATTCGAGGAGTTTCGTGTATATAGAATTCTGATCGCTTAAATATTAAGAAACTGTAATCTAATATAAAAACCATCGTGTTACAGTGATCGATTAAGAGACAGATTTCTCTTTCCCTTTCTTCAATAAATACTGTGTATATCTTTTGCAACGAGAAGATTGATTTCGTGAAACAATTATATCTTATTCCTATGTCATAATGATTATTAAACAATTTTATTAATATTATTAATACTTTTTCTTATTAGTGACAATATGGAAGAATTTAAATTATCTATCATGTTAATTTATTTGTAAGAGTTTATATTAAAAATATATAAATTTCAACAACCCTCGTGTACATTTATTGGACATTGTGATTAGAAATATTTTAGATTAAGAAGTTTTGTGACAATTGGTTTTTTAGGTATATTATTAATTTTCCGAAATTAAGAATTAGAGGAAAGCAGAAAATGTATAAAATACCATATTTGTATATCTTTTAAGAGATGAAAAGTACTAGAAGTCTAAATATTTTAACTTCTCATGCATTTTATGGGATCGTATAATTTTCAATGTTAATGTAAACGGAACTTTTTTTGTAGGGAAAAAAATAACGTAAAATCTCTATCAAATAAATTGAAATATCTCGATTGAATATCCCGCCTTATAGGATTAATTCGTAATATGTACGTACGAGGACGCATTTACCTTGGCTTTTACTTTTCTATCAAAGTGTGAATGGATGGGATCTGATTGATTACGTCACCAATTCAAAATAGGACTCTCTGATTGGTTAATCGTTGCTGGTTACAGGCACAAGTCGATGTGATTGGCTGTAGTCAATCGCAACGTGGGACGATGTGAATGCGCCCTTAAGCGAGCTCGATTGATCAATGGTTGGGATTGACCAATCAGAGCAAAGCAATTTACTGGCCAGCTACTCTGATTGGTCAATTCTAATCACAATCGACTCGCATTCTATGGGTGTGTTCCAAAATTCACTGCCAGCGCTGAAAATCTATAGTTCACGTTACGTATATTATATATTTTCAGCACTGGCGGTGAATTTTGGAACATAGGCTATAGTGGCCCTACGGGCTTTAAACACATCGTGACATTTTCCCGCATCTTCTTTCCGGTTAACTTCACGGCATTGAACCATCATCGGTGAGTGAAGAGAATGTTAATCGCGTAGCATCAGACTGAAATAATGGAATATTGATTATTATTTCATGTGAACGCGAAATCGTAGAATCGTTATTAACATATTTTTCGTATATATCAAAAATTACAAAGGTATCTTTCACTTTGTATGTGCGGTGCTCGTCGTGCTCATCATAACCTAATATTTTCTTATTGTTACACTCGTTTCATTTTATTCCTTCGTTTTTTATGCTGAACTTGTGTATCTCGGTGATATTCGAGATTGTTACAATGATAATGATGTAACGTTGCAGGATCTACGAGAATGAAATACAATCGATTAGTGTCTTCCTCGCGCAGGAAGAATAGAAAGAGGCATTTCACTGCGCCTTCTCACATCAGACGACGACTTATGTCTGCTCCGTTGTCCAAGGAATTACGACAAAAGTATAATGTGCGCTCAATGCCGATTCGGAAGGATGACGAAGTGCAGGTAAGTCCATTGTAACTTTAAACTTTAACTCACTCTTTTCCTGCTTTCTCCTTTATCCATATTGGATCTTATGACAAATAATGTTATTATTGTAAACAGAATGGTCCATATTCTGAATCCTCTTTTATCGATAAAAGTGCCTCTAAAAGTGGCTTACAGCCAAACAGAAGGCTTATAAGCCACTTTTAGAGACACTTTTATCAATAAAAGAGGATTCAGAATATGGACCATTCTGTTTACAATAATAACATTATTTGTCAAAATGTTGATACTCTCTTTATATAAAGTATCATTATGTACATACATATGCATTAAACAATATATATTGCAATACTAATACATATGAATTAAACCTTGGTTTGTGAATATATCTTTTATATGTTACTCAAATTATCCAACATTTATCAAGTGACTATAATTTAGCCTATTAATCTACCAAAACAATGTAAATAAAAGAAGGTTGCTGGATTTTCATAATTAAAAGATCTGAGACCATGTGTAAAAATATTTTAAATATATAAAAAATAGGAAAAAAAATAGTTATTTATGTGACATGTATCTTAAAGGTCGTACGTGGCCACTACAAGGGTCAGCAAGTAGGAAAAGTTGTCCAAGTTTACAGAAAAAAATTTGTCATATACATTGAGCGAATTCAGCGCGAAAAGGCAAACAGTGCAAATGTATATGTCGGCATTGATCCTTCCAAAGTAAGTACAATTATGGTATAATTAATAACTATGTATATATTGAATAGACCTATATTTCTTCATACTTTGTACATGATGAATTAAACCAAATCCATTCACATAGGATTAGATAAATAGCTCGACTTGAAAACTTTGTGCAGGGTTTTCCTGTATATTTGTCGACAAGTTTTGCTTCATCTAATCAATGCAGAAAATTGGCACTGATAGTATAAATAGTTTTCTTTAATTTTATAAATTCTCTTTTTCACATGCAAAAACAATTATTGTTTAATTTTTTCAGACAGTTATTGTAAAATTAAAAATGGATAAAGACCGTAAGAAGATTATCGATAGGCGAAGTAAGGGTAGACTGGCTGCATTGGGCAAGGATAAAGGCAAATATACAGAAGAAACAGCAGCAATGGAAACGTCATAAATTTTGATTTATTCTCCTATGTACAACAATAAAATGTCAAAAAACAAAATTTGCAAGTTTTGCAGAAAAACCCTTATATTTTATACTAAAATGCTTCTTATACGTTACACGCAAGAACTAGAAATACATGCTTAGATAAAAATATAAATGTTTATATTGAAGAGTAGAGAGAACTCCACCTCTGCGCGCGTATTGTCATAAAATAAAATTTATTATTATTTATTATTAGATTGTGCTTTTCACAAAATAGTTCTCTATAAACAATAATGCGTGATACTTTTTCTCTTTTCCATCTTATTGCTTCGAAATCGCAAGCGCTCGCAAAATATGTAGGAATAAATTAATGATGTCCAAATAAATATTAATCGTCGCCAAGATATATTCTTCGGGCGAAAGAGACTGCATTATTGCTTGTGTGTCGAAAACTATAAACAGACAGAACAATAATGCACCTCCGATACTGATACCTAACTCCAGTGCAGTGTTCTCCAATACAAATGTTTGTATTAAGCCACCAATCAAAAGGCACCAGAGCCCAATGAATAATCTGTAAAATAAAGGAAGAAGTAGAACTGTGAAATCAAAAATAAAATAACAATAAAAAAATATACTAACCCGAATCCGAGAAACGAGAAGTCTCGTTTAGTTTGGAAAGTATAAGCTGTCAAACCGAGTAAAACTGTCAGTGTTATAAAGAGAGCTTCCAAGACTATTGTGGTATCGTACATAGATACTACAACTCCCACAGTATATGCCTGTGCCAATGTCTGCAATATCCAAAATTTTATAAATGCCATATATAACAAAGTAAACAATAATTATGTGTGCAAGCTAAACAATAAACAATAATTAATCTTTCCTTATACTTACAAATGCACTTAAGAGAATTAAGTTAGCAGGATGATCTTTTCTCTTTATTAGCAGGCCAATTAAAATTCCCATTGTCAAGAAAAATGCTAAACCTATAGTCCATGGGCTAAATAATAAATAAGCAGATTAATACTTTTATATATATATATATATATATATATATATATATGTATATAAAATTAAAATAAATATTTAAAGGAAGTGTCTTACTTATCTTGTACGTATAATTTTACAGTTGAGCTCATTACAAATACCGAAGCCACCACAACTGTCATCAAGAGCTGAATGCTTAATAAACCATAAACCTTTCGTAAAAAGCCTACACAAGTCATAATGTTATTTCACAATTAGTGAATATTGGATAATATGCGATATTCTAGATTTATAAATAATTATAATATCAAAAGAAACATGTCACTATAATATCAATATAATAATGCCATTACATATGTTATTTTATATGTTAATTTTAAATTTATATAACATTACATGCAATTACCCATTCGTATATTGATATCTGCATTATGTACATTATTCCTGTATGCAAAATCACTTTGTATTTCAGGTTCAGATTGTTCCTTGCCACCTCGTTCAACATCTTCTTCGATCAACATTAACGGTACAGTAGCCATATTCTCTTTATGTCTCTGACAATAAACAATTTGAAACAACATTAACAAATTTAATCATTTTCAAAGGGGAAATAATAACTAGATTTATACACCATGCGTAAAATATTATTCAAACAAAACGATATACTTATACGTATGCTGATACATATAATAGAGAAAGATTAAATAATGTGCTTTATTCTTGAATCAAATTTTATGATAAATTTCTCTCTTTTTCAATATGTCACACGTCGGAAATTTTTTTCAAAATCAATTCAATTATACACGTTTACAAAAAATACATACTTGGATTTCCTTGGAAGCTCTGAAGAGCGAAATTGAAATTGCGAAATTAAATTTACAATCTGTTTCGACAAGTGTCAATTGATGTCAGTTATTATACATAAAATCATTATACGTAAAATCGATCAAATGAAAGCAAGTATACGTATATATCATAAAACTTCCCCTTATGTATGATCATAGAGTATCACCCTAAAGCCTGGTACAGACGCGTCAAGCAGCGAGCAGCAAACCAATCAGCGAGCAATGTCAGCAGTGGCATAGAAAATATCGCCTCGCTGATTGGTTTGCTGCGCTAAATGCGGCCAATGGCAGTTCTCATTCCAGTTATGTATAGTTATATTTAGGCTGCGGTCGGGAAGACGCTCTGGATGCTTTGAAACATCATTCTATCTTTGTTCTACATTCCATGAGAATAAAGATAGAATGATGTTTCAAAGCATCCAGAGCGTCTTCCCGATCGCAGCCTTAGTTCAGTGTCAGTCCAGATATTTCTCACATCGTGCCTGTGATGATTACAGTGCCATCTGGAGAGAATAAATTTGACAGGTAAAAGATGGAAAGTTCAAACAAGGACTTTATTCGGCCAAATTAAATGAAAGTAAAAACGGCAAAAGATAAATATAATTATTTTATTCACAGAGATGTAACTTTTTAAATTTATAGTTTGAGTCTCATTTATACTTTGCAAATACGTAGTTTTTGAATCTATAACATAAATGTTTGCAACAAGATTAATAATATAACCTCTTTGGTTTATAAAATCACTTTTTTTAAATATTGTTTATTCTAAGAAATTCACTTTGAAAAATACCATTGTTAATTATCCTTATCTCTATCCTTATATACCTTAATTAATTTCAAGTTTTATTTCATTCAATTAAAAAATTTTAAAAATTAAATAGCATGGGACGAAGCCGCACACCGTCGCCAGGAAGACGAAGGGATCGATCCCGAGAACGAGATCGTGACAGAGATCGACGAAGAAGACGGTCGCGAGAGAGAAGACGAAGGTAAACTTAAAACAAAGAAAATGTATATAGTTCATAAAAGAAATTAATTTTCCAATTACTTTTAGGTCTGTAGAACGAGACAGAGTAAAGTCCAGGGACAGAGATAGGGAACGAGAACGTGAACGAGACAGACACAGAAGATCATACACTAGATCCAGATCGAGAGAACGTGATAGATCAAAACACAGATCGAAACCAAAATCGACAAATGAACGGCCCGTTATCACAGGTTAGATACATTTAACAAGTCTATGTTTGAAAAATAGTGTAAAAATATCTTGTTGTGCTGTTTGAATTAAATAAATCCAAATAGGCTTATGAACTTATCAAGACAAATTTACATATTTATCATGTGACACTATATAATTATATATTGTAGAAGCGGATCTCCAAGGCAAAACTCCAGAAGAACAAGAAATGATGAGAATAATGGGATTTTGCGACTTTGACAGTACTAAAGGCAAAAAAGTGGATGGAAATGATGTAGGTGCTGTTCATGTTATTTTGAAAAGAAAATACAGGCAATATATGAACAGAAAAGGTGGATTTAATCGACCTCTGGATTTTGTCGCATAATCCTCAAAACGGTTTTAAGCGACAAATTTCTTATGAAAGAGGAACATTACTCTTCAAAGAGAAGTGGATAAATGAGTAGACTATAATTCTACAATTAATGTGATAATTAACAAGTTATCATACTTCATAAATAAAACATTATGTATAATATATAATAACAAGTGTTTATACTTAATAAATATGCTAATTTGTTTATATTAATGGCTGATGTGAAGATCTACATTAAAAAAAGAAAAAGTAATAATATCAAGAGAATCTAATTTTATATAATTCCAAAATAACTTGATGCATAAGACACACTCTTAATCTTAACACTTATTGCTTTAGAATTTTTATAATCTTCTGGATCGTTTTGAAGCCGGTGATTTTGTAGAGACTTCCGTAGATACAGTATTTATCCTAGATTGTTTTGAAGATTGTGATTCTACGGATGATTCCATAGACACATTATTTATATCGGCATTATATGAATTTTGACTACGACGAGAATTTTGTGTATCCAGCTATTTGAAAAACATAAAACTTAACAAGAGGACCTTAAATAATATTAAGTTTTTTGAATTCTTACCATGCTTATATTCATCTTTTCCAAAGCTTCTGTCAACTGCGTATTCCTTATACGAAAATCTCGAGTTACGCTATGCTTTACGTAAGTCTCAAGTGGCACCTATAATCAATTATAAATTATAAATTAATGTATGTATTGCACACTTGCTTTTATTAATATAGATTCATATCATATATCTATGCTCACATTAATTTCTTAAATGCAATACTTACGCCAGTCTTTTTGTCAAGTGATAAAATTTCTTTATGAAATTGTTCAATTTCGTATATCACACAGGGTATAATCTTGGTCTCTTTCAAAATCTTGTTTCTTTGCACATGTGAATCAGCTTTCGACTTTGATGCATTTTGAGTTTCCTACATTATACAAGAAATATATATAATTTTCATATAATGAGATAAAATTATATTTTACAGATGAATACCTCGGTATGTGTTATTAAATTATAAAATGCAGATTTTAATGGTTTCCCGGCCGATTGAATTACTTGAATAAATCTGAAATCGCATAAAAAATTAAACAAAATTGGATATATAAAACTCGCTATTTATAATAATAAGCCTGAAGCTTCATTTGTAAGAATCTTACTTGACCGATTGAAATGCTGCGTTTTGCTTATTAGATTTTCCATAGAAATATTTTGTCAGATTACTAAGTATGTTGTACAAAACCTGCAAGTTTTTGAACATAAAGTCTGTGGATAGTCCTGGTTTAATAGCGACATTGGCTAACGTATAAAGTATTTGTATAATGTGCGACAATTGTCTACATAAACTACGTTCTTGTGTTTTCAGCTTTTCTTGATCTGTATATTTGAGGGGATTTTTATATTATTACATGTCAAAGAATATTAAACAAATATATCAAATAATATTAAATTAAATAATAAATCAACCTAACCAAAAGTTAAATACACATACGTGCTTCGAGATCTTCACCGGGCGGACAGACTATATTTTGCTCAGCCTTCAGCCGCATCAGTAACCAAGATACATTGTCCAATTTCTCTTTTACTGAACCGTTTACCAAATTGTAAAGCTGTACTGCTGTATCTTCGTGAATAATTTTTAATTTATTATTTTCCGATAGTTCAGCCTACAAATATTAAGGAATCTTTATATTTCTTTGTGTATAATACCAATAAGATGCGCATTACAGATAGAATATTACAATATATATTGTATACTAATCATATGTATATACCTGATCGATTTTACCCACTTTCTCGCACAATGCAAGAGAAATATCAATTAATAATTCGCTATATTCTCTATTACGTTCTTCAATGTATAACAGAATTTGAAAAATAGTTAAAGAAGCTTGAGGATCCATTTCTTCAAATTGTGTAAATCTCATTATCGAATCGAATACCTTATAGAACAGATAATATTTTATATCCTATTCATTTCTAATTTAGTGATTATTGATTACAGAAAAAATATTAACTTTATCAGCATTTGTCTCGTGAAAATTGATCTCTTTGGTTAATTGATACATAATGTCCAACAATATACCAAATATCTTTTTGGAATTCTCTTCATGTTCATCCTTTTTGCTAAAAAATGTCTGAAAACTCACTCTTAAAGTAGCAATCATGCTCTCTAATTGCGCATTAAGATCTTCGGACTGAGTTAGTCTAACAGCTATAAAAAAAGAAAAACAGAAAAAAGAAGAAAGAATTACATATACATATGCATGCATGCACACATACATACATACACGCGCGCGCGCGTGAGAAAATGCTCCTTTTTAGAGATATTTTGGATACTTACGAATAATAATATTGAGAAATTTTGGCAACTCAGAAGTGAAGCACGTGCAAATTAAACAACATAGTTCTCTAAAACATTCCAATGCCAATATAGTGCCTTGTTCGTTTGTATCAAGCATTTTCTTTAAATCCGATACAATATAATCATACAATAATCTGTATATTAAAAAAAGGATTTAGGATTCGCAAAAAATATGAATATCTCATATATATTTACAAAAGTTTCTTACTTTCCAATGTCAAAGTAAATCTTTATGTGTTGCTCTTTGTGTTTTCGTAAATTATATTCTGTCAAGTGTTTAACATTTTGTAAGATTTGCAGCAGTGTTTGTAAAATGTAATGGTAGAAATCATCATGTTCTACCAATATAGCTACTTGATCCGCAGTTGCCCAAGGAACAGATTTTCTATTGTGGTAAAATTATAATTGGTATTTATCAATTATATGTATAATCGAAAGATACTTACAAATAGAAGAGCGATAGACTTTTGTACACTGAAGACAGATCCAAAATGCTAGGTAATAGTTTTATGTTCCTCGATCGTACAGTTTTTTTTGCGATTATATTATTCGTATCATTTTGTGATTTTTTATTTCTTCCGTCTCCTTTTTTATTAATCTTTGATACGCGCTACGAGGGCAAAAATAAATTTTACATTCAACTCAAAATGTATATTATACTTTTATTCCTTTTCTTTTACATGTCATATATATACTTTTATTACCTTGGTACATTCTACTATTCGTGTGTATCCCTTGAATAGACTTTTAACACTCTGTGCGGTATCTATACAATTTACGGACCATGCGCCGATCCTAAATGATATGAGAGCTTCATAAATTTTGATCGTTAACAAAACATTTTGCAATTTTTCTTGGTTCTTGATGCCAGAGTTGCTTAAATCAAGTTTATCATCCTAATAAGAAAATGATTGAAGATTAAATAATTATAAATAATATTTCAAATTTTATTAAATCTAATCTTCTCTCCATTAAACTTACCAAGTTTAAATCTTCTACATCAAGTCGTGACATTCGCCTGCACAGAGATTCCAAAATCACAGCCAGCTCATCTACAAGGCTTGATTTTACTAGAGCCGACTTGATATAAATTTTTTGCAATATAAATATTAATTCCGCGAGAGGTTCCTGTAATATAATTTCCTCCCCTTGTGCAACTGTACACAGTTCCAATTTAACTGGTGCTCTAACATTCTCATCCATTTCAAAGAACATTTTAAAATGCGGCAGCAACATTTCCAATACATATTCTGCTATCTCACTATTTGTCAATACAGCTTCATATAAACCTAAGCAATCCAACAAAATTAATAATTAGATATATAATGTGAAACAAAAAATGCATAATAATCCTTCATTTTGCATACCATTGTATAAATGTACTCGAACTTCCCATTCATGAGTGAAACATCTTCCCAAAATACCCAATATGTCATAATATAAACTTCTATTGTAAGAAGATTTCATTACTTGTTGAGTGCCTCTTTCTAATGTTACCTGCAAAACAAAGGATCTTATAGAGTAATTTTAAGCATTTACTATAAGTTTTACAGTAATAAATTAATAATTTAGCAATCAATAAACTAATAATTTAATAATTATTAGTGAATTAATAAATGTGTAAGTTAATAAAAACCTGCGTCAGAACGGATGCGGAACTGGTGCCAGTCGACGAAGAGTTGTTAATATATTGACTCGAGTTCATCGCGAGGCCGTTTAAAGAGTGCATCTTCAAATTCTTCAGTATTTCTAAAATCCCACTCACTGCCATTTGCCGATTTACCGCACCCTTTCTATAAAGAGTCTTCCTCAATGTTATGATCAAATGTTCTCTTATTGTAACCGAGACTTTTATCAACGAAAATATTGCAGAAATGATGAAAATGGCAATCTCTCCGGGTATAAATGTAATTTGATCGAGAAAAGTTATCAGAGAATCTTGATGGTCCAACATAAGAACTGTTAACTTTTGGCACATGTATGCTAAACAATCTACAAACAATCGGTATATCAGTAATGGCTGTTAATTCTTAACTAATAAATTCTAATTAATTCTAATTAATTCTAATTAATTCTAATTAATTCTTAAAAATTCTTCTAATTAATTCTTAAAAATTGCAACTAATATATTATATTTTAATGTGACAGAATATTTAAAAGTTATACCGGTATATTGAGAAATATACAGTCCACCTGCAATAATTTTATCAAGCAACATTTGGAATACAGTCGCTACCGTTTCATGATGTTTTCTCATGATTTTTTGAAGTATCTTTATACCAACTTGCCATAAAGGATGCGCACCAGTTTTTGACTTATTCTCCAGAGCCATAAGAACAAATGCGAGATCCACAAGCCCTTTCAGTACTAAATGGCGATCTCTATCACTACATATTAAAAGAAAAAAAGTTTAATATTAAATTATCGTTGATACATATTTATGCTAAATATTTACCTTGTGTCGATGACATTTCCTATTATAGTCATTATACTACAAGAATCGGGAATCAGATTTCTCAACCAAGCGTTATTCTTCCGTCTATCATCATTCTCCTTTCGTTTATTAATGATTGTTCGTAGCATTTCAAAAATCTATAATGTATATATTGAGTTTGTTCGCGTTAATGTCAAAAGCATAAGCATTAAAATGTAGAAAAATTGATGTATTAATTGATGACCTGTTTTTCATCAATAGAAGCAACTGTAAGTAATACAGAAAGCATAAAAGGTTCTAATACAGCTTCAGGAACATGAGTTACGCTTTTGAAATATTTAATATAATCTCTTATAAGCTGGTGATTTAATTGTGCCGCTTGATATATGTGATACAATACTGTACTTTCAATATCTTGGACTTCCCTAGGATTTATCATACCTGTGATTCAGCAATTAAAAATTAAAATTAATGAGATTAAAATAAAAAAAGCAATATGTTTCAAATTAATTTTTATAGATTAGAACTAAATTCTTTCTTAAGCTTTATGTGTATATATATATATATATATATATATATATATATTTCAAATTATTAAATACCAAATCTTCTTACCTATAGTCTCAAAAGTATCAACGCTGTCAGAATTAGCCTGTGAGAAACATTGTGCAAAATATCTTCGTAAAGCTTCCAAGAGAAGTTTACTGTCTTGATTGGTACATAATCTTAATGATTGATGCACAAAAGGAGGTACCTCCTCCAGAGGTATATTCTGCATTCTTGTACAGAGTACTGTAATCACTGTAGTATGATCCTCCTTTTGTAAGCTTATATCTCTTAAGTACAGAAAAGTTATATAAATTTGATTACTACACATGTACATTTTAATGAAAGAAAAAAAATCATAAATATATTTACCTGAACATTTTTGTCAACGAAGGCATTATCTCTGTATTCCATTCGCTGTTGCATATATTGTTAACGATAATAGATTTATATTTAGAACCAGAAACTTCGCCATTCATGTAATTAATGCATTTCTCTTCTTCCAATACTTCCAACAGAATAGGCAACAAATCTTTCCAGCTAAAAACAATATTTGATGAAATCAGAATTGATCATATATATATGTAATTAGGGATATATATGTGTGTGTGTGTGTGTGTGTGTGTGTGTGTGTGTGTGTGTGTGTATGTATATATAGAACATTAAGAACATTAAGAAAATATATATGCAAGTATATCTTTCATATACCTTCTAAACTCATCTTCATTATTACGAATTCTAGCAAGACAGAAATCTACTAGTTTAATTAAATGCAATTTTGGATAGTTTGGAAAATCTTCTACTATTCGAGTTACGATATCGTTTACATAATTAATTGAAACTTTGGCTTTGCCTAAAGTTTTCAATACAGACTCTACCAATTTAAGTCTCTTTGAATATAATTTTTCCGATTCCAAGCACGCCTGAAGAACCTCGTCTAATACCTTAGAAGTGACTGGGTCGCAAATTTCGCTCGATATTAATTTTATAAGCTGAAACGAAAACTCGACATTGTTACATATAATACTCGCAAAAATGATAAGGCGCGCCTTTATCATTCTAAAACTACTTTACCTCCTCGGTCGATGTTTCGTGTATAAATTCATATAGTCGCTTTCGATCTTTTTGATTAATCAGACTATTAAGTTTTGCACTCATCTTGTATATATGTTCGATATAAATTGGCAGTGCAATATATAATATTCTATTTCTACGCGCAAATCGGCAAATATACGTGCGTTCTTCCTCTTGTCGTTTCTTCAATAATGAACAATATTTCCCGCTCTTGCAATCACGAAGACAGGGGGTCTGTTCTTTTCAGCTGTACTACTGCACTAGTGCAATAAGTTAGAAAGAGACAAACATACTTTCTTTCACTCTAACTAATTGCACTAGTGCAGCAGTGCAGCTGAAAAGAACAGACCCTATTCTTTACAGCTGAACTGGCGGCACTGAGCTGCACTAGTTTAGAGGTTATCTTTTTCCTCTCAATATAGAGTAAAAAGGATAACCTCTGAACTAGTGCAGTCCAGTGCAGACAGTTCGGCTGATGGCAGAGAACTAGATGTCTGTCGTAGTCGTGGACGTAAAGTAAGGCAGAGAAAAACGTATGTCGTACAAGGTCATTGTCACAATGGCCTTGTACGACATACGTTTTTCTCTGCCTTACTTTACGTCCACGACTACGACAGACATCTAGTTCTCTGCCATCAGCCTTACTTTACGTCCACGACTACGACAGACATCTAGTTCTCTGCCATCAGCCTTCAGCTATAAAGAACAGACCTTTGGTCTTACCCATAGACATATATAATATAGACCCAGCGTTCTGTGAGTGGAATTGTCCGCGTCTTCTAAAGGACAAAACGATATGGAGTAAAATGCTGTCTCCGCCGGTCTGGAGGGGAAACTTAGAGGAGAGATTATTTTTGAAATAATCAACCATGATTAGTCAATTTGCCTACGACTTACGATACGATCAATGTAGATCCGGCTTTACACAATGCTAGGCAACAGGCATAAAAACAGAAATAGTATCTATTCTCTGCTCATATTGGCGAATATTTTCTGTTCCGTGTATTTATTGGTAAATAGTTTCTATTCCTTATTTCTATTGCCTGTTGCCTAGTATTGTGCAAGGGGCTTAAAGCGTCGTCTACAATCAGATTTTAAGAAGACTTAAGGCGTAAAACTTAAAAAATTGACCAATCACAATCGAATATTCTCTTAATACTTGACTGTGATTGGTCAATTTCTTAAGGCCTTTGCACGTACAAAAATTTTAGTCGTAACCGTAAGATCGTAAGAAAACTGATCACAGTTGATTATTCTTTTATTGCAGAAAGAATACTCGACTATGATTTGTCAGTTTTCTTACGACCTTACGTTTACGACTAAAATTTTTGTACATGCAAAGGCCTTTAAGTCTTCCGCCTTAAGGCCTGTTCTACAATGAGTCGTAAGTCGTAAGTCAAATTGATCAATCATGGTCAATTATTATTTTTGAAATAATCAACCATGATTGGTCAATTTGCCTATGACTTACGATTTACAACTCATTGTAGAACGGGCCGAAGTAGAGAACCTCTAGGAGAGAGAATGGACAACTGATCATGTGACATGTGATCAAGCTTTTTCATGATTGGCTGGCAGAAAATGTATCAATTTTAGCTATTGCGACGCCAATGCAAAATATGATGCACACAAATAGGTTAATATATGTGTGTCATGTGTGTCCTATTTGTGTGTCATCATATTTTGCATTGGCGTCGCAATAGCTAAAATTGATACATTTTCTGCCAGCCAATCATGAAAAAGCTTGATCAGTTGTCCATTCTCTCTCCTAGAGGTTCTCTAGGCCGAAGTCTCCTTAAAATCTTATTGTAGACGATGCTTTAGTTTAATGGCACGAATATCTTATTTAAAAGATGGCGGATGACGATGTGAATGGAGATTCTGACGATGTACAGCAAGAAAAATCTCAGAAGAAAGCAGCCAAGTATGACAGTGGCGCGGCGGATTTGGAGAAGGTGACCGATTACGCCGAGGAAAAGGAGATTTCATCCTCCGATGGGTTTTCTTGTGTAAGCATGGGTTCTTATGTTTACACGTGCATCCTCGATCGCACGTTTACTTTTTTTTTCATAAGTTTAAAGTTAGAACGAAATAATTTCCCAAAGTCACTACATTTTTATTTAATAGAGTTTTTATCATTACATTTTTATTTACTGATTTTTAAGATTTAAAGTTGTGTATCTTAAAAGAAAGACAAAGAAGCCCAATCGAAAATATCTCCCAAGATAGAGATAAATTAAAGTGTAACTTGGTCTAAATATAAAATTTCGTTTATAGTTTTGTTCTTTTCATATATACCGAGTTAATTTTGATTTTCACATTAAGAATGTCTAACAGGCTCTGAGTATAATTGGTGATCGCCGAGATAAGGAAGCTGCAGAAAAGAAGGCCAAGGAAAAGGAGCTGCTCAAGGTATCCATAAAAAAGGAAGATGTCGATTTAATTGTAAGTATAAAATTGTTCTACATATTTTATGTGATTATTAGAAAATTGACAAATTAAAGAAACTCATCATTGTTTCAGATGAGAGAGATGGAGATCAATCGAGTTTTAGCAGAACAGACGCTTAGGGAACACAGAGGAGATGTTGTAGAAGCATTAGTTACATTAACTAATTGATATTGTATAGAAATATTGAATATTCTGACATTCATAAAACTTTAAATTCCACTGGAAATTATATAACTTTAGAAGATTTTGATTATAAACCTTTGATTATTTTTATTAACATGTATTATGTATAATATCTGTAAATTTTCTTTATTCTCATTTGCCTCTATAAAGAAATTTCTTTACATTTGCATCTATAAAAACATGGGCTCATTTATATACATTTATAGAGAATATTTATTAAAGATAATACTTGCCAGAATTTAATGAGACGAATGATTTTGTGATTATCAGTGTATAGAAAGTATCTGTTTCTCTTTGAAGTCCCTGATTAAGTATGTTATCAGACATCCATATTGATAAGATTGATAGTATGGGCATAAATGTCATACTTTAAGCAGTACAAAGTCAGAAGTACATTTGTATTGAATGTGGCCATTGGTTTTATCTTAATGTTTGCTTTGAAACGCGAGTGCTTTTGTCTGTATAGCAATATTGTATTTTACATCAATCAATTATATCAAATTATGATTTATTGTAGATTATGCTAGTGTAAACAATATTTGTACAGACCTAAATGGCTGCTCACTCATCTATATATAAGTATGATGTCATAAAGGCGTTGTTATTGCGATACTTATATTTTTATATTGCAATATTTGTATGTCCAGTCAAAAGTTTAGGTATGTGACAGTCTTTGTATTTTCATATACTAGATGCATATAATTTTATTTTTATTTTTCCGTCATTATCTTTAATATGCTACAACAGTGTAAGTGAGTCGTTATATGTATATACCAATATAGAAAATACTGATTGAAATTATTGACTTTTTGAACATGATATATCTCTAAGTTATACACACACACACACACACATATATATGTATATATATATATATATATATATATATATATATATATATACACTATATCGTAATCTACAATATAAAAAAATATATTTTAATAGATTTAGATACTTTCTGCGAGATTAGTGATAGATACATTGGTTTGGAGAATTGTACTCAATGTAATGTCAAGTTAAAAACGTGTGCTTGCTGGGAGAACCTTGGTGAGTTTAAAACTTTTGCACGTACAAAGTTTTTTCAATTTTTTTATTACTTATTACGTATTGCATTATTTTTCTTTCTTGCTTTTTGCAGACAGATGTATAATCTACTGCCCTGGTATTTCATGCTGTTCCTGCTATGATTGCACTCTATGCTGGTAAGAGAAGTACATTACATACTATTCTATAATATACCTTGCATCTCTTGTAAATATCAGGATCAATTTTTCGAAGTGGACATTTCTTTTACTTTAGGAAAGATCAACGGCGATTGATAATAATGATGCAGATTGGTATTTTCATATTGTTTGGATTAGGTCTTATCGGTTTAATCATAATTTACTGCAAAACATGCAATAGGTATGAATAGCACATTTGATAAATCCATCTTTCTAAGCTTCTCACGTTCTTGCTATCATTACTCGTGTATGTGTGTATATATATATATATAAAGTAACTGTGATTTTATCGTAACACGGAATCGACGGCATCAGAATAAAAAAACATTGTAGTTGTGTGCACATTGTTGAACATTTTAGTATTAAAGAGTTATATATTTTTCAATATTTTTTTTCAATAGTAAGATTTTCTTCGCATGTTTTATTCCACAGTTTCTGAATAATTTTGATTTTTCTCATCAAATGTCAAAGATAAAATAATGTTTGCTGAAAGGTTAAATTAATTCTGCAAGACAAAACATTTTAACATCTTGATTTTCACAGGACGAGGCAAGCTATCACACGCACAAGATGTATCGTGTTGCGGGAGGAACGTGATACACATTGCAGTACTATCGAAGGTCTACGAGATCGACCACCTCCGTATAACGAAACGCTTTATAGCGCTCCTCCTCTTTACACATCTCCCTACAACAGAGTACATAAATTATGTTTTTAATTATAAGAAAAATATGTGTGTACATGTTTTTGCGACTTACCACGATATGACGAAAAATAAATGTTAAAATGTTTCCCAATGAAAATGATGTTTTTTGCAGGCGTCCATGCAGGAAGCTCCGCCATCGTATCCAGGAACGCCGAAACTGCAAGAGAGATGCCAAGACACCAACGATCAATTGCCGTCAAGACATTCCATGTTCGTTGCTGCATCCATCGCCCAACACATGTAATAACGTCACATTTGTGTGTATATACATATATATATATATATATATATATATATATATATATATATCTACATGTCACTATATACCATTTTAATAAAAAAAATATGTAGCCTATAGATTCATCTCAAAAGAAATTCTCTGCTCTTGTTGTTTTGATATAAAGCAAGATTATTAATCGTGTCCGGAGACTGAGAGATTCTTAAATTACAATGTCATTTTTTTTTTAAACACTCAAATTTTTCAAGATTCTATTTTTATACTTTTTTTGTATCTAATCATAAGATAAAAAATTGCAGTTTTTTCTTTCTTGAATAAAGATATAGTAACATTGCAACATTGCAACGATGGAGGGTGATAAAAATTACGCTCCATGATTATATAATGAAAATGTCATTTATTTGATGTGGTGCAATGACTTAAAGTAAAATGGAAAATGAATGTCTGTATGAGCTGGGTTTAATGAATGGCGCGCGCATAACAATTTCTCAGAAATCAACCACTATCGCCGCCACCATTCATCATTTTACAAAACAGCGCTTCGCATTTTTAAATGCAATATACAATGGAAAGGTTCATATGTCATATACATGTATGTGTGTGTACGCGCGCGCGCGCGCGTGTGTGTGTGTGTCAGAGAGCGGGCGTGCGGTAGCGGCTAATAGTAGGTAGCGGATGGTGATCGATGGTGGTCGCCAACACGCGCCGGCTTTCATCATGATGAGGTAACACTTGTCTCTTACTTGTACTTAATAGTTTATCAAATTATATATCCAGTCATACATTCATATTCTTGCGATTCTTACACGCGGAATTGCGCCTACATTTGTGTTTTTTTTTTCTTTGATCTATATTTTACGCATTTGTTATTTTATTATCGAAATTTGCTTTTGCTCTCCATTTTTCTTTCGTTTCTCTTTTTCTTTCTTCCCTAGAAAAAGATATTCGCAACGGGATACGTGTACTCCACGAAAGAAATCGCCGCACAGTCCCAAAGGTAGATATGAGAATTAGATAATAGTCGCAGATTTTTAAAATATGAGTGAGTAACGGCCAAAATCTGTTCCTTAAATTGCTGCCATACTTGCATTCATTTCTTATTTCGCTTCTCACTTGTCTTTTTTGCTAAGATTCGAATAAAGAGATTGACGTAGAAAAACAGTGAGAAAGTTCTCTTAACTAAATTTTCATTCTCAATTCATTTCTTTGGCGCAATCATATTATTTGTGTGATTTCGCTACAATAAATATGAATATATTTTCTAATCTGTATCAATTTTTGTCATATTATATTTAATTGAAATATTGGTAGTGCGTTCAAGGAACATGAATTTAGTGCGATCTGTAAAATCAAAATAAATTATATGCACATTGATTATTGTACGATTTCGTAAAAGTATGGAAAGATTTTTTTTTCGTATATAGAGATTTGCGTTCAGTTCTTATATAAAATACACAGTAGATATGTACAGTGTGTAAAAATCTTAAAATCGAGAGTGACGCGCTAAATTTGGGACTGTCCGGATAACGACTATCGCTTATTATATCGTATTTTGTGTAACAAGTAAATATTCACTGGCTGCCAGGATCGTCAGGGAAAATCTGTCTCTAAAAAGGATTGATTACACACAATTGCAGTAATTACAGTGGTCTTATCACAGAACATGTATGGCATTAATCGTCATCATTAATGATGTGTAAATGGTAATAAGCATTTCACATTCATATTTAAAACTCGGATTCTCTCTCGGTAAAGCTAAAAAGATCGGAGGATCAGGAAGCCAGTACTAAACAATTGATTATTATTTTTGCCTCTTGTGTGGTTGCCCATAATTCAGTTCATTAATCGTACATAATTTTACAGCCCAATCAAATGAATGAGACGAAGAAAATTAAGAAAAACGAAAATTATCAACGACGCGCTATATGAATTAATCAACGTTTATTTATTTTCCATAATTCCTTTAATCCGATTCGTTTTTTCCTCTCGTCCATTTGCAATTGCAAATTATAAATTCAGATTGCGGATTGCGTAATATTTCTAAAATAATGCAACCAACGTGCGCGCAGAAATGTGGACATTCCCGCGATATTCAACATAGATCCGATAAATTATGGACAACCCTAAATTTAATAACATAATCATTAATAATAATAATAATAATAATAATAATAATAATAATAATAATAATAGTAATAGTAATAATAATAATTCGATTCTACATTTCGCTTACAGTATGCAATACTTCAGAAAACAAGACAAACTATCTATCGACGGGGACGCGGGAGGACAAAGGGAAATAAGAAATTGGAATATGGTCTATCGCCGTAAAAAGAGAGGGAGGAAAAGGGGCAAAAAGGAAAGATTATTTTTATATTTGTAGAGAAAAAATATACAAAAATACACAGGACACGGATTGCGTAACGTTAAAGTAGTAATATAGTAGTAGTAATAATAATAGTAATAATAATAATAATAATAATAATAATAATAATAATAATAATAATAATAATAATAATAATAATAGTAATAATAATAATAACCATACATATATATGTTTCAGAGAAAGAGATCATAAAAAAGAACACTAACTAGAATGATTTCTCCGTCTTGGAAGAGTTTGAGACGCGCTAGAGAATTTAAAAAATCACTACTATTGGTAGAAACAAAGTATCTAATTTTCATCGTGCTGCTCAACGTGTCGAACGAACGGCGCCACGGGAACATTCCCCATTGACCCCATTGACCCTTCTCTTTTCTTTCTTTCGACAAAGGAACAAAATATTTAAATCGTCTGCCGACGTCTATTATCACAACTCCCTTCGTGCATCGCGTTTTGTTGTCGCGGCAATAAAATTTATAGTGACGAGCCACGCGGAGAGAAACTCCTCCGCTTTCTTGGTCCTCTCTGGCAATAAAACTCTTTAACGTCTCGCGCGCGGTCATGCACTTCCATTTCGTTTGTTCGTTGGTAACGAAAACGAAAGCGAATCCACAATGATGGTGATGACGTTCCTGACGACACTGCGTTCCCATTGCGTCACTGAGAACTGATCGATTAGAATCAGCATTGGGCGTTGAAGAAAAATGAATGCGTTGCCGCCTGATCACTCACAGTGCCATGATGAAATCGACTCGCGTCACAGGCCGGTAGGACAAGGTATGATACGTCTGCTGGTGGGATGTGAAGACGTGAGTGTGAGTGTGCAGATTTTCAGAGATGTTTTTCTCCTCTTCGACGCGCGGCACTGATGGTGTGGTCGTCATCATACCGCGAGTTCTTTTCACTACCGACACTCACTTGAACACAAGAATCTGGACACACGACGTGTATGGGAATGCGCCTTTTTAAACTCGCCCTCGACCGATCGGACAGACCACCAGACAGATCTTCTCTTCCGCCCGACGATCGATCTCTAGACATTCTTGACCAAAGGTCGTAGACAGTCGGTTGGTTTTCGCGTCGGTAATTGATTTTTTTTTCTTTTTTCTTTTTTCTTTTTAGACCAAAGAGTGGCGCAACTAGGAAACATTTATTTAGCACTACTATTATACTTTGTTATATCACTGTACACAAAGGTTCAAGAGGGATGTAAAAGTGGTGGGGGCGATGTGGAGGTCATGCCCTGGGTCAGCGGTGACTGCTTTCAGCTCTGCTTCACCCGTTTCCTAGGCGGTCCGACCGGTGGAATTTGCTGAGTTGCCAGCGCTCGGAAAGCTTCCGCTATTAGATGCGGATGGGAGTTTACCATGGACTTGAAACCTTGAGTATCCATCACGTCTGTCGCGTGTCTGCAAGAAGCGTTTCGCGAGTGGATTAGAGACGGCGAGATATGTCGCCCGCGTGTTTGCGTACATTCTTAGTAGCACAGTTGAAGAATATAATTTTGATCCTTAAGGAATAAAATTATTCTCTTTCAACCGATGAGAGGCAAAGATATTACATTATATGACATTTATACATTTTTCCTCCGCGGAAACTTACGTATTGATGAAGTCTATCGCTTGCTCCTTGAGTTGAAGAGCGCTATGGAGATCGGCAAGTATGAGGATTTCGGCCGCGTTCTCAATGGCTAAGCTCGTGCAAAGTGCTTCCTCGCACATCACTTTTAGCCTCTCTAACGCATATTTGTCCGCCGCAGCCAACAAGTCATCTGCCATCTTCTCCAAATTTGTCGCTTTACCGGTATAGATAAATCGCAGCATTTCTCGTAATACCTCATGATCTACATCGGTGATATCCACACGATTTTGCTTTCTCTCTTCCATTTCATGTTCAAACATTGCTGAGAAAACCGGACTTCGTGCTGTAAATGAATCAAATTTAAAGACATCAATTTGTTCATAATTTCACAATTTTATTCGATTGGAAACTTTTCTTCTTTATATTCATTCAATCAAAGATTCTTTCTTTTTTTATGTCATTGTTTTTCTTCTATTCTACATTTTACATTTAAGCGTAATATTAAGCATAATGATGATGATGATGATGATGATGATGATGATGATGATGATGATGATGATGATGATAATAATAATAATAATAGTTTCCGTTTTTACGCATATCAGAAACCGTGTAGATGAAGGATCGCGAATAGAGCGAAATGATGTGCGGAGTCTTACCTGCGAGAATCGCCTTATGCGCGTGAAATTCTCTCCCACAGACAGTGAGTGTTACGTCGCTAAATTTTTGGTTTTCAAATAGCAGCCCGAGATCATCGGGTAATCGGCACTCGGGCACTTTAAACTGCGTCGTATTACTCTGCCCGGAAATATTTACACTGTCCGCCACTACGCTGACCTAGGGGGATAATAAAATTATGGAGATGTAATGAGATGTTCGGTAAAACGAGATCGAATAAGTATGATAATCGACATACAAAGGTATATACCTCGCAGAATATCGTGAGTTTGTCGTCCGGTAGCAGCCCATTGGCCTCATCTAGCAGAAAGTCTCTCCTGATGAATTTCTTGAAACCCCAATCTTTACCCTGGACGAACCTATACGCACGTTGACTCTCTGCAAGAACAATTTAAAAAATTTATTCAATTTGACAATCGTGGATCGTATCTTATAATTATGTTCCAACTAATCTTATTGCATCGGTTAAAGTTAAAAACTGGCTTTCGTCTCAAAAGAATTGTCGCGACGAAGATGGACGAAAATCTTTAAAATACCCTGCATTGCATCCGTACATGTACACACGCCGGTGATACAGATTAATTGCGCACGTAACATTTGCCACTTACCCATTGCTTTGGTTTCTTCTCTTTTGGCATTAAGAATAGAAAATTTAAACTTTGCTCTGACTTCGGATTTGTTGCACGAAACGAGAAGGAGATAGAGTGACAGGTAGTCTTTGCTCTCCTCATCCAGTCCCTTAGGATTCACTCTCAGACACCTAGAAACCAATTATTGCATCAATTGACACGATTATTGTCATTGGCGCTCTAATTTACCTTCCTTCAATACCGCAATGTTGTAATTTAAAAAAAAAATTCTTTTTCAGCTTCACTTTCAATTTGAAAATCAATTTATGCAATTAGCTTTTCTCTAGATCTTACCGGCGCAACGCACAGACAAAATAAACTATAGAACGAAAATATATAATACGATAAAAAAGAAAGACTCTCGTATTCTCAATATTATTTAGATTCATTTACAATTAGACTATATATTTTTTTTAATATTTACAAAATTCTATTCTACACGAGACACGTTAAATATCCTCTCGCGCGACTTAACATCGGACTTAATATCCGTATTTTGAATAAATTACGGAATAAAAATTACATTAACAAGAAATTCATAATTTAAAATTTTGCAAGTATTAAAGCTCTATACATTATCACATATAGATTATTATTATATATTTATACATCACTTCACACACGTTACTCGGACTTATCTGCTAAATGAACGTGTCAATAGATGCAAACGTTTTCGTACGTTAATCGTACTGCCTAATCGTACGATTTAATACAAAACTCGATTGCTATTGACACGTACATTCGTTTATCTTGGTTCGTATGCAATGCAAAGAATCTTAAACAATTTTTTTTTCCCTTGGATCCGTTCTTTTACGGGCGATTAAATGCGCCAAGTCTGTGACTAAGAGACTATGATCGATGACGATGACGATGACGATGATGACGATGGTGATGATGACGATGATGATGGTGAATGATGATGATGATAATGATGCTCTTACCATTTCAACTTGTCGTTGGCCCCTGCGGAGAACGTGGATGACTTAAGCACCTCACCCATCTCTTCGCGGCAAAAACTGAAGTTATTTATCGTCCACATGTAGCTGAACTTAACCACCTTCACCTGTGCACATAAGACCTTCAAATGCGATACCACGTCAGAGTCTATCTCGTGGAAGCTAGCTTAATCTAACTAAACGCTAAAAAGGCTATGCAAACACCCATTCACGGTTGTCGTCTCGTTTCGGATATTCGTACTTACAATTTACAAAATCAATCTATTTCTTTCGTTTCCTGTACAGAAGATGGATCTACGCAAAATTAAATATTTATAGTAGATACCGCGGAGAAGCAATTTCTACAACTCCTTAGAATAACTTTCGATGAAATATAGACGAGGATCGGAGCCTTTTTCAGAGAGATAATAAATTTGTTCTTGACGAAAAAATATAAAATTTTTATTTTTTATTTTAAATTTTCGAAACCTTAAAACCTGTACAACTTTTTTATAGTTAATTAGTGGCGTCAGTTAAAATGTATAGTATAGTACAGTGGTAGGTAGTTGAGCTCTTAGAAGTGAGACATCCGGCGATTACGAATTATCAGCACAAGTAAACGTCTTATCACTATAATTAAATCACATTGCAACTATCTAATCATGTTTACGAATTGTCTTCGTTTCACATATATTCAATTGGTCATATTCCTTCTTATATATATATATATATCTCCACGTAAAAAAAAAAAATCGCGGTGCATGGGATTCAGGTATTTCTGTTTGTCGAAATTATATTTGTCGGTAGACCCGTCCTCCTCCAACTTCGCAACAACAATATGGTCATGGTATCGTGTCATGTGGAGCTAAAACGTATCGGAAAATAGCTGCGCAACAACGCGTTATAATAGCAACTTTGTCGTTAAAAATAACATAATTACATAATAGAGATTTCGAAAGGAGTGTCGTGTTGATTATGAACAATAAAGAGAATGTGTTTGTTTTCATATATATATATATATATATATATATATATATATATATATATATATATATTAATTCCAATCTCTCGTAAAAAGCTCTCGATAGAATAAAATTCCTTTGAATCGAAATCAAACCTTGAAGACGAAGTACTACAAGTACCAGTGGTAGCGCAGAGGGCGACAGGCAGAGGGGAAAAGAAGGGGAGTTTTCAGGGTCGAATCGTCGAATGATGCTCAGCCTGCTTACGCAATTCTCTTAAAGATATATACGGGAGGATTTAACGGTAGAGACGTGATTTTAGTTATTTCGAAGGACCAGCATTTTTTTTTCATCCGTCTTTGACGATAACGGTTTCAACGCATATATGTGACCGCATTTTTTTTCACCGCGGTTAGCATTAATATGCATCGACATTGCGGACACGGACTGAGTCTAATAGTATCGAGTTCTCATCTCTCTTTCTCTCTCTCTCTCTCTCTCTCTCTCTCTCTCTCTCTCTCTCTGCGTCTTCATGATCGCACGATCGGCACGAAGAAACATTAAATGAAACATTTTAAGTCGCCTCTAAACTTTGAGACTTGGTTCGCTTAGATTTTGCCTGGAGTCATTTAAATGTATGATCAGATAAGATTATCAGGTTTTGCGCCGAGAGAATTTTTAAGGCAAACGATCGCAGAAACGAAAGTAGGAAAGGAACTTGACGCAAGAAGGTCGAGTTACCGGAAGAAGTCAATGATCTTTGACGTCAGCGTCACATGGACAACCTTGGCGAACGAACGGTAGCCCGCGGCCAAAATTCGTCTAGTATTTCTTAATGGCGAACTTTGCATAGAATTCTTATCGACTATCTAATGCAACTGTTGCGCATCCTCTCGCATATCTTCTTTTGAGAATCCCGACTGACAAAAACATTAAAAAAGTATGGACAAAGAAAAAAAGAAGATTCTGTTTTTTCATATAAAAAAATCACAATGAAAGAAGAATAATTTCCGATTTAATTAAACGATTTTGAAAAGACCACTAATTATTATCATTAAGTCTATCTCGATTTTGAAAAGACCACTAGTTATGTATTAAGTCTATCTCTATTTAAATTAGAGTCTCAAAATGCAGATTAAGTACGTAAAAGTCTATGGCAATTTTTGTTATAGAGAAAATAATGAGAGATTGCAAGAATTTAGTTGCAATCATTAAGCGGGTTTGAAGTGGATCGAAAAATCTGACATTATTATTATAGAGATTACAAAGTTGGCTCTAAATAGAATCTTACAAGTTTTTAAGCAAAATTTCTCCGCCATGGAATGGAATACGATACAATGATGTATTGAGTTTAGATCATTATAGCAAAATGCTTTAAGAGTTGATATGTACTTTCGACAAATACACACAGGCCCCAAGTTCGCGGTGAGTACCACAATGAATCACACAAGAGTCTTTCTGCTTATCTCCTATTATCCGTAGGAAAGGGACAAAGGAAAGCGTGAGAAATGTTCGCGAGATACACTACACCTCCACTCTCGACAATTTAAGTGAAAGTTCTTTTCTCTTTTCAATGGTCGCCCTACAATCGTAAGTAATAACATACGTTCATATTCGAAGCTTTGTCTTTCTATAATCCTCCCAATAAAATGTAAAATTAAAATACTCAAAAAACACCGAACTTGCTCCAATTCAAAATTATCGTAAAACGCAAAGAAATCTTTTTCTTCGAAAGTTCCGTTTAAAAGAACAGGAAAAAGAGGAAAAAGAGGAAAGAGAGAGAAAGAGAGAGAGAGAGAGAGAGAGGAAAGCGGGGGAAGGGAATATTTCACTTTATCAAAAAGTTACTTAACCGACATTCTTGGATTGAGAGACATTTCGCGCATCAAGAACTTTTATCCGCTGTGATTAGGTGAATTTTGTTTTTCACTTTGATCGCGAGCATATCGCGCATTTATTCACGATTACCGGACAGGCGAGTTCGATGATCTTCACCTCAGCGTTGACCTTCGCACATCGGAAGCTTAAGGTCGACATTCGAGTCGTCGAGAAGCAGGAAAGAGGTGGCTATCTCTCCCGCAAGAGTTCAACGCTCGCTCGTCCTGTAATCTCCTTCGTGGCCGGTTATTTCTTACGACAATTCGTTTGTCCGGTAGGAAGCAAAAAGGCAGAAGAGCCGTGTGACATTTCGTCACTGTTGCAACGATTAAAGAAGAATCGAGCTTTTAAACAAATCGAATATATCTGAGGACACCTGCATCGTTATTTTTGGATAAACTTTCCTCACCTGATTGTAATGAAGAAAGATATTTTTTTAAGTTTTAGCGATACACATTTTTGCATATTAAATTTGCATTCCGCAAATTTTCATTTGTTATACAATTTTATTTTTATCGTTAAAATGTTATATATAAAATATTGCTTTTTCATTGATGCATTTATTTTGAAGAAAAATAATAGAATTGAAGAGAAAAAAAATAGCTCAAAAAAAGGAGAGATTTTCTCCTCAATAACATTCTTAATAATCGTAAAGTGTTTTTTTTTTAATATTAATTACTTAAGTTTTAATATTAAGTATTATCATTTCTTGATTTAATTTCGTTTCCTTCGACATAATCCTACGCGTTGGTAACGTGCCAACAACTAAACTTCTTCGTTCGCAGAGTACCAATAATTCCCGCTCGATGTAAACGTATTGAGCGTATTGTCCTTTTCCTATAGCTAAACGATATACGTGACGGCGAAACCAATAATGCAATTGTATGATTCATATGGGAAATAATCGGTGTGACAATATAAAGAAAAAGAACGGCAAAGTCTGTTGTTATTTTTCATTTCACATAATACCAAAGAAAATTGAGAAAGTTATAACATGAAAAAATACCTTAGTCATTTCAAGTATAGAGATATATTTTAATGTAATGACATTGACAAATAATTGTATTTTTAAAAGCATTTAATTAAATTGATTTAGATAAGGGAAAATCAAAATTTCTTTAAAAAAAAATGTATATATATATATATATATATATATATATATATATATATATATACGTGTATATGGAGAAGATGGTAAAAATGGGCATTTTTATCTCTTTTCTTAAATAAATTTTAAATCCGAAATTTAATTAAAATTTTATATCCTAAAATCTTCGATTTTCCTTTTAGAAAATTATTTAATATTTTTGCTGGAGGAAAAAGCTGTCTCTAGATTGAACAAAGAATTCGCTCTTAAAAAGATACTCGAAGGTTTCAAGACACAATGTATGTTAAATAATTATAAAAAATATCTATATATAGATATAATTTATCTATCTAAATTAAATCTTTTTAATCTCCAAGTTTCCTCATGATGTCCGTCATGAAATCTGTCCCATGTACTCTATGGGGGGAATTTGAAGATTATCGAATTCTGCACGAAGCTCTCTAGGAAGATTCCAGATTATTTCGAACTAACATGACGGAATGAAATTTGCACGGAATGTTTGTAATTTTATTTTACAAACAAGTGGAACGTCTCGCAAAACTATTCCGCTGGAACCTTGAGAGCGGAAGCGACGTGTAAGCTTTTCGCGCGCGAGAAGAGAGGTCAGAGGAAGGGTTCATCGTCTCTCCTGGGTGTTCCGTGTAGCGAGTCGGCGCAGATCTCCGCCATCAGGTGGAGCGGCAAGGAGATTGGTGATGGTGATGGTGATGGTGATGGTGATGGTGGTGGTGGTGGTGGTGGTGGTGGTGATGGTGACGATGGTGGTGGTGGTGACGATGGTGGTGGTGGTGACGATGGTGGTGGTGGTGGTGGTGACGGTGGTGGTGGTAATGGTGGCGGTAGTGGTGCTGGTGGTGGCGGCGGCGGCGGCGGCGGCGGCGGCGACGACGACGACGACGACGACGACAACGACGACGACGACGACGACGACGACGACGACGACGACGACAACAGCGGAGGAGGCGACCCGGTCGACGCCCCTAGGAGTCGTTCAACCCGCTCGCGGTAATTGTCGACAATCGGCCTTGAATCATCCGTGCCTGTTTACGGGAGCGTCATGGAACACGCGCGGATTTCAAGCACACCCAACAGACCAACACCAAGCCGGCAACTTCCGGTGGTCGGAGCACTCCTCCGATATGGTGCACGACCGCGCCGAGGTAAACGATCATTGGCCGCTTTGCGGATCATCGCGAGTCGCGATAGAAACGAATGAACGCGAGAGTGGAATGTCTTTACAAAATTACTTCCTAAACGATGCGCGTCACTCGGCGCGTATTGTTACGCAACGATTCGCCATTTTTTTTTTAAATTTATCACTCGAATAATTTTGTACGTATATACATACATTAGAAAATGTTACACCGGTTACTTTTTCGCGAGGAATGTTGGGGATATAATTGCATCCGCCGCGAAATTTCTTTCATTCGTTTTTGGAGTCATTATTTTCTGGAGTCACTTGCGGCATGTACAAAATTTTCTTTTTATACATATACGTAATATTCTAATGAAGAATTATTTTACAAGTTTTCCTCCAGCGTATAGTTTCAATGGGATTCGATTTTATTTTTGTAGAATCAGTTGCAAGATTATCAGAAAAATTGTAATTTAAAAGCGAGAAATTTAGTCTTTCTATAATTTAAAATCATTTAAAGTGTAAAATATTAAATTTTTATTCGCTTATCAAAAGTATTTTAAATCTGGGAATTATATTTTCTACGTTTCTCAAAAAGAAGACAAAAAGTCTACATAGTTTCTCGTATACAAATCCTTGGATTACCAATCCTCGTTGACAAATTCATCCCGCGATAAACTTGAGCCTTGAACAACTATGCGAGAAATGTTGTAAATTTACACGTGCGACAAAAAGCCCAAAATCCACAAAGGACAAAGTTAGATATCAAGGAGGCGATACAATAATTTCGCAAAGGTTAATGTTGAATCTAGAGTATCGACAATCAACGACGTTCGAGGCTTTTCCGAGACTTTTCGGAAAAGGTTTAGATCTAAAATGAATGCGATTGTTGCGCGCGAGATGCGAGGAGATGCGATGTCGCAAATCTTTCGCGACACTCGAGGACGATGATGCTATTTGGCATTCGCAACGCTCTTGTCCTCCTCACAAGAGCTTTCGACGGTGATGATAAATCGCGGCGGTCGGCGATAGCGCGAATCGCAGCAGGCACGGCAGGTAACACGGTAGATGTTGTGGCGAAAATGCGGAACCGCTGACGCGGCGAAATCGGTTCGGTGAGTTACGAAAGTTAACTGGAGCACGGATCGACTTTCGATTTATGGGCGAGTGCTGCGCCGCGTCGGTGCTGCGCAACCATCCATCCATTCCATCGATTCGTACGAGAGCTCGACGCGAACGATAAAATCCTAAGATTTAGCAGTAGCCGCGCCGCTCTTGCGAAATCTTTGCCGCGCGAGAGCGAACGTAATAACGCTCGCATTCTGTTCCGCGCGTTGTCGAAATTGGACGAAAGTTGAAGAAATACGTATATGCATCGAGAGGAAAACGGAGATTTTACTCTTGTAACCTGTAAATATTTTTTTTTTACTTGCAAACTTCCCCCCCCCCCTCTCTTTCTCTCTCTCTAACGATCAAAGCTCTCTTTCGAGTATCGTCGTGTAACACCGACGCGGGAGGAGAGAATTATTTCGAATAATTCGAAAATGCCTGTATCAACATCAAGTCTATAATATTCAGTCTACAGTGTATACGAGAGGCTACATTTCTCTCATTATTATAATACGTTCGCGATTGCCATCCATGTACGCTGCGCTATTATTACGTCAACTTTGTTATTTCAACTTGTTTCTTCCAACTTTACATCTCCCACTGGCAAACGCCCATTGTCGCGAATCTCTCGAGGAAGGGAGAAGGAGAGGAAAGGATAGCGGGAGGCTGATGACAAGCCATCCGTCTATTTCGCCAGGGCGCTTCGTCGCGCAGGGCGTCGACGCGATCGCGCGTAATCCCAACTTGATTACGACCGTTTGTATTACGCGGTCCGCGGCGACGAGCGCAAATAAGCGGCGCTAAGCGGAAATGGCGAGGAGGAAACAAAGGACGGCAAATTTCGCCGCGAGCGAAAATCGCGAAACGTTTCCGCAACGGCCGCGCGTTGACCGCGGGGAGGACGAGACCGACGCGGAGAGTAGCGCGACGGGAGATATCTAGTTGCAGGTCGTTCACATCGCGCGAGGGGGACAAGCGAGGGGAACGGTAAAAATAGAATGAGAGCGCCAGGAGCGCGTTCTCTCACGCGCGTTCTCTCGACGACGACGACGACGACGCGACGTTATGCGCGATCGCGATGATCCTCCACCGTGTCCCTCTAATGCGAATCTTCTCCCTCGTCCCTCCCTTGTTCGATCCATACGGAGTTGACGACGACGTTGGACGATTGGATTTGCTCGGCGATGTAATATCAAACTCGGATGGTTTGATATTAATCGCACGCGACTCTCGTCTTCAAACTGTCTCAAATGTCAAACATCTATCGGAGGAGTGATATTTTTATTTATTTTTTTTTAAATTATATAACTTTTCACAAATTCTTCGTAAATCGTAAATTTTTTCCAACTCTTTGTAAACTCTGCTTCGAAAAGTACAAATTTTAAGTTATTTCAACAGTTTGGAAACAAATTTTTCACGTCTGCATTCCGGAGTAAATTTAACTTTAGAATCATATCTAAGACTTTCGCGTGAAATCGCCTTATGCGTTTAGGGACACCTAACGTTTAGAACCTAGATCATGATTTACGCGAAGATTGCGCACAGTAATCTCACAGTTATTAAGAAAAGGAATTTCTTTCTAATGGACCCAAGGGAGGGGGGGGAGACACGGTCAGAAAAATATTCCCTTTACAAAATTAATCCTCTTGGATCTAACGTCGTTTCAAAGTAAAATCACGCGAACGTAATACATGTAAGTGATATTTGAATATCACGATATTGAATGTTAATTTTTCGCTCGCGCTCACAAAATGCTCTTACAATGAAATTCCGTCACTAGCGGCGACTAATGTATATTTAAATGAAACGAATTTCGGCGCGGATGGATTTCGATCGCTTGGAATCACGCGGGAGACGACTCTCGACTCTCGAGACCGACCTCGACGATGAACGAAACGTACCTGCGTGTAACACCAATTCTCGGCCACGGGGGTGTTCACTTCCGGCGGTGGCGGGCTCGGGACACGGCTCACCGCCATACTACTGCTGCTGTGCAAGTTTGAGCTGACCCGCGACGTCTGAGGCGCACAGTCGCTCACCGCAAGTCTGTAACAAAACGAGAGAGAGAAACGTCCGGTTATTATCATTCGGGCGAACGGAATCTGCGTTTTGAGTCATCATCTCGCCATGTACCATATACGTTATTTTAGCTCGGAAAGTCGTGCCTGCGCACCGACGTTACATCACGAGGGGTCGTCGAATCCCTTGGTCGTATTTCTGAGCGATGGGACAGAACAGGAGTTTATTGGTTACCAAACACATAATGTACATAATTCTTTGCTCTCTTTATTCAAATACATCTCGTAGATTCAAATTGAATTCTCGAAATGTAAAGCGACAAACGTATCAAGCATCGTGAACATAACATTCAAACAAATACGTACAGAAAAGCTACAAAATTTATATTTTACATCCTTATTTTTATATCCTTTCCATACTCTATATCGTTATATTGTTACATCGTCTAGTATCATTGAATATAACTTTCAATTAAGCGTGATTTTCGTGATTGTTATTACCATCGACTATTCTCTACTTCTTGCGGGTGAAGCGAGGTCATCGGCGGTCGATCGATCCCATATACGAGTATATATAGGAGAAAAAGAGAAGGAGCGATAGGAAAGAGGATAGGAGAACGGAGCGCGAAGGAAGCGCAAGGATGGAAAAGGAAAAAAGGTATGCAGGACACACGCGATGGTGCTCACGTGCGGTACCAAGTACGGAACCGCTCCGAGAAGGCGAGTCAAGTACGTTAGCCCGGCAGGTTCATCGGACGCCGTGGCGATCCGACCAACCAGGAAACAGAAACTAAATCGAGAGCGAATACTCTTCTCGCGTATCCGTCTCGCTCTTCGTGACGCGAACAGCCATTTGCTCGATCCGCGCCGAAGGTATCTTTTAACGAAATCAGTTCAATAGCGAAATAACGAGCGATAAAACAGTAGCGAGAAGAAGAGTAATGGAAATAAGTCTCCTATGCACATTGAGACGTAAACATTGTCAGAGAGAATGCAATAGTATTGTGTGTGTGTGTGTGTGTGTGTGTGTGTGTGTGTGTGTACGCGCGCGCGCGTAATTACACATCATATATAATATATGTATATAATTATAAATAATTTTATGTTTATACATAAAAAATTATTTATACATTATTACATAATTATGTATACGATCATTTTATTAACTTCACACAGACACAAATCGCCTAAAAAATTTACAATTTTTTAATAGATTTGAGAGATCGATGTCGTAAAGCGCATGATATTTCCTTAAATAAAATAGGCAATAGACAAAATGTAAATAATTTCGAAATTATTATGATGATAATTTAAAGTAAATAATTTGTACTCTGAAAATAGTATAATGACGAAATTATCATGGGAGCAGGTACTTCTTGTTTTAAATTGAAAAATCGATGCGGCGTGCGTATTATTATCGTTTATGTCATTGGTATCGCTTCTTCTGCCCCTTTTTTTACCGAGGATACTTTTGTATGGCAAATTTCTCCAGTTTTATGCGAGAGAGAGAGAAAGAGAGAGAGAGAGAGAGAGAGAGAGAGAGAGAGAGAGAGAGAGAGAGAGAGAGAGAGAGAAGATTGCATCGCCTCGACTTTTAAGAGACTCTTGTTTGTACATACATTCGATACCCACAACTTTCACTTCCATACTTCCAACGCTATACAACTCCCACGTCACTTTTGCGCTAGATATCGGCGGAGGTATTGCCAGATCGAGTGGAGGAAGAGTGGTTTATTCGGGACAAAGAAAACGGCAAGTAAAATAAGAGAGAGGGATACAAACGATTTTATCATAATCATGTCGCTCTGTTTTGCGAAAAAGCGATCGCGTTAGAAAGTATAAGCAAAATGGCGAAACGTTTCCGTCGATGTGAAAGGACAATGTTTCTCTCAGAGGCGTAAGTGTGTATGTGTGTGTGTGTGTGTGTGTGTGTGTGTGTGTGTGTGTGTGTGTGTGTGTGTGTGTGTGTGTGTGTGTGTGTGCTGTGTGTATCGCAGAGGAAAAAGAGAAGCCTATTACAATTTTTATTTTGCGAAAAGTGAAAATTTTCGGAACAGCACATGGAAAGGCTTTCACAAATTCCATGTCGAGCAGAAAAGTTATACATTTTATATATATATATATATATATATATATATATATATTTCAAGTTAAATATAATTAAATATAATTAAATATAATTATATAATTAAAATATAAAACAAATAAGCTATACGTAAATATTATTATAATTAAGAAAGAAAGAAGGAAATGGAGAGAAAAGAAATTACCTTTCTAGTATATTACTATAGAGTATAAAATGGAAAAGGCTGAAAGAGCGAAATTCGCACAAGGCGATTAACGAGAGGCTTCCTTCCGTTTACGACCTGTCTGATTTTTAGAAAAGACGAGGATCAAACCTGGGAAGATGCACAAATAGATATTATTTCTTTTCGCGAAGCGATCGAGATATTCGCCCCAGCTCCCGGTAGGCGTGGCCTCGGGAATTCAGGGGAAAGTAGAACGAAGCCCCGAGCCCCGAGCCCCGAGCCCCGAGTCCCGAGCCCCGAGCCCCGAGCCCCGAGCCCCGAGCCCCGAGACCCGAGTCCCGAGCCGCGATACAAGCTCGCTGGTGAAAACGAGGAAGTTGAGTGAAAACCGTCGTCTATGGTACGTTGAAATCACGTAATTACAGTACCTGAGAGTCCGACACCGCGGATAGCTTCTTGCCAAATCGTCTTGCAATTCGTGCGACTCGAGGAATAGATTTCTATCCTTTAGCTGTTTATGAAAATAAACGTCTTTTATCTCTCTTCCGAGTTTTTACGCGAAACCGTGTTCAAAAGTTATTTGCACACTCGCCGCAACAATATTGCCAACAATTTAATTCCCTACGTAATTTGTCAATCGTGTGTCAAGTTATCTCGTTCATATTTTGCATTTCTCCGACCAAAACAAGCGCCGTCCGTTATCTTTGTCCGCAAAAAAGATTTCGCAAAAAAATATCCGAGTAGCGCGCCAAGTGGCGCCTGTTTTCCATCTGTCTTCAGATTTCACTCTTCCTCGACGGTGTGTAATTGAGAATCGCTATGTAATTGTCGATAAAGATGACACAAAGGTTATGGCGTGATGTAGCATTGCAGCAACGGATGAGATTGCGTTCTCGACGAGGAGGAACGTTTCTTTTTCCTTTTTTTTTTTTACGCGAACGCGTAACGCAATGTGCAAGGACATCACCGTAACGAGAGAGAAAGAGATAGAAGTAGAGAGGGGGGATCCGTTCATGGCTCTCTCTCTCTCTCTCTCTCTCTCTCTCTCTCGCTCGTCACGATCAAATTTCGAATCCGCGCCGCGCATAATTAGACGCATTTATTTCCATTCACCCGATTTAGCATTTCGTAAGATCGGTAACGACACACATTCGTTAATGCTAATGCGCGACACGCGCGGCGATGACGTTCGCGGAAAAAACGATAGAGAAAAATAAATCTCAGTGTCAAGATCGGAAGGTCGCGCAGGCGACCGAGTGCAACGTGGCACGAAGCTAAAAATATCCCTCCCTCCGCTTTTATGATTATCGCGATTATGGCGAATCGCCGTCGATGCATCGGGTACAATCGCGATAACGATTCGCGACAGACGGACGCAGCGACAAAGACAACCTTGTGTATCGACATTGTTCCGTCATTGTGTGTATGTATGTATATATATATGATGGAACCAAACGGTTCGAAGATAAAAATTTTGATAAAATAAAAAAATGAATGATTTCGTTCTAGATCAATCGTATATCTATCGATTCTGGGAAAAATACGAAATAATTTGTTTTAATAAAAATTATCGACAAATTATTATTAACAAATCGATGAGACGAGATGACACTTGGATATGAAGAAACGTCAATGTATTATTACGATACATTAAGAAAAAAGTTACATTTCGGTATTCTGAAAGAGCGATGCTTTTTCTGCAGACACGTGGATATGTACACACGCTAGGACCTTGATGTATCGACAACGATAATATGCAGCCTTGACGCTGTTACACAACTTATTTGACATTCCCTGCCATTACACGCTACATTGCTTTTCCTCTAATTCTATACATATCGCGTATTATATTGTCTTTTTATTATCTCATCCATTATATCCCATATTCTATCGTACACATTACAAAGTATTTTAATAATATTGACATTAAAGACGCGCACGGAGCGGCGCATATTTTATTGTCGATCAATTATTATTAACGCGATTGGTAACGAATATAATTGACATTTTATAACTTATCGGAATGAAATATAGAAAAAAGTATTCAAGTATGAACACATGGTGAGAAAATATACACGCGCATTTTAACTCTATTGTTTTTTTATTTTTTTAATTCGTCCCGATTTTTCTCCTCCGATTGTCCTAATGCTGCATCGAGGCAAGAAATCGTCGATTGTTTTAAGCCAAGCAGACGGATTCGGCCAAGGGAGACGGGGAATCGAAAAAGCCGACCGTCGTCGCTCGGTCGATTTTCGCAGGAAAGTCAGTAGACGAGACGAGACGAGACGAGACGAGACGAGACGAGACGAGACGGGACGCGACGAAGAAGAGGGGCAAAGTCAAGGCTGACGCTCTGCTTGGCGTAAGCCAGAGTGTATGATAAGACAAAGACTGACTCTCTTCAAGGGCGACACAAGCAAACGCACGCGCGACTCGCCTTCGCGCGTCTTGCACGCGCCGCAACTTGTCGCTCCAGCGAGGACAAGCGTTTCCTCGCGAAGAAGACGCGCGCTGGTTGCCTCAGCTTCTCGGGAACCGATCCAACCGAGACTCCAACCGGACCGAGCGATAAACAGCCGGGGCAGGGCGGGGATCACGGTTGCTGCAACGCGCAACGCGAAATCGGTTGCAGTTTCAAACGTTTGCACTTGCACCGCAGAGTCTCGAAGAAAATGCGAAAGCGATGATAAGAAATCGATGTATGCGTATGTGTTTTGTATCGCATATCGCAAATTGATAGATCGGCACTATGCAAACATGAATATAGTACTCGACAATTATCGTTATCCTTCGTTTTTTTTCTAGATTAAAAACTTTATCGATACTTTGAATAATTAATAACAATTGAAGAAGAGAATTCAATAAACGAATATACGAACAACGAAAATTAAGATGTAGACCAACAAGTAGTTACATGTCAACAATGTGCGTAAAATTGCTTGCAAATGGTGCATCGTGAATCACGTTGTTGGAAAAAAATTACTAAGAAAACGACCAGAGAGCGTATGATTATCTGTCGGTGATGATGATGAATTTCCTTTCTTCGTTCATACACAATCGCGCAGCGATTGACGTAGTTTTGTCATTTAAAAGAGAAAAGGGAGGGGCAGAAATTTTATCTCGCACCGAATGAAACTCATCGAGATATAAAAAATGAATTACAAGAATTAAATAAGACCGACGAAATGATGAAAAAATCAGGTACACAGTTAAATGATAATTAAATGTGAGAATGTGAGAAAAAGAGAGAGATAGGAAAGAAGGAAAGAAAAAAAATAGAGTTTCTCTTGCCATCGAGAAAATATTAGTTTAATAATAATAATATATCAATAATATATAATTAACAAAGTTATTAGAGCTCGTTATATTCGTCGAAATTTTCTTGATTATTTTTTCTCTCACAAGCTTATTTATAGTTGAGGTTTATATCATTTTCAACATGTTGCATTCATCATCATTCCGCTCACAGCATTCAAGGCTCATGGTTACGATAACAGATGTAGAAACATCTTTTCGCACAAAGAGCACGCGAGAGACGAGCGAATGTCGTTCCGCTCGGACAAAGTGCGCGATAGCAATACAATTCTTGACCGCACATATATATAAATGCGAGTGAAATTATATATCAATTATAAATATTTATATAAAAGACTTTATTGTTCGGGCACTGAACGAGGGGATTAATGACAAGAGAAGAGAGAGAGAGTCGATCGCAAGAAGGAGCGTTCTGAGATGCAAAGTTATATAGCGTCGAAAATCCTAAATGCTAAATAAGCACCTTTCTGTATTTATAACGCTTATTAATGATGTTTCAACGAGCATTTGTGATAATTCACAATCCAATTCATGGTCCACTTGAATCGAAATGAATGAAATGAAAATTAAGAGAGCGCGGTCATCTATCGTGTTGCGCCGAAAATACCGCAAATATCAAGCAAACTGTGACGGCGATCGCGTAAACGCGATTGAATAATCTGTATATCATTATTGAACGATGCAGCATTCTATTCTCTGCGCGCTAACAAAAATATAATATAAATTTCAATACTACGTATAAATTGTTAAACGTCAATATTACGAAAGTAAACACTTTCTCGATAATATTATTTAAACATATCATCAAAATTCGTCTTGATTCTCCTTCAAACTGGTAGCATTATTATTTTCAAAATAAAATTAACGATTCGTCCCCCTCCCCCCTAATTCGCGTGAAAACGAATGAAAAAATAAATCTCTTAAAAATTCTGCAATCAATTTATAAATTTTATTTTGATTTATCGATATCATTGATTATTGTTGTTTAACTCTGTCTCTGTTTAACACCTAACCCGTTTGCTCTTTTCAATGACGTTTCCAGGTTAGGTTCGAGATTGAAATGAAAAGTGTTTTCACGCGAGCGGCGGCACGGCGGCGCTCCTTCCGACTCGTCCTTCTAGGGACGAAGGATTGCTTTTCTTTAGTATCTCCGCACGGGGAGGGAAGCTCCCTGAGACCGACTTGTTTCTAACAGGGGCCAGTGCCCCGGTACGTGGGATATACCGGACGACCTTGGGCCTCACGGCCAATTTGCGAGGTCCATTCCCTGCAGATGCGCCCTTACCACCGTCTTGTTGTTAACCACAAAGGATACGAATATCCTTTATAGCTTGGGTCCTTTCCAATCGTCACTTTGCACGCGCTAAAGATTTAAAGATTTGGTTGATATTTAATCATTTCTTTTCATCGACGATTTAACTCAGTTTGAAATACTGATTTTTCTCTCTCTTTGGTATTCTTCTAAATTATAACATTTATCAAAAAAAAAAAAAAAAAAAAAAAAAAAAAGATCTAGATATCTTGTACGATGCTGTTTTATGATATTTAATTTCCGATAGCTAATGATATTTATCTTGATATGTATCTCTAGTGATGACGCGAAACTCTTATCGTTTCGATCAAATCTCATTCGCATTGCTTAAATTTCTTTGACGAGGAAGATTTTGTAAAATTCATGGATTTCAGAATGTATGAAGCGTATGTACAATCAAGTACACTAATGATGTGCATCTTTCGGGAGAGTATCTCACTATACGCGACCCTTTTTCTTTTTTTGCGAGCATATGAAAAAAAATTCAAAATTATGAGATTAATTATATAAAGGAAAAATATGCTTCTTAAATATTATGAAAAACTCTAATTATTGAACGCATTAATGATATCATTAATACACGATACGTGGATCTCGTCGTTCGCTTTGAGACAATCTCAATCGCAAACTTTACAGCTAATTTGGTCTTTGATCATGTACCGCGACTCTTTGCTCGTCATTTAGTTGCTCAGCGATAACTTTGATAAGCTTTCGTATATTACACAACTGCTTATATAGCCTTTCTACGACGTTGATATATATACTTTTTCTTTCCCGACCAACTCACAACACCTTTCATGATTAATTCTTTTCAATGTTTATATTATGACTTATTACAACTAATTATATATAATAACTAATATTATATTATGTATATTGTGTATATAAAACTAATACATTTTATAACAAGATAAACCGTATAATTTTTATATCGACACATTTGAATACCTTTAGTTAAATCTCAAGCAATAGTCAAAATAGAATCAAGTTAATTGTTTATTATTCAAACGCAGTATTATATATAACGCTCGAAATCCGATTGGAATCACGACGATAAATCTTATCGGTTATCTTGAAATAATAAGCGAGAGGAGAACATCGACATCTTGCTACCATCAAATTCGTTCTCAAATCATAAAATCTATGTAAAATTAACATTTTAAATAATAACGAAAAAAAATAATAAAAGAATATTATATTACACCTTGAAAAAACCGAAAAATTAATAAAATTATAAAAATGACGCATAATTTTCAAAAGAAATTTCCGAAAACATTGTTGATATTACATATTATAAACAACTAGTCTCTTACGGACCATAATTTTATCGATTCTTCGAAGGGAAAAAAATTCGTCACGTACAGATCGAAAAAGCGAAACTGGAAAGCAAATAGTTTTCAGGAGAACCTTTTTCATCTAGCTTCTTTATAATGGCACAGTCGACTTAGAATTCCGAGGTATTCGTTACACATTGCGACGATGGAAAAGACGAAAAGCGAACCCTCGAGAGGGACATACGGCCCTGAAGCCTTCAGTACCTGTACCCTTGAAGCCGAAGGTCGCCACCGAATGCGAGGGACAACTTTCCTTCCTCCCCGCCGCTGCGCTTCACTACCAGCTTCAGTACCAGCATCAGCACCGGCACCACCACCATCATCACCAACATCACCACCATAGAAACCATCGTATCCTCCTGCTTCTTTGTACTCGGCTTTATTTCATCGAGTCTCGGACACATCGATTAATCTCGACTGCCGTGCTACGATTATAATAATATTCAGTACACAATTCCTTCGAAAAATATAACTTAGAAATAAAAGCTAATAACGATGAGAGCATCGCCGACCTGATGGAAAATAAAATTCGAAAATCCGAAAGATTCACATCGCTATGTCAAAGTGCGATCCACGATAATAATAATCTCGTTATTTACGTTTCAGATTTGATTATCAGAGTGCTCGAGGTTAATCGAACAATAAGCGAATAAAAAAAAATTGCACATCTCTGTCGAAATATATCTTTGTTGAAACAAAATTGTGTTACAACAATAATCACGCTATACTCGAGTTACATCCGCGCGACACGATTTACCGAAACTGCCGGTATCTGCATTGCTAAACGGTTTGCCAATAAAACCTTCGACTAAATTTAATACGTACTCGATCACAAGTGGAACGTTGTTACGTGTTGATCGAGGTGACGCGATTGAAGTAGAGCGGTAATCGATGTTATTCGGAATATAGGCAAACGTTTTAATTTACGGCGATATTGCGCGACACGAGCACAGTATCGGCGGTAATAGTAGTAATGTTGTAGATATAGGCACTTGGACGAATGCACATATCGATGATCGCGCGCGCGCGCGCGCGCGCTCGACCAGCTGTTCGACGGGCACAAAGCCATTCTCGCTTTTGCGCTCGCGCTTCGCGCGCTGCTGACGAGAAAATATTGTGACGCAAATGATAACATTACAGCGAGGCAAGGCCGCGGCTTTTCCGATTCGTTGTTCAACGTGACGCGAGTTAAGCGCGTCTCCGGCTCCTTTTTCACACGCTCCTTTTTCCACAAACGTGAAAAAAAGCACAAATTAATTAAGCATTTATTTATATCAATGCGTTTTCAGACGCGATGAAAACGAGAAATTATTTTCTCCACGAAGCATTTTCATGCAAATATAAAAAATGACAGTTAAAAAATGACAATTAAATATTATCAATTATCGTTTAAACACTAATGTTAATGAAAATAAATATCCGGATCTTTTTTTACACAATTTTAAAGCGGAGTTCAAGTATATAAAATTATAAATTACGAAAAAAAATTAAATATAAATTTAATGTAACTTGAATGCATACGAATCGTAAAAGTTTTAAAAGTGTTTTATCAAAGATTTATGTTAATAAAGAAATATATGTAGAGAAAGTGACTATATAAAATTAAAAAAAAAAAATATATATATATATATATATATATATATATATATATATATAATAGAAATAACGAAGCCTTGAATAAGCCTTAGGTTAAACGCGAAATAAATTCTTATCGAGTACAAAGACAAGAACGATTAACATTTGATTGAAAATTGTGTGGGAGGCAAGTGATCCGCGTTAATTAGGCTCGGTACAATTAGTTACGAGAGCAATACTGAAGAACAATACGGAACACTTCGGACGCTCCTAATAATTCCCATTCGACCAACGATTAACTGTGTATTTTATACACGCACGCACGCACGCACGCACGCACGCACGCACGCACGCACGCACGCACGCACGCACGCACGCACGCACGCACGCACGCACGCACGCACGCACGCACGCACGCACGCACGCACGCACGCACGCACGCACGCACGCACACACACATATATATATATATATATATTAATGCGTGAAATGCGTCAACTGTTAAAGATAACTCTTTGAAACAATCGTCATCGACCACTATCGAGCAATAACAAGGAATTAGAGATAAGCGCGACAGCTGCGAAATGATTGATGGATATGTCGCTGTTGTAGTTGCCGTGCAAATTACACGCAACGCAACCTTGCCGCAATCTATCCTGTTTCGCCTGTTGAATGATTTCCTTTTCGTGACATAAAACGCATCTCTATTCGATGAGATTCGACATTTTGATCGCCAGCAAAAAAATATATGCAGCGCGTATAATAAATAGCGATTCATGCAAATCACATCTGCTTTTTCTCGAGGACATTTTCCTCCGTGATAAAAAGCCTCGCTACTTGCCAAGATTTATATATATATTGTTCGTGTATTTGACGAACCATGCGTCCAAATGCGGTTTGCTTTAAAGCTAAAAATTGTATTCGTATACAATTGCCACGAAACGAGGAAATACAGGCGTCATTTACCCAAGGATTAAGCTGGTATGCGCGCGGAAGTGCCAGAGAGAACGCGCGTAAACGGGCCGAAAGATGCGGCGAAGACACTTGGGCGCTCCAACTATAAATCTTCAACGTGATACGCAAAGGTCGAATAGTCGACAAGTTTGACAAAGATATGAAATCGATGCAAAGACGCAAAGGAGATTGTAGAACAGAACCGGACCCGGTGATAAGCCGCGCCGACACTTCCGGGGAGTCAGGTCAGGTTATTATATTTGATAAGCGGCATTTATCGTCGCCACGTGATTAACGCTAATAACACGAAGGGAGCAATTAGCGATCGGGAATCCTAATGCGTCGCATGAGCGACCGCAATTAAAACGAGAGATTTATCGATATTTATCCCCCTTTGTATTCTTCGCGAGCAATAACGTTCTTTCGAAGGTGAAAATACTCCAAGCTTAGTTTTCGGAAATCGGACGAAAATCGTCGACAAGAGCAACGTTAAATTTACGCGAATGCGCAATTGAAAATTTTACGTTAAATCCGAGAAAGCGGCTTTTACATGAAAGTTTAACGAAATAATTTCCTCGCGCGCGCAATCTTCAATCTCGAGCTCTGTAAATTGCAGATACAGATTCACATTTGTCGACGAATAAAACGTCGCGTCGCGTCGTGGAATCTTAAAAAAAAAAATCTTACAATAAAGCAACGCGCACAAATTTTGCAAGACTGTTTGCTGTCGAGATTAATTTGTCTTGCAAACAAATTGAGATAATTCCCCGCAACGTTACGAGCAATTTCTGCATTCGCGGAAAGGGCGTAGCAATGTCAAGGACACGCTCGACGCAGGTACGAATCTAAAAATAACGCGCTGACATATATCGCGGTCGTTAAATCATAGATAATGACGGAGGGATGGGTCTTCGAGGGAGAGAATCCGTTTATAGTCTCGTGATTCACCGCTTTCGAGTCGTATCGATAGAGAGGCGTACGCGCGCGCAAGCAAGCAGGAAATAATGACTAACGGTATAAAGATCGTCCCATTGAAATTGGAAATACCGTCGAATACGATCGAGATGATTTTCACGACGTACGTATCGACGATCGATGAAATTTGCAAATACACGTTAAAAATTCGTGGGCGAAAGAATCGCGCGTTTAAGAGTACGTACAACATATATACGCACGTGTAATGTGTAAATATTTTAAGTAATAAACAGATTGTCAACTTTGCGATTCGTAATTAATGTAATTTGTAATCGGCACGAATAGATGATAAATCACGTATGGACAAATCACAGAAAGCGAGAGTAAGAAATATCACTTTCTCAATGATTTTCAATAATTATTAAATATGTTTAATAATACGCTTAATAAACGTGGATATACGAGAGCGACGGATAAAAAAATTGCACCTGGCACGAAAAATCACGAGCGTGATGAAAATCGGTATCATGAGCGCGCGAAAAAGCAAGCCGAGGCCAAAAATTTTTCGCAATATTTCAACACGAGGCTTGTCGTATTCGGTGCTTCTAATATTAATATTTATCGAAAGCACTATATATATCTGCAAATGCGCGTAATATTTTATTCCAATTATTATCTCTCTCAATCTATACGTATGTCGAGCGCCAAGACACGTTTTTCATCGGTTTAAAATTGTGCAAAATTTGAAAAAACTACAAATGGCATTGAGAAGAACGCGAAATGAAACTTTCGCGAGTAACTTTCAAGAGTAGCTTTAAGCGCTTGATGTTTTCGGTGCAGGATAAAGATATTACATGTATAAATATTTGGAAACTGAATTGCCCGCGCGTGCGTTTCTCCTTTCTCTAAATGATTTTCCCTCTCTCTCTAAATTTGGCCTCTTTCCGACAAGATTGGTGATTCGTTCAAAGTCAAATCCTCGTCGAGAGGCGCGACAAACGCCTCCGATATAGCAACACGAGTGTTCCTACACTCGAATTCCATCGAATCGTTCACGGTCAAACGTGTCTATATCGAAAGCAGGCAGAATCGCCGAGCCGTGACGAAGCCCGCAGCTCGGGCAGCCTCAGGAAGGTCGGTGTCTAACGTAAAAAGGTGTATTCACCTTGATTCCGTGGCTCCTTCGCTCGCGCGACACGACCAAGAACTTTCCAGTCGGCCAGCGCGAACGCGAATCGTGCGACGACCGGAGGGACGGACAGAGAGGGAAAGAGGAAGAGAGAGACGGACGGCTAATGGCCATCGTGATACTTGGCCGCTATCCTCGTCGAAGGGACGACGGGTCGTTGACCCTCTTCCGTCGCGCTTTCGTCCAAGCGGACGGAGCTTTCCTCGAAAGCTTCTCGCAATCTTTCAAAATCTCTCCTTCTCCCTTTATGTTTTTCGTTTCGAACTCTTTTCGGAAATATATTGGCGAAACGAAATGGACGAAAGAGGAATCGCGAGGACTCTACCGCGTGTATTTTGCAGCCGGTGCCATTGCTAGCTCTCGAGGGATGAGAAATTCGGGGAGGGAAGGAAGGAACGTCTTTCCGTCGATGTCGATGTCGGCGTCGCACGTTTGCCATTACCGGCTCTCGCGCCGGATCGATGCGCGTACTCTCCGCGTACCGGTCAGACAGACACAAACGTTTCCCTCTCTCCCTCTGCCCCCCTTCTCTTCCCCTCCGGTGGTTAGTCCCGGACGGACGAAGACCCACCCTAGCTCCGACAACGGCGAGCCGCGCGAGTGTACGTACCGCGCCAGCGCCATCCTGACATGAGACAATCCGGGCCCGGCGGGTGTCGACAGCAAGGTATCCAGATCTGCGAGCGGCGACTTGTCGTTGACACTATATCCCACTACTGGACACATGCGCGCAAACAATTCTTCGTCCTTGAATGAAGCGCGAGCTCGTCATAACTCTTCCGGCTGAGTCGCCGCCAAGAGAGCAACCTCCTCTCTTTCCCTGCCCCCCACCTTGGCACCTTTTCTATTCCTCGTCGTTTAACCGGCGCCGGATTCGATCGAGCACGAACGTGGCACGAGCGAGGTGACACGATCGACAACGATAACCGTGGCTTCTTTCAACAAATTCCGAGTCTTTCCTCGCCCTGTCTCACTGTCACTATCGCATTTTCACTATCGTGTATCCGTGAGAACGCCAGCGAGAACGATGACGACGACGGCGACGGCAGCTTCCCGGGGAGCAGCGCGACGGTCGTCGTTGCGATCGTAGCGACGAGATCGCGTCGCGGCTGACGATGCGCGGACGATGATGTTCTTGGAACCAATTTGGAGGAGAAGAGCAAAGAGGCGGCGCAAAGCGCTCTCGCTCTCGCTCTCGCTCTCTCTCTTTCTCTCTCTCTCTCTCTCTCTCTGTCAATCACCAACTACGCTTCGATCTTTCTTCCGTTCTCTCTCTCTCTCTCTCTCTCTCTCTCTCTTTCTCTCTCTTCCTCTCGCCTCGAAATCCGGCCGTCGAATTGAACCGTACGCGTGTAAATTACGTATCGACGCAATTATGTCGAGCGCCCGTCTCTCTTCCTCCCCCGTCTCTTGGCCGCGTCGAGCGATTCCCCGCGACGATACGCGACCACGACCACGACCACGACCACTCGACTACGACGGCGCTGGCTCGACTGAACGTAGCTACTGAACGCTCGATCATCCCCACTCTCGAGTACAAAGACTCGACCGCCCTCGGCCGTGCTCGGCCACGTTCGGCCACGTTCGGCTCGCTCCGCGACCTCGTGTCGTGCCAGAACGGGACGATACCATCTCCCTTCATCCCGTCCATCTCGCTCGCTCAAGGTTCTCTCTCCCTTCCTCTCGACCCTTTCTACTCTTCCCTCTACAGGAAATTCCGCCCCGCGAGCATGTGTGCTCCGAAATTGTTATTAAACGCCGTTTCCTGGACTTGGATCATTCGGGGTCGTTTCGTAATCGCGACCGACAAATTCGAATCACCTTTTCGAAGCCGTTCGCGAAAAGCCATCGCGAAAATAAGGAGCACGCGAGTTTTTTTTTTTCGGTTTGTCAAAATCTTATATCGATTAAGAGAGAACGGTGCCATAAGAATTTCCTTGAAATTAGGATATTATTGGATGTCGTAAAGAAGGAACGCATTACAAACGATTTACTTTCGCAAATCTCTGTAAATAGGTTAAAATTAATATAATGTTGTACGTAACGTGTATAAATATGTTAATGTAAATATAATACACGCATACGCACAAATGACGGGACCCCGAATCTTGTTCCTACTTACGATAAAAGCGCGTCGGTCGAAAATTAAGGAAAAAGAGGATAATCCCGAGTCGGATCTTTCATTCTAAAGACGAGGGTCTATGTACATGGATAAAAAGAAGGGATCCGAAAGAGGGTGGTTCCCTCTCGATTATTCGGTTAGCGTGGAAACCCTGGAAACACGCGGTCCTTGCATTCAAAGGCTCGCATTTCGAACCGCTTTACGAGCGGCTTTGTAACGTTATACGAAAAACTGTATTCTCTGATTCAGTTTCAAAACTTTAACGATCGAAATTAAAATCTTTCGGCTTAAAAAAACGCAATGGAATACCCCAGTCAACTTGACTGGGATTAATTTATGTATTCCCGATAGACATATATACATATACGCGACGATGGGTCTCCGACTATCGGCGATATCGATAACCGGAAACCATTCGAGACGACACGCCTCTGCCTCCGTTGCCTTGTTCGTCAAAATTATGTGAAAAAGGGGTCACGAAAATGTTTGACGAATCCGCCTAAGGTGCCTTCCTCTCGGAGGGGTCGGCGTCAATGGGACCGTAACGTCGTGCCGGAATCACGCACGACGGTCGTGACATTTGAGAACGATAATACCGGGAGAGAAATCGGAATATATTTCGGCCAAAACGCGCTCGACGGTTTACCGCATCGCAGAGGAGCATCCGGTGCGCGCGTATACGTACCAATCCGAGAAAAAAATATAACTCGCGTAAGCAGCAATTATCTCTCCCTCACCGAGAATTTAGATCAAAGGCAGAAAAAGGCGGGAGCATAATATGTAAATAAGAAAGATATACATATTAGCGGAATTAATAATTGTCTTCTCGTTTGGAAAATCTCTTTGTTTTCTGATAAATGTAAACAGGGATAAACAAATTTCTAAAACTCATTAAGAGGAGCTAAAAATTAAATTACACAAAAAGCGAAATATATAACATATAAATGTGATATAATTGTAATTGCAAATGAATCAATCTACATAATTAATAAAATTGCTTTTAATATATTTTCCATGTTGAGTAAAAATAACAAATGTATATATATATATATATATATATATATATATATATATATATATATAATTTATCGATAAATGTAATCAATAAATAATTGTGACTAAATGAATATATAAATAAATTAAAAACTGTAAAATGATATATGTAACAATTCTATCCAAATCATAGATTTTTATATAGGGGGGTTGAAACGTAAGAAAAATGTTCAAACTCGAGTTAGAATGATTGATATTAGTAAAAACCTGTCCTTTCTCGGGGCGCACGGTCCCCTTGACCCCCTTGAAAAACGACCCTGAGCCTCATCCGATCCGCAGCGCGCGAGGGTCGCGTCTCGTATACCCTCTAATGGATCGACGCTATTTCTATTTCTTTTGTTCGCATGTGCCACATTTTCCCGCTGTTTGTGTGTGTGCCGCGTTATTACTATTAAAAACTTTACACCACGCCTATGCTAATATATGTATATATATATATATATATATATATATATATATATATATAAAAGTTTCCGATATATTATAGATTTCGTGATATACGAACGAGATATTGTCTTAAAAAGGCTCGCGCTTCGAATCGTTCTTCTCATTCATATCACGCTTTCTCTCCATTTCGCGTTTCGCTCTTTTTTAATATTCGATCCGATTTTTATTATCCGTCTCGAAGGAACTTGGAATGAATAAACTTTCGTGCACGTGAATTTGCGCGTTTAAGGGCGAAGCTTAACGTTCTCTAGCTCGTAAATTCGTATTTCACTGATATTGTCGGAGTATAATTGGACGACGGAGTTTATATGTATTTCAGTCCGCGCAAAGTTTGGAGCAATTTCTGTCGTGGATAAGTAAAATTGAGAACGTACTACGTAACATAGGTATAGTTACTGGCAACCTTATTGCTGGGCGCGCGAAACTTGTCTGAATGTGTGGACAACTGTGCGAATGTAAGTCGGCCGCACAATCACGCGTGGATAATCCAGTAACCAAAGGTCGCCTTCGTAGCGCGTTCATTTAGCGCTTAAATACGACAATGGGTGATTACTACAAAGCGTAAGTTTGATACTCGCATTCGGATAAAGAAGAAAGACGCGGAGCTAAAAACATCATGATATATACATGTATGTAATTTTTCTTTCGTACATTTTGAAAGAATGTATATATATATATACAGAAATAGAATTTAAATCAATATTAAATAGGATTGGAAAAAGATTCGAATTTAAATCGAATTTACAAAAAGAGCGAATAATTTATTACTAACATAGTGTCGTGAATCGAGAAATTCGACTCGTTTGAGAAATTTTTTTAAAGACAATCGATATAGAAAAGGGCAATTCTTTCAAAGATATGAACGGTATACACGATATGTGCTTTGCATTATCTAACAAGGCTTACCATTTATTCTTTGTTATTAACGCAACCAACAATCTAGCGACTTTTTCAACGTAACAATAATACAGTTACAACAAGCGGTCGAGACGAAGAAAAAAAATGCAACATAATTGTAATTGAGAATTTGTCAGAATTTTAATAAAAAAGATTAATAAGCCGCGAGGTAAAGCGTAGATTAATTAAATAAGTGATAAAAACTCTTTAAGAGGCGAGAAACGGACTTGGAGATAAGCGAGCAGAGCGAATTACGCTATTCCTCAAAGTTTTAGGGCTTTGTTTTAGTTTGGGCAAGCTAATATAGAAAGTGCTAAAGAGGGAGGTTAGAGAAGAGACAAGAGCGCTCTCCACGGAAGGCGGGGGCGGGAAACGGCGATGGAAGGGGTGTTGGAAGAAGAGAGAAGAGCGGCTGCTTGTAATGTTGCGAAAGGTGATTGCGTTAGAACGAGCGAAACGAAAAGAAAGAAGAGAGAGAGAGAGAGAGAGTGGAAGGAGGGAAAGAGAGAGGGAGGGAGGAGGGAAAGAGAGAGGGAGAAAGAGGAAAGGAGGGAGGGAGGAAGAAAGAGAGATACAGGACGGAGCCAGCAGCGGCGGAGGGTTCAGACGAGGTCAGGTCACGGGACGAGAGAGCCGAGCCGCTCGCTCGGTCGATAGAACGAACCAAGCTACCACCTATGCTATGCGACGGCTGTGCTGATGGTGGTGGTGGTGGTGAATCCTAGTAGTGGTACCACACCATGTCGCGCGCTCGCCATGGCTAATGAGAGCGAATATACAACCATCACCACCTTTACCACCATTATTGTACTGTGCTATGCTACGACGAGTCCGTAGCGATTTCTCGACACGACTGCAAGAGTCTGCAGCAATGTTGCCATCGACACACGGCGCACGATTGCCTGATTAATGCCGACTGGCACCCGACCACGTGAAATATGCACACGAATAGGAAAGAACAAATTGAGATATATCGCCGATATGATATCGCTGGTGCTGCTATATGCATAATGCACATCTCGGACAGTGCAAAGCTAATGTTCAGCAGTGAATATAAACGGGGTGAAATGTAAATTAAAACATGTAAATTAAAGCATTGCGTTAAATGTAACGGGAGGAGAAAAGAGAGAGGAAAAATTTAGATAAATCGACAGTCTCCTTTAAGATTAATGCGTCAAAATGTATCATTGATATACATCGCAACGTTGCACAAGATGTTGCACATACTACGAAATGACAGTTTCGTACATGTGTATTATATTTATAAATGTATTAAAGCGCACGTTTTATGTTTGCATTAATGCAAATCAAATTAATGAATATTTATTTAAAGTCATGCGTCATTTACGAATATTTACGAGTATTTCGCTCAACACACTGTCACAGACATTTTTGTCGTCTGCATGTACGTATGTACGATATTCACTTTAATTTCTTACTTTTATAAACTAATCTCTCTCGACGAGATAAATTATTGACGATATTTTGTCCGACCTGTCGGACTGTTCGTATGTAAATAGACGCTTATAAATGCATGTACGTGCTCCTCACGGCCGTCGATTAAATGCCAAGCGAAGCGGTTAAAGAGAGATCGGACGTGCAAACTCGACAAAGTCGCAAACGCGTCTGGCTATCGTTATTTAGGCTGATCGTGCATTTCCGCGAGGCTGCACAGTTTTTTTCTTATTCCTTTAATCGCTCATTGTTCTTGAACGCGCATGGCATCCAAAGACATCTGTCGAGGATGCACCGGTAATTTCTATCGAGGGAAATAAAACCGTGAAAAATATACCGCGACTCGCGCCGACCGCTCGCCCGCTCGCTTCCTCGTCCGGACATTCGCAAAAGCTTGGCGAAGATACGAGGTGTCGCCATTAACTCGACAATGCGGCGCGTTATAAACTGCAAATTATATTATATTATTCTCAAACTCTTGTGATTCGCATGACGCAAGTTGATTGTTGATCTCGTTGACAATACGACGACGAGAGATAAGAAATGCATTAACGGAATGCATTATTAACGGAATACAATCTCCGGCCCTTTTCCAATTTAAAAGCTATTTATATGCGATATTAACGCGACGCGAAAGCCGATCGGCTTGAATCTGTAACGTTACGCGCGATCCGATATTTGATATCAATTTATTTTCGCGAATTGCGACAGATTAAAGCGTTAACGATTAACGAGACGCGCTCGCGTTACGGGAGTTGGATTCGCTCCAAGGAAGATGGCTCGATCGGGAGGAGGAAGGAGCTTTTCCGAGTACATGTATTACGGGGGCGCGGCTCACCGCGAAAATAAATAAACGATCGCCAACATTGCGCACGTGCGGTTAACGAAATATCTCTAATTCAAGTCGACGAAAGAGAAGAGGATCGGGACGAGAAAAGGTCTCTTCGAACTCGTCCCCGCTTCGCGGATAATCGTCGTCGGATAATTGATCGTGGAAATGACTTTTACGATAAAACGGAGTCAAAGTCAAGACGCGGAGATCCGATACGGACCTCGCTCAACTCGGTCAAGGCGGGAGACCGTTAGAACACCCGTCGTAGGACACGTTCTATACGCAGCGGCGAATATATCGCGCGCGGGATGCAACGCGAGCGCGTTTCTCACCGTGTTCATTTTTGCTTGGGTCATCGAGAAATATGCGCGACGTGGGATATCGAAGCGACCGGCAACGTGACGCACCTCAACGCGAGTCCAATATTCTCGATACGCTCGCATGAATTTCATTCGCTCGAATTGTGCATATCGCGATATTAAAAGTTGCATAGTTTCGCGCGCTCGAGATATGATTTCGCTATAGTTTTACCGGATACGGAAACATCGAGACTTGGCGGATATATATCTTACCGTGTTCTTTATACCCCGATCTAATCTCAACTTTCCCTTAATATAATTGACTTAAACGATAGCTATCGTTTCCCACTTTCTTCATTGTATAGCTGACACGTGCCACGAGTATAGCACTCTCTCCGACATACGTATATAGATACGCGAGTCAACGATCTGAAAATGTCATTTTTCGCCTTTTATTCTCGCGTAAAGCACTTTGTAAAAAAAAAATGCATGGTACGAAATTGTAAAGTTAACCTCGAAATACAATTGGATCGCTCACAAAGGAATTCGGATTCCCGATGAAGAGATAAACTCTGTCCGCGGATATATTATTCATATTGACGAAAGAGATTTCTCCATGTGCCCGATTCTATCGACAATCGCTGACATTTCTTCTGGGAGGACAGGTGGGAGGGCGCGTTTGAATTGTAATAAAAATGAGGTCGGCTTCTCTCTTGTGGGCCAAGGCATCGCGCGCGTTAGGCGATCTCCGCTAAGAGAAAGAAAAAGAGAGAGAGAGAAAGATCGCGCGCGACACCGATCGATGTAATCGCTTTTTTTACATTAACTTGGATTATATTGGAACAAAGAAATGTATGCGTGTGTGTGTGTGTGTGTGTGTGCGCGCGCGTGTAAACACAGTAATTTTTTGTAATAACAAATTATATTCATTTGTAATCAATTTGTAATTATAAGCGGAAAAGGCCAAACATACTTTCTACGACACTTGCATTTTTTAACTTTAATCCCAAATTGAAAGCTTAAAGTAAAAATATATACGCAATATTTACTAAAGATTGATGCCTGTCAAATTACATCACAATTTTCATCATTATTTCGAGTTTTGCAGCAAAGATTCTTTTTTTTAAAGTGAAAGAAAAAAATCTTGATGATTTTCACCATGTCTATGTAATTTTCAGCAATTAAATCGCCTTCATCATCTTTTTTTCTACGATAAACAGGACTTGTAAAAAACCTGTCACATTTTTTAATTCGTGAAGACTAATTAGATCGACTGAATTGTTTACCTCGACAAAAATGAGGAATAAAAAAACGACGCAAAGTGTATACTGTTAAGAGAAAAAAGAATGAGGCGATTAAACGGATTAAATGCGCTTATTATTCGCGTTCTGTCGCGAGATGAACGGAAATGAACGCGCTTAATAGCCTTACTCGGAATTCGCCGAGAAGCCCGGCATGACAAATTAATTAACGGTGCTCCCTGGATCGGCTCGTTAACTTAATTACCTCTCGAGCACGAGTTCGGATTCGCTCGACTATAAAATATACGAGATGATTGATTATTACGACAACAAACTGAAATCGCATCGAACTAGTTTGCGATCGAATCGAAGGTCAATATTACATAATTTAATTACCAAGATTTTCATCGTTTATATTTGAGGCGCGATACGATTTTCGCGGGTTTTTCCGATAGCTAATTCTTGCGCAAAGCCAAAGTGACGAGAAGAGATTATCAATCTCCAAGTCGTCTCGAGAATAAAGAGAAGCCACATTTAGAACGATAAAGTTGGAGCACATTCTCATAGCGAGATCGTGCAAATCGTAAACTCTTTCGGAGAGTCTCGAATCTCGAGAGAGTATCATTTTGTCATTCGACGTTTGAATATTATCGGAATGTTCTTTTCCTCGAAATATTTTTTATACATTCATATTTTATATCTTTATTAACTTGAAATATCTCCGAATAAGGGAGATGTAGACAAGTAACAAATATTGTCGCGTAATATTTTTAATCCGATTACTCAAAAACAATAAAACTCGTAGAAAACAAAAATAAATGAAAGGAGAACATTTTCCGACGAGAATTTTATGTATATTATATGAGAATTTTCCAGGTGTAAATTAGTCGACCATGGCCTTCGATAGCCCCGGATAAGTCTGTAGATGCCTTCATGGAGCAGCGGAGCCCACGATCGATGCCATCGATTATCGATAGTGGGGTTAAGGTCATTCTATAATCTAAAAGTGATGCAGAACGACACGTGGTATGTATTTCTCATTTCTCACCGTTTGACAAAAAGACCTTCGTTGATTCGGCATCCTTACAGCCAGAAATCAGATTCAGATATTAATATAATATAATTATGCCCCACACACACACACATTTAAATTTAATTTTTCACGGAGGTGCCAAGTTACAGAGATGAAGACGGAAATTATCGGATATCTGTAAATCTGAAATCTGCTTGAAATAAAGTTATCAAATAATATCGTTGCGCAAATAGAGAGCCTCAAATCTGAGATACGATCGAGCCTAAATTACCTCTTGACAAATTAACCGCGATGAACGATGCAAAGATAAAAGACACCGCGAAAGTTTCGAAAGCGAGGACTGAGGGGAAAGTCGAGAATAGAGAGATCGCTCGGCTTCGATAAATTGAAAATGTGGGAAAGTTCGAGAAATATAACGTAATATATATATAAATAATATTTTTTTATATATTTATTTAACAAAAATATATCTTTATATTTAAACCTCGAGAGATTTCTTTTTACAACTTTTGATTTTCTTCATTTTCAACGCAAATGTTTTAAATCGATTCGAAATTGAAACGCTTTGATTTTTTTCAATACAAGTCTTTAATTTGTAATATTTTGCATCCTAAATGTGCTTATCTTTAATTCAGATATACTGAACTAGTACCAGAAACATATTTTACAAATCCTTCGAAGAAAGAGATCGCGTCTCGTAATTCATGCTCTTCTCATTTTCTCATTTATTACATCGATCATCGGAGATTGATTATCGATCGAAGAGGCAGGAAACGCCGGAGGTCGCATCAAAGTTACATCTCCGTGTGGGCTTGGCCATGTGTATAGAATGAATGGAACGGCGAGAGGCAAGAGAAACACACGCGTCGTCACACACACGTACGTACAAACACCACGTGTACGCACACGCACACACACACACACACACACACACACACACACACACACACACACACACAACACGCACAGAAAGGACGTCCTCGAATGCTCGTTTTACCGCGTCCTAGTCGACCTCATCGTCGAAAATAACCATTTGGATGATAGTTATGCTACAGCTACGTGCTCGCCCTCGCCCATTGTCCTCCTCTCTACGATCCCGGAAGCGGCGAAGCGACTTTCTTTCCCGTCGTCCTTTCCGGAGGTTTTCGATAAAGCCCACTTAACAATCCGACATGGTCATATAAACCGAGGCCGGTCTGCCGCCGTTATTTGCACGCCACGCTAATCTAATCAAACAGTTAACCTTTCCGACGATGAGAACTATGCGATGCTGACGCGACCGAGCGCGTATGCGAATATGATCATGCCTGTGGCCGATCTCAAATATTCCGCCATAATTGAATTTTATGTAGGGAAATTTTACGTAAAGATATTTTTCATATTTTCCTAATTAAGTTAATTTGACACGTATGTATATATTAGTATTATTATTAGTATTATTCAATATTTTAACAAAGTTTTTTCGATTAAGAAATACGTCTATTCACTCAGCAATACGATATAAATTAAATTGACTATGTAATACACTTGATTATGTAATTGTAAATACACGTAACAAAAATAACAGCATAATGTATAAGATTCGAAAATTGTTATAATCTCAATGGACGGCGCTTTCGAGATGCAATGTTTATACATATGTATATATTTTTTTATCGATCCGATTATTGGTAATGCTTGTTAATTTCTAAACCTTTACATGTGGTTATGGCTAATCTTAAATATCCTACCAGGTTAAAGGTTCCGCGGAAATTTCGCAAAAGTTTCGTGAAAATTTTATATGAAAATGTTTGTCATATTTTTCTAGTTTTAATTTGATGTAATGCATCATTAATGCGTTAGCTTTAAATTAAAAATGTTGATGAGGTTTCTTTGAAATCGATTAAGAAATAAGAGTTCTGCAACAATGTGAATTAAATTAAATTAATAATATAATTATATTGTAAAGTATAATACGCAAGAGCTTTATTACATAATGTTGAAAAATTGTTGTAATTCAATTGACGCTTTCGATGCAATGTTTATATGCATGTACAGGTATTATTTCATTCGATTCGCTCCAATTGTCAGTATGGATTGCTCTTGCAGCCGTTAATCTTTAAATTAGGAGAACATTAAATGCTTACTTTGCGCTAAATGTGTGCGTGTAAGAAATCATGTAAGGATCACCAACGTTAATGATGGACGCGACGCCGATATCTTTACGTAAGCGCGAGGATGAATGATGTCACTTTTTTTTTCTCTCGATTATCTACAATGAAATATTGTCATCCGCGCGTGCAATGGTAAAAATTGTCGCTTCTTCTACTTCTTCATTGTCTCTTTTTATCTCTCTCTTATACTTAACACTTGTAAAGTATTCGCGGCCGAGATTCACGGCGCAAGAATCAACATCTCGATCGGGAAATGACGCCGCGGTTTCGCGCGCGGAATTACGATAAACTATGCGGAAGAGGCGATAGACCAGCTGACGAGGAGATATCTCACTTAAATTAAAATTTTACGTAAATAACGTTCCGCGAAAATTTGATCCAACTTTTAAGTATCTTTGATAACGTTTCAATTTTTATTTTAATCTTAATTGTAATTGAGAAGAATTTTAGTTTTAACGAAATTTGGATCTATATTAAAGAGAAGGACACTTTTGAATCCATCTATGCGCTAATATCAAAATTGACTGTAATATTTGCAATATTTTAATTTTTAATAAATTTATGTTAATAAATTATTAGTGAGTGTACATGGGTTTACTATTAGTAATATTTTATTAAATATTTGACTAAGTAATAGTTCTTCTTATTCGGATATATGTTTTACCGCAAAAGGTATAAATAATCAGCATATTTATTGAAAGGTTTATTTCATACGTGTATCTACTTACTCAACATAATTTGCTTCGCTCTGATATGACCGCGTATCGACTTAACAATGATGGACACAACTTCTGAAATCAAAAATCAGAAAAGATATATAAGTACATAAATCTATTTGCGTATCTCGAAAATTAATGATGTAGAATCGAAGCATTTAACTGCAAATTTTACACAAATATATACTCTCTAAAAGTGAATCAGTATATTATCACTGTAATCAGTGCTGTACTTATAACTGCTTGTAATCAGTGAGTATTTACTGTTTTTCAGTGATAATACACTGATTCCCGCTAGTGAAAGTAATATATATACTACTTTCACTAGCGGGAATCAATGTATTATTACTAAAAAACAGTAAATACTCACTGGTTACAAGCAGTTATAAGTACAGCACTAATTACAGTGATAATACACGATTCACTTTTAGAGAGTAAGTATATAATAAAATTTAAATTTTATACATATGTGTGTGTATATATATATATATATATATATATATATATGTATATGTATATCTTTTTTTTTAATCCAGCATAAAAATACAGTATCGGTACAAAAATTAACATGTGTCGCTTCAATCGGAACAATTCGCTACCTTCGTGAACGCATCAGCTGTACTCGCGTGTGCACGTATCTAGCGGTACCTAGGATCTTGTAATAATTCGACCATAATAATTCGACCTTTTGCCGTACGTTTTACGAGGAATATCCACGACGACGATGGCAGAGTGAAAATCGGTTTATAGCTGGAAGCTATGGCAGAACTTTCAAATGGCCACTCTATCCGACCTTCACATTTTCACTAGATGATTTTCACTCAGCGACCGCCGCTGATTCACTTTCCTCCTCGGGTGGGCGTTTACGTCGACCCGTGCGCAAAAGGCACAAGAGAGCCGGTCACGAATCGAGGATATTAAATCGGACCTGGCTAATAAACGATACATTGCCGTGGACCAAAGCAAACCGCATTATGCCCAATCTTCAGCAAAAAATTCAATAATTTGAAATAATCAAAATTTAACTTATACAATCAAAATTTAACGTATACAATCTTGTATATATATCTCTTTGTAAAATTATCCTTATAGTTAATTTAAAAATCAATTAATTTGTACGATTTGAAAAAAAGAAACAAAAATAAGAAAATTGACTAAAATTATAATAATAATAAAATAGAGAGGATATGTGTTGAATAAATTAATACCTTAAGACATTCAAAGTAGTAATATTTTATTACTTTTTGTACGCGCGCTCTTTTTCGCGCGTACAATCAAAATAATAAAATGTAGAAACGAATGTTAAAACGAGAAAATAAGCAACGCTATAATAAGCTCATTTGCAATGCCGTACATTGAGCAATGGCTCTACTTGGAATCGGCTAGAAAGCATTCTCAGGAAGAGAACCGCCATACATTAGCTCGATATTCTCGCGACTCGTCTCTATATTGTCTCGTTCTCAACTATCTTTCACCCTCACGCTTATACAGTGGCATTCTCATCTAATCGCTATAAAATCGGTACGTTATCATCACACGGAACGATGTCACGATAGATTCCGGGCATTATTATGCGGGCGTTACGGTCCATTTAGCTTATCGGGAACGTTAGCGAAAATCCTGATCGCAAGTTATAGAAAAGGGTAAAGGGAAAGGAGCAGGAAAGATCGACGAAGAAAGAGAAAAGGAAGGGGACCAAAGTGAGGATATTACGAGGATATTACGTTCAAAAAAGAGAAAAAAAGAAAGAGACTTGAATATACTGCCGGATGGAGAGAGAATACCCGATGGGGGGGGGAGGGGCGATCGAGGGGACGATTTGGACAACGACGGCCCTGAGCCACTTGCCACAGTAGGTCAGCTCTCTTCACCTCGCTTCGCCTCGTTTTTCGAGCCTCCATTATACATACACACAGAGACACATTCGCACAAGAAGGAGAGGGGGAAAAAGATCCTCCTCCATGAAGCTTTTCGAACAGCAATGCATATACGCTTTTTCCATCCGCTTTGCATCTATATATATTTGTGATACAGAATCCTTTTTTTCCATCGCGCACCGAATGCCGCATAAATGGTTCCTACATCTTCTTTCTAAAAAATGTTTGCGAGTCGAGTATATATAATCGTGAGATGAGTCGAATGTGCGAAAATTGATTTGTTATGTATTTACATATATAGAATACATTTTTTTCCCCGAGTTTTTATAGCGTTACAGATGGAAATCATTGAAATAATGTGAGCTTTTTTCATATGCGATTAGAGAAGCTCGAATTGAAACTTTGTTGTTATCAGATTTATTTTTATTTTTTGAAGCGCGAATAAAGATACAAGTACTCGAAGGATACTTTGCACACAAAAAATTAGGACTGGCTTAATTGTAAGATCAGCGCGCGCATTGTGAGATCCGTGCGGATTGCAGTGTTCCTTTATGAAACGCCAGGGAAAAGACGCGATGCCCTCGACGATCTTTTGACAGACGCGTACGGGCTGATTTTTATCAGCGATACCGGCCGACGATAGTTACGTTATGATAATGGGAAAAGTAGGTCGGTGCCGAGAGGAATGCGGGGGAGTCGAAGGAGTTAAAGCGCGGCGGCTAGCATAAATCTCCTCGGTGAATTAGCAGCGGTGAAACGGTGTCGTGTCGCAATTTTGTGGAAACAATTCCAGCGCCGGTCTCTATTCAGCCCCGGGGGAGCGTATCGCCCTAATGTAATTAAGAGAGGACTGTGAATAATGCGTCCATTGAAAAGAGAGAGAGAGAGAGAGATACCGCGATATATATTATTTCGTCGAGACTTTTGAGAATTATGAGGAGAATCGGCGGAGCTATGTAAGCGAGTAGTTGTATAAGCGATCATTAAATCCTGGATTAAATTTTGATGCCGTCGACGATTGAACAAAGTCTTGAAAGTTTCGCTGATAATATCTCTAAATCGAATTGCATCATATTGTATAAAAATAAATTGTATTAAAATAAATAAATATTTAAAATATAAAAATAATTAAAATAATAAAATAAATAATCTGATTAAGTATAATAGATTCTTTTCCTATCTTTCCTCCTTCTTCTCGAATCTTAACGTAATTTTAAGGCTCACAAGTTAGAAGAATATTATCACGAGCACATTTTCCCCAGATGTCATTCGGATCGATAATTCGCTCTCGTCGAATCTCTTTGCTTACGAAAAAGGTCCGCGAGAAAAGAGAGAGGGAGAGACAAAGAGAGAGAGAGAGAGAGAGATTTATCGTTAACCTCGATCCTCTTTTGTAGCCGCGATGTTTAATACCTACTCCCACTCGTTCTAACTGTACCACTAGGCCAGGTGTCATCAACGATCGATTAGATAGATAGATGTCGATTGGGGAACTTTGACGTTAGGACTATGACACGAGATAAGAATGACTAGATACAATGGAATATAAGTTTGAAAGGAATATATAAGAATCCGAGTCTTCGACAGCAAGAAAAGAGACATCGAATATCACCATGCAGATATTAGATATACATAAATATCTATTTACAATATTTATTTTTTATTTTCAATTACTTGGTGGTATCGAAAATTTCACAAACCCTATACTTATTGTTTTGATCTTATTATGTATCTGTTATTACTCTCATGTAATCTACAACTTTTCACACTCGTATACATACATATTTTTCATAGTGTATTTATACACAATATATATTTATATATATTTATATTAAGATATAGCCTCATTCTCTCTTTGAATGGTCCTACTTGTTTTATATTACAATGTCAATTACATTGCCGCATCAAAAATTGATTTTTGTACGGATCATGTTTACCAATATGTAAATATGCTAATTGATATTTCTTTAATTTTGCTCAAATAGTAAAGGCCATTTTCTGTTGATATACTTGAAATTACATTGTATAAACACGTCCGCAATTTTTGTTTAATCAAAACTTTTATTTTAATTGAAAAGAAGTAGAGTAGAACGTTCGCATATTTGCTGCATCGTAAATTTTATATCTCATGGAACGTCTTATTGGTTCGTTTATCGAAGATTTATAAACATATTTCTAGATGAATATATTTCTAGATGAATATATTTCTAGATGAATATATTTCTAGATGTTTCTATGAATGCCAATTTTTATTTTATTTATCTTTCACAAAAATAAAAATTAAATTTATACGAAATTATTTTCTGTATCTTTGTTTATCTTAATTTGGATTTTTTTTTCTCGCGTTAATACACAGGAGAAAACTGCTGGATATTTTTATTCTATACTGAATATACGTATTATTTCCAAATAATTCAAAGATTGACAAGAAAACTCGATTACAATACGTCTCCTTTTCTTGTCCATTTTGGAAAGAATCATCTGTTATATAACAGGTAGGGAATCCCAGATTCTATTTACCTTCGACTCGCATTTAAGATCCTTTGGTCGTTTGTCTCTCTGTGGATGGTACATGTATAGTGGCAGATGATGATGATGATGATGATGATGATGATGATGATGATGATGATGATGATGATGATGACGATCATGATGATGATGGTGGTGGACCAGTGAATGGAATAAGGACGAAAAGAGACTCACTCTCTCGTCCTTGCCACAAAAATGACGCACTGTGTATATAGATTCGTTTCAAGTCGTGAGACAACGAAGGACGATCGAAGAAAGAGGGAGAGAAAGAGAGAGAGAGAGAATGGCACAGCTGTGCGCGAGCGCGGTTCCAAAACCGCAACGAGGAACTCTGCGAACATCCGAATGGCTTTTCCACTACAGTAGAGCGAATGCGAAGACGATTACCACGGAAACTTCTGCCAGAGTTTGGCAAGACGCAATATCAGCGACGTGGGCGCATTAATTCTCGCCGATTGCATCGTGCTCCGTTTGTAATTTCCGAAAGCGCGATTAACATGCCTCTTGATGCACCGTCGCATATATAAGTTTACAAATGCTAAAAATCGAATCTTTTTTTATTTTACCTTACATTCACATTATATCGTAACCTTGTACAGAGAGATATATTTCCGTTATATTTCAAAATCTATTATAATAAAATCTTTTTAAGCCAAATATTATAATTGTGCAATGCGCGATATATTTTTTATTGTAATAATGTTCGTAATATTCTAGTACAAAATTGAAGTTTATAACTCCGAGACTTTCGACTTTAATGAAATGAAAGAATTTTAATGATGCAAATATTTATTTATATCAAGGAACGAACGGTTAATCGAAAATTCCATATAATTTTGGGATTACGAAATTTTTCCATATTATTAAAATATGTATAAAGAGAGATTCGTTTAATTTTGAAATAAAGCGGTTGAAAACGATTCTACGAACATCTAACTATGAAAAATCGTCTCTCAAAGTAAAAAGAAACGAGATAGGGTACGTATCTTCACCCTTGTATTGATGGAACAGAACGAGCAGCGAGGGCGAAAATCCAGAGGGCTCGAAGGGTTCCGTATCGTTGGGCATCCGAAAGAATCGAAACGCGTCTCGAAGGGACCGAGAAACCGAGGGGTCCATCCTACACACCCGCCCTCCGACGAGACTCTCGTTTCTACTCGAATCATTGTCCAGGACGGCATATGGCGTTTGCTTTGTCCAGGAGAGAAAGCTTCTTCTCTTGCCAAGCCTCGGATAAAACGATAATGAAAATCGATTCCGAAGTCAACCATGCGAGAACGCGAACGCGCATACACAACGGGGGGCTTTAAAATTTGACCCCGCTACGTTTAAAACCCTCGAGTAATTTAATTTAAATAACATTCATATATATTCAAGATACAATGTACGCGCCAACCAGCGTCGCTTAATTTTACATCAATTCTTATAGCCTTTTCATCACGTACCTCTATAATGTAAATAATATTAGCAATTTGCGCAATATTAATCCTTCATAAGCGATCAAAAATCCTTTAATCTTTAAAGCTTTTAAAAGCATGACTAAAACAACAAAATCGACAAAAAAGGAAGGCATTTTGAAAAAAAAACAAAGTTATAGAGACGAGTACAATATAAATACAACTCAGGTATTTTCTCGAAATACAACTCCGATGTCTTCTCTCGTAGCTGTAGTTTCATAAATTACAAAGACAAAGCACAAACCTCAGAAAAGATTATCTCAGGTAGCTCCTGAACGTTTTTATCGAGGTCAGAACCAAGTCGCCCACACTTGTTGGAATGAATGAGTTTTCTAATATTCTCGACAGTCCGATTTCACGCGGAAGGGAGAAATTATGTGTGTGTGGTGTGTGTATTTAATATAAAAAATTATATGTGTGTGTGTGTGTATAGAAATTTTGCAGGAAGCAAAAGAGAAAAGAGAAGTTCTGTCGAGAGAGAGCGAGCAGAGAATGGATAGCGCGAGCGGCTTTTGCGCGCGGGCTTTCCAACACGGTGATATTTCTGGTGATAACTATGCCAGGGACTGCCGGGTAAGTAGCCACTATAATACAGCTCGGTTCGGAGTAAAAGTACATGGGTAACCTCGTAAGCGGGTTCACCGTGTCGCTTTCACTCCCCGTGCCGCAATATTATCCGCCGCTCGCGAGGACCAAGCGCGCCCAGCGAGCGCGAGCTCGACGGATCGTAGACGTAAATACGATTTTGTAGTCAACGTGCAAAATCAATGCGAACGCGTAATGTCATATGCGAGATGAAACGCGAATTTTGAATATGGTAAAAATACTTTTGAAAATATTAGATTTTATCGAATCGAAATACATCAGAGATCTATAATCGGATATAGATGTATGCGCGCGCAAGTTTTGTTCACGTTATTTTAGTTTACCTAAAAGATTAATAAAAATAAATATTTTTATTTTATAGCTCAGGAACGAGAACAAAAATGATAAGAAACGATACGTTATGCAACACAATGATATGTTCTAGCGCTGCCACGCAGCTCCTTTTGATAATTTTCTTTCTTTTCACGTGTGTGTGTGTGTGTGTGTGTGTGTGTGTGTGTGTGTGTGTGTGTAAAGTATAAACGCACGAAGAAAATATAAAAATTAGAATATAGTTTTCGAAATCGTGAAACATGCAAAAGGGAGAGAGAAAATCATGATATTTTTATTCGATAATATTATATACGTATCATATATAAAAGACTCTCTGTAATTATTAAAATACTTGGATGCATAGACAAATGTATAATTTACAATTTTTACAGTAACAAATATTTATCTTAATATTATTATATATTGCAGCAATGTTGTAAAGTAAAAGAAAATGTATTTTTCATATAATTTATTCGGTAAACCTATAAATTACTTTCCGTACATGTTCTTGAAAAATGATATAAATATAAAACATTTTTTAGACGCGAGAATTAATCCCCAAAAAATCTTTAGAATAACTTAATCATTCGCACGTTACGTTTATCAATCGAGAGAGGAAACTACAAGAGAAACTAAAACTCGCGAAACAATGTGTATATATTGAATTAAAAACCTAACCGCTATGCGATCAACGGCGTGTAAACGACATTGATTCCTAGGCTACTCTCGCCAGGCCAAGTCTCGGAAACGACGATAACGAGAAGCAAAACGACTTTGTTACGGGTGCATCGTGCGCGCCACGTATACTTGGGCACGGGCGCATTGAAATTGCGCCCACACGCGCATAACCGTCAGCCGATCGAACACACGCGTAACGAACGGCGCGTGATTTCCGCGTGGTCGCATTCTCTTCTCTCGCGAGAAGGGAAACGGACGGAAGGAGGGGGAAGAGGAAGAGGTGGGCGGAAAAGGAGAAAGAAATAGACTGCGCCGATCCTCGGTCCATTAATCGCAGGGAGAAGGGGCTCCGCAAACACGGAATGAAATTCGCATTAATCATAATAATTATCGGATATACGCGCAATCCGCGGGCCAATATTGTCGTCCGCGATTAATGAGAACGTTTCATCGCATCGTTAAACGAATCCGTGTCGCGCGCGTATATTCGCCGCATTATAACGTATAAAATATTGATTCATAAATCGCGAGATCGCGCCTGGAGGTGACGAGAGATACCGCGTAGTAGATAATAATTGTTTACGCCACGGTATATTTATGTGTGTGACATGTCCACGCGAATACTTCCCTCTTAAGAGCACCCACTCGAGACCCGCGTGTAAACATGCGAAAGTAACGCGAGATCTTCTAGAGCGTACAACTGTTGTCGTCAGACATTTTCGACGCTGGTATACACAACCGCCGTAAAAAAGTTGAGTATTTCCATAGATAATGATAGAAAGGAAAAGCAAATACATATTTTATTAAATAAATATAATAATTGAATAAAATGTAAAAAAGGGAAAATAAATGTTCCATTTAAGTAGTGTAGAAAAAAAGTTCCAAGTACTGAATTGTCGAGAAATATAATAATTTCAGAGATAAATTTTGGAAAATTATATTTATTATTCGTTCGCTTATAATATATCCTTAATTGGTGTTTGATCGAAAAAATTCGAGCGTTAAATTAGAACGCCATTAAATAAGAAATCGCGCGATTCGATCATCAACCTTGACCTACGATCATGTCGATACACGTAGGAAACTACCGCGCGGTAACGAAATTGGGTTGCGTTGCGAGTAGCGAAGCTTTTTGCACGAGTCTCTTTTTCTCCTCCTCCTCCTCCTCTTCCTTTTCCTTTTCCTCCTCCTTTTCTCCCTTCTCGTTCTCCTTTGCCATCTCTCTGAGAAGGTGCGATACGACGTTCGTAAGGAGAACGGAAAGCAAAGCGGAGCATCGTGTTTATGTAGGTAGGCAGGTAGGTTGCACGACGACGTCTTTGAGGGATCTCGCAAACTCGCCTCGATAATTTACACGAAACGCTCGACAAAGAACGTGAGCGAAAAATTCACAAATTAAATTACAAATTTATTCAAAATAAAATATAAAAAATCTAAGTAAAATATAATTCTGACATATTTAAAAAAGTTTAAGGGAGCATGTATGTATAAAATATATGTAATAAGATAGAATCTCTTTTTATTTCTCTCTCTCTCTCTCATGACATTTACTTCAACAGATATTTATAATTTTCAAAATATTTAAACAAATGTGCAACAAGCAGTAAAAAAATGTTTCGAGACATTGTAAGTTTTCGCTAATCAGAATTTCACTAAAAAATTCGATAAGAATATCATCTTTGTGTGCCTTTTTATATAGTACGGATACACATCTTTCGTGAATTTGTCTTCATAGATTCTGGGTTTCAAAGTATTGATGTTTATTCCAAGCGCGTGCATAAATCGTATGTGTTCGCGGTGCGACACCCGGGATACGATGGTACCGGAGATACGAGAGGGTTATGCTCCCACTTACGACACGACCGGCGCGGTTAGCCTAGATTACAGACACACGCCTTCTCTCGCGCGTATGGAGAAATTATAATATTGTTAAACGACGCGAGAGAAAGAGAGAGAGAGAGAGAGAGAGAGAGAGAGAGAGAGAAACACGGCGTGTCGTGTCCAATAGGTAACATTAACAATAAGACATTACTATGCGTCATCGTGATCCTCTATGATCTCGCGTCTAGCGTCGATACTTTGTGCATGATTAATCATATGAGAGAAGAAGCAAAGAAAAGACTTGGAAACCCATTATTATAAAATAATGACAATTTAAACCCAAAGATGCAGTAACAAAAATCATTTTTATGCAAAAAATGTATCTTTTCGTTGAAAAAAAAATAAAATTTCTTTCATTAAAGTTCATAAAGTTTCTTTCATTTCTTTAAAAATAATATTTTTCTTCATATTTCTTGTTGGCATAATAAAAAAATTTTTTAAGTTATTATGTTTTTAAACTTTATCTCTTTTGAAAAGTATTAAAATTGCTTTCAAAGAAATAAACTAAAAAAATAAAAGGATTAATTTTTTTAAATTTTAACAAAATTCATTTATATTCGTGATTAGATGAAGGAAATCAATTATAAGAGATTTTGATACTCTTTAATGATAATAAATATATTAAAAATGGATATAATGAATGTGTGTGTGTGTGTGTGTGTAAAGGAAAAACTAAACTTTGGAAAAGAAACTGAGGCTTACTTTTTCACAAAAAAGCCATATTTTATAATAAAAAGTTAAAGCATTCAGTAAAATTAAATATATTCTTTAATTTATCTGTGAAAATCTTTTTACATACATATCTTTAAGAAAAACGAAATTATAGCTAAAAAGATACTTTCTCTTTTCTTTAGCCGAAAAATTTACCATTAAAATACTAAGAATAGAATTAAAAAATAAGGGAGAGAAATTATATCGATATCAGAGTTTCTGCATTGAATTTATGATTGTAATCAATGCTCTCGCGGATGGCTTAACACAGAAATCGACCAAACATCAATCGCTACTAGCTCCAATTCGCAGTTTCCGATGTGTTCGATTCGTATAGGTGAATACTTTATGTGACCCTCTCTTTTGTACGTAACCTACACAGCCTCTGTCTGTTGTGTTAACCTGACCTCGTCGCGTTGTCGCGTGATTGAATAGGTCCGTCAATGGCTCGCTTCATTGAATTAAATAGGCCAGTCGTGCACGTGGATAATTATTCCTGTGAGAAAACGATTAGAAGCGCTCTTCTTCACAGAGAGAGAGCGAGAGACTCGCTTTTGTCGCGACTTATATACTCTGGGTCTAAAGATTAATCTCATTTTCAATAAATATCATGTCGTTAATATCCATTAAACGTAATATTATTTTAAATTATCCACGTTGTATTACGAGATTACGACGTAAAGCATATTGTAATGCTCCGCAATGCTCTAGAGCAAATTAGAAAATATCCGCCTCATTAATTAACAATTAGATCGAGTGTATTACGTGAATTGAAAGTACCGATTTTCGTTTATAATATACAGGGTGCAGGCAGATACTTACTCTTACGCAGCGCTCCGAATTGCAAGTAGAACGTACTTGCGACTCGAAGCCGCGCGAAGTGGACCGAGACCGAGTCCCGTCTCGTCACAACGAGCCTTTTGTGTTGTACGCGCGTTGGCTAGAGCATCGCGAGAGTTTTTCGTTAAAGTTAATCGTTCACGGTCGTAAGTATACATATATGTATCCTAAGAATATGGCAAGCCCTTCTCACATATATTCATTATTATACTAGTTATAATTCATAAAACATTTCAAAGTTTGTTTCAATATATTGACGCGTTATATATATAAAAAGTGTTTATTAAAAATAAATTATTAATAATATAGGGTGTCTCTTTACATTTACATTTCAAAAAGTAAACAAGTTATTCCTTAAATGATTTGATGAAAAAAAGTCTACATATAATTTTTGTCATAAATGACTTCTGAAATCTCAAAGGTCCCAATTATTCTCTTGAAATTTATTGTATATGAAAAGTAACTAACGGACTGATTTTTAGTTTCGAAGGATTGAAAAATTCGACTTGTACGTTATCAATGTATAAATAGTTATTAAGATTGGATTTTTTATCAGTTGCAAAAAAATGTAATTTTTTTTGTTAAACAGTCTGTTTCTCTGAAATTAAGTCGTTTATAACAAAGGTTTATATTATATAATCTCTTCTTAGATAAAATCATCTGAGGAATTATTTTTTTAATTTTCGGAAAATACTTAAAGATCACCCCATGTAATTGCACGCATACAGAAAGTTTCTCTAAGATATTTACATATATAAACGAGAATTTCTTATAGATATGAAAAAGATGCATTAAAAACAAGATGTTGTTCTCTTTTTATGAAAGGTTAAAGTTGCTGAAACGCTTATTAATGGCTTCTCGACTTTGATTTCGGTTGGCGATACTCGGTTACTATTACGTTAACAACTACTTTCGTAATGAAGCACCGAGGTTAAACGAGATAGAGGCTCTGGGAAAGCAACGGACACATGTAAGACTTTTGTAGGTTTGTAAATATATTCAGGGCCGAGAGCAGAAAAATGAATTATTCTTTTGACCGAGGCGAAAGCGTATCCCCTCGAACGAAATTATTTCGCCACCACGTGCCTTTAAAAATTATCGCTTTCCATAGAAAAAAAAAACGGATATGCACAGTCTCGATTACTTAAACTCAAATAAATCTCGTAAGGCTAAAATCCATGAGAGTATCAAAGGACAATGAAGACTAATCCCGCGCGCATACAGCGACTGAGAAATATCAAAAGTTTCGAAAGAGCGAAAGGACCCGAAGCTGTCGGGCAAAGTGGTGAAATCCGAGTATACTTACGCGAAGGTGACCTAAAAGTGAAACCGTTTGTACGCCTTGCCCATCGTGAAGAGAGAAAGAGAGAGAGAGAGAGAGAGAGAGAAAGAGAGAGAGAGAGAGAGAGAGAGAGAGAGAGAGAGAGAGAGAGAGAGACGGGGAGAGGAGCGAAAAGAGAGAAAGAGAGAAATGCACGTTCTTACACGCTAGAGAAAAGTTCCTTTAGCAAGCGTCAATGTGTCACTCGCAATTTCATTTATCTTTGATAGACAAATATTCTCCTCATTTAAATACGAATAATCGATTGATAATCGCCCAACAGATGATTGATTTCGGACTTTGATTTCCCTAGATGTAATCGGACATCCGAATGCGGGCGAGTTATCATCCCTGGCTGTACATGACTTTCGCGTTCCGTTTCTCTCTCGCGTTCGTTTAATCTCTCGATTTCCCGCGGAAATCTCGGAATCGACTGGCCGCAATCGCGCGGTACTCGCGCGCACTCGTACTCGTACACGTTGGAAACCAGTGCGGCGGTGAATCGAGAAAACATTCTAATTTCGCCTAGTTCACTCGGCTGGTTAGTTACGGTCGCCTACTTGTTGGAACGGCAACCGCGATTAACCTAAACTACGTTGGCGATATACGTATAGAATTACACCCTAGATTGACTTTCTAAGCGCGCTCCTCCCGAATCTGGGACCTAACGCCATTTCACGTAGAAAATAAGATAAATTGTGCCGATATAGTCTCGAAAACGCAGACCGGCTACCAAAAGGATCGGGCGGAATAAATATAATCGTCGTTGAGTAGAGTTGGCAAAAATATCGAGGCATCGATATACATAAGCTCGAGTTGCAAGCGAATAAATAGACGACACAACTTAAAATTCCTTAAAATTGAGCAAAATTTAAGCTCTAAGGATACTCAACGTTGAAGATTGCGAGTCGCTGCGCGAAACGAAACCGACTTTTGCAACGCACGGCGCGTGATGTAACGAGGTTACAGGACAGGAAATTGCTTATCTGTCGACAGGGAGACCGACAAAAAAATGGATACAGTTTGATAATGAAAGTAACCACTATGGGAGAGAACTCGGCCGAGTATCGCGCCGAGTACCTTTTACCAAGAAACGATATATACGAGATACAGTATCATAGCAGCGTTCCTCCGCGGCGAGTTTCTAAGGAGACAGTCACCAACAATCGCCAAGTTAATCGCAAGTCCTTGACATATCGAAGTAGGAACCCGTATCAGAATGCACGCCTCTTCGAATCTCGGGAAGCTCGGCTCGAAACGGGCGACTTGATCGAAGCGTTCATTCTTCCTTCACCCGATATTTCCATTCGCGTTTGCTATTCATGGGAATATTCCGCAAGTTGTTCCGCTGGAAATCCGCCGGACTAACGCGGTAAAGAAATCTCATTTTGCACGTCGTCCTTAGGGAATAATTCACTCGATGAATAAATATCGCTCATCGATCACGAGGAGTCATTCGCACGTCTAGTTGTATATACTTTTTAACATCTTTATCTGTATTATTTTATGCGTAGCTATTTTTCTTATAAAATAGAAAACAATGGAAAATGAGGAATCGACTCTGCATAATCTGGTTAGAAAATTGACAAAATATTTCAACAACTTTATAAAATTGTTAATATACTAAAGAGGTGTACAAGAAGAGCAGAGATACGTAAAAATAAATTTTTACAGCTTGCATATTACAGAGAGAAAATTATAGTATGCATCGCGCGACCGAGGGTTAAATGTTTAAATTTTCGAGACTTGCAAAGGGAGAACGTGAAGAGGACGATACGCAAACGCGTGAGACGAAGGAACAAAGAAAGACGGTGAGGTCGATGGTAATGATGACGGCGACGCCGGACAGGGTGGAGAACATGAAACGCGCGTGTGATGTGTATGAACAAACGGTGGAGGAGAGGCAGGCAGGCGCGTGCCACTTAGCTCAGCGTGAAACGCGGTCACAGCCTCGACACGTCCAGCTCGCTTCTACCGAAACCGCAGTCGGTGCTTCCAAGACCTTTTTTCGAACTCCTCTTTCGAGAGCGACCGAGCCCTCTCTCGCGGAGAAGAGAGACTCGCGCGTCTCTCTTTGTATAAAATAAAAATTCCTGTTAATTTTAAATCTCCCCGGCAAAACGACGTCGAGCGCTCGAGATTGATCGTCGCTCCGAAAAGTTATGAGCAAACCGTTCGATATTAAACCCGTGTAGTCTCTTCAGGGAAGGAGCGAGGGGATGTGTGAGTCGAAAAGGGAGATGCGCTTCGCGATGCGTCGCGTACAAGCCACGGACAAACGGGAGAAGGTCTCTTACGGGCCGGCGAGACCGATGGCTTGCCCCCGAAACCCTCATACCTCGATGCGCCGCCAGAGATATCTCCTTTTCCGCGGTTTTCTCTAATTGAACTAGTTTTCGAACTCACGGTCGGCTTTTCGAGACGCGCGTACTCGTGACGGCACGGTAACCTCCCGGGCCGCGCGCAATCGGTCCTCTCCCCTCTATTCCGACAATTTTCTCGAATTAATCGAAAGAGCGGTTTCTTAACGAACGAATCACGCTACAAACATACATCGCAATTCGCGCGTAAACTAATTCCAGTTCGGTTACTCTTGCGCACTCTCCTCTCCTCCAAATTATCCGAATAAAGAACCGACTGACTCGTGCCATCTTGGACTTTTTATACTCATTGTGAGAAATGTATTCTCGCTAATTGGAGCGTTGTGATTTTTCGCGACGTCGAAGCGGCGAAAGTGTTTGTCGAAGTGAAAGCACGGACCAAAGCGTCGTGTCTCTAAATGGAATATACGGTGAAACAGAAATGCCACGACGATACGGGAGAATCGTACAGCATATGTCTCCCTCGACAGAAGAGAGATTTTACGATTCCCTGCGAGTATGCGTCGACTAATGTCGATGTAATACGACACATCCCATAATACATAACGTTGCCGGGAATTGACTTTCTCGCGGCTCCAAGGCTGAATGCAGTCTCACGATTGAAAATAATAATTGTGATATAATTGATAATCTCTGGAATCGTGTTTCGCGATCGCCCGCCCTCTCTCTCTCTCTCTCTCTCTCTCTCTCTCTCCTCTCTCTCTCTTCTCTCTCTCTCCTCTCTCTCTCTCTCTCATTCTCAGTTTCATGTATCTTCTCAAAGACGAGACGGCAATGTCCTACATTTATGACGCGTGGCTCCCACCGTGCAGCCTGCCCCTCTTTTCCATCAGTTTCTGGTCCTGGTTATATTTAGCCGATATTTCCCACCGAAGCCGGTCAAAGCTGATTATTGCGCCAATTCGAAGCGCGAACAAGAAATCTCGCCATCGCGCTCGTTTCAAAATCTATGGCCGATTAAATCACGTATAATACTAACGATTATTTAATAGCAATTTAAATACAATCTGATTAAAGAATGTCAATGAGAGACACGATAATAGAGTGAGATTAATCTTTCGCGATCTCTCTGGCAGCTGAATATTGTCATTTCTAAAATACCTTTCATGAAGCCGACTTTGTTCCGTGTGAATCAACCACGGAATACGATTCATGTGAGAAAAATATGCCTTTAGTAATGTCCTTAATGTGATATTGTTAGATGTAACAGTAGAATCACTTTATCACTTTGTCTAAAATCTTTGTAAGACATCGTTCGAAAACTGTGGCCCGCTTTCTGAATAAGTCTGAGCCCGCTAGTCTGAATAAAGAAAAATTCAGATTTTATCTGGCGAAGGAGATCGACAGGCTTCTTCATGAATATACATGTTCCAATTTACGCAACTATGTTGAAAATCATGGATATGATGGAAATAACAGTTTGCTACACTTTCGTTATCATGAGGGAAACATTGCTTATCGTTTCCATTACTTAAATATATTACATTAATCAAGTACACACACACACACACACACACACATACATATATATATATGTAATATTACGTTTAATCCATTAAATATATTACATTATCTCTGAATGTACATGGCACAATTCCAGATAAGACCCTTAAGTAAGAGCATTCTGTTACTCGAGTAATTAATTTCCATTGTTGCGCGCGTGCGTTACTCTCATTTAATCAATTACCGGTTATTTACTTAATTAAAATCCAAAAAGTATATACTAAAGAATTGTATAATATACTCGCATATATAACCGAGAGAAGACTCTACAATAATACAGTTAATAAAGCTACACCGTAGCAATGATTCTGTGGCAATTTTCATAATCTTGTATAGTAGAGCGGCTCGCGATGATCATCATTTGTTATAATTTCCCGATTGCACGGAATCTGTGCCGCGTATTAGATACATAAACCAACGCGGATCGTCCAAAAATTGCGACCGGGAATGATATCGGGGAGGAAACGAGAAGAAGGGAGCCGGCGAATAAAGGCAGAGAGGCGCGAGGCGAGGTATGGGCAGGTTAAAGTAGGTAAATAGCCTGCCGGTGACCCGTCACCTGCGTTCTCGTTCTATAGAGAGCAATGTCTTTTCTCTCTCTCTCTCTCTCTCTTTCTCCCTCTTACATACATTAGTGGGAGGAAAACGATGGCGCGCCGCTCGGAAGATAGTCTCCCCTTCCCTCTCGCTCCTATACTTGATAAACGAATCAACGGGTGTTCCATCGCCGCCGTTCCCGTTCCCGTTCCCGTTCCGACAGGAACCCGCGATCGAGCAACGACGACCGTCCATTATCGCGACAATGATTCTAGGCGAGGAAGGGAGCGTCTACGCGCATAGATTGATCCCGTCCATCGCGTGGAGTCCGTCGTTTCTCACTCGCTCACGTTTCGCTCCAATGATACAGAGTCATCGAATCGTCGTAACTCGAAAAAGTGTAACGCCGCCGTCATCAAGTGGAATGCGGGAATTGTACGTAATCAATGACGATTACGATGTATGAGATCTTAATCTTTCACTTAATTAACATAATGGAATTAATAACGCCAAGGCAAATTGAACTCGAAGAATGGGTAGCAAAATTTAATTTATGAAAAGAAGCCAAACTCTTCTTCCTCTTTTATCAAGTTTCCATTGAGAAAAAGTCAACTTTGCATCTGTCACGCATCTATGATAAGCAAAGGGAAAGTCTGGTTGGTCAAGGACAACCCACATAATTAAACGTAGTTACACCATCCGTACAAGTCACGTCGTAACACTCGGTAGGACATAAAAATAGATTAAAACTTGTGACGTATCTTGCGGGCGAGAGAGAGAGAGAAGCGGCGATTACTGTTAACCGGCTTCTGCCGGCGATAAAAGGCGCTTTTTCATCTCATCTACGCGAACGTTTTACACTCCCGCGCCGACCGTCGCGATATATCGCATCGTCGCGAATAAATCACGCGTACGCAACGCACGCGTCAATTTTACGTAACGTTACACGCGCGAGATCTCGACGAGCGACAGCCCTAAGGTCGTCGGGATCGTCAAACAGGGCGGACGACGTCTGGGTCGCTCGATAATACTCGCGCCATGGAGATCGCGGGCGCGTTATAGGTAGGTAGGTTAACAGATTAACAGTTTCTATATATCTCGAGGGCAGTTTAACAACGGAACCAGGCCAGCGGAGCGTCGATTCCGCCGTCGTTCTCTCTCGCGGTCGAAAAATTAACCGACGCTTGCGATAAGAACACGTTTCGCAACAAGATTACGCGACTTCTCGGCAAAAGAGTGAATTAAAAGTCGCGCCTCGGACAATTTTGTCCGGCATTAAAATGACTCGCGCGACGATTTATAAATAAAATTTCCGATAAATAAATCCGCTTGGAATGTGAATCCGTCGATTTAAATTCTCGCGATTACTTTGAGAGACCTTTCATCGAAACATCTATAAATTTACGCACGACTCTGTTCCGTTATACGTATTATAAATAATTGCATGTTATAATTGTATGCGAAAATGATGAAAAATCACGTTGTGACAAAAAAGATTGCGACACAAGATGACGCAATCGATGAGATCACGTTGTTGCTCTCTTTCGACCTTGGACTTTACAAGTGAAAATTCGTTAGAGTCACAAAAGAGCGCAGTCTCATTAATAAAAGCAATCTATTATTCCAAGGACGGGATGTAATAATAACGTTGACGGTCCGCGGGATTTGCCGCGGTTCACGGACTACCGCGTTTGTCTCGGACTCGGAAGCGATCGAAGCCACGCCGAGCCTGACGGCGAAACGTCGCGTTATTCAAATCGGCAAACTGTTAGAGGGGAGACGTCATCGCGCGTGACCTTATATTCACGATTGACGGGCGATTCTTGCGAGACGAACGAGATTGACATCTCGGTGTCGCGCGCAAACTGGAATTTCTAGAGTAGCGAAATAAAATGTGCGTGGCTTAGGTCAGGGACGATCGCCGCTGCCAATCGTATGTGTGCGTAAACATGTATGAGAGAACTTTCGTACGCGCAACGTCAACATTTCTAGCAACGTTGACGATCGTTAATGAGAAAAAAAAATGGTCGACTTTACAAGGTAAATTCTTAAAAATGTTAAAATTCGCAAAGGACGAATTCTTTTTTTACGCCAATGCAAACGAGCGCAATTTTCTCGGAGGATAATCTTGACGGAAATGTTGGATTACGCCAAGGGAGATTAGGTTGACTGTGCAACCGCATTTTATTCGAGGAATTTTATCGCGACACACGTGTACGTAAAACGTCAACATTTCTGCAATGTGTGTCATAATCTATTTGCGGAGAACATTTCTTAGGTCATTTTTTATATTGCGAAAGTGACATACATGCTGAATTTGTTAAAACGGGCGTATTCAATTTTCACGCGCGTGTTTTTACCCATCGAAATAAATTCAACTAAGTAAATACATATTCTTACAAACGTGAGTCGACATGTATAATTAATTAATTAATAGTGGGAAATTTACAATTGTTCGATACACTTAAATTTGGAAATTCATTCAAATAATTTAAGTCATTTGACTAATTTTCAGATTTAAATTTGCAATTTATAGTTTTTTGAAATTTTAAATAATTGAAAAAAAAAAGATATATATATATATATATATATATATATATATATATATATATTATTGGAGGAAAAAAGTGTACATATCTGATATAAAATAAAAATCTTTAATCGATTCGTCCCCGGAGATTGCTTAGCACACGTCTGGTCGACCGAAGCGCGAGTAGCTGATAAATAGCGGAGGCCACATCGTTATCTCTCGTCGACTCGGTTACAAGGGAACGGAAGGCGAAACTGAAAGGAGATGCGATAAAGTATATCCAGAAGATGGGGAAGAGAGGGGCGAGAGAGGAGGGAGGAGAGAGGAGAGGGAAGAGGGATAATCCTCGTTTCCAGGTAACGTAAACGATCGATAGGACGACGTGTGGGTGCGTTTACGTGTAACGAGGAAGCGCGTCTCGTAAACGGACGACGGGTGCAAGTGGAGTAGGTTACATAGATAAGTTATACATACATGCGTGCACACAACATGCATAAATACTCGTATATTCTCGCGTACGTAATTCGCCCGGCGAATGGTCATGTGGGGCCTCGACCGGTCCTCGTGATACATCCTTTCTACGGATTATGGATACGCGCCACGGACGCGAGATATCTGAGCCGCTCAAAGATAGTAATCTGAATCGATAAACGTAATCTAGATGGATGGCTATAATAAACAGCTCTTTAACGATGATCTACTTAGATCTGCGTATATTAATAAAAAGATAAGGCGCCCGAAAATTTTATACCTTTAAAAGTTTCAATGAAAATCCATCGCGCTAGGAACAGAAACATTATGCCTACTTTATTATTATCTAATTAAATTTTTAATTTCCACTTTTCCCCTTCTTTATTCTACATCGCTATCTCGGGATAAAATTTTGCGCTCTGTGCGATGATTTAGATGTTCTATTATAGCAGCTGTTGAAACGCGCTATCTAACGTACTGATTGCATTTACGGCAAACGTTTTGATCCCCTGGAGAAATAATTTGCGCGATAAAGCGTGCGAATCGCTAATTGCAGAACGCTGCACCGATCTAATGTCTTACGAATAGATTCGCTCGCATCGAACGCAATTTTGATTCAGTCATACATAACAAAATATTTATGATGATTTAAAATATATATTTAAATTTTTTAAATTTTATTATAAGAAACGTAAAAGAATGTAGATTGATATGTATAATTCTCCATTAAATTCCTCGATCAAAATTATCTCAATCGAGTTGCATATTTTCTGTACATCTTATCGAACTTCATCATCATCATCATCATCACTATATATCGCATTTAATTCTTAATCGATAACGTGAAATCAAGCTCTCATTATTGAATCAAATATGCAAAAAACGTAGAACGCATAATTCTAAATATGTATCATTCTTTGAAATTTTAACGAGCTAATAAAACAACAATAATTGTTTATACTCGGGTATTAAACTATAAAGATTACATGAGATTACAGTCGTTGTGATTTAACAGGTATGACGAAGAAGACGAAAAAAAAGACGATGGGGTCGTAACGATCGCGCTTGTAATTTAACGTTACACGAGCAGCTCGACTCGAGTTCCTGATTAAGGGTTAAAGACGGGACGAGGATGCGCATGTCGGCACTGTCGAAATTATCGGCCGTTAAATAAATCCTAGACGGAAGCAGATCGGAGAGAAGGGAGGCCGGCTGCGCGCAAGTCGACCGAAACGAGGCTTCGGATATCAAACTGGCCTCAACGCCTCTCTGTTGATATTAGCATTTATTTATATCTCCTGACCTCAAATATGTGTAACGTGCCGGCCCCTCTTCGACGCTGACGCCGACGCCGACGCCGACGACGGCACGCCTCCGTTTTCGAGGTTACGCCGCGCCGCGCCGCGCCGCGCCGCGCCGCGCCGCGCCTCGCCGCGCCTCGCCGCCCGCGAGAGAACCCATCGTCGAATCCCCGTTGGTGGTGTAACGCACAGTGACTTCTTTGTGACGTCACTCGTGCCTGGCGAGGGCGGTCGGTTCATTACCACTCATGTGTAGCGACGATTAAAATCGCTCACGCAGTCCCGATTCCAAATTTTACGAAACGTTGCTATTTATCGGATGTTTAATATAGATATATTTTTTACGTCCATATTATTATTCCTAAACTTGGCAAATATATCGAGTAGCAAGATTTTCATTTATTGCTTTAAACAATAATACACTCAAACATTTTATATTTATTTCATCTTATTATTTATTCACGGCTATAAACATAAATTTTCTCAAAATAGCTACTAATAATATACACGTTCCTCTTTGGCAATACATGAATTTAAATTATGATTGTTTGAGACTTGAAAAACAAATATAATTTGAATTGGCTAAAAGAATAGAATATCGAGATTGGGGAAAATAAAAAATATTTAAAAAATTAAAATATGAAAGTTAAATATTTATGACTCACAGAGGAGAGACATAATATTTCTAAAAACGGTATATTTGGAAAACGGAAAAAATATTTGCGACTTTCGAAATCATCGAAATTTTGTCGATTCGCGGTCGATCTCGCCATCTCAAAAGTGGGCACGATGGAATTTTTGATCCAAATATTGAAAGCGCGTTACACGCGACGCGCGCGAGCAAACGCGAACCGGAACCGTACAATAATTCCGGAACAACGCGCGTAAAATACAGTTGTACGATATAACGCGTTTTAGCGATAAAATGAACTGTACATACACACGCGTGACATGTTCGCGCATCTATGGCGAGGACGGCGCGAGGCCGTAAAATTAAACGAGATTACGACTTGAGAGTCATTTTTTAAGTGATTAATTTGAACCCGTTAATCTTGCAGAGTGAGTTTAGATGCGCAAAATCGTACAACCTTGGCCAAAAGTACGCGAAAGCGCTTTTAATAAATTACACGGCTAGTCAAAGTCCAGGGAGCTCGAAATGTCGTACGTTTTAGCGCGAGAGAGAATAATCATTCTTACGTACATAATTATTAATGAAACATTTTCGCATATCGAGATGTAAAATTGAGATAATTTATTAAGATTAATTTATCGCACGTTCTCAATCGAAAGCTATTTCGCGTTTAACTTGACACGATCGACCGCTCCGTACTTTCGAAGTCAAGGCTATAATAATTGAGTTATCGACGGAAAAAGATAAAACGACAAAGAGATAATGTTATTCTGAGAGCGACGCGAGAAAATGGAGCCTCTCGCGACAGCTTACGGAGAACGAGAGATCGTAAAATGTAATCGACGCGAAAAGGGTTAAACGACCAAGACGCACGAAAGAGGTGGAGGACTCGGCGCGTCGCGCCTGTCATAATGGCCTGACTAACGCGCGAAGCTAAATGTGCGTGGGGGATCCTTCGTAATGTGGACATCCTTGGCATAAGCGTAGAAAGCTAGAAAGCCTCGGCACCGTCTATGATAACCCAAATACGAGTAGAGTCGCGCTCAATTATCCGACTTTGTTTCGAGAGAAAACCTTCCTCTTTACATTTTTCAATCCCGCAAATGTAAATTGCGCCGCGTCGTGAAATATATACCGAGAATTTGGATTCGTCTCGTTCATTTTCACACTCATCGAATTGCTAAATCGCGTAAACTTGTTTAAATTCATTTTGTTTTTTTTTTCTTTTTATGGAAAAAATCTCATTTTTTTTGACACGGAAACGAATTTCTTAAACAAACCTCTCTAGAATCAAAGCAACGTTCACGATCGTTCGCTCAACTTTGTTCTCGCTTTGTTCTTTATAACTTTACGTGCCTCGTGTGTTAAAAATAGCGAAAGATTCAAATCTACGAAACGATAAACGGGATTCTCGAGGTTTCGTGTTTCTCGCAGCAATATTTCTCACATTCGGCTAAATTCTACGCGAGTCATCGAGCGTTACGTGAGAAAAGTTTTGGCAATCGCGACGCCTCTCGCGATGCGTTAAAAGTTTTTGCCGGTCGATAGAAACGGTACCGCACACACGAGTACGACACACGAATTAATCCGATATTAGAAAGTCAGTTTAGACCATCTTCAGACCGCGACGCCTGCAACGGCTCCGATGACAAAGATGAAGGCGACGAGAGAGTTTGCGCTCACTTTCCCTCGCGACGCGTACTTATCCTCTCTGGCGATCGCTAAAGGATACCATCACCGCGACGGCGAATTCGCTTTCGCGGATAAATACGATTTTACACCAAGTCAACAAGTACCAATGAGTCGAATAACGACGAAATCTTTCTCAGTCATAAATGATAAGTAAGAATTTGAATATATAAACGAGTATAATATATAAGAGAGATTAACAGTCTTCACATTTTTCCTCTTGAATTTAGAACTGTAGGTGTAATTATTAATCGTAATGTCCGAAACGGATTCAAGATGAACCAAAAACAATTAAATCATCAAAGAGATATGTATTTAAACTTTAATGATTACATTAATACGTGAACAAATATTTCCATCTAAAATTTCCCTCAAACTCACTAGATTTGTAAAAATTATAAACGTGGATATAATAGCAGGCAATATTTAATAATATAAATGATTCGACATTCTGAAACCTGATATTCTTGTTTGGTAGAAATATTTTCCTCGACTTACAGACAGGCAAAGTAAAATTGCACAGCCTACGCTAGTCCGAGCGGATTTAATCATTCCGGTCGAGCGGGATCTATCCACGAGCCGCACTAAAGCGATAATCGATTAAGCAGAGGTCGACGGAAATTGGCACGAGAGACCGACAGACAGGACGACGAAGGTAACAAATGACGAAACCAAGGACATCGGTCCTGCTATTATGTCGAAACTATTATTGAAGAATCGAACATGTTAAATATACGACAAAAAATTATGCCCGACAAAATTTAGCATTACGTCCGATACTATTACGTAGCGATAAAACTCGCTTTTTATAATACGACGAGTTAATTAATTAACATGACATCGATATTGTTAAGTAATCTTGCAAATTAATAATCTCCAAGTTATTTAGGCATAAATTTGCGCCTCCATTCGATATCGTAACTATCAAATATCAAATCCATTAATATATAATTTATATTTATTATTACTAAATTGCACACATATGTCGTAATAAAAATTATATTACATCTGTAAACATTTGCGTACCACAAAAGTCTGCCCTTTGCAATTTCTGTGCGAGTTGCGCAAATTTCGAATATATAATGTGCTTTCACAAAGCATCTTTTATATAGAGCTTTTCCTTGAGAAAACCTCTGCTTTTTCTAAACTAGATTTTCTCTTTGATAGGATTGAAACTTTTATTCTCCTATTTTTAAATAGAAATTTTCTTTCAAAATAAAGTTTATTTAGAAATTGTGCAAAGATTCATGCTTTCCATTTCCTTTTTTTATTCCGGCTATAGAGTTTCGAATTTCTAGACATCAAGTCACAAATAAATTTTTATAAATTGGACAATTTCTAAATTAAACGTTATTAAGTTTTGCCAACAATAAAAAAGAGAAATTTCTCTAAATTTCTCCAAACAATTTTCAAAATGATAAGACTGTGTTGTATATCATTCTCTATCTTTCAAACATCCGGACAAAACAGCCGATATATGCGCGCATCATACGTCGCGCGGAATAGGAAATGCGAGTGGTTTGCTGGTACACTGTCAAAGGCGGGGTTGGTCGCGTATATAAAGTAGATACACACGCACACACATAATCAAATTTACACACAAACGCGAAGTAACCCATTTCGGGGTGGTTCGCTAGAACCGGTTTCCTCTTCCTGCTCCGTTCTCGCTCCGTCCCGCTTCCCCCTCTCTCTCTCTCTCTCTCTCTCTCTCTCTCTCTCTCTCTCTCTCTCTCTCTCTCTCTCTCGCGTGTACCCTGTACATTTTCAGAGTTCCTGTATCTCTGTGTGCCGTCGCTGAGTATTGAGCGGGGTGAATGCTCTTGCGCAATGCTCGTGCACGTACAGCAACCCCAACTCGACCTCGGACGGGCTCCTTCCTTCGTCTGGGACGATTACTACTCTCCCCGACCGCTACCCTCATGGCCCTCGAACGAGAGAGCTCGTTTCATTCGCGACTGATTAATCGAGCGCCGATATTTGTCGTATTACATGCGGAATCGAATCGTTATCGTGCGAGCCTCGTATATTACCGTATATTACCGTTGCCGTGATTGTTAAAATCATATACCATTGTTGATAGTCAAACACTAATTGCATTTTTCCATCTAACAGATTGTCAAAAGAATAATCTGAAATATAACATAATCAATTAATAATTTATTCTTCTAAAGCGCCCTTTGTAGAGATTGATCCATACGGTTTGTGATGAATATTCAAGACAGAGTTAATAATTTTATGACGTGCTCCATATTTAAAAAAAAATATGTTTATTCTTGAAATGATTCTTTAAATGTGCTTTCTGTATATATATCACACGATAGATAAAATTGAAAGAGGAATTTTATTTTAAATATGACGTTACAAATTGTAAATAATATAAAATGAACCTTTTAATCTCAATTAATAATAGTTATTTTTATTTAACAAACGATTTAAGAGAGTTACGCTCAAACGATAATGAAATTTGAGAAATTCTTGTTTACAAGAAAGCACATCTTTATGGATACCTTCTAGTCTTTTTTATCTTATTATTAGACATTATGTGATAATACTAATAAATACTGATATAATTTTCAGTTATCCATTCGCCAAGTATCTATACATCAAGAAAAAGTCTAGTTATCCAATTTTCTAATTACACAACTCTCGCTTATATATTTTTTTCTTATATTTTTTATTTACTTTGGTTTATTTAACATCTAAATCTTTCTAGATCAATGAACGATTGAAATATTTATGTGGTTTACCATGAGAAGTCATAGCTAAAACTATTTGAGAACTTTATATGAAGGAGAGATTCGGATAAAGCGCAAACACGTCGATATCTAGCTCCTCGCTCGTTAATAGAGCCACCAATGACGCCACACGGCGGATATTAGATACAAGCAAAACTAGTTACACGAACGTTACTTCGCACGTGCACCATGTGTAGCGATCAAAGAGGAAGAGAGAGAGAGGGAGAGAGGGAGAGAGAAAAACGACGATGAGCCTTGACGAGGGAATTGCTAACCGGTGATCAGCGCGGCGATCATGCTGGAAAAATGATTTCTCGGTCACGCAATGCGACACGTAACAAAGCCACAAAGTAGCTAGGACAAAAGTTCCATACATGTGTGTATGTGTGTACGTGTATACGAGGTATCTCGTATTAATTTCATTTTTTTCAAATGACAAATATTTTAACGAATTTCAAATCGATCGATTAATATTTGATGGAGCATCACATGTGTCGAAATTTGTAAAACACTATCAATATTAATAATCTCTCTTTTTCTTGGTAATTAAGATTTCAATGAAATTTCTATTAAAAGTAACATTTATTTTAAAATAATTGCGAAAGCATTTTTTAGATAAATGCTTTTTTATCATTTAGCTTTTCTCAATCCTCAAATCTCTATGTGGAAATTACTTTTCGAAAGTAAATTTAACAAGTTTCGTAAGTAGATTTTACATTAAATTTTCCATTTTTCAATTATTTTCATTAACAGTTAATTCGAAATTCACCAGAGAATGTATTATTTAGCGCGATTGAGACATCTTGAATAAAATAAGGTTGGGATTTATCGCTAATTAAACGATATTGTGTGTGTGAGACGTTTGTGTATATATGATAAAAGAGGAGCCAAACCCTTTTCTCCGTGTCCCGACAGTCTCCTCTTCGACCTACGTATGGCCTCGATAATAATAATTATGAAACTTGGCCGCGATAGTGAAAGTATCGTCTCGTACAGGACGTTTCATAACCAGACGCGAACGAGTGACGTCGAAATTCGAGTTGTTCCGAAGCGAAAGCAAATCTCTCCCTCAAATCTCCTCGAAGGAAGATATCGAGCGATGGTTTTCTCGAGGAGAATCGTCTTTCGGAGAAATTAGTTTGTCTTGGTAAAAGTGAAATCGGTGAAACAGTTGCGCGACGTTAACAGAATTAGATGAAGAAAGATACGCGATCGATACATGAAAGTAAACATTTTCGCACGAATCCGAAATTATTATTAACAATACAAGCTTGATATCATCGACTTTGAGAAAGTCTTTTTCTTTAAAAATCACAAATGTAATAAATATATATAATAATGATCAAATTATATATCGTATAAATGTAAATAATCTTTTAATTTTTGCATGAATATTTTTAACATTACATTTTTTTTGTAATCTATCGAATCTTATAAGAAATTTTTCTTTATGATCTCTGATAATATTTAAAAAAAAATTTAAATGGACAATTCAGAATAAAAATTTTTCAACGTCTACTTCGATTTGAATCTATTTATCGAATGAATTGACGAATATGTATGCGAAAATTATTTCCGCGTCATAGAGAAATTTTAATACAATTTGAGAGAAATCTCGTCTACGATATTAACGATCATAAATTTGACATCGCCCACACTGAGATTTGTACGCCAGACACATTCAGGACAATTTGCCAACTTTCACTCAACGAGAGAGAGAGAGAGAGAGAGAGAGAGAGAGAGAGAGAGAAGAGGGGGAGGGAGAGAGGAAAAAAGGGAAAGAGGGAGAAAAAGAGAGATAATAGGATATAATTCTGGTTAAAAATTGACGAAATTGCTCTATCGTACTATTACCATAGTACTATGAGATTAATGTCCAAAGTAAAAACTGGTTATTTTCCTTTTTAAGAGTTTTTATATCAATAGTCATTATTCAAGATTGAAATATGATATTATTTTATGAAAAAATGTTTTTTCAATATTTATGAATAATTGTAAGCAAGAAAAGGCAAAAGTCAAAGAGAAAATATTTGTAATAAATAAAATGAGAATGTGTAAAGGTCACAATATATTATATCGAGAAAATTTTGTCACAATTATGTGCTAAAATATTCAATGTTCTGCCATCTATTGGCATACGTTAGAAATTAATTTTCCAACAATGTGTAAATTTGTACAGCAGATAAGATACCACAGATTAATACGTGTTGTGAAATATTATATAACAAAATATAATATATTTCGTACATATAATTTTATATAAAACCATTCTTTAAAAAAATTTATTCTTAGTTGTAGAGAAAAATCATTTTACTACTTCTCTGTCAAAGTATTTCTGTAAAAGTATAAATGTTCAATGTTTTTCTATCAAATACTACAGCAATAATAGTAATAATGGTAAAAACAATCACATCATATTGTGAGACATAAATAAATTTTGCAATAAGTTTGAGTAGAACACGTCTATAATATTATTTCGTGTTCTTTTTACAATGTAAAACTTCCATGCGAAATATATTATTTTGTATACAAAATGTCAATCAAAAATACTTTGGAAATAATTTTGAAACTCCCTTGCTTCGTGTCACACATTAAAAATCATTAGATAAACAAAAAAACTATTTAAAAAATTACACTCTTGAAAAAATTAAAATATTAAAATATTAATATAAAATATTATTAGAATAAAAATGTACTCCATGTTACTAATTACACATAGCTGTACGCAGTGTTTCTTCAAATACAGTGTGTAACAATAATATCTTAAATAAAAAATTGGAAGTAAATATGTAAAATAAATAAAATAATAATAAAATAACAATAATAAATACGTAGGATTCGACAGAAAAAAGTTTGAATTAACAATACAGACAACAAAAAACATTTAGAGTTATGCTTACTGCTCCACCTCAGCAGCAATTGAATAATTTATATTCTACAATAATTTATTTGTATATTTCCTTTCTTTCAAAGAGTAAATGTAATAATAATTTAAATAACTCACATGCACATGCAGATGCAGATGATAACAAGTTAATGCAGCTGCACCTGTCCAATCATGACCTGCAAAACGAATATATCTGTTTATATCATTTTATATCGTTTAAATTATAAGAGTACAAATTATAAGAGTTTCTTTTAAAATCAAAATTTAAATTTATATTTGAAATTGATATAAATGTACAGAAAGATGACAGGGAAGGACTAACATAACCACTCTCTCTGGATCTCCACTGATAATCTCGCGCGATACTTTTTTTATCAAATCAATCAATTTTTTTCACTTCACAATGTTTTCGCAGCAACGAAACAAGATAAATGTAAAAGATCGCTACCTTTTTTGTTCATAAATTCCAGAGATTCCGCATGATGACGCGAGACACCCACAGAGATTCTATGATTCGGCAACGGGATGAGAGGAGAAACACAGAATGTTTTTATAGAAACGTCTTTATGTAGAACATCGAGCACACTTTGCGGATATTTTACATGGTATCATCACAATTTTCACGGAAAAAACGTACGCCGCTTCTTCACCACGATTGACTCGGCGATTTCTCTCACTCTTTCGCCACAACTCGCCGCAAACTCGAAAGTCAAGGTTGCGCGCGCGCGCGTCGCGCACGTGCGACTTATCGGAGTAAGGTCAGAACGGTCAGACGAGGGAGATCCTGCGCGTTATTTACAATATTGTCAATTGACGTGGCCCCGACAGCGCCTAGACCCTAGACAACTTGTCGAAATAAATGTTCCTCCGCGAATATCACGTATGAATTTTACGACGCGACAACTGCACGCGCATCTTCCAGACGAGCCAAAATTTCTCTTCTCGTTCGAGAAAAAAAGAAACGTAACGATGAATCGACCGTTGGCGCCGATCGGCGATTTTCGAACTGATTGCGATTATCGAAGTCGCAATCGATGTAGCTTCGTACTATTTCACATCGTGAGACAAATGATAACCTAATCTAACCTAATGTACCTACTGTCACTCGCACTCGCTTTTGGTTTCGTTCTGACATTTTCCGATAAAATCTGTCTTAAAGGCGACGTACGGAAACGATCTACGATTAATCACTATGAGCGACCGCATCATTGTGTATGCAGACTCCTCACTGATCTTTTTACGTAAAGATAAAAAGAGATCTCAATGTCGCGGGAAGGCGACGATTGGCGCCTTTGACTCGGTTAACTTTACGGCGTTTCACAACGAACGCCGAACGCCGCGTTCTCAATAGAATCGTTCTTTTTCTATCTGCACCAAACGTACACTTTCTGCACTTGATATAAAATAAACGTACAATTGATTCGAAGAGGAAGAGAAAAGAATGGAAATTGATACAAGCAAACGGCGAGAAAGAAAATAAATCTAATAACATTTAACACAACTAATACGAATGAATTATTACAATTGCAGGATAGATACTTTTAATTAGGACACATGACCAAAATAATACTATAAAACAAGAATATGCCAAACTAATAAAAATAAATATCTACGGCATGTATATTGTTAAAATTATTTAGTAATGTATAAATTAATAGTTTGACGAAACAATTAAACTTATCAGTTATTTCACAAATAAAAAAAAATCACATTAAAATATATTTAAATCTGAATTTCACAAGTTTATAAATTCATCAAATAAATTATGATCCGTGTTGCTCCACAAATTGTTTAAGGAGACCCTTATCTAGAGGTACAATAAGATATTCAGCGCCATCAAATGCACGTTTAGTTCGTACTAATTTATGATCTACAAACTCAGTTAACTGTGCTCTTAATGCTAAATCAGAACTGACCAGAAACTGTTCGCGCGCTGCTCGATATAGATCCTTGAACAGCATTCCTAATTAAAACACATTATTAGATATTTGTCAGGCTAATTATTATGATACACGATTGATAAAATATATATGTGGCTAATTACCTGTGAAATTACTGCTACTATTGTTCAATTGATATTTAACGAGAATTAAATAAATCGCTCGAGCGTTCGAGGTAAGGGAGAGGAAGACATTTTGAAGGGAAGATAAAGCGAGTCCACCGCTTTGTTGAACTAATAGCGAACTTTCAAATGCAGTTTCAGCTTGATATGGCAAAAATGTCGTCGCATCCCACCAATAGAAATTAAATTTTGCTCGTTTAATATGATCCCAAACTGAAATAACAAATTTATAAAAACAACCAATGGTGAATCCAACTTGAATTTAGTATAAAAGTAAATGTAACTTACGTAACGGTGCATTGATATGATCGACAGACGCTATTATTCGAACATTGGAAATGGTTGCTAGACCAGCAAGAATGTTTTGAGCTTTACTCGAACGTAGCATTATTCCATCTATATTATGAATTATTAAATAGAGTCGATCATCTGGATTACTTTTTAAAATCTTTTCAATAAGTTTTAGACAGTCACTAGAATTTGTTGGACAATCTAAACCTAGTAAATTCACTATTATGTTATCGAGTATCTGAAATAGAATTTAAAATTTAGATCTTTAAGATGTTGCTTTAATTAATAATACAAAAATATTACTTATGTATATTTTACTTACATCCTTTATCGACAAACTGGGAAAAAATCCATTTATAATCAATGTTGGATGATCGACTATAATTTCATTATGAAAATCATTAATTAAATTTCTTTTTGATCCTAGACCATGAATTAATAGACTGTAGCCTTCTCTACAATTTAATTTTAACAATTAAATTTTGAAATTTATAATTAAATTTCAAATTTAAAAAACCATACTTTTATAATACCTACTCCATTATAAATTGCCACATAGAAAAAAATGACTTATAATGTTCTGTTAATGAATAAATACGTTTCTTGTGTATTGTAGAAATATAACTTTGGGTTTGTAATAATTCATCCAATTTTTCTTCAGTAAGGCGAACATTTCGAAGCCTGTCTAATGTATGATCAGATGTAATTGTTTTTTGTGATTGTGATTCAAAATATTCATCAGTCTTTATATGCTTTAAAAGTTAAAGATATATGCAATTATATATATTATGTGTGTATATGTGCGTAATATCAAAAATATTATATATACCATGCTATATAAACACACACAACTCATACAAACTACATACATGCACAATACTCATTAAAAAAAGCTAAAAATTTTAATAAATATGTGTTTATGATATATATGTTAATTGATATATATATAGTTTAATCAAATTCAACTTACATATTCTTTGTAGACAATAGATTTACATTCTCTTTTTGTCCTTCTAGGTGTACTTTGTACTTCACGTTTTGGTAAAGATTTCTGTAGTATACTTTGTTTGCCTCTTCTTCTAATATTATTTTCTTCTTCACTTTCATCAGAATTTTCATTATCTTTGCTTTCATTAGACTTCTCATCAGATTCGGAACTAATTTCTAAATCTGTGGGTATATATTCGCTATCCTCTGATACACTTTCACTAGTTGAACTTACACTAGACGAACGTCGCTTTCTAGAGATTACTAAATGTAAGAAAAAATCAAAAAATGTACATCTTTTCATAACTTATACTAGGAGTTATTCAAAAAAATGTTACTTACTTTTCATCTTAATATTCTCAGTGCCAGATTCCAAATTTTTATTTTTTAAACTTGCTACACTAATCTTTTCAAGAACAATTTTTAAAGTTGGGAGTGTTTTAGTATTTTTTGGAGTCTTAGATGTACGACATTGATTAGCTTTAAGCATCATACTATTCTTTTTAGTTGGTGTTTGAAATGTATATAATTTTCGTCCACTTATATCCTTTTCAGAAAATAATTCTAAGAAAGAAAAAGAAAGAAGAATATATTAAAAGATAGAAGTACTATAAAATAAAAATGATAATGATATAAAAATATATATAAATAAATTATCATATAAAATATAACAAAAATTTATAAAGTCTGTATCAATTACCAAGTGGTTTTTGTACATTTTCTTTGATATCTTCAAGCTGCTTTTCTACTTCAGTCTCCACTGTATCAATCGGTGCTATAAAATAAACACTATCTGTGACATGTTCATATATACTAATTTGAAAAATGGTATAAAATATATAATATTAAAAAATATTAAACACATAAATTGTAGAATGTATCTATGTCGAACTGTATAAAGATATTATGAGAAATACACATAGTAAATTATATTAATATAATCTTACGAGAATTGTCGTGGTTTTCTTCGAAGCTATCTTCCGTGTATTTCACGATAGCTTTTATTCGCGTAGATCTTCTCAAATTTCTGGGAGACGTCATATTTCACACAAACACTGAATTTTCGTAGATGTAATTGAAATTCTTACGTTATATTATTAGAGAATTCTTTACGTTTAATTATTAGGGAATCAAATATACATTATACATCACAAGATAAAAAGTTCATCCACTTGTTCTTTATTGCCAAAATCACTCTTCACTTACAATTCCTTTATTTGGCGCCATTTATGAACTTTTTGAGGTGCAACTTGTCAAAATCTAACCTAGCTTACCGAATTTCGTTTCAGTGATTGGCATCACTACTTAACTACTAGTTAAGCTACCTGACCACTGTTGGAACAGGCCTTAAGGTGCAATTTCATTGATGCTAAAAAGTAGCGTCAATGAAATTCCACCTTTAAGGTGCAATTTCATTGACGCTAGAAACCAGCGGCAAATCATTCACTAGACTTTCAAATTAAAATCACTAGACTTTCTCTAGATTTGGCGTCAATAAAGGGTGCTTTCCAATTGTTTAACACATCTTAACACAAACATACACAGGAAGGCACAAAGTGTAGCGATGTGCACGACTCAATTGGAACAAAGTTAATGTGCGACTTTCGAGTGGAGGGTTAGGATAGGTTATTAACATACATAGATGTATATATATGCATAATATTATATAATATATAAATAATATATAAATAAAATATATAAATGCATATTATATTAATATATAAATATGAATGAAAATTTAATCAGTAATATATCTAACCTGCAAATATGCAAAAGAGACAATTTTATTTTATTTATTAAATATAATAAAAAAATTAATTGTACAAAAACTCATTAATTTGAATTACTTACTTCAATGATACTTTTAATATTTTTATTGTCCATTTTTGTATTTGTATGGTGTACTTTAATGGTTGTCTTTTAATTAAAAAGGATAAAACGAAAAGAAAATTGCCAACATAATCGCCGTCAGTCTGTAACCGCATATTTCATTTGTCCCTAGAAAACAGAAGGTTACACAAGTTGACTAGTAGCCCTCGAGCTGAGTACGGATGTGTAAAGTTGTGTCGGCAGTTACGGCAATTGGAACGCGACTTGTGTCGCCGTGTGCATAAAAGTGTCTAGGGATATCTCAATTGGAAAGCACCCAAAATAAAGTTCAAACAGTTTCAACTTTTTCAGTGTGTAAAGCGGCCTTTTCATTGACGCTACTTTTTAGCGTCAATGAAATTGCACCTTAAGTTCATATTTTTATGTTTATAGAGAACGCATCGTCCTTTCAGGGATAACCTAAAGCCGGATACTTTGTTAATCTAGTGACTTTAAGATCGCCTAAAAGCAAACTATACCAAAAAAGAGTGAAAACTATGAACAACTTTATTGTTTGTTTTATAGATTTTAAAAATGGCTTGTCGTATGCTACATATTTAGAGTTGTAAATAATTTGATAAAAATGTTCAATCTATAAACAACGGTAACGCAAATGAAATATATCATTGTCTCGAAATCATTATATGTAATTAACATATAATGTGTATTTAAAATTAATTTATCAATTTAACTCCAATAAAATTATGAAATTTTTTTCATTTTTTTATATTATTGTTTAATATTGTTTAATTTATTGCTTGTCAGTCATTCACATTTATTAAAAATAGTCACTTTATTAAATAATGTGAGAAACTCTATATTTTTTGCGAATAGTAAGTAGAACTTTTATGGATATAGCATTTTGATAATAGTTTATATTTACAGTAGAAAATAATTTGTATTTCACTGTGCTTTTGTTCTATAGGACCTGAAGATGAATTATGAAAGGGTGTGACAAGTATCAGTAATGCAGGAAGACGCAGAGATAGAGCAAGAAGAGTAGTGAAAAGAGAAAGCTCCTAAATAAGGAGCAAATTATTGGCATGGGAAAAATTCCGATACAATTTCCTGGTCTAAACACTCCTGTGTTTAGAGGAAAAGAATTAATTCAACAGCAAAAACTGCTTGTAAATCTTGAAAGAAAGCAAAAACTTATGGAATTACCACAAAGTCAGACCAGACCAATGCAAATAAAATTATCGCCATTGGAATGTGGTTGGAGGAGTGTTACAATGGATGGCAGAAGCATTGAATCAAATCTTATTGGAAAAGGTTAATATTTATGCTATTATTGGATTATAATGGTTAAATCATACACATACAAAAATCATGTGATACGATGTCTATTTTCAATTTTTTTTTGATGTTTCAGTTCTAAATATTAGAATCTTATATAATTAATATCTTTGTTTTCTGTAGATACATTTGAAAGTTTTGAAACCTGGATTGGAAAACAAAAAGATAAGTTGTATGACCGGTAATTTAGCACGTAAGACTAGAATCAGTTCATTTATAGTAACTGGAAATGGAAATGGATTAGCTGGATTTGCGTTATCAAAAGCCAAAGTATCCCTAAAGACGATTAAAAATAGGGCTGGTCAAAGACTAATGTATATTCCTACATATAAGGAATACACTAATAAGAAAATAATTGTCAATACTATATAATATAAAATTTATTTCTTCTCTTTTAATATCACTTTGTATTTTTCAGTGTTACATGATTTCTTTACACAGTTTGAGAATATAAAAATATTTGTAAAGAAAATTCATGAAGGATAATGGGCTTGTTTGTCATCATGCGTGTTGCGAGATAATTGGCATAAAGGATATGTATGCCAAAGTACAAGAAGGAATGTAAAAGCATTCTTTGGTTGGTTTATTGCAACAGGTGTGAATATAAAGTATTTAAAGGCATATTATACTTTTTATTTAATTTATATTAGAAAGAAACATTTTTTATTTATAAAAATATATATACATATATAAAAATATATATACATATATATATATATATATATATATATATATATATGTTAGACACAAAGCTAAAAAAAAACGTGGATTGTGTCGATTAATTAATTAATTGTTTTATTTAATTATCAATTTATATATGTATATTATTAACAATAATTTTTTGTTTACTTAAACTGTATAAGGTTGTACATAAGAAACAATCTTTTTTATTTAGTATTTCAAGCATATTTTCATAGAACTTTAATTTAATTATTATATTATTAAAAATATTGAACAAAATAAAGAATTAAAGCTGGCTTTCTCTGCAGTCTCATAGCAGATTATATCAGAAATCATACTTTAATTATTGCAATATATCATGAAACAAATCAATCTCAAAATAATGGAAATATTTGCAGAAATATCAAATATGTAATGTAAATATTTTAATTTTTTTGTATGCGATCTATTTTTTATTCTATCGATGTTTTCATAGTGATGCACTTTGAGCATTTTGCTTCATATGTTTGCAATAAAAATATATTAAAGCAAATTATTTTGCAAATTTATTATTCTAATTTTTATTTAGAAAGATTAAGATTAGAAAAAAGACATATGCCTTTTTTTTCAGATATTTCTATTGAAAAAAATGCATCAGATAAAACTTTCCTGTACATTTTAAATGTGCCAAAAGATTTGCTCTTTATTCCACTTACTGCAATAATGTACACTAAAAATGACAGATCTATATTAAAAATGATAGATCTATATTTAGTAGTTGGAAAGAAAGAGAGGAAAAATGAAAAGTGCATCTAGAGAATTTAAAAGAATAAAAATCTAAAAATAATAATACATAAAAATTAATATTATGTATTTTTTTCATGAGGAATGTGGGGCGCATATTTATGCATTTATTTATTTAGATGAGATTTACTTTAGAGCAGATTCAGTATTCAACTTTAATTTTATTTTCTCTTTCTTATGATATATAAGTATAACATAATTACCTGCAAATGCTATCATTTTTGTGTGCTTACAGTGATACAGAAGCAACATTACAAGTACTATATTTACAGATAACATCTGTATAATAAAAAAAGCACCAAAAATCTAACAATGAAAAAAGGATAAATATTGTACATCAGCATAAGTATCAACCAATTATTCCACCGCTCTGTTTCATTAGAGTTGCAATTTTCTTTTATATCATAAATATTATAAATAAGATAAAGATTTCTATATGTTTCAAATAAATTTATATATTTTATGTATGTAATACTGCGCACACATATTAAAAGGTGATAATATCGCAGTTATAATAAGATACAATCCTGACAATGCAGTGATTTTTGGATCCTTCTTAAAATAATTTAATTTGATTTATTTTTGAGAAATGCGCACAATACTTGAGAACAAATTATTTTTGTGCCACATATTACTTGTGTAAAATTCCACACACAGTATCATATTATCTGCGATATATGAAAAGCTTCATCGATGAAATATGATTGAGAATATGATGATAAGAAAAGTAATATAGTACTTGTAATGAATAACCTTAATGTGGAATACATAAATATTTTATATTTTAATTTCATAATCAAGATGAGATAAGACACTCATGATTACTTTAAAAATGTGTCCACAAATATCATGTAACTTCAACAGCTGCACATTCGTCAAATTAATCCTATTACGTTAAATGAATCACAGCAGCTTGTTTTAATTTAATCTAACCTAACCAATTATATTATATGCTTCTCATTAAAATGTGTAAAACTGTACGTCGCACATTTAATACGATTAATATACTACGTAATAAAATGTAATACACTAATGAAATAATTAAATATTATTTTTGAAAGCATGATAAAATCCAGGCAGCATACGCTTGTGTTTACATTCGACATCCAAAGCACTGAGAGGTTAGGTTAGATCGAAAAAATTTATCGTTTAACAGTTGGCAGCCCTACGAGATAGGCTGTGCAGCACTGCGCGTATATAAAATAAATTTGAAATCGCTTCTAGCTAACCATCTTCACGCGATCGACTTTATTTGAATTGCACCGAATCGAATTATGATGCCGATTTGTCCGAATGTAATTCGGGACATCGCGATGCTGTATAAGCGTCGAATGAGCACAAATTATCACGCAAATATGATAAATCAAATCTACTCACCGGCTGTTCCACAGGCCGCTCCTCCTCGGGACAGTTCGCTCGCCTCGGGACGTCCTATTCCGATCTTGATGCACACAAATCCACACGATATCATCAACGCGAACGCGCGACACTTTATTCGGCACTCCCGATATTCGCTCGCATCCGATAATTATCATCAAGGACGCGAATAACGCGACGCAACTTCGCTCCATCTTCGCAATGACGCCATCACTGAATATCGTCAAAAATCGCTGTCGCGCGTTTCCATCGACACACTATAAAAGTCGCGCGATCATCCTTCGACACTCTCGACGCTCGTTCACTCGCGATATTCGTTTAAAACCGGTTAAAAGATGCGAAAAATGCGGACGTACGACGATCCGTGTAACTGCGTATGACTCCGATTCACGCGCCAACATGGCGGCCGTATGACGCGTTTGACGTAGCGTTGACCAGTGCGCACTGGTTCGGCCGCCATGTTGGCGCGTGATTGCTGCGTCACTGCTACGTCAAACGCGTCATACGGCCGCCATGTTGGCGCGTGACTGCTGCGTCACTGCTACGTCAAACGCGTCATTCGGCCGCCATGTTGGCGCGTGAATCGGAGTCATACGCAGTTACACGGATCGTCGTACGTCCGCACTTTTCGCATCTTTTAACCGTTTTTAAACGAATATCGCGAGTGAACGAGCGTCGAGAGTGTCGAAGGATGATCGCGCGACTTTTATAGTGTGTCGATGGAAACGCGCGACAGCGATTTTTGACGATATTCAGTGATGGCGTCATTGCGAAGATGGAGCGAAGTTGCGTCGCGTTATTCGCGTCCTTGATGATAATTATCGGATGCGAGCGAATATCGGGAGTGCCGAATAAAGTGTCGCGCGTTCGCGTTGATGATATCGTGTGGATTTGTGTGCATCAAGATCGGAATAGGACGTCCCGAGGCGAGCGAACTGTCCCGAGGAGGAGCGGCCTGTGGAACAGCCGGTGAGTAGATTTGATTTATCATATTTGCGTGATAATTTGTGCTCATTCGACGCTTATACAGCATCGCGATGTCCCGAATTACATTCGGACAAATCGGCATCATAATTCGATTCGGTGCAATTCAAATAAAGTCGATCGCGTGAAGATGGTTAGCTAGAAGCGATTTCAAATTTATTTTATATACGCGCAGTGCTGCACAGCCTATCTCGTAGGGCTGCCAACTGTTAAACGATAAATTTTTTCGATCTAACCTAACCTCTCAGTGCTTTGGATGTCGAATGTAAACACAAGCGTATGCTGCCTGGATTTTATCATGCTTTCAAAAATAATATTTAATTATTTCATTAGTGTATTACATTTTATTACGTAGTATATTAATCGTATTAAATGTGCGACGTACAGTTTTACACATTTTAATGAGAAGCATATAATATAATTGGTTAGGTTAGATTAAATTAAAACAAGCTGCTGTGATTCATTTAACGTAATAGGATTAATTTGACGAATGTGCAGCTGTTGAAGTTACATGATATTTGTGGACACATTTTTAAAGTAATCATGAGTGTCTTATCTCATCTTGATTATATGAAATTAAAATATAAAATATTTATGTATTCCACATTAAGGTTATTCATTACAAGTACTATATTACTTTTCTTATCATCATATTCTCAATCATATTTCATCGATGAAGCTTTTCATATATCGCAGACAATATGATACTGTGTGTGGAATTTTACACAGGTAATACTTAGCACAAAAATAATTTGTTCTCAAGTATTGTGCGCATTTCTCAAAAATAAATCAAATTAAATTATTTTAAGTAGGATCCAAAAATCACTACATTGCCAGGATTGTATCTTATTATAACTGCGATATTATCACCTTTTAATATGTGTGCGCAGTATTACATACATAAAATATATAAATTTATTTGAAACGTATAGAAATCTTTATCTTATTTATAATATTTATGATATAAAAGAAAATTGCAACTCTAATGAAACAGAGCGGTGGAATAATTGGTTGATACTTATGCTGATGTACAATATTTATCCTTTTTTCATTGTTAGATTTTTGGTGCTTTTTTTATTATACAGATGTTATCTGTAAATATAGTACTTGTAATGTTGCTTCTGTATCACTGTAAGCACACAAAAATGATAGCATTTGCAGGTAATTATGTTATACTTATATATCATAAGAAAGAGAAAATAAAATTAAAGTTGAATACTGAATCTGCTCTAAAGTAAATCTCATCTAAATAAATAAATGCATAAATATGCGCCCCACATTCCTCATGAAAAAAATACATAATATTAATTTTTATGTATTATTATTTTTAGATTTTTATTCTTTTAAATTCTCTAGATGCACTTTTCATTTCTCCTCTCTTTCTTTCCAACTACTAAACACAGATCTATCATTTTTAATATAGATCTGTCATTTTTAGTGTACATTATTGCAGTAAGTGGAATAAAGAGCAAATCTTTTGGCACATTTAAAATGTACAGGAAAGTTTTGTCTGATGCGTTTTTTCCAATAGAATTATCTGAAAAAAATGCATACGTCTTTTTTAATCTTAGTCTTTCTAAATAAAAATTAGAATAATAAATTTGCAAAATAATTTGCTTTAATATATTTTTATTGCAAACATATGAAGCAAAGTGCTCAAGGTGCATCACTATGAAAACATCGATAGAATAAAAAATAGATCGCATACAAAAAAATTAAAATATTTACATTACATATTTGATATTTCTGCAAATATTTCCATTATTTTGAGATTGATTTGTTTCATGATATATTGCAATAATTAAAGTATGATTTCTGATATAATCTGCTATGAGACTGCAGAGAAAGCCAGCTTTAATTCTTTATTTTGTTCAATATTTTTAATAATATAATAATTAAATTAAAGTTCTATGAAAATATGCTTGAAATACTAAATAAAAAAGATTGTTTCTTATGTACAACCTTATACAGTTTAAGTAAACAAAAAATTATTGTTAATAATATACATATATAAATTGATAATTAAATAAAACAATTAATTAATTAATCGACACAATCCACGTTTTTTTTTAGCTTTGTGTCTAACATATATATATATATATATATATATATATATATGTATATATATTTTTATATATGTATATATATTTTTATAAATAAAAAATGTTTCTTTCTAATATAAATTAAATAAAAAGTATAATATGCCTTTAAATACTTTATATTCACACCTGTTGCAATAAACCAACCAAAGAATGCTTTTACATTCCTTCTTGTACTTTGGCATACATATCCTTTATGCCAATTATCTCGCAACACGCATGATGACAAACAAGCCCATTATCCTTCATGAATTTTCTTTACAAATATTTTTATATTCTCAAACTGTGTAAAGAAATCATGTAACACTGAAAAATACAAAGTGATATTAAAAGAGAAGAAATAAATTTTATATTATATAGTATTGACAATTATTTTCTTACTAGTGTATTCCTTATATGTAGGAATATACATTAGTCTTTGACCAGCCCTATTTTTAATCGTCTTTAGGGATACTTTGGCTTTTGATAACGCAAATCCAGCTAATCCATTTCCATTTCCAGTTACTATAAATGAACTGATTCTAGTCTTACGTGCTAAATTACCGGTCATACAACTTATCATTTTGTTTTCCAATCCAGGTTTCAAAACTTTCAAATGTAGCTACAGAAAACAAAGATATTAATTATATAAGATTCTAATATTTAGAACTGAAACATCAAAAAAAAATTGAAAATAGACATCGTATCACATGATTTTTGTATGTGTGTGATTTAACCATTATAATCCAATAATAGCATAAATATTAACCTTTTCCAATAAGATCTGATTCAATGCTTCTGCCATCCATTGTAACACTCCTCCAACCACATTCCAATGGCGATAATTTTATTTGCATTGGTCTGGTCTGACTTTGTGGTAATTCCATAAGTTTTTGCTTTCTTTCAAGATTTACAAGCAGTTTTTGCTGTTGAATTAATTCTTTTCCTCTAAACACAGGAGTGTTTAGACCAGGAAATTGTATCGGAATTTTTCCCATGCCAATAATTTGCTCCTTATTTAGGAGCTTTCTCTTTTCACGACTCTTCTTGCTCTATCTCTGCGTCTTCCTGCATTACTGATACTTGTCACACCCTTTCATAATTCATCTTCAGGTCCTATAGAACAAAAGCACAGTGAAATACAAATTATTTTCTACTGTAAATATAAACTATTATCAAAATGCTATATCCATAAAAGTTCTACTTACTATTCGCAAAAAATATAGAGTTTCTCACATTATTTAATAAAGTGACTATATTTAATAAATGTGAATGACTGACAAGCAATAAATTAAACAATATTAAACAATAATATACCTGAAAAAAATTTCATAATTTTATTGGAGTTAAATTGATAAATTAATTTTAAATACACATTATATGTTAATTACATATAATGATTTAGAGACAATGATATATTTCATTTGCGTTACCGTTGTTTATAGATTGAACATTTTTTATCAAATTATTTACAACTCTAAATATGTAGCATACGACAAGCCATTTTTAAAATCTATAAAACAAACAATAAAGTTGTTCATAGTTTTCACTCTTTTTTGGTATAGTTTGCTTTTAGGCGATCTTAAAGTCACTAGATTAACAAAGTATCCGGCTTTAGGTTATCCCTGAAAGGACGATGCGTCCTCTATAAACATAAAAATATGAACTCAAGGTGCAATTTCATTGACGCTAAAAAGTATCGTCAACCATTGGTTGAACAAAGAAGCAACTACTTACTTCTTTGTTCAACCAATGGTTGACGATACTTTTTAGCGTCAATGAAATTGCACCTTTATATGGCTGCGTTCCAAAATTCAATAGTTTACATGACGTACACTACAAATTTTCAGTACTGGCAGTGAATTTTGAAACACAGCCTATGTATAACTAAAAACTTTATCGAACGTACCGATTGGCTATCGAATAGAGAATTTCTAGAGTTTTTTGCAGTAGCCAATCAATGTGCATGACAAATGTGATGTCGCTCTAATCAAAAGTAACTCATGTTATGGCGTTTTCGAATATGACACGACCTGGGGTAATTTACGAGACGTCATTAAAGGTGCGGCCTCATTGACGCTAAAAAGTAGCGTCAACCATTGGTTGAACAAGGAGGTAAGTATAGTTGCTTCATTGTTCAACCAATGGTTGACGCTACTTTTTAGCGTCAATGAGGCCGCATCTTAAAGGTGCAATTTCATTGACGCTAAAAAGTAGCGTCAACCATTGGTTGAACAATGAAGCAACTACTAACTTCTTTGTTCAACCAATGGTTGACGCTACTTTTTAGCGTCAATGAAATTGCACCTTAATAAATCATAACCATTCTTCTGAAGAATATATGGTTGTATTCTTCAAAAGAATGGTTGTGATTGGTCAATGAGCTCTAGTAAACTACCCCGGATCGGGTCAAACCCGACCATTCTAAAACGTCATTATTTTCGCAATTGTAATCAACCTTAAGGCCCTTGCACAATGATTGAGGGACAGGCAATAAGAATAGAAATAGTATCTATTCTCTTCTCCTATTGGCGAATATTTTCTGTTCCGCGTATTTATTGATGAATAATTTCTATTCCTTATTTCTATTGTCTGTTGCCTAGCATTGTGCAAAGGGCTTTAAGCCCCTTTGCACAATACTTGGCAACAGGCAATAAGAACAGAAATAGTATTTATTCTCTGCTCCTATTGGCGAATATTTTCTGTTTCTGTTGCCTGTTGCCTAGCATTGTGCAAGGGGGCTTTAGTCTATCAGCTGTTGCACGGCATGCATGGGCATGCAGTCGTTTTGAAAAAAAATTTATATACATACAAATACAATGGATTCTATTAATGATTCGGTAACGAAATTAAATACGCAATTGAATAAATCTATGGTGTTGATGGAAGACGCTGTAGATATTCCGTCTCAAAACCATAAACGTAAATCTATTACAATCAATACAGAAACGCAACCACTTAGTGCAACTAATAGTCCTGCTGTTAAATCACGTAAGAGTATCTTGAAAAAGTCTGACAAATCGTTCGACGAAGATTCAACGAACAATGGAGTTGCTGGAATAAATGGTAGTACTGAAGAATTAAACAATGTAACATCTCAAAGATTATCGTCATCTATCTCAGTTTCACCAAGACCACGTACCGTAAGACGATCATTAATTATATTACACAGTATATATAAACTTTATTCACTTCAACTTTACAGTCAAGAAGCGGGACTTGGTTTTTTTAGTCTCATTCACACATACATACATTGTTTCCTCTTTCACTCTCCATTTCGTACATTTATACATCTATCCTACAGTCTAATTATCCTATCTCTAATCACAGCCTATATTCAGTCTTTTTCAACAAAAACAAAAACTTTAACTTTCAACATTTCCTTCTTCAAAATATACCTAGTTCACTTTTATTTTCTTTTTCCCTTCCATTTTCTTTGACTTTTCTTTCCAGAATTTTTACAATATATCCCTTTTAACTAACATCATCTAAAACTTCATTCATTATTTTCCGTATCCTACTCTCCTCTGTAATACCTAATTTGTCAAACCATCCTTTTGTCACTTTACATTCTCTAACAAAAGATCATTAATTATATTCTTAATTACATTCAACAAATTATATAGGACTTATATCTTTCTGTACATCTTTTAGCTTCAAGAAATAACTGAGAAAGAAATGCTGGAAGAAGAAAATATATGCTGTACATTTAGTCTGGAAGATATATCCGATAACGAAGACATTTGGATCATGGATCTTCCCAGATCAGTAAGTTATAGTAATAAAATATATAATTTTTCTTGCTTTAAGATATCAAGAATACAATCTTGTTTTTATATAGATAGATCCGCAAGAACTGTGTGGTCAAATGATATCCTTAGAAGATAAATCAAAATTTAAAATTAAAGACGAACGATATTGTATGGTTGCGCAAAACACAAGCTACAATGTTACATGTGTTTTTAATAGCGAGAAGACTTCACACATGTATAAGACTGGTAATTTACTTCATTTAATAGGAAATCAAAAAGAAGAAAATATTGCATGTTTTTTCTTTATATTTTATTTATGTATTAATTTTTTAATATTTCCTATATAGTAAATATCAAGCCAGCTGGTGTATTATCTATAAGGAAGAAGTTATCCGGAGCACCAGACATAAAGCCGGTATCTGTAGAAAACTTTGGTGTGCAGTTTCCTAATTTAAAAACAAGACATCCATTGTTTGGTGTTATTCGCGAACGTAAAAAGAAATCGAGAAAACATAGCTTATCCAAAATAAACTAGCAATATAATAAAACACGAAAGAATGTTATATACAAAAATTCTTGTATCAAATCTCATTTTAGACATAATTGTGTAAAAAAATGAGGTATTTGATACAAGAATATTTGTACTTTGTATCTACACTTGTATCTTTATGAACACATTTGTCTGACAAACACAAATCATACGATAAACTATTCAGTGTATTAGAATAAAACAATTATATTAAGTATTCTATATATAAGGAATATATGCAATAGTTTTTATATATATTGAACCGTTTAAGTAAGATTAGGTTAAATAATTTCTCAGAGTTTAATTTTTCTTTCTTTCAATCACCTAAATATCTCTAAGAGATTTATCATATAAATTTTTAACAATTTATGAACAAAGAAATATAACGCTCTTTGCAGCCCGTACGTATTGCTGCGATGAATCTTAATAATTTGGAAATTTCTCAGAAACATTAATTTATTTCTTCACTGTTATACGAGTTACTTTAAAATCGAAATGTAAATTTTCAGGATACGTTTAGGTATTTTTTCAACCATAAAAAGAAAGGTTACGAATACTTGAGTACTGCGCAGACTCGCGTTACAAAGTTTCCGGATATCGGGCAAATGTAAACAAAGACCCTCGTGTTTCGCATCTAACAAAGGTAAAAAAAAATATATATATGAATTTGTCTCGCGCAAGATAACAATGTTAATCTTCAGCTATATAAAATGTAATACCAGCAAATTTATTTGCCTTATCATTTATTACTCATCATTACTTATCGTCTTTTTATTTAGTGACTTATTTTAGTGACACTCCGCGACGTCTAGTGACAGACCACGGAATAGCGATGCGTACGTCCGCTCGTGCGCATACCCAATCACATAAATCCCGGGACAGTAGAATACTAAAAAAATTTCCCAGTAAAGAGAGAATTGTTAGTGGAAAAGTCGAGGTGAGTAAGTAAATGGAGAAGGACTCACGCGGTATATAAATATATATATATATATATATATATATATAAGTATATATATATAAATATATATATATATATATATGTATAAATATTATATATATACACACATGTACACATTATACATATATGTAATAATAAATATATAAACATACATATGTATGTATGGTGCGCGCGCGCGTGTGAGTGTATGTATATACATTTATACATATATATATATATATATGTGTGTGTATATATATTTAGTACTGTTTGGAAGCGATGCGCGTGCGAGCTCGGTGAAAATTTTGTCGACGAGAATTTCTTCACGAGATTCGAGGAATCGTGAGAGCGACGAATATTTCGTTGGGAGCTGTCTCGCGATTAAGGTTAACGTCAGCACAGGGTAATATGCCAAAGTTTCGAACAACCCCTCTGGCGGATGGATCGTAAAATCTCGAGTGACGTTCGCGGCAGCTAACAGCCGTCGTTCTATTCCTCGTCGTCGTTGTCGTCATCATCACCACCACCACCATCACCATAATCATCATCATTATCATCATCGTCGTCATCGTCGTCGTCGTTCGCGCTAAAAGTGTGCTTAGTGTGAGTTTACATAAATGGAAAACTGAATCGGTCCCGTCCGCGCCGCGTCGTCGCGTATATATCGAGTTTGGACGATCATCCCTCGGAAAGTGTCGAGAGGGACACGAAGATAGATGCGTACGGGGGAGAGAAATCGACAACGAGGATCGAAACGGACAATCTCTCCTTCTCACATGTAATATAGAAAGAGAGACGGTGCGATTGGCGGTGGCGGTGGCGGTGGCGGTAGTGATACGCGATAGCGAATCCATCTCCGTCGTTCTTGCGCGTCGACACCGTTCGCGCACAATCCTCCCTACCACGCCATCCTCCCTCCCTCCCTGTCGTCCTCCTTCCGTCTGTCCCTCTCAGCCGCTCGCTCTCTTTCCTCTCTACCTCGCCCCGTCCCTTGCCCTTCCACCGCGTATCCCTCTTTCCTCTTCCCCTTGAGATTCGCGTCGCGAAAGACCGTCGTCCTTGCGTACTCGCGTATACGCTCGCGACCGAGGGAAGGTACCGAGAGGCGGAATTTACGTGTCATGCCCCACCACGCCGGTCATCCGCGACAGATTCTCGCGTAGGTCTCTATTATGGCGTAGCCAGCGAACTGTCTCACTCGCACCCGTTTGACGTTTCTCGCTAGGTCTCTCGCGGACGCCACCAACAGCTGTTTCGTCCGATCATCGCCCTCTCGGTTCGCGTTTCGTCGTATACGAGACGGAGAGAGGAAAGGAGAAGAGGGAGACGGGGAGACACGCGAGAAAAGGAGAGAGAAACGGTGATCCTTTCCCTGTGTAAAATACTGTGTGCGTGCACGGAAATCTCTTTTCCCCCCTCCCCCCCCCCCGATTATCGTCGACGACCTCAACGTCGCGGAACGTACGGAACGGAGAAGAAATTGTCGCCGTCTCGGACGAGGACGAGGACGAGGACGTGGACGTGTCATCGTTATCGTGCGCGTAGGGCGTCGCGCGAGATTCACAGCTCGTGGATAATTGTGCGAGAATTCCGGAGTATGTCTCCTTTGTTCGGTGCATCTCTCGCGATGTTGCCTCTCTTTTTCTCCGTCCTTCCTTCTCTTTTTCTCTCTTTCCAATCTGACAGCTCCTGTCAAAACGGAACTCGTGGTCGTGACCTGTCGTCGCCCTCTTATCATCGTCTCGCGTGCGCGCTTTTCACGTTTTATTTCTCTCGCTCTCGAGCGTATACCTGTTTCGAATCAAACGGGAAAAGTGCGATTGGCAGCGAGTACGAGAAAACGAGACGTCGGGTTTTATTTTAAAAATGACTCTTAAACGTTTCGCTCGTTCGTCTATCTTTTGCGTCGCGAGAAAAAAAGTACCGTACTCGTCCACGTTTACGCTACGTCGCCCCCCACGACCGATCAGCAACAGTTCGGGTAGAGTGTTAGGTTGTCGCGCGATTCGTCGTTCTCGCGAGGATCGAAATGTCACTCGCCGAATATTTTGCGACTGAATAAAAACCAGCCATCCGCCGCGATTTTCTCTCCGATACGCGTGGCCTAAATACAATTCGATAGTTGACAACTCGCTGGTGCGATGCTCTGTTTCAGATTGGAAAGAGGTAGCGGTGTGTAAAAGGAAGTCGCGAGCACTGTCAATTACTTAAAACCAGGGAAGTGGCAACTTTTCGTTGTAAGTAGAATTTGCGCGACATATCTAGATTCGTGATATGAACAATTTTCGAAACTTACAATTGTACATGTATGCGTGTGTTTTGAACAATCGATGGAAAAAAATTGTAGCCTTCGAATTCAGTAATATAATTAAATATCGATATATTTGTTTATATCTCTCTTTTCGACCTTAAGATTACTATTTTTCATTTACAGACTTTGGCGCTTAGCTAAATATTCGTGATTTGTGTCTGCTATCTTGCGACATTTACAAGATTGGCAACAAGGATGTCAGTATTGAATCAAAGCGGAGAGGACGCGATAGAATGTCCTCTGTGTATGGAACCTTTGGAGGTGGACGATCTGAATTTCTTCCCCTGCACCTGTGGGTATCAAATATGTCGTTTTTGTTGGCACAGAATTCGTACCGACGAGAACGGTTTGTGTCCCGCGTGTCGGAAGGCCTATTCTGAAAATCCGGCTGATTTTAAACCCCTTACTAAGGAAGAAATAGCAAGGTATTTAGAAATAATTTAATTATTTATATATTATTTAACGTTTTGTTCGACATATTATATTTTAATTGAAAAAATATAATGAATTTGCTCTAAATCTATCTCTCTTACTCTTTTTTTTTTTAGGTTGAAAGCTGAGAAGAGATTAAAAGATCAACAACGGAAGCAGAAAGTCACAGAAAATCGGAAACATCTAGCAAATGTGAGAGTAGTACAAAAAAATTTAGTTTTTGTAGTAGGATTACCAATGCGATTAGCAGATGCAGATGTGAGTATATTTTTCGTGACTTAACTCTCTACGATATTGGCGTAGATCTCTGGAAATATCGTCTTTCAAGAGAAAATAAAGAGATTATGATATCTTGCATGCTTTAGGTTTTAAAGAAACACGAATATTTTGGAAAATTTGGGAAGATACACAAAGTTGTAATTAATCAGAGCACTTCCTATGCAGGGTCTCAAGGCCCCAGTGCTTCGGCTTATGTTACTTATCAAGTGAGTTATTTAATATCTCTCTTTCTCTTTCTTTCTCTCTCCCTTCCTCCCCTCTTGTTTTATCTTCTTCTCTAGTAGTATTTAAATTCCGATTTTTATCTCTACTTTTATGGATACTTGTTGACATAATTTTACAATTTATGTACATGATAATTTTTGTACATTATTTAGCGTCAAGAGGATGCGCTACGTGCTATAGAGGCTGTGAATAACATTGTTGTGGATGGACGGACAATAAAAACATCATTGGGAACGACAAAGTATTGTTCGCATTTTATGCGTAACCAAGCCTGTCCGAAGCCAGAATGCATGTACCTGCACGATCTTGGGGACCAGGAGGCATCATTTACAAAGGAAGAGATGCATCAGGGAAAACATCAAGAATACGAACGCAAGCTTGTGCAATCGTTACATGCACATGTATCTTCGGTGCAACGGTACAAAGTTTATTTTGGCACAACCAAATAATGTGATTTCTTGGAATTGTGTATATGTTTTATGTACATGAAAATCTAATTTAATTTTTTTAGTAATCTTTATTTATTTATTTATTTATTTTTTTTTTTAATTTTAATTTTATTTATTAGTAATCTTTTTTAGTAATCTTTATATATATATATGTATATATATGTAGGAAACCGACACCATCACCACCTGTAACAGGCAGTATTGTTAGGGAAAGCGGGACTGTAAATTCACAAACTAAAGAAGCATGGCCTTCGTTACAGCCGGGACAGACAAATAGTGAGTCTTTCTAAATAGTTTACAAAAGTCAGAAATGTATTCTTGAAGTATAAATATTATTGAAAATAAAAAGAAATGGATAAGATAATTAAATCGTGAATAAAAAAATTTTGTAAACTTGTAGAATTTTGATTTAATTATTATATATAATAATAATATTCTGTGTGTGTGTTTAGGCACACAAACCAATTGTAAAGAAGTATCATCTGTGCAAACAACTTCGCAACATAACAACGTAACAAGTGGAAGCGGAACGGTAGTTCAACAAAGTCATATATCCTCTGGGATGTCCACACATCAACAAAATAACAATAATAAGGGTGAAAGTGGTGTGGGTGTACGACGGGGTAAAAGTAATAGCGAGAGTAAGGCACAGGCAGCTCGTAATAAACATAAAAATAGTCAAAACAAGGAAAAACACGGTAGTCGTACGACATCGCGGTCTGAATCGAATTCAATCAACACACAGAGTAGTTCACAGTCACAAATCGCCGGACAGAAGGACATTAGAAACTTTTCCGCTGATACAAACAGTGAAATATTACAAAAATTAGGTAACAAGTGTAAAATGGAACAGCAACAACAACAGCCACAATCGCAACAAATTAGCAAAACATCAAAATTAGTTCAATCGCAGTCTCACGAGATTAAAGTAAACGGTACGTTACAAAACGGGGAACGTCGCCATTCGGATAGTGAAACGGATCATCAACGCGAAGGTAGCACGCCAACGAGTACAATCTCAAGCACAGAAGACTCGAATGTAAATCATCAAGCTGAACATTTGGCTGAATCGAGCGAAGAAAACAGTGGTGCTGTTCTTTTGGGTGAGTTCCTCATGTTGATGATTATCGTGATTATCTCTTTACATATCATTTTCACAGAAAGAAAATTGTACAAAATGTAAAATTCTTCTGTTTAAACAGAATACCAAAAAAAAGTTGCGGAATCAATTTCACTCATATAACTTGCGTGATTACAATATTATATGTTTATACACTTGGCGAACAATAATTGTTTTTGAATTAATTAGGAAATATTTTAATATAAAATATGAGAGAATTATATTTTTGATTACTTGATGTTGACACAGATGAATAATTATATTTTTAACAATGCATATTACATTAACAAAGCGTATACATTGTATGTATTTTTCATTAAAATTTATTATCCTAATTTACAGTAGAATTTGAAAGTATCTATTATATAATACTTTATTAGGAAAGAATTCTATATTTTTCTTTAAAGAATACATTTTTTTTTTGTAAAAAGTATTTATAATTTTTTCATTTTCTGTCTCTCTATCTCTCTCCCTCTTTGTAATTTTGAAATTATTCGAAATTTGTTATTGCAAATCAGAGTCAATTGTTAATAACATACTAATATATCCAATGATTCAAATTAATTATCCCATGATAATATAATGTCAATGATAATATGTTTCTATTAAGTTAGAAGTGATTACAACTTATTGTTGTAGTATAGACATTACATTTATTTATTCTTTGCATTAAAGATATATGTATCATTTGTTTGCGGCAAATAATAACAAATAATTTTAATTAAATGATGTGATCAAAGTGTCTTGCAATTATACTGTAAAGTAATATATTGAGCAGTATATGCCAAAATAAAGAGAACTCTGAAAAAACAGCAGTAGCTGGTTTTTTTCTTTTTTTCTTTTTCTTTCTTTTTTTCTTTTTCTTTCTTTTTTTTCTACACTAAATTTTATTCCTTTTAAGTTACGATGAGGAATAAATGCTGATATACATATCAATTGTTTAATGAATTCAATGATTGATATATATTATATTTTTCCAGATTATATTTAGATTTACTTTTATCTAGATATGTTTTATTATTAAAAGAAATGTATAATTTACTTGATACGAAACGAGTTTATAAATGTGCTGGTTGGAAAAAATAATTTGAATAGCTGTTTATTCTGGCATTATAAAAATATAGAAATGATTTTGATTGACTCGTCGTGTAGTGTAGAGATTTTTGCGCATCATCTGTAGGTTCGTCTCCAGCTAGCACAAATTCATCACAATGTGCCAATCAACCACCACCACCAGGATTACACAATGGATCTCAAATGCAACTCAACCATCGGTCAATCTTTCAGCCAGACAATAACAGTTTCTTTAGTTCAAACACCTTCCAGAAAATATCAACTACAACCTCAATGCCATCCAATTCCCTTACAGGCATGTATACTAACATAAGTTCTTTTTTATTATATACAATTTACTTTGCTATTAAATATAGTTGTAATTGTTATTTTTTAATGGTGTTGAACAAACAAAAATCTTAAAAGAGACAATGTTTTATTTTCTTTAGAAAAACGCTATTGAGCCTTGGAACAAAAATCTTAAAAGAGACAATGTTTTATTTTCTTCAGAAAAACGCTATTGAGCCTTGGAGTTGGAAGTTTTATCTAGTCACTCTTATCTGCATATATTTATACAATATTGTAACTAATGAATGAATTATCATTGAATTTTATTTGATGTGCAGCAAACACAAATCTGGATTGGACGAGTACGGGAGTGGCTTCGATACCCGACTCTTTACCCACAGTTCATTCTAGCGAAGATTGGCAAGCGGCTTTCGGCTTTCAACCGGAACCCACTCGAACGAATCACCTTATATCAAAATCTAGCCCGTCTGAATCGCCAAACGTAACATTCAATTCCGAAGGTTTTGTTGACGAGGAGGTTTACATAAATGCACCATATAATACTACTACACTCACGGAATCATCATCTAATACCTTCACGCCTAATTTACTTGTAAATTCACCTGCATCTAAGTTTATGGCAGACTTTCAACAAAATTCATTACAACAAAGGCTTAATATGCAAGTGAGTAAAATAATAATAAAATTTTCGAATTCTATGTCTCAAATATAACACGAGATGTTTTTTATATATGCAAGATTTTTTTATCAAAGAGAAAAATGATGATTCAATAGATTACTAAGATTATATATACAATTTTTAAGGCGCAACAGAATCAAGAAAATTGCGAATACATAAAACAGAATGGCCATGCTACAATAGAGGAAGTTCGAAATCATCGTGATGCAGGATCAGATGTGAAAGCCGACGATGATTTAGGTTTCGATCCTTTTCACGAGACGCAAAAGGCATTAGCTGAACTTATGGAAAATGAAATGCAGATACAACAGCAGAGGTTATTTCAGCAGCAGCAACAACAAAGAGAACGAGAGGAACAAACTAGGGTGCAGCATCAACAAACTCTCGCAAGCCTTGGCCAGCAACATTTTCCACAAGTAAATATTTTCCAAGTTGAACATATTCTTATGTGTGTCTCAAAAATTGCATGTGAATGGGTTTCTCATTTTTTTTAACAATATATAATTAATAAAATACGTTATATATCATAAAATTCGGTAAAATATTTTAGAAGAATGTCTTATACACTAATAATATTAATTTAGCTAATAATAATAATGATAATAATAATAATAATAATAATAATATTAACTAATAATATCAATTACTTTGTATAATACGCGTATAAATATTAAGTAAAATTTATGGAAATAAATACTCTTTTAGGTTGCGCACATAGCACACTTGCAGCAACAAGCTCAGCACTTGCAAAATCTTCAAGTGCTTCAATCGCATTCCCTTCTGTCTCGTCTTCCACAAAATCTCTTACAAAGCGGCGCGCAGAGTCCTGCACAAGGCACCGTAACAACTAACAGTTTAGGACAACGTAGTCGCCTTCCGCCACCGGGTTTCCTTGGTTCTACGCCAAATCACATGAATTCATTTGGTCTCGGTATACCACGTCCAGCACCAACGAATAGCGCCCTCTCTGGTTAGTGTTTCTCCAATTTTTCCAGGCATCAGGAATCATAGTGCACAGTGCGTGAAGTTTACATACGTATACGATAATCTATCGTAGACGAAGATAAGTTGTCGATCTATCCGCGAATTTTCACATGATATAATTTTACGAAAATCTATACACGAAAATCTATACACGATTTAGGTAGAGCGAGTCACGAAAAGTGACTCACTCTTATATCCGTGGATTATATCCGTGGCCATTATATCCGTGAATTAAGAGTGACAGAATGTCGCTATTCATGATTTATTGGGTTCAGTGTTATGTTCGCAGGTGCGCAACCGCCCCAACAGAGTGCATATCTTCCCAATGGAAGCCCACTTCTCAACACACAAAGTAATAACTTATCTTTCATTTTTTAATCTTTCAAGTATTCGAGAATATTTTTCTTACGTCTTATCTCTCGTATTCTTAATATTCAATCGATTTATTACAGATATCGGCAAGTGCACAACTGACGCGGTATATACTCTGAAAGATTGGTGTGAAATTAACAATCAGCAACAACAGCAGCAGCAATTCCATCATCAAGCTTTGCACCAGAAGGGATGGAATAATTTCGGACCTATCGCAGACTGGACTTCGATCGATCCGGCTATAGTTACCTCATCTAGACCACTTCCATTCCAAACTACCAGTACGTGGCAGTTTCCCCACATTCATCCGTCTCACACTGTAGCTCATAATGCGCAACAGGTACGGAACTTTATATGTTTAATATATTTTTAGCAGTTCAAATTTATTAGTCATCATAATTGTGAATATTAACAGCGTCCTAATATTACAAATATAAAAAAGAAATTCACATACAGGAACAGAACGCATCTGCTCAGCATTGGGCGATGCAACCACCTCCTGGCTTCGCTGCTCCCACGACCGCAGGACAATTAAATCCACAGCCAAGCGCGACCGCACAACCACACACCAAGCTCATCTCTGCAGGGTCAGAAATTGAAAGTAAGTTGATCGCGATAAAGTTCCATACACAAATTTAAAAATTCCTTTATAATTATCATATCGCGAGATACATAGAATGTTTATATTGCAGACCTATAAGTATGTGAGGCGAACGAATCGAGGCGTCGTAATATTTCCGGATGTAACAAGATCAAATCCAGCAAACGAATGGAAAAAAAGCGACAGTCGATAATGTACGTTTTCCTAACACTCTTCTATATCTCAACGTTTTATTTTAAATCATTTATTTGTGCGAGTATTTACTCGAATAAAATATCAGAATAATATGAGTTGATACATACTCTTACACGATGTAAGCAAAGATTATATGTCAATAGTCAATATACATATTTCTTTCACAGTATCACGACTATTATCTGAGTTATAGCAAAATTTATTATATTTCAAAGTCTCCGACTTTATTATTATAAACAAAGTTCATGTAGGATCTGAAAAATTAAATGAATGAATGATGATGAAGAAATTAAGGAATGATCACAATATTTTTGCAACTGCAATTCCTCTTTCTGAATTTTCATTACCGAAATATTTTTTACTTTACAGTACATATTAAAATAGAAAAACGATATATTATATATATATATATCCTGTATCCAAAATTGATTATTAAAATATTTAGAGTAAAAAAATAATTAGAAAAAATGCAAAATATAATGAAGTTTCCATTGTTTGCTATCTGTCATGGTTAGAAAATATGTTTTAAACTACAAACTTTATATTTCAAAGCTTTATCACTATATTAAAACAAAATTGTTTTTGTATCGTTATTTAATGGAATCGAGTTTTTCTATTTTAAGATTATTGAAATTACATGCCGCGCATGCGCATTTCCTTTATTTTAAGATTATTCCTTAATCCACGTTTCATTATTCTTATAAGGTATTCGTGCAGAATGAAAATATTGTCTTTTGTTCATTTTTTTTCATTCTAATATGATCATGCGATAAATATGAGAAGAATAAAATAGCAGTGCAAGAAGAGGATCCCTATTGAAAGAAAAACGATTGATTTGGAAGAAGAAATTTTTAAAATAGAAAACATTGGCTATAGTATGCTATATTACGCGTTATCCTATCATATTTTTTGCTGTTTTATAATATTGATTCTGTTGTATTAAATTATGATTTATATATTTGTTCAAATTTTAAAAAGCCAGAATCTTTCCTTTTTATCATTAGCATGATAAAACATGTAATACAAATAATTAATGTCATGTTCCAGTAAAAGCACATGAAATTTCATTATTTTCGCACATAACTTTTCCACAGATCATGCATTGAAATTTCTCTCTCTCTCTCTTTTTCTTTCTTCTAAGGATCAAATCTGCTATTAAAAAAAAAGGAAAGTTAGATTTGTCAAAATTTCATAATTAATGATTATTTTAATGTTGAATATTTTATAGTGAATGTTAAATCAAATATCCAGGTCAGTTTATGTAAGAAAAAATTATCCTGTCCTCACAGAAAAACAATTACGATATCTCTGCGGATAAAGCTATTGATTTATTATTATATATCGATGTTAACTAAAGGAAAACTACAAAGACGGCTGTCTGAAAAAAATTAACGACGGAACATGTATTTTATTCACGAATATAAAGCGAGATAGAAAAAAAGATATAAGCGGAATATTAATATACAATGTATGATGAACGATACAAACGCCAGAATGATGTACCACGATGTACATACGACGCGAATTATGTTGAATGAAAATTATTCCTGGCAAGTGATATTAAATACATACTTGCCCTTTTAAAAGCGAATAGAGAAAAAAGAAACGTTACATATAATACAAGAGAACGAGAGAATGAGATAATAAAATTATAATTATAAAATTTAATTCAATATAAGGTAATCGAGAAATATACGATAATGCGCAATGAAAAAAAATTCCTATGAATTCTCTTTTCGCCTTTTCTCATGCATTCCTTATAAATTTTTTTTCCATTTATACCAGTTAGTTTGATTAAGTTTTATTGATTACAATAGCTTTTTCTTATTCTCTTTGTATATAAATAATGCAGCGATACTAACAATAAATAAAATAGACATTGATATAATTATTCAGTGATAAGTTAACAAAGTAATAAAGAGGCTCGAGAAACAAATACGTATTTCAAAGTAAAATTATAAAAATTATTTGCTCTTCGAGCTTTATTATGTTGTCTACTTTCGTTGCAAACCGTTTTGTTAATTTATTCTCAGTCACATGATTTATTATCATGTGTTTTCAAAAGTTGGACAGAACTTGAATCTAAAATTGTTCTTTCAGTAAACTAAAGTTAGATTATTTATAATTCAATAAACGCAGCTGCGGATATATATGTTTGATTGCACGAAATACATAATGCATATAATTACATTAAAAATTTTTGCCCCGGTTTTCGACTATCGTATTTTCTACTGTCGCAACTGTTAAAATTAAACCGTAATATACATTTAAAATTATCTTTTTCATAAAAATTAAGATTTAATTTTCAAAGATATAGTTAATATTGACTTTATATATACAACTATTAATGCAACTAATATGTCCATATTTCGTTGTATTTTTCTCTAGAATACATGCGTCATATATAGAATGTTCTGAAATTATTAATTTAATTTGCGACACCTTGTATATACACTGACGCCGAGTGGATTGCATGTCCGCTTTGAAGCAGTAACCTATCGAGATATATCGATTCATAAAATTTCGAGATGCAGAATCGAAAAACAGGCACTAATTAGGTTATGTTTTATCGCGAGATTATAAAGCAATATATACACACGAGTAAGTAGTACGAGTCTTATGAATTTTCGGAATTATTGCATTAAACGATCTGACAGTTTATAAAATTACGTCGTTTCGTTAAAATTATAATATTCTGCGTAATAATTAAATCTTCTAGGTAATTATAATGGAGGAGATGCAAAAGAAGCTTCAGACTGAAGCTGATACATTAAGACAGATTCATAAAGGTAAAGAAACATTTGTAATTCTGTTTTTTTATTTTTTTTATTTTTCTTAAGTTACATAGGTTATTTATTTCACTTTTATTATATTATTTTTATACATATCAATTCGCATTCGCAGAATATAATAAAGTACTAAATCAAAGACGACAATTGGATGGACAGTTAAATGAGAATATTATGGTAAAGGAAGAATTGGAACTCTTGAAGGAAGAGAACGACGTATTTAAATTAATAGGGCCTGTGCTTGTGAAACAGGATCTGTATGAAGCTAAACAAAATGTTGACAAGCGTATCGATTATATTAAAGCTGAATTGTAAGTTTTGTCAATCAGAATTAAATTTTTGCATTTGACTTCAGATTTAATTATAAAGATGAATTTCTCAGGAACCGAGTAGATGGATTGATGTCTACCTTAGACAAGAAACTGGACACACAAAAAGATATAATAGACAAATTACAACGTGCATTTCAGCAAGCTCAAATTAAATCCTCGATAAACCAACCAAAATCATAATGTCATGCAAACATCAACTTTGCAGAAGTATCAGTTATTAACATGTAATGATAAGCATTTAAATAACATTGTTTTATATTAACAAAGTTGCTGTATGATAGTGATTTCTCATTTTGTTCATTTGCGCTTCTATAAAATAATCGTTGATGCGTTTTTTACATTACGAGTGTTTAATTGTAATTTATGTAAATTAAAAATTACATGTAAACTCTGCAAAATATATTCTTTAAAATCATGCATTGTATTGATTAATAAAATAATTGATTTTCTAATAAGTATGTGGGTTGACAATATAATATAATTTTCTTTTTCTGATAAAATTTATATAGAATTATTTAAAATTGCGAAGTTATAAAGGCACTAAGGTCCGGTTCCACAATTCGAGTTAATCCGAGTTTAATACGTTAAACTGAGTCCTGATTGGTCCATTCACTACTTAAACTCGGATTAACTGGATTGTGGAACCGGGCCTAAGGGTGCATTCACACCTTGACAGAAAAGCAAAAGCCAATCAGAATTCGCGCTGATAGTTATAATTTCTACTTTTTACCTATAAGTGCAATTTCATTGACGCTAAAAAGTAGCATCAACCATTGGTTAAACAATGAAGCAACTACTTACTTCTTTGTTCAACCAATGGTTGACGCTACTTTTTAGCGTCAATGAAATTGCACCTTATCTAATTATTTGCTCACAAACTGCTTATTATCAGCGCGAGTTCTGATTGGTTTTTGCTTTCTGCTTTTGTGAATGCGCCTTAAGTGCACTTGTCAACATGGCGACGTAAGCCGCCTGTCTTGAAAGAATTGTCAGATGGATGGCTCATTTTTAATGATATTTGTTTTGATATAAGTATTTAATTAGTGAATAACATTTAAGAAAAATGCTATTAACATTAAAGCCAGACCACAAGAGGCATATATTGTTTCTTACCGGACAAACACCGCCAGGTATACAAGTTCTATCTATGTGACGAGTAAAAACTTGTTTTCACACAGAAAAATTTTCCAAGATGAAAATGTGTTCTTTGTAGTATTACAGGACTTTTGCAAATTAGCTGTAGATTATCTACAAAAGGGACCGAATGTTAAAGTATACAATGCTGCTGCTCGTAAGTTGTTTCAACTGTTGCAACTGTTAAACAATATATACAATTGTAATACAAGTGTATATACTCATTTCAGAGAAGTTAAATGTCGAGTTAAATGCAATCAAGAATTCAGTGGAAGGTCTAGTTAATCTCTTGCTAGAAAGTTGCAAATATAAGGTAAGATCTGTTGGTAGTACTAAATCATAAGTACAGCATAGTATATTTAAAATTATTTTATAGTTAAGCGCAGAAGATTTCCAGGATTCTGTGATTGCATTAGGTTTTACGGAGGAAAAGGAAGCAATACTTAGTAAATTATACAGCATTAAAAAAGACGAAATTTCAAATACATTAGAAGAGATTGGATTTAAATTGTCCAAATATCATGATATGGAATGGAGATTTGAAGTACAGGTATTAGCATAATTTATATTTTACAGTATATTTTGTTTTTCTAGTTTATTTTATAATTAAATTATACATTGCATTATAGACTGCATCAAGATCTCTCTTGAAACAAGTCGCACCACTCATCACTCTAGATTTATCACTGAAAAATCCCAATACTTTGGATGAGATTGAACACGTTTTGCTACAAACTGATCCTACTAATCTGCTTCATATAACTCAAGAACTAGAAGAAGCGCTACAAGAAAGCCGTAATTTACATATTCGGAGGATTTCAAGAGCGGTAAAATAAGGTTTCCTGTGATTTGCATAATTATATATTCAATGCAATAAATATATAATATAACATGTAAACATATGTCAATGTTTGTTTGAGATTAAATAGAAATATTTTAATTTGTAAGAAAAGTATTAATTTAGTTCTCAATTATTTAAATTACATTTATCAATGGTATCCATCAAATTTCACTTCAGTCTGATTATCCTGAATAATAACTGATAGTAATCATACATATGCGATACATGCGTACATTATATTATTATAGTCTTCGAGGATTTGTAGTTGAATGCATTTGCATATATAATTGGATGATTTTATTGGATTTCTATATCGGTAAGAGTATATAAAAAATGCGTTCTCTTTTCGTACTCGTACTGCTTGTTGATGAGATACAGTGTACCATTATATAGGCTATTTCTTATCAGAGTAGAATATTGATGTTTTATAAATTGAAATTTTCAATTGCTTCAAACTCAGAAGATCTAACAAATTTGGTTGTATTTTCAAACATTTCAGTGATTAAAAGGTATGTATATTTGCTTTTTTCAATGCTGAAAAAAATATTTGCTTTTTTTCATACTTTTTCAATTGTTACTAACTGTTTTTCAATAATGTTTTACAGAAAATGGAGTCCTTCGTTACAGTAGGTGCTAAAAATCTAACTTCAATCATTTTACCTGATATCTCCACTACAACATTTGCTAATATATTAACAACAACACATGGGCCCTACGCGATGCAACAGATCATGGGTTTCAACAATCAAACTGTTGTGGATAAAGTACCTCCAGAAATGCTACATTTGATTGATCCGCATTGGTTAGTTTTGATTTTTTTATATTCTTGTACTGTTCGTCTTTGCAAAGATAGAGAAACTCATCGAAATGTTTAAACTATTATGCAGGTACCAATTTCCACCAATGGATCCAATATGGCATAAAATTCTAGGCCTGGTGATGATTATACTTGGACTTATAGGATGGATTGGAAATGGTGTTGTAGTGTATGTATTCTTGATAACATCCTCCCTACGGACGCCGAGCAATTTTCTGGTGGTAAATCTGGCTTTCTCTGATTTCATCATGATGATGTTTATGTCACCTCCTATGGTAATCAACTGCTATTATGAGACCTGGATATTAGGTATAATAGAAAACGAAATATGTTGTTTATTAGCTTTTTTTTCATTACGTTAACGTTGCATTTTTTGTATAAAATTTTTAATACAACTCTAACATATAAATTATTTTACATCCTCAAGGACCATTAATGTGCGACTTATATGCCATGGTTGGCTCTTTATGCGGATGTTCCTCAATATGGACTATGACTGCTATTGCTTTTGATCGATATAATGTTATAGTCAAGGTACGTAATATGCTTCTCGTTTTATTAATAAATATATGTAGAATTGTGAAAATTAATAAATATGCTTCCAGGGTATGGCGGCAAAACCGCTCACTATTAAGAAAGTGCTACTCGAAATTTTGTTAATCTGGCTCTTTGCTCTATTATGGACAATAATGCCGATGATAGGATGGAACAGGTAATATTAAAATAATAAGAAAAAAAAGATATATTGCTTTAAAGAAAATTTCTTTAACATGACAATTAGATATGTGCCAGAAGGCAACATGACTGCTTGTGGCACCGATTATCTTACCAAGGATTGGAGCTCTAAATCATATATTCTGGTATATTCGATATTTGTATATTACACGCCGCTTCTTACTATAATTTACAGCTATTACTTCATTGTTTCGGTAAGCACGTATCTGTGTAGATTGCATTCTTAAAGAAATTTGATGTCTGTAAATATATGTTGAAATGTGTATGTGACAGGCAGTAGCTGCTCATGAAAAATCAATGAGAGAACAGGCGAAAAAAATGAATGTTCAATCTCTGAGATCTGGAGATAATCAAAATATCAGTGCAGAAGCAAAATTGGCAAAAGTATATATATATATATATATATATATATATATATATATATATATATTCTTTGTTTATATATAAGTGTGTGTGTGTGTGTGTATAAGAAAAAATTAAGATTGATATCCATACACAGACATTTTAGCATAGACATCTGTGTATCTATATATTTTATTAATTTTATATTTTTGCAGGTGGCTCTGATGACTATTTCTTTATGGTTTTTGGCGTGGACACCATATTTAATCATTAATTATACAGGTATCTTTGGTGGTTCTAGTATTAGTCCTCTTTGCACCATTTGGGGATCTCTTTTTGCAAAGGCGAACGCTATATATAATCCGATTGTTTATGGAATTAGGTAAAAACAAGTTATTATGTTTATAAATAAGACACATGCAATTAATGCTTATACATACTTTGTTTTATGCGATATGCAGTCATCCAAAGTATAGAGCAGCGTTAAAAGAAAAATTACCGTTCTGTGTATGTGGTTCGACTGAAGATTCGTCTACAACTGCGAAAACCGCGGAAACGACATCTACAGTAACAGCAGCATAATTTCGTGCGATAAATTATATCTTTAATTCTAAATATTCTGATATAATATGAAAGTTATATATTTTTCTGGGACAAATCGACAAATTAATAATATTAAAGATATTGTGTGATAAATGTTTCTAAATGAAGAAAATTTATAAAGTAGTTTCAGTATATTCAGTTGTTATAGATATCTGGTTATGCAAAAAAGTTACATTTATGGCATTTTGAGTGGTCTAACTTATGACATTAAGTATGTTCAACTGAAAATGAATGAACCCAATACTTTATGATATATTGTATAAGTTTTTAGTTTTTAAATTTAATTTTTTTTTCTTTATAGAAATATAAAAGTGATAGAAAGTACTTAATACCAATTATAGCATTGCAAAAGACAAAAACAAATAACAAAAAAGTATTATATTTAGGATGTTATAGACGTAAATATTAGGATCTTTAAAATTTTCGAAATGTTTAATTAAAATTGCCGTATATGTATGATTGCCCCTGCAGAATTTATTTAGTTCTATAAAATTAATTACAGACACGATGTATATCTCATGGCGATATAACATTCTTAGCGATACAGCGATATGTTTGCTAATTCCAAAATGATTATATATTTCATTTTTTTGCTTTAAAGAAATGACAGAATTTATAAATTTTACTATGAGACACAATTCGCATCGTGGTGCAGTCGAATCGTATAATGTATCATAGACTCCAATAGTTTGCGTTGTTCCAGTCCTCGATTTTTTCGATATTAAAGTTTTTTTTTACAAATTCCGCCTTGACTCCGTTAGGTGGTTGCGTTCGAACCGCGATTAATCGCATGACATTTCTCTTGTGTGACATGTTGTATCAAATGCACTCTCACTGATCACCAATATTTCTGATGCATAGTTATATTAGTTATTGCAGTTATTTACAATCCATGCTTGATGTGGTACGATTTCTTCGTGATGAGATACTATTTCTCATGGCCTTATGCGAATTTAGCAAAAATCTGTTACATTATCAACAGAAGAAAGATTGATATATATATAGCGTCGTTATTTTATGCGGCAGGCTTTTCATTCCCTTCCGTAACTGTGGTAGTCGTGGACATTGTATCCGCACCAGTCGGTTCAGTGGTACACGCCAAGGACGGAAATTTCTGAAAGAGAGCAGCTCGGTACTTGGGATGACTAAAATCACACAGAGAAAAGATTAGTGTAAAAGTATGAAATAATTTATCTAATTTCTTCAGGAACTAAAATCACGTCAACATTACCTAATACCATATACGATGGGATTGTACACGGCATTGGCTTTCGCAAAGAGAGAACCCCAGATCGTGAAGAGTGGGCTGATCTTGGTTGTTTCAAAGATACCTGAGTAATTGATAACCAGATATGGAGTCCACGCCATAAACCATAGAGAAATGGTCATCAGAGCTACCTGTATAATTATTAATATATTATTATTTGTTAAAGCGATAGCACATAAACGAAAATTAACGAATTGAGCGCATGGAAAGAGAGACACTTGCCTTCGCAAGTTTACATTCAGCGCTGGTGCTCTGGTTCTCGGCCGATCGCAAGGAAGCGACGTTCATCTTTTTCGCTTGTTCGCGCATATTCTTCTCGTGTGCGGCGACGGCCTGAATGATGAAAAAGTAACTGTAAATGATGAGGAACAATGGCGTAAAATAGACAAATATGCTGTAGATCAAGATATACGATCTGGAGAACAGGTCTTTGGTCAAATAGTCGGTACCACAAGCGGTCATGTTGCCTTCAGGCACGTAGCTGTAAAAGATGAATATCAATACAATAAATTATTGCCGATAATTTATGTAACATATTTTTAAATAATGTATAATATTATTTTAGGATTTTTTGTCCGACATACCGGTTCCATCCAAACATAGGTGCGATTGTCCAAGCCAGTGTAAAGAACCAGATGGTAAGTATGCGAATGAGGGCGCCGTTTATGGTCATTGGCTTGGCAGATAAGCCTTTGACGATTACGTTGTACCTGTCGAATGCAATCATCGTCATTGTCCATATGGAGGCACATCCGAACAGGGAACCCGCCAAGCCGTATAGTTCACAGAACAAGGGTCCTAGCACCCACGTCTCGTAATAGCAATTGATCACCTGCGCCCAATTTGTCAATTAAACGATTTGGTAAGTCATGCTCTTTCTCCTCTGGATATTTTATTTGCGAAACGTTTCAGAAACACACCATAGCCGGAGACATGCATAGCATCATAAGAAAGTCGGAGATGGCGAGATTGACGACGAGCAAATTGCTTGGAGTACGAAGGCTCTTGGTAGTGGTGAATATGTATATCACCATGCCGTTACCGATAACAGATATCACGCCGAGGACACCGATGACGAAGCCGAGGAGCGCGTGCCACAGAGGGTTCATCGGTGGAAATTGATACCAGTGAGCGTCGACCATATGGAGCATTTCTGGTGGCACTTTGTCCACTACGGTTTGGTTACCAAATCCGCCTCCTTGCGACGCCCACGTGTAGGCGGCATGGCTTGGCCCGGATGCGATAGACATCATGGTCAACTGCATGGAAAATTTCTTAATATCGATTAATTGTTCTTGAGATATATAATATTTGACAATTTTGCTATTTGCCAATTGAAACGCGCAAAAGTGAATAACAAAGCTATCTAATATAATATAAAGTCTGAAAGAGAGTCTCTTCGAAACTTTAAATTTTAAATATAGATGATCACATACTAATATAGACTAATATAGACGAGAAATAGAAATATCCGATCCGAATGTGCGTGAACATAAATTGACGCTATGCGACTCACCTGTGTTTGCGTTTTATTTGGAAAAAATCGTCGTGATGAACGAACTGATCCAAACGCTGAATTGCTATTGTTATCGCTGAATTGTTATTGTCGTTCCCGGTAATATTTTTTTCCGTGAAACTCGCAGGAAGAGTTCCCTGTTCGGTTCACTTCATCGGAGATGTGGCTCAAGGTCCGCCGTGACGGCGAGCCGCGCTTAAATACGCATCGCGAACTTACGACTTTTGTTGTACTATATCGAATGCCTTTTTCTAAGTCGCTAAACAATCTTAAGAAGTTCTCTATTAAATTACACAGGATTTGGGAATACCTTGAGAGTACCTTGAGTGTCGTACGCAGAAACCTTATAAGGATGCAATACGAAAATAGAAGATTTACACCTGCTGCATCTTTGATCGATTGACCACAATAGACAAAAATGGATAAAAATTCCATCATAATAAATTCTCAATAAATTTTTTTAATTATCGAAGAAATCTGGATATAACGAATAATTGTCTTAATTATATATCATTGTTTTAGTTTCGGAGCTGTGATGTATATGTATGTAGCATACATACATGGAGATTATTCTATTTAGAAACAATATATATACACAAAGAAAAGTTTATCTCTCATTATTGCAGCTACGTACGTAATTAAATTCAAACTCGTAATCGATTCGAACGCAAAAGTAACGGTAATCACGAGTTCTAGTTTTGAATAATCCACGTGATCTCGTGGGAGATTCGAAAATGATATTCAAAATGGCTCGAGGATCTAGCAGTTGGCGCGTTTTATGTCGCGTGCGATGAATCAATGGTAGTAACGTAATGATTTATACGAGAAATAAGTTTCGAAGAAAATATATTAGGTGTGTACATATAATTCTCTGCAAATTCTCTAACGAGATAAATTATTTTTAACCGGTAGCATTAATATTTGTAACCATGGAAGAGAGTCTCGAGGACGAGAGTTTATTGGATGACAATGGGGAGGCCGAGCTGACGGCACAAACGGCACTCCAAGAAATCGAGAATGCCTGGATGAACGAGACATTCGCGCCGGAGATTTTGCCGCATCAATCCGACCTGGTGGATTGCATGCTGCAGCAGATCGCGCACATGGAGGAGAACGTCAAGAGGTTAGATAAGAATGACCTACGTGCGCTGGTCCATCGGATGGAGCTTGATCGGATCAGATATGTAATCAGCAGTTATTTGCGAACACGCTTGGAGAAAATCGAACGATATACGATTCACATATTATCGGAAGAAGAGAACAGGAATCCGGATGAGGAACCCTATTTGACGCCGGACGAGCTGCGTTTTGCCAAAGAATATCTGGCCAATTTGGAGACGCTCTTCAAGACAGTAGCGTTACAGCACATGCCACCCAACTTTCAGCAATTCGAGGTAAATAAGTTTACCGTTAAACCCAATGTACAAGCACATGTATTCCTGCGTGCTAATCAGAGAATAACGGGTGTAGTTGTACCTGGCACGTTGAATGAGGAGATAGACTTTGAGGAAGGTTCACAGCATATTATTCAATACAGCGCTGTAGCGCACTTAGTTAAGTCTGGTGCGGTACAGTTGATTTGATTTTTTTAAATTTCAATACGATCAAACACAGTTAAAAGACAAAGGTTGCGATGTCTCTCTTTCTTATAGAGAATATATACTTTTATTCAATATATATATATAAAATTTCAATATACATACATGTTTTTTATACTTTATTGTCATGATATACACGAGTATACATTTGATTATCAAGAGATATAAGAGTATACAAAAGTATATACAAAGAATATATAAAATATAAGAAATGTGTACTACTTTTTTTGTTTCCTAATTAAACTTTAGTATAATCATTTAACATTATAAAGTTATTGTACTAAAAGATGAAATAATTCTTATTAAAAATTATTTCATTTCCATCGATATAATTCCAGATATAATCATACAATAATGGCAGTACTATTGTTAAGAAAGAATCTAGACTCTAGATTCTTGCAGTATTTAAATAATTAAAAAGTCATATCAACATTGTCAAGATCTTTTCCTATAGTTATTTTGATGAGATATTATGTAATGTGTAAAAATTTTAAAGCAGGAAAATTTTAATTAAAATTTGTAAGGTAAAATTTGAAAGGTGGATAAGAAGAAATGATAAGTGCACTTCTCTTTCATAGAAATATATCACTTTTAGATTATATATAAATATGTATAAAAAATAAAAGTACAGATATATATATATGTATGTATATAAAATGATTACATATATTAAAATGGATTTATTAAATTATTAATCTCTAACAAATTATAAAATAAAGAAATTAAGAATCTTGGGCCAAAAAACTAAGTACAAAAGAAGATAAGTAAATTTCCTCTGTTTTAGATAAAAAAAAGAAACTGAAGAATCTTGTAGAAATTATACGAATTTATGCTGTTCCTCATAAGCCTGTAAATGAAATATCGTACATTAATATATCTTTTTAATTACATTAATCAATTACGATTATAATAGAGCGATATATAGCAATTAATTTACCTTTCTAGCACATTGTTTAAGTTGTTCGGTCATCGATTTTCCAGTTTCTTGTACCATGGCACTAAAGTGACTCTTTTCATTTTGTAACAGAACATACGGGTGATCAAATTCTAACATTTGACCATGATCCATTACTAGTACTTTATCGCTATCCATTATTGTATTTAATCTATGTGCTATTGTTAATACTGTGCAAGTTTTAAATTTCTTTCGGATCGTAGTTTGTATAAGTGCGTCCGTTGTAGGATCGACATTTGCGGTAGCTTCATCGAGCACAAGAATTCTATTATTTTGTAAAATAGCACGCGCCAGACAAATTAATTGTCGTTGTCCTGCGCTTAAGTTACCGCCGTTCTGTTCAATGCAATGGTCCAAAGAAGCCATTGCTTTCTTCAGTTCCACCTCTTCCAAAGCATTCCATAAATCGGCATCGTGAAATTTATGAAAGGGATCGAGATTATCTCTTAGCGTAGCAGAGAATAACATTGGTTCCTGCGGTATTATGGAGATTTTGTCTCTCAAATCATGAAGACCGACGTTCTTCGTGTCAACGTTATCGATGAAAATAGCGCCTTCGAATTTCGTCATGTGGAACAAAGCGGAGATTAAAGAAGATTTCCCAGCTCCGGTGCGACCCACTATTCCAATCTAAATATATTTTTAGAAAATTATTTAAAATATTTTAAAAATCATTTGACATAACACACACTTATACAAAATACGATTACTGTTTTTATAACAATATTTGATTCAATATAAATATTGATGTGAAAAGATAATGTAGTTACTTTCATGCCCGGTTCTATGACGAAATTTAAAGATTTAAGAACGGGTGGCTCTGATTCGGCATATCGAAGAGAAACACAATTGAATTTAATCTCTCCCTCGGTGGGCCAATTACTTGATGGTTTATTCGTGGGATTACTTTCAAATGGGCCCTCTTGCTCGAGCTTAGTGAATTGGAATATTCTTTCCACGCTTGTCATCTGCGTGATCGTTTCGGCCGTTTGACGTATTCCATATTGCATCATACCGCATAAAATGAGCACTTGTGAAATAGCTAAACCGACATTCCCAGCGAAGGTATTTCCTGAAAGAGAGAAAAACAAAAAATTTAATCCGTAAATATTATTACATTATTAAATACATGCATTGATAAGTAATTGCGACAAAGATTTACCGTCGTCGAATGCGACAAAGCTAAATGTAACGACGGTAATGAAACCAATAGTGACTACATCTAGCGCAAAACCGAACATTGTACCAGTTGCGATAATTAACGAGTAAGTACTAGTGTGTAAATCCTGGTGTTCGTCGAATTGCTTGCGAACCATTTCCTGAGCACCAGCAGAACGTATTGTCATTAGACCCGACAATGTAGAGTTAACGTGCGAAAAAACGGGGCTCTTGGCTGAAAATTCAATTAAACAAATATTAATTTAGAAAATATAAAAAAATGTAATTTTGTATTTTTCCAAAGAAGGAAAAAGCTCTTACCATTTCCCTCTAATCGTTTTATAGTCTGTGCTGTCGAAATGTAAAACTTTCTTATCTCATTGTATAAAATACTCATAATGATTGTAGGGAATAAGATCCACCAATTGATAATAAGTACTTGTGTTATAATTCCAATCATTACTATGAAAATTTGAAGGGCCTCTATCATGGTCCTAGGCAAAATTTCATCCACAGTACCAATATCTTTTGAGAAACGATTCAAAATTCGACCTAAAGAAATGAGATTTGTATTGTTCCATACTGACGTCAGTGATAATCGTAGATTAAATGCGCTTACCTGACGGATTGGTATTAAAAAATGACATGGGCGCTTTGAGTAAGCACGAAAACATAAAGTTATGCAAATTTTTGCTAGCATTCATACATATTTTATAAAAGATCAGATTCCGACACGTTGTCATTACAACGCTGATGATAATAAAACCTCCATAAATCCATAAGGCTGTATTTGTGTCAAGATAATGAGCATCTTTATCTATAATGGCCTAAGTGAAGTAGCAAAAGAGATTTATGAACATTGCATGAATAATGATTATATCATAAAAAAGATAAGTGAAGTACTAACAGTATTATTGGAAATAAAATTTTGTGGCAATGCAGTATCATTGGATTGATCTTCCCAATGCTCTGTGGTTATGGAAACTTGAGTGAATTCATTATTTGTCTCTGAGATATTGTCTATTTGTCTAATAGATTTCGGTATAAAAGGTGAAATTGTAAAATTATTCGCTGTACTATATTGCTGGTCGCGGGTAGCCATAATACGCATTTCTTCCTGATTCGTCCTGTGTTAATAAAATTCATTTTCATCCGCGTAACAATAGGATAGATTTCTCTCTTCGTAGAAACTTACCAATAACCAACCCAATAGTCACAACCGCTACTTCCAATTTGTCCCAAAATCATGCAAAATAGAAAGATAACGATCATGATGATAGATGCGCCGCTACGAATATATTTCCAGTAAAGCGATTTTGATAAACTTCCTTTGGCTAAAAGTTCTTCAATTTCTTCAGGTTCGATCTCGTCTACTTCGTCATTATTAGCATTTTGTGTTATTTCAGGTGTAAGATTTGTGTCAATTTTTAATGATTCTCTCCTCTCTTCGTTAATTTCTTCATTTCTTGATAAGATTTCTAAAAAGTTTGCATTTTCTTCTTGAAGAGTCTTAAATGTGCCTTCATTCTCAATTTGACCCTTTTTTGAAAAAATAAAGTCTATTTAAAGTCTAGTATTTATAATAGTTACATTAATAAATGTGATAATGTATGATATATGTGTATGTACATAACATATGTATACATAAAGTAATATTTTTATACATACATTATTCAAAATAATAATATAATCGCACTGTTTCAAGTATTGTAATTGATGAGTCACAAGAATTCTCGTTTTATCTTTTAAGTAATTATTTATGCAGTCATCAAACAAATGTTTGCTAACATTAGTATCAACAGCTGATAAAGGATCATCAAAAAGGTAAATATCAGCGTCCCTATAAACGGCTCTATAAAAACAGATTTTGTTAGAATAATATGAAACATGTCATTCATAAGTATATGCAAATTTACCTTGCTAAATTAATTCTCGCACGTTGTCCGCCGCTAAGCACCGTACCTCTATCACTGATCAAGGTCTTGTCACCATATGGAAGTTCTTCAAAATCTCTTGCAAGAGCACACACTTTTACTACTGTCTGATATTTATCTTTATCGTAAGGTTGACCAAATAAAATATTATTTCGTATTGTGCCAGCAAACAACCATGGTTCTTGACTAACATACGATATTTTGCCATTTATATGTATCTGACCATGCGATGGTTTCAGTTCGCCTAAAATTGCTTGTAGAAAAGAACTCTGAAAATTAGATAAAATCGTTTTTTTTTTCTTCAAATAAATGTTAAAAATTTTTTTATATTATATATACAAAATATAAAAAAATTATATACAGAAAATATATACCTTTCCTGCGCCTATAGAACCAACAATAACATAAAGTTTTCCAGTTTTAATTTGAATGTTAATATTATGTAATGTATTCACAATTGCGGTCGTTGTCCATGAAGCATTAACGTTTTTCATTAAGATACTCATTCCATTAACTGACAGTGATTGTACTAATGAAACGTTTTCATTTAATAAAAGGAAGTTCTGTTGATAACATTATTATTTATTAATGTTAATAATTTATGTCTTGTTGCATATATTAAGATAAATATAGAAATATTTAAACATTCTTATCTAAAAATATAATTGTGCTACAAAATAACTATTTCAAAGATAATATTGGCAGATAATATTTGTATATTAAAATATATAATATTTATGACATATGCAATTAAGAAAATGATGATAGATTCATGACATGTGTTTGATTTAATAAATAAGTTTTATAATAATTTGTGGAAAGTTTATCTTACTTCGATTCTTTTTATAGACACAGCTGTTTCAGCAACAGCTGCTACAGCTAGAGGATATATTATTGCCATAGTAAGTTGAAGAATGTTAAAGTATTGTGCCATTGAAAATACTTTATCAGCAGATATCGAATATCCAAATAATACATAAGCCATAATAGTGAAATATAATGTTGTTCTTTCCGTGAAAACAAACGTGGCCAAAGTGAAACCTCTTAGGTATGACATTAATGTAAGAACATCGATTTCATATCTAGGTATAAAATCATGTGCTTGTTAAATTTGCTAAGTTAAATTTCTCTGCTATGATAACGAAACCAAAAAATATATATACAAACTTTCTCATGCAATTAACTAGCTCTTCAAATGGTTTTTCCCAAGTGTACATTTTGATAACTTGTACACCACTGATTATTTCAGACATCAAACGAACTCTCTCGTCAGTTCTCACTGCACTTTTTAAACGCAATTTTGAAGTCCACTTACTTATATATCCTGCAAAGTACATAAACTTTATATATTAGGTATACATATTATTTTTAATAATTTAATACATTACCTTGAAGTGGAATAGTTTGAATTGTTATCAGAAATATGCCGGCCAATGAAGCAATGCCGACGTTTTGCCATATCAAAAATGCAATTATCGCACCTTGTACAGGCAAAATCCAAATGTAATGTAAGAATGTAAATAGCTGATCAAATCTTGCCATATCATTTGATAATAGATTAATGATCTGTCCTGGAGTAGTAGTAGAAGATTTTGATAAACGTAATATCTAAAGAAGAAAACAGAAAAAAGTATATAAGATCCTTGTAGAATAACACAAAAACACAATGAAAAAAAATCTTAATTTTAATTTGTTAATTAGATTACCTTTCTGTATAGAAGAGAGGAACTTGCTATTCTCACTCGCATTCCAATCTCTAATAAACCTATATATGAATGATGATTGATTAACATTACTATTATTCCTATGATTATTACACCAAATGCATAGAGATATGCCTCTTTCTGAGTAGATGTTGCTCGTGGATCAAAATGCCAAATGAGCAGACCCAACAAATATGGTTGCATAACTCTATGAATAAATATTTTCAATAGTAAATATATATAGTATAATACACAGTTAGACATTTTAATTATTATAATACTTATAACAGATATATTAATAAGACATTATAATTATTATAATACCTTAAAACAGAGGTCATAAATAAAATCCATCCTCCATAATAAAGAAAAGACCACATAAATGTTTGCCTTATAGCAGTCAAAAGTTTAGGTTTTCTGCCATTTTTCTCAGCTGTATGTATTTCCTTTTTCCAATATCTATAAGCATTCATTTATATAAGAAAAAATGGCAATGATAAGAAATATTAAATAAGAAATATTAATTTTAGCAATTTATTAAATTTATCACACATAGATGAATGTGTATGTGTGTGCACAATCATAATATATATAAATTTATTTTAATAAAATAATTCCTTACTGTTCTAGTTTGTTTCCCAAAAGCTCACTCATATCAGCAGGCAATGTGTTGTATACATTTTTCATCTCCAAGTCATGATCCTTTCCATACCAAAATAATCCTACTATCCACCTTAAATATAACAAATCACAAGATAAGTTGAAAACAAGAGAATGCATTTGATTAATAAAATAAAAACATGTAATGGTGATAAAGCATATACATTAGAATTTCACCAATATATAATTACAATATTACAGTGTATCGTGTAGGTGATATCCATATACGAATGAAAAAACTATATACGCATGTATAAGCATTTTGCGAATACAATAGCACTACAATATTATCATTAATTATGCTAATTTTAGTTACACTATCAGTGGAATTATATATCAGTGTAAAAAGCACAAACTCAAAGTCAAGAGTAGAAAGATAATACATTAGTATACAAATAAATCAAGATAAGCGTCCTGTTACTTAATACAATTACTACTTTAATTATGTAAAATATCTCAAAAGTAATTTGCCAACAAAAAAAACACAAAGAAGTTACAGCAGTGGTATCAATTGCATTTGAATTAAATTGACATATGTTAAGTTTGTAAAAATAAAAAATAGAGAATTTTGATGACAGAATCTGTTTTTTTTTTTTTTTGTTATTTTTCTTATGTCTCATAGACTTTATTTTATAAAATTTTTTGCTCTATATATTTTTATCTTGATATTTTATTACCTGAATACAGATATCTCTATAAAATAAAACAGATAAAATCTTAATAAACATTTTTTAAAGAGCTATTCTCAACTTGCTATCTAATATGACCTTATTTATGAATCTCTCATAATAATTTAATCTCTTAGAGCTGCAACATGAATGTGTATATCTAGGAAAAGTAGCTTCTCGCTTGCGAATGATGAGTGGTATGTACAATATATATACACGTATGTATGTACATACATTGCATATCGTTTGCAAATACCGCAAGGGGAGATATGTATGTATGGGTCTGTTCTTTTGAGCAGTACTGTTGCACTAGTGCAATAAGTTAGAAAGAGACAAACATACTTTCTTTCACTCTAACTAATTGCACTAGTGCAGCAGTGCAGCTGAAAAGAACAGACCTTATATATGTGTATATATATATGTATATATATATATATATATATATATATATATATATATATATATATATTTTCTACGTTCAGCTGATAACTTTCGATCGAAGAGCGCCGTAACTCAAAGTGATTTAAATATACAAGCTTTAAACATTTACATTACTATGGTGTCAACGTATCACTTCTAACAATTGCACAATTGATTATTGCTCTTTTTGTGTCATGTTTTATCATAATTGTAAAACATCATCAAATATAATTTTCTCTATACGAACGTAATATATATATTTGTGCATCAGACATTAGACACATCACGTAGTTGATTTAATTAATTTAATTGTGGCACGCAAATATTACTGTTTCATTTTCGACTTACCAGAAAAACAATTTACTGATTGCATTTGCGGACATGCGTGGGTTTGGATTATCAAATTTTTTTGCGGCGTCCATATTTCAATGATGAGACAAGTGCGAATGGGTATATTTTGGTCACGATTAATTATATCATACTGTTACATCACGCTGCCTAATATTGTGCTTGTAACCGCCTGCAAGCTGCAAGTCGTGCAACTGCTTCGTGAATAGCACGTGCTGTGATTTTATATGTCTTAATACATACACTAACTTAATATATATATACACCGCACATACACATATATTGTACTATCGCTCGAATGGGATGGTCCAATATTGTGTAAGAATGATTTAGCAAATTGTGCAATGCCGGCGTGGAATTAAGAGACGATAAAAAAATCGCGAAGCAGAAGGGGTAATAGAGGCTAAATGATAAATTAGAATGATGTCTGAATTGTTCCAGACATATTACATAAGCATTCATTTATAACGGGCCTAGAATATTTCTTTCGTAGAAGTGATATTTTAATATTAGAAAAAAAAAACAAGAGAAAGATAAGAGGAACTCTGAGACGAATAAATTTTCTTGATAAAATTAATATAATAAAGTAAATCTAAAAAATTAATATAATAAAGTAAATCTAAAGACTAATTCTTTATACAATACATGGACAAAGTAATATATAAAATATCTATTTACACACGACAAGAAACTAGCAAATAAAAGCCACCGCGGATGGTAATGCGTAAATTTTAATTCTCATTTTTGAGAATCTATATCTTGATAAATGCACCAAGTGAAACATATGCATATGTCTCGTGCTCGTTTAAATTATCGCGAACAATTAAAATTTTCGCATTACTATCCGCGGTGGTACTATCCTCTTATTCGCTAGTTTCTTGTCGTGTTATTTAAATACATATAGAGCCTAATTCCTTTCAATTTATTTAAAATATCTATATTTATATAAATATATGCACACATATTAATTTAAAAAAGAACACACACACACACACACATATATTACTTATATATGTATTTAAAAAAAAAACACATATTTGTATACATACATGTATTTGTTAAAGTAAAATAATTTATTGTTTATTAAATCTATTGTTTATTTGGAATGTATTATAATTTTTTATATTTATAATTTTTTCTTCGCATATTAATAAATTGATTTATTATTTCGTTAAATTTAACCGCACAAAATGGCGTAAAACGCTTAAAATCGTTATAGATGGCATTTGCAGCAGACGCTAAGGGCCTATCCAGACAAACTTGCATAGGTTCATATGCATAACATAAGACCATATGGACCAATGAGCATTATGTTATGTAAGTCAATATGGCGATTTAATACTCGATGCTCATTGGTCCATATGGTCTTATGTTATGCATATGCACCTATGGGGTGGCACCCGATTGACCACGTCGCCAATTGGCCAATTCAAAATAGGATTCTCTGATTGGTTAATCGTTGCTGGTTACCCTAGGCACAAGTCGATATAATTGGCTGTGGTCAATCGCAACGTGGTCAAACGCTCCCGCACCTATGCAAGTTTGTCTGGATAGGTCCTAAGTACAAAATACGGTACATACTATGTACAGACGCTAAAGGTGCAATTTCATTGACGCTAAAAAGTAGCGTCAACCATTGGTTAAGCAACTACTTACTTCTTTGTTCAACCAATGGTTGACGCTACTTTTTAGCGTCAATGAAATTGCACCTTAAGTTTTGTTTACATTTATATCGCTTTATCTTTGACACTTGCAGTGTGTCATGTTAAATTGTAATTGTAAATGAAATTGTGCACAACAATATTATATAAATAATCATGCTTACCAGTGAAAATTTCCGACAAACATATAATCATGAATATATAAATACATATATATACGTGAACGTGGTGAAATAAGACCTTTTGTCTCTTACTATGTAAATAGATCTATCAAAATATAATGGCATTCTCATTTAGAGCCGGCACTAATTGGTGTCACGATTTTCCGAAACTGGCCAGAGAGTCAGGATTTTATTTTAATATGCATGGATCCAGAGTACGAGTTGATTGGAATCGCATAAGTATAAATATTATTATTCAACTCATTGCCTTTATTATTACAAGTTACTAATTTATTTGTCTTTTTTTTTTACAGACACTATAGACATAGATAGACTCATACGCGAGAGAGATTTCTCAAGTATTGAAGAAAACATTAATAACGTAATAGATTATTCTCTGGAAAGCGAGTATGATGTCAAGATTTTAGATTCTAATTTTGTTAAACTATTCAGACTTGCACAACTATCGGTCGAGTATTTATTATATTGTAAACAGTATTTGGATCATAGCGTAATAATACTGAAAGATGAATTAAGACAGAAAATAGAACAAAATGTTAGTATGAAAAAAGAAATTGCTACTTTGGAAGATACTATAAAAAATTTAAAAGATAAATCAAAGGAAAAACGTAAATTAATTGAAGCCAACATTGGTGAAATTTCCAATGGAGAAATTTTCAAGGTATAAAGTGCTTTTTATATAAATTGTTATTTATCTGTGTACATAAGAATAAATATGAATGAAATATAAATGAAAATATATGAATAAGATAAATTTTATTAATATTTTAGCTGATTATATTATTCTTAAGACAGAATTGTTTATTTTATAGTGCCCACATTGCCCAAAAACATTTGTACGTGCTATATTTGTAAACGCTCATATAGCGCGTAAACATTCGTATGTATCGGACATGAGTGTAACAATATCGCCTGTGCATGAACATTATCGAGTAGAAACGGAAAAATTACACAATGAGATAAAAACATTGAAAGAAAGACTCAATCAAACTGAAAGAGTAATAAGAAATGAGTCTGATAAATTGCTGGATAACACAGAGGATTATGCAAAAAATACAAGTAAAAATGAATATATCAACAAATTAGATAGGTTTCAAGAGCAAAGAAAATATCAAGAAGATATAAAAAGTTTAAAAAGCATGCTGTTTGATGAGATACATGTAAGTTAATAATTTCATCTTTTTATAAAATATTTTTTATAAAATAAGTATCTTTCTTTCATATAAAATAGGCACTAAGAGAAAAAGATCATGTCGTAAATGAGAGCATCTTGGAAACGAATATAAGAACTTTGATCAGTCAACAAGAGAAAGAAATTGATGGTTTAAGAAATCAACTTCTTGAAAGAGTAAGAAAGAGAAATCCTCTTAATAATATCATACATTAAAAATCTTCTATTAATATCATATATTAAAATTATGTCTTTTTCAAAATTTTATCATTGTTTTAGTTGACTCCAGGTATGGAAAATATGCAAATTAAACTGCAAACTCAAGAAAATTATTGGAAAGCCAAGATAGAGGATATGGAAGCTCAACATCATCAGGATATCGAAAGATTGACCACAGAACTAAAAGTAACTCAGCAAACAGCTGATCGTATAAAATCTGAGTATGCATCTAAAGTACATGATTTGGAAAAGCAGTCTATGAATCAATCCAATATGTTGGTGGAACAAAGAAAGCAATTAAATAATTTGTCACTTGAGATTAATAATTCACAAACACAGAGCAATAGTTATAAGACTAGGAAAAAGGATATAGTAGAAGAATTCCATAAATCTCCTTTGTTAAAAATAAGACGCGCTAACAATTGTAATGATACTGAAATTGATGGCAAGAATTTAAATAGTATTGAACATGCCGAGATAATCATTGAAGATGTCGGTAGTGAATCTAGTCAAGAATATAGAGATAAGCCAATATCAATCGCAGTACAATATGAGCCTAATAAAAATGATTCTATAAGAAATAAAGATAACAAAAAACTTGATTCTAGCAAGATTGTGGAACATGTTATAAAATCCAATCTGAAAAATACAGAAAAAACAGAAGTTAAAAAGTTAAAACATAAAGTAAAACACGATACATTGAATGATGTAAATAAAATAACTGATTGTACAAGTAAGAGCTTCAATACCAAACAAAACATTTGTGTTAATGTAAATAGAAAGTACCTAGATATTACAAATGTTGAAAAAGAAAGAATATTACATTCTAATGATATGACAAATGATAAAAAATCTGAGTTTTTGGAAAAGCATAGTGTAAGTTCTATTACAGAGTCTGAATCTTCATCATTGATGTCAGAATCAAGATCTGATAGTGTGAGTGTTACAGAAGACGATGACGTCACAGTAAAAAAATATGAAATACCTATAGTTAAGTCTCCCAGTATCAGAAAGATGTCAATACAAGAAAATGCACAAAGTATGTTAGATAACCGATTGAGAGATTTAGGAATTGATCCAGAGTGGCAGGGAATACCTGCAGCAACATTTAAGCAGAAAATGGAAATTATAAAACACCAGCAAAATATTAATGCAAAAAAACTAGATCGATACAATCAAATAAAACAAAAAATACTTGAAAATGTTCTTCAAAGAATATCAATAAATTGTAATGAATCAAAATATTCTACGCTTGCGAAAAATTCTCCATCAAATAAATCAGGTACTCAAGTGAAATTAAAGGCTTGGAAAGCATTTAGTAGTCACAAAGACAACGGTAATTTTATTATATATTTGCTGTATAAAATTCTGGCATACAGAAAGTTAATATACTTTTTTTTTTAGATAAATATACATCTATTCAGAGAACAGAAAACACAACGCCTTCGAAATTGCATCTAAGACAGAAGATTGACCTTCTTCCTAAAAGATATAAAGATGACGAGACTTATGAGAATACGCGCGAATCAAAGAGAAATGAAGCAGATATTTACATCAGTCCAAAAGTGGCTTCAACATATCCAAAATTGATTCGAAATATTTCCTCCGCGAGTTCTATTGAATCTCAGGAAGATATAAAACAGATTCCATCTACAAAGATAATTGTATCTGATATTAATATGCGCAAAATAAATTCTCCGATCAGAAAACAAGTAGTGTCGAAATTTTCGGAAAATAACGATGCGGATAATACAATCATACAACAAGACGATTCAATTGTATCTCCGAAAAATAGTAAAAGTGTCCTAAAACCGATGAGTGGTTCAGTTGGTAGTTTGGTAAAGAAAAAAGTTTTATTCGATTTAGATGACAGAAAAGAGAATACGATGTTGGAAACCGATCAAAGAAAGGACCAAATGAATAATAATGATTGGAATATTTCGAGGTATTATTATTTTATTATTATCTTCGCTTTTAATTTTATTCTATGTTATCTAAGAATATATCTAAAAATATTTTCAAATACATATAACTAATTTATATTGTTTTTCTATTCAGTTCTCCTGAGAGGATAGAATATGGATTACAGAAAGAGAAATCTATGAGCACGAGCAATATCATCTTGAAAACTTCGCAAAGTGATAAAATCGCGGAAATATCAAAGAAGATACAGGAACAAGTGAGAACACATATATATCATACCATTCTATGTAAAATTAATATACTGTCTAAAACAATATTGTTATATAAAATATTTTTTAGTTGAGCATCGCAAGAAAACCACCTGCAGGATCAGTTGAAACGATTTTTCGATCCAACACAAACTTACAGGATCTAGCAAACTATAATGCAGAAAATGATTTATTGAAATCGATCAGTCTTACGAGCTCGATCTCAGACAATCCAGTGCGAAATATTATTACGAGTCCAAAAGCGAAAGGTAGTATAGTTCCACAACCTGCCCCACGAACTCTGAAAGATAAAGACCTTACTATTGTCCAACATAAAAGTGAATTAAAGTACTCTGATTTGGATTCGGATATAGATGAAATCTTACAGATGGAATAAGATGTTTTATATCAGGTATATATTTTTCATTTTTTCTTTAAAATTTTTCCTTAAAATTTAAATATCAGCTTTTAAAGAAAAAGTGAAAAAAAATTATGCGTTAATTTTATCCAGGAGTGTGTACACAGTCACACATACACATCCATACACACCTATATAAATATATTGTATATAAATTATCATCACAATCTCTTCCTCCGTTGATGTCACAGCTGATATAGATCTAATGTACAGTTTACTGTATAATTTTTATACACACATATATATATGACCAGTATATAAAAATACATGTTTACAAGTAGATAAACGAATACAAATTTTATATAATACATTTTATTTAATATGCACTTATATATGGCTTTTGTTGGGCTCTTTGGTTACATATTTTATTGCATTTTAAATATTGATTGGTGTTGTAGTTTTGATGTTGACATATTGCTGCAACAGATAAATTTCTTTGTAGAAAATGAGGTTAAATTAAGACTTTTTACAAAGATTGTATTATATACTGACCCTCTAATTTCATTAATGATATTTCCAAGTTCGATGGGAATCGCTATCTGTCTAAAATGCTCAATTTCTGACAAAAAGATTGGTTTCTTATAAGGTTGACTCTTGTATAATTCATGAATGAGATCATTTAAGGAGTTAAAGGCTTGTGCATAATTATCCATGAGTAACTGCAACAAAAATAATACCATAAAATTTAAAGTACAATTACATTAAATACAATAAGACTGATATGTGAGAACAATGTATTGTACTCACTATTGAAGTAAAATAACCAGGATGACTTTCATGATAATCCAAGTACAATTTTCTAGTTTTTAGAACAAGTTCAACATATATATTTTTTAATATTCTTGCTCTTTCATATATTGTCTTTTCTTGGTACTATATATGAAAGTTATATTCTGTTATTTACACTATAATACTTTCTTGGACAATTCTATTTTTATTATTTCATATATTTATAGGAAATCTTTATTCAAATTTTGAATATTTCACGTATGAAAAAATTATGCTCTATATCTTATATCGAAAAATAACAAAAGAAATTTTCGAAAAAATATTTCAAATACGTACTATCTCCATTTCTTCTTCGGAAGACATCGATTCGCTAAGATCATTATCATTGAGTGTATTCTTTATCAATGTATTTCGACGACGTAACATTCTTGATCTATGCATTTTACGTTTCGTCTTTTCATCATCAATGATAATGTTTGATTTCTCATCTAGTAATACCTATTTAATTCGATATCAATGACAAAGCGTTCAAAATTCTGTTTAAAATTCTACTTCATACTTTTAATCCTTTTGCATCATGCTTTTCTTCAGACAATAGATGATCGTTTTCACTTTCCGTTTTTGTAAGTGCACGTTTTGTTTCTTGTACCTCTAGTTCGCTCCTTTGTATTATGATTTTTGGTAACATCGTTTTACTTTGCAATATTATATCGGTCGTTGTCGCCCCATTTTGCGGTCTTACGCTGATGCTGTGACTTGGAAATTCTAAACGGCACATTATCTAAATAATATATATGCATACATTTACAATTTTTATATAATTTTTTGCCTCTCATAGAAAATTGTATTGGATGAGACAAACCTCGTTCAAAATTTCTTTGACGAAATTTAATATACAACTTGCAGTTTCTGCTTCCTTATCTTCCCAATATTTACCAATTTTTACAACTAACAAATTTTCCACGCTGTCCTTGATCCATGTGTGAACATCAAACTTTTCTTGTATCCATTCTCTGTGAAGATCCACACTCTGTGTGAGTACCAAGATCGGCTGGACGTTTGAATAGCGTTTAGAGATTTCCGTAACCGCATATAGATTCATTTGAGTAAGCCCAATTTTATTTTCAGATATTAACAGACTGATTTGATTCGTATCTGTGAAAAAAATATATTCTATAAATGCATATGTATTTCTATAAATGTTTGTTTAATAATTTTATGCGGGTCAATCTAAGCAATATCACGTTACTAACGGAATCCATAACTTTCACCCAACAAATCTAAAATAACTAAAAATTCGCCACGTCGCGCTAAATCGTTAAATTCTTCCCGGTTTACAAGAATATAAGCGTTACGTTCGTCATCATATTCGCATATTTCTTTTGTAGTATGCCAACGACAGTATTTTATCTGCAAGAGGGAGATCGCATCTTTTTGTCTTAAAAATATTTAGAAAAATATATGTATGTATATATATATATATATATATATATATATATATATATATATATATATATTTGGCATCCATCTTCAAATTTTTTTTTAAATTTAAAATTTTTAAATTTGAAAAAAGAAGGATACCAAGTGAACTTATTTCCAGACCTATGTTTATATAGTTTTTCTTCCTTGTTTTTGAGTCCCGAAATACTGCGGGCGATTTTCCGGATACTGTGTATATATATATGTATATTTATTTATTTATTTATTTATTACTTTATCAGGAATTGTTTGAGCCAGATATAGAGCCAATTCCATTTTCTTCAGCGCCGATGGTCCTGTTAATATTATCAGAGGAGGACTGATTTCGTCATAAGGTTGCACATGATCGTCTGTTTTGCTGATATTTAACTGCTCCAGTAATATTAATTTTGCTACTTTACGGGCGGCTATCAAATCTATCGGCGATGCAAATAGTGTAGCTGACGTTACCTGAGAAATATCTGTGTATATTCGACATGGTTGTACATAATGTATACTTGGCTGTATATTTTTTAATTGAAATCGCTCGACTTCACCTTTTCCGTTATAAATACTTCAACACCATCGATAAATCTAATACTGGGTATGGAAGATATTAGCATGTTTCGATAATTAGGCCATTTCGTGCAGGTGTTACCTGTCAAATCTACCTCATCTATCATGCCCTTCAGATTCAGTACTTCCAACAGATCGGAAATTTTATTAAATTTTAAATCTATGTAACGTAAATTGTACGCATCCTAATTGTGACATGTAATTGCATAATTATTTGTTGAAACGAAATTTGTGAAAATTCGAATTTTCAAGTTTCGTGATTACTTTAAAAAATTTCAAAGTCGATAATCTATTGTATCCTAGAATTATTATTTGTAGGTGAGGCAACGTGTTTATACCACGACCGGATATAGCGGATTTAAAGGACGTTATACAATTGCCTTCTAAATTCAATTCCCGGATATTCAAACCGTCCAAATTTTTAATGCATTCGATAAGGTTGTAAGACAAGTTTAAATATTGCAAGTATCTAAAATAGATCAAGTAATACAATGTACAATCTGTGGAAACGCACACCTTATATGTATGTCAATTATAATTATACCATATATATATATATATATATATATATATATATATATATATATATATACACACATACACATATATACCTTAAATTTTCTAAACCAGAAATGTTTTCTATAACATTGTGAGATAAATTTAACTTGACAATGCTCCAACAATTTTTTAAGCCACCTATATCCGTCATGCGATTATATGATAAATTTACATAAGTAAGATACCAAGGAGGTGCGAAATTTGACAAACGTTTAATCTTATTGTGCGATGCGTTTATATACATCAGATATGGGAGACTGTCCAGGAATGATAAACATGATATATTGTTATACGCGATATTAATGTATTGTAAGTATCGATGATACTGTAACATAGTGACGTCTGTCAGATTCTGAAAAGAGAGAAGTAGCATAAACAGTAGCATTTCTTTGGAAATTTATTACTAGTTTATATTATTTAATTGTAAAGAGGAAGAGAGATAAGGAGAAATATGAATTTTTTAATACCCTGTTCTTCAGGACACATTTACCGAGAATGTAAAGACCATTTTCGGGTGATTTTGTTAAAAAGGATAAACCGGTGCCTATTAATCTGTCGGACAAGACACCGCAGCATTCTCTATTATCGAAGGATATCTCGTTTGGTCTTATCTGTATCACGGGCGATTTGTTGTCTTCCCACAAGTCTGAATCCAGAGCATAACCTCCCCAATCGCTATCGATAATTTGTCGTTTTTGCTCGTGATCAACAGAGACGGATTTGCATCCGTACGATTCAGATGTGCAGATCTTTGCAAAGGATATAGAATTATTCGAATTGAAAGTTTAATTAAGGAAATCTACGAGAGACATAAAATAATACATTTGGAGCCGAAGCAGTCGACGATATTCGCGGAGAGTTTTTCATAGAAATATCTTGTAACTTTTCACACGAAACATTTCTACCCTCCAAACTATTTTCGCACATCTTATTGCTTTTATAATATTTGTTGGATATTTTTTAAAAATATATAAATTTCTTAATAATTTATGTAAGATAAAGAAGCGAAGATAGTCGATGCTTGCGTCAGCTATTCTGAACAATCCAAAGATGGCTCTTCTTAAATGCATCTATCGATAAAAAATATTAATTTAAAGACAGATATTTCATTTTTGCTTCAATTAATAAAACGTAATAAACCTGAATATTAAAAATGTCGATTAACGAGATTAAGGGGAGATTTGCGAAGTTGCAAAAATGTTTTCAATTGATGACAATTAGATCAGTAAGATTGAACAATTTCGAAAAAGAAAAACCCGCGCTTTTGAACGTAGCCATATTGCTCTTTGCGATTGGTCGTCCACCGCGCATCCCACTATGCGCATCCCATCGCGTTGCCTTTCTTGTATCTTTTCATGCTATTTCATAGGTCGTTTCGGGTTTCGGCGCATTTCAGTTGATTTCCGGCCGCATTTCTCGTTCGGAGTATCGTGGGCTCGCGCGAAGTCTGTGTTGTTTGCGTTATAGTTGATTTACGGATCGCGAGTGGACAATCGAACAAAAAGTTGAACAAAAAGTGCGCGGATCAGAAGCACGTCATCGCGGAACGTGTAAATACGTGCGAGAAATCTTCGCATATATATATATATATATATCTAGAATAAGACGTAGAGAAAGAGAGGAAGAGAAAGAGAGAGAGAGAGAGAGGGAAAGAGCAAGAGCGAGAACGCAAGACTGCAAAAATGTCAGAGATTGACGCAAAAGTGAATATGTCGCTCGGTAAGTGGCCAGAGTCCCAACAATTTAACGATTTTGCCAGTAATCCTGGATGAACGTATAGCAGCGTACAGTTTGCAAGCACATTGTCCTCCCCCAAGACCCATACGAATGATGAACGACAAAATGGCGTCAGCGTACATGTGCACATAGAGTATCTGCATTTGTTTCCTTTATATATATCTGGTTTCTCACATCGTATCCCGTCTCTTCCCGACGAAAATAATGGAAGCGAGAAGGTATATAACGAAAACGACGATGACCTCTGCAAAGGCGCATTAGTGCATTAAATGAAAAATAATCCTTAATATTCTTGAAGAAGAAACGATATAGGAAAATGGAGTTTGCCGCAATTTCCTTCTCACACTGTCGCTTTGCGTAACCGTAATCTTATTTTGCCGTTAACTCAACGATCGCGATCTCTTTCAAAGTCAGGTCGTGAATTTGTTGCAATCAGAAAGGAAGGGAGGCTGGGAAATTCGAGCAACATACTAAAGGAAGCGGTACGGGAATTTATCGCTCGTATTAAACAATTTGTAAGATTACTTGTAATTTATTTGACCTTCAGGAAGAGAAGAATGCTGCGAATAAGTTGACGAAATACTAAGGAACGATTCGACTATCTATGCCAGAAGGTTTTCATGAGAAGAATCATTTCGCTTTCGTCACATTTCGCAATTGCTGTTAGGGATTTTGCTGACTTTAGAAAGAGGACATCTACAAAGTACAAAGACGTTGATGTACGAGAAATGTGACAGAAGTATCAAGAAGTGATTTTTTTTTTATCAGGGATATAGACAAAGAGTTTGTAAAAGCATTGATTTACATTTATCTTAAGTCTATATAGTCTCTTCTATCTCTTTTTTCTCAGGAAGAAAGGAATATTTACGATAAGATGTATCGACAGGAAATTTGATAAAAACAGAATGGAGAATCAGGACTATCAGAATTTTTCTGCGTATGGATTAACATATGGCGAGATTTTATATTGCTCTGCATATGCTAGACTTGTTAATCAACTGGACTTTGATCGTATAAAAATGGACACAAAATGAACCTGTTATAATCATTTCAAAATGCACTATTATAATTATATTACGATTTTCTATGATAGGAAATGTGCTGATTAATATTACATGTCGTCATTTTGGAATATAATTCTATAACCATTTCGAAAATTATGGTTTTGCTTCGACTTCCAACAGTGAACTTCGATAATTCCAGCATCATCTAAGGATTATAGAGATAGAATCCGGAAATTGCAGTGAAGGGATCATCTTAATTTATGTTGTTACTGACAAACAATATGTTTACCATACCCAAAACCCAAACCATGGACGATATATCTACCGTTACGATTACAATTCATTGTAATACGTATCGCTAATTCTACATTATTCCGATTTCAATTAATTAAAAATTATCGATGGATCAGAGAATGGTTCCTTAACAATATGATACCTCGAATATTATGACTTCGGTGCGCTTCCTTTTTAACAAAAGACAAAAGACCGGACTCACGAAAGGGAGTTAAAAGCACGCCATGCAATCGTGTATGACTCATCCTTGACGAAGATTTTACATTCTCGTCATGCGCGGAACAAGAGCGAGATATTACGTAATATAATATTTTTATCCGTTGCATCGTTGACGAATCTCTTATCGATAAGCGACAAATGTGGGAAGTGTGACATTTTCTCACGATGCACGATACGATTTTGTCTGTCGACCATCGGCAAGAGGCTAACATGTAACGGGAGCACGTTGCGCGCGCGAAGATTAGATTTATTTCGGTTTCATTTTACGACGAATACGTGTGAAGGAGAAACTGCAGTGGGATAAATCAAATCTGGATCAAGTTTTAATTTCGCTTTTTTAATCTATGGGACGACAAAGTTACTTCACTATATATAATATATAATATTTACTGGCAATCTGAAAATGCAGGTACTCTGTACGCAAGTCGATTTTAATATTGTTTTATGATGAGAGAGAAAATGCGCACTCTAATACTTGCAAACACTCCCTGGGAAGAAACTTGTATATTTATGAATTAGTTGTCTATATCAGAATTTAACGGGGCATTATTTATTTATGTGGGCTTCTTGAAAATCTTCCAAGGTCCAGGAAAAATATTTTAGAAGTATTGTGTATAGAAGAGGTAACAATCGAATCGGAGGACTTACAAGAAGAATTACAATTAGCTACTACATAGCTACTATTTAGAACTCATAGAAATTTATATAAAGAATGAAAGGAAGACAGTCACGCAAAGAGAGGGGGAGAGAAAGAAACATAACTCGCAAGAAATATAATTAATAATTTCTGCATGAGGAGCAATAATTAAGTGAAGAATTATGAACAGCAACATTTCCCTGATTGCACATCATTCCGGAATAATCCATAAAGCAGCGAATGATAAATGGAGATAAAAATTTATGAATACTGCAACGACGCGAGGAAAATTTATGTTACACATGAATATCTTTTTAATAGTTTAATCGTGCTCCGAAAAAACATTACTTTTCTTAAATGAGATTATAAGAATGAATAATTTCTTTCGTTTTAAATTTTGTGCCGTTTTTTAAATATTTTACTTTTTATTAAATTATAATTTTAATAGAATTTTGGTCAAGTAAAAGCGATTCTTGTATTCTTTCATTTCCGCGAGTGTTTCTTTCTAAATTAGTACTTTTTTTATTACTTGATTATTTTTATATTGTAGTTTTATATTATACAGATAAAATTTTTTTCAGAAAAATAATCATATATTAACTTAACAATTAGAATCTTTTATATTTAATTTTTTTATAATAAATTAAAACAGATATAATCACAAAGATTCTATGTAACGCCTACGCAAGAATATCTTTGTAGACAAAGACTTTGGAATTGTGAACACAATATGATATTTCTTCTCGTCAACGTTGGATACGTGCTGAAATGATAATTTGAAACAAAAAATATTTATTTGAGAAATCGCGCTCCTCTGTTGGAATTAAAATGCATCGAGAATTCTATTATTAAACGTTTCGAATTACAGTTTCATAAACATTAGAGATCCACCATCTCGCCGTACGTTTGCCGTACGCATAATTAAATATTGCGCATTTTCTTCCTTTTAAGATGAAATCATAAAGATGGAGAAAAAGGAGAAAAAGAAAAAGAATGCGGCGGCGAATGGAAAAAGCGGCGGTCCCAAACGCAATCGTGGTGCTATAAGAAGCCGAGCCGGATTTAGAGGGAGAGGCGCAAGAATCAAACGGGGCAATGTCGGAGTCATCATGAAGAAACAGCAGCAGCAACAGACTTGGCAACGCAATGCGAATAATACGAATAACATTCGCGGTTTCGCCAAGAATCGCTTTAAGAAGAATCTCGGCAATCTCACGAGATCGCGCAGCAATTTGAGTTTGAACCAGAAAACGAACGCGAGAGGTGCGTTCAATGTGCGCCGTGGCAGAGGCAATAGATTCTCCGGTTTGACTCGTAGCAGAAGTCGCACTAATCTAACGTTCAATCAGGGCGGCTTCTTTACGAGTAACAAGAGTCCGTTAAAAAGAACGAGCAGTTTGCCCAATCTACGAGATCCGAATTCTGTCCATAATCGCTTGGGATATCAAAGTCCCGCTCAGATTGCCTATCGGAATCGTGTGAAACGCGCGAAGCAGCTGCTGTTACAGAGACAGAATCAAAGGCTGAACTTGCAGAATCAATTCAGAGTGAGTTGAAAAAAGATATATATATATATATATATATATATATATATATATATATGCTATACATGTGATATATACAAGATACTAATAAAATATATGTATGTATTATTACAGCTGGCACAGACCGGACAAAAGACTCTACTCTCTATGCAACCAAGAACTTTGGGAAGGCAACAGATATTAACGTCGCAACGTCGCTTCACAACCGGTGGACTGCGATCCGATCAAATCGCTCGTGCGCAGAGACGGGCGCAATATGAACAAAAATTGATGAGAATGAAGTAAATTATAATTCGTCAAATGAATTTCACAGCTTGGTTATTCTTCCATATATGTGCAATCACAAATTATAGAGAAAAATATCGATTTAAATTTTTCTAATCTAAATTTATTTCTCGATAATGTAGAAAAAATTAATTATCTTTTTGCGATATCTTAAATACATTAATATTGTAGCTCTGCCCGATTAACTCCCACTCCAAATGTCAACTTCATGTGTACATTGGGAAGCGAGTACACACCTACCGCCACACGTCAACGATCACTCGCTCAGAGTCGACACACTGCGACCATTGGTAGCATGCGACAACTGCCCAGAGGACGTTCGCCATACAGACAAAGCGCACAGGGTGTTAATATGGTAATAAATTTTGTTTTAAAGTTTTTTTCTCTTAACTCTCTAAAAGTGAATCAGTGTATTATCATTGTAATCAGTGCTGTACTTATAACTGCTTGTAATCAATGAGTATTTACTGTTTTTCAGTGATAATACACTGATTCACTCTAGTGAAAGTAGTATATATACTAATCAGTGCTGTACTTATAACTGCTTGTAATCGGTGAGTATTTACTGTTTTTCAGTGATAATACACTGAAAAACAGTAAATACTCAATGATTACAAGCAGTTATAAGTACAGCACTAATTACAGTGATAATACACTGATTCACTTTTAGAGAGAAAATATGTCTTTTTTTTTCATCTTAAATATTCATTTTTTTAAATTCAAATACGAATAATATCTACGACAGATATATTTATCATAATTCCCCAGGTTGGTCGAGCACCATTATTTGGCCGACAACGCTCGAGATCAAGGTCACGATCACGTTCAGGCACGCACAACACAACCACATCCGATTCCAGTGGAGACGTCGATGATCGCAGATTCAGCGAAGTTATGTACAGCTTATCGGGAAATCTTGGCGTTACAGGGCGAACTCTTAATGATCGGTTTAGCTTTTAACTAGTATATCGAAAACTTTATATTGAAAGATTTATTGATAATCTATTAATGATAATTTACTGGTAATATCAAAAACAAAGAGAGAGTAACTTTTGTTTTTTAATAACATAGATAAAAATGTTTCTTTTTCTATATAAACATTATTAATAACAATGCAATGCGCGCAATGCATTAATTAACACATCATAGTCTGCTTTTTTCTTTATTTTAATGCAAAAATTTAAAGCATCGCTTTTTAGCATTTGCACTGTTATGTGTACAAACTATTTGTAGGAAATATCACGAAAGGTAGCACTTTCATCTGAGATGTATGATAATAATACATATGGATAGTATGAAGAGGGATTTTCATCTATCATAATTAATGAAATCTCGATTTTTATCTGTGTGCAATACCTTTGTAAAATCTTCAGTATTTTTTATTACATAAAATATAGGAAGGAGAAGTATGTTATGTTTAAATACGTATAATAACATACACAGAGTGAAGTGAGAATTTGTTGAGAAAATTCGATATTTAGGATGAAAGTAAATCTTTAGTGTATATTACACTTGAATGTGTGTATAAAATAGATTGCTAATATCTTTTGAATGTACTTTCTTCTTGCTTTAAAAAATATATAAATCTTGACTACTGGGGTTGTTTTCATCTTTTCAAACTGATAGCGTTCTGTTTGATTGAATTAAATATAAAGCTATACATGCGCACACACGTGTATAATTTTTGTTATTTAATTTATAAGAATATATAAAACATAATACGATAAAAAATGTAAATATGTAGAGAAATTGAGTTAATTTATATGTATATGTATGTGTATATACATATATATACTTATATTTATATGTTCAATCTAATTATATAATTATCACAGCAAGGTAGTAAAATATGTGTGTGTTATGTTTTATATAATTTAAAAGCTTTAGGTATACAGCGATTGTAAAAATTTTCCACATATTTCATGGTAAATATTTTAAAAACTTATATAACGTTGTTAAGATATTAATATTATTGGCTTTTTTGCTTTTTCGGAGAATATGTATTTTTAACCAAAATATGGATTTATAAATGCTACATGAGCTCTTAATCTCATTTCTTCGAGATATAACGACGCAATTGTAGAGAAATTTGAAAAATGTGGAAGATATTTTTATAACATAAGCAGTGGATGATATTTTTAACACGCGCAATACGTCGATTTAAATATCATCCATGTGTGTGATGAATCGCGATTCATTTATCACCGTTGCAATAAAAACGAAATAAGCGTAATATGAATTCATCACCTATTCGACCCTATTCAACTCAGTCTACACGAAGTATTCTCGCGAGCGAATTACTCTCGTAAGTGAATTAAAATTTTTTTACATACATATGCATATGTATATGTATGTACAAGCAGAAAATTGTCTAACAAGGTTGTAAAAACGAATATTAAATCTAACAATAATTTTATAGGAATGTGTATCGGCAATGAAAATACACACATCGCGGGTGTCATATAATAAATAAATGAACTGTCACTAATTATCGTCATGTCGTTTATGATATCGTTTTTAACGGAAATATGCGCTCGAGGAATAAATAAACAGGTGAAAATAATGTAACATTTAAAAAGAAATGTATAAATTCTCTAAATTTTCTATAAAATTAATTTAGAAATATACAATATGTGTAAGTCGCGCATATGTAGATAATATTTATATAAAATACTTATTTTTCATGTAGCTATTAGCGCGTAAAGTGCCGATCTTTAAACAACTAGTGCGAAATTTAGAGATACATGAACACATGGCGTACACTTTATTGAAGGAAGCCGGCATTCCTGTTCCGCCTTTTGGAGTAGCGAAAACACCCGACGAAGCCGCCAATCTGGCTAAGAATCTAAACACTAAAGATCTCGTACTAAAAGCACAGATTTTAGCCGGAGGTAGAGCAATGGGACATTTTAAGGATAAAGATCTCAGTGGCGTTGTAATGTGCGAAACGTGAGTACAATGGAAATGTCACTAAAATGTTAAAAGAGAAATAATTGTAATCTACGGTAAGATGCCGAATAATCTTTCATTCTTTTACAGTCCAGAGCAAGTAAAGGAATTGACGAGCAATATGATCGGCAAAGTGCTCATAACTAAACAAACAGGTGCGGCCGGAAAGATATGTAATTCCGTGATGGTGACAGCACGCATGTTTCCACGTAAGGAACATTACATGGCGGTGATGCTGGAAAGTGCTTTCGATGTAAGTACGTGCAAGCTAAAAATTATTTCTTCATCAGAGATAGTTAATCAGTCGCCGTTTTACTCTTTACAAGGGGCCCGTGTTAATTGTTTCCAAACAAGGTGGCGTAAACATCGAGGAGATCGCCGCCGTCAATCCCGAAGCTGTAACATACATACCGATCGACATAAGTAAAGGCTTAACGTCCGCGCAAGCGGACAGTGTCGGCGAGAAGCTCGGACTCGCAGGAAACAACAAAGAAATCGCATCGATTATCGCCTGTAATCTGTATGAATTGTTCGTCGAGAAGGACGCTCTGCTTGTCGAGATCAACCCGTTTGCGGAGGATATTTGTGGTCAATGTAAATAAAAAAAAAGAATATATAAGAATAAGAGCACAATTGTGTATAAATTTTAAATGACAATTGATGAATAATACGTTACTTTAATGTTTGCAGATTACGCTTTAGATTGCAAATGTAAATTCGACGATAGCGCCGATTTCCGACAGAAGGAATTGTTTACGTTGAAAGACACGACTCAGATGGATCCGAAAGAGGTCGAAGCGGAAAAACATAATTTAAATTACATAGCTCTAGATGGAAATATCGGCTGTATGGTAAACGGAGCCGGTTTAGCTATGGCTACCATGGACATTATAAAGCTCTATGGTGGTACCCCGGCAAATTTCTTGGATGTCGGAGGTACCGCTACAATCGAAACCGTGACAGAAGGTTTCAAAATACTATCTTCAGACCCGAAAGTAATTATAATGTGAAATTAAATCGACAATTAAATGACGCGATCGATTGCGCTATCAATGGTTGGGATTTTCCAGGTGGAAGCTATTTTAATAAATATCTTTGGTGGTATAATGAGATGCGACATAATCGCCCAAGGAATCATCGATGCTTTTAAACAGTTAAAATTGCATATACCTATAGTTGTGCGATTACAGGTGTGATTACTTTTAAAAATTATATTATCTACAAATAATATATTTTTTCTTTTTTACTAATTTGTTTTTTTGTAGGGTACTAATGTCGATAAAGCTAAAAAATTGATATCAGATGCTAAGTTAGAAGTAATTTCCGTGGATGATTTTGCACAAGCAGCCGAGACATCGGTTAAATTAGCATTGATGATGAATTTGGCAAAGTCTTTGAATTTAGATATTCATTTCACTGCTAAATTATCAGAAAAAATGAAAATTGCCGAGAAAAGAAAGAAGTGAAATAACTTTGGAACAGTTTACAAAATGTTTTGTACTTATATATCTATGAAATATATCTTTTTGTATATAAAAGATACCATATTGTGTGCTGGCCTTTGTTTTATGCACATGTGGGTGTAAGACTAATTGGACCAGCTATGTATAATTGTATTTAACTCTATCCGAAAAAGGAGTGATTTAAAAAATTTCTTCGTGTAATATACTTTTAAAAATTAAAATAAAATCTCGAATTCTTTTAAAATTCTCAAAGTATTTTGAAAAGTGGGGCAAGAGTATATAATCAGAAGAGTACAATTCATAAAAAGATGATAAAAACTAAAATTTTTAACATTTCCGATTATCAAATTGCGATTGATAATTATGATTCTATAATTATCAGTATTCGGTAATTAAATTGATTTTATCGATACTAGTAATTTAAAAATTTTAATTGAACATCGAGAAAATACCAAAAAAATCTAACAGCGTTTTTGAATGAAATTTGATCGCTCTGATACAATTAATGATGTCATAAATTTCGTTTTGGATTATAAGGAATTATTAAATTAATCGATGAAATACTTCGAGTAAGCGTTAATTAATTAATCAGGCCAAAGAATTTTGTGCTTTAACAAACAACTTCAAGACAACGTCAAACAGCATGTACTTTATTAATTAGATGTAAAATTCATTTTTGATCAAACATGTTCATGGCAATTAAGTTTAATCGCTCTCAGCGCGATAACTCAAAAATATTATAATTAATACAAAAGTGACGTGAATTAAATTTTTAAAAAATTCGATCCAGGAATTTTTTAAACCCTCAAAGCTCTATTACACATCTTTTAAAGATGCATCAAACTATTTTTCTCCCGCAAATTCAACCGACGCGAAAACTGCTTGTTTGGCGCTGCTCGCCATGATTCGTCATTGGATCGAATCAGTTACATCCGCGAGTCTGCGTGGCCTGTATCGGCTTCTGCGTCATATTTGCCCGAGGGAAACGTCAAGCTTTTGAGGTGGGGGCCACGAGGGCGAAGCTTGTAGTTGGCAGTCCACGGCTGTCGCTTAGGCAAAGATGGCTACCATGTTGTCGCGGACGGTTTCACTCGCGGAGAGTCTCTGCCGATTGAACACTCCTAAGGTACGTCAGATCGGTTTTCGCGTGTACGATTTTAATTATGTGCTACCGCAAGATTCAAAGAAACGCGCAAAGTTCCGACAGTCACAATGACGAATCGATAGGAAGGAGAGATAATGAGAGACAGAGAGAGAAAAAGAGAGGCAATCGCCATACTGGAAACGGCTGTAGTCTGCTAAATTGAGCGCCAGGGTCACGAATGATTTGAAGCCCAAGGATCTCTGAGGCGAGATTTTTTTTCCCGAAAAATCGACCTGACAATTATGCAATTGCGCGGAAAATATACTCGGAGATTGTTCCCTCACTGAGCGCGATGTCCCTTCTCTATGATTACGTTTAGTCGAATTATGTACATATTCTTACGCGTAAGAGAACACTTGTTAAATGAGATTGAGCACTCGAACTGTCAATGATGTGATCGTCGTTCTATTTTAGGACGAGTACATTTAATAAAGATTTAAATTTTCAAATAGCGAGAGAAAAAATATTGACGATCGTATACTTGTTTTCTTTATCGGAATTGGCATTTGTCAGCGGCTTTGAAATTTATAAGTAAAAACAATATATATTATTAAATGCTGATACGCACATGGTTGACAGTTGTCAAAATTTATAACTTATATATTTAATGATATATAATTTTTAATTTAAAAAATGACTATATACATATACATGTCTGAATTATTGACAGTAGAGAATTGATTTATAGTATTAATTTCTTTTTGACATCTCAATCTTTTTTCATTAAAAAAAATCATATAATTATGATATAAAATTTAAGTGTTGCATATATTCATATATTTTGTAATATTTTCATATATTTTATAATATTTTATTCTTTATATTAATTTTATTAATAAAAATATTTTATTTAATCTTGAATGAAATAAAAATAATAATTTGTAAAGGAAATATTTGTTTTTTTAATTATCTAAAAAAGATTTGTCTCAACATTCTATTTTAGAGTTACCGCAATAAATTGATAAAGACTAATTTATCAGTTAAAATCTATTACACAATTTATTTTATATGAAGTATTATTGCCAAAGTCCTATACATAATGTATGCAATATCAATTCATAGATTATGTAGCCTTCAAGTGTAGATTTATATTTAAATCTCTATACATACATTAATCACATTAAAGTGACAGATTCTAATTCATGTAAACTTTAATCTCATATTTAATACTCATATTTTATATATATATATATATATATATATATATATATATATATAAAATATGACATATCTTGATAAATGAATAATTTATATGAATAACAATGTTTTCAATTTTGTTTCCTTATCCTTTTTTCCTAATTTTTTATCCTTATCAATGTAAATTTTGACATATATACATCTTTTATCATTTATAATGACAAAAACTAATGGAAGTCAGAATTATATTTGTTATCCAAACAAACATAAGAATGATTACATCACAAATCCTTTCTTCTTTCTGTCAGATATTGGCATGCAAGACTAACTTGACGAAACAACCAGTCAGGAATTTAAATGTACACGAACACATCAGCTACAGTTTGCTCAATGAAGCCGGCGTACCTACTCCGAAATTTGGCGTTGCCAAAACTGCCGATGAAGCAGCCAAACTCGCTGCCAACTTGAAGACGAAAGACATTGTCTTGAAGGCTCAAGTTCTTGCTGGTGGCAGAGGGAAGGGACACTTCAAAGGAACGAATGTCAGTGGAGTGAAGATGTGTGAAACGTAATTATGATATATACAAATAATTTTACACAATATATACATTCAGTGTTGTTGAACTTATTATCGTCGCTTTTGTACAGCCCAGAAGAAGCCAAGTCATTAGCGAGTCACATGCTAGGTAAATTACTAATAACTAAACAGACCGGCGAGGCCGGCAGGATATGTAACGCCGTGATGGTCACGCAACGTATGTTTCCCCGTAAAGAATACTATCTTGCTGTCATGATGGAAAGAGCCTTTGGTGTAAGTTTCGCAGAAAAGTGATTAACAAATATTGACATTGCGTACAGACAGAAGAATTTTATAAAATATTTTTTATTTCAGGGTCCCGTCATTATAGCTTCCAGCCAAGGTGGAGTAAATATTGAAGAAGTTGCTGCTACTAATCCTAACGCAATCATGTATGAACCTATCGACATCAACAAGGGAATTACAAAGGAGCAAGCAGAACGCATAATTACCAAGTTGGGTCTTGATAATGTGAAGGATTATATTTCCAATATAATTCTAAATCTTTACCAAATGTTTCTCAAAAAGGACGCTCTTCTTCTAGAAGTGAATCCTCTCGCAGAAGATATTAATGGGAATTGTGAGTCTGAAATCTTTCTCTCTCTTTCTTTTTTTTCTTCATAATATTTTATTATCTTGTAATTTACAATTATTTTTATGATTCACAAACTTACATGCTTTTTTAGATTTTGCTCTGGATTGCAAGTGTCGATTTGATGACAACGCTGAATTCAGACAAAAAGAGCTATTTAGTCTGAGGGATTGGTCTCAGGAGGATCCCAAGGAAGTCGAGGCTGCAAAATTCGATTTGAATTACATTGCGCTCGATGGCAATATAGGTTGTATGGTGAATGGTGCAGGGTTAGCTATGGCTACTATGGATATCATAAAATTACATGGTGGCGAACCGGCTAATTTCCTCGATGTTGGTGGTGGTGCATCGGCTTCTGCAGTGAAAGAAGCATTCAAAATTATCACTTCTGATTCACGAGTGAGTGCGTAATGTCACTGTGTTTATCTGTGATTTAATACATATAATTTATATATTCTTTTTCTTTTATATAGGTTCACGCTCTTTTAGTTAATATTTTTGGAGGCATCATGAGATGCGACGTCATAGCAGAGGGTATTATTGCTGCGACTAAGGAATTAAGTTTAAAAATTCCCGTCGTCGTAAGATTGCAGGTATAATATTTGCGATGCACTTTGTTTCGTAAATAATTATGAAATGGTACCAAAAAATACATTTCGTACTTTGACAGGGTACCAACGTGGACGAAGCCAAAGCTCTAATCGCTAATGCGGGTTTAAAAATCGTGCCAATCGACGATTTGGATGAAGCAGCCCGAGTTGCAGTAAAATTATCGACTATTGTTAAATTAGCACAATCTGAAAATCTCAGTGTAAATTTCGAAATACCAGCGATTTCATAGATAGCGAAAAAAATGATGTAAGTTATTGAAGAATATTGACGAGAATATACTCAATATGTTGTATTGTTAAATTATTTCACAAGAAATCGCCTGAAAGTAATAACTATAATAATAACTTTATACATGTAACGATATATTCTCGCGTTACAGATTAACATTACAAACACAATTCTTTAATTTTTTGTGTAATTTGTAGAGTGAATAGCTATAGAATGTACAGCCTTGGATATATCTATTTTACGAAAGCGATACGATAGCGGATATATTTAAAATTTGAAAGACAAACTGTGGGTGGATTATTATTATATATGCGATATGTAATCAATTTTTCTCTTTAATATAGCTGCAAACATTTATAATACTGTAAAACTGTGAAAGATTATACAAAGACATAATTTATCATTTATCCTACAGGACTCTGTGATTCAGTATTAAGATATTAAGTTGTATAATATATCTCTATTTTTGCTTTTGAACAACCATACGATGCACAGCTGTACGTTTTACAGGGTGTTTAAGGATAATGAAGTGTTAAGCATAGACACACGTTTATTCATTTCAAAGTGAAATTTTTCATGACAACCATTGAAAACAAAAAGCTTTGTTTAATGTATTATATGCATGTAACGATATACAATGGGGCACAGTATGGGGATACAGCACAGAATATTGCAGCAATATTATTAATATTGTTGTAACATTGCGGCAACATTGGAATATTGCCGCAATATTACTGCAATGTTCTGTGCTGTACGAGACATACATAAATTACTTTATATAATTTTCATTCGTGTCTTCGTTTCTTTAATGAACAACCGAGTCATATTCTCGACTGCAATGCTAATGTCAAGAAAAAGTTTCATATTGCAAATGATTGTCAAACAAATATATATACACACACACACATACATTATATGCATATTTATTCTCTCTGTAAATTCGTGAAATTGTATTTATGATAAAACTGTCGACGATACCAGTGTCAAGTATCGTGAGCACTTTAAACATTTCTGTAAATATACCAAGCATTGCTTGCTCTTCTAATCATTAAATAAGAAGATGTAAAACATGAGATCATATCTTTACAAATAGATCAATTATGCGATTTGAAATACTCGTACTTGTCTCCTACATATAATAAAATTATAAGATTAACATCAATGGCAATTTAATCTCCTCGTGTATATTCAAGTTTATATATTTCGATGAAGAGATTTTTAAATGTTATTTTGTATTTCGCGCTTTAAAAAAAAATCCCTTAGAATTGCGAAACTAGTAATGTTAAACTGACTAATGCTTAATTTGGTCACACTGGATTTCAAATTTCATAACGATATTTTGGCAAGTAGCTCAATATCATTTCGAAAGTTTGTTTCTGCGACTTTGCATAGAAATCTCTTTGAATTTTCGCATATTAATGTTAGCAACATGGTGAGGACAAAGGCGGACAGAGTGCCATCAAAAGGTAGGCTAAATAGAACAAGAATATTCTTGACTAATCTTATTAACGAATTGCACACGCGAATGTATTGTTTGTTGAATGTCGTTTGTTTGTCAGCTGTAGCCAGCAAGGCGCCTAGAAAAGGTACGGGTACTCCTGGCAGGAAAAATAATGCTAGAAAAAGTATGGCATGTTCCACACATTCTCTTCACATATTCTTCTAATGTTGTTCTTTTAAAAAAACAGACGTTAAAAAGAACATTTATTATTCACAGATGTAGGAAAAAGCCATGGAGGTGGAAATCCCTATCATCCAAGAGAAACTCCGGAATGGCAGAAACCCATCACTTCCTTTATGAATACGAGTTCAAAAACAACTACGAGCAATGCATCACCAGAAAAAGAAAAAATTGTAAATATATAATAAGTCGTGCTTATGCTAATTTTCTTACTCTTTAAATTAATTTGTATAAAATACTTTCTTTCGCTTTAGGAAAATCAGGCTACCTCAAACTGTGCAGACCCAAATACTGAGGAAAGCGCAGCGGAAGAAGACAGTGAGACTGATTAAAACATTCTCTTTTATTCCATTTTCCATATTTCTTTAATATTTTACTGTTAAATTATTTATTTATTTTAATTATTCAACTGTTACATTCTCTTATCCTATATTCATATGCTTTAAGTAGTTAGGTATTACATACAAGTACAAAAACTAGACAAATTTCTCATTTTACTGCTATAGAGTGGCAGTTTGTACTCACTATCATAATAAGTGTTATTTTTCAAATTGTAAATAAATAGAAGCAATCAACTTGCATTCTTAATTTTTGTAAACAAGAAAATAGTGATAGCGCTCGTCATCATGCTAATTTTAATTATTCAAAACGGTTAAAATTTTAAGACTCATTTCGAAGTTTGTTTTTCTTTAAAACACAATAAGAGTAAAGCACCTCAATTCCTGCTGCTTCCAACCGAGAATCTGTAATCGTGAGAGTGAAATACGAGAAATCAGGGGCTTGATGACGCATCACGACGCGAGATAAATCATTGGCTGTAATTTTAAGTTGCTACAACGCGATTGACGATGAATCGCATTAAAAGTAGCGAAAGATACTTCTTAAGCCGGCATTATTTTTTCACGAGGCTTAAGTGCACACATACGTATATGTGTTTGCGCATGATGCGCATGCGCGTGCGGAAGATACGGTCACAGCACGAACGACGAGCGGGCGGCTTCCTCGTGGCGGTTTTAGGAACGCGGACGTTCAGTCAAAATTCGGCATCGCATCGAGAGATGTTGCCGATAGTGAAGTTACAGTAGAGAAGAAGAGAAAAAAAAAGGGAAGAAAAGCGCTGACTACATTATATATCTCGGCTCGTGCGTCTTTTTATCGGGGCGAGGATTCGTCGGTATCGTTCTATCGGGATCCCTTTGTTTTTCCTTTCTTTTTTTCGTTGCCTTACAAAACGCGCCGCCAGAGTTGTGCCCGATCGTCGAACCGGCTGTGAGAAAAAAACTCTGCAACCATGGCTAGTGTCTCCTATCAAATAGCGAACCTGCTGGAGAAGGTACGCGTAGTCGTACATTTCGGCGCATACATAATATATGTATATGTGTAATAGCGATCGAAAAAAATATCATTCATAATCTGTGCGTCTTACACGAGATTTCATTCCGTCATGGCATTTTCACGATGACATAACCTCACTATGTTGTTCGTGAACTCGACTCCGATACTTCATGATACTCTTTATGAATGTATCATAAAATGACAACTTTTTCTCTATATAATCATTTTTAATGTATTTCTTATATATATTAGTTTATACGAAAGTTTATACACGCGTATGAAATTATACCTGGATATTATAACCATTTCTAGCCAAGTAATTGGTAGACTAATTAATTAATCATTGTATTTTATTAATTATATATTATAAATTAATCGATCATCTCTGATTATATTTTGAAATCGATGATAGCATATCTTTGTTATATGAATATTTTTTGCAGTATCGTAATACAACATTTTAAACAGTATCATAATACAACGTTTTAAACAGCTATGCTCTCTTTGTAGATGACATCCAGCGATAAAGACTTTAGATTTATGGCAACTAATGATTTGATGAGTGAACTGCAAAAGGACAGCATTAAACTGGATGATGATTCTGAGCGCAAAGTTGTAAAAATGCTTCTTAAGTTATTGGAGGATAAAAATGGAGAAGTACAGAATCTTGCTGTCAAATGGTAGATTTTTTGTCTGGATATTATATATATATATATTTTTTTTTTTGTATACTTTTATACATATTCCATATATTAATTTTGTATTTTTTCTTTTCTTAAATTTCTTGTACTAATATATTATACAAAATCAAAATTTATGAACACAAATCAAATAATTAGATAATAGATTTGTATATAAAGTTATAAATATTTGTGTTATAAATATTTGTTGCGTTTATTTGAGAATTCTTCATTCAATTGCATGGTTATATGGATGTGTATGTGTAATTTTTCAGTTTGGGACCGTTAGTTAATAAAGTAAAGGATTACCAAGTAGAAACTATTGTGGATGCTCTATGTACCAATATGGTATCCGACAAGGAGCAATTACGCGACATTTCTAGCATCGGCCTGAAGACTGTCATTTCCGAGCTTCCTTTAGGTTGTAGTGCATTAGTCGCAAACGTTTGTAGACGTATCACAGGCAAATTAAGCAGTGCTATTGAAAAGGTAAATTATCTTTGTTAAATTTTTTAAAATTTAATCTCCTTTATATCTCCGACAAATATATATTTATACATGATGCATCTTTTAGCAAGAGGATGTATCTGTACAGCTTGAAGCACTTGACATTGTTGCCGACTTACTCTCTCGCTTCGGTCCTCTACTAGTCACATTTCATTCTACAATTCTGACCGCATTATTACCACAACTCTCTTCGCCGCGACAAGCGGTCCGTAAACGCACTATAGTAGCGCTGAGTCATCTGTTAACGTCCAGCAACAATTATTTATACAACAAATTGCTGGATTATCTTCTTGAGGGTCTTCAAATTCAAACGGCAAAGAACGTCATACGTACCTATATTCAATGCATTGCCTCTATTTGGTTAGACAATCTACGTTATATTCGAATAATTACATTCGATGAAAAGAATAAACTATATGATTTATATAAATTTATTTGCAGTCGGCAAGCAGGACACAGATTCGGCGAGCAGATAGAACGCGTTATGCCATTGATTGTTCAATATAGTAATGAGGATGATGATGAATTGAGAGAATATTGTTTGCAAGCATTTGAATCTTTTGTTTATAGATGTCCGAAAGAAATTACGCCTCATATAAACAAGGTACATAATTTAGATCCATTTTATATTATCAGCATTACATTTATGCATCTTATGTGTCTATTATTAAATGAAACCATTTATTTTTTAGATCATAGAGATCTGCCTAATATATATTACATATGATCCAAACTACAATTATGATGATGATATCAACGATCTTTCTGATGGAGAAGGTACTGCAATGGAAATAGAAGAAGATGGAGAGGAAGACGCAGAAGACGAATATTCCGATGATGATGATATGAGTTGGAAAGTTCGTAGAGCAGCCGCAAAATGTCTAGAAGCAGTTGTATCTAGTAGAAGAGAATTGTTGTCAGATCTTTATAAAGTAGTTTCACCTGCATTGATTGCTAGATTTAAGGGCAAGTATTGATCACTAAAATTTATTTATGTACAAAGATGTGTGAAAACATATATTTATTCAATTCTTATCCAATATGATTATAATGCAATGAAATTCAATGTTATATAATTATAGAAAGAGAAGAAAATGTAAAATCAGATATATTTCACGCGTACATCGCTTTATTGAGGCAAACGAGGCCAGCTACCGGTGTGCCACTTGATCCAGACGCAATGGAAGACGATGATGGACCTATTGCATTGTTACAACAGCAAGTACCATTAATTGTGAAGGCAGTTCATCGTCAAATGAAGGAAAAGAGCATCAAAACGAGACAAGATTGCTTTTCCTTGCTAAAAGAATTGGTGCTTGTTTTACCTGGTGCTTTAACTAATCATATCCCAGCACTAATTCCCGGCATACAATATTCCCTGGGTGACAAAAATTCTTCTTCGAATATGAAGATAGACACTTTAGCTTTTGTGCATACGCTATTGGTGACTCATCAACCCGAAGCTTTCCACGTTCACATGCCAGTTTTGGCGCCTCCAATTATACTAGCTGTAGGAGATTCCTTCTATAAGATCGCTGCCGAAGCCTTGCTCGTATTGCAGCAACTCGTACAAGTTATCAGACCACACGGTAAGCAATTTTATACTACTTAATTTTTATTTTGCAACTTGCAGATATAAGAATAATCAATAACAGAGATTTTAATGCTTACTTCAGATAAACCCTTTTCCCGTGGCTTCACTCCGTTATCTAACGAAATATATCACTGCACATTAATGAGGCTCAAAACGGCAGATATCGATCAGGAAGTGAAGGAGAGAGCCATCGCTTGTATGGGACAGATCCTTGCGCACTTTGGAGATACTCTGTCAGACAAATTGCATGTCTGCCTACCTATCTTCTTGGACAGATTGCGCAACGAGATAACTAGACTTACCACTGTTAAGGCTCTAACTTGTATAGCTGCGTCTCCTCTGAGAGTCGATCTTAAACCAATCATGGTAAGTTTATAAAATATAATATGTATACATACCATAAAAAATGGCAAAGCTCTCTTTTTCCTATATACAAAATATTACTGTTTTTTGTAGGAAGAAGCAATACCCATTCTTGGATCCTTTTTAAGAAAGAATCAACGAGCTTTAAAACTTTCTTCTCTTCCTCTTCTAGATACGTTGGTATGCAATTATAGTTCAGCTCTGCATCCAGACTTACTTGATAAGGTAATGAAATAATAATTGTGCTCTATACATAATACATTTAACAAAACGTATAATGATTGTCTTTAAATCTTTACGTAGGTTACTACAGAGTTACCTGCATTATTAAATGAATCAGACCTACACATTGCGCAGTTAACATTGAATCTTCTCAGTACCATTGCAAAGTTACATCCAGCTGCTCTGACGAGAGTTTCTGATCATATCTTGCCAGAGATACTCATCCTTGTAAAGTCACCACTTCTTCAAGGTAGTTATTCCGTTATATAACATTGAATTAAAAATTTTACTGTACTCAATATATTGATATTTTGTCGAACAGGTATTGCATTAAATTCAATGCTCGAGTTTTTCCAAGCTTTAGTACAAGCGAATCTACCGGGTCTCGGGTACAGAGACCTTCTCGCGATGTTAATAGTTCCAGTTACTCAATCCGTACTTCACAAGCAGGCTTATCATTCACTAGCCAAGTGTGCGGCTGCACTGACAATCACATGGCACGAAGAAGCACAATGTATCGTGCAACAATTGCTAAAGGATGTTCAAAATCCGTCAGACATTCAGAACGTTGCCCAACACATATTCGCCTTGTTGGTCATTGGAGAGATAGGAAGACATGTGTAAGAGAGCTACAGCTGTTTTTTTTTTTATTTCGAAATTATTATATTAAGAACATTTGTCTTTAAAATAATATTCCTACACAGAGATCTGAGTGGAATTAATTCGCTGAAACATACCATTATAAATTCATTTTCTTCTCATTCGGAAGAGGTAAAATCTGCGGCCAGTTACACGCTAGGAAATATCGCGATTGGAAATCTTCCTGAATATCTGCCTTTCATACTTCAAGAGATCGAGGCACAGCCCAAACGCCAATATCTGCTTTTACATTCATTAAAAGAGGTAAAGATACACATTCTTTTTCCATTAAATTCATCTAAAAATCTATATAAAATCATCCCTTTCTTTTTCTTTTTTTTGTAGATTATTACGAGTCAGTCGGCCAGTCCATCCGGCGTGTCGAATTTGCAAAATTTCGTGCCTTCAATTTGGATGCTCTTGTACAGGCATTGCGAATGCACGGAAGAAGGTACTCGTAACGTCGTGGCCGAATGTCTCGGTAAATTAACCCTAATTGATCCTGCTACTCTATTACCAAGATTACAAGAATCGCTCAAATCATCATCAGCTCTCATGAGAACAACGACAGTTACCGCGGTCAAATTCACCATTTCTGATCAGGTACTGTACTTTAAGTTTTGACAACACTTATTCTACAATAATTGCGTATACAGCGTGTTCGAAAAATCGCCCGCAATCCTTCCGATGATTCTGGACTCAAAAAGAAGAAGAAAAGTTATATAAGCATAGGTCCGGCAATAATCCGTTTCCAAGTTATAGCCATTTTTATGTTAAAAAATATATAGTTCGCTTGGTATCCCTCTTCTTCATATTCTTTTTTAATTTAAAATTTTTAAATTTAAATTTGAATTTTTAAATTTGAATTTGAATTTTTAAATTTGAATTTGAATTTTTAAATTTGAATTTTAAATTTAAATTTGAATTTTTAAATTTAAATTTTTAAATTTGAATTTAAATTTTTAAATTTGAATTTTAAATTTAAATTTGAATTTTTAAATTTGAATTTTTAAATTTGAATTTTTAAATTTGAATTTTTAAATTTAAATTTTTAAATTTGAATTTTAAATTTGAATTTGAATTTAAAAATTAAATTCAAATTTAAATTTAAAATTCAAATTTAAAAATTTAAATTTAAAAATTAAAAAAATTAAAAAAAGGGGGTTGCCAAGCGAACTATAAATTACAATTTTTTTTAACATAAAAGTGGCTATAACTCGGAAACGACTTATTTCTGAACCTATGTTATATAACTTTTTTCCTTCTTTTTGGATCCTGAATCACTTCCTAAAGTGCTGTGGGCGATTTTCCAAATACTTTATATATTAGAAATGTATATATGTATGAATATGTACGAAATGTATATATATAATTTTTTTTTTTGTTATTTTTATAATATTATATATGTATATATGTATATATATTGCAGCCACAACCGATTGATGCCATGTTGAAGCAATGTATGGGTAATTTCCTAGTTGCTTTAGAAGATCCTGATCTTAACGTTCGGAGAGTAGCGTTAGTCGCATTTAATTCCGCTGCGCACAATAAACCTATGTTGATAAGGGATCTTTTAGATGCGGTACTGCCACACCTTTATGCAGAAACCAAGATCAAGGTTAATAAGATTTAAACTAACAAAAATTAAGATTTAAATTATATACTATCTTTCTAGAATTTTATAACATAATATAAAAGTTTTCTTTTATATACAGAAAGAACTTATCAGAGAAGTCGAAATGGGTCCGTTTAAACATACGGTGGACGATGGATTAGATCTCCGTAAGGCAGCGTTTGAATGCATGTATACCTTATTGGATTCATGTCTCGATAGATTGGATGTTTTCGAATTTTTAAATCATGTGGAAAACGGTCTCCGAGACCACTACGATATCAAAATGTTGACTTATCTTATGACAGCGCGACTCGCACAGTTATGCCCAACAGCTGTCTTACAAAGTGAGTGATCACACACGATCATTCTCCATTTGTTTTACTAAAACTTTTGATACACACATGCGTGCGCGTATCATAATATTTAGTTAATTTTAGTTAATCCTCTAATTTTTGCTTACATAGGATTGGAACGATTAGTGGATCCACTCAAAAGTACTTGCACAATGAAGGTAAAAGCGAACTCGGTGAAGCAAGAATATGAGAAGCAAGACGAGTTGAAACGTTCCGCCCTAAGAGCAGTCGCAGCATTATTGACTATCCCCGATGCAGGCAAGTGGAATTATCTTGAAATGAGAAAAGAGATTAAATTAATTTAAAACAAATCAACTTTTGATTCTAAAAGTAATATAAAATATCGATTTGCAGATAAAAATCCATCGTTGAGTGAATTTGTTGGACAAATTAAGGCTACGCCGGAATTGCAGCCACTTTTCGAGATAATACAAAAGGACTGTACCGGTAGTAACGTGAATGAGACAAACGCGATGGATCAAAGCTAAGAATAATTGACTTAATTCTTTTTTTGTATCTCATAGATCGCCGTGGACTAAGCGCGTTCGTGATCATACTCTATCCATAGTTTATTTCTATACATTATTTTTTCATTATATTATATCCTCGATTTGAATGTAGTTTCTAATAAATGTGAGTTAATGTAGCACGCCATGTATAAATTTTAAAATAAATTTGCCGGCAATAATCATTTTACCATCACGTGCTCATATTTCCTGCTTTATTGGATCGATCTATGCCAATTATCGTGATAAGCGATTCAATTTGATCGTACATCTCGCGCAGGATGAAATTCGCGATGAAAAAACTCGAGAAAAATATAATGTCGAGATAAAAATTGTCTTTTCAACTGAATGTTAAAACACATTCGCGTCCTGTGCAATCCACTTTCATATACATTCATAACGGTTTATTTACATGATCCACTTTATATGCGACACCCAAAATAAATTTATTAACAAGGTGCTTTCTATCGCATTTTTAGCGTGTTACACAAAAAATAATAATATCTAATTATCGTGATTACACCAAAAATTTAGAGATTATATAATAGACAATATAAAGGAGAAAAATAAAATGCCAAAAATTTAGAGATCATACAATATATAATATACAATATAAAAGAGAAAAAGAAAACCTGAAGAAAAGACCACCAAGCAGATCTATGAATAACAGTTTGGGAATAATGTCAGAGTAACGCGTATGTGCGACTATAAATAGATAGTAATTGTGCAGGAATAATTCGCATCTTGCTAAAAGGTTTGCGGTCGACAGCCTTTGCAACTGACAGCACTTGATGGTGCGTTGACTTTGCAAGTTGAATGAATGGAATGGGCATTGAATGAATGGAAGATAAATAATTTTTTTCTGGTTTCATCTCTTAGCACACGAATTCTTTGATGCGTTTGACATGGAATTGACAATTACTAGTAAATTACTATTCATTGATAACGATACAGGCTAAACACAAAAATAATTTCAAATCACTATCCATACAGCACAAAATATTGCAGTAATATTGGGACAATGTTGCTGCAATATTACAACAATATTAATAATATTGTTGCAATATTCTGTACTGTATGGGCATTGATAAGAGTCTAACGCTCATAATAGTCATCAAATCATTTAGATAAACATATCTTTGGCGCATCCCTCGGAGAGGAAGAAATCAAATTCACTTATAAAATATTGCGCGCAAATGCTCTGAAAAGAAAAGATTTAATAAGAAGAAATAAAAAAATTGACGGTAATACTTCATTTTCTTTTTATAAACCAAGAGTGCGCATGTGAATTCTATTGTACAAAAACGTTACAATTTTATTAAATACATATAAAAATGTCATTACATGTTTTAAATTGATTCTTGTGTCTCTTTCTCTTAAAGTAGAAGCCACTGTTGCGTCAGGCGAGACGCGTTTTATTCGATCGACGTGATTGTGTAGAAATTGTTAATCGCGCGCGTGCAAAATGTCAATACGCGCTCGAGTGACAGCTATGCAACTATGCGACGTACATATTTCATCGTCGCTGCGATTCGTATTGCAAGTACATCATGATTGCGTATTTAATACGTCACCAAAAAGTGGCGCTTAAATCCTATAAGGAAATATAAGAAAAAAAAGAGATGATAAACGCCACTTTTCCCTATAAGGAAATATAAGAGGATTATATAGGATTTATATAGAATTATATAGGATTTCCTTACAGGAAGTATAAGAGGAAAAAGAGATGATAAGCGGCGCTTAATAATGGCTTAAAAGTGGCGCTTAAATCCTATAAGGAAATATAAGAGGAAAAACAGATGATAAGCGCCACTTTTTCCTAGAAGGAAATATAAGAGGATTATATAGGATTTATATAGGATGATATAGGATTTCCTTACAGGAAATATAAGAGGAAAAGGAAGTGATAAGCGCCACTTTTTGGTGACACTGTCGCATACCGAGAATTCCCACTTGTTTCGAGAAAGAATAATTACTTGATCGAATTAACAATAATAAACTGTCTTAATCAAGCGTTATTAATCGCGATTTTTTCGTAATAATATATATATATATATATATATATATATATATATATATATATAATATTATAATATTGTCTGCACATTGTGAGTCTTTATTTTTCGCGAGTTTCTATTTTTGATAAAAATTTCTTATATTGCTCTATTAAAAATCATAAATCATTGTAAAATATACATATTTTACTAGCGTATAAATAATTTTTTTAGTCTCGTGAACTGAAGACCTACTATCTCGGCCTCACGTCTATTGGATTTCACGTCTCGGTATTTCTCGAGAAGAAATCGATAATATGTAAAAGAGGCAACACATGAAAGAGAGAGAGAGAGAGCGCGATTTTAAAAGATATGATTCTTTCTTTCTCTCTCGCAATTAGCGGAGCTGATTCTTTAATAATTCAGAGCGAGATAATTTGTTCGCCGAAAAAAAAATTCCATTCAAGTTCGTTTCTCGAACTATGGACTGGAAAGCAAGATCGTCTATCTCCTGGCACGTACATCACACGTGCGTACGTGCGTTGCATAATGCGCAGCATCGGATTTGCGCTTCCGCACATGACAATTTAACAATGATTCTCGTGATTGACGCCGGAAGCTTGCACTAGCTCATCCCTGAAAATCTGTAAGCTTCAACGACGGCTCGTCGTTGCAATCAAAAGTGAAATTGTAAATCGATTGTAGCAATATCCTAGGCGTTTCAAGTATTGTACAATTTTAATAAGTAAAATCTTCATTTTTTTCCTTTATATGTCTGTCAAAAGAAACTTTTCGAAAAAAATACTTTTATAAAAATACTTTTATAAAAATATCATACTTGAAAATTTAATATTAAAATCAGACGTGATTTGTATAGCACCAAATTGGGATATTGAAATGCGAAAACTCTATCTTAACTTTGATATCTATTTACGCGATAACTATTTCCCGATACCCGCGATGATTATTACTTTTCGATGTACATGAATCATTATTCGATTTAGCGACATTCTCAGGATGGATTACCGGTTCCTGATTTAGCGACATTCTCAGGATGGATTATCGGTTCCTGAAATTTTAATGAGATTATACATGTTCGTAACAGATATTTACAAGCTTTCTCGAATTCGACTCGACTGTTGACAGTTTCAGCAGTTTGACGTGAATTTACACGAACTGTATATTATCGTTATCAATATTTACACGTTAGTCGAAAGGTTTTCGTCACCGTTTCCATACTTCCGTAAATCATCTTAACTCTGCATAATTTTTATGTAACGACAAGTGCGAGAATCATGCGAAAATTGTAATTTACATCTAAATATAATACATACAATTAATATTGTAAAACATTCATTATCGATAATGAGATATCTCGAGAGATTTTTTTAATCTGTATTGAATTGTAGAAATTGTAAAAATTCTATATTGTTTTTTCTTGTTTTTGAATTATACATTCTCTAAGATGAGTAATACGTTCTCCCCAGGTAGCAAGATGACGTCTTCAGACGTCTTAATGACATACAATGACGTCATTAAAACGTTATTAAGATGTCACTCTGCTATCTGGGTCGAAGAATAATACAAATAGGAATGCAAGAATTAGATATCACGAGCAGTAAATTATATAAATAAATAGTTCCCGTAACTTTGTAACAAATCTATTGTAAATTATAACAAATCTATTGTCTCAATTTAAAATTAGAAACGTATGCATCATTTTTATTATTTAATAATGCGATGCGAAAGAAATAATATACTTTATAATTTAATAAAAAAATAGACCTTGCATGATTGAATATTTTGATCAGCAATGAATGAATATCTTATTTCGAATATTTCTATCATATGAAATGAATTTAACATTTTCACATGTGAGTTGTGCAATTAATTTCTCTCACTCACTTCTTTATTGGCTCTTTTTTATAATAATTTCAACCTGTGTAAAATATAATACAAAAATATTAATCCTGCAATGCTCGAATATTTTATTATAATCTGTTTAGATTTATAAATGAATATAAAGCTATTATATACGCTATAAAAGAAAAGATCACGTTACATATATAGAGTGAAAATCGTAAATATTTCTATATACATTCTCTTTATAGAAGATTCAATTCTGAGAATCAAAATGCCACCGCGAAAAAAAAAACATCAGCGTTCTCTCTTGTAAAAAAGAGACCCATGGCGCCTCAACCCTTTCGCATCCGTTCGCCACCTCGTAGAGACGGAGAACCGGAGGAAAGAGAGGGAGTGACATAAAAGTGGAGCGGTGTCGAGGCGCAGCGCACTCTACGGCGATAATCGGGCAGAGAGAGAGATAGAGAAAATCAGAAAGAGAGAGAAATAGCAAGTGTAGAATTTCTCTCCCACGCACGGCACGCATATCAAACGATCGGATGTGATCGGTCACCCTCGACGACAGGCTATCGCGCTATCGAGCACATTCAAGTTCGTCAAACCCACCTGCGCTGCTGGAGCATTTAAATAGATAGAGAGGAGAGACACGAGAGATCAGTAACTTGCCAACGGGATAGGGAAATCGCGAACAGTCTTCAAGTGACCCGAGTGCCCCGTTCAAAGATCATCGTTTTTGAACAAGAGATAACTTTGAGATTCACTGATATCACGGTACATTGGCAGCGAGGCACCATGTGTGTACGTACATTGGTTGGTAACGAAACGATGTTACTCGATTCGAAGAAAAAAAGCGGCAAGTTGTCCCGTGCCAAGGAAAAGTACACGAAACTTCACGAGGAGATGCTGGAGAAAGAGGAGCTCCTGCGTCAGCGAGAGCAGGAGAGAAACGCGCTCTATCTGGCCGACAATGTCCTGACCGCGAGCACGGTTCACTACAGCCTGCTGTTGAAGAAGCTTACCAAGTACTACGAGATCGTGGGTCACTCCAAAGCGTTCAAGTAAGTATAAAAAATTTGCTCTCTCTCTCTCTCTCTCTCTCTCTCTCTCCCTCTTTGATAATTTTTAATACAAAATTTGAAAATTTCTGCATAAAAACCGACAGATTTCGTCAGACTTATCTGACTCTCGTCTTATCGATCAGACGTTCGCTTTCTTTCATCAAAGACGATTTTCTTCAGAGGAGGCAGATCTGAGAGCTGGACGCACTCTCGCATGTTAGACAAACTCTTCGAGTTCACGCGTGAAGTTTTGTCCCCTCTATAAGGATCTCGTTACAATTTGTAGATGCAATTACAAAGTTCTCAACTTAGGCAAGTCTTGCATATTTTTCACACTTGCAAAGAAATGTTTCGAGTTTTAAGACACCGTGTGTCGTTGATAAAAAAGAATCTTTATATATGCAAGATTTACTTTTGGAAAGTACACATACTTAAAATAAACAAAACGATTGCTATCGTAAAATTTTTGCATGCGATGTGTGCAAGAAAAGACCTTTGTATATGCAATGTTCTTATCATATATATGTAATTGTCTTGTGAGTTGAAGTCATTTTACATATATACGATCATATACGACTTAATCACTCTGGATTTGCAAATCCAATTACGATTTATCATTCATAATACCAAATCAATACATATACGCGCGTAATATAATGGTAGTATATACTTTTATTCATCTTTTCCAATCTGTTTAGATAACATTTTTAACATTTTATGCAAAAATATACATAATATATCCGAAAAGCAGTGCAACACAGCCCGAAATTTATTGACAAAAACTTAATAATGCCTTTGCATAAAATTTCAATGATAAAATATATCGCGGAGCAAACTGTTCATGATGAAAGAAGCATAATTTACGACTTTAATTAGCAATGCTAGTAGTCTTTTTTAAAATTATTTCTACAGGGAGATCAATTTCTAACATTTCTATATATATTAAGAACGCGATAATTACAAGTAATTAAATAAATAAAATAAACATATATCTTACATTTTCATTTTCGAAGAGTTAAAGATAGGATCATTTTTAACGCTGTCAAAATAGATAGATTTACAAAATTGTCAGCTATTTACGATATTTCTATTATGACTATTCTATTTTAATCATTACAAACACATTTAGATTTTAATACGTAAGTTCTAGGCATATGATAAAAATTAATTAATTGGATTTTGATATTGCGATGAAGAACCTTCTCGTGATAAGAGCCTTCCGCTTAATTTATTGATTCAGAAGATAAATGTATTTTTTAATTTTATCAGAAAAAATCACCGAAAAATTACTAACGTATTACTAATGTCTATATATCTAATGTTTTAAATTAAATTCCGCGAATAATTGAAACTGATGGTACATGGTCTATCTAAAAAAATCTTTTCTATCTTCGCGATAAATTTTCCATCATATGACACATTTATTGCCTCCCATTTGTAAGACACATATGTGCATCTAGTCAGTACTCGTCTTTGATCTCTATTTTAAGAATCGTTATGAAAACAGCAATCTATTGGCGCGCGAAGACGTCATCGAAATAGCAATTTAAAAAGATTTCTCTTTAATTTCTTTTTATTGTCACATTATCTTTTTATTGTTACATTATAATTTGGACAATAAATGTCCTTTTTTGCCGAAACGAAATACGCTATAATTTTGAAAAATCAAGTTAGTAATGACACGCCACGAGAGATTATTTTTATTGAGCATTGTTTCTTTTTTCAATCTTTATATATATATATATATATATATATATATATATATAAAATTATAAATAGATCTCCTTTTTTGAAAAAATGTAAAATTCGCGGTTAAAAGAAGTTTATTTTAGATGTGACGCATACCTTCTTTTATCTATTCTTGTCAAAGGTGCCAATGACGTCATAATTGACGCACTATCCTCTTCAAAAGTTGTCACTAAGTTCTGGAATAATTTTTACTGATAACATCTTTTTCTTCTCTCGATATTTTGTGAACGATTTGGATTCCGATAATTCTAAAAGATCTAAGTATAATTTCTAAAAAAAAGAAAAAGAAAAAGAATCGAAAAACTTTCACGGATCTCTGAGTCCGTTTAATTCGACGTAAAGTTTATCATATCGATAACGCGATATTTCAATAATTCCATATAATTCCGTAAACATATCTTTTATTTAGTGATTGCACTTTTATGTGTAATCAAGAAACATCGATTAAATCGCTCTCGAGTGCAATGTTCTCGGGCATTAACATCGCGTGCCTATAATTAGTCGGATAATTGGATAATGATTACAAGTCTACGATGTGTCTCGTGGGAGAACACACAGACCGATGACTGTATCCGCTCTTGCTGCGTGTCATGTTCGTGTAATCGCCATTCTCTCAAAAAAAGAAAGAGAGATAAATGAATGCATTCTTGTAAAGGACGTGCACGCAAACTTCATTCCTTCAAAGAAGTCGTTTATAAAGAGATTAAATATTTTTTTATTGCTTTATCTTCTAACATTTATTTTTTATAATAATTTCTTACACACACACACAACATACAAATATATATATATATATATATCAAAAATCTCGTAGCAAAGAAAAATATTTATATTTAACTATTATTCTAATTAATCTTAATGTTAATTATATAAATAATGTAATGTAAAAAATTTATACATTTATACAATATAACGTTATTTTTTTGTATATATATATATATAATGCGTGCATTTTTGATAATGTACATAACGCGTGTTTTTTTGCACGGGAGGCAATCGTTAATTTTTGTTTGTACAATAAAGTTTAATGGAATCGCGACTTTCTCGCACTGAAATCGCATACGTATACATTTTTGAGCTGACACAGCATACGTGGTCACGCGTGATACAAATTCCAATAAAAAAAACATAATTACATATCCTGGGCGTTTCGGACAACCGCCGAAACCCGTTTATAACGCAAAGGCGTAGGAAACATTATCTCTCGAGGAGATTTCTTATTAAATAGTCCGTTGATCAAGCATTCAAACATTTTGAATATTGGTTGAAATTAATCGATTGTTCCCGATAATTGCTCTTGCGTTAACGGCTCTTTAATAAATGTATGTCACAATCAGGTCACATCAGTATATATAAAATATATATTTCATAATTATTATATTATAAATTTTGCATATCTCGTACGAAAATACAACATATATATTACATAGATATCATATCTATATATATAAATCACTGTTAAAAAAAACAACCGTAAAGAAATTTCATTTTAACAAAGGTTTATTATATATATTTATAGAATATCGCAAGGTTAGATATCTTTTTAATAACAACTGTTTTTGCACTTAATTAATACATTAATTTGCAATTAATTTCTTTTTAGCAAAAATAACATCATTTATTGCAAGCTTTCAATTTCTTCTATCGTATATTTTTCTAATTAATATTAAAATAAAAAATGTAATTATTCTCTAAAAATTCTAGCTAATTCTATCTAAAATTAACTTGATTATTAACTTGAAGAATATATAATTTTGTTGTCTTTTTTAGTTTTGGATTCCATTGTTTAATTTGTGTACGCGAAAAGCCTTTTATACTAATATATATTAAATCGTAATCAATCGTTTTCGATAATTGGAAATACGTAAAATTTCAAGGATTTCTTTTTATAGAAATTTAGCACGCGCAAAACGATAAGTTGTATAACGAGTTCACGAGCATACCAAATACCTGTAATCTGCCTGCCGTGTCAAAACTGGTAAATTCGTCGAGTATCACGCACCTTTCTCGCATCTTTAAAGAATCACAAATGAGGCATAAATGATCTCGTTTGTTTTGTCTGATCATTCCATTATGTCGCATAATTTATTAGAGACGCATCGCAATATGTATGAATAGTATATTGAGCGTTTATTCACATGTCATCCTTCCGTTTATTAATAATTTATATAATTTATTTTTTCTCTCTCTCTCTTTCCAATATGTACATTCAGTTATTCGAAATATGACGTAATTATTTTTGACGATATTATATCTTTAATAAAATTTCCACCACACTTATTTCAGATTCTTATTTAACTTTGTGTAAAAATTGTCTTGATGTAGATTCACCTATTAATTGAGATTATTGTTTATAACTGAAATTAATCGATGTACAGAACAGAACTGATATATATATATATATATATATATATATATATATATATATATATTCCAAGTATTAAATTTGTATTTAAAGATAGATTTATTTAGAGTTACAAGGTTACATTTTAGGAGTAACGCGACATTTTGAAGCAAAAAGGAGAGATCAGATGTATGCAAATGAGAGATTCGCACTCATTGTGTTTCGTACGGTTATTAAAACCGAAGAGAGGACTGACTGACTTTTGCGAATCATATACCGTCGCAATCTAAGCGACATAGATCGTGCGTGCCATCCTGCACGTTTCCCGTTGATAATGCCAGACTCGTAACGCACACACACAAACGTACGTCCGATTATTCGCATGTCGAATCGCGGTTATCGTAATCCTCTCTTTCTTTCGCAGATCCTGCACCATAAATAAAAGACGGGATATACAATCTTTAAATGAAAAAATATAAGATAACAAGAGAGAGAGAGAGAGAGATTAAAATAAAATAAAAAATGGAAAAAGCAGAAATAATAAAAAATAATTAAAATATTAAGAACGAAAGAAATATAGAAAAATTAACTATTCATATATCTAACCAATATATCTAACCAATATATGCATTTGATTAAAATAAAGAAAAAGTGACAGAAAAAGAGGTATCTAACTATCTCACAATATTTTATATCTGACGAACGGTAAAGAGATAAATAAATAAAATCGTCTAGCATCGTTAATGAAATAAATGAAAGACAAAATAATCTCATTATTTAATTAAATTTCTCGTTGGATACATTTGTTTCACCATGCATCTTGCACTTATCGTAACCGATATAAAAATAACGGGAATGATAAAATATAGGAGATAAAAATATGCGGGTCTATAACAAACGAGATAGACAGATGTGACGCAAAACGTCGCGTGCTGGATTTTTTTGTCTCGCATGTTCACCTACTTGTGTCGCGCAAACACCGATTTATTAATCACGAAGAGACAATTGAGGGCAAAAAATTCACTGACAAACGTATTGTGATTGGTTGACCTCGTCGCGATTAATTGACACTCGAAACAGATCAAGAGTGTGATCGCGCGCAATGTATTGTTACAAATGTTTCTTATCAAGAATGCTCTACGATTGCCAGAAAAAAAACGTCTCTCGACAGTCAGATCAGTCCTCGTGATTTTATTTGCAAATGTAAAATTAGTCCAAGGATGATGCTCGCCTATTGATTCACGACGATACTTTTATCTGGTTAACGAAAAAAAAAGTAATTTCTCTCGCGAATATCTCTCTTGCGATCTCCCTTCGTGCAATTACGTAAATTATATACGTCGGCGAAAATTGTATATAATTATTCAGCAGCATGACACATTAGCGACCATTATTACATTTTAAACGACGTACGCCTGAAATTTGATAAATTAGACAATTTTGAAAGATAAAAATTTTATGATGCAAACATGTAAAATTATTTGTTTGCTGTTAAGATTAATGAATAAATAAAGGCTGCGTCATATGCGATAATTTGATATACGTCACGTTAAATCGCGTTTGATTGATAAATTAAAAGCGTTACCTTCTGAAAGAATTAGAATCACTTTGTGTCTATTTATAAAATAGATAAATAGAAATAATTTCTGATCGAGTGGTCAGAAACGGATGATTATGCAAATTCTTTTTTATTAAATTTGCATAATGTTATTCAAAATATGCAGAATCAAAAGGACCGAGATTTATCGAAGCGAATATCGCGTTGGCAAATATGCGAGCGCGCTTTCAATTTATTGAGAGAAAAAAAAAGAAACGTTGCAGGCAGACGTCGGGGTACTTAATCAGGGAATGCGTACATCAGCATCTTCGTAACAGCACCGGCATAAAATACGCGAGACACTTCGGAGAATTTCGAGAGAGTCACGCGTATGTGTGCGCGAATGCATACATGTTGACACACGTGCTTGTACGTGCAAAAATTATTGCTATTTGTGCGTCTTCGATATGCCACAGGCATAAATGCGTGTCATCTCAGCAGGAAGCGCTTGCTGAAATTTACTAACGAGTTCTTCATCTTCTTCATGCGTTGCATTTTTAACATTTGCGTCATATGAGAACTATATGAATGATAATAAGTAATATATAAATTACAATAATATATAAATTACATTCCTTTCAAATATAATACTTTTTCATCTCTTTATATTATAAATATATTTTTATAATATATTCGCGTATTCATATATAGAAAACAATTTTCTACGACGAGAAAATAAATAGGATAATTATGATAAATCAACACACACATATATGTGTGTGCATGGGTGTGTTGTATGTTAGAAAGCAAAAGTTCTACATGCTCTTGAACTTATTTCAAAATTGGACATACAAATCTATAAGCGTTAATCACATGTTTGCATTGACAGCAAAGCATTCTCAGACGTCTTCAACCTCGGCAGATTTATTTGACTTTGACGTTACGTCAACATAAATTAAATTATTTAAAGAAGATTGTGACGAATTCGAATTCATCGATATCGCGGACCGCAGACTTGCGTACCATGTATTAAATAATCATACAGTTCAAAATACTCGGCAAATTATATAATATCCAATTGCAAAGATATGATCGAGAACATACGGTGCTTGGAGTATATCTCGCAAATTGCGTCAAGTTGGATCATCACTGTAAACTTTTTTATGGTGATAAGAATGAGAAAAAAATGAAAAAGATCTAATCAGACCACATGGACTGTTACGATTCCAATCGAGATAATGTATTTTTATTGCATTCCTTCCAAGCCTTTCAAGTTGCAAATAGCATAATTTTTTGCTAATTAATTCTCGATTTGAAATTTTTCGAATTTGAACTATAATATCTAAAATAACAATAAGAACGCCAATTCTAACATATTCCTACGTGAAAAAAAAATTAATTTCTTTTTACAAATTATCAAAAAAGTTTTGATTGATCCGGAACAGAGTGTTTTCTTTAATTAAAATTCCCGCAATTGAGAGAGATCGAGATATTAAATTCATAATTATGCTTTTTTTTGCAGAATCCTCTTTCACACAACACAACCCACTCACGTAATCGTGATCGCAGCGGTCTTGTTTGTTGCATCGCTCCTTGTTTCAACAAAGGGAAAAGCACAGGCTTCTAGCTATTCTTATTCAAGGATAACGTCCTTCATTTATCTTGCATCCTTCGTCATACATTTTGGTGCGCAAATTTGGATGACCTTCGTATCAGGTAAGTAAGAAATATCGAAATATCTGTATATCGTAAGAATAGAGAGTGAGTTTTCTCTTTTTTTCTTACATAAGTTTCTATAATTGATTACTTACACATATGATAATTTGTTTGCAGGTTTATCCTTATACTTTGCATTACCACGACACGCGTTTGGTGAGGTGCAGCGTGTTCTATTTCCGAGATATTTTACGATTAACGCATGCTTGAGTCTCACCACTCTCCTCATATTCGTCAAACACCATCCGACGTGCACATGGGACGCCGAAATTGCTATTCAGGTGAGTAGATAATATCTTAAAAATTAAAGGCAGATTTTTCTTTTACATACATAACATATACATTTTTTAATAGATATAACTTTTCAGAGATTTGACTTTTTCTTAATTTAATTTTTCTACTTAATTTTAAAATTATTAAAATTGAAAAGAGAGACGAATAAAATTATTTAATGCTATTCGTAGGTCGGTGCGATGTCCGGAGCCTTCTTCCTGGAATTGTTAATTCGTCTCTACCTAACACCTCCGCTGCTCCAGTTGATCGTGCTGAAAAACAACTTGGAACGCGCGGCAGGTGTTGGAAACGAGATTGGCGGTTACAACACCGGACCGCTAAAAAACTGCCCGCACTACTTGAAGATTCATCAAGCGTTCCGCCGCGTACACGTGTCTGTCGCCATGGGAAACATGCTCACCATGGGATGCACGATTCTTCACCTTTACTATATTGCGAGTAAATTATGTGTTCTGTAAGCAATTTCGAAAAATTTGTATACTCGATTTTTCGAGAGTTTAAAGAAAATCCTCAATAGAATCTGGAAAAGTGTCTTATACAATGATCACATAAAGTATCGGCGAGTTCAGACACTTCGCGATGCAAGATATGATCTTACCTGCCATTAAAGTTACTCGCGATAATAGATTACATAAATCTTTCAATTACTTTGAATTTTACGTCTCGAGGATATCGAGAATTGTAGTATTCTAGTATTGAGTATTCTAGTATTCAGTATTCTAGTATTCAGTATTCTAGTATTGAATATTCTAGTATTGAGTATTCTAGTATTGTATTCTATTAGTCTGAGTTTATTTTATATTGAAATAGAGTAAACACACTCAGCGAAGTCACATACAATAGTTGTTATTTACGCGATATAAATTCACATGTTGTTATTTTGAGAGAAAATCAGACCGAGACGAGAGGATAAAAGATGAATTTTAACATTTCTCGTAAATATATGATCTGCTTACAATTCGTTTGTAATATAAATTATTAATGAAAGTAAAATGCGAAATGCGTGCATGTATAATTTGTGAGTGTTCGAGATTGAGTGGATGTAATTTATTTTGTCGACATTAGAAAGAAAAATCAATGCTTTTATATAAATAATGTCTCGCATAAAAATATATACAGATTTACTTGACTTAGAGGATAGACATGTATAAAAATATTATATACATATATTCAAAGTCTTTTAAGGCATAGATTCTTGCCAAAGCATATTTCTTTTCTTATATTGATCCGTGAGAGGATAATTAAGCTCTTGCATTACATTATAAAAATGTATTGATACAGATAAAAGTATTCCGTCTATGACCGAGAAGTTATCGTGGTTTTCTTGATAATGCTTAGAAATTTTTAAAGATTTTCTATCGAATAGTTTCATGAATATAATAAGATCACTGCTTATTACATTGAAGGCGAAAGTATATTTACTCTGTATCAGAGTTAATAATATTTATTGCACTAGGAAAAAAATTGCAAACTAAAAAAATCATGCATACACATACACACGCGCGCGAAATGTCAGTCTAGACCAAAATAAATGCGAAAAAAACGCATTCATTTTATATAATTGACCGAATTATAAACTCATACAGAGCTCATTATTGTAAATAATTGCATATTGTTCGTTTAACATTTGTAAATCACACGATATTTCATATAATAATACATAAAGCATGCATGTTTTTTGTAAAAATTTTACTCTTATTAATATAAATACCTTTCTACATATATGTGTCAATTCTGATACATAATTCAATAATTTCTATGTAATATTGAAATTATTAATTATTAATTTGAAATTGTTAATAAATATTATTACATAATGGGTCTCTTTTAAATTAACTTTTAAATTTTTACATTTTAACATAAATAATTTTAACATAAATTTTTACATTTTAAACTTTTAAATTAACTTGTTAATTTGGTATTCATATCATTGATGATGTAATCATTGATATATATTCGTCGGGAGTGTTATTATATAATATACAATACATCTTGAAATATCAAAAATTTACACTTATATAAAAATCTGTACATTACATACTAAAAATTGCGAGTAATCACAATAACTTGATCACATTCGAGGGAATTAATGCTACAACCACGCTATATTATATGGTATTACATATATACTGTTATTGCAATAACAATTAACTATAAAATTATATCGATGTTTATACTTAACGCAATTTAAAAACCGTTTTTTCAACTATTAATGATTGATTAATTATATATCGATACAATTTATGTAATATTTTTATAAATGTATATACATAGTTAAAAGACGCAAAAATTGAATGTTGCTATTTACAGCCATTCGCTCAGAATATATTTTAAGTTAATATAAAAAAAAATACTAATTCTTTATCATTCGCGCATTTAAATTAAAATTAAAAATAATTATATTTTAATGAGAGATTCTTAATTTAAACTCGAAGAATCTCGGCTGCTTTATTGTAACAAATGGCTATCCAATCGGGCTGCGTGGCGCCCCACTGAATCTGATTAACTTCACCTTCTGCAGCAGTGTAAGCAAGTATAGGATCTTCTATCGCTCTTGGCATTTGCTGTATATCCCAAATCAATGCTTGATTATCATCACCAGCAGTGCAAATGTGACATGACGAATGTGGGGCCCAAGCTATACCATTAACGCTGGCTCTATAACAAAGCAATTAATTGAAGAAATATTCAATACGAGAAATGAAATATCTCTGTATAATAATATGACATAAGTAACAATCGTGAATGAATGAGTTTTATATTGACCTGTGATTACTTAATCTTGCGACTGGCGTGCATGGTACACGAACATCCAGGATAATGACTTCGCATGCGTCCATTGCTACAGTAGCAAGATAATTTGGATCCTGCTTGTTCCATGCTAGTCGCAATAGCGGAGTGTGTTGCGGATCCTCGTAGATTATCGTCGAGTGCTCCAAGTGTCGCAGATCGAACATTCGCACAGAACCATCAGCACCGACAGACGCGAACATGTCGCGACCACCTCCGGCGCGGCTAAATGCAATGTCGTATACTTCTTTGTCATGAGCAATCAGCTGTGTTTTTACATGACCCGTAACCATGTTTACTCTGCCCAACATCTGTCCTGTTTCTAAGCCCCATATAGTGCAAGTAGTGTCTATACTAGAAGTGCCGATAAGATTCGGATCTACCTCGTTCCAATCAAAGGACGTAAGTGGCGCACAGAAATCAGAATTCTTATTGTTATTTAAGACACATTCCAAACGAGTCTCAGGTTCGGCGGCACGCCACACTCTTAAATAATCACCAGATGTGGCAAGAAGATCGGGAAATAAACCTGTATAAATAAACAAATATTTATTTATTTGATTATCAATAGGACCCAGAAAAGATAACAAATTAAAATAAATGCAAATACCTTTGCTATCTGGTATCCACATAATTTTTGTAGTTGGATAAGGATGATCAAATGTACTTTTAGCACTAAATTCAGATGTCTCTTCGTCCAGCGAAACAATTTGTACTTTATTGTTGTACTCTTCCACAAAACTTCCCAATGCTAAACGAAATCTTTTATCAGGCCTCACTGACCAGTTCATACTGTACAACGGCCATGGGGCTTCATACTTGTAGATTTCTTTTCGCTTTGGTGGAACAGTGTGCATAGCCATGATTAAGCTCCAATATTCTTATCCTGATTACACTGAAAGCAATTAACTTAGAAATTTTAAACGTATTCATCTGAATTATTATTAATATAAATAAATAAATATTAAAATTATTGAGATCAAGAAGCAAAACTTGTTTAAATTTGTCAACTAACCTGATGAATATGTATGTGTTAAAGGGAAATAATTACTGAGAATGTATAACCTGACAAAAGTTTAAATTTTTATAATACTCATATCGCTGGAAAAAATGAAATCATTTAGATTGAAAAAAATGTGCAGGTCCACACATTCCGAATAAAAACAGCGGAAAACTACACAAAACTTTCACAAACGTTTCGACTGCGGCTAATATTTCGAGGAATAAAATGGCGTCTCTTAGGGATTTTCGTAACTAATCTCGATCCGAAATCCTTTAAATTTTTTTTCTGAAAATTTTAATTTTATCTTTTTCAAACTTTCTTCACATATATAATTAATCATTCATAACATGCAAAATCTCCACAAACAACAGGTTTGTTCAGCACGAACAAACAAACTTTTTGCACTAGTGTACACTGACTGATAGAAATCTCTTCGTTCCAATTGGCTAATCAAATGCTTCGAAATATTTGGGAGTGATTGTCACTCAGACCCAATGCTTATTGGCTAGTTGAAAATAAAGACTTTTGATTGATCTAGTGCCCCTATTCTAGGGACACTAGACCAATCAAAAGTCTTTATTTTCAACTAGCCCAGAATAGGGACACTAGACCAATCAAAAGTCTTTATTTTCAACTAGCCTAGAATAGGGACAGTAGACCAATCAAAAGTCTTTATTTTCAACCAGAGAGAAACCTGAGAGCGGCCACCAGCCTCGACGGGCACATTTCTCGATGCTTGACGCGCCGTCTGACAAAGTGGACGTGAACTATGTCCATTACGCTCGGTAACGAAACATGGTTTGTGTCTATGATATGGGTTCATGTCCGAACTATTCAGAGGTGGACAGTCGGATAAGAATCGATAATTCATCGTTCTGTTTTTGTCTCATCAATGACAGACCACGCGACTGCCACGCGACGAGCTTACGATTTTGCTTTTCTCTTTCACTCGTCGCGCTTTCACGTTCTTCGTTATGATGTAATAACGAAATGATCTTCACATAATCCTAATTTTTTAAGGGTATTGGCAGACAAGTTTTCCAACTTTGTATGTCCTGTAACAAAAATACAACACATTATGAAAATTACGATTACATGCTTACTTCAAGCTGCCATAGCAATTGGACATGAACCATAGCTCAGATACGAACCATGTATTATTATCGAATGTAATGGATTTAGTTGACGTCCACTTTGTCAGGCGGCGCATTAAGACAATGTGCCCGTTAAAGCGAGGTGGCCGCTCTCAGGTTTCTCTCTGGTCATATCTGTCAACAGCGTGGAGGCGATGCGATGCGCATGCGCTCAACGCTGATTGGAGCTGACCGAAGCCGACCGAGCGTGCACAGAGAGACTGAGAGATGTCGTGGCTCGCTTTATCCCTGGAAGTGATACTCCCTCTATGAACATTAACAACAAAATATGAACTACAAAACAAATGTCCACGAAGGTTCTCAGAGGATAACATATATGTCCCTCTGATAATATAAATAATATAAATAAAAATATAAATAATTTAATTAATAATAATTTATTATATAAAAATATTAATATGTTCTCTCTTTTCCTTGCTATTATTTATATTATATATTTATATTATATATTTATATTATATGTATAAATATTACATTTAAGTGTGAGTCCAAGAAGCAAATTTCGGATATTCACTGTAAGTCAGCCGCTCTTCGGGCGATCGGGACGAGATTTAAACGGTAGTGCCGCGAAATGGTGTAGAATTTTATGCAAAAAGAACGAAATCGCGTCTGGAAGTCGAGATATAAATTCGCTGTTTTTCGTCTGCGCGCGGACAGTCGAAATCGTGCACGACGCCGCGCATGTTGCCTGCCTATCTCGCGCGATATTCACTGTAACGCGGCGAGTAAAATGGCAAGCCGAATGTAATCGTTCGATTAATTGATTAAATACTTATATATACCGAACGAAAAGATGAATCGGAATGCAATCGTTCGATTAATTAATTAAATATAGATACTACGATCGCGGCGAAGCGGTGGACGCGTCGCTCTCCGAAACATGATGGTGGTTTGCGATATATCGCGATTGTTCCGTGATACATCAATCGTTCATAATTAATTAATTTAAAATAAAATATACTTCTATTTAAAATGTCGCGTGTATATATAGTACGCAAAATATTTCGGCAGAGAATTATCAATTAATATCATATGTTTGGCCTTGACGACGTATAGCAAGCGGCTATACATGTCATAGCTTTGCCATCATTCACACGGTGACACTCGAATATAGAAAAATATTTAACAACATGATAATAAAGTAAATAGCATTAAGAGCCCACAAACCAATTCGTTTCTTATAATTTATATTATCAGGAGAATATATTTTGCGAGGAGGTCCATGATGCGTTGATGACCTCTTTACAAATCATGTTCTCCTAATAACGCAAACGTGAAAATTTTCGAAAATTCGTTTCTTATGATTTATATTATCAGTAGAATATATTTTGCGAGGAGGTCGATGATGCGTTGATGACCTCTTTACAAATCATGTTCTCCTAATAACGCAAGCGTGAAAATTTTCGAAAATTCGTTTCTTATAATTTATATTATCAGGAGAATATATTTTGCGAGGAGGTCGATGATGCGTTGATGACTTCTTTACAAATCATGTTCTCCTAATAACGCAAACGTGAAAATTTTCGAAAATTCGTTTCTTATAATTTATATTATCAAGAGAATATATTTTGCGAGGAGGTCGATGATGCGTTGATGACCTCTTTCCAAATCATGTTCTCCTAATAACGCAAGCGCGAAAATTTTCGAAAATTCGTTTCTTATTATTTTATATTATCAGGAGAATATATTTTGCGAGGAGGTCGATGATGCGTTGATGACCTCTTTACAAATCATGTTCTCCTAATAACGCAAGCGTGAAAATTTTCGAAAATTCGTTTCTTATTATTTTATATTATCAGGAGAATATATTTTGCGAGGAGGTCGATGATGCGTTGATGACCTCTTTACAAATCATGTTCTCCTAATAACGCAAGCGTGAAAATTTTCGAAAATTCGTTTCTTATTATTTTATATTATCAGGAGAATATATTTTGCGAGGAGGTCGATGATGCGTTGATGACCTCTTTACAAATCATGTTCTCCTAATAACGCAAACGTGAAAATTTTCGAAAATTCGTTTCTTATAATTTATATGATCAGGAGAATATATTGTGCGAAGAGGTCGATGATGCGTTGATGACCTCTTTACAAATCATGTTCTCCTAATAACGCAAACGTGAAAATTTTCGAAAATTCGTTTCTTATAATTTATATTATCAGGAGAATATATTTTGCGAGAAGGTCGATGATGCGTTGATGACTTCTTTACAAATCATGTTCTCCTAATAACGCAAACGTGAAAATTTTCGAAAATTCGTTTCTTATCATTTATATTATCAGGAGAATATATTGTGCGAGGAGGTCGATGATGCGTTAATGACCTCTTTACAAATCATGTTCTCCTAATAACGCAAGCGCGAAAATTTTCGAAAATTCGTTTCTTATTATTTTATATTATCAAAAGAATATATTTCGCGAGGAGGTCGATGATGCGTTGATGACCTCTTTACAAATCATGTTCTCCTAATAACGCAAGCGTGAAAATTTTCGAAAATTCGTTTCTTATTATTTTATATTATCAGGAGAATATATTTTGCGAGGTGGTCGATGATGCGTTGATGACCTCTTTACAAATCATGTTCTCCTAATAACGCAAACGTGAAAATTTTCGAAAATTCGTTTCTTATAATTTATATGATCAGGAGAATATATTGTGCGAAGAGGTCGATGATGCGTTGATGACCTCTTTACAAATCATGTTCTCCTAATAACGCAAGCGTGAAAATTTTCGAAAATTCGTTTCTTATAATTTATATTATCAGGAGAATATATTTTGCGAGGAGGTCGATGATGCGTTGATGACTTCTTTACAAATCATGTTCTCCTAATAACGCAAACGTGAAAATTTTCGAAAATTCGTTTCTTATAATTTATATTATCAGGAGAATATATTGTGCGAGGAAGTCGATGATGCGTTAATGACCTCTTTACAAATCATGTTCTCCTAATAACGCAAGCGCGAAAATTTTCGAAAATTCGTTTCTTATTATTTTATATTATCAGGAGAATATATTTTGCGAGGAGGTCGATGATACGTTGATGACCTCTTTACAAATCATGTTCTCCTAATAACGCAAGCGTGAAAATTTTCGAAAATTCGTTTCTTATTATTTATATTATCAGGAGAATATATTTTGCGAGGAGGTCGATGATGCGTTGATGACCTTTTTACAAATCACGTTCTCCTAATAACGCAAACGTGAAAATTTTCAAAATTCGTTTCTTATAATTTATATTATCAGGAGAATATATTTTGCGAGGAGGTCGATGATGCGTTGATGACTTCTTTACAAATCATGTTCTCCTAATAACGCAAACGTGAAAATTTTCGAAAATTCGTTTCTTATAATTTATATTATCAAGAGAATATATTTTGCGAGGAGGTCGATGATGCGTTGATGACCTCTTTACAAATCATGTTCTCCTAATAACGCAAGCGTGAAAATTTTCGAAAATTCGTTTCTTATTATTTTATATTATCAGGAGAATATATTTTGCGAGGAGGTCGAAGATGCGTTGATGACCTCTTTACAAATCATGTTCTCCTAATAACGCAAGCGTGAAAATTTTCGAAAATTCGTTTCTTATTATATTATATTATCAGGAGAATATATTTTGCGAGGAGGTCGATGATGCGTTGGTGATCTCTTTACAAATCATGTTCTCCTAATAACGCAAGCGCGAAAATTTTCGAAAATTCGTTTCTTATAATTTATATTATCAGGAGAATATATTGTGTGAGGAGGTCGATGATGCGTTGATGACCTCTTTACAAATTATGATCTCCTAATAACGCAAACGCGAAAATTTTCGAAAATTCGTTTCTTATAATTTATATGATCAGGAGAATATATTGTGCGAAGAGGTCGATGATGCGTTGATGACCTCTTTACAAATCATGTTCTCCTAATAACGCAAACGTCAAAATTTTCGAAAATTCGTTTCTTATAATTTATATTATCAAGAGAATATATTTTGCGAGGAGGTCGATGATGCGTTGATGACCTCTTTCCAAATCATGTTCTCCTAATAACGCAAGCGCGAAAATTTTCGAAAATTCGTTTCTTATTATTTTATATTATCAGGAGAATATATTTTGCGAGGAGGTCGATGATGCGGTGATGACCTCTTTACAAATCATGTTCTCCTAATAACGCAAGCGTGAAAATTTTCGAAAATTCGTTTCTTATTATTTTATATTATCAGGAGAATATATTTTGCGAGGAGGTCGATGATGCGTTGATGACCTCTTTACAAATCATGTTCTCCTAATAACGCAAGCGTGAAAATTTTCGAAAATTCGTTTCTTATTATTTATATTATCAGGAGAATATATTTTGCGAGGAGGTCGATGATGCGTTGATGACCTCTTTACAAATCATGTTCTCCTAATAACGCAAACGTGAAAATTTTCGAAAATTCGTTTCTTATAATTTATATGATCAGGAGAATATATTGTGCGAAGAGGTCGATGATGCGTTGATGACCTCTTTACAAATCATGTTCTCCTAATAACGCAAACGTGAAAATTTTCGAAAATTCGTTTCTTATAATTTATATTATCAGGAGAATATATTTTGCGAGAAGGTCGATGATGCGTTGATGACTTCTTTACAAATCATGTTCTCCTAATAACGCAAACGTGAAAATTTTCGAAAATTCGTTTCTTATATTTATATTATCAGGAGAATATATTGTGCGAAGAGGTCGATGATGCGTTGATGACCTCTTTACAAATAATGTTCTCCTAATAACGCAAGCGTGAAAATTTTCGAAAATTCGTTTCTTATAATTTATATTATCAGGAGAATATATTTTGCGAGGAGGTCGATGATGCGTTGATGACTTCTTTACAAATCATGTTCTCCTAATAACGCAAACGTGAAAATTTTCGAAAATTCGTTTCTTATAATTTATATTATCAGGAGAATATATTGTGCGAGGAAGTCGATGATGCGTTAATGACCTCTTTACAAATCATGTTCTCCTAATAACGCAAACGTGAAAATTTTCGAAAATTCGTTTCTTATAATTTATATTATCAGGAGAATATATTTTGCGAGGAGGTCGATGATGCGTTGATGACTTCTTTACAAATCATGTTCTCCTAATAACGCAAACGTGAAAATTTTCGAAAAATCGTTTCTTATATTTATATTATCAGAGAATATATTTTGCGAGGAGGTCGATGATGCGTTGATGACCTCTTTACAAATCATGTTCTCCTAATAACGCAAGCGTGAAAATTTTCGAAAATTCGTTTCTTATTATTTTATATTATCAGGAGAATATATTTTGCGAGGAGGTCGATGATGCGTTGATGACCTCTTTACAAATCATGTTCTCCTAATAACGCAAGCGTGAAAATTTTCGAAAATTCGTTTCTTATTATTTATATTATCAGGAGAATATATTTTGCGAGGAGGTCGATGATGCGTTGGTGATCTCTTTACAAATCATGTTCTCCTAATAACGCAAGCGCGAAAATTTTCGAAAATTCGTTTCTTATAATTTATATTATCAGGAGAATATATTGTGCGAGGAGGTCGATGATGCGTTGATGACCTCTTTACAAATCATGTTCTCCTAATAACGCAAACGCGAAAATTTTCGAAAATTCGTTTCTTATAATTTATATTATCAGGAGAATATATTTTGCGAGGAGGTCGATGATGCGTTGATGACCTCTTTACAAATCATGTTCTCCTAATAACGCAACGCAAAATTTTCGAAAATTCGTTTCTTATATTTATATTATCAGAGAATATATTTTGCGAGGAGGTCGATGATGCGTTGATGACCTCTTTACAAATCATGTTCTCCTAATAACGCAAGCGTGAAAATTTTCGAAAATTCGTTTCTTATTATTTATATTATCAGGAGAATATATTTTGCGAGGAGGTCGATGATGCGTTGATGACCTCTTTACAAATCATGTTCTCCTAATAACGCAACGTGAAAATTTTCGAAAATTCGTTTCTTATTATTTATATTATCAGGAGAATATATTTTGCGAGGAGGTCGATGATGCGTTGATGACCTCTTTACAAATCATGTTCTCCTAATAACGCAAGCGTGAAAATTTTCGAAAATTCGTTTCTTATATTTATATTATCAGGAGAATATATTTGCGAGAGGTCGATGATGCGTTGATGACCTCTTTACAAATCATGTTCTCCTAATAACGCAAGCGTGAAAATTTTCGAAAATTCGTTTCTTATAATTTATATTATCAGGAGAATATATTTTGCGAGGAGGTCGATGATGCGTTGATGACCTCTTTACAAATCATGTTCTCCTAATAACGCAAACGTGAAAATTTTCGAAAATTCGTTTCTTATAATTTATATTATCAGGAGAATATATTTGCGAGGAGGTCGATGATGCGTTGATGACCTCTTTACAAATCATGTTCTCCTAATAACGCAAACGTGAAAATTTTCGAAAATTCGTTTCTTATAATTTATATTATCAGGAGAATATATTTTGCGAGGAGGTCGATGATGCGTTGATGACCTCTTTACAAATCATGTTCTCCTAATAACGCAAACGTGAAAATTTTCGAAAATTCGTTTCTTATAATTTATATTATCAGGAGAATATATTTTGCGAGGAGGTCGATGATGCGTTGATGACCTCTTTACAAATCATGTTCTCCTAATAACGCAAGCGTGAAAATTTTCGAAAATTCGTTTCTTATTATTTTATATTATCAGGAGAATATATTTTGCGAGGAGGTCGATGATGCGTTGATGACCTCTTTACAAATCATGTTCTCCTAATAACGCAAGCGTGAAAATTTTCGAAAATTCGTTTCTTATTATTTATATTATCAGGAGAATATATTTGCGAGGAGGTCGATGATGCGTTGATGACCTCTTTACAAATCATGTTCTCCTAATAACGCAAACGTGAAAATTTTCGAAAATTCGTTTCTTATAATTTATATTATCAGGAGAATATATTTTGCGAGAGGTCGATGATGCGTTGATGACTCTTTACAAATCATGTTCTCCTAATAACGCAAACGTGAAAATTTTCGAAAATTCGTTTCTTATAATTTATATTATCAGGAGAATATATTGTGCGAGGAGGTCATGATGCGTTGATGACCTCTTTACAAATCATGTTCTCCTAATAACGCAACGTGAAAATTTTCGAAAATTCGTTTCTTATATTTATATTATCAAGAATATATTTGCGAGGAGGTCGATGATGCGTTGATGACCTCTTTACAAATCATGTTCTCCTAATAACGCAAGCGGAAAATTTTCGAAAATTCGTTTCTTATTATTTTATATTATCAGGAGAATATATTTTGCGAGGAGGTCGATGATGCGTTGATGACCTCTTTACAAATCATGTTCTCCTAATAACGCAAGCGTGAAAATTTTCGAAAATTCGTTTCTTATATTTATATATCAGGAGAATATATTTGCGAGAGGTCGATGATGCGTTGATGACCTCTTTACAAATCATGTTCTCCTAATAACGCAAGCGTGAAAATTTTCGAAAATTCGTTTCTTATAATTTATATTATCAGGAGAATATATTTTGCGAGGAGGTCGATGATGCGTTGATGACTTCTTTACAAATCATGTTCTCCTAATAACGCAAACGTGAAAATTTTCGAAAATTCGTTTCTTATAATTTATATTATCAGGAGAATATATTGTGCGAGGAAGTCGATGATGCGTTAATGACCTCTTTACAAATCATGTTCTCCTAATAACGCAAGCGCGAAAATTTTCGAAAATTCGTTTCTTATTATTTTATATTATCAGGAGAATATATTTTGCGAGGAGGTCGATGATACGTTGATGACCTCTTTACAAATCATGTTCTCCTAATAACGCAAGCGTGAAAATTTTCGAAAATTCGTTTCTTATTATTTTATATTATCAGGAGAATATATTTTGCGAGGAGGTCGATGATGCGTTGATGACCTTTTTACAAATCACGTTCTCCTAATAACGCAAACGTGAAAATTTTCAAAAATTCGTTTCTTATAATTTATATTATCAGGAGAATATATTGTGCGAAGAGGTCGATGATGCGTTGATGACCTCTTTACAAATCATGTTCTCCTAATAACGCATTTAAAAAAAAAAAAAAAAATTTCGCGAACAATTAATGTTCGAAATAATTTACGCATTGCCATCCGCGTTTTGTGGGCTCTTAATGCTCTTTACTTAATTATCATGTTGATAAATACATAGAGCCGTATTATTTACCAATTTATTTTGAAAAATATTTATTTCATCTTTGAATATTACAGTATCTGTCGCGATTGAATAATTTATTTATTATCAATTTACACACATAAGTATTTAATTGTTATATAGCACTGGTGCTACCGGCATTTCGTGCACATAGCACGGAACAAAACCAGAAATTGTGCAATTATATATTACCCTCTGAGAACATTCATGGACTCTGACTTTGTGGTTCATGTCCATGTTTTGAATGTCCATAGAGGGAGTATCACTTTTGGGGTCACTCCATAGCTTGGACATGAACCATAGCTCTGACACGAACCATGTATTATTATCGACTGTAATGGATGTAGTTGACGTCCACTTTGTCAGGGAGCGCATTAGGACAATATACCCGTTAAAACGAGGTGGCCGCTCTCACGTTTCTCTCTGTTTTCAACTAGCCAATAAGCATTGGGTCTGAGTGACAATCACTGTAGTCCCTAGAATAGGGACACTAAGCCATGACTAGAGAACCTCTAGGAGAGAGAATGGACAACTGATCAAGCTTTTTCATGATTGGCTGGCAGAAAATGTATCAATTTTAGTTATTGCGACGCCAATGCAAAATATGATGACACACAAATAGGACACACATGACACACATATATTAACCTATTTGTGTGTGATCATATTTTGCATTGGCGTCGCAATAGCTAAAATTGATACATTTTCTGCCAGCCAATCATGAAAAATCTTGATCACATGTCACATGATCAGTTGTCCATTCTCTCTCCTAGAGGTTCTCTAGCCATGACATCTCTCAGTCTTCTCTCTGCTTGTAGTTTGTTTTCTTCTATATATCTTATATTCATTGGCGTTTGACAAAACACCTGACCGAGATGACCGTGTGATGTGTTTACAAACATTTGTTATCTGTAAAAAGTAGTTTCGTATAGTTTTATTTTAATAATTTATTATGGCTGGAGAAGTGATCGTCGATGCGCTACCGTATATCGACCAGGGATACGATGAACCTGGCGTGCGAGAAGCGGTAAATAATAAATCATATACCCCTCTTTTATCATTGAATAAAATAAGCAACGTAATAATTGAAGGTTTTACATCTCCAAGAAGATGTAAAATAATAATAAACTCGCGTATTTCTTCTTTAAAATATCTGAAACCCAACGTTCCAGGCACTGGCGATGGTAGATGAAGAGACGCGGCGTTACAGACCGACAAAGAATTATCTAGAACATTTGCAGCCTCTGAATATAACCGCGTTCGAAACAGAAGTAATGAAACACGAGTTCGAGAGAATGCAGAATCGTTTGCCGATGGAAGTTCTTAGTATGAAACGTTACGAGTTGCCACCACCTCCATCTGGCAAGCTCAATGATTTAGCAGCATGGAACGAGAGTGTGCAAAACAGTAGTGCGCAGTTGGAGCATCAAGCCACTAGGTAGACAATGATTTCACTGACTCAGTGTGCAATCTCTTATATTATTTTTACACCTCTTTGCATAATTTCAGAATCTGTAATTTAGAATTAATGATGGACTATGGCTGCGAAGCGTGGAAATCTTATTTGGAAGTATTGGTTCAACTGGTGGGGCAGGGTCAAAAGCAATTGCAAGTATTGAGGAAAATGATTCAAGAGATTAATTGGCAGAGAAAGTCGATGCAGACTCAAGGAGGTGATAAACTGAGAGCTCTTGAAGCACAGTGGGTTGGTTTGGTGTCCAAAAATTATGAGATTGAGCAAGCCTGTGTACATTTGGAGGAGGAAATACAGAAAATTATGATAAGTAAAGAAGCTGTGGAAATTAATGATGTACCAGCGGAGGAAGGGCCTGATGTACCGGAAAAAAGTGCCACAGAAACAATGGCATTACAAATGGAGCAGCAAGAAAATCAGGATACTTAACATAATCTAAATTGTATATAATTATTAAGTAAAAAATTAAATAATGCATAGAGATAAATTGATAATGGTTTCACATTCACATTTTAATATTTATAAACGCACTAGACTTTGATAATAAAGCACAATTTATTACATTGTTGTTTACACATATCACACTTGGTTTATGCTTTTACAATATACATATGTACACGATTATCACGTTGTAATCGATACGCTTTACTGATTAACAATTTATAATTTATGTGCTGAATGCTGTTTTAAATAGGCTACTTGCGTTCGTGTATCGACACATTGCACACATTGCATAGGCCCAGCTGAGTTTTTTCTTTTTTTTTTTTTATTCTCGTTAGGATAGCATTAATATATATCATGATATAATTACAAAGCGAATGGCTAAGCATTTTTATTTTCGGCCGATTATTCGGTATAAAAAAATACGTGGATTCATTCTTCGTTTTGCGTAATGTCATTTCGCGGCGACAAAAAAGACATTAGCAATAATTGTTGGATCGTTAAGCTTGTACCCCATGTCTCGTTTTCTACCATTCAGTAACTCGATTGTCATAACGATGTCTCGCTAGCGCCAGAACTTTGAGACTGTAGTGCTATGCTTCCTTTGTAACCCATCGATTCCTCTTCTAGCGAAACTATTCGTTGCTGCATTGTTTTCACCTGCAGGTATGATAGAAAATTAAATTAACGTTCAGTACACATATATGTGTATAAAAGAAATGTGTATTTTTATGTAAATAAATTCTATTTTTATATATAATTCTTAACATATACGCATGAATGTTTCTAAAGGTAGTGTATATTTGTATGCACACGCATGCGCAGAAATAATCCAATATGGCGGCAGCCGACTAACGGATAGCGGAGTAGTTGCGTAATTTGACGAAGTGTTTGAACATTTTTAATGCAATCTTATAATGCAAGATTGAGGAGACTAATTGATAAGTGGCCAGGAAAACGAATATTCCGTGAATACCGATTTCTGCCGATATTGTTCTTCTGTGGGGCGGCCATAGAATTCTTTATGATCAATTGGCATGTGGGAGAGGTTAACTTCTACAAGACGTATAAACGTCGAAAAGTAGAGGAGCTAGTAGAGGAGAGACTACGGCAGGAGGCTTGAATTTACACTTTCTACCAAGATATTGACATATTGACGTATAATGCCAGCTGGACTATCTTGGCCACGCTACATTACGTTTTGTTCAGTGGCAATGATTACAATGCTATCCGGCGCACAATGGGTTCATCAAATCTACAGACCGCTCGACGATCTGGAGGATCTCGTCGAACAGAGATTAAAAGAGAGACGGAAGGAGCTACAGAAGAAATAACTTTATAGAATAATATATTAGCATATAATTAATCACTTTTCTTGTGAATATCGAGTGATTAATAAAGCAGATACTTCACCTATATTTAATCATACCTGCGCAGTATGCCTATCTACCATTTGCAGCATCTGTTGCTCCACCCTCTTCAATCTAGATTGATATTTTTTCTTGGACTTTTCCAGAGTTTGAACTAATGCGCTAAAAAGGGAACAGAAAATTCTTATTTTCTTTAATACAAATGCATAGAAAATACTTTATGAATGAATATTGTACAATGACTTACCCGTTTGCTCTTTTCAAATCGTTGATAAGTTCAGCGGATTGTTGATGCCTGAGCTCAGAATTTTTATTGACTTCGTCCAAGGTCGAAATCAATTCCTGCAGACGTTCCTTCAGTCTTGCCTCTCTGCCTAGCGCTTCGATTAGTTCAGACTCCATCCCTTCGCTCTCATTGTCGCTTAAACCGCGATCCTACATGCATTTTTATTTAATCAGCGCAAGAAGATAAAGAATTTTAAAAATACACGAGAGACACGATACCTTGTTTGTCGCCATCGCGAGCATGGCTTCCGCGTCACTCAATTGACCCTGGAGATGCTGTATGGTAGCGTGTTGAGCCGCAATCTGCGTGTCCCGTGCGTTTAACTTCAATTCTATGGTGGCGCGTTCCTTTTCCAGAAGGAATACCCTAGCGCGTAACTCAGCCTTATCTTCTCGCATGGCCATCAATTCCTAAGTAATTATTAAAGATCTTTGTAAAAATAAAATATTCTCAAAAGTTTCGATGACTTAAGTCTAAAAATCAAATTTTATAAATATATTTTATATATATTTTAAAATCTTATAAACTTTATTCCACTTTTCTTCACTCAAATACTGACTTGCATAAGTACGGCAGTTTCCAAATCGAGTTTCCTAGCTTCCGCTAAAGAGATGGTATTCTTTGAGTTCAGAGGTTCCGCGTGCACGCTCTCCAACTCGACCGCCGTCGATCTCACCATCGTACGTTCTCCCTTCAACCTGCTAATATGTCTCCTGAGTCGTTGCTCGTCCTCTACGTTCCACGTTACTTCCGATCTATCGAGAAAAAAAATTATACATCACACAGATACATACGTATATATTGTGCGCGTTGTAAAGTAATACGCACTCGTCCGATAAGACCATGCTGTCTTCCCACGGAGCACCCAACGTATTAGTACAGTCGTTTTCGAGTCGATTTAAGACATGATACGCAACATTTTCGGCCGCCCTTCTATTATCGATCGTCACGTTGCTCCTCTCGGTGGAAAGTCCAATTTCGCTCTCCAACAGAGCAACGAGAACGTCATAGGCTTCGATAGCACGATCACTATACGAAAGCGCGAGTCGCAATGCCGTCGCGTTCGATTCATACTTGCCGACCAATAAACTCAACCTGCAACGCAACGGGAAAAGATCACCATGTGATAAAGATCATACGTGTTGCTGTCATTTTGAAGATGTACCTATCGCATTGCGCTTTGCTCTCGTGCAACGTGAGAGCGAGAACCGCATTGTTTGCCCGCGCGTGCTCGAGTCTGCTGTTCAATCGCTCCGTCTCGACTTCAAACTGCTTCTCAGAGCCGTTTAGTTCCTGCAGGTTTGATTGCTCCAGAAGATCCGATACGAGATGTTCGGCGACCATGGTGGAACATACCTGAAATATGTCGGCGCATAAGCATTGCGCATCGCGTAAAGTTAAGAGAAAGGAAAAATCAGGAGACGAAAATCAATAGACGATATTCTTTATAAGTTAAAAATCTGGCCTACTCCGAAATTAGTGATGTCCGGACCGGTAATGTGCCTCTCGTCCGTTCTTCTCAATCTTACTCTCTCTGCCATTTTAAGAACCGGCGGTTCCTCCCTCGTTACGCTCTTCGTCGGAGGTGTTTGTAACGGTGGTAAAAGCGGCGAGCATGGCGCCGTCAAAGGTTCCGGCGAGCTGGTGTTACCCCTTGTCTACGGATAAAAGAAACAATGTATAAATAAGTGAAAAACAAAAAAATATTATATGATTGCTTCTATTATCTAATTTCTTTCATCAAAATCTTAAATATCTCTATCTACTTTATCAAAATATGTACGAAATAAATATTTTTTTTTCATATATGTGTCTATAGTCTGATGTAAAAGATTGCCCCAAACTTACTCTGAGTTCTCGACGCGGCGAATCACTGCCCGTCGTCTGCTTCTGATTACCGGTCTGATTCTTAAAATGAGCCAATTGCGTCTGCAAGCTCGTAATCTCCGCTCGTAATGCCGTGATCTCCTCTTGCAACGTCGCGACGGCAACGCTCTGACACGACATTGCCTGCTGTGTCGGTTCCGGAGTGGGCAACGCGGCTGGACTGTCAAGTTGTTCCCTGCCATTCTAAAAGTAAAATTGTATAATTATATAATTAGTTTTTATTAATTGGTATTAAGATATAAAATATCATTGTATACATGGGATATACGTATATTAGATATCTAGCAACACGGGACCGTACAACAATTCATTTTTGTTTTAAAAACTTCTCTTCACCTCGGTCGGCCGATTCTCATCCTCGCAGCAACTGGAATCAGCATCCCCCAAGGTACGATCACCGTCTCCTTGGATGTCTCCTCCGCCCTCGCTTTCCTCTACCGGATTAGTGATGGAACCTTCGGCATCCCTGCTCGTCTCGACCTCTGCGCATTAAAGAACGATTCTCAGATCGCGGCTTCAAACGATCGGTACATTCGGAATTTCGCGCAAAGCTTCCCCGCAATCGCGATTCGGAGAGATCGCATCTACTCTGTCAGCTCGTGAGTTATTTATCGAAAGAGCAATCGCGCCGGGAAGAAGAACGGTCGTTTCTCGCGACGCGAGGTATGCGAGTCTCTCCACGAGAGAAGGAGAGAAAGAGACTCGGCTCTTCTTCTCGGTAACTCGAGAGGAAGGACTGGGAATCGCGCGCGACACCGAGAGAGCTATTACTATCGTTATTGTCGGAGACCGAGAAGAGCTCGTTGATTGCCTCTCCGAGAATTGCCCCGCGTTCCCCGGAGTATTGGTCGTGACACTCGTCAAGGCTCTCTTTATCCCCCTCTCCGGAGAAGGAAATCGGTACGCGGACGAGCGACGAGCGACAAGCGTCGTCCGTCGTTGCCAACATCTTACCGGATTCGTCCTCCTCGGCAATTACGGTGGCGCGATGCCGCTCCAGCTGTCTGCCGAGTTCGGCGATGACGGAATGCAACTCGGTGAGCCGCTCCTCGTGTCGCGCCGCTTGCTGCTCCGCCCGCTGATCGGCGCGGGCCGCCTGCACCTCCGCCCGCATCAGCGCGGCCTCGGCTGCCTCCCGCGCGCGAGTAGCCGCCACCAGCCGCGAGTTCAGCTCGGCCACCTCGGACCGCAGAGAGGAGAGCGCGGCCGCGTGCAGCTGCGAAATTAAATTCCTCTGTCCATTTGATTCTTCCAATTTTCAATGTTTAATTACAACAAATTCTTTCATTACTATTACAACGTAAAATGTGCGTTGTCTGTATTAATCGTTGATAAGTCTGGTGTACTGCATATTTAATATTTTATCGAGACATTGAATATTTATAAGAGACAGGCGTTTATAATATACTTGTACACAATTCGTACTTGACTTATCGACGAATTGCTGAAATTGCTTACAATATTATTAATATAAGAGGAAAATTATCAAGAGAGAATTTAAAAAAAAGATTCCCAACAAAATTCCATGAAAATTCCCATTTTCCAGATAAAAAAGAAATTCCTGAAAATTCCAGATTTTCCATGTTTTTTTCAGGGAACAGATACCCTGTAATAGCATAGATAAAATTTTATTTTATTGAAAGCTAAGATCTTGTTTGTAACAAACTCTAACTGTATGTCTCGATACAATTTTATTAATAATTGATGATAATTAATAGATAAATATTTCAAACTTACATTTACGTGGATTAATATAATTAAGTAGACTGTAATTTTCATTATACTATAAGTAGTATAGTATCATAACGTCCTCGCAATGTAAATTAAAAATAATCTTGATGCGTAAAATAATGTGTAGAATATTTTTGCGCGTCGCGTGAATCAGCGCTTAATTGGTTTACTAATTTACATATAGTGATGTAACGTGCTGAATGATTAATTAGTATCGCGATTAGATTTCTCGGTCATTAAAAAAAAATGAAAGCAAATATGAATTAACATCTATTTCTATTTAAAAATCCTATTCTTAAATATAAATTTAAATAAAAAAATTAATTTCTTAAAATACAGCACAAATATTAATATTATATATATATATATATATATATATATATATATATATATATTATTAACATATAAATATAACAAACATAAATTTTATCACAAAATAAATCATTTATCGAAAAAAAATGTACTTAAATTAAATAAATAATATAATTCATTCCCACGAAATTGAACAATTAAAATTTACACAGTTAAATTCAAAACTACTTTACAAATTCTAAAAATTAAATAATAAATTATAAAAATTGGTGTTAATTTATTAATTAAAAAATTTTAAATATTATTGAAAGATTTAAAATTACTAATTTCATTGCTGTTAAAACTGCACCAACCATTTATAGATAAAAATATAAATAGCTTGTATAGTTTGTAAAAAACGTGTTTATCATAGATGCAAATCAGAAAATGTTTCTTGACTTCCTCTTCTCGCAAATGATCGCGATTTCCTTTTTTATCCGCGTATACGCGGGAAATCCGCAGAGAAAGAATCTGTCCTTCTCACGCGCAGCCACCCGTGTCGGACATTACGAGACATCAACAATTATCGACTGCATGATTACAAAGCGATTCGTGGAAAGGAAACGAAGAGGAGGTCGCGGTGCATAAGAACAGCCGGACACGCAACGATACGACCATTCGTTTCCGAAATATCGTCGGCGCGGCATTGATCTTGACAGTGATCATCTATAATCCTCGATTTTGCGCACAAAAAGTTCAGGTAAATTTCTTGTTTATATTTATAATTTGTCATACAAATTTTATGTATCATTTTAAGATTTTTCTATATAATTTAGGTTTTCTTCCGTATATTTATTAAAATTTTTTAATTTATTATATTATACATGCTGTATACACATATGTATATTTTATTTTGTTTTCGTTTGTATTTAAAATATTCTCGCAAAAATATTGCCCTAAAATAAATTTCTTATTCAAATAATCAATATATACGTCATTCTTGCTTTATTTTCACAAGGATACTTTTGCATATATGTCATATATATGTCAATATCCACAAATATTCGAAAATGTATGAGAATGTATGAGAAATGCATCCACACAAATTCGCGAAAGGCACAACAGATCTCCACATATATCATTACTATTTTCTATGTAATAATATATACATTATATCTGCAAAGGTGAAATTAATCAATCACGATGAAGTTAATGTCTGCTCTGATGATCATTGTTGTCGTACTTTCGACGGCAATTGCGGCAGACGATGATGGCTACATTCATTTACCGGGGAAAAATTGCGAGGACGCACCGCCTTGTCCCGATGGCAGACCCTGCAAAATGGCACCACCCCATTGCAACGTCGGTACCTGCGGTAAGGATCCGGTGCCAACATGCGGATAGAAACCCTAAAAGCGTGCGGAATCGAGGACAGATTTGTCGTTCATTTATATCTTTATGTATTCTGTTCCCTTCCCTTTTACGTATGCAATAAAATGTTATTTCAATAGAGAAAAAAATTGCGCTAATTAGCTAAAAGATTTATGCTAATTATATGTAAGATAGCGATTAACGGCAAGGAATAACGGAAATTGCGGAAATTGCGAAATCGCGACGCGATATGAGACGGAGAACGTTTTGACGTAAAAACGCACGTTCCGGTGAAGACCGGCAATTTTCGACGTTTCATTCACAAAGGATCCCCTCTCGTCCTCGGTTAAGGTCAGTGTGTGCGTGTGTGTCGGTCCAAGTGCAAACATGGGGGACACGATGGCCGGAGTGTAATTCAAACAAAAAGCAATCAAGGATTCAATTACAAGGCCGCGCGCACATACGACTGGCTCGGCGGTTCGCAGTTTCATCGGCGAGTAAGGTCACGAACGAAGAGATTCGATTACCGAACTCGCCTTCGGACACGTCGAATCGCTCACTCGGGCACAAATTCGCAATTAGTTTACATACAGTAATTTCCATATTTCGCGCGTTATTCCATTTCTTGCGCTAACTTAAAAATCCTTGCGACAATAATAACAGACGCAATTAGAAAACACGATTAGCGTTTCGTGGACGCAATAGTAATAAATCAAATTCAATTATTTCATTAATAAGACGAAAAATAATATTTAACATATAAATATTTGCGACGTCGATTGCTAAATGCAAAGTTTCTTTATAAAATGGCGCAAGATAGAAGTTTCTTTTCAACAATTTCATCTACTCAAACCCTTTAAAAAAATTCCTTGAGAATGTCCCTGATGTTGCAAATATTTCCGTTCAATGTTTCAAATTAAGAGAATATTTTAAAGTTTTTTTTTACATCTTCTTAAAATAATATTTTTTATCGTATAAATTTTTTTAACAATTTTCACTCGTAAAAAGAAAAAAATACAGTCATTTAAATTTCAAATGCTAGTTTTGCAAACGTACCGAAAATAACTGTATAACTTTTGTGAGATAAATATTTTTCACGTGCACATTTTTATTATTTAATCATTAAAAAATATAAGAAAGAAAATGTATTGCATATTTAACATTTTGTCAAGATATACATATATAATCAGGACAAAGATATACATTTATAATATATTTTTAGCACGCATATAATTCACTTGGCTTGCCGATTATCATTGGCTTGCCAATAAACTTGTGAAAGAGAATTGAGATTTTATAAAATTTCATGAGAGAGAGAGAGAGAGAGAGAGAATGTCCTGATTTTTCCAAGTACAAAAGAAATCCAGGATTTCCATATTTTCCCAAGGAATACACGTCCTGTTTAAAACATTCAAAAATCGCGTTTCGATTGTAGTACAATGTTCCTTGTAAAGTAACTTTCCATGTTGACGTAAAAAAAAGAAAAAAAAAGAAGAAACAACTGCGCGCAAAAGCCAGTCGTTGGCGCAAAGGTGGTAACAAGAATCTCTGGACCATATACCATTAACCTACATCTCGAAGCCAGTGGCATACAAATGACGGCGTCTTATATCGCGCGAGATATTAGATATGACACGTGAAAAAAGAGCGAGACAGAAAAATTGAAGACACTGAATATTTCACGGTCCAACAAGCTCTACGAGCGATGTCTTTCTCATTGATACGTACGAGTCATTTCATTTTTTATTCAGAAAAAAAAGTGCAATCGTACAACGTGCTTCCAGCAAATAAAATATCTTTCCCGTTAATATTTCTCAACTGGAAAGACGCGCACTGTCCAATTAAATTGGACGTAATGATGTATAACGTAATGTACAAACCATGCAAATTAATATTATATCAATATTATAAATGTAAGAAACGATTTCAAGTATTATAAAAATGCTAGTCATTAACATGAATGATAAGATATTTATTTGCATTATAAAATCTTTCAAACTTTTCTTTTAAAATTTTAGGCCACTCTGGACCATTTTTTCGACTTTCAATTTTTCTTTTAGATTTTCAAGGATTTTTTCTTTGAGTGCTTTGATTCTCTAAATTGATCTACATTTCCAATAAATAGCTGTGTTAATATTCGTCAATCAGTATTTTAAACAATTCGGCTGGACGCGATATTTGACAAGAATTTCTAAAATTGTGTGCACATCCTATCAAACGTACTGTTAGACGATTAGTCTGTTGGATTTCATGATTCGCGCGTATTTGCCAGCAACGCATGAGCGAAGATCCATTAGAGTGCGGAGGGAAAAGGAAAATTCTCATCGTATAATTTGGTCTGATCCTCGTTCCTCGATTCAGGCCGTTGTCGATCGTTTCCGCGATCGTGGCATGAAATTCCACGGCAGTTTCACGCAAAATTCCTTCCATCTTGATTCTAACGCGTTCCATCTTTTCGATATCAAGATTCATCCACGATTATTTTGGACGAAGAATTCGTTCTGTCCCATCCGGGCAATTTTTTCGTGAAATAAAAAATGCCAACGATAAAATAGAATCGTGTCCTATAATATTCTTGTGCGCACCGTACGTATTTAAATCGCATCTAATCTCGAGATCAAGAACGACATTTCTGTGAAAGTTATCTCGACGATAATTTTACATCTGCATGAAAATAAATATATTTTATATGTAACATTCCGGAAACGCAAAAGTATCTTATCTACGTCATAAAAGTGCTTTTTACATTTCAACTTTTCAAATTACACGTTCAACGTGGTTCATATATCTCTAAAAGTAGTCCAGATAGTATCTTGGCATATATCAGACTGCGTTTTAACTGGCGTTTCAGCTCCGTTCGAACTTCCTTTTATCGGATATTGCGTCAAAGTAATTTTCGCCAAAGTTACGCCTTCGGTGGGGAGAAAGAAGCGACGAAAGTTTTCTTAGTCGCGAGATTAGATCGAGAAAAAATTTGTCGAAAAATCGAGGGTGCGGGTGAAACGCGGATCCGTAGAGACACTAATAATGAAAGTTGCAATGTAACGCAGCCGGGATACCGTCATAAATATTAGAACCACGCAAAAGCGTGAAACAAACGCTTAATCTGCTCTCTCGGTGAAATTGTATTGGATGAAGAATGATTAAAGTTTGTTTCGTCATAAATATATACAGGTACAAAGATATTTTTCTTCATTTGGAGAGACTTTCCAAACTTAAATTGCATTACTTGTACGATAATTGCGTAACATTTGCAACGATAATTAAAATTTTTTCCAATCATGGCAAAATTGACGTAGAATTTTTGTCGAGTATCGATTGCGGACAATCGCGACAAAGGGCTTCGCGAAATTCATTATTCGCGAATACGCAAAGCCACTGTCGGATTTTGCCGCGTCGGCTCCTCTCATTATAACTGACGTGCAATTTATCGAGTAAAAGTTCTTTTGTGTTTTCGCTCGTGTATGACTGACGGCCGCGGGACGGTGATTTATCGTCGCGCGCGAGCGCGATTGTAGAGTCGCGGAAGCCTGAAAAGTCTGCCTGCCTTATCGAGTCGTTGACAGGTTTTCCTGCGATGCGGCGCATGCCAGGCATGAGACGTCGCACGAATGCGAGCGTGGAAAGAAGTCGGCTCCGAATGGTAAGCGATAAATCAGTCGCCGAATCCAGCGCGAATCTTTGCGATAAATGCAACGATGCGAGCGATGCGATAGCTCGACGATGAAACGACAATTTTTAATAAGATCCTCGTCGTTGGACGCATTATCGAAGCGATCGTATCATCTCGAGCGATGAAATGAAACGTTAAAAGAATTGTGTAAGTATAAATCGCATACTTTTATCAAATATGTTACGGATATGACACGGATTCGCGCGAGCTTACTTTTATTTTTATTTTCCTTTATCCTCTCCCTCGTTTCGAGATTCGGTTGGGAAAACTTACTGCATTTTGCTTATCCTTGTTATCGGCCTCGACCTGTATAGGCACAGTCTTATCGGCTCGGCGATCACCGGGGCAACAGAGCCACGACCTAGACCTGATGAGTCCCCGGGGCTCTTCCTCCTCGTCCTCGACCGCCTCCTCGTCCTCCGCGGTCGCGCAGTGAACGTAGACGAGGTCGCCGCGACGCGGCGGCGGCTCCAGCACGGCCTCCTTGGCGGCCAAGGCTGACACGTGGCCGGAAAACATCTGCACCGGGTAGCGCGGCGATTGTTGATGCTGCTGGAGCTGTTGCAGCTGCGCGTGCTGCCGGTGCAGGTGATCCACGTAGTAGCGCGGCTCCGCCGAGCCATTGTTTACGGCTACCGCGAAGCCCGCCACGTTGAATTCCGAGAGCTGGGAGCTGCTGGCGACCCGGCACCTCAGGAAGGCGGCATCCTCCGCCGTTCCGCGCGATGTAATCTCGATCGATGGCGATCGGGACCGTCACGGATCGCCGATCGCGCCCGCGGTCGATGAGGAGCCCCTCTTCTTCTTCCTCCTCTTCCACTCTTCGTCGAGATTTTCGTTTAATTTATTTTCGATCGATTTATTCCTCTCCGCTTACAGCACGCCCATCTGACAAGAGACCGCGCGGCGGATGTTGCGGTAATCCCGGCGCGCGAGGATGGCTTCCCGAACTCGCTCGATCGAGTTTTATAGCGGGATTCGCTGGCCGGAAGACGCGAGGAGGAAATATGTTGATGAATGCCTAACGAACGCTTTGTTTATCCGAGGCTAGTACCGTCGACGAATATAACGGAGGTACGCGCCGCTGGATGCGCACCGTTTCGCGAGTTAATGCAGCAAACGAGTGTATCCGATGCGGACGTTTGATCCAAGTATGTGTAACGCGCGCTACCTGTACCATATGTTCGTTCTACATTCGCGAATGTATGTGCATGAATAAAATATATTTTCGAATAAAGAGAGATAGAAAGAGAGAGAGCAAGAGAGACGAAGAGATTCTTTCCGTAAATAAAACTACAGAATGGGTCTCGTTTACCAGCTCTGGGAGTGAACTACCGCGAGTCGCGGATAGAATTCGATAAAATAGATACGCTACGCGTTACAGCGCGGGCTACATCGATGCTACAACATTTCGCACATGGTATTGATCGACTTCTATTTTCGACTCTCGGTACTACGTATATTTTTCGAGCATTCCTCGTTTGCTAGTCCACGGTACGGCTTTGCGCATGGTCTAACAATGTTAGCCGACGTCCAAATCGATACTCGTTTCCGAAATAGTATATTTGATCAAAGTCACATGATTGTAATACGCGATAAATAAATCGTCGATTAAATTTGCGTTGGAAAAATACACACAATCACAATTTTGAGCAAATTAAAAAAGCGTCTGTATACACGTATATAGCTAGATTAATGATATACGCTCGTCTAATTCAGAGATTTTAACGAAGATTGCAGCAATTAGCGAATTTACGAAAAAGGTTCGACAGATTCTTCCATTCAGCCGCAATCCCTTGGTCGACATTTTTTTTTAACGTTTAACGAGCTCGCCGCGACACGAGGGCGATTCGTTAATTATTCATTAGTGTTTCCGCGAAACCGTGAAATAATATTTCAAAGAGAAAGAGAGAGAGAGAGAGAGAGGAAGGGATCGAATAATTACTTTTGGAGGAGGAAACTTTCTCGGAAAAGAGAACAATCAAACGTCATCCGCCAAAAATGTGTAAAATATTCAATGCTTTTTAAAACACACACGTCGCGATTCGTGTCGCATTAAAGTTTGAATGCGATTTATCTACTCGTCGCGGAAACTATATTTCCGCAGCAGCGATCGATGCGAACTCTTTCCCCCTTTCGTGTACAAGACTTGGCGTCGACGTGACCGGTTTATGTTACGTCTCCTCCCGAGCGATACTGGGCCAACGAGAAAACATTCCTTCCTTGGCAAGAGAGTTCGCGAGTCGTGGGGAAGCTTCGGAAAACAACCCCTTCTCATTCGGGTCGCAGCAACCTAATTTCAACGTTACACGTCGTTGCCTTCCCAGAGACGAATGATGGTCCGCGGAAAAGCGGACGTAAATCTTCGGACGCGAATATATCCGTGCATATGTTGCGTAAATTTTCAGTCCGCGCTCGAGATAGCTTGCGTTCCTCGCGGATGAGATGCTCGATAAACTGGCGAAATAACGAGTGCGCTCACCTAACGATGGCTAAAGTAGATACGGAAACCCCGCCCTTAATCCCCGCTCAGCAAGAAACGCGCCGTCGAGACTGTCGCGGGCTCGATTAACCCTTTCTTCGCGCCGGAGCTCATTAAACTTGAGCGAGTTTCTAGGGATGAAGTAAACGATCTCCTATTCCAAGTTAACGCCTATCCTAGAGTTACGGTAAAACTATTTCAAAAGATTTCCACATATTTCTTCTCTCGTAAAACGACACGGTTCGGTACTCAATTATTTCGAATTCTAACAGAAAATTTAAAAAACGTAACTCGAAACAATGTAGACGTCGAATATACAGTCTTTCTAAAAACATCGAGAAAAACGAGAATTTAATAAATCATCGGCTGCCCACGCGTGCTTGTTTGTCCTCGCGACACCCACGAGAATTCGCAAAGTGCGTTATCGGATTTGCATTGGCCTTAAGTAATCGCCAACATCTCCTTGGTCTAGAAGTCTTTAATTATTATTTAACTATTCAAACCCACGTTGCGGGCACATTGTGACAAGCAATGTGTACAACATTAACGAGCAAACTTTCCAATCAATAATTTAATACTACAGAACACGCAGCTTAACTTATACATTTTATTAATAAATTTTCAAACAATTGTACGAGCATTATTTGAAAATGAGTTTTTAATTTCTGGAAAAATAGCGCAAATAATGATTAATAATTTCGTACAATAACACACTAATTTTCAAATAATTGCATTATTGCAAGAAGATATGCATATATTCAATGATGCAGAAGAGAGAGAAAAAGAGAAAGAGGGAGAAGAAAAAAAAATGTTCGAGTGAATATCGAGATTCTAAAACTAAAGAGAATAGAGAAAAAGTGATATGGGACGAATGCGGATGTGATACGTGCTTCGAGACACGTTCTTATCGTAACGCAACGAGGCTCGCGCGGAAATGAAAAAATCATCGTCGTGACGATGAAATTCCGGAATTTCGTGGAGCGCATAACGAGTCGCGGAGTTGCCGCTTTTATCAGCTGTGCAACTCCGTTAATTAAACGAGTTAATTGCTCGGGGCGGCACGCCGAGAAGACCGCGTGAATTTAGGAGAACGGACTGGCGACGACACTAATTGCGGGCGATCAGCGGTATCGCAGTCGCGAGTACGCGTACAGTACGAGTTTAACAAACCCTCGCTGTTATACAGATGCGTTAGCCCGTGCGCAAGTTGCAAGCTTGCCTAGTATAAAAAGATAATCAAATTTAAAATGCAAAATGGCGAGGGAGGAGAGGGGTAAACGACGTTTATCGCACACAAGTTTAAAACAATATTAAAACTCGAGGCAAAACGAATAAAAAATTAAACACAGAAACTAGTATTAATGAAAGCACGGAGGAAAATACTTGATGAGACGCGTCAATTCTTTTCATTTAAGATTTTGTAGAAACAGATATAACCGAAATAATATTTAAAATTATAATTCAATTTGTATATTAATTAAAGACATGTTCAAAATATTTAATTAAAAATGTTTATGAGTCAGAAATGCATATTTTTCCCGGAGATAGGTCAAATAATCAATTAAAATAATTAATCGATAAGCGAAATGGAAAGAGTAAAATATATATGTATGACTATTTCATTAATATCTACTAGCTTTTCTCTCTTTTCACATGTTTAATTTATTATTTATTTCTCCTCGAATTTTATTTTTAAACAAAACTATTGAAATAATTTTCAGTGATTCACATTTGAAATATGAAGCGAAAAAGCATAAGGGCATGGATAAAAATATCGCCCCGCTAACGGTGAAAATGAAGGGAAAGGGGGCAGAAAAAGCGCGTAATCGCTGCGTGATTCACGCGTACGGGTCATAGGTCACGGCAAGGGTTGCGCAAAGGGGCGGCGACGAATGGATATTATACGAGTAATTAGTACACGGAGTATGTGTACGTGACACGCCACGGCGCGTGCACAATGGCGAATATATAATACATATATGCGGATGAATCGGCTGCGCCGCGATTGTCAGTAATTAAATGTCGGCGAATATACATACGCGGCTTTTATTAATATAATTACCGCCGTGAAAAATGCATGATTAAGGAAGTTATGATGTATGTATTTTTTTTTTTGTAGAACGCGATCGATTCTTGAAAACAAACAATACCGTGCGTTTGTGCAAATATGGATAAACTATGCGCGTAGTCAACGCGCTCGATTCACTCGCATGATTCTCTACGAGTTTTAAGTGTTGTTTGCGATTTCAATGTAAATATCAATGTAAATTACTTTTTTTTCTTTTAGCACAGGTGGATACAACGAGCTGTCGCTCTTGTCTCCACAGGAGGCGAACGTGTAATCGATTTGAATACATTTGAGTGTTTCGCGTACGCACATCATTTTCGATCGAGATCTTGGCAAGAAGCGTCTTTTCTTTAATTGCGCGACGCTCAAAGTCATTTTTGCGAGCGGAACACGAATTACAAAAAGTCTATCAACATGTTAAGGAAGAAGAAAAAGCTTCCCTCATCTCTTTCTCTCTCTCTCTCTCTCTCTCTCTCTCTCTCTCTCTCTCTCTCTCTCTCTCTCTCTCTCTCTCTCTCTCTCTCTCTCTCTCTCTCTGGCTGTCTCTTTGGCTCTCCCAATTTCCATCTCTCCCGCGCACTTTCCTTTTTTGAAAGGACTAAAAAGGAGAAGCCATGTGTGTAAGCATGAAAAAGCTATCTCTCTTTCTCACGGAGGACGCGGAGAGAAAGGGCGATGCCTCGCGAGGAAACTAGTTTGTTAAACTCGTTACCGATCTCTGAAATCTCTCGCCGCATCTGGCAACGTTCGGTTTTACTCTCTTAATAAAAAAAAGAGAAAAAAAAAAGATCCCGCTCAAGTCATAGGGAAAATTTTGTGCGCGCGAACCGTGTTTATGGCCGATTATTAATGGCACGTGCGACCAATTTAACGGTGGCGAGGACGCGGTCACGTCCACGTGCTCCTCGGGTCAAGGTGCACATTCGTGAAACGCGTCACGCACACGTTTTCGGCGGCAATAAAGGGGGTGCAACGAAAAGTCTCGAGTAAATCGGGAAAATGATCGAGACATCCAGTCCATAATATTTTTGAAGCTTTACTTTATTCGATTCGATATTTTTTCCGCGTAGATATCTATAAAGCATACTCTCTTTCTCGTAATCGATTACGATAATTCCGTTCTCCCGATTAAAGCCAACGAGATGGATATTCCGTTCGAAGAACGATTGATGGTATTTTTCGAAACACGAATAAATGCACGGCAGTAATTTATTATCCGGTGATACGCAATCGGTGACGCGCAACCGCAGGTTCGAGCTATTATATCGCGTAAGAGGCGAATCGTCGCGATAGGACATTCGTCGCGGGCGTAAATGTGTCACCGTACACATTGTTCGGCAACGTGCGACAAAAACAGAGAAAACGAGTCGCCTATCTCTTGGTACATCTATGCACCCGATGCGCGTGTATGCGAATGGCATTTTATATTATCCGCAATCAATATCGGAAATTTTATCTTCTTGTGAGGAAGTCGTTACCGCAGATTTTAATTAATTTCTGATATATTATCTAATAATAGGAAATAATATATATATATATATATATATATATATATATCCAGTACGCGTGAAAATATCGAGGATATTCGTCATTTTTCACCATTTGTCTCCATTCTTAAATACGTTACACATCTTTATAATTAAACTGCTTGTTCAATTGCATAATTTCGTTATTTGCTCCTTTCAAGTTTGATTTATGAAGGAGCTCTTATTTTTGTTGGCTAATTATTCAAAAATTATCGAACAATTTTGTAAAAATTGAATATTTTTGTAGAAAAAAAATAATTTAAAAAAGAATTGACAAAAATATGTCATTCGGCAGTAACGCAAAAATGATGCTTTATATGATCCTTTAATCCAGCACGTACAGTTAAAAATACAAGAGTCGTCTATTGCTTTACGAAACTCTTGATTGTTAAACTTTGGTTATTCGACTTTGGTAAATTTCCCAGTCGTTACGTGACAATATGTCTGAGAGCAACTGTTGTATCAAGTGACGAATGCACATCTCGAGAGTGTCGATCGATTCCGGAATAATGACGCGAACGGGAAGGAAGCTTTCGGGAGAGTTTCGTGCACGCAGCCCGGTATCTCCTAGTAGTCGAGAGCCTATTCTAGTCGGACGGATGCACAGACGGACGGCGCCGGCGTATATATACTGGGTGGCGCACGGATTTAATGGAAGTTAAATGAATCGCATTGTTTTCCCGCTCCTCCGAAACCGGCCCTCGCTCTTTTGGCGGCATGCCAGTCGAGCAAAAGAGAGAATCCGCAGAAAAGCGAGCGAGCGATGCATCAGTCGTGATACGAATCTACTTTGAACATAGACTTGTATCGCGGCGGAGACTTTTGCTCGCTGAGGTCAATCTCAATTACGCCACAAAAAAATGAAGGAACGGTCATTAACGCGCGTTCGCTTGAGTACACGCATCGTAAAACGTTCAACGTTCTCGAATAATATCGCTTTTACTAGCGTCACGCTAAACTTTACACGCACGCAAGAAATATGTTATAATCTCTGTTACGCGAATCTTAAAGTATGCAGCAGACTCGCGAATCATCCCTCTGGTTTGGACACGGCCTGATAATGGTGTCTAGCGGCATCCAATCAAATTTATATAGCGTTTTATTTTTATATTTTAATTGTATGAAATTTTTTTCGCGCACGAGCCAGCAGCGACAATTGTCGCGCCCTTTAACTTTTGTAAATCAATGCTCGCGTTGAATAACGGTCGCGTTTCATTAGTACGGCAGTACCATTAATCGTGATTTCCTATCATCCTAATTAAACCGGCGAACTTACGCACGTGACTACTCAACTCCGGACGGTCGCTCGTAAATTTCACTCCGCCGAACGCGGGTGGGACATTGTAAGGGTTACGATTACTGCGTTGCAGGATTATGGATGTCGTAAAAGTCTCCGTGAACAATTTTTTATCTTTTTCTTTTTTCTCTTCTAAACCGACATTCTCGTTGAATAGCGCGGAGGGTGCGTAAAATCGATTCTGAAAAAGTTAATACGGCGAATAATACGAACGCGCAATTTAGGAATCTTTCGTTAAAAGAGGCCAGAGTAGCTTTACACGACGACTAGAATGTAGCGCGGCGGAAAAAGTTTGCGGCAAGTCGATTACGAAAGAGGAGAACCTACATATCTATACATCGACATATGTACGTAGGAAGGATGATGACGTTCGATACACGCTGGCGCGTTTCGCGTTAGTACCGTAATTGCTTTCGCATCGATTGTTCTTACGAGGTCATCCTGCAAGATAACTATGCTACGATTCTCGTGGCCCAGAAAAAAAAATTCCGCCTGCAAAATTATGCGATGCCCTTCTTCTCTCGATTTTACAAACGAGAAGACGAGTCGCGCGATCGATGTCTCGCGTCGACAGAGAATGACAAAAGTCAAAAGCTCGATTGTCGGAGGAGCGTCTTACGAGTATCAGTATCTTAGGCGCGGTATCCCCCTGTAATCCCGATCGATCTCTCGGTTCCGAGAGTTTAAAGCACGATCACTGTTCGCGTGGCCGACTCGTGGCAAACTCGCGAATCGACGGCGAATCCGAGAGGAGCGCATCGACGCGAACGATCGCCAAGACGTTCAGTGACAGACTGAACCGGACTACCGAACCACCGTACGCCGTACGGTTCTGGTTCTCTCCTATACGTATACACCCCGAAGGTGTTTGAGGAGGCGCCGGGGCCGAGGGCGACCGAGAGCCACCGAGCGCCGCCGATCCGGCTCGTTGCACCGAAAGCTCTCTGGCGGCTCTGCAGTTATCTATCCCCGCAACGCACTCGTTCACGGTGCATGATACCGTGCCGTTGTGGGTGGTACGGTAATGCAGTTGCCGCAAGTTTCGCGAAAGAAAGAGGGAGGATAATAAAGCGCCCGCTGACCCGTCCGCGTTAAACGCCGCGCGAAAACTCGGTTAACTCTCTGTGGAAGCCTAACTGCAAATTGTATCCCTTCGATGTGAGATGAGAATTTCTGACAAACTATCTCGTTATCTTATTCAAGAGCCAGATTTTTATCTTTATTCGCAGCAAAGATTACCGTCTTATCATCGATTCATTTGTACACATGTGCCATTTTCTATCGTAACATGCTATTGTGATAATTGCTACCGATAATTGAAATTCTCTTCGTTGAGTCTTAAATCTCTATCCATTAGGATTCGAGACAAGATAATATCGATAGTTTGATGAAACTAATCGAGACAGGATATACTCGTTGTCTTTACGAAAAGGCAGTTGCAAAGACAATAATGCCAAAATGCAGACGCAGCTGACACGCACACAATCCGAGAATCACGTACATGTGTTGTACATAATATTTTATGCACCTAAATAATTGTGTAAAATTATATTTATTTTGTCTATTGTATAATTTCCAACTTTATTAATATAAATGTTTTTATTATATTAAATAAGTTTTTTATATTATACATATTTGAGCTTTTTTTAGAAATCAATAATCTTTAGTCTTGATAGTATCTTGATAACTAAAAATCTTGACTAAATCTTAACTAAAAATTCTATCATAAATTTCGAAACAATATCAAAATTCTTGATTTCTCGTGCTTATTCCTACTGTCGATTGAATTGTGTGTGTGTGTGTTAAATTAGAATATAATAAAATATTCAAAAGTCCATCTACATCTCGTGTTTCATTTCATTCTTAATTAATCTAGATGTCTATTTTGATTCAATTTTCTCTCTTCCTTGTCCTCTTATTTTATCGCATGATTATTACCTTTCTGTTTACATATATTTAACGATGCTTAAGAATGATGTGATCCTAGAATGCGTTTAATAAAATGCCTATTAGCGATACATGTAACTTAGATTAAATATATAAAAAATGAATATTTATATATCTCATTTTAGTTTCCAGCTCTTTCATCTCTGCGTTGAATAGAGAATACCGTATTCAACGATAAAGCCGCCGTATCGATTGCGCGTCGCTCCGAGACAGCGAAAACCGCGCAAGCTTTGTTTGTTCGGCGAGGAGATTCGAGATGGAACGGTTAAGATAAAACGCGTCCATTAAGTCTTGAGAACGGATGGCCTTTAAGGTGAGAAGCGACAAGAACCCGCGGCTGACATAATCACGGGGGTAGGAGAGAACGTGACTATTACTCGCGCGCGGCTACGAGCCGCGAGAAGATTACTGTATAGCGGTTAAACCGAATAGCGACACTTAAGTAGAAATTATTAGATCACCGCAAGCCCCTCCTCTCCGGATCCTCCTTTTTTCGTGTAACTCGTTAGAACGCACGTCGCGTGCGGGGAAAAACGTCCCGTTGCGGTATCGTTCGTTCTTGCGACAGTGTTTCACGCTAACATCCGCGACAAACTATCTCATCATGCAGTCTCGTAACTGCAAAAGTCATTAATCTTTGACGCAATTATAATGATATAATCGTAAAATTCAACGCGAATCGGAAAATATAAATATAACGCGATTAAACATCTCCACACTTTTCTATCAAAGGGGATGCCTACTTAAATCTTGTTAAAAAAATTCCCTGAAAATTTTCTCATCCTACAAGTATTTTTATTTAAAATTCCAGGTTAGTATTTAACAAATTTTTTGATGCAATTTTCTAAAATGAGACTTTTTATTATGCGCGTTTTCTGCTTTATATATATTGTATGAAAGTAAAACGTAGAGCCACTAAAGTTCTAATAATAAATATTGAATTTTCAAATATAAATTTAAAAAATTGAGTAGCATTGTGAGATATTTTTCACTCGCACTTCATTTTTATTTTCTTATTTTCTAAACAATACAATATTGGCATATTTAATATTTTGTTACGACACACTGAATATATAGAAACTTATATATTTATAATTTTAAATACATAATTCAAAACTGACTTATCGATGAATTGCCGATTGCTTAAAATTAAGTGCAAATTATTAAAAAGAAAATTTTTTTTTAATTTCCCGAGTCTCAATGAAATTCTGCAAGAATTCCTTGATTTTTCCAGATACGAAATTTCTCCCTGAGAATTCTAGATTTTCCATAATTTCTAGGAAATAGATACCCTGTATGCGCGCTACTATGAGAGCGAGATGAAAAGATCAAAGAGAGGCGAAGATGAGAATGCGGGGAGAAAAGATGGACCGAAAGTGAGAGCGCAAAAAACGCTGCGCGATTGTATTAGTGTAATTATGTGGGCGAGACGGCCTGGGTGCGGCTTCTTAATTAACTTCGCTAATTTCTCGATTAACGCGCGACGTTCCTTCCGCGAGAAGGGGAGATGGGAAAAGGGAGGAGGGTCGGAGGCGACGACAACGATGGCTTCCCGTAAAGAGGGTTTGCCGGCTTTGCAGTCCCTAGGCATTGCCGTCTACGTGTCCGTCTTCGCCTTTGTATTCGAACAAATACGAACCCGTCGATTTTCAATCTCCCGAGCCACATTCGCGTTTATACGCGAGCCACGCGATTATGGATGTCGACACGCCAAACGGAGCGTGATGTCTGAAATATGCCGTGCGATGGCGAACAAGATATTTATAATTAACAGCATAATTTTCTGCGTACGATTATCTTACGCGAATATTTTTACAGTCTTATAGAGACGGCTGTATACGGGGAAAATATTGCAGTAAAAATTACAATATAATTTTCGTAATTAGAATATATAATATATAAGAGAAAACATACGATATTTATATCACATATACGACATTTGCATTCAATAATATTTTATATGCGTATTATATTTTATATGAGAATAATTATTCAAATATTTTAATGCACAAGCAAGTAACAAATATCTTAATTTACAACAAATATTGTAAGAGATTTGTACTGTAAAATTTTCTCCGTAACTACGCTGTTTCTTTGTCCACTATATAAAAATTATAAACTGGATTGCGCAATATGTAACAACTAAAAATCGCAAACTATAATTCTCTAAATTCTTATTATTAATTCTTTCCTCCACGAGATACTTATATGTTTTTTCCCTCTTGTCCGAAATATAAATTTTCCAGGGAGATTTCTAGATTTTTTTCTTTGCTCTCACGCAAAGCCCACCTCGCACCTGTTGACGCAATTTCAACCCGTCTTACGGTACTATTACGGCATAGCGTTTATTGCGTCACGCGAGCACTATCACGAGAATTCATAGGGTGACTCGACGAGAGCACGAGGAGGAGACGACGAGAAGGTATGAAATTCTCGCGACCGACGACGTCGAAGAGGACGGAAGTAAATATCCTCGGGAAAAAGGATGTGGGCGTCGCAATGGGAAATAACGATCGGCCGCCCTAGAAAAACATCGTCCTTCGCAGGACGATATTTCCCATCGTTCGAGACGAGACGGATTATCGTGCGCTCGGATCTGCTCGCGTCACAGTTGTTCGAGGGAAAAATTACGGAATCTTATTACGCGACCGTTATTACTTTATGCGGGACCTCGGCTTCATTTTTATGGGACCGACGCTTGGGCCTCGCATCTTTCTTTATACGCTCTGATAATAATCTGTCCTCCCGTAGAATCGTCGGCATCGCGACTATACGTCGTCGTCTCGCTTTCTTCTTCCTTTTTACGAGCACTTTGTTACAATTAGAGAATGTTAACAGCACTTTCGGACATCGCACAACGGCCGGTCGTAAAATTGTCACAGTTAAATGTCTTGCCTCGCAATAGTGAGGCAAGGGTTGATAAGAATCTAAACGCGGTTGTCTAAAATTATTATATTCTTTTATTTTTACTATAAATAAGTTCTAAAAAAAACTAAATTTCCTCAAATTTTTTCTCAAGTCCTCTTAGCGTGTCGCTCTTACTTTATTTCATTTGATTCTAATAGCACTTTACCCTTACTTTAATGACAGTGTGCAGAGAAAGAGAGAGAAAGAGAGATAAAGGAGATAATCCTTTGAATCATAATGATAACTCACGCATACGAGACATCTTGCAAACGTTTAGGGTAGTCTGCACTTTTCCACAAAGTACAGTCTGAATCTCTACCAAGCATCTCGCAGCTCGGTAAATACGAATTAATCTTGTACGTATCCAAATATCTAATGTTAGCGTATCGCCCCGTCGCGCGATAAGTCACCTCCAACAATTTCCATGCGGGAGTAATAAAGGGAGTTACCGTCGCTATTATATTTAGTTCGATATATATTTCTCTGTCTCTCTCTCTCTCTTTCTTTCTTTCTGACTTCTCTACCCCATTTCTATGGAAATTCCCGTTGCATGCGAAAACTGCTCCCTGCATAGTCGAATTTGAATACGGCCTAAGGCGCATCGTACTTGCGTTTTCCTAAGAAACGGATATCTACCATGAGGCATCGCGAAAATCTCTAAAAAAAAACATCAACCGACAAGTTGTCCAGCCAAGTTTCTTTTAAAAACCAAATGCGTACGCGTTGAATGAAATATTCATTTCACCTAAATACGTAGAAAGAGTTATATTTTTCTCTCTACGCATATATTCGCTCCATAAATAGCATTCTAATAAATTCCTTTAACAAATTCTTGCGCTTTCTTTGCGCACGGCCCAACATTCTCAAGAACAGTCAAAATATACTGCAGCTTCTTCTCGCTTTTCCGATGCAGTAATGCAGACTAATAATAGTCATTTATAGACAATAAATGCGCGCGTTTCTTTTTCCTCCCTCGGTTCTCCTATTTCCATTCTTAGAAGAAATGAAGGTTCTCTCGCGAGAAATCACGATAACTTTGGGATTCGATCAGCGAATGTATTTCTTTTTTTTCTCTGACGCGTGGCTCTTAAAACGAGACTGAAAGTTTGCGATTCGATCGCGAATCGTCCATGAAACGCCCTCGAGAAATGAGAATTTTGTCGTTGTAGCAATTCGAAAGTGAGAGCTCGCTAATAAAATATATTAAAAATGTGCGTCTTGAACATAAACGCAAAAATTCGATCGAGATTTAATTATTCCATTGCAAAGTTAATATTTACTTGATTATGAAATAATTATAAATTTTTCGCAAATAATTAGTGTTAATACGAGGCTTTAAAACCCTTTTAAATTCAAATCGATTATACACTATAACGCGATAAATTTAAAAAGAGAACATATACATAAGTGAGACGTCCGGCATTAATTTACATACCTCGTAATTCGATACCGAATCTGCCGATCGGAACCGGGGAAAGCAAAGAACGCGCAGAAATTGCACGTCTTGCCATCTTCCTCGATGGCACGCCTCGGTGGAATCGGTGGTTAATTGCGGCTGACAAAGAAATTCTCAGGCGCGAACCCTGAGATACGAAGAGGGAAATGATGAAGAACCGCGAAAGATGGAGGAGTTAGGCGAACGTGCGCTCTAGCACGAAGATTATCGGCATGCAAAGACAATTTGCCTTGGATAATTGCGCGTCTCGTTGACTTTTCATCAACGCGAATATTGCATCAACAAGCGGGGAAAATCTCAAAGTTTCATCGCTCGATATACAATTTTTTTCAGATTCGAATATCTTCAAATATTGCCGGCACTTCTCTCAGCGATCTTCTCCCTTCTCTTTCCTTTTTCAGCTTCGCGTCATTTATTACGCGTTGCGTAAACAAAACGCACGTTTCGTACATTTTTTCCGCGTCGATACGCGCAAACATAATAAACTCCATAAGAGTTTCGAACAAACAAGAGATATAGGTGTCAAGAGATTAACCGACAGCCGTGCAAAATATATATATATATATATATATACGAATGAATTTCGAACGAGAGAGGACTACCAAAGATACAAATATCAACAGTCGTTCCAATGGAGATAAATGATCGCGAAATGATTACCTTATTCGCGAGATCCAGCATATTTCCGGTTCCACCGGCGGCCGCCTCCACCAGCTTCTGAAGGCTATGAGGTTCCGGCGACAAATCACGGGCACCGCTGTCAAATTCCCAACTTTCATGTCGTCCCGACACGGTTCCTGAAATAGAAATTACGCGCATATCAGTACGGCAAAGTCTTTCATTTAGCGTCGAGAAATATGAGCAAACACGATCAAAGTGACTAAACGAATGCGTTCCTTTGAAATCTTTGACGATAAATAAAGAAAAGGAAGAAATGCCCAAGGTCTCTATAATTTATATCCAACAGCGCCAAAAATTTTCATCGATAAGCAAAACAATCAGACATTTCATTTTCTTCTTCTCGAGTCACGCGTAATGAGAATTTGCGTCTGCCGGCGACGGCGATTGTACGCGAGAAATGGAAACGCCTGGCGCAATATCTCAGGTTGCCATTTCCAATTCATTCATCGATCTCGCGATATTCTATTCGGTTACACGCGATCGGAATATTACAAATGCTACGCCATGTTTCCGCGATCATCCCGCATTCATTGTTCCATCGATCATCAATCTCGAGCAAATAGCTTGCTCATGCACCCTGACACGCGACATGCGCGAGATATAGCTTGCGTATAATATCCGTTACGGAATATTCCACGGTATATACACTTTGTATATTGTGATAAGCGAACGTGACATTTATATTCCCAGAGTCAGCGAGAGCGAGGATATAAATGGTACTTGTTACTTTTCGCGAAATTTCCGTTCTTCGCGCGCGCGCCGAGAGATTTATTATCGCAAACTGGAAGGTCGCGCAAGTTCCAACGATACGATAATTCTTACCGAGACTGTTGTCGCTGCTGGTGGGCAGGTATTCCGGCGTGTGATGCGGACTACTCCGCCGTTTGCCGGTCCGGAGCGCCTCGATTTCCGGCCTTAGGGCCAGACGTCGTCTAAGGAACTCTTGATAGGAAATGCGACCCTGCTCGTCCGCGCCCAATTCCCTCATCAATTCCTCCACCGAATTCTCGAGGTTCAATTCCCGGCATACCGTCAATAGGTCCTGGCTGAAAGTTCACGAGATCGGGTCATTAAGAATATTTTGTCGTCGGGAAACGCGAATCGGAGGCGCGAGTTATAAAATGCATCAAAAATAGAGGACGGAGTTTGATTATCGAATCAAAAATGAAACCATCCACCATTTTATCAAAAGTACGTACGTCGAAGAGTCGATTTTAGAGAAATTCTTCGTGGCTGGCGTGATCGCGCGGAGTTTCGACCGTTTAACGCGAATCGCAAATAACAAACCGTCGCATGTTGAGCGAAATGTGTATTACGAAGACTAAGTACTCTCTTCCTAATGAATAATTCATCTCGTGAATAATTCATACGTCAAACCGAGGTATGGCGCGGGAAGATGAGGCACGAAACAGTTAAAAGTGGAAAGGCACCGCAGCGTTCGCCGCGGGTATACAATTGTCTCGTATCGATAGGACGCATATAACGAATCTATCCGAGGGAGAGTATATATTTTATTAATATATAATCCATTATGTAGGTGCGTTGCACCTCTCGCGGGCCACCATCATCCGATCGTCCGACGTGTACACAGCAAACGGATCTCCGACGAGACCGCTCTGTCCCGAGAAGCGTTCTCTAAGGCGCTCTCTCGTTTTAACGATACCGTCGAGATTTATGTAATTAAAAGGGACGGCCGCGGGCGCTTGTCATATCATCCGCGCGATCGCTCCTCCGTCCATTACGGTTACGTTGCTCAAAATAATTGTCTAACCGACTGGAAGGTCGAGAGCAGGCCCGTCACTCTTGATTATCGGTCACGTCGCGTCGCGACGCAGCCAGGAGCAACGCGGAGCGGCGCGATTCGCGTCACGCGAGCCGAATTCGCGGCGGGCCGTTCCGTTGCCATCCAGTGGCGCTAGGTCGACGGGACAAAATTAAAGATTCATCAGTTACAGAGCCGTCTACCACCGTCACGGTGAGATATCCCCGGAAAATCGTTAAACCAGCCGGCCCCGTGATTTCGTTCCTCGCGCGTCTAGACGTAAAAATTGCAGCCGATTCACGCCATTTGGAAAATTACAAGCTCGCCAATTATTTATTCAGCGTCCACTCAAATCTTGCAAATAATTCCCTCGTCTTTCACGTATTTTTATTCAAAATTCCAAAAGAGAATAATTTAAAGATTTTTGTGGCGCAACTTTTTGTCACATGCGGTTTCTAATGCTTTGCACTCGTATAATAAAGGAAAAACAGAGCCACTTGAGTTTTAAAAAACACAATATAATAAGAAGAATATGTGCTGCATATTCAATATTTTGTTGAAACATTGAATGTATAAGGAAATAGATGTATAATTATACTTTAAATACATGCACATATCAATTTTGTTTATCGGTGGATTTCACAATTTATAATAAAAGAACAAAATTATCAAAGCAAAATTTTTTAATTTCCTGATTCTTAATAAAATGAGAATGCCCCAAATTTTTTTAAATACGCATACAGAGAATTTCAATTTTTCCACGTTTTTCCAGAAGGTAAATATTTTGCTATTATAATCTGGATATCGACACTAAGGAGATAATAATTGATATTGATATTTATCGAGTGTCGAATATTATTATAAATGAATTAAAAGACTTTGAGTATATTTCAAATATGTTTTTATGCCAACGGATTTTAAATTAATTTCTTTTACAGAGGATCATCTACAATATACCTAATTTCCATAAATTTCCTCTTCTCTTTTTACAAATATCATACATGTATATTCGTGAAACGTCAATTATATCGGGGCCAATTCTGAGGTCAGGAGCCCGAGGTATCCATCTCTATCATTCTCATCGAAACAATGGCGTCGCCGGTTTAGGGACGACCATCGAGAATTAAACGTCACGCATTAATTAAGTTCCCTCCTCGCACGCCGCCGCGACGTCCATCGCGTGCGATATTAATGGATTACGTATATAGCATCGTCGTCGGCGCAAGCTCGCTTCCGGCTATATAAACGCTTCGTCCTGCAACGGAGGCTGCATCGGAAATTTAATTGATACTCGCGAGCGTTGTACTCGAGCGTTTCACGCAATTGATGCGCACGATTATGTCAGCGAGTTTTATCGACCGAATAGTTAATTTTCATTAAAGTTAGATTATAGTTATATATACGTTTTACAATCCTTTCCAAGGAATTCCAGCTACTCTAGCGGTATAAAAAAATTGATGATTTTTAGAATCTTCTTTTTTATAAATATTAGAAATTAGTCCTTTTGACCCCACATCGTCATTTTTGAATACGCAAGGAGAGACTAATATTGAACTAAAAAAAATTTAATGTTCAAGATTAACAAATTCTGAAACGTTTAAACGTTAATTAAGCATATGTAAAACGCCAAAAAGATAAATTTTAATATTTTTCAAAAAAAGTTTCTAAAACTCATAAATTGTTAACATTTATATTAGACTAGATAAATAATAATATTTCAACGTTAATATCGATAGAATTTTTAATCGATCGAACAATTGACTTTGTCACATTGTTAAATAAAGATATGTCTTCTAAATAAATTAATTCTTATCGTGATTTTTGATGCGACGAGGTTTTTTAAGATACTCGTCGCGAAATAATTCTGCGCCGGTTGCGTTTATTAATAGATGAAGAGACAGAGCGCGATTTTAGGATTATACTCTCGTATAGTACCGTCGTAGAAACACTCCGCGATGTCCGTGTCTATGTCGGGACAGTCTCTCCACAGTTCTAGTTTCCCAAGGTTTGAGCGACTGCATCTTGCCTCGTTCTTCACCGTTCGTCGTTTTTCTTGCACGCGCCACCGACAACCATTCGCTTCAAATTTACTTTGAGTTAACGCCACGACCGTTCGCTTCAAATTCACTTTACGATAGACTCTTCGTTTATGATGCGCAAGCGAGCTAAATGACGAGACATACAGAATATGCACAAGTATAAAAAGAGTCAAAGATTCTCTCGTATCAATTTTGCAATCATTAGTCATATTTTTCTCGAAAGCAGAAATAAAAATAAAAATATTTTACTCCACATTATCGATTTAATCATTTTCTTGTCAGTCATGTCGCAATTTCAAACAACTTTTACATCATCGTAAGACGCAATAAGTATACCTCTATTAGACTTCGAATCAAAGAATGTACAATTTTTATAGATTTTTAGATATCTTCTAGAAGATATTTAAAATACAATCTAAAAAAATAAAAATGCAAAATCTCTTCCTCTCGTGATAAAGTTTAATCAGCACTTTTCAAAACTAAGCGTTACTTAAAATTAAATCATCAATTTTTTATAATTATCAGAGAGAGAAAGAGAGCGAAGAGATGGCTCCGTCCTTAAGCAATTTCCAAGTTATTAAAATTTAATTAGACCACGCGGAGAGAATCTTAACGAAGATTATCACGTCTGGAAACGGATCGCGCGAGCGACGTCGCGATGCCGACGACGCGTCGAACGTCACTGCGAGTAGACGCCTTTCGCGCTGCGGTTCGAGAGGCGAAGCGAAAAAAAAATCTGTTCATATATCGTTGTCGGCGTGAAAAACAAATGCAACTTAATCCCACCGCATGTCACTCTCGTCCAGTTGCGTTCCATTCGCAGCATCGCGCGTGCGGTTTAACGCCAGACACGCGAGTTTATTTTAAATGCATATATATGCGTCGCTCTTTCTTTCTGTCTTTTTCTCTCTCTATCTGTTTCTTCGCGGGTCACCTTTCCCATGAAGAAACCGTTTGTTCGCTAGTCGGAATGAGCGACGATTATTACGACAGCGAGAGAAAAGCTTATAAATATTTCATTAGTCTTTTTATTAAGGCTTTTTATTACGTTTTTTTCCTGCAATATTTTAATTAAAATTTATTCTCGACACGCACACGCAAATTTTCTATTTCTAATTTTTCTAAAATTAAAGATATATATTTCCATTATTGTTTTTCGTTACTTTTTAATTAATTTTTTACTTATAATTATACATGAATAACTCCTTCTAATATGCCATTATTTAAAATAATTGTTGGATTAAAAACTGTTGAATGAACGATTATTGCAACAACGAGAATCTTATAAATACCTTGTACTTTACTTGAATCATCCATCTATACGACTCTCTAAATTTAGCTTTGCTTTTCTGCAAATATAATTGATTATTTATCATTTCTCTTTCCTGCAATTTTTATGACTAAATCCTCTCTTCCTTTCTATTTAATATTTTGCAAAGATATTTTTTAATAATTACGAGTCGAAAAATATCGAGAGCGTCGAATAATTATTCAACGCTCGCGGTCTTTATTCTCCATCGCGACGCATAACGTATTAATTTATTCGAGCGTTATCTGGAAATAAATGTAAAACACTCGATCGCGAAGCACACGGCGCACACAAGTTGTGTATTTACACGGCAGCAATTAAACGGCACTTGAACGCCGCTTGCATGGCGAGTGCAATAAATGTGCCGCCACGTGAGAAACGATTACGTCGTAATACGTGGTTTATCATCGGCGTCCGTGTATTTATTCGCTGGATGAGAAAAGTGAATTTAACGGCTTATTTAATTTCTGCTCGCAGTATTACGCGGACCCACGCGAGGCGTCGAGTTACGCAAGTGCCCTGCCCTCTGTTTCCCTTTACTATATTTTACGATTCGATCGATTGGATTAATTTTCGCACGATTAATCTTTCTCTCTTTGCGTTCAATGTTTCGGAGCCGAATAAGCTGCCGAATCAAACGCATATACATGTATGTACCTGTATATCCATATTTGGAACGCCAAGGAAATTACGGAGCGGAGATGAGAGGAAAATGTGAAAGCTGCGATTCGCGCGCGACGCGGATGGATGGATTGAAATTATCAGCCGAGGACGCCGTCGAGAGGATTTTCCAGGCCTTGAAGAAAATTCCGAGGGAATACACGAGGAGTTTGTGTCGATATTGGACGTGGCGCGCGCGCGATTGGATCAAAACTCAATTTTGCCTCGACCTGTAACGCGGTGATCTCGTTACAGTCCTTTCCCGTTTTCCGATCCAGCGAATTCTCTCTCTCTCTCTCTCTCTCTACTTTTAATCATAGCTCGTGAAACAGTGCGTATGTATGTAGAAAGAAAAAGAGAAAAAGAGAAAGAGAAAAAGAATTGACCCGAAAAAGCACCAAGCAAAAGAATTCAGAAAAATATCAAAGAGACGGAAAATGTAGGAATGATACATCTTTGTAAAGTTAGCATTCCGCTATAGAATTTCAATGCGATTGATAAAGAATTGAAAAGAAATTCTCTTTTCTGCGCTAAGAATTTCAAGTTATCCAGTTTTGAGATTCGCGACAAACTGTATTGTCGGAGAAAACGAGTCCTACGCCAGATTTAAAAAGCAGACACGCAATACTCTACGCAACGGACCAGTAAGTGACATACATTGTTGAGAGATGTGAAACCTATGCTACACAATACCATGGCCAAGATCTTTCTCCCACGTTAAAATGTTACTTCTCAAACCTGATTGTACCGATACGAGATCATTGTTCCAGAGACTTGTGTGAGATTTGCAGAAAAAACTTTCTACGCGCGTGAGAATCGCGATTAGATTCCTATTACATCGTGTCCCTCTTTGGCATTTCTCCGAAAAAAGGACTTCTCGCAACCTTTATATCCAAGTCTTCCGACATTGAAATTACGTAAAAGAAGAAAGACGGATGGTACCATTATTAAATTTTGTCTTTCGAATTTATACAGTAAAGTCTTGATAGAAATAAAGTTAAAAATAAAGAGATAGAGACGAGAAGAATATCAAAAAAGAAAAATAATTGTTTTTTTACAACGCGCGAAAAAAACGATACAAAAGATATATAATATCGACGAAAAACAAGCGGAAAAGAAACCGGCGAGAAAAATTCGCAACATCGAACAGCGCAATGTCATTGTTAGAGTATCTCGCCGTATTTCGTATCGAGAGCGCGATCCCTCAAAGTCTGTTGTATAAAAAGAGCCTTATACCACCTTATAAAGGGCTAATCCGCCCTTTCGGAAAGATGCGAGCTCTCGCCTCTCGTCGAGTACCGTCCCGCGGGCGCTATTAAAAACAAAACGAGAAAAAGCAGATAAAAAAAAGGAGAGAGAAAGAGAGACGCGGAAAAAGAAAAGCTGCAAGCGATGGAGCAGCAGAGGGGAAAGAGGAAAGAGGAACCTGACGCTGGTTTTTAACGACGAGAAGGTTCTTCTCGCTCTTGAACGAATCCGCCCGCAGCACTCCATCTCCTCTTTTTAACGACCATCTCTTTGTCAGCGCTCTCTGTCCCTCGAGAGGTTTAGATTTCGCGATAATTAGCGAGGAATCGTGTTACTCCGATTACGAGGTTGTCGCGACACCGGACCTTCGCATGTCGTCGATTTTAAAACTGTCTGGTTGAAACTGTCTGGTTGAAACCGCGTGGTTAAAAATACAATCTTCTCTTATATGATGGAATTTTGCAAGAATCCAGAGATCTCACACGCCAGAGAGAGAAGTTTACGGCCGTCAATTTTAGCGTCGCGATCACCGATAATGCAGTTAATCTCGGAATTTGACTGATGTTAATAATTCACACCGGCGACGAGAGATGTGAGACCTTGACGTCGCCAGTTATGATATTGGCGTATCGATCGCCAAGATTCATCAAATTTATAGTGGCTCCGAAAATATATTCAGAGTTTAACGTTTAACGAAGGTCTGCTCTGTCGCGCTCGTTAGTTTTTATTCCGAGAAAAAAATATCCATAAATGGCGAGATGCAATGTCATTGAAAAAAAAAAAAAAAAAAAAAACATGTTCTCGTCACTTTACGCACATACAAATTTTCCACGATCGTTATCGTAATTATGTATCACATTAATCTATTAAATTAGCAAGTAAAAATTCTCCTACATTATCTTCATTTAGCCTTCAGTCTCAAGGAGAAGCGTGAGAAAAGCAAAGATTCTACGAACAATCGTCGATGACGCGTCGACAAAACGAGAATTTTCCGTGGCAAATATATTCTTCCCTCCTGGTCAGAAGGAAAGAAGCGTAAATAACGATAACTGGTCGGGACGATTTCGAGATTTATCGCGGCAGAGTCGAACCGTGAGGCGAGATAAACGAGGCTACGAGAGCAAGCTTGTCCGCGTGTAACGAAATTACGAGTGCGGATCGCGCGTAAAAATGGCCGGCCGTGGAAATGGTTTCGCCGCAAAATGCGCCGCTATCCGAGGATTGGCGATCGATCAATTTTCACGCAGGATGCGCGGACGGAAAAAAAGAATCCAAAAAGTAAATAGTAACATATTGGCTAACTTTTTAATATAATAACGTCTTTATCGTTGTCCCCCTCCGGCTCTCTCTTATATGATTTGTCTCTGCTCCTTCTGTAAAGTAAATTGAGTAAACGATACGGGTAAACGAGAATAGCTTTTTTTGGAGTCGAGATATCGATTCCAGCGAGCGCAATATTTCTTTCAGAAGACTGTCGCAAAAATTTCCTCCCGCTATATTTACCCGCCATGTCGCATACAAATCCAGGTAAGTCACCCGTTGCATCTTTTATCCGGTCAGATATCGCAGTCAAGGAAATTTGATAATTGTCGCGAAAATGTCCCGTTATAAATCATTTATCGAATCTAATTTTCGTACAATATTTCGAAATGACAAGTTGAACATTAGTAATACTTACGATATTATTTTTTTGCAAAGCTAGTATTTCTCTGTACAACGACGCAATTAAATTTTTCACAAACTTTTTCGGAATCGATTCATTATTTCATATCGAGTGAAACTTGCCTCCGGAGATTCCTCTCGTGATAAAAGAGCCATTCGAAGGAAGAGAATTGTTATTCATAAAAAAAAGAAATATATGACATCGGAAATTTATTCGTAAAGTGAATAGTCGACAGAGAAAAACTAAGACGGTGGAAAGATAAAAAAGATATCGAGGAACGGAGCCACGTGGATTTTGCCGGAGCAACGATGGAAAACTCGCTTCTTTATTCCTTCGCATTATATTCCATACCGAAATTTTACGTTTACTACGTTCGCGTTCGTTCACGGAAATCTGTTGCATTACGGGGGTGGATGCAGCCCGTATTCGTCGCGCGCGAACCGATTGTATTTTACGCGATAGTAGAAAGGTATAGCCGCGGGGGAGAAGAGGAACAGAGACAATAAAGGAGGGTATGATCGGTGGACGGGGGATCGGAGGGGGAGGAGAGAGAAACGAAAGGGGCGAGAGAGAAAAGCCGATAAACGAGTCTGCAAACGCAGGCTGCGCGCGAAGGAGTAGTCGTATAACCGAAACGAAGAGGGAGAGAAGACGAAAGAACCCGATCGCGGTTGTAGTGTGACTCACTTGCCATAAAACGCGGAAGGAGACAGAGGGAGCAGGGGAAATCAGCCCTCCGTTCGCTCGGGGCCAACCCTCGGAATATCATCGAGGGTCTGCATCGACGAAATCGACCTTCCTTTCCCTTTTGTTATCAGTCCGAGAAACACACAATCTCTTTTCGCGGTCGCCTTGCGTGAAACGCCAAGCTGTATTCTAGAAAATCAGGTCATCGAAGTTCCTAACGTCAATCCGATAATTCCAAGTGTAAAGATTTGGCTTTCAATGATGGCGCGTTTTGTTATTTCATCTCTCCCTCCGAGAGAACTAACTTTACGTGGAAGGGAAAATATTTCTTTTTTAGATAAAATAAGGATAAAAATTATCTCGTTGTAAAATCGGAACGCTCTAAATATGATACGTACTTGGAGAAAAAGCCAACGAAACTTTGCGTGTAAAGCACGTGCGCCAGAAACGTCGTGCATCACGTGCGACAAAATTCTAAAGTGGCGAGCGAGGATATAACGAGGTTACGAAAGCGCGTCGTAATGAATGCCAACGAGTCGGGAAATATTGTTTCAGCCTTCTCTTTCTTTTCGCGGAAGAGAAAGAGAGAAAGAGAGAGGAATTGCGGTTCCGCCAGGTTTATTCTCTTAATTTGTTTGTAGAACGCGCTCTCCCCCTCGTCGAGCTCCTCCGCTCGATGAATGTCGTTTACAAAACGCATCTATATACGAGACTTAGACGCCACACGCGCATCGCATGGCTCTTTCTCTCTCTCTCTCTCTCTCTCTCTTCGTTCCGCATGAGAATAAAATATGAAAAGATAAATAAATCGTGCGCGCGAGTCGAATGATCGCCATAAAACACGCGGCGACGACGCGTTCGACGCTGCAATAAATTATTGCTCGTTAACGAATCGATGTTACTCCCCCCAGGGCGATAATTAACGACGTAAAGGCAATTATTATCGCGCGGGGGGGAGGGATGGGCGGTTAATTATAAATCATTCCCGTTCCAATCGCGCAGATGTTGCCCGCGACCTCGAAGCCGAGGATTTATCTCGAGACAATCGAGCGCGAGATTCGTTAACGGCGCCAACAACGGCGCGGTAATTTCTCGGAAGATCCGATCATTTTATCGTACCACACGGTAAAACTAGATCGCCGGCGATAAATCTCGTTCGCGAGATTAAAGTCCGCGTAGGCACTCCTTTTGCCTCTCCGCCCTCTCCGTCATCCTTCTCTCTCGCGCGACGCGCATCTTAATTCAATTTTCTTTAAACGAATCCTCTCGCGATCCGCTAAAAGAACACGGACAACCAACGGCATGTTGTATCTTTAGATCGCTAAAATGGATTTCTTTTTGAAAAATACCAACAGTTATCGCCACTCCATCCCTTAGAAAAAAATTCGTATGAAAAAAATATCAATTTTAAATTAAATTTTAAAAGCTTTTTGCGATATTGAAAAAGTCATCGGTTTTCATTTGCGGACTGACGAATCGGTATGTGGAAAAAGCGCGATTAAATAAAAGAGAGAAGCGAGTTCTCTCGTCTGCCTTCCACGCATATAAATATAGTTTGCGTAGCTTATAGCGCACGTAGAGCGGAATCCGTGTAAACATTATACGCGCAGAGACCGCTACGTAAGTTTATCCGCGGCAGAGAGCTACGTAAAAACTATGGTGGACGGGAGGAGCAAAATGGACCGTAATGTTCGACGAGCGCGATAAAAGGTGCACCTAAAGCTTCATCGGAAGGGAATAAAAGACAGCGCGAGTTCACGAGAGAAGAAACGCGTCATGCTAGGAAACGCAATATCGAGGTCTCGCCAAGCCGAGTTCCTTCGCCGGGGGAAAAGAAGAGAAACCGAGGGGGAGAAACATATCAAGACATGGATAACGATAGTGAGCCAGGAGCAAAATAGAACGTAAAACAACGTTCCTGAATAGAATCTCATTTACCGGAACCGGAAAACAAAATATAAGAGATATCTCGTAACGTTGCGTTATAATTTTGTCGAATAAAGAGACATTTCTCGAGTTGCAAGTTTCGCGAAACATAGACGATTACTCGATAATTTGATACCGAGATGTTTTTCGTCGAGAAAAATCATCCGAGACGGAAAGGATGATAAAGTTGCGCAGTTAATGCAGTACCGCTCGCGAGAGCTGCTCGTCGTCGTAAATTATCGTGGACTTATTATTGGACGCGCGTTCGCCTTCTATTACCGCGGCGCAACCCCGACAGTTTAGTTTACTCGCAAAAGTTTACAGAATAAAAAGAAATAGACGCCACGCGCGCCAGCCAGCCGGCCGTCTCTCCCGGGAGAATCGGCCATCTCTCGCCGCATTCACGATGGAAAAAGAGAGTAAAAAGAGAGAGAAAGACAGAAACGACCTTAATTAATTGAAGAAATTATTAAAATGTACCGCCAACGGCAGCCGTAGTCACGTCAACGCGCGAGACTCTTTTCGTTGCGCGCGCGCGACATCACCTGTCATTAATTATTACTAACCGCGCCAAGATTCGTGCGTTCCGAGTTGAGAAATTCAACACATATTTGACACATTCATACTTGTATTTGGAGAAATTCAACTCGACTGGATTATAAACCGGTACATGCCATTATTTGTCTCAATATTTTGGATCGAAAGTAGCTTTTATATATCGATGAATCGATTCATTCGCGGTTTCTACCTCGCAAACATCGCATCTCTCTGTTTTGCTGGCTCACCTGTCGATGTATCCGTCGCCGTCGCCGTCGCATGCCTGGAACAGCTTCCGAATGCGTTCCTCGTCGCAAATGGAGCCCGTCTCGCTTTCGGCATCGGCGGTCTGCGACATCTTCTCACTGGAGGTTGGGCTCGGCCGTCTCGCAACGAACGGTCGTCATCGGTCGTCCCGCCGATCGGTGGCAGCGGCCGTCGTTCGCCTCGCGCCTCATTTGCTCGCGATTGCCCGCCGAATTGCGTGCCGAATCTTAATTCGCGCCCGCGCGAAGGGATCGATGTCGTCGTCGCCGCCGCCGCTGTCGCTGCCGACGCGCGTCTATCTCGCGACTCGCGACGACGCGTGCCGGTCGCGCGACAAACGTCGAGGCATGATCGCTAGTCACTACCGCGACTCTTCTTCGACCTCTATCGTGCCTCTGAAATGAGAGAAAAATCGCCACAGATTATTCAATATTTACGTAAGGAAGTAACTCCAATCGAGTTTCTTATCAATGAAATCTCGCTAGCTGTCACAAAGTGACAAATTACTACGAATCTCGATTCCACTCACCTCGCTGCCGCAACCCCGATTGACCCCGTTTCCCGACGAGAGTGGGAGTCCAGAGTCCAGCGACTCGGCGCGTGTCAACGGCACGCGAGACTCGAGTCGACGACGTTGCTCGCGAGAAACATTCCGAACTCGTATGATCGAGCGAGGGACGATTATCGCGGCGCACGGTCCATCCTCGTGTCATCGACGTCACCGGAATTCCGAGGATGATACTCCCCTCCCACCGCCCTCCCGGTGCGGATGGAATTTGTTCGTCGGCGCGATAGGCGCCGCCGCCGTTCTATTTTTGGACGCGCTCGGCGGATGCCACCCGCGATCTGGCTCCGATTGTGCGCGCGGGATATAAACAGACCCGTCAATGCGGGATCGCGCGATGTCGTTTCGCGCGGTTCGCTTTTCTCGCGATAACGGCCCGGACTCGCTCGATCCGCACCCAGTTTAGCAATCCCTCGCGATTCTCTCGCGCACTGAAAACACACAGCCTGCGTTCGTGTCGCCGCGATGTCAACGAGTCACTAACCTAACTCTAACCTCAAAATCGAAACAGCGACTCACCCTACTCTCAAAGGTGACTGACGAAAACTATCGATCGAGTCGCGGTCGAAAACCTTTAGGCCGATCGCGACGCCATCTCACGTGCCGTGATAGAGTTACACGAAGTAGGCTGCGCGGATAAAGATGGATACAGTCGGTAAATGGCCGATGAATAATAATCAAAGTAGTTGCGCCAATTTCAAAGTTACGCGTACATTAATTACTTAGGAATTATCTACGTAACATGTGGATTTTTTGGATGGATTTTTTTCATAAACATGTAAGTTATGTAAACTGTCGGACTAAAAATAATAATCATATTAGTAAGATAATATTGATATTTATATAATATATTATTATTGATTAATATTGATATTCATATAATATATTAATATTTATATGATGGCGATGTAGCAACAATTTGACATTTATTAACCCACATTATTAGTCAGCGGCTTCAAGTTTCTCGCTTAATGTTGGCAAGAGCTTCTTCAGTTTCGCGACATCGTAGCTGAAACCCCACATAATACATCGTACGTGCTCCGCAGTGGGCAAACCTCGGAATTTGGCATCCGTGTCAAACCATTGGATGTGGCTCTTTTTTATGCGATCCACCAACTCTCGCAAGTGTTCGTTTCTCTTTATATCCCACGTAATATTCGATTGCGGAACTCTAACAGATCTGAGTTTCTTGTAATCGCCGTCTGCCTCTTCGTAGACTCTGTAAAATCAAATGCAAATGAAATATTTTGATGATAAATTTTAATTCTCATATCTTTTTTTTATAATTTTCTTATCGATAAAAAATGAAACTCACTCGAGGAAACCGTTATCATCGATACCATATTTTTCAGCTAAAGGTTTAAAGGCCCGCACAATGTCGATCGCTAAATAATTAAAGTTGTCTTTTGATCGGCCATTTACATTGTAATCGGTGATCCAGTTCTCAAAGACTTCCACGGCTTCCGTCATATTTTTAATCTTTTGCTTATCCTTTGTGCATGATATCACTCTCCTGGCTCGTTTTACCAAGCCGCTGATTGCATAGAACTGATACGATATGTCCCTGCCTTCCAAGGACTTGATACTCTGCAAAGCTTTCTCCTTATCCTTGAAACTTAACACGCTCTCCAATTGTTCGTTTCGCTGATTCTCTTCAGCTTCCGATGAATGTTTCGCAAATTTTGTTTCCGGCTCGCTATCGCTGCTCGACGAATCATCGTGAGTTCTCTTAGCGCCTCGCCGTTCTTCCTCGCTGTCCGTATCATTATTGTCCTCGCCAAATTTTTCACGTACCTGAGTCACCAATTTCTTCAACTTTGCAGGATCGGGACTGTACGCGAATACGATGCATCGCGTGTGCTCCTTCGTCGGCAGTCCCCGAAGATCTCCCGCATCCGTCTCGTACCATTGGATGTGCTCGTCCTTGATCTTGCCGATAATCTCCTTTAAGCGCCTATTCCTTTCAATATCCCACGTGATGTCTCCGCCAGGCACTTTCGCCGTCCGTAGGCTCTTGTAATCGCCCTTCTCAGCCTTGTAGGCCCTAATATGAAAATTTACATCAGTTCATCGAATCAGTTTGAGTCTTTATCATAAAAAAATAAAAATACGATTGGATTTTTACCTGAAGAAGTCGTCGTTCCACACATCGTACTTCTTTGCGAGACCACGAAAGATCTTGATCGTTTCGATCGGCAAGTATGCGAGATTCTCTTTTCCCCGATTATTCACTTTGTAATCCGTCAGCCAATCTTCAAAGATTTTCAAGGAATCTCGCAGATTCGCCAGTTTCTCTTCGTCCCGAGTGATCTGCAATGTTCTTTTCGCACGACTGATGAAGCTCGTGATTACGTGATATTGATAACTAATGTCGCGGCCGTCCAAAGCCTTTAGCGTATCCAACGCTTTCTGCTTATCCTTGAAACCCATTGCTCCTGCTATTTCCTCCTGCTCGGCAGATTTCGTCTTTGCGACTTTCATCTACGCGGAAAAATGATTTCTAGGTATATTTTAGTTCTCAGCTGATGTAACATCATACGAAAAAGATACAAACATGTTACAAACATATGTACGGTGACATAAATATTAAATCGATCAATTATTGAGTGAACATGATTATATGCTATTAATCGCTTCCAATTATCACCAATTGATATTCAATAATATGGAAATGATAAATTACGTGTTTGGCGGTATTTGATTTTGGCAGTTAAGTTTTCGGGAAATTGGCAACGTTCATAAAGTAATCGATTCAAAGCGACGCAGCCAATCATCAAGAGAGGACGCGCTCAAAGGCGGAGAAACAGTCAATCAGAATGCGAAGCGCGTATGTCAGTTTTATCGTTGACGTAGTCCTCGGAATTATGGAAGCTACATGGAAAGGATCAATACCTACTCGGCGATGGTTTAATCGTTATACTTGGCAACCTTAACAAAAGTTAGTGCGACTTTCTTTGGTATATTATTCGACTTAACATTCATTATTAAAACTTTAGCTACGTGAGATTTTTCGAGCCGGGAATTTCATTTCGAATGCTACTCTTGACACATGTGTTTAATATTATTTCACCAATCACATTACATTAAAATATATAATTAAAATTTATATTAAAATTAACAAAATGCTGACAGAATTAAAAAAGATACTTACGGATAATTTTTTGAATGCTCTAATTACATAAATTGATCACACAGTATTATTATCTCAAATTGTGCACTTTAGCCACCGACAGTCTTCGGTATCACTCGTATGAATCTCAGTTGCCGTTACTACTGCTATTCGTAAAGTGTTTCTAGTAGGTTTTGGATCGCAAGGTTGACGAGTCGGCTTAAGTCATCGGTTATACTTATTCAGCGGAACTTTGTTGTGTGCTAAGAAAGAGAACGGTCGACAGTGTGAACGAGGAAAAGCGAGAGGTCGATATAAACATGTCCAATCGGTGTGTCAGAGCCCGAAATACACGATTAATCGTGCATTTACGTCATATGCGCATCATCGAGAACGCAAAAAGAGAACGATCCATTTTATGACCTAATATTTATTGATTTTTCTAGATCATGACCTTTTATTTTGTAATAATACTTGATGTTATTTTCAATCGTTGCAAATCTACGTTTTCTACAATTTTATTTATTAATTCTTATTTTTAGACATCACGAGGAAACAATATTTTGAGTATTCTTGCCGTTCAAGGTCACATTTATCGAGTTTAATTGATGGAAATCCATCAATTGTTAATATATGTTGAGCTGTAAATAAAAAAAGAAGATATAAATCATGCAATTTATATAATCATTTGATAATCATTCTATTGAGATAAAGATTTATTTTATATTTATAAAATAAATTACAACCGCGATAAACTACTAAAACAGCGCACAGTAATGATCGGAGATAACGCTTAGATGCAAATCGGAATTCGCATTAAAACAGATTTATTAGTCTATCTCCGATGATAATTCAACGCGTAAAAATAAGTAATATTTACAAGATAGATTTACCACACATATACGTTCAGACGATTCGTAGCTTTGCTCCGTCACGAGGAACGTCAAATAGGGATCGACGGGAGATGTCCCTTTGAATAATATGCAAACAACAGATTCGATCACATTTATTTAACAGACGCAGCTTCCGACGCCAAGACACGTGTACGGCGCTTGTTCAATTTTCGAACTCGCCGTGCCGTCTAGTATCGAAGACTGCGCGGAAGCGGTTGTAGCCGGTAATTGAGATCTCTGCACGTTTTCATAGGGTATCGATGCACCCTCCCGATCTCTGCCGGTACTCTCCGTTTCCTGGGAATACGAGTCCCTCGGTGGAGCTTCCTGCGCCTTCGAATCGAAAGCCGGCTCGTGCGACGACAACCGACTGTAGTTTAGAAAAGTCTCTGTATAGCTCGGGGGCGGATGATGATGGTGATGATGATTGCTACCGTACTGATGAGAATAATGGGGATGATATCTACTCGGCGGTGTTTTGAAGCCCTCGTTACCGCCGAGATATTGGTGCAAATGATGAAGCCCAGAAGGTCCATACACTATAAATAAAATATAACAATTCACGTTATGTATATGTATATTATAATGTATGTTATGTATGTATATATAAATTTTAATACGCGAGAAATAACAATAAAGTTAATAAAGTCTGCTGTTATCTGCTAGTGTCTGACCTGCGGCGGTATTTGAATACATAGCGAAAACCGCGTCGCTATATCCCGCGGCAGAATGCTTCATCAAATCTGAAACTTCGTTCCCGCCCGTCCCTTTCCCGGGTGTTGCGTGACTTCGTACCATACTATTCGAAACTTCTCCGCTAATCCCCGAGGACGCGCCGGTTCCGTACGCCATATTGAAGAGCGCTTCCGGATCGCAGACAAATTTGTACACGTATCGCTCGCCGGCGACTTTTTGCATTATGCCTTTCTCGTAATAGTATCTCAACGAACGACTCAACTTGTCGTAATTCATAGCCGGTCTGTTTTTCTGAACGCCCCACCTGCGTGCGACCTATCGAGAAAAAGTGGAAGAAATTTCTATTAAAATCTCGGAATATTTTTTCACCTGAATGTTATATTTTTTGTTATTGAATTAAAAATTAGAAAATTTAGTTACTTGAAATTAAGAAATTGGAAAATGAAGAAATATAAAAATAAGCATATAAGATATTTCTCTCGATTATTTCTTTCTACAAACCTCTTCCGGCTCAATCAACTTAAACTCCATCCCGCGCCCGGTCCACGCGATACAAGGTGCATTCGCAGGATCGTCGAGCAAGGCTACGAGAAACTGCCACAATTGCAGTGAGCCGCGTCGTTGTTGCTGATAACCGACGGCTACATCGCTCCAGCTGGGCACACCAGTTGCCGACGACGGCCTCTTGTTGACATGATCCGGATTCCAGGTTGAAACTGGCGAACCCTTCTTCTGATAACAACTATTCTGCCGTTCCCAGGACGAGTTTCTGGGATCTAATTGTGTGCCCAACTCTGTCCAAGTCGGCGTGCCGCTTCGTTTCGCGTAAACGTCAGAATTCCAGTTTTCTGATCGCGGTAGGAAAGTTTCAGAAAAGGTCGATTGCCATTGGGAAGTTGAGGAAGAAGCGCTGGCCGGACGACTGGACGATGGTGACGAGCCTCTGGGATGATCCCTCGTGACGTTTCCATATTGTTGCTGTTGACGTTGCTGATAAATTAAAGAGTTTGCTGTAACAAAACGCAGCATAACTATATAGAAATTCAGTGGAAAATATCTTGACATTTAATATAGAAAATGTGTCTAAACCAATAATACGATCAAAAAAAGAAATTTCCCACAAAGATTATAGATAGATTAAAAGTGCAAAATAAAATTTTTCTAAATGTGTCATGTGTCGTCAAATTCATTACGCTAGCGACTATCAAGATATGAATAAAAAAGGAATTGTTCAGTAGAGCAATTTAAAATTATTTAAATAACTGAAAAAGTCATGTGGAAAATATCACTTTTAATTTTTCAATGTGAAAAAAGTTATACATTTATAATTTAGTAGTCACTATCGATACGTGAATTTAACAACATATGAAAAGATAAAATTATTCAAGCTTTAAAGAAGAGAGAGAGCGTAAATGTTATTAAGTTTTCAATTTTCAAAGTTGTTTTTCTCAAGAATAAAATCTTGCATGGAAAACATTACATTTTTAATTTACTTTTTATAAGATATATCTCTTTTCCAATTGTATTATTAATTTAAAAATTATATAAATTATTTTATATTCACACATAATAGCCACATCTGATCCTGACGTTTATTAACAATTCCTATGCTCTTTTGCGCGAATACAATTATTATAAAAATCTAAAAATGTTATAATGAACAACCTCCATTGGGAAGAAAGAATTTATGCTTTAGCGTGGACGAGAAACTTCGTATTAGTATAATCATAATAGAAGGCGTCACGGTGCAGAGAGATGCGGGAAGGAACGCGGGATTATCCACGGGCGTTTTTCCACGAGGAGGAGGAGAACGAGGACGAGGGCAAGGAGAGGGGTCGAGGAAGAAATTCTCGAGAGGACAAAAACGAGAGCTCTCCTCGTATTACCGATGGCACTCACGCGCCGGGCCGGTTGAAGCGCTCTCGTCACACAAATATCGGCAGGAAATTGGTGGATATTCAAAGCCCAGCGGGGACTGGAGCCCGCCCGCGGATAGCGCGCGTTGATGCCCCCTGAAATATCGAAAGCCGAGTCGAGAGCTCGCGCGATATGTATATTAATCGGGCCGCGCTTCTCTCTCTTTCTCTCGGGGACTGCCGCCACCGCCGCCACCACCCCTGTCGACGACGCGGTACCGAAAGAGCCATTCTCGAGCCGTAATCCGGTTACGCTCCAAGTCGCGCACGGGGAATATTGAAAAATTGAGGAGCCGCGCGAGCGACGATAAAACGTTGTTGCGATGCGTCCGATGCGACAACGAGTGTCATCGGAAGGGCCGAAAGTTTTGAGATGTCCATTTCCGGATCTCTTTTCGAAGGAAGACACAATAAAATCACGCTAATGGAAAAGAATAAATTAAATGTTTCGTCAAAGATTTATTCTCGCGACATTAAAAAAAAGTTGCACCGTCGCATTAGACATTAAGTATATGTGTATTCACAAATCATTTACTTTTCATATTAATGAGTTTTCGCATGCTCCAATTTTTTTATATACTTGAAACGTATTAAATCTCGGCAAAGAGATTCGCCGGAGAAAAAATTAGGTTACGCTCTTCCTTCTATTTCACTTTCCGACAAACGTAGGTCAAATCTCGGACAAAGATCTCAGGAGGTAGCTGAAAGCTTTGGACCAATGTAGCACTCTCTGGGAAAGCGGACAGGGCGCCAGGGGATGACGAAAGGGGTTGACCTCAGCCTCGGTAGACGAGCGGGGTGAGCCAGAGGCTTTGCGGGTGGTTTTAGATTAAAATTAATCGCGAGCTGATGAAACCGGTGGCGAGGTACCACCGCTGAGGGAGGTCGGAGAAGGGTTGAAATTCAGGACTGGCCATAGGGGGCGGCGGTACGCGTTGGACAGGGTGGGATCGGCTACGGAAAAGAGGATGGCTTCCACTCTCGTCCACTCTCAGACGAGGAGAAACGCGTTGTGTGCCGTTGCTCTTCCTCCCTTTTCATGCTCGTTCCGTTTCTCTTTCTCTTTGTCTCTCTCGCTCTCTCGCTTTTTCTCCTCTCTTCTGCCTCGCTGATCCTCGAATTCCGGCATAGTGTTCAATTAATAATGCAAGCTCTATTTTCCAACCCACCTGACGAGCGGCGAAATCTGACGGGCTCGCCTTGTCCTTTCCCGAACGAGCGGGAAATACTCTTTTTTTTTTCGCGTACTCCACTCTCTGTCGCACATGTGTTTTTTTTTATCCTAAAAATATATACCGCGACGCGTATCAAAGATAGAAAAGGCGAATTCAAATTTCATTCAACGCAAATTTTCCGCTGTATGTATATTGCGTGCATCGAAGAGTGATTCTGTGTTGGCAGAATAGACCGTCGCTATCCGTAATCCTCGTAATCCTCTGCTCGTATTAATTAGTGGAACTGTGGAACCAATCGGTATCCATTAACCGGTTATTACTATTCCGCTCGTTGTATTGCTCTCCGAAATTGTTTGTCCCTTCTAAACGAGATAATCTCGAATATTGTATACTTTTCTCTAAACATTCTTCAACCATTCGGAATGTTTAACAAGTCTTTGTAATTTTTTTTTCACGCGGGCAATTATAATAACGATAATAAAGTTATTTAATACTTTATCGATCTGTCTGTGTATTTAAGAATAAAAGACTCTAAAATATTCCATTAATTTTCGCGCGTGAAATGCAAACGATATCTTTTTCTGGTCAATAAATTGGATGATCGTAAGTAGATTGCAGGATATCGATACGAGCAAATGTATCCTATTATTAACCTAAACTACGTGTAAATAATTAAAACGGCTTAATGGTAGGGAGAATTACGTCAAGAGAGAAGCATGAGCGTAATCCCAGGTGACTTGGTAGTATCGCGTATACAGAGTGTCGAGCCATGGATATAACCGTAACCGAGCTCCTAAAGGATTCGGCTCACCATGTATGTATGTATGTGTGCGTGAATAAAGGAAGACTAATCGGTCTGATTACAAAGCATGAGCTTGCAACCCCTCACTGACTCTACCTTTTGTGAACGGGACGAGTGGTGGTGATAGTGTGTATCTTCTTTGATTCACATAGCCTATTAGATAATGAACGTCGATAAAAAAATCGTCATTATTATTCTCCCTGAAATATTATTCGCGCGATGCGGTTTGTGCCGTATATTTATTCTTGAATAAATACTTATGTAAGATTTAATTAATTGTTAGCAATCTTTCTCTTTCTTTGCGTGTCGCACTTGGATATCGGATTAATAGCTTATGAGAAAAGCAATTTATTTCATCATTTAAAGTTTTTTAATTTTCAAAAAAAGCTTTCTAATTTCTTCGATGATTAAAGATCTAATTTGAGTTAAAAAGCTAATTTGTTATTTCTAGAAAAATTGTTGATGCCGCATTAAAAATCTCTCTGCATTGTGCGAATCATGGAAGAATATTCGACTTACATTCCCCCGGGGAAACTAGTCTCGCCTCCTTTCTTTCTTTCTTTCTTTCGGCTTTTCTTGGAATCTGCAAGACGCTCTTCATAGCTTTCGACTTGAAAGCATCGTTTAATTATTCAATTACGCGTGCTCAGTTACGCGTAAGCGAGTGCAGTGCATTAGTTGGGAGTCTCGCAACGATCATGGGAAATGTTACATTTTATATTCCTACACACTATCTCTCTCTCTCTCTCTTTCGTCAATATTATTTGCAAAATAATATATTAAATATAGAGAATGTATAAATATCTAAATAAATATCTAAAAAAATCTGTAAATATTTTCTATATATTCATTTTAATTTTTTGTAGTTTCAAATTTTTATTATAGTGCATTTTTCGGTCGCAAGAAAAAGTCGCAAAGAAAAAGAAAGAGAAACTATATGATCAATTGAAATAACATGGCATGGATCGAACATTATCGTCGATGTAGCTATGAAATCCTTAAAGGGCTAATCGGAAGTCGACTCGATTAATGGAGAGCGGTACCCTCGTACCCCCGGTTATTTATGGATTCCATGGGGTGGAATAGTGCCACGTGGATCCTTTTGTGCAGAGATTTGTCACGGCGTGGATCTTCGTTCGAAGATAGCAAGCAGCGATTCTCAGTTTCATTCTTAATATTCGTCCGCGAAAACTGTCTAACGCGAATCATCGCGTGAATCTCTTACCGTTCTGCGTATCCTGAGATGTCGCGGATGATATGTTTGTTACGGGAAGCGGTTCCACGTAGCTTCGATCCGCCGGTTCTTCCTTCACAGCAACATCCTTCGTGCTCTTGCCAGCCGAACCATTTATCTTTCGATTCCTACGAATAACACGCAAAATTTTATTCTATACGTACAATTATGTCAATGCACGTAAATTATTTTTATCTAGAATATAAATGAAGATTTTCTCGTGTAGGTGCAGTCGCATGCGTTTTAAATCGTGTCGTTGGTACAGAAAAGTCAATCAATTATCGTTAGATCAGTTTTTTGTCAAACTTACCCGAAACAACGATCCGATCTGAGTTCGAGGAAATCATTATTTTGACTCTGCGTAATGGAAGATTGATATTGGGGATGATAATTGCCGCTATCGCCATTTCTCGTGCAATTGCTAGATTCCTGCTTTACATTTGCACCTGATATAAGTGAAATAAATCGCGATTATTAGTATATACTTTCTCCCATACTGAGACAATTTAAATATTTTATTTTTGAGCTAAAAATTTAAAGAATGAAACCTTATAGAATTATTTAATAGAAATTGATTTCTAGATTATGTCGCTTAATATTGTCTCATCAATGGCATTTCCTAAAAACAGGCGAAAATTATGATTTCAGAAATTGTAGTCTCCAAAACTGATGATCACTCATTTATTGATAATTAAGACGTGGTAAGAAAAATAAAGAAGATAAAAGCAATAATGAAACAAAAAGAAATTACAATTTAAAATATACAAGAATATATAAGAATAACATGATTGAAAATCTCACAAGAGAGAAAAAAGCTTTTTAATTTCAAAAACTTCTACTATTATTAGTATATAAACAAGCAACAATGTATAAGCTGTGAGTAAATAACTAGCAAACTAATCGGTTCTGCAAAAGAGCAACACTTATTGAAAAATAGAGATATGTTTTGATTCTTTTTTCTATAATGTTAATGTATGTTAATGTTAATGTTTTCTTTTTTCTATAATGTTAATGTATGCGACTACGGAATGACTTTTGACAATATTTTTGCACACGTAGATCTCTCCTCGCGTATCATTATCATTTATCGAATGCGCGATCGTTTTCTTCGGACGATTAATAATCGAAAGAACGACCGGGCAACGCCAGGACATAAGGGCGCGTGTCGTATCGGAAGTGAAGACGCATCGCTGCAACGACACGTGAGAGGGAAGGTGGGGTCTAATGGGGTGCCGACGATTTTGCGAGGGCGAGGACGAGGGCGAGGGCTGCGCCCCCGATAAGTCAAACAGGCTCCTGGGCCGTGGGAAGCATAAGTCACGAGCCTCCGGCGATAATTGTATTTGTAAACATTGGAAGTTTACTGATAGGAAGAAGCGCGCCACGATAGATTCAATTATCTTGATATCGCGAGATCTCGCAATAATTATCTTCAATGAGCAGATTTCGACAAGCTCTCGTTACGTAAGAGAAAGATGAAACGTTCATCGAGATACACACTCGTACATATCTTTGACATTAAATAATTATTATCCTTATACGTTATTTCTGTTTAGAAAAACGAAACATATCGAAAATCGAGAGAAATATTACCTTTCCTTTATCAAATAAATTTTTCATCAACTTTTTAATATAATATTATTCACTGATAATGCTCCATCGAATTCATATTCAAAAGCTCTAATATATCAAATAAAAATATCAATGTTACTCAATCTTGATGTTTTATACATATATGAGCATCCTAAATACGTCGCACAAGCTACATATTACGCGAAGATAGATATACGCGGCGCTTGGGAATCGTGCGTGTATCTGTGTGTGTGTGTGTGTGTATATATAGACATTAGCTAGCCCCCGATTCCCTCTGGGTGTTTGCTCGCCCGGTTGAAATGTTCGACGATACGTTTGTTCAATGCTGCTCGACGCTGAATTACACGTATCGTACCGTCGCGGATTTTGCGCGCGCGGAATAATGTAAACTGCGAGCCCCGCTCTCTCGTCTCATGTGTTCGCCACCGAGGAGAAGTCAAATACGCGGCGAGGTCCGATTTTTGTCCGTCTATCGTAATAATGAATGCTTTCCATTTAGCGACACAAGTCGACACAAGCGTCATTCTATCTTTTTTCAATAAATGACAATAAACAAAGATAGAATGACACTTGTGTCGACTTGTGTCGCTAAGTGGAAAGCACCCAATAATGTTCGCCGTCGCGAGAAAAGATACCGCGCGGCGACTCGATAGCGGTATCGATAGCGACGTTAATAAGCGCGCGCCGCGTTAACGGAGGAAAGAAGAAAAAAGGAGGACGAGAGAATCGCCGCTGGCTTAATATAAAGTGCTTACTCGCGTAATCCGATATCGATGATCGCCGACGAGCGCCGACAAACGCCCATGTTGATTCTTCCCGCTCTCTATCTAAGCTACGCTAAAAAGAACTCTGCCCCGCGGGCGCGACTTCTCGTCGGTTTTTAATAAAGGACCGATATATATTGCGCGAAAAAATGGAGCGAACGGTATTATTTCTCACGCGCTATTTTGGCGGACGCGCAAAAAGACCGCGATCGTCGAACGGGGAAAGCCGCAACGCGCGTGGAAAGTGTCGACGACTAATTAAAGATGCACGTGCGGTGTGTAACGCGTTAGCCATTGATTCGCCGATGACGATGGCGGCGATTACATCGAGCGAGTTAACGCGACACTCGACGAATCGATTCTTCCTTCAACGCGAACGGTCCCGATGACGGTCGTAAATGCGTTCCCCTCGTTACTCGATTCCGCGCGTATAGCATTTATTTATTTCGACGTAGTTGTCGCGAGGCGTCGAGAAGATGCGATATCTCGAGAGTCTAGACATCTCGCGCGCGAAAACAGATTTTCCAACCAATTTCGAGACCGAATCGAAACACTTCCGCGCTCTATACATGATTTCGCGGTGATTTCAGCGGAGATTGACATCCTCCAATCCCGTTTAGCGAATTTCCAAACCCGGATTTATTTATCCAGACGAATTACCAGAGTCGAGTATCGATGCGTAGACGCGGCTAAATAATTTCGTCATCGAGAGATTGATAAGAAACCGACAAACGAGGAATAAATGCCAAGAATTGGCACTACTTACTTGACATCTGATGAAACTCGGGGACGTACTGTTCGCTGTCTTCGGTCTCGGAGCTGCTACCTGCGCGCAAGAGACATTTCATATTAGTCCATATGTGACGATTGGAGCAGATATTAATACAACTTTAGAATAAAAATTCTACTCGCGAATATCTAAGAGAATTTCTATTTTCCGTTCCGCGGCAAAATCATCCCCCTTTGATCGTCCGTTACATTACATCCACCGCGTATTACATCGCAGTTGGGCAAGGTAATTAAAATTAATGTTCCGAGAGAATAATGGCTGCACGTAATTATCTTCGCTGGCGGCTTAGAGATAATTTGATGCTACATCTCTAAATATTAAAAATTAATAGCCGAATTTTTCGTAATAACGATACACGCACTTTGATAATTCCGATATTTAATATCTTACCATTCGCATGTCGCCAATCATTTATTTTCATTTCACACAAAAATACTATTATCAACGAAGAAATATTCAATAGTTTTGTTCTTTGTCGACACACGTGTCACCTATTTAACTTATTAATAAATTAATTTATATTTGTAAATTTATAAAAAATTTATCACTTTTTCATTTCACTTGGTCCTTGATAATAATAATACGATTGCATTCTCACACAAAATAAAAAGGAAAAAAATAAACGCCCGAACAGGGACTCGAACCCTGGACCCTCAGATTAAAAGTCTGATGCTCTACCGACTGAGCTATCCGGGCAGACAACTCCGAAGGAATTAAACACGTATTCGAATCAAACTCATGCGCAACAGGAGACGAAAAAGAAAGAAGCGATTAAATTGTTATTGTTACGTAAATTGTTATAAAATACAAATGAAGTTTACAATAAACACTCACCGTCTTGTAACCAAGTTTCCTGCCTGTAGCCTTGTGGCATGTATAATTCGCTTCCTGTAATCAATAAATTTTCCTCGAATTAACACGTGTGCATATATGCGTGTATTCATATAGTTGCATTATTGATCGCATGATAAAATCAACAAAGAGCGAGGGAAAATGCAAATACATTTGTTTGGCTACACTGGATATTGAACAGTATTTGCCGCAAATTGACAGAACACATCATGTACTTCCGCTGTTTTTGATTAATTATTGCTGTATCTATATACAATATATCCAAGGTAAAAAAAGATATTTGATACTCGACACGATAGGTGGATGGATGGAAGAGAGAATATTTCTAGTTTCGATAAAAAGAGATACATCTTATCTGAATCGAGATTGACGAGACTTGCGGGAAGACAAACGGTGCTGCCGAGTGGCTGCGAATGAATCAGAGGCAAAAACAAACCCTTCAGCGTGAATGGGCGCATAAGAATGCCGGCGTGGAAAACTGGGGTGCGTTTAATGGATCTCCAGGATTCGCTATGGGTAGCCACTCGGCGGTAACCTCATTTTGTTCCATGGCAGAATCCAGTCTAACGCGAATCGAATCTACTTACGCCACAGCTCATTGCTCGCGTGTATAAAGAGATATTCTCTTCTGCAATGATACTTCAAGGTTCACTTTTGTGTACGTGTCTTCGTAAGTGTCTACGTCACATTGAAATACATATAGTACTGGTCAAAAGTATTGCATCGCTTATAGAAACAGGGAAATGGTTACTTTGAACAAAAACATGCATTACCAGATTTTAAAACTGTTATTTTATATTTTAATAATTTTATGTACACGAGCAAAATGGCTAGAGGAAAAATAAACGTAATCATTTATTTGTATGTTTTCTATGTTTTTCGAGAGGTGATGCAATACTTTTGATCGTACGTGTAAATACGTGTAACGTGATTTTACGATCGTTCAGATTTACAAATTTACAATTAACTGCCAAATAATGGATATTATCACAGACATAAAATTCTTGTGTGTTTGTATTTAAATTAAATGATATTTAATAATATTAAAATATATTCAAAACTTACACATATCTTTCAAGTCCATCTATTCTTCTTAGAGCAATTAAGCGTTTATATTATTTTCTCAAAGCTAATATAATGATTAGCATTAGTTTCTTCAGAAAATTATAATTTGTACATTAATTATTTTAATAAATTAATAACGCAACTTATCCAAGATTTTGAAAGTATTTTCTTGTAACTTTCTTTCTGGCGAATTACATAATTTAAAGAAATATCTTTTTTGATAGTATCATATTTTATTTTACACATATATTTTTAAGTATCGAAATCTTATTTTTCTTTTATTTTTATTTTTATCCTTTTCACTATTAACTTTATCATGTTTCTAAATTTGTCGATTTTGGAAATTAATTATTTAGCTTTTAATTTCCGCGCACGTTTTTAATAAAATTTATTAAAAATTTCAGGTATTTCAGTATTATAAAAACTGTGATGCACTCTTGTAGCTAGTAATCTTTTAACATGCATAGTATAGTATGCGTTCAGACGTACAAATTTTTATGTGTTTAATAAACAATCTATAATATTACATAATTATCTATATGGATTGACGTCCACAAATTAAAACGATTGAAATAAAATTATTGAAATCGAAAATACACATTTATCCTATATTTTATAAAATGCACAATCGATTCATAAATTTTTACGTTTAATAATTAAATTTCTCCACTTTGTTTAAATTGTTAAGATGCCGCTTCCAGATACACGACAAAAAAAAGATGAACGAGAAAGCGGGGAGAGCGAGCAACAATATATTTTCATCCGTCATCGCGACGCGATGCGGCGCGGAGTTTCAATATTTCTGAATCGTCGTCGAAAAGTGGATCGAGCCGATGCAGGGGACGTAACGCGATTATGATAGAGAAATTGCGGCATTATAGGCAGTGATTGAGTTAGACGGAGGTGGTCCATCCTGGGTGAGCGGTGGCTCCGCACCACGGCATGCCAATGCTAGATATAAAGTGTCAATCACTGCAGCCAGACGTCGGCCGGGGTAGTTTGGCGACTCTCTTTGGGGTACGATGGGGGAGAGGTTCCACTGCGGGGACACCCCAGGGGAGTCTTTGCGGTGATAACACGTCGCTTATTGAATTTCGTGTCGAGAAATTGGCGTCGCATTTCTGGGTCAAGGCTAAGACACTTGTCCGGAAGAGGAAGAAGCATCGTCGGAAGACGGCGCGAATTAACGTCTCGTCGAGATGTATAGAGGTACTTTATCTAAATCCTTACACTTGTCCTTTATCAAGCAAGGGGAGCAATAATTAACCGATATTTGTCCAAGAAACACGATTACTCTCAAAGTAAAAAGTTTCATTATCAAACGAGACAAATTAGCGATATAAGAAAATATGTAATAATTGTAGATTTTCGTATATTTTTAGCATCAAAGACACACGGAGTTTGGTCGAATAGTTTGGAAAATGAGTCAAGTAATTGGCAAGTATTCCGAGCAGATTGTCTCGAACGATATTTCATGGTGCACTCGCGTCTCGCCGCGACCTTTGGAAAATAATGTTGTCGTTGATGCGACTATATAAAGATATCGACTCGGCTGCCTGCGAGTGACAGGCTCTCTTCGGGGGGTATAGCTCCACCCTCCCGTCTCTCGTTCTCCTTGGCGGCGCTTCGTTTCGGGGTACGCGTCCCGCACGTGTTCCTAAACGTGCCTCCTCCTCCCCCTCGCTATGTGTGCGCTCTTCTCGAGATCTACACAGCGACTTCGTGTGTATCGAAGGCCTCGCCCCCGATGGAAACACGACGTCTCCGAACCGCGCCGGTATCAAAGAGCTTCAAAGTCGAACGACCGGGGGAATCGAAGAATCGACCGTTCTCTATCCGCTCACCTTTTTCCCTTGATTGCAACCTCGCAAGCTCGTTAAGACATAAAGTGCAGACAAAAAAAGGATCTCGACTGACACGCAAAAAGAGTTGTCCTAGTCTCGCGCGAGAGAGAGCATATAATTTAAATATCTGATCGTTTTCACCTTCAAATCTTTTTTCATCATTGAAATTTCTACTCACCGGTGTGCAGCTTTTCATTGCTCGTGGTGTGAGACACTGGATAATTGCCGGGACAGTATTCTGCGGCGACTGTTTGAAGCGGCTCAGGTAGTCTGGCGAATTCGTTTCCGGGCTAGAACAATCGAAAGAATAGAGTTGTATTAATTAGCGTAAGACTCGAATAAAGATTTAGCAATATTTGTTACATGGCTTTTGACGAGTGTATTTCGAAAGTAAATCGCAATGTCAAGCGAGCGAAAGAGAATGTAATTAATATCAGAAAGTGATTGTGAGGCTCGAAGCTCTCAATATAGGAGCGAAAGACACAGTGAGAAATAGAGGGAGGTGGGTAAGAGAGGCGGCAAGGAAGACATCCGGTGAACGATTGGACGGTTTCCTCCTTGCGGGGCAATCTAGTGGTAAACTCAGTTACCGGTTTTGGGAATTTCGATAACGTAGACGTTCGGGCCTTTGACTCCATAAAATTTGACTACAAACTGCGAGTTGATTACAAATACGGATCGTCAGAAAATTGTGCGAAAAAGTTGTGCTATTTAAAAAAGAAAAGATATCACTATTAAAAAATTGAGTTAATAAAGCGATAAAGTAATTAAAATGCTAAAATGCGTCCGTAACACGAATTGTCTCTTATTGAATGCGAACACATTTCTGAGGGGATATATTGATATTAACGAGTATCCGGTGAACTCACGCTGCTCAAAGTTCCATTATTTGTTCATAATTTCTTGTCGAGATTTTCCTTTGATCGCAATTAATCGTCGTCCGCAATTAGCTGCCGTGATAGCATGGCGCCCGTAATCCGCGCGCTTGGACATAAATTTTAATTACATTCACTATTACCTTAAATGTTTAATACACCTGTCAATCCGCTACGTACGTACATATTTATCGATGCAAAAGTGACTCCCGCTGACAAAGAATATCTTCGTTGTACAGAAATAAATATATTCTATAATTAAGCATTAATCAAATTTCGAAAATATATTCGTGCGGATAAACAAAAATTTTAAAAATCTATCCATCGCAGATATAAAATTATTTAAATAAAATATTTAACATTACACAAAGTGTACACACATAAACACGGAAATAAAGCTAGGCTGCGTGAATTTTTACAATCAAGATGAACCTTTGTCAGAAATCGCTCATCTTTCATCTCCATCGGGCTTTCTCGTCAAGCAGGATTTAACAGCGAATTAATCAGGCAATGACGCGTGAGCGGGAAGCGCAAACACGAGGAGTGCGCGTACCATTTAACGTTAAAGGCCCGACGTGACCTTTCCCAGCGAACGGATGCGCGCGGCACGGAACATTCGGTAGGCGAGTTTATTTACGCGCATTTATGTGTCTCTCATGAAAACGAGATACCCGACGAGTCGAGGGTACGCCCCGTCGTTCGCGACGGGGTTGCAACAGGGGTCGCGACGAGAGACGGCACCCCATTTCACGTTCTCCACCCTCGTATAACAATTGCGCACTTTGGTTCGGTTTATAATAAAGTCATCGAGAGCATCGCGAGACTGTATCTCTTCTCCGACGGATCGAAAAGCATCGTCAAGATTTTAGATGCGTGCTCTTTTAAATGAAATCGATGTATTATTGAAAAGTACTGAATAGTCATTGATGATTGCATTTATAAACATAGCATTAAAAATCAATAAAATCTCATTAAAACAATCAGTTGATAATAGCGGCTGTTTTAATCAGTGATACTTAAAAAATGCGTCTTAATAAAATATTATACATGAAATTTTTTGTAGCAATATATTTTGTTAAAGAAATATCTAAATTGATTTGAAAAAATCTTGTTTATTTTTGTACATTTACCACAACTGAAGAATAAAGATAATGTATACATATATAATTCTTTTTCTCTCTCTCTCTGTCTCTCTCTGAATTTAAATATTAATTATACATATTTCCAAATACATCTATAGGAAAAACTTCTCCAAAAAGCAGTTTAAAATAAATAAAAAAAGCTTTAAAAAATATCTGCGATATTATTACTGATTTTTCAATAAAAACGATTATATTCAATAAGAGAGCAAAAATATTATTACTGCTTTAATCAATGACGTTTCTACTGAACCAATTTAAAAAAAGTGGCAACGATATCGAGGTAAAAATTACAAAGTGAATTTTAGGGAGAGAAAGATAAATTTAAAATAATTTTTATTACTGAAATGGAAAACTTATATAAATAAATACATGGAATATTTGTCACGAGATGCATATTTCGCGCGTATCCTATTTTGACCAATGGACAGGTAAAATCCGGCAGAGTTTTCTCTGCTAATTATGTGCCGATAATAGCAGCGACGGTCAATTTTATCAATTACACGCGAGAAAAGTCCCGCTGTTGTACTTTGCCAAGAAAGTTTTCCTACCCTCGTGCGACGATGAGGTGCGAAGACAATAACAGCGGCGGACACTGGAAGGCGGACAATGCCTGGCGAGAGGAACAATATATAGAGATCTCGAGATTAAAGAACGCGTCACACAACGGCCAAGTTTATCAGCTAATTGCTTTCCTCAATGCATCGCAAAAATCGCGCTAGAGAAGATCGAAATTTTTTTCTTTCGTCTTTTTTCGCCAATTAAGTCTCGACAATACAAGGGAATAGTTGGGTGTGATAAATATATTTTTTTATGTTACAAAGTATCTATTTTGTAATGTTTTGCGCTTCTGCTATCGGGGCTTTTCAAGATTTTAATAATAATTTAATTAATTTCCATTCATTACGACACACAGAGAGAAAGTAAATGCAATATGATAAAGGATAAAAATACAATATCTTTTGAATGTAAATGTAAATAAATATAGAAATTTCACATTTAGCCTTACCAACATTTAGGAATAAATAGATGATATCATCGTCACGTAGAAATATGTAAAGGATTAAAAGAAGTAAAACGAGCGTAAAAGCATGCAATATTATTAGTCGGTTCACGGAGCCAGGTCCACAGAGAAGTCAATCAAAGTGAGCAGTTAAAAAGCGCGATACGTCCCATCCCCGGAGAAGTCATCCCTAATCATGGGAAACTCGAGTGGTGACATATGCTATCTCGCGGCAGTCAATTAAACGACACCTACCGAGGAAATGGGGGGAATGCGTGTGTGGGAATCGGCTGATTTTTAGAATCAACAAACATAAATCAAGTGCCTCGCGGGTGCTTCTCTCGAGCCGAGTCATCCCCTCTCCGCGCGTGTCCATTGACCACCCGCGGATACTCGTGTCGTGTCGATGTCGTCACGGTGGTGGCCCGCACTCACGCACTCACGCACGCACGCATACACGCGAGGAATATAACGGCGACAATTACGTGTTTAGAGGACACGGAAGGGGTGGCACCCGTGGGACGAGCCAGCGGAGCGTGGAGGCGCGTGCCGCGGCAATTCGCCACCCGGTCGTCGAGCGATCGTCTCTCGAGTGCTTGACATTGTACGCGCGATGATCCCGGACCTCGTTCCGTACTTGGATGACTCCATTGTGCATCGGAGCGGCCCGGCTTCGGGGAGGCCGGATATCCGGATGAAACGCGATGGCCTTTACGCGGCGGCGCTCTCTTAATGGATCTTAAGCACTTTCGCGACGGCAACGTGCATTTTCCGAATTCTGAAATATTCCTCCCACGAGTTGGATTCGATAAAGAAGTGTCAATGGCGCGGCGAAGAGAATCGATCGAATCTATTTATTTGAAGTTTATTGAATATAATTATAGACACACACAAGCTCTCCCCTATTCTTAATCTTGTTCTCTTCATTCTGTGTCTTTGCATTTTAAAAATTGTATTATATTTCTATTTTGCATTTCTTTTTATATATTAAAAATTTTAATATCGAAATAAATGAGGATTTTTTAATAAATCATTCCGATTGCATCACATCGCTACAAGTAACATTGGACAAATACCTTGTATGTTTTTGCGTGACTGACGTGAAAAGTAAAACTTAATAAAATCGTGATACGCTTACTGAATATTCCATTACTTTGTTGCTTTGAATTTTTTATATTCCATAAAATTATAAAAATTCTTCCATATAGTACTGCCGACAGAAAAGAGAAAAATCAGTTGATTAATTTATTTGACGAATCTTTCGAAAGAATTTTAATGGATAAACATTACAATAAACTTATCAATATATATTATATTAGATAAAGCTCTTATCAACCATATAAAAGCCTCATTTATGGAGAGATAAATAAATTTTCAACTACTTACTAAGCCCGCCAATTCCGTCGTCGCGGCAGGTACCTCCTGATCGGCAATGTTCATCATAACTTTGCGTCGTGCTGCTCGTCCGCGGTCTATTCTTGTCAAACGAAAAACACACAAAGACGAGTAGATTCGCCGATTCGATCCGAGAAGAAAACGCGCAACCTCGGTTGCGCGACGCGAATGGGTCTCGTCGATCGTCGCCGATGTTGCGGCGCGAAGATCGAAGATAGCACTGAATCGGGTGATTTGATCTCGGCGCGAATAAGGGGGTGAGCGAGCCACCCTCGCGGTCGCAACCGGGGGTTGTGTCTCCGGCATGGGGTACGCCCCCAACGTGACGTAGAATTCAGTCCTGCGCGTATTCCATTTCCTTGGACCACTGCAACCGGGTGCTGGGCGGAGCTTGAAATTCATTGGCGACACACACGTTCGAGAAATACAAGGGATGACGCTGCGTCTCGCGAGAGAGAACCTTGGGTTCTCCACGGCAGCGAATTTCGCAAATTCGATTCGATCGCCATCGAGATGTTCGAACGGTACGTCCAATAAAACTTCGAGTCAGCCCGAACAAATGCATGGATTCTAGAAATCTACGATGAAATTATGAAGAAACAAATTAATTCTTTTCAGAAACTAAAAACTTTGCATACTTGACAAAATTGTTAAAAAAATATCATATTTCGATAAATTAAACATGGTTAAAATTGTCTGATTAAAAAATATAATTGTAGCAAAAATTATATTTCGAATTTTGTTTCTTTCTCGTTTTAATCTCAATAATGAAAAAAAGGATAAAGTTACATCTAGAAGAAATTATGTAGAAAATTATAATTTTTCAATGAATATTTTTTGTGGCAATAAAACGATAGCTTCTCTAAAATGGAGTATATTTTAGAATTAACAATTAATGTATATTTTCAAAAAAATTATATATATAACTATTGAATTTTTAAGCCATTTTAATGTATTTAAACGTATTTGTCTTTTTACTATTTATAGAAAAATAATTGTTGCTCCGAAATTCTACTCGTCTGCAACCATGTTCCTTTTTTTATATATTCATGATTTAAAGTCGGTATGGCAAATTTCAATATATATCGACAGACGTTATCGCTTTATACATCTGTTGATAAACGCGAAACATGACACTCAACATCAAGGCTTCACCGTCAAGATGTCACCGTCAGAAAAAAAGACACACGCGTGCGCGTACTTGCTGAATGTGCGGCCTACAATTGCTCACAATTATTCACGGCTTTTTCCATGTCGAATAATTTCTCAGCCGCAAAATTGTGCGAGTGAAAATGAGTTCGTGTTGTAAAATGCATTGAGCCAATTGACGCGACAGCGCGATTATTAATGCATCAATCATGTTATAAACATCAATCAATTATTCCTGATCGTATGAAGAGGCGACTATCGAGAAGGAAATTTCAGAATAAATTGTCTCTATTACATCACTGTAAGTAACAAACATTTTTTGAAAATGACTTGCACCTTTCTCTGTATATTCATTTAAGCTAATAACGTCGATATATTTATCCGATACTTTGTTATTAACGATATTCCACAAATTATCAGCCATAAAATTTTCTTACACGTGTAACGCTAGATTAGATTTAGATAAGAATTAAGATAGAATTATTCAATTAATTATTTGATGTCTTACGATTACAAGATTAAAGTGATACACAAATGTCTACGCAAAAGATTTCGGAGCAATAAATTGTTGATTTGTAACATTGCATTTAAAATATAGTTGTTGTACTCAATTATTAATTGTTATTTCTTTCTTGTTAGATTTATCATTACTTTATGTATAAACACGTTAAATCTCGTTAAATATTCTGCAAAATTTTTATAATGTTCGTTTTTCAATCGATCGACTCCGAAATGTTACTTTGACATTTTGCGTAATTGATACAACGGTACATTTACGTTCAAGAGCAATGTTACAAAGTTATTTCCAATTTTAATGCTAAATATGCTAATCAGATTTTGAATTTATAATATATACGCATATGTCATAATATCTGTAAGAGTATAACATTCGAAAAGGTTTCAGATTGAGGTTAGAATAACCTAATTTCTTAGAGCTATGACAGCTGTTTTCTCCATGATCGAACGATAATATCTCATAATTTTAGACTTCTCTTATAAATCGTATATAACATCATACATAATATTTATATATTTACAGATTTGACGAAATTTTGAGCGTTAATGCTCATAATATACCGATGAGATATGCGGCATCAGGTTGGAGCAAATTCTCCGCGAATCTACCTGCTTAATTCATCTACTGGTACAAACTACAATATCTGCGCTCGCCCGAGAAATGTCCGCGGTAGAGGCAACACCGTTTATTCGCACCATCGAGTGGGACATGATGGACAAAACCAAATTCTTTCCACTCAGCATGCTGTCCTCGTTCTCAGTCAGATGCTGTCTATATCCTTTGACAGTGATCAAGACTCGGCTTCAAGTGCAAAGACAAAATCACATGTATAATGGTACACGCTAATTAATTTTTTATATCGAGCGAATCGATTTAATTATTTGTAAAAAACCAATATTCTCTGACTAATGTCATTTTTTTCTTTCATATAAACGATAGGTATGATAGATGCGTGTAGAAAAATTTACAAAGTCGAAGGCATCACCGGTCTTTACAGAGGTTTCTGGATAAGTTCCATTCAAATTGTCTCTGGAGTGTTTTACGTATCCACATACGAGGGTGTACGTCATTTGCTCACGCAGGATACACCCGTCGGACGTGTTGATTCTAAAGTTAAAGCATTGATCGCCGGTGGTGCCGCCAGTTTAGTCGGACAAACGATCGTGGTCCCTTTCGACGTTCTCAGTCAACATTTAATGGTTCTCGGAATCAATAGCACTAAACATGGCAGAGTGTATATGGATAAAGTGAGTCGCGAAATTTCTATAAATCTCTCAATGTCCTGCGTTTGTTGTATATTTAAAATATCAATTGCAAAATATCATTTCTTCACAGATGGGAATGAACCCGTTGGGTTTGACCTTTGAACCTGGAAAAACCCGTGCGCAAATCTCCGCCGAAATAATAAGATTAATTTATCAGAGAGACGGTTATCGCGGCTTCTACCGAGGATACATGGCGTCTTTGTGCGCATATGTACCCAACAGCGCCCTTTGGTGGGGATTGTACACGGTTTATCAGGGTAAGCATACTTTCTAAGTAGACCACGCAGATAAAAGAATGATACGCAGATAAAAGAATCATACGTTATTTTTTATGTTTTCTTTTTCGCATAGATGAACTTATAAAGCTGCTCCCGGGATGGTTTTCGCATCTATGTATACAGGCGATGGCGGGCACCCTAGGAGGTTTTACGACTACGATCATTACAAACCCCCTGGATATCGTAAGGGCGAGATTGCAGGTGCAACGGTTAGATAGCATGTTTAGTGCGTTCAGAATACTGTGGATCGAGGAAGGACTGCTTATGTTCACCAAAGGACTCTCCGCGAGGCTTGTACAATCCGCGTGCTTCAGTTTTTCTATAATCCTAGGATACGAGACCATCAAGAGAGTGAGCATAACGGAGGAATACAAGAATTACATTCGATGGTGAGAGCTCCAGAGTTACTATTAATTTTACACGGATGGAATGGCGTGCATTTCATTCGCAATTTTTATACCACGACGCGCAACATGTGTGTTACTTTTTACACATTAAAAAAGTGTAGCCATAATTCAATCAGCACATTATTGATAATAAAAATATCCTATTAAAAAAATCAGACTCGCGTAGAACAAAATAAGGCTATGCAAATAATGCAAATCATGTTCTTTGTATTATTAAGATACGTATTATTAAGTATCGATCGTTTTTATGTAGCGATCGAAGAAGTTACGTTTCGTTATATTTGAAGAAATAAACTTGTACAGTCATGTGCGTACGTTTCACGTCATTGTTCAAACTCACGTACTACAATTTGATATATATTATAATTTCATAGAAAAAGAAACTTCGAAAAAATATACTTTGGTAAAATAATGCCTCCGAATCTAACAAAATTCTGCGAAACAGGCGTTATTTATGTAAGTGTAATGAAGCGCATTTTGTATCGCGCTACGTTATGTATCAGATGGAGTACAAAACTTTGTAACATATGTTAGATATGTTACTGTGATACAAATATAATAAATATGCTCCTATTCGTGTTTTAAATACGGCTTGTATATTAGATATGTGTTTGTGCTTATATCGCGTTGCGTGCGAGATATGTTAATAATATTATATGTAAAGATAACAGAGAGAGAATCCTAGTCAAATGGGCATGTAATATATGCGCACGTATATACATACATATATAATATATCGGCCGTCTTAAAGATATGAATTTAGAATATAATAAATAAATTAAATAGATTACTAGCGCAGAGAGATAAAAAAAACTGATAGAAGATGTGTATACTATAAAGAAATTCAAGACACAAGATTATTTAATACCTCCATCCACATACTGTTTATGTATATACAGAAAATTGAGATTCCCGATAAATTTTAAGAGGATGAATAAATTTTATCATCTACATTAAATCGCAAACAGTTGCTCATTTCCTACTTGATAACGGACCGTTTTATAATATCTTATGATTCCAAAGCGTGTGCGTTTTTTTTACTCGAATATAAATAGTTTCAATTTGATTACCGCGCGCGATACCGACTAAAAATTGGCTCCTCTCACGATGTGAACGCAACCGAGCAAATTAGCGCATCGCTTTGAAATTAACTCGCCCGATATGTAAATCAGAGGTTGAACGAACCTACGAGGATAGACAAAGAGCAAGGCACGTTCCCGAGTTTCTATTCTACGAGTCAACGATGCATCGATTGGTATGCACCGCGGAGTAGATCAATCTGACATCTCCTGCCGATGACTGGGCGCCAGATTGGCGCTGCGATTTTTCCTATGCCGGCATCGTTGCCGCTGCCTAAGGATGCATGAATTATTCCAGGGCCGAGCTAACGCCTGTCGGTCGATTAATCGAATCCAAGCGAAGCGGCCTTCGCGCGAACGATGTAAAAGTTATAATTGCATAATTGCACATGCAAATGCGCGTCACGTCGAACGTTAAATGTCAGAGACTCAAATACGGTTCAAGTATTCTGCGATTCTCGTTATCCCTTTGAGACTATAATCAATCGCATTGTATGTATATTTGCCAAGTATATAATTATTCGATTAATCAGAAATAAAATATCGTCTTATAAAAAGTATTGTTTACATTTACATAGGACTCTAGCGCATGACATTTAATCACTCCTATCGTTTACGTGCACATTTTTTCAATATCATCAATTGCTTGCATTTTTGTTTGTTGTACAATGTATGTACATGCGGAATGATTCATTCATGAACACGTGATCTCGAATGACATACATACTCTCTGTGTGGCAGGTTGTTGTAGCCATCTATCGTTGCATTAATGCATCGTACAACTTTGTAGCTCGCGTGTTCCCCTTATCTACAGGGTAGCTTATCATTCAGGCTGTGGGAAACGATTCTCTTGTACCGATAAATATCAGTACATACAATTTTCATCGCCAGATGCCTGTACGATTTATAATTATGCATTTTAAATAATATGCATTTATAATTATGCGTTTTAATTAATATTTTGACAATTATTCTTTTCGTAAATAATGAAATTTGTTTTCTCAATAAACTTGCGCACTAGATGTAAATGCCGCATGGATCGCAACTCTCAAGTCGAGGAAACATCAAGCAGAAACGGAGCTTTCGTTGTTTCCTTATTTTCAACGAGATCAAACATTCGCGCGAATCGGCGCGACATAAAGGGAAAGAGAATATTATTCGGAGAACGATGTCCCGCAAATGAGAAAACGTCTCCTTTCGTTCTTTGAGGATTCGTCGGTGGCGTTAAAGTGTCTAAAAAAAAGTCGTGCGTACTCTTTTTTTTATATTTCTCAGAGCGATCAAGGTAAGTCTTCCTTTTACTCTCACGATTTCTAAATGACATCCACTGCTGACCAATGGAGGGAGATTGTATTCGTGTATTTTATGCTACCGCGATACTCTGATAATTTTCCCGAGGGAAAAAAATAAAAAGTTTTAAGAAATCGTTTCGACTAATTCTCGTACGTTTCCTTGTGGAAAAGGGAAAAAACGAGTCGCACAACTCGAGGAATTTGGAAACGCAAGACCTGCATCATTAACTGGACTTTCAAAGGTTCGCGTACACAGGAAGGAGGAAAATACGGAACACGCGCGTTCTCTCATTAGCGACGTTTGTCAGTCAGCTCTCTCTCGGAGGCTCTTTTCCCGAAGCGACTCTCGCCTCATTTTCCAAGGACTATTCTCGCTTGCCTCATTATGTTCTGGCCGCCGTGAGCAAAACGAACACGGCGATACGTGGAAGAGAATAGCTCGCGCGGAGAACGACGACCTTACGCGCCGAAATATCGCTTCGCACTTACAATTAGAGTACTTAGACGTGTTTATGCGTATCGTTTTCCATCTAAATTAACACGTGGAAAATTGTCAGAATTTGAGATACTTGATACGCTTCTAGACGAATCTTGTCATATCGTCTGCATAAATAGCTTGATATGTAATGATAATAAATATTATTTTTATTGCTAGTATTTATTTCTTAATCCACCTGCTTTTCGACTTCCAATTTTATTTGCAATTTTTATATAGTGTAAATAAACTTTTTAAATATCTGAAATAAAGTGTTTACAGTGTCTACGTTATTTAGAATAAAATAGAATAGAAATCATCGTAAAAGAATTAAATAACAATAATATTAAACTTAATATTATCACGTCTATATTTAATTAAAATTGTACTCGTAAAAATAAAAATAGCGTATAGTATAGTATTAAATAAATAAATAAGTAAAAATTAACTTACCAAATAAACACAAAGATAAAAATTATTAAAATTAAGATCATTTTAGCTATAACTCATAGATTCTTTAAAATTAAAAATAAAATCAACATTAAAACGCAATACTATTATGTTACTCTGAAGGATATTCTTCTTCTTGTTTGATAAGAATGCGACATGACCAATAAAAATGTGAAAATAAACAATCTACGAAACTTCTCGCCACTGTCTCTTTTTCCTAGAATCACCAAGCCACTTTTAAATTTAAATGCGAAGGACAGACGACGATCGCAAGGTCCTCCATCATCTAGCGACCGAGTGTCGCGATTAATGTCGCTCTTTTTCTTCGATTAATCGAAAGGGAAAAAGTGAAAAGCTTCTCACAGAGAACTAGGATACGGAAAAAGGACGTGATTTTCCAGTCGCGAGACATGAATCCTTTAAAAATTTAACTCGTTAAACCTCTATCGAGATATACGATTATTTTTAAAGCAATCATACGGCCTTAAGAATGTTAATGATACAAAGCTACAACTTTCTTCCATGTGTAAAAGATGTTGAATCGTTTAAGTAAAATTGTTATCAAACATATCAGCCTCTAATTTATGATTAATTATGAATGTCGTGAACATCCTAGAATTTATGGATCCACAATTTTTATCAAAAAGGAGACAACATCATGATCTGGGATAATATTTCTTCAAATTAAATAGAGTCTCGCTATTTTAGGAGTCTTACTTAATCGAGCGTACATTGCATAATGAGCTTTTCTTTATTACGCATGCAAGCGTTATTTTTAACGCGTTTCACAAAATGTCATGTGCGCACGGACGCACTCGCTCACGCACGCCCGAGGGTACGTTCTAAATCCGCGTACCGTGTAAATCATCGCGCTCACGCACGTGCGTGCGAGAGCACCCGACCGCTCACGTGCCACGACCGGCTGCGCCGCGCATGAGAGCTCCTCGACCTGGACTTTTCATCGTTTTTCCACGGTTTTTCTCCATGCCTATTCACGATATTTCTTCATCATCTGCATGCTTGCATTAAAAAGTCGACGATCATTACGCATTACTTTCCCGTTATTATCGCTATCGACAACCATTAATCATTGTTCGATCATTAATTAAATAAACTCGACTGAATAGCAAAAGCAATCGAATGTTGAAAGATCTCTCTTGCCTAACGAGAAAATTTTTTCTCTTCTCTGAAGAGAAAAAAATTGCTCCGAGTAAAACGACGAGGAAAATAATCCAAGTTGAAGTTAAGCTAGCAACTAGAACAACCTGTATTTTGCAATTGCAATTACACTATAATGCGGTGGAATATCACGTTCCGTGATTTTTCCAACTCGTGACGAACCTCGCCTCGGGTGCGTAATGCGTTTCTCGATGCGAAACAGAATGCGGGGATCAACTATGGGGAAGAGAGCGAGAGCGAGAGATAAGTACGACGAGATATGCCCGGAACGATCTTCCGACAAGCACGGTACGAGAAGGAACTACTGCCTGGAAGGGTAGAGAAGACGCGTGGCCGCGGGCACGCACGTGCGTGAGCACGATGATTTACGCGGACGCGAATTTAGACCGGTTAATGTGTACGCGACCAACCCCTGGCCGCGCCGCTGGAAGAAACAGCGGATTAGTCGCGCGTTTCCCTCGCCGGCTTCGCTATACTTATCGGCGCGAGAATGCACGCGCGTGCAGAACGCGATGCAAACTACTGAGAGATGTGTTTCGGCATTTATTTTAAAGACGCGAGTGCGCAGTTGCGAAACCTGAGCAACAAAATTATGCATCTTCTCGTTCCTTTTTTTCATCTCGAATACATTCGAATTGATTTCTTTATTTTATTTCTGATACAATTGGCTATTTTTGATCAACTTTTTCTCCAACAAATGACTGACTGAATATTAATTATAATTTATACAAGTTGACTTTTTAACGATTTAACATAGATTTTAATTATTTATTTTGAACAATCATATAGGCGATATTTGTAAACAAATTTAAAAAATGGTAAGATTTAGATGTTTTTCAAAAAATTTTAATTCTATTTTTTGGCAAAAAGACTATGTTTTCAAGACACATATTTTAAAATTTTATGCATCTCGAAAAATAATCCATTTTAAAAGAAAAACGAATTAATAATTTGATCACTTTTAAGTGTTCCATCTCTCTTAAATACTTTACAAGAGGAATCGGACGCGCTGTAACGAACACGAAATTTTTCTATAATTTCATTAAAAAAATAGCGTTAAATCTAAATTAACTCGCTTTATGCAAATCGTACAAAAGAAATCTCGCACTTTACATTTTTAATTTATATAATTTCTCGTTAAACTTGCCGAGTTATTTGCTCGTTGGAAACGGAATGGGTACCGTAATTTAAACTGACACAAATGCAAGATTGCGCGACGAGTCGTTCTCGCATCGCTTTACGAAAGGCTTTAAATTCAGCGCACAAAGCAGCTACTGAACTCGTATCGTTCCTCTCGCGATCCCTCCCATCTTCCCTCCGCCCTCGTGCTTAAAGGACGAAAACGACGAGGCGGAGAGGACAGTCGACGCATAGAATGGAATGGAATTCAAGAGGCGCGAGAGCGGATCTCTCGGAGGAGAAAGATGAGCGGTGCGCTCTTTGACTTTTGTAAAAACAACCGTAAATAAATTAAATCCGACACCGCGTCATTGGAAGATACGACTATGGCGACTCTCTTCCGCAATGATCCAGCCTGTAAAACGCGAGTCGCGTCACGACAAAGATGATACGAGCGATATCTATGTTATCTTGGTCGAAGGAAGAAGAGGGAAAAAATAGAAAAAAATATAGAAGCGAGTTTTTTATCGGCCAAGACAGCTATTCCTCCTCCTTCCGACAGCTTTCCAACGAGTATTATGAGACACCGGTAGCTCGCAAAGAAGCCAAGAGGATACATAATTACGTGCGGAGGAGGAATTTTCATGTTACAACAAACCGTCCGCGTCTAGAGGGAACCCTTTATTATGGCCATTAGATTTAATGCTAGGAAGCGACGCGTCGCGCTCCTGCGAGGCATCCTTCTACGCGAGCGTTGGACTTTGCGGCCGTTAAGCAAGGCTGTGTCATATAATGCCACAAGATGAATCCTCTCGATCGAAAAGATAATAAAATTAACTTTTATTAACGTAATGTATCTCGTTAAATGGGATTCGTGTAGCGACACGGGAACCTCCCCATCATTAGGGAGATTCTTCTCCCGAGCCTGCAATTTAGATAAACGGATAGATAGGATTCTTTCCGATGTCTTTGGATTGGTTACCGTCGTCGAACAAAAAGATAATGAGTAAAATTGATTACATATAAATTTAACCGAATAAAAGATAATAATCCCATCTATTTATATCAAATAATTTCTTCTATGGAGTTTAATTATATTTTGCGTAAAGTACAATATATATCGTGTGCGACTAAAATAGACTGTCTTGTCGGTTCTCATCAGCATCTATAAATGCGATAGATGCGCGTGTCATCGTCTGGCTACGCCGATGCACTCGCTCGTAACAAAACAACGACATCGATAAAATATGTAATATCGTGAGTATGCGTTTAGTAACGGGCGATAAACCCCATCTTAATATTAGACACGGAAACATAAAAGAGATCGATGAATTCTACGATAGATATTCCAAATGTTAAATTCTCGTAATAAATGTTATATTCTTTAAAAAAAAATTTAAGCAAAAAATGTAGACTTAATTTTAAAATTAAATCAACTACTTTTCTTTCTCTTCTCTTTGAAAATTTAGTATATCTTCAATTTTGAATGGAACATTATAATGCAAAAATTGAAATTGTCATCTCTTGCGGTATCTTGTGAACTTGGACGTCTTTCTTGGATCGAGAAAAGGGCACGACACCCGAAATAACATCCGCGCTGGAAGAGTGCGCGACAGTTACAAAACTGGTATCCCCTTTATATTAAATCTCGCGAACGCAGACAACAAACGTCGCGCTAATAATGCCCGCACGCCCGTGTGTGTATTTAACGTCTCGTCGCATTTGTGCGCGTTCGCTACGATACCGCAAATAGAACCGCCGGAGGAGACGTCCAACTGTCTGGTGCACTCGCAAAAATAGGATTGTGTCGCCCCGTGTATCGCTCCAAAACGTTACGCGACAAAACCGCGACGAATCGGGGTTACGAGACGAAAGCGAGACGATTGTTTTTACAATAACGATGAGAGAGAGAGAGAAAGAGAGAAAGAAAGAGGGAGTGCAAAACCACCATTTTCAATTATAATATCCATCAATCGGCGAATGCAAGTATCTCACTTACAAACGAACTTTACCGTTATTAATTTACGCACATTCGTAACATTAATCTTGGCGAATATTCGTCAATTTTATCAGTCTTTAATAAACAGACCGCGCGTTAATTATAGCAATTATTGCAATATGATCATAAAGATTATTAATTATAAAGTATAAGCGTGAGCCGTATAACGGGTAAAATAATTAAAAAATAATTACGCGCGAGCATTGCTCCGATCTCCAAAGTAAACATTCCAAACGCTTACGTAAGCGCAATACGGTCAGCGTTACAGCGGCAACGCTCTCGTCTTTCGCGTCGCTCGAGACTGCGATGAAACGGGACGACGGTAGAAACGACGGCGTTGCCCTTTACGAGCGAGGTGGCCTTTTTGCCGTCTGTGTTTGCTTTCGACGCGTAAACGGCGCGAGGGTGGCATTTGTCCACCAGACACGATGTGTTCGCCAGGCTCGCGAATAATCCGAGACGTTCCCAAGAGGAATCGCGCCGATCGACGACGGGCGTGTCTTCCTCGCCTCGGTTCCCTTTCTTTTTCCTTGCGTACGTGGCGGCACGCGTGAAGAAAATCGATAAATCTCGCGCCACAATGACGTTTGACAAATAAGGGGAGAGACGTGAGACTTTTTTTTTATTTTTTACGAGAATCGATTTAAAAATCGAGCTTCCCCATCTTATTAATTGATAGCGCGCGATAACTTTTAAACTGATTCACGGTCTCCATTCTTATTAAATTCGGTGATGCCGAGCTATTATGTGTTTTATATCTTGGGACCGCTCAGAGGGCTCATCTCGCTTCCTCCGATGCGGATCTACGCGCGATATCCCTTACGATCGCATCGTAGGCACGTTATAATCTAAGCTGGCCGATTGTGGAACGGACGCGACGATCGCGTTGTAAACACGAGGATCACGTAGAGCGAGCGCCGTCGTTAATACTTAAAGGGCCCGTGCGGGTCACGCGGAGGTGCGCTTCCTGTGAACGCTCGCGTTCGCCGTTCCGTGTACTAACGAGTGTTTGCCGTGTAACCAGGAACCAACGTACGGGTATACGTGTAATGTAACACGCCTTATTATGTCGATGCCTTGCGGAAGAACGTAGACTAGACTTTTAATTTCCGATTATCTTAAATTCGCGGTCAAGAGAATTATCGATTAAATAAGTCTTTTTAATTAGAAAAAATTAAGTAGTTGGAGACACATTTCGACGTGTGAAAGAAATCCTCTCGACACTTTTATAATTTAGCGACACTGCGAAATCACGAAAATAACTATTGAGCCGAGAAAAAATGGGCATAATATGATCATATGTAAATGATGTACATAATTAGATGTGAAAAGATTCGACGACGTATATAATTTTATATAATTATATATAATAATATTCGAAATTTGTGACGCGATATGATCTTATCTTTATATAACTTTGAATATTATTATATATGATTATATATAATACTTATATATATATATATATATCTTATAATAATTATATAATTATAATAATTATAATAATTATAATTATTATAATAATTATAATAATTATATGTAATCTTATATAAATTACACAAGTCCATTTTTTCTCGGAGAAGTAACGTTTCTATCAGAATTACTATTTTTATATCAATACACGTCGAAATGTTCTTAAATTACGTTAATTATAAAAATCTCTTCAGCCTCTATCTCTCGAAAAATCCTTGGTAATATTTGTTCAAGATAACGGTCGATGAAAGACGAAGCTTTTTCCAGTTTCTCTGAAAGATCTTGCCGTTTCGATGCCGCGCGAGCAACACGGCAAAATGTCTCAAGGTATTCTTCTTTCTGCTCCTTTCGCCTCTATTTCTTCTCCATCGGACGCGTCGGCTATTCCTGTTTGAGATGGAGGCACGTGTCCTCGATGAGTCGCGAAAAGGTGACAGGTGTAGAGTGCTTCTATAAATTGCAATCTTAAAAGAAAGAAGGAACGAGAAGACGAAGGTTGAGGGAGGGAACGAGAAAGTGGGAAGAAATTGCAAAGTGACCCTTGGGCTGCTATCTTTAGCTTGTTTCTGGACCCTAATGTCACTCTCCCTTTGAAACACGTGCAATGGTAAGACGTCGCTTCTGCATTCGCAAATTAATGTTTGAACGCTTGCGCTCGACACGAGCGTCAAATTTAAAGGCATAAAAAATATATATTTTAAGAGAAGAAGTTTGAGAAAAAATTGATACGTTCCAACATTCGTACAAAAGACAGAAGATTTTTGTTTCTCTCGCGGGAAATGCAAAGACTCTTGCAACGAGACACTCTATTAACGTGCGCACAAACGGATTGATACTCGTGTGCGTTCGAGAGGTTAAGGTTTCTGGAATATCCCGTAACTCAATGAATTCTCGTTGGCACCAGGTTGGAATCACGCGAGTGTATCGATTATGAATGAGCCTCCAGATCCATTCATTTTGAACGTGACCCAACGCCTAGGTCCATCCCCGGCTCATCTAGCTGCCCGGTCACTTTCATTCTGCGACACTCGTCTATCCTCAAGCCGCTGTTGCGACTTTGAAATATGCGATGAAAGAGAGAGAGGCGTTAAACTCGATCCACGAAAGTAAATATATCATATTCAATATCGAATAGCACATGTATAAAATAAATATGGCTTAATCATCGTCTCTCGAATAGTTCAAGTGCTCGCATATCCGTCATATTTTCATCATAAATTTTCAAAGAGATTTAACACAGTCTTCCTACATATACATCGCCTTGTTGGATTCAAACAACAGATAGTTGATAATAAATTATCGCAAGTAAATAAGATATAAAAAGGCGCGATGGTATTTCTCACGAGGTCTCGATCGCGACCTAAGTAAACTATTTGCTCTCGTTGCTTCTGGCAGGAGAGAAGATTAACATCGCGCGCTGCGGATATCCAACCGTGCGTGGAGTCCACTACCGCTGTGGCTGTGGACCCCTTTGCCTGCTCCCCCCCTTCGTTTCCGCGCCCCGTTCGCGGACCCTCTGACGACCGCAACTATTTCCAGACGCGTTTAATTAATCTTGAACCAAAAACGTCGAGTGAGAAAATGGCGGACGGACGGTCGGTTAGGCTCGGGCATCGGCCACCTGGCAGAAATAGCAGCCATGGAGACGCGGACTTGACGTTTCGTCCGCATACATGAGCGTGAGAGAAACGAGGCGATAAAGTGACGAAGGAGAGAAATAGAGAGAAAGAGAGAGGTGAAAAGCAACGGAAGGAATAAACGGAGTAAATTTGGCACCTGTCAACCGCTATCTCGTCATCGACATTTTCGACCATCTCGAAACGAGCTGATTCAAGTAACCTCTTGACACGTATCCTCGATAATTTCGATATTATCATAATTCATAATCTGCCTAATAATATGCATTTATAAGAGGTTCTATCAGTAATTAACAAATTATTAAATAACTTGTCATACTTTCAAAATCTACATCTTATATTATGGTGTTTCCGATGATAAATCTGATTTCGCTAAAATTATCGTCGATAGGAGTATATTTAAATTGAAGGATTCACTCTGAATCTCTCCATACGATACTCCAAGATACGAAATGTTTCCCTCTTCTCTCTCCAGCCATTATTTTACCAGGAGAACTTGCCAGGTAGAGTAGCGCGCGAGAGATTTCCTCTCTTAATTCGTCAGGTCAACGGATATCCGCAAAACGCAGGTTCCGAAAAGTGGCCGACTCGCCGCTAATAATAACCAGTCCAGTCCCCCGTATCGCGTATACAGGCCGGATTTATATTTCGCGTGGTACCGGAAACCGATTCCGAAATATCTCGCGTGCGCGCGCGGAAGTATTAAAAAAAGAATAATCCACCGGTCCACTCTCGGTCGGCGTCGAAATCTCCGCCCACGAGGAACGTGTCCGCGGCCAAAAACACGGGATCGGTTTCGTTTGGAACGAAACGAAAAGGTGGTTGTGACTGATCAGGCTTCCCGTGGATATACATCGGATACGTGCATTTCCGGTAGCGGAGAAAATTTCCAGCGAGAGGGGGAAGGGCCCAAATCATTAATAAGCTTCCACGTTCCTCGCGTCTCACGTCAAGAAAGGATTAATGTTGTCGCGATATTATCCTTTGCTTCGTTAAAACGGACAAAGTGAATCTGCGACTTTTCTTAAGCTTAAGAAATAGCTATTAATCACGATGTATAATAATGTACAAAGATTAAAAAATTGGTCGATTCGAGAGATTCTATTGATATCATTTCATTGCGAATTTAATTGCCTGGGTTACTAGAAATGAGATTATTCTATCGCGCCGCGTATCTCGCGGCTAGAAAAAAAGAATTAACGCGTATGAAAAATGAGAATGAACGCGAGTGTGTCCGGCAGCATTTAATCTCACGTGTGAGTGGCGTACGACGAGATAAGCCGTTTCGGTGCGGTTGCAAGGAACGCGAGATGATAAGAACGACCGATAAGGATGCGAGCGCACCTTGTTTTCTTCCCTCGGGGATAGTTACCCGCGCGTTGTTGTTTTCAATGGAGCCTGCCACCATGAAATTTCGTATCGTCTTCAACATCAAAGCTCTCATCGCCATACATTTTTCGCGCGCTTAATAGCAACTACTTATAAATTTGCAACGCAAAATATTGTTATCTTTCAAGAAACTTGCAATATTATTCAATCAGATTAAATTGAATTCATCAAATTTTTTTTTTAATTAGCATTTTGTAATTTTAAAGTTGGCATTCAATTTTTAAAATTCTGATGTAATTATATTTGATTTACTGATCGATTGTTTGAGAAAGAATCGACTAGTGCGCCGATATGACTTGATAACATCTTGATGACAGCATCTGTCTATCGCGGGGAAATTTTGAAGAAAAATTTTCAATTTCGTCCGAAAGCGCGTATATCAAAATGCGCGCAAAACATTTTTGATGTCACACGTCGAAGATGAAGAATCTGAAAATGGCAGCGGACATACAAACGACATAGGTTAGCGTCACTCTTTTTCTTATCGGGCAAGCATCTGACATTTTCAAGATTAATACATTTAGATTAGCATACAATCTCTGAATTTATCAAAATAATTTTTATCTATTTTAATAGAATTTTTTTAAAAATATATTCTATTACCCCATTTTCTAAAATGAAAATGATATATTTAATACATATTTGCATTGATATTTACTAGGGGCAAACAAACTTGTTAAATCTGTCGCGAAAGCAAGCTCGAGAAATATCATCAACGAAGAAACCCAAATAACAAACTCTACATTGGATAACGCGGAATCTACACTTAATCCCGAAACAGATAAAAAAAATGAGAAACATTCCGATACGAAATCACGAGATAAAGGTACGTTTCACATCAATCTGTCTTTGTTTGTAGGAAAATTAATTATATTGCAATCCATAGTGAAATTTCAACGCTATATCTATAAAATGAATTCCGAAATAAGTAAGATTCCATTTGTGATATGCAAATAAAATAATTTTAGATGCGTGCATTGTCTCCAGCGATATTTGCAGAATCTGTCATATGGGAGGATATACTCCAATCGCGGAAAATCATTCGTCGTGCGATTTGCAAAGTCAGACTGATCGGACATCGTCAAACTTGACCCATCTCGGTCCTTTGATCTCGGCCTGCAAGTGAGTTTTCGGCTTATTATAGAAAGCTAAATATTATTCTACGAATGAAAATTAAGGAGAAGAAAGATTAATAGAGCTTCATAAATCTCTGACTTTAAACTATGTATGCAAATAATTTGTAATTAAAAAAAACAATCGGGCCATAAATTTTCTCGAGTCGATGATGTATACGATTATATAAATCATGGAAGATTGAAAACAACGAGAATAGATCGTGCATTATTCAAGGATGATTTTTCATATCTCGGGAAAAACGTCTCAAAAAGATTTCTTTTTTTCGACCCTCACGATATTTTCTTTAAATAATACGATAGATGCCGAGGTACAGTGGCTCTGGTGCATACCGAGTGCCTCGAGAGATGGCTGACCGAATCCGGTCGCGCGAGATGCGAGCTTTGCGGCTACAGGTACGCGACCAAGAGGGTACGTCGTTACAGCCTTTTTCGAAGCGTCGTAATATGGTTCCATACCGTAATAGCCACTCGACAGGTGAGTTAACTCACGCGTTGCCCTCCTCTTTCATTCTACATTCGAGAGCTTCGAGTCGGATTTGAATACGCCTTCTTAGACTCACGTAATATAAATGTTGTTAATGTATGTATACATTGAATGTACTGCATTAATTATCTTTAAATCGCGAAAGTAATATCGTAAAAGGGATATCGTAAAGCCATAAAACACTGAATATTATCGTTGTATCAACATACATGGCGCAAAATTGTAATCATGTTACAAGCCGTGAAAAATTGTAATCATGTTACAAGCCGAGCCTACAAGATCTTGTGGAATATCGCGACATATATTATAATTAGACTTTTAATTATCCCGACAATTCATCTTGGTGTTTAATGCGTATTTCTTCAAGATGTTACTCGATATCGGGTACTTGGCAATGACCACGCCTGTGGCTACGTTTTCCTGCTACGTATGCGTCTTGGCCTTGAAGACATTGCTGCGAAACGGCTTTTACGAGATACCGTGGATGATAGTCGCCATGTTACCAACCTGCTTATTGACGCTGATAGCTTATTGGCGATGGATAATTACGTTAGGGAGGTACGCTGTTAAACTCGAGTCGCTCGTGCGCCACGTCCGTGCACGGATGAAAATGCTGTCGTTAATGGAAAATGAGTTAATTAAGATATTATGTGCAAAAGGCGTGATTATATGATTATTAAAGTTTGGCGAGCTACGCATGAAAGTGCACGTTTCGTAATATCGATTATTGAAAAAATGATTAGAGAGTATTTCTAGCCACACGTCGTTAGAGGGACGAACGTAAACATTGACGTCAATCATAAAATTATGCAAATTGTGTGTACTTTCTCTCACATTACAGATTACACGGTCATCGATGGAGACGCTATTGGAGAAGTAACTTTGTGATTCGTTTGATTCCTGATAATAACGTCGAGGACAGTTTCGATCTGCGAGAACAATCGAGCGATCATTTCGACGCGGAGGATTTCGAATGGAGGATCGAGGAGATCGAAGAGTTTGCGTGACTTTTGCGTACTCGACCGCGCAATCGACGCGCAATCGTCACGGTTAATTGCGACAATCGTTTTCTATTTCTATTTCTATTCGCGTCTCTTTGTCGGAACCTTCATACAGCTGCATGATATTTAATTGCATTTTATTAACTCGACATTTCAATTAAAACTCATTGTCGCGTAACAAAGACGATTCGCCGCATCAGGAGCAAATTAAGATGCGTCCAGTCCAAAGCTTCCGGAGATACACGAGATTTCGTGCCTGGATTTTGTAGTATTATTTTCAAGTATTCTCTTTTACAATTCTATTTGATTATAAAATAGCTCAAAGATTATTGAAATTTTAATTTTTCTTAAAAAACAAATTACATTTTTTTTCCAAAGTAAAAGCCATGCCACGCCTTTATGTTTCTAATAATCAAGTAGACGCGTCATCAATTCATTTTCCGCGTATGCAAGATGACAGACATCTTTACAGTGTAAAGAATATGAATGCGAAATAAAAGTTGACGCACTGGACAGCAGAGAAGAACCTGTCGACCGAATAAACCTGTTGCTTTCGAGCCGCGCGGAATCCTGTTGCATTTTTATTTTATCGAAAGTAATTACTCGCAATTTTTATTATTATTTATGTATGCTATAATATTATATATGCCGCTTGTGCAAAAAAAAAGATTAAATTTATTAATCGACATGTTCCCTCTGTTCGCCTACGTATCGTGAGATCTTGGATCTGAACTTGTGAATCATCAACGGCATTGCAGTTCCATCGTGATAACACCGTTTACGTGCCCTCGTCTCACGCTGCATTATCATATAAAAATATATCGGTATATCACCTTCAATTTGTCCGTTATTGATTCGCTGCAATTTATCCATATTATCTTAGCAAGATTAAAATTATACTCGGATGTATCAGGATTAATAAGTAAATTTGAGACATCTTATATGTCAATTCTTTTTATAGACAATCAATACACAAACTTGATTTTTAAATAAAGAGACTCCGATTCGTATCGACTAAAGTCAATATCCATTAATCGGTTCAAGAATTTCGTTAAAAGCCCTGTATGAAACGATAAAAAAGGCGAGTCCCTTCTTCACGAAATATTCAAATAAAATAAGCGCGACGAATATTATCATCCCGTCGTAATTGACGCATTAAATGATTATCTAGAAAGGGTACGGCATTAATAACGATCGGCACCGATTCGCGCTTTAATCGAATCCGTCGGAAGATTTTGAATCGCAATACTTAAAATCGGTCGATCTTCATTGATTGCTCGAATGCTTATCCGCTAACGAGCCGGCTCTTCTTCCGCTCATTGACTTAAGTCGGACGATTTAATTAAGCGCGCGATACTGACCAATAATTTCATACCTCTTTTATTTCGAAGGGATCCGATATATTCGCTGCGCGGGATTTCTCTTTTTTTAAAAATAAAATTCTCGATTAACGCCGGTAGTTTCCCGATTCTCGATTATCGATGATGGCTTAGCGCAATAAGGCCGATAATGGACTGCAACAATCGCGCAAATCGATTTCATTTAAAACTGAATCTAGGCGGTTAGGTAAGTTAGCTTTCAGCCGAGGATAATTGATAAAAGCCGCGATACGTCGTGTTCCTATTAATTTCCTATTAATAGGAACACGACGCAAGATTCTAATCAACTTGCGATAATGAGAACCGCTGTTCGAATCTCTAGGACAACCTGCTGCATGTGTTTACATTTTAATGCGGGATAATAACCGGCATCGTCGTCCGCGATGCGGCATGCGCTGTCGGTGATGCATGACGGAGTAATTATACTCGTCCAAGTTTTGCGCTTCTCGCTCGAGATGTCACAAAGATTCTCATGTACCCAAGAAAGCGAGCAAATTTTTTTAGCGATATCTAATTAAATTCTCGAGGTAGAATTCATTTTGTAACAATATAATTACGTAGATTATCATCTCCATTTACATTACTCCTCCTTCATTATTTTCGTCCTTGACTTGCTGCAATCGTCGAAACTCGCCATCTATTTGAGACGACTTTTCGCCACGACGGTAAAGAGTCGAGGAAGAAATGAATCTTTTATGCGGCTGCATCCCTGCAGATGCATCCGGTTCCTTCTTCAGATCCTATGGGGCGATGCGCCTCGTGTCTCGCTCCTAGATATACGGAAATAAAAAAAAAAAAAAGAGACGAAAAGGATACCGCCAACGAGAGCAGGGCGTCACGGTGAATCCCCCACCCCCCCCTCTTTTCCCATGGCAAAAAAGTAATATTTATGCGGCGGATATTTGTCTCGTTGACAGACGCTTTTCTCACCGATGAATTTACCGTGGATCTCTTAAATTTCGATCCACGCGAAATATATAGGAACGTAACGAAAAAATATTGAGTCTAAGTCGAAAGATTCGATTTATATATATATATATATATATATATATATATATATATATATATATATATATAGAGTTGTAAATTAATAGATTGCTTTATAAAATTATACTAGTTACATAACTTGTCCATTACACAACAATATATCGATATATCTTTTTGCGACAAACTTGAACCTTTATCTATAAACTCTTTATTGACAAACTGTCACGAATCTTTTGTTCTCAATTTGTCAAAACTGATCTCTCGTTCAAATAAATGGCAAATCGTTTGATATTTTAAAGAATTGAGAAGTTTTAAATTTAATTGTTGAAGGTCTTGAAAACGTTGATTGAATCGTAAATGATCCTGCGCTGTTAAAGATACAGCAATCTCAGAGGCTGGCTACAGTAATTTATTCGTCGTGAAAAAAAATCTGATAAATGGCAATATAAAATCACAAATGCATAAGTCAAGTTTAAGTGCATTACGTCTCTAATTATCTGTGTGATAATAAGGAGAAAAAATAGTAGCGTGGTAGGCAATGCGCAAAGTGTGTGTGTGTGTTGCTAATTGTTCTCTCTCTCTCTCTCTTGATAAAAAACACGAATCTCGAAACACGTCGCGTAATTGCAACTCCGGTTTATCGGTGCTCGTTTACGAACTTTTTAGAGCTGTTGGCTGATTATAAAACGGAGAATATGAATTCGTAACTATGGCACTTGCCTTCTTGATATCTTATTCCAATTCGAATATCGTTTCAACTACGCTCAACGCTCGTTAGACCCTCTCATTATGTAACGTAAAAACAGCGAGTTTTTGTCGGAGCTTACACTACATTCTCAGCAGCATTCCATAGAATAAACTATAAATTTATCAAGGTACTTTTTCAAATCCGAAACACCCCGTACGCCTCGATATTGATGATCTGTCCAGTTGCATTCCTCGTGTTCATCTTTCAGCCGCGGACACGGTAAACGATGCGCTAGACATTTCCACTGATAAAATTTATAGACGCTGATAAAGAGAAGGCCTAACCACGTTCCTGCGGTCATTAAAGCCGCCTAACGATTTAGTACGCACGAGCCAATAAATCCGAGCCCTCTTCGAATCGCGTTCTCCCTCTCTTTTTCTCTCTCTTTCGCGTGCATCCCCCTCGTTGATTTTATAATTAGATCACTACAAGCTTATATATGCGCAACGGTCTTCGTAGGAAGTGTTGTTAACATAATTACGGGAGATACAGTGTTAGAAATATGCCGCTTCTCGCCGCTTTTCGCAAGATGGTAAATTTATTCGAGCAACACGAGCACCATTATGCGCGAAATCAACTTACGCAAGCTTCAATAATTATAATTAGCATGTTTTGCATCTTGAAATTTTTTTTTAAATTTATTGGCTTGAGACGTAACGTAAAAGTTTAAAATTTCGGTAACTCCTTCTATTTTACATGACTGATAACTCGAAAGACCGCGAGCAATCAGCTCGAAAGTACACAGAGAGAAATGTATCCTGTATTCAAGTAAATATTACTTATTTTAAATATATCATAAATTTATATATCCGCAAATATATCACAAGTTCACCACAAGCATGAAATTTAATTGAATATATTTTGAATTTTACTAAGTGCAGTAAATAAATTCTTCTTTTGAGTACATGATGAAGACAATAATATATTCTTTGTTGAAGAAAACTATTACTTAAAAAAAGAAAAATAAACCGAGTAATCGCTTTTCTTGGCAGTACAATGATATTTTTCTCTGTGTATCAACTTTCATCGCTGACATTTATCGCCTCGATTTTTCTCGATCTTGTTTTAAAGGCTTGTCTGCGATTACAAATTTATGAAAGATAAAACGCTCTTTTTCGTCGATATATTGGCGCAAATGTAAAGTCTGACAAATCTTTATTGAATCACTGCGAGCAAACATTTTTAATTACTTAAATTTTAGAAAAATTTTACAAAAGCTTTTTTTACATTTTTCCTAGCCATGAAATTTATATACGAATGACATTTAGTCCTACGTAGAAAATACAATATTTGAACCGAGACTCTGCCAGAGACACGGTATGTTTGCGACGATTATGGATTAGCCCGACATATGGTACGTCTCTATCTGTATATGACAGATAAGTGATCGAAAGAGAATCTTACGATCGTGAGCATCGGCGACCGGTTTAAGAGCATCTTCAACCATCGACCATCGCGATTTCGATTGCGACAAGGTGCGAAGAAGGCCGCAGGAATATTTTGGCACAGCGCGGCGAGACTGAAAATCGAATTCTACGAGATAATAACGTATGTTAGCCGCGCGAACGAAGACGATGGAACTCTGCCAAGAGAAACACACCTTAATGCCCGTATTATATGCGCGCGTACACGAAGGAGCCGACGACGATCGAGGAGAGTCCGTTCGAGTTCCTTTTCACGCGGCACGAGCGTCGCGACGCGTTTCAGGAGAAACATAATATTTGACTAGACTGAATAATGTTTCATCGTGGCGCGAATTTGCAAGCTAAAAGGAGCAACGAAAAAAACTCGACAGTTTGTCTAATATCTTAATCAATATATCGCGCATATATAATTTGCGGTATATAACTTTTAGTTCGTAAATTTCAATTAAATTATTCTTATCGATTAAATACGAGCCGAATATATTTTTCTGCTTATAAGAGAAAATGATAGAGAGAAATTTTCTCTCTGGCTCGCGCGAAATGCATTCGAAACATTACCATGACTAAAATTTGGATTACTATGGTCACAACGTAGGATTTCTTTCTCTTACTAGACGATCACGATTAGGATCCAGGATTGATTACACGTTGACTGTTGATCTTCCGATACGATGATTCGCATGATCGCTCGAGCGAAGCGCTTCTGTCGTTGTACGAACCGTACGTTCGCGAAAGAAGAATTCAAACAACACACGTGTATTTCGTCTTGCTCATTAATATCGTGGAATTCGCGCGAGCCGTCCGGGGAATTGATTTACAGCTAGCTCCGATGATTTCCGCGATAGCGGACGCAACAATGCGCGAGCGAGCGAATCACCGTCGTTTCTGGTCTCGTTGCTTCGCCTTGGAACGAACCGCGAGCTTTTTGCCCCGCGAGCGAATTCCCTAGCAATTAGCGCGGTATAATACCGTCGAGGAAACGAGATTTTACGAGCCGGCCGCTTTTGCACTACTCTCGACGGGCGAAAATCGTCCGTCGTCGTCATGTTTCATCGTTTTTGATTCAATGACGGCGTGCAAGTTTAGTAGCAGCCTGCTACCTAGCGCGGGTAATGTCTGCCATTTGCGGGATGATAAATTGTGCAAGCGCGGAGGAATGTGCCCCGCGTATCATAAATTAGATATCGGAAGGCGCTGAAGGGGCGGCTTTTCTCCCTCGTTTCATTACTAATTCTGAATTAGGAAAAAGGAATAACGTGATTCAAACACGTTTATCCGCGTCGTCTATTTTCAGCTAGGATCATATAGTCGCTTATCCGCATCGGATCCTCGGCGAGCATCGGATCCTTCTCGAGTCGGGACTCGAGGCGGAAACGCGGTCACGTTCGCTCCCGAGCCCGGAAGCTCGTTCCCGTAGGTGTCGCGTGTACGAGAAAGATAAAAAAGCGCCGGGATGGAAGGCGATATCCTTCGGCAACACCCCGGAAGCGTGAACCCGCCAGACGAGCGCGTCGAATCGAACTCGCGGAACGTACAGATTCGTTCGCGTCCAGAATAGAACGTTTAGTTTACGTTTCCAACGCTTGTATGTATAAATTAAGCGCGAAATCCGATCTTGATTTCACAATAACGAATAAATATATCTCGGGTAATGAAATTTGAATTAAAATACCGAGCAAGAGTGGAAATAATTTGGGGCAAATTAAAGAGAAATGCCTGAAAAACGAGCACGTGTCCCACCATTAAAATTGAATGGTCTGCAGCTTTGGGATATTTTCGTACAAGTTTAAAAAAATTGTCGACACAAATTGTCGAAGAGAACCAAACCGGCGTTGCGGAGATCGCACGCGCGGTCCACGCGAGATTATCCAGGAGCGGCTTATCCGCGCGTGCTTGTGCGTAACGTTTGTATGTATATGTGCACGCGTGCTATGTTATTATATTTTGTCGGCTGTGCCAGATGCCGAGCCCAGCCCTTGCCACTGGTTACTTCTGGTTTCATATTCCGGCGCGACGGTATTTTTGGAACGCGCTACGCCCGCTGGTGTATTTCGTTCTCGCGTGAGAAAAAAAGGAAGGGTTGAAAGAAGAAGGGGGGAAGTCGAATTTCTTACCGGGGACGCGTTGAGAAAGTAGCGTGCCACGAATATGCAAAAAGCAGGAGCCTGCATTTTTTAGCGAGTGCCATTATCGTTAGCGTATCGCAGACTTGTCGAATGATTATTTCGACTTGATCGAGATGTATGTACAGTGTACATAAGTATTCCGTAATAATATATCGACAAAATATATTCTTATATTCTTATATTATTTCATTAATAATCCAAAAAAAATATCGTATCAATTCAAATGAATGCAATTTTATATTTAACATCTTGTTTCTAATAATGTAACTAATGAAACGAAACGTTTTTGAGAAGAAAAATTAATCTTATACAAGTAAATCTCCTTAAAAAAATTGCCATTTTGCAATTACAATATTTTGTCAATATTATCATCGATACTTATTTTACTTAGATAGTTGCATCGATATTACATAAATACGATAAAGGAGATAATCCGAGAACATTGCCTTCGTGGCAGATTGTAATGCAAGATACTTCAATCTCTTATTGATCCGTTGAAATGGAAGAAAAAGTCGACCACTCGATCGGCCCTTCGTCCAGGAACGATAGGCTCGACTTATTTGCATTGACAGCGCGTTTATATTGTGGCACGCGCGAAACAGTGACCACGTGTATGCTGCCGACAGACGAATGTAAACGCGAGACTGCAAACGAGAATCGGCCAGGCCAGAAAAAGCACGGCCTGACAAACGCGACACCGACAACGCTAGACTGGCGGATAAATTTGTTCCGACGTTGTCAAACAAGTCGCAAACTTTCGGCGAGTATGTATTCTCGCTTGGATTTTTATTAATTCGCAACATTAATCGACAATAAACGGCCGATCGCCCTCCCTTGATATCGCGCCACGTCGAAGCTCGCTTCTCGTTCAAACTTTACCAGCGCGTGACTTTGCGACCGATTCCGACGAGTGCCTCTTTCATCAAATTGTCGAACGACGAGGGGAACGCGATGGAGGAAAAAAATTGTACATAAAGACTCTTATAAATTTATTCGAGCGGCAGTTCTCCGACCGATTTCCACGATACCCGCATCTTCCGTCTCTCCCACCAACGACATTTATTTATCTCGAGTACGCGCGGGCCTCATCGTTCAATTTGCGCTCTCGCGAATATCTCGTAACGTGGCCGGGGCACCATTTCACTCGTTAATGCCGATTACATCATGGGGAGACGTACCCATCGTCTAACCTCCTTTCGTAGCAGCCCCGATACGCGGTAAAGGCTCGAGAGTAATTTTTACGCGGGGACATATCGTGCCGGATGAATCGCGCGAGATTACGCAAAAGCGTGTAATTATGCATCGTCGACGCGATCGAAGCGGACATAATTACAAATTTTATAGCGTTATCGGTGCCGCTCATCGATTAGCCGGCGCAGATTATAATTATTATTAGCAGCGTGTATCCTTGCAATTTGCCAGTAAATTATGTATCCTTTAAATATAATTCACGTCTCGCGGTGTAATGTATGCGTTCTAGGGGAATATATAATCGTGAGAATACGCGATATAGACTGTAAACATTGCAAGACGCGCGTTTAGAGGCTAAAGGGATAAAGTCGCCTAAAATATCGCGACGCGATGTTTTGATGCGCGCGAATAAAATCCGTCGTAATCCCGCGGACGATAACTGTCGTTGAGCGCATTGGCGCGTATCTCTGCGAGAGAAGCGCGGGACATTATTCTATTCTCTCTAATGCGATCAAGCCGCGTACGAGTACGCGCCGATTGCCAATTGTTTCTCCATTTCAGGAAACTCTCGTATCCAGTCTGTACGGGGTCAAGGGTCGTCGACCTCGTGTCCAGAAAGCCCCGGGTACGTACGTGTCGCTGGTAGACGCTGGTCAGCGACGGTCATTATGTTAACTGGCAATCACGGTAATGCTGTCATCAGCGTCCGTACTAACGGCAATAACTATAATGCGGCCATTGTGGGCACTCCCGTGTAATCCGGGCGACTTTTCATTGACCACTACCGGGTGTATCCAGAGCGCGTTACGGAATTTACTTACCCGGAATCGATCGCGCGCACGCAAATTCAACATTTCCAACTTGAATATGAAAAATCCGTCAAATTAATTATCATTACGTAATTATTATTTAAAAAATGCTTGGAACGATAAAATAGTTTGAAAGATAATTCCGCGATAATACAAAGTCACGCTTCAGCTTTTGGCATTCGATGGAAATTTTCTTTACGATCCAAAATATTAACGCATCCTCCGAAACTTTCAAGCAAGAATGTAGCAAAATCGGTGCGAATCGGCGCAAGATATACAGAAATGCACGCGGCAAAGACTCACCGAGCCGATGACATTTGCGCTTCTCGCTCGATGCACGCCACGTCCGCGGCTTCCCCATCGCCATCATTATCACTCGCGCGATGCATCCCGCCGAGCTCTCCATAGGTCGCGTAACTGTTTTCCTTCTTTCGGCGGACATCGACAGGAGCGGGTGAGAAGACAAAAATACTGTTATACTCGTCCGCCATTAGACAACGTTAGCGGGCGGGCGGGAGTTGTGGACGCGCGCGGCATAAAAGGCGCGATCGTGACGACGTGGATTAATCGGCTCGACACCTGTAATTAGTTCACGTTAAGTCGCGGGCGCGTCCTAACGATTACTAATGAGACATCTAACGTGAAATTAATTTTCAAACGGCGTAGTTTTCTTTCGAAGAAAGTCTCTCCGATACAATTATTTCTTCCCCTTTGAGAAATTGTTACATCGCGTCTCGTCCCGTTGCCTTCTCGCTTTTTCGATTCGCATGATGTTCTCTTTAGATGCGTGTGTGTGTGTATGTGACGTCATTTCTCGCTAGAATAAATACGCGCCCGCTTGCGTGCGAAATTGTGCATTCGTCGACTTTCAATTTGGCATTTTAATCGCGCGATTATGGAATATGAAAATTATATCTTTTAAATCGCATTGCATTTGCGATACATTCGATGGAGTTATTACAGCGAGAAAAACTATTTTTCAATATCATTTAAACGCAGATATTTTTATAGACGATAAAATTCGCGCACTTTCAGGAGCCGGGATAAGGGATTGTAACGAGAGGTGCGTTTCTAGCCGCGCTACCGTTGCCAAATAACGCACGCCGGACACGCGCGCGCGCGCGAGCGATAGAAAGGCACATCGCTTCCGGCAGTGGGACTGATCGCATCCGGTGATGGGCCGCGCGTATTACGTACGATCGCAACGTGTTACGAATAGCGGCGCAAACCTTTTAAAGTGACCACCATCACGGCGGGAAGCGTCTTTACGACTGCATACGGGAGAAAGAGAGAGAGAGAGAGAGAGAGAGAGAGAGAGAGAGAGAGAGAGAGAGAGAGGCAATTTTTCATTGTTATCTTAAACACGTTGACAATTTTATTGCACGACACTGATCGCCGATTTAACGATGAAAATTGAAAAGACGGATGGCGCGCTCAGAGACGTGAAACTTTTACTGACAAAGATTTTCCGGATTCACTCTCGATGCGAGTACCAATATTAATGCGTCGAATCGATCCGATTCGCGCCGTTGGCGATCATTCGAGACGATTAGTCGTTTAATCGCTTAGATATTTACGCGCGGTGCGCGAACATCCGAAGGTTACGAGCTTATTTCCATCCCGAAATACGGTCGCGCGAGTCGCAGCTGCGACTGCTTTGCAAGCTCGCTGCAAATAAAAGTACCGAGAGCGGAGGATTCTTCCGTCCGTCGTTTCGAGTAAATTGTTGCGACGCGAGAGTACAGCGTTTTAAACTACTATCGTTCCCACCCTGAAGTATGTAGCGCGGGTCAAAATATAGCAGCGTGTTTCGGTAATGCAATGCGCGCGTGTCGTCACGCTCGCCCTCCAGTCAAATTAATCATCGTTAAGAGTTCCGCCAACGATGACGGCTCCTCGAACGTGCGGCGATGTTCTTGAATCGTAAATGAAATTGAGCAAGAATCCTAAATTCCGGCGACTCGGCCATTTCGATTTTATTGCGGCCTCTATTACAAGGTGCACGAAGCATGTCAAACGATACAATGTAGATAGACGGAATAATCTATTCTGCCCCCTCGTCCCCCCTTTTTGGAATAACATTGTAGTATATATTACAGCTTTGTGCCTTGACCTCCTACAGCTTTGAGTGTATATATTACAGCTTTGTACTTCCTTGACTCTATTTCATATTAAGAAATTTTTTATTATTAAACTGTAAACTAGTAAATCTTTGCGTGAAACTTGTTATCGCGGTATATTTACGTGCGGTATACGATTAATAAAAAGACTTATCGGTTTATCTATATTTCTCTTTTCGAGTTTGAAAGGTACCATCCGTATCGAACGCGGCCAGTGTTCTTTTGTAATTGAAATATATCCTTCATAAATACGTTGAACTTGAAATCCTTGAGGATCCTAGAGAATTCTCCACGATCCTACCGAGACTTTACGCAAACGAAGAGAGCATTTGTCATCGGAAATCATCCTCTCCTCTTTTCCAAGACAATTATCAAAATTAAATAAAGCGACGATCAATTTAATTTCTTTTCTGCACCTTTCAAAACATACTTTTTACGCGCTGATTCGATCATTTTTTTAATTAATTGGAATAATTATCATGGTATGAGCGGTAAAATATCTGAATATTATTAAATTTGTGCAATCATTCTATTTGTGTATTTCTCTCATGTAAAAGTTATCTTTTTTACGCTCGTGTATTATAAGAAATAAGCTATTAAATAATAGTTGCGTTTTTTGTAAGTTAAATAGAGGATGGTTATATTTTTACAATAAATCCATTATTCTTACGGAAAAAGTAATATGCATTTCGAAAATTAATAACATCGCGTATTTATACTCGAAACATTATTTCCAATAATTTGAAATATGCCACTTTGCGATATCTCGTTCGCGCCGATGCTCGGAAATGGTCTCGATACACGCGGCCCGTGGCTTTCGCTCTTTCAGGTCTCCCGCGGTTCTCATCGTAAAAAGTTAAATTTAATCTTTCGCTACCACACACACCACCGCGCGGAGCCGCGAGGCTTTACGATTCCCTCCGGCCATTCGATTTAGCGCTTTACGAGCGTTCGGCGGTCGGCGCGATGCGCCCTGCGGCCAGCCCGGTCTCTCCCGCGCGCTTTGCAAAAACGTAGACACCGCCGAATCGTTGCCTTTACCGACCCGCGAGAGCGATCCCTCTTTTTCTCGGACTTTACCAGGTCCGTCCGAAGAATCGCTTCGTTATCGCGAAACATTGTCGACGGAGATTCGAACCAACACGTCGCGGATGCGAAGTAAACCGGTTTCGAACGCATGTCAACCGAGCACTCGTCTTCTATAATCTTCGCCGTGCACCTTCGTCGCATTATCTTCGATAGAGAGGTCTTCCCCGAAACGATCCCGATTTCGGTTACATGAGACATTACGATATCTAGAAACGATACATCAGTCTCCATTGATTTATAACACGATCCCGAGCGCCATTGATAAAATAAATTGATGATTACTCGAAGTGCTATTCTATATCTATCTACTTCCAGCGTGTCCATTCTTTTTTTCACGCACGTTATTTATTCACTTGCCTCGACCTCCGCCCCTTCCACTCTCACATCTAATATATCTTCTTTTTAGCTATTTTCAGATCCCTGTGTGATTATGTTTTGTACAATTTCTATGCTTTTTAAAAAAATAAATAGAACGGCATGCTAACGTGACCGTTACTAACGAAATTCATGGCCTAAATTACGGCAATCGAGCCGACGCGCTATTATTATAACGTCCCGCAGGTCGCACGCGGGAAGGAAAACGATGAAATTATTTCAATAAAGCGTAATCGGAACCGGCATTTAGGACAGGCTCTTCTGATCGATGATACTTTGCATCCGATGATCAATCATTGGCAGGATAATGAGCATGAGAACCTTAAATTCCCCAACGTTCTCTTTTACAGATTTATAATAGCAAAAAACATATTTCAAATATAAACTTTTTTTCCACTGAAAATAATTATTTATTAAAAACGTTAAAATTGAAATGGAAGCAATTTTAAACGATTGATAAATTTTTTTAAGATATTAGGTGTCAGAGATTCTCATTCCAAAAAATATTTAAAGTTTTGCATTATTTTTTTTATATTTTAAATGTTTTTATATAATAATAGAGAAAAAAAATAGAGCTAATGTATTTTAATTTTCTAATTTCAATACTATTTTTTTGTTCCCTTTTTATATTTATCGTCGTCGTAATGTACTTTGTTGACCTTATTTTTTATTTCTATTCTCGTCCTCGTTTCTCTCCCTCTTTTTTTCTTCGCGATGCGCTTTTTGAGGAACGAAACGTCGCGTGCCAGTCTCATATTAATCGTATCTCGCATGTTCCACGATTTTATGGTTCTATTTAATTATAAATACAATTGATAAATAAAGTAAATAATTATTGCGGAAATAGATTCGATCGAGAATTAATTAACTCGGTGTTTCGGATTAACGAACAGACGGACGGGCGATTATTGGCGCAAAATAATATTTGGACAGAAAATATATTGCTCACCTCTACTCTCTGTTACAGCACCCTCCCTGTAGAAGCCAGACGTATTTTCGTCGCCTTACATTCCTACGCATCCCCTTCTCGACTCCTTCATCCTCTTCCTTTTGCTTCCACCCCCTGCCCTCTTCTCTTTTTCTGTTAGCTCGCGCTCTGCCTCTGACTCTCGTCGCTGTTCGCCGTTACGCTGTTAAACGAGCGGATCGTCAGTAGCTATCGGCGCATCTGGAAAGAATAAAGTACACGTTATATACGAAGGGGTAAGCGAGCGGCGTTGCAAGCCGGGCAACGTAGACTGCATAAGTAATAGAGCCCGAGGGAGGCGGCTATTCGCCAAGATTGCTCGCTAGAAAGAGAGAAGGACTCCGGAGATTCAAAATCCATTACGTTCTTCTTCCACGATGCTCGCTTTCAATATCTTTGCGAGACACAATCTGTCGCGATCGACTCAAATTTCTCATACGAGCAAAAAGAACGTCGGTTTGCAAAGTTTAATTCATTACCCGCATTAGTTCAATCGAGAAGTAGCATAGAGAAAAGTTTTATATATGAAATTTACTTTTATTACACATAAAAGTTAACTTCATCAGGGAACCACAAACGACGCGTATCATGCGTGACGGAGATAAAATCGGATTTTATATAAGCGGCTGCGTGAATTAACCGCCGCGAGATGCGCAATTACATCCAATTTTCGTTAATGACTGTATTTCGAACAACACCTTTTTGCATTATTATACATTATACAAGATATACAAGTGAGATATTTTGCCACACGCGTCAGCGAAACATTATAAATATAGTTGGCATAAACATATATGTTGATATTTTTTTTATTTTTAATGTGGAAAAAAGTTTAAATATCTAAGAAAATAATAATTATGCGTTATATCAATTATAATAACCCTTATACAGCTTTTGATATCAATTTTGAAGATCCAACAGCTGATGCTCTTCAGCACAAATATTAAAAATATATTAACATCTTATTATTTTTAATAAAAAGAATAAGAGAAAAAAAAATAATATGTGTGTATTTTAAATCTTCATTTTAAAACCGACGCTTGAAATTTTGAGATTTAAATGTTTCTTATCAATATACATGTAGCAGCGCGAAATGTACATACACGATGACAAAAGAGATAAAAGATAATCACCATGACTGCTAATAATTATCCAGAAATGGATTAATTATACATGTATAAATGATGTTGCGTATATATAAATAATATTTTGCGTGTAATATTAATTCGATAGATTTTTATCTCTACTGTAAAATATTCAACAAAACAAACTTAAATTATTAAATCGAATAAAGAGATCAAGATAGTGTGTTTCAACTTTTTTTTGCTATGCTATTTTTATTAAATGAAGTATTTTTATTCAATGGAACGCGTAACATTAGATGCCATCAAGTAAGCGTGATTTACGACAAATTACAAAAATAGAAAATCCGAGTCCAGAGTGATAAGGATTCTTAAAGTCTCAGGCCTCTCTCGGCAAATTAGAGCGATACGACTCGCAGAAGCGGACTCCAACAACTATCGTATATTAACGTCAAGAGACATAATGAGGCTTCACGGTGCACTTTGCCGATGCAAATCGTGGGTTACGTCGATTTATGAGAGGCGGAGAGTAATTTCCACCGTATTAGTCGCTACGCAGCGCGTTCTTTAGGCGGCCCCCTACATACGCCTTTGTAAAGAACGCAACGCGGCCGCTTTGCGTGTGTTTTAACCACAGCGCGGTAGAAGATCGCCTTAACGAGTGGAATTATGTTTCCAACTAGCGGGAGGAGAAACGAGCTTACGAAGTAACGTAACACGCCAATTCCACGAATCGGATGCGTACGGATATCCGATTGCTTCGGAATTACATCTGGATGCTTTATTATACTAGGCTTTTACTTTGTTACCGCGAAATAATCAATCAGATGATCGTTTAAGAAAATAAACTCATCAGATATTATCGTTTAAGAAAATAAACTCGGAACGAACAAATATGTTTGCGACACTCGAGAGTATATGACATATATTTCGCGATGCTTGTTTCCATGCATTATTCATGAATGCTCCATCTTCCTTCGGGAAATGCGTCAGATAGTAATTAAGCTATTATCGAAGTATATTAAGGACAGATAAACGGAAATGGCAGCCATTAATAAGAAATTGTTTAAGTGGCGGTTACATCGGCCGCCATCCTTGATAATGAAAACAATTAAAAAAAGATTAAAAAAGATTTCGGCGAGAGAAGAAAATGTAGCGGAAAATGTGTAATTATTAATTTATTAAATTCAATGAAATAATATGAATCCACAAACAACTGTTTATCCGTGCCGATTAATAAACGATGATGCTAATCGATTACGGCGAAGTAAATAACGAATCAAAGATGTATATCGATCGGTTATCTCTTGTTGCAAGTTTTTCCTTCACGCGGATGCACCTGCAATCGTTTCGCTAAATGCGCTCGTGTATTAATGCGAGCAACGCGTTGCAGAAAATTATGTTAATCGGATGACAGAAGGAAGTTGTTTACTTCTTAAAGACACGATCGAAAACGCTTTGTAAAGCAATATCGCGGGCAATATCGTGAGAATCTTATATCATCTTATCGGCGATAATGAGCCGATAAAATATATTTCGCGAGTAACCCGATCTTGTAACCGATCCTCAATCTGATGCGAGTCTCCGCGATGAGAATCGTAACAACCCTCGCAAATAACATCAAGTTAATTAAACATCGCGTCGAACGGAAATAAGAATGGCCGCGCGTGATGTATAATGCGAGCAATTTTTTAAACTGCGAGGTGGAATATGATTATTTCGGGGAATGATCAGCATTACCGGAACGGATATCATAAATTCCACGCCATTCCACGCGGTTCCATCGCTCTCGCGCGTTACACAACCGAGGTGAACGTCTCTCTTTCGTTTATCTTATTCGATTTATCTCCGCGTGTACAAGAGTAGCGTACACACAAGTTTGTAGCGCGGACCATCGGTGTTCTCCTCCGAAAATTGATAATTTTTCGCGGGCCATTTATAAGACGCTACTTCCTTTAAGCGCTCGCGCCAGCGACAGTCGCGATAATAAAGTGCCCCGCGTTTAAACGCGAGCACATTGTCGTCGTTAAGCCACGAATCGAGAATGATAATTCACTTTGCGCGATTCGAGTAATTCACGGATCGTAAATTTTTCCGGGAACGGTTTATCGACGGGAATGTTCAGTATGGTAATTTACATCGCCGTATATTCATGGATATTCGATGGATATTCGCAGTTTCTCCAACGACAAAGTCGAGACGCAAATTGTGGATCTCTGTTGGAGTAGCGACTGTAGGAAATGAAAGAGAAAACCAGTCACACCCACGAGTTCCGTTATATTTGAATTACCGGCAACACACGGGGATTTCTAATATATCTAAACATAAAAATGTCAAGAAAAAATGATGAGTAACTTTGCTATCCTCCGATTCCACGCTCCAGCATGAAAGATTGCGCGTCGCGAGGTGATATATTTAATATCTCTGGCACTTGATGCAGACTTTGGAATAAATAATACATCTCGCCTCTCTGCGGACGGAATATATAATTATAATATTTTCCGATACGCGTACTCTCCTTCTATACATAGCGACGGACAAAGTTCGCAGCGAGAACTCAAGTACCGGACGCGAACGTAAATCTAGAGTGCCCGACTCGCGGTCGACCCACTCTAAATACGCCAGTAAAATATACGCCAACGATAATTTATTTTCCGCCAAGTCATCCGGAGATCACGTTCGTACAACCCGTTCGCGCGTAATATTCCGGTAATAGCGGTTACGTATCTATATTACAAGTTTGTATTAATCAAGGTGATAATGTTTATTCAACATTGGTTTAATATGATTAAATTTATGACAATCTCGAGAGCGCTCGGATAGATTTAATAAATAAAAGAATTAATATTTTTGATTTATCGAGATTGCAATTTGCAGCCTGCATCTGTTGCCAGCGTAATGTGAAAATACTCGTCTCGCGATTCCAGTGTGATGATAACCAGTCGAGAAAGCAGTTGCATATCTACAAGGAGAGTAGAAATCTCGCCGTGCAACATCTTTGCCGCGCAATCGCTATGTAGGAAAGACGCATTCTTGATTATTCGCCTCGTATGAGAATCTGAGAATGCAAATTACCTAAGGATGTTTTGTACCTATTTTCGAAATATTGAGAATTTAATGAAAATTATACAGAATGTCCTTACATATGTTTAAAATCTTCGGTACAATTTTTAAATCGATTCGCTAAAGCGTTGACAAGTTATAAGGATTTTAATTTGCACTGAATTAATGTGTGTTCTTGTGGGAAACGTATAACCACGTCGATTCAAATGACAAAAACACGTGGAAATAATATTCAGAATTTGTTGAAAATTTGCAAAAGTTTAGATACAGAGGAAATATTTGGTCAAATAATATTATACAAGTACTAACTGATTAAAAAGATATTAAATATAATTCAATAAAGTTAGCCATGTATCTGTCACAAGGCGAAATTCTCTGGCAAAAGTTAATCATTTCGATTAACAAAATTCGGAATATTTCAGGAATATTTCCACACAATTTCTTACTCAAAATACACCAAAAGTGGATATATTCGTCATATTGATTTTCAGCTACTTTTTGCTGGGATTGTATGTACATACAAAACATTCTTAACATCCTACTTCTCCGAGCGCGTACATACGCACTTGTTATTATACGAGTATATTCCAAAATTGAAATGTGTAACTGTTAAAATGTTAATACAGGTGGTATCCGTTGATCTCGCGCGAATCAATTTTATTATTCATTTCGAAAAGGTCTCTCTTTTGATCTCGTAGCGCGCATCAAGGATTTCTGGATGGATTAATGCCAGAAATCATTACGCATCTGGCGTGGGGCAAATGGACGTACTTTGTCCGTCGAAAGTCACAATCATTTGTGCGTTGTTCGCATGGGTCATCGCGAATCTTTAATATTTATTTTCGTCATCCTCTCTTAATTAACGTCGACGATCGATCGTACGACAGCTGCGATTTCGCTGTAATAAAGTCCGCCAAGACGCGCATTACGCAGAATTATTATTATTATTATCCATTCTCTAGCCTTAATCGAGATGTAAAGAGGAATAAGGTAAGAGTAGCACATTATACAAACAAAAAGATGGAGCATAATAGAGTTTTGACGAAAAAAAATATGATATAGCTCGCATCTCAAATAATAATTTGATAAATTTAGTAACGTTTTACGATATATATATATTTATCGCACTTGCGTAATTGCCGTCTTTTCTAAATATAGAACGAGAAATCGCGGCAGGAAGAAGTGTACAACGAACGTGTCGTAAGGAAGCTTCCTGCGATTCACAAATCAGAATAAGACATTCGTATGAATAAACGCGTGCCGGTTCCTCCATTCTGATCAAAGTTTATTATGGGAATAAGAAAGTGAACATTATTTTAATTAAAAACGTCAGCACACTCGTCACATGATGGTTAGGTTATTATACGCGTGCACGGTTTTGGAATATAAATTACAATTTTCTTCCTTCGATTAAAAATTGCAATTTACATAATCACTTTAGTTTATAGTCACCATCACGAGTAACGCGCGCGCAAGAACGTATATCTGATTATTATATAATCCGAGTATACTCGTATATTATATCCGACTATTGTAGAATCTTGTGGGTTAAATTTATTTATTATATAAAGAATATCTCGAATCGTGAAAAGTTGTATAACAGTATACAATTTACTTTGCTTAATTTTGCAAATAAAAAGCACCAGATTAATTTAATTAATACGCGCAAACGACAAAATTTAAAAGAGATGCGTAAAAGTCAAAGACTTTCTTGTTCTCGATGTTCTCATTGACGAAGGTATCGTCATTAGTATGTCCCCCGAAAGCTCGACCTGTCCCGAAGATTCACGTGTGGATAGGAATCGGCGTGTATCGCGAGGAATAAATAATTAGCAGCGTGTTTCGGCAATCAAAAACAAAGATGGCTGCTGTTCGTCGACAGGTGAAAACGTTTCGTGCATCTCAATTGCCAGCGCTCGCTCTTTCAGCGCTGCTTCTTTTCAAGTACCACCAAGCCGCATACATTTTTTTAGCAAAATTGATATGAAATCAAATTGTAACAAATGTAATCTCGATACGATATATTTGTAAGGCATTTGTAAGCTTTTATTTATCGCCGATATATTCGTTCCTCAGCGAAGAAAGAGACGATTAGCGCATCCGGTGCCAAACTTAATCGGAATTCTGAACGATGTCCTCGTCAACATCTTGATTTTGGGATGTTACCACCCTCTTTCTTCGAATCTCCGAATCCCTACTTCACATGCGATAGGGTTGAAATCGACGTGAGAATCTTGCCGATCCTGCCGTTAATTTACATATCTTCCCAGACTGACGAGTATGCTGCAAACAACGCGAAAGAGCGAGAAGCCTTCAAGGATAAATTATATTTAGCCACGGTCAGTCGCGCTTTCAAGGACATTCAGATTCAAATCGATATTTAAGGATATCGAAAAGATATTAATGGCGATGGAAATTAGCGCTAAGATTACAATATTTTTAAGTCCTTTAAAACCTAAACATAAGTCGTTTTTATTCGCGCTCGGATTAGCTTTGTTCCTTTTCATTGTCCTTTGCTCCCTTCATTCATTTTTTCATCTTTGAAATTTTATAATACATCCCTCCCCCCTTCGTGTCTGTCGTAAAATCTAATCGCATAAAATAATGTAAATATGATAGTATATATAATAATGTGAATACAAATATTGAGACTAATTTTATTTTAATATTTAGAGTTGTCGATACCAGAACAGTGGCGTTTAAATCGCGCCAACGAACTGGTCAACGAGAATTCGATTTAGAGACTAGGCACGTTTGTTTCGTCGCGAGACGAAAATTATAGTGGCGAACACCTTTGAATACAATGAGTCGCCTATGAACGGTTCTCTCGTAGTGGCAGGGTATCTGTAATGGCACAGTGAAACGCAGGTCGAGCGAGAGCGAAGCGTCCGGGGCGACCTTAATTTCGATCGCCATGAATTTAAATCGCTCCTAATGTCGGCGGCCAAATAAGAGGATGCGAAAGCATTGGTCCGGATCGTTGCATCGAATTACAAACGATCGAGAGTGCGGATGAGGAAAGAGAGAGATTCACTCGCGCCCTCATTTGCGGTCGCAGCTTCAAACGTGTTCGAAGCACGTGCCAATTTGCAATGGTTCGAGCTATCATCTCGCTTTTTTCGTTTCTTCCCCTTTTTCTCGTATGAAAATTTATTTATTCAATTTACTTTCTTCTTTGCCAGCACGGATATTACTAGCTTCTAAACATTATTGGAGTAATATTTCTTTTCAATGAATCAAACGCTGTTGTGTAATTATCTCTATAATTCTAAGCAGAATTTCACCGTAGGCATCATTTTCGATTGAAAACCATTTTCCATAATATCTCGCACATTCTCGAAAAACATCATTTCAAATATCGTAATATACATTCATTGATTATATCAAACGGGAATATGGTACGAGAACATTGCTTAGAAATAAGAAATTGACCAAACGATCCGACAGCGGCGATTCCGCTAATTTATGATCACATACATCGACGTGCAATCATCGCGTAACTCACAACGAGCCATATGTCTACTGTCTACTACCTGCCGTCAATGAGGTACTTAATTTTAAATTACTACATCGACTTTATATCACCATATCTACATGAGCCGGAATACATATTTTCTCCAAACGACATAATTATCGGTTCAAGACCGTATTCAAGGGCAATTTAACCGCTACGAGTTTTCGATCGCAAAATTTACAACTTTGTAGAGCCATTTTTCGTAAAGTCTTTAAATACAACATTTTTCGAATCTGAAATAAATTACGAGAAAATAATTGAAATAATTGTCGCGGGAAAGATTCGAGTTTCTAGCTTAACTATGCGCTATTCTCGCCTTCAAACTCGATCGACAAGTTTTTTGCAAGAAAGAAGACATCTGGCTCTCCGCGCGAATAATGGGGATTTACGACGACTCGTTTTCTCGCTCGCAAGTTTCAGTAAAAGACAAGCAAGAGGGGCAAGCCTTCTTTCACTTGAAAATATTGCAAACTTTTATCTCGAAAAGTTACCGTTGTTTACAGGCCCCGAGTCTCGGTGTGACCCGGTTTCTTTATTCTCTTTTAAGACATTCAAAAATCTTGACCCATAAATTTCTTTTGGTGAAGATCACCTCCTTATTATTCTATTATATTCTATTATATTCTATTTTTCAACTCTAACGGAGATCATCTCTTTTTATTATAATCTCTATTATATTCTGTTCTTTTTAAAAAGTGGGAGCAGAATGTAGTTTACAAAAGGTCCGAATATGTTTACATAAGTTTCGAATTTTCGTTCCGAGATAAGGGAAAGACGCGCGCGGACCTCTCGAATTTATTCGAGCGCCGTTCGCGAATGTTCACCGTGCGTATAGCAGTGAACTTGACATGTAACGTTAATCGCGAGAGGCCGAGACGCTGTTCAAACGACCCACGACGACTCGCAACGCAGCGCAACGCAGCGCAGCGCAGCGCAACGCAACGCAACGCAACGCAACGCAACGCAACGCAACGCAACGCAACGTAAACGCCTACAACGCGTACAACGCGATCGCACGTGCGTAATTGCGAGCGCACGCGCGACGCGGCGTAGCCGCATTTATTACGGTCGTGGTTTCTGTTTCGTTGGGCAGGTGCACTCGCAGGGGCGCCGCCGACCGTGACCGTGGTAATTACATCCAAGGGAAGGCCCCTCTTCCCCCTACTCTTCGGACCCCCTTTCCGTCTCTAAAAATCGCTACTAGATTCAGATAGCGCGATAGATACATTACTTAAAAATCTCTCATTAAGAAAGCAGTTGCCTAATTTATTAATAAGTGGAAACGTATTCTCTCGCGCACGCGAACGGATTATCAAGGATTCGCAAGGGCATTGTAGATTTTAATCTCTTCCATTGTACCTTTAGCGGATTTAAAAAACCCGGTGAAATTCAATACGAGAGGGACCCTCGAGATTTCACTCGCGGCAGATTTTCAATGTCTTTGAAAGGGACGCGTTACTATGTAATCTATCTGGGTGACGACAGCGTTCTGACAGGCGACATGTTTTCACAGTCGCATCCTATCATGGGTGACAGCGATCGAGCGATAAAATTTCTCCGAGACATCGATTGATTCAATTAGCAGCGAGATCGCGTGTCAATTTCTTTATTTGACAATTGCGCTACTCGATTCTTTTCTTTCTTCGTCGATTAACTTGTTTGAAGGTTAAAAAGATTCGAGAAACGAATTCTATTCGCTCTGTCATTTTGTCTCTTTCTACGGAAAGAATGACAAATCTCTTTCCGGCCCGGTGCATATCCGGAGCAGCGCCGCTGGTCCAGCGGGCTTTCACCCGAAAACTCTCTTACGAGGGAAACTTTTTTCACCCTCGGCAGGTCTCGACACACCCACCAAATCCCACGCTCGCGCACCGTGAAAATTGGACGAAACATCTTGAAAAGTCGTTACCAAACAGCACACGTATATCCTCGTCCCGAGAAATATGCGCGCATACTTAACTAGGAAACGAGAGACGTTCTCTTTTTGTCGCTATCCAGAACCAACATCAAATTCGTATCTTTTCTCGTACAAATAACTTCATCATTCCACGTAATGTGTAAATCATATATAAAAAAATAGATAAAAAATATGTCGACAAGTTGCGAAAAAATGTGCACGTAACGCTCGCGAGCGGGGCAATTGTAGTTTTTGCGATGAAAAAGAACCCTCGAGGCACGACCGGAAGCGATACGTCTTCGTCGATGATTCTGCAACATGGTTTCCGCATGGCAAATCGCGCGTAAAGGGAAAGGGGGAGACGGAGAGCGCAGGTATACGCATATTCCGGGCGCCGAATTTAAAATTCATGTCAATATTATCCGGTTAGCCGTGCATTTTCTCGCGGCGCGCAAACGCCTCGCGGTTCATCGTACGATCAACGAGCGAGGCACGAGAATAGACGCTTCGATATCTTCGGTTGTTGACCGTCGTCGACACGAGTTATACTCCTCGGCCGACCGGTGGAGGCCCGAACGGGAGGGCATCGCCGCGCACACCTCGCAAGTCACATCTCCGTGCGTGGCTTCCGGTCTTACCCGTTGCTTCCTCCCATCGTTAATCACCTACCCGCGTACTGTACTACCTGCGTCGCCGTCGTTTACCTTCAGGTGGCATCACGGCGCACGAGCGCTATGGGAAAAACGTCGCTCCTATATAAGTAACGAGAAAAGTTACGTCGCGCGATATTATTTAATTACGCGTGTGTATCGACACAATTGATTTTTATCGTTATAAAACAGTACCAATTATATACAAGTTTCGAAAAAAAAATACCCAAGTATTTCCACGATCAGTCGAGTTGTCCGCCTTTAATAACCTGTCACTGTTTTATTTTCTCCCTTCTCTCTCTCTCTCTTCCCTTCCCATCAGCATCCTCCTTCAGGTGCATCGCATACGGCATACACGGAGCGGGCGCATGTCAACTCGTCCTGGTCCATTGCACGCGGACGAAGAGCAGGAAACTATTTCACGCAACGACGCTTGCGGTTACGAGAGGGACATTTATTCGTTACAGTTCCCAGAAAATTTGAAAAAAATGCGAGGCGCATAAACGTGAGAAAATTTATCAAAGATAGACTGTCGACCGAGAAAACGTAGCAACAAAATTATGTGCTCCTTTTAATTTAATTCAGAGATGAACCGTTTAAAAAATCATCTCAGTATTGACACTCTTCTGAGAAAACGAGAGGCTCTGGTTCGTTTGCCGCGAATATTATGACTTTAGCGAGACGTTAAAAAGAATCAAGGCAGACGGAGCTTTCTTTCGCGCAAACGGTACCTAGAACCGCTACTTGGTCTGTTGTCCCACTGCCGAAGACTGTGTTCTTCAAAGAGATATACATGTCGATCCAAAAGAGTTAATAATAAACGCGTTCTCGTACGAAGCGCACCGGAAGAAACGATTACGCACGACTTGTGCGTTCCCTCTTTGCCAAAATAAATGTTGGTATTATAAATTTTTACCAATTTATTCTCTTCAAACTATCGTTGTCGAAAAACTTGAGAATTATTTCAATTTATAAGTACATTTTTTTAGTCATATTACAACAAGTTGCATTGGCTGCACGTTAATGCCTTTAAACACTGCTAGATTCTCTGCGTAGTTATCGTTACACGGCGAGAAAATCGTCGAAATTAGCGAGGCCGGATTTAGGAAACGATTACTCACGATGGAATTTACTCGGCCGGAAAACAATGTTCTAAATTTACACGACGCGCGTTACGATTTTCTCGTTACGACTACGGTCGAAATCGAATCGCTGATTTGGCGCCGTTACATTCTTCTCGCATTTACGACACTGACTTTCCCGAAAAATATTAAGTAAACACAATAACGTTTCTTATTTTGCATTAAATTTTATAGAAAAATTTCGCTCCGATTCTAAAAATAATGAAATCATTTAACAGAAAAAGAATTATATTCAACAAGTCACATTTTATCGAGTCTCTTTCGTCTGTCATTGGAAAAATAAAAATCAAAAGTTTTGACAAATAACGAAGCTAGTATTCCCAGTAGGAACCGCGAGACAATTCATGGTTTTCGGTCGATGACAACCGAGAAGATTCTCGCGACGAAAGATTATCATTCGCTCCTCGAGTTCTGCTTTTTCGTGATTTTCTCGGACAGTGCGATGGCTTTATCGCGAATAAATCTGTCGCATTAAATTTAGCATCTCAAAGAACATTATTATCGAGCGATATTTAACGAGATTCAGTGCTATAATAAAACAAAATATACCTTTGAATCTCTAAAACCTTGTCAACTAGAAAAGAAATGTCAGTCATAATTAAATAAGTAAATTTTTCAAAAAAGTAAAAATATGAAATTGCAAAAATAGTTCAAATGATACAAATCAAAAAAGGAGCAAAAAAATGCTAGAATTTTTATCATAATATATTATCATAATATATTATTAGTATCACACATCGTTATCTGCGTCTTTGTGATTTTTATTAAATTTTTCAAATGAAAAAAATTTCTCTCAGTATCTCAAAAAATATTATTCCTAATCAAGCTTGGCGCGTTACAAGATGTATTACGAAAAAATCTTTTATCAATTTCTCTCTCTCCTTTCTTTCAAAATTTTTTTTAATATTACAATGTTTCAGGTAAAATTAGACGTATACTATTCAAACATTGGACGTTCAAATAACATTGAGGGTAAAACTTGTAATTTTCTCTTGTAATAATCTCGTGTAATTATAAACTTTTACTAAATTTTACTTGAACAAACAGATACTTCCGATGGTCTCTCTACACTGTAACAGGCGATTTTGTTTTGGAAGAAGGGAGAAAGGTGCCGAGGATCGTGGAAACGAAAGACATCGGACAGACGGTCGAGAATAATAATTCCGTCATCCGCGCTCGTTTCGACGCTCCCTCGACGCGGCTTCGCACCTCTTCTCCGTACCTCGTAATTCGTGCTCCATTCGCTCGAGGAAACGCTCTTTCCGCGATAAATCAAGAATACTCACGTGGACGGAATTCGTTCAAATTTGTACCGCGACATTTCTTTCCGCGCGCGCGCGACTAAAAATATTTTATTATAAAAAGAACGCTACATGTGCATCTACGTTATTACTCCGCGACTATAAATTGTCAGCCGTATACTTTTGTGGTAACCAATCCGCGTTCGATATGCATTCCGTGGTTTGCGTGCAACGCGTACCATGTTCTCTCTCTCTCTCTCTCTTTCGCACGCATTATCCCCCCGATGACTATTTATACATGCGAGCGGCTAATTCGTTTCCGAGGAGAGCCCGCGAGCAGCGGCGCAAGATTTAAGGTGTTTTCGATCAGTGACAGCGAGCCGAGCTTGACAGCGAGAGGGCAGCGTCTTATCGTGCGCTCGCATCTACCGACACGTATTAATTAGCCGGATAATCCGCAGTGAATAACGATCTCGACTCGTCGTACAAGAGAATGCGGGACAAACAAACGCGAGTTACGCGATACAATCTCGCGATGAGACTTGCTTATTTTTAAAGCAAACGATCGATATAATCCATCATTTATTTTGTTGGATTCTTCGAGACCTTGAGACACGCTGTATAAAATTGCGCGTATAATCGCAGAGAGGCGCTCGGTCGCACCTTCGTATAATAGGTTCACAGGGCGCGTGGATGCGATTCCGTTGTAACCAAAAGGGTCGGGAGAGATCTCGCTTTTACGGGGCGCTATAAAGATTTTATATTTAGAAGGTACGTGACGCGACAAAGGCCCTTACTTTGAGCGTGTCCTAGATAAATCTTGAGGTGTGCGTCGCGTTGAGGGCGCGCGCGCCACCACTTGGCATTAAATTATAAAAATAAATCAATGAATCATTCCGGAGAGAAAGAGGGAGAATTATGACATTCGCACGGGAGACAAACGAGCTCCCGGTGCGACCAATTATCTCTCACGCGGTCCATTAACGACACCGTCGATTAAACGTCACGCGCGAAAGCGGGCAAAAAGTATCGCGATTCGCCCAAAAGTACATCAGCGATCCAATGTGTCGAAAGGAGCTAAATAAATAAAAAGCAAACGGGGCAAACGCTAGTCCCCTTGTACACGCGGCAAATATAAATTGGTGCGGCTGACGATTGCCACGAGCGAGTTTCATTAATTCGACTGGATAATAATAGGTATCCGTAAAGTCTGTGCCGTGAGGTCGTTACGATTAGGCGAGTCATCGTGGCTTTCTATAAATAACGGCCGGAGACAGACATTGCCAGGGGGTGGAAAAGGGAGACGCGGAGAGATGGAGAGAGAAAGAGAGAGAAGAAGAAAGAAAGGGAAGGCTGATAATCTCGGCTGCTCCACCATCGCCGTTCATGGTGTGTCGAGTATCCCGAGGGAAACGAAAAGGTGGTCGACGTTCGGGCAACACATGTCCCGAATGTGCGTTCCGGACACACGGTGGCACGAGGGGACGAAAGAAAAATAGGGTCGACCTAGCGAGATGATGGCCATGAAGCATCGAAATTACCTGCAAAGTGGCGATTCCCGCGATTGTTTCGATACGGGATGAAAAAGGATGCTTTAAGATGCATTCTCGCCCACATGCTCAATGTGTTTGGACCGTACTTTGAGACGGCAAGTTTCTTTCTTGCCCTGGCGGGGATTTCCGCTTATTTTCAAAAAGCCAAATCTAGATTCATTACAATTTTAACAATATGCGAGCGCGTGACAAATGAAGAGGACTCTCTCGTCTTTGCCTTCGCGTCTCGGAATGGCGCGAAACTGCGTCGCCCGTACATGTGCGTCGCCCGTACATGTGCGCACGAGCAGCGCGCGTTTCGAAGCGACGAAGCGGTAACGAATAGAAGAAAAGAGAGAAGGAGAGAGAGAGAGAGAAAGAGAAGAAGAGAGAGCGCGACGTTGGAGAGGGAACGAGAGGAAAGATGCGTCAGAGTAGTGGGGTACGCCGAGAGTTTTGCCGGCAATCTATCGGAGAACTCGGCGGCGTTGGGTCGTAGTGGGGAAACGAGACGAGAGAGAGAGAGAGAAAAAAAGAGAGAAGGAGCGAGAGCCCACGAGGGGTTGCGGTGGGAACGTGCGCGGACGAGCGGTTATTTCAAGCAAACGGCTCTTCTGGCACTTCGCCCCGAGCTTTCCTCGTGCACATCCTCTTCTATCGGAGTGGTGCCTGTCCCGTCAGTGTCGCCGCCGCGACGCTGCAGCGCTTCGCAGACGAGATAGAGAGAAGCCCGCAGAGTGCAACGAGCATCGCGAGTGACCGGACGCGCGCTTCGAATCCGATCCGCGCGACAAGCACGCGAGCACTTGTTGTCCGACACCCGCCACTGATCGATTCATCGATCGATTTCGGGTATCGATTCGTAATCTTGAGCGCGACCCTTGTAGTGAAAAAAAAAGAAATCGGAGAGTTTTTTCGCCCAGGGTGACCGGTGTCTGTGAATGGATGGACTGTTCGTGTTCGGTGATGGGATTTTGAGAAACGTCAAGAACGAGAGGAGACGGATAGAGGAGAATTTTCCGAGAAGAAACCGTCGCGAGACAGCGCGGACAGCGCTAAAGACCAAGGATGGAACGCGGGTGGAAAAGAGGAGCGAAGGAGGATCTATAATGACGCGACGCCGTCGGCCTGAAATAACAGCGGGAATGCGTGTACAGTGAATCACGGAGCTCCCGTTCGTTTCGACGCGAATCTCGTCCCGGCATTGACTGTAGCGCAAATTTTCTTCATCAACCCCTCCTTTTTTTCTTCGTTCTCAACCCTTTCCCGATCCACGGTTGTGCGCGAGCAACCGAGAAAGAGAGAGAGAGAGAGAAAGAAAAAGAGCCTGGTTCCTGAGAGCGGGTTGAGAAAAGCCAGAAGCGCCAGAAGCATCGCCAAGGCAGGAGCCGATCGAGGGGACGAGGGGAGTTTTTCGAGACGCCGTCCAAGGAGTTTTCTCGGAAGGAAGATCGCGAGCGTCGCAATACGGTGAGTACTCTCTCGCGCTGTTCTCTCGTGCTTCGAGATAAAGATACGAACGTGGGGCGAACGTGGGCGAAACTTGAATCGGACGAGTAATCTCGCGTTGAGCGAAAATCACTACGCGCGATACTTTGCGATCTACCGAGATTTCTATGCAAAAGTTCCTTATTCGTAGTAAGCGCGCTTCCTTGGAACGAATATGAGTCATTTTGCGCATCTCGTGACAAATTTAGAAATAATATTGCGATATCGAGATCGAGAGAATACCTGCATCTACGCTCTATAAAAATTGAACAAATAAATTGGCATGGTCGAACGATTCTAAATATCTACGATTGATGAAACGCATCGGGCATTTGGACGGGGCGCGCACCGAAACGCTAGTAGCTATTACCGCGGGAATGCATGAAAATGCATCATCGGCGTCATCGGGAAATAGCCAGGGAACGAAGCGATGACGCGCGCGATGTTTATCGATAGGTTTTGCTCGCGTGCGAGTGCTGGAAGGCATCGTTCGGGAATGCAATTTTAATTGGTATTGCCTCGTTGGTCGATTAAGCAGACTCGTGCCATTTATTTCCCGATGTGATCGATGCAGGCGCGCAAACCAAACACGATGTCGGCGTAATGGAAAACTTTCGTTATATACGATCGTATTTTCTCTCTCTCTCTCTCTCTCCTTTTCTCTCACAAATAACAAATACATTTTAGAAAAACGACAAACACCTAATGTAACAAAATCGTCAAGAATAATAATGAAAGCCCGTGATAAAATGATGAATTATTTTTCTCGAACCTTAACCTTGAAGACGAACCTAGAGCGACGATTTAACGACTGTTCTTGATCGTTTTCGTTTTACCATCTGCTTTAAAGCTTCTCCTTCTCGCCGCCATCGATAATTAGAGAGCGCGTAGGTAATGATTAGGAAGCGCGGCGAGGCGATCGGTTAATTGATCGACTAATTAATTTGGAGCGAACAAAGATCTTGGCTCGCGATACGGCAGGCAACTTTTCTCCGTCTCGGTGAGCCTCGTCGCTTTCCGAAGGTTAAATTATGCAGGTAAGCATAACTTTGAATATAAAAGTCGCGCCAAGCTTCGGTCAGCGGACCGAGAGAACCGAGCGATTAATTCGACGAGGTCTTTACGCGTGCGAGACGCGAGTAAAGTTCATCCCCTGCGCGTCCTCCGGCCAGACGAGGCGGCTTATTTAACGGGCGGGAGAAAGGAGAGGTAATTTATTCCGGCTTTACTTAATCTCTTCCCTCGCGTGTCTCGACGGTCGCGAGAGCCTCGAGGCTCCTTTAATCCAAATTCCAGATCGAGAAAGGGAACGTCGCGCGCGCGAATAAGCAACCGAGAAAGAGACGGGGACAAGAGCGAGAGATCTAGAAACGCGCGCGCGTCCGTCGAGATCCCCCGACGATGAATCAGATTATCGTCCGGAGTAAATCGTTGGCAGCTCCGTAATCATTTATCGCGCACATTTTTAGCTACGACACCCCAACATTTTACCGAGAGAAAGAGAATAATGGTGTTTCAGAGTACTTAATCCCCTCCCGTAGGTACATATCTCGACCTAATTGGCGCCGTTGTAGAATAAAACTCTGAGCAGCGAATTTGAGAAGCTCTCCTTCTCTCGGCACGAAAATAAAACGTCATTTTTAGCGCGCCGGCTCTTTAGCGAATTACAAACCGGTAGTCATCGAGGCGCGGACTGGAAACTAAAAGTATCGCGCGCGCGCGCGCGAGAGAGAGAGAGAGAGAGAGAGAGAGAGAGAGAGGAGAGAGGAGAGAGATTGTCTCGCGAACGAATCATAAAGCGAGTAACAGTGCTCGCTTCCGGTGTTTATACGAGTAAAACGCCACGGGCGAGCAAGTCCGCGCAAACGATAATATACACGCTAGATGAATTACACTAGCCTTACTTCTTTGCCCCGTTTGTATTGTCCACGATCGCGTGGCACGCATGAGTTTGTCTCGCATCCGGTAATACCCACGCTACCTCTCGCGAAATTGCTGATTAACATCTCTTTCAGAGACAAAAAGACGATTGCGAGAGGTCCGCTTTGCCAAATGGGACCGTTTCAAATGATTAATCGTAATGCAAAGAGAGAGAGAGAGAGAGTTTTTAAATTTCTAAATAAAAATAATTTATATAATTTTTTTCTTTAAAAAGCTTGTCAAAAGTTTGTTGGATCAAATTTCTAAATTTAAACGGTTTTTCAAGAGAATACTCTTTAGAAGATACATTCTCAATTATACATTCGTCTCTAAATACCTCCTTTTAGCAATAGTTGAGTAAGCCTGACTTATCCACGCGAAATTCAAAATCATGACTGGCATTTTCTCGTAATGCAAAGATCCTCGAATAATAAGATAATAATAATAATAATCTTATTCTCTCGATTCTTTCCCGCACTTTTCTCGCTTCTATAGAAACGCGTCAAAGTACTCGCAAAGGATTTATTTTATGAATGCGAGACGAGCGAGCGAGACGAGAGATTCGGACGACTGTTTGAGAGATAAGGAAAGAACGAATGGACGGAGGATCGAGGCACGAGGTACGAGATACGAGTAAAGTTGCAAGTAAGCTTGCAAGCTACGATTTATTTGACACATCGCGTCGACCGCGAGCAAGCTAGAGTGGTTTATTTTATAAGACCAGATTGCCGGCTACGTCGGAATAGAATAATGAACGCGTTTCTCCGTTCTCCTTCCATAACGTAATCTCTTTTTCTCCCTCCAGCGTGGAATTCTCATCCCTCTTTTCACCCTTCGTTGGCAAAGTAGAATTGATCAAAAATCGTCCTTCGTGCCACGCTCCCTTTCTCGAAATTAAAATTCAATTTTTTTTATGAAGCAATATATTTATCTAAAGTTTGAATCTAAACGTGATTCGACAATTTTATACATCTACAAAACTTTGCTTCGAACGAAGGGTTGAAAAATTTTTCACTACGAAACAAGTACGAGATCGTCCTTTTTAGCCGGTCTCTCATGTGACGATATATCTTATTAATGATCGTGTAGCGAATTGAGGATAACACCCGTTAAAAGCGAATTATCATAGTTTATTCTTGACGTACAAAACCCAGCGCAAAAAACGGCTCGATAATCACGGCACCAAATTCTATTGAAATTGTGCAAAAACTTACCGCGGAAATGACAAACGTCCATCGTTTCGTTGTGAGATGATCGAAGCGAGAAATCTGTAGAAGCGTGGCACGTATTCCACCTTGTCACCTCGCACGTGTATCAACTTTGCAACCGCCAGAGAGTCCTGAAAATAAGACATTCGCGATTAAAGCTCTCTTCTCGATAAATTATACGACACAGATATATATTACACTTGGCATTACATTGTCAAATTGTGAAAAATATAAAAAATATAAAAGACCCGCGAGTGACGCGCATTGCCTTTTTTAAATAATACATTCGGCATTGAATTTTTGATATCCGAAGGTTGGGGAATATTAAAACGGTAAACGAAACGTTTTACATGCCGCCTGCGTTCGTCCTACGTCAACGCGTATAAATATTGCGTTTTAATGCGTCGATATATTCCCGACTTTTGACGCGCGTCGCGGCGTTACGAGATTTGCGACGGCCACTGTACTGGCGTTGCCGCGAAATTTATTAATAACCGTCAGACACACGCTCGCGCACTTATACATACGTGTACTCGCGAAAGCGCACGGGCGCACGCCGCCTTTGAGAAATGGATTCTCGGAAGAAAAAGCCTGCCCACGCGCGCGCCAAAGCGCCGATTAAAGAAACGCGCGTCGGACGCAATTGCATCGCAAAGTTTTTGCAATCAAATATCGCGGATATGGTAAACGTTCGAGTCGCGTGCACAATGAGCGTAAATTATGTCTGACGCGCATCAAACGCGGGACGGCGACGCGGGATGTCGAGTGCCGAGTATATCGCGAAAACTGTCCATTAACGAGGCGAATGATCGTGCCCCGTCGTCTACGCGGAATCGCGATTCCAGATGATAAATTGCGCACGCGAGTTTATTAAGAGTCCGTCCTCTTTAATTGGCAAAAGAGGAGCGGGAGGAGTCTAGATTGCGCTGCGCGATAGGCATTTTTAGATAAATATTTATCATCCCAGACTGACAGCTTGAGGTGTAAAAAGTTAGATTTAAGGCGGCGGGCCAAAATTTTCTCCGCAACGAGTTTAAGAGAGCGCGTCTGGCAACGGAATTAGCATCGAAATATCCGTCGAAGCGGCCAGGAACGATATTATTCCTACCACGTCCGTTCCGGAGCAACTTTTGGGCCGGTCGCGAAATCGAATTGTCACAAGCGGCGCGTAAATTCGTCACGTGCGCTCGCGGTAAACCGGCTAATCTCTTTCAAGCCGCAGACCCACGGTCGTTTCCGTCTTTGGTAATCTCGTAATCTCTAACGTTTCGCACCTTCGATCACCCACGCTCGCTTTTCCAATTGTGTCGGACGTGTTCGATAACGGCGGACGTACGTCATCTCGGACGCCCGTTTAAATTGGTCAATCTCTCGCAATCTCATCGAGAATAACTCAATCGGCCGACGAGAAACGTTTCTAATAAATTTGACAAGATTCTCATTCCACTAAAATAATATTCGACCAGGAATTATTACGATACTTTGCACGGAACAGTGAGCCATGAGAAATTGTAAATATAAACAGGAATATGTATTTTTTTTATTTCATGATTATCAGCTCTCTCTCTCTCTCTCTCTCTCTCTCTCTCTCTCACACACACACACACGAAAGGCAATAATAACTTTGATGTATACGTGTGCTGCAGCAAGTACGCATCGCGAGATAAAATTTTGCGCCGTCATAATTACATGCAAGTCAATATTTATGGGAGCCAAATGACTTACAGAATAGAATAGATGAGACCGATTGTGCCGTATATAACGCGCTGGACACGAGCACATTACTGATTTATCGGCTGGAATCTGAATTCGCTAATTGCGATACGTGCTCGCCGCACGTAACGTTTCGTGTAGGACAAAACGAGAATGACTCTATTCGCGGTTTATTAGATAATACATCGCGAAAGAAAGAATGCACCGACGTGCAATTAATGAATCTCGCAATCTCCGGAATTAAAAAACGATCGCAACCAATTGCATTTTATACTCCAAGAATCACGAATCCGTATTAATAGACGTTATAAAGAGATACGGAGAGAACTTTTAGAGAACTTTACACTCTAACACGAATCAAACCGGATGCTTATTAATATCTGTATTAATTAAATTAATTATTTTTTTCGAACGCAAGAACGGATGAATAAGGAGCGCTTTGCTTCACGAAAGAAAGATCGTATAAAGATAGAAAAATAATGATATCGTTACCGGATACAGCGGACAACGAACGACGGAATAAAAGTAAAAGACCAAATCGATCGGAAATCGCGTCGTTTCCGGTCGTCGACGAGCAGTCGTTCGGTGGTTGCGCGGACGCCGCCTTTCTCCTTCTCTCGTCGACGGAGGAGAAAGACCAAGAGCAAGGACGCCGTCTCGGCGTCGCAACGAGACGGGAATTATACCCGGGGCGAAGAAACCGTAACAGGTTATTTGTTCAACCCGGTTACAACATCGTAGGCGCGCGGTGGTCGAGCCGACGTATCAACGGACGAATGGGAAAGAGGGCGAGAGAGCGATACGTACTTTTTTTTTTCTCCTCTCCCTTCTTTCATCGACAGGTGGATTCTGTCGAGGCACCGGCTGCGTACGAGACGCGTATGAGACGCGTGCCGCGCGGTGACGAATCGACGATGCCTTCCCTTCCTCCTCGCGCGTCGTCACCTCGATTCCTCCCTCCCTCGCGATTACGCAGACCGAAAGCACCGCAAACGCGCCCGACGACCGCGAAACCGCAATCGTAATCGGCGAGGGAAAATTTTACGAGAGATTAGAGCTCGTTATACTCCGCCTCCGGTATTTCGCTTCTACGATACATCTCCAATTTATATGTCGTTACGTTCGGAAAAGGGATAATTGAGATTCGAAAAAAAGAAGACGCTTCGAATCCATACATATCTCTCGGCCGCGTGTGCCTAACGAACGCGCGTAAAATCTATCGTAGCCGCTATTTAAAGAGCATTCGCTCTCGCGGATGCGCGATAAATCGTGGAACCTTTTGCCAGCGTGGCGGGTGGAAGCCAGACCTCGTGCACCTACTCACCGGGGGCTGATAATGCGAGTCCCTAATAGGCTGACCACATAATAATAGCAGTCGCTCGCGGCTGCAGAGCGCCGCGATTAAGAGAGCGAACCGCTCTCCGGTCCCACGTCCCGTTTTCTTTAAACCTTAAGTGGCGGATGAAAAAGAGCTAGGTAGCATTTAGGATTAAGTGTAAGGATAAAAAGATTAAGTAGCTGAAAGCTAAGATGAAGAGATGGACGGACAAAAATAGACCCGAGATGAATGTGATGAAATACACGCGTGTATACGTTTTTTGTTATAAATTTATATAATTACATCAACCTTTACGTCACACGTATTAATTTACAGAGATATCTATCAATTAATACGTTTATGCAGTTGTTTAAAATTTTTCTTTCTTTTTAATAATTCTTGCAGATATACCCGCGACAAGATATTATACGGCAAAGTTTTACGGAGCGTAATTCAGCGAGCACGAGAATGTCGAAGAAAAGAAAGACTCGTCAATCTCTGGACCTCGTTGCGCTTGTTTCGCCAATTACGTTACGGCAATGCGACGTTTGTAGTCGTTAAACAAAAGGGTCCGTCTTGTCCGTCTAGCGCTTCTCAGAAATGCATCGAGGAGAAAGCAGAGCGAGGGGAATTTAAACCAATAAGACACATGTGCGATCTTTGGCGCTTTGTTTGGTGTCTTAGAATATTTATTTTTTCAAAACTTTATTACGCAAATGTGTCCACCATCGAACCCCAGGTCGGTAAAAATTCCGCGTCCATTTATTTGAAAAAAATGAAGTATCAGAAAAGTGCTCGCGCGAGCATTTTAAGCTACGTTACGCATCGAGAACTGCGACTTTAAAATTTCATACGAAACGAATCGCGTTAATTCACTGAGCGATTAAGATATTAATTTATGCGACTTTAGAACGATTCGCGATTTGCCATGGCTAGAAACAATGTCGGGGAGCGTCTCTCCGTATACAATGTTTTCTAAATACAAAATAAAGCGCGTGACCTCGTTCATTAATCATCATTACGGGACTTAATGATCGCCGGTGGAAGTCGTTGGCACGAAATAATGAGACCGTTCTGCTTCGGAGATCGTTCCCTTCCCCCTAATCTCGATCGCCCATCGAATAACGACGCGCGACGAGACTACCAGATTTTTCTTCCTAAACGAGGATCTCCGCGACTTAGTGGAGCGAGATTTTATCGGCGATGAGCCTAGAGGTGGAGAGAAGGGTCTGGATCGTGTCACGAATGCGTTACGTCCCTTCCCTTCCACGCGAGAACTATCGGTCTATTATTCGTCACTGCAACGCAAACCATCGTTTGCCATCGATTTCCTTTCAAAAATCTCGCCTTTTCGAAACTCCGATATCAATCATTACGGCTTGAGAGATATTTGTCGACAATTTCAAGAATTTGCGTTCAACGATCGAATTCGAAAGGGAGCCTCCGATCAAAGATCGATAAGCGCGACACGCCTTTTTACGAGCGGGTGATGTTCATCGAGTAGAAACTGCAGGCTTTACACGCGGAAGGGGAAACGGGGGCGCGGAAATTAAGCAGAAAAACCGACATCCTCGCGCGCTCGCTCGAGGTGTTGTTCGACCCCGCGTGCGAGACGAACGCGCAATCTTTTCTAATTATCTCGTTCCACGAGCAGGGATTGCGAATCGGATATGCTAATGGATACAGGGGAAACGTAACGATGTTAGTCGCATTTTTACGCCGCTGCCGAGCGGACCCCTCGAGCACCGATAGCATTTGCGTGTGCAGGTGTGACGTAATTTAATATAAACGCAACAACGAAAATTACCTCGGGCGATTGTTATAACCGGTGATGGTACACGATCGACGCTGTATCGCGTCTATATCTTAATGACGGCTGGAAAATTCTTAATTGTCGACGCTCGGAACGCGATGCGCGCATCGGCTTGTAACGAGAGAGATATATGTATAATGTAAATTTCTTCGGGGCGTTTCGTCCCCTCTCTATGAATCGACTCATCAATTTTCAACACTCGCATCACCGGATCATTTTCAGATGAACCACCTCGCGCGATTAACTATGTCGCTTTCGCGAAACGACGTCCGGATCCGCGATAAGAGCGAGAAGTTTGTTCGACGCGATTGAGTTGAATTTACCTCGCGACTTAATCTCCGGATACAATCGCGCGCGAGAGAGAGAGAGAGCGCCGCATCTCGTTACATCTCGTTACAACAACTGTCTACCGAATCCGTCTGCTCGCGCACATACACTTGGCTTATCTCGACGTGCCGCCAGCTTTCCGCCACCGAGAAGAGACGCACTCGTGTGTGTCCATATTTACTCATTCGGAGAAAGAAAGAGAGAAACCAGTTCTCGTTGCGCGGTGGTCCCGGTCCGACACGCAATCGGGGCGATCGTCCGACACTACGAGGCGAATCGCTCGAGATAAATAAGATCTCGTTAAAAGGACAATCTCGTTCACGCGAGGCGCGGCGAAATTTTAGATCGATTCGGAAGATAAGAATGATTGTCGTAAAAAGAAAAATATCGAAGACGCAGGGATTTATTTTTTTCCGCGCTGAAAAGATTTGTCGAAAAAGCGGACAAATTTTTATATCCGGATCTAGACGGGAACGATACGGATCGATTTATGCGATAATAACATGGAATACTATGACTCGGCGCGACCGCGACGTAATACGACATAATATAGCCAATCTTAAGGTCCGCGCGCCTTGACACTACCAACGGTTAAAAATAACTCACGATCGTCCACAATTAAACACGTATTTCCCGACCTCCGACGATACGCGCCAGATTGATTCAAGATTCACTTTACAAGTGAGTCAGACAAGCCAATTATCGTTATCGTGACCTATTATCGTAATAAAATTATAAATTATAATAATTTTATTTTATCGATCGCTCTTGCGAATTTCTCGAGGGTGGTAAATTTATTGATAATTCGATCGCATGAATTTAACGAGTTAGCATACATACATGTTGAGATATACGTATAACGAGAAAAATAATTGGAACAAGGACACGCGACAGATTTCATGGAATCATTTCGGGAAAACAAGGGCTGCGCTTTGTCGAAAATAATTTGGCGCCAGGGCGCTGTCGAGAAGCGAATCAAGATTTATCGATTCGACAGCGGATACGTACCGTTTCCATTGGCCGAGAGCGAATCAAGCACGTCGACGGCCAAAGCGTTTCGAAAATAGATCGCGCGTCGTATATTTCGTATCTAGGCCATACTTATCGTGAAACAAAAACCTCTCTCTCCGAGGGAAAATTGTGAAAATTTATAAATTCCCTCGACGCGATTATGTCGAATAAAAGCCTTAGAGTCTCGACTCGAAAGAACGCGTTAGACGTGGAGAGTAAACTTGTGTGCCAAACTTATTACACGTATGTCGGAATGCTCTACGATTTCGTAAACAACACGCGATTCGAGAAAATGAACGCGTCACCGATGCGTTTAGATACATGTGGTTCGCTTCGGGGCGATTTTTTCCAGCTCGCGACGAGTGTTTCCCACGAAAAACGCCACTCGCGAGTGAATCGTTTGTACGCCCTCGCCACACGCGACCGGACTGGGTGAAACGATGAATTGTTCATTGTGCGCACCGTTTGTGCGTTACATCAAGGAGAAGTCTGGTCCTAGCATGTGGGCTCATTCTCATCAACAATTTCGGTCTAATTTCAATTCTATTAAATTAATATAATAAAATAAGTCGCTTAAATAATCGCTTAATTAAATAAATCGCTCGAAACAAGGTGATGATGAAAAGGGAGAGAGGATTTTCTATGCGAGCGTTTCAACTGTATACATCTGTTAACCCTTCAACTACGGATATGCATTCCTATTCGTCGTCTATTGACGACAGCCGTAGTTAAAGGGTTAAATATTGTTTCATACCATCTCTGATTGGGGTGCGATTCGATTGGATTCAACCTTGCACACGTCGTTGGACATGCATGCGTCCACGTTCCTCGGAGATTTCACGAAAAGATTCGGCTAAAGACAGCTAACGCGAGAGGTTGTCGTTTATCGACCAACCATCTCGTAGGGCATTGTAAACGCGTTCACGTAATTCAGAAAAGTACGTGTCCGTTTTGTGTCGGCGCTTCGTATCGCGCCCCCGTCGTCGGCGGAAGTACGTCGTCGCGATTCGCCGCGACGCCGGAAGCGACGCACGTGCGTCGTCGTTTTCGTAATTCATTCTGTTGTTTTCCCGGAATCCATTCGAGAGGATAGCGCTAAACGCGTTTGTTTAAGGACGCGTTCCAAAAATCTCGCGTTTATATTCATCTCGTCAACGATTTAAAATAACGGCAAGGATTAATAAATAAAATAAAATAAAATAATGGACGGGCTCGAGAAGAAAATAACGAACGGTGCGCGCAACATATTGGATAAAAGAATTTAAACAATTTACGAAAATTTAAATAAATTAAAGAGATTACAAAAATAATACTCGATTAAAAAAAATAAACTTTGCGCAAAATAACGATTTAACGCATACGCGTATAAGTAAAATGGAATTCTTATTATAGATCAAACTGATAAAACAAGTGCGTCGATAACGAGGATAATTATTGAATTATGAACGGCGCGTGAAAACCGCTCGATAAAAATAACGCGCGCCCGCATTCTCGTATTATAATTATGCAAAGGAGATTTATTCACGCTGCGATAAACCTCATTAATCCTTCAATTTATACGACGCGCATCGGAGAGTAGTTCACGTGCGATCTCGCGATTGCGCGATATCGGACACGCTAGGTCGTTCACCGATTCCGTGCATTGTTCAGTTGGGTCAAGAACGACGCCAACGCGATTCCAAGTCGCGTTAAATCTCGCGCGCATAAGAATCGGCTTCGCACCTCTCGACAATCGCCGATAAAACCAGTCGGCCGAATAATTTCTCTCAATTACAGGGAGCGAGACAAGGTACGCCGCGACCAAGACGGCTATCCTCGGCTAACGAGATACCTTTCGCGAGGGGCACGATTACGCGAATTTGGCCGTTCGCGATCAGGAATCGAAAGCGGAAAATTTCGGGGAAGCGCAACGCGATAACTTTTAAAATACGACGAGCAAATGTCGCTCTCTCTCCTTCTCTTTCTCTCGCAAACTCTGTCGTTCTCCCCTCGGGTCAAGAGACGCTCTCTCTCTTTCTCGCTCGCCGTCTCTCCTTCTCCGTCGCTCTCTCGCACCGTCCACCGTCTGCTCAGGAAACCATCCATTACGGAGATCGGTCGGCGTATTTAGCGACGGCGCAAAGTACTACGGGCACCGAATCGAGAAAAGCCGGCCGACTGATCGAAACTGTACGGTGCCCCGTCCTCGGGACTCGTACGCGAGCTTCTTACGATGACCGACGACGACGACGACGACAACGACGCCGCGTGTTGCGAGAAAACGACTCGGGTGAGCGACGCGAAGGCACGCGATTTTCAAGTAGTATAGGTATCGTATTGCGCCTTCTCCGCGCAGCGCATTGCGCCGCTCACGTGTTTACGAGACGCATCGTCGAGTCGCGCGTCAAAAAATACGCAATAAATATTGTCTTACGCAATAAGCGTTAGCTCGAGATAGCATCCTGTATCTAATCTAACAAGACGATCTCTAGAGCGAGCTAAATGTTTTGTTGTCGGGGCTCTCGACAATTTCTTCAATAACAAACACGTACTTGGTGAAGCAAGAGTCGTGATAAATCGGCCGAACGCACACGACGAACGATTCTAATTTTTCTTACCAGCGCTAGTATTACCAGCGGTATTAATTAAGTCGAACACGAAATTGCATCGCGACACAACGGCGTGATTTATACATCTTTTTTCCAGCGCCCACGGGCATAAGGCGCGCTCTGTTCCGCCAAAGCCCCCGCGATTAAAAAAAAGTCTTCCTAGCTGCTCGACGAGCAGATGTTTCGAGCGGAGGGGGTCGAGGGGGCCTCTCCCCCCCGCGGTCGCAAAGACACTTCCCTGAAACGAAAGCCGTGGCGGCGCCTCGACGCGTAAAACGAATTTCGAAACACGAGCGGCCCGGTGTCGCGATGGCGACGATTGCAAAAAAAAACGAGAAAATAAAAAAAGAGCCCGTTTCCGAGGCTCAAAGATCGTCTCTCCGAGACGCTCGGCGAGTTTCATCGTAATGGAAGCTTCCGAGAACTCCTCTTCCTCGACTAAATGGCCAAATATTTACTTTACATTGTACATAAAAATCGATCGTTTATTCAAATTTCGACGGGAGTGGTGAATTGAAAGTTGTAAAAAGGATGGTTTATTCGGTAAACTTTTCAGCTACCATGAATATCGTTTAACATTTTTACTCGATATACAAACGAAATTTCTCCATCTCGGAGAAATACTCTGGCCCGTCTCGTGAACTTGAATCGCCTTAACGTCTTATCGCCCTTCGCCCCCACGAGCGTGATAAACGATGTTTACTTTACCCAAGGCCGCTTAAATATCAGAGAACCTGCATTATTTGTGTCTGCACCTCGGCTATCGATAAAGATATACGATAATAAATCTCGCGGCTAAATCAAGGGGGGAAAAGGTCGACAAATATTTGTCGTCACCAATAACCATAATCTCGGAGAGAAAATGTTGGACGTATCGTACAAATTCGTCGTATGTACGCACCTCGATTCTGATAAATAAATATTCCAGCATCGTACACTTCCCCATTCTACCGATCCCGCGAGTCTCCTTCGAAGGCATCGCACGTACATCGCGCCTTTTATTATTCACGCCGGTGGAATATCTTCTCTCGAGTTTCGTACCTTTTGCGCCTTCATCTCGTCGAGTCATCGATGATCGCCGAGCATTCTCCCGCCGAGATAAAACGCCGAGGTGCTATAAATCGCGCGCCCGATGCATCATGAATATTCCACGGATCCTTCCTTCGTCGACCTCGCTTTGTGTCGGAATGATACGCCGGCCTATCCCGTCCGTGAAAAGTAAATATCGGCGGACGGGGGGGAGGAGGGCGAGGAAAACCCCCGCGACATTTCAATTTTCGAACGGGACATTAAATAAAGAATAGATCGCGTCACCGCGCGACACGTAAACACGAACGCGACAACATCGGCCGACTCTTCTCTCCCCCTTCCCCCTCCGTCAAGAAAGATAATCTTCCACTCGTGGAAGCGTCGCACGTTCACGTGCAACGGATATCGCTATGCGTATCACGACAATCGCGAGCGGCATCGGCCAAATACGGGGATAAGATGCGTTTCCGAGCTAGAGCTTATCGCGGAAGGCGCGCGCAAAAATATAAACGTCCTCGCACACATGTAAGCGCGCTCGAGATTTCCGTCAATGTTGCTCCAATACCGCGCATCGAACATCTTAATTCACTCAGCGAATGCTCCATTCGTTATTCAGCGAGTCTACGAGACGTATTTATGCCTCGATATACATATTTCGCAGCAGTAAACAGTGAAATTTGAAAAGGATCGCTTACCTCGATCTCGGAAATATGGCGGCCGTCCTTCTCTCTCTCTCTCTCTCTCTCTCTCTCTCTCTTTCCTTGTCGTCGGCGATCGAATGGCAAATGATTTCCTCGATGAACTGATATTCACTTTCGTATAGTAACCGCATCTTTGCCATTTTATTAAATCCGTACGGCACGCAACGGTAAATCGAATTGTACAAACTTTTTTTCCCGAATTAAAGATGACGCGACACGATCGCGCGGGTTACGCGAGAGGACTGACACTTCGCGGGGGGAGGGGGCGCGAATCGCGAACGTTCGGCGTCGTACGATCGTCTCCGCCAATGATCGGCGTCGACACATACGCGGGTATATTTCACGGGAATAGTCACGGTAATTGTACTAACGGATAAATAACGCGAAAAGTTGGAGTAATTATTCATCTTGTTCACACGGAAACGCGCGACAGTCGTCTCGTCGGGATTAAGATCAACGCGTCGCGATTACGCGAGTAAATGCGAGAGGACGGACACCTTAAACGGTGTGAAGGGGGAGGGGAAGAGAAGAAGGGGACGATTCGCGAACGTCCGCCAATCACCGACGTCGATACATACACGTATATTTCACGCAAAGGGCACAAAAACTTACTTACCTCGTTCTCGCAAATGGAAATCGTCTCGTCAGCGGTCGGACTGACGGATGATTTTCTCGATGTTAGACTACGTTTTCCGTAAATATATCTTTTTGAAAATCTTGACAGATGGAATTATACGTTTCTTTTCGATTTAACGGAAATATATAGTGCGCGAGGACATTTTACGGTAATGATCTGCTCATATTCGACGTTGTTTGAACATCTCAACCATCACATCGGGACACTTGAAGAACATCGAAACAGTGTTTCTCGAAAAAAGGTAAGATTTGAGGATTGAAATAATATTTTTTCTCTCAATTTTTTGCAATTTGTATATTTTATACATTTCAAGATTTCCACGTCACGAAATATATAAAAAAATACGAGTTTTAATAAAATTGAAGAAAAAAGAAAGAGAAGGATTTTATATATATTAAATATTCATCATTTCATATATTCTATTATCGCGATGTATCATATATATGCTACATAATACGATAACCATCGGATATTTTTCTCAGCATTTAGCCATTATTAGGCGTTTACTTGTGGATGATATATTTATTCGTTTAATTCTAAAATCGCAAGTTAGATTTAATGAGACAAGAAAGCGAGTGTTGTAATCGTGTAATAATCGCGATATAATTATAATCATATAGTGATCACATCAATCACAATGATCGACTAATCTTGTTTTTATTATATCAAAAATACGAAACGTGTCGTGCGCGCGCGAGAGAGACAAAGAGGGAGAAGCGAGACTGGTCGCTTTGTTTGTTTACATTACGCGGTACTACGAATATAGCCGTTTCGTTTAAAAGTGTGACGACATGAAATATTACATCGACCGAAGCAATTTCTGTATAAATTAGAGTAATCACATTACTAGATTATTTTATTGCGATAAGCAAATAGATCGTATTCTGTAAGCTATTCTAAAATTATAAGTGATTTGTATCAAGGTTAGAAAGAGAGCTTCTCTATAATTCGTTTTAACTTTCTAATATTGATTCAGTGATACGAACAGTTTTATTTTTTATAACTATATGATAATGACAGCCATATTTAATGAAAGTTTGAAACTTTCAAGTCGAATCACCGGTACTTTAATAGAAATTCAAAAGTTGCTTATCACACATGGTTATTTATATTGCTTTTAATGTATATTTTATCATGATTGAGTATTGTAAGTGTTAAAAGAATCAGTCCATCATAATTAATATTGTAATCGCTATAATCATAATACATTATAATTATATTACAATATTGCAATCATGAAAATTATTTATCTCATCACAATCGAGTTAGGAAATTTTAGATTAAATAAGAATGTATTCTCAACAAATAAGCATATACTATCGGTGAGAAAAATATCAAACGATTGGCATGTTACGCGAAAAACAATATATCGCATCGATAGTGCACAAAACGTGCAGTAATGTCATGAAAAATAAATTCCACGTGGCTACAGCAAACATTACTAAACGTATTAATATAATTACCGAAAATAAATATTATTTTACGAATATTTAATATAACATATTATCTTGCGACATTACACGAGTTTGCAGAGTTTGCTATGGATAAGTCGAATAATCACAAATCTTTGGAATTAAAATCGAGTTTCATTTATTTAGCGATACCTTTAGTTTAGCGAATGGAACCTCCAAATATATATTTTATCGATGCGATAAAGATTGTCTTTCTCCTCTCGAATGTAATAGTAACGTGTAGCTTTCGTGAAATCGGAGAATGCGCCCCACAAATAGGCCACCCACGTGTATCGCTCGGTTTCGTCGCGACGTCAAACTTATTAACTCGCTTCGCGCTTAACCCCCATGGGGTTAAAACGGATACGTTCGCTAAGCGGCTTACTTTTTCGGGGGTCGACATCTTTCCGGACGAAATATACGAATAATATCTTAACACGCCACTCGAGACTCGCTTACAGACTGATTCGAGATGATCCGTTTCCTGTTCGGAGATGAATCAAAGTATAAGAGGTAAATATCGAAAAGAATCATCGCGGAAAATTTAAACGCGATGTAATTTGATATAATTTTTTCATTTGTGTACAATTGCATAATTTTTGTTCGACAGCAATAAAGTTTGCGATTAGATTCATATGTTTAATTCGGTACAAAAATTCAATGTAAGACGAGTGATAGCTATCAATTATGAATCAAATATTATAAGTCATATTTCAACCAAAATACGCGTGTAAAAATTATTTATTCTTCGCATACGGCATTGTAATATTCTTTGCGTGCGAATATGCATTATGGTTTATCACATTTTATAATTTATGGGCCACAATTTGTGATATAAAACGGCACAGTTCTCGAAAACAAACAGTATCTTTCAGAAAAGTGGATCCCTTTCCTTTATAATACCTTGCGCTTTAGGTGCCTCTTTGCTCCGTCTCTCTCAATCTTCCTTCCTAACGCGTCTTTTTTGTCCATCTGTTTTTCTTTGATCCGCGCCGCCCTCGAACGAGCTCTTTTAACGGCTAAGGTATCGAAATACTTTCGATTAGACGCCATTTCGAGCCGACGAAATTGTGTTTCTATCAGTTGCGGCTGTTCATAAATTTGTACACCCTCTCGTTCTCCCTTATCTCGAGGGTTACTTAACGGATTTATATTTACGACTTTGCCGCTCTCAAAGTTTTGCCGTAAATTATACTCCGTGTTTCGGTATGTGTTTTTCATGTTTAAAATAATATTAAAAATCGCATTTACGGGTGAAAAGGATTCGAGTTAATGAGGAAGAAGCTTAGAAACACCTCTTTCTCCAAACACTCGTAGCGGTGCCAGGAAGCGCACCTTGATTTATGCACGAAAGTTTAAGCACCGCGACGATCCTCTCTTTCCCGGTCCGTAGATTATCGTCGGAAATCTCGACGAGATCTACGAGATCCCCTACAAGGGAGTGTTCCTCGACCCTCGACAAATTGAATGAAATCGCTCCAACCTGTTTCATCACGGAGCCCGTGATCCGACGAATTCGACCACCCGTAATTATCGTGACGTAGGTCCGGGACTTTGTCTCTCTAGACGCCAAGATATAATTTAAAACTCGACGACAATCGGCACTTTCCTTCAAAATTTTAATACCGGTGTTTTAGGTTGTCATCTCGCGTGCACCATCATCTTCGCGACAGATGAGAGAGACGCTATATTAAAAAATTAGTTGAAGACGGGCAGAAAGATGTCGCAAATTTACACTGCATATAGTGCTAATTACTTTTTTTTATTAATTCTTCAAATTATGTTATTCTATTTTTTCTAATGTTTTGATTAATTATTTCTGATTTGTAAAAATATCTAGAGAACAATTTTTTTACATAAATATCTAAAAGAATATACGTATTTATAGAGAAATATATAACTATATATAAAAATGAGGTTTTTGCCCTCTCGTTATAAAGAGTTTGAAGAAAATCTCGGAAAGTGCTGGACGGATTTAGCAAATGCGCGAATTTTGTTTCGATGCCACATTAGCATTCGCGCTAATGGAATCCCGTCTTCGTCGGGAGATTCCGAGCGTTGTTCGATGAGCTGTGCTTTAAATTATGGAAGCGAAGAAACGTAGGACGCATATGCGTATGCGTGTACGGGACGATTGTGCCGATGGGCACGAGACGAGAAAATGCTCGCATGGTTTTCGTTACGATACTTGGACGAGAACCAGACGCGCGTATTCTAGGGTACAACTCTCATCCGAGAACTATTATTCTTTGTCGTGGAGTAACGAGACAGCTGCCAATAATTCGTCATGAAATATATTCCACTATTCGACGGAATCGCATCCCGTTTTCTCTCTTGAATCGATTTATGACACTCGTGGATTTAGTAAAAAAAGAAATATTTGTTGTGCGCTGTGATTTATTTTGCGAATCACTCGCAATATTTATTATAAGCGTTCTTTGTAAAAATCTAAATTGCATTCGACCGCCTCTGGACATGGGTATATAATTTTGCAATCGGCAAGCTAAATTGTCAAGTATGTTTTCAGTTGTAAAACAACAGTGGTATGATGTAATATCGTAAAATAAGCTTACAACATTTGATTAACTTGTGCAAATTTATCCTACACGTTGCTGGCGTATTATTTTTGTATCAGGTATCAGAGTTATTCAAATTTGTTGCCCGAAATTAAATTTCGTGCAGTTTCATGCTTTCCGCAAATGATCATTGATCTTTCTCTTGTATGCAAACAAAAATCTACGCACGAGATGTCATCAAAACATTGTAAATTGCTAATCGCCGAGGGAATCGTCGAATGATATCATTTTCCGCGGGACTTAAAGATGTACGGACGCGACCCAGGAATTTCATGATTATTGCTTGATCCGATTTGACGCGTCGAGAAAAAATAAATATTTATGATGCTCGTTAAGGTAGCTTTACGAGAGATCTCTTGTAAACCGGTCTCGCCCAAGAAAATCTTTGTGTCGTCTTTCAAACTGATAATTTCTGCAAGATTTTCAAGAAGAGATGCGCGCGTTAAAGTAAAAAATATCCTGAAGAACTCTTAAATTATTCCTCGAATAAAAATATAAATGTTGCGTAATAGTAAATGAATAAATATGCAACATTTTACTTCCAACACATATTGCACATTAATTTATAATACTGCTCTTTCGCTTGTAAAATCCTACGGTCGCGTACATTGGAGAAAATATTTGCCACTGCTTTTGATTCGATAACACATACGTATACGCGGAACCAGGCACATCCAGATACTCAAATGATGAAATTTACAAAGTAAAGACCCATTAATCGTCGGCTTTAAACAGGTAGATTACATCTCGTCGTGTTGAAAAAATGGGAAGCGATTTATACAATATATACGTACATATATATATATATATATATATATATATATATATATATATATATGCAAGGCTAATATTCTCGAATATATACGGGGTTGCCTCGCATCTATAAACGCGAAGAAATATCAATGTAAACGACGCCTGCCTCCTTTTATCGAGCAATAAATTCTATGAAATATCAAATGCACGCGGATACATGGACACTCTACTCTCAATGTTGTTGTTCTCGTCGCAATGATATTCTTGCAGATCGAGATTCTCGATTTTAACTGCGCGATCGTAAAACAGCTAATAGTGTGACTAGAATGATACGGAATAATTTACGCGTTCGTCGAGTGTTAAATTCCAGGAAGACATTCTTGCGTAATAAATTAGGATCATCGCGCAAACGATTCGATTATTAGCCACGTGTATGCATTACCGAGAATGCGACTCGGTATTGCGACGTTATACGCGATGCGTCCTGCGCGCTTGTTTATTTTTAAATCGAATATTTTAATACAAAGCTCTTTAGGCTGCGATTTTTATACGATGATCGAAATATTTACGCTTCGCTCGAAATTCCACGACCCACGCATACTTAAAATCAGCAAATTATTAGCGCGACGTTGAACCGAAATATGAAATTTCTCTAATATTAGCGACACACGTATTCCCGATCATCGTAATTTATTCTCGCCCGAATGCCAAAATACGCGCACACGAATCGAAATAATATTTTTTGCGAAAAGTGATATTTATTTCATATATTGATAAATAAATTAATAAATATAACGCAATGCAATAATTTAGAGACATTTTGTACTAGAGACTCTTGCATTGATACAAGAAAATTATAATTCTGAATTAATTAATTATGATATTTTTCACGTTTCACAAATCCTTTTGTCTTTAAATACTTAATTTTTTGTAGCCCGAGAAATTAAAATTGTATTTTTAATTTTTATTACATGCATGTGTGTTCGTATGTATATAAGAGAGACTGGAGATTTTAAAATGTAAATACTTGAAAGTAAACTCGCTTGATATTTATTTAAAAAAATTATATCTTCTTATTACATTAAACATTCGCAAAGATAATTTTACATTATGCTAAAATAAGAAAATATATATTTTAAAATATATTTTGAAATGAAAAATGTAAATATTGTATGAATAAAGCTATTTGAATACAATTTTTTTCACACATAATGTCAATCTTTTTGCATGTTTCAAAATTACTATTTTATTACAAATATTTTCGATGGAAATTTGCTTTGTACTTTTTGCAATTATTTGAAAACTGCGAGCTCTCATATTGCGGCAGTATGGTCGCCAGATTTTCAGTCACAAACTACCTGATTGTTTCTATAATGTCTGCTTGAAGAAAAATATGGTTTTCCCTCAGAGTTTCGCATACACACATGCACACACATGTCCCGGTGCCTTCTCTCGTTACCGAACCTTTTTCTAGCTTGCCTGGATATATTTGGAGAAAATCTTCTCACGACCGCGATCATCCGAGAGAGATGAAACATGGATATATGTATTTCGACGAGAGCGAGGGTATTTCTCTTTTTCATCGACGCAACAGGTGACGCGTCGATCCAAAGAACGTCCCAAGATGCCAAGACACCAAGAACCCGTGAAATTCTAAAAGCCCCCCAAAGGGAAGGTCGAATATTAATCGTCGCTGGATCGGTTATTTCTTTTTTTTCTTTCCTTCGGGTTGCGTACAGGCGTATATTCTTCTCTCGAGGGATCGAGTTCTCGACGGAAGATGTGTCCGCGCGATCGTTAAGGCGTTTCAAAGAAAACAATCTGTCGAAACTTTCACCCTCGAGACGCTCTTCAACGGTCGTTAACGGCGTTACGGAAAAACAAATGCAATGTATAGGATGTATTAAATGTTCTTAAAAATATACAATTTTCTTCTCGTTGATTTTCGGGCGATTTTCCCCTCACCAAGACTCTAGCCGAGGATTGAATAGATTGGCGATCGCGTGAATAATGAATCATTCGTGCAGGTCTGGTCGGCCCGGATTTACGATGACGATGATTTTCGAGAGTCGCGTTTAAGAAGGGCGAACGCGCATTTCCCGGACGGGAAGCGGCACGTGCGTAAAGCCGTGCGTTTGGCTCGGCGCTCCCAGGTCCGTATTTCAACGTGATCGTGTCTAAAATCGTTGGTCGGCGTGTCCTCGGCGAGTGCATCGTGTTTTCGTGTTTTGGCCGTCGGCCAGCGTTGGGAGACGCTCCTCGCGAAATAGAGAAAAAAAATACGACGAGGTCGCGCGATAGAAGAAAAGGAGGGAACGTGGAAGGAAACGAGCATTTTGCTCTTCTATTATTAATACCAACGTAAATTGCGAGTTTTTCATCCTCTTGAATACTTGATTAGTTTTTACCGCGTGTTTCACATTTTTTACTTTCTTTCTTTTTTTTCTCTCTCTTTCTCTTCCCTCTCTTTGCGTGTGTATGCTCCTTTCTTCGTGATAATCGTTGAATGGAAAAGAGAAATTTGTCTTTACGCGTTACTTTATCCTAGCATATACTCGAGGGGGAGAAGATAAACAAACTTTTCACGCTTCTGTTTCAGGAAATCACCCATGCCGCGATTATACTAACTACACGTGTCTGATATCGAACGAATCGAAATGGCGAAGATTTATTTCATCTTTGGAATTCTCGTCATCCTAAACGTCGAATTTTCGCAAGGACGATCCCTTCGGCTGGGTAAGAAAATACATTTTAACTCTTGTAATATTTTTACGTTTTAAATTTTTCCTAGAAATATCTTTTCTACAAATTTCTTTGAAAAATCGTATAATGTTTTATTATTTGTTTAATGATACATGTCAACATTTTATTAATACAAACATGAGCTTTACAGTCAAAAGTATTGCATATATGACTTTTAGATACAAAAAAAGTCATTTGAATAACAAATTCAATATTTCTATTTTTATTTATTTTTATTAAAACAAAACGACAGTAATAAAATATAATTTGATATAATTTTTTTCATTAAAGTAACAATTCCCTGTTTCTTTAAGCGATGCAAATATTTGTGTGTGTATGATCGATACTGTATACAAATAAAATGTAATAAATTATAGATTACAAAATGGTAATTTTATAAATGTTTAAAAATTAATTCGTACAGCATGCGTTTATTAATGCTTTCGAGTCGAGTTATATTTCGAGACTTTCCATAATTCAAAGAAGCGCTCTCGCGCCATTTTCGGGAAATGAAAGCACTGTTACGCGAAATTTAACAAATATCGTGTTTAAAAATGACATCATGGAAACATGCGATTTTGTTATCGCCAAATAATTTGTTTCACGGTAAAGTCTCGTCGTTCTGCGGCGTAAAAATCGCGAGTAAAATTAAACGAGCGAGTGCCACACGAGACGCGCCTGGTACGCGGTCGTAGCGAGCCGAAGATTTGTAAAGGAAGTCTGCAATGTCATCCGGCGCCGTTCCGCGATATTTTTGTATTGAAAAAGGAATAAGCGCGACGTGAAAAATAGCGCGGGGTAGAAGCCCCCCATCCCCTGACGAGGAAGCTAGAGACGAAAGAGCGAAAGCCGGAAATACAAGTGAGAAAGAAGCAACGTGGAGGAATTTTGCGAGATTCCAGAGAAATACTTGCAACTTGAAAACCGATTAATCGAAAAATTTATATTATTTTTTAATCGCGACCGAGCGGAAGGATATTTCTGCGCCGATTAAAAAAGGAAATTTTTTTGCTTCTCTGTGACATAAATTCAAAACGTATTATATATAATATATTTAATCTTCTCTTGCGACGAAAACATTAATACGTAACATTAATAAGACGTAACATTAATAACATTTTCAACGTCCTTGTTATGACATTAAAGTTGTTGACGCGGTCGTTTAACGTTTCGAGAGAAGGTTAATGACACGGAAGAAAAGTAACGCACGTGGAGGTATTTTGTGAAATCTATACCGAGAAGCGTCGGCTTAATCGAGCTTTCGCGCCAGCGGCACTCGATCCGGGTTTATTTCCAGTCACGTCGCTCCCCCCCAGGCTTCATAGATACGATTTAATTATCGGCGCTTCCATTCTTGAGAAATCTCATCACGCGCGTCGGGAAATTGCCACGTAGATACATGCGGCTCGAAATCGCTATTTAAATCGCAATTGACTTGGCACTTTGTCGATGTGCGACGACGTTCGAAGTAAACGTGACAGAGAGCATCGGACCCGATTGCCAAAACCAGGCGCATTCTCGGAAATCGCAGCGTCGGCGGAGAAATGCACGCGGCGATAATTAGCGCGAGCGCGACGATAATTATATCCCGAGCGGACATAATTGCCGTAGCAACGTTCGTTGCGCGCGACGAGTCGCGTAAAGGGACCATTCATCGCCATTTCGATCTTGGCAATTTTGGTTCCTCGACACGATCCTTGAATATTTCATCTCTCGTCGATGCTCCTCCTATACCGTTATATAATTGTCGCGCCGTATTCGGCAAACGACGAGAGAGAGAGAGAGAGAAAGACGAAATAGCGATGCCTGTTTATTGTTGGAAACAATGGAAATTTCTACGAAACGAGAGTTCGATATTGCTGGTCAAAGGTGGAAAGGCGCGGTCGAAAAATTTTCGACCGTCACATCTGGCGAACAGACGCGGCTTTGTAGCGTGCGCCGTGCGTTGCCATTGCGTTTCTACTATATTCCGTAGTTGGTACGTGCTCGAGAGTAGAAATTTCACTGGAATTTCAGCGCAACTACGGGACCACGTGCGTATAAACGTACGCGCCAGCGCATACACGGGGATCTCTCTCTCTCTCTCTCGTTATGTCGCGCGTTCTCGGGAAGCCTAATATATGTCGAATATGTCGAATATGTCGACCGAGATTCGTAATGTTGTCGTTTTATCGTTCTCTCTTCTCTTTTAACGCGATTGTCATTTTCAACGAATCCGATATTCCATCGGAAAATCGATACTTTGGCAAATAAATAACGTCGCGCATGGAGCGAACGGGGAGAAACACGGTCTCTGATACGATATGCATATGAGCGTTATTATGATTGGGCTCAATTGTCCAATTGCCCGGTCATTGAATGCCGAGTCGGCTGCGATGCCGCTATTACCGAATCGCCAACAACGATATTCTCCCGACGTGGCGGTGGCGTACGAAACGCCATTTTCTCGGGCTAAATTCAGTGATGGACGAGGACAAAGAAGAGAGAAGGGGCTGCCCTGCCGCGAGAGAACGCGATGAGAGCCACTGCCAATCTTTTGTCTATTAAATGTATTCAACAGCGTAATAGCGGTTGATATTACCAATTGAACAATGAAAGAGATGACAGCAGAGCGCGATTTACGGGAGACGGCGAAGAGAGGAAAAGGGCGGAGAGGTTCGGCCGAGGGAGGTAGAGATGGAGATTTCGCCAAGAGACGACCGGCCGGTCCTGCCGGCTGATCGAGCGTCACTGCGGTTTTCCCGCTGGACCGATGCCCGCATCCCATCCATCTCGCTTGTTCGAAGATTGGAATCGTTAGAAAAATCACGTATATATCTCTCGTTTTGTAAGAAACGCGAATCGGAAAGCCGATGCGGAAGAGCGCCTCGCAATCAGACTTGAAACGAGCTTAACTCTTTGAAAGAAGGAGCGTTCTCTCGAGCGACGTTTCTTAATCCCCCGACAGTCGGATGATTCGTTTCAAGGTGTAATTATATGGATGTATACATGTAGCCATCGTCTCACAGATTCCCGACCCGTCAACAATCTCGACATTTCTATCTGCCCTTGTCCTCCTCTCTCTTGTTCTATCCGTAAATCTTCTCGTCTTTTCACCCCACGTGTTCGCTCCATTAAACCAGGAGGGTTTCTAGGACGGAATTTTAATCATCGAGCCAGTTTCGTTGGCCTGTCTCTATTCTAATAGATGGGTCCAATATGCTTTAATATAATAATGCGACATCTTAATGCGAACGGACGATGCGTTTAGACATGCTACGTGATTCCTTGCTGAAGACCGCGCTTTTTATTCGATGTTCTCAAATTGTTGCACGTATCGAATCTTTTCGAGAGAAAAAGTTGGGCTAGACGGAAAAATCGTTTTATCTTTCTTCGACGAGAGAAAAATCGCAGACATTTTATTGATCAAAACACGCGCCGGTAATAAAACAAGGTAATTAGATCGCTGCCCGTTTGCTGCCGTAAAGTAGTATCGCTAAAACTGGTCGGCGATAAACATTGTCAACCGCTATAAGAAATCGTCGCGAGACGCGTTTCAGTCGCGAAACTTTGAACGCGCCGACAGGTTTCCGCGAAGAAACGTCGTCGCGCGTTTATCCAAATAGGTGAACCTTCTATGAAATAAGAAGCTGATGGTATCCGATGGAGAAAAAAAGAATCAGTCGGCGCGTTTAGCGTTTCCGCGCAAAGGGAGGAGGTGCCACTCGCACAAGAGGGTTATCGTGTCTCGAATTTCTTCTTTTTGTCGAATCGTCTTCTCGCGTTAGATCGAGGACGAATCGCGGCACGAAGAAAGAGATTTCTCTTCCTCCTCTCCTTCCTCTCTCTCTTTTTCTCTCTTTCTCGTCGGCGGATAAAGATGCTAAAAGTCAGTCGCGTGGGACGATCGTAATCCGACACCGAGAGGCACTCTTTCGAGGACGAGAAAGCTTCCTTGGGATGTCCATTTTTCTATGTTTCTTTATTCGTCATTTAAAAAATTTTATCCACAAAGCGAGAATCAGCGATGATGCGTAATGGCAATCTGTCAACATTCGAGAGAGAGTCGTTTCTCGTTGTCGATTAATCATGCAAGTGTGACTTGCGTAATCCGGCTTGCGATTCCCTGTCTTCAACATTATTTGTTTTCGCGCTGTATTTTTTTTCTTACGGATACATTTATCTCCTGGAAAATTTTTGCAGAAAAATCTCGAATTAAATATTTATCTAAAAATTCTTTAAAAAGCTGTATAAAGAGAATTTATTTCGAGAGGTGATTGTGTAACGCAGGTTCTCTTAATATATCGCTTGTAATTTTATTTTCCTCGCATTAACCTGATATCTCGGCATTGCGAAAATTGTCATGCGACGTAAGACTACGATGATGGCTCGTTTCCATGAAAACGGAAAAACAAGAAGCAATTAAAGGAGCGTAAATCACGTTGTCCACGCGCGGTTTAGTAGCTTACGTCTCGACGACTATTTCGGGCGAAGCGAGAGATCTGGTTCCATTTGAGGCAAGCGAGCGAGCGATGTAAAACGATTCGTTTCGTAAAATAACAACCCCGAGAGTACTCGTATTGTCTCGATCTCTGGAAGCATTTTAACGAAGCGTCTCGCGTTGCAATCTTATTACTTGTCTCGACGGTTGAGCAAAACATCGTGCAACGTTTACTTTCTCGCAAAAATCATCGGGATAATATCGAGATAGAATTTTTTTCATTTTTTTATTCCGATTCGAATTAATTTGTACGTTTGCTGAAATCGTCACGGAGATTGGCGGAGGCAGCCATGCGAAAATATTTTTGGCACGACGACACTCTTCGGCAGATTTTCGCATGATAATCCATTCGTGCCGGCCTCGATCTCAATCTCGTCTTTCTAACCGAAGCGATCGTACCTCATCAGTGCTCGGTTCTTGTCGAACGTCTCGTTCGCTTGGATGAAAATGCTGAAAGTCGCGAATTAGCCGCGTATTATACAGCATGATAAATGAATCTTGTGTCAATGCTTGGAAATTCAAATATGTTGGATTATCCCCTCGAATCTTTCGCGAGGAATGCGAGAGATAGTTAGCGTAACGCAACGAACGCTCAGGATTGTCGCGTCCGATAACTCTAGCTGCCTTCACGCTTGCTGACGGTTGAATTACCTATGTCCGCGCGGGCAAAATATTATTTACTTTGTATTCCGCGATTTTATCCCCGAGCTGCGCGTATGCGAGGAAACGGCGGTTATTTATGAAGCTGTCCGGCACTCGAAGGAAACCGGTCAGACCGCGCCTCCGTTTGCGCGGAAACTTTGATAGCGATTTACGAGCGGCACGTGCTCGCGGCGAGACGCATCGAGAACTTGGTCGGGACCCCTTTAAGAAAACGCACGTTGAAAGATGCCGGGCTGTTATTGAAAGATTATACGTCGCGAAGACGCGGCGCGCGCGTGAAGAAATTAAAAGGGACGAGAAACGAAGAAACGAGCGCGGGATAGAGACGCGATCGCTACAACTATCGTTATCCACTAGTCGGAACGAGATAAGGCGCTATACACGTCAATTTTAGACAGCGAGGTGTGTAAATGTCGCGGGTAAAAATGTGCTCGTTTCAGCCGCGACACGAGTAAATAAACGACCGCTGACGTTGACAAACTAGGGTTTTCCGTCGACGTTAATGGCTAATGGTTCTGAACGAGGCGCGAATTCGATATCGAGATTAAAATTAAATGAATTATTTTGAAGTATTTTTTCAAAAATACTTTACGCACCTTTAGAAAATAAATCTTGTTTAAAATCAAAGACTTTGGATATGTCGAGAAATTAATTTATTCTCTTCTCGGTGTGCAAACTCTCTTTATTTACTCTGTTAGCGATAATATTTCAGTGACGCGGTAAACGCCGAAATTCTCGCCGAGGAATTTGTTTGAAAGAATCACGAGCGCGATATTTTTTTAGCAATTCTTTTACGCGGCGTATAAAAAGTACATATCTGTTTGCGTTCACCGCGCGCCAGAAATCTGTGGAAACATCTGCACCGGAGTTTGTATCGCGATCGAAAGCTCACGGCGAGAGATGGCCGAAGGCAGAAAGCGAGGAGAACAAAACACCGGCAGAAGTGGTGCGAAGCTCTCGAAACATTTAAGGCTATTCCTGGCGTCTGGCTCGGGGCAGATGGCTCGGGCTCGGGCTCGGGCTCGGGCTCGGGCTCGACGTCAAATGCTATTGACACGAGAGAAATCGATCCCTGGTTTCAGACTATCGATCCCTGCTATCGAACTCGTATCTGGTTTAAATCGAGCGCTGTCGCTTCCACGATTCGATTTTTACGCGAACAATTTAAAAATATACACAGGAATCACGTAGAAATCACAAATTTTATTTTAAGTTTAACAAAAATTTGTTTGAAAAATCAAAAAATATATCAAGCTGATATATATCTCGTAGATCGAGAAGACACATTTGTATCGAATTTTGCGCATCGGATCGCAGCCGCCGATCCGTGCCACGTGCCTCGCATCTGTTACTGTCTCCCTGAAAAAGAGCGAAGCAGACTCGACCGCGACGACGAGCGACAATAAACTTGATGATCGATTTCCGTCGAGGGCTCTCGCGAGGCACAACGACTCGCTTGTACGCCGAGCATGGCTTTGGCGAGGATGTTTAAAGATCCGCTAGAAGAAAGCTCGCGAACTTGAATCTCTCGATTGAATTAAATCTCTGCTCTCCTCTTCGCGTGCCTCGAGTAGATCGCAGGAAGTATATCTGTTGCGAAGAGAAGGAAGGAAAAAGAGAGAGAAGGCATAGACTGATTATTATTATAGGATAAGAAAGAAATGGACACAAATCTTATTAAACGTTTCATCGATGAAAAAAAAATTGCGTTTTTTATCAATTAAAATTTCGGAATCACTCGCAGAGTTATCGAGCGCGACACTCTTGTGCTCGGATGAAGACGCGCTTCGTAGTACTATTAGTGATCGTAATCATAGGGCGATTCACAGAGGAGGGAGCGACGACGAGGGGTCACGGGGGATAGCTCTAAATTTAGTTCCCGACGCATTCTGGGGACAGAGGGGCAAAAAGATTCCAGATGGAACGTCGGAAGGGACAGTGTGTCGCGATTCACTTCTGGCTGTCTGCCAAATGGCGATACTCCGGCCGGTCAGCCTCATGAATGAGCCGGGCAGGAAAATGAGTTTCCTTGATCAAGCTAGCCGGAATATCGCGATGGTAGACCCGACTGATGCGAGCCAAGCATCGTCTCGTCTCGTCGTTTTGCACTCGTCAGACTCGCAAATACATTTTCTCTCCGACTTCCGCGAGCTCTCGCGGCGACGATTATTATAGATCGTCGCGTCTCGACGGCGCAAAAATCGATACGAAGCGATGGGAAGCCAACGTTTGTTAATTAAAGATAATTAGAGAGGCTAATTAATTTGATTTAAATTTATTTCATTCATCCAGCGACCAATTTATAATATTTTGTTTCGAACGAACGCGAATTATTTCGCGCGAAAAGTCAGAAGGGGCAAGAACCGCTCGGCATCAACCATGATCGATCCGACATCGTTGAATCAGCATACAACTATAATCCAAGGCGGAAATTACGAATCTAATTATTTGCCTCGCGGAAGTCGTGTCTGAAGAAAAGCAGAATAACCTCGGCGATAAAAATCCGCATACTCTTCGCCTCGTTATTAGCATCGTATTGCATCGCGTTGCATCGCGTGCAATATATCCGAGGGATAGATTGGATGCATATTTGCTATCGTCACACACACACACACACACATATATACGCATAATAGAATGCATATTATTTACGTTGCAGATGCAATTAATGCCGATGTAGCGATGCCCGTGGGTGAGAAGCTTTTGCTACGTTGCCAGCGAAATCCCGGCGTCCAGATAGAATGGTATAAGGACGATGAAGCGTTGCGGTCTACCACGAGGATGCGCGTGACGAAGCAATCTGTCAAGTTCAAATACGTCGACTTGGACGACGCGGGCGTCTACGGTTGTAGACTAGAGTCGAACGAGACCGTCGAGTGGAGAAACGTGACCGTTCGTATCGAGACTCTGCAAAACGACGGTTTTCAGAACGAGCCTGAAGAAACCAGCGGTGTAAAGAGTTTACTCAGACCGGAAGAGGAGAGCAATGATCTCGAGATTGAAACCAGAAGTAAGTTCAGTTCTTTTGCGAAAATCGATATCATACTATTAAATGACACAAGATTTGTTCGCTATCCGGATGGATTGGATGGATTACTATTTTTCCAATTAGAAAAACTTTTAAATCGGAAAATGGAAATGAGCGTGTTTTTCAATTTTTTTAAATATCTTCGATATCTATTAAACCTATCTAATATTCTTTATGTATTAATATAAATTTTTTTTTATCTGTAAGAAAAAACATTTATGTACACACAGACAATGAATATAAAAGACATGATTTGCGATTTATGTGATGGAGATGTGAAAAAAAGGCAAATCGTGTTTTGACAATTGAATTTAAGACGATTTTCAAGGAAGAGAACAAATTAAAATTTGGAAATCAAATTTATAAATAATTGTTTTTAAATATATAATCGTAAATAATGAATTTCGATTAAAAGACAAATTATTACTTATATTAAAAATAATAATGCAAAGGTCCACAAGATAAATCAATCAAAAATATAAATAAAAGGCTTAAAGGACCAACGCAGAGATGACTGGTTGCGAAAAATAAAAATAAAACGGTTATCACAGAAATGTTCTAATCTATCATATTCCGTTTATTATAATAACGATATACGCGCGTTTCGACCATCTTCAGGTCCTTATCAATATCAGTAATCAAAATAAAAATAACAAATATAAAGACAAAAAATAATACATGATGTAAATTCAAATGAAGTGAGCTGTCAAACGACGCAAACAATAATAAATAATAATAAAACCTTGAGAAGTTATTACTTATAGCCAAATAAATTATTAAAACTTATTAAAATATTTGCAAGCCTTACATCCATCTACTTTATTAATCGCAAAAATAGTTGTTGTATTCAAAGCTCTCTACGTTGAGTATTCTTTCGTCAATTATTTCATTTATATTTTCTCGATATTTTATTTGGCATTGTAACGTATATATGTAATTTTCTCCGTAGATTTGCCTGAAACGCGATCGTTGCATCTAGACAGCGACAAGATGGACACGGATCTCGACGAAAAGGGCGAAAGCGATGTGGAGGGCGAGCACAACAATACGGTACCGGAGAGTCCGCCAGTTTTCAACAAGACCGACGAGATGCACGCGACGGTGGTGAAGCCCGCCGGCAGTACGATGCGATTGAGATGTCTGAGCACTGGCAATCCTAGGCCGAACATCACGTGGCTGAAGAACAATGAAGAGCCGAGACGAGATCTTGGTACTGCGATCAGGACCAAGTGGAGTTTGAGACTGGAGGATCTCGTTACCAAGGACAGCGGGAATTATACGTGTATTGTATGCAATCATCTCGGATGCATCAACTATACCTACAAAGTCGACATAATCGGTGAGTTTGAGATGCCTATATCCTCTCTACTTTTTACGCGAAGCGCGGACAAGCGTGCCTGCAGCGCGATCTTGAACCGCTTATTACGTAAACGCTCGAATCGAACGCTGAGAGTCTGCTAACGATACCGCAGAGCGTTTCCCGCATAAGCCGTACATCAATGAGGACTTTCCGAAGAACGTGACCGCTCTGGTCAACAGTATTGTGACCTTCAGATGTCCCATTGTTTCCGATCTCGAACCGTATATACAATGGGTTAAGGTCGCCGAGTATCCGGGTGATCAAGAAGATCCGCCCAAAGGGCCTCTGCTAAAGGTACAACCGCCATTTAATGCGGTGATGGTAGAGGGTCCTGGTCTCTTTTATATCGCGTCTTATTTTAATTTTTCTTCAAGACTTAATTTGTTCGACGTAATATCGTACTAACTGTTAATGGTGTAGGGTCGACTAACTATCTATCCTTTGAAAAACTCTAAACATGTCAATTTAGAAAATATTTCCAGATTTGATACAAGGAAAATTCTTCACTTTAATAAAAAAACTAATTTAATTACTTTTTTTACAGCACTTGTCTAGGAAAAATCTACTTTATTATAGTTATATGGTTATGGATCTTTTTATTCTTTTGTCTATCATATATGCTTTGTATGTAAAAATAAAAGAAAAATTACATGTATTTATAAATTGCACAAATAGCTATAAAATGGAAAAATGTGTATTATACATATGTAAATTGTTCATTTTAAACAGGCTTGGTTTACAAAGGTTTATCTACTCTCTATGTATTACTTTTATATATTATATTCTGTACATTTTTCTTACTCTACACATTTCTTTATACTTGCTTATGTATATCTATGTAAAACATGAGGCAAATTGAGACGCACACAGTCTTTATATGTATATTTTTTCATCTTTCTCTACGTGTACATCTAACTCGTTAAAATGGTGGTTGGGTTTCTTTTTCTCTATAGAAACAGTACCGCATCGACCGATTCTGACGAGGCCTCCACGAAACAGCACAGTACTTGTTGGAAGCAATGCTAGTATGATCTGCCAAGTGCTCTCCGATGCCCATCGTCATCTCGAATGGTATCATGGTTGCCATACCTCTCTCGACACCGTCAACAAGACCAATCAGAGCTTACGGGTGGAGGTCAAGGTGGGAATAGCTTGCATGCAAACTTGCTGTTTTCTCTCGACTTTCGTTTCTGGCTTCCAATTTCCGTAACTGTCAATACATGATTCTAAGCTTTCTAATGTTTACTAAAAGAAAAATTTACGAATTTATGTTACATGTGTGTAAATATTGTTGACGCATGTTTGGTCTCAAAAGCGCGATTAACAACAAAATTTCGATGCAGGCTGGGGGGGAGAATCCAGAGGAACTAAAACTTTACAATGTTACCGAGAAAGATGAAGGATGGTATACGTGTATCGCCCAAAATACTTTAGGGGAAACATTTAGCAGCGCTTATCTACGTGTCGTTAAAAGTAAGTAATCCAATTTTGTTATTTAAATCATTTAAAATTGATATTGGGACGATAAATTATATCTACAATAATCCTGTACAATTTATTCAGCGTTGGACGAGCAAAGAGTACCATTAGCTCCGAGACCGCAGAATGTCATCGTGAATGTTTTGGCGGCTATTCTGTGCTTGTTCTTTGCCGTGGGAGTCTTCGTAGTGATATATATCTTTCGTCGATTGAAACGCGAGAAGATGAAAAAGCTACTCGCGATAGAAACGGCGCGCGCGGCAGTCGTGACGCAATGGACGAAGAAGGTAATTATAGAGAAGCAGAAACTGGTGAACGCGCAGAATGCGATCGAGGAGGAATTGCTGATGCCGGTAGTGAAGATCGAGAAGCAAAAGTCCACTGTCATTGCTGAAGACAGCAGCAGCGATAATGTGTCCGAATACGAACTACCATTAGATAGCGCGTGGGAATTGTCGAGAGAATATTTCACGCTGGGAAGCACTCTCGGCGAAGGAGCCTTTGGCAAAGTTGTCAGAGCCGAAACGAATACTGGCAAGTCCGGAATACCTAGCGTTGTAGCGGTAAAAATGTTGAAAGGTAAGCAAATTTTAACGTAATTAATTTTTTTATTTTTATATGTTTATTTATTTCATTTATTTATTTATTTTTATATATATAGAGGGTCATACAGATACTGAGATGATGGATTTAGTCTCTGAAATGGAAATGATGAAGATGATTGGCAAGCACGTAAACATCATTAATTTGCTGGGTGCCTGTACTCAAAACGGCCCTCTCTATGTTGTGGTCGAATTCGCCCCGCATGGCAATTTGCGAGACTTCCTGCGAGATCATAGACCCACTTCGGGATATGAACCAACTATCGGACAGGAGTCAAAGGAGCGAAAGACTCTCACGCAAAAGGATTTGGTTTCGTTTGCTTATCAAGTGGCGCGCGGAATGGAGTACCTAGCTAGTAGGAGATGTATACACAGGGACTTGGCTGCCAGGAATGTTCTCGTCAGCGACGAATACGTATTGAAGATCGCTGATTTCGGTCTTGCTAGAGACATTCACTGCCACGACTATTACAGAAAGACAACGGACGGACGATTGCCAGTGAAATGGATGGCACCAGAGGCCCTATTTCATCGTGTTTATACCACTCAGTCCGACGTGTAAGTATCCGGCACAATAATAATTCTTTTATCTTTGATCGAAGATTCTATTTGATTATTTTAATCATTTAAATATTTTCACTTTTTAATATTTTTTATTGACTTTTTAATATTTTTTATTGATTTCACTCGTAGATGGTCGTACGGAATTCTGCTGTGGGAGATTATGACCCTGGGTGGTACACCTTATCCATCCGTACCGTCGGTCGAGAAACTATTCCAATTACTTCGAACTGGTCATCGAATGGAAAAACCGCCTTGCTGTTCGATCGAAATGTAAGACGCACCTTCTACATGTGATTCTGATTTTATAATACAATCGATATGTATGATTCAATCCTGAGAATTTACTCTTCGAAACGTTACTATAGATATATGCTCATGAGAGATTGTTGGAGTTATCAGCCAACGGAAAGGCCGACATTTGTCGAATTAGTCGAGGATCTCGATAGAATATTAACGATAACAGCGAACGAGGTAAGTAATAATGTCCACATGATTTGCATGTCTATAAATAAGTATTAGTTTTTTTACAGTAATAATAATAATAAATTGCATATATATCTTTGACATCAGGAATATTTGGATCTCGGTCTGCCCCAGCTGGACACACCTCCATCCAGCCAAGAGTCCAGCGAGGTGGAAGAGGATGGTGAAGAAAAATTTCCATATCTGTTGTGAATCGTATATTTACTACAAAGACTGTCTACTCGTTTAGACATTGTTTACTTAGACAGGAAGTAATCTAAACGATTCGCGAATGTAACCGAATAAAGTAGCAGCGAGTAATTCAAATGAATGTGACAATGGAAATAAAGAGACGAGAAGAGTGTCAACATGAAAGATTATTATATGTGAAGGATTATCGACTGAAGTAAGTGAATACGCCAAATAATATAAATCAGTATTGATCTGTGTACGTGTACGCAGAGTTAAAGGAAAGTGCGAAACGATAGCGTACATCAGCAGTGTCAATATACATATACATGAGATTGGACATCGTGTATTTACTATTTTTTTATGGAGATCGATAAATGTGATTAAAAAGAAACAATATCGAGAGCGGAAACTAAAAGGACACTATCTTTTAAGCGTCAATGCAAAACAAATTTATATTTGTATAAAAATCGCCTATATCTATTCTATAGATCCTATATTTATATCTATAGATTTATAGATATTATTGTGCCATGTGAATCAGTGCCTTACAAGATTGTCGGACATACAAAAGGCAAGAGATAATTTATCGTGACAGGACTATATAATATATGTGTCCCATATACGATATCATATTAAAAGTCTATATTACAAAAATCCACAAAATGGATATCAAACGTGGGCATGATGTTGTGTTTTTTGTAACTAGTCAACTGTGGATACTGTATTTTTCTGTATCATAGTAGTTGTTAGATCTTTAGTGTTTTTACATGACTAGTTTTAATGGATAATGATCGTGGATTTTATATCGCGAGCAACGTGTTTTGTGACAATTTTGTAAAAAAATAATCAGTCTAAAGACGTGCACATAAAAGGCGAAATCTGAAAGGAAACAAGCAATATAAATTTTATATCGAAAAAATACATCGTTTCGGGAAAAGAATCCAAAGTATTGTTGTAAGCCTTAGAGTCGTATCGATCGCTTGTCGGTATCGATACGATATGGCGATAATGTGTATAAATAGGAAAGGTGCTTAGCAATAGATAATTTATTTTTCGTATATCTTTAAGCATATGTATGATATAAATATATATATATATATATACATACATATATATATATCTTCATAGGATCTTTTTTTACATAATTTTAAGATACATCTCTTAAGAGTGATCTTTTTTGTAAAAAGTGACAATAACGAATTTATGCAATAAAAACAAAAAGTAGTTTTAATTCGCGGATTGTATATATCGTTTATTTAGCGTTTATTTAATAAACATTATCTGTTATCCAGTATCTAAAAGTAGAATTAGCATTTACGTAGAGTATATGTATGTGTATAGGTCGTACAAAGGAGATCCACATAAATATGACTTTTGTTTCCAATAAATCGATAAATTTGTAACCAATAAAATAATATTGCGCTTTCCAAATTTCTCTAGTAAAAAATTCATATAATTTATGTTTTTTAAAAAATTCAGTGTTTTTCAAAATATCAAATTTATTTCTGCATTTACATATAGATGAGACTAAAATCCTATCTATTTAAAGATATTTAAATGACTTGAAATAATGAAGAAAAAAAATAGCTTATAACAAGTTATTTATATAATCCCGATAAAAAATATAGGACTATATAATAATAGAAGAACCACAAATAAGTATAGAATCTATAATTTGTTATCTAAATAGAAAACTATTAATTTTTTCATCTATTAACTTTTACATCTTATACCTTTGAAAGCAGTTTAGGGAGTCGTACAGCACTCCTTTTATTCAACATTTTGATGAGAGCGCATAAAGCCGCGCATGCGCATCTACTCATATAGAGCTGCGCATGCGCGTCTATCTATATGGAGATCCACTGATTCACCGGATTCACGTTCTTGTCGGACAGCGCCGCGATCAGTCAGTTTCTGTCAGTTTCAGTCATTTCAGTCCGTTTTGTTGTCGTATATAAGTCACGTTTGTACACTAAGTTGTTTTTAAACCAAATTTTTAGTGAAATTTTTATTTCCACAAGTGATTTATCTGAAAATCGAGATGCTACGGGATACGCGGAACATCTTCCACGCGAAACTTTGTGACAAATAAGCTGGAGCGCAAGACCACTGTGTAATCACGCTCGAGATTGAGGTTAGAATCCAATAACCCACTTTCTGATCGCTTAGTACGCTGAATCATATCCGCACGCCTCTCGAAATGAATTGGGAGCAGCAATAAATTAATAATCATTTCGATTTTTCTCCCTTTACTCTCATTCGTTTTGATAATCTTTGACATTCTTGTCGATGTCTGTGATGCGGTCTTATTGGCAAAATTATTGTTTTAGATTATAAAATCTCTCTCTATTAAATGGTGATTATCGGTGCCATGGAGAGAAGGATAAAACTAAAAACCTTAAACAGTCACATAACATGCAAAATATGCCGTGGGTATTTGATAGATGCTACCACTGTCACAGAATGTTTACATACATTCTGCAAGAGTTGTTTGGTAAAGCATCTAGAAGAGAAACATACCTGTCCGACTTGTCAAATTGTCATACATCAGTCACATCCACTTCAGTACATCAGCTTTGACAGAACTATGCAAGATATCGTCTATAAATTAGTTCCCGATCTTCAAGAAAGTACGAATCTTATTTTAAATTTCAACTCGTCCATATGTAAGAAGTATATTTCTTTCTAGATATTAATAGAAAATCTTTCTTTTTTAGATGAAATCAAAAGGGAAAGAGAATTTTACAGAGCCAGAGGTTTAGCTTGTCCCAAAGATATATTACCCAATGCTGGCGAAGTCGAAGAAGACAGGGCTAATGCGGATGCGCATGCAGAATCGGATTATCATCGTACCGATGAACAGGTTTTTACAACATTGATATACATGTTTACGTAAATAGAATATTCGATTAAGACTTGTATTAATTTGTCAAAATTTTAGGTTAACGTATGTTTGGAATGTATGAATGCTAGTTTAAAGACCCTAAAAAGAAGATTTATCAGATGTTCAGCCCAGGCTACAATCACACATATGAAAAAGTTTATCGCTAAAAAGGTTTTGAGCGGTATGGAAAAATATAGAGATGTAAGTATTATTGTATATTTGATAGATATTGTAGGAGAATGCATTATTATTATTTTCATTAATTTGTCTGTATTTTGTATTTGATAGATCGATATTTTGTGCAATAACGAGTTATTAGGTAAGGATCATACATTGAAGTTTGTTTATGTGACAAGATGGAGGTTCCGGGACCCACCTTTGAGGTTACAATACAGATCGCACATAGATATGCAAGATTAGTTTTTTTACATTCAAAACATACAAAAAAAGGATGACGCAAAATCTGCTCCTACACTTGTACAATTTTCTAGTTATATTTCCATCTTAACTATCGTAATATTTATTTCTACATTTATCTGCCAAGCATTTGTGCCGAGTTTTAATCAGACAATTTAGATTGTGCGCAGCAAAATGATATATCGATTTTGAGATATATTATTTGATATCAATAGTGGCATTCCGTTATAAATATCGGCACATTGAGAAATATGAATGCTATTATTAATAATCGAAGATTGTTTTTATCGTATCGTCAATCTTTATTGTACCAATTTACGAATTACTTGTAGCTTAAAATCTCCATTTATTCTTAGAGCGCAAAATTCTTAACACGATGTTTGACCATGTTTAAGTGTGGCACATAAAGGGAACATTGTGACATCTTAAGAGAAAAGAGAATCCGTATTTCTGATATGCGGTGATACGCACAAAAGTCTTTTTGTAAATATTTAACTACCACCGTATTGCGTATTGGATTCTGGGCCTTCAGTTTCGGCGAACATGCCCGCAATCTTTTCTCCTAAAATGCAAAAAAAACTTTTTGCATTTTACGACGAAATAAAACCACAGATCCTCAGATCCTTTTATGAAAACATTTGTTTTCTATGTACGCATATCCATTTGTGCATATAGAATATTTTTGACAATTTGAACACATAACATGTTGCGCAAGCTTTGTACTAGGTAAAAGAAAAAATCGGGTCTGAATATTCGGACTTTTTTAACTTTGTATGTTTATGCGCCGTACATATTCTAATTGCGTCTCGAGTTTCTCTCAACACCGATTTGCGATTGAAAGAAAAAAAGAGAGAAAGAAGTAATATTCGATGGCAATATATTTTTTAGAAATTCGTCATTGATAACATTGTGTTGAGCGGAATGCGTGACGTTCATCGCTTGTAGTAAATAATGTTGTTTCATCCGACATTGTATTAACCTTTAGAAATCGAGAAATCGAGATTTTTCAGCTCAATTCAATTAGCTAAGATTGGTCTCAGTTTCTTTAGATTTCTAGAATATCGCTTTGGCATACGTTTGAAAATTCAAAGTCTGGGAAGGCTGTCAAAAATCTCGTCCGATTTCTAAAGGTTGAAAAAAAATATGTGATTGTATATAAATATTAGAGAAAATCGCACAGTTTGCCGAGTAGCGGCATCGCAAGAATACTAGAGCTTGTACATTGTACACTGTGTATATGTGCGCGTCTCTAAATTATTAAATAAATATGTTTTGTACAGTATTTCGGGAGCGGTATACGTATTGATTATAGCGTGTCGATTCATTGGAAATTTATAAAAAAAAAAGATGTTTTGATTGCGAAGATGTAATATAATACAGCAAAATTATGCGCATGCGCGCTCTCTGGTTTTATTCTCTGGAAAGAGTGGGGTGCTCGAGCGAGGGAGAGGAGGGAGGGGGAACATATTAACAGCCGAGAGCGAGAGGGGAGACTGGCCGGATGTTAGTCGAACGTCTTCGGTTTACTTCAGTTGAATGAAAGACGCCGTGGCGTGTTTACATTTCTTTTACGCGCAACTCTTATTACGTTATCTCCGTTGTGTAATTTCTGTCGCATATCTCGCACGCGGCGCATTATAATGAGAAAGTGAGTAAAATTGATTTTTATTTTCAATGTGCGCGATCCCCTTGCGATTGCAATTTATTGCGCGCAACTTTGCCGCAATGTTGGAGCAATAAAAACAACGTGCGCCGATCTGTTCTCAGTGGAAGAGCCACGTTTCTTCTGCGTTCACCGTAATTGACCAGTAGACAGACTTCGTTGAATCCAAAGAGTTCCACGCAGCAATCGGCGATCAGGTTAGATATTTATTTATTTAGCTTATTTTTGAAAAGTCACAATGTATAAATAGAACGTACTGGCAACGTAAAAGTGAGAGAGATACGCGAAGAAGTAGAGGAAAAACAAGATTTTCATTATGCAAGATGCGCACTTCTCTGTTGCTCGATCTACCGGCGATTGAAAGTCATTAGAATAAATTACTCAAAACTTTACATTACTGTAACACATAGATAAGACGTGCAGTGCGGTGAATTCTCATGCACGTCTTTCGCTACGCTTCACTCTGATTGTTCGAGCTTTAATCGGTGTTAATTGCCACGATGACGAGAAAGCGTTGCTTTAAGTGTTTCACGACAGTTTAATTACTAGACTACATCTATTTTATATCTATATACATAAATGTTTGCCAGTTCGTTCAACGAGAAACTTTACACAGCTGGCGGTCCAACTTTTATTTCGCTCATTTCGACCGTGTAGACATAACGATGAATGTGCAACAACCGTATACAGTTTAACGAATCGGGGAAAATGCATTCGCGTGCGTAATTAATGACGCATATATAAATTAATAGCTTGAAAAATATATTTATAGCCGACTCGTTAATTTTGTCAGCGATTAATGGACGAATCGAGATGCCCGCGCATAATATCAGATCTAATCTCTCAATCTAATCGATTTAATCTTTCAATTGACCGTATTTATTTTTATCGAAACTTTATAACATATTTCTAATTTTATATTTTATATCTATAAATATTTTCCATCCGTTTCAGGCATAGTATCACGTGACAATTATCAATAATTTAAGATTATACTCGAATTACACTGTATAATATATACTCTCAAACAACAAAGTCCTTGGCTCCGGTATGCACACTCTCGTACGCTGATTATTCCGTGACGGAGAAGCGCGTACTTTACTCTCCGGAGTATCGTCGACTTGAAAAATTCGGTCGCTTAGCTGCTCCTCGACCGGTTTTCTCTCGATCCTTCTCTCGCCAAGTTCGCCAATGTCGGTGCGCTTTGCTCGATCCTTACCTGATGAGTCGCGCAGATCTCGCTGGGCCTTCGTACCGTACGTACGCGCGTTGCAAAATACACGTACAGATTCCTTGTAGCGAGTCTCGGCGCGCGCAGACTATTTTTGATACCGCATCAGTAATCACGTCTATTTTTATCCGCGTCGTGTACGCGCGAAATCTTTTTCGGACATTCGCGAGATTCTTCCTCTTTATTATGAATTTGAATCCTAACAACACACAAAAGATGTCCAAAGATTATCAAGAGGATATCCAGAGGACAGAAAATATCCTTTGGCTGTTTTCTAGATATTCTATGGACATTTTTTGGACATGTGTGTTGTTAAGGAAAGATAAATAATATGAAAAAAATGCAGCAGCATTATGTTATCAAGTCTATCTTTTTGATGGGATCAGCTGTCGCAACAATAGCCAGCCGCGAATTGCAGATGTTTTTATTTTTTTTTCCGGGAAGGAAACTCACGACGATCACGTGTAAGCCGAACATAGATATTAATATAATACATGTGCTCGTGCAAAACGCAGGATGTTGCAATTCCGTCCTTATTACGTAAAAATATCTAGTTTGTGTGTGGCCAAACTTTTTCCTCCAATATTAACATTTTTATTGGTATTATGAGTGACTTTTTACAGGCTTTGAATGATGCGTACAGAAGGGATGTTTGTATGATAATATGGCCCAAATGTGGTCCCATCTTGGTACATGGGTCGTTAATCATCTGTTTCCGTATCGTACATACCGAGCCGATGAATCATTTATATTATTTTTTGCTGTGTAAACGAAATTTATCTGTTTATTCGAATTTTTTTTCTCTCTCTCTCTCTTTCTTTTCTAACCGTAGACTTTGCGTTAACGTAACTTTCAACGATGATTCAACCATCGATAACCTTTTGACTGACGCCGTTATTGTTGTATGAATTAAAGTTGTGCGTCAATGTCGCACGAAGGTAGCGCGGAACAATGACAAGTCGAAGACAAAGGAGCGTTCCATCGTCAATGCACATCTCATTTATTCAACTCTGTCGCGAAAATCGAAGGTATCTCAAGGTATCTCCATGATGCTGACAATCCTTCCATGAATGTGCGCACACAACGAGAACACGGGAAAGATCGTGTTGCTCTGCGGTCGTCATAAAGTGCTGCGCTACGTTATTAAGGGAAGAAGAGAGGGAAATAGGGACAGAGAGAGAGAGAGAGAGAGAGAGAGAGAAAGAGAAAGAGAAGGCCGTGAGAGCGCGAGGGGAAAGGAAGTTGTGGACAGAGAACGGAGCTATTCTACCCGCATGGCTACAAACCAAGTAGAATGAATGCAGACCTTCTCACGAACATGAATGGTACGCGAAAAAAATGAGATGTATAAATACTGTTACCACATATATATATATATATATATATATATATATATATATATATAAATATCTTTACAGAGAGATCTTTGCGAGAGATAAAGAAAAGAAACGTGGAGTACTTTTACTCTTAAAAAAATTCGCCCTATTGTGTGTGCGAGAAAAATACTTGACGTTGGATACGCGAGGATACACGGTGATACAGCTAGATCGCGGTTATGATGATTCACGCGATTATTACTGGAAGCCCGGAAACATTGTTTAGTGTTTAATTACCACAATAATGGTGATCTTTGATCAGACGGAAAATTTACGCGCTGAAACGTCGCTCGCGTGAATTCGCGAAATTTTTCAACAACTTTTTCACGCACGCGACTCGATTTTCTCTGCCGACACAAATAGAACTTCCGGCCGATCGAGACGACTCGAAACGATTCCGGCCGTCGTGTATTATGCATCGAGTGATTAAAGTACCCACGCATGTTACAATATGACGGTGACTCGGATTTTCCGAGTATGATACGAGTGTCGGCAAGTGCGCGTCAAGGCTATGTTCACGTAAAACGTACGATTGTCACGGTTTCCAAGTATAGTCGCAAGTCGCGAAGCGTCAATTTCGCAGAACACCTTCTGCGTATTCATTTAGACATTTTAGACCATCTTACGCATGCACGTACGAGTACATCGTACTTTGACACTCGTATTCTCACCTCAACGCCACAATTAGTGTAGAGTTTTTATTCGTCTGACTCGAGAGGTGACGTTCATTTGTCCAGAGTTTTCTTAAGTCAAAGTTCACGGACGATGTAATGTAAAGTGCTTCATTACGAAATTTAAACTTTGTACACTTTAAGTCGTTCGAAGGGATATCGCGAACCATCGGAAAGAGTCAAATCGATCGATACGCGAAAACAGAATCACGTGGCTCCTCTTTTCTAATAATAATTCGTGACGATTCAGTCAGCTTTCGTGGTAGCTCTTGCAAATCGCTGCTTAGAAACATTTGGTATAAATGCGATATACGACCATTTTCCTTACACGGTTTATACCCACAGATTACGCGTTGCGAAAAGAGCTTTGATGAAACGTTTCGATAATCGAATCATCCATAATTAATCCACCTATTTCGTGCATGCATTTGCGTTCTAATTAACAAACATGCTGTACATGTTGATTACCCATTCTTTATTATTATTATCAGCACTTTGATATTGTACGTGGAAAAGTAGGTCTTTTAAAAAAAAAATTAATCTTTGGAAGTTTGTTCATTTCAACGCGGACTCTGTCTTTGCGCGCATATAAAAATATAAAAATATATGTATATGTATATAATTTTTTTCGAATTTAAGTTTGTAGATTATGATTTGCACCTGTTTGTGACAGCGTTATTTTGTCGGTTGCGATGACTTTCACTGTTGCGATACTCGGCTATTATGTAAGAAAAGCAATTCATTCAACCACGGAGGGTTGCTACGCAATTTTTTCAGAATTTTTTTCGCCAAATTCCTCTGTCGCATTTCGAGCGAAATGCGTTAATACATTCATTTTTACGAATGTATTTATGTAAATCTAAAACATTGACTTTTTTTTACCGACTAAAGAAAGAAATAAAAGGCTCATCGTCGCGTGTTATTGCATCTTAAGGTACTTATCGCGATTCGATGCACAACGCTATCGAATGATAAATTTTGCCAGTATCGACTTTCGGACCTTTTAAACAGCATCAAATTTAATCTCACTCGTATTTAATGACTTGATCGAGGTGTAAGATGATAACTTTGGTGAAACGTATATTTACGATGTTAGAAACGTATAAACAAACACAATGTGTACAAATGTCATCTATGATGAAAGAAAGTTTTGTTTCACGCGTCGATCTTTTGTCATACTTCTCAGAAGTGACTTGTGTACGTATGCAGCTAATTGTTCGATAATGAGAAACTACGCAAGATGCCCTAGCGTATCGCTATTAATTCCGAAAGTGGCTTATGCAGTTTAGCGGTCTTTCGTTATATTCTCTAGCCTGGGATCGAGCTAACGCGTTACAAGTGCATTACATAATTTTGTTTTCGCCTTATTAACGTAACGATGGAAAGTGTGCCGCAGCCAAATTCTTTTCCAAATACGAATTAACGGGCGGAATTTTTATTTTTCACGACTTCCTTTTCGATTTGAACTTATTCTACGAGGCGGCTACGGAGCCGTGACGATTCGAGTTTCCCGCTCTCTAAACTCCGATTCGTGCGTATCATTCCTCTTTGTGCGTTCTCACGTACGCAACGAGCCATAAATGACGATAATGAATAGCGAAATGCACACGTACATCTATGTCCATATATCATTTATTTAATCTGTCGCATATCACCGATGGTCCATCGCTAACGTCGTGAAATGTACAGCGATTTCGCGATCTCGCATATATCTCACCCATTAAACATATGCACAAGACAGATTTGTGTCAGATGGGATTGCATTTAACGTTAATTACACCTCGTGTGAACGCGTACCAGTATCGCTTCGTGATCATCAGTCGTTGGATTTTTTCGCATCAATCATATAATCGCGCCAGAGATAAACGTTAGAGATAACGATAGTAGATACGTGTTATAAGGTGCGGTTAAATAACGTAAGGATAAATTAGTCGGTCGCGATATTTTCTGCCAGTTCTCTAAACCAGTTCAATAAACTTTTGAAGGGGAAAAGAGTCGAAATATTCCTTCAACTCATGACAGACAGTTGTCTAAATAAAAATCAAGTTTTTTTTATTTATTATTTTTTACAATCTAATTTAGGAATAAAAATACTCGTGTTATTTAAAAGTTTATCTTAAAGCTGTTGTATTATAGCTCGGGACAAATACAATTTCATCTCCTTGAGATTATTTGCATCAAGACGATTCTGTAACCGAATATGTTTGTTATTCTATTTTTTCTTCTTGATACGATTTATACGACTAATATGGCTCTTCTTTCGTAGATGTTTTTCTCGTTGCTTATCGCCCTTTATCGAATGATTCTCGTCGCGGCCTCGTAAGTCGACTCCCATAATCGTCGTCCCTTTGTCCGCGTACAACCGAGATCCCGAGAGAGAACGATGCACACATACATCCCGCGGATAAAGTTCGAGATGCATCATTTTATCGCAAACTCGCCCCACATCCTGTGACTCGTGTCCGCACACAGGCTCGCACCTACGCCGCAAAGTCCCTGAACTCTTTTTTTCCACGTAAACGAATTAATTCTCCCCTCGTACGGGGTCGCGTCAAGTCGAAGGGACGAGTCCCCCTTCGATCGCGGTAGACGAAACACGCACATGCTCCTGTTGGAATTCGGCTGTACGAAAACGGCGGGTCGGTCGCTTATTTCCGTTCGATTGTGTCGAATGACGAAACCCGGGAATATTTCAAGCTACAAACACACGAAAATTTTTATCGAAAACTTTCTTTCCTATAAAACATTTTTATCTTCGAAACATCATCGACCTCATCGTTTTAGAATATTAACGAAAAGATTTACATTTGTGTGCATAATGAAAAATTTTTTTTTATTTGAAAAAAGACAAACAACAGGCGTAAATAAAAGCATGTACGTATGCGCGCGTTTCATCATCGGATACCGTTTTAGACTCGTGCGATCCGCTCGTGTCTAACACTAGTCGTTCGCTAATGCATGACTTACGTCATTAAATGAATTTCGTGAATTCACATACGTGCGTGCACGCGTAGCTCGCACACACTCTTCTCACATGTCTCGTTTGACTCGGAACAATCGCGTTACGTTCACCTCTTTTCTCGCCGGTCTCACTCACGAACTCGTAACTGTCGGTGATAGGTACAGTTATGTAAAGACTTGAATGAGCGTACACGTGTTTTGTTCGCCCGTCGTGACGATAATTATACCGATGCCCAGAGTTTTTACGCACAAAGGAACAAATTGTGTCGAGCTGCATTTCTTCACATTCCGAGAGAAACCACGTTTTTCCGGATGTTTCAGAAAAGCTACAGCGCACAATCTTCCTTTTGTCGAGTATATTTGATTATAAGTAAATAAAATGATAAATAAATTTTGTTTGAATTATCGGAATAAAAATCCGATAGTACGAAATAATTATCGCAGAATATAATAATACTTTATCCTCAAAATGTTATATCCGATGATAAAAATTTTTCCAGTATTGATTTACAGATTATTCTTTAAATTTTGTCGCATGTTTAATGCCTTGATGAAGATAAAAGGTGTGACAACTTTGATAATATGTATACATAATTTTAAACACGATGTATACACGCATAGTGATAAAGAAAAGTTTTTTTATTTCATGTATGGCTCTTTTATTCATATGATTTTTATACGATTGACCGCTTAATAAGGGCGATCGAATTGATCTTATTGTTAGAAGATTACCGATTAACCTTATAGCATTTTCGGTCGCCGTTGAAGCGAGTCGGTTGATTTGCAATGTGAATCATAGCACGAGTCACGTCATGATAAAAACGTAAAGCAAACCGTATGTTCAACACGTGCGCAGCCTCTGATTCATGTATTTTACACGCTCGCAAGAGCACTCATTTCCGGTCGCGTGAACGCGCGATTGAAATTTCGCCCGGTAAAACCTCGCGGAATCCCGATGTCCGTCGACCAGCAGTGCTCATCGATATTTCGAACGAAAGATTTCTCGCAACTCGTTGCGATATCGACACGCGTCCTCGTTCGATAAAATTATGGCGCTTTCTCGACAACCCTTCGATAGAAAATCCTTCGCGATAATTTACCCGCAATTTTACCATGTCGCGCAAAAAGAAAATACGATGGATATTTTCCGCGCTAATTGATAAAACCATCGAGTCTTATCGGAGTAACGTTGCTTCTCATTACATATAGCATAGAATACGATAGCGTTCCAATTATCGCAATTCGAATCCGTGAGTTTGTTTATGTTAAATCAAGATTTGCAACTGGACACTCGTATGATACCAGCCTCGTCAGTATCGATCGTGATTCATTAAAAGCAGAGTGCGAAGTATAAAGTCGAGTAGACGAGCGTTCCTGCGAAGAGAGCGCGATAGAGACCGCATTGTAAAGCTCGATAAAACGCATAATTGCCTCCTTTCGTGTCTGGTTAGGTATGCAACGTTCGTGCGTTTTGCGATCGTTCGCGTAATAATTCGCAAAGTAAATCGCGTTGTTGCGACATGCCAGCGCGTTGTAACACGACACATTTTACTTTCAGGTCGGGTCAACAACGGGTTTTTTTTTCCAGAGCGAACGTTTGCGAACGAACGCGAGGAAGAGCGATAATGCGATCGAAACGACGATAAGGTCAGAATTTTGATCGCCAAGTTCAAAGTCATGTATCGATCAGCTGGAACGAGGTCCACGGTCTGTCGGCTGACCGCGATTGTCACCGTGATTATCTTGGGAACAGCGGCGGCTCTCGAAGGACCGAACATATGCACCCGGCAAGAAACGTAAGTATCGTATTCCATCTTGAATAATTAATTAATTAATTCACGGAATGGGAGTAGGAATGGGATACGCGCGTTCGGTGCGACCGTACCGAATATTCGCTCGACACGCTCGAGTTTTCGCTTCTATTAGGAAAATCTATGGAATTCTGTTCAATTATCTTTTTAGATACACGATAACGGTGAAAGTATCCGAGCAGAAACCTTATACCGTGCGAGAGAACACGTGGTGCTTCAGTTTCCCACCGAGATGCTCCAAATATAAAGTTGTCTACAGGACGGTTTACAAGGAACAGGTGTGCTATTTTCCAAGAAATTTACTTTCTAAATTTTAACGAGATCTGATTGGGAGAAAGAAAGAGAGGGAGCGAGAGATTTGATTGTTTCGCTAATGTTTTTACAATAAATGTGGATCGGAGAAAACAAATTGTCGCTTGTAATATGTATTACGTGTGTTTCTTATAGGAACTGGTGAAACAAAAACCCGTAGAAGAATGTTGCAAAGGCTACACGCAAACCACAAACGGCAACCGTTGCATTCCTGTCTGTTCCGACGATTGCCGCCACGGTACTTGTATCGCCCCCGATATCTGCAAGTGTGAATCGGGATATGGCGGGCCGTTGTGCGACTTCAGTAAGTACAACCTTTGTTCGATAATAATAACGCGCGCTTTCTATACATTTCTCCGCATATATGTCGGGTTCACGATTCAATGTACTCGAATAAATAGTAAGGATAATATAATAATAAATTCTAGCAAGGAGAGTATAATATGTATAGAGATAATTTTACATCTTTATCAAGTTTGTGTTTTATGATATTTTATGCAAGAAAACAAAATTTAAACATCCAGGACACACACTTTGGAAAATATCTGAAAATATACAAATCAATTTTAATGGCAATACGAGTCAATGACTCGTATTGCCATTAAGATTCGAAATATAAAAATAAACAAATCAGTTTTAATAAAATATAAAAATAAACAAATCAGTTTTAATAAAATATAAAAATCTATAAAAGTCATTGACTCGTATTGCCATTAAAACTGATTTGTTTATTTTTATATTTCGAGTCTTAATTACGAGTCAGTGACTTGTATTGCCATTGCTCGTATGGCAATACGAGTCATAATGGCAATACGAGTCAATGACTCGTATTGCCATTAAGACTCGAAATATAAAAATAAAAAAATCAGTTTTAATGAAATATAAAAATCTATAAAAGTTATTGACTCGTATTGCCATTAAAACTGATTTGTTTATTTTTATATTTCATTAAAACTGATTTGTTTATTTTTATATTTCGAGTCTTATATATTTTTAATAGTCTAAAAATATACTTTTATTATGACTGAGAAAGACAATATTAGTTATTTTTATATCGATTCTGCCTCTTCCTAAAAATCGAAACATTCATGTTTAAGAATTATTTTAAAAGACTGCCAAAGAGAGAATAACTAACGTGCAATTTTGTACGCCAACGAGGCTGAAAAATTGGTTCGAGCGGTGTAAACACGAGGTGATTTATTTTTAACTTTCCCGTATGAACAGAATGCCCGTTGGGTAAATGGGGCAGAGATTGCGAGATAAATTGCAAGTGCCAGAACGGGGCCACGTGTGATCCGTTCGATGGCAAGTGCATATGCACGAGAGGTTGGACCGGCGTGTACTGCGATCAAAAGTGTCCTCCCAACCGATATGGGCAGGATTGTGCCGAGGAATGCCGTTGTAGAAACGGCGGTAGGTGCCATCACATTTCTGGCGAATGTCACTGTGCCTCCGGTTACACCGGACCGTTGTAAGTATTTTTTCTCGATCCTTGTTTCCGACAATATAATATACAATACTATCAATGATTATAATTTATCTTATCTACTGTCACTCAAATAATCATATCTATTCGGTCTTTTTTTCTCAGAAAGATATGATTACGAACATTTTATGGTCTTAAAAAGATTCTTCATTTTAAATTAAAAAAGAATTAAGAAAAATTGAAATAATTTAGATAAAAGAGAAAAATATTTTTTTATTGACTAATAAGTATTTTTAAATGATACATAGTTTGATCACTAATGATGATCGCTAATGACTATTGTATTGCGCAGGTGCGATGATTTATGTCCATTGGGTAAACACGGCGAAGAATGCAAGTCGGAATGTCGTTGTCAAAATGGCGGGTCCTGCAGTCCATTGACCGGCGAATGCTATTGTACCCCTGGCTGGACGGTAATCAGAGATTTTGTACAATTTTCGATATGAAATATACCGTGTAAAATTATTTAACGTAATGTCTGTTATGCAGGGTTCGGTCTGCGCGAATCGATGCCCGGAGGGTTTCTGGGGCAAGAACTGTTCTCAAACCTGCGACTGTTATAACGATGCTAGTTGCCATCACGTGACGGGAGAGTGCCAGTGCAAACCGGGCTTTTACGATGACAAAGTAAATATTCGATTAATTGTATCGTAATGCGATGTTAAATTGCGTGGTTAATATTATTTCTCTTTTTTTCTTGATACGCGGAAAACAGTGTCTAAAGATCTGTCCCGCGGGTACGTTCGGACTAAATTGCGCAAATAATTGCACTTGCGAAAACAATGCCATCTGCATTCCTAGTAACGGGACCTGCGTATGCAATCCGGGCTGGATAGGTAAAACATGCGGCCAACGTGCTTGCGACGATGGTTTCTACGGACCCAATTGCGCAAAGGTGAGGCTCTGTTTCTCGTAACAATATTCCATTTAAAATTTTCACGACACCTCGATATTTTATTAAACTGAATCAAATTGTAAGATTTGCGAATGCGAGGATGATCATACGGAATTGTGCCATGCGTGGACCGGGCAATGTTCCTGCAAAGTGGGATGGGATGGCGAGACCTGCGCGAGGCCGTGTCCCTTCTACACGTATGGCAAAGGTTGCCAGAATCGTTGCGACTGCAAGAACAACGCTCAATGTTCACCAATCGACGGCTCTTGTATCTGCGCGGCCGGTTATCGCGGCAAGGATTGCAGTGAATTGTGCCCCGAAAATACCTTCGGCGAGGATTGCGCGCAGAAGTGTGCCTGCAAAAACGGAGCCACTTGTTCTCCCGAGAATGGACGCTGCAACTGTACTGCCGGTAAGCGTAATTTTATGGCTGTAATCCAAGTTGATGTAATTATAAAATTTCATTTGGAAGACTTGTTAGAGAAAAGAAAGATTTATTATTGTTATCGTTTTATTCGAAAGTCTTATCAATGTTATCTCTTAACTATTCTGCATAATATTTTGCATGTATCAAACGATCCATTTTGTTTGATATTCTTCATATGTTTTCCGTCTCGTCGTAGAGAGCTCGTCTGTAGAATTTATAGTCGTATCTATTATAGAAACATTTTTATTAAGTCTCTCAATATATTTCCGATGAAGAAGATATTATTCGACATCGGTAAGTACGAGAAGCAAATTACACGTATCTATGACATTTTGCCAGGATGGGTTGGTGTACTGTGCGATCGTCCATGCGACGACAAGTCTTACGGCAAGGACTGCGAGAGCAAATGCAACTGCTTTAACAATGCAGCCTGCAATCCGCAAAATGGTAAGGTGCTTGGGTGACGATTTTTTTTCCGTTCGTTATTATTAACGCGATAAAGTTTCACATCGTTTTAAAGAAATGTACAGACAATTGTGCGCATAAGCGTGAGATATAGATTCTTAACTCCTTTTCCCTGCACTTGCACCAAGAACACGCGTTATCTTATCTATACACACGCAGGCACGTGCACGTGTGCGGCTGGTTTCACTGGCACGCTGTGCCAGGATCGTTGTAAAAAGGGCTTCTTCGGGAAAGGATGCGATCAAATTTGCGACTGTGTTGAGGAAAACACCGTTTACTGTGACTCCACCACCGGGCGTTGCAGATGCAAGGCAGAATGGCAAGGTTTGTTGCGTCCGATATTTACATGAAAATTATGTATATACAATCATCGAGACGTGATAATCATTTGTCGTTATCGAATAAAAAAATTATTTAAAAGCAATTATAAAGCAATTACAATATAAACAGAAAAGATTGTTTTGTGACGCAAATATAGCTACATTGCGTCCATTATCTTAATTCAGAAAAAAATAGTATATAAAGTAAATAAATGATAAATGCTAAATAAATGATAAAGATAAATGCGCTGTTTTATGCAGTAAGCGAAGAAATCTCGAGACAGATTTTGCTTTAACATTAAAACAGGGATTCGATGCGAAACAAAATGCCCGGAAGGTCTTTACGGCGAAGATTGTCACTCGCGTTGCGAATGCATGAATAATAGTTCGTGTGATCCCACGACCGGAAGTTGCGTCTGCGCCAGGGGCTGGGAAGGTCCCGATTGCTCGCAACCCTGCAAAGAAGGATGGTACGGAATGGGATGCAAAGAGAAATGTCCGGAAAAGATGAACGGTAGGGATTTTCACGTTTCATAGATTTCATATCTCTTGCATGTGTATGTGTGACAATTCGTTCAAATAACTTAACTATATATAACAGATTAAATTGCATGATTGCGTCTTTAAACAATTAATTGTGCTTAAAACAAATAGTTTGTGTAATCGCATTTTTGTAGTAAATTACATTTAACATGTTAATTTTTTGAATGTAAATATATAAATGTATACGCAGTCTAATAATATCCTTTTATAATATATAAATCGAAACACTTGACCGATCGATTCCATGGAAATATATCTTTACGTAAGTTTAATCATCTTGCCGTAATATATATCGCAATTGGAGGAATATTAGTTAGAGAATATGAGTCAATTAAAGTAAAATTATAAGATTCATTTATATAATGGCATTTATATACACATCCGGAAATGTAGATAACATGTTTGAGTGTGGATTGCATCTTACGTACTTTGCGGTACAGTTATAACAAAATTCGAAGCAGAGAAATAATTTGACCGCTAATTGCGCAAACGCTGACGTAAGTGATAGTCATAAACTTTATTTCTTGCTCTTTGTCACCGACAAAGTTTTTATCTCCTCAAGTATTTCAGTGAGTATTTCAATTAATCATTATTTTATCTATATTTGACGGCTAAGACGAATAACGAATAATGAAAATAATTACGACCACAGATAATATGCGTTAAAAAATAGAAAAACGCGAATACAGGAAAACATAAATTTAATATTTAAAAATAATATTTTTTAATGTAAATCCTCTTATCATATAAACTCATTATTGTTTTTTTTCTCTAGGAAACATGACTTGCGATCATGTGACTGGCGAGTATGTTTGCCGTCCGGGATACCTGGGTCTGACTTGCGAACATCCGTGTCCCACGAATCGTTATGGGCTAAACTGTGCTAATTATTGTCACTGTAAGAACGGCGGAGAATGTCATCACGTGACAGGCAAGTCGAAGATCCTTCTCGAGCTTTTGAAGTGTCGATCTAATCGTATGTTTATGTAAGAGATCTTGATCGATTTGTTTCCAATTCAGGTGTATGTCAATGCCGACCTGGCTGGCAAGGCAAGTTCTGTCAAACACCATGCGCGGAGGGTACGTACGGTGTAAATTGCACGCAGCATTGCAAATGTCAAAATGGTGGAAAATGCCGATCCAACGATGGTCATTGTCGATGCGCGGCGGGATGGACCGGAACTACGTGTACTGAGAGTAAGTTTAGGCAATTATAGCGGACATTGTAACGACAAAGAAGAATATATGTTGAATTATCAAAATATAATCGAATATATGTTGAATTTAAAAAAATCATTTGCCGATTTTAGTTTGCCCCGAAGGATATTATGGTGATCATTGCATGGAACCTTGCGAGTGTAAAAATGACTTCTTCACATGCCATCCGGCCGAAGGCTGCATCTGTAGGCATGGATATACAGGTACAAAGTATACCTGAGAGTATATATAATTAAGTATACTTGAGTATATATAAAGTATACTTGAGAGATTAACTCTATATGTGAAAAGAATATTAAGAATATTCTTTGTGTTTCAATAAACTGTGTTAAATATTTGACGAATATTTTTTCAGGTGAAAACTGCGACGAACAGTTATTCTCCCGCAATATTCAGGAGAAAGAAGAGGGAGGATACGGACACATTGTGGCAGTCATATTTGCAGCTATAATTGTAATTGGCATTTCATTCACTGGATGGATGTATCATCGTCGCAGAGTAGCTGATCTCAAGAACGAAATAGCTCAAGTGCAATATACAGCCGAGCCTATATCTCCGCCAGGTAATTTTTTTTACCTCCTGTTTAAAGATTTCTATCGTTGAGAAGTCAAATTCCCTTTGAGCAATAAAAATATAAAGTCTCCCTCTTATCGTAGAACGAAACCAATTCGATAATCCCGTGTACGCGTATCAAGGTTCCTCAAAGTTTGACGACGGCACTACTACTTTACTAAACAACTTCCAATTCCGAAATAATCTTCTTAAAAATATAAATACTGAGAAGGCTAAACTAGGTAATTGCACTGACGACGAGGACGATTGTAAAGGTATAGTATACTTGTTTACGACGAGATAAATAAAATTTTACGCAAGTATAATAATTTTGTATTATTGCTCAGGAGCGTACGGATTGCAGTATGACCTGAAGAATAGAGATGCTGATATGGGAAATCCAAATTTGAATGTATACCACAGCATCGATGAAATGGACGGTAAGAAAGTCGAACATGTCTACGATGAGATTAAGCAGAACAACGAGTCGGAATACGATGAGTTGAATCAACCACGGCCAGTAAGCTGGAAACCGCATTCGAGTCGAACAACCAATGGCTTTTTGCCGAAATCGCGCGACAATCCTGGACCTAGCACGGCGACAGAAAAGGATCTGGAAAGTTAAATCTAAGGTTCTTGCGCAACGTTCCTCACTTTCAACTGCCCAGGTTTGGAATAGAACTCGTCTCCATTTTTTATTCGTAGACTGTGTCCTTTCTATGAATGAATCTGTGGTATTATTTTCATCATTGTATTATTTTCATTTCGAAAAATTTCTTAAGTCTCCATGAAGGAAGAGAAAAAATATTATTATGGGTAATTACTAAAATAATTTTGTTGGATAAATAGGAAAAATATGTTGGATATTACATATATAAATATATACATATACACACAAGGTCCCATTTTAATTAGAACAGGCTAATATCTCAAAATGATAGGATTTAAAAAAAAATTTTAGACAAAAATTGTAAGGTTTCAAGACTGTTCTAATTAAAATGAGACACCCCGTGTCTGCAAACATGTAATCCAACAGTATTATAATGAATATATATATTTTTAAAAAATTTTGGATTTTGATAGAAAAATTTGTATCTCTGAAATTAGAATTTTTATCTAATGTGTTGATTAGGTATCTTTTTCAATTTAATAAATCTATTATTTACTCTTTAACCACTTCTTTTTGATACTCTGCATAATGCTTCATATGAGACAGAAAAATTTAAAACAATGAAATTTTTATGCTGAATTTTTAATTTTCAGTTTTCACTTGAAATATTATCGATCTCTAACATTTTTTCAATTGTAATGAACCAACTTATCGCGATAATTTGGGATATAAGTGTCTTTGTGAGTATATAAAAAATTAAGTATAGTTTTATTTAAATTATTGTATATCTCTTTTTTTATTTTATACATACGCATATATGTTGCCAAAAAGGGTATATGAGTTTAGGCAGTTTAAGCAGCTGGCAATGATGAAAAAATGATAAGAAATCATAAATAAAAAATGAATATGCAATAATCCGAAGAATAGCTTTAGCTAACAATTTTGTATTTGTACAGTTATCGATGTCATGATTATACAAGCATTTAAAAGGATTATAATAATTGTTAATTCTACAGATTATATAATTTTAGTATGTCTTAGAACAACGTTATATGGATCTAGTGTGAATGAATGCAATTTTATAAGTATAATAAATTAGATAATTATTATGAAATTATGGGCAATAAATTAGGCGATTATTGCATACATGATATATCTCTATTATACGCGAGAGAAAGAAATTATAAGCGTAGTTTTCTTCATTTTTGTCATTTTATCCTATTTAGTTATAACGTAATTTTTGTCAGCTAAACTATACTCGGAAAACGTGCATTATACGTAAATTTTAAGAGTATCGAATTTTTTTTAATTTACTTTAAGACATTTACTTTTTAAGAAAAATAGAGCGCGTGTGCAAGATTTCACGGAATTTCGTTTTTATTCCGTTTTTATCTTGCAATTATCTTGTGATATATAATTCTATCTTTTCGTATTATTGTGTTTTATTTTATATAAATAGAAGTTATATATATAACTGATGTTTAAATGCGAAGAAATATGATCGAATCTATATATTCTTACCAAATAAAAAAATTCGAAGGATAAATAAAAAATGGTAGCATAAATTTATCAATAAGAGCATGTAAAATAAAAAAATCAGTGTGATAATACCGTAATGTGCATTGTTAATATTCGAGATTAAAAGGAATATTTTAATAAAGATTCCAAAGACACTTTATTGCTACAACACGGTCACAATTGTATAATTTAAAAGTAATTTTTTATATCGCTCCTCATCTCGAATTAAATAATTATTTTACAAATTGCACAATTTATATTGTATGGAGCACAAGTCTATTCTTAAGATTATCCTATGAAAGAGTATTTTTTAATATTTAAAGGAATTTATAATGAATCAATCACACTGTGACTTTCATCATCGATATCAATGCCTTGTAAATATATCTATATAGGAGAATGTAAAAATGACTTTTGATGTTTTGTAACGGGATTAACCATTTCTATGTCTCCGTGCTTGTACAATTTCCCAAATAGACGGTACGGTCCAGTAACATCCACCGAGAAACTGCAGCAATGCAACCGCGCGAAGGCACACGTTCTCACCTGTAATTATGCCAAATTAGTGGATAAATCGAGAAACCCCAATGTCCGAATCTTTTCTCTTATTATTGTTATCGTATTTTATGCTGATTGAGTATCAAATTTAAGAAATATCTCTGTAAAATCTCTTGTAAAGAAAACAAGAAAATAAATTTCGATGTTACACAAAATACGTACTATGCACGAAACAAAAGGTCAGCACACCCAGTCCGACTAAGGTGGAGAACAACTTGTGCGAGCGATGTGCAAATTGATTTCCTAACACATCGCACAATGTTAAGTCCTGGCAGGTGAGCCAGCTGCTGATGCTAATTCCGCCAAGTAGCGAGCATGTCAGAAACCAGTAATAGTTATTCGTATAAGATAAACCTATACAAATAAAACAATGGTGAAAATGATAACAAAATGTCTTTTATGTAATGATGATGTTTAAAAATATAATTGTGCGTTACTATAATAAGTAATTAATATTATATAAGAGAATAAATGGTTTTACTGTTGGATAACGTTAGAAAAATGTGCACAAGAAATAGTTCAGTTTCGGAGGGTTATGCTTGAAATGTACCTAACATAATAATACTGCCAAGCCAACAGGCGCTCCCGAAATATATCCTTCTGTACTGCGTGGTAGTCGTGACGGACCAATAACTGGCAATGCTAGGTATAAACGAACCGAGGCCAGCGACCACCAGCAACGTCACCCAATCGTCCGAATGATAAACGGACGATCCCGTGGTTCGTTGCAGGAACACAGCGGGTATCAGAATCCAAAAGTAGAGCGAACCGGCTTTCACTCCGATCCACGTCATCACGGCTGCCCAAAATCGGAAGTAACGAACTACGTAAAACTCTTGCTTCCACTTGCCGCCCGATTGCATGGTCGGACTGATGAAGAGCTCGACTTCTTCGTCCGGTTCCTGATATGCGTAGATACTGTTTACCTCGCTGAATAAAGGCATGACATTCTTATCGCGTTTGTCATTCTCGTAGCCGGCGTTGTCCATGCCGTTAGACTGTCGCTCCGATTCTAATTCTCTGTCCGGGGATAATCTGATGCCCAATTCATTATCCTCATCGGTTGGCAGAAGTAATCTAATATTAATCAAGACGTCCGTTATATGGAATATATTGAAAATTGAAAGTTACAGATTATAAAAATACTGAAAACTGTACAATTGAGATGTATTCTTCCATTTCCAGAAATTTCATAAGACAACTTTGTTGCAATTGAAGACGCGTATTCTCATGCAAATTTAAATCTGGAGATGGGACAAAAATGTCCCGTCCCTTCACCTGTAAGGAGATGCTCGCTGCGGTGGCGGGGAGCGCAAGGCCAGCGTGCCCAAGGTGGAGGGAATGAAAACGATCGTCATTAGCAGGATACCATTCTTCAGTCCGATCCCCACGAGTAAGAAGTGCGTGAGTGCCGGCACGATCGTGAAGCCGATGGAAGCGGCTATGTTCTTCAGCGTCAGCACCAACGGCAACTTGACCCTGAAGTGCTTTCGCAGCATGGTCTCGCTCTCTACGATCACGAAACTTGCTCCTACGCCCATCACCGCCCCGGCGCTCAAACTGGCCAGATACGCGCCCGCTCCACCGGTCGCTAGGTATCCGGAAGCTATAACACCCGTGGTAAGGAGGGTAACGCCGATCAAACCGACCAGTCGTGGTATTGGTGCCAGATCTGTGATCGTTTTGGTCCATGGATCTAAAAGATCGCGAGCGGGAATAGAGTCGAGATATTGATGAACCGTACGTCAAATAAGTACCTGCCAGACTCCAAAAGGCGACAAACAATATCGGCGTCAAGGTGATCTTTGCGCTCCACAAGTCAAAAAGGAATAATGCGTTATTCGTCGTTAAATAACCCAGCACTATGCCGTACATCGACAAGACGCTAGGCACGGTTATCTATATGTAAGTTTTATATACAACTTGTAAAACTAGTTCATATATACTAGTATTTATATATTATATTCGCATTTTATAAAAATATTTTAATGTTTTCAATGTATCGTGATTTAATAGACGTGTTATACAGGGTGTCAAGAAATATAGGCACAATAATATCAAAGAATCTGTACTCACCCACCGAAACAATTACAATTACGCAATTACTTGGATTTACATATCGTATGTAACAATTGTGAAAGATTATATACATTCCTCGTATCCGGCGAATTTATGTCGCAAACACACCTGGAACAAAGTTATATTATATTCCCCAATGTTTTTGGAGCATTTTATAACGCGTCGTCGCTTGTGCGCATGAACAAAGAGAAGAGATAACAATATCCTTCGATGATAAATTGAGCATATATCTCTGATACCCTGTATCGCATCGAATATTACTCACATTTCTGTTTTTATTAATTAACTTTATCTAATTGCTTTTATAACTTTATAACAAAGAATGGTAAGAGCTGCTTTTGATATATGAATGAATATAGAATTATGGCATTTATTGTTTAAGTAGAAACACAACTTTCGTGATGACTAAAGTACACTCATTGATTAAATCAAACCTGGATGAAGGCAACACCGATGAGAACGATCCACGAATAGCCACCATCTGGAGCCGTCGGTCCTAGCTCTGGGAATGAACTGACAACTTCGTCGAGACGAAGTCGCCCGACGAGCGACATATTTTTCTGATTGCGTTCGCACTAGACAACAAGCAATACTCGATGCAAACTCGTGTGAAGAACGATATAATAATAAAAACGTAATGAACTCTCAAACACGGCACTCTTTGTCGTTTCGAACAGGTTGTCATTAAAGCAGCGTAAATTACATTCTATACGGTATCTAATCTTAACTAAGGTGTCGACCGATAGTGATAAGAAGGTAAAATCGTGTGCGTTACACTTACGGGAGCTTAACTCTCACGCACATTTCTAGAATTTAATTCGCGCTAATCTGTTATTTGTAACAAAAATTTATCTACAAACATGATATAAAAATCTGCTATGAAATGCTGAAAAAATAGTTTCAAGAGAGAAAGAGAGAGAGAATCGTAATAAATTATGTTTATTTATAAACAGGTTATACATTGTAAAATTAAGTCGGATGTTACGATATTAATTACAATTTTTTTATAATATGGAGCTCGGTGATTTTGTGTAATATCTGAAAATACATCATTTGATTTTTCGCATGCGTCAAACACCATAACACACGAATTGCTTAATTTAACGGTATCAACATGACGTGATACCGTTATGACTATAAACATTTTACAAAGTTTTACGCGCAAAAAATACGATATCTTTAACTTCATTGTTTTTAATATCGGAATTAATTAAACGAGATCGCGAGTTTGTCTCTTCACAGAATGAAAATGTTTCATTCCAAGTACAATTTTTCCCTTCATACATCTTCGCGAACATCACCGTTCGCTATCGAAGTATATCTCACTCTCTTGCTGACTGAATCGAACACCGGCTCGATCTTCTTCTGAAGTTTCGTCCGTTGCAGATAGACCAGAGCGCATACCAGGGCGATGAGTACCATCGAGAGGAAGCAAAGTAGCACCGTTGTTCCTCGTCGGGCGGAAGCTAGTAATTTCGGTGCGCAATTCTTCGTTTCGTGAAAGTCGTGACTTACATTTCCTAATAATAGCAGAAGAATGTAAATTTTAATCTTCATATAAAACGAAAAAAAATGTAATATTCAAGAATACCTTCATAACACTGTAAGCTGGCTTTGTTTCGAAGGAACACTCTCGTCTTTTTCATCCATTTGATGAATGGATTGAGCCTGCAGGAACACTCGAAAGGATTGCCGGCAAAGTCTACGGTCACAGACCGATCGTGTTTAGCGAGATTGTCCATGACATGGAGATCGCGCTCGAGAACTTTCGTGAATTTATTTCGCCGAAGATCCAGGAAGCGCAGATTGTGCAGGCATGAGAGATTAAAGTGAAGCGCGCTCAGCGCGTTATCGCCAAGATGGAGATCCAGGAGATTCGGTAGATCGCAGAACACGTTGGCGTCCCGAAACTCCGAGATTTCGTTTTGCTCCAAGTGAAGTTTTATTAGTTTCGTGAGATTACTAAAAAAAGTAAAGATTAGAAAAAAACGTTACATTTTTCTTTCAGAACCAAGCGAGAACTTGAGAGAGAGAGAGAGAGAGAGTGACGCGTTCACCTGTTGACGAAAATATCGTGAAGCGTCGACGCCAAATTCCTCGGTGGACCGTCCTCGAAAGCGTCGGTCAAATGAAGCTCCAGAAGAGAGACGAAGTTGGAGAACACTCTAGGATGACTTCTCGCGGGATCGAACGAAAGTTCATTGAAGTCGAGTATGAGACGCTCCACGTGTTGCACGTGATGATAGGTCTTGCCGCGAATTTCGCGTATCTTGTTGTTCGACATGTCGATCACTTTCAGATACGGTAAGCTATCTAGAGTGCCGAACACATTCCACGGCAGTTCCTGCAGTTCGTTTCCCGTAAAGATGAGCACCTGATAAGTCGAAAGAAATGAATAGTGTTATGCCACGTATGTAGAGTATCGCATCTCCTTAATCTTATCTAGTGACGCACTTGCGTGTCGTTGGGAAGATGCGCCAGCGGGGAAGTGTCGTAGAATCCTGCGTTTGTACAATTCACGACGTACTGATGATGGCCATCGTAGCATGTTTTCATACAGTGACAAAGACCTTTGAAGGCCGGGCCGCACCTGAGTTTGGATGTCTCCGACGTCTCCAGAGAGTGAAAATTCGGGTCGTTGCAGTCATTGATCGATCCAGCGATCGATGCAAATATAAGTACAAGTGTTGAAGAAAGAACAATAGTCTTCATCGTGGCTGTTGACGATGATGTTGACGATGATTTCACGGAGCCTCACAGATTCGAAGCAATTTCGAACTTACATTTACGATCGTACATCCGATCGCTGAATGTGCCGCTCGAGATTTATCAGTCGGGAAGAGTTTCGTGCATCACGCTCTTTATCTAGATTTATATTGATAGATACGCAATCGTCAAATTAGCTATTTTCAAAGACTAGAAGAAGAAGGATTAAAAGATTAGAGACAAAGAAGGGAGATAGAAAGGGCCCTTTGTTATACATCAATCGATACAAGCAAGCAATTCTAATCGTTTCGTGTTTGAACTCAATAGTTCGAAAATTTAAACAGAGAGAATTAAATCATAAATTTACGCGATTGCACTCTGATACGAAGCGTTACACCGTCGTATCTATCGACAATTTAAAATCTCAGTTTTGAAGTAGGTCGCTCAATATCGTATCTTCGACTCGGAAAAAATATGTTAAACTGGCTCACCCACGCGATGTCGAGCAAAAAGAAAATTCTAAATGCCTGGACTCTTTTGAATATTATACAAATATTATACAAATATTATACAAATACGACGAAATCATACACGCGGTTACATAGCGTGATATGTGACCGTGGCACGGTTACACTTGGTAGCGTTGGCATTGACAAAAAGCACATTAAAATTACGCCTCCGATTGATAATTACAAACGAAGGCAGATGTAAAAAGCAAATGGCTTCGATCGACTTTATCTTTCGAGTATTCAAATAAAAATAATGGCTTTTTCTCTTTCAGTAATATATTCTTAATTAATTAAAACGCGGAAAAATCTTGAGTTTGTATCATTTTATTAAAAAAAATTGCTTTAATATAATCAGCCAAATACGTTTATTGTTCGATATCTTTATTATTTATTAGATTACACGAGCGTAAATTTCAACATTCATCGAGATTGAGTCGTAGAAAATTTTTATCAAAAGATCTCACTTATTATTCCTCTCGCATGTCAAGAGAAAAAAGAAACTCGAAGATTCCCGTACGCCTTTCGTCCGAAATAGGGAGTGCACCGTCGAAACTGTATGTTTGACGTTGTTGCGAAAGAGAGAAAGAGAGATCTCTGTCCTGTGAACAAACTCCAATCGAAAGCACGCACCTTGTTTCGGTAATTTGCACCAAAGATTTCGGAGTTGAGGAAAGAAAGATCGTCGTCCCACGCCAAGCACGGGAGCTTAGGAAGCAGCGAAACGCGGTGCACGAAGAGCGGCGGACTCTCGAATAAGAGGAAGGACAGGAAGCGGACGCTCCTGTTCTCCGCACCACGACGGACCGCGCAACATTGCTCGGCCGTGCTTCATCCCGACCGCACCTGCAGTCCCGCTCCCTCCTGGGCCCCTTGCGGGCCCTCAGGTACATGGAAACCGGCCCCCTCCACGTTCCATTACTTCTCGTTCCCTCCGCTTTCTCACTCTCCTTGTGTGATCACCTTCTTCCGATCTTTCCTTTCTTCTTTTTCCTTCTCACAATCGCTCGCTCGCTTCGTTCGTTCCGCTTTGAGCTCATCGTTATTAACGTCTTGCAATGTGTTCACCGGATAAGGATTCACGATTAAAAGTGTGTAAAATACTTATGCTTTATACAGTTGACACTACGAACACTCATTGTGTTCGTAGTGTCAACTGTATAAAGCATAAGTATTTTGTGATGGATTATATTCTTGACAATATTTCTAAAAAAATTCAAATTTACGAAGAAAAGGATAAACTAATAAATCAACAATTAGACCATTAATTTAATCATATTTAAACACTTTCGTAAAGGTAATATCTTTATTTGTAAAGAACTGTGTATATATATATATATATATATATATATATATATATATATATATATATATAAATATAGAAGCAAAAATGGAAGTTTATTCGTGGAATATAATTGTCTCAATTTCACGATGTATAATATAACATTGCGGGAGAGCGCAAGTAAATTTTTTATCAGAAGTTTACGCTTTATTCTTACACACGCAAGTGTAATATAATTTTACACTTATAGATTTTTTATCTTTTATATTAAACGGCAGACAACATTAAATTTAAATGTGTACAAATACAGTTCGCGCATTAAAAAAATATAAACTTGAAAAATAATCAATAGTAAAATTTAACCAGGAATCTGTAAAAAAACAGAAATTTTTGTAGATATATGCGTGCGTACGTGTATTTGTGCACATGTGTGCGTGTATTAATACAGAATCGAAAGAGTATTGTACGATTTTTACTCAAAATACGTATTGCTGTTACACGCCGTTTTGTATTTTTTTTTACATACAAACAACAATTACATTTTGTGTAAAAATTTCTTTACATAACATCAATGATTTCGTTGCCTACTATAAAATTATTTATGTTTTATTAAACGGCGAATATATATCTCGAATCACGATTTAACAATTCATTTGATTGCGAATTTTAGCAGCCTCTAATTTAATCACCTCTTTAGATTTTCGTTCGCGACAACTATCAAGATGACTAAAGATGTCAAAAACTTAATTTTAAAACGCAAATTTTTCGAGTATTGCTCAATTTCTTATAATCAATGCTCTTGCAAAAATTTTAATTACAATAAAGCGTACATTATACATATAATTATGTAATGTACATCAAACATTGTATAAATATACGACTTTTATAATATACAATGCATTTTTAAATCATTGCATATACTAGTCATATGTTTATTAATATAAATGAAATTAAGGAAAAGCACATGTTATATAGCACATCAAATATGTTACATGCATATTAAATATGATACAAAGATGCGAAGACTATTTAGATTTTGTTACATAATGATACAAAAATATTGATATTGTAATAAAACACGCTGTCTGCAAAGATAGTTTTCGGTACAATAATTTCAGTTGCAATACAATTTATAATTAAAATTGGACACATCACTACTCATTATACAGTAATTTTTCAAAAATTGGCGGTAACGATTATTGGTGTATTTAATATAGAACATATATAAATATAATCGCGTCATTATATATGTATAAAATATAATCGCGTCAATATATGTATAAAAAATAACATATATAAAATATAATATTTCTCTCATAAGACAAAGCAAGTAAATCGATACGTTAATATTAATCGTTTCTATATAGACTAGATACTATAACGATTGCGCTGCAGATTAAAGTACAAGAGCTACGTTGATCATAAGTATGTTAATATTTTTTCATCCATTTTGATTTGCGAGATTAAGCGTCAAAAATATTAACTAATATAAGATATGAGATACTAATATCAGTATGAGATACTAATATCAGTATGAGAATTCTTCTCAGATAATTAAACATTATAATTGATTAAAATTAGTTAAATGAAAACGCAGCTTTTAATTTACTAGCGATAAATGAGATAAAATTAAAACTTATAATTACAATATTGTTTAAAATATTAAACATATATAAGATACATTATAAATGTCAGATACAACAAAATATATGTTGTTTGTCATAGAAATAATATTTCTATAATATACCTCTTATATTATACAATTTTCACTTTAAAATACAATTTTCACTTTAAATATCAACGCAATGCGCTAGTTTGGTTTACTACTTTGGCCCGAAGAAAATCTAGCTGTGTAGGTACCTTGTAAAAGATATACAGATATATATTAAATGCTTATGTATATATAAGTCTTTAAACTGAACAAAAATATATATTTGTATATAATAGAAGCATTCTTTATTCTTTTTTGGCAGTAATCGGCAAAACCGAATATAAAACATTTTCATTAAAACATTAAATTTGCATCAATTAATCTGTGAAATTTTTCTTCTGAAGTATATATATCGATATATGTGTATGTATGTATGTATGTCATATATATATGTGTGTGTGTGTGTGTGTGTGTGTGTGTGTGTGTGTGTGTGTGAGAGAGAGAGATATACAGGTGTATATATAAGATCAAGATGATATTAAAATCCGATAATATCATGAAACTAATGTGACGAATATTAGAAATGTTCAGGAAGCATTTATCTAATCAGACTTTTTCTACAGTCCTGCTGTTTCTCTCAAATCTTTTTTGAATGACTTATATACACATTATATCTCAAATGATTATATTTGCACTAATTTAAATCAATATAAATCTACTTAAATTAGTGTAAATATATTCCATAAATTTTGCCCTAGCTTTTAACCAGTAGCCTCAATTTGTGCATGGATATAATCTTTCTTTGAAATTTATGTACATGTCTCGATAAAGATTGCATATAATTACATGTTTCAATGAAGATACCTGTGTGCAATTTATCTTTATATTTCTTTTAAGATAAATCAACCAAAAATTCGATATACATATTACTCACACTGATATGAGTTATTCAGTATGTCATAAAAATAAATTATAAATCAATCTTGTAAAATATGTATCCAATATATCAAGTTATTTACAAAGAAAAAAAATTATAAAATGGTGCTATTATATTATATATATAAGATCTTGAATTGGTCCCAAAATAATGCGTACCAATTCGCATAAGATGATATATGATACAGTATATAAAATACTTATCCAAAGGGTTTTGTATCAATCGAGAGAATATTTCGGCCATCTGGTATATGACCAAATATAAAAACACAATTTGTAAAGTATTATTAGCATTGGCACGGAAAAGTAAAATTTCGATATTCTCCATACAACATTACTATGGGACATGGGGATTCAGCAAGACAGAGAGATTCTTATACGATAAATTAATTTAAGCTTTATATCTATCCGACGCACCGCCTTCGCAGCAACAAATTAAAGCAAGTATCAAACCAAGGATTTCTACGATTAGAACCAATAACGCTATAATCATAACGTTAGAAGTTTGACCCTTGAGCGTGTCCACCAATTTTTGTGTGCATCCCTGCAATACAATTTTTTATCTCGACTTTATAAGTATTTAATGCACGATGCGCGCGTAAAAAATTATGCAACAAATATAAAATTATTAAAAAGATATAAAATTAAGTGTTACCTCATTGTAGATCGCAGGACTCACAATTCCGGCAATTTTAAGGTTGCGACTCTCATTGCAGGCACTACTGTGTATCTCTTTGCAACATGATTCTGGTACTTTGTACATGTTGTCGGCATCGGCGGAGACGGTCAAACTAATTGGAAGAGAAGGATCCTTGCTGAGGGATCCGTACTTGCTACCGGCCCAATCCGCAGGTCCATTGGCTCCGCAGCATTCGAGACCGGATTGAATCGTGTCCATGATTTGCGTACGACATTCTACCTCGCCATACTCCTTCTGTAAAGATAACGCGACGTCTATTTATACGTTCCTTAATGTACTGTGATTAATTATGTAATCATAAATTAAATAATTACAGGAAAAATTACCTTAACAGTGTTTGACACGGAAGATCTCAACAGTTCATCTAGTCGATCGCAGTTAGTGTAAAGCCAGCCTGCGGAAGCTATTTGCGCGACGATAATGACGAGCATAATGACGAAGAATGTGATTAGACTACACCGAGAGTGCTTAAAAGCACCGTAGCAGCCTAAGAAGGCGACGATGAACATGAGGATACCAGCGGCGAGCAGGATATACAGACCCGCGTCGTAATTGTTGCTTTCTTGAGCGATGGACACCAAGAATGTTTTGTCCGTCAACATCCATGCTGCCAGGGCTATCACCGTTATCGCGATAATCTATAAGATCATCATATATCTTGCTTAATTATAAATTTTTCTAAAAGATATACTCTTATACTCTATACCTCTTTACTCGTACAATTTTATATTTAGAATTTATTTCTGGAAAGCTCGAATTTGCGACGAATTCTTCTATTGAAAGAGCTTTAGTATGTACAAAGAGCACAACTTTTCAGGTACGCGTGGTTTCAGCAGAATGGGAGGAAGACTAACGAGCCACTTTAACGAACCAAACCCAGCACGCGACAGGACAGAAGAGAAGATGCGACATTTACAATGGAACAGTCTGTCCGCCAGATGTGGTGGAGCTTCCATTTAAGCGCGCGAATTTTTATGGGATTTCCTGCGTCGTGTCTTAAAACGTGTTTCACCGGACGTACCGAGTTCGTGTCTCAAAAGAGATGGTTAACATTCAAAGCACCGCGCGCCATTTTCAAGTATTAGTACATTAGTCAATTAGCATGTATAAATGAATATAAATGAAAAATATATGTGTTAATATGGAATCAAATATTTGTGGAACTGACACGACTCTTTCTAAAAAAAGGGAGTTTGGAATTTTTGGAATATTTCAAGAATATTTTTCTCACAAATGAAAATAATATACGATTTCTATCTTTAAAGAGATAAGAGAAATAAATCGCAAAAACATACTAATATACGCAATTTTGAAGAAAACGCGATGTTAAAATTGCTGAATGGGAAATTTCGGTATTTTTATACACGTATCAAATTTCCGCTTGTGCGAAGAAATAAGTGAAAAGAAAGTAAAGAATCTCAGATATTCTCGAAATCGAGCGGTGCAACATCTTGTCAAATATATATTATCTCTTAAATATTTATTTATAATTAATTAAAACTGATAGCGATGCTTTTAGGTCCTCTATTATTGCGAATAATTGAAAACGCGCGGAAAATCTTTATTATTTCTACTTTGAGAGAAAATGTTTACTAACCGCCAACTTTACTAACCGCGATAACTATCAATTTATATATAATGAGACTTACATAAGCATAACTTGAAAAGACTTCCCGTATCCTACTTTTTATTCATCGTAAGTCTATACAGAGTGTCCGGAAAATCACCCGCAGTACTTCGGGAAGTGATTCGGGACCCAAAAAGAACGAAAAAAAGTTATGTAAACATAAGTCCAAAAATAAGTCGTTTCCGAATTATAGCCCTTTTTACGTTAAAAAAATCGTAATTTAATCTACTTGGCATCCCTTTTTTAAAATTTAAAACTTTAAAATTTAAATTTTTGAATTTTAAATTTTAAATTTAAATTTCAAAATTTAAATTTAAATTTTTAAATTTAAATTTAAATTTCAAAATTTAAATTTAAACTTTTAAATTTAAATTTAAATTTCAAAATTTAAATTTAAATTTTTAAATTTAAATCTTAAATTTCAAAATTTAAATTTAAACTTTTAAATTTAAATTTAAATTTTTAAATTTAAATCTTAAATTTCAAAATTTAAATTTAAACTTTTAAATTTAAATTTAAATTTCAAAATTTAAATTTAAATTTTTAAATTTAAATCTTAAATTTCAAAATTTAAATTTTCCGGACACCCTGTATGAGCGAGAGAATTGATGTAAGAGAGCGAAAAACTAAAAGCGATCTGATGAATCAGACGGATTCCAATGAGCTAATATCAGAGTTAATATTCACTGAAGTGACTTAAATCTGAAACGTTTAGATCAACAATCATTTTTCTCTTTTGATTGTCACAATCTCATCGCGATAAATCTGCGACAAAATATCACTTTTGGAATCTGTTTGCGCGAAATCACTTTAATTTCAGGGCTCGTTGTTTTTATAAACTCGACAACAAGTTTTCAAGCAGCTTACAAAATAGCATTACATATATCAAATATAATCGGTACAAGATGCAGTCTAAAGACGTTCTCTTTTGTCGCGATACTCTTAACAAGAGAGATGAAGGAGGAGAAGAGAGGAAACGGGGCCGCGGCGTGGGCCGAAGGTTCGTAGGAGGAACATGTTCGTTCTCTTTGACTACAAAACTATATTTAAACGCACATTTATCCAAGATGAATATTTCGTAATTACACATGTCCGGATATCTTTATATTTGTTCGCGCGCGACAAATGTCTTCGGCTAATAAGAAAACAGAGCTCGTGTCGTTGGCGAGTGGTTAAGTTAATACTTATTCATCTCGTTGAAAATCATATTATCGTTCGATTCGAAGGTCTCTTACATCTCTATTCTTCGATCTACGTTTTATGTACTTTTGGCCTGCACTTTAAGTCATCATCGATATTTCGGTCTCGCGATCGCTCACGTGCATTCGTAATCTTATTCGTAATCTTAATTGCGAAAAGTAAATTCCTTCTTCCTCTTTTTAAAAATAAAATGCTAACGAAATAGATAATAAAATTGATGTTTCTACCACGATGAGAAAAATTCAACACATTATCAGCGTTGCGCTTCATAAAAGTAATATCGAATCAAAACATGAACGAAAGGGTATCAGTGATAAAACGACTGCGAGCTATAACGAAAGCAAAGTTTCGCACGATCTTCGATCAAAATTTAAACGCTCTAATAAGTGAATAAATAATATAAGTATAATTAATAATACAATATTACAATACAAAATAATACAATTTATAAAATAAATTGGAGAAAATCTGCTCTCTTGGAAGAATAAAAAAACGTTCGTCGACTAAACGGTATATCCCGATGAATTAAATCGTCCGCGGGTGGAGGGAAAAGGCGCGTATCGATCTGACAGAGACGCGAAGGGAGACTCACCAAAAATACAAAGCTCACGACCATCAATGCGTACTTGCTGAAGTTGTAGCAAAACGTTCCCATTTCGTTTTCTCTTCACTTCTGTAAATTCTCAAGTAGCGAAGGATGAAAGGAAGAAAGGACGAGGTGATGCGACGCGATTCGCGCGTCGATGCCAAGTGCCAGAGGGAGATCTCGACGTTACGAGATGTATCTGCGAGCGAAGGGACGCGTTCCTCCTCCGCAAATGTCTTCTCGTAGATAGATGCGTTCCGCTTCTGACGTTTCTTCGTGTCGACGATGAAGCAGCGCGATGTTACCGATATCTACGCGATTGTTTCTTTTCCACAAATATAAATCACACGACGCACGCAAAATTTTAGCAGCTACAAACGATCGCCAAACATCGAAGCAGACGCCAGATTGTCACTGAATGGAACGACTGTTGAGCGCTGTTGGCGTTTGCCACGGATAAAAGAGCTCGCTAGATGGGCGCGCGCGGAAACAAACATAAGAACATTAATTATGCTGTAATGTTGATACGAAAAACATGCGAAATTCAATACCGCGAGAAATATCCAATTACGGGACGATAATCGAGAGAAGAAGCCAGGAATCGATAATTATGTAACAAGAGTTTGAGACACGTGCGGTAAACAGTAATTACTCGCTTGTCGATCTAACGCAACAAGGAACGTTTCCAATATGATTTGAAATTTTCATTGCGAAGCAGGCTTAATGTATCGCGAATAGCGACAACGCTCGATCCATCATTTCTTCTCTCTGTCTCTCTTTCTCTTCCCCTCCTCTTTCTCTCTGTCGCGTGGTCCGGAGTAGCACGAATTTTCGGGGTTCCGGAAGAAACGTGGTAATTTCGGGCGTTTTATCGGGGACGATCGTATCGTCAATTGTACGCGTGTCGCGTGTCGTTTTGTAGTGTCGCGCGGAATCATAAATTGGCGGGAGCGCGCGACGATGATTTTCGCGCCGTGCCGGCTTTCGGTCGAGTCGCGCGACACGATTCCTCCATGTAACCCGCTGTAACCACGTGCTTTGAATATCCTGTCGGCCGTTACAGTCGACTCGCTCTCGCTCTCGCGCGCCAGGAAGCGTTTTCTTCGCGACGCGACTCGGCGCGTCCGACGTTTTCGATTTCACGGACTCGCCTTTCTCGGCCGACGATTAAGATCGCCGCTGTTACACGAAACACGCAATTATTTTGCGCAGCGAGCGCGACAGGGGACCGTGAACGTTTCGTCGCGTCGAATAAAGAAAGGTATGCCGGAATGATCGAATTCGTGGACGGCTGGTTTTTTGGCCATACCCTGGGCGAAGGAGCCTACGGCGAGTAAGCGTCTTTTTGCTTTGCTCCATAATTTTTATATTTGTATAGTTTTTCGACGTATATGTTTGCTCGATTCTCGAATGATCCATTGTTCTCATTGTTTGAATTAGATGGAATATTCGTGTGATTGTTATTAATGAGAAGTTTTATTCAATTTAATGTCGCTTTTTTTCCTCTGAATTTTTTTATAAACAAGAATTTATATATATTTAATTAGAGGAATGTATTATTTATGTAATAATAAAATATTGTGCGTATAATTACAATTTATCCCATGTGACTAATTGCAGGGTCAGACTAGTTGTAAACAAATCTACAGGCGAAGTTGTCGCTATGAAAATGATTGACATAGAGAAACATCAAGATGCGAGTCAAACAGTTCGTAAGGAAACTGCTATTCATCGTATGTTGTCGCATCCTAATATAATACAATACTTTGGGAAGCGCAGTGAGCCTAACATGGAATATATATTTTTACAATATGCCTCGGGTGGAGAGTTATTTGACAGAATTGGTAAGATTAATTAAAAATTGATAATGTAAAATAAACAATATACGAGCCATTTCATGAAATATTTTAGAATATTAAAATGTATATAAAAAATTTAATATAATCTTTACAGAACCTGATATCGGTATGCCAGTATGGGAAGCGCAAAAGTATTTTAGACAATTAATTTCTGGAGTAGAGTATCTACATAGTCGAGGAGTTACGCACAGAGATCTTAAACCAGAGAATTTACTTTTAGACGATAATGACAATTTAAAGATCAGTGACTTTGGATTAGCAACAATATTCAGTATGCAAGGGAAAGAACGTTTATTGGAAAAAAAATGTGGAACATTACCTTATGTTGCACCAGAAGTACTAGTAAGATCGTATCATGCTGAACCTGCAGATGTATGGTCTTGTGGAATCATCCTTGTGGCTTTATTAGCTGGAGGTAAATTTTTTGTACAAAATTATATGAAATATACAGGGGTTTATGAGTAGATAAACTTTAAAAGTGTATTCTATTTGTTTTATATATGAGAGAACAGATCGTATGAATTCAATCTAGAAATGCTTTCATTCTCAATATAAACATTTTATATTTACTATGGATTTTTGACAAGAGTGTTTATCAAATCAAGAATGTTATTTTTTTGTTAAAAATAAATACTAATATAATATAATATAAATATATTAAATATAGTGGGATAAAAAAATTCGTTATTTTTTAAATATCCTGTATAAAAAGAAAACACAGGTTATTTATGATTATATTGTTCTTCAGTCTCTAAATTTATTATACGCAATTATATGTTGATTTATTCTGATAAAACTATCCAAGTTGGAATTGGTTACTATTATTTTACATTTAAAGAAATAAATAATTGTGTGTAACATAAAAGTCAATGTGTTAATCTTTTAATTTTACATCTATTAAAATATCTAACATCTAACTTACATTTCTCAGTTTTTAACTGGTCCATGTCTGAAATATAGAACTGCCGTGGGATCAACCCTTGGCAGAGTGTCCTGAATATGTTGCATGGAAAGAACGGAAATATATGTCTCTTACACCATGGAAGAAATTGGACAATTCGTCATTATCGTTAATTAGAAAAATTCTTGTGGATTCACCATCAATGAGATACAAAATATCAGACATTAAACACCATAGATGGTTTGTCACGAGCTTTGTTAAAGGTAGCTTTTTAGATTGATACTCTTAGAAAAACATTCAGAATATAGTTATATAAAATAATTTTAGCATAACGGTATTTTGTTAATACTTGCAGAAGATTAACATTAATTTATAGAAACCGCAGGATAGTGTTTACTTAGTCAGGTACTGAGTGACTCTGAGTATTAATAAAATTACTCAAAGTAACTTGGTACCTAATTTAGTGGATACTGTATGCAACGAATTCTTATTGCTTCTTTTCTGCGTAAGTTACTTTATGTTAATTAAATAGGTGCACACAAACATAGAAAGAATATAATATGGGGAGTTTTATCATCAATGAAGCTCTTGCCTTTTCTTTGGTAATACAGCTCTATGAGTTTAATCAAGCATCATAAAGCTAGATTACCAAAGCAGAGAGCATTGGCATACTCCTAGACTGATATGTGAAACTAGTCAAGTTTTATGTGTAGAATAATATAAGAATTTAATAATTCTATGCGATTTTTTAGTAGATATATTTCCTATGATATTGAAAATAAAATATTCGCAATTTATAGGTGATGAGGTAGATGCACGAAGTCACTTGAATCTAGCATCTACAGAGGACGAAAGTTTAAGAAATGTTTGCTTGTCACAACCTGAATTCCCTCGAACGGATAATTGTAATACAATTCAATTCAATTTAGATGAGCGGCCAGCGTTTTCATTTTCTCAACCTGCTCATATGGAAGATCTTTTATTATGTACGCAATTACAAGCACTTACACAGCCCAGTCAGGTACAACACGCTTTACTAAATAATGTATCACGTTATGTATTACAATAAAGTAGAATATAAAATAATACCACATAATATATCGCAAAAAATAGAGTATAAAATAATCCTATAATATTATATTTTACTTGCAGCAAAATTCTTTCCAAAGATTAGTCCGCCGAATGACTAGATTCTTTGTTAAGATAGAATGTGAGGATATTATAAAGAGGCTAATAAGATATTGCGAGAAGGAAAATTATGTTTATCGCCTTAACGAATTTGGTGTGGTAAGTGATATAAAGAGAGTGCAAAAGTAAATTTAATTTATCAAAGAAACAGAAGATAATAATATGGTTATATATTTGTAGCTCACAATATCAACGATAGATCGGCGAAAAATGCCACTCGTGTTTAAAACAAATTTTATAGAAATGGATGGAAATGTTTTAGTCGATTTCCGCTTGTCTAAAGGATGCGGTTTGGAATTTAAAAGAGTGTTTATTAAGATTAGATACGCAATGGAAGATATTATTGTAAAGAGTTCTGTGGCATGTTCGAAGAACCAGTAGTGGTGATAGATTTATCATAAATATAGGAGCATGTAATAATTTTTGTATTCAATTTTATATATTTTTATAGTAAATTTTTCAGAGATCTTTTTTATGAAATAAACTTTCAGTATTCTTTCCTAAAAATCTATGTATCTTTTGAAAATACAAATTTCTTTATTATGACGGATTTCGTTTATCCGTACGATACAACTGTTTTATCAAATGTTGCTGTACAGAATTATAGGATTTATAACGAGATGTCGTTGGCGTCGTGCCTTATGTCCATAGACTTATATAGTAGACTGGCCCCTACCGTAAGAGGTAGCGTTGAAAGATCCAAAGGAAGACAGAGAGAAGATTCCGGATATCTCTATCCTTCTCTTTTGTCTCGTGGTGGGGACACTGATGGGATGAGTGAAAACGAAGCGAGCATGCACACTGCTTTCTCCTCACTCCTACAGTGTCCTCACCACGAGAAAAAAGAGAAGGACAGAGATACCCGGAATCATCTATCTGTCCTTTAGATCTTTCAACGCTGCCTCTTACGGTAGGGGTCAGTCTATTATATAAGTCTATGCTTGGTCGGTATGCTATGTCCAGAGAGAAACCTGAGAGCGGCCACCTCGCTTTAACGGGTATATTGTCCTAATGCGCTCCCTGACAAAGTGGACGTCAACTTCATCCATTAAAGTCGATAATAATACGTGGTTCGTGTCTGAGCTATGGTTCATGTCCAAGCTATGGAGTGACCCCAAAAGTGATACTCCCTCTATGGACATTCAAAACATGGACATGAACTACAAAGTCAAACTCCATGAATGTTCTCAGAGGGTAATATATAATTGCACAATTTCAGATTTTTTGCCGTGCTATGTGCTAAATGCCGGTAGCACCAGTGCTATATAACAATTAAATACTTATGTGTGTAAATTGATAATAAATAAATTATTCAATCGCGACAGATACTGTAATATTCAAAGATGAAATAAATATTTTTCAAAATAAATAGGTAAATAATACGGCTCTATGTATTTATCAACATGATAATTAAGTAAAGAGCATTAAGAGCCCACAAAACGCGGATGGCAATGCGTAAATTATTTCGAACATTAAATGTTCGCGAAATTTTTTTTTTTTTTTAAATGCGTTATTAGGAGAACATGATTTGTAAAGAGGTCATCAACGCATCTTCGACCTCCTCGCAAAATATATTCTCCTGATAATATAAAATAATAAGAAACGAATTTTCGAAAATTTTCACGCTTGCGTTATTAGGAGAACATGATTTGTAAAGAGGTCATCAACGCATCTTCGACCTCCTCGCAAAATATATTCTCCTGATAATATAAAATAATAAGAAACGAATTTTCGAAAATTTTCACGCTTGCGTTATTAGAAGAACATGATTTGTAAAGAGGTCATCAACGCATCATCGACCTCCTCGCAAAATATATTCTCCTGATAATATAAAATAATAAGAAACGAATTTTCGAAAATTTTCACGCTTGCGTTATTAGAAGAACATGATTTGTAAAGAGGTCATCAACGCATCATCGATCTCCTCGCAAAATATATTCTCCTGATAATATAAAATAATAAGAAACGAATTTTCGAAAATTTTCACGCTTGCGTTATTAGGAGAACATGATTTGTAAAGAGGTCATCAACGCATCATCGACCTCCTCGCAAAATATATTCTCCTGATAATATAAAATAATAAGAAACGAATTATCGAAAATTTTCACGCTTGCGTTATTAGGAGAACATGATTTGGAAAGAGGTTATCAACGCATCATCGACCTCCTCGCACAATATATTCTCCTGATCATATAAATTATAAGAAACGAATTTTCGAAAATTTACACGTTTGCATTATTAGGAGAACAGGATTTCTAAAGAGGTCATCAACGCATCATCGACCTCCTCGCACAATATATTCTCCTGATAATATAAATTATAAGAAACGAATTTTCGAAAATTTTCGCGCTTGCGTTATTAGGAGAACATGATTTGTAAAAAGATCATCAACGCATCATCGACCCCCTCGCAAAATATATTCTCCTGATAATATAAAATAATAAGAAACGAATTTTCGAAAATTTTCACGCTTGCGTTATTAGGAGAAAATGATTTGTAAAGAGGTCATCAACGCATCATCGACCTCCTCGCAAAATATATTCTTCTGATAATATAAAATAATAAGAAACGAATTTTCTAAAATTTTCACGCTTGCGTTATTAGGAGAACAGGATTTGTAAAGAGGTCATCAACGCATCATCGACCTCCTCGCAAAATATATTCTCCTGATAATATAAATTATAAGAAACGAATTTTCGAAAATTTTCGCGCTTGCGTTATTAGGAGAACATGATTTGTAAAGAGGTCATCAACGCATCATCGACCTCCTCGCAAAATATATTCTCTTGATAATATAAATTATAAGAAACGAATTTTCGAAATATTTCACGTTTGCGTTATTAGGAGAACATGACTTGTAAAGAGGTCATCAACGCATCATCGACCTCTTCGCACAATATATTCTCCTGATAATATAAAATAATAAGAAACGAATTTTCGAAAATTTTCACGCTTGCGTTATTAGGAGAACATGATTTGTAAAGAGGTCATCAACGCATCATCGACCTCCTCGCAAAATATATTCTCCGGATAATATAAAATAATAAGAAACGAATTATCGAAAATTTTCACGCTTGCGTTATTAGGAAAACATGATTTGTAAAGAGGTCATCAACGCATCTCCGACCTCCTCGCAAAATATATTCTCCTGATAATATAAAATAATAAGAAACGAATTTTCTAAAATTTTCACGCTTGCGTTATTAGGAGAACATGATTTGTAAAGAGGTCATCAACGCATCATCGACCTCCTCGCAAAATATATTCTCCTGATAATATAAAATAATAAGAAACGAATTTTCTAAAATTTTCACGCTTGCGTTATTAGGAGAACATGATTTGTAAAGAGGTCATCAACGCATCATCGACCTCCTCGCAAAATATATTCTCCTGATAATATAAATTATAAGAAACGAATTTTCGAAAATTTTCGCGCTTGCGTTATTAGGAGAACATGATTTGTAAAGAGGTCATCAACGCATCATCGACCTCCTCGCAAAATATATTCTCTTGATAATATAAATTATAAGAAACGAATTTTCGAAAATTTTCACGTTTGCGTTATTAAAAGAACATGATTTGTAATGAAGTCATCAACGCATCATCGACCTCTTCGCACAATATATTCTCCTGATCATCTAAATTATAAGAAACGAATTTTCGAAAATTTTCGCGCTTGCGTTATTAGGAGAACATGATTTGTAAAAAGATCATCAACGCATCATCGACCTCCTCGCACAATATATTCTCCTGATAATATAAATTATAAGAAACGAATTTTCGAAAATTTTCGCGCTTGCGTTATTAGGAGAACAGGATTTGTAAAAAGATCATCAACGCATCATCGACCCCCTCGCAAAATATATTCTCCTGATAATATAAATTATAAGAAACGATTTTTCGAAAATTTTCGCGCTTGCGTTATTAGGAGAACATGATTTGTAAAGAGGTCATCAACGCATCATCGACCTCCTCGCAAAATATATTCTCTTCATAATATAAATTATAAGAAACGAATTTTCGAAAATTTTCACGCTTGCGTTATTAGGAGAACATGATTTGTAAAGAGGTCATCAACGCATCATCGACCTCCTCGCAAAATATATTCTCTTCATAATATAAATTATAAGAAACGAATTTTCGAAAATTTTCACGTTTGCGTTATTAGGAGAACATGATTTGTAAAGAGGTCATCAACGCATTATCGACCTCCTCGCAAAATATATTCTCCTGATAATATAAATTATAAGAAACGAATTTTCGAAAAATTTCACGTTTGCGTTATTAGGAGAACATGATTTGTAAAGAAGTCATCAACGCATCATCGACCTCTTCGCACAATATATTCTCCTGATCATATAAATTATAAGAAACGAATTTTCGAAAATTTTCGCGCTTGCGTTATTAGGAGAACATGATTTGTAAAGAGGTAATCAACGCATCATCGACATCCTCGCACAATATATTCTCCTGATAATATAAATGATAAGAAACGAATTTTCGAAAATTTTCACGCTTGCGTTATTAGGAGAACATGATTTGTAAAGAGGTCATCAACGCATCATCGACCTCGTCGCAAAATATATTCTCCTGATAATATAAAATAATAAGAAACGAATTTTCTAAAATTTTCACGCTTGCGTTATTAGGAGAACATGATTTGTAAAGAGGTCATCAACGCATCATCGACCTCCTCGCAAAATATATTCTCCTGATAATATAAATTATAAGAAACGAATTTTCGAAAATTGTCGCGCTTGCGTTATTAGGAGAACATGATTTGTAAAGAGGTCATCAACGCATCATCGACCTCCTCGCACAATATATTCTCCTGATAATATAAATTATAAGAAACGATTTTTCGAAAATTTTCGCGCTTGCGTTATTAGGAGAACATGATTTGTAAAGAGGTCATCAACGCATCATCGACCTCCTCGCAAAATATATTCTCCTGATAATATAAAATATAAGAAACGAATTTTCGAAAATTTTCGCGCTTGCGTTATTAGGAGAACATGATTTGTAAAGAGGTCATCAACGCATCATCGAGCTCCTCGCAAAATATATTCTCTTCATAATATAAATTATAAGAAACGAATTTTCGAAAATTTTCACGCTTGCGTTATTAGGAGAACATGATTTGTAAAGAGGTCATCAACGTATCATCGAGCTCCTCGCAAAATATATTCTCTGATAATATAAATTATAAGAAACGAATTTTCGAAAATTTTCACGCTTGCGTTATTAGGAGAACATGATTTGTAAAGAGGTCATCAACGCATCATCGACCTCCTCGCAAAATATATTCTCTTGATAATATAAATTATAAGAAACGAATTTTCGAAAATTTTCACGTTTGCGTTATTAGGAGAACATGATTTGTAAAGAAGTCATCAACGCATCATCGACCTCTTCGCACAATATATTCTCCTGATAATATAAATTATAAGAAACGAATTTTCGAAAATTTTCACGCTTGCGTTATTAGGAGAACATGATTTGTAAAGAGGTCATCAACGCATCATCGACCTCCTCGCACAATATATTCTCCTGATAATATAAATTATAAGAAACGAATTTTCGAAAATTTTCACGCTTGCGTTATTAGGAGAACATGATTTGTAAAGAGATCATCAACGCATCATCGACCTTCTCGCAAAATATATTCTCCTGATAATATAAAATAATAAGAAACGAATTTTCGAAAGTTTTCACGCTTGCGTTATTAGGAGAACATGATTTGTAAAGAGGTCATCAAATCATAATCGACCTACTCGCAAAATATATTCTCCTGATAATATAAGATAATAAGAAACGAATTTTCGAAAATTTTCGCGTTTTCGTTATTAGGAGAACATGATTTGTAAAGAGATCATCATCGCATCATCGATCTCGTCGTGCGTATATGCTTTTATTGTGTTGGTTGTGTAATTTTTGTATTTTTTTATCACGTGTTGTATTTCTTTTTTATTTCTATTTTTAAGTTTTTTTAATTTTATTTTTATATTTTTTTGTTTTGCATTATAATAAACAATCACTATGTCGAGTCAGTGCTCTATAGATAGTTATTATGATAAGTGCGTGTATAGAAATAAAGTAAATAATGTAAGAATGGGAGATTTTCGCATAGGAAACGGCTATTCCGATTTCCAATGCAGAAGGATACAAGATGCAATACATAGATAGGCAATACAAGTATGTTTTTGTGCAATAATTGTCATTATTTTATTAATTTTTTACCTTTTCTGCTCCCAAATTCAATACATATTATTTGTTAGTTTATTATTTCATAAAATAAAAATAAAAAAAACGACAGCAGGGAGATTCGAACTTACTTGCACTGCTACGCGGTATTATGAAGGAGCACTTTATCGAATTGATCATAACCAACACGCCTGACATAAAAAAATTTTTTTTTACCAAACATTCGGTATACCAATTGCTATGGCAGCTTGAAGTAAGCATGTAATCGTAATTTTCATAATGTGTTGTATTTTTGTTACAGGACATACAAAGTTGGAAAACTTGTCTGCCAATACCCTTAAAAAATTAGGATTATGTGAAGATCATTTCGTTATTACATCATAACGAAGAACGTGAAAGTGCGACGAATGAAAGAGAAAAGCAAAATCGTAAGCTCGTCGCGTGGCAGTCGCGTGGTCTGTCATTGATGAGACAAAAACAGAACGATGAATTATCGATTCTTATCCGACTGTCCATCTCTGAATAGTTCGGACATGAACCCATATCATAGACACAAACCATGTTTCGTTACCGAGTGTAATGGACATAGTTCACATCCACTTTGTCAGACGGCGCGTCAAGCATCGAGAAATGTGCCCGTCGAGGCTGGTGGCCGCTCTCAGGTTTCTCTCTGCTATGTCGGTCGTCACTTTACAAGAGCCGAAGAGACTGAACGAATACCGAGATGTCGTTGGCGTCCTGCCTTGTGTCGGTCGTCGCTTTACAAGAGAATGAAGTGGGAATGCGGGATATATGATACACATGTACAGTTACAGTGTTCAGTTGCTCGAGTCTGTAATTAACGGTTCGTTTATCATCGAGTGCAAGGCGCGCAATAGTGTAACCGGTAATTCACGCGAGTATATTGGCACATGCTCTGGACCGTGTGACATATTGTTCCGCAAAGTGTAGCCGAGTTATTGAACGAGAATCAGAATGGTGACGATAAACTCGGATCTACGACGTGAACGCGAAAGATGCAGCTTCAATCCCATGGAGCTTACGCACTTCTGGGATGGCGATTCGAAGAAAACGTCGCAGCGGCGAGAGCGAGGTACGTCGCTTTGTTGATTGAACGAGATTCGCGCATCGTACGTTTCCGGTGACTTTCGCGTGTCCGAAAATCATTCCCGCGTTTTCTTTTCCATAGTTGCAGCGATCGCGCGCGCGACTATTCAGATTAGAGATTGTCCGAGTGATTAAACGAGAAAAGAGAGATAGAACATTTTATTTACACGGGCAAACATTGCGCAAGCTCTTATCGGTTTCCTCTCACTGTCTTTCTCTTTATCTCTCTTTTGCTTTATCTCTCGTTACTCGATAAAACGGTGGACGTTAGATTTAATTGTCTTATCGAAGAAAATTATCGCAAAGTTGGTGTTCTGCCAACAAAGTTGTACTATTGTCCGTTATGTCAAGAATAAGAACACGTATAATTTTCTAGCGCGATATACGATATAATCATAATCACTTGACATTAATCGAAAATAATGAGTAGCAAGATCTTTAATGCAAATTGTTGAGAATTAACAATTGCGTTCAAAGAAAAGCATGTATAAACAGCTATATAAACGTTAGAATAAAAACAGGCGCATATAATTTTTTACCGCACATACACTCATATGCATTACATGCATTTCCGCGTATTCGAGTGAGACGTTAAGACCTTTGCACGTACAAAAACTTTAGTTGTAATGTCGTGAAAAAACTGATAAATCATAATCGAGTATTCTTCCTGCGATAAAAGAATAATCAACTATGATTGGTCAGTTTTCTTACGGTTACGACTAAAATTTTTGTACGTGCAAAGGCCTTTAAGAAGAGATTAAAATGCAGAAGCTGCGACAAGAGAAATTAAAAAAAAATTGTTTCTTTTTCTACAGAATATGATCTGAATACGTCATTTTCAATTTATATTTCACGTTATAGTCTCTCGATAATAATATTGATTTAACAGTTTTTGCAACGGAATGAAAAATAATAATGTTATCGCTTTAAAAAAAATTATTTGGATGCAATATATGTTATTACAAGTGTTCTGTCTGACAATGAGAGATATGTATGATAAGCGCGATTAATGAATTTTGTTTAGAAAAAAAACATTTGCATCAGCAAGATTCTTGCTAATTCGTTATTACAAAAATTTTCTGCATAATTGTGCACGCGTCTTTTTTATTATAGTCATTCCACTCAACAAATGTAAACATAACAATTTAAATAATCTTTCTGTAGCGCGTACTACATCAGTTAAAGAGAATAAACTCATCACACTTGGACTTACTCAATTTATTTTGTAATACTTGAGAGGCCGGATCCCTCACCGCAGTTAAATAGAATTTGACGTCAGAGATGAAAAAATCACATAAATTCTCTTCTTGTAAAATATATTAAAATAATTAAATTCACAGTTTAATAAATAGCTGAAAATCTTAATCGATCAGACTGCTAAATGTAAAATAAATTTAAATGTAAAATACTTGTACAGATTAAATATGTGCATTTGCGAAGTATTTAACTGATTATTCATGCCAATCATATTAATTATATAAAAACACACACACACACACACACACACACACACACACACATATATATATATATATATATATTATTTATAAAATTACTATCAATAATTAATTGCGAGTACTATAATCATATAATATACATATACAAAATAATCGTTAATGACAAAAAAATGTGTTTATGTGATGTATTTTATTATATCATCTGTACTTTGGAATATGATAATGATAATAGAGACTGATTTAACTTGATGTATTTTTTTGCGAGAGCAAATCTATTAATTATGATTTAATTATGATTAATTATGATTTAATAATTATTATGATAATCATAGTTATTATGATTTCCCGCTCTCATCATTTGATATAGAGGTAATAGGAGCTCTGCAGTCATATTCTACATAATCGATGGATTTTGGTATCATATTTTTTTGCCTCATATATTGCTATATATTTTATAGATGAATATTTTGTAATGATAGTAATTTCTTTTACTAGTTTGATAATGAATATTTTTTAATGATAGTTTTCTAGATATAATGTGTTGTTTCTTATTATGATAGAATTATAATTATGATAGAAATTTCTTTTACTAGTTTGATAATCAACGTGTGAAACATATTGAAATTTGTTGCTATATAAAATTAGTAAAATCCTCTATATATATTTTTTCTTTATATATTATATATATTTTGTGAAATAATGTAAATATATAAATCACATACACACACACTCATATATATATATATATATATATATATATATATATTATTTATAAAATTACTATCAATAATTAATCGTGAGTGCTATAATCATATAATATACATATAATTGATCATACTACAATATGTCATATATCTTCCAATGATACATGATAAAACATGTTATTTATAGTATTGTGCTAAATTATCGTAATTATATGCATCTTTTATTTTAATGTGTTCATCATTTTGTGTTATATTATATGAGCATATGTATATAAGCGGCTCGCTATCTTTTAGATTTAAATTGCTGATTTTGTATTGAAGACACGTATCTTTGTCTTAAGCTCGCATTTAAAACTGATAGCCGTTACAAATATATGGAATAGTAAATTTTGTTACGATTATATTTAATCCAAAGTAAGATGTCTCATCTATTTATAAAAATAGATGTCTTAGCTAGTTTTTCGCCTTATTAATTCGATTTTGTAATTAACATATTTAATTAGTTACTGTGAATTATTGTTAATAATGACGCGAATTGAGATATGCGCCAATGACTTGCGTAAACATCGTTATTCTGCAAATATTGAAAACAACTAAATTACATCAATAGCACATTTTTTGTTAACTAACAATTATTTCAAATACTTTGACAAAAGTGAGATAAACTTTCAATATCGAAAAATCGAAAGTGTGTGTCAAATGCTTTATTCTAAGATTTCTAATTAAAGCATCTTTAATTATAAATTTAATTCAATTAAAAAAAAATCGCTTGTGTATGACATGTATATAAAAAATAAATCACGCAATGTATCTGTCTGTGGAATAATTTTGCAATTTTATATTAATTTAAAACCATTGCAAACGTATTGATAATATTTGCATATACACATACATCAAATTAGCAAGAATTAGTTACACTACTTTAAAAAAAAAAAAAATCTGAAATAGCGACACAAAAATTCCATCATTTTATCATTCATTTTTTTTAACTTTCAACAAGAGTTACATGTATTATGTATTATAATATTCTAATCACATATACCTTGCATAGGTTATATTTTGCATAACTTATAATTTATATATAATGTTCTAATCTTAATTTTGATTATTTTTTGTATTAATTTATTCAGAAAGTATCAAATCAATTTTGAGTTGTGTAATTCAAGCTAATTATTTGCAGAGAACTTCTTCCTGAGCGATCCGCTGCTCCATGATAGAATTCCTGCAAAATATAAGAGTCACAAAGAAATTTATGAGGAAGCGATAATGAAAGGATGCCGTGTGATACAAAAGGTGCAACAGTTACAGGAGTCGGGAAAAGGCGGCGTGGATGTTTTCTCGTAAGATATTTACACGTATATTAAATAATATAGAGTTCTATTTTATTATTAGAATAGAAAAGAATAGCGTATAATATTAAAGTTTAATGTTTTGTGAAAAAAAAAATTCATTAAATAAAGAATTCATCCACGAGAGAGTCATTCGATAAAAGAATTTGTGGCGTTCTATAGACAAATCTTAGGAGGCATGTTAGGTTCGGCGATACTGAAGGACGGGAATCCGTTGACGCTGCACTACGTCATGTTTATACCGGCTATCATGGGACAGGGCACTGTCGAACAACAAAGTTATTGGATATCTAAAGCTTGGAGTTGTAATATCATCGGTACTTACGCACAGGTATGTTTTTGCAGCCATAAAAATTATGATAGAAGAGAGAGGAATCATTTAAGAATTTTTTTCATAAGAAAAAAATTCTTAAGAATTCATTTAAGAATTTTTTTCATAAGAAAAAAATTCTTAAATGTCAAAATTAAATAAATGTGAAAATGTCAAAATTAATTAGTTTTTTTTATATGTATGGAATGTTTTATATTGATAGTTTCGTATTGATTAGTAGAATATATTAAAAATTATTTTCTTTTGCTATCTTAATTATTAATAAGTGCTCATCTTGTAATTAACTTTACAAGATTTATAGCTACTCATTAATTTAGAGAATACGCATATTTTACCAATCTATCAATATCTTTTACAGTCTATCAAGCGCTTAATGACTATATAAAACAATTTATTTTGATATACGTTGTGAAAAACAAGTTAACATAATTTTTCGTTTTCAATATCTTCAATTTGAATGTATCATTTTGGATGGATCAACCTGTATCATTTTTAATCATAAAATTGTATAATTTTTAATGGAATTTATAATTTTATAGCTTTGTAAAAATTGCTTAATTTAAAAAATATGATCTGTGTATTCTTAGACGGAGCTTGGTCATGGCACGTTTATCCGAGGCTTGGAGACCACAGCGACTTACGATCCCGAAACCAAAGAATTCATATTAAATAGCCCGACTCTGACATCGTACAAATGGTGGCCTGGTGGTTGTAAGTATTTTCTTTCAGATATATTAATCTGCGCTCTTTATGTAGACTCATAGAAGAAAAAATATTTTTAGTGGGTCACACAGCGAATTATGCAATTGTTGTTGCGCAGTTATATACGAAAGGAGAGTGTAGAGGTATCCATCCTTTTATCGTGCAACTCAGAGACGAGTATATTCATGAGCCTTTACCGGGTATGTGTGAATTCGCATACATTTTTTTGTAATGCAAAAGTTATATTAAACAATAATTGGGCTTGAGGAGCTAATATTATGCAATAATGTTAAAATCCGTAAATAAAAATAGACTTAATAACGTTGCAATACATTTAAATTAAGTAACTATTAATAGACTATGCACATTATATGATGAAATGTAAACGTACGTTTCTGTCCTCAACTGGACTCTCTTCAGTACAAATAAATAAATTTTAGGAAAATTAAAACTTAAAAATTACAGTCTTATTTATGGACTTTAACATTATTGCATAATATTAGCTCCTCAAGCCCGATTACTGTTTAATTTATTTAGATAGGAGCCTCTTTTATCAAAAGTTATATATTTTTCTATAGTCTCTCTCTCACTTAAATTGAACATTTTTATAATGAAAAAATTTATTTTAGGTATAAAGATCGGTGAAATTGGCACCAAGTTAGGAATGAATGCAACCAACAACGGCTTTCTCGGTTTTGAAAATGTTAGAATACCGCGCGAGAATATGTTGATGAAAAACTCTCAGGTAACGGACAAAGTAAACCGTCATGATAGAACCTAATAGAAGATCTAATGAAAAAGTTTAATGATCTAATTTTCTCCGCTTTTTAGGTATTGGAAGATGGAACCTATGTGAAAGCACCTAGTGATAAACTCACATATGGTACGATGATGTTCGTTCGAGTGGTATTAGTACGTGATATTTCTAATTACTTGTCGAAGGCGGTCACTATAGCTATTAGATACAGCGCAGTAAGACGACAAAGTCAGATAAAACCCGAGTATGTAAAATGTGATAAAAAATTAACATATTATGTTATATACATATCTTGATACGAAATATGTTATCACATTTCTTTTTATATTATTTACATGTTCAAAAGTCAATTATCAACTCTTATATAATAATTGGCAATACATATATATTCATGTATAACAATGGTATATGTATTCGGAATATTGTGAATTAGTTTTAATTTAAATGTAATATAGATACTTTATTTTATTTTACAATCTGACAACAATCTGAATTTTAAAAGATCTTTTTTTTTATTTTTTTTTGGAAGATATTATAATCATTTGCAATTCACATTTCATAATTAATCTGTTGAAATAATGTTTTGTCAAAAGTTATATATCTTATGGTTCTTGTAAATCATTGAATTATGATTGCATTGAAAACACAAGAACCTTAATGCACAATTTGAATATGCTTTTTAATTTATTTATTTTAGTGAGCCAGAAGCACAGATTATAGATTATGTTACTCAACAATACAAATTATTTCCCAATCTTGCTGCATGTTTCGCATTCCGAATGTGCGCCGATTGGATTTGGGAGATGTATAACAATGTGACAGCTGAGTTAGATCAAGGAGAGTTAGAAAGACTTCCTGAGGTGTGCAGAAATCTTTCTTATATACTATTAAAGAAATACAAGTATTACGTGAAAAATAGTTCCGTATAATAAAAATTGATTTAGGAATTAGATACGTCTCTCGTTTTATATTATTAATGAAAGAAGAAAATTGTTTTTTAGCTACACGCATTGGCATGTTGTCTAAAGGCAGTTGCATCATCAGATGGAGCAACTGGCATCGAGCAATTACGATTGGCGTGTGGTGGACACGGTTACATGGATGCCAGCAATTTACCGGCGACTTATGGTCTTGTAACCGCTGTCTGCACTTATGAAGGTGAAAATACGGTTCTTCTACTTCAAACGGCTAGATATTTAGTGAAAGCCTGGAGACAAGCAGTCGGTGGACAATCATTGCCATCAACAGTAGGATATTTAGCTGTCGTTTCGCGTGGAGTAAAACAGCGTCCTTGGAAAAATACTTTATCCTGTATCGTGGAAGCACATCAAGCTGTTGCGGCAGGGTAAATATTTCATCTACTATTAAAAAAACATTTACACATAGAAGTTTAACATAACATACGTCAGAGCAATTTCATGATCGCGATTTGTAATTTTATTTATAGTAAAATTCGCCTGGCAACGGAAAATATGGATCGCAGAATACGTAGCGGTGCATCACCAGAAGATGCGTGGAATCAAACCAGTATTGAATTAGCACATTGCGCGGAGTCACATTGCCGAACTTTTCTAGTGATGAGATTCGTCGAGACTGTAAGAGGACTGACTGGGATCTCCAAGCAGCTTCATGAAGTTTTAATACAACTTTGCGAATTGTATTCGATATACTGGGTCTTACAACGACTCGGAGACTTTCTGCGAGTCAGTATCATATCCATATTTATTCTTATATTAGATTAAAATTGCTATAATAATTTTATGGATATTATTGCTTGAATATTGCAATATTTTTTGTAATACAACGATCCATTTTATAATTACAGTTTTCCTGTCTGAATAATGAAAATATTCCGGCGCTTCAAACACGCTTCGAAGAAATGCTCGCTGCGATCCGTTCAAATGCTGTGGGTATTGTCGATGGATTTGATATTCGCGACGAGGTCCTCGCATCTGCGCTCGGCGCGTACGACGGAAATGTATATCAGCGTCTCTTTGATGAGGCAATGAAGAGTCCGTTGAATCAGGAGAGTGTGAATCAATCCTATCATAAGTATCTTAAACCTTTTCTTAAAAGTAATTTATAATCAAATATCATGTGTTTATCACATGAGTTAACAGCAATTCTATCTATTCTATGATAATAAATAAATAAATTTGTGTAAGAAAATATTTGCAAACATTTTTAAATACGAGCCAGAATAATTTGCATAATTTTGCATGCAGAATGTATTATATGTCGTGATATCTGGTAATTATATTAGCAAATTTGTAAGGAATAATTTTACGCGTAAAAAATATTCTGGCTTTTTTTATCGTAACAAATCATTGTCAAACAATATATTATATATTTGTGTATGAATATTTTATATATTCTATAGAATTATTGTATTTCATGTTAAAACATTTGTCTTTTAAAAGACGTTTTTATATGACATTTTAACAAAAGCTTTTAAAACATTTGATGCAAATATATTTGTGTATGAATATTTTATATATTCTATAGAATTATTGTATTTCATGTTAAAACATTTGTCTTTTAAAATTATATAATCAGTAATCGATATTAGTGAGAAAATGGTTTCAATATCATATATATATATAAAGTGCTTTATACATTCATAAACTAATTATAAAAGATTGATATTTTTGATAATGATATTTCATTAAGATATTGCACAATATGTAAATTAGGGCATATATGCGCAATATCATTTTTACGAATAGTAAGCTTATTCCGAGACGCATTATTAAAAAGAAAGTCTCTTCCAATTAAATGAGTTTCTTTTGCAATTAAATGCCCAAATATGTATTTACAGATTCACCTTTACGGTGCTCAAATATTGTGGCAATTTAACATGTCTCGAAGATATCAATACATATATTGTAATTTGATATGCAAATAAAATTAAACAATCTCCCTTTGTTATATCTTGGCGTATAGCTCTACAAAAAATTCCTATAAAATCTAAGAATTAAATGGAAGCGAGACGCTCGTATCTCGAAGAAGTTTTCCAATGCATTTCCTTAGACGATACAGTATTTATTTACAGAATAGGAGCGACGACATACATTATTGTTTGTTATTATACTAATATAGTGCAATTATTTCCGTTAATTAAGAATAACGTAATATAAATGCTCGCAACAGCGATAACACATAGGTTTCATACTTGTTAAAAGCTACTCGTGTGTTAGTTTGTCATCGTTACGCAGATAATAGACTTCAAATTTCGGAGCAAAGAAAAGGAACGCGAAAACGCGCGTGAGATTAAGAATATTTTAATGAAAAATCGAAACATGCTTTATCGCAATTGCGAGCGAGTATTGTATATATATATAAGTACATATACATGTATATACGTATTTTGTGGGTTCGTGCATTGACGGAGATATATACACATATATGTAGTATAGATAGGTATCGGGAACAATAGGAAAAGGACGAGGAGCAGGAGGAGGAAGGTGGTGGTTTTGGGACGACGATACTTACACTTAAAAAATAACATTGTTATAATATTATCATTATTATTAAATATTAATTATATATATATATATATATTTACTTTTAAAATTATTTTCATTCGTCCATCTGGCCTATGGGCTTTTTCTTGTCTCTAGCGTTAAACAGACTTCTCATTGCTATAATGATCTTACGGAATTACGTTCTTCTTATAAAATATGTTTTCATTACAATTATTTTTTCCCCACCTTCGCTTAATCGCCTCTCGGACGTTAATTGGCCGCATGGTGAAGCTAGCAAAAGCCGAGGCAAGGGCACACCAAGCGGTCAATTAATTACTATCTAACGAACAATTTCATCTATATCATGTACGATTATTATTACAATAGAGATTACGAGCCCAATTTCTAGGTCTTTCCTCGTTTATTTCGCACGGTTTATTTCAAATGAAATAAAGGATTATCGAGAGGAAAAAAGATGGCAGAGAAGGAAAAGATATTATAGAGCGTATTGTAAAATGTGTTTTTAGAAAGTTGGATCTAGAAAATTGATATAAAATATTGGATGGAATTTATATATATAATCGATTTAATAGAAATTCAAGATATATATAACGAAAATAATATGAGAAAGAATATCGATTTATAATATAATAATCTACGAAAAATATAGAAATATTTGTTTGATAATAATCGATATTAATTTTAACTATCATTATTAATGTAAATCATCATAAATTGATTCCTATAAATCAAAAATTTAAATGCACTAAAACAAATCTCGTGATAGTAAATCGATAAAGTTTTATAAAAATTAGCTCTTTAAATAAAATCTTGATAAACAAATCATCCTTTATATACATAATTAGTACTTTTTAGATTAAAATATAAATGAATAAAATTGTCACACACATGATATGCCAAAGAGAAATTATCCTTTTGTTAAGACCGTGATATATGTTTAATAAAGATAAATCGTCGTGGAACGCGACAAAGTTCGCCGTGGATAAGAGGAGAATCACATTATTCTCGGTAATAAAATAAATAAGGCGTTTAGTAGACTCTATACTCTATATCTTTTTATAGTATCAGCATATTCGTACGTAAGAAGCGCGAATCAGCTGAATAGAAACAAAAAGAGCAAAATTTGCAGGAAGATGGAGGAAACGATTACCATGCAGGATAAGAGTAATGTGCTGTGTGAGGTGAAAATGCAATGTGTGATAATAAGGCGAGTCCGTGAGAGTTTCGTACCAAATCGCTGTTCCTTACGTAGTATATGGCAGTATCGGCATGATATACTTTTAATTACTTCCAACGCATCCAATCTTCCATAGCGGAGTTGGATTCTGCGAAAAGACGACGCTCGTACTGTTGCAAGAAGAGATTCAAGAATATTGATATAGGATATTGTAGAAATTAAAAGAGAGAAAGAGAGAGAAACGATGGAAAAAGGACAAAAAAAGGAATTATCGCAAAAAATAGAGAGAGAGAGAGAGAAGGAGGGAGAGGGGGAACATTAATAAACTTCGCAATGCAGATGGATCGCGTGATGAATACGGCTGAAAAAGTAAAATTTAGATACAAATTTGTATCGCTCTTCGCATGTTCCCTTTCGCTTTCTAACATGACATTATGGCATCATTTTTAATCGTACTAAGGCGTGCGCACTATCATATCGCTCTCGGGGCAGAAGGAACCACGTATCGTGCGTGATTGTGCTTCTCGATCGTAGCATCCATCTTATGGCAATGTAAATTTCTCGTCGTTTGAATAGTTTTGACGACGAGACGAACAAGACGGACGTATCGAAGATTTATCAGCATTGGAACTGCCTTAATAATAAAAATGCATGCTTTATCATATGGGTGGAAGGAGGGTATAGTTCCCATTGTCAATATAATTATTTGGACTCTGAGAGATGTTTCTGCTTATCCAATATTTGAAAATATTTAATGTATTTATGTGTGTGGAAAAAAGATGAAAAATTTTCCATCTTAAAAAGACTCTATATTTTAAAAATTCTACATTTTAAGATTTACGTATTCATCTCGGCAGGAAGTTGAAAACAATCACATGCATGCAAGCACGCATATTTTAAAAATATGACACGATAACTGAGAATTCATTTTATTGCTAAATGCATGGCGATTCATATACAATAGAATGTTAATAAAATTCGACTAAAAGTTTGGCGAATACGCGAATTATCGTGGTGAAACATCGCAACCTACCGTGAGGGGGTTTTAGTATTTATACATGTAATTCTCGAATACGGGATTTACATCAACGAGTTTTATTGGAAACAAATTCAAATTGTGAGTAAATTTATACACGCGTTCAATTACGCGAATTTATCTTACGCCAGAATCATGCCAAAAGTCCTCGCTATAAACGAATATTAAAATAAATAGAAGAAAATGGAAAGGTGTAGAATTGATTATCTTAAAATACATCGATCTCCTTACGTTTCGACATTCTACAGGATACAACGAAACGACATTGAGAGAAGAAGTTATGCGGCGAAAATACGTATAAAATCTTATACAAGTTTCAGAAATAATCGTTATTCTGTAAAGATATGTACAGTATCGGCGACCGACCGACTGATCGGACGTAAATTCCCTATCGCTAAGCAAATTTGCGCAACTTATATAATTCTTAGAAACGTGTGTATGTGTATGTGTGCATCACGACTAAACACTTTTCGTTTACCTCGGAACTTAGACATTGGTCGGTTCGGTCGCGCTATGATTAATGCGTAACGCGTATTCTTAATAATAGGCGCCCTTTTTATTCTCTCCGTAATTGATCGATCGGTCGACGAGTCCCGCCGTCGTTTACGCCTCTATTGAGACGCGAACGCGCGCTAAGAGATATAAATTTTCGTCGAACTCGGTATTAAACGCTCGGTATAAAAAAAAGTAGATATCGTAAATTTGAAATCCAAAAATGAAAGAAGGAACAAGCAATAGCAGCGACGCGGACGAGGTTGCAGCTTAACTCCTCGCCGCTCTTGCTGTCGGAGAGAAATCACGGTGCCGCAACGATCCTTCTTCCCTTCCCTCCTTCCACCGAGAGACAGAATGATTAACGACATAGCAACGGCGTTTATCGCCCACGAATTTTCACGCTCTCAGTTCTGTACATGTATGTATATACGTATACATATACGTAAATATTATATATATATACATATATATACATACATGCATATATATACATACATACATATACACATACACGTATATATTTATACATACATTTCTAAATACGTTTGTAAATGCATCTTGGAATTGGTGCAACCTCGCCGACGATGTCTCGACGGGATATACGGGATACGAGAGCCACAATCTCGTCATTCGCTATTCGTCGCTTCCAATCGCCAATCGGGATGATTACACTCCGAAAAGGATCTTCGGCGGATAGCGAATGCGGTTAAAATGAAGATACAACGAAAAGAAGAGTCTCTGTACAGAGCGCTACAAAGGGCGAATCGGAGCGTTGAAAGCTGAAAAAATTCGGCGTTCGGTGAATGGTCCGTCGGCCGAGAGAGCCGCGAATTCGTCTTGCCTCAAACTCTCTTACTCGCGTGCGCCCTTTTCCTTCGAAAGTACGACGAGAGATACAGCGCGTAAGAAAATACAGTCTCCGAGAATCGAGAGAAGTTCGGGCGACCGAGAAGCGTACGCGCAAACGTCGTCGTCGTCGTCGTCGTCGCGAGCCTAAATGTCAAAAGGGAAGCTCTCCGGAGGAGAATCGTGAAAAATTACCTTCCGAAAGGAAGGGGAACGCAAAGGATATACGGGTACACAGGGTAGGTAGGTAGATGTAGGGATATGTTGTAACGGGTGAGCTACAGCTAAGAGCAAGCGAATATCGCGAATATAAGTGCCGAGGGAGAATCCGCGAGAATCGGCCGACGTTCCGCGAGCGACGTTCCTCGATAAAGCCCCGGCGTGTTGCGGGAGAGTCTATGGGCGCGCGCGCCATGCGGTTCGCCGAAGTAATCGTTTTTTTTTTTTTTCACCATCGACCAGCGGGATTCTGAATGCGGGCGTTGTCGATCGTCGGTGGTCCTTACTCGGCTTGGCATCGTGAGATCGCGAGAGGAATCGGCGAGGTCGTCGTCATCGCGCCGCCGTCGCCTCAAGCGTAAAACTCCCGATTGTGGTGGGGCGCGCCAGGCTTGGGGAAGGCTTGCGCCGCGGGTGATCTCCTCGGCTCGTCCAGGGCGTACGAGCCCTCGTCCTTCTTACGCATCCGGTACACGATAAACATGACCACCAATATCGCGCAGAGCAGGCCCACTACCGCGCCGCCAATCACAGCTGCAAACATGATCGAGATATCATCATACAATGTCTTCTTCTTCTTCCTTTTCTTTTTATGCTCGCGAAGAATAATCTTTGTTCGACGCGTGTAATCTCCAATCGAATCGAGAATCGAGCGGTAGTCGTGACTGGAGAAACCGTTCGGCCACGTCGCGTCTCTCGATGACGAGATACTCATCGAGTGTCGCGTTGAATTTGATGGAAACAAATTCTTGTCACACTTACCGGCCAATACACCTGGCTGCGCGAAGAACGAGCTGGCACGGTCCTCGTGTTTCGGATTCATTATATAGACTTCGTGGATCTCGTCGGTATTGTCGGCGTGATCGTCTTCCGTGCCCGAGGGTTCGATTACGTCGACCTCGTTGGCGGGTCGGTTTACCGCGTCGATAGTCGTCTGGAAATTGGATACGGATCTCTTCAATCACTTTAATCTGTTTAATTCGCGACTGTGTACGGGAGAGGAAGCGCGTGCGCGCTTGTGTCATCGAACAAAAATGTAGTAATCCGTTTCCGAGAACGGGAGGTGTCGTCGCGTCGGCACTCTAATCGGGCAAATTAGATTGCACGCTCGTCCAGGAAACGCAAAGTGTAATATCGTAAAACATCGTAAAAGATATGATATACTAGTGCACGGTAATTTATAAAATAAAATGCAATTATAGTTTTATATTATTATCTACATTCCTTCTCGCAAGGAGAAAAAAAATTACACGCAATCTAGCGATTTGCATTTGTAGCAGATTATATCCGATTATGTGTACGTGAATGTTTGTACATTTCTTTGCGTAAAATGCATGAATAATATATATTCGCATCAAACGTCAAATTTTATTTTTGCAAATTTACTAAAGAAGAGAATGACACGAAAATGCTTTGTAAAGATTTGTATTTGCGATCAACTTTAAGATATTACCTGTTGTTTAGTTTTGGCGTTTGTCTCATCAATAAAGTACGGAGGTCTCGCTTCGGTCGGCTTGCTCGGGATCTCTAGTCCATTATTACCATTAAACTCTGCAACGTAAAGTTACAACGGATACATTAACATTTACATCTCGGATAAATTTGTGTATCAATTTGCACGGCGAAATCCGAAAAATTCGAAATTGTTTTTTTTTTCAACTGGCACATTTACGAAGGCCAAAGATGAATTTCCAATCACTGTGATCGAAAAACGATCCGCATAGCGGTGAAAATACACACGTTGCGTATTTTTCAATTTTTAGAAAAATCTACCGCTGCTATCGCCTTTGTAACCACTACATGACAGTTTATTGATGTATTTCTCAATCGGCATTTTTTTACCAATTAATGTAAAAGATTCGTTAAAAATCTTTAAAACAAACACGCGCATTTTGAAATAAACAATTACTGTTAAAAGAAAGAACTAGCTTGACAAGCATTTAGCGATAAATAAAAATTGTAACCGATATTTTATTTATTTTTTTCCCATCAAAGAATTATTGCTTTGATATCTTTCACAATTGCTATTTATTTATACAGAGATAACGAGCATTGTACCGCGATCGTCGTCTCCGTCCTCGTCATCAGGGCCAAGGCCACTGCCCGAAGCCTCGAGATCGTCGCGATTATCACTGACACCTCGACCAGAGCCTTCCAAGGCGTCCTGATCATCCAAGTACAAATCGTCCGGGAAGGTATTGTAAGTCGATGTCCTCTGCTTGGTATCGGTCTGTTCCTTCTGAAAACCGAAATTATAAGGTGAGATTTAATCAATACACGTCTCTCTCTCCTCTCTCTCTCTCTCTCTCTTTGAATGAATATTAAACCTTGCGGGAGGATCGTCTAGGATATATCTCTCACAGGTCACTGACACGTGGTTCGCTACACCCTTTCCTGCGAAGCTTGAAACTTGACATCGCGTAGAAACGCGACGAAGCTCCGAGCTAACGTAATTAAAGGCACGCGCATATCCTTGCGCGTCCTCCTTGACGCGAGGTCTCTGTGACATGAAAGGGCTCCGGGGTTCCACGGTTCATTAAATTTTAATTTAACTCCACCACGAGGTAAGAGCGATCCCGTTTCCCTCCTCCTCTCTCGCGGTAGCTGCTTCCATGAACGCAGCGCGCTGGATTTACAATCCAGCACCGACGTCGAGCGTTACCGTGCTAATATCGCGTAAGAACGCGGACAAGCGCCCGTAGGCTTGTTGCTCGAAATTTTCCCAGCTCTGGATTGAATTTTATTTTTGGCTCAAAATACGTTTACGACGCGTAGATTACGAATATGCAAGTTTCCAGATGAATCGAGTTACCGTCTAATTTTCGCCCTTGTGAAAATTTTATTTAATTTTCACTCTGATGAAAAATACTTACTTCGACCATTTTCTCTCGAGAACGGTAAATCGAGCCATCTAGAAACTTGCATATTCCTAGTATAATATACGCGTTATAAATTTTACTTGAGCCAAAAATGAAGCTCAATCTCGAGAAAATTTTGGGCAATAGTTGTCCTATGCTATTTCAGATTCAAAGAGAGAAGAATCAAATAAACTCTAGCAGAGAGAAAGCTAGAGAAAGGGGATTCCTCCTTATGAAGAATCCGCGTGGGTGGCGCGAGTTAACGTTGTTCTATTTCTAGTCAGCTTCGTCTCCTTTCTTGCCTAGTACAAAAATAGAGATCGCCTCCTTTACGCCTCTTTCTCGTTTCGACGGTTCTTTCATCGCGTGTTTTTCTGTTAATTGTGCGCGGATAAAACGCCAACTCGACGATACTTGCCGTTTTAATTACACGCCATTATTATTTCATCCGCAGAGCGGCCGATAAAATTGCATGGTCATTAAATTGCGAAGAAACAATCGCTCCATCTCTCTCTCTCTCTCTCTCTCATAGTTTCCTATAACACGTAACAAAGAATACGAGTACGGTTAGCGGATGATTGAGGAGGAAACGACGGAATGACCCACGTTTCCGGTTACGTGATGTCCGCGGAATGCGAAGTAATGCACTGCGAGAAACGTATGGAACGCGTTGATTGACGAGGAAGCGAGATTGCAAACGCCAATATTCCAACTACGCATTGTCTCTAGGAAAATTTCATTTCCTCGAAACGATCGTGCAAGTTTTTCCTCCCTTCCCCTGTCCGTCTCGAATTCCAGAAATATATTACTTTATAAAAACAATATCCTTCTTTTCTTAGATATATAACGCAGAATGTGGAATATATATTAAACGTACGTTTCGCACGACTACAAAGTTTCGTTACATTTCTGTATCGTTTCATCGATCGATATATCGATATATCATGCGATAGAGTCCCGCGTGAACGGTTATAAAAAAAAAAGAGAGTAGTTTTGCAATGAAATATCTAATTATTAGATGAAAAAAGAAATGAAGGTGATAGAGAAAAAAAAAAAAAAGAAAGAAAAAGATGCATTTCTCGCGCGTCACACGACCTTTGCGTCAATAGCCGCGATTGAATGGCGTTATTAACGAATGCGTCCCGTGCGATCGATAGCGCGAAATTCGCTCTCGCGGATTGTATCTCGCCGCGCTCGTCCACCGAAACAGCGATTTCCTCCCTTTCGCTTTTGCACCGAAAGACAATGAACGCCCGATGACCGTCGAAAACGCGCACACCTCGTCAAACGCGTTCCCGTTCTACGCACACGCGACGATCAACCGTACCGTATGTACCGCGACCGGTCGCGTATTCAATACGTCGAAATTCAAACGTGCGCGACACGTCGAAGAGAGGAAATAACCAAATTACGTGACGCTAAACGCTGACGAATCGGCGGATTGTCTCCAACGGCGATTAACCGGGAATATATTTAATTTTACTTTACGTGCTCTCTTTCTCTCGTTATACTTTCTTTATTCGAAATAGAATAAACGTATTATTGTATTGAGAGAAAGAAACGAGAAAATGAAAAGAAGCCACAAAAAGTGCAAATGAAAAGAATAGATTTTGCGAATCTTATTCCCTCTTGATTTTCTACGATTTTTCTCGACATTTTTCTTACTCTTTCTCTTTTTCTCAATCTCTATTTTCGATACGATATTTGACCGTCCACTTTGCCATCCAAGAATGGCAGGGAATCGAAGAGGACGGCAGCGTCAACCGCAATCACACTCTCCGCACATTCAGCACATCGTGACAATCTCTCGAGAAGAATGTCGCGTTGATCGAACGCGTCGCGGAAGCGGATAGAGAGAAATAACTATTATAATAGGTTCGCGCATAAACCGACAACGCACCAGGCAGCCACGCTGGCGCCCAGGAGAAACCCTTATTCGGAAGAACGCCAAGTAGGATAGGTCCTGGACGAATGCCGGATGAGCGTGTTCGTCGCCCGGTGCATCCGCCGATCGATATCGAGAAAATTCAGCCCAGCCCGCGAGCCCTGCGGATGCGACAAGGATCGACCTTAGATTGTCCCCGTCAGCAGAATTTACATGCGACGCGCTCACCGATCGCTCTCGCTGGGCGAAACACTTCGATTTTTCCCGACGCACCCTTTCCTCATCCACCCTTATTACGCCGAGGAAGACGGCGGGAATTGCGCGGGCGCGCGATGTTATCGACCTTCACTTTGGCCTGTTCTGTCGCCGGAAAAAAAGCTCGCCGACCTGTCAATGCGCCTTCACGCGCCTTCACGCACCTGCGACCCGAATTCCTCGAGGTCACCCGGGATGTTCCAGTCGACGGAACGACGTCGCGAAGACACGGGAAGAGGCGATCCCTCGCGCCGACTGTTCGCGCCTACTCGTCAACACGCGAGCCTATCGATGTTACCTCTGTACTTACGCGTCGAGCCGCTTAGGCCGGTGACAGCTGGAGAAGATGCGAGAGTTCCGCGATGGAAAACGGGCAAATTCGGAGGGTGATGCGCGATGGTTTTAGGCCAGGTGGTGACTGCACCGAGGATAGTACGAGTCCGACCCAGCAGACGGCACTGCTCGCGACTGTATATACATGTATGTGTATACATCTCTCTCCCTGCGGTTGTATATACATTTACGCTATACGGGACGCTTCTTCAAATTGGAGCAAGATTCGAGGTGTATTTTTTTTTCCCTTGTAAATTGGAATCTATTTTTTCCTCGCGGAAAACTTGGCCGGACTTTTCGATATGCCTCGCAATTTTATTCCGCAATTATTAAAAAAAAAAAGAGACGCTCTATAGAAAATTTGTAGATAAAAGCTGCAGATAGAGAATCGCGTTTCGTCCCTCTCCTCTTGGTTTACACAAGGTAAACGCGATAAATCCGTCAAAAGCTTCGCTCGCTCGCGAAACGTATTCAATAAGTCATATGATAAGGCGATTCGCGAGCAGGACGGGATATTGAAAATCTACTTGGTCGATGGAGCTTGTTGCGTGTGTGTTTGCTACGAATATACGATCGACGTCCCCGCACACGTTGTCACCTTATTTGAATGGACGGGATTTTTCATATCGAATTCGAATCCGAGGGACTTAAACTTGGTTCGCGTCAATGTGTGTGTTCTCTCTCTCTTTCTCTCTCTCTCTATATATCCCGTGTATCTCTCGTATACTCTTACCGTAGGTTCTTCGTCCTTTTTATTTTATTATTAGTTTATACAACGATGAAGAAAACGATGTCAACGCTCGAGAAAATGGAAAAATCGATCGTTGGGTGGTACATGTAGGGCTTTTCACAATGTGAGCACTCGATGCCGATATACGCGAGCGATATTACATGTAACAACAAAGTAAGAAGCCGGAAAAATGCGCTAAATGAAAGAGACAAGAACCAATTCTATTAATTCCGTCGTCAAACGAGCGATAGCAATTGATGCGCGCAAATTCGCTTTTGCTTGGGGCTTGTCTTATAATTTCTTTCTTTATAAATTCCACGATATTTTATTATCTATATATATATATATTATGTACAAAGTGTTTTGCAAGAAAACCGATAAGTTTTTAAAATAAATTGTAAAGTGTTCATTCTGAGCAAAAAATTCATATACTAATTCATATAAATCAATTCAAATTATATTTATTATGTTTAAATTTATTTATCGAAATATAAAAAATTTATTAATATATTAATATATTAATTTGTGTCTATAACGCTATATCCTGCAACATGGTTCTCTCTCCTGATTTAACTTATCACTTTTGGATTTCTTTTTGTTTGGGAAAATTGTGTATCTAATGATGGTAAACAGAGACTCATTAACAGTTGGATGTAGGCAATTTTATTAATATTGTAACAAACAAAAAATATCAGGCGTTTATAATTTTTATTATGTAAATATTCTCTTAATCACGTTAATTGTTCAAAATGTCCACCTTCTGCATACAAACACTGCTGCTATTGTAGCATTATAGACTGTCGCCAATTAATTTAGCCAAGTTTAATGCGAATAGTATCTGTGGTCTCTATTATTCTATTAACTAACTGTTGATGGAAATTTCTGGTTTACCGTCATTGTACGCACGAAACTTTGAACAGTTCCATAAAAAATAAATTTAGATGCAAGATACCATAAACACCCTACATATATATAATGTCGCAAAATATATTAAAATATATTGTAAAATATATCGTAAATTATTTTGGATAATTTCATATTTATATCTCATATAATATAAAACGAACGAGGAGAATGTGTTATTTTTATAGATATCAATAATAATCTATCAAACACATAGGAATTTATTTTTCGCGTGTATTTTCTTCGCAAAATTGTAAAGATAGACGTTTGTGAAATAAAATTTTTCAAAAGAGAAACACACGATAACGCATGAAAATGTTATTCTATTTCATCTAATTTAGAAGCTCTATCAAACGGCCCTTTTGGGCCGTGTACATTTCGCGAATGGTTCGCTGACAGTTATGACAGGAACACGTGGAATACGTGCGGCACGTGGCAGGTAAACGACGTTGCTTGCCGACGATGATCGCGTTATCTCAAATCGTTGGCTCTCGTTAGACGGCAGGATGATCGTGCTGTCTCTGTCTCTGTCTCTCTCTCTCTTTCTCTTTCTCTCTGCTCGACGCAACGCCTAAACGTTCACGGTGCGCTAACTAATTGTGCTACTTGCCAGCAAGACCGAGGAGGAGGCTACACGGCCGATCGGACAATTACTCGACGGTGAGAAAAGGACGGCGCGGCGGCGAGGCGGAGAAATTCTGGAAAAGTGTGACGCGCGCGTATTTTTATAATCCTCCTGATCTACATGTGGGCGAAAAGCGGCACGGAGGAGAGTCAACTCGACACCATGCATAGATATGCGCCGAGATTATATATCGAGAAAGTAGCGAGACCTCGATTTACGCTTTCACGCGATCCCCGAGTTAATTTGAATTTTTAATTTTAATTAATGTGTATTATTTAAGAGATTTTATAGAGATTTCAAGACACGAGCATAGATTGGATAATTTAATAAGGTAAAAATGAGAAGAGAAATCAGATTAGAAGTAAAAGTCTTTGAAGAGATCAGTTATGCGGCTAGATACGTTTTCAACGATATGAATTTTTCGCAGCAATCTTCCATCGATCAAGTCAAATATCGAATACTCTCGAATGAAAAAAAAACGATAATTCGAGTGCATCTGTGAGATGCTGCAGAAGAGATCGCGTCTCTTTTGAGAAAAAAAGAAGATAGCTCGTTGTTCGAAAAGGATAAGAGCAACTTCTTTGCATGTTAAGCGTGAAATTAGGCAAATATCGGCAGTTCCCTCGAAAGAGAACAACGGCCACGGTTGCGCAAAAAGAATCCATTTTCCCGTCGTGGACCTCTTCAAAATAACCCCTCACGAAAAGGCGTGCCCTCGACCCTCGTTCTTCATCGTCGATCGTTTCATGCTAAGACCTCTACGCATAAATCATATCCCGCGCATTCTTTAATACTGTTCCCCGCTGTCGTAAATATGAGTAAAAGAGAGTAAAAGAGAAATTTATAAGCGAAAGATAAAAAATTAAAAAGATATATAAGCAACAATTAAACGCGAGAGATTTTATACTCGTCATCTTTTAAGGTCAATTACCGTTCAAGTGTTACCGCGCTTATAAAAGTAATCAATTTCCGTAATAATTGGAAATGTCGTTTCACTGTTTTGCGCATTTTTACAAAGCTATCTCGTTTGCGGAATACAACAGCGAGCATTGCGTGTGTTTCTTGTTTTTCTATTTATGTTCATCCTCACTGTGCAATTCTCTTTATCTTCCATTTTCCATATTTCCATATTTAGTGAATTATTTTTCTACTATCCTTTGACGAGCGATAAACATCTTTCTGTCTTACGACAAAGGTACGCCCGCATCGTCCATTGCGTCGTATTTGATTTTTATGCGAATTACATGCGGTAGATAAACTGCAAATTATTGACGGGATCAACGTCATTTTCACCATTATTCCAAGTGATATATTTTTTTTCAAATCTTCAAGGATGTGACAAAGAAGCGAGGCGTTTCATTTCAAAGACATTTATTATTAGATAAAGCGATTTTCTATTTTGCATAAATTGCGATTTATAATTATCGCAATTCGTCAAATTATTAAATGCGCGTTATATGTAACATACAAAAAGTCGCGCAAACCAAAACACACATTCCAGACAATCAATTTTATTTTCAAATCTCTCTTTTTCGTCATGATTTATTTTTAAAACATTTTATTTCTCGCAACTGAATTAAATGATTGTTATTAATATTTCTTTTGACAAAAGTCACCGTAGTGAGAATTATATATGATTTTGAACACTTTCTATGGGTATTTCGAGCAATATTAATTTGACGATATATCGCGATCGAAAATTAATATCGAGAAAAATCTTTATTGCGATCGTAATTGTTACAATTGCTGGTTTCATTCTGTTGAGGAATTACAATGTATTTGTCGTAGTAAAGGGATAGAAAGGTACGATAAAAATGTTGATTTTCTCCATTCGGCAGAAAAATGTGGACACGCAGAACAAAGCATTTGCGAAAGGACGAATAAAACATCAGCGACGAATGCAAATTCGCTCGTGCGCAAAAACCACGCGGGCGAAACGCGGGATTAATGCGAGATACGTAACGTATGCGGGGCCGACGAGAGAATAGCAATTACGGCCAGTAACTTTGCGAGAAATTTCGCCGTAATACAATTCGGACATGATCTGTTGGGCGTGAAACCAAATTCAAAAGCCGCAGCGAACCAGCGACCGGCTGATTCAACTCGCCTGTTTCTCTCTCTCTCTCTTTCTCTATCTGGATTTCCTCTGTTACGCACTTAATGAACCGTTCATGCTCCTTCTGCCGTGAGGACATCAATCTCGAGACTGTCAAAATCGGCGAAAATAATTTAATGGCGATAAGTTTCACCGTCGTTTGTTGCGTGGCGCCAGGGATTTTGTAAAAACTTGTTAGCTCTTTTCAAAATGCATAAACATATCGCAACATTTTATCGCTTAATTTATCTTGCAAAGGCTGAATCGAAATTATCGAAGATTTCTACAGAGTCGTGAATTTACCATTCAAGAATAAAGAGACTTGTAAGACGGTGCAAAGGGAAAGAAGATGAAGAAGACTCGAGTGGCAAAAGTGCCGAACAAATTGGCAGTCGTGGAAAAAGGAAGGATCATTCGTCTAGGATAAAAGCGCGTGTCTTCCCCTTTCAATGCAGCTAATAAATTCTGAGTACGTCTTTTCACAGGCGCATTCCGTTGCGCTAATAAAGTCGGACGAAATTTCCTGTTTTTTCGCGCAAGTGCTCGCAAATGCGCGCAATTTGCTTCGTGACACGCTAGACACGTGTACGGGTGAAATATTTTGACTAAATGAATACAAAGAGGAACGAAACTGCATTCTCGTTGGTCTTAATCGCGTGCGTGTTCGCGATTTCTGGACTACGAAAAAAAAATGTCGTAAGAGTGTCTATATGAATTATTAAATCGTATCGTTGCAATTAAATTCGCGATTCGCGTGCAATGCTCTCCGAGCGTTCTAATTAAGGCGACAGATAAAAAATAAAACAAAAAAATATATATATAAATATATGAACACAAAATTATTATTGCGATTTGATTACGACTTAAGAGACGTTCCTCTCTCTTCGCCGTGAAATTATTAAATTCCAAAGAGGTCTCGTCGCAAAGGAAGCGAAAGACACCTGGAGGCGAACGAGGCACGTTCAGGACCGAAATGGCATCGTCCGAGATGACACTTGGCCTTAATAACCGTCTTCGATCGTCGTCGAATGCAAAGTGCTGCATTACTAGCAAATTCCCGCTTTTATACATTCTTTCCTTGGTCCACAAAATTTCGAGTGCCGTCTGTATAAACCGATCGACTCTTCTCATCGGGTTCTTGTTTCGAATTTATTCCTGACAACACACAAGTGGTCGTAAAAGAATATTAAGACTGCGAGAATGCGGTTCAGATTACGCCATGTTGCGAAACACGATCGAGAAAATTGACAACGGTACAAAATAATGTTGGAAAGGCAATATATGAAATTACTTTCGCGGGAAAAACACGTTGGAGAAACGCTCCTTTTTTCTAGTTTAATGGCTCACTTTGTCAAGGTCCGACTGTATGTTCGCTCTGCTCAATCGAGCGCCTATTTAACGCTCAGTCAGACATCTCTCGAGTCCGCTTTTTAAAATGGCGTTTCCTACATATTATGTCGCATGGGTAGACAGTGCGCATACAAACCCTTTTTCTCCCTTTCGTCTAACTATTTGTCGAGTGAAGCGTGTTTGTCGACGCGTGTTTTATTATTTGTTTTAAACAACGGGAACAATCGTACGCAACTATTAATCCTCCTGATTCGTTTGTCGCGGACGTGATTTTGAATGGAAAGAAAAAGCGATAAAGGGAGAGAAAGAATGACAAAGAGAAATGGAAAGGGAGCGTACGCAATCTTCGTAATAATTGCATGTCTATCCTTTGAATTCGCTCGTCCATCCCTCTGCACACGTCAAATCCCGACTCTCTCGCTCTCTCTCTAACCCTTTTCCGATTCTCGATGCCACCTATCCACCACCTCCGACACATTCATCCTGCTATCGGCGCGGCAGGTCAAAGGCAGAGAACCTCGGGTATTGGTTGAATAGCTTGGGAATTGCGCTCTTTCGGACAATCGCAAGATTTTTCATCGTTTCTCGCGGAGCGGAGAGCTGTTTTCGTATTCGACGTTAATTGAAATCCAAACGCACGACGCGATCGTGAATCACCGCGGGATTATTTCAACGAGTCTTGACGCGCCGCATCGCGGATTACTCGATTATAACAAGTACTCGTATGCGCGCGCTTGTACGGTCGCTCGTATCGAGATATTATTCGTGTCCGAATGAGTCGTTAGTTACACGCGAAACTCCTGACGCCAGCGCTACTCGGCAATAATTTCTGACATGGCGACGTCTAGATGCTCTACGCCAATGTTTAGGGGCTGACTACGATCCTTCCTCCCTCTATCGCACCCCACCGTCCCTCTCTCTTTCTCGACTTGCGTGGCTCGGCGGCGAGAGGGCGGACGACAGGGGTTGTGAATCAATACAAGGGCCACCGCCGACCCTGCCAGCCAGCCAGCCAGCCAGCCAGCCTGCCGCTTCTCTCGTCACCCTCTATCCCCGGCGCCCCCTTTCGCCACCACCTTCTCGCCACCACGACAACGTTTGTCCCCTTCTGTTCTCCTTCTGGAAGATGATACCGGCTATTCTGTAGATTCCGTTCCTCGCCCCTCGGTGAGAGGATCGATCACCCTCTCCTCTCTCCACTGTTTCTCCTCCTCTCTTACTTCGACGTAGCTTACTGTGCGCGCGATGGAAGTCAAGACCGTTCGTCGGATGTACGGCTACGATTATACGTGATTAATTTTCCCCTACGGATCGATCGCCCGATCGTCGAATTTCGACGAGACACGCGAAAAAAACGATGTAGACGCCACGCAGCTCGGAGCGTAGCTTCAAATCCGTGCGTACGCGAAATCGAGACGACACGCGCGCAAGAGAACTCTATTTCGTGAGATTGCGGAAACGGTTACGAATGGAAATTTAGAGAGACAATTCTCCCAGGAAGAGATGAAAGATTCGTCCCGAACGGAAATGGCAAGACACACACAAAATTTGTTCCGCGTCAAAAGTTATGGGAAGAATAAACTCGCGACCGTCCTCGGGCTTTCTTAAGCGCAAAGTCTTATTTAATGTACAAAATGAATGTCGATGAATAAATTCATATAATGTGATATTTAAATTAACCATCTCGCGTCTCTGGCATGGCTGGAAATCATGTACGTCACGTATATTGCATGCAGCTGTATGTAATATTTAATAATAAATATTACACATCTATAAATATTAATGTGAATATCTAGAAATATTATTAATGTTAATAACAATATATTATAATGATACGTTTATAGATATTTAAAAAAAAAATTATGTATCAATAATTTTTCAGCTAAACTCGAGATGTGCTTTGAAAAAATATCTCGCGGTATATTTTCACCGTGTCGAATAAATGGCGTCTTGCAAACTTGAGGAGTGCATCTTTTACTATTACAAGTATCGATACAGGTAGAGAGTATGTTTTGGAAAATCCCGAATGCCCGTCTGTCGATGCCGGAGCGTGGATCTAACTTACGACATAAATAATAGATAAAAGATCCTAACGTTATATTGAGAAATATAAAGAGATATTCATTTTTTTCCAAATGGTTTTGATACGAATTGCATGAACAGGTGATCTCTTTAATATCGTTCCGCTTTTACTTCTTTGCTATAAATATCGATTTCGTTTAAATTGCAAAATTTGCGCTGCTAAAGTGCTATCAACGCCGTTTCAAAGAGAGAGAATATCTCTGGAAAGATATCTATATCTCGCAGTAATCTTTTTTTTCGCACAGGAAACGGAAAATCTAAAATGTAATACGATTTCAGAGCGAGGAACGATTTTTACAGAATTTTATAATTTAAGCTTAATTTTTTCGGTCGTGCATCTTAAAAGAAAATAATAAAGGATCTATAGCTCTTCTGATGTGATAGAAAAGAGCTGATTACCGTTTCAAGCGTGAAGAAGACTTTTGGAAAAATTGTTTGTAATTTTTATCGAGCGAATCTGCGACGAGCGTTTTTGCAAAAAAATAACGCATCAATGGTTTACTCTAATTAATGTTTCTGAAAACGCAGTTGGGTGCAGAAACATGCATTATTTATCGCATATGGTTCGTTTTATGGATTAGAAATTTTCACACGATACGACGACTCTCTTTTCCATCTCTCTCTTTTTGATTTTCATTAACGCGATGCACTATTAACGCAGAACCGTCATAGAGATATAATTTACAGTCAGTAGCAAGACATTCAAGACATTCTCGAAAGCATCACGCGCCACTGCCACTGACAGTAATGCGTTGTGAAATATATCCGACAATAAGCCACGTCGAGCGAATTATACGACAAGGTGCGGCGCGCAGGTCATTGTTACTTTCGGTGCAAGTGCCGGAGAAATTTTTGCATACGCGACAGTTACAGATACGAGACCATACGCACGTGTTACGTTGCTACTGCGTTATCTTACGCGTATTGCGAGCGACATAAATCGGACTAAACTCGACTACGCTTGACGTTTCTTCTCTCGCGATGACTCGCGAGAGTTGTACAGCTTTCGCGAGAACATCTCGGATATATTTCGGACATTTTACGACGAATGTTCTTCGTTTCCATTACGAATAACAATTAATTAGAACCGTGTTTATCCGGTTATTTGTTCCGCGGAGAGAGTTGAACGACGGCCATTTGCCCGGAACGTGCCGCGATGAACAAATCGACGTTGAACACCGCTCCTCGTGCGCGGACAGTGCAATTTCCGAAAATGAACGGCCGCGATAAATCACAGGAGAATGTCGGGCAGCGTGTCTTTGACTAAACCGAGTTGGAAATGTAATATTTTCGCGTTAGCCAGCCAGCGCGAGACCGGGAGGAACTTGGAATAGGGTCAGTCCCCTCAGGAGGCTTTTGAAAATCCAAAGGGGAAATGGAAGCGCGGCCGCTCTTGCCGGCAGCCATGCTCATAAAGTTACCCTATGTAACACCCAGTTCTAGTCTCTACCGCCGACTGCGACTGTCCGTAGGCGTGAAAAGGGGAGAGCAGTGCCGGGTGTTAATCAGAGTGATACTCACACTCGCGCACACGGAAAGGGAACACGATGGCACTCTACTCTTTATGAAGTGGTCAATTGCGATTATTAGCTTCCTCTAATACAAGAGCGACTAAATTAACATCGCATTCTGCAAAATTGCATTAACTGTCGTATTCGACAAATTCATGTATATTAAATGACAGTTGTTGAAATTAAAGTAATATCTAAATTCAAAGTTTTAGTTTTGATTTTAATTGTTATTTTTGTTTGTGTGTTGTGCAAAACCGACCGAGTCTAGATTTTTCTCCCGATCGGTTCGAGAAAAAATTCGGCGAAGGCAAAGCGGGAACATTTCGGCGCGCAAAATCTCGTTGCGGTTATCGCGTAAGCCGAGGTGGATGGTGGTCTTAATTTCACGCTGCTTCCACCTCGGCATATTCGCGACAAGATTTATGCGAGCGAGTAAATGCGGTTGCGCATAGCAATCGCGCCAGTGTATGCGTGTCCCCGTTTAAGGATGCACGTGAGCCAACGACATCCATGTAAGAAGCTATTCCGGACCAAACAATACGACGTTTGTTCTCCCTCGGGAAGAACTTCCGGAAATTTACGAGACACGGGATTTCCGAAAGCCGACCGGGGAGAATCGACCGATGAATGGAATCGAATGGAAAACTCGCGGAACTGTATTTTCGATTCCGATTTAACCCCCGGCTTTCCCTCCGCCTGCGTTTTTTATCGTTCTCTACAGAAATAGTAACTGCGCGCGTGCACATTCCGCGAGAGATAATTATTTCGTACCATTCTTGGCTTCCGATTTCTCGACATGAAAGAAAAAAATTTGATTCGAATCTTAAGCGACGAATTATTCAACATCTTGGGTTAAAACGACATCGAGAAAGATAATACGACGACATTTTAAAACAACAAACGAGGTATTATTATTTCGCGATCTTTATCGATTAAAGTTTGCGAACAAAGAAAGTTACATCGAGAGGACGGCTTGTGGATTAAACTTCCGCCGAAGAAAAATCGGTTTCGATTCGCATCAGGAATACAATTCCTCGCGAGAATACAATTCTCTCGCTCTTCCGTTAGATTTACGATCCGTACTTTAAGTTGAATTTACCAAAAAGATAAGAAAGCTACAAAATGGAGTGGCGAGATTTTTTTACGGTTGCACAGTTATCGTACACCGCATAGTTGCATATTTCGCATCGACTTTGGCTCGGGGAAATTCTTCCGCTCGGCTTCGTTCGCGTCCGTCGAGATCTTTATAAACTGTCGTAAACCTTTGTAAGCAATTGTGTCAATTTGAATTCGATTCGCGACTATACGTATCGACGACTCGCTTCGTTATAGAGACCGCGCATCGACCCGTGCAACCTCTCCTAAATCTCCACCTTAGCATGCGCTATATGCATCTACTCCATCGGAGTAATTTGCGGGATGGCTATAGACGGTCGGTCGCGCGCAACTTCCGTACGCGGCACCGACAAACTTCTCGGCAAACTTTCAGAATGATATTTCTGTGCACGCTGGATGAAGTGCACAGGCATAAAATATTCCTTGTGCAGTGACAATGCAAATATCAATATCCGGCGTCGTATGGTACATGGCACGGTAGCGTAAAAGAAGTGATTGTTAACAGGCAGGCAAGTTTTCTTCTTTCGACTTTGATACTTACATTTTTCTATATCTATCGCGTGTAGAAGAAAAAGACAGGGATGAAATATTACAGTATAATATTATATTAATATAATTTATATTAATATAATTTGAAGTGGAAAATAAAATGTGAAAATATAAAATTTATGTAATATCTACTTATAATTAAAGTAAAAAAAATGTTAGTTGTATGTTAATTAAATTTTTGCATTAAAATATTTAATTAGTTTCATGAATTATAAAATAAATATTTCAAATACGTGCTCGTCCTCGAAACTTCAAATAATGAATTAAAATAATTATCTCTCTCATTGTATGAAAATAATAAAATATTTAAACATTACGAATTTGAATTTTATTTCTCTGTTACTCTTAGTTTTATATTTTCGTTAAATTAATTGTGTTTTTTAAATTAGCATCACAGAAATAAACGATGGTTACTTTTGAAATAAATGCGTACTTTTTATTGTAATTATTTTTTCTTTCTGCATAACATGTAAAATATAATATTTCTGAAATAATTTTTTCACGTCATAATATATTATTTTTAATACTCTTTTTTAATACTTTGTTTCACGTTATTATACTAGAGAAAATAAAATATTTGAAACGAAACACAAATTTTGCGTTGACAACTTTAAATATTATTTTTAAAAATAAAAGTTTCTGATGTAATATCGAAAATTATTGTCGTTTCAAATCGTTATAATTTCCATTATTAAATTTCAAATAAATATTTACTATATGTATTTAATATTCTGATAAAAAAAAAATAAATTTACAAATTTAAGCAAAGCTATTAAAATATTTATTTTTAATAATCTTTGTATTTGAAATGATATACGATTTTACTAGTGGAAAATCACGGACATTTTTCAGAGATGTTCTTTTAATCGTCGTACCTTCTCGCGAGAGGCAGACGAGAGTCGGTGTTGATTAGACGGTACGAAGCGCCGACGCAACTAGGTCACTTAGATCCGATTAAGCTCCTTTGCGTGTCATAATACACGACCATTACTGCAACTTGAAGTATATTATTGCGACGAGTAACTAGCCATGCATCCGCGTAGGAGATTCGCGAAATCGGCAGAATTAATCTTCATTCCACGCGGCATTATAATAGCTTAAGTGGAACAATCCGCTCAGTAAAAATATTGAGAGTCTTTAATCTCTAATTGAATTTCTCAAAAGATGCTCTGCAGCAAAATGTACATGGCTCTTCATCTTTTTTATAGTTTCATAATTCATGAGCGAAATGCTATAGACCCTTAGCTATGGGGTTACGACAGAGATTCTCTAATAAAACAAGAAGATCGTAAATTTCAATAGGCCTGCCGTAACAAGGTGAGCGAAGAGAGATATGGCTAGTTGATATTCCTTAAGCAAAGGCGAGAGAGAGAGAAGGAAGACGATGAAAAGTGGCAAGTCTAAAAATAAGGAACGGTATAATGAGAGGAAAAATAAAAAATCAACGCAAAGTCGCTCGTTCGCCGCCTTCCACTGCTTCCACATTACCGTTATTGCGTTTCTCGTGTATCTTCATTTCATGTACTATCGCGCGGATGTAGCTAACGCGTTATAGTTGCAACGCTGTGCAATTACGCGAAAGCGTCCCCGGGTGAAAATTTCGCTAATTGCGCGCTCGAGTTTACTCAAAAATTGCGAATGCGATGTTCGCTAAAAATTCTAATATCATTTTATCATAATTCAATTTTGCGCGTGAAAATAATTTTGCAATTTTCCAAAAATATCTCGGTGAAACAAGGAGATAATTTGTACGATGGTATATTAATCGGTCATTTCGACTGTTTACATACGCGCGATGATGACGTTTGCATTTGGTTCGAGATGTGCGATAGCTTCCTCTCATCGGCGGTCTCTAGGTTTTACAATCGGCAATCGGTCGAATGCAAATTTCGATGGATGCTCGCTGCTCGTCGCGATTCTACGGGATTCGCGCCATTTTTTGCCCCGGTTGCGGAATGTCGGCGACGTCGGTAATGCTCGCGTAATCGCCCGGGATATTCTGCGAGAGCGGCAGAAATGAACTTTTCGCTTAATTTGAATAGCGGCCGGGTATCCACGTATTCACCGAGTGGGATAGGATAGTGGGCAGAGGATAGTCAGTCGTAGTAAACCCCGGCCGAAGGAAGTTAGTCGATAATTTCCGCGGATGTTCGAAATTAAAAAAGTTTCCTTCAGCGGGAGTATCTCGACTGCTTCTTGCTTTCTCGACGTTAATCGCGCCGGCACAAGAGCGCGATTGGTCTTTTATTTCTCTCTCTCTCTCTCTCTCTCTCTCTCTCTCTCTCTCTTTCTTTCTCTCTCTCGTCCTCGTTCTATTTTATTCTCCTTTTTTTCTAGCTTATCCAACGATAAAAATCCGCAAAAGCAGACTACCGGCGAGCGGCTCGGCCATAATATCATGCTATTATCTGGCTAGACGGAGAGTGATCGAGATTAAAATCTGAATCACTTATTAGCGTTTCTTCGCGGCTGTACCCGGAATTCTGCCAATTAACGGAATTCAATGACGATCGGGATTATCTCGCTAAGATTGCACCTTGGCTGCTACCCCTGAAAGAAAGAACGTACGCGCGGAATCGTATTCTCGAGCAATTTACATTCGCGTTTACTTTAGAAAACTTTTAATCCAAGACTCTTTAATTGCCGGATTGCTTAAGACGGAAAATTATAGACTTTGCGAAGCGAACTCTGGAAACCCTTAAGGCGTAAAAGAATGATACATCTTATGTAACAAAGCGAAATAAATATAATTTTTTCCTCAGAAATATCTCGTCCATTCGTATTTTGACGACACAGGCATTTCGAGTATATCGTATTCGATATAAAAAAAATGATCTCAACGAACATACAGAAAAAAATGACACGTACGATATCTTCTTACGTCGATAATTCGGCTTTGCGTTTATCTCCTCTCTCGTTAAATTCACAACAAGAGATAAACGTTAATCTCTATATCTGAATAATCTCTATATCTGAACTAGATAGATTAGATATAGGAGTTTCTATTGGCATGGCATAGTGATTCGTATCGCCTGAAGGTATCGATAGTGCATTTCGTTTTGCTACTATTAATTATTCGGCACGGAATATCGATCGGAATCGGATCGCGCGTCTCTCTGTGTCTCTCGTGGAAATTATCGAATCGCGTTATATCGATGAAACGACGAGACGTCTTTCGCACGATGTCACAATTGTGTGATTAATCCAGTGGAATCGCAGAGCACGCCGCGTTCCCATTTGTTTCTGATCAAATTCAACCGAGAGCTGTCCGTGTCGGGCGATTCCATCGAATCGAATCCGAAAGGCCAAGCGGAAATGTTAGCGCGATAAAGCCGACGATCGATCATCGGCAGCTTTGCGAATCTCGTTATCGTCTAATTATAATACAATCTGCGGATACGTAAATGCAGTTTAAATTACATTGCCGTCACACTTGAGCATTCAATCTGATTTATTCATAAACAAGAAACGTAACGCATTTTCGCTCCAATTCTAAGTATTATTGTTGCAAGGAAAATATATCAACGTTGAGAATACGTATCGTGTTTTAAATAAAAGTAGAAGGAAAATGAAAAGGAGAGAAACGCGCTATCTTTTCTCTTTTCAAAAGAATGGATCCACGGACGACATATTGCGAATGGAGCAAAGATATTCTCTCCGCCATCCGCGACTGCTAAAAAAGAAGAATGGCTAGAATGAAAAGAATAGTAAGGCGGGGAAAAAGCGTGGTTCTCTGACCAATAACAGCGAGGTGTTAATTAAGCAGTCGACAAAGAGGCGGCTCGGTTGATTTCGCAAGTTGAATAGGAAAAACGCGACAAAGAGCAACTTGCGCGAAACTCTGGCAAAATGCGCCAACATTCTTCTTTTTTATCATTCATCTTTCCCAAATTGATCTTTCTCATCTTTTATCACGAAACCATCATCTTTTTATTGCAAAATAATGTAGAATTTTTACTTCTAAATTTATCTCGCGTAAAATATAAATTTCACCTCGAAATATTGAGAATTAAAAGTGATTTGATTGTTCGATATTTTTATCCTTTTATATCGAAATTAAGAATTTCGGATAAATTATAAATGCTCATTGCACGTAATTAATATTCCAATAATGAAGGAATAAGAAAAAAAATATATTGGATATACTTAAAATTTTCCATCGTTATATTCCAGAGGAAAAGGACAATTTAACTGGCTTCGTACAGATCGTTGATTATCCATTTCGCCACTGAAGACAAGTCGGAGCGAATCTCAGTTCGAAGCTCGAGAGGAAAAAACGGAGAATAAATTGTGCTTACTTTCTTGACAAAACTTCGTTTTAACTCGCCGTTACGTGCTCAGAGACGGCGACAGCTCGAACGACGAAGAAGAAGCTTCTTGTCGGGCTTGGAGGATCGAACGAAACCACGGCGAAAAGAAGAAAAAAAAAACAAAGAAGCAACGAGATTAACAACTTTCCAGAGTTTAAGGTATTCTGCCGTCGACACTTTTCGCTCGTCTGTTCGTCTCGACGCGACTGTGAAGAAGGAGAGAGCGAGCGCTTGTTTTTCTTCTACACTCTTGAGGGAAAATGAAATTGATCCGCTTCATAGTGGACTTGAAGAAAATAGAAATCCTCATCCTCCTCCGTTTACTCGACAATTTTCCTCCATTTTGCTCACTTTCCTGCTTCGCTTCCCATGCTAACGCTTCAATTTAACTTTTATCGAGTATATATATATGTATATTTTTTTAAGTATATATATATCAATGTTGCAATTGATAATCTTGTCGCTGTACATTAAAAATTCTAAGCGTGTTTCAGCTTCTTCGATAACTTTGGATTTTACGGAAATATATAACAGATAATTTTGATGTATATATATTCCATTTTTTATTAACTACGTATAAATATAGATCATAATTTGTAAATTTAATTCGCCAACTCTGACCTATCTAGGGTAAGCGCGAACTTATTTCGGAACACTATGATTCTTTTCGGGTTACCTATTACGGGTTGGATTTTCAAATGGGCGATAAAGAACTACATCATCCATTTCAAAGTTCAACATTACATGTGACATGCAAGAAAAATCAAACTGTTCCAAAGTAGATCCTCTTACTTTAAAAGCGCGCGTTTTCGAGCGAGAAACGAAAGATTAGAAAACGGAAGCGCAGGGACGCATTTCTGCATTTCTCCCCTCGTCGATTTTAATCCCTTTCCGATCTCGCTCGTTCAAAGTGACATCCATTATTTACGAAAGGCAAGAGTCCAAAAAGGACGCGTGCCCCACCGATGGTGCGCAAGGTGCGGGCTTGCAAATATTTGCGCGGACACGTGCACACGTTTCAACCCTTTATCGACCTGTTGACACACCGGCATCCGATCGTTCTTTTTTTCCCGCCTTCTCTGTGTTTTTCCGCGCTTCCTCCTCCTTTTTTTCTCCTACCGGCGATATTGTGTCGGTATCAAAAGAGTCAGCCGCGCTTCCGCATAATCGATCGGCCTCGACGGACGGGCCACAAATTCCGTAATAACGCAAGAAACAAAGACGAGCTTGACTGTGACGAGTATCGATTCGCGTCGCCGCATTACGACCTCGGACATTTATCACTCGTAATCATTGGCCTCCTAGACTAATGTCTTTATGGAAAAAAATTCTTGCACCATCAATTTTCCAGACTGATCCTTTTGAAAAAATTATCGTACTATCAAGTATCCCCTTTCTACTTACGTCACAATCACAATTTTCTGTAATAATTTTAGTTTCTCAGTCAACTTTAGTTTCCTAAATAAATCATACGAGTAAGCGTAAATTAAAGTGTGAGGGATACCTTGAAAGGCTAGAAGGATAAGTGACGTGTTTCGTGCGAGGCAATTATTCTTTGAAATACGTGTACGGTTGCGTCTCCCATAAAAATCTAGGCGATAATCCATCGTAAACGGATAAAGACCGATTGACCCATCTCGCCGGAAGAAGTAACGGGTGTATCTTTACACGCGAGCTCTTAGCGAGCTCGGGGCTTCCGCCGATCATTTCCGATTTCGTCATTCACGAAGGGACGAACGATCGCGTCGGGGATCAGACTCGCTTTAAAGCGTTCTTTGACCGAGACACGTTCGGCTTCTCCCGGTCGCTGCTCCTTTTTTTTCGCCATCCTGCACCCTTTCCTTTCATTTCGGTCACGTTCGACGTTTCTCGCGCGGCGAGCATCCTTGCATTATTCAAGAGGCGGACCTTCGAGAAGCGCCGGACTGCGCGATTCCGTCGACGACGAACCTTCCGATTTCGATTTCGGAATTTTTTAAACTCGTGAAAAACCGGGCGAGTCGCGCCAAAGATCGTCATCCGCGACGATAATCGCGCTCGGGGATAAAACGAGGAAGGACTCGGGCGTTAACAGGAGGAAGGATAATCGCGTCTCCCATCTTCTCGGCGGGATATCCATCTTCTCGGCGGGATATCCATCAGGGGATGACGCGACAAAGTTTAATTGCAAACGTGCGAATTTTCGATTCATCTCGCTTTTATCGGGGCAACCTCCGGTTACGCTTGGAAATGTAAGCATGGATTTTCCCCCCGATTTGAGAGATTGTTAAATTAACGGCAAATATTTGACATCATCCGTGGAAAATATTTCGCGATGTTACCGCACCTTCCGTATATATTTTCGCGCTATGGAAATATATACTCTACATTGCACGGTTTCATCGAGATGACAAATGTTAGGCGGATTAATGTGATATTTCGCAAAATGTGTGCAAAACGGCGAGCATGTTTGACCGTATAATCTATCGCGCATACAGTTTGTATAGCGATATTCGTAAGAAAAATTTTGCAGCGACCGCGATATCGACTGCATCGAAACATCCATCGTTCAGCGTGTTTTCCTTCACTCTGATGTTTGGATACATACAATTATATCTCTCATCGCCGCAAGTGTATTCTGGACCAACTTGAACTTTGGCGGATCGACCGAGTGTACTGAACTGCTCTGTTTGCACGATAAACGTTACAAAGTTAACGTATCAGTTTATCGGGCAATAACAAAGTACAATCAAGTACTCTCAATTCGCTAATAAAATAGTTGCACATATTTCTCCCCGGTGAATTTAATCGCTTTCGCATACATTAGCGGGTTTAATAGCATAATGGAAAACATTATTATATACACGTCCGCGCCGCGAATAATGTGGAATTAATTATTCGTTTAAAAAATCGTTTAAAAAATAAAATTATGTTCCTAATTGTCAGTAAACGTTTCGATGCTATTTCCGTATATCCTCAATGAGGATGCGGAATCTCGATAATAGAAAAAGGGGGCGGACGAGGAAGAGTCATTCTACGCGAGTGCTTTCCTTCCCCGGCGAAATCGGTTTTAACGCGACAATTGATTAAAGTCGACGGTTAACGATTTATCTCGATTTATCGTTAATTCGTGGGGGAGGCGACCGGGAGCCCGGCCGCTGGGGCTGTCACGCGAGTGTCACGCCGCGTGTACGTTCTCCGTGTCATCATACGCGACGATTGTGCACAGTTAGCGGCACATGCGGACTGCTGTTTAAGGGCCATTCAACTCGCCGCGACGATCCTCGGGGCGAACAATGGCCCCGGTGAAGAGAGGCAAACAAATAAAAGGCATAGGAAGAAAATACGGCGAAAGGTAGAGGGACCCTCCCCCTCCTGACCTACGTTTCCTCCCTCGTATATCCCTCGTTTTTTGCCCCTCCCGCTTCCACGCTTTGCGCTACGTCGTCGGCGTCGTCGTCATCGTCATCGTCTCTGCGGGTCGCCGCACGCGATCGTCGCCATTTTATTGCCAGAACAATTACTTTCTTCCCATGTTTTATCGATAATTCCCGAGGAAGCAATAATCTCGCCGGATGACGACGATCAGGACCGAATCGCTATTGGACGCGAGATCGGGGTTTTCTTAATTTTTCGCGTTCGCGTGCACCACGCAGCGATGTAACGTGAGATTAATGTAGTTCCGCTTGAGGCTGTTAAGATTATTCGTAATATAATTTTCAAACATAATTTCATATTACGCGCACAAACACATATTGTATACATAAAATTAATATTCTAACATGTATAAAATTTATACATTAAACTTGCGGAACAGAAATTCTGCATAATGTAGCGATATGTATTTCAACCTGTTCCGCCAATCTTTTATTTATCCTCGCAATTTGTCCTCGCATGCGACGCAATGAATTTCGCATGAGAGTTACAGATACGAGCATTATTGTCGCATTAATTATTTGTTACCGTGATTCATTTCTCGACTAAAATTTCGCTTTCTACAAATGTATATTAAAGTTTTCATTATCGCTTAATCATGCAACGAGATCTTTTATGTTTTTAATAATTGATATCGTACGCGTACGAACGCCCAGCCAAAATTCTCCTATCATTAATTATTCTCCGCGGTCGCGTTACAATTTTGCAAAATTACGGCTTTAACTTGGACGTCACATCTTTGACAATACGAGCGACATTTTAATTAAAATAATCTGTGATTCTATTTTTTTTTTTAAATTCAATTTTGGCTTCTGTATTAAATCGTAACTTTGTTGACGTTAATAAATAATTCCACTACCTTTGATCGGATTATACATTTATAGTTGCATTGTACAGTGAAAAGAGTCATATAAAAATTCAATCGTGTTGATTTTTCGGTAAAAATCGCTCGCATATATCCGATACATCCGGTTTAACGGTGAATTTTCACGTTTGATTCCAGAAAGCTCGGCGCATTACTCCGTGGCGAATCCGTGGCAATAATTCGTTGGAGCTTTATGGCCGACACGTCACGCAATAACAAGGAATATCCGGTTAGCCTGCCGTTTCTATCGAATAAATCGCGCCGCGCACAGCCGCGTTTACTTAAGTTTTACCACTCGGTATATATATATACGTATATGTGCGACTTCACCTTAACCCTAAAATCAATCTTACCACCGTGCTCTATTCTCGTTAAGCCAAATCTATGAGTTAAATTTCACGTAAATTTAAATATATCTCTTTTAATAAAGTTTTGGACAACTATTTATAGAAACTTGGAAACGTTAAAATTGATTAAAATGAGATTTATCCTTATTAATTCGTCGTGCTAATTTATATCCGATCGTCAGCGTAATGTTCAATTTTTTTATTTGTTTCATTTTATCTTTTATTTTTTATATCGGGGATAGTAAAATCTTCAATTTTTATCCTCTTAAAAATAGCTGTTACGTTTATTTGTAATATTCCAAAATGCGCTGGTTTTTGTTACAGTTGAGTAAAAATGGATAGGTCCTAATGGAGCTGGAAATGCAATTCGCGCGCGTATACCTCCGTGCGTCATATAAATAATTACGAGAGAGCTTATTTAAATTTTTACACACATATTACAGAAGGTAGATGGCCTGTACATAACGCGCCGCACTACCGCAGATAAAAAATTCTCTCGCCGCAGATAAAATGTAAATGGTGCCGTATTTACTCAAAGTTTTGCGATGCGGCGAGCTAATATTTCCAACTAAAAATGTTCAGGATATTTAATATCGTCGAATAATAAAACAATGCTACCGAGCCGAGTCATTATCGCGTTACGGGCGTTCGCGATGCGTTATGTTTTGGATAAATTCTGCTCTCGTTTTCGATTTTGTCGTTATTGTTCTCTCGAATACAAGGGTACGGGTCGCACGATGTTACATTTACATCGGATCACGATAAATTCGAATTTGATAGAAAGGCGATTGCAGACGCATTTTCAATCGTTCTTCCAGCCGACCTTTTTGTTTTATTTCTTGCTGCGGCACTGCTGGATATTCGATTAAACTCGAGCTTACTCAATTTACCAGGGCGACAAGGACGTGTCTGCCCTTTCCCCTTTTCTAAAAGTGCTATTCTTGCTCGGAGATTTTCGCGAACGACTGGCATTATTAGACCCGAACGGCCTTCCATCGATTTCCATCGGTTTCTCATGGCTCGTGGTTATTACATATTTAAAAAAAAAGTTTTTAATAAACGTGCCACGTACAACGTGACGTAAAAAATTCGAAAAGATTCGATGGTAATTTTGATATGGTAATAATTGATGGAAACGTTTCTGGCTTGGATTTGAAAAATTGTAATTTGCAAATTGCTCTTGCTTTCGCCAAGAAAAACACTTTAATATACGCGCGATCTCGGCGGAAACGGCTAGAAACCATTTCCGTTTTACGTTTAAGAGAACGTTCGACGAGCGATTCGCGTATGCATTACAGCAGCAACGGTAAAAGAATGTATTATACCCGTAGGCTGTATACCGCGCGTTGCATAATGCAGTTTAACGCGTTCTGGTTTCGAATTCAGGCTATTCCGCTCTTTCGATTCGACTAGTCGGCCCATTAATGATAAAGAACAATACAATGAAATAGGAATTGACGCTTTTACGCGATCGCTCAAAATTTAATGCGGAGAAAATTTAATGCGAAATCGATATATCAGAAATTGCATCCAAATTATATCGATCAGTTTCATACAATTTGAATAGTATTGGAGCAAAAATGTAGATTAAATATTAAACGGGTATCGCGATTAATTTATCTTGTTAAAATTCTCTAATCACGCACATCTCCTCGGTTTGAACGTCGCAAATCTTTTTCAAAAATGAAGCTTAATAATCTCAAACCTAATACATTCGGTTTATAAACGTATTTTTTGACTTGAAAAACGAAACACGCGCGACGTCAAAATATCCGCGATACAGTTGATTTAAAGTTAAGACTGATTTAACTGATTTAAAGACTAAACATAGAAAAGCGAGCTCCCTTACTTTCGAAATACCCTAACGGTGAATGAAATAAGAGATTACAATTATAGACTCGAACAGTAATGTAAAGATACTCCATGTCAATAAAGGAGCGGAATTTTCCATTCGAAATCCAATTTACTAATTAAATTTCAATTAGCCGCGAGATGTATTCTTTGCGCTTTACACTTTTAAAACAGTCCATGAAAATATTGCGCGCTCTTCATATCCAGAATGTTTTTTTCACGCCAATTATACAGGGCTCGCTACATTCGCGGCGAAAGATAGCGTGTACGTTTTGGTATAATTGTAAAAAAGTGGCAAACTACGCGCCGAGAGAAAACGATGGCCAAACCACGAGATTATAAAGTAAACGCGAACGGCGGGGGAAAATATTTGCGCGAATCTACCGAACTCTAGCAAAATATCGGGGAAACTTGGGACGGGAACATGCAACGAAATTGGGATATACTATGCAGGGAGAAGGCGTCGCGTCCCTTTACTACCACGTTAATACGTTTAAGCCGCGTACGGATCGTGGAAATTGGGTTTTGTCGCTTCACCTGAGAGATCTCAAGAGAGTCTACCTCGGCAGGCCAGAGTAGGATGGAAGATAAGGTGCCGTATTTGCGCGTTGGCAAATATGGGTTAGTCTCGTCTTACGTCGCGCGAGTTTAGCGGCTTAATAAGACTTTTCGATGCGGCACAGCCGGCTCGGCGAGCAATCTTCTTCAGTCGCGCGTTCACGATTTTATCGGCGCTCGACGTCAATTAGCGGCGACGCATTCCTGCTTATCCGCGCGTAGAAAGTCGGGGCCATTCGTGTTACGTATTCTCGATGGAGGACAGGTAATAATAATCGCGCGACGCCGGAATAAAGACACGAAACCGCCGCTGTGCTAGCGAAATTTCAGAAACGGTAGACCCTAAAACAAGACCGCGATAACGTGAGAGAAACGCCGTAAAAGAACGTGCAACGGATCCAAAATGCATTCGTGGGAAATTTGATTAATCCCTCCCTCTAGACGTAAGGGCGTAAGATGAACAGCCAGTTTCGCGTTACATTGTTCACGGTAACTAAAAGACGGCAGAGTTACTAACGCAAGTAATTAAGTGCAAGAAACAAGCTGCGAGCGAGTCGGCGGACACGGCAGGACGACAAATTACTAACTTGGGAAATACAATTTCGAGAACGGGGACGGCAGGGGTGGATACGCCAAAAGTAACGGTAACAAAGCGTTTGCATTCCCGTATCCAGACTTGATACCTGAATTAAATCATTCTCAAACACGAGAACACTGGCGTTCTCGCTTTATGCAAATGAACGGTAACGCGCGCGCACATGCTACTTAATGTACCGCGATATTTTATTAGCCAAGTGCGGGTTGAGCTCAAATTGGACATTGCACGATGGGAAATCTTTGGCGAATAAATAAGACGAATAATAACGATTTGCAGTAATCGATAATCGATTTATAATTAAATACTCGTCGATCCTCTCTCAATGAAAAATCCATCTTTCCAAGAGGAAGCTTACGTTCTACGCCCGATAAGAGACATCGGTATTCTCGCGTGCCGCAATTTCTCCGGCTTTGAGAATCGATCTGGCTGAAAAGGAACGATCTAAGCGAGTTTCGGCCTTCGGGCAAGCATAATACAGTCTGTCGCACAGAGAGACCGTATTAATAATGCCTGGCGCACAAGCAGGAATTGCTCGGGAAGATCCCGAAGCCCCTGCCTTATTCAAGCGATGCCTTGACGGCGAGGGCGAAGGGCGACAGAGCGAGCTTTCGTACTTGGAGCCAATTTTGCAGTTGCAAGGTGTATATCGATACTCGGAGTTCGATATTGCACTCTGGCCTTCGGGAAATGTAACGTACCTCTTTCCCTCGTGGTCACTAGACCCCCAAAATATCCCATTGATGCAGTCTCAAATTTTCTCATCTTACGAAATCATTTATGTTAAATCCAAAGAGCTCCGTAGATTTCTTACCTGTAACAGAGAAGTTCGAGAAATTTTAAAGATTAGTATAATAAAAAATGTCTTTACTAATACACAAGAGATTATATCGTAATATGTTTTAGATAGTTTAGAGACACATTTCGCAATGTGAAAAATGCAATACCTTATAATTTAATAACATTATAAAAGCTGCAATCTCGAAAACAACGGTGATATAAATAATAAAGTTGTACAAGTTAGTAACAATGGGAAATCGACAAAATTCGATACAATGTTGCGAAGAGAGTCAAAAATAATATCTGTACGATGAAATTTCATATAGAGAAAAAACTTTACGTGCAAAAATTATATTTAAATATAGATAGCTTTATTTATATTCATATAATATTTTCACTCGACTTTATATAAGAATTGGTACAAGATATTTTCGAAAATATCATATTATTTCAGCATTACTTAAAGTGTCTGAACTTTTCTTTTTAGAAAATATCCAAACTTCACTTAATGTAATAAAAAGAGAGCAATTTACTGTTCATATAAAAATATCAAATAAAGATCAAATAAAGTTTCATTTTATATAGTTCTCATTCTTTCATGTATAAATCAAGACTGATATAAAATATTTTATGTAAAATATAAAAGTACTATAATCGGTTAATCCAGAATTTTTATTTTTACGCTAACGTATCGAGACACGTGTGCGCATCTCTGACGTATCGTATCCTACAACAAATTACTTTTTTATTTCATTACCACAAGTATGCGTTACACACGAGCGACCTACTAATTTTTCCGATCGCATCGCGGGGTGATTAGCGACATCGGTCGAACAAAAAGAATGAAAATGATCGAGGAAGGATGGAACACGGTGTGGAACAGAGAGGAAACGATAGCAGACCGGTAGGAACGTGACCGGTAATCTCGATGAAGTCTCTCGCTTTTGTCCCTGTCGGTCGATCGGTCGAGAGGAGGGAGGGGGAGGGGGAGGGGGAAGGGATATCGGTACATTCCTTATCGGGGCGCCCGTTGTCCGCCGAAAGCAATTAAGCGATAAATTTGACGACGCCACAGCAACTTGGATCACGGCCAACTTTCGGGACACCCGAGGAAGACGCTCGCCTTTTTCCCGCCGTTAGCGTAAAGGGAACGTTTCGTCGCCCGCGTCGCAAAGATTCCCACCGTCTTGGTGTTCTTAATCTCGCGGGTCGCAATTCGGGTTAACGAACCGCATCCCAGCTACTGTCGCCGTTTAGAAGCAAAACGATTCTACGATCTCTACGTTAACGACTCGAGGATTCCCTTGAGAAAAGCGGGAACCTCGGGAGGAGGCGAAACGACGGTGCGCGTCATATCCCTCTCTTCGAGTCGACACGAAGAGAGGGATATGACACACACCGTCATTATGCAGAATCTCGCGAAATTATGCCGGCAGACTCGTTGACAAGACACGCGCGCGACATACGAAGAGGACGTAATTTTCAAAGGCTAGACTCGCTCGCGCGCGCGGAAAACGTTCTCGTAATTAACGCTAAATAGCTGATTAGCTGGGTGGGACCCTCTGTTTTTCGGGGCGTTTCGTGCATCGCAATTGGATAATTATCACGTCCTAGTTGCGTTGGTGCGACACGCGCTAATTATGCGCGAACCCGCGGATATGTGCACGCGTGTAGATGTGCCGGATACAAAGTTTCATTATTCGTAAAAAGCGACCTAAAAAGGACGACCTAATTCCTCGGGGTGTGCAACACTTTGCGTGGATATCGGTGGGGCATTTGCATGAAAAACTGCCCGGGTAAACGCGAATTTCTACAACAAAATTCCTTTTCCTCGAAATTTTACATTGTAAAACCACCCGTAATTAATTTGTATCCTGATAATCGCTCGTCTATTTGTTAGACAAATTAACGGACGCGCGATGCGCGTTAATGAAACTTTGCGGGAAATTTCAAGCCGGAGAAGAGACGAGGATAAATTACGCGGTAAAGCCGCGCCACGAGGCTTTTCGAGCGTCGTATTTAAACGGCTATACGTTTCGTCGAATCATCGATTATCGTTTCGAGAGAGCCACGATCTCGTCGTAACTCGCTCTCGATCGAGAATGATCGCCATGAATCGACTTAATGCCAAATTACGCGGGTGCACCTATCTCATCGGAAAGCGCCGGCGCTAATCACCGTCTCCCCTCGCCCTCTCCGTCTTCCTCGTTTGCGCAACGTGCTCCTGTTTACATGCGAAATTCGGCGGTATCCCACGATATCCATATCCCGAGCATCCCCGCGCGAGAGGACGTGCGTAATTCTATTTACCGTGCTCTCTCTCTCTCTCTCATGCCACCTTAATACGACCGGTCTTATCCCCGTGGCATATAATAGCGTTAGTTTTCTCTTCAGATCCATTTAACTCTGCGAAAGTGTAACACGTCGGAATTAACCCGCGAGTTTCCAACGATGCTATCGCAAATAATTCCGTCGGCGGACGCGCGAATATGACCAAGATTTTAATAATCCCTGAGGTATATCGATGTTTTTCGTTTACGGAGCGGTTTCACACAGGCGTCGTAATGGACTTTTAACGGGTTTATTATATCGTCGACGTAACACTCGGTCTGTGCAAAAAGCTGCTTCGAAACTAGAAAGCGATATTGTCTCCTTGTCGGATCGTAAAAAGCTACTCTCTCTAAACGCATATCCTTATAAATTATTCTTGTACAAATTTACTATTATTACTTTAAAGTGTATAAATGTTGTTGTATCCGGTTCCAATTTCGTCCCTTCGTTCTCGCATGTCGACGCAGCATCCGAACATCCTCCGTTCAGAATTAAGCAAGAGAAAGAGAGAGAGAGAGAGAGAGAGAGAAGTATCGCGTAATGAATAGCTAGCATGTGATAAGCTGTCGTCTGCGATGTTGTCGTCCCGGGAAATGGAAAGGTAGGGTTGTGGATGCCGCTCGAGCACACCACCAGCGCCGAAAATGTCGAAGGATTTCTCTCGAGGAGGTCGAGCGAGGAAATCCCCGGTCCTGAGGACGAGCACACAAACGGCCCCGACTCCGATGTCGATGAAATTTCATTAGCTCGAGGAGAAGACTCGCCGACGAAGCGTATTGTCCTCGGGAATCAAAGCTTTCTGCATTTTCATGACAACGACAGGCGTACTCGAGCGGACTCGCCTCCGCTGTCGCCGCCAATACGAAAGTAGACGCCAGTTCCGAGTCGCTCTGCGCACTCCACTCGACGTAGTAGAATTCAAGATTCGACCCGGAACCAAGCCATTCAATGCCGGCGAAAAGATCTCTGGTAAATTTCATACATAGTAGACGTTAGAACGCTAGAATGCCTTTACGGACGAACAAATTTCCGCGATTATTCACTTTTATCTAAAAAGAGATTCGCCGCATACGTCGCATTTGCAATCGAGACCGTCGGAATAATACGTACCAACGTATATATTTATGGATACCAAGTCCGGCACAAGTGCCATTTTGCCGGGGAGCAAATACTCGTGCCAGCAATAACATCGAGACGGTACCAATTGAACATCTCGCATACAAAGCGTCCTGCAATCTGAGCAACTCGATGAATTATTACGACTCTCGAAATCGACGCTTGTCACCCTCGCAAGTGCATCGCGTCTATAGAAAACGGCTCCGTAAACTATCGTACAAACGGAGTCTCAAATTACTAGAGATTCGATTAGAGCGAATAAAACATTTCATTTCGAATGAATGATCTTGTTTAAAAATCGATTCATGATTTTTCCTTAGAAAATTGTACGTTGTTCTCTCGTTCATAACCGTCGGTTAATCCGGTTCGCCGAGCAATTTTAAAGAAGAGCGAAGATAAGAAAGCGTAGAGTAGGCGCCTTTCGTGACTCGTCACGTTCTTGACTCCCATTTATCGTACACGTGAAAATTCTCGCCATCTTTTCGAGAGAGCGCGTATCGCATCGAAAAACGAGTTTTCCCACGCACGAAACGCTAGATGCATGCAAATAGCGCTTAAACATCCACGTCGAAAGGCTTTCCATTCTATTTCTATCGGTGCGATCGGTCAAGTGCATTTTCGTCATACATACTGCATATTGTACACGTATGAGCTGCGCATAATAAGTCGGAGAATTATGTTACCGGTCACATAATGGTACCACGAGAGCGAGCAATTAGAACATCATGAAATTACGATGCCATAATTGAACAAATATCCGCAAGCGCGAGCCTAATTAAAGCATCGTTCGTATTTAGATCGGTATGGAACATATGGCTTTTATAATTGCCTCATTAACATGTCAGCGTATGTAGTATATAGTTTAATTATTACACTGCGATTTCTATTTGAGGATCATAATATTCGTTCCGTAGAATTGCACTCGTTTTACTCGTTATATAAATGATATCGCTTAATCTTTGATAAAGCTTCGTTCGAATCTGTTGTCATATCAAAGAAAATGCTTGCAGCTCGTGATTCTTAGTAGTTGCATTTTTTTTCTCCTTCTCTCCCTCCGACTATCTGTCTCATCGCTCTTTGCTTGAATTCCCTCTCCTTCTTTCGATTGCTTCGTTAGCGCAGCCGGCAAATTGAACAAGGGACGCGCCGGAAAATAGAGAGACTAGAAGGAAGGAAGGCGAAGAAGAGAGGCCTTCACCCGAGTGCTTGACTCGCAGAGTGGTCGTGCCTTGCACCAAGAAAAGGGGGAGTCTCGAAAGCTGGGCACGCGCGCTTACAAAAGGGGGTTCTTCCTCTTACGGTTCCTTCATATAGGTTTCTCGTAGATTTGAGGGAAAAAGAAAGAAAAAATAAAAAGAGAAAATATTCATTGTATAATAAATTGTATAATAAATTGTATCTGCCAATTACAATAAATATGATTTATATAATTAAATATGATTAGTTCGTAGGAGTGTAGTTTGCACGATACAAGAGAGCTTTAAAATTATCGAATGATTTTTGGCAGATTCTACAATCAACTTGGAACATTTTGTCTTGATAAAAAAATCGAGATATTTATAATTTTCGACATTAAATGATTATAAAAGAAAAACTTTTCACATTTGGGAAAAACCAGAAAAATGAATATCAAAATTATATTTTTCAGGAATTTACTTAAATCAAATTGAAAAATTTCAGATTTAATTAAAAATATATGATGCAAAAAATAATGAAAAATTGCAACAAACAATGACCGTTCTTTCGTTAAAAATAATTAAATAGATCAAATAATTTGTTATTAAAAGATGGTTTTAAGATATCGCATATATATATGTTTCTTGATTTTCTCAATTCTTTTTCGTATATAGCACCGATGATTCAGTTTTCAGCTGATGCAATTTTTGTTTTTAACGAAACGGCTGAAGAAACAAACGGAAAAGCAGGAAATTTCTGTGTGAAATTTTTGTTGGTGTGTATTAAAATAGTGCAAACTCAGTAGATGCCTCAGAGTGACATTTCCAATTATAAGCTTTTCATCAATCTTTAAAACTTTGTAAGAAAAGCATCGTTCTCGTGACTATCGATCGAGTCTGATTGAAGAGGACTCGCCAGAGGGAAAAAGAAGTCGGCCGAGTCCCAGTCTATTGCTTGGAATGAACGTCGCCCAGAACGGTCTAAACGAGATAGACATGCAATTTAGCTGAAAATACTCGATCTGCAGCGGGTATATCCGGTAGCGAATAATCGCCGTCGTCGCCGCGAATCCTCTGGCGTCTGTCGCTCATACATTATACATGAAAAGACTAGATGTTCCGCGCTCTTTTTTCCACAAAATTCTACGGTATTTCGTTTTTCACATGACAATTGCGAATTTGCGATACACGCGATGCCATCGATCTATATTAGCCAAGCAGAGAGTCGGATAAACCTGTCTTGCAAAAACGTCACATTGTCCTTTCCTTCAAAAAAATTTAACGCACAACGGATATCGTATCTAGATCGTTGTAGAAATTGCCAATTAAAAACTCGACCTTTCAGCACTTTGCTCGAGATGAGAGAATTAATCAATCCTTTGTTATTTTACGAATAATTATATTTAATATATAGAATAAGGGCTTTTTTGCGTCTTCTTTTCTTGAAAACAGATTAATTAAAATCCATAATTCATTAATAATCCCCGTTCGTCTTATCACTATTTATCTCTTTTGCCATGATTTCGTCCTCTGTGCTTAATTCTAAACCTTATTTTATTAATTTTGACTTAGTTTATCTTCGATCACCAACAGCGCTGACAATTAATTCAACATTTTGTTGAAAACACACTGATTAGTGTTTCGTTTCTCTCTTTCTCTCTACATTTCTCTTTGAGACAACCCGCACTCTATGGTTTATTATGAAGTTCAGAAGTGGCAGCATGCGCGAATGCGATGTAATGTTTCTTTTTTTATATCCTTCGCACAAGCATCAGGGGCAGGACCGATCGACCTTTAGGTTTCTTTTTCATTCTCTCCGAACCCTTTCCCCTTTCCGTCTCTCTCTCTTTCTCTTCTTCTTTAGTTTCTCGCGACCACCAACGATGTCGACGATTAATTCGCCGACTTCTTCTACGTTGCGACGAGAGATTTTTAATTAGTCATCGTCGCGTCAAAATTCAAGGCTTGAAATTAAGAAAAAAAAATTCTTTGTGCAAAAGTTCTCTGTGAGGAAGCACATGTTAAACATTCACATACAGTATGTATAATTATTCGAAAAACTTTGTCGGCACATTTTCGTCGTCGTTTTCGTTGTCATCATCACGCTAATTTAAAATCGCATAGAGCACGCACACAAAAATAAACCCGCTGATCAAGCATGCATTGACAGCTTTTGTCGTTGACTTATTCGCGATATCATGACAAATTAAATTTTCGATCAACGACCTGTTGTGCTGTTGTGTAATGTCTTGGCTGCTTGAAATTCAATCAAAGTTTGCCAGGTAATTCGCAGCCTTGAATCGATAAGAATCCATTATTATTAAGTTTTGCACTACCAAAGAGAGAGAAGCGATAAGCAAGCAAGCGGTGCATTCGCGAAAAGATGCGCTTGCGTTTGACATGTTGACAGATGGGGAAATGAAATCACACGATCCAAGATAAACTTTATCAGAGATTAAAAATAGGGTAATAAAAAATTGCCTCGCTCTCTCTTAATATTGTCAATTACGATCAGCATATAGATAAATGCTGTTTTCGGCAACTTCGAATTTTAAGCGTCCGAATATTTGTATAACTCTTCCCTCCTCCCCCTCAACGACAATAGTTTTCCATATGCCCGACGCGTGAAAAACTACTTCAACGGACGTGGGAATAATTAACTAATCTCGTTCCGGCGTAATCTCCCTGCTTTTAATTCGGCTAATTACGGGACTTAATTATTCGGCCTGTGATAGGCGGACCATTTGGCGTCCACGCCTCTTGTAGCAAACACACCCGGAGTGATTTAGGGCTGCGAGCCTCACCCGGGCATGCAAAAATCGTACATTCGTCGAATTAAATTCGTATTTTTCAATTTCGTTTCTCTTTCCATGAGCGTCACGGCAAAAAACGCGGAAGGTCTACACGCGCCTCGAGAGCCTTCGAGCCTTCGTGTCGGATTTAAATCGGAAAATCGGGAGACGGAAATCGACGCGCGTTTGCGCGCCCCCCAGACGAGGACAGTTTCGATTAGGTGAAATCTAATTTAAACCGGACGATGGTCGCTAATGGAAAAGCAATTTAATCCTATTGATCCAATGAGAAATCCTCATCGGGGATCGTGAGAAAAGCGCAAGACGTCTCGGCGATGCATCGACATACATTCGCCTATGTACGGCGATCTACTTTCTCCATGTTATTGTATCAAACATTGCTTCGTATTTCTTTTTCTCTCAAAGTTAAAAATATGTTGATTTTCTGTATGAATGCGCATAAACGTACTACGTCATCCTGATCAAGTTGTTTTAGGAAAGAAACATAACAGTCCAGTCGGTTCGTGCTGTTTATTGAAATGCGCAATGTACGGATTATCCTGGATGTTTCTGGCCATTTGCACGCGCGACCGTGACCATTTAAGAGTCTTTCAAAAAACAACGAGGAAAGATACGAGCGATATGATATAATATAAGATCGCAAGTTGACATTTTTCATGCGCAAATCGCACAATTGTTTAATACCAGATTAATACCGTTGACCATGTATAAGTGTAATCTTCATTAAATAATGTTAGTTTATTTAGCAGATAAGCACATCAAGAACGATGCTTGTTGATCGTAAACAGCGATAAATAAGGTAAATTTGTGCTCGCAATTTTGCAATAAATTTCCGCATTACGAGCGATACACGACTCTGTTATTAAAAAAGAAAATCCCTCGAGCTTGGCTCTTATTTGCTCTATCTCTATATATTTGATATAAAAGAAAAATTTATCTATAAACCTCCGCAGAGCTGCTTGGCAATTTATAAATGGAATAACAGAATAATGACGATACATTTTCATATTGAATTATTTTGTTTAACGTATCGGGTTAATAATATTATGTATTTAAAGTATATATTATATATGTGTAATGGGAGGGATTATCTTTATGCAATAATATCTAAAATTATTTCGAAAGGGGTCAATTTCGATTCTCTCCGGTCGTAACGTATACGCTGTCACGTACAACATTTTGCCAAATGTGCGCACCGTACAAGCACGAAAGTGACCTTCCTTTCGGGTAACTTTAAGTGTCCAATCATCGGTAATGCCCACCGATTGGCTGACGTCACGAGACCTAATTCCTGCAATTTCCCAATTGCCGATCAAAGTCGCCGGAATCGTAGATTGCTCGACTCGCGCGCCCGGCATCGGCGAAGCGCAATTTCGTAAGAAAATAACGGGCGCACGCGTTTCACAAAGTTGTAATGCAACTTTGTCGAGATGATGAAAACCATGCACGCATCTCGTAATGTGGCCGGTATAAAAATTGCTCGCCAGATCTCTCTCCTCAAAAGTTGGATAAAATAATTTAAATAGGTTTCTTCCCCTTAATCTTTCTAATAATGGCCGTCCTAAATAATCTCTTTCCACTTGAATCTTTGAAGTATGTTCAATATTTTCCCTGATCTCCAATACGGGTGCACGGAGCAGGTGTTGGACCGCAGATCGAACACCTCACCGCAAGACTAGTCTAGATCGATCCATTCGCTGCGGTTCGCAGCTAGGCGTTAATTAGCCAATTAGTACCCAATCGAGAAATGGCTAACGCGCGAATTATTCGAGGAACGAATAATCCGCATAAATTCGATAATTTCTACTTAAACCGCGTGTGCGTCTTCCATTTTATATTATTTCCTTCCAAAACTCACATATACATATATATGTACTACATATCTATGATGGCAAAATCTTATATCTCACATTCTATCAAATGCACATATAACGGCGGGAACACATTCTGTGAAAAGAAGAAAAAAGAGTCTGAAGCGGAAAACAAAGTAGCAGAAGAGATTGTATAAAATCGTAGAAGAAGAAAGAGAATGTAGAGAACCCTTTCCGCGAGCAAGCGGGAAAAGCCATGTCACGGCTGAGTGACGTTCAAATCGATGGACAGGGAAGAAGGAACGAATGAGGAAGGGTAGAATGGATGGAGAGAAATATGAGAGGCGAATTTTTTTTTTTTTTTTTTTTTTTTTTTTAAGGAAGAAGCGAAGAAGACGCTTCTCCCAGCTTTTCTCTGCTCGCTGCCAAATTGAGAATCGATGTTTCGCGCTCGATTCAATACCACGTCAGCGAGGTTTATATTAAAAAACCGGTACCATCGCCATATGCCAGAAAACCGCAACCACCAGAGAACGCACCCCATATTCTTGGCGAGAGCTAACTCACATAAAAAGTGTTAATTAAATAAAACGTTTGATTGCACGTAAACGAAAAACAGAGATATGTATAATCTTTTTTTTTTATTTAATTAAATATTCCACAACACACACACACACACTGAGATCATATTGCAAAGGCAACTTTTTTATTTCAATACTCTCTACGTGGCTTTTTTATGCGCCTCATTATACTGTCAATATATGGAGAAAAATTCTGCTTCTATAGTGTTTTCGATATATCTCGCTTATATTTTATATTTCATTCTCGTGCGAATATCGCACCATCCGCACAGTAGCGTTAGCAGCACAACACCTGGATGATTTTATAATACAATAATCTGAATTAAAATGGGAAAGAGAAAGTATGTAGGGGGAAAAATGCAGACTTTATCGAGGACACATAAGAATGATATGTTAAAGCGATGTGTTGTATATAAAATTCTTGTTGTAAAATTCCTAAGGAAGAAACACAGCAGAAAGAAATCTTACGTTATATCGATATGGCGTTTTAATTGTAAAAATAAAAAACCGTTCAAATATCAGTTGAAAGAAAATGGATATAATTAATACGAAAGCTGCACGCGCGTATACTGTAGGTTACCGGAAACAAATACGAATTCATTTAATATTCTATTTTTCGTGCATGCAAATGCCCCCGCATTGGTATTCTACGCGCCCTGTTTTATTACCAGAGGCTGTATACCATTCCCGCGCATAATATTTACGTTCGTATCGCTCTTCTGCGGTACAGTAACTCCTTTATAAAAACACATATGGCAATATGCACGCGGTAGGTACATAGCAGATTTAATTACTTTGTTTCTACTCCGATGTCAAAACGATTTAATTTTGTAAATAGAATGCGCCTGCGATGCATAGCGCCGCACGATAAGAAAATCGTAAATCGCGAATGGGATCAATATACGTGTATTATATTCTATGAAAGAGCGCACTGAAACGTAACAATAGATAATAATATCAATAGAAAAGATTACACAATATATTTTATTAACATTTATGATTTTAACTAATTTTAAAAAATCAATAAATCATTAATCAATTTGCTAAAGTAAAATTTGAAAACCGGATTTCATGTTACGCGTAAGACTTTCCTTTTGGAACTTTTTTTAACGGGAAACGAGTATGATTAGTAGCCACAATTTTACAAACGACATAAGCATCGCAGAAAACATTTCACTCGTAAACAAATCTTGCCGTATTCAGACTATCGTCAAGTTTCAACGACAATTTATATCAAAGAGACCTATATTATTCGCTGCCCTTACGCAACCTCGACTTATGGACGCGCCGCATTCTTTGTCACTGTCAAGTCAGCTGAATAAATAATTACGCGCGGCCGGATCTCTCTCTTCAAGCGCTACAAACTATAAAAGTACGTGCTCGAGTTTAATCAGGATCTGTAAACAGTACGTGCATAAAATATTAACACATGTGCGTGTCCGTCATTTTTATGTATTTCATTATTTTTAATTTTCTCGTCGAGATATCTCTCAGATACAAAGCTCGCAACGCACAAAAGAGTTCCTTTCCCATATTTCCGTGTAATTTGTGTACGTAAAGCATCCCTGTGCCGCGTTACGATTTGTAATTAATAACACGGAGGGAACGCGCGCACAATGTATTAATTAATAATAATTACTGAGCCATCCGAAGCATGAGCGTTATATCGACGATATTCTCTTTGGAAATGATGCAAGCGGTTTGTAAATGACTATGTGGCATTGAATCCTATCTCTGTGTACCGCGCGCCTAAATCCGAGTCGCTCGACATTATCGATTTATTTTACGATTATTGCCAATTGTTTACCACGATTCGGGCGCAATTGCGATATATTAATCAGCGGTTTTAACCCGGCCGTCCCTCCAACGTTATTATCGAAGTAAGATATCGAATATCGCGCGGTTAGTCGGCAACTTTTTAACTCAACGAACGACGCATACGCGTCGAGTATCTTTATCGATAACGCAGTATGTAAATTAGCCAACGACGAATTTTTTTAAACGCACGAGTTTTCGTCCATTTTTCATTGTTTTTCTAGCGCGTCACTTGTTTGCCGACAATAGACGTCGAACGTCACTTATGAACGTCGATACGAGCACACGTGGCTTGGCTTATCTGACGGATGCAGCCGGCTGTTTGCCGAATGCGAGCGTGATATTGCACGCGGCAAAAGAATGCAACGACAAAATAGAAAAAAAAATGGTCCGATCGCGACTAAAAGCTGCGATGAAATTCGGAATGAATGCGCGCCCGAAAAAAAAATGGGAACAAAAGTATCGCGACTCTGTTAAAAGTTTAAATAATACGCCGCTCACTCACTTTTCAATACTGGACGATTGGCGGAACGTCGATAAATCACCATAGGAATGATACGTCTTGCGTATTCGTTTACGCGAATAAATCTGCAAATATTTTTGCTAAAATTCATTCATGATTATACCGCCAAAAATTTGCGCTACGCGAAAAACGCAATGTTTCGAAAATTTTTCTGTCGAATCATCGCCGATGAATTGCATGGACAGATACATTTTGCATCGACATATAGAGATTTGAAGTACCTTTATGAAAAAATACCAGACGCCTCCAATGCACAGACGCGGCACTATCGCACCATCTACCGGAAATGCATATTAGGTGACGCGTTGCCACGCATTCGCTCGTGCATAAACATCTTGGAAACTTTATAGCGTGCGAATATTATAGGAATTAATTAAATCACCGCGTTTCGTAATTATGCGTAGCGACATATATATCGCGTAGCGCGTACATGCGTCGAGTTGTCGTGATGCTTTGAAATGCACAATATTCTGCATTTTCAATGCAAAACTATTATATACATATGTGTGCCACATTGCCACATATAATAATAATGTATATTGTAATTATGTACGAGGATGATGCTTATATCTACAAAACAACTCTCGTGGTAAAATTTTGAAACGTATCAGGCGCATGTTATCGTAGAAATAAATGATATTCCCTTTATCAAAGTCAAAGGCGACCGGATTCTCGATAGCGCGAATCTCTTTCGAAAAAGATAACAAACGAATCTTAAATTAACAACTCGCGATCGCTTCTATATACATTTTCGAGAGGTTTCTGCGCAATTGAGCGATTTGATCTCGCCGAATCTTCCATCTACGATAAAAGTGTTCGATTTTGAACGAGATGTCCTTGAAAAGAACGCGAGAAAATGTACGCGGAAATGTAACGCGACGAAACAGGAAATTAAATGCATTTCTTACTATCGCGGCGGTCATATTTATGCGGCGATTACAGTTTCCTCCCTTTCCGTTCTTTGCGCCATGCAAAAAGGAAAAGATGGTCGGGCGATGGTCGACAGGAAATTAAATACAATGCGACGAAGAAGTCGCGCACTCCGACGACCAAGTCTTGGCGCGACGGTTACGGCTAATTCGAGTAAACTCCCAACAAAGTTACAAAGTTCAAGGGTCAACTCGATTTAGTGCACCTGTAACGAGAAAGGGAGGAGACCGCGACGCCGCGGATGCGCGGCGGAAGCGGTTTTGTTGCAAGAGGAAAAAAAGGAAGGACTACTAAAACTCACGCCATCTCTAGTCGTCTCTGCTGGAAGGGAAAATTAATAATGTAATATCGTTCGCGCCAATTTTTCTTTTGCAAAAAGACGTTACGGAAGAGGAGATCGTTTGCGCGAGATTTGCATCTACCATGACTTACGCGCGTTACAAAATTGAATAACGTACGTGCAAGACACGTGACTACTAAATTTACCGTATGGTTCCCCGATTTCTCCGGAAATCTTACAGACAGCGATCTCTCGCTCGTAGAGATGTAAATATTTACAGGGGCGTGTGTATCGCTCGTGCACGTACGGAAGATAGATACGTAGGAATCTTGAGAGCAACGCGAGAGAGGAGAGTTTCAAGAGATTTTGTACGGCTCGCTGGCTCTGCTAATCCTCTTCGTTCGTCCGATATGCTTAGTCGCGACCTCTCGGCCGCGACATTTCCTTGCTATATTTTCATAAAATCCAATAGAAGCATCGATGATGAAGCGTTAACATGAATAAAACATTTTTAAATGCGATGATATATCGATATATACGGAATGTGGCTAAAATTCCAGAGTGGTCGATTATATAATATTTTAATGCATCCCGACAAGTTACAAGAATATCTCTAAAATGATCTCTTTATATATATATATATATATATATATATATATATATATATATAGCGCTATTAATGCTAATTAACGCTAATTGTAGCGTAAGATAAAGTAACAATTGTCATCTTAAAACAAGATATTGACACTCATACGTTATTTAGTAGCTTGGAGAGATCCTTCTCTCTACTCTATTCGATACCTAGTTACAATACTGTGAGATCCACCGCGGGAATTTGCAGGCTTTCGGCGAGGTTTCGCAGCGTTAATCGGATATCTCTACGATGCATTAGAGATACACGTGGCATGTGTGAAATGTACATATATGTATATAAATGTAATTTGCGAACCGTTCGCAATTTAATGATGTACTTGAGGTGTTTGCTGAAACGATGAAAAATGTTGAGAAGGAAAATAATGTTGTAGTAAATAAAATATATTTCTTGTACTGCATACTATATCCTTTCCTTCTCCCAATTAAGGAGCATAGATATATTTTACATCATAATCGTTAAGCTAAATTTCCCTTCTTGGAATAATCTCGATGACTTTACTAATACGAATTTACCGCGAGTATGAATCTTGTGTAAACTGTGATTATCTGCCTACTCTAGGCTCTTGTTAGAAACGGATTAGATGGAATTTGTTCGTCCGAGTACTAGTCGACTCGGCTAATTCCCGAATTATGTCGCTTAAAAATTCTCCACGAATGCGATATCGCAACGAGACGATCAATCGAGCAAAATCGTTCCTCGTAAATCATTCCATTCATCCGGTTGTCTAGTTATCTGATTGGATTTTGCGGCGAGATTTCCACGAAACGGTTGGGTTTAGCCGCCGAAGAAACGCCGCCGCTGCTCTCTTCGACAGCAGGGCTTATACGGACGATCTATAAGGTACCAGGAGGAACGATGGCCGTGTAGCAAGACCGGTTCTGAGAGAGTCCAGCTCGCACTGACAAGCACAGGCGTCGTAACTTCATGCAGCTTTGCAGGCTGTTTTCTCTCTCTCTCTCCCTCTCTCTCTCTCTCTCTCTCTCTCTCTCTTTCTCAATCTCTACTCTAAAGCAAACTAGACGGCTGTCTAGGACGTTACTTGCGACGGAATGTTTGTTGGAGGAGTTTAGATCCTTGCGAGGGCTTCGAATTTGCGAGGATCTCGTTGTCTGTGCTGTAAGGAGTCGGTAATGTCTACGGAGAAGTTACATACGCGAAGCATTTGAAGCCATTGAATTTTGCGTAAATGGAAAGTTATTTAATTAATTTTGATTAATGTTCTAGGATGATAATATATTATTGTCATGTTAACGAAAGAAAGTTTTTAAAATAAAAGCTTAAAAAGTTGATTATTAAAATCGATATATCCACTACAAATTAGAACAAGATGAAAAGATTTAAAAACTTACAAGCGTGTGATATTACTTGAAAAAATATTAGCTAATAAATTAAATTATATTAATTTAATTTAATTATGCCAAAATTGCAGGAAAAACTCTTAAACTTCAAGAATACTCTCGATAATCTGATTCGGCCATCTAAGAAAAGCGTAAATCTATTATCTAAGCGGACTAAATTTATATCAACTTTGATAAAGTGCAGCACTTAATTACTGCAGCTATGTCAGTTTTCTTCCCTTTCTCCTTATTCCTTTTCTCTCCCTCTCTATAATAACACACTTTACATAAATTATAGTTATTTTTCTATATATATATATATATAAGTAACGTTTACGTAAAATTACATTTTTGCAGATTGTAACGATTGTCACTGAAATGGCGTACTTGCCGTGCGCAAGCAGATGTTGAGCGGATCATAGCTGTCGAATGGCTGATGATTCTCGCAGGATACCTACATAGACGCCATATTCAGGTACTCACGTACATAAGTGGGCGTCTATATTATATATGTGTACGTGCGAGGCAACGAGTTTTGCGGCGTTGCAGCGAGTGGGCAATGTATAGCGTATTGGAGTATTGGTGGACAGGTACGGGTCAGCTGCGCTAAGTAAATACATTTAAGATCGCAAATGGATGGTCGTAAAAGAAAACAAAGCGTTTCTTGCGTCGTCGCGGATGCCACGCACAATATGCGAAGCACAGTAACACATGAACGATTCGGATAATTCTAAAGGATTTAATTTCGACTAAATCTCGGAATGACTTTTAACTTGTAGTCCTCTACGAAAATTGACCAAGGAAAATTCCATCTTGACTTGGAAAAAAAAAGAGCTACAAACAACAAATACTACAAACCTCTGGTCCGTTCGCGGAAAAATTACTCGCTGGAAATTCCAAGAGACGCTTCTTCGTCGCGACTGATCGATCGATCGATTGATCGAATAAAGTTTCATTAAGAAATACGAAGAGAAGAATCGAAAAGGATAAAATAAATACTACATAAAAGACGACTCTTCTGTCGCAGGTACTAATGGACCTTTTTGTATCGCGCCCTTTCTACGGTATAGATGGAGTGCCGATGAAAGGTGACACGCCTTTCGCACCGTTTTTCTCACCCCCTATGTCGTTTCTTAATGGTGTTAGAGATGATCGATCTGTCGATAAAGTTTCACATGTTACAAGAAACTAGAAAGAGGGAGAGAGCGAGAGAGAGCGAGAGAGAGAGAGAGTGAGAGAGAGAGAGAGAGAGAGAGTGAGAGAGAGAGAGAGAGAGAGAGAGAGAGAGAGAGAGAGAGAGAGAGAGAGAGAGAGAGAGAGAGAGAGAGAGATTGCTAACTGCAGTCGTGACGATGTAATAGAACGGATTAATGATAAGTCAAGGATGTGCTCGGTAATCATAGAGTTATGGCTTGAATCGCATCATACACAAACAAGAAGTTCTGCGCATGTATATGCGTGCAGAGATTCTAAACGTTCTTTGCATCGTTATTAATAAACTTGCCGAGAGACGAACACTTTGATCATTACGAGACTTTTCCTGCTGAATTTAATCCGTTATTACATTAGGTAGACGCATTCCCGGTAATCGTCGGGCCGAGAAGGTCCCGAGCAAATATGTTTATCGGTTTTAAAGAGAAGGACGTAAAGGATGAGAATTGACGTTGCGCAAGGGAGTAAACGAAAAAGGGAGTATAAAAGGGGCTTTTCCCAGGAGGTCGAGAGGTAAGGATGGAGTAGATGGCAAGAAAATTAATCGCCCCCTCTTACTTCTCGTCGTCGTCATCGTCACCATCGTCCTCGTCGTTGTACGCTTCTTCAACGCGCCGCGAATCTCACGCGATCGTTTATTCAATTTCACCGAGCGTTTCCGCGAGATTTTAATTTTTAGTCTGCGGGAATAGATTTTAACGTGACGCTTAGCGTAGATAAACTTACGATAATTGTTTTATCGAGAATCACGTTCCATAATACAACGCAAGCATAAAATTCATTTTTTAAGAAAAAAAAATATATATATTATCCTCGATCGACGCATTTCATACTAGAGTGCATTTGAATGGACATAAAAATTTTTCATCGTTTACTCAACGGGGAGGCATTCAAAATCGATAATGCCTCTCGGATAATTCTACTCGCGAGAGAATAGTGCTCTTCAATTCGTTTTACGGGCACAAATCGCGGAACGCTAGAATTCAAACTAGAGCTAGAATGTTAGCCAGAAAGCGTTCGGATTTAAATGAAAAATGCATCCTATGCATAGCGCACGAAAAGCACAGATGTACGAAGGTTTCGGATGCTAATGCAATCGATCTGTCTTATTCTCTTCGCACTTTCCTAAAATAAATCTCGTTTCACAAAATAAATCAAAGGTTACGGCAACCTTTTTTTTCTCGAAATGTTTTAAAAAATACATGTTATATATCTAAAAAACACTTTAACGCTTCCAAAAATGACCAGTAATATGTATTTAAACATTTCGTGTGTAAACGTATCTGCAAATAACTACCCATTTAATTAGTGGGCGTTGTTAAACATGCCATTTCGATATCAAATTATTACTGAACATAACACAGATTTGCAGGTATTTTCGTAAATAATTTGCCGCTGGTTGTTGCATATGTGTATGCCCCGACGCCGCTGTTCGTTCACTATAAAGTGTATCGGGGATTATGTCGACTCATAATATTAATTACCGCGCCAAGATAAAACGCATAACTCTAATAGCGAGGCATTATTAGTAATCAACTGGACGGCAAACATTCGCGAATCCATTAACGGCGTTTATATCCGGAGCATTAATATCCTCGTGTCTCGAAAATATTTCCGTTCGCGATAAATTCCAGACGGCGGAATTTCCGCCGAGAAACACGGGTCGGAAGTCTAAGTGAAAATTGTTCGGGCTACTGTCTAAGCCGTGACTCTGCGAATAGCAAATCCTGTGTATGATTGCGTATACGTGTATGCGTCCCGATTAAAATGACTCGCACCAAAATCGTAGAATCGCCCGCGGCAAGATAAAGATTCGGCATGATACATCGTTTGAATAATAATATCGATTAAGCTCCGCAGACAAATTGTACGTCACGCGCCAACTATTATTCGGTACGATCATCGATAATGCGAAATGCGAAGATTAAGGGCAAAGCAAGCTTCTGTGTATTAAAAATATTAATATAGTCGATGCGCGCAAAAATATTAATTTGGAAAAAATATAAGCCGAGAGGATGTTTGCGCGAAACCATGATCGAATCCTCTTTATTTATAATTGTTTGTTCTTTATTAATTCATCATCGTTCTAATATTGGAATACCTCGGGCAATATCGCCATCGAATGCAATCATGCGCATACGTGACGCTGAATGCCTTCTACCTCAGAATCGCAGATATTCCGCCGATGGGACACCGCAAAATGTGCGCTTCCGCAATTTACGTATATAAAATGTTTAGGGAAAAAAGCTGTACCGATAAAATGATCAACAATCCAAACATCTTGGAGTCTCATAAAATATTCCACGTATTTAAAGATGTTAAAAAATATAGGATTACATAAATATTTGCACTTTTAACGACAATAATAGTCTATTGACTAAATTATCGATGCGGTATTTCAGAAAAAAAGCGTATCAGGAAAAGTGCATCTCTTGTGTATCTTTTATGGAATACTCCGACATGTCTGTCTATCGAAATTCTTCGGAGAGTGAAAATTCCCGTTTAAATCTACAAACAGACAGACAGACAAAGAGAGAAAGAGAGACGCAACATTTCCGCAGAGAGTCCAAAGGTAAAGCACGGCTCGAACTGTATAATATTGCAAACGAAGAGAACAAACAGGGAGAGAGAAGTCGTCGCCGTCCGAGAGGCAGGCGCGCGCAGTCCTCCCAATTACGTTCAAGTTTAACATTTCACCGTAATTAAATGAACCCCGCGATTAACGAACGAGCAAAGCGCTAGTCTTGGTTGTGGGAAAGCGCATTATAAATTGAAAGTAAAGTCCTCCGTACCTCTATCGCCATTGGTAACGCCAAGTGTACATCGTGCATGAATAATTTAAGAATTCCAACAATGTATTAGTAACGATCGTTCAATTTACAATATTTAACAATAATGTGATTTGCAAGCGCAAGATTTTAGACGCATGGACTTTACGAAAATGCGCGCGCTCTCTTTCGCGCGATAAATCGCGAACGTTTCAATTTATACTCGGCACGTGCTATCAAAGATGGCTTTAAACGACATCAATACGACGGAGCGAGTCATAAATCTCGCAAAATCGCGGGCGACACTTTCCGATGTCGCGAAAATCTTGGTGTGTCGAGATAAACTTTGCACCCTTTAAATCCGTATACACGCATACGCGTACGCCACGCGCAAATAACGTGACACAAATAACGTTGACACAAATAAATTGCAAAATATGCAGCGAGAGGTCAATTAAAAGATTGCCCACGAAATGGGAAAATTCCTGGAAACTCCGCGACGTACGAGCAATATAAATGCGCATTCGATTTGCCGCGTCTCGACTCCGCCCAAATTCTCCTCCCCCGTCCGTACCAAAGAAATTCTTCGGTATTGGCATTTACCCCCACGTCGCTTGATTTAATGTAGGTCGTACCGGTTGGCGGAAGATAAAGGAATATTATCACCGACGATCCGGTTTCATTCACGGCTCCTATCATATTCTTCTCTCTTACACCGCCTTAATGATCCCGATATCTCCGTCACTTTGCCAGACAATTAAATTCAATCGAAATTCGATTATCTCTTAATCGCGCAACGCGATATCAAAGTAATAACGATGCAAAATATATAATTAAAAGTCAAAGTAAACGAGGGACGTTCGTTAGGGGATGGATGATTCGATATCGCGATGAAAAATGACGCGCCGTACGAAAACGGAGGAGAGATAGCTTTCCGAAAGATCCTCTTACTCCTCCGACTCTTGGAGAAGAGAGAAGGCGCGCAATCTCATTTCGAAAGATGCAAAAGAAGGAATCCAATTCTCCGCGCGTTAGTTCCTTCGGCGAAGCTCTTATGCGGCGCGGAAATGTTCCCTTCTCGACGCTGCATATTCCGCGCACTTATTTCGAATTTTCGTTCCTCTCAAAAGATCTCTCGATGCAAAGGAGAGGGCGGAAGGGCCCAGAGGTGGCGGCTGAGTAGTCTATTCGACCGAGAAAATCGCGTGGACTCTCGCGTAAAGTATCGGAAAGGGAGCGAGTATATTCCTCCTCGCTACGCGCCTTTCCCGCGCCGATGGAAAATTCTCCAGTCGAGGTAAGCAGTTATACGACCATTCGGAAAACTGCCATGGACCACTTTGGCGGAACAATTTTACGACCGAAAGAGGACGAAAGGGAGAAGTAAAGCGAGAGGAGAGGATCGAGGAGAGGCGATCCACGCCAACGAAATAACGTGCATTAAGAGCATCGCGGAGACATTCTAGACTCTATGCGTGCACGTGTACGCGTACATGTAAAATTTATAGTTATTGACGTTTCGTATATATTCCGTTACATACATAACAATACGTTTGGTTTCCCACGTTCGATTCTGTATTTAAAAAAAAGGAAAAAATTCATCTATCGATATAGGCGAATGTCATTGCTTCAGCGATAGAATTACAGATCGATGGTATACCGTAAAAAATCGCGGGCTATATCGATAGCCTGGATCACTATGACAAAACGAATTATCCCCATGTTTTGTTTACAGCCGATGGCTACAACGCTGCTAGTTTTTCATCCGAGGACCGGCGAGTTTTCCTCCGATCAACTGACGGCGCGATACATTTTTTTTCGGCGGATTGCAGCGTTTTGTCGTTAAATTTTATTTCACATCACCGGTTAACGATGATTTTTATTTGTAAACAACAATTTTAATTTTGCGTCAATATTTTAACACGTCGAGCGCGGTCCGCGGCTAAACATCATTATCGAATATCATTACACACGGCATTTTGCTCCAAAATTGACAAAATTCAATTTTCAATTTTTCCTACATCATATTAATTTACTCGAAATAAAAAGAGAGAAATATAAAACGAAGATACGCAAATACAAAAAGTACATCATATCGAAAAAAAAAACACGTTTAAAAATTATCCCAAAATCTCACAAGATGTGGCTTGGAAAAGCACATTTTTCTACTCGTGCGCTAGAAAATGATTTCGGAAAGTTTCGCCGCGTACGAGACAGACGTTGCGCGTTCTCCGCTTTAGCGTTATTATTAAAAATTGTCAAAGTTTGGATAGGCCAGGCCCGATAGCGTGGCAGCTGACCTGGCACGCTTACAGTTAATCGAAGAAGGACGAGCCGAGCCGAGCCGACACGACGCGACGCTCGTGCAAGCATCGGTCGGCGCAGCCATTTCCATAGCAATTTCTATTCTATTTCCGTTGACGTGGCAATGGCGTTCAATTATAGACTGCAATATTGAGAGCACGTTTTCCCAATAACTGCACCGGCTCTATCAATATCTCTTCAGCGGCGCCGGCGTACGCCCTTACTACGCATACAAATTCATTTTGTACGTCCGCTCCTCTTGTCCCGTCTCCCTCTCGCTCTCTTTCTCTCTTTATCTCTCTCTCTCTCTCTCTCTCTCTCTCTCTCTCTCTCTCTTCCCATCGCTCCGACCATCGCGCGTTCTTCCGCGTCCCGCTGATAATTATCGCGAAAATCGTCGAGGCGAAAACCGAGATGGTTAAAGAACGCCAGCACGAAGTAGTAGAAGAATGTCCACGTTAAATTTGCCACTCCCCCTTCTCTCTCCTTCTCTCGTCTCGATTGTAATATCGTGCATTTCTCGCGTAATCCTTTTCGAAGCTCGGCGAGCACCGAGCACGTTTTCAAATCCCGGTACTCTCCTCTCTGTTCGTCTCGTTTCCAATTTTTCGACTATTCCGACAATATTTGCGCCGTCGATATTCCGGTGAACTCCGAAGCTCTACATTTCCATCTTTACATTCTTAGTTTCTTCGTCGTCTCGCATTGCGTTTTTCAAGTTAAAATATGCGAAACGTGAAATGATTTTGTTTCGACTCACTTACGCTTGTCGGAAAGGAGATTCTTCGACTAGTTTCTTTTTTTCACGTTTTATCCAATTATATCTCTTTCTCCCTTTATCTCGCGAGAGACGAAGAAGCGAGGCAAGTGCAAGTATAGATTCGCGTGCACCAAAGTTTCCAAGTCATTCCGAACCTTAGCGTTTTGTAGCTTAACGGAACAAACTTCTCTTACACTTTTCGAGAGCGATACACCCATGAGTTTCTCGTTTGCCATAGTTACGGGGTCGTTAATGCGCATAATGTATACTTGAATTGTTGCCCTTTTGTAATTTCGACTATCGCACAACGAGTTTCCTCTCAGATCCTCTCTAGTATTCGTCAAATTAATCGGCGACGTATGCGACTGTTCGCGAATGCTCAATCACGTTCGACGATCCGATATTTCCCAACAATTGTCGCATTTCATCCATTACCGATACTTGTGTGACGTAATTTACATTAATTCATTCGCGAAAGGCAGAGAATCTTTCCGCGAAAATTGGCCAATAAGATGCAAATTTCAATCCAAAATATCCAAAAGTCGAATCTTCCCGTAGAAATGTAAACGAAAAATCTGATCCATCTGTTTCGCATTTTACTCGAATTACATTATTCACGAGGATTTATTTCATTTGCGGAGCATATTCGATGTTCGGTCGATTTTATCTCGTTGCGTTATTATTGAAATTGAATCATAAATTCATTTCTAACGCAAATAAAAAATACGTATTGTTTTTTCCAAACAATCTAAATGATTCAATTTCGCTAACAACTCTAAATGATGCAATCCGCTAAAATAATTAAACAATTATCGATAGAATTTGGGACGTTTGAAACAAATAATTTTTTTTATGAGCGTCGAGAAAGCGGATTCGACGGCACAATCAAATATAGATCATTTTCTTTTCCATTATAGATTTTACAAAACGCAAAAGTGCAAGATGCAAAATACATTTTCGCATAAACCAGCGTTAATAAACTCTCCGAGAAAAAAGGCTCGTTTGCTTCGCGAAGGTCAGCATCGCGTCTGAACGGGATCGTTGTGCCGGTCAGTCAGCGTTGAATTAGTAGTCTGTTATGGCTCGACTCTGTATTTAAGTCATTAAATCGAGCGCTCGAAAAAAATCAATGTAAAGAGGCGTAGACGCGACGGTGGAGAGACGGTTCCATCGGCTCTAAAAGCGAACAAATCGATCGCTTACAACTTTGGCGAGGTCGCACGATGAGTCTCGCGTGTGCCGAGGCCTCGCATTAATATCCTCGCGAACATCCGACGTGATCGCAAATTCGAGCCAGAACCTCGCGTGTCCTCGGTGCGCAAGCACGAGCTTTACATATGTAAGATCCTCCGGTATCTAAGATCATCCCGTAAGACCCTGAGCGAGACCGCACGAGACTATTTATAATCCCTGAAAGTCCCTCCCACCCCTCGGATATTTTTGAAAATTCATACATAAATACTTGGTTTAATATCGCGGTCGGGTCGTGGCTTGAAAAATTTTTCTCGTATATAAAATAACCCAGGTTGATGATAAAATATACACGAGAAGCAAAGGGCGCGAAAGTGCGAGAGAAAAGGATAGAATTATTCGCGAGCACCGTAGAAAGCACTCGGACGAGACTAGGATAAAATAATCGCGATATTACGAGATGAATAATTACATCACCTAACTACATTGCCTAAATTGCTATAATAATTCATGAAGAGCATGTCCATGTTGCCTCATGTTCCACTCCTACTTTGTCGTGACTTTTGCCATTATCGTCTTTTTATGGAGATTCGACAAAGCGCGAAGCTAGGACCTTGAACGACGAGTCGAAAAAAATTCGCGAAATACTCAAGTTCGCGTTTGGCAAACGGCGACATTAGGCGGCAGCTTCTCGGCTCGACTTTATCATGAGTTTCTCCTCGGTCAAGATGCGATACTCGCGGCAAAAGATAAGCGAAAGAACGCGTGATTCAATAAGACGCAATTTCGTATGGCAAGCGACGCGAAGGGTAATCGCTGCTCTCCGACCGTTGATACGACGCTCGTACACTCATTTCGCCTTACGAGTCTAGTCGTTGATTTCGAGCATCCTGTCAAAGGACACAAAGGATGAAAGAGTCAAGGAACAATACGCATCCTACCCGCCCTACGCTACGCCCTGCTCCAGATACACTGAAATTAATTATATCCGCGAGTGTACGTGACAAAGGGGAAAGGTTGTAGAGGAACGGAAACTCCGCAATGGAATATGGAGGAGCGGGCAAAAGTTAAAGAGAGAAATGGGAGAGAAAGAGCACGCGCGCGGGAGGAAGAAGGGGAGAAAGAGAAATACGGAGGATGACGAGAGAGAAATGGAGGAAGTGGAAAGCCGGAGAGAATTCGTGTAACGAGCCTTCCCTATGTGTAGCAGAAATGTGCGAGAGACAGTCTCGTTAATCTCTCGTCAAAACATATTGTGCGCGCTTAAAATCCCACCGAGGGGGATCCACACGGCAGCTCTACCATTTAAAAACAAAATATTTTATAATCGTGTTTCTTTCCTCTCTCCGGCATGTAAGAAACGAAAACTTTACAATTAAAATCCTGCTTCGCAATATTTAACTTCATTCCATAAATATTTCATCTATATACGTAGCAATAAAATCAAATTCTCTCTGCATGTATTAAAAAGACGCGATTTTTTTCATTATATTTAATATAATTATATTTAATATAATAAATGTATAACTAGATATATCTTTAAATCATCTGAATACATTTAACATAATTTAATTCGCGTAATTTTCCTCGCTTGTGCCGAGCTCGAAAAGGTGTGGCGGTTGAAACGACAAGACTCACCCACGTAGCGAATCTTTTCCGGTAAACTCGCACGGTTGAGAAATAAATATCCTAACTATAACACACAAATATTTACGTAAATTTATAAGAATAAAACGCGCGCATAACCCTTATTATACAAACGCTAAGTGAATTTCTATAATTAACGCACATAAGAACGCATAGCTCGATGATGATCACAGTTCGTTTATTTATCAGTGAAACAGTCATCGGTAGTTACTCATCCTGCGCATTACATCAACGCGTTAATGAATTCGCGTCATAGCAAAGTCGCGCATAAATTATTATTAGCCGCATCGATTTAACGCTATAGCTTTATAGTTAATGTCAAGTAAAAAGAGCAATAAAATTTCCTGAATACATTCAAACGATTTCACATGCCGAATCAATAGCGTAAATCAATTTGCGATTAATCAACTAGACATTGAAATATCTAATTGACGCTTCGCTCGCGATACGGAGTAACGTTAATTATATCCAGCTTTCCATCAACGTGTATAATATCATTAACGACAAGTATTCGCGACTCCTATTCCCTTTTGAGGAATCACCAACACGCGCGTATGAGTGCGTAAACGCACGCCAATGCATTTACGCAACGGCGACGCGACGCGGCAACGGCGTAGACTTTCCATGCGTGGGCGCGAGTAGGTGCGCTAGCGTTCATGGGGATCGACTGTGGGTAGACTGGACCAAACATGGATGTTCTCTCGAGACGCGACGCCCTTATCGGACGTTTCAAACTGCGTTATGGGCCTCTCGAAGCCTCTGAAGAGAAAGGCGATTAGCCTCGTTTTCTCGAAACTTCGTCAAACGTTCTCGGTCTCCTTCGTTCCTTAGATACGCGTAGATGTTCGAGAGATACATATTAGTCTCGAAAAAAAAAAAAAAAACTCGGTTTAAATAACTTTACATGTTTGACGAAAAAATAAATTGTACGATGGATACAAAGTCTTGAATTGAAATCTTGTTATCGCGTTGTTTTTTTATTTTTGCGAGAGAGATTCTAAGCAAATTTATAACTACCTTATAGACGAGATGCTGGGACTGGACAAAGGAGAAAGCGTACCATCTCCTCCCAGGAAGAAAAGTTTACGGCGAGACAACGCTGCCTATCCGGCAACATTTCGCAATTACATTACAACGACAAAGTTGGCGATAGAGAGAGCGCACTTCGGCATTTCAGTTTTCAATTCTTATTTGAATTACGCGGAATAACAATGCGACTCGCAAACTCGCAAGTTTCGCCGCTCGGCCTGCCCGACTGTCGAGTAAGCATATTTGCGCATCCCCAGAAAGCATCTTTAAAACAAGAAGTACCCTCTTGGAAGAAAAACTAAGGCTATAACGTCGATTACTTTCGTCGACCAACTTTCGGAGAGGCGCGCGTCGGAGGAAAGTTTCGTCCGCCTCGTCCAAGATAAACGTACGTGTGCGAATATGCGAATATGCGACATTTTGTCATCGCAATAACAAGTATATGTACTTGAGTGCAAAAAAGTTTACAAAAAATTATCTATTTAGCAGAGACTGTTATCTTATCTTTCTCGTACAAATATTGCGTATTTTTCAGAGAAAAATTCATTTGACGTAGCACGATTGTGTACATGTTGTTGTTGTTGAAACGATTATGAAATATATTTGACGATGCTACGCCAAGAGATTGTAAACCTCTCGAGAATCACTTCCTCCGTTCTGGTTCCGCTCGAGAAAATCTAAAGAATCTCAGTGCACCGACGAGTTATCCTTATCCAGAAGTGGAAGGTCGTAGGCGGTTAGATTTCATAAGGGGAGATACGAATAATTGTCGACTGTACCGCGCGACAGGCTGTCGCCGAACAGAGTTAATAGAAAAAAAAGAAAGAGAGAGAGAGAGAAAGAGAGAGAGAGAGAGAGAGAGAGAGAGAGAGAGAAACTAAATCGTTATGAAATTGAAAGAACGAGAGGAAAAGGTTCCGCGCGAATCGGAATTACTGCTGATATAGATATAAAAAGAGCGATATCCGGACAACGAATCGAATATAATAAAGAATTTCCTGATGTATTAGAGCTATATAAAACTTGAAAGTATTTCTGAATTGGCAACTGATCGAAATACCCGCACGAAATAAAAGAGAAAAAAAAAGTAGGAGAGGAAAAGGAAAGAGTGGAGCCGCGATATAAAATCGCTGAAATATCTGTCATTTATGCGTTTCCGCGATATTGATTTTAATGAAATTTTATTAGTCGGATTTAGAAGTCGAAAAAGCGAAGAGCAACGAAAAAATCTGCTAATCTCTTGTTTGTAACAAAGAAATAAAATATATTGAAACTATCATAATTGTAAGGATTGTATAAAACCAATGTATCATATATAAACGAATGCATGTAAGAGTTATGATTTGTTTATGTAAAACAGAAAAAGAGACAGTAATTTATACAATACATTTTTATTTTTTGTCCGTCGCGATTTAATTTATAAAAGAGCAATAGCAAAAAAAACAAAAGATACTACGTTAGATATGCGGAGAGAAGTCAAACGATGTATTTTAATCCGTCTCTAGGATCGATTATTTCATAATTTCGCCTCTCGAGGTTTCTCCTCAAGGGACGCTTAAGAGGTCGTCCCTTGATGTACCAAACTCAATAAACGGGTAAAGGTGCGCGATGACACCAGGCGATATGCAAAACGCAAACGTACCCATCGGATCTGTCGCATAAATATGCATTAAGCGCGTCTGGGCGCATGTTGCATTAGTTTCGGGCAAATTATTTAGAATCAAAGCGGCGCGATTGTTTTATTTGCCATCGCGGCAACATATTCGGGATTCCAAGCGAGATTGGAATTTGGAATTTTTTCGAATCGCGGCTTTATTGAAATACAATCACGCATGCCGGGCGTAAAAATCAGTTTAATCAGCGTAAGAATGATAACGTAATTCCGATACAGATGGACCTTTAACCCACCTTTAAAAAAAACCATCATAGAAAGATAGAAGCACAAACGTGCTTTCGAATTATAAACCACTTTGATATCTAGCTAAAACATTTCAATTAACAATAACATAATTTTTCATTTACTTATTTATTGATACAAATTTTTTTTTCGATACAGAGTGTGAAAAATAAGGGATTAGATTTATCTCTTGCACGCGGCTTAATTGGATCGTATGATATGCAAGATAAATTTGTGCAAAAAAGATAAACTATGTATGTTTTGAAAACTAGATTAAAGCAATTTTTCAGAGATAAAATTAGATTAAAATTTTTAGTAAAAAATATTATATATAATCATTCCCGAAAAAATGTACAAATCTTTCTCTATATTAAAAAGCAAATAATTATTATTACCAAATTAATTATTAAAGTGCCTTTTGGAATTTTATATCAATATCTGAAATATCTCCAACCTTCATATACATCTATCTCATTATATGTTAATAATTGAATTGCATTCCCCAATTGTATTCCTCAATATTGATCAAAATTCTTCCAATTGACAATCACGATATTTTATTATTTTTATTACTTTACAAAAAATCACACAATTTGCCTTATACAATCTATTTATGTAAAAATAAATAATTAAAAAAGATAATGTGTTTATAAAATTTCATGTGTATTTCATTTTTAAGGAATAAATAAATCAATTTGATAATTTTTTTATCAAATATAACTTTGAAAACAAATTATTTAAAATAAAAGACATTTAAAGATTCAGTTTTTGTAATAATACTATATTGAAAAATATGTAATGTAAAATTGATAAATAGTCTTTTAATTTTTTTTCCTTGTTATTATAAAAAATTATACGATTCGTTTAAATTTAATTATACATAAGGTCGATAATATTGAAAAATTAATTGAATTGAACGTGATTAAAACGTCATTAGATCTCTATCTATTCCTCCGAATTAGGAGGAACAATGCTGCCTGATATTTTAAAAATTCATATCTCAGTCCATCCAGGCGAAAATTTATTCCAATTATGAAACGTCTCTTGTACTAAAATTTTAGCTGTACTTGGTTAGCATAAATTTTCCATGCGGGTCATATAATTTTCTATACCCTTGAGCATTTCTCATCGTGTCGAGGAATTGCAAGCTTGAAAGATAGGAATGTGAACGTTCTTCGTGGAAAACTCGAAAATTCTTAAAAGGACGATTCGAAAAAGCGTACAAGAGGAAGCTTGTCGCCTGTGGGACAGCCTGAGCAAGATGGATGGAAGTTTTTTTTTTTGAGTCCGGGAAGCCTGCGAAAACTGAAGAGTAACGAGCCAATTTTCACGAGACGCTCGCTTCTGCCACCTTTTCCGAGACGATAGGAAGTGGATTGCGGAGGGGTTCTTCTTGATACTAGCGGTGACTTTTAGACTAAGAATCCGAGCGGAGTGTAGCAATCTCTCTCTTTATCTCTCTCTTTATCTCTCTCTATGAATGTGTGTGCGTATCAAGAACCAGCGAGACCCTTAAAAGTCCAACCATACCGAAGAACGAGAGCTTTCAAAAACCGTAGATTAAAGTATGACGACAAGGACGGGATAAGGAATCCCCTGAGGAAAATGAAGTCCTTATCGTCGGAGGACGGTGACGGTTATCTAGAATTCTTTGTTACGAAGTTCTCTTTAAAATGCTCGAATTGTGGTTCTAAAATTGTACGTTGGAAGCAGACTAAATACTAAATCATTCGAATAACAATCGTTTGTATTAACTGAATATCGGTATCATTAATAATGATGCGCCATGTATATTAAATGTGAATCGCTGTTATGGTCATTAACTCGTTTTGCGCAGAATGGGAAAAAGGACGCGGGGTGATTTTAATTAACTTCGTAATTACTAATTATTATGTCATTAATTTGTTATACGGGTATAATTTAGCTTTCACATTAGGTAAAATATACGACGTAAATTTGCGTATAGTTGCAATTATGTCGCACTCATCCCGCGTGTTTTGCGTGCATAACACGCGACGGATTCGGTTGCATTAATTCTTAGCTAAGTATCCGATAACGCTCCCTTTACCTAAACCGCCTTTGATGTGGTTCGCCTTCATCGGTGGTTTCCAACGCGCGGACGATAGTATTTTCAAAGCGGGCGAGCAACGCGCAAAGTATTATACTTTTGCGCAGAAGATATTATCTCGATCGAAAACACTACAGGACATCTTTTTACGATGACAAGTTTATTTGAAAAAGAGAGGCGAAACGAAATATGTAATAAGAATGTAGAAGGAATCTTTTCTCTCTCCGAAGGTTTTGTCCTCCTTTTTTCGAAAATCGCGCAGACTTTCTTATTCAATGTGTCTCCTTATTTGAAAGCTGCTTTACTACCTATTTATTTTTTATTATATTTATTTATTCACGTGTGCCTGACTCTGACGTCTATTAGTGTAGTATAACAAATAACGTGGTTCGCAAGAGTCGAAACTTAATAGAAATGTTGATCGATCGCACGCGATAGTTGAGTTTCAAAGTTCATGTCTCATTAAAGAATACCGTCGTGAGAAATAATTATAGGCGAGAGTGTTTATTAGAACGGGATCCGGTAGCGAACTTCCGGGAAATATAGAACGCGAAAAACGCAAATTTCAAGAGAGCTTTGTTCGTGGGCGTTTAATGGCCGGTGCTCGTAAAATACTTGAGAATCTCATACGAAAATTACCGCCTGACCCCGATATCCCCTCCTCTTTTCCGGAGCTCTCTTTCCCCCGCTAGTCGCGTGCCGCGGTGAATTGCGCGATTATTTGAGATATAAGTTGACCCATTCTTTTCCAACGTGTTATTAGACGCAGGTGAAATCATTTATAATGACTATAGAACCTGGTAAAAAAATCAGATAAGAAATGCCATAGTCTGTATTTAATTTTACGGCAAAAGCGATAAGCTTGATTTCGATGAAACGCGAATTATTTGTTACTAATCGTAGAAAATCTGCCTTTTATTTAATAATAGTAGACGAGTTTAAATTTTCTCGTCTTTTAAAACGCTATTTTACAATGCATTAAAATTATACATGTTCCTGGATAATCTTTGCGCGAAAATCTTTGGTCGAGTCTTCCGCTCGAAATTCGTGTTTCGAGTGCATTTTATCGAGCGCAGTCGCGCGAATTAAGGCTCCTCTCACGTACGCGAACGGACCAAATAAGGAGGCAAGTCTTAAACGAGACGAGTTGTGCCAACAAACTGTGCGCGGATACCCAGGAGACTACACGTAGAAAATTTAGCGCTCAACTATTAATTAATCATTTCGAGAACTCGACGAAATGGCGATACGTGATACTCGCGAAAATCAAATTTTCCACCTTTAATTTCAACAATCACGCTGCGCGCAAAAATTTCGACATATTTATAATATATTCAATATCGTATATCGGTGTGTATCACATGGAAATGCTATTTATTTTTTCTTCCTCGTCCATTACTTATCGACTCCGTAACGTTATCATCTCTCACATAATATTAACGTAATTGCGCAAAATTTATACGTAATCGAAATACGAGAACAATGCGGTTTGCCAAGGTAAATAGAATCCGTCTCGATTTACTCGCACAAACGGGAGTAAGTTTGACCATCGAGTTGCCAAGTGAAATGAATAGGCGTCCAGCAAAGTTGTACACGTTAATAGACGTTGCCGGTTCTACGAGGGACTCGGACGAATTAATTAATGAGGCGTACGCGTGTAGTAGCGAACGTATGCGTCATCGATGGAATTCGAGGAAAATTCGCTCGATGCTCGATTACCAGCAATTTCCGACAAAATTGTTTCGCTTCCGCGTCTACGATATTAATCAAACTTAATTTCTTTCCCCGAGATCAAGTCGACACGACGGTGACATCGTTGTCCACGGCTCTGTCTATCAATTATCGACTCGCATACGTCGAGGAAAGGCGTAGAGCGGCGCTTACATCAACGTGCCGACCAACACCAACCGTCCTATCGAAAGACATGCCCTCGTTCTCCTCACGTGTCACACCTATACATACGGCGAGTGTACGTGTACGTGCGAGAGCGGTACGTTGGACCGACCACGACACGACGCGTTGCCGTAAAAGGCCATTAATGTCCATCGCTTGCGGATCTTCGTCGCTCGTATATCGGCGTCCCTTTCAGCGAGGAAAGCGATCGTAATCGATACGTAATCTTCTCTTCTGAAAAACTACGTTGGCGGCCTGTGCGATTTTCTCGAATAATAATCGCTCGAAATTAAATTTGGCGTCAGCTGATCGCGATTTCCGAGCGAGATTCGCCTCGCCTTTAACCGCATGTCATTCATCGTTTCTGCGCAAATTTTTGTTTACCGTGTAACGTCTAATATCCGTATATCCGTTCTCCGATAATAAGAAAGGGGAATTCCTAAGACGAATATAGTCGCTCGTTGACATTTCTTAATCCAGGAGTCTGATATTACGGAGATTTTTCAATTCGAGAATTTCAAAAGAGGAGAAAATAAATAAATTCCATTGTTACATTAAAAAAGATATTACGAGAGAAAAAAATTTCATTCGAATTTCGGTGTATGCTCGATTTTCACGGAAATACCACATCGAGTGCATCGAAAGCCAAGTTTGCGTTTAGAGAAGATTCTTTCTTAACTATAATGCGCAAAAAATATGAGAATATTTAAAAGCTCCTCTTATGGTTAAGCGGCGAGGCGATTTGCGTGCATTTTCCGCGAGAAGGCAGCGAGATTATTACCGGTGATATTTCATCGAGCCGCTAAAACCAGCCGGCGGTCGGCTTTCGACTCTCCTCTCCTCTCCTCTCCTCTCCTCTCCTCTTCTCTTCTCTTCTCTCCTCTCCACTCCTCGGTGCATTGCTTGCATTAAAGGTCGCGCAATTGTAAAATGTAACTACGTGTAAGCGCGCGCGGTGTATATGAGATTTATGGGCGTGAGCGCCGCCTCCTCTCCGAAATTTATCCCCCTCCTTGCGTCCCTCCCGCTTTCCCTTCACCAAATTCCGCGCTCCTTTTTCGCGAGATAATAATTTCTACACGGAAGAAAAAGAAAGAGAGAGAGAGAGGAGGAGGAGGAGAAGGAAGAAGAGTCTCGGAAACGTTTTGAGAAAAGAGATTCTTTACCGAGGGATTATCATCGGGATACAAAAATTTTTTTTTGAATAGTTTTAATAATTATTGCGGGAATTCTCCACGAAAATCCTCATACTTGATTGATGCAAACTACTCTACTCCCGCTTTCCCTTCGCCAAATTCCGTGCTCCTTTTTCGCGAGATAATAATTTCTACACGGAAGAAAAAGAGAGAGAGAGAGAGAGAGAGAGAGAGAGAGAGAGAGAGAGAGAGAGAGAGAGAGAGAGAGAGGAGGAAGAGGAGGAGAAGGAAGAAGAGTCTCGGAAACGTTTTGGGAAAAGAGATTTTTTACCGAGGGATTATCATCGGGATACAAAAATTTTTTTTTGAATAGTTTTAATAATTATTGCGGGAATTCTCTACGAAAATCCTCATACTTGACTGACGCAAACTACTCTACTCCCGCTTTCCCTTCGCCAAATTTCGCGTTCCTTTTTCGCGAGATAATAATTTCTACACGGAAGAGAAAGAGAGAGAGAGGAGGAAGAAAAGTCTCGGAAACGTTTTGGGGAAAAGAGATTCTTTACCAAGGGATTATCATCGGAATACAAAAATTTTTTTTTAAATAGTTTTAATAATTATTGCGGGAACTCTCCACGAAAATCCTCATACTTGACTGACGCAAACTACTCTACTCCCGCTTCTCCTTCGCCAAATTCCGCGCTCCTTTTTCGCGAGATAATAATTTCTACACGGAAGAGAAAGAGAGAGAGAGAAAGAGAGAGAGAGAGAGGAGGAAAAAGAGTTTCGGAAACGTTTTGGGGAAAAGAGATTCTTTACCGAGGGATTGTCATCGGGATACAAAAGTTTTTTTGAATAGTTTTAATAATTATTGCGGGACCTCTCCACGAGAATCCTCGTACTTGACTGACGCAAACTACTCTAAAGTACTCTGAGATACCATCTGTCAAGTACCGGCATGCAGCGGCGTAACACGAATTATTGTTGCGCAAACTTTGCCGTGCGAGAGGTTTAACAAGATACGTTACATTCCAGTGAAGCTAACCTTAAGGCTGTTTTTCGATAGCGGAGACGCGAGTGATGATGCGCTTCACGATCGACCGCTTCTCGGTCCATCCACAGAGAACCGAATCTCTAACGCGCGTGGCTTTTATTATTTTTTTTTCGGCGAGATTCTTTTTTGTACAAGCATTGTAACGTAACGATAAAAAAAAAGTCGAATCTTGTCCAATCAATACTGCGTGCACCTTTATAGATTGTTATCCTAGCTATTAGTTAACGTATCGTCAAAATCGACGTTACAAAACGCGTACAAATATTTTGTTCGCATATTTGCCATCGTCAAAACAGAACCATTATTCCATGTAACGTAAAAAAGTGTATCTTTACAATATATTAAATTTTCATTCTCTCTCTTTCTCTTTCTAATTAAGACTGAAATTTTCTAATTAAGACTCATTCTCTCTCTTTCGCTTTCTAATTAAGACCAAATACAAATTGACGATAAAGAGAAACAAGGAATAAATATGTAACTTGGTTGATATCTGTCGCGGTGTGTACTCAAGAGTCCATTTATTTATTTAAAATTTACTTTCTCTCATTAACCAATTAAGAAGATTGCGCGCTACAAACTTGCTCCGATTCTTTCCAAAGTTTCTATTAACAAGACTAACAACGGGGAGTCCCGTTACAGCCCGTTATCGGGGATAAACTCGATCTTTAGCGTAACTCCCCCAGCGTGAACGTCTACTTATTACGCAAACAAAAGTTCAGAGCAAGAAAGAGAGAAAGAGAGAGAGAGAGACGGAGAGAGCAAGAGAGAGGGAGGAGAGAGAGAGAGAGAGAGGAGAAAGAGAGAGAGAGAGAAGAGAGCGAGACGCGCGTCACCTCCCGATCCGGCATTCATTGACATACGTTGCTCCGAAATAGCGTTTTGCTTTCGAGAGACGAGCTCGAATATCTCTCTTTGAACGCGAGAGAAATGTCGTATATACCATTATTCCGATATATTCAAATCGTACAAATTCAACGTATGTACAATTACTCCGACTTGACGCGCAATGGCGCGAGCAAATATGTTTCACGATAAAAGTGACCTGACAAATTTGCCTATCGTTTGTTTATCTCAAAGTCATTCGTATTTTGAAATTGAGATTAAATTGTTATCGTTGAAAAATGCGAGACGAATTTTCGAACAAATCGAAAGCGGCCTACTTCGGATTTGAACGCCACTGGCCGATGACGAGACGCCAAGAATGCGCGAGAATATCTCGATCGTAATACTTAACTTTATAGAGAGAAAGGTAGCGCGCGTTGTGTTTGTATAAAACGTTGATGCCGCTGATTCGTCGAGTCACGTATCGACGATGTTTGGAGTCGTCGCGATAAAGAGAAACGTCCGCGATGTCCCGATCCTCGAGACGCGGACTCCCGTTCGGGAGTCGCCTTTTCTCTCTCTCTCTCTCTCTCTCTGTCTGTCGATCGCGTCGCGGATACGATAAGCAGATGGGTACTCACCTCGGTAGCGGCGTTGCATCCCGCGAGGATCACCACGACCGTGCTCAACAGAATCCAGTGTATCCTTAGTCGCATTTTTATCCCGTAATCTCGATGGGCCCCGCTCACGGTGCCCGCTCCGTTGTATTCACGAATTCCGGGACGAGCAGCCGCGAAGAAGCCGCGTAACGTAGCGCAGCCGAACGTATAGGAATAAACCACTAAAAAAAATCCCCCGGAACAACAACGCGACACACACCACACTGATCGATGAACCGCGAGACACTGGCGGCGCGACGATCGCCCGCTATCGTCGACTAGACGACCGCGACTGGCCGCCATGTTACCGCGCCGCCCCCTCCGCCGCGTTCGGCGCCATCTGTCGAGAGCGCGACGAGTCAGATGGATAGATCGACGTGGTCGATAAGCGACAAATACGATAACGATCTGTACCGCGCGTGAACTTGGAAATTGCGATATTTGACATTCCTTGAATAAGATCTGTCGGAATGATTAATTAATTTATCATTAATTAATTTGTAGAATAATTAACAATAAAATTCCTAACGATATGATTATATTAATAGATATATAGATAATAGAAATATATTGTTGACCAAATGATTTTGGATCAAATGATCATAATTACTGTCGATAAGAATCGTTTAATTAAATTTATTTCCAATCTATTTTATGCAAATCACAAGATGCAATTTTGAAATAACAATGCGTGAGAATCGCGCTAATTCTTCTTATCTCCAGTGGATAAATCTTTTTCCAGGTCTTTCAAAAATCTCAGATTTTCGTTTATGCCGCGATTATATTCTTCGATTTTATTCCGCATTACTTGTACTTCTCTCTGCATGTGTTTTATCTCGTCTTGGGTCTTTTCCTTGACGACTTTCAATAATTTCTTATTCTAAATATTTACATAACGCGTTGCATGTTATGGCTATAACGTTTCATCATAAAATAACTTGCGATGATACCTGTTTGTAATAATATTCTGTTTCATATGCAACATCGCCGAATGACGTTTGGCTCTTCTTTATGTGCGAATCATGCTTCTTTCTTCTATTAAAATATCTAAAACTGAGAGAAGCGCTTGCATATTTATATTGTCAATCGGAGAAAAATGACATAATCACAAGCGAAACATCTGTAAATCAAATATTTTTAAATTTTTTAAATACCTGGGCACATGCATTTTTCTATAAACATATCGAAACATTGCGCGTACGTATAATTACTAAATAAAAAATTTACTATGCGATATAGATATTTAATGTGTAAATTTTATGATTCACTAATTAAATAAAAAATATTTTTGAAAGGTTATACAAGGCCGGATAAAACAAACTCGCATCCGAGTTTTGAAAGATCAAAATTGGCGCGCCTTATTAATCGTCTTAAAATAATTTAACGTTAAGACGAGGTTAAACAAGAATGAAAAACACGTTTTATTCTCAAGTATATAACTGTCTTTCAGACATTTAAAGTACAAAGACTTCTTACGACAGTCTCCCCAAAAAGATAATCACTCTATATAATATTCGAGTTCATGCTTAAAGTCATAATTAAATTAAGAACACTGCCTTTAATATCTATGTAACATTTTGTACATAAGAAAAAAATTGCTGCAATATTCTATTATTTCTACTATTTCCAATCTTTTTATATTGAAATTAATGGTATCGCCAAAATCAGAAATATTACGCTAATAAGACTTGACGCATTCACTCTTTCTTATCCATATCTGTAATCCGTTTTTTGTGACGATTTATAGCTTCCTGATGACGCTTAATTTGCTCCTCGTGGAATGAGATTTCATCGTGAAGGCTCTCTTTCATCTTTTGTAATTGTTCTTTTTGCTGAAATAAAATTTTTAAACTTATATAATAAGCAAATGAAATTGTAATGCAAAGAACGTTAAAAAAAGGGAAAAAATACTAACCAGATTATAAAAGTATTGATCTTCATGGGCAGCTTCCATCTTTCCGAAAGAACCACCAGCATCACGAATGGCACCACCACTACCACCTCCTTTTCCAGCACCAGAACCACGTTCTCCAGACATTCTTATCTGACTATAATACACAATATATTTAAAATATAACAAAATATTTAAAAATAAAAATCCTTTATTTAAAAAGAAAATAGGATATTATTGAAAGGGGTTATGCCTACTACTATCTACTAAAGCATTACATAATGTTATGATAATCATTTGGGTCATGTCACAAATCTATAATACATTAAAGAGAGCCAATTTTGCATTTAGCGAAAAAATAAGCTCATTTCTGTAGATTCGGAAAAGAAGATAAGCAAGTGCGGAATAAATAAAAAGACTAAAATTTATCCGTGATGGAGGAAAATACCGGGTAAGAAGCATGAATGAAAGGTATATATTCGCATAAATTATCGCGTTTTCGAAAGTATCGTTGCGGTACCTTAACGCAGAGATATTCCGCGAAAACGTCGTAATTGCTCGTTGCATTTTTTCTCGATCACTAATCACTCGATATCAGACGGTAGGCGAGGATTTGGCAGACCGACAAGAACGACCTGGAGCGGTCTCTTGTCATAAACGCTTATTCTTAGAACGTAAATCTCATAGTCAGTCGCGCCCGGCGATGCTGGCGCCGCGAATATCACGAACTCCCGCGATTTCAAATGTCGAGCATTCTTTCCTCGAGCATTCGGACTAAATTATAATCGACAATACATCAATAAGAATGTTGAGCCAAACGAATCGACCTATAATATTCGGCGGCTTGATCTTCCATCAACTGCTTCTTGATCTCGGATGTTTTCAATTCGTTAATGGCTGTCTGTTTTTGCAACTCCGCACGTTCCAGCTCGATGTGCAACATCCGCAACTTGATCTCGTGCTCGCGTTGCGTGGACTTGAAGATCCACGTGGCTCTCTGCACCGATTTGTCCTTGTCGGACGAGACCGGATCGTTCCAACCCACGGAAGCGGAGGATAACTCGTTTCTCACGTCGTTGCGTTCTGTAGCTTGAAAGAAGAACAAACTCGTTTGCTGTATTTCGCGCGTAGAATTTAGACAAAAAAGAAACATCCGTGTACCATCGTCAATACGGGATGTCGATACGCTGTCGGAGCAAGTAGTTTTTTGTTCGACAAGATCTACGGGCTCGTCCTCCGTCGCGATCCTGGAACGCTTCTGCGGCAAAAAGCTGTCATTCGACAATTTTTGCGACAGCTCGCCGCGACTGTTCTCGTCCTCCGTATCGCTGTTGACCTCGAGCTTAATCTCGTGTCCTGGCCCTAAATAATTGTCCCGATTTTGAATTTTGAATACAAGGATAATTTCGAAAGTAGCGAGGAGTCGCTCGAAAACCGCGTCCGAAAGCCCAACCTGACGTCTCCGGCGTAGGTAACGTCAATTTATCCAGGATGACGTGTAACGCCGTCCGATTTGTCGGATTTTCATTATCCTGACTACTGTCGTCCGAACGATCGGCCTCGCAATCGTTCTTGCGCACGCTCTCCATCAGTCGCCATACCTCGATCGAAAGATTCGACGGGTGGGACTTGGCGGCCGCTTCCGGTCCCAAAGTTCGCACCTGCGCGAACGAGACGCACCGTAAGAAAGAGAACAATTTATGTTTAAAAAAACGCGCCTCGAATCTTAAACAATCTTAAACGACCGCACCTTTTCGGCATACGTATACATCTCCATCCTCGCCTGCGCCTTCATCCGTCGCCATTGTTCCCTGATCCTGGTAATGTCCCGGTCTGCGGAGAATCTGCCGCGAAATGCGCAATAGATCTGTTGCCAGGCGAGGGACTTCATCGCGGACGCGGCCGCGTCAATCTTCTTGTTCTCGATCGCGTTCACATGGTGCTTGATCAGGGTAAACAAGGCGCTCTTCTCCTCGGGGATCCAATTCTGCGTCCTCTCCCTCTTCTTCAGCAGCACCGTGGTCGCTTCCGCGGACATGCTCCTTTACGGAGCGCCGTTAACGGCTTTGCTCAAAGGAAGCACCGACTTTTGTCTAATTTGAAGTTAATCCAAGCCGATTCGCGGATACAAACGATGTCCCCTACACGCGCATTGATCCACCGCTGTTTCGCGGCTTCGTTTGCTTGTTTAAGCGCGGTTTTAGAACAGTCAGCTGTTTAGTTGCTACCGACGTCGTCGATGTGTCTACCGAGTGTCTCTCGAAACTCGAAAGTCGCCGCGATTAAATCGTCTACTTTGATTAGATTACATTTTTTAAAATCTCTCTCTTTATACTTTATAAATTATTATTTTATCAATATGCAGCATCGATTTTTGTTTCCGTGATTAATTCGAAAAGCGTGACGTGACGTTTCATTTACGATTAATACGTGTGTCTGCAATAAAATTTTCAATATATAATAATATGTATATATCTTTACGAGACACTATATTTTTGCTTCTTATATAAAATTTGCTAAACAATATTAAATTGAATTGTATTATAGACGGAACGCGAAGGACGCATTGGATGAAACACGAGCGTTCAGAGCGAAATCCAAAGAGGAGAAGATAATGTTGAAGCTCGGTAGTGTAAACAGCCGAGTGATAAACGAGCGACTTAAACCCGAACTAAAGGACGACTAAACGTCGGCCATTTTGGCACAGTACTAGCTAGAACGCGCTCGATATTAACAAATCTCGGTTCGCGGGACGGGAGAGGAGAGAGGACGAGATGAGGACGGGAAGAGAGAGGGATATCCGACGTTCCGCGCAACGCAAACATTGTTTCGTTTCATTTCGCGACCCGTCGCGGAATCATATTGCGCCGATTCCAATATTTCCATCGTTTTATTGCGATTCCAGCTGATCCCCACCTCTCTCGTCGAGCGTCGTCGCGTCCGCGTTTTTCTCTATGTTATCTGTCCCTACGAATACCTCGACAATCAATTGTCATCGATAGATTATCTTGGCACCTTTGTGATAAGAAAAATTCTTAGATTAGACTTCCAAATAAGCAAAGAATAATAAATAGAGATAAGTGTAAAATTTTTGCACACACACATATAATTCTATTTTTAATTGCTTACTCGCTATTTTCGTTCTATTAAATCAGTTCTGGAAATTCACACACCGATCACATTTAAAAAATTGATAGCGTTATTTTTTTTTTGTTTCTATCTTTTCATAATCTATCACAAAAGTTAACAGAAACAGTTCCACTTTACCACGCAATCGTAATCACACTATTTGCAATCTCTCTCATTCTTGTTCTTTATACGTTCTTGGGTTTTATGATCGGTTTATATAACACATCAGATAAGTTAGTTGCATACGCGAAAATTAAACGCCCGCGAAAAGAAAGTTTTTAATTCCTCGAGCAAAACAAAAAATGCTGACAACGCAAAGTTATAGCACGACAAAATACTTGTCGCGTAATCTCGAGTTTATCGAACAAGATTGCTAAATCGAAATCTGTTTATTTCGAACATTTTTAAAGCTTATTGATATTTTTATAAACACGCTTCACGACTGCCTCTTTCGGTCGCCGACTAAATAATTGATCTTGATTCTCTTCTTCTCTTGGTGCCAAAGTATCCAACAACATTCATCAGAATTATCAGAAGCAGCAATCCGACCATGTCCCACCAAAAATTTCCTTCGTTATATCCATACTCTGTTAAAACTTCCGTTCCATTCGATAAACAAGGCAGATCACGATTGATTGGACAATCTAAAAAAATATCAGAATATTAGTAAATATGTTCGTTCATCTATAATTGACAACTGATATTCTTTAATTGATATTACATTACCAATGTTCTTTATTTTCGACCAGTGTATTATTGATAGAGCTTCGGTAGAGTAATAGAACATCGACATATATTTAAAGTATGTCAAGTAGATCGGCAGAGTTCTATAAAAATAAGGAATATTTGATATACTATATTAATCAATTCATTATACAATATATATATAATATCGATATAATGCTTTACCGGAGATTGTAAAATACACCCGCCATCAAAAGGAGCAGCAAATCGAGCGGTACCATTATCGCGGTAACAATATCGACATTGGTGATCCAACTGGAAGTCATCATGCCGTATGCGATACCGCAAATCGCTGTCGTCATCGTACAGAAACAATAAAAGCAAAGGTCGATCAGCCGAAATTCCAAGTGTAATAGGAAATATATCACGATCGTGAACAAAAGTGCTTTAAATATTGCCTTGGGTATCTGAAGAATTTTATATCATAATTATATATTAATCGATTCGTTTCGATTCATTTCTTTTTCACAGTGTGTTAAATAATTACCAAGCCCAAAATAGTGGCGACGTAATAGGGTCCTGGCGCATATACGGTACTCTCACGAAGATAAAGAACAAGTCCGCCAGGTATTTCGTAAATGACCGAATAGGCGACTGTAAATATAATTTCAGATATCATCAAATATAACGCACCTCGAACACTTTGTATTCCCTCTTGCGTCGATGAATTAGCGCCGATATAAAAAATACCGACAAAGATTGCGGATAGCTGCAAGATTATATAATAGTTTTTCTTTTACATTAAAAATTATTCACGTTTGAAAATATCAAAATTTTTTGTTTTTTATTTTATTTATTTATTACCGAGAAAGAAAACCATGCGATCCAATTGTCGGAAACTGTCCTTATATCTTGCAAAAATATTCTCCAGAGCAACCAATAAAATTGTACAAACCATCCAGATTTTCTATAACAAAGATATATACATATAATAATAAATTAGATCTACAGATATTCTTTTAAAAGAGATTCTTTTTCGTCATTTTTTATTTTAGTACTTTCGTGGAACAATGCGAAAAATTGTCTTGGTATTTTCAACCGTAGGAATTTTTGATAGTGATGATTGCCAGAAAGCTCGATATAATTCAATATTGCGATCTGTTGTCTCCGATCTGTTTCGGCGTGATAGAATGTTTACATAATATTCAGACTCATCGTAGTTTATAGGACAGTGATAATCCTGGCTATGCAAACAATGTTTTGTCATTATTACTCGTCGCGATTTAATGCAAGTGCTATTAATCAAAATGTCATGTTTACCTTTTAAAAAAATCTGTAGCATTTTCCAACGTTCCAAAGTATATCGATCTTCCATCAGCCATTAATAACACGTGACTGAACGCATTGTATATTGTCATACCCGGTTGATGAATCGTACAAAAAATTATCGTGCCTCTCGAAGCAATCAGTTTTAACGATTGCACGACGCATGTTGCGGCAAAAGTATCCAGACCTATATTTAATAATGGACATAATCAAATTTCTTTCCCGCGCAGCGATAACTTTGACATTCTCACCTGTAGTTGGCTCATCTAGAAAAAATATTTTTGGCTGCGTCACTAATTCCGTGGCTAACGACAAACGCTTTTTTTCACCACCCGATAGTTTCGATATAAGAGTATCGATACATTCGTTTAATGCAAGGTCTCGCAAAAGTTGTTCGGCCAAGGATTTTCTTCCTAATGCGCTACAATTACTTTCCATTTTCAGAGCACACTAAAGAAATGCTTGATATCAACTCTCTAATATGTATATAATACAATTTCTCCTTATTGCAAAAAAATTATATTGTAAAATTTAAATTCGCTCTCAAAATTATATTTAATTAAATTTAATTAAATTTAAATTCGTTCCCAATAGCAATTCGTGAATAGAAAGAGCAAAGAGAAATAAGCGAAATCGTTATTAAATATATCTCTTCAATACCACAAATGACATATATTCTCTTGGTGTGAGTGCAGATGGCAGAGCGTCAAATTGCGGCATATAACTCGATATTTCTGCCATCGTTTCTTTGGAAATGTCGTGCCCATTGATCTTCACTGTGCCCGAAGTTAATTTAAGCCTTCTTGCCAGAGCAGCAAGAAATGTGGTTTTGCCGGCGCCGCTAAAGAAATAAGTCTATCTTTGATGTGAATTTATCGTAAAATTATCACGATTAGATATGCTAATGTTTTGCGTACCTCGGTCCTAATATAGCAAACATGTTACTAGTTTCTGCGTATCCGGATACTAAAAAAAGTATCGATATTGATAAATATTATTTATCGATAAATTATTGAACAACAGATATTTAATTTAATCTAGATCTTAATAGATTCGTTTTTCGCTGCTATTTTAATATCGATAAAATATTACCTCCTTTCAGTATAGTAAACGTTGACACGCATTTTTTACTCGAGAATTTGCACCACACTTTTCCCGAACACGCATCATCTTTAACAGACACACTAACGGTTAAATTTTCCCAGAACAGTTGAGAAAGTTGAGAAGTCATCTTGATTGAATCTGTTAATTGTATCATTGTAACTATTCATTTCTAAACGTTCTAAAAAGCTTCTCTGCTTAATATTTGTCAGAGCATCTTGAAACTACAAAAATGCTATCTCTATTTCTCTGTTTCTTAACATTTCTTATCATCGTTATCTAAAGTCATATAGATGCTTGTGAGAGAGATTAATGTACCAGACCTTACTTAATTTTAAATTACAGACAGATATTTATCACTATATAATTTTAGATAAATATAGTGAAAAAGGAAGGCTGGATGATAAGAAAAGATAGGATGATACGTAAATGTATAAGAAAAAAAACCAAGGAAGAGAACCAACATATTACGCACTTTCTGATATAAATAAATTTAATACAGTTAAATATTTTTTATACCTATATTGTTGTATCCTTTTTTATACCTATATTGTTGTATCTATACAAAAGCTTTAAAATAAAAATAGGAATATTATTATTCAATGACAATAGACTTATACGTATATAGTTTTTTCGCAAATAACACATATATGTATATATCTACAATTTTCTCTGCGATAACACGATACGCGCTGTGTTACAAGTCGTACTATATAAAAATGCGAAATATTGCTCGAAAAGTGAAAAAGATCATTAATGTAAAATCTGAATTATTTACAATAATGTATGCATGCATATGTAACTTGACACACATCGATTATGTATATATCTACGCTAATCTATATTTCATAAATTTCTATCAAGAATATTATATATCTGCATTTTTTCTCGTATCTTGGAATTGAGAAACGAGATACCATCATTAAAATTCCAACTTTTATTTTCGCCTTGAATTTCAGTTTAGACAATTGCGACGTTCCCGGAAATTCATTTAAACGCATTGTCTACTGTGTAAAATGATCATTAGTTGCGACATGACGCACTAATTGCAATCAGCTACTTCGAATAATTAGTTGTGATTATGCGAACGAAGGCACAATGTTGTCGACAAATCAATTTAAACTCAATGAGATAAATTGCAAAATGTATGATTGATAAAATTACAAATAGGAAATGTATTATTGTCAATCTAACGAAAAAAAAAAAAACAATTAAAAATACATAATATTATTTTAACAAATTCACGTAATAATGTATCGATTGACTGAAGTAATAGTACTATTCTTTTTACTACAACAATATATAAAATTTTTACTTCTTGGTTCTAATGATGCTAAAAGCGATCCTATAAATAGTAGTAATTGATTTGATTTTGGGCGGAATTTAAGCATTGTTGTATAATCTACTCATAATTTGTTCAATACTTGCATATACACATACTATATAATATTATAATTAAAACAAGTATTGCATAAGAAAGTTTATAATATCTGAAAAGGTAAAACTTCGTTTCATATGCTTAACAAATGTTTCGAGATTTTAATAAGTATAATATAAGTATAATGGTATATAACACAGTATAAAATGTATAATGCATATATATATATATGGTATTGCGATAATTGCAGGCTGAATCTAAATACAATTTCATGATTGTTATTAATCTACGATTTGCAATAGCGTATCGATTTATTAAAAAGGAATGTATTGGGAAGAATATCAAAGTCATTATTTTATTATCACGCAGTTTAAGCATTACTTATATCATATAAGGAATATTTAAAAAAATGTATACACATCTATACTTATTGTAATTTTTTTATATATGTAAATATATTAAATTATCGCTTTTTTATGCATTCTGTACATCTATAAAGTTATTTGAAATGTCGCTCATCAAACGAGTCGAATTGATAGGTAAATAATTATCGAGAGTACATTCTCTAAAAGTGAATCGGTGAAAATATCACTTCTAATTTAAACAGTAAAATAGATTTTACTGAGAATCAGTGAATATTTTATTAATCTTCAGTGGAAACACTTATTTTTGATTTTTTTATCTTATATCTCACTGATTATGGTCAGTTAAAGTAAAATTTACTGTAAAATCAATAATTGATAGTTCGTTCATTTATCGCTATCTCTTTCGTATTTAAGTTTTTTGTCATAAGAATTATATAAAATTTGCAAAGAGCGACAGATAAAATTAGAAACATTACTTTGATTTAATTTCTGATACAATCTCAATAGAGAGACTTCAGTTATTAAATAGATTTTATAAGTCGGACAAATAAATATCTGGTGACTTAATGAAAATTATTTGTTCGTTGTCTATTTAAAATAACAAGTTCAATGTGCATGTATAAATAAAATTTTTAATTTTATATAACGTAGATAGAAAGATGAATTGTAATTTAATATTACTGATTGAAATAGTCAATATTATTAATTAATTTTTTCAATAAAATATCACTGATTTACAATGCTGTACTTATAATTGCTAATCAGTGACTATTTACTGTTTTTCAATGATAATACACTGAGTCACTTTTAGAGAGCATTATCGGATAATTTCTCCCTCGAAAACGAGAATTCGACAAGCAAATGCTTCCTATTAGAAGAATAGCAATACGTAAGACGTTATGATATTCACGACATTCATGAAGACACATTGAGGTTGATGAATGGAAAATCGCGACCGAGATTTCGAACTTGAGCTCGACAATTTACCTATTTGTCAGCAGCCGCAAGATTTTTTGGAGCTTGTCGGCGATTGACTTAACGCGAACCGCTCGCCATCCGTCTGGTCTTGAGAGCCATTGCCTTTCATAACTTGATCGTTCTGAAGTATCTAAAGTAAACAAATTTTACAATCACATTATACGAATCACTATTTTACAATTACATTATTGTAAAATAGATACAATAAAAAGAAATGCAACGAGATAATAAGTGACCGTTTAATCGCGAATTTAATGTACATGCTAATTGATTTCATGTTGATTAATTAATTATGCGTCATAAGTCATAATCATCTCTAACACGAAAGACGTCAATGATTAATCTGTCGTGCGTCACGCACGAAGGGAAACGATATTATATAGACGCATAAAGATTCTTTACTATATTTAATTTTATTTTCGAGTTTGATTTATTATCAAATAATAAATTATTCATAATCGCATATTCGCTTTTGGATCTTTTTCTAAATTTCTTATGCGTTTTAACTCGAGAAATATATCACTTACTTTGTTGACGAGAAATTTGGCTGCTTCCTCGATATTAATATTTTCCTTCGCCGAGGTTTCGAACCAGCCAGAAAAGTTCTTTTCTTTACAATATTCGTCCATCTTAGCGGGCGAGTTAACCAGACCTTCCTTCTGCTGGTCGCATTTATTGGCCAACAAAACGCACGGTATTGGCGATCCGTCAGGAAGTTGTACCTTTGAATCCAAATCTTGTTTCCATTTCACTACCGCATCCAACGTTGCGCTTCTCGTCACATCGAACACTATGAAAGCACCTACGGCTTCCTTGTAGTAAACTCTGGTCATATTTCCGAATCTCTCTTGACCTACATCAAACAAAAGCATTACACGTACAAGTTAGTTAAATTTATCAAATAATAAATTGACGTAAGATGCGATAATAACCCGAGTATAATTTATTAAGCTATCAACATTATACAAGTTTAGAGAAAAATGTATTCAAGATATTGGACAATAGTATCGGAAAACAAGCATCAGAAAACAAGAAGTTACAGGCATGTGACGCGCGCAGAATATTAAAATGTTAATCTATCTGTCAGACACGAGTATCATGTTTCATTACATTGAAGCTAACAAAAAAAATAACATTGTAAATTATTACCGACCTGCGATATCCCATAACTGCAGTCTAATAATAGTATGTGGATCCCAGTTTAGCACTTTGAGAGCAAAGTCGACTCCAATCGTCGCGCGATAATGTTGCGAGAAGAATTGATGAACGTATCGCTTGATGATAGATGTTTTTCCTGCTCCAAGCTCGCCGATTACTAGTATTTTGTACAAGTGCTCCCGTTTCTCGTCGACTCCAAGATTCGATGCATTACTCGATGACGACTGAAACAATAAAGCAAAATATAGTAAATATTGGAAAGCAAAAATTTTTTTTTTTTCAAAGACCGATATCTCTTCTTAAGAATCTCGAATCATACATCATTCTTTCATTTTCCATTTTTGTATATAGTACATTAATTCAATGGTAGGTTTTAATTAAATTTTATTATTTTATTAGTCATGAAGAGACCGGAGATACACGTACATTAAAGATAAATCTTATAAAAATTTTTAATATTATGAGCGCAAATACTTGAGATACACGTACATTCCATTTCCATTCTTTTGATTGTGCTTTCCACTTGCTGAGATTGAACGTATTTAAATTTCGCCAAATTTTTAATTCCGCATTCATATTTACGCGACTTTCTGGACGCTAGAAATGCGCTGAGAAATGAAGATAATGAATGCTCTTACGCGAATGATTTTACTGGTATAGCTCACGCGAGCGAAATGGACCGAGCGATTCACGTGTGAGAAAATTATCCCCGAGTATGCGAACCGCATCTGGGGAACTGTAAAAGCTATAAATATAATAATAAGCCTTCTGCTCTTAATAATTGTATCAATAAATTAAATAATCAATTTGTAAATTCCATTTTGTTTATAATGACGATTCTTTGAAAAATAAACTGATCATTTATATTTGTAATTTTCTTCATTTCCAATTTCATATTTTGTGCGCCAATTTGCGTATATTTTTTCCATTACTCATAATTTTAAATATATGCATAGTTTTATGATACACGATGCCAAGCCACGTAATTTGAAACCCCTAACATACAAGATTCAAAGGTTTAGAAAGCGGATCAGTATCAGAAAGGTATCACATCTGTTTACATTATAGAGTTAGTAATAGAATATCTACTGCATTAAACTATATAAAATCTTTTGATGAATGAAAATATATATGTACATATATATGCATATAAACGTGGTAAAAATTCAACATTTTTCGTTTCAGAATTTCTTGAAAAAATTTTAAAATATCAGGTAAATTTTAACTTATCAGATTGGGATTGCAAATATGGAATGATTCACATTATCGCATTTCCAACACGACGAAGCTGCATCATATACTGGCATAGTATTCCTTTCATCATGTTTCGTAATTCGATATATTACTTGTAATGCTTCGCAAAATGAAGATATAGTCTTAACATCTTTAAAACATCTCTACCGGTGACGTCGTTCGCGTTCTACGCGATAGACCTCACCTGGTCAGCAACAGCTCCCACCATGGCGGCATGAGATTTGCTGAGATTGTCCATATTATTATAGCTTTCTGTATAATTTTCCTCGATGCTACCCAGGTAACCCAGTGCCGTTTCCTCGTCGAAAGTAGAAAACGCGTCGAAAGTTTTCACGCTGATCTGCCGGGCTCTTGTCTTCTTTCGTTCTTCTTCTCGCTCAAAAAACACGTCGGCGGTGCTTGGTGGCTCGTCGTCGATTGTCAAACTGCTAATCGCGATCACCGAGTCTTTCGAATGAGAATCCTTGGACGAAGAATCGAAGAAACGTCGTTGAAATATCGCTCTTTTCTCCTCCAGCAACGATAATTTGCGGCGTACCTCGACGGGCGACGATTTCGATGTCATTCGTAAATCCCAAGAATCCGAATCGGCCCTTGTTTTACCTGTTCTGACCGCAGCATCCTCTGCGGGCTTCGTCTCGCTATCTCTCGACCAGTTCGACAATGCGTAAGGAAGCGTCGAATAGCATTGCACGTCGGAACGCGAGACTGTGTCTTGCTTCTCTTGCTGCGGACGTTGCGCGGTGTCTGTGCAAGAGCGAATTTGAGAGGAATTTGCGATTGTCATTGAGAAAACGATTATCGTGTGTCAACTTTTCAATCTTAAATAGTTCTCAGCAATATTGCTACAATGTTTTATTACTATTGCAAATAATTGTAAGGCATTTTAAATGAAAAAGTTAAATATAAAACAGGGTAAAAAAGATAAAAGATAAGAGCGACGCGCTAAAAGCATATAAAAGAAATAAAAATAAAAACCTGGAGAAATATATCAGAGTTTATTAAACTATAATGAAGATTTATGAAAATTTATTTATGAAAATTTTTGTTATTTATGAAAATAACATAATAAAGAAATCGATCGTTAAAAATTGAATACTGCAGAATTCAATTCTTCAGTTTCAATTTGCACATTTTATCCGTAATCCCCATAGTATCTGTACAAGGCTCACCCTGTTGAACAAAGCTCTTGATGGTTACCAATGGCGTTGTATGTTGCACTACAGTGACAGTCTTCGGTGTTTCGAGTAGCTTTTCTGGTTTCTTAGGCTCCCCCTTCGTTCCTTTTCCTTTCTCCGGACTGTTGTTGTCCTCTTGTCCTTGCTTCTTGATCGGCTCGTTCGGATGAACAGGCGATTCTTGCGGGGACTGAGTCTGCGATCGACTACTATCACCTTCTGGAGTATGTCGCGTTTCTTGCTGTTCCGAGGACTGACGAAATTTGTTGAAGCTCAATTTACGCACCAACGAATGCGACTTCTTCTTTTTCTTCTTCTTCAAGATCGAGGATGCCGATTTCGGTTCCTGGAGCTGCTGCGATTGCTGCCAAGATATCTCTAAAGCGAAAGAGAATCGCGAATCAAGCAAAATAATCCAGTTTCTCGAAAATTATTATTCTCGAATATAAATAAAGGAAGAAATCTTTCTAACGTTTTATTTGAATCTTTTTAAGATAATTTTTTTAAATTAAGAGAGATCAAAAATTAAAAAATTCAGAAAAAAAATATCATAAATATTTTCATAAACTGTGCATCTATTCTTCATCGCATATCGTTTAAGTATCTCACATGTGTGCATAACACAAAGCGTAAAGTTTTCATCGAGTATGCCGGGATTAACCTTTGTCATCCCCTATTTCGAGCTTCCTCAAGGAAGCTTTTTCATCCTGTTCCGTGTTCGCTTCATAAGATGGATCGGTCTCGCGGGATTTCTTCTTGATTTTGAATATACCACTCTCGCGAAAGCTGCTCTTGAATGCACCGAATTTGCCTTTTTTGCGATCATCCGTGCTAATGTTGGAAAAGAGGGTCGCAACGCCACCGCTGCTGCTGGTCAGAGTATCGAGACTGGAATTACTGTCACCCGCGGTGACATATTCGCCGGAAGTAGCCGTAGTTGGCTTCTGCTTCTCCTCGTCCGACGAGAAGCGCGCGATTACCGTGTCGGGCGAGCTGCCACCTTCGCTCTCTTTGTGAGCCATAATCGCGTCGCGAAAAAAAAAAAAATAGAGGACGGGAGGAGAGAATTTGCGTGTGTGAGGGCCGATGAATAGGCGATGAAAGAAAGGGATGATAGATCAAAGGACTGTCTCTTCGCTTCGCCGTTTTCCCGTTTCTTCCGTCTCACTTCATCGACTATTGCTTGGCTTCCTTAGCCGCTTCTGGAAACCTTAGAATAACGCACCGGTTTCGATCGGTCGTGAACGGATAATCCACCTTGTTTTTTTTTCTTCTCGTCTCTTTAGAGATTCTTTCGTTGCGAGTAAAATCATGGAGAGAATCGGAGAAGTTTGAAAAATTTCGCATGAAATTTCCAATCTCGTAATTGTCAAATTATTTGAATTAATTATTGGAATGTCGAGATGAGAAATGTGATATATTCCATTCATAGATATAAAAGTTTCAGGAAATTAAACTTCTCTAATTTCCTTTATTCACATTTCTAAAATATGGAATAGGCATTTCGAATAATTTAAAAACAATGATATAAAAATTTAAGAAACTTTAGATAATTTTCAAAAAACTTTTCATGATATATTAGGATTATTTTGCAGCTTCTGAATACATCTTCGTTTTTCTCTTGCACTACATTAACACAAACACTCTGTAAAACACTGATTAAAATATTGAATTTCATGAAACATACTGATAGATTTTTATTATTTATAATATTATTAATTATTTATAATATAACGAATTAAAATAACATTGATATATATATTAATAGAAAGAGCTATGCAAGTGATCAAAGAAACTGCAAGCCCAACGGTGTCCTGAACCGCACTAAATGTTGATATAAAAATATAAGAAGCCAAAGGGGGTGGGGCATTCAAGTATCCCCTACCAGACAAGTAACGTACGAGTGCGTACCCGGTGTCTCGCCTTCTTTGCGTATGAAAAAATGTGCGTGTACATGTACATACATGTGTATACATATGTAAACTGGGTATCTATATGTACTTTGCACGTATGTAATCTGTCTTTAAACATGCATGTGGATCCCGTACGTGTATCTCATACAATAGTATCCGTTTCAGATGGATTCCGCTCATATGTATAAGTACGTGGCTTGCCACAAGTTTTCTTTTAGACGTTAGACTGCACTACCGCGCACAATAGGCATATTACATAAAATCCGCTATACGATAGTGCAATGATAAGCGTAAATACTGCAAATATGAGAGAATTGATTGAAATATACTGTATATGCGAAAAAATATGTAATGCATTGCGTGATAAAATAGCGCTTGCAAGTTTCATCATTAATTTATCCTTCGGAAATAATTTTGCACGCATATATGAAAAATTTCTAAATGGTACCCGTTCGCATTTAAATCCTCCAATCACACGCGCAAATAAGGTTGAATAGCTTGATATATTGTTTCGACAGAAAAGTCACAGAGAGTTGACCGCTTTTCAATTCTAATTTCGAAATTTATTGCGCGTCGAATAATTATAAAGCATTCGATAGAATTTATGCGTCCTTCATAGATTTGATCTTCTAATTAAGCTGCGTCCCTTTGCATCGTTATTTTAATTAGCCGAGTATGTGATGAATTAAACCGTTGAAGAAATAATGCAATAATATGCAATTAATTAGAAGATTAGATCGAGAGAACTTTTCAGCTTAATCTTAATTGGCGATTACGCGTGGATTATTTTAGTATATTATTAGTTCTTCTTTTAAATCCTACGGAATATATCTCTATATTTTTCAAATTATTATATTATTATATTTAAATTTAAACAATCTTGGTTATAAAATAATGAAAGCATGACAATCGAATTTCGATTCGTTTTATTTTAATCAGAAAATATCAGAATATAAAATATATTTTCAGGCAAGTTATATACTTAAAGTATAAATAATATAATTAATAATTATTTGCAACAGAATTGTAATAAGATTTTTATTCCTATCTCCTTATCTGCAATTAAATAATAAGAATATCGTTTGTAGTTAATGTGCGTGAAATGAGTCATACATGCCTTCGCAGTGTAATGACTTCAAACAATCATACAGTGAAAATCATCAAGCGTGATTCCTAGATCGATGATCATTATTGATGATAGTCTTCTAGGATAGGTTATCATTTTATTTGTTAATGTATCGTGCACATACACACATACACCCGCATACACATTTACACAATGAACGAGAAACTTCTTTCTATAATAAAATATAAAATATATATGTATATATATATATATATATATATATATATAATAAATAAATAAAAAAAATATATATATATAATTTATTTAAAAAATGCTGAAACATGGTTGGGAAAACCATCGAAATTAACAAATCATTGATATAGAATGATAGAATATCTTGTTAACAACAATTTTAAGTATTCATGATGTTGTTGTACTCGTGACGTGTGATAATAGAACAATTTTTTCTTTTATAGCAAAATATACATTACGATTACAAATTTTCGATCTAAATTTGAAAGTAAGACAGATTAATTAAGCCAATTGAAAGACATAAATAAATCTTTTAACAAGATTGTTAAAAAAAGAAAATAAAATTTTTCTTGTAACATCTATGGGAATAATAGAAAGATGCTTTTCTTATTATGCACTTCTTATATGACGTAACATTTTACGTCACGGGCAAGATCGACGTTCCGGTAGTTAGAGTAATGAATTATACATCTAATCTAATTGTAACGTCTCGTAGTCAAGGGAGATCTTTTCGTTGCGATAATATAGCTAAGTAAGTCAGAGAAAGTATCTCTTCTCGATAATTATACCAACGTGCGCTGGAAAAATATATCCGCTGCGAGGGCAACGTTTTCGTGAGAAAACGTATCAAGATGCGTCACGTGCTCGCACAATCGAGCAAAAAAATCGAGCATTTTATTTAAAATCCGAGTCTTTTATTCAAATTTTAAAACGCGATCAAGCATGCATGTACCCACCTTTTTCGTGGCTCTAACTGTCTCTTGTTTGCAATTTTTGCTGAAATTCATATTAAGATCGATGTATAAATGATTGTTGTTCAAGAGTAATGCGGGCGGTTCCATAGGTGGTGGATTGGCTTCTTTTTTGTGTCTTAAACGCCTCTCGGTTCTCTCTTGTCGCGTACGTAGTACGAGCACCACATTTCGGTCCAGCATATTTAATTCGATTGAGAATCAATCGAAGACTTGACTTGAAAAATTGCTTTCTTAATTTTTAATGTCCAATGTCAGATTTTTCGTAACACTGCACTACAGGTCTAACACTATATAAGAGTTAAGGGTGCAGTACGATATATTTGTCATGAGATTAAAACTTTATAAAAAGCAACGAAAGACAAGATCAAGTGTTGAAAGAAACATTCTTCGTTTTCTCGCGACACATCAGATATTATAGCGTCCCAACTTGTAATCGCGATCAGTTCGAAGAGAGGCGCAATTTATCAGCTGTTTTATTGAACGTTTAAGCAAAGCCGAGAAGAGAATTTTTTAAAATTCCGACGATGATGCGACGATTAGGGAGGGATTCGTGAACCGGCCGTAAGAGAACGATAGTAACGTGTGCCGGATGAATGCAGAGTCCCAGCATTTATTGGTTCGGATTAGCCTGGACGTTATCGTCTACCATGTTATCGGCGCGAGCGAGGCGCCTATAAAAAAATGTTGGGCGCCTTGCAGACACAATCGTATTCCAATGCGTATACGGAATAAAGGAAGGAGAAGAAGATTGCGATGAAGAGGGAAATCCGCGCACGCGACTAGGACCACGATTTACGGAGAGTCAATGACCTCCAAAAGTTCTAGACGATGTGCATTTTTCTAGAAACGGTGGAGTTTTCTTGGAGCTTCAATTCATCTGAAATTTTTATTCCCGTTATCAATATAATTATCGCCAGATTTGCAACATTAATACTATATGCTTATGCATTAATTATTTTAATGTTTCAATAACGAATTTATAACCCAAATTATGCAGAAAAGAAGAAAAAAAATTGCATTTCTGTGATGCACGCGATATCGATCGCTCCTTCGTCGTGCATTAGTCAGGTAAAGATTGCGCGTTTAGAATAAGAAACTCCATCGATGAACGATTCAATACGTAAAATGAAAAAAATTATCGTCGCGTTATCGCTCGTCGACTAGAATATTATCGCCGATTATACATAAAGTTTCGCCACTTTACTCTCTAGAAACATCGAAAGTGCGTCAATAGGATTATTTTCGCTGCAGCTTTCTCGTTTCACAGAAGGAAAGCGCAAGGGGCGATCTTGTATGACGAGAATAACAACGTTACGCTGAACCTACGTAGTTCAACCTGTTTACATTCGATGAGAAACAAGCCGTGGGTTCCGCGGTTTTATCATCGATACTCTTTCCCTGTAAATCCTCGTAATCGAGTTACACCGATCTTGTGACACGGTTACGTATACGCATCGATAGATATATTATCCTTCGGTAGCCATTTCAAGAGAGAAATATAATACATTAATACGACAAAGTATATGCAGTGATATTGAATGCCACATATATTGCGTATCGCGAGCAACAATTTAATTAAATATACATATGTTATATATTACAACAAAAAACTATATGTTAATTTACGATACAGTTCGATAATCGCACTCTAATACGTGACCAGAGATGAACCAAATCGATATTATTGCTATAAATGAACATGAAAGACATCGGGAAAAAAAGAGAAACGATGTCATGCGATATCTACATTCGAAATGAGATGGAAAACCGTACATTACGTTACATCAGCCAGAATTAGAAACATTATTATTTAGATATGTACAAATGAATGTAATGATAAGAATGGTTATAAGAATGAGATAAATGTTATACAATATTTCACGTTCGCTAACTGGCGCCAAGAAATTGTTTTGATTCAGAGATTTATGATTATCACTTTATTCATGCATGAACATTACTTAATGGAATCAATCTATCAGAATAATTTTGATATATAATTGTAAGTATATAATTTTGATGAGACAAAAATACTATCTTCTCTATAGTAATTTTAAAAGAATGCAAATAATCTACAATTTATAAATTTTTCCTTAACAAAAAGAAAAACTCTCTTATAAGAGTTTAAATAATTTAAATAAATTTAATTTAATCATCATATTCGAAATAAATTCAAAATTATTCGACGTAAACTTAAAATAGAATTGAAGGGTTTAATCTAACATGATTAAATTATTGACTTATATTGACCACTGATATATTTATCTTTATTACGGTCGATATAGAAAAGCAACACGATATCTACCAGAAAGACAAACTTTACATTTACATGATGCAGCAATATATATGCAACTGCAGCACCCTACCTATTAAAATAATAATTATTAATAAAAATGAAACGTGTATAGTAAAATATCTAAATTTAATTTTCTACATTTTTTATTTTGATAATATAAACCCAATAAATATTTATATAATTGTATCATATTTTAAAATAAATATTTAAAAATAAATTCTCTATACACATTTTAAAAATTATAATTTTTATATTCATCGATAGATAATCAATTTTTTACCTCTTAAAATCAAAAATATCTCCTCTAATAAATAAATATGTTATTTAAGTTATAGACTTTATCTCATATAACAAAATTTTTTAATTTTTAATTTTTTTATTTTCATGTTTCAAGCATTTCGGCATTAATTTCAAGAATTCAATGTGACCTTTTTCTATCGTTTAACGTAAATCGTTTCGTACCAATGTGATACAGATAAAAATTGTCGTCACTTGTTCCATTCGGCTAATTACTCGATAAAAACTTGTTTTGACAGAAAGAAATCATCAAATCCTCATCATTATGTATCAAAAATATATAATCTAAGGTTGAAAGGTTGATAAAATAATGAGAAAATATAAAGAAACGTAAAGTTCACATGAAAAAAAAAACAATAATCAGAAAGTCATAAATTTCTGTCGCGATTAATTATAATCAATTATTTTGTAAACAATATTTTAAAGAGAAGAAGATATTTCCTTTTTAATTATAAAAATTTATGACAAAATATTCGATTCAATTAAATGTTACATTATTTATATTTGCGGTGACAATTGCTAAATGCGCTTTATGCCAGATTACCAATGGATTACAATAAGCGATTTATTTTCAGAAACAATATATGCATCGTGATGTAAAGCATTTAAACCAAGCTTATCAAAAAAACAAATGGCATAAAAGTAATTATTAATTAACACAGATATTTTTAAATAAAAACGTATAATATTGTTACGATAAAAAATATTTTTAGTTAAAAATTAAAATATATTCAACATTAAATAACGCTTTCAAAAAAATAATTTAGAAAAAAGAAAGAATATTAAATAAAATATAATAACTTATTATCAAAATAAATTATTCGACAAGATGATAATAAAAAAATATTTGATACGTTCGATCAAAAAATATCGTTTATAAATTAAAAATAAATAAAGGTAAGATATATGCGAAATGTCTGAGTGATTGCATTAAGTTCGCAATTTTATAAAACGATAGACACAATCTTAAACGACACAACATTACGCATGAATCACGGGATCATGAGACAATGATACTGTAGTGACGTGCAATGATGAGTTCAATACTAAAGAAATGATAACGATAAGCAATTATATATAGTCACAATATTTGTTATTCTTACTTTTTCAATAGGTATGATCAATGATTCATTCAGGGCTCGCTTTGTGCGGCATTTAATTTAAAATTATTAAAGTACTGCGATAAAATGCAACTAATAATTCTTATGTAATTAATTTTAGTAAATATATAGCACTTTTATCCGATCGCTCGTAAAACTTTAATAAAAAAAGTAATTGTGAAGTCAATGTTATTTTCGTTTTCTAAAAATCGAACGAGTACAGATCAATGCTGAAGGCGGTCGCCAAAAATGGAGTTGCACAGACCTGGTTCACAGTTTGTAGAAACTATCTTACATTTTACATGTGAAGTTTTACGACCGATCCCCGCATTTTGCGGGCATGTGGTCAGTTCTATCAATATATGAAATAGTTTTTCGTTATCTACGTGTTTTATCTCTTTATCGTGATAAAATGTTACATTTTATACAATGTTTTAACAAAAAACTATATATTTTCTCTAAAAATATAATAAAAATTTATGAAGTACAACAATAATATAGATTAGATAATTAAATCTCGTGTATACATTTCGTATATAAAGAAACTTAATCAGCGATATATAAAATTATGTTATGTGATTGGTAATTTTTATAAAAAGTAAGTTTGTTTGGAAAATAATACATTGACGACACAAACGATGAAAAGACAGTTAATATTTTACGCGTGATAAATCGATGAGCTGCGTCTTCGAAGGATTGCATGTTGTAATTACATAGCATATTTTTAGAATTCGATCAAATGCATCTTTACCGCATTGAAATAATCACGAATCTGATCCAATATTATATCATAATATCATAGAATGAAACTCAATCGTGGCGAAGGATGGCGAAGTTTAATCCTGAGAATCGTGTAGAAAAAAATGTATGCGGTGAAATAGGATAACGAAAGAGAGAATCCGATTCAAGTGTAGGTGTTGAGACCGCGGTTATTTATCTATACTACAAAAGTTTGATGATAGAGAAAATGAATTATCGAATCCTAATGATCGTGAAAAAAAGAAAAATATTAATATTAAATTATAAAATGTACATATGTTTTATAAGATACATCTGTTCGTATCTCTCTGTAATCAATCTGTCGTATCTCTCTGTAATCAATCGTTTAACGTAATGTTTGCAAAGGATAAACTAAAAACGATAAATATAAGAATGAAACGATAAACTATGCCAACAATTGTTGATTTTTACTACATCTTAAAAAAGAAATTTGTGAGTTCAATTTTGATTTCCTGTATGCGTAGAGATTGTAAGAGATCTTCGTATGGCATTCTCTCAACAATTTGGCAGCAATCTCGAGCAGATTAGATAAACTGAACTTTTAGAGAAGATTATCGGAGCTACTCGTATTGCTACGATAAATTTTTCCGCGATAATTACAAAACTGAGAGTGAGCATTTTCATTGTACCTTTCAAGAAGATCTAACGAAAAATGATTGAACAAGCAAAATATTCCATCAACAATCGCAATCGTGAGATAACGAGCAATATCGATGATCAACAAAGCTTTATTTCTACCTTCAGTGCCACCTGGAAAAAAATATAATTGCTTATACCGATAAGTGATTGAAATTTTAATAAACACCCGGCAAAAATTATCGATTGAAGAAAGCATATGCTTAAATTATTACACGTCGCATGTATATACATATCCCTATCAAAAATATTGACGCAACGTTGAATTATCGGGATTTATATCTCGTAAACTTTATATCTCAGGTAATCGATAACTAAAAGCTATGATACATTTTGAAAATAATATATCGATAGAAAATCCAAGTGTAACATATTTTTGCGATAGAAAAAAATAAAACACGACAACTTTTTCGCTCGAGCTTCACTTTGCTGATTACCGCTTATTTTCATACGACGCGAACCGATAATTCTATTTAAATCGAGGAAGCGATCAATCATTCGTCTTGTGAGCTTTCCTGTCGTTGACACGGTTTCTATCTAATCTAAAGGAAAACCAAGAGAAAAATTTCATTCAACAAATGCGTCAGTAAATGATTTAAAACTTGTGTCCTGCAGATATTTACCCTGTGCGTCATATATAAGGTCAGATAGCGGCAATCGCGCGCCGAGTTTAGCGTATCGCGGATTTGATCGTCGATATAAAGACAAGAGGAATCTGGATTCCCTCGATCGCCCAAATTGTAAAAAAAAGCGCCCTTATAGCGCATCGACAGGCGCGTTCCGCAAATCGGTCGCCGCCATTCGATTTTTCAAAATCGGCGCGCCAAGCAGACAGCACGTGCCGGTATTACGCGCGACATTTCGACGTGCGAAATCGAAAAGAAAAGAATGAATAAATGATGACACTCACCATTTGACGGGCGGGAAGATTCTGCCGGATTCCCCGATACTCTTGCAGCTTAACAGATTCGTATCGCAGCTTCTTCTTCAGATGCGAACGGGAACGTCTTACGACCGATATCACTACAGCTGGGCCCATCCGGCCATCTTGCCGTATATCGAAATGTGTACTACAGTGCGCGGGCGTATTTCGCCATTCGTTCCCGCTCCTCCCCCTCCCTCGCAGTCACTGTCAGCGGTTGCGTAACGTGCGCTCCCCTCTTTTCACATTTGTACTCTTGGAGCTAGTCGTCTCTTTTACTCTTTCTCATTTTCTCTCTTTGTCTTCCTCGTCATATCTCGTGAAGGCATCTCGTCGCGAAAGGATTATCGATCGGTAAATTTAGATTGAAATTCGTATCATACTCACGGGGGACGCCACTGGACGGTGATATATGCGAGATAGAATGCTACATGCCTATCTTGATTTAAATAACAATTTCGCGCGCTAATATTTTCAAACTTTGAAGTTTTTATTAATTTTTATATATTTATTATATTTACATATATAGACATCTTTGAGGAAACTAGTGGTACTTCCTGTATTTTAGTTTGCAGTCGATTTAAAGTCACTGGAGCAAGTATTTCCTCTATCTTGTATTTTTCCTCCGAATTTTTAATCCAATTTTATGATAGCACGCGTGGGAGATTAAGATACTTTGTCGCCCTTAATAATCCTTTAATAAATCATCAATAATTTCATTACGTGTGACTCGATCCGAGATGAAATATTTGTTACATCGATTTTTTGTGATGTATATGTTACACATTTACAGATTTCTTATTTTAACTGGTATAAAATAGATATAATATAATAAAAAGAGATATTTTCTATTAACATATTATTTACACAATGTTTAATATTTACATTCTTTATAAAACATGCGAGGAGAATTAGTTAACAAATTAGTTAACTACTACTCCCGAACCAATCTGATCCCATTGCACCGAAAAACGCGGCCGCACCAGATTTTATCGTTGCACTGGTCGAATCACTTTTTGTATTCTCTTTTGTTGTTACTTTCTTGCGCTGTAAATAAATATATATTAATATAAATATATATTAATTAAAAAATTTACTCATTGCACATCCTCACACAAATGTATTAATATCATCCGTCAATTTATAGAAACATTCATTCAATCTTATTAGGAATCAATCTAGTACAGAATGGCATTCTACTTATTCCATTTCTAGTCTTTTGATAATATGAGTTTCATATTAAATCATTTTCAAATAAAAATAATCTCTTAACCAGTGATATAAAGAATAAATAATATTATTATAGAGCTGTGATAATCCAAAATCAATTAGCGTTAATTCATAATAATCACGACATGCAAGATTCGCCAGCTTACCAAGTTTACATTTGCGATATCTTTATCTCATTTAAAGGGCATACGCAATCTAGGAGAGTAGGTATATTTGTAGAAAATGCTTAAGTATGTTGTTTCACCAGTTTGACAATATTAATTATATAATCTGATAAGGATATTTGTTACCTGTGCTTTGTCCGGCATCGTTACCGATATAACTGGCAAATTTCTTGTAGGAGCAGTTACTGTTAGCGGCGGGAACCATGGTGCCCCCGTACATACTGCAAGTATTGCAGGCAATTCATTTTTTCCATCACTATTTACATGTTCATTGCGTGCACCCAAAATTGAATGTAATTGCTCTAAATGAGATACTAAATTGCCAAATATCAACTAAAAAAAAATAGATAAAATAAAAACTTGTTATTACTGCAAGTTCTGAAAGTAATAAAAATATCTTTTTCATATATCACAATATGATATACTAACCAAAGATCTTTGAACGGATTTTCTGATATTAGTATGAATAAATGGATTAAAAACATCATAGTCGAACGGATCTATCTTTGTAAGTACTGCTTCACAAGTTTTATTTGATAATTCATTGAGAATTTTGTTTTCACGTGGCACCATAAGCAATGTACAATATTTTATATCATATAATACTTGAAATGCTTGTTTTTGCCTAAGATCTACATCTTTCAATAAGTTAAGATAATAATTAAACAATTCTGTAATTATTCTTTCTATAATTTGCTGTAGTACTCTCCTAAAATTAAAAAAAGAATAGAATATACCATGGTAAATAAAGTCTCGCTGCCTGTTAATGTTACATCACTTACATACCTTGGAAACGTATGAGGAATAATCTTATTTAAATCTTTGCAGATAACTGTTAAGAATTTTTGCAAAGGTATCGATGGTTGATAAGGTATCAAAATTTCAGATTTTATTTGCTTTCCTTCCCCAGATTCTTCCTCGATGGTAACTTTTTCCCATTCGGATACAATCCAATGAACGCGCAATCCGTCAATTGGCTCTCTTGATATATATTTTTTTATATATTCCGCTATTTTAATTTTATATATGTCAGCCCAAATGGACCACACGCAAGTACTTTCTTCCTTGAGGTTTTCACAAATAGTTTGCCATTTAACGTTAGTGATGATAAGTCCAGATAGTTTTGATGATGTGAAACACTTATTTAAATTTGGACATAAAGTAGTTAACGCAAAGAGAAATCTTGCCAATACAATAGAATTTATATCACGTTGACCGTGTTCAGGTTTTTCGTTAACACATGTATTCTTTATAAACTGTACAAGATTTTCAATATTTTCTGTGCTGATTACTTGCAAATGTTCTTGTACTTCATTACGATCACAAAATGAATTTGCAATTAAAGATATATTTGTCGAAAGTAAATTATCTTTAAGCGTTACTATTCGTTCAGTCTCATATAAATAATGCTCAAGATCAGACAGTAACGTATATAGATTTTCGTCCAATCCTTCACATAATTTGATTACATTTGGGGAATATCCTTTAGCTTTCATTAGCAAGGATCTCTTGTTATCTAATCCTCCATTTTTTGTTAGTTTCTGTGGAATATCAGTAGGGGAATCTTTCCATACAAACCATCGTAAATCGTGTTCCGGAAATTCAAATTTGTCATGCGCTACTTTTTCCAGTAATTCTATTATACCGGATTTTAAATCGGTTAGCGCATCTGCCCACTTATCCATTATAATACCTGTTAATAGATTACCATTAATTATCAATGTAAAATCTTTATTTTGTATACAGGGTATCCAGAAAATCCCTTCTAGACTCAAAAAGAAGGAAAAAAGCTATATAAAATAAGTCATTTTTAAGTTTTAGCTACTTTTATGTTTAAAAAATCGTAATTTATAGTCCGCTTGGCACTTTAAAAATTTTTTTTAAATTTAAAATTTAAATTTTTAAATTCAAAAATTTCAATTTTAACTTTTTTTGAGTCCCGTATCACTTTCCGAAATACTGCGGGCGATTTTCCGGACACCTTGTATATGGAGAAATGTGCGATTACATTTTACTCGTTTAGTTATGATAGGCTGGAAGAATTCCATCCAGAAACTTATTCTGGGTAAAGAGAGCTCTTCCCATATGGAATTCCAATTTTCAGGTAGATTCACACTGATAGCTTCTTCCCGGACATTATATAGGCCTTTGATAGAAACTATTAAATCTAATAATTTAGTGACTTCAAGATTAGAAAATTCATTAACCCATTCCAACCAAGACTTAACTCTGTCTTGAAGGATTGATAAGGGAAAGTTATTTGGTACATCCTGAACAAATGGTTTATGATTTTTGGTAACAGATGGCAAAAATTCCTCAAGTAAATCTTGATTTAAATCAAGTTGCGATAGCAAGCAATATGCTTCTTTATCTTTTATGTCTGTTATAAATTGTAAGACTAAACCTCCTGGTGCATTATCTGCATCTATAATTAGATATAATTATAATATAAAATATTTCAAAATTTGTGAATCTAAAATACTTACATATAAAACATGAATAAATCAAGTGGACAGTTTGTATAAGTATCTTCATACATAACTTTAGCTTATTCTTGACACTATCATGACTCTCTTCTTTAATAATAGATTCAATCGCGCGACTTCTCGTGGATATTAATTTTTCTAAAAGATCCACAAACGAAGATTCGTTTAAAAATACAAGAGATGCTAAACAATTTGCAGCATTCTGTGTAAAACAAATATATCATTAATATAATTAATATTTAAATATTACAGTTATTTTTTATAATTTGAATACTAACAATAGTTGAAACATCTAATGACTGCAATCTGTTGTTACACTCATTAGATATAATATTCTTTAATTGAGAAATAACATCCCATTGCTTCGAAACAATTGGATATTTACGTGCCAGTTCTATACTGCCTACTTCAAACATTAAACTATAATTTATATGTTGCGCTATTATATACAATTGTGTAGCAAGTAGTAAATTCTGATCTTCGATACTCGTCCAAATATACTGTGGAATATCCATTAGAATTTTGATTTGGATAATAATGGAATCCGAGACATATCCACCCCTACAATTTAGATTTGATATCGATATCAATTTTATTTTCATGCAAATAATATATGCAGATGTAATGATATATATTAAAAAAGGGCACCTGTCTAGCTTATCTCCAATTGGTTCTGTTTTAAAACCAATTAAATATTTCTTTTGCAGTTCCCTAAATTTATCTTCTACATTAGCGATTCTTGCAGTAACTTGTTCCGATGTTATCTTCATTTTTGCAATCGTGTCAGCAGCTAATATTAGATCCCGATATCTTTCTCTAAAAGTCATTAATATAAATTACAAGATTTTTGAAATTTTGACAACTTTTAGTTTTTTTTTTTTTCAGTTTCAAAAAATATACTCTAATTTTAAAATGACAAAAGACACGTACATACAAATTGATATGCATTTTAATAATATACAGTATATATTTTAGCTAATGATTTGAAATAGATTTTGTGATTAAAGTATTAGATAAAGTATTACACGAAGTCTTACCCGACTAACGTTCGTAATTCTATCTTCTTTCTTTCACTTTCCAATTGAATTTTTTTCTGAATTTCTTCGATCTCCTTAATGGTATGCTCCTGGAATAACTTATTTATATCCAAATCCAAATAATTTGTTGTTGTCATGTTTTTGACAATCCGTATCCTTTGATTTTCCTTTGGAATTCGAAAGCTCCTACGTAGGCTACATTACAGAGGTTAGATTGTTGAACCGCATAAATTATAATGAGTTATCGTCATATGATAAAACAATAAGTCGATAACTGTCACCTGCTTTATCACGCGTGAATAACGGTTCCGTTGACTAAAAAAATGTCCCGCAGTTGGAAGCGCTGCAGCGCATCTTATATATCTTTTTTTTTGGAATGTACATTCCGAAAATGCTTATCAGGGGAACGTGATACGACGTCGACGATACCGTCCAGGACTGGCAGTCGCTGGCAGTCGCGGACTAACACGTGAGATAATATAACGGGGTAACGGAGAGCGCTGATATAACCGATCATCGAATTGCCGCGAGGACGAAAGACGAGAACGCACGCGCGAGACAACACGGAGCAGGTCGACGGTGGTGCACTATGGTATGCACGGCGGTTCTTTATTACAAAAAAAAAGAAAAAATCCTGCGGTGGATTTGTTTTACGTCGCTACGCGCCTCGAGCCTCGCGCGGAACGGAAAGGTTATGCCGTTTTTAGCGTCAGCCAAACGCGATTGATTCGCGGCGCCTCCTCGTAGACGCAACTCGCTTCTCGGCGTTCCTTCGTGGGCGGAGAATTGTAGCGAGCAGTGACCGTAAGCAATGAAATTTTTAATTGTCCGGTGACATTCTCCTAGCAAGAGAAAGAGAGAGAGAGAGAGAGAGAGGGAGAGGGAGCGATTACGGACAGGTGTGTCTTCGTTCGAATGTGTGCACCGCCCCACCAGCTCCGCGTGAGTTCCTCGCGGTCTCCGGTTTCATCGGTCGCGGTTTCGTCGGCGAAACGTGTAAATGGGCGCTACGAACTGAAAACAATCTAATCCCGGGGACCCGATGACTGTTGACGATACGAGTAGGTATCTCCCCTTTATTTCTGCTAACTTGAGAGAAACGAAGGATTTCTCGTGCGAGTTCCGTCTCGATGGAGACATCGCAAATGGCAAAGTCGATTCGCTGCTTTTTTTTTCTGAAATTAGCACATTTGCGCAAGAATTCATGTCGCGTTGCTATTTCAGCAAAGTGTTGTGCGTAGAAAACTTGGAATATTTGATCAAGAGCGAAATCTTACAGATAAGGTTATATTCGAGTGATAAATTATCTATGACTTAACTCTTGAAGTCCTTCGTTCTTTTTTTAGTAATATATATGTGCATATTTTAAAAGAAACTGTTATAACATTACACAGTAAATTATGCAAAGAGAATATGTATACATGTCTCATAATAATTCATACAGTATATATTTATAGTGTTTGAACTTACTGTGTTTTTAAAAAATATTACATAAAAAAATTTATATTATTTTATCAAATTGATATATGAGAAAGATAATTTTGTTATATAATGTTTAATGTTTTCTGATTATGTGTTCTGATGTTTGCAGATTACTATAAGGCAAAAAAGATGAGTACTTCTTTAACGTCACTTCAACCAAATAGTCAAAGCTTGGAAAGGCAAAAACATGTCAAGACAACAACGGAAAGACTTTATAATAGTCTTACCAAGAAGAGGTATGTTGTTATTAATATTAGTATTAGTATTAGTCACTGGTATTAGTCACTAGTATTAGTATGATAATTATGATTTAGTCGTATGTAATATATATATATATATATATATATATATATATATATATATATATGATTTCTTATTTAAATTTTGATAGATTAAAATTGATATAATTTTTAATTCATATTTTCAGAAAAGATCCAAAGCAAACAAGTATTCAAAGAATGTGGATAAACTATGAAGATTGCAAAGATGACTTTTGGGCTGCTATAAGATCCAATTATGATTATATTATGGATACTAATTTAATCGACACTTGCAAGGTAAAGTATCTCAAATTTTTGTGCGCATGTACAGTATAAAAATATAAATTTTGGATAATATACAAAAAAAAACTTATTTTGGTATCTTAGGAAGCAAATGGCGAATTAACATGGGATGAAACAGATGTGTCGACACAATCTTGGAATTTAAAAGAAGTCAGTAGCCAATTTCTAGAGCTTTACTCATGGTTAAGAATTCTTCAAGAAATGGTTTATTCTAAGGAAGAAAATCTCTTAGACAAAAGCCTGCGTGCGGTATGTATCAATTTTGTTTTATTCAAAATGTATATAAAATTTGTTAGAATATAATTCTTTAAATTAAACAAGCTCATTATTTTCTTAACGCTAGGCTCATATGGAGGAGCTACGACGCAAGGCATACAGACGCAAATTGTTCAATGAGCAAGCGGAAAAATTAATTTCTCGCGCCCCTGCTTTAAAAGACGAAGTGGCATGGCGTGTAGATCATTTGAATGCAAAATGGGAATTAGTAGAACAAATTATGGCGCCCATAGACCGACCTATATCTAGTCAACAAGATATATCAGCAGGTAATAAATTATTAATCTTTGAAAAACCTATTTCTTGCTAGCTTATTTTTAATGTATATGTAATCTCAATTTGTATATTAATAGATTTTGAACGTGAAGTAAAATGTCTAAGGAAATGGTTACGAGGAATGGAATCGCGTCTTCAACCTTTGAGCTTTCACATCAATTGGACTCTACCTGAATTAGAAGAAAAAGCAATAGAGCATATGGTAAGTAACATGTCATTTTCTATTATTTTATTTATTTAATAACGAGGTTTCCATATAGTTGGCAAGCCTTCCTACTTTTTTATTTCTCGACCAAATTTCATTATATATATAAATACATGTTTACTGATAATGTGCCAAATGTTATTTTGTATCTTCCTTTTGTTTTTTTTTTCCATTTTGTTGTTTCTCCTATAAAACAGAAGATATATAGAAACATAAACAATTTATATTGCTCCAATACATTTATTTTCATTAAATGAATAAAAAATGAATAATATTTGAAGGTAGTATAAGAGAAAGAATTATATCAAAGATATAAAATATATTTTATAAAAGAAGACAAACACTTTTTATAGATTTCTTTGAATAATATTATATTTGCGTTATGTTCTTGTTCTTTTTTTACTTTTAAATAAATAAACAGTGAACAGCGTTAAATTCAGAAGGCGGAAAGGGCATAAATGTATGAATAAATCAGCTTCAACGTCTCCTTAATTAATCGGTTTAATTGTTAATTCCAAAACGAGAAGGCTGGCGAGCAGCACGATTCGGTAGGATACGTGCTAAGAATAAAGTGCGTTGGTCGAGCACGTGTGTATCAGCCTGAATTTATGCTACCTCGCCAACGACCGACCAACGCAACGTTTAAAAACAACGGACGTGACGGCGTAGGAAGCTAAGAGTGGGGAGCGAACAGCCGGCGCGGCGGAGCTACGTTTGTTGTTTTATTCCAAGCTCCGATCTTTGCCGAAGGCCCGCGTTCGGACGCAAACGATGCGCTTCGTTGAACGCTAGGGAGACCAGCTGCCTATTGCCGGCTGCACGAGCCGACAGAGTTCGCCGTTCCACGGTCGTCGCCGGTGGACGAGCACGTTACAGCGAGCACGTTGATCCAAGGTTCCCTTCCTCCTCCTCCTTTTCTCTTCTTTTATCCTCACCCTACGTTTATCTCTTGCTTTTCTTCGCATCTATTTCTCTCTCTCTCTTTCTCTTTCCATTTGTCCATCTCATTTTCCTTTTTTCTTAGAATACATCTATATTTAAACGCAAATGGTGCGCCGTATCTTTTGTGTTCGATTTGTGACATCCCTCACGTAACTCGGTGTAACGTTAAGAAGCAAATAGAACAATCGCCGATACGTGCAACGTGTGCCTAGGCTTTTAGAACCGGCATCTCACAGCGTCGTTCTCTTCTAAAAACAGTGAGGAGGGATCGCAATCGAATCGGAGTACGGTCGGATCAGCCAGACAGGTCTCCTTTTGCAACCTTTTCTCCCTTTCGGGCCTAACCGGCCGCCCCTCTCGGTCCCTCTCCCTTCTTTCTTTCTTAGCCTCCTACTCGTTTCCCCATTCGTCCGTCCATCCGTCCGTTCGTCCGTCCGTTCGTCCGTCCGTTCGTCCGTCTGTCCTCGTCTAACCGAGACATACCTCGGCAACGCTCGGAGCTCGGCAACTCTTCGCGCGGTCCATTCGGCGTGGTTTAACCGCCGTCGAACAGCCGCCCTCGCATGACCCCGCGGCACAGCGCACAGCGTGGCGAAGGAGTCATTCATGCGTCGTGAGTGCGACGAAACGAGTGCCGCGCGGAAGCGAGAAAATTCGAGAGAAGCAACGCAACGTATAGTCTCGTAACTGGTCCGTGTCTGTGCCGGCTGTGAGAGAAAAAAAGGGAAAGAAAAAGAAGATGCGCTTCGTCATCCAAGTTCGCAAGTGTTCGTAGTGGCGTTGACGATGCTGCGACGCTCGATCGCTTCGTCTCCTCTTCTTGCGGGATACACGCGTGCTATCTCGATAGCGTCCGCCTACATCTCGTTTTTACGCTGACGTACGACAGTGCGCCGTTTTTTCCCCTCGACGTGGTGGATATGCATTTAGGTAAGATTATCAAGAAGATAGAAAAATTTCATATCTAGATGTAAGTGTAATCTTGAGGGTCTTTTTGTAGGGAGAGATCTAGCTCAGATATCGAACGAATCGCTTCGCTCGTCGTCGACTCCGACTGTTGCTCGCAGCGGCATTGTTCCGAGGCTCGTGCGTGTATGTTATAAAAGTACGCGGCGAGATAAAGGAATTTAGAACGTGAAAGTCGGCGTTCCGAGTTCCGATCCGGAGAGAGACGCTATATACATTTCCTGCTTATGGCTAACTTGCTGCATTCATCTGAATGTCTTAAAGGCATCGTTGTTAACCGAAATTGGACTCGCTCTCGCGCGTTTAATCTCTTTAGAATTTCTTTTCTACTCGAGATAACGCATCTATTCAAGCAGGCATGGTTCCTCTGCGGTTCAGATTAATTCCGTGATATTTGTCCCGTTATTGTTGCAACAAAGAGCACGATGAAACAATGAAGCGGTTACGGTGGATGCTGTCGAGCTATCTGAGCGATTGATACGACATCGCGTTTTGTCCTTCGGACGACGATTACATCATTATGTGTCGATTGGTGAAAGATAAAGAGATAAATTGTCATTCGGAAGATTACATATGTTGATGTTTTGTTGTCGATATTTCGATTTTTAACCGCGCTTAAAGGTAGATTGGTGTTATCGGCGAGATAAGACGATGCAGGAAACGGGAAGTCGTGCAAGTTTCGATCGATTATACTCTTGGTATTAACCGTATATACCGCGATCATACGTGTCGATCCGTGTCCCGATTTTGCTAAGGCTCGAGCTCCGGTCCACATATTATTTTCCGTTGCATTTGGTCATCGACACTCCGCATCGCATCACGGCGGGATGCTCCGTTGAACGACATTCGTGGATGTTGAAGTCGGTCGTTCGAGGTCAAGCGAGTTCACGTGGAATTGTCCGTATAAAGAGAAAGTAGATCCTTGCGGAATTTTTTATATGCGCTCGGTTGTCCGGTAATCACGTTGATTACCGGCTCGTTGGTCATTGAATTCCAAGTTTTAATTTAATTGCCTATCACGAGAAAGAACAGGAATCGTATCCTCCCATTTCTCTCTCTCTCTCTCTCTCTCTCTCTCTCTCTCTCTCTCACTCTCTCTCTCTTCAACTTTCTATATATATTCGGATGTATACGATACATTTATTTTTTACGTGTCAATGCGCTGCCGAATCTCATTTGCCAGTTTACTCGACTCGTATGTTCGCTTAAAAGAGAAAGTCGAGGAATATCAAAGTCGATTCCGCTATCCAGTTTGTTTATCCAATTTCTGTGTTAATTAGTATTTGAAATTATTCGGCGATGAGATAGATAGTCGGAGAGAGGAAATATGCCGTAAAGCAGCCACCGGACAGTAGCCACTCGGCTTTTGAACCAGAGTATTTTTGGAAGCGCACGGCCGCTCGTCACTCCGCGGAACTCGACGCTCGCGCGACATTAGAACGCGATTGCCCTCCTTCCGAAAGAAAAACGATCTCGTGAGGTGGGTAGACTTTTCGCGGCCGTAGCGAATTTTAAATAGATCGAGGCGAGAGAAAAGTCTGAGTCGCGGCGGCAACGGTCTCTATTCACCTTCTCTATTCCGTATAATATCACGCTGTTAATTTTATCTATTAGCTATCTCTAATTGATATGACAACCGTACGGTTAAACGATCCGAGTCGCCGCGATAATGTCTGACTAATAATGTTTATGTCGCGGATAATTAAATATTGTCGCGATATTTAGCGAAAATATAATTTTTCGTTACACTTTGCTAAAACTTTTATTTCTCAAATATATTTATGATGGATAAATATTTTTGTCAACATTTTATACGCTGCCCAATTTATAACTCTGCATAATTTTACCTGTAGTTTTCTTAACAACGCGTTGTAAAAATTCAATTCATTTTATTCAATTTGTTATTGCTCGTTATCTTCTAACGACACGTCGTAAACATTATTAACGTTTACGATAAGGGGTTCGAGGATAAAAATAATGTCAATTTAATTCAAACTTTAAATGACTACGTGCACGATAACGAGGGACACTTTTACGAACCTTATCGACGATACGTAATTTGGCCACTTTGTAAGGGGGTACTCTCGCGATACGTCGTTATTTCCGCTCGCAAGATTTACGAGATGCTCGCGAAACCGCAAATCCGACCGTCGACAAAACCAAAGTTATTCTACCGTGGGGTACAGTGGGACAGTTTCAATAAGAACGCGGCGACGAGAAATGAGGCGAGGACGACCTGGATAACTCGGTTAGCAGCTGCGAGCGGAAGGTCTCGGACGTGAATTTATTCGTGCGTGTTCGCACGCAAATCAAGGATCACATCCGCAATTTCAATCTCGCGTTAAAATTCAATCTTTAAGCGATGCTGGATCCAAGTTGGATTAAATTATAATTCGCGCTAATTTTAAGTATCATCGTCAGACAAAAAGTGAAAATGTTGAGGCGGTTTTTCTCTATAAGACTATATATCTTCCTTTATATGGAGACTATATAATCATCTCTGAAATATGCATCGCTCACGCGATGCACGAGGATACTCGCGATGGAAACTCGCGGTGCTGTCGTTCTTGCGTCACCATCACGCGCGCAGCAGTACTGTAAGTGAAAGGGAATAGAAAATTTTTTAGCCAGTATTTTTTTTACAATCCCCCCGCAAATACGAGATTTGCGATTACGCGGTGCATAACGCATTGCGCGGAGTTTGTACACGTACACATGCATACATGTACTCCGTTTGATTGTCGCGGACTTGCTGCTCCGAATCAGAGATTGCTTAACGTGAAAAATCATTACTCTTCCGCGTAATTTGCGTTCTACTCTGCATAGGAATTTTTTTATCGAAGACTTTATTATCGAACTACTTAAATTTGAGAAAGAATTTTTTAGCTAATGATGTCACAGGAAACCTTATAACGTATCGGAGTACATCTGTGCGAAATAATGTAGCTTGACGGCCGCATAAAAAAAAGGAAGTCTTATAACGATGATTGTTTCGCGCTGAAAGGAATTGCAAATGACATATTAGATATAGGAGGTTTAATAAATAATTTTTATATTGAAGTTTGGAAAGCAATAAGGGCCCTAGATAAAAGAGCGTGACATCTCGAGATTAGACCAAGATGGGCGTCCTAACTCGGGCCTCAAATAAAGTTAGGAAACCTTTATAGGGCCCGGTTATAGCCTATATAAAATTTCCACCCAGGAAGGTACTGAAAAAATTTGTACAAAAATCACGATGAATGGAGAAGCTGTGACAGCAAATTTTATTATACGCAACGTGTCGATACAATCGTGAAAGGCCTGACTTGAATTAGATCGTTCATGCAGATATCCCGTCGAAGGAATCACCTTTCAACGTAGACTATCGAAGTGGCTATAATCGATGTGTTAATATTATTAAGTTGCCGGAAAGTATTTTTATTTCTTTTTTGCACTATAGCTGTTATATCATAGAGTCATTTTGTCTTCTCGTGTATGCATGCGCTGACTCACTCACATGGCGTCACTTGTTAACTGGGAACATTGATACGACCACCATTTCCGAGTCCGATGGGACTTGCAAGGACTCCTTCAAGCTACCAAACGACATTTCTTATCGTTAAGACATGTACAAGAAAAACGTTTCAATATTTGCATGGCTTAAATTAGATTTTATAAATATATCTCCATGTATCATAAATTTAAATTATAATTGTAAATTGATTTATTCCAAATACATCGTAATAATAATAATTTATTTATAATTCATTTATTTTCAAAAATACTTCCCTTAAGTGGAAGAGAGAAACTGTTGTATTTCGGGACACACAAATCTTTTTTAAGGATAATGAAAATTTTAAGGCAATTAAATTGCTTAGTTTTTGTTACACAATGCAATTATATGATGTGTGATCATTTAGTTTTTAGTTTATTTTTGAGTTTTTTCTCTATAAGAATTTTTGTAAAATTAAAAATAGAAAAGTAATGAAATTAATAAGTAACAATAAATTGATAAGTAATTTATATTTATGATAAAATACAAGATATAGATATATATATATATATATATATATATATATATATGTGTAAATTAAATAAAAAGATGATTACGTGAGAAGAATACAAGATTTTATCGAGATGTTCTAAGCATTGTGATAAATATATCTCTCGTTACTCAAACGATATGATTGTAAATTCGTGACAATAATTTCACATGATTAATACACACATCTTTGTAGTATAAAATATGCCATGTATGGAAGATTTACCGCTAGGATTCGCGAAACTACTGTTGTAACGACTGTACGCAATTACCCTTGGTATCTTGAATTCTGTGAGATAGCGTTAGCATGTCTCGCTGGTCTTCGCGGAAGTAAAAATTGCTTAGTGAATGCACTAAGTGCTGGTGGTTTTAGCGTCGCAACCGATTACCACGCGTTTTGCCTGCGATTTAACCTTCCACATTTACCAGTGCGACCTCAAATAACATAGTGCGGCGTATCCTGACATCATTTTTTAAAAATAAACGCAAGACTCTCTATATCAAAGATGAAGAAATTAGCATCGGGGTGGGGGATATATACTTTCTCTTCTCCACACAAAGAAATTCGATCTTATCCCATAAATTGAAAGAGATTGTACAAAGAGTCCTTTTTTTACAGGATATTAACTGTTTTAATCAATGTTGCGGTTTGCTCGTGTCTATGAAGGCATATCGCGCGTGTAAAGCAACTGTGATTGAATGATAGTCTACTAGAAAATATTTACTCAAGGACATTAGCAAGAAAAATGAAAGAAGGAAGGAAAAAATTATGCAGAGTTACATCAAAATTTTATATACATGGCGAAACATAATGACACAGTAATGATAAATTAACTTTCTCCGTGTTAGTGGCAAGTAGACAGTCTTACTCATCCTACGGAGCGTGTCGATAAATCATGATTAGATTGTATGCCAAAAGAGATTTCTCGATAGAACATTCAACCTGGATTGAAAGAAGCGGCATAGTAATAATAGTGCTCTTCTGCGATGTCGTTGGAATATGCATAGGGTGTTCTCGACAAAAGAACCTTTTTAATCGAATCCCTCTTTCAATTTCCATATAAAAAATATAAAATGTCAGACAATAATATCTTCTAAGGAAATCCTCAAAATATTTATACATATATAATAATTTTTTTATTACTGCGCTTTTTTTGTCAAAAAGCACGAGTCTAGCTTTTAACTATCGCGAAATATATTTCAATATATACATAATATGTTAACAGTCATACATTTTCAATGTCAATCGACAAACAACGCGCGTGTTTAAATGTCCTCATTTATTCGAGACACCTTGTAGGAAACCTTCCGTGAGATGATACATTCTTCGAAACAATTTGAGCGATCCAACAACCGATGTTGGTCTTGAAATCGCTCGGAGGTACAGCCGCACCCAGCAAGTTATCGTTCTTCTCTGATTAATCTCTATTCTGATTTTTCTTTACCAGTCATGATGATACCACGTTGTTACGCATTTTCCAACGATCTAAACCGATACGTTCAAAATGCGAACGGTTTACCGATGGTCATGCTCTAAAAAGCGAAATATGCACTTATATAAGATTCTAACGTTATGAGCTGGCAATATTTTGATAAACACTGGGCTCCTCTGGCAATGTATAGCGCGTGTATTAGATAATGAAACATATCTGCTATGCCACTCTCAATATAATTTAATGGAAACTCTTACTTCTTCAATTCAAGAGATATCAGCAGCGGATTAAAACGTAGAGTCTACTTTGCGCTCTTGCGGCTTGTCAAATCGCTACCTCAGCGCGAAAGTTAATCTTCCCGTTTCATTATGCGTATAGAAGTTTAATTTGTCGAATCTCTTGGTGGAATCTTATTTTCCATTTAATCAGAGATTTCACATGTCACTCCATAATAACTGTTAATTTCGTAACATGAGATAATCAAGTCTATTGAATGAATTATTCAATGCGACATACAACATCGCGTTCTAAATATATCTACTTTTACTATCGCCGCAAGTTCTCGCGTGATTCGACGTGCCATTTCACTCGTTGTCATCGTCGTCGTCATCGTCGCGGTTGTCGATCGATCGACATAAGGACACATTATCATTGCCACATGATAGAATTATAGGCGTCTCTGTGAGACACGCCTTGCGTGTCTTCGGGGACCCGCATCTCGTATGACATTACGTTATCGTCATACATTACATTCCCGCGCGACTCACTTCCTGTGCTGTATCACGTAATATTTTCCACGATGTCATTGTCACGCATGAAGACACCGCCATACGACATGTACCGATAGTCTACTACCATGAAAACTCGCGAAAGGAAAAGCGTTTCGATTGACCTACGCATCGATCTTTCCATGCCACTCGATTTTTTGCAGTCTGTATCTGCTGTTATTGCAACATATCGAGAGGTTATTGCCCTAACGTCACCGTCGAGGCCTTCAACTTGGGATGTGCCAACGACATTCTGACAAGCGCGATAGAAACCAGTTGAAGAGGTGGAAAGCGAAGAGCTGGAAATACTGGCCGAGCTTTCATAATACTTTTCACCTCGGCAAAGAATAGCTTCTCCGAATTGTTTTCATATGTAATCACGAAAGTAGTTCTCTCTCTTCATGCATCAATTTTTTTCTTTCTCTATCTATAGGTTCCAGTTTTACTAATCGATTTTCTCAGTCAATCATCACTCGTGAAATTTTTTTATTTTCTTAAACATTTATTATTTTTTTAAATCTAAAATTATAGAATATAAATATGTATTTATGAATATTTATCTAACTCTAATTAATAAAACGATAGATAAATAGAGAGAGAAAGGCAGTTCTGAAATCGATAACAAATCGGATGCATGATTTCCGCGGTGTGAAAGCACGTTGAGACTATCAATGAATGTCAATAACACGTCGACGGCATGCGCGGATTGCCACCGACGCAGCATCTCTCCGGCAATTCGTCTCGCGTTTCGCGTTCCACGTGGCGATTTGACATCATGAATTCAAATCGTAAATTACATACCTTACCCAGTGATCGTGTTTCTCTTGAACGTATACATGGCAATTCGCTCCTCACGATTCTTTAATTTCTGTCGCTGAACTTTCTCATGAAAGCGCGTTGAGATTACTGCGCAACGCATGATAGATATTTTATTTTATTCCTTTACGTTTTCCTTAGCATACATTTTATCACGGGCATCCTACTTGTTCGTTATCAGATTCTGTGCGTGCAACTATATATTATATAGTGCACCCCGTGTTTATGTGTGAAACTGGTACTCGGAATACAGATCGAAAGTTATAAACATATCAATCTCTGTTGAGATATGTGTCCTTTTTTTCGAAATATATTTTTTAATGAAAATATACGTTTTATGTCATCAAGAGTATTATATAACTGTGTGCATAAGCTACTATAGGAAAATATGTAGCATTTCACCATTTATAACCATCGTAATTCCAAATCCCAGTCTATTCATTATCTGACGGAGACTGATCAGCGAGGAACGCTGGATTAATAGTAATAAAGTTATTCACAAGTTCTCTAACTAGCTCGATACCCACGTTTCTGTCGGAGAAATATTTACGCTTTCGTAACGACTGGTTCCTCGCTGGCGTAGCGAGGATTAATCCTTTCGTTCGAATGAGCGATTGACAATGAAGGGGCTATGCAAGAAGAGAGAAAAAGATTTCAGTCGACGAGAACCGTACAAGAAGGCGCGTGAAAGCGAACCGCACGTTGTTGCTCGCCGAACGACGCGGCAATCGCGTCGAGATAAGTAGAACAATCACACATAATCATATGCAATTTATCAGAGAAAGTGGGCTAATACGAGCTGCGTTGAGTGATATCTAACACCTTTGTTTCTCGCGGAAATTTAGAGGCTCGATTTGAGAAAACGCGAACATGTGCGTTACAAAAGAGAAACAAAGAGAGAAATAGGAAGAGCCTACTTACTAACTAGCGTGGCTTGGCGGAAGCAATAAAGAAGTTTAAACGTTTTTCTTTTCTATGAGCACGTTTAACCTTTATGTTCTAGCGTACACCATCACACACACATACAAAGTGTCTATTGACGTCCTACGCGATATACGCTCCTAAGCTACGCTTACTTTCTTCCGACTCGATCTTACTTGGGGTATCATGAACTCCCTACGTTATTAATCGTCATCAGTGTCGTTGAACAACTACATTCAAATATGTCGATGCCGTGCTGAGATACATTTCGCGATACTTGTTTCACATTTATCTAGCTTACATTTTCCACATACTTACATGTAGTAGTATATATCTATATCTGGATCTGTAGAATCTATACAATAGACAAGATAAGATATGGAGATAAAAATTTACACCGATCACAATCTGTCAATTTTTCCTCTTTCTTAATCTAAAGATAGTAACAGACGCGTGTCAAATTTCTGTTTCAGGTACTCCAACGAGACATTAAGGCGCACGGACGTATCGTCAGTTCGGTTGTCAAATTAGGAGATAAAGTTTTCACGCAACAACAGGAGGAGCAAAAGCAGCAACATCAATTTTCGCAGCCTTTGCAGATAGTAAGATCGTTAGAACGCCGTTGGCATCAACTGTTTCTGCTCTCCTTGGAATGGCAGTATCACATTGAAACCCTTGTATCTCGTATAAGAAATAAGGTAAGTTATCTGTATTTTCTATCTTTCACAAAAGATGTATCCCATCTATGAACATAAAGAATTGAAGTGATTAAACGATATTCTTATATATGAATGAAAATATTAAATCTTTTTTCAAAAATAATTTTTTATTATTTCGTACTTGAAAAAACATGACAAATTTTAAAATATGATAATTATGATTTTAATTTATTCCAGATTGCAATCGAAGTAGCAATATCATATCATAAAAAGCGATATTTAATAAACGTGAAAGTGCGCTTTTACCCAATTAAAATATAGATTACTATCTTCGTTCTATCAGTTTAAATTAAATTTTGTCAGTGTTCTACTCCTCGGATGTTAATCTCGACTGCTGTGCTGGCAGCAGTAATTAAACTCAAACTTGTGAGAAACTATGTCGGGCAAGATCGATTGACGAGGATGAACGAATAGACGAGAAGTAAAGTGTGGGCAAGCAGTAACTTACTAGTGATTGTGCAATTGACGAAGATGCCTCACAATTGACGACTATTAAGAATAGTATATTGAGTGTCGCTTCTATACGGTTTCGTTTAATTCAATGCTCGAAAAGAAAGAAAGTCTTAAGCAAAACTAAATGCATTTTACTGTGGAAGTAGACATTCTTTTATGCATGAATAATCTTTATTTTATGGAATTTAATAGTTTATACGTCGAAATAAAATTATTATCTTATATTTAACCAAAACTTTAAAGTAAAAAAAATTATTTACTTTAAGATTTCACAGGAATACAAATTTTAACGTGAGATTGAATTTGTAAATAATTTCGAATTTGTAATAGTCAGATAAAATTTTATCGAGAAGTTTTCTCCAGCCCTATTTCGTTATCTCTCATCGAAAGTGGATATAGAAATTTGAACAAAGTATTTCAAAGTAAAACGTTAGGCAACCATAGCTCTCTTTCTCTCTCTCTCTCTCTCTCTCATCAATTCCAATTACGTCGTATGACACAGCAACACTGATAGTGAGCGATAAGTGTATTAAGACAAGATAAGTACCTAGCAACGTACATACATTCAACGTTTTCGAAAACGATGGTGAATTATAAATATTGGATCGATAACAAATTTATGCAGGGAATCGCAAGGCATCTGTTATATTACATTGTCACTTATCATCGAATAAAAGAGATTGGATTGTTTGTTTCAGAACGCCGCGCCTTGCAGTAGCGATAGCGACGAGGAACCAGTCACGAAACAGCCTCGTCTCAGTCGCGGACGATCACGCGGCTCCGGAACGGAATCGCCGGGACAGTCAGCCCGCTCGAGGCGTACGGAACGCGCCAAGCGCGTCGCCGGACAGGGCTCTGGATCCGAGTACCTCGAGCATCATTCAATCTCCGGAGCGAGGACCGATCCGTCCGACAGCGACGCCTCTTCCGAGAACCGATCCGTCGGCGAAGGATCGTATTTCGAGGTACGTCGTTCATCGAGCACAGACGGAACATCTCGAGAGTTTGCTTTGATTCGTCGACCTTTCGCGACGTCGATCGAATCGAGCATCCCGCCAACTTTGCACGAGATCCATTATTCGCGAATTGGAAAGGCTCCCTATTATTGTCAAAGTCTGTTGTCGTGACCGCATAGCGAGGATACCCGTATCGTTGTAGAAATATAAATAAGGATTATGCGGCGAGTGAATCACGCAAGTAACGGCAGTTATATTTGTGCTCCGATTAGATGTAAAATAATCTGAGAAAGATAAGATTGACTTAATCACGCAACGTTGATTTAAATTCGTATCCAAACATGTCGATATAAATTATCGACATGTTTGGATACGAATTTAAATCAACCAAGTCTCATCCAAGCTTTCGTAGTACTCATTGCAAAATATCGTGTGTCAAAACCTTTCGCATTTGCATTTCTTGCAAAAAATTGTTAAAGACAGGAAACAGCTTGTAGTAGTTGTTCCAAGAATCGGCAACTGCTATTGTTCTCCATATTGCTGTCGCGAAACACGACTATTACAGTCATTGACCCGATTCTCGAACGCTATGCGAATCTCGATTTATGCGTCGAGATGTTAACTCTACTCCCTGCTGAGACATTCTTTCGACGATGGGCGCAGCTTGCTCTAATTAATTCTTACCGTTATACATTGCTATGATAGACGGGAACTTGCGTTAGCGCTTAATCAATCTCGATGAGCGCATCCTTGTCAAATGAGTAAGAGAATCGCAAATTACTCTTCTTCCTTTCGAAATCTCGCAATTGCACGAGTTAAATTAAGCGTCGCTTTAGCCTTAACGAAAGATAAGAGCGCTTCATGTTACTACCACTTCACATTGTGTAGGCTAGAGTAGAGCGCATTATCCGAATGTGTTAAGTGGACAAAGCCTCGTGTAAAAGGCTGGTGAAGAACGGCTTCTGCAAAACGAATCGGCCACGCATATACAGTAAGAAGGCTGTGCATCACGGTAGACGGTGATCTTGACAAAAAATAGCGGTCGACTGTATGACAAAAACCACGGTATCCGCGTCGGGCGACCGAGATCTTGTGAAAGAGCAGTACCTCTTAAATCATAGATATTTTGATGCACGCTCAAGAGAGTTATATATTTCACTCCGATACACCTTATACCTCGATATTGTGCGTTCAAAGTTCAAATTGTTGTCAATTTTTGTAAGTTATTCAATAAAATTATGCAAATCAACAGTTTAAAAAAAAACATGTTGATTATGAATATCTTACTCGATGTCTTACTTAACGCGCGAGAATTTTCTAATGATCAAATGTGCAAATATACAATGCACGATAGTATGCGAAGTTCGCATTAGCAACATATCAATAATATTGATTATGTTCTTTTTTACGATTTTGTAGGATGAATTATGTCAGCTGTGTGTGATGGACGCAAGGTCCGACGAATCGGCAAAACGAGACGCCACCAGTTCCATTACATCTAGTGTGGAAGATCGAGGAGAGGAAGGTGACGTCGAGGATAACGGAATAAGTGTCAACGATATGCCGCCTACACCAGATACTGTACCGATAACAACATCGACGGCAGCAATACAAGAGACATGCGACGAAATCGATGCAGTTGGTACCGTGCAAATTAAAAGTACAGAAAAATCCAATAATGATCTGCGGACGAAGACCGAACTTGTAAAACGTTGTGGAACAACAGAAGTTGCTTCGTTCAACATGTAAGTCGCATTATTTATCCTTCTGCTGTTTGTTTCGCAACCTTAAACAATAAAATTGTAATCATTCCAAAATTGATTGCCTGTCAGTTCTTTAAACATTCATTTTTGTCAACGTAGTGTATAAGTTCTATGATTATATTCGCGATGTTTTTATAAAACTGCTAAAAGTCAGCTATACATATATTCTATAGATTCATGATAGATTGTTTTCTAATGTTTAGGTCTGATAGAAAATCAAAAAACTGTGCTACTTTTTATTTTAAACATTTGGATACCGATTCCGAAGCGGATTGTAGTCAACCAATTCAGGAATCCTCAAATACAGTGGATGATTCCTCCGAGGAGGAGTGGACTTATACTCCTGCTTGTCAAAATAATTCGTTTACCGTTTCGGAGCAGCACAAGACGAATGTTGTAGTTCGTCTAGATTTTGATGAAAGCCCGCGAGTAGCTATATCAGAAAAAATGCATTTTACACAGGCGAAGAATGCAGGCAACGAGAGAGAAATGTCTGCAGAACATATGCACAATCATGATGCTCAACAAAAGGATAGCGATGATGAAAGAAAGAATGATAAGTCAAGTATTCAGAAATTAATTAAAGAAGTTGAAAACTTGATTGGTGAAGAGCGACACACAGTCTCGAGAAGTTTCTCACAGTTAGTATTCGAGGAGAAAAATATAACAAATCATCGAGCCAAGTATGCGCGCGTAAAGGAATGGTTAAAGTTGAACGCTTCGAGAAGTTATGAGGGCAGATCACAGGTAAATTAAATTAGATCGATAAACTCTTAGAAAAACGAAAAACAATGAACAATGTTTTCTTAGATCGAATCTAATAATATCAATTAAAGATTGATATTATTTAATTAAAAGTATTGATATTTGTATAAAAAAATTATTGCGCTAACTTTACATGCAAGGATACACCAAATAATAGAATATATGATACATTTATAATTATAATATATTACAGCCATTAGATAGTTGTGATGCCAGCGGGGAATATACAACAGAGGAATCCGATGGAGAAAGACAATCGATATCGTCTGACGATTTACAGAGCAGTGTTGCGACTTATCGCCGATTCGAAGGGACTCTCGGATGTATATCGCAGTCTCCTTCGCAAGAGATACTGTATAATTTTCAGAAAACGCCTGTTAATGAAGTACCCCCCGATGAGAATATGCCCAAAGTTGTAATGCGCTCAAAACAAAAAGCAAAAGGATCGAGACCGTGGAGCGTTTCTTGTATCTCTCAAATCGGAAATAATCCTAATTTGGCTCAAATAAATGATCCTATTTTAGCATTCTCTATATCTGAGACTGCGCTCCATCAGTTAGTCGCAACTCCACCTACCAAATCCGTATCTTTGGATGCTACGTAAGTACATTGTCTTTTAATAATAATCTTTGTTTTCGTTTTTCTTATTTTTTTTTATCAAGTTTTATCCTATGTTAATTAATGATTAATTTTCTGTGTAGTAAAATATTTATCATCGAATATATTTATATTGCAGAGGAACACGGAAATCATTTAATTCTACATCTACTTTATTAGAAGAGTCTCTTATATGTCCCGATGATCGCGTAGTTAGAAATATTTCATTTCGTAGAAAGAAAAATAGATTGCGTAAAAAGACTTTGGTAAGGGAAATGTTATATTACTATATATTTATTTATCAAATCACGTTCGTTAAACGTGTCCTTTTCTTTTAGTTATTTTAATAGATTTGTTTTTATAGAAATATTTTAAAGATTAAATTCATGTCAAATATATAATAAATTAACTCATCCAATTAGGGTCGTAAGAGCGAATCTAGTTCGGAAAGCGTGCATGCCAATCATCATTCAGCGGGTAGTGATGGCAGCTCCAACCAACAACGCTTGTCTCGTAAAATGAATCTAAATCGCACAATGTATACAGTTCCGAAGGAAAACTGCCATAGTCGTTCGACGAATCTCGTCAAATCCGGATCTTTCTCGGGCTGTACCGTCTATCAACAATTACACGCAGAAAAGGCGCTTGCTAATACTTCTACGCCGCTCAGACTACTTTGTTGCAAGTCAATTACTTCTACATCAGAGATTGAAGGCGAAGATCATAATTGTGCTCAAGGACATCTCGCTTACGATAATAATATGTTGAATAACGCGGTGAATAGCAAAGAACTAACAAGTCAGCAGTTAAATGTAGATAGTGATGTAGAGATGAACAGTCTTGGTAACAATTCGTTATACGAACAGGCTTGGGATAATTACCAGGTGATACAAAAAATTGCATAACATTTTTAACAAATGTTTATAAAGCGTTTTTTTATATTTATAAATTTGTTGATTCACAGGAGAAGTATATGAGTGAAGCTTACAGCGAACCATTAGATGTAGAGATGGCTCGACGATTATTAGATTTTGGAGATGACTATCGAAATTTCCTCGATAGTCAGTCAGAATGCGCATCCAGTATAAGCGCAATTCCTGCTAGTTCGCCATTGCCTAAGATTCGCACGTATCATGTAGGTCCCCTATTATTCTTTCTCGATCAAATATCCATATTCCTTCTATAAAAAGATTAATGTTGCAAAGAAAAAAATTACATAAATAATTAAATAATAATACATTAATAATTTTTATGTACTCATACGATATTCGAATATTGTGCCATTTTCTATTATGTTTATTAATAGAAATATAAAATATTTTAAATCATTATTGCTTAGATTAGTCACGAATTAGTCACGACAAATAAACTTTTCAAGCAATACCGAAGTGTTTTATTTTTTTCATGATTACTAATTGCGTGCAAATTTTGAGGTGTATCATCTAATTATGATGTAATATGATATAAGATTATATTGTAATAATACTAGTATATTAACTTTATGACACATTAATCGATTCCTCTCACAAAGTTGCTAGTCATAATAATACCTGATTATAACATTGTTAAATGTAAATCTTAAAAATGAAGAGACATAATGACAATAGAAATATTATATCGATAAATAATCAAGAATTGACATTAGAAAAAAAGAAAGAGAAATAAAATATTTGCATGACGTCGATATATTAAAATTTGTACATTTGTACAGTATATATTGTATCTATATTATAATATTTTATGATTATTTTACGAGAGAAAGAGGAAACAGCATGTACATTATGTAATCAACAATACTCACGCAAACTCTAATCGTGTTTTAGGAAATTGGCGATAGTACGGAAGAAAGTGATAGTGATGAAGAAGATTTACGAAAAGTTGTAGAGAATTCACAATCACAGCTTATACTTGCTGAAAATGCTTTTGTAAGATCCAATGGCGTGATTCCTGCAGAATTCGTACGTATTTTGTTACTAATGTTTGCAATAGAGTGTCCCTCTGGACCAAGTTATAGATGGTTTTGGAATACGATTTTTGCTTTATCTCTTACTCATTTTATTCGTTATTTTATTTCGTCATATCAGTAGTAATTATTAAGTTGGTTGTATCATAACTATTATTATGCATATATGTGAATATATATATAAACATAATTTAATATAAAACATAATTTAAGTTTATTTCCTCTATTATAATTCCTATATTATTAATAACGTGTATCATATGCTGTTGAATTAGACTTCAAACTATTTTTTTGTTCTTCGTTTTTATCAATTATATTGAAACAGAAAATCTTGTGTTTTTCTGATAAATAAGATTTATGTGTATATCTATATATTTGAATTCTTTAATTTATATATTAAGATTTGCATTTTTATCGATGCTTTATCTTTAAAAAAAAATTGGGGTTATAATAATAATTATCTTTCTCCTAAAAATTGTCAAAACTATTTCTTCATTATTTTTTATTATCTTCTCTTTTTCTTTTATTATAAAGATTTTATTTGGTATCATATAATTAATACATTATTTTTTCGAATAAATAGTCGTGATCATCTAATTGTAGTAAGAGGCCAAAACGCGTTATTTTTTTATTAATATACTAGCTACAATAATATACTAGCTACAATAATAAAATAATGTAATAAATTTATTAATAAAAATTATTTCGTTAATTATTGCATTATTTTATGTTCAACTTGTCATGATATGTTATGACAATTCAGACAATGTAGCTAATCGTATTTACCTTTCTATCTCTAATAGGCCGAAGTGGAGTCTTCATGTAAAGAAAACTTAGGGTGCTTGAAAACTGTATTGGACTCGCAGAACGGATATTTGCGAAATGAAAAATATTCGAAACAAATTCGCGGTGAGTACGATCAGTTAATTAATTTTATACTATTTCTCTGTATAATCATTGCTTTGTACTTGTTATTTTGGCCTAAGACTTGCTCTGTTGCTTATTTTTTCTGATAGAAAAAATTGCGATGAAAATTATCTTCTGCAATTTTTATATTATTGCATGTTAATATATATATACAATAAAAAAGCTATTTTTTTCTACAAAAAAGTGTGAAACATACGATCGCATTATTTCATCATATCTGTTTTTTATCTTACATAATTGTTTTTATGTTTTCGAATAGACAGATAATGAAAATTTAAGTGTGCGCAATTTTATTGTGTAAAAATTTTATAATTTTGTTTTTATCTACATCTGAAAAATCTGAAAAAATAACTGTATTTTTTGCGCTGATTATCCGTAATCTATTGTCATTTGCGAAACCGTCACTCCAATTCAATCATTTTATTGTTCGTGATCTATTTGATTTAAATATTTAATTAGAAAAGATTTAAAGGAAAGAAAACTTGAAAAAAAAACATGAGAATTTTTTAATATTTAATATTATTTTATATACAATATTTATTTTATATTTTACCACAAATATTTCTTTTATCATTTATGTAACAAATATCTTTAAATAAATTTGTTTATTAGCATGTATTACAAAATAATAGCATGTGTAATATCTTCTATATTATTTTAATGCGCTTTGTGCAACGATTGTAATTATTATTATATATAACAATAAATACGGTATTTTCGGAATTTTAATAATTTTGCAGATTTACATATACTTGTTTTAAACAAAAGTGAAAGAAGTATTATCAAAATCATAAAATAGAAAGCTGAAAAAATTGCATTAAAAAATGTGCGAGACAATGAGGTACCTATAAGAATTAAATATTATCCTTTTATAAAAATGCGTGTTTATACAATATTATCTATTAATAAAACTGATGCAAAATATTTATCATAAATAAAATAGATTGTGTAACGCGCTTTTATAAAGAAAAACTTAGATTGAACTTTAATTACACTAAAAAGAAACGACACTATATACTTTCTAATCAACGTAGTTCGAATGTAAGGATATCCGGAGATAAGAGAAAGTAGAAAATATCTTTACTTTCAACGTCACATTCGCCTTATAAATAAATTGCCTCGTAGTATTGCCTATTATAGACAGATCGTCGTTCATAGTAACTCATTCACTAAAAACTTTCGATTATCTGTCGGAGCTTTAATGGCCAGTGTTAATTCGAAGAGATTAATGACAAATTTATTTCGATCGTAAATCTAATTAAGTTTCCGACAGCATGCGTACGCGGGTGTCAAGGTGCGCGTAGGTGGACAGGCATTCTCGCGATCGTTCTTTCTCGCCTTATATAAACTAACGACTCTCTCCCCTATGCTAGATAGTGTAGAAAAACGTCGGTCCCGCGCTACCGGTTCGCGAGCGCATCTCGCCGTTCATTCGCTCGCGTATATCGCGGTTAACTTCAGGTATCACGTGGGATCGCAGTGTTCGCGGCTCGCGAATGTTGCAGTGTTTCGACGCACTCTGATCGGCTCGGACGTGTCACCGTGTGTCCGCTGGTCCCAGTGTGTTATCTAACTCGCGTCGCGATTCCCGAAAAAAGAGGTACCACGTCGCGTTCCGAACTATCGACGTATCCGAGAGAGCTCGTTACCTCGACGTTACTTTTTCGCTCCGGCAACACTCCTCGCTGCAATGCTCGCGCAAAGGGAGAAAATAGCCTCAAGCGACTTACGTACGTATCTGCTGCTTTCGTCACGATTGTTACATTATTAATGTGCGCTCGCGGAAGTCGGTTTTATATTAATCGCGTTAATCACGAACAATAATTCTTACTTAATCGGTATTTAAAGTATGTCTCTTGCATCATATTACTGTCATATCACTTATGGTGAACGTTCCTCCTGAGCGACGTATTTAAGTTTCTTTTTTTTTTGTTAGTATAATTGCCGCCATGTTTGTGTAAAAGGAAAGGAAGAAACGAACGATTTCTAAACCTAAGTTTTGAGTGACTTTCGTACGAAAATTTTTTTTTGATTATCTTGTTATGACATTGAAGAATTTATATCATTGACCATAAATGCTGAAATTACAAATGACTCGTATTCAAAAACAACGGAAATATATATGTGAAAAAATTAAAGAAGAAAATTAGAAAGTTGAGATGATATAAGAATCGAAATCTTAAAAAACGGCGCGAATTTCAAATTTTGCGTTCCTCTCCTTCCCCTTGTCTTTCTCATATTTTTGAATTTAAAACGTTATTTGTACGATTGAAATGTTACAAATATATTAGGTCAACAGTTATATTAACCGTTTATCTCCTCGGAACTTTGCATTGTTGGGAACAATGATATAAATGCCCGTGTAACGCCAAATCCGTTACTTGCCAAATCCATCAATCATCCTTTCTCTCGTGATATCGTTGTCTCCAACGTCACGACTGCGCAGTGGTTCTCGACAATCATGCCCGTAATTGTCGCTCCACTTTTCCGGAACGAAATTGCGATTAGTTTCGGGAAAGTTATCGTCCTTATCTATGCCAAACATTTCTAAAAACACGAAGCTGGAATAAAATTTATATCTATATCGCGTTTAAGATGATTGCGTTTAACGCGAAACTTGAAACTTTTTCACTTTGCGTCTTGTGGATAATAATTGTTTATTGTATTCATTGTACGTTTTGAATTTGCCGTTAATTCACAAGCATATGTCGTTTCCGTAAAAGGGGCGTCGTGGGTTGCGTCGTTTAAAAACGCATGGGCGGACTGCACTCGATGCCAATTTACGCTCTGGCGATCATATGCGACGAAGCATACGATCGCACGGTACATATATGTATCTCGTATACATCACATGTGAGTTTTACTAGATGCGCTATTACATTCATGCTGTGCTCTGTACGCTTCGTCATATCCTGTAGGTCAAAACACATGTGATACTTTCTATACATGTCGAATTTTTCCTCTAACATTTCCGTATGCGTTTTTTTTCTCAGATGCACAAACGATATATCTGGAGAGATTATTAACAATGTTCATTCAATCGCTGTTTGCTTTTCATCGACTATATTTATATCACTTGCACATGTGAACATGCAGTTTTAGTCTGAAAAAAGTGGTCCCTATAAAGAAAGCGAAGAACAGAAAAGAGGTCACGAAAGTCGGTACAGATATAAAGCCTCTTGACCTTTGAGATTTTTTTTTGTCCACAATCGTTTTACATAACCGGTCGATGTGAAGCCTATAAATCGTTACAGAAAACACCGTTATTAGGAATAACAGTATAGCTCAAGAAGTTCAGAAACGAAAAAACATATAGGATAATAATTGCCAGCTTCCTTCCTTTCACCTGCTTCCTGGGAATTTACTAAAGAAAGAAGAAAAGAAAACAGTTAATCGCACGAATGCGCGCATTAAGCGTCAGGAATGTTAACTTATCGCCATTTTTCATGATATGAGGAAATATAAAGCTTCGCATGCTAAATTAATATAATATTAAATTAATATTGACATTAAGTAATGATAGCATTATATTTTACACACTAAAAACTATATATATATATATATATATATATATATATATATATATATGTATTTCTTTTAAATCATTTTGAAAAGAAAAAAGATAATTGAATTTTTAGTAATTTTCTATAAATAACTGACATTTAAATAAAATATTTTTAATATTCAAAACATCTGCTTGACTATCTGAATAAATAAAAATTGTAAAAAAAATTGATATAATGTAATTAATATAATAATATATAATATAATGTAAGGCATTGTTATCTATTTTAAAAAATATTATGTTATTAATGTTATACTAAATTATATTGCAATTTTGCTTAGGTATGATTGAGAAATGGGAGACTTTGGCATCGCGAGTCGAGCAGGCGCAAATGGCCGGTTCTCTTCATCGTTCGCTGGCTGCCATGCGAACAAGATTCAAAGCCATACACGATCGACTTTTTGATTATGAAGTCGTCCTGGAGCCGCATTTGCTCGATGATCGTATTAATAGAATCGTTGTAAGTTGATCTTTTAACGTTATATATATTTTATTTTACGCATATATGTATGTTGGTTTGAGAGTGATTGCTAAGAAAAAGGTCATTTATAATTTATAGTTGGATGTTATTGAATTGTAAATAACATCTAGATACATATGTTTACGTTTTGTTTTAGATGCAATTTTATTTTTGATGATAATATTGAGATAGTTCTTACCAACAGTAAGCATACTGTACGATACAGTACATGCACTGTCGGTAAATATACCAGTAGAGTATCCTCTTCTGCTGTGGGAGAAATCTTCTATTCCGATTCGATTGATATTGACGAGCAAAGATCCTATTAATCTCTTCTCAATCTTTCTCATTTTTTAACATTCTTTATCATTTTTTATTTAATATTTATTTAAATGACACAATTATTTAAAATAATACATTAATTGATATTGATTTAATATTGATTGAATAAAAACATTCCTTTATTAGATGAAAAATGTTAAAAGATAATTTATATATACATTGCTAACAATATATCATTGTATTAAAAATTCTTTACTGACATTCAACCCTAAAATATGTATTAGTGGATCTTGATGTATGATGATATTATTAGACATATTTGAGTTGATGATCCTAACAAAAATGATATTTGAGTAATTGATGATCTGGAAAAAAATATTTCAGTTTCGAACGCACGTGGCTTACTAACGAATTTCTGCAAGTTCTTCGGAAATCGAATCGGAATAAGGGAGCGCGTTATTGGAAATGTCTCCCGTACGCGGCGGGTAAGACAGAAAAGTCAGAAGCTTACAGGCAGAAAGCTCGCGATCGGGGAGGAGGAACAAAATGAAAGCGGGCGAGGGTGGCGGACTGAGGGATGAGCGGAGGAGGCGATGGTGGAGACGGAGAGATAGAGAAAAGAGAGCGGGAGAGAGCAGTCAGGAACCAAGTAGAGGAGGCAGAGGTAGTGGCGTAAAAGCGTAGTCGTGTCGCACGTACGCTCGTCTGACGGCGACGTGCTCGGAATCGCAACTCGCGCCAAGAGCGAACGCCGGCGAACCTAGCCAACCCCCTCGGTGGAGTTCCACTCCCTCCGAAAGTCATCCCCCGATCCTCCCGGCACATCTACCAGCCCTACCGTGGAAGCCCTCCGTGGAAGCGGTCTCCCCTCTCCCCGCCGCACCCCCGCAATATCCTCCACACCCTCTCCAGCCTCATTGCGAAGACCAAACACATGCTCCCTATCTATCATCAAGATGTATTAGCGTCCAACATTTGCCGGGTGAACTCGTCGCTCTGCTACATTATGCACGAGATGTATGTGTGTAGCTCGCGCCGATCCGCGCCGGACCCGAACGAAAGCCGCGTTCTTGTTTTACATGTCTCGTTTACGGTCTCGTGCTTAAGGTCGTCAAAGTCTCCGATAGCACGACAGTTTCTTCGACGCGGTCATAAGACTCGCGTACTCGTTTGCGGAAACTATAGCTTGATCCTACAGACAATTTCTAGCCAAAGAGTCGTGTCTCGTAGAATACATTAATATTACGCGATTCGCCCACGAAATACACACACGAGCGTCAATGTAGCCGTGCGTGCGTGCTCGCACGGGAGGAGGCCGTCAACAAGCTGATTACATATCGTGGATGATTGTCCGCTGCGACGCACGTGTAGGGTTTGGCGATTGGAATGCAGGTCGCGCGACACCGAAAAGCGCAACTGCGCGAGCGAATACAGATTGACGCGCGCGAGACAGGATTGAACGTTTCGTTATGTATTATGCATCGCTAAGCGGCACACTATTGAGACTGTACGTGTGCTTTCCGTGGCACGTACATTCGACGCGATTCGATCAAGGCTCGTCACCTGCTGATTATGCTATTGCGTCATATCCGGACAAACATTTACCGTTACGCTCGTCGATGGAGCTTTGCGCTTTATTCGCGTAAATTAACTTTACGCGATAATTTTGCCAGTTTCAGATATGAAGAATCGATGAAATTAACATTAAAATAAATTGCAAGTAATGCAATTTCTCGAATTAAATTAAAAATTATTATTATATTTATGACATCGCTTTATCATAGCAAAATTTAATGTTTTTATTGCGATAGAAAATTTGAAAATTTTTTTTAATTGATCATCTCTCTCTCTCTCTCTCTCCACCTCCCCTCTGGCATTATTTTTGCAAAGAATCCTTACGTATCATAGCGAAAGAAAATTTGCGGAGCGCGATACTACGAGGGGATTACGCATGGCACAATTAAAATACTGGCAGTGGATCTCCGTTCCACTTAGTATCGTAAAATTACGAGAAGTAAAAAGCTAATTCTCTACTTTTACGGGGTACGTGCTCGGCGATATGACCGGGACGGGGGAGCGGCCTCATAGGCATGCAGGTCCCGAACGCGCAGAGCGACCGCTCTGTATACCGAATTCGAATCAATTGATTGGCTGTTGATTGGAAATTGAATTAGATCGGAATGTGCGTGTCTGCGTTGCGAGGGCCTCGGCGGACGAGCAAGGGTAGAATGGTGGTGGCTGCTGCTGGTTATGCGTCGTTGATGCTGATGGCGGCGGCGACGAGGAGAAGCGTAGCAGCAGCAGGGCGGTTACGAAAAGAGGGGAAAAGCGGCGCGGTCGCTTCTGCCTTTGCTATGCGTTTGGAATATCAATGACAACCACTTTTCGCCGGACAGCGAGCAAATCCACGCCGCGCACTTCGCAAAACCACCCGCGTTGGGGACTACTCTCCTTTTCATCGCGCGATTTGCCCCGCTTGACGACACAAACAAAACCAGACGGCTAACTGCCAGCTGCTTATGATGACGGGGATGAGGAAACGTCGTATATTTTAATAAAATAAAAAAAAAATTTATAATTTAAAATTTAAAATTTTTCAGAAAAAAGATAATGCACTCCAGTTGAGTCCTGTCCAGTATTGGAGCTGCCGTTTAAAATGTTGCAAACGAGTATTTATCAGCGACGGCGCATAGCTAAATATAAGGGTTGTAGAAACACGCGTACTATGCAGTAACCACGTCACGTTGTCACATCCCCGTCGTCCTACCGCGGGACGAGGATCGCATAAATAAACCCAGGTTTACGACGGCGACGTAGGGCGACGTAAGAGAACGAAAACGAGAGCCCCGCGCGTTTCTCTTCTCTTCCCGTTCCATTTCTCTCGCTCATCGCGTGACGAGGAGGAGACCTCAGGGAAACTCGTAAAGCTCGTCCTTGCGGTCATCTCGCGCGTCTTATATCCTCTGCCTCGTCTCTTCCGTTCTTTAAAAGTAATTTCCTTCTCTTCCACCAGAAGACTACCGAACGTTTGCTATATTCACGTGCTACATCTTCGTCGATCCTGCGCCTATCAAGCACGAAATGTTGACTCCTATACATTTTCATATTAAAAATCAATTTAGATAGGAGACATGAGAATAAGTGAACGAAATGTTATCGATTGATATACGTATAAGTTCAATACATAAAAAAATATCTCACTTAGATACCACGTGTATCTATTCTTAACAGGAGTGCTTAGTCCGTGGCCACTTTATACATCAACTTCACCCTCGAGCGACCCCTGCGCGTTTGCCCTTGCACCACGCGGGTAATTCGTTTGAGTTAGGCGAGCCAGCCAGCTACTAAAAATGTATATTTTATGTTCGCAGGCCGACATAGCTGTTCTGAATGACCACAAGACTGCGATGCTCGCGTTGAATGTCTCCGCGCATCGACTGATTACCGATCTCGGTGCCTCCGCACCCTTAATCTGCACAGCCCTCAAGGACGGCGTGGCAGATCTTTATAGGATATATGACGAGACTTTACAAAAGTGAGTAATCGTTTTCGCATGTTACACATTACTTGTTTTTTTAATCAATCTTTGGGAGTAAAACGAAAGAACTTGTATATGTAAATAAAAAATATAAAGTTTATATCGCTTTGTTTTAATTGTTTTTTTATAAACGTACAAATCGTCAGTTACAAATTAGAAATTTACTTCCGTGAATAAAACCTGTTAATACATGATGAAGTATAGATCTTGGGGAAATCACGCTACATTAATACGAGAAATAGTTTCCTTGATTAATTTGGAGTATCTCGATTGCGGGGTTCAACGGTATATCTCCTGTAGAATAGTTGGTACTGGATCATCGGCTAGCCGTTTGCCGGCCGACGTGTGACGTTAGGCAAATATTTTGAGAGGTAATGAAGCCACCAAAGCAAACAGCGGAAACCGAGAGCGGCATTGGTACCGCCAGTAAGGGCTCTTCTCGTTGGGATTTTGACCCGTGTCGCAGGATTACTAGCTTTAACGGAGATCGCGTTTAATCACGGACCTTTTCTACGTGATGGCTCCGACAGAAAGGCAAACGGATCGAAATTCAAAGGGTCAATGCAATATTCGATTTTTTGCAATATTTTTTTTTTGCTTCAATCTTATTGATATTTTCATCAGTATGAAATATATAAAATATATAAAGTATACATCTTTTTTTCTTTATAAATTACTTTTTTTAAATTATAAATTCCTATTTTAATCTATATTAAATAATTAATTTTAATTTTAATTTTTCAGAATATAAGTAATTTTAAATTGTGTTTAAATTAGTGGTTTTTACATTAAAATACTTATTATCGAAATTAATTTAATTATAACAAATTTCATAACAATCTATACGATTATTTAGTCATACCAATTATTAATTGTCTTGGAAAATAATACAAACTATATTTTTGCAACGATACTTCCAACGAGCAAAGAATAGTTAGCGCAATCATTACAATCCCCTTTTAATTTCCATATGAGCACTCGAATCCCCTCTTTGATAGGGGTTTAGGCCATTCAAAGGGGTTTACCACTGACCCATTGGGGTTTGCAGAGGTCAATCCTATCTCTACATTTGGTATAGAGAGACACTTTTATTTCTGTGGCTGGAGATGATTTCTCAAAGAATAGTTATCGATCCTTTCGAACCATTCATAATTAATGAAGGCGATCTATTCGTAAAGGAAGAAAATGCTATAAAATCTTGGTCGATATAAAAATATCTGTATCTAATAAACGTATCGACTTTTCGCCTTTCTGACGGATACGCCAATGCGGAAAAGAGGCACAACCAGCCTTCCTCGATTCATTCCTGCATTCGCTAGGGACGTTCAGATTGACCTGAAATAAAGTGTTTTTATTTGCCGATAGTGCCGGAGGGAGGGCCTACTAATAATTTGACGTCTTAATGTTTACGCAACGGCTTTACCCTCTTTCGTTTTTTATTGTATTGACTTGCATGATTTTTCTGCACAAATTTGCTTCGCGTTCTTTATTCACCCTTTCGAGAAGAAATGAATAATTCATATGAAATAAACGAAATAAAAAGAAAGAGATTTTTTTCTCTCTCTTTTTCAAAGTATTAATATTTTCTAAAATATTATATTGTGCATATTAAATTGATATTTTATATATCTCTCTCTGACGCACACACAAAGAAATTTGCATAATCATTATAATAGCTTTTGCAATGCAACGCAGTTTATAAATGTGCACCTCCGCCTTTTTTCAGATGTAATCAGCAGTTGCGCGCCTTGCAAGACGTACAACAGTTCGGTACATGCTTGGCCGAACTCCAATCCGCTCTGCAGAGGGACAAAGAATCTTTGGCGGTTTTGGAGGTAGCCTTGCAAGCGGGAGCCACTCCAAGAATCGCTTCCTCCGTCAGTCACTTCGCTCGACTTCTGTCCGAGAGACAAGACATCAATTGTCAGGTATTATTCCTGCAATGAAAAATCTAATCTCCTTTAATCGACCATTTGATTGAACAATAATAGTAGAATTTCGTTTACAATATAGTATTTCAAGTTACAAGAATCTTTCAAAGTTGCAACAATTTGATTTATATCCCGCCTTTAAATTGGTGCGCGTTCTTTTTATCGAATACCTTAAATAGCTTATACGATATTTTTTAATAAGATTAAAGTTAACAAATTACAGAATCTTTTCCGAATCGTTTGTCAGATATCCCCATCGCGTTCTTGATTTTCAATCGGTTAGATGGCTGTTAGCAATTATTCAAGGCAGGGTGGATGGGGTAACGGTTCCCAAAGGTATCACTTGTGTGCATAAAACCATTTCCCCGCATAGATTGGGAGAATCGCGGGTCCCGGGGATGTAACTTACCTAAAGGAAAGCAAGATTATAATGCGGATTGTATATCCCGTATTTCCGATACGTCACGCTAAATCGCTTCGCAAATTGCGTTCCTCGGATTGCGCGGTATAGATTTGCCGGAGATACCGTATCGACCTTCTCCTTTTTTCGATTAGCACATGTGCTATTAAGCAATGTAATCATATCTTACTCGAATCATATCGTGCTATCCAATTTATTATTCCGATAATGCTTTAAAAAAAGTCTCATGCAAATCTCTTGTTTTCTCGTTCGAAGATAATAAGAGTATATTTGTCCAGAGTTGTCTTTGTGTTAAAATCATTCAGAAAGTAAATATTACACATACACGAGAGTATATACACATATGGCGCGCGTCAAAAGATAAATCTTCAACTAGCCTGAACACGCTCAAAGTTGCTCGAAGGAGGAAAAGAAGAGGGCCAGGTCGGAAGGGTACGTTTGACAGATGATACTTGTCGATATCGCGTCTCCGTTAAACGCCATCACATCCCCCTATTCCCACCATATCCGTCTTTAATTTGCATATAAAGTAAATCTCTCGGCAAGCCCGTTTTACGTTGGGTTCTTTGCTTTATGGACGTAAAGGAGAATAGTTGAAGGTGCAGCGAGAGGTGATAGGTTCGCGACCACGATTTTCGATCGGCTCGATCGTTTACCTTGTCGGGAAGACATACTGCTCGGTTCCTCGGAGATCTAACAGAAGCTATTCGCGTAATATCGAATGTCGTCATTATATGCACCGTCCGAATGTTTATAATTAAGTATGTAACATTATCAATATTACGAGAATTTTAATTAGTAATTTATTATACAACGATGACGTGGACAATAGTATTCAATTATTGGTGTAAGATATTACGTGTAATATAATATTGTTTTGTCTATACGCCGAGGATACTTTTGACAGCTTGTATCCGACTCTCGACGCCGACGTATCGGTTGTAGGTGCTTCATAACAATTTCCAATTGTCCCCATGCTCATTTCGCCTGTCAAGAAGACGTACGACTCGCGACACAATGCTCTCTCACCAATAAGGAGCCTTTCCTTTCGTCTCGTTTCTTCTCCTTTCCATGTGTATCGCGTCTATATTTTAACGTATTCAAACTCCCGTCAAGGCGGTATAATCCGGAAAGTTCTTAGTCTTGCCGATCTACAGCACTCGAGGGAATAATTTCATGCACTTGACATTACGCTTCTCCTTTTTTCTTTCTCTCTTTGTCCCACTCTTTTTCCATCTTTGTCTTACGACAGTCGTCTCGACTTCACCTATCCCTCTTCCCCCTTTCCTCCCCCCCTCTCTCTCCAAGCATCCCTGCTTCTGAGATCCGAAGAAGAGGGAAGACTACGATAAAGCGCTCGACATTACAGTCTTTCTTTTTCTTGTAACGTTACAATTCTTTATTTCCTTGCGCTTTTATCCGCGAGACAGCGGCGCGATGATAAATTACAAAAATTATGAAATTAAACTTATAAAATTATAAAATTAAATTTTAAACATATTTTATAGAAATTTGTGCGCATATATTTTTGCATTACCTCAAATTACCGCAGCTAATAGAGGCGCGTGACGAGTCCGGGCCGACAGTTTACAAGCCGCCAAAAAAACCATAAGTTTTGATAAATAGTAAATAAAATATTAGCCGATGCTACGTAGGAAGCGGAGGAGATAAGTTTCGGCGCCGAGATATAGCGAGTCCGAGTTGCTGTCGAGGGTGTTGGCCATCTCAGAGCCAGCAGCTCCCTAGGGAACTCCGATCGTTAATCGCCCGAACGATTCCCTTTCGCGTCACGTACGGGAATGGCCCGTGGAATCAGCGTAAAAATACAAATTTAATATCACCCGTTGGTTGCGGGGGTGGAATGAGAGGTTGTCCGATCTGCGCTTGTAGTCCGTGTCGCTAAAAACTCTCTTTTGCTGCGCGAACAAGTTCATCAATCGCGATCCTCTGTACAACAGTAGATATATAATATATACTATTTCAAGAAAAATACTTTCCCTCTCGAATGAGATTTTTCTTGCATTTTTTCCATTGCTCCAACATATATCCGTGCAAATATTTCATATTTTTTCATTCTTGTTGTCGACCATCAGGTCAGATTTTAGATAAATGTTATGATAATGGGTGTTTTTCAACAAACGACGCAGAGGACACAGTGTAACACAATGATCACGATCATTTCATCCTTACATTCGGCAACCAACAAGGATGAAGTGATACAATGTTTTCTCTGTCACTCGCTGAAAAACGCCCAATGATATTAATAACATTAATGAAGACGATAACGATAATGATGTTAGCAGATAAATAAGTCGATGTTTGCGGCTCTATACGAGGTATTTATATTTTATTGTGCAACACATGTATGGTGTGTATATATGTATGTGTACATATATGTATGTTTCGCGAATGTAACCGGAAATAAGAAGTTCCTTGCAGTTTTCTCGCGCGTGATTGGTCTTTCGGACCGACGTGGATTCCGTCTCGACTCACTTCGTACCTACTATCTGTTATACAAGAGAGAGAGAGAGAAATATACCGACTTATATATAGGTTAGGTTGAAGGTTGCTACTTGGTATGCGGATCGCGCTTTTCATTACCGGAGGCTCGTTCCCTCCGTCTCTCCACCGTTGCAAACAGCCTAAACCTACCCTTTCTTCCACGCAGCCACCCTTCCTCTCTCTCTCTCTCTCTCTCTCTCTCTCTCTCTCTCTCTCTCTCTCTCTCTCTCTCTCTCTCTCTCTCTCTCTCTCTCTCTCTCTCTCTCTCTCTCTCTCTCTCTCTCTCTCTCTCTCTCTCTCTCTCTCTCTCTCTCTCTTTCTCTCGTTCTCTCGGCTGTCTGTCTACTATTCGACCGCTACTACTGGAATTCTCGCTAGTATTCGCGCCATGCTGTCGCTCTTTCATAGTACAAACGTATCTGATCCAAGACACATATTTTTCTCGCGAAAGTATATAGAGTAATTTATTCTTTATTCATTTATATGCGGGAATGAAAGAGAGTAGGAATCATGTCGATAAAAAATTCAAACAGATCTCTGAATCCATAAGTTCGCAGCGGTTATCGCGAAAATCGTATGCAAATCTTCCCGAAACGTTGGTTGACGTATCGCGATCAATTTAGCATCTAACGCTTCTACGTTATTCTCGCCTTTCCACCTTACGCCCTCGTCTTTTTTACCTTCTCCCTCTCTCTCCTCTTTCCGTACTCTATATAATCGTCTTATACGCTTTTCGATGCCCTCCGGTGATGCGCAAGAGTGGATTATACAATATTCGATATCGTGTCCTCTCCCGGGTATACCCGCACTTATCAAGATCTCGCGATTCGTCGCACGTTGTCGTTTCATTGCAGAGTCCGTCTGTAAGATTCCTTCTTTGAGCTACTTTCATAATCGACACCAAATATTACGTTAATTGTTAGCTGCACTTTTAATATATTAATCGCATCAAGTTTACCATTAATAAAGATTGAATAATATTTTCTTATTGTATCACGCTATTTTTTATTTGTCGAGCAACAACCGCTAACTATCCGTACTTGTCATGTTTCAGAATGACACGGTGCTGAATGACACGACGACAGAGGAGGTGCACTGCGTAAAATTCACCGCTACTTCCGCGAGCAATCTTACGCAGGAGGGCGGATCCCTCTCCGATAGCGGGATCTCCGACGGAAGCGGAAGCGAGCAGGAGCTGAGCAAGCGCGAGCACAGGTTGGCGAATCTTCGCAGAATAACGCGTAGTTTGGAAGCCCAACTCGCACCGGGCAATAAGACCCTGATTGAATTGAGGAAGATGATCGAGGACGCCGAGAACGAGCTACGCGATTTGCAAAGGCAGTGCAGGGAACTCATCGTGCGCACTGCGGCGGCTAGTATGGACGCGCGTGCCATCAAACGAACGGCAACCAACCAGATTCATTATCCTGCGGAGTGAGTATGATCATTATCGTTCATTTTTATCACATCTCGTCGCAATGTTGGACCTTTATAAGAAAAGTGCTCGGTTGTTTTCCTTTACGACGAGCCACAATGAACTTGTTTACCTTGCAACAACTGTCTCTTAAATTTTAAACGTTGACAAATGTCGGTCAGATATTTAGATCTCTCTTATAATGATCCGATATCATGTCTCAAGGTTTTTTACTCTTATCTGAGAATGCAAAGATTACACGTGAAACGTAAATGATATTGTTGTAAAGATTAAATAATTAATATTGTACTATATACAATGACGTTTGTTTGAATGAGATGATAATCGAATCGAATCGAGTAAATTATCGCCCAAATTATTGAAGTATTTGAGAGTGAGACTTGGTTCGTGGGATTAAGAAACGCCGTCTTCTCGCTCGCATTCCATTTGCATAACGTCGAAATGGGAAGTGAAGAATGAAGGCGACTATTTAGATGTGGGGACGCGCGAGGTCGTTGGTCCATAGCGCCAGGCATTAGGCGGCTACTCATTTGAATATAAGAACTTTGCCAGGCAAGAGACGACTGTGCATCTCGTCTCTTATGATTATGCACGTCTTAAAACATAAAAGAAAATTTAGACGATAAAGTGAATTGCAGGTCTCTTCATAAGCTGCGCCATTTTTCTGCGTAATTTTTTGCATTTTTTCAGACTCCAAACACTTTGCAATATTATTATACTGGAAAAATACACGTTATCTCATAGCTACCGTTAATGTTGATTAAAAAAATGATAATAATTATTATTCGAATGATTCGAAAGTGAATTCGAAAGAAATTAAATAACGTATTGCACGCTGTGCAATCAGTAGAGAACATGAAGTTTTTTTTATCTGTCTTCTCATTCGTCTGTCTTCTACATATAATACAATCTTATGCCGTTGTTTGTCGACTCAATTACTTGAGATTCCAATTATCACCACAGCGTATCTTATTTAACTTTGTTTTAAAGATGTTTTTATAGCTACGTTCAATCACCGCTCAGTGGTGGCGATAATAGGTTTAGTTTTCACGGGCGTGAAGCATCTGCCACATCGAGTCGTAAAAAAACGGTATAAAAACCTTGCGCCATTTTCCACAATCGATGGTTGCCACCGCGTTTTGTTTCTTCTTTTTCATTTCCCTCCATACCATAAAATGTAAACAGATTTTAACGGCAACGAAATGTTTCGAGCCTTACGTCTGCAAATTAAAGCGCAGATGGAGCGAATATTTGCAGAAAAGTTAAATAATCGTGCACTTATGTATAATCTTAATGGAGAAACAGGATAACACTAGCTATATAATTGCAAGCGCAATCTCGCAACTTCCAAGTTACGTGCATCTCCAAATTGATTTTCCGGCCAACTTTGCTATTACCGGTTTACTCGTATTATCATGACCCGTGGGACGGCATAAATTAATTTCTCGCAGTTGCGAGCAAACTCGTTCAAGTTTCTCCTCTAAAATAGTCGACTATACGTCTGACTACCAGATTACATATTATTCAACGAAACAAGATTTACAACAAAGTGTCATACGTATTAAATAAAATTACGATTCGAGATTGAAAACTTCAAAAATGGAAGGTAACAAGTAAGTTATGATATATATGTTATAATATATAAAAACACGTAAACATGCCTTATACTATAAATGAAATAATAAAATGATAAATAAAAATAGTAATTTGAACTATTACAATAATAATAGGATCGCAAGATAAAATTAATGAAAGGAAAATACACGCGTGCGCGACAAGTAAGTTATGAAAAAAAAATTTATAATATATTATATGTAATTATTATAATATATACATATATAAAAGTGTAGGAAAGTACGTTATGGTATAAATAATAAAATAATTAATTAATAATCTAAAATAATCCAAAAATAATAATTCAAATAAAAGCAAGATAATAATAAATGTATCATTATCACGTACTTTGCGGCATTAAAGGTATAAATCGTTATCCTTTCGATCATTCAAATATTTGTTTTCTTATTTCCTTATTTTCTAGCAAGCGCAAGAAAGCATCCGATCATGATGCCGATTCATCCAAGAGCGACACGGAATTGGTGCCGATCGCAAAGAGCAATGCTGATGTCGCTAACAGCGACAATCCCGACAACGAGCCGATTTCTCGAAGTTGGGTCTGGCGAATCCGCAAGTGTTCACAGTGCTGCTGTTTTGTCCTTATCTGCCTGCAGGTCGTCCTTGTCTGTGTCGAATACTTCTTGAAGCCAAATTGTTGCGAGACTATGTTATCTACGTTATCCACGCTATTATTACCGACTTGGTCCCGCAATCCAAAAGGACCACCGCCCGTGTGAGCAAATATACGGCAGGTATACGCGCGTAATAAACGCGCAATCGAAAAAAATATCGACGCCAAGAATCAATGAATTTTTGGTGAAAATGGATAATGCAATATTCATTTCGATACACACGCGGCATCGTTAATTAGAGCGATTAAGTCCGCGGTGTAAAGTTGCTCGCGATTTTTTCCGCGAGCACTATCGATATATTATTAGGTTGTTTTAATTTTAAATGTCTGAATCAGCGATGCATTGAGAGACGATGCATTTGTCAGCATGCTCAATGACTGATTACTCCACTGCCTTTTATCTTTTCCAATTATATATCTGAAATTTTTTACCAAAAAATTTTTTACAAAAAAATCATAACTTCTGACCACAAGTTATATAACATATACAGGTTATTAAAAATATTCGATCAAACTACGTAATATAGGAAAATGAAAAGTAAATTTCATATGAGTACGAGTCAATGTTATTTTTACACATAGAAGAAATGTTAATTTGTTTCGCGTTTAAGCAATTGATTAAATTTGCACCAAGATAATGTGGCTACGAATCTCTCAAACATTATAAATGAAAATATTCATATCCAGATATGCTGTTTCAAAAAATTTTAGTCTGTACAAGAACGATATGACATATAAATGCAATTTTTTTGAATTACGCGAGTCAGCAGCTTGTATTATTGTTGAAGTATAAATATTTATTTATATATGTATATATATACAGATCATATATTATATATATTTTATTCATTATATATTATTCTTCGAAGGAGATGATGTTTAATTTTCTTGTTGAAGAAAAAAAGATAATATCGATAGTGTATATGGACTTCGACAGTTTTAAAAGGAAGTTCATTTACATTTTACTGGGGAATGATACTTGGATTCCAGATTAAGCTTCCTATTTGTTCCAAGCATTCCCCTGTATTACTGCTTCTAGTGGTTTCTGTTTGTGTGACAACGAATTTTAACATCTTTTTTATTCGATACATATCACAAGAACTATACGAGATATCTAATGCTTGAAAGAGAATGCTATATTAGATACTATTAATCTCCGCAAACAGCTTGTGCATGCAAATTTCTCTTGGAACACGTGCGTGATAATTGATGAATACTGATTTCAGATGAAAATGCTGTATTTAATTATATAGCAACAGGATTTCTATTTCGACTGGCTATTTCGTGCATGTGAATAATAAATATGACTTAGCACATTAATAATTTGGATGCGTGTACATATAGTATGTACAGTTTAACATCTATTGCATGCGTTTGTAGCATTCCTGAGATATTTTGCATCTCTCGCCTATTATTTTATTTAATGTCATATACATATAATCAGATAATATGTTCACATATTTTGTTTTGACATGATCGAAAATTTTAGATAATGATATATTTTATATACTTTAATCATATTCTCGTATATGGGCTTTTTACAAGAGAGATATATATTCGTTAAGATTATGAATGATTTAGTAACGCAAGATTAGCAAAAGTTCGTAATTGTAAAAAAAAATTATCGATTTTCTTTCACGAGTGTGTCTTTGATATTTGAAGGCACTTGGATCATAAGTAAAATGGTGTCTAATGTAAATAGATTAAAGAGAAACGATTTGTGTGCTAAGAGGTAAAGAAGTTATTTTTCCGCGAAAAGAGAAATAATTTTTACAAAAATTGTTCAAAAGATATAAAGAGAATTTTTGATATAAAATGATGTGTATGAGGATGTAATTTGTGGAGATCTATTTTGTAAAGTCTTTTTAAGAGGAGGAATGTAAAAGCGAATGGTTCGGTTTAGACATATCTATGCCGAAAATAACCATTCTGAATTTACACACATACGTGATGCAAAATAACGAGAAATGCCTTATGGCCAATTTTATTGCAAGCTTACAATTTGCACGATGCTTACTATGTAAGCGTATTATGTAACGATCCCGATCTATGCCTATGCAGATCTTAAGATCCTCGTAAGAGAGGCGATTACCTTCGGTAAGTCCATCTTGATATTTTGCGGACTATATAGAGATAGCGAATGATCGATGTAAAATAAAACTACGTAAAGTAATAGTGAATTGATATTGATTGCAGTTGAAACTTTTTTTAAATAATATCGAGATATAACAGAAATAATATTCCAAACTTGTATTTTTTTTCCTATAAACAATTATAAACACATACATGCATACACTTGCCAAATATCAAATCACCATTACTTTGCTAGCTAGATACTTTGCGGGTTGTTATTGTCGACAAAAAGAAAAATCTAGCATACCGATCTATACGAACGGTATTGCGGTCGCCAATAACTTTTCTTACATGAATACCCATGTGCTGCGAATATTCTTTGAGCAGAGTTTTATCATGATTGTCAGTGAAATCGAGGTATTCACAGTCATTATGCTTAGACTTGATTTGATAGAGAGTCGCATTAACTAGAGATATTGTATTATTCAATATCTCTTCGACGAGAAATTCACACAATATTATATAAAGTGTGTTTTTCACATTCTCTCGATGCACTATAAACATCGCATCAATGATATAGCAGAAGTTTTACATACTTTATTTCAAAGTATAACGTTTCCTTGAGAGACGTAGAAAAACGGAGTTGGCAGAATAAATAAGAACAGTACTTTCGTACATTTCTTCTGTCGTGTCGCAATAAATCGCAAATAACAGCGATTATCTCGAATAACGAGTGTTAGATGAATCGCGAAGTGTGAGAGAAGTTAAATACGCGAAAAGGAAAATATGTCGATTCAAATATCTGTTGCTTTTGTTTTCAATCGTCGACGCGTGTAAGGTAAATTCACAAGAGAAAATCATGATTTTTTTAATTGTAATGAAAGTGGAGATGTAGCCTTCTTTCGATTATAGTCTTTCTATCTTGATTATCGTCTTCACTTTAATGAACGCTGATTTTTATCAAGACCATAATTTAACACAAATACAGTTTTATGATGTTCTAACAAAACTGTATTAAACAAAGTTTTTCTTTCATTCTTCACTAAAGTCGAAAGTCTAGTTAGACATCAGCAATCTGCATAGTAGTTCCTGTGGCCTAATTTGCAGGAATATATCTTAGTTCCGCTATTTCCTGATTATTAATCTTGATTAATAATTTAACGGCGTGAGAGCATAACTGACTTTTCGATTGATGTGGGATCGTCTGATTATTTTTTCAGACTTAAACGTAGTCCACGTAAAAAATAATTCTTCTCTTTTAGCAATAAAATCAACTTGGAACTTGGTGTATACGAAAAAATCGCTATCGGGTATAAGGATTTATTGGATAATTATAATTATTCAATAATAAAGTACACATGCGTACTTATATATGAGAGATTCGTCGTAAGAAAGGACGATTATTAGTTGCTTGTTAGAAGAGATTAACGACTGCTTAATGGCATCGAATGATTTTATAAGATATATTAATATAACAATACAGTCGTTTCCCGTTTTCACAACGAAATTGCTCGAGAAAAACAAAGACTCCGATTTGAGAAAAATAAGACTCGATAATTACGTATAGGTTTGCACTTTAAAAGTATTGCGATTTAATATGAAGACTTACATAATATTTATACGACTGTAGTATTATAATGTAATGGAATATCGCACATTTTTTTCTTTTACAATATGTATTATTTAAAGTGCTATTGCAGTGTCTTTCGCATTGTGCAAACATTTATAAAGAAAATTAAATAGTATTATTAGAAAATATTTCTTTTCAAAACAGAGCGCAAGAAAACATTAAAATTAAAGCAGTTTTGATTGTAACTGTTTAGATAAGAACATATTTCAAACGTATTTTTTCGTATCGCGAACGCGACAAGATTTTATCTGCCGTATACACGCGAAAAACATAATAATATGTATAAAGTACCTGAAAAATCAAAACGTTACTTATATTATTACCTATTCTATGTTATTTTACATGCACGCGGTTGAAGGAATACTCGATAATATTGTAACGATCGTATCACGCTTATCATTGAATACGCAATATTCATCTATATTATATGAGTTATGTTAGATGTAATTTGCATGTGCCTTTTTTATTATTATCAAAGGGAGCCGCATATAGTTATTGCGATGCTCCATGAAAAAAAGAAAGATAAAAAAAAATTCAGTTCGATAAGTGCGAAAACAATGTATTACGATATTCAGTATTTTCGACGACCATCGTTTAACTTACGGAGGTCACCGTGATACTGTTAATTAATGATAATATATTTTTAAAATATTTTAATCTTTTATTTGAATTTATTTTAAAATCTTTTACACATTAATCAAAATGACAACGAGAAATTATTAGAAACTATTTTTATAAATTAATTAAAATTATTATACATGATAAAATTTTAGTAGTTGCATATCATGAGTTTTCTCTAAGAGATTAAACGACGGTCTTGAAAACCGCTAAGAGTAACAATAATATTAGCGATAATATACTACTTAATAAAATAGATGTATATGTGTAGCAGCGCTTCTACTTGAGACATGAGTGAGACATAATTTTTAATGACCTTTTCAACTAGAATTAAAAGAACAGGGTATATAGAAAAAACAAGAGAATTTAACATAGTATTTAGATATCTCTCTTTCTCGTGTTTAAAGCTCAAATAGAAGCGATGAATACAAATTTATTATATAAGATAATAATTAATGTTTCAATATTTCATAATTAGTTTACTAATTTCTTTTTTTAAAGGATTGTATTAATTTGTTTTCAATGACCAACAATTAAAATTAACAATTTTACTTTTCAAGATTTTATTAAACATTAACAAAATTTTATCAATATGAAAATAATATTTTCTATTTTTTCCTTTTATAAAGATTTTTATTTAATATTGTTGATATTCTCAAATGTTATTCACACAAAAGTGGAACGCGTAAGTGGCGTTACTTTACAATTATCGAAAATTAAAATCATTTTCACTTCAGCATAAACTGCTACATTTATATAGATCTCGATATAATCATAAAATTGTTTTGCTCAGCTTACCGTGCACTATCCTGCGGAGCACTCACCTACTTTCAGGTTTCTATTATGCTTTTGTTACAATTTATGATATCAACGAATCACTGTACGATTGTAAAGTATTATGCCAAGTAGTATCCGAAGACACATTACTGATAATATATATTTCAAGATTTCAAGTATTATATACTACATACGTTAGACACTTCGAATAAATTTTGGATTTTTGTTCAGAGATGCGTGTCTATTTCTTATATTCCACACCCTTAATCGTACGCAGAAACGCAAGAGAGAGAAACTGTTATTACGCATTTATATATAATAAGAGGCGCATTTTGCGCGAATGTTCGAAAATAATACATGTCGCCAGTCCTGACAACAATTTGCGATATTGCGGCGTATTGCCGAAAGTTCAATGATACGACGCAACGCCAAGTATATCCGCAATAATAATGCGCCTGCAATTGATACAGAGGTACGATGATTGCCGTGTTCCTACGTCCGTTTGCGGCGGCCTTAGTGAAGTCAGCGCGAAGGTAGGGATATTAGGGGTTAAAGGGCACACTCGCTATGTTATTACGACTCACACCTGTACCCACAGGTAGGCCAGCGCGAAACAATTTTTCTGCTTAAGAGAATCTACTTAATGGCATGACGACGTTCACTCTTCGTTTTCTCTTCGCAATAATAATAAAAAAAGTCAAAGTTGTAAATAAATTATTATTGTCGCGCGCGAATATTCGATTTATTGACGGTCTTAAATAATACCAAGTAAAGTCGTGGAAAATAATGTAAATTATTATGGCGTTATATACTTTGTAAAATATTATTAATTGTGTTATTTTTTAGACCAAATTTTTCGTAGAAATAAGAAAAGATTATATTTTTGATAAAAGGAAATATTTTGGACATTATTATTGCGCTCTACGCGAACAATAATTCTCAATATTGATGCGAATATTGTTTAATTGGCAAATTCGAGTTGTAGCTTTAACCATTTCACGAACCCTAACGACAAACCGAGCGAGGACTGAATTATTTTTTACGGAAAAGAGCAAATGGGCCGCATCGTACTGCCGTTCTATGACTCCTACGGGGTTTATCCTTCCCTTCTCTTACTTTCGTTTGTTTTCTCTCTATCGTCTTGCACACCGAGCCCTTACTACAACCCGACTTACTTAAGCAAGCCTCTCCTCCTCCGGCTGGAGTCACCTTGGCTGGCAAGGGTTGAGATGCTGGGCGAGCTGTAAATTACCAAGAGGGCATTTTGATTAAATTTTTTATGGTAGTAGACCGGTTACAACTCGAGGGGCTGACGTAACTCCGGTTGATTTAATGTATACGTTACAGGCGTCGCTTTTATTTACCATTCGCGCGGCGAATCCCTGATTAGAAGTAATAATTTCGAGAACCTCTAGAAAGAAGTAACACATTTATCGTGCCATAATTTGTCGGTTGAGAATTAAAAAAAACGGCGACAGAAAATGGATTAAATTCTTTTGTGTAATCAATTATTACGCTGACAATGTATCAAATGATTATTAAGTGTTGCCCTTATATTACATGTTTATTATTATTTCTTTATTATTTGACAGGATAAAAATTTGTCAGTGTGATTTTTCCACAAAAGTACAATGAAGTGATCCATAAAGACGAGATAAAGTCTTCGACCGATCGTGCGAATGAGAATAGTAAAGTTCGCTTTGAAAACCCCCCTCGCCGTCGTTTATGAAACGTCCACTAAGGGACGCGTTTAGTCGGCTGCGAGGGGGCGAAGTGACTCAACAAGTGTTACGCCAAAACGAGCGTGCGTCTCTACGGCTTCGTCGATCCCGCGCGTGGTCAACGTTTCTCTCATGCGTGAGGAAGGTAACGTGAGAGAGAATCGGATATTAATTTTCGATAATAATTTCCCTCATGTCCCCCCACCTTCTCCAGCTCGACTTTCGTTTTCACTAAACATCTCGCCTAAAAAATCCAAACAGATGATATGCACACGCAATTTGCTAACGCAATCCCCGATCAACTTATCTATCTACCTAACTTAATCACTCGCTAACCTGCCACCTATGAATATTTAAATCATCCAGATTAGATGGAAACGTGAGAAAACATGGACTGCTCTCGGTGATAGCAACGCGGAGCGAGAATCTCGATGGAGAGGGATGTAGGAAGGAAACAACAACCTCTCCGAAAGAGAGGAGATAACGTACTCAGGCGCGCGCGCACGTGGTCGCGAGAGGGTGAAGCGGTCGTCGGTAGGGTGACGAGAGGGGAGGAAAGAGGGTACGGAGAGGAGAGGGAATGGAGGCGGGAGGTGTCACGTGGGCGCGAGTAGGCCGAGGCTCCGCCTCCGTCAAGTAACTCGGAATACGGCGCGTCATTCATGGCCGAGCTAAAGGCTGCGCCACTGTTCGGGTCCGTCCGGCTGCAGCGGCTCGCCAGAGGATACGCTACTACGGCGCGGACACCTGTCTCCCCCGCAGCATCCGCCGTCGCGCCGCCGCCGCCGTCACCGTCGCCGTCACCGCCGCTGTCACCGTCATCGTCGCGTTCTCAAAGTCACCAGCTGTCACGCCGCGACTCGCCGCATGGTGCTCATGCAGCGTGCACGACAGTACCGCGTAACGCGCGATTAAAGGACCGGTGGTCGATGGTGCGGCGGTCGAGAGATCCGCGGCGAATCGAAGAGCCCTCCCGTTCGTCGACGGGAAAAGGCCGCCGGCGGCCTGTCCCGGGTACGGGCGAGGGTGGTGAGGGTGCGAGGGTGACACGCGGCACGCACGCAGTGTACAAGTGGGTAGTAACGTTTGAGTGAATTATATCGAGGAGAGCGAGGGAGGGAAAAAAGTGCGCGATCGACCGAGACGACGGAGATACCATCGACATTCGTGGTGGAAGGGTGGCGGATGCACCGCGGAGGCGGAAGTGCCGGAGGCGCAGCCGGGGGTGGTATCGTCGGTGGTGCCGGCGGAAATCACCGTGCCCTCGAGTTGGAGCATCCGTCGGCGATGCCGGGCGCACCTGGTTTCCATTGGGGGGCCATGCTCGCGGGTCACCATGCGGCCGCCGCCGCGGGTATGATGCAGCCCCCCATGTCGGCGGGAGGCGAGTACGTGCCCGCCGCGGCGCATCACGGACCCGCTCATCCCGCGATGCCCATGGACTTGCACGTTCATCAAGGATTCCCCTATTTCCCTACCAGGTTAGTACCAAAGGAAAGAGTGCCTCCCTTGCCCTCTTCGTCTTCTTAATCTTTGTCATCTCGGTGAATTTAACAGTATGGAATGTATATGAGGCTAAAATTTACACGATAACGACAAGTTTTTTTTTCGCTACTTTTAAATATATTTGCAAATTTTTTGCGCGAGTCAAATTCCAATGAATTTGATAAAAAAGAAGCGATCTATATTTCCTTTAAATATGTGACATTGCATTTGCACTTTGATGCAGTCGAGAGTAGCCTTCGTAGACTGAAAAGTATGACAAAAACTTTATTACAGTCAAGAAGCCTGATGCCGTTGCATCTACTGTCTAGATGCACCGGCAAATGAAGAGGTCGCTTGTCTTAGCCTCAGATATTTGCCTAGTAAATATTTCTTCGCTGGGCAAGTACTCCCATGTTTACCCACTTTAAGCAAATACTTGGAAAAGTACTAGATATTTTTTTAATCTACATATGTAGAGTATTCTGTTAATATCTCCTCCTTGAGACGTCTACAAATTTACGCATATTTTATTCCATGTGATTATAATTTACAAAATTTAAATAATTTGATGCAAGATAATTTGTCGATGAAAATCTTACAAAATTGCTTTACGTAAAAATTTATGTGATACATGCACGTCTATAAAAATTAAAAATGCCAATCTAACGCGACGAGATTAATGATATCGAAGTCTCTCATTTCAAAATACGGTAATGTCATTCCTTCTTAATACGGATACATACGCTTTCCATCGTCCACCGCAATTATTAACACTCTCCATACCCGCATGCCGCGATATATAATCACTCGGAGGAAAGCAACGCGTAAGAACAGTATCTTGTAATTACACTCTTCGTGCGCTTAATACCCTGGCAAATTGTATTAAGATTTTTTCACTCCATAACACATGTAATTACTAATCTATCCGGGGAAAATGCGCGCGCAAAACTCGCGTTCGTATACGTTCAGCTAAATTTCATTCTTTGATCGTATTTATTCCTTGTATTTAACTAAAAATGTATTTTTCTGCTAATCACACATATAATATACAGTCTTATATTTTTATAAAAGATCTAATACTCTTACAATCTCGAATATTGACAGCGATTAAATAACGATAATTAATCTTGGGCAAAAAATATTAGCTTTAATCCGTACAACGTACAAAAGTGTTAATATACGTAGCTATTAATTTTACAACAAATGCATACACTTATTTTTTATCGATAAACGGAAGTATCATTTTAACTAAGGAAGAAATGATACGAGTAAGAAATGTCGCGTCGATTAATCTTTATCGACAAAGTCGGTATTAAAGTAAGCAAATTACGTGCTAATAAGCATCGGAAAGAACACTCGTGACATATCGCGAGGGGAGCGAGAATACGGTAGATGCAGGGCACACGCCGGGCAAAAAACTTATTATAATGCCTGCCTCGTACGAGTTATTAGCATTCCGCTATCAATTATCCTGTCTGTCGTGCTTTCGATGTCGGAGCAACTAGTAGGAACGTCTATCGTTCTGTATCTATCAAACGTATAATCACAACTGTCAATGAAGAAAGTAACGAAGAAAGCTTGTAAAAGATGCCCCGAAATCCGTGATGTATACAGTACTTGAATAAAATTACGCGATTTCTCATATATTTATATGTATACAGACAAAATACCTTTCTTATACGTTTATGTTATAATACTAGTCTTTCCCTTAGATCTCGGAATATAAACTCTTTTTTTAATTACTTTAAATAAATATATATTTATAAATAATAATTAGATGTAGATGTGATAGATATTTATGTTATAATGTTGAAACATAATTTTTTTCACACACACTGACATGTATAAGAAAAATCTTTTCGCGATTTTGGATCTTAATTTCATTCTGACACTTGATACATAATGCGGTGATGAGCGCAGAATGACGTATCTCTCAAAGCGTGTTTTGATTTTGAACTCTGTCATTTGATTTCATCCTCGAGCAGCGAAATTAATGGTCAGGTGACTATTCCAGCACGATTCATTGACCGATTATGTCACGAGTGATTCACATCGTACCACGCGACCTGTCGCGTGTTATCGCGATGACGCGCTATGAAATTGATCTTGGCGAATTGTATATTTCTGGACGAATATACACACACGTCGAAAAGATGTACGCGTACATATTTAGAATGAAAATTATTCGTTACAGCGTAGAATGCTCTAGCTTCTCGCGATGGATTCTCAAAGGATTCGTCTATGGAAATTGCCTTCTTATTTTGCGTTCGTCAGTTCCAGGAATTCCGGTAAAACGGTAGTCGGTAGTACCACAAAGATGATAATTTAACATAAACTCGTATAGCATTTGACGCCGATTGGTTTCGATATGAATAAGAAATAGCGTTTGCCTGTCGAGTCGAACGTTAGCGGCCGTTCCGAATCATTTGTTACGAAAGAGCGTAGTATTTGCATTGATTCTTTAGAAACTCTTTACTTGCTTCAAATCTTTTTTTCGCGACAAAAAACGAGCGTCTCTCGGTCAATGTTGCTCATTAATTCGAAATTGAATAAACGCGCATCCGTTATCTGCCTGCCTGATACGGGATATATGTAATGCAGTGACATGTTATCTTTATAGCATATAAAATATTATTTATATAAAAATTAATACAAATAAAGTGTGCGTGCCTTATGACTTCATCAAAAAAGTTATCTGAGAAGATTTAATAATAAAGAATCCATTATCATAAAATGTGCTAGCATGTGCACGTTATGTTTCTTTTCAATCATAATATTTAATATCGTAATCTCTCGATGCATATAATTCTGACACGCATTATTCATACGTAGACATAACACTTGGATTAAATCGTATATACGCAACATCTCAATGACACTCATCTTAACATTGACAGACTCCCCTAGAATACATGACATTCGCACACTGTTATTCCATGACGTAACTTTGTATCAAAATTTCGCTCGCCGGCCAAGATAACACAAAGTACCTTTTCGAGATCTCTTATAAAATCTCAATGCTCTCGTTAACTTTATTATTAATTGTAGATATCGAGAGACAAATCTTCCGAGCTATTACAAGTAATTTAAAAAAGTAATTTAAAAGCCGCGTGTTACAAGTACTTAAAAAAATGTCACGGAAGCGAAGGACGTCTTTCCGCATTTATTCCCGCGCGGAAACTCGGTCTAATTATCGCCGTGTCACGCATACGCGTGTGTCCCAAGACACGGAGAGACACGGTCGCACAGACATTGAGAGCGTTATTGAATGATGGGTCAGCCAAGTACTAATGGGGCCGGACGCGCGCGAACACAAGGGATTATAAGAAGCGCGCGCGAGTATGGCTTGCGGCGAGTCAAGGTTGTTGCCGGAGTTACTCGCACATTACATATCCGCCACCGATGTGGACTCCTGGCTTTTTTCCTCTCTCACCGCCAGAAATTTTATTTCCCTAAAGCGACAGCGCCGTCTCTTCAAGCGTCATTTCTCTCGAGCGTTTTTCATAAGTTGGACAATTTCGACAAGTACTTAATATCGTCGATTAGAAGCCATCGACGAAATTTGACGAACGATAATTTTCTGTTACGGTATCTTTCATTTTTAACAGCTTTTTCCCAGTACGGAAGTTTAAATATCTCAAACTTGTCTTTTTCTCTCTCTTTCTTTCTCGACTGAACAACGTTGCCCCTAACTCTGATTGGATCCGAGGCCAGAGGCATGCATAGTTTAGCGCGAGGTCTTTGCCCTTACGGAACCCTTACGCATGCGAGACTCTCTAGAGCACTTAATTCGAGTACGATATCGTTGCTCTCGCGAGTTCTTTGTACGTACAAAGTAATCCGCGGCATAAAAGCTGCGGATTGCGCAAAAAGATGGAGCTTGAACGTAAAAGAAAGCCACGACAATCAGTACGACTGTTTGGGATCCCTTTGGTCGATGCGTCGTGATGCTCGTCTCGGAATCGGGCCGTGGACCCGTCGATAAATAACTCGACGGTACGCGTTTTTATCCGCCCGCGATTTTTCCAGGCGTCGTCCGCTCGACTCGTAGACGAATTTCATAGACGATTGCAACACGGATGAACTCGCACCCCCAAACTCGCGCCGAAAACTCGTTTCTCGTCCGCATTTTCTCTCCTCCAACCACCCACCGTACCTCTTCCTCGTCCCCCTCTCGGTTTCTCCCTCGCTTTTATCCTCTCCCCCCTTTTTTATTCTCCGATACCGCTCCGTGTCTCTTTCGCGCGCCGTCTCTCTCTCCTTATTCCTTACTTTATCTCTGTCCCTTCGCGTCCTCCCTTGCTTCTTCGGCTATACCACCGTGGCAGCCCGGTAGTTGGAAGCGCTGACTTTTTTCTCGGCTATCGGCCAGTGGATCGCGCTGCGATCCGCTGGACTGCAATCAGAATTGATTATAGCCTGCCGAAACTCCGGCGCGGCGCGTTCATATTATACAACTCGCCCGAGGCCCTCGTTCCTTCCTCGCTCTCTCTCTCCTCTCTCGCCTCTTCCTCGCTCGCTATAACCGCGCGCCGTCGTTCGTCTCGTGCGCGACGTCACCCGATGCGCTCGCTCGCTCGTGCGAGCGCAAAACGACCGCTCTGTGAGGCTCTACGCGTAAACATATACACGTACATATATAAATGGTATATATATATATATATATATATATATATATATATATATAATAGAGGTAGACTTTAATAATAATTTGGGGAAATTAATCGCGATACTTTTAGCGAGCACGTATCATCGCCAGAATTGTAGAGAAAAACGCGACGAGAGAAACGATAATCTCCTCTTCACGAGAAAGATTTTTATATAATACGCTCGCGGTAATGATTGGGTCGCGCGTCGATCGTACGCAACCCGTTTGCGCGACGTAAAAAGCACACGAGGACAAGCTTTGTTCTTTTAATCCTTTTCAGCCTTCTTTAGCTAGCGAATTCCACCGGCGTTAGACGTTTCTTTGCTCGTTTTTTTGCCCCATCAGCTTATATTATCTTGCCAATCCTGGAGCGATTATTAGTTATAAGCACGTTTATAGACTTAATACGTGTTCTCTCCGATGATGATACTATGCGTCAAATATTTCGCCGGAACGAGTAAAACACACTCGGAAGGTATGACCCTCCCTCTTCCCTCGTTATAATATCCATTTTGTAAGTTTTACTCTACAAGTATTGCTCTAGCAATTTTCGCGTCTCTCGTAAGCCAAATTCGCACGACGATTTACAATCGAGAGGAGATATTTCAGAGATATCACGCGATATTCTATAGCATCGGAAACGTTAATTAATAGGTCGTACATCAGTGAATCTTAAAGGTGTGTGCGTTTTGTGTGTGGCGCAGAAGTGATTTAATATCCACTTTAATTAGTTTGAAAAACGCCCATTGAAAAAAACGGAGAGCGGAGCGGGGAGGGGGAGGGATAGCCCGACATCTTGCACGCTACTTTGAGACGTTTTATTTCAATGCATTCGGTGTATCAAGGCCGCCACGCGGTACGGAATTTAGCATGGGCGATATCGCGCGCGCGAGTTCTTTATGAGAACTTCATTTAATGCTGGCGGACGCGCGTCCGACTCGAAAGCAATTACGCGGCTTATTCGAAAAATCATTTCCTATTCTTTCCCATCGATTTTTTCGTAAACGCGTCCGCGCCGCGTATTTTCATTCAACGATTTATTACGTTCGTCCGCTTCAACGCAACGCGACGATTTGTTCCAACTTTTTCGTTCGTCGTCATTAAAACAATGTACGTGTGTGTATGTATAAAGGAGAAAGAGAGAGAGAGAGAGAGACGGAGAGATTGGATTGATCTCGATTTTCTTGCACAACGATTGAGATTTTTATCCATCCCGCGCAAACTGACTGTACAGCCATCGATCGATTCCATTATATTCGATATTACCTGAAGCGTAAAACGACGCTTTTTCAGATTCCCTCTTGCGTTGTGTTTCCCAGGCGTCGACTCGTGATATCTTTTTGCGTCCGCGTTACGTGAAATTTATTACACTCTCTTATGCAACTAATGCCAGGATAGATATCTAACGCCTGATTCTCGCGCCTGAAACCGCGTATCGTGTACACTATATTTATGTATACTATTTTTAGCAAGTGCGGTAACGCTTTATTTACCTTAGTATCTACCTATAATATTTACACGTATCTCTAATAAAAATCATCTCACGAAAGACGGCCGCGTTCTCTTATCGATAATAAAATGTTTGACGAAAATATCTCGCAGTTACAAAAAAAAATTAATAATAATAATTACTTGGATGTTCGAAAATAGGCGACGTTCCTCCATTATCGAGCTTTAACTTGAATTTTTTCGAATCGTTAAACAGCACTTTCCTGTATAATGGTCTAACGTCCAGACACACTACGCCACGCTGCAATAAGTCGTTTTCGCGCGGGAATTGGCCTGGCCTCCAATCAAGTTTAATAATGTAGATGCGGATCAGCGGATAAGAACAGGCTACTGATACCGCCGCCGCCGCCGCCACCACTGCGTCGGTTCTGCTCGTCGGACGAGCCACAAACGGTATACGTTCAGCTTACGCTCGATCTTATGCAATTTGCAACATCACGAACCTCGGGGCTTTAACGCGGGCTTACCGTACGTTTTACGGTACGTACGGTCATTAAATCACGGAAATATACCAGTATACGATCTCTCTTCCTGACCCTTCTCTCTCCGGAATGGAATCTTATTAAAAACAGTCGTCTTTTCAATAATGAGATAAAGAGATAAAAATATGTAGAATGATATGCATCTCTTTGGAAATTTTAAAAAAATGCATCCACGTCGCGAGACAGTAGAAGACTGTAGAATTTCTTCTCGACTTGGAAGCGAGCGTCGGCGACGCGACGATAAATCGCGAGAAAAGTTTCAGCGACGTCTCATTGTTACAGCCTGTTGGAAGTTAATAGGCGACGAGGAAACGGCGCGACTAGAAGCCGAATGCGCGGGTGTCGATGCTGTACGTGGGGGAACGGAGTAAAAAAAATGTTTCTACGACCCCTCGGCAGTTTCGAGCTCCCCAAAGTCTTCGAAGCGTAACTTAGCATACTTTATTTGATTTTTTGTATTGGATAATAGTCTCAGGTAATAGGGTGCGGCGCGCAGAATCGAGGAGAAAAAGAGAGAAAGAAACGGCAAGAGATTGGCAGGGAGAGAGCGAACAAATTTTCACGCCCCCATTACTTGCATTAACGAATTTACATTTTTTAAATGGAAGGGTCCAACTCTCGGGGTGATAACTTGCGGGTCATTTGTTTCGCGAAGAAATGAAACCACCGCCGATATTGCTCCTTAATTTGTACATGTTCGCGATTACAACTCCGCGCGCGTTATCTCTATCTCCGATAAAAATCATTTTCAATAAAACATGACAGTTGTCGCAATTATTTCGTAACATCTTCACATCCAACGGAAAGAGAGAAGAGAGGTGGGACAAGGTGATTTATCAGTTAATGGTATCTTTACTTAAGCCTGAGCCAGTTATGCGAAATTGCAGCTCCGCTACCTGGATAACGCGTTAAAATCGACTATGCGACTAATGTCGGGTCTACGATCAGCCGCGGGCAGTGTGAAAATATCAATGGTTACGCTAGACCACTTGCCGCGATTAACCGGTATTCGAACACCAGTAGCCTTCTTCAGAGAAACCGACGTCGATACGAGCCTATAGTTTAATCCGGGTCACGCGGACCCGAGGGGATGGACTAGGATTAGAGTACGTAGATCAGGAGTCGTTATCCTTTGACGCTATTTGCGCTTCGCATAGTCAATAAGACCTCTCTATCGTTCTTATTCAAGAAATTAAAAAAAAAACTACATCCTTGAGGCTCCTCATATTTAATCCTTTTTTTTTATGAAAATGACCAAATTAATCTCAAAATTCATCGAAGAAGTAATACAAGTAAAGCAGTATTTGGTTGCGCGTAATCTTTGAAACATATGTTTCTAGTAATCGCTGATGCGGTTATATCATCGAAGGTGGGGCAGGAGAAATTGGGGGAACGTGCGCGGGGCGCGAATCTATACATATTTAATGAGACCGCGCAGTTGTAAAAAGTAGCTAGCGAATCAAGCCCCGTTGGGGCGACTCGCGAGGAGGAGAGGAGAGGAGAGGAGAGGAGCGGGACGATGCCGTGCCGGATACTTTTATTCAAATCTCATCCGTCGCCGCTGCGAAGATGCTCCGCGAGCGCGAGAAGGGTATATCAAAAGAAAAATACTCTCAGCGCCTTCCCGCATGCATAACCATAATCCCCGCATAATGTATATTTCAAAATCTTCCGACACACCGGCATCTCGAGCTCGTTACTATTAGATCGATATACGACCCCTCGACCTCTGTACAAAGGGTGGGTGCATGCGAGTGAGATCCTCGCCGATCTTGTATCTCTACGTTATCTAGATTGTCCGCCGCGATATACTTTTATATCTTAAGGTAAATTATAATCGAATATTTCTTCTCGAATAAATTGTTGGGTTCAATATCGTTATTTAAGCCATGGCATCCAAAAAGATCCATATAAATTCGTATTTAAACGCACGTAAACAAAATTGACGAACAATAAGTAGAGAGCGAAGATTCTAAAGAATCTCTTGGAATATCAAATTGATAATTGCCCACGATGTATCATCCAACGTATTCGAAATTAATAATGCTGTAGAGTGAGAATAAGTAGAAGGAAAAAAATACACGTACATTCGTGTGTCGCCTATATGTCAGTTACGCACTAGCAAACTCTGAGTCGGCACCGGTTAGAATCGAGTTGAATCGAGTTGATAAGGTTAACTAAGAGATACGGAGGCGTAGGGAGGTCAAGTGACCACGTGGGCGGCACTACACGTCGACGGGACATACCATCTATTATCGTCGGTACGTACGCGTACATAATTGTACGGGTGCAAACGTAAAGCCGATTTAATTGCGATGTAAAAATCTTTGACGTGCGTATTTTAAAACAAGGATATAATATATCTATAAAGATTGACAATTCGGAAAAAGAGAGAGAGAGATTTAAATATATGTATCTAATAGTTTCAACAATTTTATTAAATTATACATCCTAAATTCTTACATGGTTCTCTCTCCGTCTTGATTTCGTTGGATATCAAATCATGGCATTGATAAAATACCAAAGCCAACACGGATGGTGGATCCGATGAATAATACAGACGCAGCGCAATTAGCTTTGCCGTTTTCAATTTAATCGGCGAATCACCGATCCTTCGGGGAACGAAGACTCGTTCTTTCGTAAAAGAAAGGCTGCCCATACGCAGTATCACATCGGTGCGTAACGGAACGAGCTGCGACGGGCCCACAGCGGGTAGTCGCTGCTCTTTGGGATGCTGACGTTTGCGACAATTCGGATGAGAGCTGCGTCATCCGCAGCGAAAAAGGCGATAAATCGCTAGATATGGACTCGCGATTAGTTGTTACATGTGCGCGCTTTCTAGCCGCATAATTAAAAATAAATACACGCGCGTCCAATTGGCGTATAATGAGATAATAACGACGTGAAAAAAAAAAACTCGGAAGTTCACGAGATTGCGTTTCAATTTACTCTCGAGTACGATACTCGTTCGGAGCAGAAAAACCATGCGGACGCCAGTGTTTTCGCGAAATGGTCATCGTTGAGCCCGGCAATCGATAAGCTCAGGAGGGATATAAATGATGATAAGTTTTGTGCATAATTTCCACGATATAGGTACTGAGATCATATTGGAGATTCGATAAAAATTACATGATATAATGTGGGACGAGAGATTCGTAGCCCGAAGCTAATCGCCGGTGAACCGCCGCGCCGATTGGTATCGTGGCGTTTTTATCGGGGCCCGGGCAACGAAAGACGATTACTCCGGGATCGGTGTCTTTAAGACGCGTTTGCCGACGATACATCCATCCCTCCCTTCCTCCCCTCGCTCTTTCTCCTTTTCCCTCCCTTCGTCCTCTTTCACTGACAGCGATACTCGAGCAATAACTTTTGCCATAAAAATCCTTAAACGAGATAAGAAGCTTGTTAATCGATGCACCGTGAAGGAATAAGCGGGACTCCGGATGAAAACGCCACGTGAATGTAAAGACGGTAAGGACGACAACATACGTAATTTCTCCGATTATGTGCTACGAATGCTTTTATGTACGGTAGAATAGCCTACCGTGAGTTATATTCACGAGACAACGTTATAAACGATTAATCGCACCTCGTGGCTTCTTTCGCACTTGAATGTTTCGCGTTAATATCACAACCCTTTTTTTCTTTGCCAGGCATCAGATTGTTACGTATTCATTGTTAATAAGTTTTACAAATCGTACATATTATTAGCTTTCCGAACTTGGCGTGGAAAAAGAATGAAAAGTTTATCTCTGAATAAAATATACTTCTCGAGACTAATCGATCTATTTCAAGCAAATTTCAAATCCGTGTCAGTGGCAAACATGTCGGAACTGACTCGGGAGACAGCGTTTTCGCAAACGGTTTCAAGACGATACGATTATCTCGCGAAAGAGTAACGAATTTCGATCCGATGCAAATGAGCCGGTTCTGCGAGCGTATCGTAGATCCGCGACGGGGGGCGGGGGGATCCCCCTAAGCCTCGGCCACGCGCGCGTGCACTCACGCACGCACGCACGCACGTACGCATACGCTTAATACGCGCGTGCTCCCGAGCGAGCGAACACCACACGCAGACACTTAGGCGCCACGATTTTCGAACCAATAAATCCAGAGTGTCTCATTACTAAGCTTGTCGCTTTAATTGAAATCTCGTGTTTTTCCAAACGCCTTTTTTGTCAGTCGCGCGACTCCCGAAGCTGCTATTTAAACCCAGACACCTCTCGCCGATATCACCGCGTTACGGACGAGATGCTACGGCATCTTTTGCGCCTGCCTCCTCTTCTTCTTCCTGACCAATTTCCGATTTATGCGTCTCGTCTTTATCTATCACTGATATTCTGAGTCACCAGTTTCGCAAAAGTGTATAGCTCGTAAACAAACTTTTCCAAGGCTAAAACAATTTAGACACATCTCGACGTTCAACACAATTTCAACACAAAGATAATAATTTTAAATTTTTAGCTGATATAATATTTTATATGTTAAAATGTGATAAATATTAGAATTTTTATTTTATTTTACCGCAGACTCCCTGTAACTCAATCGGAACATTTAAATTCTGTATAAACACAATCAATTTTTCTACAAAAATCTACATCAAATATGAATAAATAAAATTATCTAAATACAATCACTCATTATTTTTTTATACGGAAATTTTCACAATTTTTATAGAATTACTTTTGGCATTTTTCACAACATCGCTTTCAAGTTTTTTATATTGTCATATTAAATTTTACAATAGTTGGCAGGTTTTTTAGATCCTGGCTTTTACAATAAATTGTGAAAATATTCAGACCATATCATTATGTTGAAATATTAAATCTACTCAAATTATCCTGTACTTGTGCATTGCGTTTCAATATTTTTTTTACATGTGTCACTTCTATTAAAAATTCTTTTCTTTCGTATACAAATAAAATCAGGCTTAAAAATAAATTTGATAGAAAGATTCATGACGAAATTTGAATAAAAAAATGTAACGAAGCAGCAAAAGCGAGGCTAAGAAACTATTACATATGACGTTTGGAATTTAAAATTAAAACTTGTAATATATGGCCGTGGCTGTGAGAGAATCAATCACGAGTAACAGGTTGAATTTTACAACTCGACAACATAACTCAACGATTTAGCTTTCGTCGGAATTATCCATGGAGGAACGGTAGCATGTAAGACATAATATCCTCTCTCCTCTTACACTCTCTTTATTGCCCGATTCCTTTTTACATGTCGTTGTTTCCGTGCAGCCTTTGAAGTAAAGCAACCTTTAACCTTCGTGATTCTTTTGGCTTGTCCAAACACTCATTCCCCTTTACAACCCGATAATAAACGCGCGAATCGTTAACAAGATATAAATCTTGTCGCGTAAAGCCGCTCATTTTAAATACACGAGCAGCGTATATATAATATATAATCATTATACACTACAAATGTATGAAGAATATTCGCTTCATTATGATCCTTTCTTGATCCTCTCGCAAATATGTAAACAAACGATCACAATGGAAGGATGAGCGGTTCAACTTACGCTCGCGCGAAAAACACGAGGAAAAGTAATTCTAACGAGTCAAACTAACGAGATTGCATCTCGATCGTGATATCTTGGCAATTATCGTAAGATGAAAAAGAGTCGCGCGAGATATCCCTCCCAAATTAGGCGTTATACAAGGGGCGACGTAATGTAGCTAACGTACGCGCGCATTACAAGGCGCGTTTTTTGCCTCGCGTCGTACGCTATTGCACCGCGTTAATTGTAAGTTCGGAACATATCTCGACCGCGCTAAGAAACGCGCATTCCGGTTTTCGTCCAAGACGAAAGAGATCGGTGGAACTCCCCGCGATGGTATACCGGCAAGGACTTTTTCTCTCGTTCCGCTCCTTCTCTCTGCGTCCGCGGACGCAGATGCGCGAATGTAGGGTGTGGTGGTCGGGCTGTCGCCCCGCCACTATTCCACTGGTTCTCTCCTTCTCTCTCTCTCCTTCGTTCCTCTCTCTTTCTCTCTCCTGCTCTCTCTCTTTTTGTATATCCCAGGGCAAGAATGTTCCCGTGTTGGTTCGATTAATCAGTCGTTTTTCGTGTCCCCGCTCTGGGCCAATAGAGGGAGAAAAACTTAACGTATGTGATAATGCGCCAGCTATGCTACCCGCTCGCCGTTCCGCTGGAACGTAGGTCGTGCCTGCATATAGGTATACCGAAACGAGTCGGGACGACGAAGACGACGACGACGACGACGACGACGATGACGACGATGATGACGATGGTGCACTGACCCGCCGGTGCTTCGCTTCGCTTCGCTCCGCTCCGCGCCGCACCAGGGTGCTATCCCGCGAGGGACTCAAACTTTTTTCCCGACAACGACTCGGAGGAGGATACGTAACCATCGAATCGCTCGATTTGTTCATCGGCGAAGTATACCCTTCGCCGACCCAAACTTTCATTTGTCCCTCCGAGACAGAAATTATTGTCTAGATTCGCAGCCGGAGTGAATCTCATAGATTTGAACGATAAAAGGCGCGACGTGTTGAGAATTTTCGTCGATGCGAAAATTATGCGAATCGCGTTATGTAGATTCCGTTGCCCGCGATTGTAATTCAAACGGCACTTTCAACGCGCTCACCATCGGTTTAACGTAATATTTCACGACTTACTGGATTCGGAAGCTTTTCACTCGTGATCCGAATTAAAGTTCCATCGAGTATGACTTACGAAACGGCACTAGCGTCTCCTCTATAAAAAACTTTTCGCTATATTCGACTTCCGTTCGCTAACGCGAAAATGGTGCTTGTTAACGTTCGCTTCCTTACTCACTTGACTCGCTGCGAACGCTGCTTCTCAAACTTGGCGCAACGAGAATTTAAAACGAGAAATGCTTTATGAGAATAAAAACATCAACTTCGCAAAATGACAAATGTCTCTTTTCAACCTTCTCTTTATATCAATGAAATATTTTACACTTTGTTTAATTTAAATTCTGATTATATTTTGTACACAAGTTGGACAGCATTGAAAAATTATAATTAGACGCAAACACAACATTACCTATCAATTATATTTTCAAAATTTAAAACGTGTACAACAGATAGTCTAAAGAAAAAGCTAGTTAGCGATCGTTTCGTAGGCCAAGGAGCGTTCTTTATCAGTGTTGCCGAAAACCAGCGCGCGGATCAGAAAGCGAAAGACCATCGCAATGCCCGGGATAGACATTTCGCACAGCCGGTGTATCCAAAGTTTAACTTTACACCGAGGGGAGAGAGGGAGCGGCCGTTCGACGTGATCGCACCATGTGTGTGAGCCTGCCCCCGGTCCACGTATTATGACTACTTGTAGAGCACGTTTGCGGTCCCTCGTTGTGCGAACGAACCGGAGGAAGCTTCCCCGCGCGCTTCTTGGCGACCTTAGCGACACATGGCGCGACGAAGGCGGATGAGAGGCCCCGACTCGCCTCAGAATCTTTCCAACTCGTTCGTCCTATCTCGCGAAATGCGGGAAACACCCCGCGTGAGAAATTTCCTCTCTAATATCGTATCCGGGAAGATTTGTGGCAGACGGAGAAAAAGTCCCCCCCGATTGTATTTCCCGCTCGAAATGTCTCCTATCCTATACTTTTCGCGGCGGAAAAATATTCGCGAAAAGACTCGAAGCGGTAATATCTCGCGTCACGATATCCGAGTTACATTTGCATTCCGCCTGCACGATCGTTTAGAGCGGGTTCGCGTTAATAAAATCTCAACACCTGGCAGGTTTCATTGGCTACATTACACGCACAAATCTCGAGACGCACCCTTTAATTTCCTGCACGCGATGACGAGGATAAACGGGATTGACTATAATGACCGTTAACTTACTGCTAGGTGGTTTTAAGTACACGCGCGCTCCAATGTTATGTGTGTGCTTAAGTAACACGGCTAATTATGACAGGGCGAGTCGATACTTTGCGGCAACGCAGTGCGTGGTTCTAATTCAATTTCTTTTTACCGCTATATGATTGAAAAATTAAAAATTAGTACGACTAAGCGATAGAAATTTATGGCGCTATTTATCTAGCTGATTATTTCATTCATCATAATTATGTAGAAGGAACTGATTATATGTAAAGAGACTATTTATTGCCTTTTGTACAAGCAGAATATGTATTTGATTTGTAGTTTGCCAATTTTATTGATAAATATGTCGTGATAAAATTTGAATTCTAATAAAATTAACATCGTATTCTCTTCCTCCCTCCGCTTTTCCACGTGCCACGACGATAACGTAAAGGCAGACGAGAGTGAAAGAGCGATTTGGTGACATCAAAGTTTAATAAGCACCCATAAGCCGATCCAACCTGCGGTACGCGCGGCTAAAACTCGTCGAGCAATAAAAGCAGTAATAAAGCGTTCGTCTTTCTCACGTTCCAGCACGCGGGTGGAGGAAGAGGAGCTAGGGTGGCAAGAGAGAGAGGGAAGGCAGAGAGAAACCGTAGCACGCTCGCTGGCTCGCTCGCACGGTGGTTAGAAAGGTTAGAAGGGCGGGAACGCATTAGCGGTGGAAGGTGGCGGCGCTCATAGAGACGTCCGGTCGCCCAATTACTCCCGCATTAAATCAATGTTCCTCCACCCCCGACCGGCCGACCATACCGCCATCCCGGTAATAAACCCTGGCCGACATATCTGCACGACTTACGGGCTCATCCCTCCGGTGTCGCTCACGACCCTCGACTCGCCCGCTTGGCCCGGGGAGACATCGCCGGAATGCGCGTTCTGTCGTAATATTTGGCTTTAAATCATGTCGCGTTGACAGGCCCCACTTTTGCGCGCGTCCTTTTCCTTCTGATTCATCAGATCTCGCTAGCCGCGAGAAACTCGGTCCCTCGATCCTCGGTCGACGTCCGTTGGGGTTCGTGACTTTTTAACGCGATGCCACGAGATATCGCGGCGCTTCAAAGTTTCATCGCGATAATCTAATTTGAAACTCTCGTCTCATTCAATATGCGACCGATCGGTCCATCTTGGTGGATAAAGTTTACGAGTCTTATTTTATTTTATTTTATTTTATTTCTTATTTTTTTGGACAAATTTATGGCATTCAAGAAAGAAGAATAAAAAGGAGCCCGGAGCTGGAACGTGGCACCATTCAACCGCAAGATTAGGTTCGCGCGCAATTTACGACGGCTAAGATCTTATTCCTAGCCGAGCTTTCATATAAAAGCTTTTTCCTGTAAGCTGCGACACGGGATTTGGATTCCGGGGTAAAGCATAAGAGGGGCAATGCCGATCGCGCACCGCGACGAATTAGTAATACTTGTACAAGTATCAACTGGATAGGCTAGAGAAACGATGTCGCAAAAATATTATATGTATCACGAAAAGCGATAGACGCGCATCTGACTAAAAAATTCTAATAGGAAACGAATTAAAGTTTAAAAATAAATTATTTCAAAAAGAAAATTAATTGAATTTAACTGTTAGTATAATGTTGAAATAAACTAAGGAAATTTTTTTTTCTGCTTTTAGATATCGAGATGACGCGCTCTGCTGGACAGAGAGGTAAGAAATTTTATTACAATCGTATTATGTATATATTTGTGTATGCGTGTGATTTGTTGTTTCGCTCGATGTAAATTAATGAGCGAAAGCTTGGAATTTTTATTTATTGATAAGCGGATGGCATGTGTTACGCGAATCTAGCGATACTAATAATACAAGGCAAAATTACACGGAAAGAAACGGATTTCTTTCGATAAACGGAGGCTAAGGATATAAAAGATCTCGCTCCGGTGAGGTGATTGATACAGAGAGATCGACGTCGCGACGCAATTCCATTGTTCAAAGCGAGCGCACGCAGAAGCAACGAGCGAGGCATCGAGGTTCTTACCTAACGATATAAATCAACTCTCGAGTGACGAACGAACACAGCCGGCACACGAAGCCGTTCCGTGGACCACCATACATATATACACACCCACACACGTATACGTGCACACGCATACTGGACCGAAACTGTACGAAAACGGCGACTTTTAAACGAAATACACTTTGTGTAAGCTACTCGCTTTAAATTTACGTTCTCTTTCAAGAGAAATTCTATTTTAAAAATTCCATTTTAAAATCGGTTCTATTATTTTAAAAATTCCCTTCAAAATTGAAAAGAAAAATATTTTCTACTATTTTAAAAATCCATTTAAAATTGAAAAGAAAAATATTTGATGTAAACAACGAGAAGATGTTAGTTGGTTACGACAGTGTTTATCGCGATCTGTGAGTATTCAAACTCTTATGCGTAATCACGTTGCGCGAAGAAAAGTATAATTAATGATGGCGACGCTAGAGCCGAACGCGCGATATCGCTGTAATTAACTCTAAGCGATTTCACACTAATTGCAAACAACATAACCGCCGATTAATAACACGTTATCGCTCTCCTGCCATCGCGTCTGTGTATTCTCCTTCTCTGTCTCTCGCGAATCTCCAAGAGACGTCACTCGTAATCGTCCCGTATGAAAAATCTCGCGCCATCATTGAACGACGAAATTAATGAGACATCTTTGGCGCATTATGCGTCATTACGAGTATAAATTAATACCGCGGAAGATACATTTAGGTGAATGTTGAATGATATCGAGAGAAATTTGTAGAAATAATTATATCAACTAAACGTTCGACGATGATTTAAAAAAACGCGTCTTCTCTTCGCGATATAAATTATATTTAAAATCGACGATTATTAAGCAGGGGCGATTGATCAATAAAGAAAAGAAGCACTATGATAAAAAATGCATAAGGGTTATCTGAGAAACTCGTCCGAAGCAGGTTGATAATTATTGAAGTATCGATTAAATGCTCCGTTCGCCTTGATTGATCAGCATTTATATCGTGGGTACATCCACCTCGTCGGTTCCCTACAATTTTAAACCTGGTGCCCCATCCTACCCGAATGTCCATCGCGGGCTCTTAAGACGTAATATGCCCGTTTTCGTGCCTACTAAGAGCGCCGTTAAAAGAACGAAATGTTAATTATATTATTCATAATCGCTAAGATTATCAAGGTGCTTTTTTTCTATATCAACCGTACAGTATAATTGATACGCGATCGAAAAATTATCGTAATAACAACGGATGATCTCATCGAAATTTCGCGGATGAAAAGCTTCATTGGTTCGCGAAGTTCGATTTCCACGTCCGCTCAAATTCGCACTCGTCGCTTCACGACATCGCGCAACGTCGATGGCTGGCGCGAGTTCACGATACCCTTAAAGAATCGCGGTCCGTGCATTTTTTTGCCGACAGCCGCGATTTAACTGGATGTCGTTACTACGTTGTCGGGCATTGTTGTCGCGGTCCCCGTTTCGTTGATCGGTTTACCCCCTTACTTCCAACCGCGGAGATTCGCCCTCCCTCCTCTCCTTGCCGCATCCTTCGCACAACATTGCCCGTTCGCCGATCCGATCCGCCGATCCTATATTTATTGTATCGAGGAGACCAGAGCCGCCGCATTCCACGCGCATGCGCCGCCCGTAATGAGCGGTCTCCAGTCCTGTCTGTCTTTCCGTCCGTCTATCCGGAGGACCGGTCGACCGGTCGCCCTCCATGCCCCCTACTTGGTCCCTTCTCGTGAGATCTCCCTTCCCTCCCCCCCGCATTCGTCCCCCCGTTCACCTTTCTCCACCGTTTCAGCCCGCTATTCTTCGCTCGCTTGGCTCCCTCGCTATTTGATCTCGCCACTGTCGACCGGGACGTTCGTCTACATCCAGATACACGCGCATCAAATTGTACCTTTCTTGCGAGATTGATTCTTTCTTTTTAATTCTCCCGATCGGAGCAGTGTTAATGGGAATGTCGCGATCTTGTATTTTGGAAAATCAATGGACAGCTCCTTTTCGTCATCATCGATCGTATCAAATTCTATTAAGCCACCAAATATTCACGAAAAACGATATAGTTGCACTTATTTAGCGCATAGTTGTAATAACGTAGCACTATTAAACTAAAGGATATAAAAAGTAAAAGTGTTTTGCATCGCCTTAAGTAGTAACTTGACTGACTGGAAGACATCGCCGTCTTTAGTCTTGCTACACTTGATACCGTCAACTTACGCAAAAACGTTTCTTATTCAATCGACTCGAGATTTCTCGTTTGAAGAAAAATCAGTATCTATGTTAATACAAAAATTTCCTTCCAATTTTTACGCTTTCAATAAACCTTGAAAATAATTTCCATTTTAACGCATGTCGCAATGAAATATGGTAAAGTAACTTTCGTAAAACTTGAACTCGCGAAATGACGAGGAGAGTTTATTGACATTTGAAACGTTTTTGGGGCAAAAATTTTAAATTCTCTAAACGAGTCACAGAAATGGTTACATATGCGTGTAAAGTAACGGTAACAAACTTTAAATGAATAGATTTTTGTGAGAACCTAAAAGAACTAAAATGTTTTTATATTTTATGTTTTCTAGCATAAAATAAAACAGTTGCGAAAAATTTTTAAGCTCTAATATACGCATATGTACGCAAGTATTTCGATCTAGAGATATTAAATAAAACACATTGCATAATTTGTTGGAAAGAAAAATTCTTGAATAAAAATCTAATTTTTAAAAATTCTAAATAATAGTGAAAATATTGAAATAAATTGCATTATATTGAATCATGTAAAGTGTCTATAATAAAATATCTATATAATAAGATATTTATTGACATAAATATTTTATTATATAGATATTTTATTATAAATACTTTACATGATTTAATGTAAGATCTGAAGTATATATTTTATATGCATTACATTATATATACACGATAATTAAAAATGAGTCACTATTATAAAGATAAACGAGCAATTAATTTTACGAGAAATTAATAATAAATAATTGTATAAATCTTTACTTACCCAGGGTTACTCCGTCGTTGCCTGACGCCTCCCCAAGTCTTCTCTTCCTCTCTTATTTAGTCGTTGTTGCTCCCTCATGGCATTTACACAGTCACTCGCGAAAACTGAATTAATTACGATTAGTACAATAATATCACGCGACACTTTGCGTGACACTCCCGACATTAATGACGTACGCACACATGTGACGCGCATTTTATTACGATTATTTAAAACCTTACGAAAAATATGCGTCTATACGCGAAATACGATTATATTTTTTAATTAAGCGTGTCGTTTAATTTAAATTGCATCTACATTTTATTAATCACAGGAAAGTGTACAAATAACATTGCCTTTGTTTCGATATTGCGCGAATCAAATTAAAGACTAATTAAAACGCGATAAAGCAACAGAAAGTACACAATCGAAATCATATATTGCAAATATAATAATTTCTAATATATACATTCGACGAAATATACGTATTATTAATATAGACGCGATATATTAGTCGCAAATAAGTACGTATTATTAATCGATATATCGCGTCTTTTCATTAGTTGCATCAAATAGCCATTACCGCGATACATCATATTTATCGTAAGAATTAATAAATTGGATGGGCTAACTATCGTTAATCGTAATAATTATGAGGAGTAATAACGTGTCGAGACGTAATATTACGTCACAAGTAGCTCGCGTCGCTACCTCTTCGTTCGACTTTCGCCGCACGAATGATCGCAAGGTGACCGCGTGTAAGCAATAGCGCGCTGTGTGTCGCACAATACGAACGTCGTTCGTCGTGTTATAGTTGATTCGGCGTTATCACATATTTGACGCGTTGTAAAGTGAGTGAGGGTGAAATATTCTGTTTCTTGAATTTCTAAATAATAAATTATTGTGTTTATATTTCACTATTTCTCGTTACTTGAAATACTCGATTTGTATTATTGCAAAGTTTCAACTCGAAAATTATAACATTAAATTACATGTAAATCGAGGAAAAATTTTAATTTTCTTACGAGATGTATTTACTATTCAAGTATCGTTAAACATCATTTATCATTTTTTGTGATCGCGTTTCTTTTTCTCTTTCCTTTTCACAATCAGAATAATAGGAAACTTTCTCACTTTTTACAATTAGATCAATAGCCTCATCACACGATAAAGAGTATATAAAAAATATATCGTTTATCGCGCAGAAATTAATCATTGTGTGGATTAATAATCGTCAATGATAAAGAAATAAAATAAAATAATTATAAAAATAAAATAAAATATAATAATTATAAGAAATGTTATCATGGTTATGGAATTCGACGCAGGTCGATTTTACAACGTACGGCACGCTATTGTTTATATAACCACACGTGTGTTATATACGTACGTACCTATCTACCTTGACCGTGATCTCTCATTCATCGGCGCGATTTGAAGTGAGAAGGTTGTGACGCGAGATGATCCGTATATCGAAATGTGATTTAAAATTCTCTTTAAAAATTACGATTAATAATTATCAGTTCGTACAGTTAACGTATCATGACGATAACTATAAGTGATAATATTGACTGTTTACTTTGTAAGATTAACATATTGAACGTGTTTATAATATAGAAATTCCATCGTGTTTTTCCGTCAGTCTATTGCATTTTAATTAACTCGATTCGCGAAATATCGCGTAGTTTTAGTAAGTCGTAGTTTTCGCTGTTTAATAAAGTGCGCGTCGCGCGTGATTAATGTCGGGAGTGTCGTTCAAAGTGTCGCGCGATATTCTGCTGATCGTAATTAATCGGGTTTTTGCGAGTGATGGATGAAAAAGCAAAAGGGTGAAGAGACTCCCTTTCAAAGGAGACTTGGAGAGGCGTTGGACAATGGCGATGCAACTGCAAGGTGAGGACATGTGCAGTTTATAAGATATTTATTATTGCTTGCTTGTAAAATTATAATAACTCATTTCGCTCATCTCCGCTCCAATAATTTTAAGTGCTTTCATAATGAAACGCATGTGTAAAAGATTTCAAATTTTATGTCGTGGTATTTAAAATTATTTTTCCCTAATGACGATTGCATCTTTTGATATAAAACATATATAAAGAGTGAGATCGCCAAATATTTTTAATTGTACATATATGGAAATATTTTCGACTATTGGCAAATTTTAAATTTCCGCTTCGAAAATGCTCCGAACTTTAACGAGGTACGAGAGGGAAGTCTGTTACACGGGGAGAGAGATGAAGCGGTGAACGAGACAGGTCCTCTCGGAGTAGATGAGATTGATGTTTTATGCCAAATTAAACGATAGCATCTCGCGTACCGCCTCGTAGAGACCAGTCTTCGTTCCACTGCCATTTTCGGAAAACCGCATTTTACACCGACTTAGCCGACAAAAAGCGTGTATAATTGCGCACAATGCGGCAGATAGCCCGACAAAAATCCGAGACATCGTTTAATAGCGCGCGCGAACTTTGGAATCAACGGCGCGACAGCGGGCCGAAAAAACGGCGATGGTGCGCGATGGTCCGTGATTCTAATGTCGCGGCTAAACTAAACGCGTGACAAAACACGGCGGATTTACACGGCATCGGGCGAACGACAAGGTATACACACCTAGCGTTCTAGTATAGTCTTGGCGCGCTAAAGCGGAATGCTTTGAGCGGATCCGATACCTATTAAGATCGTAGAAAACGGATCTGCTTCGAAGTTGCCTAGTCAGGACGATCCTTCCCGCCGATTCGCCACGCATTTTTAGCGCCAACGGTACAAAACGCTCCGCGTTAGTCGCGCCGCATACCTAGCTACGCGTCCGACACATCGAATTACATCACCGGTAGCGATGTAGTTGATTCGTGCGCTCGTGATAATTCGCGGCGAGAAGCTTTGAAACTGTAACGATTTTGATAATACACGTCGTAATAACGATTTTAATGATACAGGATGTTTTTAAATGCGTGCGAAAATATTTGAGAGGTCATTTCTTGGATAATTTCTTGAAGAGAGATTTATACACATCAATAAAGTGACAGTTTTCAAATTCAAAAAGATATTAAAGATTTGAAAAAAAATGAGAAGAATATACTTTGACAGAAACAAAATTAAACACATTGTTATAAACTTTTTTGTTCGCACATGTTTAGAAATACTCTGTATATTAAGATGCCTTAATTGGAATAAAAATGATCCATTATACTGCGATCCATAGATGAATGATAGAGAAGGAATGAAAACAAAACAGCCGATATGCGAAGAGAGGCAACATTTGTCATTAATACACATCATAATAACGATTGTAATGAGAGATATACAGGATGTTTCTAAATGCGTGCGAAAATATTCGAGAGGTCATTCCTTGGGTAATTTCTTGAAGAAAGATTTATACATATCAATATCTCAAGTGACAGTTTTTAAATTCAAAAGTATGTTAAAGATTTAAAAAAAAATGAAAAGACTATATTTTGACAGAAACAAAATTTAATTAAAGGCATTGTTATAAACTTTTCTTTCGCACATGTTTAAAAATACCCTGTATATTAAAATATCTTAATTGGAATAAAAACTGCGATCCGCAGTAGATGAATGATAGAGAAGGAATGAAAACAGAACAGCCGATGTGCGAAGAGAGGCGAACGTTCATCGTTACGTACGCATGTACTTTGTGGTCACCCGTGAGGCTCTCATTCAACCGGTGGCTCGACTCGCTCACTCGTTCGTTCATTCATACGCGAGGAACGCGATTTGAATCGATAAGCAAAACTCGGAAGCGTATCCTTCCCTCTGCCTGAATCCGCTCTTGACCTCCGATGCGGCAAAAATCTTCATTTTTGCTCTTTTCATTACGAGGCACAAGATAATTAATATTAATATTCTCCCAACGAATATAATATTAATAATAACACTATAATAATGTTAATATCCGTACATTATTGTAAAATACTTGACATCATGATTCTCTCGTAGTTTTGACACAAGATGGAACGAAAAATGTTTGAAATTTAAATTTTTAAGATTGAAATCTCTCGTACGTTTGTTTCTATTCGCGCAAAATGGAGAAAGCGTCGTAAGGGTATAATCCCATTAGGCTTTAATCGATGATCCCCTCCACTGTTCAACGCAACGTTGGCTAGGGTCGAGGGATAAGGTTGCGGCGGTGAAAATAGATACGCAAGCTACCGCGGAGATACGGCGTTTTATTGGCGTCGCGGGGTTCCAAATCTCACAATCGGTCAAATGAAGACAGAGCGTTCCGCTTCAGTCTGGCGATGTAAAGTCTCAACTGTCCCATATAGATTGCATTTTGTACATATAAATATATTTACTCTAGAAAACTCATTTATATAGAGCATAGTACAACACCTTTGGGATGATTCTTCGAAGAAATATCGCTAAAATCGAGCTCTTGTTAATTACCTCAGTTATTATATTTATTGTGAAAGCTGGATAATTTGATGAAAAAATATATCATTACATTCAACAATTATAAGAGCATTTTGTAATTGATTAAATTTATTTATCGTTAAAGTGACTTCTCTCAACTTGTTTTATTTCAGTCTCTCGACTTATTTTTTCACGAAGAATCATCTTTTTATCGGGATTATTATATCACTCGTTATATTTAATCTCTTTTACAATGCTAAATATCCTTAAAAAAATAACCAATCAACCGTACAAATAATTAAAAGTACGATTTCTGTTCGCCCTGTTTTTGCTCTATCGACTTTACCATTTCCCTTCCCACAAGTAATTTCGTTCGTGAGAGAGTACTCTTGTCGATAAATAAAAAAGAAGGCTGTTAATCCACATATTCGCCCTGCAAAGCGCGTAGCATTACATTGGCGAGAAAGGCACGCGCAGCGAAGATCACGAGCTGGTGGGGATGATGTTTCGGGGTTGACGGGGGTGGAACCCTCGAAGCGAGCACGAGGCCAACACGCGCCGATGACACTTACGCACACGTTCTCAAGACCGGCCGCCGCGCGGGCGTTTCTTCGCCACTTTCGCTATGCGTGTTGGTCATCATTTCGGAGTTGTTTCGCAAATCGCGCGACGAGCATAGAACCCTTTTTAGTTACGCATTGCACGGATCGTTGAGCATCGTCGTTCAAAGAACTTCTAGTGAATTGGTGACACGTTGTGTTTAAAGGAGGATCTCATCTATTTATAAACATTATTATTTTTAATATATGAATGTGATGAAAGCGATCGACGTATATAAGGATTTAGGAAAATACTCATATGCATATCACGAAATTGCAAAAGTGACTCGTAGCAGGAAAAGAGATTAAGTTTACTTTCGGTAAAACTCGACAGAAAGTTAGATTTGAAAAAGCCTCAGAGATTCATTAGTGTACGCAAAATGTGGCAATCGACCGACCTATGCGCCTCGTATAACCATCCCGCGTTTATGCAGCTGCGGATGAATAGTAACGAATTTCATTCGTGGTTTCATTCTAGGAAACCGTCCATGGACGACGTCGGAAATCCTACCTCCGTCAACGCACGGTGAGTACATTCTTAGTCCCCGATTCGCGCTTTACGAATTCGCGTGCCGATCTTTTATCTTCCGTATGTTTTTTTTTTTTTTTTAAATAACGTAATTATAAAAATGTAAACACATGCGATAATGTGTAATGTCTTCGATATTTTGAGGCGGAAATGAACGGAACTGGGCTGAATATCCTAGACATTGCACGTGTTTGCATTTTTAATAATAATTACGTTATTCAACATGTATGTCAGATTGATTTAGCGGTCATTAGAGGCGCCTCCCATAATATAAAGGCATATTACGAACGCAGCGAAAAAGCTTCGCATCGAGCATCATGATGATGTTCCTTCGGCATTATTATCATTATTATCGGACGATTACATTTTGACGATGTTACAAGCGCTCGTAACGTTAGTTAATACCCGACACTCGGAATGTCCAAAGTGGCGGAGCGATTTCGTAGGTAAAACCTTCCCGGCTAAATCTTATCGACTACGATCTACCCTTCGTCCTCTCGATCGAGAGCAGCCTATCTGCCGCCGTAACAATTGAACCCGTAATAGAATCACATTTATTCTTATTACCCGACGAGGTCAACCGACCAGCGAAACCTCGAGACCTTCTCCCATCCAACTTCAGATCGGCTCTCCTAAGCCATTCCACGACCTGCGTTATTTTTCCCCCGAGCACTCCGCGTCTTCTCGAGTAGTCCTACGCGTTTTCATGGTCCGTTTTTGTTTATCCTCGCGATTTCTTAACGCAAAACAGTCGAATCCGCTAAACGAAGAGAGGTGCAAAAGGAAAGAAACAAAAATTGAATATACCGTTTTAAGACTAGAGAGGAGAAAAATAAAGCTGTGTCATCGAGATAAGTGGCGACGAGATGTAATCAACACCGCGGTTTTGTTAGCCGACGATCCGACGTATTTAATATGTATAACCATGACTCACACACCACCCACCTATGTCGCGTGAAGAATCTACCATTTCGTATCTTGCTCTCCATCTCGTGATATACCTTGGAAGTTAAACTGCAAGGCCATCAAAGTCTTTAACCGGGTTATAGAGATGCCGCTTTCGAGATAAATGCCAGAATTTTAGCATAAAAATTTTTTCAACTCAACTTTGCGCGAGCTGTCTTTCTCTCTTACTATTCTTCTCATCTTCCTCTTCTTCTTCTACAAGATGAGTTAAAATATAAAATATAAATATGATGGTAGTTTCTTTCTCGCGTATAAGATGGAGGGTAATAAAAGAGCGAATCATCGCCAAGACGAAAACGCGATGCTAAAGGATGGTAGGCGTTACAAGGTGCATGTCACTAAAATAACCGATGCTTCGGGCGACAATGTTTCAGTCGTGATACATTCTCTCCAGCCACCGTGCAGCCTTGCATCCGATGAGTGCGAAATTTTCGCGAGAGCAAAAACATGTGCAATTTATTGAATGCGTGAAAATAATTTCTGTATAAATACTCTCAATATTCGTATATTGCTAAGGGTTCAGACTAAAATCTATATTTCATGCTAAAATTCCATTTATAATTTTTTACATATAATGCAGAAAAACATACATTTGGAGAGATGACAAATATAAATAAAATGTGCAATATACATGTACATTAAAATATGCAATATTTAAAACATATAGAATTCTGTCTTGAACCTTGTCATTCACATTTTACATAACTTACGCTCTTTTCCTTTAAACCGCGCAAGTCTGTAAAATAAGGAATGAAATTTTGCGGATGTTTGCGATTTCGTCTTTCGGGAAGAGTTCGATGAGCGGTCGAGCCTGTCGCGTTGCCAGGAGAGAGGAGAGAGAGACTCCTTCTGTACCACCATTAATATTAATGCATTCCGCCGCGTTCTCGGCGTATTGTACTCGCGTCGACGACGGCGTCCAACAATATCGCTCTCGCGTTTCTGTAAGTGACACTCTCTACGCTCGTGTCTCTCTTCTCCGTACGACCGGACAAACCGCAGCCGGAACGGAACGGAGTTTTGTCCGCTCTATGGAGGGAGCTGAATATTCACGTCGACCGATAAATAAAATTCAAAGGAGGAAAGAGCGAAACAACGAGCATTTTTCCTCTTTGGTCGTAGAGAGAAGAAACTTTTCTTTCTCGAGTCTTCTTTTCCGAGAGAAAGAGAGAGAGAGAGAGAGAGAGAGAGAGAGAGAGAGAGAGAGAGAGAGAGAGAGAAGGTCGCATTGTCGCATTGTCGCACGATTTCCTTCCATCTTACGAAACCGCGTCGACAATGCGTGTTTCTACGTCTCTTGCCGCCACTCGATCCAACCTTAACGCCGGAATTTGCCGCTCTTGTTTCGCCACTGCCGCTGTAAAGGAACCATTATCTCGATCTCCGATGTGAGAGAAAGTTATTTCCCGCTGTTTATATTTTCTACGTTTGCTAATTTCACTTACAAGAAGGCACAAATTATGAAGCAAGCATTCACTTTGATGCTCGTTTCTATTAATTAAATACGCGATTTTATCGATGACGCGGGGAGTTTTAAGCGTGCATCTCTCACGTATCGCGCGTAAAGAAACTTGTCGGGACGAAAAGTCGGATTTGACAGATTCTAATTATTTATTTCGAAAATGTAAACACAAGCGAGCGATATTTCTCGAGCGAATGTGGTGCACGGAGGAGCGAGATTTCGAAGAGAGATACACCCGGGAGTCATAAGTATAGCCACAGGACGCCTGCTCTTTCTCGCAAATCCTTTTCTCCCCATCAGCCGATACAAAGAGAGGATCACGCGGATATTCGGATCTGATATCTATCATGGTGAATTATTACGTCGTCGGAAAGTTGCTAAAAGCTACATGATTTAATGGTCGAACAGGTTCTCTCCCTTCCTTCTCCCAGAAAAGCCTGCACACGTTACGTATACGCGATATATGCAAACATACGAAGTATTTCGCGTATTTCGATCCATGTGCTCGAGAAGTGACAGACGCGACGTTATAATTACAAGAACGTAAACATGTAAGCGCGCGCGCGTGATCCGGAACGGTCCCACTCGGTATTCTTCCGGTTCTTCCGGGGAACGATCGAACGAGCGGCGGGCAGGGAACAGAAACAGGTTGGTCGAGTTTTAAGCAGTCCGAAGACGTATCGCAAATTAGAAGAACGTGCGTCCGGCGACGTACACGTGGCGCCTGTGCCGCAACGTCGAAATTTCTGCGCGCTGCCCGCGCGGAATCCCTAATAAGTCAGCAGCGGCTAGACACAGAGGTACTCGCGTATTCGCATGCGGGTTGCTCGCGGTCGTGGAGATGGAGCGACGTCACGGATACGTGGGATTCCTCTCGAGCAGCTGGATCACGTGCAGCGGCGGGACGTGAGGCTAACTTAAATGCGAATCAGGAACTTGCGACGCCGCGCGACGCCGCGCGGATTTCGAACCAGCGCTCACGTTTGCTCGATTTCGATTGTTTTTCGTTGTCGCGCCGCCTGCCTCTCTTCACTCGCCGCCTTCGTCGCTGTCCAATTCACTTAGTCGGAGCACCTATCCACCTCGAGCGGCTGAACCCATCCGACTGGGATGCTGTCGAGGCGACGAAAACACATTTCCGACTGTCGGAACTTTATACGCGCCAAATCTCTCTGAATTTTTATCCTTTATCGATTTACAGTTTTTTTTTCATTTTTTTTTATCGCGTACGCATATTTATCGCATCTTGTAAAGTTATTTTGATGATTCGCGATTCACCGAAATCGATCGTTACTTTTTCGCGTAACGAGAGCGGGACGAAATGCCGCGCGACGAAAAATTTCACAACGCAAAACCTGGGGGAGTAACAATAGGTATTTTCATTAGTCGAATGGTTCGGTCCAACGGTAGATATTCGATTCGCTTTTTATCGCATCGCGCTCCGCATTCCGGACCGCGTAGTCGCTTCGTCGAACGGCATCGGAAAAACGCTGGCAAAGCCGACTCTTCGATCTTCAATGTCGGAAGAACCCCCCCCCCCCCCGGCTTAAAAATAAATAGCATCGTGAATATACTCTCGGCCGAATGTGGCCGAGTTGTCGCGTATCCCGGAATTTCGTCGGAAACGAGAAAGGGCGAAACCTTCGCCTTAAACATGATTCTGAAGCTCGCTCGCAAAGTAAGCGCGCGGCGGTTGTCTTATCTAATCTCAATATAATTGCGAGCGCGCACGTCATATAAAATAGCTTATTATACTATGGAAAAGTTGATTCGGGGGACTATATAATACGGGGTCTTGGAAATTAGCCTTACCCGTCCGCCTATCTCTCCTACAATGGTGATGATTATGTCTACTTATAGGTATAACTACCTACGCGTGCGCCAAAAAAAGAATCGCCCGTCTACCGTCCGAAATGATCCTCGCGGTCCTGCCTTCGTCGCCCTCCCCCGCCCCCCCCCTCACCCCTTCCCCGTCCGATGAGCTTGTCGAAACTAGTTTATGCAACGGGTTCGGGAACCAATGACCTCTCCGCCGCGTATAGTTGTACGATACCTACGGTGTATAGTGATGAAGCTTGTTTATGTGTTACAGATTTGAGGAGAGGCACTACGCTTTCGAAAGGTACGCTCTCAATTCTTTACTCAAAATGCATGCCGCTTTTCTTTCTCGTTGTTGGTTGGTCTTATTTCTTACGTGAAAGAATCCGTTTCACGCCGAAAAGAAGGCAAGATGCTCGACGATAAGTGGAGTCGAATGATTACGTGCGAAGATTCTCGCGCGCATGTACGAAGTCCTCTTTCGAGACGGAACTGTCGCTTGAAAACGCAAAACGCTAACGCGAAATGTAAGCGTAATCGACGCGCGCGATTCTTTCGCAGTTATACATAATACATACGTGTTATTATCGCGTATGCGCCCTATAATAACGACACTTTCCCGTGGCGGGCAAATGATTGAATAAATGTTATTCGAATGTGACGAAACACATGCGATTATGTAAAAGCTATACCGAGCGCGGCGCCGAATTGCAAAGCAGCAGTTTCGGGCTGTCGAACGCGCGGTCTCTCTAGCGCTCGTTGCATTATAAATGCAATACCGGGCCCGACCGTGTGCTTTTGTTTCCCGTATGATTACCGAGCGCCTCGTTCTCGCCTTATGTGGATCCTTTGGCGTGGAGCCTTTAAACTCGAAGCGTTTATCGCGCAGCTGAAAGGGCGAGTCGAGGATCATTCGCGTCTTCGAGACTCGAGGAGGACTCGTCGCGAACTTTGCTCGTCTTTTTTTTCTTTCTTTCCCGTCGATACGTTTGACTTCTTTACATATCGCTCCTTTTAATCATCCCGGATCGACACGGTCGATGGCGTTTTATTGACGCGGCGAGCTTCCTTATTACAGAAAATAGGAATGCAACTTATGGAGCGTCAGGAGGGTACGAGCGATATATATAGAGTTCAATGCTCGGTTCAGCTCGGCACAATTCCACCGACGCCCTACGACCGTCTTAAAAGGCGTTTTAAATCGCCGTGTCGTGAAAGAATCCCATAGAGATGCGGCGTATAAAGGCATTCCGCCAACCCTCCCCCCTACCTTTCTTTTTTCTTTTCTCATCAACGTTCGGCGCATCGATCTATCCCGTTTGAGCATTTTTTTCTCGTCCGATTCACTGCGCCTCTTCGTAGAGCGCATTATTGGTTTTTTTTCCCGAGTGATTTATATATTAGTTTCTCTTCATCAGTGATGTAATTTACACCTTTCGCCCTCCGATTCCTCCGCGCAAACGTTCGCCTTCTTGGAAATTTGCGATTCCATCAAATCGTGTATATCCCGCGAAACTTTAATAATAGAAACGAGAGAACACACTATATTTGAGGATTGCCATGCGACAAGTGTGGGCTCTCCTACTCATTTATTCCATAAATCTGACGATAAATAACCGACATATTGGGGGGGCGTTCGCGTGGCCCCGGATCCCGCTTATCGTATCCCGCAAATGCGCCGGAACGCATTTAAAATGTATTGAACTGTCACGGAGCAGTGGTTTTTCGGATTTTTACATTTTTCATCGGCGCTCGCAGTGCAGGCCCGCGTGGATTAGTGAGTTATTGTTGTTCTAAGTGTGTCGGTCAAAGGGAGTGAACCCCAAGCTCCGCCGCAGTAATCCTGACCATAACGGCTCTCGCACCCCACAAAAAACCTCCACGCTCCTTCTCTTTTTCTCCCCCCTTCAAGCCACCCCCATCTCCCGAATCCCGTGCCAAATAGCCGTTGTTTGCTGACGCGTCCGTTGAATTTCGCAGTCGCAATTCTCGCGGCTAATAAATAACAATTAAATCTATCCGTCGTGAAATCGATCGATATCGAAGAATTAAATCGTTCGTTGTCGATGTTTCGATTTCCTTCTTCCGGAATATCTAATGGAAAAAATTGGCGAAACGATTGAGGCGAAGGTAAAACGACTTTAAGGACATTGGAGCAATTTGATGTTATAGAAAAGGCGATACGTTGCGGTGAAGAGGCGACAGATATTGACCTTTGAGTTTGCGCCTCATTTTCATAGATACACGTTTGCGTGGCGTTTATGGTGGCACGCTTTCGCACGCGAGAATACTTTTAATATACACATGTTTTCCGCATTGTTTTTCTATTATTTTTAAAAAGTTGAGGGAAATTTGTGTAACGCGAAAGAAAATGTGTTTCCGTCATTTGATATTCATCGAGTAAAAAAGACTTATCGCGAAATTATGTGAATCGACCGAGGAAAATAAAGCCTGCGAAGAGTTGGCCCGTTGCAAGATTCTTACCTCTGGATTAAACTCGTGATATTAATGGGCGCGGCAGGACAATTCACCCCAATTAATTCCGACGTGCGAGGGAGGAAGCGAGACGGGATCTTATACGGGATCAACTAAGACCGGCGGCATCCCTAATCTGCATCGGCAGATTGCTCTGAGAATTGACACCGAGAATTTTCTTCCCGCCCTTCGAAGTGGCAACATTTGACGTCTCATCTTGAATCAAACCCTCGACCATCGTGTCTTATAGCGTCTCCTTTTACCGCAAGATACAAACTCGATGCATATATTACGCCGGTTTAATTGGAAAGCGTTCCCCGAACAACTCGAGCATAACAATAGGCAAAGGTATATATCTCTTCCTAGCAATTTTTATCACCGGAAACGAATTTGCTAGTTTATATCTGTCATCATATTAAACTAATCATCGCGAGAATGTAAATCTGTCATCGCTGAGTTAAGAGCGCAAAAAATGAAATAGAAAAAATAAATAACCACTTTTATATTTTTTTTCTTCAAATATCAAACAACTACTCGGCAATAAGGCATCACAGATGTAATTATAGTCAGTATGATAGTAGATACTCTCGAGAGTCTTGACGGTATAAAAGTATACTATAGAATTGTAAATATATGGAAATGCTTTCTCGAGCTTTTGAATAGTGCGACAAGAAGAGAAAGAACTCGCCGTTTAAATTACGTATTTAAGACGCGAGAACGAGATGCGTCGTGGATGCTTTCAAACGTCTTAGTTGCGATAGAAAGAGAGAAAGAGAAAGAGAGAGAGAGAGATTGCATTTTTGTTCTGTATTTACTCATCAAAAATATGCAGAGAGATGATATTTTTGTCTCTCGCCTTTTGAATAAAAGAATGCTATTTCGATAAAAAAAACTAGAAAAGTGTTCGAGCGAAAACAACCCTCTTTTATCTGATCCAATGTGCTCACAGGCATTCCAAACATTTCGTTTAATTAGCACCCTGCGTTTTTTTCGCAGCTCATAAAAGGGAAAGAATCGGCCGATGTGCACGTGATAGTCTTAGAGAGAGGGAAAAAATTTCCAGTCGTTTCACGATAATTAAAAATGTTGCAATAAAAGGAAAAGGATTCTTTAATTCGCAATAATTTGTATATATTGTCCGTGACTAATATTTATATCTTTTTTTCTACCAGTCGATTACATATTGTATCTCCATTTTAAATTTTACAATTAATCGTTATTGATGTATTAATTTGAAATATTTGTCGTTTGCGCTAACTTTTGATACTCGAACGGTCGAAATTTTGCGAATGTGTTTATGAGAATTAAAGTAAAATCAAAGATAGATAACTTTATAAAGTTATCGCTTTTCGTTTCTCTCTTGAAAAAAAAGAAAGACACATATATCCTGGAACAAGCGACGGTGATATAAATCTTACTTAGGGTCGGGATACATATGCGCTACAGGAGGAGGAACAGTTATTCATAAGCAACGGACCGTAAATTATAGAATACAGTGTTACATCACTGAATTATTGAAAATATCAATAAATATCAGGTTAACGCGAATTCGTATATTTTGTATCGCCACGATACTGCTTGTGTGTCTCATGTTAGCTCAAGGATTTCGATTGATATTTTCCGCGCAAGTCAAATGTGTGAGATTTTACGAAATGTAAATTTCATTTTGATTCACGTAAAAATGTTGAATGACACGTTGATGTCGGAGTATTAATCAAATAGAGAAATGTCATTATGAGAAACGTTGTTCGCGCGGCAATCTTGTAAAACATTATTCCAACTAAACTGTCATAAACGGGAGGAAATGAAAAGAGCTGCTTAATAGCTTATGTATGCAAATTCCGCGCAGCAGATTGCGCCGAGTGCTCTCGAGTGAGAGAAATGACGGTAGTCGAGAAAGCGGTCGAAAGGGTGACTGTCGCCCGTACCTACTTACCCTCGAGAAGTTCTTCTTCGCGACAAACGGAGTTTCAACAATGGGGACAAGAGAACGTAAATGATCGATAGCGAGTCTTACAATTATACCTATCGGTTTACGATATTTCAGACAGCAAACCAAATTTAAATTAAATTTATTAATTTACGCTAATTTTTCAATTAATATTTTCAAAAGTAAAGATATGAGATTCTTCCCATTTTTTTTACCCGCGATAATTACACGCGAATGAAGCAAGAGCGGGAGACAAAATAAGTAAAAAATAATTACAAGATAGCGAGTTATATCGGGAGACTGTTGCGGATCGCGATTATCAGAGGCGCGCGATCTAAATTCGAGAAGCATAATTAAAGCGGAGTCGGTGTCCCCCGCGGAATATTCCCGTAGGAGAAAGAGAAGATCGCTCCTCGATCCGACTTCTTGATCCAATTATCGCGTCCGAATTATCCGAGCTTCCTTGCCGTTAACCCCTCAATCCCACCGCATCGGTTTAAGTCAGTCTCATCTTAAACAATTCCATTTGCATAGCAAATAATCAAACAAGTTTCTTTGACATTTAAATTAGGGGAAAGAATATAACAGATCGCGTAAAGTTGCGGCGCTGCCTATAATTTCCGAAGGACGTCAACTAACCGAGCATAATTCGTCATTTACATTTCCATCGTTCCAAGAAAGAATCTAAAACGAGAGACATATATACATGTATGAGGACGATACGTCATTTTGTCATTCGCTTTTACATTTTCTCATTATTTCAAAAATTCCGCGCTTCCGGTAAAACTTTGGATCGCGCTGAAGATACCTCGAAGCTTGCATCAAATTCAGTCTGGATTTTGAAACGCGACGCGCAGAAGGAGAAGAACTCTCCCCGTAATTTCGATACAATTGAATGTTGATCCGCGTAGCTGAGCGGACATTCTTATGTATGAAATTCACGTGCAACGCGGACGGAAAATATCGGTGCGAGCTGCCGGTCAGCCATCACATATAGATATTATTGTTATTGCACTTCTTGAAACGCGGGTGGTCGTAGGTGGTGTGGTGTGTGTGTGCGAGCGGGGGATGCGCGCTTTCGGGGTGAGCGAACGAACGAGACTCCGCAGGGCCGTGGGGGTGAAGGGTCGAGGCGTCATTATGCAAAGGAGATGGTCAGTTCGGTAATCCCGGGATCCCAATGGCCACGGAGGTTGTCGCATTCCGGACATCTTGCGGAATTGTTTCTGCAAGATTGTCCGCGAATAATGGACGGGCCAGAGCCAGTCGCGCATCAAAGTCTGATGGATGTTTGGCTTTATTGAAAAGAACGTCGTACATCAAGCAAGGTCGCCGTCTGGACCGCGATACAAGCAACGTAGCGGGTGAGCCTGGTGGGCGTTCAATTTGGAAGCGGATGTTTCAAAAGTGAATAAATACGCAAAGATTTTACGCGCATAAAGCGGACATTGAACTGTACTATCGAGCATTCGCGCATTATCTTTGGTCTCGAAGCTTTCCGACTTAACTTAAGGCGTATACGGTCGTAAAAGAGCCGCTACGGTGTCACTTATGGAGGATCATTCTCCTCTTGTCTCTTTCTTTCCTTCTTGGTCCCTCGCTGGAGCGTTATTCAGCCTTGCGGACGAGCGGACTTTGAGGAGATCGGTGCATTTCGTGTGTATATATCGCAAAGTCGTATCCGTAAGACGTGGATGAATCATTTATCGAGTCTATAACATCCAACGTATCGGCTGGCCGGCTGGTCAGTTTTATGCCGGCGCAGTAGAATTTGATCAAACTTCGTTTTGCGGCCACTCGGGGAGCAATAAGCGACCGGGCTCGCCCCTAAAACTACGGCCCCGAAGGTCTCGTATCGCGCACCGGGGTACCAGCCCTTCCCCGTGCCTCTTCGGAGATCCCATTTCGGAACCCAAATGATCCTCCAGCAGAATCATGTCATAATTACCAAAGAACGAAGCGTTTGCTCATCTGGACGCAGAGTTGATCGAATACCCATCAAAAATATTCGCTCTAATGTATACATGCACATTTACAAAATTTAGGGGATATTATTATATCAAAGATTCACGACGACTTGTATTATATATACGGCAGATGCTCATAAAACAACCCGGGGCACAACGCTTTAATTTGTTCAAGTCGCGGATAGGACGAAAGTAAAGGGAATACATTCTCCCTTACGCAGACTTAGATGCCCCGAAACTTGGCATATACGACATAAAAACACTATAAAAACTTCCTGCCTCATAATTCGAGCCTCGGCTCCCGTTTTTCTCGGATCTTGACGCGCGCAAGCGGTATATTCAAAGTTATCAACTTGTATATTTGGTTTCTCTCTCTCTCTCTCTCTCTCTCTCGCATAAAAAATGTATGATTTAAAAAAAATTAGATTATATTTTATAAGCGCGAACGATTTAACTCCGGAATACAAATTGTCTGTCCTATATTTTTCGTTGCAAATACATTTTTTCTCGACTGTCGAGGGCCTGAGAAAACCGCGTGATGAATCAAGACGATCCTTCCCGCTTGTGCACAAGTAAAAGGTCGGGAGGGTAACGCGGCTGACACTCGGAATAGGTAATTACGTACGTGAGTTATTGAGAAATTGTACGGGAACGTACAATTAATAACGCGAAAAGTGATTCTTGGACGCGCCGTTCGAGATAAATGAACTCGACGCAGACGGCCGATCTCGGAGAGGAAGGAAAGTCAAGCCGATCATCCCACAGGCCGGCCTGTACGAAGAAGCCCGCGCTGTCGGCTTCGCGCAAACTCATAAATCTCGGAGCAAATAATTGACCGGCTACGCTCCGACAAGTCGGATCAACCGGCCGGTGTTGATTTAGCGGCGTTCGTTCGACGGAGGTCGATCTGTTTACTCGATCGAAAAGTCTCCGGTCTGTTACCTCTCTCGCCCGCGATTTGCCTTTCGCGGCGGAAAATGAGATCGCGGACAAGTAGGTAAGATCGTGGTGCCCCGACGACGTTCGTCGCTCCGAAAAATAACTCGCGAAGACGGACCGACCTGGGGATGACGTCTGCGCGCGCCAAGTAAAACTAAAAGTAACTAAAAGTATTCTCGGAAAACGGTAGCCGCAAAGGCGCAACGGGTTTCGTCCGTTGTCGTCCTCGTGCAGATTTTTCAAGGTACGAACAGACACTTCTGCCGCGTTTCCGAGAAACGATGACAGACAGCCGGAGAACCGCACCGGTCTCTCCGTTCGCGGTTCTCGCGCGTCTCTCGCCAGCGGACTGGACGTTGACGAGACGAGCGAGATGCCCGACCGCGACGAGATTTCTTTTTTCCTTTTTCTCCTTCTTTTTTTTTCTCTTTTTGAAAATTACCAGTCCGAGGCTCTCTCGAGTACTCGAGTAAAGCGAGTATTACCGCGGCCGGAACGCCGGTAGATTCGCCTTTTTATCGTTTCTTTTCTTCGTTCCTTTGTCACACTCATATTTTGTGCGTTTTATTTCTCCCTGAGGGAACCTCGTGCGCGTTCCCCCTTCTCGCGAGTAGCGAGAGTCGAGCCGAGTTTGCACATAAAAGGCATTCTTTTTTCTTCTACGAGATGTAATTAAAATTTTACTCGTACGCGCCGGCTGCTTTCTCGTAATCGTTTAAAAAATAATTAAAGGCGTTTTTGAAAAATTGGCCGGCAAGAAACTATTGTATATTTACGTTGCGCCTACTTTGTTTAGCTGTCTCCGAGCTTGATTTGTCCAAGGAAAATGTGCAACTTTGCAAAATATCCCCGTCTTACGTTAGAAGTGACGAATATACAAAATGAAGCTGACACTAAAATAGAAACGATATTGCGTATTCGCCAGGTTTTAAGGAGGGTAAGAAACTACGTTACAAACTCGCACGCATAAGCCAGCCGCAACTTTATGATCCTTTATATACACAACGAGTTTATTCTTTTATTACATATAACGCGTACCAACTTGCCACATCTCCGCGCGTCATATTACTTTAGTACGTCTTCTTTAGATCCGCGTCTTATAACGAAATTTTCAATATATTTACGTTTGCGTCGTATATACGTTATCCGCACAAATGGACATTAATCTTCCGAGGACGATTGCGAATCTAGAGGGGCGTGTATACGTTTGCGACGCAAAAGTCTCGTGGTATCATTGAAGGCTCAAAAATCATGGGCGCGTTTTCGCGAATAAAATGATAAAGTTTGGCGATAAAACGATTGTGATATTTCGCGTCCTCCCGTGTAACCCGACGGAATCTTGTTTCGTCACCCGGTACACGAGGAGAACCTGAACGAGCTGTTGTTCTCGAGTCGCTGACATAGATGTCAGAGACGATACCATCCGTCGCCGTCTCGAGTTACCTCCGTATGTTACCTCCGGGTCGTTAAGAGCTGCGTTTCATCACAAACAAACCGGATCCCCGGCTCTTATCCGCGTCCTATCTGCCGAATTTTCTCCTAGTCCTAGGAAGAGAATTGATATCACGACGACTCGCCGCGACGGTTCCGTTTAAGCCGAGAACGAGCGTAGCTTTGAATCACTTTCAACATTATTAATTTGCAACGTATCGATTCTTAGTGCAGGTCGCTCGTAACACATTACCGCGTTTACGAACGATCACGTTTGAAAAGGGGGCAATCTACGGATTTGCGAGAGAGCGCGCTCGTCGAGAGCGTGCACGTGCATCGCGCGTTATTATCAAGATTATCGGAGCTAATGATCGGCCGGTCATCCCACTTGTTTATGATCGCGTTTTGCTCGCCTTCCCTCGCCCCTGTAATTAATTTAACCCGCGCGTGTTTCTGTCCGTCTCCTTTCACTCGATCGAACGAGCCCGGCAAAAGTGCGAGCGAAATACAAACCGCTGATCAGCTCTTCTTGACGTACGAGATGACGCGTACTAACCCGCTCTTAAGCTTCGACCCTCGGTTTACGCTTAAATGATATTTTAACGATTTAAACGATATTTTCGAGATGTTGCCCAACTAGCTTGGAAACAATAAATTTGCCGACGAAGGAACGAATCTCTCGCGTAAGGCGAAGCGCACGCGGGAATCTCGAGAAAGTAATATTTTTACGCGACAAAGTTGCGCGTTCTCGCCAGAGCTTATGAAAGTCGCTCGCGCAAATCCGAGCGCGGAGTATTATCTTAAAATCCCTCGGCTTAAACAGCGCATTAGGCCCGCGAGAACAAGAGGCATTAGAGAAAACTTAACTCCGCGCAAAAGTTACCCTCGCCAACAATTTCTAAGCGTCTTGCGATTACATATGCGTATGATGTACGCTCGATTATATAATACATGAAAGATTACTCGCGAATTACTTCGCGGAACGAATCGTATACTGGGTATAAATATTTCCTTAAATCAGCAGATTGTGGCATATTTGCAGACGCGAGACGCTCTGTATACAAGATGTACATGTCTGATGCGTCAGATTGTTGCAGACGCCAACTTGTTACCGCGGTTGTAGGTGGCCTCGAACGGAGTCACCTTTGTTTATTATATAAGACGCACTTTCGGAAGTATCGTTGGGATTAAGGGAATAGTGCACTTACTAAGGGTCTCTCCGTCTAATCTAGTAATGCGGTACGCCTAGGGACGGAGGGAACGGCGGCGGTCCAGGCACGGACCGCGGTAGGAGCTTCATTACGGTATCACTCCGATGGGAGTCATCGTGTCACATCTTCCTTACCTTGTTGCTTAGTCATACTTGTAACTTTCTTGCCGTATTATTCCGCACCTTTTTCCGTCGACTCGTTCCGAGTGTTTTCGAGAGGAGCACGCGACATTGCTCTCTCTCTTTGATATGCAAGAGGAATTTCAAATCTACTCCCACGCACGCGCTCTTTCTATAATATTATTTATTCATTTATCGAGGCGAGTCTTATCTCGGGACGAGACGTCGGCGGCAGGCGGGACGTATCGAGCGATGTATTACTTAAATCGCGGCATCTTCCCACACGTGGATGCGTGCAACGTAACTGCAAAGGTACGAAACGAAAGAATGGATAGACGGATGGACGAGCGAACGAACGGACGGATGGACGGACGGATTCAGTCAGTGAGCGAAGCCGAGGCGAACCCGAGCCGCCCCTGTAATCACAATTGAAGGCTATTTTCTCACCGCTCTGATGATGCGCTCTGATGATGCCTACCTCGCATATAACCTCATAGGATCATCTCCATGGTGAGCATAGAGCCGAGTTTAGTCTTGTGCCGCGGTGGTCGTGGTGGTCGTGAGCAGAAAATAAGTATAGAAGATGATGGACGCTCGTAGTAATTCCCTCTAATAATTGAAATGTACCCGACGGACCGCGCGCGCTCGGCCGGGCCAGTTTGCGGTGCATGCGTACGCTATGTAGGGTTGTGATGCATAATTGCGCATCGCCATCAAGTCGAAAACTAATTTCGATTTCGCCCGCGCGCCGGGGACAAAACGCGAGAAGGAGAGGGACGCGTTTCTCATGAAGAGACTTTATGGATAAAATCGGTTCGTTAATTGCGACAGGACTCCGAGATCTACTAACCGTCGTTGGCGAACGGAATCAAACGAGGAAACCAGGACGATAGGCGGAACGATAACGTAAGAGTCCGAGCCGATAGGGGTGACGTAGCGGGTGGGTGGCCCCGCCAATATGCCGTCGTCCATACATCACGTCGGAGCGACCCGACAAACTGGGGAAACCTGACCAGAAATATGATGTCATTTATATGGTAATACATCGGAATCCCGTCATTTAGATACTTCGATGATTAATGCCTCCGACAAGACAGAGCCAGCTGCTTCTCTCCCTACTTGCCTCCATATCGCCGCTATTTCCTCGACTTCTGTTTTCGCTCAAATTTCGAACGCTGTACCCGCCAAAGTAAGCGTCGGAGAATTTATGTCCCTCGCCAGTTGTAACTATTGCCACGGGCGGACGACAGTTTCCTCGATACAAATATCGGAAAACGTGCGAAGAAGCGCTCTCTCGCAATTAGCCTTTCTCGTCAAACACGAAATGTATATATATTCATCGATATTCGTTGAAAGCGAAATTGGAAGCATCAAGGATTCATGGAGACCGAAAAGGAGAAAATTGACAAAAGTGACGATAGACTCGGTGATCAATCACGCTGCGGGAACACGCGGATGCCGAAACATCCCTGCCTGCTTGTACCGTACAAAGGCACGATTCGACTCTTAAGCTCCGACAACACCCTCCTTGCCTGGATCGACCGTGCCCTACACCCTCTCGTTTGCCATCTCGCGGACTGACATCCCGCGGATACCGGTAACTCATTGGTATTCCCGCGCGGTGCCCGCCCCTGCGAGGAACCTTACGAAAAGTGTGAACTTAATAAGGAAAGCCTTCGAGAATCGGACCATTTTTGTCGTGCCATTTTTCTAATAAATGACGATTTTGCGATTCACGTCGCGTCGCGCGGGAAATTTACGACGAGTCAACTCCAACGAACGAATAATCGCCGAAAATATTATTTCTTTTTTTTTGACGATTCGCTCTCGAGGAAAATTAATTAAAGTAGGAACGAGAGGCTACGGCTTGTCGGTAGGAAATATATATCCCTTGGATGAAAAATAGCGTCGGACCGAATCGGTCGGTCGCTCGCGGTCTCACTTCCGATGCTTGTCGCGGATATCGGAAACGTTGAGCCTCTTCGGTGCCGCGGCACAGAAAGATGACAGCGCTGAACTTAGTGGGTAATTGTGCGGTTAGGACCCTTCTTGCGGTGTAATGAAGGAGTCGTCAACGAGGCCTATCTACACTCAATTAGCGTGATTACACGTTCCCTCCTTTCATCGTCCGGAATATCCCGCTGCGACACCACCGCGCGAAAGGCTGGGGTGTAATTGCGTGACACGCGGTGCCAAAGCACGAACCGTTTCCGAGATTGAGCGTTATAAAGCGTCGTAAAGGCATCTCTATTAGTGGCCGATTATTTTCACGATCATTTTTCATCAACAAAGTATTTTCGACAGCCTAGAGAATCTCAATCTCTTTGTTATCATTCGTTTAAGATATCGCATCTCGTGACCGTGCAATAGGAGAGGTATTGAATTGTTATTAATTTTACTCATCTAGTTTGATTATGCGTAATCAAATTAATAATTGCGAGCATAATTAGTAAAGCAACTATTTTATATTATTTTTTCCTATAAATTATATTATTATTTAAAATATAGTATCTCTTTTTAAAAGAAGCAAGATTTCATCGGAGAGAATACAAATTAATTGGGAGAGAAATTGGTAAAATTTTAGCATAATTTTAATTCGAGAGATTTGAGTTATAATTTTCTCCTTTTCGATATAAATTTGATATAAACTGGGAAAAAGATCATGGCAAAATCCTTCTCCAGTCTTGCCTGCCCTCCTACAGCAGTAAGTTGTACTAGTAACTTGCTTGCTCTCTCCTTTGTCGGTACAACAGATTTCATTTATATGACATGACAGATGAACAGATGGTGTATTGGAGAGAAACCATATTGAAACGAAATATACGTCTTTTAAACGATTATAGATTGGACAAAGAGAAAGAGAGAGAGTGGACTTATTTTTAAATATTATAGAATTTTTAAATATTAGCATCATTTATTATATCGTAAGAATCTTATTATATCTAACAATTTTGCATTATTTATAGACAGAGAATGGGTAGATAAACAGTAAGTTTATACGTGTATTTATATTACAAGTATTTTTCCACATTTGATGATTAATTTTTCGTAAAAGGTTAAAATAAGAAAAGGAATTAAAAACATTAACTTTTTATGATACATCAATTTATTCATGTATATTTCTTATATCTATAATTTTAACATGCACATTTTAAAGGACAATTTTGATCATTCAACAAATTTTATTCTTTATTTCATATAGAGGAGTAGTAGGAGCGTATGAGCAAAGAGAAGGGGGAAGAAAGAAATATCATAATACGTATCCCTTATATCGCGCCTGAAACGTCTGATTAAGACTCGCGTAAATCCCATTAGGGTCTAATACCTAACGCGTAATATGTGCTATATTTATTTGGGGTCCTCGGTATTAGAGGTCGATGTCTTGATGATATAGCGAGACACATGGTAAGCAATTTGTAGATGACATATCCTATCATGTACGTACAATATGTTCTATATACGATTCGCGCGACATAATAATGATAATTATTAATATATGTGAACTCATGTTGTACAAATGTGAGTAAAATGAATTAATTTATTTACATAATATAAAGAGGATAGCCTTCTCTCTCATTTACACGTAGAAAAAATTTGTTTACGCGGGTTGCCATCTGTCAGGTGCACAGAGTCGCAGCGTGAAAGCGAAAAATGACAGGTATTTTGCTGGACAAAATTCAAAGATTTAAACTACAATTTAATACAATGGCGACAATTGTTGTAATAATTGTAAAGCGTACTGCTAGATTGGAAAATATTGGCTTTTAATTGCATAATATATTATACACATATATTTGTGAACAATAGCGAATGAAATAACGGCCAATGTATAGAGGTATGCGTCATTTATAGAAGCTCCTCATAAATATTCGCTACTTTACAGCAAGGAGACTGTGGTGGAGAGAAACGCCCGAGAGTAAGGATATCGCTCGGAAAATATGAAATGGCCCTTTAAGACTGTTACTGCCAGGATCAGAATATTCGGGAGCAGATGGGGAGTTGTTCGCCCGACTCTCTTATAACGCGTAACATCGGTCGAGGAGTTTAAAAAGCTATTTCACGGGGGCGGCAGGGTGCATCTGTTTTGAAAATCTCGCGATTTTAAGAGACACCAGGGGGAAGAGGACTAGGGACGGGGTAGACAGACGCACGACTTGTCAGACGTTTTAAGGGCTCGCGCATCCCCCCGCAGTGTCGCACCCTAAAAATCATTGGATATGCCAAGAGTCCTCGTTACACCGCAAAGATACCTCGCGGAATCGACTGTCAACGCCAACTGTCGTAGGATTGGCCACAGTTTATTTTTTTGCAGTCATGCATATATTGTCAACCCGATACAGCAGGAATGTTATTACTCGTAAATTGCTTGTAAATTTCCAAGTTAGGACACAAGTTTTTTCCCAACTTTTCTAATAAAATTATTTTTAAAAAAATTTTTGGTGAAATGCATTTAATGCTAATACGCGAATAAAGATGGCTCGACTATTTCGCGTTGACAGGATGCATTCGCATTTCAGTTTGGATGTCTAGTACGACAAGCATTTAAAGAAAATGCAGAAAAAATGAATAATTTTCGAAACATTTTTTTATTGATATCAATAGAAACCGGAGTGACTGGCTAGTGCAGAGGAAACAGAAATATATTAAATTGAATACGGGAGAGAGAGATGCGCTTATGAAGCCCATAAGGGAGACCTAATGCTTATACGGATTCAGATTAGGTTGAAGAATTATGAAGCGAGTTAAATCAGCCGCGAGATTAGATCGGTAGGTACTGTTATCTACCTCGCTCCCTCCAGTTATTTGCTACATTAAGATAAGAATTCTCTGGCTAACATCGAATTTGCGCTGACTTATAAGCGCAGTCGAAGGACAAAATCGCGCGCGGATCCTACATATTATTACAGATAATGCTAAACAAGAGTATATACTCTCTCTGCTGCACAAGAAATGCATATTCTGTCTGACGTTATTTTCCACGAGATATGCCGGACGCGTTTTTCCGAAACGCACTCGAAAATACGAGACACGCATCTGGAAGGGACGGAGCGCTCGATCGATGAAAAGTGGACGGCATTACGGTGCATTTTATCGAAGGAAGGAAGGGTCAGCTGACCGGGTCCGAGCGTCCGAGCGTAAAGGTATTCGAAGCTCAACAGCCAGCTCCGAAACGTACCGAGGGAGGAAAATCCTCCAAGGGGTGCTCCGGTACGACACACCGGGCGCGGAAGAAAAGACCCTTCCGGCCTTTCCGAGATCGCAGGGTGCGACACCTCATTTCCTTATCTTTAACAGGCCGTTACTTCTCCGTGCTTCGTTTCTCGACGCTCTTTTATCTGTATACCCGCGGGAGAATCCTCTCCCCTCTCAATCGACGTGTACCCCGCGCCTTCCTCGGAATGGGACTAATTAGCGAAATTGCGTTTCGATCGCGGTACAAAGTCCGAATGTAATGCGTGTTTACTCCGCCGTAAAGGATTGCCACGATGTCGTATCTCGTATTGTGCGGTAAAGCAATAAACATTTATCCTGATTTTCTCTTGAAAAATAAGGCTAGAAAATCATCGATGCATCCATGCGTTGCATCGTGAATATAATAAAAAACGATGGATGATCGAACGAGAGAATTGCGAATATACGTGGCGTGTATCGATAAGATACGGTACTGGAAAGCAAAAATCATCAGTCAGGTCGAAGATCTCCGGTCGAGGGTGAGGTGTCCGTCTGGTGTTCGCCCGCCGGCCAATAACACCCCATTCACCCTTACCGAGTCACACACCCCGGAATCCAAAGTCGTCGCACCCTGTGAAAAATGATCTTCCTTAAATTGCTCGCTTACATGATAAATATACTACTCTCGGCGTACATATTGCCTCGCGTGTAGAAACCGTGTCGCATCGACGTGACTGTTTGTATCATATACATTTAAAGTTTACATTTTATATTAATTTTACATTACCTTTATAACAATCGATATAGAAAAATGTAATAAAATTTATTTTACAAATTACACCAAATTCAACGCAGATTTCTGTTTACAATGTTGAGGTGCAGATTAATGTATTCGAGTATTCTGACGGGCATTTCGGAAGAAAACTTTTTTTCAAAACCGTTTCCTATTTCGACTTTTGTCGCGAATCACGGATCGTCAAAGTTCAAACAATACGAGCAATCAGCTGAGAGCATTGGATTTTTTTTGCATAATTAATACACGCGTGTGCATTATATTTCAGAGTGCTTATTGTTATTCCGGCATCACGCACATATACATATACGTATCCGTAACAGGGTGACACAGAGTACCGTTACGACACCCCCGATACTGTTGCCTCGAGAAGAATCTGATCTCTGTTCCGATCTCGGACGCCTAAACAGAGTTGTAAGGAACTTGTGGGAGTCGCAGGTATAGAGATATAATAATATATTACCGGACGCGTTGCTCTCGCGCCGTTACTCTGTTCCGAAACGGGTGCCTGCGCGCTCGTAAAAATGAGGAGATGGCAGCGCAGAGATGAAGGAAAAGAAAGAAAAAAAGGAAAGCTTCGATGCTGTAACGGATTCCTCTATCGTCGCATCGCCTCGGCTAAGCTATTTTACGACACTGTCCCGGCGCGTGGATCAGATGAAACGTCGGTTGCACACGCCACAGAAGCGGCGTAACGTAACGAAACGTCAGTAACGTATATATCTCCGCATCATCTCACACCGGCCGGGGAGGACGCGCAGTAACGCTCTCTGAATTTCCGTAACATTTCAGATTTTCTATATTATTCCGATTCACATTTCAGCGATTTCCCAACGAGATACAAGCCCGGCCTGATAAAAGCGAAGATACTCCGCCGCGCGCGGTAGCAATAATTTTAATATATAGCAGAGTTGGTGGCCGCAAAGTACAAAGCACCACCGTGCGGTTTGCGGCTGGACGGTCCGATGCGCGACGTAACAAGGAAATGGTGCAATTTTCAACTACATACCAACAAGTCTAATGTGTATTATGCGCGTATACTCGATGTATACACAGATATATGTATATGTGAGCGAGCGAAGAACGGATCGCGATGCGAGACCATGTATATGCCATTGTGTCCGGTAATTCTCGATATCCTGCCGGGGAAACCCGCTCGAAGGGGGAAAGGGGAGAAGAAGCGACAGAAGGGGGAAGGAGGGAATCGTGGATCGATCGTCGCGGGGACCGGGGATCGTAGATCGATCGGCCGGGCATACCAATCATTGCCATAATACGCGCGCGCATCGATGACACCTTCGCTATCCATTCCACCACTTATCTTCTCTCGGCCATTCCTTCTGCCTCCACGGCACGATGATTTCCTTAACTCGTACGAGACGAATCGCGCGCGCAACGATAAGGTCGACGGAGCACTTAGGGATCATCATCGGGATCGTACGAGTAACGAGACCGCGGACGGAAGTCGTACACGCGTCTGCATAAGGGCTCGTTTCGCGGAATATTGCGACGTATGCGAAATCCTTTTCGAGAGATATTAAGTTGAATTGGAAAGATTTCGATTCTCGAGATCGAATTCTCTTCCTCTCTTTCGCGCACATATCCACGATTGGACTTTCGTGTATATCTTGCCGTCCGGCACTTGAGGCTTCTTTGCGGAAGAATATGGAAAATTGATTCTGTATCTTCTCCCTTCCCTCTTACCATCTTGCTCCGACGCTGCATTAGTTATGACTCGGGTGCACCCTCGCGAAAATAATAATTTAATAATTATCTCCACCGTGCCGCCTGTCGAGCTTGTCCATTTATTTTCCGCATAAGAGATACAGACGTAAAATGTTGGCGACAGCGCTTGATAAATCATGTACGTGTAGACGATTAAATTGCGGCGATACCTTTCGAGAAGCGAGGCGAATGGCGTGAAAAAAAAATACCGTAATAAAAACGATAAAGTTAGGGAAAAGAATTAGCGGTAGGAGAGCAGTAGGAGAGCCGCCGAAGAGAGAATACGAGGTCCCTTTTACTCGTGTACTCGATGAGAAGCGGCTAAAGAGGGTGGCACGACGTTCGTTAACGCATTTCCAGCAGTCTGGCACCGATTGGTGTGGGTGCGGTCGTATACTCCCTGTCTCTTCGTTCCCATTTCAATCTCCAATACCATTCATGCGTTTTGATGTAACCACCTCGACGGTGACGACGTGGACGACGTGGCTGCGCGCGCACGCTCACGCACGCATCGCGTACAAGCTCATAAACAAAACGACCGCGTTTTATTGGAATGTCAAAGCGGAATATTGGTATTCTTCGCGAGGACTCCCCAAAATATGTACGTCCGCGAGTCGCATGCTAATGACCGATGCGGGAGCTCGGTGCGAGAGGCGAGTATCGGCCTCTCCTCTCTCGCATCCGGTTGTCAGCGCGAGTCGTTAGATGACTGGCGCCACGGCGGTTGATAGCCGCTTGGAAACTCACCTTTCCATTTCTAACTTTAGCTCTCTCGAGCCCGGGGAGCGACGTCTCTCCCCTTTTGTCCCGCATGGAAATCGCGAATGGCCAAGAAATTGCTCCTCCGACCTAAATAACCGTCCGTTACGAATTCAGCTGTCTTTGATTCGCCCGTACATATGTGTAAATATTAATCTCTTTCATTCTCATTGTTATTTTATTTCTTCTTAATAATCGCATGTAAAATGCTTATTAATTTTTCATTACCGTTTTTTACTTCGAGACAGGGGATAAATTCGCGCCGAGCGATTAAAATCATTTCTGCAACTTTTGTACGCACACGGCAGCATAATGTAATTTTATCACGCGATCTTATCTGCATCGACAAGAGTATAAAATGATACAAATTGATCGATACGATTGATTTAATAGACGGACGCGTCGAACGACTATCCAATAATCGTCTAAATCATCGCGTGCAATTTCCCTCGTCTTGGGGGAATTTTTCCGAAGAGCAGTTTTATCGTAAATATCGACACCCCTGGTTGAACACTCCCTGACGAAACCTACCATGTTGTTACACGTCGATCGCGCGATGCGATCAATACGGAAAATCGCGATAGACATACATGTACGCGATAAAGACGAGAAATATATATTTGCTTTTGAATTTTTTTTTAATGCGATCGATGTATAATAGCCAAAGTAGTGTTTGTCGCGCTGAAAAATACAAGCGGCTTTGTAACACCATTTATGTAATATATTACGACGCGATAACCATCGCGCAACGCGATAACGATCTTGGGTTACGATCCTGTCACCGTTTCCGTTGTATCCAATCTTGGGCGGCGACAATTCGCGATAACGATCTCCGTGTTTCACTCGCACAGGTGGAGGATCTCGGAAAATAGTCTTCGCGAGAGGTTTGTCTTAAGCGCGACTATTTACACGCAGCCATTATAACGGGTCGTTAACGGATCGTTTCACGAAATAAGTTATCAGAGCGATACGCGTTGGATAAGTACGAGGGATATAAATCACGGATATGCGAAAACAAACCGTCTTCGAGGTTTGATTAAGATATTAGAGGGTGTGCGGAGAGAGAGAGAGAGAGAGAGAGAGAGAGAGAGAGAGAGAGAGAGAGAGACGCCCTCTCTCCCCCTCTTAATTCGAATCGGTATGTATAGCGACGACGATATCTAACGTAATTGTCGTAACCCGATCCCGTATGGTAATTCGTAGGCGAGCGGGTTAGCGTTGAACGAGAGAATGTTTAACCTGCTCTCGCCGGAGATGCGCGTATTGTTATTTTAATAGGCATTATTTGATTTTAAAGTTCAGTGAATGCCAGTGTGTTCTTGAAGGGGGATGTGATTGCCTCGCTCGCCGATATAGGGTCCCGAACCCTGTTATTTCCTTCCCCCGATCCCCATTTTCTCTACCGCTAGTCCGCGCTTGCCCCGCTTGTCAATCTACGACACGGCACGCTTGAAAGTCCAAAAATTGCTGCGTTCTCTCTCGCTGCGTGCGCAAGAATGCAGGAGGCGGAAACATGATTATTTTCCTCGCTCGAGACCGATCGAAAGCTTTCCGTGTCATTCGTCGTCGCAAAAAAAGACGGTGAAACTAAAAAAACGCATCTCGCGATAGTAAATGTTGATAAATAAATTTTCGGCAGACCTTTTTCGATGTAAACTTTTAAGAAATATCTCGCTTATACTATTTGTGCAAAAAATCGCACTCTCGCGAAAGAATCGCTGGATCGATGTACGGCGTGTTCGCTCCTTCCTCTAAATTAACGACGGACTAGGAAAGGTCTGTAGGATCGCGGCCCCGGTTGATTTGCTACAAGGGGAATGAAATAGGCGGAAGCGAAGGGTGATCGGGCTACTAAACTCGCGTCCAGTAAATAGAATCTAATCAACTCCAGTTGCGGCCGGTCGGTCAGATTTTCCGTGAAAATGCAGCCTTTGACGAATTCCATTTCATTTGACGATTCCTCAGACATTGGGTGCGCGAAATAATTTCGGGTAGCGCTAGAAAAGCGCTCACATTAGCGTCGGCGAAATGCGCGTAGTAGCTGACAGAATCGTAAGCTGACAGAGTCGTGTCAAAAAAAGAGGAGAAAAAAAGGTAATATCCCGACAAGAATGTGCACGCAGCTCGCGTCGTGGAAGGAGCGGCGGCGAACGAGGAGATTACTCCGGCCTGCGAGCGAAGATGGCGAGGCATAATTAAGTAGCGCGACAGGGAGGGTGCCAGGGTGGCGTAACTACGAGCGCTTTTTTTCGAAGGTCCTGGGGCGAAGAGAGGAGTAGTTTTTTTCCTTTAATGTTAAAAAAATTACGCTAATATGTGCGTGCCGGGCCGGCGAAAGCAATTTGTTTCGCTAATCTTTCTCTCTCTCTCTTTCTCTCGACGACAGACGTAATTGAAACCCCGACGCAATTATGAGTCGCGGAACAAGGGGATGGTCTTTATACACGCTAATGTCTCGCCTCTCTTATTTCAATATGTTCGATACGTGGCGTAATTTTGATAAACGATCGGAGCGTGAAAAATTTTTGCTTTGTTATCTTGTCGTTTGAAAATTGACGTGGACAAAATATCGCAAATTGCGTTAATATTGAAGATTATTATGAATTGTACGGAATCCATATTTCTGTCAAAGATCTTTCGGGTATATGTAAAGAGAGAATTTATGAAAGAAGAAACAGAACGATATTCTCATTAAGCGAAAACCTATGGTGAAATGAGCTCAGCCATTACGAGGCGACGGAAGCGGCGCGGTCGGAAGAGCCGTCACGAAATATTTCACGAGGACTTATCTCGCGGGAGACAGAGAGCGAAACTGTCCTCGCTATCAGTGAACTTTTTAACTCTATTTATTTCGCGCCGCGGTGCGAAGATTCATTCGGTTGTTATTATTTATTACCACCGTGTCGCGCGCGCGAGCTTTTCCAAGAGGGTTGGCGAGCAATAATCGCCAACAATAAACGCGAATCGCACTTGATTATTATGATTGTCCGACTCCTTTCTGTAGCACCCTCAAATAACTTCGTTTCTCGTTAGTAGCCAGGCTCCCCTTATGCCGTGTGGAAAGCGGAGGGAGAATTTGGCACGAGAGGCGAAGACGCGCGCGAGAGAGGAGGCGGACAGAGGGTGGGTCGGGGAAAGACGGGAGGGATGACAGCGGCGGGAGAAAGGAAGAGAAAGACGGAGAAAGAACGATGCGTTTCCGCTTGTGAGTCGCCGAAGGTCGGAGGGTTGAATGACAGCGGTGCAATTTGAAAAATTACAGGAGCCGCATACGCTTATGTACGTTAACCCTCGTACCCCATGGATATCTCGTGCCCCGTGGGCAAATATGCTTGCCTTTTCGCGATGCCGAGACGTTTCTGCTCGATATCTCTCTCTCTCCTCCATTCGAAATCGACATCGATCGAGAGAAGAAGGGAATCTTTTTTCAAGCTTTTAATTTTTGTATCTTTACACCTTCTTGTGTCTCCAATGATATAATTGGAATTTATCCCACTTGTCGATGTATCCCAAAACGATATCGCTTTACGTCGCGATATTATCCTTCCGATCTACGAGTAATCGGTATCCACAACTAACAATAAGTAGCATAACACGCGTAACTAGTTGCAAGGGGTACGTGCAGTCGGCAAGCGGCGCTCCTCGCTCTTGGAAGGCCTCGATCGTAATCTTTCTGTCGCAGATATACGTGCGTTCGGGTACGTGTTTGTCGGAAATTGTCGATTACGACACGGAGAGAGGCGCCGGACCAGTTTATTACGGACACGTGGGAGGACTTGGCGCGCACGTAACACCGTAGGTAATACGTGTACCCGAAGCAGTGGCAGTGTTCGGCGGTAACGCCATAAGATAGGGTCTCATTATTGTCGGTACAGCGTTCCTAAATTGCCGCCCCGAGCCGAGAGCGGTAGACTAACCCGGGAGTGGAAGAGCCTGGGTTTTCGTACGACTAACTAACGGTGGACCAATTAACTTTCAATTAGAGAATGGAGATAGCTCTTATCGCGTCCGCGGTTAGCGAGGGCCGGGGTGGCTTTTATGGGGCCCTTCTTTACCCGACGGCCGACGTTTATGTCCGCACTGATACATTGTCCCGGAAAAGGGTTAGATACGGATCGTTATATACGTATAGAGGCGATATTATCCGATTGAAGAAGCAGGCGATTAACCAGCGAGTTAATGCGACGGAGAGAGCTATGTAGCTCTCCACCTGTACCTGGAGTTTGCGCGATCCGATAACGATTGCGCGAACGTGATCGTTGGCTGTGATATATTTAGAAAACCAACTAGCCATAGTTTGACGTAATCCGAGGGAATCGCTTCCTCGTTCGATATATACGCACCTTCGTGATACGTCTATTGTTTTTCCGCGGAATATTAATTAATCGAGTGTCAATCGAAACAAATTAGACGAAATTAAAAAATATTGTGTTTAATTTCGCGTTTAGGGAAAAAGGTAACATGACGCGTGTATATATATGTAAAAATAATTTGCAATAAATATATTAGTCATCGAAAAGACGCACAACCAGTAGCACGGGACATCCATATGTATGATTATGAGAACGGAGTTATCACCGCGAGGCGCTCTCTCGGTAGAAACGAGCCCGCAGCCAAGTTCATATTTGTGCATTACGCTCACGTGCAACGATACAATAAGGAATCCTTCGTATCGGGGATGCATGCTAAGTATACACGCAGCGCGCGAGCTCGTCGCGTATCTAGCAATGCCGATGCGTCGTTTCCCGTGCTAGGCTTCGATCGTCTTGTAGCAGGCTAGATTCTCGTCGCCCGACTCTAGAAATGCGAACAACCGCCTACATTTTTACCGCATATAAACGATCTCCGTTACAAAAAAATGCGCAAAAAATGTACTCCTCAAAGCTCCTTCTCTGCGTGTCTCTCGTATACGTAATTAGAGTCGCTTTAATCCTAGAACGTTAAAGAGGGAGGTGAAAAGCTCTCCGGAGATGACTTGAAAGTTTCACCATTTTTTACGTTAATTTTGTAGTTTTACCATTAAAATCATGTGTAAAAAATTATTACAAAAGATATACCATTATCTCATTTAGTATGTCAAGTATTTTCCTGCTAGCCGGTTATTTCGATTATTCGATTTAAAACGCGTATTTATTTTTCTTTTTTATAATTAAATAATCGTGAATATTGAAAAACCGCATAAAATACTATCCAAGTGAAATTAAATTGAATTTTTGATTAACTGATTCTACTTATCATCTCACACAATAAATGTGATTATAAAATCCAATGATATATTAAAATTTATATATATATAAATCTCTTCAAAATCACAGGGGATGTTTCATAATGCTCATTAATTACAAAGTGCTTTCTTTTAATGAAAAATATATAATATAGAATATAAAATGCAATTATATATCAGTTATTTCAAAGATCAAAATATTCGAATTTTAATATCTGGATATTCGAATATTATTCAAAGTAACTTGGTAATATAATTCCGAATTTAAGTAACAAATAAATAACCAAACGTAGTTGGGTATAAAGACGGAAAATTTATTTGATAGGATGCTAAGACTAATTCCTAGGCATGGAATAGCTTGTAGACCTGATTCGCGTTAAGATTACACGTATATGGGAGACCGTATCTGCGATCAATAGATGCATCGAACTACAGAGATTGTTCTTGGAGTTTGTTCGCGTAATTAACTGCTCGGGTACACCCTCTCTATCATTAATATTAGCGTTCTCTCGTAAGTTAATTTAATCTCAAATCTCTTTGAAAATTTCGACGGCGTGTTAATCGCTCGAAATTTTTTTCGTTGCAAGAATTAAATTTTAAAAAATGTGGAAAAATAAAAGATTGTTTTTAAATAATCGACGATATTTTTAATTTCGTCTGTGAGTTTTGTACAATTACAAGATAAATATTAAGTATTTCTTTGTAGTAAACAGGCTACGCAGAATCACATGTACCTAACAAATTGATACATCGATCAGAAACTGAAAATTCTTGGCTTCCATAAGCACGAAAGGCTTGTTCGACATTCTCGATAATACCGACATCATGGCGAATAATATTGGCCGCACGCACACTTAGTTTATACATAAGTTTTTAGTCCCTTCAAGGATATCAACACATATGTGTACATTATGTGTATAAAATCCTTTGATGAATAGTAAATTTTAACGCACAATGAGTGCATTTTTCGGAAATTTCAAACATTCTTCAATTTTTTAATTTTATTTAATATTGAACTATAAATATATTTTCAAGAAAAAATTGAAGAGATAGATGAAATAATTCTTTCCGACTTAAATTTATCTCTGAAGAGATTAAAGTTATTTTTATCCATACATATACACACACACATTTAAGAAATAATGTATCACTGCGAACATACCTGTTATTAACGACGTAAATATAATACTATGTATATATTAGCAATCATGGTCTCGACGGGGGGGAAAAGTACAGAAATGAAAATCGCACGAGGAATCTTGTCGGAGCATACTCGATGAAGAGGAACGAGGTTGCATCGCGTCGCATAGCACGAAAGAGAGGGAGAAAGAGAGAGAACAACGTCGGCTCTCGGAGCGAAGTGAAACACCACGATCGCGACGACGACGACAAAGTCAAAGATGACGACGACGAAACCGAAGACGACGACGACGAAACCAAAGATGACGACGACGACGACGACGACGACGACGACAACGACAACGAGGACGACGAAGACGAAGACGACGACGACGACGACGTCGACGAAATAAGACAGGATGGTGGGCGGATGCGCGTCTCCCCAGGAAGTCAGTATCCAGCAGTATCGTTCGTCGGGCAGGGCGTTTCATGGGCGGGATAACTCCGCCCGTTATTCGGCGCACGCTCCCGTTATTCACGTACTCTCCCAACTCTCCTTCGTTCCTCCGCGTCCTCTCTGTGCGCCGGCGACGTCTCGTGGACGGTACAGTCCCATCTAGTCGCTCGCACGGTCACGAACGGCCCGGGACGGTCGTTGGTTCGAAGCTCGTCGCGCTTCCGTCACCCTCTCGATCACGCACCCACACCCCCTCCGGGATTTGACTGACGCGTCGCGGGCGATTCGAAGCAACGCCGACGGCGATGACGAGAATGGTCGTTTCGGTTTCCGTACACGGGTGCCGATTCGAGTGCCGGTTTGTGTATCGCGTGGCACGCGGGTGAAGAGTGCGCGCCGATTGATAGACTTTTGTCTTTTGATAAGTGCCAATATAAGTGACACTGAGTCTGAAGAAAATGTTGCCGTATCAGGTGGCCATGGATTACGGGGGCTTTCAACGTCAAAGCCCGGTCGGGGTCGGTGTCGGTGTCGGTGTCGGCGGACCCCATCAGGGGGCCGCTGGGGCGCTCAACATCAACCCCGCGTTCACGCACTCCTGGTTCGTACCGGCGGACCTCTGTGTCCCGTACAAACAGAGTCAGGGTCCTCTCCTCGAGCCAGGGCATGTTGTTTCTCTTATACTTATTTCTCTAATTACGTACGCTTATATATTTATCGTTAACGACGTCGCTGCATCTTGGACGGCGATCGACCCGGCGATCCAGCGCGACAATTCTCGTCTCGAGATTAAACCATCATGTATGGATCTATCGATCGATCATTAGATTCCTATAAATCTCTTTTATTTTCTTACGTAATTACGAAAGGTAATCTTATTGTTCAAATTGTGGTTGTAATCCTCAAAAATGACACACCTGGATCTCCAAAAATAAATTTCGACCTGCTCGAAAGGTAAAATTGATATACATTGAGATCACATTGATCTTTCTTTGATTCTAAACCTTTCTTAAAGAACGAGTAAAAATAGAGCTACGTCTCGAGATGAGAGACGAAATCGATCGTGCAAATATCTAGCAACGATCCAGGTGTATTTGAAAGATAATTTGAAGAAACACTTTACATGGCGGGATTTAATTTTACAACCTACCCCCCGAGAACGCGCGCGAGAACGTTTAAGAGATACTCTTAATCCCAGTGCGTCATTTATTATTTATGCCTCTCTTGACGTAATCATGTCCCGTTCGACAAATTACGTAGGTACGAGGAGCGGTTGACATCGAGAATTTCCGCGGCCCTTCGAAATCGGATGGAAGGGCCGGCCGTAGTACAGGGTACGGTCCCAAGAGAGCTCTGTCACAGTGAGTGGATAATGGGAATGGTGATGGGTGGCGGTAGGTAGGTAGGTATAAGGCGCGAGGGTGGTAAACCAATGGGGGTAGACGAGTACGTCACGCCGCGGCCGTAAACCCGATGCGATATCGGAGGAACGCTGATGCTGACGGGGCAACCGGGGGAGCCGTCAAATGTTACCTTTGGCTTGTCGCCCTTATCTCCTTTCCAATATACCTCTATTTTGATTTTCCGACATCGTACCGGTAACGAACCAATCGCGCTGATGCGACTCGACTTGGTCCTTTGGTCCTTAATCGTGCACGTTGCATCCTTGCGAAAAAATTTTCTCTCCTCGCGTATTTTTTATCACTTTTTTATATTTGATAAAATTATTTGCGAAAAAATTTTCTCTCCTCGCGTATTTTTTATCATTTTTTTTATATTTGATGAAATTATTTTTATTATTTTTTTATATTTGATAAAATTATTTTATTATTTTTATTTTTGGCTAGAATTTTTGTAATTTATTGCACGTTTAATTAATCAATGGGACACGCGAAATTTCATAATTTTCTTCAACAAGAGTTCCGTGCGATAATAAAATTTCGTAAACAATTTTGCTTTACTCAACAATGTGATATCGCGAACGATTAATTATTCAGATTGAAAAATATAATAGTGAGAACGTCAAAAAATCATAATTAACTTTGACCCGGAGATCAGTGACCGCGGATTCGTATCTGACTTTGGCGACGAGACCGTGTCGCGCCATGGGCTCACGTTCCCGGAAGTTAAGACACCAAGCGCATCCGGATGCGAGCCACGGACGTGAGGCCTTTCGAAACCCCTTGCTTTCTCTGTTAGCTGACTACTTAACTTTTCAGTGGATGTCCATGCCTCTGCCAATTCGATCCTCTTATGATATCATACATGTTATATTATTTTTATAGATTGAACTTCTTTTTTTGTACGTAGCATTTTTTTGCATAATTTTATTACACAATGAATTAATTATTATATAATTATTACATAATATTATTAAATGTCTTTAAAAAAATTTATGGTATTATTGGCATATATAGTTTTTCTATATACATTTTTTATTCTCGTTGGCATTATTTTTCTAAATTCGCATATTATTTTTAATTTTCTTCAATCATGTGATGAAATAAATTGATTCTTTTTCCTTGTAACTTTTTATAATTTTATATTAGTGATTGTTTAAGTATCGTATTATTAGATTGACGAAATTATTGCTTAAAGAATATAATAATATTATTAATACATAGATATTATTTCTATTTATACATAATTAATTCATCTATATATTTTATCTCCATCGATAACATTTAAAATATTCGTAAAAAACGCGTTATAATATTCTTTCCAATCTCTCCGAGTCTTTCAATTGTAATGATAATTAGAAAGTGATCTCTTCGGTGAATCTTACCTGGATATTAATATAATAGAAAGGTGCAGTGCAAACATGAAGAGCCAAACCGCACAATTCGCGCTGTGAACCCAGACTTGATATTGGGGAGAGTTCGCGTCCAAAATGTTAAGGAAAGAAGAAACAGCTCTTACAAGTGCATTTACCGAAAGTTCTCAGGCTCGACCTCCGCTCCTCCGCATCGGGAAGCTCATCACGTAGACTTTAAGCCCTCCCTTATCTGCGCGTCATCAGGAGCCAACTTCCCTCCGTCTCTCTATCTACCCGCTGTCTCCGTCCCTCTCGTTCCCTCAATTTCTGTCTCCTTCTCTTTCCCTCCCTTCCTCTCCCCCTCGTCCTTTCGTTGTCGCGCACATCGCGACTCTTTTCATTTTTTACCCTCTCTTTCTTTTCCCTCCCTCCTCGTGGTTTTATTGTAGATGTGTATGCAAGCATGTATGCATGCGTCGTGATTTACGTCCGCGGATGTAGCGGGATGCTTTATAGTGCTCCCGGCGTTATTCTTTTTTTTTGTTTTTTTTGTTTCATCCGCTTTCATTCAGATCCCGCCCTGTTCTGTGGAAAGCACTTCACTTGTATCTCACGTTGTCTATCGTATGTCGATGAATATTAGAATACGAAGGATACACACGGAGTAACTTATATAAAAATGTTGTAATATTAAATTAATCTCGCTCAATAAAATGATATTTATATCGAAAGACTCGCGCGCAAAATTCGAAAATTGCGGTACAAACTGTAAATATTGTTTAAACGCAATTGTTTCTTTTTTTCATTTTATTGCATTCAAACGGCAAAGTGTCCTCTCTAAACCTTGTATTCGTAATTGCGCAACACGCTGCGAATTTACACACGCGACATTATCTCCTTCGCACTCGCTTATAAAACTCGGCATGATTCAAGCGTTGCATCATGAATGAAATCGCGGACTATGGTCCACTAGAAGCGAGGGATGTATCGTGAATAATTCATGACATCGAATAAAAACATAAGCGGCGAAAGACAAGCGATAGCAATACTTTTTCAGCAGCTTTTGCGAAATCGCGCCGATTCTATCGTCATCGGCGCGATTTCTTCGAAACTGGCTATATATCGGGTGAATTTGAAAGGTTGCGAAATAAAGCGTTCGCTATCGCTGGTGAAAGAGTCCTCCGCTTACCTTGTCCAAGAAGTTTACGAGACGCCGGTCTCGAAATCTAATCGCCGCGCGCGATTCGCGTAAAACTTATTCCTCGCTCCTCGTTATCGGACGGTCAGCGGAAATGACATTTTTCGTCGAAACGCTACAAAAGCCCGGGCATCCGATAGCCACCCTCGGCAGGGCCGCGAAAGAAAATTATGTCGAAACTGGAGCCGTAACATTAGGAGCATTGTATTGTTGCGCGAGGCTACGGCTCTCCGGGGAGTAGGTTGGAAGGTCCTTTTCCGACTCACGTTCTCTCCTCCTCGCGCGCGCATACACGGAGACGCAAGACACACAGACGCGGAAATACAGACGGAACGGGACGTACCCTCAGGTGGTGCTTGGGACCGGCAAATGAATCGTTTAATTGAATTAGTCGATGAGCCCGCGTTACGACGCGCATTATAATTTCTACGGTTGCCAATACCGTCCTCGCTTCCCTTGTCGCTCTTGTCGAGAAATCATATTCGGAGACACCGTCGTTACCGGGGAACTTTGCCGGGTATACGGGATTACGTATCGCGCAATTTTTTTATAACGATAAAGATGAAAATTTTATGCCGAGTGACACAATCTTGGTAGCCAATAAATATTCAATCTTGTGAAAAAACTAACTAGTTTTTCTTATTTTGTTTCATTTTCTTTTCTTATTTTGTTTTATATATTTTTTTTTATTTTGTTTTATTAACTGCATAGTAAAAATATAGTAAATTAATATATTATAGACATTTTTTAAGGTAACTTGCTCGGAATTTTCAGGACATTTTTTACAAGATTTGAGAAGACGTGTAATATTAAAGAGATATATTATAAAAAAGAAATAATTTGAGAAATCTGGCGCGTATGTATCGAGTTCGCGAGAGTTTTCCATAGTCACGAATTCCATCGACATAGGGAAACGATGTTATCCGCACGGTAATCTGGCCGATTATTACGCGCAGCTGCCATTTCTCTCGTATCTCTGGAGCAGTGGCGACTCGACGATTCGAATCCGCGAAAAAGGAAGAAACGGAGGGTCGCGGATATCCGAGGGGGCGAGAGCTCGTCATAGCTCTCTGCTGAATTATTGATGGGCAGCACTTTGAGAGAAGGCGAAAGGACGCTACGTTAGCGGCGCGCCTTTCTCGAGGATCGCCAAGGATATACCGGCGATGGTTGCGTCGGAAGGGACCACTATCTCCGGTCCCACGGGACTTTCGGGACTCGCGAGCCCTCGCCGCCACCGCCGCCGCCGCCCAATTCCAACCAATTTGACCGAAAGTTGGGCGTAATTTTATTTTCACACGTCTGCAGACGCTTCACCACGCGAACCTGACCGAACGGACGAGGGCGGCCGTGCGCTTAGGTCTAGCTTTTCCAAGTTCCGTTCCTCTTGGGGGATAGATTCGGTCAAAGGAAACTGCCCCTTCGCTCCTTGTATTCTTTATCTTTGCCAATCATCGGAGAGACGGCTTTTAATCGTCTCGTCGATTTGGCTAGCGCTTTCGTGACGGACAGCGGTATTTTTGTATCAGAAATAATATTTTTTTCTCTCAAGTATATATTATATTAATATTGAGAGTGTGATGTGTGTTTCATATAGCCGAAACAAGTAATCGAGGTACCAAAAGTAGAAACAAACTCAAATGTAAACTCGAATACAATAGTCTATCATTCGTTGAGAAGGTGGCCAAGGGAAGAATCTGTCATTATCCCTTTGGGACGAAGACGAAAGTCTGCCTGTAAACGAAACTTTACTGAGGACAGAGGGATCGAGTGTCGCGGAATGTCTGTGAAATACCGAAACAAGATTCCGACACAGTGGCAGCTTATACTATCAAGGGGAGGGATGCTCTCTCTCCTCCCTTTTCTTCCGTTTTTACGACTTCCGATCCCTGTTCGCAGCCGAAAATGGTCACAATGGGTTACCATCGTGTTGGCATATCTCGCGCGAGGGAGAGACAAACTCGGGTAGATAGGTAGAGAAAGTATACCGGTGTTTTACAGTCGTTAAGCGCAATAGCGAACGAATAAAAATCCCATCGCGTTTCGAATCATTTCGGCTCCAGACCGCGACAGACGCTTCCGCCAAGCCCCCGGTCCCCATCGGAGAACGACGGAAGTTGGTTAATGGGCTAAACTCTTAACCCTGATGCCTTCCTGGGGACAGATTTCGCGCGCGCAGTTGCCCACATTTTTCGAACAAAAAGAGTTAATCGCCGTTCGAGATGGGAGAAGCAAAACGCATCTTGAATCTCGCATTCGCGAAACACGAATGACATTGAAAAAGGAAAAATGTTTTTATCGCAATCTAATAAAATCTTTACGTATATTCTGGGGAGAAGCGTTTATCGCGACTCACTCGCGCGGCGGATAAAAACGATTCGTACCAGAGGTTAATGACCAAGCGCTATCAAGAGGTGCGCATAAATTTCGTGCAAACGTATCCGCCGTTTCATTGGCCGGTGGTTTACAGTTTTAAATGTAAAACCGGTACCGAAGGGCCGGTCCACTGGGGCGTGGTTACGTTACGTCGATGTTCTCTCGCGGATACATTCGCCGGCTTGTCAGTAAACACGGGCTTCATAGCGCTTTTGAATAATGTATGCCGGTAGCACACCACGCACACACACACACACACACACACACACACACATACACACACTATCGCCACGCCTCTTCACCTTTATACCTATTTGCGCGACCGCATAATTTCAGCTTCGCCGCCGTATGTATCGCACGCTGCGCGCATTTGCGCGAAATAACTCCCACCCCCGATGTAACTTTGCCATTAAGAGAGACACGTCGCGATACGACACGTGCGCAAGGCTCCCTTAAAAGGAACGCGCCACACACAGGAAGCATGGAACGAATTTGCGGGCCGATCGCCGTCTTTCTCTCTATGACCAACTTATCACCCCGAATCCATAAGCGTCGGGATATTTATCGAACCGTTAACGCTTGAACCGATAATCCCGAGTCGAATAAAAACAGCCGAGCTCGTAACGCTCTCGTGCTCGCAATTCTAATCGAGGATCGAGTATATTCGTTTGTATTCGGAATTATTTCTCTGGGGATTACTCTGTATACTCTCAAGCAAACTGCCATCCACATGTATAATAACGTTTACTTGTAATCCGTCGAAGAAATGCATTGTTTCGCCGCTGTAACCGCTGTGCGTGTGTGTTTGAATTACAGCATCTTGGAGTTGCGCAAGGAGAAGAGCCGGGACGCGGCGAGGTCGCGACGGGGTAAAGAGAACTTTGAGTTCTACGAGCTCGCGAAAATGCTTCCTCTACCGGCGGCCATTACCTCCCAGCTGGATAAAGCCTCCATAATAAGACTAACGATCTCGTATCTCAAACTCCGCGATTTCTCCAGTCACGGCGATCCGCCGTGGTCCCGCGACGGTCCACCGCCCAGCAAATCTGTCAAAGGTAAGATAAAACACGAGTCTCGCGATTCTCTCTCGCTCACATTCCTTCATTTATCGACGGGAAAATCATGGATTCTGATCCCTATCTTGCAAATTATTTTTATTTTACATGTATAATTAACGAATATAACGCGAGAGATTCTCCACTTACTCTTACTTGTGTCGTCCATCTGTCAAGGGCGATAGAATATCGCAAATGTTTCGAGCGAAACATTTTGTTTTAATTTATTACGATAGACACGTAATCCGAGTAGTCGGCCGAATGAAGATATATCTGCCGATGATGTCTCTTGATGGATCAGCGTTTAACCTCCGGAAAGAGGGAGTCATCCAGACTGTTAATAGGGGGGATCAGGACCCATATTCCGTGAACCTAACTTTCTCTCCAGGGATAAGAATAAGAGAGGAAGTCAGCCGCGTTATAATTCCTTTACGCTCGCGTCGTCTGCAGTGGAGTAGATTGGTATTGCGGCAGACACGCGCGAAATGTATCGTCATGCAATATTTCATCGCACGTGTAATACATGTATACTTGATATTTTCCACATATATACCGGTATTAATAATTTAATATATTTCACAAATTAAATATATATAAATTGGAGAAGAAATAATAGAGTAAAGGTAAAAATGAGGGAAGCAACCGCGTTATAATCGCGTCAAAGTCAGCGAATATCCGACCTGTCGGATGTCTCCTTGATAGACACGTGTCTCTTTTATTGTCAGACAGAATCGATGCGTTTTGCCTCGCGACACTTGTGTAACATAATTCGATTTGTAACAATGTGCCTCGGACGAGAAGAATTTTTCGTCTTTATATCGCGTCTTTGGCAACTATATAAAATACTTTTTGTAACACGAAACGAAAATTATCGGGGACACGTTAGGATTATATCGAAGAGATTGGACAGTCGCTTCCTTGAGGAAGACGCAGGCTCGTCGGCGATAGATCGAGCTTTCAGATATCCTTTATAATTCCAGTGACCATGCAGCCGGCGAGAGATTTCTAGAGATACATAGTAATAGAGAATTGTCGGCAATCATCGAGCGATAAGATCGCCGCGGGCCTCTTTCATTTTCGTGCTTCATTTAGCGAAAAGGGGGTAGAGCTACTGGCTTATTTTAGTGCACTTTCGCTTCGTCGCTCTCTCGCAATCTTTTTCTTCATTAATGTGGATATACCGTTACGTTCGCTCCATCGTAGCTTTATGTATTTCGCGAGCTTTATATACGGGTCAAGTGGATTTTCGAAGGAGAAACAGACTTTTATTATTGATCGGAGATCGCGAAGAATAAATACAACCCGTCTACTCGATGGGAGAAAAATCCCTTCTCCACGAAGAGAAATCGTAAGGACAGCATTGTCGGGAAACCTTAGTCGCTCGTAGCCGCCGCATATTTTCGGAGTGCGCAAGGGTGGGGTGCTGGTTGAGTTAATATTTACAGTGCGGGAGGGTCGCGAAAAACGTTAGAGAGAGGTTCCGCACGTACGCGGGTACGTATAAAGGCTTAGGTATAGATGCGTCTCTCTCTCGTCTGCCACTATCCGCATGAAAATCTAATCACGACAACCCCTATACGCGCGCAAGGCCTCGCGTTACCAACCGCCAATGTAACTAAACTAACGAAATTGAGTTAGGTGCCGCGCATCGCTGCCGCAACTCCTCGTCAAACTAAATCCAGTGCCGCCCCTCTTCTATTCAGTGCGCCGCATGTCAGGGCCAGCTCTCCCGGTACGAGGACTTCTCGACTTAACTGAGTAAAATGATTTGAGATTTCGAGAACGGTTGATTCGCGAAGTATTCGGCTAGAATAATCGATCGACGGGCCAATTACGTGATATTTGTCCAGAAATATCGCGCGTACGGATATTTTTCTAACTGCCTAAAAGCAAATACGCGCGGTCAAGTTATATTTATCAAAATATTGTGATAAATGGCGGAGCAACGGACGCGAGGGTTGGTCGAGGTGCTAAATCCATCTTCGACCGAAAGATGGAACGCTTCGATAAAAGATTAAAAAATATTGACGTACTGTTTAAATATCGATAAAAAGGTGTAAGATGCTAAAAGATCAATATTCTTCTAATATTCTTTCAAAAAATCCTAAGAATACTTTTTTCATACTGCTAGAATAGATGTTGGACTCTTGAGTACGCGAGAATTCGTAGACGCGTTGGCGAAAGGGATATTATGATTAGAAGAACAAAGACATTCGTCGAGACGAAATCCAGTTAGATTAGACCCAGAGTCCGGTCTTATATATACGGTAGAAAATATCGGCATTACCTTGTTGACCGAAAACCCGAACTGCTAGGGTCAGTCCGACGAGTCGAGCCATTCCGTCTCTCATCCCGATGGACTTACGAGATTAAGCGGTTCGCGCGCCAAGTTTGATCGAGTCTTCTAAGTCTTTCATTACGGGGCAGCTGGGGAGCGTAGGATTATTATTACGGTAAGAAGTAGCCTGCGTCTTGTTTGTTAAACGAGGGGAGAAAAGAAGGCGCAAAAGGGGTCGAATTCGGCGCGGCATATATATCGCGTGTGAGTCACGTATCATTGATCAATCGAGGATACCTTTCTGAATAAGCGTATGCCAGTTCGTCGTAACTGTCCAACATTGCGTCACGTGATACTTGTCCAAAGAAATTTCTGATCTCCGAGCGACGTAAATAATAGTCGACGAATCAAATTGTATCGATTAAATATCCAAATTTAAATATCCAAATACAAATTTTACTACACAGTCTGAAACGTTATTATGAGACATTCACATTTTAATTAAAAATGATAAAAAGACACTATTCGTATCTCTATATCTTAGACGTCCTGTGTTGTGTATTAATAACATTTTCATTCACAGGTGCTAATCGAGTCAGAGCATCGTCAAATGCAGCAATAGATCATTTCGAAATTCATCAAGGTACACACATATTACAGGTAAGCTCATTTTCTTGTCATGTCACAGATAATAAATGATAATGCATTCCATGAATTAAATATTCTCTAAAATTATAATATATTATTTTTAAATATCATTACGTCGCGAGCTTTTTGTAAATTCTCCAATCAAAATTGTACAAATCAATCGAGCAAATATATGTGAAATGTAGAAAAATGATATCAGGGCCGATATAAAGATTTTCTAAAATCGATATACTTTTATTTCTCTACAATTAAATATTGTACTTTATCAAAACTGATGTGAATTTTCTTCCACAAAATTAGTTTATATATCAGAAAATCTTGTAAATAGAAGACGCAGCATTCTCGTTTATATGCTGAGTTAGATTGTCGAGAATTATTAAAGTTCACAATTTTTTGTTTCTTTAATGAATTGTATACTCTGAATAGTGGTAATAGAATAGCATCTTTTTTGTTGACAATTACGTTATATTTTACGTGTGTTTTTAAATCTGTTGCATTTCTATTTAAAAATACTTTTATTCAAGTTTTTATCATATTTCTATAGTTTTCAACAAGCATATCAATTATAAGAAATATTTCAAATATTAATCGTTCAATTTTAAAAAAGCTATTTATTTAAAAATGATTTGAAGCGATATTATCAAATCTCTAATATAATTTAAGGGAGTAATCTCCAATAAAACTGTATGGATATAAATTCTTATTTAAGACTTTTAAGTCAAAGGTTAGAACTAAGTATATCTTTTCTCCATCAAATTTTTTAATCAAAATTATTAAATATTTATCGGATACGAATATAAATATGCATAGATATATTAAAAATATACAAAAGATAATTCGGAAACGTAAGATTATCGATATTCGGGAGACTATATAAATATCCGAAAAGCTTTCGTATCCGAGAATATTCGATCCGAAGTTCCTCAAGTGTCTCATATTTTCTGTCACTAGTCCCTGGACGGCTTCGCGATGGCTGTCGCTGCTGATGGCAGATTCCTGTACATATCCGAGACCGTTTCGATATATCTTGGGCTCTCACAGGTAAGCGTGGCTCGTTGTAGCGAAATATCGATGAAGCCGGGTGGTGAAGAGACGGGTGGACGCGCACGGGTTAGAGGTGCGTGGGAGAAAAGTGATAACGATAACGAGAAAGCGAAAGCGAATAAAAAGCAACGCGGGCGCGCCAGCGTATACGAATGCAACGTGTAGCATCAGCCGGAAGGCCAGAGATAGTAGAAAGGTATAAAGGTATATATGGAGGGGGAGAGGGAAAAAGTTGACGGAAGAGAAGGAGGTTGAAACGTTGAAACGTAGTAGTGGTGATGCTGGTTGGTGGTGGCGGGTGGTGGTAGCGATGCTGGCAGAGGTAGCGAAAGAGGAGGAGGAGGAGGAGGAGGAGGAAAAGTTGATAGCGTTGTAGAGAAGAATAAGGAGGAGAGGTCAAGGGAGGAAAAGAGGAGAAGGTTGTACGAGTTGGCGGCCATACTGGCTGGCACGACGACGAGCATGACATAGACGGGGAAAAGGGGATGGGTGGATGGCGGCGGGTGGAAGAGGTGGTCGCATGCGGCTCACGTAGCCTCTGCACGGCGGCGTGTTCGCCATTCCTAATGCCGCGAGCGAGAAGGTAGACGGGGGGAGGAAAGGGAGTAGAAGCGGCGCGGGGTAAAGCGAGCGAGGTGGTACGGGAGGTGACCGGTGTACTAGCTCTCGGGTTCCTGCGAAGCTCGTGGGGCAATCAATAGGGTGTTTCGGGGATTCGGAAAACCGACGGAAAGCCGACGTTGGCACAAACATGGCTGCCGCGGCCGCGGTCGGCTTCCCCGCGCTTCTTCGCGAGAGGCACCCCCCGTGTACCCCCTCTGTCTCGGGCGATGCCGAAACATTTATAAGAGCTGTCTGGCCGGGGCACGACGTAATCTTGTCTCCGACGGAGCATTTATTCCCGATCGTGTCGAAAAATCGAAAAAAAAAATCCCATCACGATGAGAAGAAGACGGTTGCTTAATTTCAGGTAGAAATGACGGGGTCGAGTGTTTTCGATTACGTCCATCAGCAAGATCACGCCGAGGTCGCCGAGCAGCTTGGCCTGTTACTCGCGACGTCGACGAACACCTCGGGACCGCATTCATCGAACTCGGGTCTAGCCTCGCCGAGTAGCGGCGCGTCGGAAGACCATGGTTCGTCCTCTACCGCAAATCCCGACGGTAATTCTCCGCGTCATATGCGCGCATTTTATCAGTAAACACACGATACAAATAGATATTCGCGATTATTTCGAGTGAAGGTTCAATTCTCTTTTGTATTCTCAGTGGCCTCGGTAATGGCGCTAACGCCGACCGGACTCTACAAGGGATACGATCGAGCGTTTTGCGTCAGGATGAAATCCACTCTGACGAAGAGGGGATGTCATTTCAAATCGTCGGGTTATCGGGTGAGTGCAAAATATTCGCGCGTGATAATTCTAATATTCGATCGTTTTCACACATATGCTTAATTTCAGCGGCTTCATTTATATGACGATATGCAGTTACTAAAATATATTTTTATACCCGCGTATATATACAGGTTGTATTGTTGCTGTGTCGTTTGAGGCCACAGTTTGTATTTAGCCATACGAGAAAGTCCGCGCCACCCTTGATGGGCATGATCGGGCTTGCCATTGCGCTTCCACCGCCAAGTGTACACGAAATTCGCCTCGAGACCGACATGTTTGTCACACGAATCAATTTCGACTTTCGGATAGCGCACTGCGAACCAAAGTGAGTATTGTTCTTACATGTAATTTAGATATAGATGCGAATAGGGTTGCGCGAGATATCAAGACTAATTTTGATAATATTGTCTTGTCTTGTCTCGAAATTCGAAACAAGATCAAGATAAGATTTTTAATTAATTAACAAGATAATATCAAGATTAAAATCGACAAGATTATTGGTTTTTTTTAAAAAAAACTAAAATCTATATGTATTTATAAATTAAATGGAAAAAATCACTATTATACGTTTAAAAAATTTTACTTAACAGATATAAACACATTTATATTAATAAATTTAAAAGTAATTAATATAATAAATAAAATAAACGATATAAAATTGTATATAATGTTATATAATTATATCAAACTTTAAATACAATAGAGGTACACGATTCTCTTATTATGACATGAATATATTAATAAATATAATGACAATACTAATTATCTTAGATTGTTATATATCATAAAGAGTTAAATATTATTTTAAACAATTGTTCAGTGTTAGATAAAAATTAATAAAATCGAGATAAAATACAATACAAGACGAAATTTTACTGCGAAAATTCACTTAATATCAAGACAGAATTTAAATTTTCGAACATTTTCAATACCGATACAATATTTTTAAGAATATTGTCTTAAGTCTTGTGCAACCCTAGATGCGAAATACTCGATGCGAATCTTTTCCTCTCTTATTTTTTTTAAACAAATATTTAAAATATCATTCTACACATTTTCTTTCCTTATGTATAAAAAGGGAAAAAGAGGAAAAATAGAATAGATAAGATTATAAATAACGAAGTCGCTTTATAATAGGAATTTGCAATTCATGTCCTCAGGGTTTCCGATTTGTTGGACTACACGGCTGATGAATTAACGGGGAAGAATCTCTACGCGCTGTGCCACGGCGAGGACGCGAATCGTCTGCGAAGGTCTCACGTAGATCGTGAGTATATGTAATCGTCATGAATTATATATCGTCGTTATCAATCTCGCTCGTAATAAAGTCGCTAAGTACCGTTTGCACGATCGCGTAAAATCACACGAGGGGGTCTTTATTCGCGCTCCCTAATGTTTTCTGTGTAATGTTCGAAAGAACGCACCACGCGCGTGTGTACGTGAATTCCGAATAATTCACCCTTCAAATAATAATTGCGTGCACCAATGAGTACCAATTATTATATCATCTGATATTGTAATGATCATTGAACGTAACTTTTTCGCCGGTTTCCCCAACACGTTTGATGATGCGCCTCTTAACAGCCAATTAATCTGAATAAAATTAAAATAGTACGCTCGAATGAAAATTTTGAAAGAAAGGAAGAACAAGGATTCGATAAATAATAAATGAAGCAAAGTATAAAGATTAAACAAGAGACATGTAAAAGAAAGAAAGAATAGCTGCAAAATAAACTGCAAAATTTGCAAGAAATAACAACAGAATCGGACAAAGCATCGTAACAAAGATACACAAAGGATCGAGAACGTAAATTAAAATTCCGTCGCGCAAAAATCGAGAAATCTCTTTGACTATAACAAACGTAAAAATGTCGGGACGCTAAATGAATTGAGCAAATAAAAATTAAATTGTTTCAAATAACCGTAATAAAATAGCTGTTTTCTCTCGGAATAAATTCAATTTTATTTTTTTTTCCTACGCAATCTGTACCCGGAAAATGATTAACGAAACTAAAGCCGCGTTATTCATACATACGTTTTCAACAAACAAAGTCGATAGATCTGCCGCAGAATTTCTTGCTCCTATTGTTCTAGGAAAATACTTCGATGAAAGAGCGCGATGGGTGTCAAAGCTGTCCGGGAAGAGAGAAAAGCACGAAAGTATTAATACGTTGGTCTTTTCGACTGCGCGCGACCGCTTGCAGATTTAGTAAGTACGTATCTGTTTGTATTTGAACGTTTCAAATCAGAGATTATTAGCTGCGTAGGCGGGGATAATGTTTCTCATTAATTATTCGATCTCGCGTAATAACTACTGCGTGATTTTTGTCACATGTCACATATCGCTGTCTCGTTAATTGATATCATCTTCCTAATCTTCACGATAATGAGACAGTTGTGAGATTTTTTAAATACGGGAATATTAGATTTCTCTCATGAAAAAAATATCGCGACGTATTCCAACATGACTTTGTCATTTCGATCCTTTGAACAACAACAAGATATTTCTCGAGGTAGAAACGAGCGCATTGTCAAAGACAATTATACGGATAATCATCTTGTGTCCCAATCAGCTAAACAAGAAAAATATCTTCTTAACAACGAACGATTTATCTCTTGCGAGATAAAAGCTATAGACGCCGCACACTTTTAAGAGCATTATACAGAAATGGAATCGAGCATATATCCCCGAATATAAACGAACAATTAATCAGTATTCGCGATTCACAAAATGCTTATAAAATACTATTTCTCGTCGTACAAACGGTAGCTTCGACACTGGTACTTTCGAAGGAATATAAAAAAAACTTAGACAAATAAGAAAATTTATGTATTTCACAATATCGTGTCTCTTTGATCAATATATTTCAGTATGATAGATCGCGAAATCTTTAGAAAACATTTAGTTATGATTGATTTTAGTGATCCATAAAGGACAAGTACTAACGCATTACTATCGACTGATGAACAAGAGCGGTGGATACACGTGGTTGCAGACTTGCGCTACCGTTGTGTGTAATTCGAAAAATGCCGAGGAGCAAAATATCATTTGCGTCAATTATGTCATAAGGTGAGTTAGAAATAAATCAGTCAGAAACGATGGACTCGTTTTAATGTCAAATTTTATCACACCTGTCTTTCCGGTAGCGGTCGAGAATACGAAAACTTAATTATGGACTGCTGTCAGTTGGAGGACGGCGTCACCGGCGTCAAGAGGGAAGATACAGCCGGAAATGATCCGGAGAACGGATCGCCGGACGCTGACAGAGGAGGTACAAAACATTCTTTGACTTAGCGAAAAGTTACAATTTCACCGATCGTGCATCCCGGTACTCATCTTGAAGCGATATTCGTTGCGACTTTCGATTTCAGAGGGTCGTAGTCGAGGCGGCCCTACGAATCAGCATCAGGAGCAATCGCATCGGTCGCCACCCGAGGAGCGAGAGGAGAGCCACGCGTCGGAAAGCGAGAAGCGTGGTAGCCGGCATCACGACAATATAGCCCAGTTGCAGCAGCAGGAGTCATCGCAGACGGCCGTCGGGAATATTAGCACACTCGTGGTGAGACTACGCGGTCATAAGCGGAAAATCCAGGACGATGACAGCAGTTCTAACGAGGAGGAGGAGGACGAGGAGGAAGCGACGGCGGTTAAGGAGTCGAACAGCGAGAGAGCGACTCGGACCCTCAGCCCCAGCGCGACGTCCACGCACTCGATCTCGACGACTGAACAGACTCTCTGCTCGACTAGCCCAAAATCCCGTCGCACCGATAGCGGCAGGATGGATAACGGGGCCGAGAGTACCTCGGGAACCTCGGTCAAGGATTTGGAGCAGGCTATGTCGAAGCATTTGCCAGGTAGTTCGTTGAACAAGTCCAATTCCCCGGCAACCCTCCATCACCAACCGACGGACTTTAGTACGGATGCATTGCTGAAGCAGCAACAGCAACGTAGCACGATACAGTGGATCGGTGCGCATCATCATCTGGGTCATCTGAGTCCCCAGCAATCCGCGGCGGCGGCGGCGGCCGCGCCCTTACCCGCCTCCGCGCTCCTCAGGCAGCTTTACGCGGCCAACCGGGAGAGCGTGATACGCGCCAACGTGCACGGGATCACGTCAAGCAGCGGTACGCGGACACCCGCATCGACTGGTATCTATTACCCTGGCGAGACAGCTCCTAACGGACCGCTGCCCACACCGCCAGGTTCCGAAGGCTCCAGTACGTACGGTGAACATCAATTCGTGCTCGCCGCGCACAATCAAAAAGGATCCAACGGTACCAGCTGTGCCGATGCTTTCACCAGTCTCGTTTCGTCGTATACGTCCGCCACTGCGGCTGGCTACCCGGTAGACTATCATTCGGCGATGACGCCGCCGTCGTCGGTATCGCCACGGGACAAACAACAACAGCAGCAGCAACAGCAACAGCAGCAGCAACAACAACAACAACAGCTGCATTCCGTGAACGTAATAAATAGCTACGAGAACTCGTCAGCGTATACGGATCCAGTTCTCCGTCATCAATACGAACCAGCCCAGCCGTTACCTTTGAAACCTCAAGTGTACTCGGCCACTGTTCATCCGAGTGCCTTAGATGCCGCAGCGGCGTATGCCTCGGCGGGCCTGACGGAGCAGCCACAATTCTATCATCATCCGGCTGGTAGCGCCGGCTTCCATATCTACCATCCGGGCAACAAATCGACGACAAACGGCTGGTACACCTCGGCGTCCTAGTGGCCCCACTCGTAGATTGTACGCGGAACGCGTGTACTTAAGCAACTGTAATTAAATCCAAAGTCCTCTCCCTCAGTGCATATCAGTGATACGCTATCTCGTCGCTATCGCGATCGTCGGCCAGCGATCCTCGTTTCGTCGTTCGGGACCGGGAGAAGGTTCAATTTCTCGCCGATCCTCTCTCTCGACTCTGCGCCGCGCGTCCTGATGCGTCGACCGCGCTGTAACAATCGCTCTCTTCTCCATTATGTGTAGAACGATTTATTGTAATATAATGAATAAATTATTATATATATGTTGACTTCTCTCGGAGGTATCTGCATATATAAAGCATGAAGCCAACCGAAACTCATGCGTGTTCACCGTGCGTGTTCGAAGTGATTTAACGCGACGCTCAAGGAGATCGCAATATGTCTAAGATTCGCGATTTATTATATATGATATACAGAATGTCCTATTTTAAATGATGCACACGAATATCGTCAAAATTATTGATAATATCGAAAAATGTTTCAAATAAATATAAAAACATATATGATTAATACAAAAGGGATTCCATTAAAAAAAAGGAAAAAAAACAAAGTTTATCTTCATATCATTTCCACCCAACTTTTGTTTGAAACATTTTTAATATTATCAATATTTTCAAAGATATTCGTCATTTGAAATGTATGGAACAATCTGTATATTGTTAGACAACGAGAAAATAACTTCGTCTTTTCGCATCGCGTTAGGTATTATTAATCGAGCGCAATTAATCGCCGCTCGAGCGCGGTGCTTGGAATATGTTGTATCGTAATATTTCTTTGCGCGGATGATTCTCTTCATCGAAGGTGAATCGGTACAAAATCCTTACACGCTCTAAAGTTCATTCAATTCAGTGAAAAAAAATATTGACGAAATTTATCTCGGTATAGTATGAGGCGTGTTGGAGAAATAGCACGATGTATGTACTTGAGAGAAATCGCTATCTCTATCGATGTGCGCGAACTGTTTTCAAATCAATATTTAATTTGTTACTTAAATGAATATTTAATTTGTTACTTAAATTTTTTATTCCAAGTCCGACTGATCTACTCCAGACAATTTGTTGTTATACGTTTCTTGTTTTAAATTTTATACAATTTACGAAAAAGTTACCAACGATTTTTCGGATCAACTTTTCGAACTTTATATTAGAGATTTTTTGTACGAATTATTGCACGGCTCGCAAGTTTAATTATATCCAGTTTTATCGATCGTGGGATAGAAAACTGGCAAATATCAGTCAGATGAAAGACTGGCACATACGTGAAAGAATAAAACACGATATTTACATATAGTTGTGTTATAATCATGATGTTGGAAGCACACAACAGAGCAATTTGGAACACGAGTGATATTAAAAATAGACACTTTTTATTAAAATACGTACTGAGATTCTTTACTTATTAAGGACAAGAGATATTTGTATGTATATTTATAGAGAGATTGCTCTTAACTATATTACTTTTTCTAGGTATAGATTAGACAAAAATGTTAGATATCGAGAGACACGTATCGTGTAAACGCGAGATGAGTCAACATTGCGCTCTAGAGGTAGCGAATTCTTTTACGAAGGTTATTGTATTTTAATGTTTAACATTTCGACCAGTTGTTTTTGACAAGTACACGTGTAAATACAGCTTACGTGCCTAAAAGTTCATTCGCCCATCATTATTTTACTCAATTTTCATTCTATAGGCTTTCGCCAATTTAGAATTTCATACAAAATATATTCGTAAGATTATTCGCGAGAATTTTTACAGCATACAAATGACAAAAACTTATTATATGTTTCACATTCTATTTAGATGCAGCAGCGACGAGACGAATCCGGATATAAATTTGCGTAAGTAATTAATAAATAATGTTCAATGTCGGTAAGTAATATCAAAGCCGAATATTCTTATACAGTTTGAGAATCATTCAGAGTAAATTATCGATATCTCTCTCATTTCTGTATAAAATTTATAAATTTTCTTGAATGCGCATTTAAAAATATATTTAAAAAACACAAAGAACATACAAAACTTCAGATGATTTATTTAAATCGATTTCATTTTCTTTTATACTCTCGTATAAAAAAAAGATATATTGTATTATTGAGATTATTTTTTTTAAGCCTGAGTATCATATATATTGCGATATGTTCGTACAGAAGTGTGTTGAATACATCTTTGTTGATTTCGTGCCTGTTTAGCGTCGTTGTACAAGAGATATCGATTTTTAATAGCAAAAAGTAATACGAGTATGCTGTTTTGTATAAAAATGACTTATATACATTTTCATTGTGTATTACATTAGCAATGCTTAGCATATAATTACTATTATTATATTATTATTATTATTTTTGTTTTTATTATTTAACTATTACATTACTATCTCCTTAATGCTATATTAATATTAAATTATTACATGAATTTTTGCAGATCTATTGATAAAAAAAGTAAACATCTGTAAAATATAATCATATAAACGAGTGAAAAAAATAAAATAAAAAAAAGTGTTAAACGCACTTTGGACGGTAGACATTACAACTAATACTGTAAATTGTTGAATGAGAAAAAAAGAAAGAACAAAATATATATTTATATATAAATGTAAATAATCTATCTTTGTAGAATAGAGATAGCTTTGTACATGTAGAATTTACTTATATTACATAGAACTCTCTTTTATGCCCGATCGTAAAGATGTATATAAATTGGAACATGTAAGATACATACTCCAGTGAAATTATATATCATAGAGTTAATTGATTTCTCTCTTTTTCTCATTGGCATATAACGCAAGAAAAAACATTCGTTTCCTATCCATATTCATTCTTTAAAAGATAATTAACAACAGAAATTGATGAGATTTCGGCAGTCATATTACATTGTGAAGAATTGCGAGTAATGCATAAAGAAATAATATGGAATGAACGCCGCATGAGACAGAATCCTGGTTGACCAAAATTCAATTTCCATTCTGTGAAATTTAATTTTAATTTTAATATTAAATTATTTTTTCTATTGTATCTAAAAGTATACAAAGTAGCATAACACAAATTATCTTAATTATTACAAAAATTATGGAAGATAACAGCAAATTTTTCTTTAGCTTTCCATTAAATCCTTTATGAGATAAACAGTTCTGCTGTCTTACAGAAGGGCATCAAATATAAAACTAATCTTTAGATAGGTCTAAATTTAAAATAAAAACGAGCGAATAAGAGCCAAACACGGATGGTAGTGCGTAAAATTCTTAAACATTAATTGTTCGCGAAAAATTTGCTCAGTGGTAAGAGCAGTCGCCCGGCAAGCGAAAGACTCAGGTTCGTTTCCCGATTCATCGACTTCGCCCCGATATTTTTCTTGTCTACATCTCTTCAGGGTAAAGAGGGTTTTATATAGATATAGAATTCTCAAAAATGAGAATTCATATCTTGGTTTATACATCAAGTAAAATATTTGTATATATGCCTATTGTGCACGTTAAAAATTTTTCGCGAACAATTAATGTTTAAGAAATTTACGCACTACCATCCGCGTTTGGTTCTTATCCGCTCGTTTCTTAAGTATCGTATTATTAATTACATAGAGCCGAATTCTTTATCAATTTATTTAAAATAGAAATATCAAAGAGAGTAAAATACAAATACTGCAATTAATAATATATTAATAATTAATATATTAATTATACAATTTATCAAAATTATAATTAAAATAAAGCTATTACGAATTTTATAATGGAATTCACCAACGTTTAGTTTTCTAATTGGTCAGCTCTCTTTTGGTTTCTGTCTCTGGTTATGATACACATATCGAGTGTGTCTCTGATACAAAATTATAAAATGTAAAAATAATAATTGAACGGAGCAAAAGAGACATTATCCTTATTGAGAAATGTTTATATATAATATTTTAGATTAAGTTAATGTGTACTCCTTTCTCCAATACTTACATTTTTAATGTGTGATACATTTCAACACATTTCAGATGAACCATTCTTTTTTCTTCTGAACTTGATGGCCTGTGGTAGAATGTACAACTGCTGAATCCGGATCTAAAGCTATCTCAGCACCTTTGTCCTCTTGTGTCAAGTATTCACCTTTATGCCTAGACAGATATCTACCTATGAGGATTATCACAATCACGAGTGCAATTAGAAGAACCGCTATTACGCTCCCTAAAATGGCTGTGTCAGTCTCGTTGTACGCAGCTCTCACTTTTTCTTCGTCCACTTGTGGTGGTGGTCGCGTTTCGACGATATCCGGCGGATGCGTGATCGGTTCGACTCCACAAAAGTCTTCAGTTAATGGAGTACCGAGCGAACGTACATTGTCGGGTCCATTTTCTTGAAAGAGTAGTTTTAACGGATATATATCATCAAACTCGACTCTCGATAAACAACCCGCGAATCCCTCCGGCATAGATTCGTTCTTGCCGATATACATGTATTGGATATTGTTAAATTGTGCATCCGCGGAATTTTTTATATTAAAATCGAATTCTCTCGGTTCGTAATTGTCAATTTGCATTATCAAAGTCGCGCCTGAATTTTTCCGGCCGATCCGGACGTCGTGATACTGCCCTAAACCGAAATGCTTGTCCGGAAATATGACTTCTTGTCGCTCGAAACCAAAGTCAAATACTACGCGTAAATGTCCGCTATTTGAGACCATTATAGTCATATACTCTCCCGAGATATTGGAGAAGAGACCAAGTAAAAATCCTTTTGGATTTGTCGTCGTGAAACCAACGCGTATGTTCTCAGCGATAGTGGAACGCCAACTGCCCATGAAGTCATATTTTATCATCGAACTCGGTCGCATGTTTACACCAATCTCTGAAAATAATCAGCGCATTAACCAAAATTAATAGATTTAATATAGATCGCATTCTATATTCAAGTATCTTCTATACTTACCGTCTGCACAGATGGGTCCTTTAAATGCCGTCCATCGACAGTCGCACCAATATCCATCATACTTTTCATGGCATGTACCATTATTGAGGCAAGGACTACTTTCGCATCTGCCCGTACAACCTTCGGTAACGCCATATAATCCACGCCGGGCATAACTTCTTAAATCCTGCAATTGACCATTGAGAAGCAGCGCTCTTATGCAACCAACGAATCCATCCCTGTAATCGGCAGCGGCCCCCACCACGAGATCCGAGGTGAGATGAAGCGCTCGCACAGGACCTGGTGGTTCTCGTACTTCGTTCTTCAATGCTCCGTCAATAACAATTCGAGCTTCTTTACGATTTCTTTCCACCGACACGGAATGCCATCTATTATCCGCCAGCTTATAAGACGTTTGCACACTCACAGTAAGCGGCCCGCCGCCAGCCACGTACTGAAAATTTATCTGGTTTCCAGTATTTATGGAAACCTTAATGTAATCAGTAGGTCCTCTACTGTGAATTATCACAGCATCTTCGACAGTAGTTTTGAACTCGAAGTAAATGTCACCACTGTGCCCAATATCAAATGTCGGAAGATTGATAGTAGCATCCACAATGCGGAATGTGACTACATTTTTAAATAAGTCTGCAATGTAAAATAACAGCGATGATGTATATTTTATTTATGCCATCAAAAATTAATTTAATAATGAATTTTATCGATATTCTCTATATCTATTGTGAAATGGAAAAAAATAGTTGGTAAACTTACCGTCACCCTCACAAATAAGCGGACCTAACGTATAACGACCCTCTTTTTCGTCAAGTGGTGTACCCGTATCGCCAAAACGTAATTGTTTGACAGGAAGATATTCTTTCTCCGTAATATCGCCACCGTCTTCCAACCATCCTTCCAATCCAGCATCGCAGTTACACCACTTGGTAGGATCCGCACAGTTCCCAAGTATACCACACTCGCATTTTCGCGATCCGGGCAACGCACCGCCCCAGTAATCCATCTTTTGATTATTCCGACTCACCCACCATGAGTTCGGATTAAACTGAATACCTTGAGGAACTGAAAATGTAATTTCAAAAGTTAATACAAATACAAATGAAAGTACAACACGTGAGATAATTAAATATGTAAATACCTGGGGAATTAAATAGCTTGGAATGTTTACATGCATAATTTATTCTTTGTCTGCAATTTATAGATCTGTTTAATAAAGCTTCTATTTGGTCGAGATCAGCATCGTAATTAATATCCTGTATAAAACTGCCAGGTTCCTCGAATCCATCGACAGGAGTTAAATATTCATTACTGTGACGTAAAACTGTCATTACGCGGCCATTAGTAAAGAATTCGCAAGTGACAGGAAATGGTTTCAAAGGTCCGCTCCCATCCACATCAATTTTAATTTCTGCACGTTGATTTACCGCATTCATATTCTTATATGCCTCGCACGATAAGGGATTTAATGCTGTGTAGAATTGTAATATTAACTTTAAAGAAATATATCTTACATTACATATTATTGAAACAGATCGAATACTTACAGGTGTGACAAACGGCACCCGCATATCCAGTATTAGCACAATCGCAAAAGAATTCGTCAGAATTTTGACGACAAACACCAGAGTGCTTGCAAGGATTGGGATTACAACGATCTACCATTTGACAAGTGTCGAAGACGATCTCGTTCTTACAGCAATACTCTTCCTCCTTCCAGTCGGTCGGTAATTTATAATTCCCATCGACACTTATCATCCTCATACAACCAACGAAACCACGATTGCTCCCGGCGCCGATCATACCGCCGATCAAATAAAATGATCCAGTCAACATATCGAGGAGACGCTCAGTTTTCATTGGCCGCCCATCGACATTTAAGATGAGAGAATTTTTGGCAATTGTCAAAATTATTTGGTGCCACTTTCCATCGTTGAATTTTTCATAAAAGTTATCTAGAGTTGCAATTGGGTTATCCCTTGTCTTTATGTCGACCTTCAATTTACCCTCTTCTAGGTATAACTATTCAACAAAAATAAATTTAATTGTATTTACTAATAGAATTTTATTTTAGATTTTAGGTTTGCTTTAATGAAGATGAAGACAACCTTAACATGGCCCGGAGTCGTAAACTGATGGTAAAGAATTATTCCTCGCTCTTCGTAAGTTCGAAACGCGAGAGAGACGTTCAGAGATGGTATACCTTCATAACCCTTCAGTCTAGCGAAAGAGCCAGGAGTTAAAAACGTGACAGGTATCACCGGAGGTTCCGGACAACTATAGAGCGTATTGATTCTATAGTATCTCAGATTCTCATCTGCGATTTCCGTTTCCTTCATCTCATGAATTATATTCGTCGAGTTTAAATAAAAATTTTCTATACAACCAGTAAAATTCTGGTTTACCACTAAACCATCTTGCTTGTTGGGTACACCACCAATGTAAAGCTAAAAAAAATTCATTTGTTTTAATCCACGTACACCTAATATAAATATTTGAAATATTTTACATTTATTAAAAAAGTTAATCACTTCTCTGTTTAAATCCAATCGATGAAATTCTCCTTTTATTCTACCTTTGATTAGTACTCTATCAACAGAGAAGGAAATACTTTTCCTATTTCGTGAAATTAAGACATCATGCCACATATTGTCATCCAAAAGACTGCCAACCGATAGACTCGTCATAATACCGGATCCGAGATCAATATTAAGCAACATTCTATTGTCCCGCAATTGCAAGGCTATATAATCACCTTGCGTACCACGAGAATACATTAATACACCATCGGCATTATTTGTTTTAAAACGGAATCGCATAAAATGTCTATCGGTCTCGACAGGCTCCCTTAATAAATCCAGCCGTACAAGAGACGATCCATTAAAGGAGACAACATCAGATACTGAAATAACAGATAATTTAGATATATTGCATATTTAAAAAACAAGTACAAATATGATTATTATTATTTCATATACCATAGTCGCATCCATAGAGTTCAACTCTCAGCGATATCCTGTCCCGCCATCGTGTTGGATTTATTCTTATCCACTGTGCGATTATCGGTACCTCGAATTTATTAAGTTTTATTCTGTCTCCATCTACATTACCTTTAAACATCTGTAGAAAAAATGAAATTTAAATGTTAAATGATGCTACTTTACTATTACTAAATTGATATTTTCCGTTTTATTTCAGTGCCAATCAATAATTAATGCCGCGACAATAATGCAGAATATTATTAAATTGAATACATGCTATAAGTTAAAAGTAGGTCCTACTAAAGAGGAATTCTGTACAAAGAACTGTTAAGATTAATTTCTTAAATTTACATTATTGAAGAATACCATTTGATTTTTAGATCAGTTTGAAAATCCTATATATTAAAGAAGTAATCAAATTGCTTTGATGACCTCTTTATTTGATTATATATTACATGCACAAACATTCATCAAGCAAAATAATAATTATTGAATAATTCTTATCTCCTCAATCTTGAATAATGAATGCAATAAATATCTCTTCCTCCCCTTCCCAATTAATATTAATTGCACAAACATGTTAGTATAGCTAGACTGTTAGTGATAAGAGACGTAAAAATGGATATATAATAATACTAAAAGCTATAGATATAATATCATTAAAATTGTCGAGAAGCAAAACATTTTTTGATTTCTTTTAATAGATTTGATAAATTTAATTTCTATAATTTTTCTGTTTGAATGTTAAAACTATTAATAACTTTATCATTGAATATATACGTTCAAAATTCATTCTCTCTAATATTCCCATTTTTAGAAAAACAAAAGGACTCTTTTAACGATACAAAAGCAAAGGAAATGTTCTATTTATAAATCTACCTATAAATTTATAAATAGATTTATAAATTTATTTATAAATTTTATCTATAAATTTTAACGAAAATTTTAAAGAATTATTCTTCTCGATTATCATAATAACATTATAACTATATCTAAATTTTCAAATCCCAATAGCAATGATTAAAACAGAAGATTCCAAACAGTATCGTTCAAAACATGAAAGATTTTTATACAGCAAAACATTTCGTTAATGCAATATTGTACAATATTTCTACAAAAAGAGAAATAATTAAGAAATTTTATAATACGTTGTTATTAGAGTATATAGAAGAATGAGAAGAAATTACATTTTTTGTATACTTGCTTAAAAATTGTACATTATATCTGTCTAAGAAAATTTTTAAGTATACTAAGTAAAAAGAGATAGCTTATATATTACAATTTAATAATATTATCAAAAAATATATATATATAGTTTATATCTCTACACATATACAAATATTAATACATATTACATTTTGCATATTTGCATAACATATTTCTCATATATAATTTAAAAATGTTGAAAAAGTATATTTCTCTATATATATAAATAGAAGAAATTTTAGACTCGATCCGTGAAGTTAATACCTCATCTTCACCATCCTGGGTTTCATAACTGGCCCAAGCTTGACCATCATCAGAATATTGGATAATGTATTCTGTCACGTATTCATTAGTATGAGCCCGCCCTCGCGTAGCAATGCTGCGTATCTCATATCTGTCCCCCAACTCCATAGTAAGATGTTGATTGTAACTGCTAAGTACTGGTGACCACGTGGAATCTCCTGTAAAGCCCAGCTCCATGTCCATGTGTAAGAGAAGAAAGGAGGAAGCAAAGCAAGCAAACGGATGTAGGAATAGTTAAAGGACAATGAATTTAGTTTATTTTGTGCTAGTTAATCTGTTCAATTATAAAACTATATCTTTAATTTTTGCACTCAATTATACTGTAAAATATTCTTTTCAATATATCTCATTTTGCATTCGAATGTATTTACATGTGATATTAAGAAAAATAAATATCGAAATGAGATAGAAGAAAAAAATAATTGGTGCAAAGTATTCTGTGGTATAAGTCTATATAAAGCACATCAAGATACTTACCGATAACAAACCTGATTATATATCTTTTATTTGTGATATGAAGTTTTGTAAAATATATATAAAACTCATACACTTATTCTATATATAGATTATTACAATACCTATTTACATAAGCGTGCATAAGTGAGCCTTGCATTGTTAGCAATTTCACGCATATTAATTAATAATGCCATGCCTTATTAGAAGCAAAATGAAGATTAGAAAAATTAACACGACAGCGAGAACGAGTTTACCTTTGCGTGGCCATCTTCTTCCTTGAAATCCACATAATCGAGGCCGTTGGTGCCATAGCCAATACGATATTCCATAACATATTCATTCTGCAACGATCTGCCCTGAGTCGCTATGGCTGTGATGTTCATCACTTGGCCCAGATCGATTATTAAATACTGACCGAAATCGGAGCTGCTAGCCGTCCATGCGTTTCCGCCTACACCACAACATTTGTGCATGCATGCAACTCAAAGTAAACTTAAGGGAGAGCGCTTACAAATAGGGGGACAGAACATAGCCAAATAATTAGAATTAAAAGTATTTTGCTTTTATATTCAGAGATCAATTTATATGATTGTACTAAAAACTGGATTGTACTAGAACTGTTACTGCAAATTCAAACTTTTTAAAGTACAAAGTAGGATGCAGAAAATTTTTTATTCATTGTTTATTCATTTTTTATTCATATAATAATTTCTCTCGCACAGAAATACTAAATAATAATTTTAGAGAAGATGGATTCAAGATAATTCAAAAGAATTCATTAACACAATTACATTCTACAATACAAATACTTATAATACAATTGTATAATTTTTAAATCTATGTGACACAAGTCAGATTTTTTTGCTCTTATTATTTTATACATACAAAGATACATTAATGTACTTTTTTTACAACTTAACTTTTATTGCAATATAAATATAGAAAGAATAATATATAAGTTGTTCAAAACTTATCAAAAGGTAAGTAAAAAGATAGAAAAATATTATTTAACTCTTTATTATTTTATATGATTAAACTAATATACAAAATATATTATATATCCATCTTTTAATATTAATATATTAAGAAATATTATCCTTCATATAGTATTTCAATTATTCTATGAATAATCAATAAAGTTGTGGTTTTTCAGATTTAGCGAAATATTGAGTCGTGTATTGTGGATCTAACGGAAAGAGTGGAACTGCATGTGCTATAAGTTTATCAAAATTTATTATTTCAAACAAGGTATTATGTAATTGTAATGAATTATCATTCTCCTGCAACGCGACGGCAACACAGTGCTGTGAATCGAGTAAAGTTTCTTCAAACAACCAATTTTGTTTGATTCCATCAATATATAAGACTGTGTCAGTTGTAATCGAATCTTCGCTTAAGTCCGAATTTGTTCGAAAGTCAATATTCCTTAAATCAACAACAATCCCCATACCAAGTGCTTTAACGTAACTCTCTTTTAATGCCCAATGTCTACAAAACATAGATATTTGTTCTGTTTCAGATTTTTCTAAAGCAGAACCTCTGATCTCTTGCCACTCCGCTGATGAGAAATTGCTATTCATTATACGAAAAAATTCGGAGATACTTTTGCCTCCGGTATATTCCAATGCCATAACATCTACACCTAATCTTATATCTCTAATCTCGCCCGCTAAAACCGTATAAGATCCTTGATGAGAAACATTGAAACTTACAACAGTAGACTTATTTTTTAATATGGGTTTGTTGTTTTCATCTCTAATGAAAACAATTTTATCATATGGCAGACCCGTGTACTCATTCACAAATTTTCTCATTAATAATCTACCTACAAGGGAAGCTCTAACATCTTTACGAAATACGAATTTTCCTAATCTGGTCTTTTCATCGTTTTGTACACAAGAAATTGCATATTCAAACTCTCGCTCGCTCGGGTTCCACTCTTTCCAATTAAATGCCCACCGAATAGCTGATGACATTCTAAAAATATTGGTATTACGCATAACCGATTATTTAATCACAGTTTGCACATCCCATGTACTTTTTGTCTATTTTATGACTGCAATTGGTACTTTCTTAAATTATCTCTGATTATAAAAACAATGTTTTGCAAGGTATCTCGTTTGAGATACTCTCCAGGCTACTTGCTAGGATCCACCTGAAGCAAATATAAATTTATTATACTGTGTTTATTGCTTGTAATCTAAGAGATTATATCATCTATAGTATTTGTCTTTAAAGTATATGTAATAAAGATAAGATGAGTATAAAATGATTGAACAATGTGTCATAGATGGCACATATGAGCTTGCTTAATTCTCATAATTGAGCTTAACTATCATGGTAGGCAGTGCCTATCGACAGTAATTAGGTTTTTAACTCTTACCAGAATTTATTGGAAAATATCATATAGTATTAGCAGAATCATTGTAACTATTATTAATGCAAACAGAAGCAAATATATAGTGCATAATGTAGATAACAATAGATTTCATAGATATAGAAAGCAAGCAACAAACTACTACTAGTAGCATAATTCTATGCTATATATGTATATATAAACAATTGGACAATATTTCACGTCTAAATTAAATATGACGCATGAAAAGAGAATAGAAATTAAAATACTCGAATGTCTTTTCTTACCATTTAGCCTGGCATTCTTTGGACCTCTTTCGGGCAAGGAAGAAGTTGCTGTTAGTTGAGCTCTATCCAAAAGAGGAATGTAGCATTCGTCGTCATCTAAGACAGAATTGTAATTTTGTTAAAATGTTTGTTGAATTTTGTTAATCTTTGTTTATCTTGTTATACAGAAAGATTTTTTCTTAGTGAAATATATACTATTAGAATATAAAATTTTTGAAATTATTCTACAAATATAAAGACATTATAAAGTTATTTGCACACTTGTTTAAATTATTCTAAACTATTACTGAAATAAAATAAAATACATAAAATATGATATTTTCATAATTAAACTTTATAATGAAAGATATGCTTTTTTTATCAAATCAAATATATGTATATTAATCATTGACTCTACATGCATTAACATATATTGCATAATATATGTTAATGCATGCAGAGCCTGATTTTTTATAATAACAAATAGATGAATAGAAAGTAGAAAATAATAGTTATAAAAGTTTGCAACATGTATAGTCTGTATTACAAAATAGAATAACAATAGACGCACAAAATATTACGAAAGGACTATCTAGCGTGTGTAATAGCGTTATGCATCATCACTCGCACGCCATGTTACATCGAGATGGGCTGGGTCGGGTGGGTTGTGCCAGGAAGTCGCACTATAGCGGTTATGCACGCTACCATACTTACAGGCGAATGAGGTTGCCACCACGGCGAACGCGTACACGAGACACCTGAGAGCGGTCATCGTACCATCGCCTTGCACTAGGAAACGTCTCTACTCTCCGGGAAATCCTCAATTGATGTCTCGATCGTCGGTAGATTCGGCGAGAATGACAAGATGCCAAGATGCCACTCACGCACCAGTCGTTCTCTATTTATTTCTTCGTCACCTCTACACTCGTCGATTACCAACACGCGTGTGTCGAGAAAAGTTATACTGTGGTTATACGTCGAGAAAATTTGTACTCCACTATGCGAGGGCGATCCGCTTCCGAAATTTTCGGAGCACGATAACAGCGCGTCAGCGCGTGCATCAGTCGGTGATGCTAGTCAATGGCCGCATTCAGCGGACTCAACAGTTGGGCAACATTCCTAGATTTTCCGATGTAACTCGACGCTGATTGGTCGGACCTGAAAGTAGAGACCAATCATATTCGATTGCTACTTAGCGGTTGAGTCCGCTGAATGCGGCCAATGCCAGTCAGACAGAGGGCGTATCGCTTTTAGGCCCGCTTCCACAATTCGAGTTGTGGAATCGGGCCTTAAGGCATTACCTAAAAACGAGCTCTCATTGGCCGCATTCAGCGGATTCAACAGTTGGACATTACTAGATCTTCCGATATAATTCAACGCTGATTGGTCGGACCTGAAAGTAGAAACCAATCATGTTCGATTGTTACATAATGGTTGAGTTGCGCTAAATTAACATCACTAGAAATGGCGGGAATTGCTATTTCTCTCTGGGATTGTTTCTGTTAGTAGCATCTAATACAAAGCATGATAAATTGTGATTAAAATGGATTATACGGCACGCAAACGTCATACAACTATCATAGATACGAATGGTCGAGAAAATGATTATCCTCATGATATCCAAATGTACAATGTGCCTCCAGTGGGTGAAATGTCATTGGAAGAGTTTCAAGAGTTGGGCTTTGACAGATTAAAAGGTGACTTTTTAATATCTTAGGATCCTTTTGCAAATGCAAATGTTAAGATAATAAAATTAAATTATTGTCAACTTTGTTATAGCATTACGGTTGGTTGAGACAACAAATTGTAGAAGTGATCTAAAAACATTGGAAGATCGCAAGAAAGCTCTATGTGATTCTTTAAAATCTGATGGACTGAAATACTATGCAAATCTACTGTATGCTGATGGATCTAATCCACAGTCAGAAGAACATTTACAAACCAGGAGGAAAGATCACATATCGCATTTTATTTTGAGACTTGTATATTGTCACGATATAGAACAATCTAAATGGTTTATTAATCAGGAGGTTGAATTCTTCAAGTTAAGATTTAGTTCCTTAGAAAAGAAGGGGATTGAATATTTATTGAATATTAGTAACTTGGATTGCTTACCTGTATGTTTTATTAATGCCTTTCTTATAAGATTACAATGTAATATATTCTAACTTAGTGATTAATATTCCTTAAGATTTCGCAAAATGAAAAACTGGAAATGAAAGAAGAACTTAGTTTATCATCTGGGAAGGTTACCAACATAGATATCGTGGATATTTATAAAGTACCTTTTGAAAAAGTCATTGATTTAGTCAGAGGACGTAAAATATATCTTAAAGCAGGGATGGCATATGTCACTCATATGGATTTAAGTTCAGTATTCATCTGTTATTTCAGAGAGAATCTAATTGCAGGATTAGAGGTATAAAATTTATATTTTTATATATATTTAATTTGAAAGAAAGAGATTAAATTCAATTAATTTGTATTGTATATTTTGCAGAATGCAAAGATGCTGTACGATAATATATCTGATGATGAAAGATTGACCAGATACTTAACAGGTCTTCCTTCAGCTTTCTCTGGAATGGCACGTGTCGTGTGGTCAACCACAACTACACCCATTGATAAACTACATGATGTATGAATCTGATCAGCATTCAAATTAGAAATTTTATTTTTTAAATTTATCTGATTTTTTATGTATATATATTGTAAAATTTTCAGTTATCCAAAACATCATATCCATTATGTATGAGAACACTTCATGAAGCACTTTGCACCAACAGCCATCTGAGGAACTCAGGACGTATGCAATATGGGTTATTCCTGAAAGGTATAGGTGTGACTTTAGAAGATGCTCTACATTTCTGGAGAGATGCATTTTCGAAAAAAACAGATGGGTCTGCATTTGACAAAAAATATGCATACTCTATTAGGCACTACTATGGTAAAGAAGGAAGACAGACAAATTATACACCGTATGGCTGCCAGAAAATTATATCTAGCTCTGTCGGACCTGGAGAATATCATGGATGTCCCTTCAGACATATGGATCGCGATTCGTTGTGCCAAAAGTTAACTAGTTATGGAGTATTTGCCTCTAGTAAGAGATACAATCTTAATTTTCTTTCTATTGTAAAAACTTTTTATATTTAAAACTTGCATTAATGTATTTTAGATATGACAGAAATACTGGACTTTGCCAAGGATGCACAATATCATTTAGCATGTGCCAAATATTTTGAAGTTATCCACAACAAGCCAGCAAGCAAACCACTTCTACATCCAAACGCATACTTTGCCGAAAGTCGTGCAATTTCAACTGAAGATGATAGTAATGGAAAAGGTAAAAAAATTAGGAGAAATAATATATATATTTAAAAGTGATAAAAATGCTCATAACATTTTATTTACAGATTTCGACAATAAAGATAAATTCTCTCAAAATGCAATTGGAACTCCTGGAGGCCTATCTTCAAGAAAAAGCGATAGATATTCTACGCCTTCTAGAAATTCGGATTTCACTGGTACACCAAAGAGAAACAACAAATTCAGTACACCTTCAAGAAATATAGACACAATCGACACACCTTTAAGAAAAGTTCAGAAAACAAATTATACGCCTTCAAAGAAGACTAAAATGACTCCAGTAAATATTGCGGAAATGCTAAATGATGATGATTTTACAGATTTTATGGATGTAGATTTAATGGATCAAAAAAGTTAGCAAACAACTGCTCTATAAATTTATTCTGTATAATTATACAGAATAAATTTATTGCTATGCATATTCTTTGGTTTTACTTTACAGAATTTATCCAACTATATATTTTTTATCCTATTTATTAATATTTTTATGAATAATTGTTCGACCTCATAATAAATATTGTGCTTACAATACATGTAATGAGGATATACACATCAAATGTGCGTGTTTTGCATGTTTTTGATAATTAACGACATTAATTACTGATTTTTTTCGATCAAAATTTCAGTAGCCGAGTGATACAAAAGTTCGCAAAGCGTGTGCAACAATTCAAAGAAATAACATATAAGTCTTATACAATTATACGTAGCTATTGACTTCTTTTAAACGATGTTTCGGTAGAAAATTGTTGCTAACATCTTTCACCATCGATTTCACTAGCCTCTCTAGATCGTACTTATGCTGCCAACCCCAATCATGTCGTGCTTCGCTATCATCGAAAACCTGTGGCCAATTTTCAGCTAAAATCACACATCAAAGTATAATGAAATTTTTAATTTTTAATATCTTCATACATGTGTGCTACATACGTACCGATATATTGTCGTTTATCTGGCTTATAAGTAATTTTTAAATCTGGAATATATTTTAAAATTTCATTGAACAGTTCCTCGGGCGTGAAGCTCATGGCTGTGACGTTATAAACTCGTCTACGGAGTAATTCGTTGGGTGTATTTAAAAACTGAAAGAGTGCCGACAGACAATCTTCAATGTACATCATCGGTAATCTAGTGTGAGGTTCCAAGTAACATTCATACCTCTTGTTCAACAGTCCTTCATGGAATACCGCTACAGCATAATCTGTGAAAGATATAAAAGAGAAGAAAAGATTATTGTTACATGCATTGAAATATTTAAAATGCGTTGTCTGTTGAAAAATGAATAAAACAAGGAATGTAAAATTTTTTAAGAAACAGAGGTATATCGAAATTTTAAGTCGCTATTCTTAAAAAACTTGTAGCCGCTCTGATGATTTATTTTGCTCTCCCTCTTTCTGAATTTATATTTTTATTTTTCTTATTATTCCAGTCTACGCGGTTAATGTTTCTCTAGAAAAACAGTTCATGAGAGATGATTGTTTTCTGTCGATTTGCAGGAAAAAGACGGATGATTGAATAAATTATGCATTTATGTAAAAACATGTTTTTATCACATCTTGTCTCAATGTTAATGTGCGAATACTGATTCTTTATGCATCGGAAATTAAGAAAAACGGGAAAAACGATTTCACAAAGCAGATATCAGACTCGATTATTTATGAATAGCATTGTCCTTGAGAAATGATATATACACATAATTTAACATTATGCAGTTAAGTTAATCACGATTGATGCTCTAGTTCTTCACAAAAAAAGGTAAAAACTCCTATCAATTTTCAGTTATCAACCTTGTATGTGATATTAAGCGTTCCTTAAGCATGAACACGATTATCTTGCTACGAATCGGGAAACTTGAACACGCAAGGATCGCACAACGAATTTTAGTTGAAAAACATCGTCTCAATATTTAAAGATGCAAACATGTAATTACATTGCCTGAGAGAAAAAGGAAAAAAGCTATACAAGATATTTTTATTCATTTTCTTTAATTTTTGATGCATAAAAAATTATTATTTATATATTAATAAGACAAATTGTAATTAATAATGTTGAGACAAAATAAAAAGCATGTTATTCATTCAATTATCCATCTATACGACTCACGCTACGCCTTTATTAAGATTGCCTTTGATAATTTTAGATTGAATTATATTTAAAAAATAATTTAGTTAACATAGTTAACAAAATCTTTATGATTAACTATCTTTTAACTTTATACATTAGAGATAATCGTGTGAAATGTCTTAATAAGGAGTATCCTCACCGGTGGTACCACCGCCAGGTGGATCGCAACTAATTACACCAGGGAAACGAAGACACCGAAAATCGAGACCAAATCGATGATGATAATATTCTCCTAGGAGCTCGGCGTGGACTTTGCTGACACCGTAAATCGTACGTGGTCGTTGCACTGTAATATTTGGAGTCGGATTCCTGGGGGAATCTGGACCGAACGCACCGATTGTCGATGGTATGAAAATCCTCAGCTTGTATTGTTTCGCTAACTCGATAACGTTGTGCATTCCTGTCACACACAGGTGAGGAAAAATAATAGATCTTTAAAATATTTAATATCGATTGTGAAATAGTTTTGATTTTTTTTCAGATATATCTATGAATCACAGAGAGTACGCGATATCATCTATCGCATTCCAACAATTGCTTGTCCACTTTCTCTCCCGAACACTTTCTTCCCTTCGCGAGTGCGTTAGAATTATTATAATGACAAATTCACTCGTCGACACAACATTCCATTTCACTTGGACGCAGTGCGCAGAAAGCTAAACATCTCATGCGAAAAACTTGCGCCTTCTATTAAGTGAAGCAAAAAAGTACAAAAAAGTATTTTCCTATAAATAATAAGATATCAAGGAAGGACACATATTTCTATGCTTTGGTATGTTAAAAACTATTTTTATTCCAAGTACTGTTAAACTTCAAATAAATTTTACTGTTGATTCTTCTGTTCTCTATCTATCTAGAAGAATAGAGACAAGTGGATTATTTAGCTTTTCTTACCTTCGATATTGACTCTGACAGCTAATGGTACGTTTTGTTCACCGACAGCGCTAAGTAGAGCGCTGAAGTGGATGAGCCAGTCGATCCTATAATCGACGACGATTTTCTGTAGACCCTTGAAGTCGAGGATATCAGCAAAGATGAAGGGCCCGTTCTCCAGACTTTCCTCCGTCGGTTTAATAATATCCGACAGTATAACATTCTCGTTACCATAATTCCGACGAAGTACCTTTGCGCACTCTGTCCCTAATTGTCCAAGGCCCCCTGAATAAAAATCGCATTCGTTCGACGAAGACAAGTTTTGCACTTATATCACAAACGCGAATGAAGTGTAATATTTGTCCTTGTGTAACACTTTTTGATAAGATCTCAAGTTATAAAGAGGGAATTGCGTGCGTTTTATCTTTTAATCATAGCATCAATTAGGTACAAATTTGTCGAATTATGTAAATTATAGAATAATTCATCAAAAGCAAATATATTATATTTAATCACGCTTACCTGTTATCAGTATCTTCGGTGATTTAATTGCATTATTTGTATTAACGTACTTGGTGCGTTCGTTTTTACTGTAACTAGGATTATCGGATATGTGAAAGCTCTTGCAAATGTTTTTCGTGAAGCAATACGAGAATCGAGTGATACTTTTACACAACATTATTTTATAAAATAATGCAGCACAAAAGATCTTGCGATCACAATACTATTATATTGATTATATTTATATTGATTTGATTCTAGTTTTTATGATTTTAAACTATTTTCCACGACAAATCTTTTTTTAAGAAATGAGAGAGATACATAAAAAAAATGTCATTTCACATTTCATTTCAGAGTATTGCAAATTGTAAATCTACTATACATTAAGAACGAGTAATTTTATTGAAAAAGAAAAGTAAAGAGGAGGAATTTAATACTTCTTCGCTGGTGGTTGATAAACAACTGGTGCCTTGAGCAATATTTCTTATATCACAACTTGTTTTCAAAACCAGTTAGAACGGATGCTGCGTGATCGGTATGTATATTTGTGTTGCTGTATTTTAAATGCTATATTTAATGCTATATTTAATGCTATATTTAATGAATTGAGAACGTACGGAGGATGTTCCTATGTCTGCCTTAGAAACTTACCCAGTATATACTCAAAATATTTCTTATATTATGAGTATATTTTTAGAATATCTTAAGCATATTTTTACATTAATAAATTGTTTATAAATATAGAAGACAGTTGAACTATACGTAGAATAAAAAATAAATTCTTCATATAAAAAATAAATACGTTCTCAAAATATCATAGTACATATATCGAATATTATTGGGATATACACAATCTACGTTTGTGATATACTGAGTACAATATTCAGGATCTGTGCTATATGGGAATAAAAACGAATTTCTCTATAAATTTCTCTTAACATAGTTTAATATGTATAATTCAATGAATTTCTCTATACATTTCTCTTAAATACACAATTCAATATGTAATTTAAAAAAAAATCATGATATTTCTCGCATTACTTTCCTCACTTATACTCAATTTTCATTGACAATACGAGAATTTCATTGCGTTGTCTTGATAAATTGACACAGATCTCTAAATATCTGTCGTCAAGTACTAGTCTTATCAACCAAATTGAAATTTAAATTCAAAATATCATTTATATATATGTACGTCATTTACTTGCCTATGACGTTTATTTGTGTTTATGCAATGGACAGAGGTTTGGCAATACAAACCAATAACGAAGCGATCTTTTTCTCATACGATTCTAAACCGGTTATTACTGTTACACATCAAAACGCATATAAAGCATATAAAGAAGTCATGCGTGAATGCTATAAGAAAATCAAGATTAAAGATTGATAAAGAACTTTTGTAACATATCTTACTCACCTTTTGATATGTAGAATAAGTTCTTATAAATTTTTATTTGCAGATGAAGTAATATGATGTAGCCATTTAAATAAATATATTAATAACATAAATGATATTAACATATGTTAGTTAATATAAATATATTAATATTACTAGTCCATTTTTAGTTTAATGAGTATTATATGTCTATATATACACACATGCATTAAAATCATTAGTTTATTGTATTTTTAGAAAAGATAGGTTGCATAACTAATTGGTGGCTGTACAATTGTTGAACATTTTTTCCTTTTTTCAGATTTCTTCTATTCAACAGGGGTGCGTTCGATCCTCGTTGCTTTATCAGGTGTACGAAAAGGAAAATGAAAGGAAGGAGATTTTTCATCGACGCCGAATTACATTCGGCGATCGGTGAGATTCGTGGGGAAAGGGAAGAATTTCCTGGAAGCGTGTCTTCATGGTAGCTGGACACGCGCTTCGCAATTCTCTTTGCGTCCCTTCACCCGCGCCATCGTCATCTTCTCCCCTCAAGTTTGTGTAGACCACCACGCTTTTGCGAATAGCTTCTTCGGCACATTTAGTGTGTGCCCGTAACGAGATCACGAAGAGTCGCATTCGTGACCGGGAGACAGTGTTAAAAACGAAGTGGTAAAATAAGTCGGTTACGCACCCCTCGAAATAGAAAATATTTGTATAGAAGATCAAGAAGATTAAGTGGGAATACTACTTTTTTTCGTGAATTTTGTTCTTGCTAATAGAAAAACATAGGATTCTTCAGAATTTTACAGAAGTAAGACATTAGTTTGGCGAACAGAAGGTAAACATCTTGTAGAATCTTTTAGCAAAAACATTTTATATTAAATTTGACTTTTAATTAATTTTGATACTATGATGATAGATTTGTTTGAAATAAATTCTATATTAATCAAAGATTTTAGAAATAATTAAACGTAAATTTTTACAAAACGTAATTAGCGATCCATCATTTGATTAGGATTCTTATACTGTCAACGACCCGCACATTGCATTCACTGGTCGCTTGAGATACATCTTCATAAAAGTGTACAACCTTCCTCGTGCAATTACATAATGACTCGAAATTATCATTCATAGCAGAAAATGAGATGTACATTCGAGGGTCAGTGACGGCGAAATATCAAGGAAATGAGAATCACTTTCACTAAAATTACATCCTATTGTATCCTTCTTGTTTGATCACAAGTTAGATTTATAATAATAATGTTGGAACGGGAAAATTAATCTTTTTTAAAGTAAACTCCAGTATACATAAATCTGTTAAATGCAATTTCATTGTTATCAACACAAAAGTATTTTCCATATCATATATTAAAAAAGTTTTTTATATCAATTGAATTATTGAGAGCGATTTTCAATATTTAGCTAGAATTCCAACTTTCTATTCAGATTTTCTATTCTACGAACAGGAATTCCATTCATAATGCAAAATATCTGCCTATCTTGAGAAAAATAGTATCTTTGGAACTAGTATATGATTAATTTTTATTTTATTACATAGAGCCTGAAACTTAAATGATGATATCAATATACTCACGGAGGCTCTCGAAATGCGGAAGTAGATTTGTCAGAGATCACTCTTTCTATTGATGCAACAATGCATAATCTCGAATTGTTTATCATGCATCGCTGTATCGACGTTCACGTACGAATGACTTTTCAGGCCGTCCGATTGTTTTACTTCTTTTTAAAGACCGACGCATTACGAAATCCTCGCGTTTCCGCGTGACAAGATCTCCATAGTGAACGTCTTTACCTTTCTACGCACACCCTAAGTTGCAATCTTTTGTCACGTTATTCTTGTTTTCCTTACATAGTGATTATACTAAATATTATATCTCAATATTATATCTCAAAATACTATTCGTTAATATACAAAGCAGAGAAAGCAGAAAAAATCTGCTACTTTTTATATAATTTTGTATAATTTTATAAGATTTTATTTGACATGTTATTTCGTCAACAATTCATTAAGCGCTGCGTGTTTATGAAGCACGCAATAATCTTCCTGACTTTCTTTTTCTTCGAGGTGCGAATTTTTAATTTTTAAATCGTACTCTGGTTCTCCGTTCATCGTTACTATAGACACATCAAGAACGCGCTCGCGCGACGGCAATTATTACGGACAACGATTGTCCTAGCGGTCTTTAACTTTGCTTACGGTACGGGGCATCAATTTTGTCGTCTACGACCGTGACTTGTGTACATGCGTTATACAGATACCTGGGGCGTCGCGCCCAGGATACAGAGGCATACCGTGACGTTCATGAAGGGCTCTTAACGCCTAAAAATCCAACAACCATCGGTCGTTGTTTTCGTTTCGTCTCGCCAACAAGATTTCTAATTTAACTCGGCAAGTTCGTCACTTCTTCGTAGACGAGAAAACGGTATAATTATTTTTATCGCGTGTCACATGTCGAAATACGATGCGCGTTCCTGTTATTTTTCTAATGATCTTTTGGCAATAAATTATATTCGATGCGCAAAGTACGTGTATAAAAGCGACCTCGCTTTTGGCATTGAAGGCAATTAGAAAAAAATTCGAATATATTTTCATCCTACTTAATTAAAAAAATAATTATTGAATAAAGTTTTAAATGTAAGATTTAATTATTTTAACTTTTTTTAAACATATGGTTCGATAGATTGATTCATTCAGCATTCATTCTATTTCTTCAACTTTGTTCCAAATTCGTAATCCGTTTGCGTGCGAACGCATGTTCCAGAAAATGCGGAACTGTTGCTCGTAGACTACGGTCCAAATGCGCGATGGTCAGGTCGTCGGAAGGCGGTGGACTTCTGATAGTCGGTTGGCTTCTGGCACTTCGTTCCATTGGTGTCGGTGCCCAGTTAGATTCCGATTACGGATGTCCACCTCAGGAGAGGATATTGCCATGCCGATGCTCGACGCGCGATATGGAGATTCAGATATGGCAAGTCGATGAGAAAATATCAATGCCGGATGAAAGAATTAAATCGAGACAATATGCTGAACAAAATGCCATAAATTTACCAATAAATTTGCGTGCAGGTGCAGCCATAGCGAGTTACCAAAAGTGCTAGGAGGTCTGAAGGCGGTGAGTCACTACATGGACCAACCAGTGGACGAACTAATCTTGGAGAACAACAATTTACCTAGTCTACCCGGTAAGGTGTTCGCGTCCTTGCGAGTTTTACGCCTCATGCTGCGGAATAATCGACTCGAGAGGGTGTCGTCCGGCTGGCTAGACGGTCTGCATGATTCCCTATTAGAACTATTTATCGTTGAGCCCGATCTACGGTCTCTGCCTGTGGATAGCCTGGAGAATTTGCAGGGTCTCGAAGCAGTGACGTTGCAGAGTCGCGTGATGAGGCGATTGCCCAAGTTCACCGGTTTGCCGAAGTTGAGATACCTGCAGATCAATTCCCCAGCCTTGGTGGAACTCGCCCCGAGGAACTTTAAAGATGTTCCCAATCTGGAGCAGTTGCATGTATTCGGCAGTCCGAACCTGAGGAAACTGGAGGCTGGCCTCCTCCGCGGTTTACCTCGATTAGAATTGATCAACATCACTGATTCCGGGATTAACTGGATTCATCCACGTGCTGTGATCGATTTGCCGGAACTCAGGGAGATATCGTTAATCGGAAATGAAATAATCGACGCAAGTATAGTCGGTCGAGCATGCATGGATCTTCCATCGTTGTCAGTGATACGTTTGGATCGAAATCGCATTAATCGTCTCGGCGAGGGCTCCTTCGTCGACCTCCCAGTCTTATCGCGTATTTATCTGTCGCGCAACGGTATTACGGAGATATTCGCTGGGGCTTTTCAACGTATGCCGGCTCTCAAATCCGTAGATCTGAATCACAATTTAATCCATCGCATTCATCCGGAATTCTTTCCGCATCGAATAGGAAACGTATTAGAAGAGATGTGGCTAATTAACAATGACCTTAGCCACGTGGCCGAAATACGATCGGTGCTCGAAGCTCTGCCAAGGTTGAAATTTTTAGACGTCAGTCACAATCAGCTAGAGGAAATACCCTTCGGTGCTCTAAGAGGCCATCCCACCTTGGAAAGACTCCATCTCAATCATAACAGGCTGGCAGTTTTGCAGAGAGAAACGTTCGCGGCGATGCCAGCACTCAGGGAGCTCAGACTGAAAAATAATTCCTTGTCGAATCTTCTGGAAGCTCCTTTCTGGAATCTGCCAGCTTTAAAAGTAAAGATTTTATTGAATTCTCTAAACATTAATAATGGAACCAAAAGTTGAATACACATATTATTTGGATTTTTTATAAATAATTTTAAATAAAATTTGAACACTTAGAAATCACTCTTTGATCGAAGTATTATTGATATTTTATTATTTTCAATTATGTGTCTGATTCTAGGGTCTGGATCTATCGGAGAACTATTTCCGTCACATAGAATCGCGTTTGTTCGATAATCTGCCGAATCTTAGACGGCTAGACCTTAGTGGTAACGCCATCGGACTCATCGAACCTGAGTCCTTTCTCAACACCCCGGCGTTGGAACACATCAACGTCTCCAGAAATGCCCTGTCTGTTCTTCATCCCTTGACTTTTCAACATCTGACGAATCTGTACGAGCTGGATGTCGGCTGGAATCGTATGCTGGAAGTGGTCCCTGGTCTACCGAAGGACATCGAGCACCTTCATATGCCCATGAACCGTATCGTTACTCTACCAGCCATATCCTCTCAAGATCTAGCTCTACCTGCCCTACGATCACTGGATTTAAGCGCGAATGGAATCGAGACAATTTCGCCCGGCACATTAGTTGACTTATCGAACTTGAGAAAATTGTGTCTAGGCTATAATACTCTAAGAATTATAGACGACGGCGTTTTCGATGGACTCTCGAGATTGGAGCAACTGGACTTGAAATATAATCAACTGCGCACATTGCATGGACGAAGTTTTCGCCCTTTGAAATCGTTGATGGACGTAAATCTTCGAGGCAATCGAATGGAAGTTCTACGACCGGATATATTTCAAGAGAATACAAGATTACAAAGGATTGATCTAAGCAGAAATAATCTCGCTCAAATTCCTCACGCGACCTTTGCCAATACTAGGTAAGAATTTTAATTGTATTTAATCTTCATATGGAGAATTTATAATAAAATATATATATATATATATATATATATATATATATATATATTACGTAAAAAAATATCAATTTGTATTTCTATTTTAATCTTTAAAATTTAATATAATGACAATAGCAATAGTATATTAACAATGGAGGCAATTTTCCCCTCCTTTGTTACCTCGTGTTCTAGTGGAAAAGCAGTTTCACTCGTGGTTACTTGATTGCATCACTCTTAAATTGGTACCTAGAAAGTTCTTCGTGCACACGCTAATATCTCTTTCTTGTCGTTGTGTAGCATCGGCCTGGCGTGTCGACTAATTTGGTTCACTTTTATACGTAATTTTGTTTAATCTCGTTCATCAAGTTTAATTTGATCGGATCGAAACATGTTTTTTCAAAAGTATACTTTAATCTAATATACTTTAATTGAATTTAGATGTAGATGTATCTAAAACACGGATAGGACAAATAGCACTTTGATAACAATCTATGTACTTATTAAATTTTATTTACGATAAATTTACAATAAATCTTTTTTGCCAAAATTTGTAACAAATAATGCTGAAAGGAAAAATGGAAAGATATTCTAATCATCTATACATTTTTGAATATTTTTTTGCAAAAGAAAATAGATTGTCTAATGTTCATTCCGCATTCAAAATAACAATGATAATTACAAAACCTGTTATCAATTACAGAGACCTTCGTGAACTATACGCCTCGCACAATACTTTGACCGAGTTACCCGGATCGCTGCACGGCTTAACAGTTCTTCGGGTCCTCGACTTGAGCTTTAACAAACTAAACATTCTATCGCCGGAAATATTAAGCAGCCTTTCGTCCTTACTTGAGCTGAAACTCGTCAGAAATCATATACGAGAATTGCGGGAGGGTGCGTTCGACGGGTTGCCACGGCTGTCTCTGATCGATCTCGAAGATAATGATCTCAGAGTGATCGAAAGGAATGCCATCAGAGCCTTACCGGAACTACAGGCTGTCAGACTCGGCAGGAATCGATTGCAGGTAATAAATTGTATAGTTTCTCATTCAATGAAATTAACAATAAGATAATTTTTATTTGATGAAATAAAACTTTATCTCCTTGAATAACTTACTTTGTTAGATACGATTAAAAAGCTTAAAAGACTTTATACATGTGAGTCATAATATATAAATAAAATGTTGTCTAGTTTTTATATAAAAAATATTGAAAATAGTTAAATAAGGAGGTAACTAACACGTAATTTTCTAGTCTATCCCAAGTGGCGCTTTCACCGAACTACCGTTACTACAAAGTACGGAATTACAAGAAAACTGGATTCAGGAAATCGCTAATAATGCCTTCATTAACGTGCCACACTTGCTATTCCTTAATCTAAGTCATAATAATCTGCCGGGATTGGAGTACATTGGCTTGGAGAGTCTACGTTCGTTAGAAGTCCTCGATCTCAGCTACAATCGTTTATCGAGAGTTTCAAGCGACAGTCTGGCATCTATGGAATGGCTAGTAGAATTAAAGGTATAATAGAAAATTTTACATTCTAAATTTTAAATATATCATCAACATAAAATATATCATAATATATTGCGCTCTATAATTTTTAAATCGTACTTTTAAAATACATGTGTCGGATTGTGGGTGTATAAAACGATTGCGCAATTTGTGAAAAAATTTATTTTGTGCGAGAAGTAATCTGTATAAAAAAATTACAAATGAAATGGGCGAAGAGAAGCGCTTTGCTAATAAAAGAGAATACTTTCTCGTCGAGAGTGAAACTTCTGCGTGAACCATGGTGCGAGACGAGCCGTTCTGCTGGCAGAGCAATTATTCGTATACTTGCATCGTTAATTAGGGGAGATAGCCGAGACCGCGTTTTACATAGGCCGTTTTCCTTTCTGTATGCAGATGGACAACAATCGGATTTGTGCCGTGCACGGATCGCCTTTCGATGATATGCCGAGATTACGAGTGCTGAGCCTACGAAGCAATCGGATGACCGCGGTTTCCGAAAACGCTTTCAAGAGATTAAGATCGAACATTGCTGTCCTGGATATCGACGGTAATTCAACATTAATTAAATCGACAAAAATAAAAAAAGAATTTAATCAAATTAATTATTTAAACTGAAATATATTAATTTGCGATTTTCGTTGACAAAAAGCACCGCTTAATATTTTTGCATATTTTGTCCTATATCTTTATATTTACATCTTTTTCTTATTTCCGAGAAAGGAAATCCATTATCCTGTTCTTGCGGCATGCTTTGGCTACGAGGATGGCTCCAACAAGCTTCCTCGGAGGGTCCTAGATGCGCCGACGGCTCTCTCTTTAGGGAATTGAGATTATCGCGTCAAGATTGTCAGCGGGAGAGATACGTTGAACCGGTCCATCCAGCATGCGAATCCGAAATGATTAACGTTGCAACGCCTTCGGTTTCTTCATCTGGTAATAACTGAAATAAAAACGATTAATCGCAAAATGATTCAAAAAAATTAAATCACATTTATCTATTATTTAAAAATTATGTTGCATTTTTACACAATGTTTTTTTGTGATTACACTTTAACTATTTTATGATATGCACTGAATTATAATATAAACTATTTTAAATTATGATATACACTTTAACTATTTAAATGATGATATCAGAATTAATCATTAATTAATTCTGATATCATCATTTACAAATTTATAGCAAATAATTTTACCACATCTTTTGCGACTTATTAAATTACATCGAAACTTGGTAGCATTTGGAGTTACAGAGACAGTACCGTTATGGCTGAATCTAAAGGACTCGACCCAGAAGCCTTCCGTTTCCCAGGATACTGACTACATGATGTATGAATATCTGGACAATCAGGATAACGAAAACGACACAAACATATTCACATCGCCATCCAGCGTGTCTACTCAGACCATCAGCGTACCTACTCAGACCGTAAATATCATTCATCCACCATTGCAAACGCAGAAGCATCAGATTCAGAAGAATGAAACGTCATCAATGAAGAAGAAGCCCATGATGCCACCGTCACCCAGTAGCTCTGGCTTCACTTTTTTTGGTGTACCTCTGCCGAGCATGAGTTTTGATTTATGGGGAAATTCAAAGAGAAAAGCCGAGAGGAAAGAGTCCTCGATGACACCGAATAGGCCCAGCCGAGGACGTTACAGATCTTTTCCGCCCACAGAACCAGAAATTCATAGAGGTGGCTTCGTGCCGTTGCCGCGTGCACAGAGTGGATTCGTGCCGATTGCCGATCCTAGATTGATGTACGAGAAACACGAGACGAAGCGTGAGAATGTCTCAAAGTCATTGAACGCAAGCAGTACGCCGATGCAGATGTCGGAGGAGCGTCCACGGAAAAGCGCAAACAGCACTATCACTAGGGTGGAAAAGATTGTTTCCAGGACTGGGAAACCTCGGACGAATCTCCGGGAACGAGAGGAGTTATCCACTGTACCAACATTCAATCGATCAACCGATTCGAGTAACTTCAATTCTCGCAAGATTTTGCCTGACATCAATAAGATCAAGTAATTAAATCATTCAAATTACTTATTTTTTTTACAATATTCAAATTATTTTTTTTGCAAAATCTAACTGTTCATGATCAAGGTATCGCACGCAAAGCGATAAGCAAGTCATAATTTAAAAAAATTAGTCGCATGAATAATATACATCAAACTATTGTCATCCATTAAACACGCGTAAAATAATCCATCACACTATTGTTCAAAACAGACAGATCGCGAAAACAAATAATAATTAATTGTGCCTTTCGAAAAAGATTCAGACTCTTCAAAAAAATCAATCAAATCATTTTCCAATATTATAATATTTTTTGTGCTGTTTTGCATATTGTTTGTGGCAATTTTTAGATCTTTCTCAAAGGGCATACTCAATAAAAATAGAACAAGAGAAAAATAGAGCGCACTTTTTTGTAAGTTTCGATCGCGCTTACGCTGTTATAGTTTCGAAATTGTTTAAAAAAAAGTTGTGTGCTTGCTTTTTCTTTTATTCGGATTTGCGTTCTTCACCTTGCTCGTTTCACGAACACAGACAATTTGATAAAAAAAGATATTTCAAATTCTCTGGTTCATTTAATCACAATTTTTTAAATGAACTCTCATTAATAATTTAGTTTAAAAAATACGTTTATATATCTTGATATTTTAAAAATTGAATTTTAAATTGTTTAAACTGACATATGTTATGACTAATCCTTTCGGACGTTAATATTTTCTTCGTTTAGCTCTGACGCATTCAACGCAACGAAAAGTAGTGCATCGATAATCGTGGAGGAATCGTCACAGGAAACTCTTGAAACGTCAGTGTCCACTGAGATTTATGACGACGAGAGTCTAAAGGTAGAAGAAGATTCGGAAGAAGATAAATTTATCGAGAAACCGCAAGTGGAAATCGCCAGTAGAATAATTTGGACCACACCCAAAACGATAACAATCGAAACGAGAAAAACAATTATCAAAGACGTTGTAACAGCAGCAATGGAGGTGATACCATCGCAAGAAAATAGCACGAAAGATTGGGACATTGAGATATCCGAATATGAAAAGAATTCAACTCGATTGGATACTACGACTGACTCTTACGATGAATCTGGTGATTTTAATAAATAATTTAAAATGTTTGATACACTTAATATCAGCACTTTATTATTAAATCGTTTGGAAAATAAGTCTGTAATCATCTGCTAATATAAAATCTATTTTAAATTAGCAAACGAAGGAAACAATCTTGCTATTGATCTTTTAATCCTAATTAACAAAAAATCTATGGCAAGAATCCATAAAAAAAATTTATTTTGATAAAAGATCGACACTAAATTCTTATAAAACTTTGCGATCGATGGATATTATATCGCGAGAATGAAAAAAAGAAAGAATTTTAATAAATAAATATCTTTTGCCTTATTGCAGACAATCCGCAAGTGGCAAAAACAGATGCACCGCATTTCTCTTTATCCACGACGTTATTCTCCATATCGAATCCGCGCCCGAGAGAAACCACAACTATGACTACCCGAGGCACGTCCGCTTTATCTGCACTTTTAATCCCGGGAGGACAACTACCGTCTTCAGGGCCTGTAGGAAACTTGCGTCCACTCGGTAGATCTACGATAACCAAGGTCGCTTCGCCGTATCTTAGTCATAATGCCGAACAATTGCGGGAGAGACAGAAATCGATTGCTGCTCAGAGAAGCGCCGAGGTCGTCGACCACACGACAACTGAAATTCAAAACGAAGCGTTCGTCATTGATGAAAAGGCCAAAGTGATAGACGATAGTCCTCTCAGCTGGTACTTCCAACATTATAATGATACATATTTGGAACCTTATATAGGTATAGCTTATAGCAATACCGCGAAAATCGATGTGTATCCATGTTTATTTTTGCTCGCTTTTAGAATCTTAATTTAGAAAGAGATTTGGAATTCGTAGAGAGAAATTTATAGATGATTTTTATCAATAAACAAATTAAAGAGAATTCATAAAAGATAACATACATTGTAATATCTCTTGACGAATATGCGCGAGTGTTTTTCAGATCATAAATCATACATAAGCATATTGTAAGAATATGTGCGATGTATACAATTGAACTACATATGTATATCTATATATATTTTGTTCGAGAACCATTATATGTACAAAGATCACGCTCATAGGTGTATTTGCGTTTATATATATATATATATATATATATATATATATATATATATATATATTTTAGTAAGATATAAAGCATATATTTCTATGATAAATTAATAAAGCAATCTAAGCAAATAATAATTTTATTAAAAATGTAATTCTCTTCTCTTTTTTAATGGGACTTATGCATTTCCTAAGAAATATGTTAATTATATTTATCATGAATATTACTAACTAAAACTTTAAATTGTCTCAGACATATCTGTGACAATTTAAAAGAATACTTCTTTAATATTAATTATATTTGAATCTAATGATTAGAATTAATGAATGGATGAAAAAATTGCCCTGTAATTAATTTGGAAAATTGCTTCGTTTTTTACAAAATATTATTGTTTATAAATTAAAATATTGAAAATATAATGGTTAAAATGATATTCTGTAAAAAAATGTCTAAATCCTAAATTTTTCGGTATATTTACTATTTATTACATTCAAAATTGGAAGTGTTAAGTTTTCTATTCTTCTTTGTGCCTAATATCTTAGTAGCTCACAGAATTATGCCAGAGTAGTTTAGAAATCCCAATATGCCATAATACATATTTAAATTGCCATCATTATTTATAAGTGAGATGTAATTCTGTACAAATTGTAAACAGACTTGCTTATTATTTATTACACACAGAATCGATAATCGTCCTCAACTTTAACAGTTTCAATGTTGCAACTGAACAATGCTTCAATCACTGATTTTTAGCTTTCGTTTTTTCCTCTCCTTTTTTCTCCTCTTCTTTTTTCTCTTCCTTTTTTGTATCCTTCTTTCCATCTGTTTCTTTTTTCTCAGCATCACGATTAGTCAATTTATTGTTGATCAAATTGTGTAATGCCACTATAGACCTAACCAGAGCTGCCAGATATACAACTAACATTTGATCATTTGTCTTTACATATAACGAATCAACAAAGCTACTTTGAGTCATATCTGGTAATAAATTGAAGATATCTTGAAGCTGGTAAACAATTTGATGGTTTATAGGTAATTTTCCACTGCCAACCTATAAAAACAATTTATTTTCGGATACATCAGATAATTAACTAATTAATTAATAATTAATTGAATTATTTTCTATTATAGATCAATATACAAGGTGTTCAGAAAATCGCCCACAGTACTTTGGGAAATGATTTGGGACCCAAGAAGGAAATAAAGATCTCTCTTTCTTTCTCTTTCTCTCTCTCTCTCTCTCTCTCTCTCTCTATATATATATATATATATATATATATATATATATATATATATACACATACCTGAAGCAAATAATCTCTAATTTCCCGAATTTGTTCGTGAAGACCTTTCAAGCCAAGTAACTGATTTGTGATTCTTTGACTGAGTGTACCAACTGTGGTATCTTTAATATCTCGCAATAAATGTTCCACTCCTACCTCTTCTGCTTCTTCAGCTCCAATTTCACTTGGGATGTGCTCAAAAGTTTTAGAAGTAGGGGAACCATCCTGTGTACAGGGTTTTTGTTACGTATCTTTTTAAAATATATAACTAGAAAAAAAATATACATATATATATATATATATATAAACATACATCGTGTACTTCCTCAACTGCTTGATATGCTTCCGTAGGAAGTCCGAGATCCTTTGGCTTCGCATCAATAATTACCAAGACTGAATTGGCACAGTATCTTCTTATTAATTCATTAATGGCAACATCATTTTGATGTAGCTTAGGTCCAGTGTGGTACCAGCCTACTACCTTCTCACGAGCTAAACATCAACAAATATGGAATTGTAATAAAAAAAAATCTTATTCTGTATAACTTTCACAGGACTTGCAATTTATTCATAATTATTTACCATTGACTTTCTTGAACATTCCATACATATTTTCTAGATAATCATGATCAAGAAACCATACACTTTTATCTTTGTCATCCTCATCAAAAGGAACTGCAACACGAAAATTTATTTGTTAATACTGTTAACTTTAAAAATATTTGCGATCCAATCTTTCACACATTTTTACATAAAAAATGATTATCTTATTGTACATATAACATTGTAGATTATTAGTGACAACCCTAACCTGCAAAACTGTTTGATACGTCTAAGATTCCTTTGGCCCTCCAGCAGCCTAAAAGTACACCAACTACTCTCTTTTGATTTCCAATTTTTCCCATACGATTAAAATGATCCACCACGCTTAATAATACCAGCGGGTGAACCACAACTTTAGTTGTTGCAACCTCTTGACTCGGCATTTTTAGGAGCAACTCTAAAAACGATGCACACACCATGAAATCATCAACCAGCCGCTATCATTCGAGGATGACAAGAGCGGCATGTTTGTAGGTTTGTACTATCAAGTTCCACTAAAAGCGCCATGTATGGCTGAAGGAAAAAACATGTCATCGGCTGCGGTCGAAGAGACGCTCTGGATGCTTTGAAGCGTTTGATTGACCAATCAGGACAAGAGGAATAAAGATTTTTTTACCTGATTGGTTAAGCAAACGCTTCAAAACATCCAGAGCGTCTCCCCGACCGTAGTCCTCGTCTTTTATTTAAATAACGTTGGTAAGCCTTAAATAACGTTGAAAAGCGTGAACGAGAAAGTAACACGTTGTCAGCATTGCCGACACATTAGGAGTCACGACAAGTTTTAGCGAAGAATATTTCAATTAACGAGGTAATACATTTCTGTCATGTATCGAAATACAGCTACCAAAAGTAGTTATTTGTTTGGAACACGTGTTTACATTCTATTCTCTTGTAATTAATTCATATCAATAAAAAGATTCGACAAGTCAAATCCTACAGTATAATTCGACTAGACAAGGTAAGGTCGATTCTATAATGGACGCAACCGCAAGACGCACAGATTGTTGATTCTAAAAACAACTCTTTCAGTCTGATTAGTTGTCGCGGACAACGCTACGTCAAAAAAATAAAATTGATCATCTTTTTACGAATCTGCATTTTCTACGTGGATCTACGATCGGAAATGTGTCATATTTGCGTTGCGGCTTGCGTTTTGCGTGTGTCATTGTAGAACTGGCTTTTATGCACATGATATCAACATCATGAAGAATATAAAAAGCGCGCGAAATTGGAAAGATATAAACAATAAAGATATCTACAAATAAACTGTAATGAATACGCGCGTAAAGTGTATATAACAATGTAATTATGTATAATCCAATCATTCAAGAATATTTAATACATTGGAAATATTTAATAATTTACAAGATATAGTGGAATAAATTTTTCTGCTCTTTCATATTAATTAGCTTTACATTTTGTAAAAAAATAAATCATAATTCTAATTATATTTTATTAATTTTGATCTAAAGTGATGTGACACTTATATCAGCAAACTGAGAGTTAATCAAATAGACTTTTTTTGTAACATTGACCAAAGAATTTCTAAAATATTATATTTGGATTAGGTTGTTATAAAAGATAGATCATAATTATTAATTTTGACATAAAGTGATGTATAATTATGTCAGCAAAATAAGAGATTAGAAATTAGACTTTTTCAATAATGTAACATTGATAAAAAATTTTTCATTGAGATAATACACTATACAGTACCCAAATTGTTATAGGATGTCAAAACCTGTAGTATTTGTGACAAGCAACCCAAAGAAACTGGAGGAATTCACTGCTATTTTAGGACAGAAGTATTCTCAGCGAATAACGAACATGAACCTTTATCTACCCGAATATCAGGGCGAGATAAATGAGGTATGTCGAAAGAAATGTCAAACCGCAGCGCAAATGTTAAATGGTCCAGCAATCATCGAGGACACGTCTCTCTGCTTTAATGCGATGAAGGGTCTTCCAGGACCTTACATCAAATGGTTCCTCGAAAGACTCGGTCCCGAGGGTCTCTACAAAATGTTAGACGGATGGGAAGACAAATCCGCAGAAGCGGTTTGCACGTTTGCCTATTGTTCTGGAACTGACGCCAGAGTCTTTATATTTCAAGGTCGAACTCAGGGTACCATCGTAAGTCCACGAGGTCCTCGAGAATTCGGCTGGGATCCCTGCTTTCAACCACGAGGCTATGATCAGACCTACGCGGAATTACCAAGCGATGTCAAGAATCAAATTTCTCATCGCTATAAGGCGCTGGAGATATTTAAAGATTTTCTTATAAACAATATAATTTAATTTTTATTGATTTTATATAATCAAATTACCATTTCTCTCATATGATTATTATCGTTTCATTTTCAAGTTTCTTCTGTGTAGTGAAAATGTACTTATTATAATTCTATAAGAAAATAACAATTTTTTCCTTACTTTGTTACAATCTTGGAATAATTATAAAATTAATTATAAAGACATATTTTCACGTCTTATAAGATTTATTTGGTACAGTATAATCAAGATAATTGACCTTGATTGAGAAAATAGTGTTTATTATAAATTATCTTAATTCTACCAGAGTAAGTTGTTTTGTCTTTATTTTATAACTTGCTCTGACCTGTAATGTTAATGTTCGATATACATTTATCAAAGATGATTTTTCTTGCCAAAAACAATTTCTTATTACCATGATAGTTGTCGGATCACACCGGAAACATATGGAATGACCTGCTGGTAACATTGAAACTATCATGAGATACCATGCGTCTCAAAATCTAATTGTCATTTATAAATCACGCGATGTACTTATTTGACGACTTTCATATTGAAAATTTTATGTGACGCAACAAATTGAAATATGAAATCATAACTATGTATTGTATATATATATATATATATATATATATATATATATATATATATATATATATATATATGTACGTATATTGTAATCATCCGAAGAAAGATATTGTTAATCATATGAACCGATACACAAGTCGTCGTACACAAATACTTATAATTAAAACTATCGCGTGTACAAAGATGACGAAATATTGTCGCTATTTAATTGCTTTATTTATTTATAAATAACGCAATTATTACCATTTACACGCCATATGTAAATAGTTTTGAGATGAATGCATGAAAAGTAAAAATGTAGTCTTAAATTTAAGAAGCCTTTATGAAGGAAAATGTAACAATGTTATATTTAAATTAAAATTAATAAATGTTATATTTGTCTAATAAAATGAACAGCAATGTTGCGAGACTCACACATTAATAAACATAATATATATTATACATAACACAATGAAACGAGCAGATAAATGTACTTCGGTTGTCATATAGAAGTACTGGTAAACACGCAATCAATCGTAGTTTGTTTTCTTCACTTTATATATCAAATCGTATGATAATTATTTAATTTACTCAATTAATGGAAAAATCGTTTAATTTGTCGAACATAATTACTCACGATCCCATTATCATTTAATGAAAAATACATGGCAAAAAAAAAAGAGGATAACTTTGACAAAGTTATCCTCTTTTTTTTTTGCCATGTATTTTTCATTAAATTGAATTGCTATTGAATTGCTTCGCTGTAGTATGCATTGAAAAAAATATTGGACGATACGTGTGATAATTAAAACGAAGAAACATGAGTAAATTGTTTTTTAACGCTAAATTTAGTCCTCTCTGTCTTCTGTTTTTTTCACGCCAACAAGAGACAATAATATCGCGTATCTTACGTAAAATCGCGATGATACTCTTTAATAGCGAGTCGCGCCTTGAAGTCAACAAATGTGAAGGAAAAAAAAAACAAATATTTCTACCGAGCGGCTGCAATCTCTTGTGCACTTTCATCTCGGCTATCCATATCTCGTTATTTTCGCGAGGTCGATTTCTTTTAACGAAAGATTGCTCTCTGTAGTCGCGATCAGCTTATGTATTTACACGATTATCTTATGATAGTCAAAATATACCGATCGTTCGAATCGTAGTAGCAAATCCGACCGAGGAAGCGTACGATCATTCCTTCTCATTGCATATGAATCACAGGTGATTACGTACATACAAATCGAGATAAGATCGTTGGATAATTAATTCTCGAGAGAAAAAAAAAATCAACAATAAATTTTCCATCTACTTGAGGAAGACGATGACGGAATCGATCCCAATCGGACGCTTGTGGTCGATACTCGAATTATTCTTGACATAAACGCGCGTAATTAAACATCTTTTAATATTTATATATACAACTGTAGAGCCCGATGCCCGAAAGGGTTATCTCCTTGATTACACCGGCATGATCCTTTTTCTTTCTCTCTTTTTCTCCATATGTACGCATAATACGTTCTCGTTGCCGGGTTATCGGTGCGCTTCTGCATTTTACCGGCAATTGCAAAACTTCGCGTCTTTAAAAGCGGAGGAATCGCGCGTACGCTAGCAGTTTCGCAAGAGGGGCCACACTACGATGAATGCCTTTACCGGTAAGTCTCTCGCCCCGAAGGACGTGAAAAGTATCCTCGTGTTTATCGTTTATTGCGAGAGAGATGCGTTCCAATCCGAAATTCGTCTTCTCTTCTTTTCTCTCGCGACATTGATAACGATATTCTTTTAAAAAATTTACATATACGCGTGTATCTCTCGGTGATAAAGAAACGAAAAGATGTCCATTTCGTGAATTTTGCGAGCTTTGCATTTCGTGAAGAAAGAATTGAGGAAAAGAACTCAAATACATAATATAATTAATTAGTGAAAATGTTGCAAATAGAAATTTTACAATTCTTTAAGAGAATACGTTTCTTTGAAAAGAATACATAGTACTATATATATTATATAAATTTATATTATATAAATTTTGCTTACAGTATTGCTGCTGTGCCTAACGGCGGCATGTGCAGTGCCAGGTGAGTTTTATATTTTAATTTTATAAATATTTTAGAAATAAGATGCTTATAAATAAATGAATTTCTTACTAATTTTTTTTTTACATTTAATAAATACTAATATTATATTACTTTATTTCTTAAAAAATATACTCGATTTCTACATGTAATTTTCTAAAGAAACTCTCTAAAGAGAGTTAATATTTAATTAAACAAAAATTATTAATTTATTGCGCATAAGAAACTTTTTCCGGCAAGATAATTCGACAACATCATCCAAAATGAATTTATCTTATCGTCATGCATTGTGATATTTTTTTCTCGCGAAACAATTTAATTCAGAAACTTGTGAATAACATGGTTGGAAATATTGATATCTTTTTTTTTAGGAAAACTCAATCATTTCCACATATTTTTTTCTAATTACTACTTTGTAATTATCTATTTCGTAGATTTCGATTTTTTATGATTGTTATATAAGTAATTGTATTTAATACACGTTTTAAAATGATCTATTAAGTGCAAGATTAATTCGAAATATTTCTTTCTAAATTGTAAATATTACAAATTATTACGAATAATTGATAAAATGTATTTTGTTTTAATTAATAAATAACTTTTATTATAAACCGGAGTATCGTATATTATACAAAAATATAAACATAGACTTATACGTCAACATTGATAAAATTTCATTATATTTTAGTGCACTTTCCTGCTCAGAAAACTGTAATCTACAATTATCATGCCAATGTAAAAACTGGGATTATCGAACCAGCGCATTATGCTTCCCAGTTCGTTCTCGTCGGACAACTTCATATAAAGAAAGACATCAGTGATCCAACTTTGAACAATGCCTACTATGTTAAATTAAACAATGTAAAATATGGCGTGCACAACGGTATGGTCATAAATGATGAACCGGTCCAGGTGGTTCACGAGCTCGAAGAAGCCACGCTGCAAATCCAAGAACCGTTCGTGATTGTCTATGACGATCATGGCAAAGTAAACGTCCAGATTATCAAGGCGACATTCTAATAGAAAAGTATTTTATATCGTTTGTGCCGAAACTATTAAATGATTTCATACTCTGGTTTCAGTTTCAAGGCATTAAAATACTGGAAAGCGAGAGCTGTTGGTCGAAGAACATTAAGCAGGGTATTGCCTCGATGCTGCAACTGGATTTAACGCATATCCAACTGCAAACCCCGATGCAGCCGCACAATTTCGTCACGCATGAGGTAGGTAACGACTGATGGGAACATCCTGCGAAATCGGTTTAATGTTCTCTTTGGTTGTTACCACTAGAACACCATCCACGGTACCTGCCAAGTCGCCTACGATGTTCATTCGGCGAACTCAGCAAATCCGGAAATTAACAATTTTGTAGTCACAAAACTGCACGACCCGAGAAACTGCAGTCACTTTGTTCAGCGTGTCTTTGATCACGTTGAATGCGAAAAATGTCACGTCGAATCTATGGTAATTTTTTTATCTTTTGAGAATTATTTTTATTTATTAAATGTTTATTTAAGTTTTGCTTAATCATAATTAATATTTTTCCCTTTCAGGATGATATGACCACCGCCGCTAGAAGAGTTTTCCAGATCGAACAGCAAAACAATGACATTCTCATCAAACATATGGTTGCCCATTCAGTCATCAATTATGTTCCTTTCAACGCTCTATCTCAAGCTCATTATCTCTTAACTAAGTAATTATACGATAATTATTGTACGCGCTATACTAATCACAAAAATAATTGTGCTATATTAATCTTATTTATTTCTTCAGTATTACTCTAGATTTGCATTCCGTGGTGCCAACGATGGAAACACCTATGTCGACCACGAATTTCCAAAATGTGCCTATGATTCGCGACATCACCTTCAATAAACCTGTAGGAAATTATGCTCTCCATGCCGCCGAAGATCTCACTCATGGTCGACATATTGTCAAATTGGACGTGCTCATCCCCAAACTTAAGAAAATGTTAGTCGAGGCCGCTGATTATCTTGAGGAGAATCATCTGGAAGCCGAAGAACCCGAATGGAAGCATGGACAAACAATAAACAGACTACAGTATACCATGAGTTACATGGATCTGGGTTCACTGGAACAAGTTTACAATACTATTCAAGATGCAAAAACACCGAAAGAAGTCACGATGAAGTAAGTAGCATACGGTCATTCTTCATGCTATAATAAAATCAATTAAAATTAGAAGTGCTAAGAATTAATAATTTCTTGTAAACACTGAGAAAAAAAAACCGGTGAAAAGGTAACGAACGGATATTATACCGATCACTTTAATCGAAAAAACAAGAAACCGATCAAATATCCAATCAGAAAATATTGATCCATCGAATATCTGATCGGAAAGTGAAAAATTTGGAATTTTCCGATCAGATATCCGATTAAAGTGATCGGTATAATATCCGTTCATTACCTTTTCATCGGACATTTCTCTCATTATTCTCAGTGAAGAAATGTTATTTGTAACATTTTATATAATATAATTTATATAATATAATAAAAATAAATATTATATAATATATTATAATAAATATATAATATAATATAATATATAATATAATATAATATATTATAATAAATATATAATGTAATAAAAAACGTATTATAATTAATATCGTAATTTTAAAGAAATATCTTCTTGCGAATGATTCCAACTGTGGGCACATCCGCCGCCTGCTACTTCACGCGAAATGTCATCCGCAAACACAAAGTGACCGATGCGATCGCCGTCGCAATGTTAGCAAAATTGTCAATGCATGTTAAAATACCATCCGAGAGATTGCTTTTGGAAATGGAAGAGCTGTTGAAATTAGACAATATCGTGTCATCCAACGTCAAGAAAGCCAGCATTCTTTGCTTCTCGATCTTGATTCGTAAAACATTCATGCATCAGCAAAGCGAAATCGCCAATCCTCTTCTCGAGAGATATCTTAATCGTTTTCTTGATCATGTTAAGAGTAAGTATTATATTAATTTTATAAATTGTATAATCTCGTAATTCCCTTTTTATAAATATTTTAGACGATCAATCATACGAGATGAAAATGGTGTATCTGATGGCGATGAAGAACGTTCAAGTAGGCAATATCGAAAAACTTTTAGAACCGATTATTCGCGGTGAAATTATGGTATCCGAGAATCCGCATCATATTCGCGTTCAGGCAATCTGGGCCATCAAAAAAGCAATCGCCGATAAAGTCGAGTATACTCACAACCTGCTCTGGCCTATTCTTGTTGACGTCACTCAACCACTGCCTGTCAGAATCGTTACTTATGACATCTTGATGAGCCAGATGCCAAACATGCAACGACTTATGAATATCTATTGGTTTATGGTCCACGAACAGAATAATCATCTGTACAATTATCATTATACTACTCTGAAAGGCCTCGCTAATTCCGTGGATCCTTGCCTCGGACCAGTTCGTGAAATGGCCAGGAAAGTCTTGCGCTATACAAAAATCAGACCGGAAACCATTGAACTTTCGTCTAAACATTTTGTTGACTATACAGATCCTGTGTACGAACATGGTGAATCTTTAAACACTGCTTGGGTTCTCGATGAATTAACTGGTTTGCCGCACGCTGGATATATGGAACATCGCGTGTCGGTCGCTCGTAGATCTGTCGAGAAATTCGGTGTAAGTAAAATTTAATATGAGTAAAATTTATAAAACATTAATTTTGCCTTGTAACCGTCAAAAATGAAGGAAAAATGTTTTGAGTCTTTATATCAATTTTATATATATTAAAAATATTTTTATTATTTAATTCTCTCTATCTTAGATCTACTGGAATGCTTATGGTCTAGATGAGATCATAAAGATAATCAAAGAAGAATTAATGGGAAGCACAGTGGAAAATTTCAGTGACAAACACGTAGAGGAAATCTTTATCCGCGCCAAGCATAACATACCAGTAAAGAAACAAATACGGAAACCTGTTCAAATCGATATCTGTATCACGCTCAACGGTCACGTTATTTCCGCCAATCACTACGGTCAGAATACCTTCAGGAATATGTTCACCGATATATCCCAGTTGAAACAAATAATGGTCGGCAATTTTCAGGAGATCAAATATGACACCTTCTACGAGATGCAAGTACCCATCGATATGGGTCTGCAGGGAGTTTTCACCACTAAGATGCCTTACTTATTTTCGCTCAAATTCAATAATATTTATAACGAAATCAGCAAGCTATCTGTCAATATGAAGGCCGAGATCGACACTCGCATCTGGAGGCATGGCGAATACGCCATGTCGATCTATAATCCCATCGCCGACGTTTGGCACTCGATTCGTCGCGCTATCGTTCAGGACGTCGCCTTGCCCATAGAGATGAACTTCAGTTACAATCACGAGATGAAGAGTCTCAAAATCACTATGCCGAGACTACCGGTTACCAAATTGTCGTACACTGGTATACGATATCACGCGAAAAATCTGGTTACCATCACTGAAGACGAGCAAGACATTCTTAAGACTTGCTGCGCTACCTGTCATCATCATACGGTCGTACGCACTGGCGAGAAAATGAGTCATCACGTCGCTGTGGATTCCAAAGATATAGGTCTCAAGTATAGCATGTCAGTCTTTGATTGCGAGAACAAGATTACCCCCGCAATCAACGTTCAAGAATGGCATCGTGCGATGTCTCCGGAACATAAGAATACTTGGTAAATATATCACGCTAAAATATTATATTATATTATATTATATTATATTATATTATATTATATTAAATTATATTATAAAATATTATATTATATTATATTATATTCCACCTGTACATCAGTTGTATCAATGTCGATCAATCTATCAAATCTTCTTTTCTATTTATATTAGAATAGAAGAAAATAATAAGAACAAAATTGGATTAAAATATAATTTTTTAATTGTCAGAAAAATTTTTTAATGAAAAGAAATTGTATAATAATATAATTTATTTGTTAGGAATTCGAAAATTGTTCAATACATCATGGGCATCCATCAAAAAGCGTTTAACGACTACATCTCACCGGCAGCGAGTAATTGCGGAAAGATCATGAAGATGGAACCGAGTGTCCTTTATCCTATGTCGCAAGTGAGTAATCAGAAATCTCATTCTATGAAGAAAGAAAATAATTTCTTATTCTCTTATCTTGTTCTCTAGATCGATATGACTCTAAGAGTCTTCGTAGATGATGTTGATCAGCATATACATACTATCAGTAACAAAAAGATTAATGTACGCGGTACTATCAATGCCATGGGAATCCGCACATGGGACATGAACATAAACATTGACATGTCTCAAGGACACACAATTAACAACGTCAAGATTCAAATGACGAGAGACACGCCAGGAGAAAAGAAATTGAAGGTAATTAATTAAACTACAAATAATAAATAAGAGATCTAACAAATTTAAATAATTTATTGATTAGAAATTATATGATTACTTTTTATTTTTAGATCTGCTTAGACGCCCAGAAGAGCTATCCGATTACTAAGACAGATCCTTTGAAACTCGATATCATCACAAAAGAAGAAACCAACACGAAAATGACCATTACTGCAGGATTTACGGATGACGATAAATGCGTCCGTGACGAAATGTTAATCGTGATGACCGTTAAGGGTGAAATGACAGAGGAACAAAAGAAGCAGATGAAACACGACAGCGTACATGGCTTTTGTATTAAGGATATTCAAAATCCGCAATTCCAGACTTCACAAGGCCATATTCCTAAAACTATGAATTGCATTCGCGAAACCTTACAATACACGACCATGAAGAAATACACCGTCAACACGTCATACAAGAAGGTAAGAAGAAAGAATATACATGTAACACACATATATACATTTCTTTTAATAATCAAATTAATAATGAAATTAATAATGAAATTATTTCAAAATCTAATAATACGTAAGAAGCGCAAATATTTTAAAATTACTCAACTTATTTATTATCTTTTAGAAATTTCTTAGCCACGTTTGGACATTGTTTAATTTACTTTACTTATGGAAAAAATATAAGCATAATTTTGTCTATATTATAAACAGAAGTAAATAGTATATGTGTATAATCCAGATATATAACAAATAGAGAGAAAATGAATTTCTCTTATGAAATGAGAAAATAAATGTATCTTCAGGTACCTGTATCTGTGCTCTCGCAACTCGCTCTGATCGAAGACTCCATCCGTGTGTTGTATTGGCCATATGTGAAATACATCACAAATCGTACTGAGAGCGGTAATGCGAAGGTCGTGATTGAGTTCTCCTCCGATCATAACGATATTAATGCAACCATCGTTACTCCGGTCAGTGGATACGAATACGTTCAAGTTCCTTTACATCAACAATTATTTGAGGGTATGACTGTGAACAAGCCAGTATCGCAGCCAGGATGGCTGGACGTCATCATGGACAATACTCGTTTCTCCACAGCATCATTGTACAAAATGATGAAAGGCCAATCCGGTAAATCATCGCTGAATTCCGCTCAATGCGCGATTAACACTTTTACTACTTATATATTTAAACATGATTGTATATATAGATCATTCGAAAACTTTCACGTTATTGTCGAGCGTTTTTCTCTTGCAGAAATTTGCACCATCTATCCTAAAATTTTAATCACCGGAAAGGACGTGATTCCATTCGTGACGTCTGATAAATGGACTCTTGTATCCGGCGACTACATCGACCAGACGTATGCCATTTTCGTAAAAGCTGTGCAAGATAACGCGTTAGCCGTCAAAATATATATTGCCGGTCACGAGATGAACATCGTGCCGAACGAAAATCATATCGTCGTTACTGTCGACGGTAACGTGGTCGAACAACATGAGAAAGGTGTTGTGGTGCCGAAGGACGAGCTGAGGTCTTACGCAATCAAGTAAGTACAATGAATGATCGATCGCTCGATCACTGTACTCAGATTGAAAACAATTGCAATGAGTATATTTTCTTTCGTAGACTCACCGAGAACAACGAACATCTGGTGGTCCAATCTCAACAGGTACCAATAATGATGATGTGGACTCCCAACAGCGTGACTCTGATGCAGGATACTTCTTTGCAACATCGTGTGACTGGCCTGTGCGGAAACATGGACATACATAAAAGGACACTTTCCAACATTTACACTGTCCCACATCTGTAATTCATAATATAACGTTCATATCTACGTTATATTCTTTTATCATTAAAAGTTAAATAGTAGGATGATAGTAGTAGATAGAAATAGAAACAGAAGAAACAATAAACTTTTATTTTTCGTTTATCTGTGTAATAGCTTTTCCTTCGATCTAGCGAAATATATAAGAACGTCAAAAGAAAGGACATCTTTTCATCATTTTTTCATTTTTATAAGTATTCTTGTATATTTTTCAAAATATTATCAATCTCTTATCTCTTCAATAATATATCTATCTTCAATATGTTTACATTTATCAATTATATAAAGAATTCTATTCATTCATATATTTTTCCACATTGGTGATACTTTATGACATTTATTACTAAGTATTAAAATAATAATTGTCACTGTCGATAATTAATAATTATATAACTACAAAAATTAATATTTTTTCTTATATTTCACATATGTGGTTTACAATAGGAAAGTATAGCAAGTCGCCTCCGTGGCGCAATCGGCTAGCGCGTTCGGCTGTTAACCGAAAGGTTGGTGGTTCGAGCCCACCCGGGGGCGTTTTTTTTTATATTCTTATATTAATATTATTTTTTTCATTTTTAAATAAATTTACATATACATAAAACTAAAATAATGTATTCTAAACGAGTCTATAATTTTAGTAGTATATAATCATAATTAGCATTAAAATAAGTAGTTATATATTATAATTAGTACTAAATGATGATAATTAAAATCTTACAAAACGTTAATATTTTACAAAGTTTTCATTCAACTTTTGTATAACTTACATTAAAATAATAATCGTAAAAAATTATGATATGTGTATTTATCGAAATATAGAAATATTTATAATTTTTTTCGCATTTGTAGGTATAATCGTGTGATTTAAAATTCGCGGAAGCCTGCCAAGTACATACACTCACCAGACTGTGGCGCTAATATCGCAGCCGGCGGCCAGCGGCCATTTTCTCCTATCAACTCACGAACGCCACACGAGAAGAAAATTGATTATTCCAACCCTAAAGTCACGATTTATTACGTAAGAATGCTCTATTCTATATATTTATAAGCAATTATTGTCGAGTTTAATTTAATTTTAATGATATAAGAGAGACGGACGTTGAGATATTGAATCGACGTGATCAGTCTAGCCGGTCGATGCTCCACTCCATTTAGGAAATGCGATAATATATAATTCTTTGAATGTGTGGACATATATAATTAAGATATAAAATATATTTATTATTCTATTATCTTTTGTTTACTTTCGTGTGAGCAATTAAGTGCGCGTATTTCAAATATACTTTTCTCAAAATTTTAGGTTAGAACCGCTTGAAATTAACTAGTTAATATATCAAATTTCATCATCCATATTATGTGATCCATATATTGTTTGATGTTTTGCAGATAGCGTATACTTAAACATGACAACAATACAATTTTTTAATCGATTGGGTCAGTTGGGTCTAGGCATAGCTCTGGCAGGTGGTGTCGTCAACTCTGCGCTATACAATGGTACATTTGATATCTTCTATTTCATGTGAAATACTCAGCAGAATTATTTTTTTAAATTAATGTATTAATTTCTTTTTCAGTTGATGGTGGCCATCGTGCAGTTATATTTGATAGATTTGCTGGTATAAAAAATGCTGTGATAGGAGAAGGAACACACTTTTTTATTCCTTGGGTACAAAAGCCGATTATTTTCGACATCCGTTCACGACCAAGGAATGTTCCAGTCATTACTGGAAGCAAGGATCTGCAGAATGTAAATATCACTCTTCGTATTCTCTTCAGACCAGTACCAGACTCTTTGCCTAAGATATATACAATCCTTGGTGTGGATTATGATGAGAGAGTATTGCCATCTATTACCACAGAAGTATTAAAAGCTGTTGTCGCACAATTTGATGCTGGTGAATTAATTACGCAAAGAGAACTCGTGTCTCAAAAAGTTAGCGATGATTTAACAGACAGAGCTTCACAATTTGGCCTTATCCTGGATGATATTTCCATTGTAAGTATATTTGCTTTTGTCAATTATATATACGTGCTTATATTATTATAAAAAGATGTATTTTTTTTTCGCACTTAATGTACAAATTTTCATTCGCCTTGAAAATCTTTCAGACACATTTAACATTCGGTAAAGAGTTTACCCAGGCAGTAGAATTGAAGCAAGTGGCGCAACAGGACGCAGAGAAGGCTCGTTTCTTGGTAGAAAAGGCTGAACAACAGAAAAAGGCAGCTGTTATTAGTGCTGAGGGTGATGCACAGGCTGCAAGCTTATTAGCAAAATCTCTGGCCGAGGCTGGAGATGGTCTGGTTGAACTTAGAAGAATTGAAGCAGCGGAAGATATTGCCTTCAATATGTCCAAATCTCGTCAAGTGTCATATTTGCCAACAGGTCTAAATGTGCTGCTCAATTTATCACAGTAAAATAAATTGGTACATGAATTGTGCATTTACATCATAAGAGATTTGATGCTGTAATAGAATGTAAAAAGGAAAAGTATATATATATTGAAAACTTCCATAAAAATGCATAGCAGGAATATATAGTATTTCATAATATTTATGTTTTGACGATATAGATTTGTAGATTTATATGTCCTTAATCCTCTTGTGTACAATTATGGGGACTCCAATGTTATGTTTTTATGTTATAATATTTGTTTTTTTTAATTTTTACTGAAGAATGTCCAAAAAATTCAAAGGAATATCTTGGACATTGTATATTTAAGAGAAATAGTCTTCCATAAAATATTATTCTTAATAGTATTTTCTATTACATTTATTTCTACAATTAATAATAATATGGTATATACAATGCAACACGAACAATACAATAATGCTTTTATATTACATGTATAAAAAGAGTCTTATAAGATTATTTCTCGCCCAGATTAATTGAATAAATCAAGAAGTAAAAATATATAATGTAATGCTCACATGTGTCAAGATGCAATATAAACTTATTCACTCGTATAAATCATTGTTCTTGTATAACAAAGTTTCTAGTTACTGATTTAAATATTGGTTTCTTTTTTAAAATACGAAACATGTGAGTAATCATAATTTATTCTTTCATTCAATCTGTATTGGAATTTAAAAAATGCGAATTTAACTTCTAAGTCGCAAACTCAGAAAGTGTCGATATACGCTTTTTAAATCGATAACAAAAATCTTCGGACGGAAAGATGATGCGGCTCGTTTGTTCCGGACGATTCGTTCGGATGAGCCATCCAATGAATCGCCATGATCAATCAGGAAGTCGAAATTGGTGGAAGATTATCTCGGTTGGGGTGCTTGCGTCTCGCCTCTGTCGGCACAAGCTGTTAATAGAGAAAACAATTCATCATAATTTGGCGGCCACCGCGGGATGCCTTTACCCATGGTGGTCCACTATAAGAACGTAAAGTATACACGACGATGTCGGTTGTACTTATATGTGTTTCGGTTACCGGTATTGACCCCGACAGATTTATTACATACCTACCTACAAGGGCAATTAATCGGCGAGCCAAACTTATTCTTTTTATAACATCATGTATTCTAGATATTTTTCAATCTCTTTTGAGAAAAAAGGTACTCATTTGTTATATACTCGTAATAAAATTAAAATTGCGTTTTGTTAATAGTTAAAATTATAAAAAAAGAAATTGGTATGTCTAATCAAAATGATTGAGAGATATTGCTTCACCCGATTATATTGAATACGTATTGTCGCAAAGTGCCGTTTGCTTCACGGTTGTATGTGTGTTGTGTCGCGCATGATAATAATATAATATAATTTCCACAAAGTATACTATGAACTGAGAGAGAGAGGCAAGTGAGAAAGAGACGTAGAGAGGAAGCATCAAGGAGGGTTCGCGGTGGCAGCAGTACCGGGCGAAAGCAGATTAGCGTGAATAATGAAGACACGACCCCGTGAAAGCCTAAGCGGGCCTCCTTAAGTCTGTTCCTTGGAGTAGAAGCCGAAGCCGGAAAGGGAGGATGCTGAGGGAGGGAGGTGGAGCGGACAGAAAGGACGTAGAAGCAGTTAATTACTCCTCCCATCCACGGGATAACGACTTCCCCTTATTTGTCGAGAGGCGCAAACAGCCAACCCTCCGCGAAATCCCTCGCCAAGACGCTTTCTCCTGCGTATACATACAGGTATACATTTGACTTCATATTTACATGTGTGTGTGTGTATATACACACACACACATGCTATGCATTTACATATCTATATATATGTGTGTGTGTGTGTGTGTGTGTAGGCAGATGCGATCGAGAACTATCCAGTTCATTTTGGAGTATCCATTTTTCATCGATCTGTTTCTCGATCGATCACTCACTTCGGGACTTCGGGATGAAACGCTTGATGTCACCTAGTTATGAAGACGCGTTATTCAAGATGGATCAAATTCAGGATGCCGATAAAATAATCAGAATACGATGTTCGGAATAGGATGTTTTGAAAGAAAGATTGTAGCCAAATCTACAAGAGATCTAAATGTTGTAAAAAATAATTTAAAAGGTGATTAGATAAATGATAACAATTAGACAAGGTGATCATGTACGATGATACTAATTGATTAACGCATGATTTTTTTTTAATTTTTAGAACAAACGCTGAATGGAAATTAAATCTGCCTTTCGCATAAATTTATCCATACGATATATTCTCACCCCAACGGAGTCATTTCGAGGTATAAGACGCAGCCATCGTCAACCGCCACTCGCTAAGTCGAAGAACCCATTGACAGCTACAGGACGACGTGGTAGCACATGTTACGGCGGGACCATGCACGGAACATGCCATGCAACGAAACAAATGTTAGGTACGCCCAAAAACACGATGCGAAAAGAGTGAGAGAAAGAAAGAGAGAGAGAGAGAGAGAGAGAGACAGACTAATTACGAAAGAAATCATAATAGGCACACATGCACCGCGGGCGATGTCGGGCTAACGATCAGGCTTCCTCCGCCGCATCTGCACCTGTTACTCGGATCCTATGGTCGTGTCGATGCACGCGAGCTGCATATGCCGATGGCCTTCCTCAGAAACAAACCGCCTAAGGCTCCGCTCCTCCCTCCAACTTCCATAGATCCTGAATCCAGAAAGGTGAGGTTTTATCCTATTCACTCATATACACCATTTTACGTTCTATATATTAAAAAAAAAGAAAGAAATAGACCGATTAGAGAAGAAACCAATTAAAATTTCGCGAAATTAATTCCCCGATCTATGGAATCAATTAGATCTAAAATCGCATTCAGATTTCATTATTAAAAGAAATTGATTCTCATTATGAATGTGTATAAATGCGAAATGTAATCGTCTACAACTTCAAGCCTCGCAAGAAAGCTCTATTGCGTATGTACATTATCGGACACGACTAGTTTTATTAGGGAAAGGGAGAGAGAGAAAGAGAGAGAGAGAGAGAGAAAGAAAGAAGGAGAGAGCTAAATCATCGATATTAATGACGCGATCTATAAAATTTTCCATCGATTAGGTTCGCCGTGACGGCGCAACCTTCTCTCTATCGCCATAAGAGAGCTCGTAATCGTAATTAACATCTCTCTCTTCCTCTCGACCATTCCGTTTTATCGCGTTACTCCGCTTAGAGGAAAGTCGCCGACAAGTCGCTCACGCACGACGAGTCAGCGTAATAACGGCCGCTTTGAACTGACCACGAGCGCGAGATAAACGGACAGAAGGTCTCGTTAATTAAGGCGGAAAATATATATACATATATATGCGAACGAAAAGCGCCCTGTGCCACGCGTTGCGCCTAAGGCACGAACAATCTTTTTGTCTTGATGCTGTTCGCGGAGCACCCATGTGCGGAGCTCTCATGTGCCGCTGTTTGCTATATTATTGTCCGTCGACGACGAAATTGAATGAATCGCGATTTTAAATACGCGCACTGACCACCGCCCGTGTGTTTCGGAACTCCGGAGCTCTCTTTATTCCGCCGACCAGTCGTGCGTATGATTACTACTCCGTTTGTCATTCTCGAGTAATCAACGTTCGCAGATATTTAATAATTACGTGCGCGAGTTTCGACGGACAGCTAATTGCTCCATGATGAAAGGTGAGCGCAGCAAAAGGAAAATATCGTTATCGTTAATAATGAGTAGACTCGAGTAGATAATTAGAATCAGATAAGCGACGAACGTGTACCTTCGATCAAGTGATATCCTTTAAATTACATGTTTTTAATCATCATTTTAATTTTGCGTTCACAATCATTATGTCGAATGACTAAAGTTGGCCAATTTCGATGATTGACATGTTTTTAAGTTGAAAATTTTGTAGAATAATTTAATACCTTCTCTACAAGCATCTCTAGATTTGTCAAGGATAGTAAAAATTGTTATTGCTAAATTGAAACGTATAATACATCTATTCATTAGTGGTTCAGTTGCACGCAATAATTCAAAATTAAACGGAAAGAAAGAGAGAGAGAGAGAGAGAGAAAGACAGAGAAAATGTACGCCTTTTCTAGATACTCTTGTGTAAAAATTCTCCCCCGGGCCGAAAATTTCTTTTGCCTCAGCCCGAGGCGAGGCCCCTGTTGAGGCAATCTTCGTTATAAACACCGGATGGCCGGAGTGTGAAGATATTACCCTCTAAAGTGTTTTAACCCGTCAAAGCAAATGCCGTTCGCCTCCTGCAGTCGTAATTTTGAGAAGACTGCCTAGTCAGATTTTTCCTTTTTCTTCCCCTTCCTCTCCCCTTCCTGTCTTCATTCGAAACTTTGCACGCGAGGAATAATTTTCAATAAGTGCATCTCGCCGCGTTGCATCTCTTGTCTTTAGCGAATAGATATAAGAATGGACCGGCTTTAAAAACTTGTAGACCTCGAAGAGTTATGAAGCAGTACGATCTTGAATATCGCGAAAAATCGCGAGAAGTTTTGATCCTTATAATCTTCTCCTTTCTTTTATGAAATATATATGCTCGAGCAAAAAATCCTTTAAATTTTCCAGTGCAAAGTGATCGATTCTCCTTCTCATTTCAGACAGATCTTTCTTCCAATAGATTTTTCTTCGTTGCCTTGTTTTGTCCACGAAGATAGTCACTCAATGTACGGTAGTATGTACTTAGTTAACATCAAAACGATCATTAGAATCAAATATTGTGGGTATTTCGAAAGAAAACTAGTTACATATTGTTTTGTCATTCATCATCGATTTAACGAGACGAGAAGGAGAGTATACAGATGAGAATCGAAAGGGATGACGTTTCTCTCTGAGTTCGATTGATTTAGATCGAGGTAAGTCTCGAGCACAGGCCCTGTAATCTCGCTGACACGCCGGTACGCACGCGAACATAACCCCTGGGGATGTATCCGAAATTTAGGACGAGGGGGGTAGAGCTGCAAAAGGAATATTCCCTTTGTACCAGTCCTCGCGTACTGAATTAGTGTCCCTCAAATTTACGAGACTCTCGTCAGATCGGTGAACGATGATTCTCGGTAGAACAAATTAGATGGGAATGCATCTTGTTAGATGATCCGACGTATTCTAAGATGGGGTGTAGTAGAAGATCTAAGAAAACAACTGATAATTCTATAATATATGTACATAGAGAGAGAAAGAAGGAAAGAAAAGAGAAATCATATCAATCAATAAAAATTAATAACGAGATTTAATTTTCTCTTCTTTAAAGCTTTTTCTTTAATTTTATTTCTCTAATTTTTTATAGATATTTTATCGAATGTATTATCTTTGTTTTATCTGGTAATATAAAATTTGTGAAATATTCTTTATACATATCCTATTTCGTGGTTATATAAATTGTACATCGTTAAAGTTAGATGGAAATTTGTGGCCGGAAAGTAGGATGGCGCTCCCGTTAGGAAGCTCCCTCCTCGCGAGTATCCTCAGGAAGTACCGAGGTCATCGCGTGCGGACCCGTATGAGAGACGATCGCGAATTTCCATTGTCGACAATGTATAAAGAAGAAAGGTTCACGGCTGCGGCATATGCAGGGTCAGGTGATGACACTGGATGTCACCGTTAGTTGGCGATCATCTCGCAGCGCGAGTCAGATGTGTATATTCGAAACTAGAACAATAATCCGTACAGAGTCATCATTCTGATACTAAATTGTTAACTGCTCGGAAACTCGGGAAAATTTACTGAAATAAAAATATCAAGGGTTTTTAATAAATCGCTACTTTATGATTATATCCCTCATGATTTTAATATACAATTTATTCAATATACAGGAAAAAAGGCATAAGTATATTAAAATGTATTATCTAAAATATTATATATATATATATATATATATATATATATATATATATATTTTTTTTTATAATCAATATTATATTATTTCTATCACGAGATTTTAATTTTTGAAAAAATTGTTGAAAAAATCAGATGAAACTACGATATCATTGCAAAAATATATATAATTTTTTTCTTTTTTCTCTCATTTTCATGATTTTAAATTAATTTTCTAAGAAAGTTATAAATTATATTTAAAAATAATATAGTTATATTTAAAAATATATTTATATTATGTTATATTTAAAAATAAAGAAAATATTTATAAGGAAATTTGCAGATTTCGTGCGTAATATGTGCGCTCGCGATGCATACGACACGCACAACGTACGGTACTCGCGTGACAAGAACGATCGACACATTTTACGCGATGTTCGGCTAACGGTCGAGTTTCTTACTGGTGTTTCATGAAGCATGCGCGACATTTTATCTCCTGCATGATAACCCGTTCGCCGGAATGCCCTTTTTTTTTCCTTTTCTCCCTCGTACGAAGCGGACTCGTTTCTTTTGCGCCTTCGACCACCTTTTCGACATGTCACGCGACTCTGCTCAGACAGGAAATGATTTTGCATTTGAGGTCGATTATAATTCCTCCGAGGTTGATCATCGCGAATCTGCAAAACTTGCCCTTATCTCGGTCTTTTTCCACAATTATATTTTAAAAAGGATTTAAAAGGAATTTACATGAAAATTAGCTAAATGTTCTAAATATAAATTAAATGACGAAAGATATATGTTATCCAATTTAATTTATATTTTTATATTCTCCGAGCTTTAGCGATCGTCTCCGATTGCTTATCAATACGTTCATTGGATTTTATTATTCGATTTGGTACCGCCGTTTCCACGGTGGTCTCGGTAATCGTCTCGGCGACGACCTCTTGACGAACACGACGACAGGTAAATGGCGTTCGCCGTGACCTCCGGTGATCAACCAGCGGCTTCCAAGATCGGCGGTCGCGGAGGACGACAAAAGCGGGGCAGCTCGGTTCCCACAGGAGCCGCTCTTCCGTGCTGTCTTCGTACGGACGTTAATTCGTGAGAGGGAGAAGTCGCGCAGGCCGGAGGGACACATCGCCTGTCGGAGGATCATCGCCGATGTGGAAGGAGACCGGTAGAGGCAACATATGTGTAACGCGAGGGGCGTTTCGTGGCTGCGGTCCGTCCGTCCATCCGTCCGTCTGCGGCAAGGAGCTCGGCGAACGTAATTGCTACATCCTCAGATGCTGCCGTGGTGTGTATGCGCGGGTTGCGCGTTACGTTGCGTTACATTGTGGCCGTCACCATCATCATGTGCTGCCAAAATCGAATCCATTGCGCGATCTCGCATTCGATGAAGCAATCTACGAGGCGGTGAATCAGCCGCTTCATCAGCATCTGCGAAAAATAGAGCTAAATCTTAGTAGAAAATCTTAGAAAATGTATACGCGGTTTTTTTCTTGTACGTGTACATGTTGGTTTCTAAATTAATAATCGCAACTGTTCAATGGAGAAACGCATACATAGTATGTGCATATCTACATATACGTGATAAGATGCAAAAACAGTTTGTGCAGCTTTTAAAGTTTCACTGTCAGAAAAGGAATTGCATGTGATTCAAATTTTGTCCTTGTTACTATTATTTTTCCTTTCGAATCATACAAGTCTGACCTGTCAGCGGCCTGTCATTTCCGCGTTTAAATATATATAATTCATATATAATATATATCTCTTGTAAAAGCATTTTGTTTTGAAAGACATGGCCAATTTATTCTCTAGCCGTTGCCTAGTATCATAAGACCCGCGGTTATTTTTGCGAAATAAGGGGGTCCTCTGCCATCCCCGTCTTTTAGTCTGACCCGTGTACATGCAACATACACATACGTGCATGCACGCGTGTGCAAGATGCAAAATACGCGTGTGCGACGCTTCCGTCACGCGACCGCGCATCGCGTCCTTTCCTCTTCTCTCACCAAGCTCTTTTTCCCCATTTCTTTTTCTCTCAGGACTCTGTGGGGCTATCTGTCGTGGATTTTGACGGACGGTGACTCTCGCACGAGAGGATGAATTCCCGCGGATGCGGGATCCGCAGGAAGGACGGGTGCGCGGGGAGAAAATTGCCGCTCTTGGGGTGGAATTAATTTTCGCGTCTCCTTCACATCTTCCCTCTTTCCTCACTTTTTTGCGATATTAAAAAACATTTCTCTGGACATTGCATCATTATCGCGGAAACGATTTCTTAATCTCGATTAAAATTAATCGTGAGCATTTTTCTTGGCTAAGTGCTTATTGTATAATGGTGGAATATTAGCAACTATTGTGACGATCATTCATTATTGATTTATATTGGATCAGCGAACAATCAGCGAACGGTGTGTTTTGTTACTTTAATATTGGATGACTGGGGATAAAGGGAACCGATTATCGCGTTACCACACTTGGTGCCTTCGCTTTGCATGACGGTTGTTAAATTTCTCGCGACGGGTGAAACGAGACGCCCGGCTACTTCGACCTGAGAACTTAAACGAAGAACAATCCGCTGCGCCGACCCCCTCCCTTCCGGCCTTAACAATGTTTTTGTGCGGAGCGTAATCCACGATTTTGCCGTAGCTCACTTTTTACCGCCGCGTAACGATACCGGCAAGATTAACCGGCAACGTCAAATAAAAGCGCCGGGGAAGAGATAACGTAATAAATCTTCATTAGAAAGGAAAAAGCGCCGGGCACATATACACGCAGATAATACGACGATAAATGATCGCGCGGCGCCCGGGCGTTTCCTCTTCTTTCCCCGGGAAATCGCAGGCGTAGGTAAAGATACCCGACGCAAAGAACGAGTAATTTGCAAAATTATCCTCTAATCTGATAGAATCACGTTAATCGCGAAAATAACGCTGAATAATCTAAAATATTTAAATATATTTAACAACAATTTACTTTAAATAAATTATTTTTGCGAGACTCGTAACATTTTGCGCGCGCGAGAGATACTTTATATTAATGAGAAAACTGCATGTTACGAAACTTATACATAAAATTATGCTTAAAGAATGTGGACGATATTATTTTTTCGAACAGAAAGGGAGGATATTCTTCAGGATATTCTTCAGGATATTTCGAAATGAAAGGTTTCATCGCATGTGTATATATGTGTTAAATAATAGGTCAATTTGAAATATATATATATATATCTCTGTCGCGAGTCCTCGGAATCCTTCTAATTCAATCAAATTTACCACTATTCATGTACACCCACGAAAAGCGAAGAATCGACTCCAATTTAAGTCACGCATTACACTTGTCAATCATTATAGTTTAATGCTTGAGAACCGGGTTTCGATCGTTTCCGCTACCGGCGGAAGTTGAACCTGTAATTTTCCACATAATTTGAACAGAACTTTCGCCAAAATCCGTGACGCAAGGGAGTTACCCTTTAATGATGCACCACTTCCGCGTATTTTCTCAAAAAATACGCTTTGCGTTTTTGTCCCGATATTCTTAAAAGAAATTATAATATTTATAAATGTCAGTGTTTTATATAAAATAATAAGAGATTACCATAGTTTTATGTAAAATAATAAATGAAGATGAAATACGAGATACGATAAATGAATCATTAACATGATTAGATGCCATTTTCATATAATTTAATGATATAAAATTGATTCTAATTCACTTTTAATTAATTTTGACAAGTTTAGCTGGATCGAACATTAATGATAATTAGACAACTTTAACGATCTATTGATGTAAATATTTCGCAATTAATAAAATTTGATTAGAGATCGTGTCTAGAGTTTCAGAAAAATGTAAAAAAAAATCATAAACTACAGAAATTTTGCATGTAAAACGCAAATACGCATACTCTGTTCAAATATAAATCTCGCGTCGATTAGCACACTTGAGAGACGCAACCCCTTGATATCCGTGAAGGCAGCATTCGCCCCCGCTCGCGCGTCTCACGGCCGGCGGCGTAAAAGTAACGATGAGATTTACAGTGGCGCTTGTAAGCAATAAGTCATGTCCGACGAACATGTCGCCTATCGCAGGCCTTCGCGCGTGGCCCGTGGCCGCATACATAAAGATGATGCCAGGGATGAAACGCGATACGGCCACTCCTCGACGATAATATCGCACCGCTGCATCTTCGGGATGCGCGTTCGACGCATGCACGCGTGTGTATTGTTGTGTTGTAACGCGAACGTTGCTACTGTTGCTGTAAATATGCGGGGCTTAATCTGCGAAGAATACATCCGCAAAAATAATGACGCTAATCAATCAGCCGATCGATGCTTAATTGCGAGAGTAGCCAACAACTCGGAAGAAGTTGAGGAAGTTTGTGGGATAGAATCTCGATCCTACTTGATATTCTCTTGGATCGTATGAAGAGATTTACTCTCGAGATATTTAGTTTTGCCTCCTTTGAAATTAAAATTTATTCCAAGCTATATGTCACTATTATCAGTACGCGCAGGCCGATTCTCACTTCGGCTCGGTACCGGTATTCATCGACCGTGACGCAGCATGTATTCGTATCGTAGACCCCTTGTGATTCCCATGTTTTAACGAAACGGCTCGAGAATTTTACACGACCCCTCCCTCCCTCTCTGTCTCTCGCTTCTTTTTCTCTTCTCGTAGCGATCTTCCGTCTCTCCTGCTTGCAACCGTCGCGTCCCGCTGACGATATTGAGTAGAAGATTGCGCCTCTCTGGGGCCTCTCTGTATGTAATGATGATTGTCCGGAATAATTTCGGTGGCGCGCCGCTCTTTGAGTGTCACGCTATTCGGGACAGCGGGCCTGCGACCGCATCAAGAGGAAGGGTGAGAGAGGCCGAGGGGGAGAGGAGAAACCTCGGCTAAATCTTTCGATGTAAATTTTCGCCCGTACCTCTTCCCGCTTCCTTCGTCCTCGTCGCTGCCGACGATAAAATTGACTGGCGTGTAATTTTTCGGTAATTCGTACGCCTGATGCCGCGCCAGCGTTCGATTTTGCATCCGCTCGGGATTCTTTTTGCTCCGATTCGAGAAGCTCTCGTCTCCTCTCGCGTGCGAACTTTCGTAGCCGTCGAGGTTTAACCGTTCGTCTTGCGGATAGGACGGATAGAGAGGAGAATCTGTCCCGAATTTGATCCAAGTTTTCTGAAATCGGCGAGTAACAGTAAAGAAATTTGTATTATTTGCGATAAAACTTGGCTAATTGAGAATAAATTATGAAACTAGAGGAAAAAGAATTTCTTTGTATTTCGAACGACAGCCTTAATTTTCACAGAAATAAATCAGAAGTAACTAGAATAATTAAGATATGCGATAATAGTAACATTAATAATTCCATATGATTGAGCGTAGAAGATAGATTGTTCGAATCTCGAGGTCTAAATGATGATCCTAAATGCAAAATTCATCCCTTTTGACAAGCCATGAAAGAAAGGAACATCATTTCGCTCATCCAAGATCCTTCTACGCCGCCTCTCTCTCTCCTTTTCCCCGCGGGAGAGCTCCGATATCAAGGTGTCCATCTTCTTCAGCTTCCAGATCAATCGGATACTCAATATCCCGATACCTTATCGCGCCCACATGATTTCTGGACCGCTTGTCTAGGTATAACATATATATATATATACATATATATTCGTCGAGAGAGCCCGGACGTGAGCCCGTGCTCAGCTAACCCGGCCTCCCCTTCCCCTACCTCCTCAACCCCTCACCAGTCCCCTCTCGCTCGCGCGCTGTCCATCCGTAGCTCTCGCTCTCCTCTCACTTACCATCTCAATAACGCGAATGACTGAATGGTCGAGTCTTGAAATCCGAGATAACCTTTATTGTAATTACAATGAAGCATTATATACGCGGTCGGCATCCACGGAGGTCGGAGGTCATCCCTCGGCTGAGGTCTTCACTCGGCTTTGCTCGCCGCATCTTACCGTCTCTGCCGCTTCTCTAACGCGTCCGTTTTCATCTCTACGTCTACTGCCGCTAGCCGTTATCCCTGACATGATACGCGAGCGGCATTTTTACGGATAATGGGGTAAGAACGGGAATAAGAGATGAGGGATCAGGGTAGCGTTAATCAAAAATTTCTGTCTTGCTATTCGATCGCTTTTCCATTTTCTTCAGGCTGTATTCTTCAGGATGTCGATGTAATAAACATTAGATATCCCTTTAAGTTTTATATATATATTTTTTTTCCGTCAGATTATGTTACATAATAAAAGGAATTAAATGAGCCATATGCGATATGTTCTATAAATTTAATAATGTTTTATTTTAAATCATCTAAGATAGTTTTCCATAGTTATTATTACATCTATCATTATTGTATAATATATTATATAATAATATATTATATAATAATCATATAATAATTTCGCAACAAGATTTGTGTCGAATTAATCCCCACTCGTTAAATAATACCTTATTCGTGTCCCATTATCTTTGCATTCCACGAAGCTCTCTCGAACGCAGGACGAAGATAACGGAAGAGAGGCAGGACTTGCCTTTTCAATTAATTTGTTTGCGCGTAAACGCCTCTTCTTGGCGATGATTTATGGATTTTCGATCGATAGCTTCCCTAGCAAGTTCACGCGTGTGCCACATGAATCGCATGTCTCTTACATACGCGTAAATCTCACGAACGAGACGCCAACACGATGTACTTTGCGTAATCTTATCTTGAATATCGAATTAAGGCTACCGTGCTATTATGGTTTATTGTAATGTCCTCGTGCTTATTGTAAATTCGATGGCACGTATTATTCCGGTGACAATAAGGTAAAGGAATGGGAGGAATTACACATGGAACGAGTTTAATAGTTTTCAGCGTGGTAAACAAGAGCTTTCATTCATTTCCTCAACACATACATAGATCGTACCTCAGATATGAAAATTATAAAGTGCACAATTAAATTTTAATATTGTAGAATAGCCGAGTAATATTATGTTTGCTGCAAAATAGCTCGCGAAGAAATACTCCTCTTAGGGAATTTTAAGCCGACTCCTTCTTGGAGTCACTTTCCGCGGACGGTCGTTGAGAAACGGTATATAATTATCCGAATATTAATAATTCAATCGTGTATATGATTATTAGGTGCCGGATCGGCGAATCTCTTCTTTTGCTTTTCGCCTTTCCTTTTCTCCACCTGTACGGGGGTTGGTACTCGATGAAGGCGGTGCCAGCGACCACACAGAGTGCGGATGAGAGACACGTCTTTGAGGACTCTTATTAAATTACTTTATACGGGGTGTTCGAGGATATATACGTGCGATTGTTTATTTCCTTCAACCGTACTCAAATATTCGCGAGGAAGCATACCAAGATTTATTTTTTAACTACTCCCTTTTATTAGTTTGTGAGAGAAAATGTAGCTTACATAATGTACATTATGTAGCTTATATACATTATACTCTTCAATCGACTATATTAAAATTATTGATAAAAATATAACCGATGTAAGAGTTTGTTTTGATTTCAATGATCTTAATTTATCCGAATAAATTCGCGATTCGCGATTGAACATGATTAATTGGACCTCTTCGGATCTCATGTGACGCGAGACGCTCGCACACGGGTCGAAGGAACGGAAACGCAAATGCACCATGCCAAACACCGTCCATTCTTTCGCGTACGGGTTACACCACCCGTTAGAGAGGCTGTTACCGCGCCGGGTGTGATTTACGCGTCCCCTGATTTACACTGATTACGGGGCCCCGCCACGTCGCAAAAGCAAATACGGCCTCCCCTCGCTGTTTCCCCCCCCCCTCTCCTCCCCCCGCCACCCCTCGGGCCGGCCGGTCGGGCGGTTGCAGGTCGTCGTCGGGCACCCACTCGCCCAGGCCAACATCAATTCCCGCTGATTGATTTTACTCAGGTATTAAATTAATCCCCCGGAGACCCCGGCGGACCCTGATCCGTGCCGTTAAACGCTTTGCCGTTCGCCGCAAAGGGGCACCCGCGAGTGCGCTTTATTCGCGCATTACCGCCTTATTATCGACGGCCCCTCGAGCCCTCGATTATTTTAATACCGCATTACACACGTACGAACAACCTGTTCCTCATGCCTGCAATACGCTTTCCTCTGTACGATAAAATGCTCTATTGAAAGGTAAAAAAATAATTGAATAAAAAAAAATAGCAACAAAATTACGAAATGCAATCACAAACAGTTTTTATCTCCCTAACGTTTTAAATGTATGTACATGTATTTTCGTGAAGAGATTACAGGAGCGTTACAGGATTTCATGAAAGCTTTTATGTGTTTTCATAACATGTGCCACCTCGTTTGTGCAATTAATTTTTCAATATAATCGAATATCGTGATATTTAATCGAATAATCGGACCGTTTTTTAAATTTATATATATATATATATATACAAGAATAATTAGCGGGTAAAATCGGTTAAACATCGATCGAATGAATAAGTGCGCGTAATAACATGAAACATACACTCTGTTGAGATGAAAACGAAACAACGAGATTTTGATCGATCGAAAGTATCGACGAATATTAAAATAGCAACCGGTTCCACACTCACACATGAGATTTCAACATCGTTCTTTTCTACTTCCCCGTCCTTCGAACGCGACGGCGATACTCGTTAAGGACCGATCCTCTTGTGCCCTCGTATCAATGTGCGCTCGTACAAGCTGGCGTTTATATCCGAATCCATCTGGTATTTATCACCTCGTAGACACGCCGTGGCAAATTGGTTCGCGAGGCATTTAAGAGCCCCCATATATACGAGAATTTCTTTCTCTTTCTCTTTTCTCAATCTTTTTGTTCTATTATTCTCCATTATTCTCTTTACCTCGTTTTTTTCATTCTTTTATCGTTTATATATATTCTTATTACAAGCTCAAAGTAATCAAATTAATAATTTTTATTTAATAATTATTATTTATTATGTGATGCAAGATATTATATTACGTGACATGAAAATAATGATTTGTAATAAAAATTTAATCTTTTACTTTTACTCACTTACTTTTAAAGAAAACAGCATCGATCGCGACGATGTAATGAATCATAAATTCATTATAAATCCTATCGAAAGCTCCAAAATGTATTTTCACATATATCGTGTCACACGTATCGATCTTAAGGATCCTAAGAGGAGATAGACGAGCGGTCTACCTCGAATTCGCCTAATATTTATCGCCCCGCGGACACGCCGTGGCAAATTGGTTCGCGAAGCGTTTAAAAGCCTCCTTGTGCAGGACACATCCCTTTACGCAGTTTCACTTTTTTTTTTCTTCATCGCTCCATCTCGCTTTCTCTCGTTCCTGTTTCGGTCTACGTCGCGCGTTCCGTCGCTCTTTTTGCTCTTCCGGACCGTCTTCGAGGAGAAGCCCTCCGGCAAACGTGACCGGACGGGCCCCAATCATAAATTCCGCCGGGTAATGTAACGTCCAACGCGATTATTTACTGATACTTACCCGACGGCCGGGAACCCACCGGCGCTACCTATCTACCTACCTACCCGTCCGAGACTTTTCCTGGACCAAGTGTGCCGGGATGACAACGTATATACCGAGGGTCCACTCGCGCGACATGTATGTATACCGAGGTTTATTTAAACGAAACAATATTATGATATTTTTCTCGAAATTATATCTCGAATGATGTATTAACTTTCGGAGAATGGAAAAAATTAGTAACTGGTACGAATAAAAAGAGAGTTTTATTGCATCTTTTACCGTGTGCACATGCAAAAATGATATATATTCGAGATGCGTCTCTCTTAATAAGATTCCCTCTCGCATTTTGTAAAGTTCTTATAAATTAAACCCTTTAGCTTTTAATAATTCGCGAAAGGACGTGGACCAACGTATGATATACGTCCCAACTTTGGCTTTTATGCCCTCGCAAGAAGCGCCGCTCTTGCATTTAGGGGAAAGATAATGAACGATCGTCTAGACTAAACATTCGCAACAACATGATTAGGGAAAATTCGAGTTTTTCTTTTCTCACATTTCGAACATATTTTAAATTTTAGATTTCTGCGTAAAAAAAAATCCAGGGAAATCGATCGATATATCCTAAATAACTTCCGATATACATTCGTCGAAATCTCACGCGACTTCCTCGCGTGCATAGCGTCTAAAGATCAGAGAGACACATTCAGTGCGCCCTACCTGGAGCAAGTTTTGCGAGTTGGAGTTGCTTTTCGGTGAACGCAACGCTGAAGATGCTCGGATGCAGAGAAGGTGGATAGAAGCCGAAAATACACGAAAAACGAGACTCGTCTCTCTCTCCTTTAGAAGCGCACTCTTCGCTTTTTTCTTCCCTTACATTTTCCCTTCTCTTTTACCCTTCTCTCTTTCTCTCCATTTTCCTCCTTCGTTTCGCGGGCAAATACACAGACGCGCAATTCGCAGTATGTATTTCGCGGGATAGCGAGAAAGACAAAATATTTCGTAAAGAAAGGCCGGGGGAGTCTCTTCCTCGCTCTTCGTAAACTCCCTTTTACATGCCGCCTCCCCCGTCGTCGTTGCAGCTCCCGTGCCCACTCGGCGCGCAAATGAGGTGGAAAAGATAAAGGCCGCGGCGGGCGATCATTAACATGCACGCTCTGCTTTCGAGGAGTCGCTGAAGGATCGGCTGGCTGGGTAGATTTGGAACCGCGGCATAATTTCGCGTATATATGTATGTATGTGTGTGCGCGCGCATATATACATATACACGCCGCGGGAGACGAAAAGAAGCAGGGCGCACGAGGGATGGATAGAGCGGAGGGAGGATCGAGAGAGGGCGGCCGGGGGTGGAGATGCCAACCTAATGGCGGCAGCAATTAACAACAAACACGCTCATTAATCGAGAGAGAGAATCTTCGCTTTCTCCGCCGTTCTTCAACGCTTGTATTCTTTCTTCCTCTCTCTCTCTCTTTCTCTTTCCTTCTTTCTTTTCCCTGCTACCAGCCGCCCACCCTTTGTCGCGTTTTTCTTGCAAGCATCGTTTACCCCTTTCACCGTCCTATCTCCCTTCCGTGCGCACGACGTAAAGTTTCCTATTAAAAAAGAGGAGAGGAAGGGAGTGGGGCACAATAACACCGTGGTCTTTTCATAAAAACGATCGATGTATGAAACCGCGTACCGTGCAACAGCGGGCGTGTTAGGTTTACAAGGGTCGCGCTTCATTTATCCACGAAAACTGCTTAACTCGGAGGAAGATTGAAAAGCGAGAACCGCGAGCAACGCGTTATGTATCAACGATCGCAAACGGCACATTTAATTTCGACGAAATTCAAATGATAAACAGTCGTATATGTAAATGAAGAAAGGAGATATAAAAGTGCAAAGTTTCGTACATACTTTCAAACTTGCTTGAAAAACGGAAAAAAAAGAGACGAGATATATCTAGAAGAACTTTCTTCCTGAATTTCGACTTTTAGATAAACTCAGCATCGCAGCCTCCATATATCTCGTATATATTATAACACAGAAATTCCAGACATCGGATTGCGATGCACACTTTAATGCACCCATTTGAGAAAAGTGCAGTAAAAATTATATATTCCCGGTTAAATTCGGCATCGCCAAATTGACTTGAGACGGTGACGCGTACGAGACGCAATCAGACGACACGAAGAGCCTCCGGGCATCGAGGTGGATCCGACGCTTCACACGTGACGGCGCGTCCTCATGCACATTTTTACACAAAATATTCGTGGGGGACGTGATGTTTCCATACCACGTGAACCACGGGACGAGGCAGGGGGAGGGAAAACCGCGTGACGAAGCGGAGAAGAAATCGTGCTACCGGACGAGAGAGGCGCGAAAAAGGAACGGGGAGAGACAGTAAACTGCGACAAGACATGCGAGCCCAAAGATGAATCCCGATCACGCACGGATGCCTCCTAACCCCCTTCTGCAGGTCCTCCTTTCCTGTCGGTGCCGCCGCGATTCTCGGTCGTTCGTACCTCCGATAATTGGAAATCGGTCTGAATATAAATAACCCTTCTCGCACGCGGACGAAATCCGTCCCTTCCCTCTCTCATCGTCGACTTTTACCCCCTTGCGCACGAGACGTCGATTTCGCGTCTATGCGAAGGAGACTCTCTCCTCGATCAACTGCAAACTCATTTGCATAATGACTGTTCGCGGGAAAAGATAGAGGATAGCGAGAGTGACCGCAGGTCGGGGCCAACCAGATTACAGAGAAACTTGTGATAAAATCACATTGATTATCACTTATCCTCTATTTTATCACAAGAGAAACTTGTGATAAAATCACAATCAACGATAGATATATCACAGTTACACAAGGAATGCGATATTCAATATATTTAATAATTATCGGTATAAATATATATATATTCTTTCGTTAATAATAGAATAAAATATATATAATTATGGAAGAAAAGTACCTTTTTAAAACGTACCATTTTTTTCATCCCACCACGTTATTCTCCAAGAGACCAAGTGGGCGGGCACCAGACTTGAGCGTCGGTGCATCCGGTGACAAATTATGCGGAAAAATGCGCGAGAAGGATCCCGACTCGAAGACGATGGTGCGGCCGCTGACTGTCGCTATTCAGGACGTTTCAATGCGCATACACGACGAATAGAGGGAAAAAGAGAGAGAGAGAGAGAGAGAAGGGAAGAGGGGGAGGGAAAGAGAGGACTTGTTTAATGAGTTTCGCGCAGACGAGAAGCGAATGTAATTTGCGAGGATCGTGCCACTTCACGAGTCGATGAAGTGTCGCGGCTAGAGAATTTATGAAACGGTGTCACAGAAACGTCAAGAAACGGCGCATTTTCGACGCGGTACGCTGCGTCAAAAACGCGAATTCAATTTCCGCGAGGTAACTTCGCCGTTCTTCGACCGCGCGACTTCGATCGTTCATTTCGGTACAGAAGTATAGGACGTGTACTATCGAAGTATAACCGAAGCGCGAGGCGAGGCTCGCCGCTTTTACACCGAATAAAGTCTCGATCGAACCAAGTCGACGAAGAAATTTGTTTTAGCCAAAGAAGCATTTTGCGATCGGATAGAATTACAAGCGATAATAAAGAGAGAAATAACGTATATATAACATGTCTCTATTTTTAAATAAAATTTTCTTTTCTCAATTTTTATCACTGTATTAATAATATTTCTATCTAAACATTATGTATCTGTTTTTGCAATGCGATACGCTTTTCTGATTTAATGTTTTTTAATTTAATGATTCTGTTAAAATTAAAACATACAGAGATTTGATCTCTCTTTTGTCCAAAATACGGATATGTCTCTTCCGACACGGGGGGGTATCTCTGGACTTAAAGCGGCACGTATCCACTCGGACGATTTTTCACGCGGATATAGACGTGTTTCCCTTTTTGCACGCAACTTTACGCGCAATCCCGTCCCACAGAGGCGGATAGGAGGCGGCGGTGGCACGGATTTCCAGCAGCTGGTCCAGGGGGGTTGCCTGGGATGTAACGTTGTAATTTCAGATAAGCGTCTCCCAGGAGACACGCATTGTGCGCCGTTAGCCGCCTCCACCCTCCGGCTTCCTTCGGCGAGGAGAAGCGCGTGTCGCCCGATGTTCACGCACACGCACGTAACCAACCGCGCGCGTCACGTCCCCCTTGTTACCGTTCATTACGTGGCGAATCGCGATATCTCGCTAGGACACCACCCTCCGACATCGGGACTTCGAGTGTCAGGGCACAACTTGCCGACTGCACACAATCGTGAATTAATCATTATGATAAAAAATCGTTTTATTTCTTACTCGGATTCAATATCTTTATGCGCGACGAATAGTGATGATAATAGTGATAAGAAATCTTGTTACGCGAATCAGCCTCTCTTAGCAAAGTTTTGTTTCTCATTCAGTTTTCAGCGGACTTGCACCAAATTTTAATTCGATATTCTAGAAATGATAAAAAATAATTTTTTAATATACAAACGACTTATTAAAATTAAATAAATAAATTATTACATATACGTAAAATTTCTATTAACATCACAATTACGATTAATCAACATACAACTTTGCGCCGCTTTGTGAGTCAATTTCGATCAATTTAAACGTCATCTCGTGTTTCTCATCATCGCCGGTTTATGGGACCTGACTAGTTTAAGAGACTCCATGTCCTCGCCCTAAACGAGTCGATGCGATAAAGATGGGATAGAAAATGAGAGAATAGAGAGGGGGAGACAGTGACAGAGAAAATGACGAGCCGATGATCTTCCCCGGGGACGATGGAGCTTCACGCGTGCGGACGCCCACGCGTGAGGACAAAACAGAATGGGATTCTTAATTAATCTTTGCATTTCCATTAGGATTTACGATATTGCTCTCGCCCAGCAAATCAATTCCAAATAATCGTCCGGAAGAGATAAAACGTGCACTCATTTCGTTGCATCTCGATTCGATGCCTCCTTTGTCGTAGGATTGATAAACAAATGGGAATTAATAATCATAAATAATGACAGAGCAATACATTTTCTTACAATCATGATTATTCAACGAATATAAATAACAATTTATCAGTATTTTCTTATTAACTGTGTATAAAAAATAAATTCACATTTTATTAATCTCTCAATTTATGTTTCATCTTATTATAGATTAATATTAATCTTTAATTAAATTTATATCTCATTATAATCTATTATATTTTATTATAGATTTTTATATTTCGTTAACCTCTTGATTTATATCAATTCAGTGATTCTCGAATCTAAAAATTGTGAAACATGTAAATTTGAAATCTAATGTAATTTATATTTCATTAAATTTATACAATCTATATATTTTATCATAGATTTATATTTCATTAATCTTTGGACTTATTAATTCAGTGATTCTCGCATCTAAGAATTGCGAAACATGGAAGTTTGAAAACTAATGTCAGTGTCACTCCGTTTTGCTTATCACTGCATAACGTAACGTCACGGCACGAACTACTCGAAAATACACGCTATTTGCTGCTTGGAAGGAAGACTATAAGTGCCCTTCGGTATCCGGTACCAATTGACGGACCACTTAACGCCGCGGTTTAACACCCGTAACGTTAGAAAACGATGTTTGACTTCTCAATGTGTTTAGGTGGGCGGCGCGTGGGCGAGAGATCCACAAGCTTCTTACTTATGCATTCTGGTTAGCGCGCGGGGAGAAAATTTAATGCTCACCATACGCCACTCGGGCTGTGTATGGGATATACCGAAAGCACCATGAGCGCGCTGCACTTGCCGATGCGATCGAGACTTTGCATTTGATTCCTTATGTGAGATTAATCTCCGAGTAGGAGCTCTACACATTATAGGATAGATTTACATTTACTTAAGCAAATAAAGATACGAGGAAAATTATAATATAGTACCATACATGAAATCTCAATATTAACTATATCGCAAATACTATTTTTACATATATTAATTGTCGTAATTTTGAATTGTTAATATTTTGCCATGTAATGTGTTTTCTTTAGACGCTATTAATATTCTAATTACTTTGACGAAAATAATTATAAACTCGAAACGCGAGGGGAGAAAAGAGAAAAGTTTATTTTTATAAACTGAAAGTGCTTGAGGTGTTGCAACTGTAAATGCATATTCATTGAATTTTGGATTAATCGCAGGACTTTCGAAATATTTTAAGATCGAAAATCTTTCCGATTAAAAAACTTTAAGACAGACTAATTTGTAAAATGTTTTAAATAAATTGCTGCAACCGATTCGTTTGATTTTGGAATATTTCGAAGGAGGCGTTACCGATTATTTAAGCAGGAAAATAATTAAGATACTTCGCTATCCTTTTTCATTTTATCGTGAGGCGTGAATTATCTTACGATATTGCCCGATAAATTTCACTTTGATGATTAGGCAAAAGACCTCCAACAAATCTCGAAAAAAAAGAAAACTTTTTCGCAGTCGGTTGCGAAAAATTTAATTTAATTTTATCAATAAAAATGTTTTTTTTTTCTCGTTAGGGAAAGAAATATTTCGAGATTCAACGCATTGTTTTATTTTCCTCATAAAACTGTACATTTCTCGTCTTATTTTCCGCAAGACTAGAAACGTTTTAATCAGCAAATATATTATATTTTTATTTGACATTTTGTTTTGTATATTTGTTGCGTAATTCGGACGATTATGCAATCGAAGATTTCCCTTTCAAGAGTGAAGAGAGTAACGTTTTTCCGCAAACTAAAATACGCATTACACTTCATTATATTTAAATTTAGGCTCTCTTCGCGATATATTATGGGTGGTTCGACCCACCTGCACGCGAGTTTGCGAAGTCGTAGGCGATCTCTTCGTAAAGTGTGAGGGCTACGGGGCCACCTATGAGAACCCTCTCGTCTCTCCCTTCGCCGTCCCATATTTTTCTTTACGCGCCAGCGGGTCTTGTGGAATGCGGTCGAAGGGGGTTTTACTTTCTATTTTACCGCGACATTTATCGATACTTATTTAGGCGAGACGGTCGCGCTTATTCGAGATAAAATTTCACTGCGGCATTTTATATTTCCGAATAGTAGGCATAATAGTCGCTAATGACTCGCGGATACGCACGCGCGTGCAACGCGTGTAACTTTGCCCGATCGTCGCCGTGAGGTTTAACGAAGTGGTTTAATAAGTATCCCCTGGAATTTTTCCCCGGACCCAACATTCCATATCTCTTTTTACTGAGCGTACGGATGGCTCGTTAAAGAAACGTCGCGCTGCAGGTTTTCGGAGTCGCCGAATAAAATGCGAAAGACGCGAGAAAACGCGCAGAAGTTCCTTTAACGTGGTCGTTTTATCCCCGTTAACATTATTCGCGCAAGTTAAACCGCACATAATTCGATTTTATCCCGAGGTCACACTTGAAGTGGACCAGATCGAGAGCAGCTGCACGGGAGGAAAGAGCTCCCCTCCCACGTAAACAGGGGTGTTTTAGAATCCGACGACGGGTAAGAACGGGCAGCGGGGAGGTATACTGCGTGATGCTGGCGTTGGAGGGTAGCAAACAACTACCAAACGTGCCACCCTCCTTGCAATACGACCACTCCGGTGGCTCCCCGCGTTTCATCCTCGAGAGGAATTTGGCTTCAAATTAAAAGATCTCTGCCCGAGCCTCGAATGAAATCTCATCGTGCGCGAGGGGTAGTAGATACGTTCGCGAACTACGATCCACCATAATCTGTGCATAGGGTGTTCGAAATTTTCGCCCGCGAGTGATGTACAAAATTTAAGGACGACAACAACGAAAACAGGAAAAATGAAAATTTCGTACGAAATGTACAATTTTATCTATATTGCATCAGATTAGATATAAACAAATATATAAAAAAATATATTTTTCAATTTATCTTTCTCTCATGTCCACGTGCAAATAAATCAAAAATAAAATATCTAATAAAGTCGTCGTTATTATGCGTTGCTTGACATTATTACGCGATCAACGAGGGTTTAATATTTGAAAGGCGAAGCGGAAAAGATTATTTAAGGCACACCCTGTACGTGAACTGTACAACGACGGAAAATACCATCCGTCCTCGTGGGCTTAACGCTACCAATATCCCAAAATTAAAACGCGCCACCGGCTTCGCAAATCATTCGTGCGACAGTATACCGCGAATAAAAGTAACAATGGCCTCGACGAGAAAGAAGACGGAAGAAAGGAAAGGAAGGCAGCACACATACATGCATTGCGCAGCGTTGCGCGTAGGTTGTCCAATGCATCGACCTCTGACCATCTCTTTCTCTCTAAGTCTGCTTACGTGACTATATATTTTGTGTAAATCAGTTACTTGAAGCTGAAGAAATGTTTTCCGCTATGTGTCGGCGATACGAATCGGATCGGTGTACATCTCAACGTATAATTCTTAAACTTCCATATATTTTTAGACATTATTATTATGGTTTGATCCTTCTTTAATCACGATTGTGGAAATCATTTGTCTCTTTCTGGAGGAATTCGCAAGAAGAAAGGCAAACCGTCGCAATATTCGCGAATCCTAGAATGATAAATAATCTCTGGCAGTGTGATAACGAAATTTCGATTCGGCGATCTCTCGACCCTCGATTCGAGGAGAGGCTTAAGAATTTCAATCTGCGGTCAGAAGGGTGACGTCGACGAAGGGCGGATAGAGAGACGACCCCCGGTAGTACCGTGCCCCTTTAGGGTGCGACGTGATTTCATTGCCGCCCCTTTGCCGCAGAGATCAAGTTAAAAAATGATCCTTGCGGTAGGAGTCGCGCCAATTGTTTTCTCCATCGGGCGAAGGAGCTAATGGAGAGATCGATTTCGTACGGTCGACTGACGATGAAAACGGTCCGCACGCGAATGAATATATATTTTTACTCTTCATAATCTTGCATAATTAAAATTCAACGATCTCGAAATAATCTAAGACTGAGGAAATGTATGTAAGCTGAAATAGAGATGTAATTTGTATATGTGTGTGTGTCTATAATTTCTCTAATTTTAGTTATATTTATGAGGTATAAAATTGTGTAGAGAATGAGATTTCTTAATTTTATAAATTAAGTAATTTTATAGATCAAGTGGATATTTCATATTTCTGCTTTCTCGTTTAATATTTAGGTGCTGTTAACTCATTAGCGATTGGAGTTATTTAGCGCATGCGTACAATACACTATGGAAATCCCAGAAAAGTAAGGATTCGGGAGGAAAGAGTGAACCCGACTGGTCGCAATGATAGCAGCTATCGGAGGTAGCCAACCGGCCTGTTGCTCGCTGACAAGCCGAATTTGCATTTCCTCTCTTTCGTGCATTCCGAACTTTGAATTTATTCGTAAAAATAATTACAGAGAAGATGTTGATAATTGCCTGAAAACTTTTATAATCACGTGTGTTTTTCTCTCATCTTTGCCTTCATTTTTACATCAATTGATACGCGTTTCCGATTAGAGAGATACAATTTTTATCAAATTATAGGAGGAAAAGGATATATATTTTAAAAAATTCCTCTTTCTTAAATTTGTCTCTTTTCTTTGAAATTTTCTCCAAGTTTCAATTTTCGTTCTTGTTTCGTTTATCGATTTTACCGAATGTCAGAATATGATGAAAAGATGATCCGCCTTCGACATGCCAAGGAGTACAGATTTTATTTCGCAGTCAGTTGCCAGACTTGTGCGAGTCGGATTCCGCCGTAGCTTTGAAAATTTCAAATGAAACCGAACTCGATTTCCTAAGCAATTCCAATTGGATAGCCACAGGCTGTAAATCGCGTGACCATCTAACCGCCGAATTCTCCGGCGCGAAAGCAATGACCGGAGCGGAGACGCTCGCGTGTCGCGCGAACGCTTCTGTTTAACCATCCTTTCACACGTGAGCAAACAAATAGGCGAATAAAGAGCGAGCGGTCGGTGCGCGTACGTCGAGTGTTTAATGAGATACGAGAAAGAGACGAGAAAATCTTATATTATTACTGAAACCTATTGTGCGACGCATAATACGCGCGTGAAACTGTCTTTTTTTATTTGCATAACGTACTAAGAAATCCATTAATCGTCCTTTCGCCGACTGTATGCGTTCCGCACGCATATATCTCGAAGCTATTTTTACTTATAATTTTTTTACATAAAAAACTTGCCGCACATCATGACAGGTCTCATGTTATTTTCGTGTCATTTTAGGATTGCAAAATTTGAGAGATATTTTAATTTATCTTGCACATTAAATTCAATAATAAATATCAAAGATTATTACGATTCTTTCGTGCAGTATGAGACTATTATAATTGTTGTGTAATGAATAAATTAGTTGTCAATCGGGGCCAATCGGAGAGAAGTCCCTCGAGTCGAGCGCAGATCGCTACCGCTGTATATTGTCGAAGAGGAAGAAATGCAGAGCAGCTAAATGCCGAGAGCAAATCGAGAGAGTGCCATTGCGAGTGGTCCCAACGCGCCGTGTTCCACTCCCCCTCCCCCTCTTCTTTCTTCTTACGAGGCGATCCACCTTAATTAATGAGTTTATCGGAAACTCTCGCGAGTCGATGTTGGTCTTGGCGGAGCCGCGTAACCACCCTCCCCTCGAGGGCAGAAAAAGCGAGGAAATGAGGGTATGTATATAAGCGGCGGATGCTGCTGCTGATGTTCCGGGCCCGGAGGAGGAGAGGCTCTAGACGAGGCCACCGCTCTCGCCGACTCGCTCCGTCACTCCCCGCCATTTTAATTTCGCGAAGAAACTTTCTAATTACGAACTTTTCTGATTAATCACAGTAATTAATTAGTAGTCCTCGCGGAAAGAGGGAAAATACGAACCTCCGGGGTGTGGATGCGCTCCCTCCTCTCCTTTTCCTCCCCCGCACCCATCCTTGCAACTCGTGCTCTCGCAGCTACTTTCCGTCCATTCTCTCTTCTCTCTCTCTCTCTCTCTCGCTATTTCTTTCTCTGCTTATCTTTCGTTTTTCGTATCTCTTTCTCTCTCGCTCTGGCAACCTCGATTCTCCCGCGTCGCCATTTTATTTTCTCACATCACTCTGAGTCTCTTTCTCTCGGCTGAATTCCTCATAATTGAATCCTAGAGGGATCGCGATTTGGCTCGCGGAGAATGCTTATATGCCTCTTGCCGTTTTCGATTGCGACACGCAATTGTATCTAATTTGCGTCCCGCGTTTTATCGAACCGTTGACTTTGATGGATTTATCCGGACACTTTATTCACAGCCGCTTCATTCGCGGGATCTTAAATCGTTAATTATAAGAGCGACGTGCGGAGGACCAGCTCGCTAGGAGAGAGAATTATGAAAAGAGAGACTGTGAGGGGGGGGGGAGCAAGCTAAAGAAGGGGGAGGCAGGGGGACGACGATTAATGTCCGCCAAAGCGTACGTCGGGCCGGTGATTAATTTACGGAAACGCGCGTCTTATCTCGAAAGTTGCGCGACACCGCTCTTTATTTTTAGCAAATTTCTCCGATTAACGGATCTCAGCGCTTTTCGTTATCGTTCGCGAACTTGCGCGAACAGCGGGACCTTTCGGCGCCTCTGCCCTTAAAGGATGAGAGCGGCTGAACTTCGAACATCGATTTACTTTCGCGAGTAACTCCCGATTACTTTTCTAATAAAAACGCAGCGCCAGGGAAATCCAGTGATGGACGGCCGTTAATGCCGGAAGAAAGAGCAGATTGCCCGAGGCGCATAAATTAAGATGATCCCAAAGAATCCCCTCTCGATATCATTTTTATGGGATAAATACGGCTTTCAAATAGATTTCGCGTAATAAGCAATCAGTATTTGAAGAATTAGCTTTTAAAGACACGAATATATATGTATGAATGAGAATCTGAATCCTTCGTTTATTTCCATATATATTTTCTTAAAATCCATATAAATTTTCGTGAAATTTTTTTTTTAAATATTCACGTTCGAAATAATAAATATTAAAAATATAATAAATATTAAATCGTATTGAAATAATAAATATTAAAGATACGGCAGGAGAGAGAAGTGACGTTCTCCATTTAATCTTCACTAGGGAAGTATCGACTTTTCAAACTGATCAAACTATGTACTCACACAAAGGAGATGAATTCCCAGTGTATACTGTACTCGAAGCGTTTGATTACAAGCCGGACGGCGAGTATCTCTCCGCTTTTCGTCTTTCCAGTCAGTTCCGTTTAATGAAACGTTTCGATTGGCTTAGTCCTCGGATTTCGCGCCTCGTGATCGCAAAGTTCTTCGCACCAGGTAGCCGATGACTCGACGGTACAATCAAATACAGTATCTTTCGTAAACGTCTCAGCGGCGATCTCGAAAATCATTATTTTGATAAATAAATCGCTATAACGTGGATTTTCTCGCTTTTTTGATACGAAGCATCTACGGAAAGATTTATTAATAATTCTCTACGTTTTTTTTTTAGTCACAAGAGAGAAAAATTACGTTATAAAATGCCATCTGGAGATGTGTTGACGATTATTAACGAGGACTGTACGTGTCTCTGGCATGGGCCGAACCGTTCAACCTCAACTATAACTGTATCGTGACTGGCTCTAATTCGGAAATTGCTGGTTTCTTAACGGTCAGGATAGTGCGATCAAATCCATCTCGATTTTATCTGGCAGTCTAGCATGCGTTGAGCAAGCGTAAAGCTATTTATATCTAACACAAATACACCGCTGCCTACAATTCTGTCAAAAACGAACAAAATCATTGCGTATTTTACAAATAATTTTTAAAGAAACGGCAATTGAAATTATTTACGACCAATCTTGTAATCTTGATAAATTTGGGGTTCTCGAGACTAATTTAATATATCGAAATAAATTTCTCAGCTTTCTTTGCCAATCTTTTAATTCTTTAACTATACGATATGATCTCGAGTTTCTCTCGTTTATCGAAGTCACTCTCGCAAGCAAGAAGAAGCAACGCGGGGATTTCTTGGAGATTTTGGAGAAGTACCGCGGAATCCTGAATCCGAGTGTACTTTTTACCCACTTCTACATTTCTCTTCTTCTTTGCCGATCCCCACGGGATCATCCCCCGTCACCGCCCTTCCGTTCTCCCCGGGTGTTGTACGATTGCCGAGTCATCATGTAATGACGTGCCGGCTGTCAGATCCCGCGAGAGGCGAGACGGCACGATTCGAGCCACGAAACGATCGGCATCGCTGGCCCGAAGAAGACGAAGAAAAAGATAGCGCGAGCGAGATCCAGCAAAAGTGAGACGGCGCGATCGAAGGAGAGGCCGAACCTCCTAAGGACTCTAATATCTCGAACATCATCTCCGAGGCAAACCGGACGCAGCGGACGCAACTTCTCGGAATCCTCGCGATTCCATGCCGCATGGAGATCGATACAGGCGAGAGAAGATCCTCTCTATTTCGCCTCTTTTCATTTGATTAGCTCTATTCGATATTGTATTTTTAGCTTTGCTTATATTTCTCCCTCTCTCTCTTTTATCTCATATATTATTATTTATGATACTGAACATTATTTAAAGTCCTTACACAATTTCGAAGATCGTCGGGATAATTTTGTCAGAATACATAATAGCCATAACTTTCTGACACCTCGTATGCATGATCTACTCTATAAATCTACTCTCTTTATATCCTTGGCTCGTGCGATGCGCGTTACAAGGCTATAAGATATTCTTTTGATTCCTTATACTTCGCCGGCGATGTCCTCAACCGATGTCCATCAGAGCGTCTAAACACCTTAAACCGTTTTTTTGCTACGCGGAGCGTTCCTAATTTAATCGGAGGCGTGTCCAAAGATCGGATCGTGGTATTTATGTCTACGAACGTATTGTCCGCACGTCATCGCTATTACGGGTAATCGTTTTCAGTGGTCTCCAAGAGTCTAGATACAGATTTAGACTGTCAGCCGTATCTATAAAATTAGAATATAGAATTATATTCGCTTGCAAGATTGCTACAAGCAACGGATGAACGAAAGAGCTAATTATATACATCTTCCCTCTTTATTATATCTTCTCTTATATTTTATATTTTTTTCCTTAATCTAATATCATAGAGTATGCATATTGAGAAAAAGTATCATGGACTGTTCAATCCTGTTTTCCTCATTGCTGAAGTTTGATCATTAAAACGTTATTTAAATACTAGAAAGAAGAACATATTTAAACATAATTGAACGGCATCTATTAATTTAAATGCTTATTCGGGAATTGTAATTCTAATGATGTACAATGTCGGAGTTTGTGTAGATACAATCCAGCACACAAAGTGAGTCGCTCGATCCGAACGCGCATACTTTCCTCGCGTTGATCGCTCACGAGAGGGTGTCATATGAACTCTCGAAAGCGAGAGACTCGAGAAAGGAAGAAAGAGACAAGGAGAAACACAGAGGGATAGAGACGAGCGGGTCGCGTCCGAGGAGTCACGATAATTCGTGTGATCAAAGCGACCGACTCGGTGGTGTCTCTCGCGCGCTGGCATCTCTTCTCACCTTTAATAAAGCTATCTCGCATCTCTAATATCTCCTCGCGCCAACGTGCGAGAGGTAGACAAAGACGGATGAGAGGAACGATCGGGGCGAGGGAGGAGAAGAGGCATTCGGGAAGGAAGGGAGGTGACGGGGAGGGGACGGGGGAAGGAGCGGATCTCTCTCGAGGCTCTTTGCTCGCGCTGCCCCGACACCTTTCTACAACGAGGCCTTGTTCGCCAGGAGAAAAGACACGTCAGCCGACACCACGTACACACCTCGTCTCTTCGGGGCCATCGATACGAGACGAGGTTCCTTCGTCTCTTTCTCCGTAGCTCCATCCATCTCTATCTCACCTTCATACGCTTTTACATATCGTAGTCCTCCGATATCTCCCGTCTTCTCGCTCTCTCTCCTCCTTCCTCGCCTCTTCGTCTTTCTCTTCGCGACTGTCTCACCGGAGATACCAACATACCGCTAGCCAAGAGACTCACGAAGATATTACACTTACCATCTCGTAGCCACGCGGCGATGCTTATCGGCGACCGCCGTCAATTAAGCAATTATCGCCACCTCCGCCGAGCGAAACGCGCGAAAGACACGCGCGTGCATGCTGGGTCATGCTCGTTTCTCGGGGATACGCTTACACGCGACGTGTAAATGTTAATGAACGGCTCGATGTTAATAGGAATGTTGTTTTCCTATCATATACACGTCGTTTAATCAAAGCGCGTGGCATTACACGACGTTAACACGCGGAATCTATCCTTCGTAGGGGTGGTCGTCGCATTCCGAAAGCGCTGGAAAGCTTTGACTCAATCGACGGGGACGATGATAACGGAACACGATTTTTATCATTAGACCTAAATGCTGAATTATTGATGAACCCTAATGATGGCGAAATGTTCTCTATCCTCGCAGTCTATGAAGATTCTTATCAATGTTCAATTGAGCGATTAGACGATTATCTACTGAATGCTGAGAGTCATAGAAAGCATCTTTGATCAGCTTCAATGCATACTCGAGAATTTATAAAATGCTCTCGGTATTCCACAGTTCATCGATCGTACATACGAATACTCAATTTTTTAAATATATTTTATATCTAACTGTATAATATATATGTAAAGCATGAACAAAGTATCTATAATCAAAATACTTGTACAATTAATCAATTTATTCATTAAACGGTAAAAGAATTTGAAAATTATTGTTTGCGTTAATAACTCCGACAACAGTAATTTAATTACTTCGAAAATGAGGGGGAAGGATATTAAATAAGCAAGTTTTATAACGTAATTACGTATATACATTGTCGACGATAAATCGCACTATTCTTCAATGAAATAGCGATAAAACGACGAAGAATATTATATTATTCTGTATCATTTTATGTTTACGATTCCCTTCCTGGCGTTTCAATTTCTGATAGCACCGTCTCCTCGACCACGGGGAAAATCGTTTCATATCATCCCGAGATGGTTTCGCCTCCCACCACGTTCGCCTCTTTCTCTCTCTTTCTGTCTCTCGTTTCTCCTTTCTTTTCGCCCTTTCTTTCCACCTTACCTGCTGTTGCAGGCGGCCCGACACACCAGATCCATATACATGTAAACGAATTCCAAACATAAATTTCCCGACTTCCGTTCCGCATTCAGCGGCGGAGAACGCATCTCGGAGTTATCGATATATTGGGACGATACTTCCGGCAATTCTCGGAACTCCTTTCTGTGTCACGTTTATATGATAAAGTCATCGGAGTCGCGCGCGATAAATATCATTCTGTGGCTCCCGCTTTTTATCGCTATATCGAAATTTAAATATCAAAGTTGCCTACCCACGTGACTCGATTTCTCGGAAAATATCGCAATATTTTCATAATAATCCGCAAACTTGCTTAATCATATCTCCAAGCTACCGAAGAGAATGTTCCTTTTATCATAATTTCGGGATACATACTAGTTTCTTTTTGTTGGGATAAAATATTTTGTCTACAACTTTGAGTGTTCCAAAAATAAACCTCGAGAAAGTGTAATGACAAATCGCCAGCGACGAGATAGGGGATCAAAAGTTGAAGTTTCACGGAGGCATTCACGATAATTAATCGACAATAGAGCACTCTGGATTTTGGAGGCTCCCCCTGGGGTGCGCGAGAAACCCCACCGCGGTTCCGTCTTCTTCTGTTATTTATGTTCCAGGATCCAAGGAGACGGTAAGATCTCCGAACACGCCCCGTCTTTTCAGGGAAGACCATAATTTTGAGACCGCTACCGATTAATTAAATGATTATTCAAAGATATCTCTTGCCATTTTTATATCATTATTTGTTTTTATTAATGATTAAGGTAATTATTGAGATAAAAGGCATGTAATTGTGTGAAGGATTATTGCGAAAGTTATTTCTGTTTCGATATAAACATCTATTTTCCTGAAATTTTATTTTATAATTACATCATATAATTGCTTAGGTTTAATAAGGAAATTCACAAATCATAACTTATACATGCGCATGTATGATTTATAAAGGCGGACGCAGTCGAATCTAAATCCTCGTATTTCTAGAAATTTTCTCTTATTTATGCATACTGATCTGCAAAGAGAACAGCGCACTTAAATGCTTTTAAGCGAGCGGCATGAATTATTTAAATGCCTGTGCACTTGCTGCAGGTGCGATAATGATAATTAACGATGCCGAGTAACGATAATCGCATGCAATCTTATACATAAGCTGCAATAATGACAATTACCATTTTTCTTTCGTAAAAGCATAACATATTCTAATTTTCATTCAATAATACGAGATCTTGAAAAACTTTTTGAGGCCTTGATCTAGGCACTGATATCTGTAACAGGAATATTTCAGTAAATTACATGTCTGCAAACTGCAATAAAAAGATTTTAAAGTAGCAGAGTTAATATATACGGAGAAAATCTCTAAGAATAATCTTAAAAATGCTTTTTAATAATTTGACGTAGCGTAAATTTGCGCGATTCGATTCCTCTGTCACTTGGACCGATATTCCTCAACGTTAGCGTAAACGATGCGCCACCGGAAGAGCGGGCCGGAGGTAAACGTGCCTGATCTGCATTGCAAGCGCGGGAACCGCAGAGCCGGAGCTGTACAATCGAGTTTCAGTAATGGTGCATCCGGTACATCCGCGTTCACGAGGACATGCGCTTGACGACACCGGGAGAGATGGCGATTTCTTTGCGCGAGTAAACATTAAACCGTACGGAAAGGGGGAACAACACTATATAAATATTTTAGCGAAATTTGATCCTTGAATGTAAGGACACCTTGTAATGCACCCGACTGTACGTAGGTTCGTATCCTCTCTCTCTCTCTCTGTCTCCGTCTCTGTCTCGGTGCGACCGCCACTGTGCGGCGGCGGCATAACAGGGTGGACGTTTAACATATGAGTGGCTACCAGTGTTATTAATGCGACGGTAGCGTCGTGCCCGGTTTCTTCCACGGCGAGAGCCCACGTACCGGGCCTTAGATCCCGGACGGCGTACAGCGGGACTAGGGGCCACCCGCGGGTCTTACGGACCCGCGCGCAGGGGGAAGGAGGGGGTCCGGGTAACACGACACTCGGAAACCGCGGCACGACCAACGTCGTGCAACGGCCTCGAACCATCCCCGAAGGAGTTATGCCTTCCTGCCCGGCACGCCGCCTAATTAATATGTGCTTAGCCCCGGAATGCCGCTCGTGTCTTTGGGGAGCTACGCACGTAGCTGGGCTTTCCGGGAGAAGGGAGATGGAATTGCGTTCCTCGGACGACGATCTAGATACGGTATAATATTTTGTGAACGTCGCATTTGTATACATTAATAAAGTATTTCATCGTATCAAGTAGAGTTATCAAGTAAAATGTTTAAAAAAAGGATAAATGTATTATACTTAATATTTCTTCTAGACATCTTATTTGATAACGTTATCTTATATCTCTCTATATGAAATATTTCATGTAAAATTCGGCGCTTGGTATGATTAAGATCAACCACATAATACTTTCGTCATTTTAATGAAAATCTTCTCGATTAGAGAAAAGTGCTGAAACTAATATTGAAATAAAATCTGAGATTTTGGAATCATCATTAAAATATAATTAAACGCTGTATAAGTGTTTAAAATATGCGAGTCACTAATACTGGCTCGAAATACCGTTTTACCCAACGATTTACGTCCGAATGCGATTCAGGCAGGCGTACGTGAGAAAAATTCGTCGTGGGTGTGCCCACCTGTTCCCGAGAGAGGAGAGGAGCACGGGAGACGCGGCTGCCTCCCCATCCGCCCCCGTATCCGCCGCGATCGCGGGCGTATAGGCAAATATCTCTCGCTCGCTCGAGGGACATTAGGAGTCCCTCGGCGTCCGGAGGATTATAAATCCTTAATACAGATCGGCACGCGATGCCCGGCTCGTTAGGGTGATGCATGGCCGACTCTGGTGTCCCGGGGTGTACGGTAGCCGGTACCAATACGCGCGCGTACACGCACGTACGCCCGTTTCCTGCGAGAACTACACCCGCGCGCACATCGGCAGACGCCAGGTAATAATGAGAGATCGGAGATACGGCCCGATATTAATTGTGCGCATCGAGTGTGGCTGCGGCTGCTGCTGCATCCGCACCGGAGAGGGAACACAGGCCGCGCTACCGGCTTACACCGATCCTTCGAAGCGATACGTGCGATATACGATACGCGGGAATCCGTGCGTGTGGTGGATCTGACCTCGCCCCGTCCTCCTCTCTCTCTCTCTCTCTCGATCCTGGTCGCGGCGGCGGTCGCGAATAAAACGCGCGAAAACATTCTTCAGAAGAATCACTCGTACAGCAATGGGACGTCATGCGATTCAGGCAGGCTTATACTCGAGAGGGAGAGGCGATCGAGAATGGTAGATTGTTCCGGATATCCCAGAAATGTGGACTGCTCTTCCTGGAAAGTTTGTCTTCAAGTTATATAAGGAATTTTAAGAATGACAGTTTTTTATATTTTACAAATTACATACTTTTTATCTTAATTATGAGAACTCTGTCAGATTCGCGTTAGGATAAGAAGGAGAAATCGAGGGACATCGAGGTAGACAAGAGGATAGCCGCCAATCCGGGTCGTTTCGCCGGTGATTACGAGGAGTGGACAGATTGAGACGGTCTTAGGGCTCCTCCCTTTCGTCCTTCTCTGCCGGCGATCTCTATGCGGGCTTCTCTCCCGGGCGTTCACGACCCACGCCCAGGACATCCTATTCCTCGTCGTGTACACGTCGAAGAGAGAGAATAATCCTTGTCTCTCTCTCTCTCCGTCTTTCTCCCTTGCCGAGAGCCCACTTTGAAGATACGATCTCGAAACAAATTACGAGTGCCGACTCTCGCCCTATCTGGCTGAATTAAAATAATCGCGGGCCGTTAGCGGTCGGTCGTGTTTTTTAAATCGGTCTACACGGATCAGTTCCCTCCGTGGACTTTGTCAAAGACCGCGATGCAACCGTCCATCTATATGTTCGCCATTAAAGTTGCACGTACAACCGCGATGATACTTTGAATTAATAAAGATAATGCAGGGAAAATGTGACACACTCTGTATTCTCTTTTATATAAATCTTCTTGATTGCATATTTTTGTTCTCTTACATTTTGCATATTTTTTTTATCTTTTTTTATTATTCTTATTCATTTTCAGCGAGAAATGCGAACGTATATTAAAACTCAACGTTTTAAAAACCCGAGATGACGTTAATTTTACACGAATGTAAAATTTTGAAATAACGTCAAATTTAATAGGTTTAACTTTTCCGACAAAAAATGCGATTGTTTTTCTGAAATTGAAACCGAGTCGAGTATTGGAGACGAAAGAGAGAAAGAAAAGGAGAAGGAGAAAGAAAATGCTACAAGAACCTAGGTAAAGTACATGTACATACATATATATCGCTACAGTTGGAAGATGCGCTCGGTCGCTGCTCGTCTCAATCCGGATTACGGTAACACCTGACCATCCGCAATTTTATCATCCTCCGTTCTGGAAGGATTCCAATTTTCTTCTCCCGTCGCGTAGCTTTCTTTCTATCTTTCCTCCACCCCTCGTTCTCTGTACGCTTTTTTCCACCGTCCATGAACTCAATCTGTGTCTCATCGCGGATTATTGGGATTTCGCGAGGATGAGGAAGAAGAGAGAAGACCGAGGCTCGCTCGACCGTCTGAGCTCCCCGAGATCGGTTCGAGAGCCCAGGGCTGCTGAAAAAAGGACTGCCGACAAGGACGAGTCTTTAATTCTTTCCGTCGTCAGCCGCTCTTTTCCTCCGGATAGACGAATTCGACCGATTACTCGCGGATATGGGATAGGTAAATGAGCGAGGACGGCGAGTATATTAAACTTCCTTTTTTAGACTCGCCGGGTAAATAAATCAGGCAAATGGGACGACGGTATAATGATACGAAAAATCTCCCCGCGACCTACTTATTACGTTGATGACACAGAAGATGACAATCTATTCTTGATTGAAATCCCATCCCCATGGGCTTACCATAATCGGTAACGAACTGGGGCCAAATATAGATACGAGCTCGATAAACACGTCAATTCTCTTACAAAGACTGGTAAAAAATTATAGAAATAAAAGTAAGAGACGCGTGTGCGTATCATTAACTATTAAGATTCTATAAAGTGTGAGAAAAATAAAAAAAATTTGCCGCAACAATTCTTCTTGACTATTTTTGTACGAGCACGTCGCGTATACATTTCGATACGTTCAGGATCACGAGCGCAAATTCTCTTACGCGGGGAAGAAAGGTGAATCAGCCGTCGATGGAACACGACAAAAATAATGATCCTCGCGGGCGTGAGATAATTGGTGCAAGGAGTTTGCGCGTTACGCGGAGATGGGGACAGAGGGAGAAATGCCCCGCGAGATCAAAGGACCTTCACCTTCATCCCGGCGCTCATCCCGATATCCCGGAATGAGAGGAGGAGGCTCCTTTTTATCGTTCCTTCCGCGAAGAGGAGTTGCAAGCGACGCCGACGCACGAAATCGATCCACGATGATTAATTTTCAATCGCAGCTTAATTACGCCGGGCGGCTAAGCCCGATTGAAGAGGCGTCCCCGGATGGTGAAAGGGCGGTCTGTGTGGTGCAAAAAAAAGGAAAAAAAGGAGATCACGTGAAGATAGATAGAAAGAGGGAGAGAGGAAAAGAGAGACCGCGTCCTGGTCGCCCTACGGCCATCGAATAAAAGGCTCTTCTTTCTCCCTAGAAGAGGATTGTGTCCAAGGATGAGGATGACGCGGATGGGGGGATGAAAGGAGTGAGCTCGAGGAGCAGGGGCAACGAGGATCGACGAGCAGGACACGATTGCCAGGAACACGTGATTAGATGGCCCTCCTTCCACGCGATTCTCCAGATTGGACACCCCCGTCGTTGGGAGACGTAAAAAAATGCAATCGGCTCTTACCGTAATGAAAAAGTCCCGACCCTGGGTAATACGGTACTAGAAAGCGAGTGTGTGCGTGTGTGTGTATGTGTGTGTGTCGAGTACGCTTACATGAACGTTCCCGCGCACGTATTTGACATGGTCGCAATCGTTGCAATCGCAGCTGTCGCGTTGAGAATGATGGCGCATTTAAAGCATGCTCCGAGATTCTAATTCTTAGAAATTAAAAGATCCTGAAATTTTTCAATTTATTAATATTGTAGTCGAATAAAGAGATGGACGCCTCTTCAATCAAGGATTGTACATCGCTACAGTTCATTTTTTCACTCAACAATCTAATAGATATTTATTTTCGTTTCGTAAAAAATATATATGCAATGGATTTTAATATCTTCGCTTTATTTTGTTTTACTTAAGGATAAGACCTGTTAAATATTATGGGGAGACGCGGAGCATATTTATTGACCAAGCAGATAAGAGGTAGGAACGAGCGTATTAGTTTTTAGAGGTGGGATGAAATCGTCGAGTTTAAGAGGTCGTAGAACAAGATACAACATCATCGGAAGAGTAAAAACCCCGTTACTCCCGTGATTCATCGGTCTTTTTACGCTGGGTGGCCAGAATAATTCACCCTAATGCCCTATCTAACTGCCTCCGACCCTCGTTGCCCGATTGTTTATTGCCAAAAAGCATCTCTTTAATATATATCATTCTACTTTCTCTAAAGAGGATCGTCTCCTTCGGCGGAAAAAGGGGGGAGGGGGCAAGCGAGAAAAGAGGAAAAAATAATAATAGATTCTGGCACGAATCCGGCGAGATATTTACCTTCGCGAAACTTCAATTTCTTCCCCGGCGAGCTCTTGCGAGTGAAAAGCGGAATAAATAAAGAAAAATAGGAAGCGAAAATTTGCGAGTATTATTTTCTCATCGCTGTAAATATACATTTACATGAATTTGTCGAAAGACAATAAATTTTTTAAAATTATATTTTTATTAGAGGGATTAAGAGATATTATATAAAGATTTCCCCACGTGAGCTCTCCATATATTTACTTTAATGTGGGGAGGAAGAGAAGGAATCCAACAAATTACTAACACCTGAAAAGGTTATTGTCTGAGTGACGTGTATCTAGTTTTTTTTTATTGCGTCTTTTTTCCAATTAATGATTTAACATCTAATTTGCGTTCATCTCCATTAAATATGTCCGGGAATATCGATTCGCTCTCGCATCGAAATACTTCCGAAAAATATAGCCTCCTCTTTTTCGTCGTATACATCAGGACGGATCAACTTGAGAACGAAGGGTGGAAAAGGGAAGAGAGGGAAGGGAAGAGACTGTCGAATTGACGTACGATACGAGGTATATTAATTAGCGGCGGGAGAAAATTGCGACTGAGCATAGCCTACGGGGTTGAAATCGTTATCGAGGGGTTTACCTCGCGATTTTGATTTAGCTCTGGCCTTCCACGTCAATTCTAATTGCGTTTGACAGTAATTTGGCAAGGGAGAGGGGGCTGATTGACGGGCCGAATCGCGGCGGGGCCACGTTCACCTCGTTCCATTTCTCTTACGTTTTCTCTCCACCCTTTTTTCACTAATCTAACAATACGCGTATGTTTGTTTGAACGCATGTTACATCAGTTTATAAGGAGATAGTTTCGAAATATATCCGATATAACCGCAGCCAATTAAATTGACACGTCAATGTTAATTAAACCGCATGCCGACCGCATGCCATATCGTATGACGTGTATGAAATACGCCATCGTCCTCATCATTAAAATGAAAATGCGAACATTCGCGTCGGGAGTCACGTAATCCGAACACCTGAGAAAAATAATCTTTGACGTACTCGTCAAAGTAATTGCTAACATCTGCAAAGGAAATGTTCAAAAATGAAGAGCGTAAATAATATCCACTAATAATACTTATCAAATTTATCACGTTTTATTTGGAAAATCAGGATTATGCAAAATTGAGCGACAAGTGGTATCTCGAAGAAGATACCGCGCAGAGATGCCGAGTGTGCAATTTAAAATGGAGCAGCAGAAACTGGCGAAGTGCCTGGTCGACCTCCGGCACGACGGTATTAATACGTGGCGAATTAATTAAGCCATTAGCCACTGCTGATGCACGCCTGTTAATCGTCAGTCACTAATTATGCTAAGCAGCCGGGATGCAGCGGCGACGTACGGTATGCAGGTGAACGCAGTGTATTACAAGGCCGTAGCACGTGCTGCATCATCGATCCGCGAGTATGCAAGCGCAACGCGTTCCGCCGTAAGGTCGACGCGCGATTTCGCACGCGTGTTCGCCAACTTGTCTCTTTTTAGGTCGCAGATATTCGCATTGTGATAATTTTTTTCTCGTGAACACTCGTGAACTCTCTGCTTCTTTAAACATCTCCTTTAGATGATTACATTATTACTTTATTAATATTGTCTTTACTAAATTTTAAAAAGGGATACCGTACAAAATTTATGTAATAGTGGTAAACTTATTCCGCGACATAATTTTTTGATTTTTTTCTTCTATAAAGCAGACCGAAATCTCATAAGCGTTCAATGACCCGGACTTTAAGTTGGATACCCTCGATACCCGCCAAGGGTGGTGGCTAAAACAAAGGGCTGGTCTCGGGTTGGTCGATAGTCCACGGCCGCCAATCAGGCGAGACCTCGCCGGCAACCCTCGTCCTTGCGATCCTCCGCGGCGACGAGGGAGGGTTAGATTCCGGAGAGGGTTCGCTCTTCTCGTCCATGTAGGAGACAGACTCGCCGAGATCGAGAATCCAGGAGAACACCCACGGTATCCGCGTCTCCACGGTGACGACTGGATGGAAAAGACGGGCCAATATCTTCCCTTCTTGAACCGAGCGTTCGCCTCTGTCGGGTGGATCGCGAGTAGCTCACTCGAGGCTATTGAAAACACGCAAGACGCGTGTCGCGAAATCGAATATATTACCAATTTCATTGATAACTCGCTCTAAGATCTTCAAAAATATCGCTGAGAATGGAATCCAAGATGTAGGCTGTATGTAGGTTCCGCTCTAGAAATATTTAAAATAATCTGCACTTTTTTCTTATGAAAAAAAATCTCACTATGAAAGTCTGTCGAGGTCACATTTCATTTTAATTGATACTTTAATAAGACAGAAATTTCATTAGGAAGCTTGAAAATTTGAATTAAAAATTAATTTATTTGTATAAAATTTATTTCGTGGAAGTTCTAAATTTGAATAAAAAGCGGAATATATATTCTCTCTAGTAAAATATTATAAATTTCTATTTCAGCAAGTATATTCTTATTTCACATATATACACACACATATATATATATATATATATATATATATATATATATATATATTGCAAAATATCCTTCGGATCTCAAAATTACACGCGATCAAGTTTCCAATGGAGCAGCCATACTCTCATCTCCACGGTGACGACGTTGGTAGAGAAGACGAGCCAAGATCCGCCTTTCTTCGTATATCGACCCTCTTCGCTCGTATCAGAAAATTAAACGCGGTCGGCCATTCGTCTTTATCTGAAACATGGCGGATCTATCGAAGAGCTATAATCCCTCTTCGAGAAGGTACAATTCGCCATGGATTCATTTCCATATTCGAAAAGCCGAAAATGCCAATTCTCTCCGACTCGATAATCGCGAATCTCGCGGAGAGATTGTAACGCTATCTTTATCAATTGCAATTAGACAAGGAATGAATTAATTAAGTACCTTAAGGTCGAAACATTGGTCTTTGCACTTTCCGCTTGAAATTGTCAATTATGACATTCCGTCTACCTTTATTGCTTTATATCCGATCATTGCGAGTATTCCGAATATTTTTTTAATATCACGATTCAAATCGGCGACGAAAAAATATGCCGATTTAAAGCCGAAGGGTTCAATACGTACCGAATGTGCATTCTCGCTGCAACGAAATCACTGGCGGGTGTCTCAACGTATTTCGTTTATTCAACACTTATTTTTATTATACATCCTTACGCGTAAGATCTACATAAAAACTTATTAAAACGAGCTTAATCATATGTTCATAACTGGTTCTGGGCTGGGGCAGCTCCGCGCGGCAGCGTCTCGATGCACAGCGACCCGGTTCTAGAAAAAACAAACGGAATGTTAAGTAAGATCGTTATTCTCTTAATATTATTATAACATAGTAACGCTTTGTTGAATCGAGATAAGAAAATGAATCGAATTAAAATGACTTATAGTCTAGAAAATAGGAGTGCAGTTCGTGTTTCATTTAGAATAATAAACAGAATTAAAATAAAATTAAAAATATTTTTAAATTAAAATTCGATTCGATTTCTAATCCTGTTGCGCTTGTTATTATTGTTATCGTATTGAGATACATAATAAATTTCATTCAACACATTATCGCATTGCAACAAGATTGAAAACAATTCAATTTATATATCAATAGTAAGTATTAATTACATAATCAGAGTAATCTGTTTGATGGTCAAAATTCGTGGCGTGAAATAGAAAAAAAACGGTCCAAATTGAAACATGGAATGTTTATTTGCAACATACGGCACGGATCCTTTTATATTTCAACAACTGTCGCAAAAATGTCATCAGTTGTTCCAGTTACGAGATATTGATATATATTTATCGAGTCGATAAAATTCAATAGCACGTTGTACTTGTTACGCCGAGAGTTGTTTAAAGTTGGGGAAAAAAGGGTAACGATCCGCTTTTGTGTAAATGACGAACAAAAACCAAATGTAAATGGCCGTTGACAATCGCTGGCGCGTTGATGAAGAGGGTGGCATCGTCGACGAAGTGGTAATATAAACTTACTGATTGCAATTGCTACCGGTCTTTTGGGGATTTATTATTAAAAAAAAATCGACAGAGCACACAGCGAATCATTGTTTCCGCAGATCGATGATTGTTTGTCATGGCGTGTCGAAGTAGAGCGTTTACGAGCCTTTTATTAACCCGTCCGCGTGTGTCCCGCGAGCTTTCACCTTCTTTCTCGCGCGTGTACGCGCCACGTGTATTTCCCCGCTGATAATCACGATTAATTATCCGACGCTTTCAATACTCTGGAGCTTTATGAGAAATGCCTGTCAGCGAGCACGACCGATCTCGGAATCTTTAATTCCGGATCAAAAATATAATATTTCATAAAAAAATTAATATTCTAAATAATATGATTTATATAATTATCGATGCAATATTAAATATGCTTAATAAATTGATATGGATTTTTTAATCGCAAAACGGAATAGCGGTTTCAGTGTGTATTTAAGCTACGGAATAAACTCGCAGTTTAAGAACGCAAGGCGAGAAACTCGCAATAAGCATTTCGCGATATGACTCGACGCAGAGGAGCGCACGTGGCGGATAAATTTTTATCGCCGTCGAGCTTATTAAGCCGTCCGTTCGTTCGTTCGCTCGTCCATCCGTTTCTCACAATGGCCGTCGAGCGGATGGAAAGCCGCGAGCGAAGATCCGCAATCCGTACCAGTCCCCTCGTTCAGTGTAATTATTTTTACGCGAGTCGAGAGCTCCTGTCGATGACAGCCACGACTGCTGGAGGAGGCGGAGAGGTGGAGACGAGAGGAGACGAGAGGAGACGAGACGAGACGAGACGAGACAACACGAGACGACACGAGACACGACGCGACGCGACGGCGACGGAGAGACGACATTGGTTTCACCGAGGAGAAACGAGACGACGGCGGCAGGTAGGACCCGGATCGGTCCGGGCTGCTGTCCACAATTCGCTCGTGCGAGCTGCAACGGAGGACAGTAGCGGGAAAACGTGACGGGTGGAAAAAGGTAGGAGGCGAGCTCGGCGCGAGTGGGATAAAGATCGGTGTCATTGGCAGCATCTCCGCGGGCTGGAAACTGACAGGCGGGACAGGCGCGACTGGAACACCTGGCGAGCCGATGGAAAATGTGCGACGGGGGATGACGCCGGGATACGCATCGCGGTTGACCTTGTGTCTCTTTTGCGAACGAGAAATCGTCCTCGACAGTTTTCATGTTAATTATACATTTCTATAGACTCTGCACGTGAAGATCAGAAGCCACGGATGTAAAGAAATTGTCTCTTGCGGAGGAAATGTTATTGCTTTGAAAACGATATTTTGCAAAATGCCATTCAATAAATTAGGCTTCGTGTAATACTCAAGTTTAATATGCGGATAATTAAGTTTAAAAGCTTGTAAACGTCTCGAGGAGAGCAAAATCAGAGTACTTGCTTCTTCCAAGTAAATGAATGGAAGCAGGTCACTTGATTTAAATTCAAGTCATTTCCTGTAAAATCCATGTAGCAACGATGCGCCACACAATTATAATCTTCTTGAACAGAAAAAGACACTATCATTTGTTTTATCAGAAAAAAAAATTAATCAAGTTTATCGATAAAAAATATTACAAGGCTTATCAACAATCGATGCAACTCTCTAATCATCTTCGCGAGGAAGATCGACGGTATCCTCATTTCAATTTCAGCAACGTTACAAAGCGATTCCAAACTTCTTGCTGATGTAACAAGCAAATATTCCGAATAATGGCGAGGCAGGTTCAGTCGCGCGAGCAATCTTATGACAGTATAATCTTCCGCTTTACGTACAGCTTAATCCGATCCTGAACGTGGAGAACTAGCGTAAATGATTTCGGGGGGGAGGAAGGGTGGCGGGGGGAGGAGGGAGGGAGGCGAGGTGGCGATGAGGATGACTCTGCGAGAACGGACGCGCGGCCAGCCAGAGCGTTCTCCGGCCGCTCTCTGGTTCAATTTCTGGCGTCAATTAAAAAGTGATGCGGACCGAGGAAAATCAGGAATTAACGAAGCGGGCCGTTCCTGCCGCGCCGACGTTTCGCCGACGCCCGTTCCCGTTCTCGCAGCGAATCGTCCTTAATCGGCTGTCATTGAGAAATCTCGGCAAGAGCCGCGGGAGAAACGCCGATCTAATTTCGGGTGAAACGCTCCTCGGGAGGAGAGCGTGTGTCTCCTCTGAAAAATTACCACGCCGAAAGGGAGCGTCGTCTCCCATCCCGTTGCATTTTCAAGATGCCCGTGAAAATGAAAAGATCGACAGCGCGGAAAGAGATTTCCTGTTAGCCCTTAATGACTTTTTATTATATATTTTTACACGACACTTTCGGGCGCGCCTCGGTATAAGTGGTATTTTTCTTCCGGTTAACAAAGAAGATAAAGAGAGACAATTAAACGAACGATAAAAGTCATCTCTCCTTTAATCGCAGCGTGTGGTTAACGATTATAGACTTCCAGGGTTAACCATATGCGAATCAACCGCGCTGACGTTTCTTTCGAGCAAAACTGACCCTTGATCTTTCCCTCAAGGTAACGATCTTCTTCTTACCGCGTCGCGTTTTGCGGCTAGCCGTGATTCGGATTCGACTCGAGAAAGGAGGCTTTGCTCGTCTCGAACTAGCACCCGGCTGAAGTTCGTTATATAGCGTGACTCGGCAAAGCCGATTTCTCGGACGATCTACCTCGCCTCGCGCCTTCGACGGATACTCTCTTTCGCGCGCGAGCGCGCGAACCTGCCTTCCTCAGGTATGAAGAAAGCTGTCGCGAGCTACTCATCATTAGCGCCATAATTGCCGAATTCGCGGTCGCGCGATCGCACTTAATCGCTCAATCGTGCGATTATTAATTCGATCGAGGCTCTGCATCGCGCAATACATTCGCTGCTTCTTTCATGCATGTCGAGAATCTATCATGAGCCATCTTTAAATCTAAAAAATCCAAATCTTGTTAGAAGAATCGATCGAATTACGGTTCATAAATAAGGTATTAGTACTTAATAAAACACGTTTGGTTACGGGCTCTATTTTTCGATTTTTCAGATTCGATTTCGATTGCAAAATATCGAGCAAACTGTGCTAGGTGTAACTGGACCCAAGGAGGATAGTCACGAATTCTCTCGCGTTCTCTCTATAGCAGAGAGAATTTGCCATTATCCACCAGGCATTCTGCCAATGTTGACTATGAAACTCTGTAACAGCGTGTCGCAACTGTGAAAGGCACAGAGCTTCGCGATGACTGTTGCAATTTACCCTCTAGTCCCCGGCCTTCGCCTACTGCAACGTTCTCGTGAATTATAAGCACGGCGAGCCGTGCGCAACGCGAAAGTGAGTCGTCGAGAGCACATCGGGGGCCGACTAATTAAAGAAAGTGTCCACCCAGCATCCTACGAGGCAAAAAAATGGCGATTAGTCGCGCGTGTGTGCGGGAGAGACGCGAGGAAATCGTGCGAGGAGAGAGAGCCCTTCGCGTGGAAGGAACGACGACCCTGGCGCGGCTAATTACCTGAAATAACCCATTAGTCCTGTATCCACCGGGAATTACGAGGCAACTGCTGAGACAGAGAGGGCGCGTCGTCTTTGACGTGTTAATCTCACCCGAAGAGAACCGCGCGTATCCTTCCAGAATGCTGCGCCTTCCCCTTCCCTCAACCCCCGCTCCTCGCTTTCCGTGAATCAGCACTATCGCGCACCTGAGAAAAATCGCCGGCGCGAAACGATGCCGGGATGCAGACCCACCGAATCGATTATCGGCGTAATAAGCCGTGCCATTTGGGCGATTCGCAAAAACTATCCACACGCGACGAAATGTTGATCAGAAATTATGATCAATAAATCGCAATCGTTGCAGTCGAGTCGCTAATTAGATTGTACAGGGATAAATTAAGCATTTTCTAAACGTTTATAATTCTGCAAAGATCGAAATGATTGTATATTTTATTTAATTTATAATTTTTCCACTGCTATATAATATTTATTATTTTCTTGTACATCTTATTTTATATAGCAAGTGCAATTTTTTATTTCAGAAATTTCTATCGAGATTTTTCGGATCAAGATTTTTGCTGTATTTCTCGAGAGGAAGAAAAATCCCGGAGGGAAGAGCCGATCGACAGCACCTTCGGATAACTACTTGGTGGAGCTTCGAAGATTGGGGGCTACGAAGTGAGAGGAGCAATCACGAACGATTTCATAGCTGTCACCCTCGATGGAGAACTTCGGGGGTTCCATTTCGGAGGTTCCCGAGCCGGGAAGATCCGTGGAATGACGGGGCGCATTCCCGTCTTCGCCTTCGAAGAGGAAGCTTTCCCTCTCGAAAAAATTTCGGATACCCAACGTCAAGACGACGTGTATCTCGCGCGAGCTCATCGACCGACCATCTGACATTTCAATTTTTAATCGATCGCATTGCCTCGCGATACGTAACACAAGAGAGAAAGAGAGAGAAAGCGCAAAATTAAATATTTTACCCGATCAAGTTTGGCATTTTTAATTGTTTCAATATCTCCCGATCGACGAAAAGCGATTATATATTTCTGACCTAATATTCACTCATTATTAAATTCATTTTTTTCTCTCTAAGCTACTCCTATCACAAAAGTAGAAGCGATGAAAAATTCGAAACGGCTTTCCCCTTTTCGCGTTACCTCCAATCAGTCGACATCACGGGATTGTAAATGTCGACCATTATGAGAGATCGTCAAGGATCAGTGCGAAATCGGTTGGTTCCACATGCTTTCCCGACTTGTGCGCCCCGCCTATCCAATTTGCTCGTTGGACGTTGCTCAAAGAACGACTCATTCCCTTCGTACGAGCGATGTATCGGAATTGGAGCGAGGACCGGTATGTTTTCTCGAGAAGAGCGTAGAAGCTCGAGTTTACTCGTTTGAGCGCGACGAAACGGCCCGTTCTTGCTGAGACTGACGAGGAATTTTTTCGCCGTTTTTTCTCCCCTCGTCGACTTATTTTTATAATTAAAACGACTGCCACGGCGGCGGAACGATCGGTGACAAGGTGCGCCGATCGCGAGGACGATCGATTTTGGCGATACGGAGAGCAGAAATCGATCGATCCAACGAGCGATCGGCAGACCATCCGAGCCGCCAATCGCCTAGTTTGCCTGAGCGGAACAAACTCGCCGTGCAGATCAGCCTGTCAAGTGAAACTGGGGCAAAACATCCGCGTCCCGGATTTAATCCGCCGGCCGGCCGCGGAGGAATCGAGCCGGGATCGGTCACGGCGTGAGAGCTCTCGCTCGACTCGTTGTAAGAATCGATAGGATGGATCGATTAAACGAACGAGATAGAGATCGCGTTCGCCGAGGTAGAGATTCGCGAGTCAGGCGCGCGCACGCGGGTAGAGCCGCAAAAAACGATTCTCCACGTGTTTTGCGATACTTTCATGGACGGATCGAATAGCTCGAATCGAGTTTCAGAGCCGTTCGCGTGGGTACTCACGTGAAAATCGGCTTTCTACGGACGGACGAAAAAATTTACGCCGTCACGCCCCAGATCGTCGTTTAACTGCTCCCGATCGTTATACCGAGTCCATTAAAATTCTAACAGCTCGCGGCTCGAGACGCGTCCGTCGGCAAATACTAAGATATATTAAGATATATCGATCTAAGAATACGATTGTTATGGCTTCAAAACTGAGCTGCACTCCGTTAACGATTAAACAAATTTTAAATTGTTGCGTTTTTTCCCCTTCTTTCCGAATCTACAACGCAAACGTAGAAAGAAAATCGAGTCATACGTGAATATTTGCCTTTAAGTAGAGATCCTTACGCTCCTTAAACTCTGAACATCCGCGGAACACACAGTAAGAGAGGCTCCGCAGAAGCAATCAATCTCGAGTGTCTAGTAGTTTCACGCCTTGCTCGATTCTCTTTCGCTGGATCTAATCTTCTCAGGATAAAAGAAGACTCACCGTAGCGCGCGAAACAATCAAGGAGCCTGATCCTTCGGTGCTGGAATGGTTCGACATTGTCGCGGCGAGAGTCGTTCACGTCGGCCAGGATTCCTGCACGCGTACGTTGCCCGTCGCGTTCCAATCCCTGCAACACACACCAGAACGTGCGTCTGAGAACGATCGCTCGGCTCCATTCTCGGCCGTTTCACATCGCGGGAAACATGCCAAATTGATATCAACGAACTACACTTAACAACTACGATTGTAAGGAGTCCGTCTGACAGAGTCGCTATTGATTAAAGAAAGGAGAATGGAACAATGTCGCGCGCATTTGTAGCAATCTTAGGAGAATCTAAATTTGCTAAAACACAGATCTCCCTTCGGAGAAAAATTATATAGAGTGTAAGGAAAATTATGTCGAAACGATTACATCACTGAGAAATATTCTTGTTAGTCATGGCCTTTTCAAAAGAATTCTTCGGAGGTGCGAGCGGAGCAGATCGTGGCACGAAGGAATGCCGCGTGATGTATGCGAGTTCACGCGTGAATCATGCGAGGGTTGATATTAAGATAAGGCGACGATACATTATAGAGATGTTCCTCCGAATTTTTATCTATTCGTCTACATACATATTTAACGCGTGTCTCTTTTAAATAAAGACAAATTGCGTAAAGTGAATCATTATTATTTTGATCAGCAATTTTTAATTATCGTTTTACACTATATGATTAATAGCGCGAACACTTTAGTCCTTGTTGAATAATTATTACGTAACACCGTTTATATAATACTTTCGAGTTTATCTTATTCTTGTTTCTCCTCGATATCGTCGTGAATAAATTCATCCTTCTTTCCAAGAGAAGATTTCGTTTCTCCGACTTCAACTGTGTTGTCATTGCTAACACGTCGATAAACTTCGACGCGACTCCGCGACTCCGTCTTAAAGCAAGTGTTACATCGCATGCGGAGATGTGCCTACACTTGCATGTGCGCGCGGGACTAATTCGCGAGTTAATTTTATGCAGCGCGACAGCGAGAAGTCGACGCGACGCGACGACGGTGAGGCTTATCGTCGCGCAACCGTCTGCGACGTACAATTGCCGCGTTTCCTCCTCGAAAGCGTCTCGCGTTCCTATCACTCCGAAGGTGTGAAAATGACGGATGGCCGTAATGGGGCGGGGCGAAGTGGAGGTAACGCATTATACGCCTCGATGAATGCGTTTCACGCGTCTATTACGAAGCACGCATCATTAACCAAGTAATTAGATAATTATGAAGAATTATGTTTTTAACGCGGCTCTCGCCAATGTCGTCCGCTTGGCTATATTAAGGTCTTGCCTTACGTAATTGCGACTTTTATAAATAATTGAAATTTGAATCGCGCGTTATATAATCTGCGCTTTCTCATCTCGAATTATACGATCATCGAGGGAGGATAGTAAGTTTCGCCAATGCCTTGTTGTTGTGCGCTTGTGGCTCTTAATTTCAACGACACAATCGCAAATCGTAAGGCAATATCGAACAAGGTGTGTACGCGAGCTTATCGTTCTCGCGGAGGTGTGAAAATGACGAATGACCGTAACGAGACGATCCAAGGAGGATAGCCGTCCAGGACGATTCCTCTTCTCGTTTCCCTTCATTTACGAGTGACACGTGACGACGAGTAATGAGCTTGGTTCGTTACCTGCCGCCGCGCGAGGCATTCCACGCCCACGCATGCAAGAATGCGACGAGGATTGATTTAAGAACTATCGTTAATACAAGATTTCGTTAACGTAAAAAGCATAAGCAATAAGACTCAACTAATACACTTCAAACTAGCTGCAATGAATCTTGAAATATTTCATAGTCTACAATGTCTGAGATGTTACGAAAAAATGAACAATTTTGATATTTTTTGCGAAATAAAAAGTAGCAAGTAAAGATCAATTCTTATATTTATTGATCCATTCACATTTATGCAGGATCTTATTAATTGAAGGGAAAAAATATGATGCAATATAAATTAAAGCAGGCATGTAAAAAATGAAAGAAAGAGAAAAGAAAAGATAGAAAATTGAGAATCAAGAGACAAAATATTATTAAATATAATTAATTTAAAAAAAAATTAAAATAAATTCTTGCTGGTAGAAACGAAATAAGAGAGCAAGAGGAAGCAAGATGAGCTTTTCAATCAATTTGAAATCAAGTCCAGGCCAAGATCAATCAATCAAAGCCAAGATTCGCGCTATGGATAATTATCGTATACTTAAAAGAGAAAAGCAGAGATATAAACTCCTTCAATATGTTCAATATTTGGATTTTTACAGTTAATTCTGCGATTCCATTCGCCCGTCGTGCTGGTAGATAAATCTTTCGCGTGGCAAGATCGCGATAAATTTTCACGTAAATTCTCACACGGGGGAAAGCAATACCATTAACTTTCGTTTTGAATGGCGACACGAATTACGTTCAGTCGGGAGAGATTGAACAGTATGAAAAAAAGGGTTGCTACCCTCCATAGTGGCGGGCACGAGCATTGGTGGCATTGTTCGAAAAAAATTAACCCGCGATTTTTATTTACTGCCGGTCCTCCCGACTCTTTTGCCTCCGCGACTCCGACCCTGACGAGACGATGATCGATCAATCGCCAGGAAAAAAACATTTTTTTTCGTACAACCGAAGGAAATTAACTGTGGGGAGATCTCGTATGCACGGATCCTCAAAGTATTTTTTCCGATAAAAAAAATATTCGAAATAGAAAAATTATTTCTCTCCGAAAAAAATGTTTCTTATAAATTATGGCGAAAAATCTCTTTCACGTACATTTTAGGTAAACATGGGAAATCGGAGATAGTGGTACCGATTGCACAATCATTCTCGGTGGGCGTAGCCGCTCGATAATCATTACGGCGCGATTCGCGAACGATTAAGGCAAAGTGGCAGAAGCAAACATCGATCGGCAAGAGTGCACTAAGGGAATTAGTATGTACCCTGAGGTTTGAGCCCTTGGCTAGCTCGAACGGAAGGCCGAACCCGAAGCGATGCACGAGGAGGGTGCGCGCGACGGAGATGGCACTCAAATATTTACCGCACCGCGCAAACAACGCCCGTATTGTTCCACGGCGATACTATGTGTAAATTTAATCTTCCTCGGAGGCTGAAAAATAAAGCTTGCGCGTGCGATTGGTGAACGAGGCGCGTGGCAAGAGAGATGTCGATTTGACACATGCGAGGATTGCGTGTTGTATCCGTAAAATACAATCGCGTATCCTATTTATTATAATTATAGCCATTCGCGGCGATTGCGATTCAAACAGATGTCATTCATAGTTCAAATTTGCAGTCCACGATTCAGCAAGAATCACACACATCTTTAGTTATAGAATATTATTTATCGCAGTTATCGTTAGTTATCTAAATAGTCATGTATGTAAGATGAAGCGCTTAATTTTATGACCTAAATTATCTCTGCATACAGTTATCAAAAAGTGTTTTCTAATTAAAATTTCAAGAGAAAAATGCATGTAACAGATTTCTTATGGTGTGCGTGTATTTTTATATTTTAATATTATCCTTATTTTTTAAATTGAATCGTGTATTTTTTCTACATATAAAAATATTGATAAAATTATCAAAAAATCAATAGTTTGAGATCTTTTATAATTTAGTTTCTCTTAAATGTTATTACAAAATACTATTTACATAATAACATTTATTAAAATATTTACTTTTCGATAACTTTATTTCTTATTTTAAGATTTTTGCAGAAAAAATAATGAGCAGAATTAACCGATATAAAAAATATATAATTGCATTTAAGAAAAAATACGCAACTAATTTTCTTGCAAGTATATATAAAAAATGTATACATAATTCTATTTAAAAAGATGGAGATAACGTCAAAATATCACAAAGAATCACATGCTATAAGAAATCTTACGTCATCATATTTTTCTTCTAAAGCTCTGAGCTTTTGTTGAAAACATATTTGCATAAGAAAGATAATTTAAGTCATCAAATTAAGTGAGACTCATCCTCTGTATACATTTCAAAAGTAATAGTTTATATTTCACAAATTTCACTTCCATGACCGAGTCGAGAAAATGTCGGAGAAAGGGATGAAGTCGTCACATGATGGTTCGATGAACGAAGAATTCGCTGACTCGCCGCGACTCGCCGTGGCCGGTTCGACGGTGACATCTCCATCTCCTCTTCCTCTTCTGATTCCCCTTCCTTCACCCTCTTGTCCCTCTTCCGTCTTGTCCGTCGAAAAAAGAGGTCTAGACCGTTCTCCTTCCACGAGATCTCCTCGCAAGTCGCCCTCCAGCGAAATGACACGATGACTTTGCCCGCTGTTACGTGCGAGTGGCCCTCTCGAGTCCTTTGTCGGCCTATCGCAAGAGACACCTGGACGCCGCTCGGCTCACCTCCTTCTCCGCCACCCCGAGGTCATCCAAAGGGTATCCTCGATCTCGCGTCGATCGCGAGAAGACTCGGTTGACACCATCACGTCGTCTTTCTCTTGTTACGATCGTCCGATGGTTGACTCGAGGATGGATACGATGCTTCCTCCTCGTCTCTTCTTCGTGCAATGCTTCACCAATTTTTTTAACGCGTTTTTTTCTGACAATGGCATAGAATATCGTTATCTGACTTTTCGATTAAAAAAGCGCTTCATCGTTCATCGCGATAATTGATAAGTTCTTTGATAATTATATAAACTCAAAAAATCAGAGATTGAGACGTAATTATCAATCTGTTCACAAACAACAGATGTTTAAGTGTCTTCCATATTTACCGCAAGAAGACATCAGGATCTCTAGATTCCCGTTCGTATATTAGCGGCCACACGTGGCAGCGTGAGAATTAATGCGCACGGGGGCAATGGGAAAAAGAGACGAGGGAGGAGAGGATGGACGGCCAGGACGACCCGTGGAAGACGGAACGACCAAAGGAATGCGCATCATCGAGCCGCCACGGTCCACCTAGGAACGTAGCTAATGGGACCACTTAACGTCTCAAGCATCTCACGAAGACACGGACCGCGTTACCGCGTCGTGGTCCATCCTGCATCTCTGGAACGACGTGGCCTTTCCTCCCTCCCTCCCTCCCTCTCCCCGTCTATTCTAAATCCTCGCCAGTCCGCGGTCCGCGTGGCGAGTTAATAATCGCCAATATTTATTCCGGATTGGTCACGGCTCGGTCCGGAGAGTGATGAGGAGCCCGGGCTTGAGGAATGACGTGACGGCCACGGTTCGGGGCCACGACGGAACGACCCCGCGCGCATTGTAACGCCCGAGATTAATATTTACCGTTCGCCATTACATCGCGTCGTCGCGTCGTCGTCCTCGCGAGAAGGACTCTCTCGCGCGAGCGAGCGCGCGCAAAGGCGTTCTATCTCTCTTTCTCACTCGTCGAGCATTGGGAAACCGCCGCGTATTATACACCTCGACATCTCAACAGTTCGCGGTCGCGCGATGATATATCGCGTCGTGTCGTGCACGGATTACCGTACCGGATGGACTATTTTCGAGGCCTGCGCGAGCCATGATTGGAGATTGGGTAACTCGGTGAGATACACATATGCCGGGGAATTTTAACGTAACATTATTTAGGTTGTTTCTTTTACTTACGAAATTTGACAGTTTGATTCTTTAGATAATGTACACATCGAGATTCGTCTTTATTGTAATAATCGCAATCCGAATTTTCTCGATGACAAACTAACTAGAGTTACGGTGAATCAGTTGGTCGGAACGAACGTTATTAAAAGACGACAATGTTATTAAGCGAATTAACCGAGACGTTAACGACCTGGAAACTGTCCGCGAATCGGCCTAACGGACACTCAATCCGCGACCAAGTCCGTGAAGAGCTAATGAGCGTTGAGACTTAACGCCAGATTAATGATTTAATCCTTTTGACGAGCGATTCGCGTGTCTACGTGTCGCGTTACTTAATAATGTCCATCCCTATCTAGACGCGTCCTGATAAGACATCGTCGATAGATAGATGAATCTAATCATCGCATCGTACGATCTGTCGATCTTGCACTCCAGGTAGCGATCATCGTGATGTCCACTAAAACTTTTCGAGTAAAGTAAAAGCTCAATAGCGGATGATTGATGGCAATGGTTCGACTCATAAATATTCGATATCCATTTCGGCCAATTTTGCGTTATTGTGTCCCGCTGATTGTACGCGAGATACGTGTCGCTGCGATTTTGCAAAGTTTCAGATCGGTTCGCTTGATTTTTCCTTTTTTTAAGAAAAAAGATTCAGCGAAAACACAAGCGAGTATCTCTCTCCGAGAGATGTCTCGAATGAATTCATTTGGCCGCGACCGCAAAAAGAGAACGAGCGAGTCCGGTCGGTTAATTTCTTCCGAGTTACTGTTTCAAGGCGGGCGGAGGGAGAGCGGTCAGGTGATACGGTGATGTCGTTTGTACAGGACGTCGAGGGAGCTCCTGGGGGAGGCGCGGGCCGCACAAAAGGGAGGTGAGGATGAATCGCCTCCGGAGAACGCGCGGGGACAAATGGGGACATTAAGTCGCCTTTGCCGCCCGGTACCAGGCGCTACCGGTAGGTAGGTACCCGACCCAGCGGTGCCTGCGCTACCTAACCCGACCTGACCTATAAACGCGGCTTTGTCTGCCTCCGTGTATGCACGCGTGTACATAAAATTTCAGTGCCGGTGTTCCTGCACGCGCCCCCCGCGACGTGGCTGGGAGAGAGGCCGCACGCGAACCGCTGTCATCTTCGCGGCTCGTCGCATCGCGCGACCTACGCACACATGCACGCGAAATACAAATATACCTCGTGTACACATTGTAAGACAGGTAGGTAGGTAGATGTGACGCGCAGGTAGATATGACGACTGCACAAAATGCCGAGAACTTTTCAAGCCCGTTTCGCTTTTCAATGTCAACATTGGATGTTGGCGCCTAGCAACTCAGAGTCAATACTACCCTTGGTTTCCTCCTAGACTTCCTTGTCGCGTAGTAGCTGTACAAGTTTTTCTCTTTTTTTTTAATAACGATGTTAGGAAATCTGATAATTCTTTCTAATCCGTAATAATTTAAACTTTCCTTTTTTTTCTGCGACAAAAAACAGGGACTTCACCGTTATCTTTCAGTTTGATCGTACCACTTCGTGACGTGCGCGTTTCCGTGCATTGACACGTGTCGCGGAGTCGTTTACGATGAGGATTGTTTACATGTATCCGCGTTGCACTGCGATGAACATCGTAACGATCGTTATCGACTTCCGGCGGAAATGTAGCGCCGTGACTAGTCGACCGACTAGTCTACCTTTTTGTTGATGGAAAAGCTGATAGATTCCCCGACATTATTGTTATTCATTTGTCACACATAGTGAATTTATGTATAATAAAATAATATTTGTCTATCTGTCTCTCGCAGTTTCGTGTTATCTTACGATACCTTGTTTTGCAATCTTATTATTGTACTTGCTTAATAACAAATTAAAAAAAGTTATTTATTATTTTTTCGTCTACAAGGATAGTCCACAATTTATTTCATCGGATTATTGTTCGAATTTAACAATCAAGAGGAATGAAATTCTCACTTTTATGACGATTTTCAATAATATTAGCGACGTACTTTTTCAAGAATTGAAATTGGGATGAAATCGACGAGAAAAAGTTCCGCAACACCCGGTAGATGGTAGCGCAAGGCCGTAAGATGGTTTTCTCAGGGGTAGGAGCGAGGACCTGTCACATTACGGAGTGGAATTTATGCCCGATGCCCAGCGGCATGACAAGTTGCCTCTGATGAACGGCCCCACTGCGCACCTTTTGGCCCTCCACAACGAGGATAAGGAGGAAAGATGGGGAACGGAAGAAAGAGAGACCAGGAAAGAAAGAAGTCCTGTAGTTCGCACTCATCCTTATGGCCCTTTCTCCAAATCTCATCAAATTCTTTCTACGATTTTTATCGTCACCCTTTGCCTCAATTTACCATACCTCGCGTATTCAAATTGCAAAAATATCACAGTTAAGAAACAATTTCTCCGTACAATTACTCAATTTGGAAATTTTCTTTCAAGTAAAATAATACGCTTGAAGGATGTAGAAAAGGAAGAGACGCTTACTTTATTTGTTTTATCTTTGTAAAATATATAGTTGTTCCGTTTAATATTCTTTTTCTTTTTATCTATTAACAAATATTCTAAGGCATCTGAATAGAATCGGTTATCGTTTCCGGAAACCGTCCGAACGGTCTTCCTTCGCAGCGGGTGGAGAAAAGATACAAGAAAAAGCGCAGAAAGGCTCGTTCCGCGTAAGTTCTGTAATTACCGTTGCTACACGAGTCGGGCACCGTGAGCGTAAACGTTTCACGGCATCATTTTCTACGAAGCTCGCGGCGTTGACGTGGGTGGAGGTGACCGTAGGGCGGCGGGACGGGGGGTCTTCTCTCCTGCGGTCCCCGCGGAACGTGGAGTTTAAAAAAATCCCATACGATTTTAACGCCCCACGCAAGAAGTCGTTCCTCGTGCACGGCTCGGTGATAAACACGCCAGGTTACGATTTCTCGGAGCTCGACGCGCCGTGTGCGAGCGGTTATTAGTGGTGGTGCCCGGTTTTGTACCGTCTATTTTGCAAGTGGCGCAAGTCCAACTTGCCAACAATTTCGCAAATGAATTCAAATTGAATGCGAATTTACATCGCGATTAGCGGAATCCGATCGGGAGGGCGGTGAATCGAATCGAAAAGCTTAAATTCCGGAGAGAATGATCAGTTTCGTTAATTAATGGAAGTAATAACTTTAGGGATAGAAAGGGAGTAATGGAGTAATTTAAATATATTTTCTATGTACCAAACGAAATGTCTATAGCTGGGGATGATTCATAAAAAAAGTTTCCATCCGAGAAACAGACCTCGTTTTGCGTTTAGGTCTGCCAAACATGTGAGACACATGTGGTTTTTACAAGAAGGACGACTTAATATTTTTTTAAAATCTCATCGCTACTTTCTATCTCAAAATATCTTCTTTTTAATCCGCATCGGAGTCAACTGAGCACGTTTGCTATACCTTGATGACAGATTCACTCCGTCTTTGCGTCGTCTCGACGTGCGTGACGACGCTCGTATTACAATGGCGAAACGTGTCGGTTACCCAGCTAAATGTTAATAGTGGCACGAGCATCGTTTTCCAGAAAGTCATTGAGTTTCTAAGGACTCAAATTTCCATAGACAACTTTGATACATGTGCGAAACAAAATGGCAACGAAGAAAGCCAAACTTGACCAGGCAAATCTCTTATTTGTGCGACAAAATGGAGGTGATGATCACTTTAGAATTTTCATGGAATTAGAATCTTTGTTGTAAACAAATGTATTATTGGGCTGAAAAATTCATTGTTAAGACGTCGACTTATTTTCAAATGAAATGTTTTTCGCAAGTTAAACTTCGAAATAGCCTTTATGTTGAAAGAATTTTATTTTAATTTTGCAGTCTCAAGATTTTCACGTTATCTTAGCCAAGAATCATTTCATTAAATATAATACAAAGTTGCAATAATTAATGTGCAACTTTACTCTCTGACTTTTTAACATTTCCAAGCTCATTTTTTTCCAAGGATTGAAAACACAAGACGCGCAGAATCGAAAGTAATTAATCCAATATCCCGAAATACACGTATCTATATCTGGCGCATAAAAAGCGCTCGATTACACCGTCGTGCAAAATCGATGTCTCTCTGGCGTGGAAAAAAAAAAGACCCACGTATAATTCTATGGTTCTGGCCAATGTGCGCCACCACAGGAATGCACACCATGGCGAATCCCACGGTGCGTGTATATCATTTTTACAGCTCGATGCTATCGAAGTTACGACCGCGCGAGGATCGAAAACGTCGAACGCGAAGGGTTTGATAACGTACGCCAGTAACTTGTCCTCGTGTCGTTCTTTCGCGAAATTTGTGCGTACGAAATTCATGACGTCGACAGCGTGATGCGTCGCGACGTAAACTTCCGTTTGACAGATTTTCGCCGATTTTTCAAGCCCTCGAGAGCTCTCGATATGCGGCAGGCATCATCATTAGTCATGTCAAAGTGGCCGTATATATTTCTACGAGAGTTTTTATTATTTTTGACATTTCTCTATTTTTAGGAAAATACATTTCCATATTAAATATTACGTGGATATGTTTCTTATATAATGTAAATGATTCTGAATAAAAATTTCGAGGAAACCATGAAGATAGTAAATTACTCTGCGAGAAATAGATTTTTTAAATGTCATATTAATGATGTTAAAAATCTCTCGTCTGCGTTCAATCTTTAATAAAGATTTGCAAATTCTCGCAAATTTAGCATTAAATCCGACTAATTTTCATGCATCGAATTCACTTTGATTTAATTACCAACTTTCTTCCTCGCACAAACAATAAGTTTTAAACAGATTTGCTCTGAAAAGATTAATGTGCTTACAGTCAACGCAACTTTCACGCTTTCTCCGAATTAACACGGATATTAGGTAGGTAACTTTGGGTTCGTTAAAAATAGTTAAAGCACTAGTTGAATTTATGTCGCTTAGACAGAACGTTGCATAGATGTCTTATCGGTAAATATCTCCTCGTCAATAGACGACCGCGTTGCCTGCTTTTCAAACTTGCCGGACGAAGCCGAGAATGGTTCACGTCGACAATTGTCCATCCTAATAAACGTATCGCAAGTCCGATTCGCCGGTGCATAATGCACCGCGCCAAGTTGCATCGATCGGCATCCAATTTATCTCGAGTATGTGTATAAATGCGTACAAGTACATTTTAACATTTATTTTAAAAGTGATGTTAAAGTCGCATTAATAAAAGTAATGAAAAATATATATCATTTTCTATTAACGTTGTTTTCCATGCCCTTTGTAATTTGAAATATTGGTAGAATTTTTCCACAACGGTCTCTATACATGTTGAAAAATTTTACAAAATTTCTGCTAAAATGAGGCCGATTATCGAGTCCTCCCTCTCTAGAATTCGACGAGAGGTAGCACCAACGTTAGCTGGTTGATTTCAATTGTGCAATTCCGTCATCAACGAAGATTCGCGAGCGACGAAATGAAATTGAGCTATCGAGATCTCGAAAAAAAAAAAAAAGAGATGAAACGTATTCCAGCATATTCCGAGAGAAACGAAACTGCTCGCGCGGTGAAACCCGGCGAGCCATGGAAACGCGGGATCGTGGGAGAGAAGTTTGCGCAGCGTAAGCGTACATGCTCGGCCATTGGTCGGCATGGATGACGCGAGAGAGAGAGAGAGAGATCGCAGAGGTGTAGGTGGGATAGAAGTTTATGTTATATGTGTGTGTATGTTCGTTATTCTCTCTCTATCTCTCCTTCCCTCCCTCTCCCCCTTTCCGAGAGCGAGATACGAGAACGAGTTACTGGCTCTCGTTGTTACTGGCGCACGCGATCGGAATCGACGGGGACTCGTTATCGCGGCCGTTCGCGTTTTCCATTCGAAAATTTCGTTTTCCGCTCGAATACGATATCGACACCGGGTATCTGTCGGCCGGGGCAGCGTGCAGCTTTGCGGGGGCTCGTAGAAAGTGCCGAGGGAACCTAACCGTTTTGCTCCCGGGAACCAGGTCGAGCGGTCTCTTTTACGAGACTATTTTTATCTAAACGCATCTACGTCCCTACTACCGGATTCGAAATGAAATCTGCGCGATAACGAAAGCGCTAATACCCGGATTGCCGTCGGATCAAACACTCGCTCGCACGAATTGCGTACGAGGGGCGATACGAACAAAAGCCTCGACGCTGAAATCGATTAGCCCTGCCTCTTGGCAAAAATAAATTTTTCACTGCGAAAAAAAAACATGTTATACAAAATATATAAAATAAACGTAGAGTGAAAGAAATGAAAATAAATAACAAAAAGAGATTATACCGCGATACTTGGAAAATTGAAGAATTGAATTAGGCTTGAGTATAATTCGCCAAAAATATTCAATTAAGAGAAACAGCGACGGAAAGTTAAGTTTGCACATGTCAAGCAGTAGGTATTATCGTGATGATATAATTGTACTCGAGTACAGCTCCAGACTACGTAAAACAAAAGCATAGAGAAAAAGATGAAATATTTCATTCGATACCCACTACCCGTCTTTAAAAAGATCTGTTCACTCAAAATATTTCCTTCTCTCATCAATCCTATCCTGTTTTTTAAACTTCTGACAGTCAATAAAAAGGTCGTCGGACAAAACGTCCATTTAAACTACAAGAATCGACCTCTCTCTAGTCCGTTAAATCAACAGATCTAACAATCTTCCTGCAGACCGTTATTCGGCAACATAATGAGTCTACAATTATAAATTGTGGACTTGAAAAAAGAAATTGTTTTTTTGAATCACCTCAATTTTAACAAATTTTTGCCGGAAAGTTGTATTAAATCTATTTGCACATAAAATAAGTGCACAATTACATACCTTTTTTTAAATAGGATATTATATTTTAGAGAAGAAATTTAATATTGACATAATAGTACTAGACAGAATAACAAGATACTTTCATTTATGAATATTCCCAAAGAGGGTTTAGTCTTTTCTAAATTCTACAATATTTTTACTTTTCAAAATAAATTCTACAATAGTTTTATTTTTCAAAGAATTATGAGTGACTAATTGACGCATCAACTTAAGGTCACGAGAGAAACAAAGCTTGGAATTTTTAAAAACAAAAGAAAAAAGTAAAATTTGTAATTCTTAGAATGAAGATTTTAACAAGAGCCAGAAAAAATAAATATTCAAAACATTATAATACATAACATTATAATGTCATATAACATTATAATGTCCGAATTCCTACAAGATAAAAATGCAAGAAAAGATTAAATCTGTAGGATTAGTATTAATGAAGAAGTAAATCAGTAGGCATAATTTGCAAGACATTTTCTATGTCACGTACCAACTAATCCCATGGAACCGGAAATAGTGTGCAAAAAGGGCGGAAGACGCCAAAGGACAGAAAAGCGCCGGAAAAGAAAACAGATGATCCTAAAAAAGGAAGAAGGGTGGTGGCGGCAAAACAAGCTGAAGTTGAGCAATTTTACCTGACTCAGTAAAATTTGCTCTCCCGCCGGCTTGAAATTCCGTCATAAACCAAACATCAGCCATTGGGGTGGACACTTTTATGGCCAGCAACTTCGTCTAGCTGACCTCGCCTATTCTCACAATACAGCTCCCGTGGAGAAAATTTTATAGTTTAGATATTAGTACAAAAAAGAACAGAAAAAAGCAAATATGCGTAAGGTCAGGTTTTTGTAGAATTGGTCGCGCGCGCCGAGAACTAAAAACATTATCATTAGTTCAAAGATGCAGTATCGTTATTTTTCTTTTTGCTAAAAATTCATATTCTGTAATTTCTTTCATCGTATTATTTAATTTCGAGAAGAAAAATCCGTTCCGCATGTTTTCACTGTTTTCAAACAAGTATACAGTAGTGCTTTTCAATAATTTAGTTGAATAAAAGGTACTTTTCAACAAGTTTTCAACAAGTTTTCAACAAGTATAATAAAGATTTTTTTTCATCTAAAAAACTAAAAATTCTTTACAAAAACTGGAGTTAATATAACATTCTAATAACATGAATGACCTATTAGCACTTTAAATATCTTCGTATTGCGAATACCAATTTGTAATACATCTTAATTATGTTTAGATATCTAAATAAAACAATTTGGGAAAGCTATTGTAAAATAGTTTGAACTGCACTTTGATATTATTTATTTAAAAGCTCTCTATAATTATGAAATAATATAAAAATATTATATATGGATTTATATTCAAATATGTAGAAATATGTATAGATGAAACAGTTAGTTAATGACTAACAGTTGAGTTATAATGATAAAATTAATTTTATTTAAACTAATATAAAAGATTTGTAAAATTCATTTAAAAATTTGCAAAAATTTTCTCTGCAAGTCTCAGTCATTTTGCTTGTAGTTTAAAAAGTGTATAAATAATAAAATAAAAGCAGTAACAAACGTCTGTATCAGATATTACTTTTCATGCTATTTTATTTTATTTCGGCTGTTGTTATTTCATGTTATTTTGAAAGATTATTAAACAATAAATTACGAAAATAATAATTAAATAAAAAATTAATTAATTTTAAATTTATGTATATATATAGATGTGTGTGTGTGTGTGTGTGTGTGTGTGTGTGTGTGTGTGTGTGTGTGTGTTTGAATACATTGTAAAGTTGTATTGCTTGTTGAGATGGTTCTCCAGTCATAATTTTTTAGTGTTTGTCAATTCTTGGAAAAGAACATGAATAGCCAAACAGCTTTACGTGTGTTATTTTTCCCAGTGTGTTTTCTTAGTTTCAGACAGAGAGCTTTAATTTTTGACAAGCATTAAGACAGCGACGGAGGACTGATAGGTACCGCCGACAGCCGAAACGAGCGTACGCAACCAGGATCAGTCAGAGGGATTCGAGCGGCTGCAGATCCCCCCCGTAGCGAAGAACGGCAGACTTCAAAGGTCTTGGAGACTTCATCATCGATACCGAGTCCTGATCACTGCCAACAGATTAGACGTCATGCCTCTCCATCCTTCTAAAGTCCATCCCTCCTTTTACCCTCCCCTCTTTATCCTCCTCCACAATTTCTTCGATCTCCAGCGCAAGGATATAAGCTCATCGATCCGCATTCTCATCCTTTTTAAGATTCTTAGGTAAAGTATCTTGCAAAATTTTCCAGTAAGACACAGAAGATAAGATTCGTATCCTTCAATTTCATTCTTCTTTTTCTACGCTATATTCTTTTAAATCTTTAACAACTGGCTAATTAAAATCTAACTGGCTAATTAAAAAATTTGATTGCACAATCGAAATTGAAGAAAAATGGATATCGAATGCAATATATCCACGAGATATATTTTTCTATTCGCGTCTAAAGTGTTTAATTTAATTTCAGCAACTACTCACGCATAAACGACGGCATACTTTCTAGTTTGACTTCTGGCATGTGCGCATTATGCATATATTTACAGCGTTACAGCATGGAATGCCGGGTTAAAAGTAACAGAAGAAAGACGGAACGTCGCTCTCTCGGTTTAGACGCGGGCCTACTACGGATAAAATTTATTGCACGGCACATTTCGCTAGAGAAGATTTCCGGGAAACACGATTGCCCGGCGAACCGCAGCTCTCGCATACGGAAATAAGTAGAAACCGAGCAAACACGAACGACGCAGAAGAGGAAGAAGAGAAGTTTCATCATACGGGAGTCTTTCGCGGAAGTTGGCGAAAGAAGATGGGGAAAGTTTTCATTTGCGGGCTGCCTCTGAGGTCGGGGCCAATGGCGGCCTTAAATCGTTCGCAATTGAGAGGCGTCGGTTCTTACCTCTCTTCGCGAGGAGTCGGCCGGAAGTCGGCCAGCCGAAGAACAACCTGTTGACACGACGTGGTGTTGTATTCGAGAGAGGACGTGGAATTATTCCAAATTTATCCGAATTATTTTTCAAACATCTCGTGACCGTTAACGAATCTTCGAGTTGACTTCTCGAGCTGTTTGCAGAACATTCGAAAGTCTCTCTGTCTTTAAATTTAATCCAAGTTCGCTTTTTGGAACTTGTGCTATTTGTAATACTGATATCATAATTATGATACGGTTGATGATGCTACGTAATTATGCCAGGATAGATATGCTCTACGACCCTCATTATTATTCTTATATAAGAGTCTCTCGCATTGGGAGGGCCATATTTCTCTCAACACGTTGCGGATGATTAAGATTGATGGCTGACTAAACTCGCCAGGTGTGTGCTAGTTGAGATGTGATTCATCCCAAAAAGTATAACGTAATATTTTAAGGAAAAAAGAACAGACAACAATCGCGCTCGAGACGATGCAGCCAGCATTCTGCAAATAATTATAAAAAGCGAACATCCATAAATAGAAATGAGCATGAAATATGTTTATCCTTATAATTCCTGTTACATTAATCTTTTTATATTTTTTTACCATCGAAAATAATTCAGATTCATTATTGTTGAGACAAAATTATACAAAATCTATCACATTTACTTGTGTTTCACGTGTGTGTGAACATGAAATTCTTCTTGAGAAAAATATACTTTATTTATAATGAATAAAGACGCAATATTTAGTGCTTAATACAACATAATGTCTGATATCTTTGTTATTAAATACATGATAAAATGCATGAATTTATAAAAAATCTCAAACATTTCAATCTGCTTTAGGTCTTTTTTAATAAAAAACAATTCCAACATAAAATTTACATGAACGATGCAAGTAAAATTGGAACTAATTTAGATTTATTTCATGTATTTTAAATAATAAATATCAGGCATTTTTAATATTGTATGCATTTAATAAGTATCGCGTCTCTCCTTTATTTTATTATATTAATGCACATCACTTGAACTTCTTATTCACTTAGTTTTTATATAGTATTTTATCCAAAACTTTCAGACGCAATTATGTCAAATTTTACGCAGATTGACGTCGAGCATGAAATTTTTTGGCCAGGTTTTTTTCAGAAGCGTTATATGTTGTAGCGATCGTTCTTGATCACGTTCGCAGATTAAGGTTGTTAAGGGTTAGAATTTCATCGAAATTTTATTGCCTGTTATGTCGCGCCTAATTAATTTCGAAGTCAATGTTATCGATAGACTTGAAAAGTTGCCAAACAAGTGCCTCTATCTTTAAGATAAACAGAATATAATAGTGTTTTGTCTTATATGTTTTTAATCATTCTTGACGCCAGATGTTCACAACGTTGACTAGATTAAAAACAAAAGCTTTACTTAACAAAATCTTTACTTAATGAGTCTAAAAGATTAGATTGGTCACACATATCGCATGAGACTAATCATGACAAAAATAATAACAAATTGTTAAAACTGCGAACATTCTTTACATCTCGCGATAAATTCTCAGTAAACTATTTTCGAATCATTGTCGGTTCACTTGGCTGACAAATGATAGAGTCTGACGATTGTTTTCTTTGTTGAAACAATGATATAGGGCATTGAGATACAATCTCGATGAGTCATGGGTGTGCATTGACAATTTTCCGGTGCAGCCTTTTCGAATCGTTTTTAAGATTTTTCATTTTTTTTTTTTCATTTTTTTATTTTTTTTGGAGAGGAAGAATCGTAATCAACACACACGTATATCCTAGATCTCAAGCATATTGAATCTGCGGCGTTCATGTGGGAATCGCACGAGAGATGTTCGCGTATTCATAACCGCGATTGGCCGGGTACTCGAGACCAGCGGAACCAGCGATATTTCGATATATGCGCGTGCATGGAATTTTCTTATCTCCCCCGATCGCGCAAAGATATTATCGTTCCTCTGCATTCGCGGGAGTGGAATAAATAAGACGGTTGAATACGTGATTTGACACGGGGCGCGACAAAAGGGTCTGGAAAAATAGTATATTAAAAGAGTGAAATTTTATCGACATTATTTATCGCGATACTTCTCAATACTTTGAACAATCAATCATTGATATTATTCCTGGAATGATTGTTTTAATCCCGTGACTCGCGCACCGAGATACCAAAATGAGTCACGATCGAGTTTTCGTTATTAGCGTCGCGATCGAGCCCGTCGACGAGCCTATTCCCGCGCGCCCGACGCATAATTAATCACTCGATCCGAAAGAGATCGCGATTATAACAACGAGTAGAACAGACACCCCGCGCGTAGAGACTGTCGAAGATGCCGGGGGAATAAAACGGCGCGAAGAGAGAGATAAATATCTCGCAATTAGCGAAGCGTGACTGAGTGACGAGTGACAGTGCGCGAGAGATCGAAGCGATCGATTTTCAAGCGTCATTAAGGCTGGTCCACGCTCTATGAATGGGTGAGAGGGTGCGCGCGGGGAGGAAAATCGGAATCGCGATCTCCGGCGGCGCGTCCAGCCTGGAAACTGATAAATTGCGACTTCCGCCCGCGTTTCGATCGTGTACCACGTAATTTCCTGCAGAGGAGCCGCCCTGATGGACGAGAGGAGAGCGAGGAGACGGAGGGAGAGGGAGACGGCGGAGGACGGAACGATGGGACGGGAGCCAACGGCGATCGGAAATTGGCCCGATGACATTGATTAAAGCGTTTAGCGGGCGGCGACAATGTCGTAATTATTAATTGGTGACGACGCCACACCAAGAGATTCTCGATCGCGATAGATGACGCTGAAATACGTTTTTCCTTAGGAAATTGAAGTCTGTTTAAATGGATTTGCGATATAACGCGAGAGATGAATCTGATTCATAAATGGATACGATGTATGTCATTACAAGATACTTTGACGGCGTCCGCTTTCGATAATTGGCGATTTAAATTCATCACGTGATGAAATATTCGTGCACAAGAATAATAACAATTTAACCTGAGCGCGTCAGATTAGCATGCTATCAATGATTATTGATAATTATCTTTAAGGTATCGCATAGATGATTCACTTGTAATTTTGCAGAACATTCTTATCTTATGATATATATATGATGTGATATTCGATAAGAATCTCTGACGAATATCTCTCGCCCGGTGGTATTATTCGAAGACAATTTAACGTATTATCCGCGTATTATCCGCGTTTTTCATTACACATTGAACGTCTCTACGTAAAAAATCGCGAGTCTAACAACATAATCCCGATCAAATTGCATCCCGAGTCTCATCTTCGCTATTCGTTGTCGTGCAAGTTTCCTCCTCTTGTCCGGCACCGATGATACGCGAGGGATCGATCCGGCGGAATGCCGTTGCAGAAATAATATCGACCGACCGACCAAGAAGAAAAAGAGACGAGAGGGAGAGACGGGACGATGCGCGCACACACGATAGAGAAAGAGGGGCGACGCGGCAGCGAGAGAAAAAAAATTCTCTCGCAGAAGAAAAAAAAGGAGCGAGAGAAAGAGAGAAAGAGAGAAACGAACGAAGAAGAAGCCGTCGAGTCATCGGGCAAACGAGCCGATATTTTCGCACCTCGCTCGACCGGACGGACGCTCAGGTAAGGAGAGGAAGGCGGACGACGGGGGAGGCTGCAATGAATTTCGCGCTACCTGAAGACGAAGTGACGGAGGAACGTGGTGGCGCGCGAGAGAGAAGCGCGATGTGCACAGTGGTAAAAAATAAAAGGACCACGACGACTACCGGAGAGAACTGTTGACGAGAAAGAGGAAAGATAAGGTGGAGGAGGAGGGGAGGATGGGAGAATACGGACGGGGATGGCGAGCGAAGGATAGCGAGAACGAGGAGACGAAGGAGCCACGTCGTTCGTGGCGATGGAAACCGGGCCCGATTTATTGGCGAGTTTAAAAGAACTCGGACCCTCGACATAACTCAGCGTTCGCCTGATGTTGACTGAGTGGCCGAGTCGCTCGCGCGAGGCCGTAGGCGCGGATAGGAGGCGCAGCCGTACCTGGCCTGTCAGCTTCGGTTATCGTCAGGCACCTCGTCTGCCAATCAAAGAGCATTCACCGGTACTAAGTGGCTCGGCTTAATTAAGCGCGAGAACGAGAGACCGCCGTCGCTGTCGGTGGAGACGCGCGAGAGAGCGAGATCGCCGCGAGCCGCCGACCGGACCGTTCCGTTTCATTCCGTTCCATCCTTGGATCGTTGCGTCGTGAAAAATATGTTTCCTCATAGGAATCTGAGAACCGTTTCTCGGAAAATCCAGGATGACACGGTTCGCCTTGAGCCTTTTTTGGACCGACGTCGGTGGAAAAAATTTCCTCGAAAATCTTGTGCGAAGGATCAACTGCGGATTTGGGTCGGCAAATATTTTTAAGACTCGTCGCGCACATGTTAGACATCGGGGAGATTATTTGCAACGATTAACAAGTTTATGTAAATTCTTGTTTACTCAATATTCGCTACGGTGTATGTTTAATTTATGACGCATAGAAAAACGCAAAATATACAGTCAGAGAAATTTGTTTAACATCCTTAACAATCCGAAAATTATAAAGTCATTTAAAATATTGCACGAAATTTTTAACAGAGCGTTAAAAGGGCACGTGCAGAAATCGACGTAAAAAAAGTAAATTTTCACTTCCAAAAGACTAGGCTAGAAATCATCGAGGAGAATAAATCGGTATGATTCGCGTTTCTCGCGTGTACCGAGAGAATAACTGCCGCCTAATCCGGCGTGTCATTCGATCGTGCGGCGCAATAAAGTCGAATGACGAGCCAATAAAATATTTATGGAATCGTATGCAAGCACGGGCGGGTGCGCGGGATCGTGCGCCTGTGTTTCCCTCCTCCCCCCCTAGTGGTTACACGATGTTTACCCCTCGACAATTCTCCCTTCCCCCTTGCACCCCTCCTCGAGGACCGCGCGCTCCGATAAATATACGTTATTGTGACGTAGGAACGTAGCATGGAGACTTGTCGAGATCCCCCAACGCCATCGCCCTCCCTCCTCTCCCTTCTTCCTCGTTCATTTAAAGAACATCGCCTCTCGATCATTCCGGATCATTTTTTGCGCATTGTTTTGCCAAACGAGGCCCCTGGGACCGAACAAACGTGGGTGAAAATCGATTTACACCGCTCATTATCTAATGCGCTGTTTTCAATATTTTATCACGCTCGTTTCAATTCTCACGCTCACTGTCTAAGCTTTAAGTTCTCGACGTAAAGTTTATACAAATCGATAAAAAAGAAAGGTTCCATTACGTCAACCGGTGTTATTCTACACGCTAAGGCGAACGGATTAGATACGTTTCTATGGAAAAAGTTGGTCGACACACGTCGGGAGATGACGCCCCTTTTATTTACGCACACATGATACCGCCCGATCACCTCGGCAATGCCGTCGTTGCACATTCAAGAGCGAATCTTATAATCGAACGGAGCTTTCGATCGACGTATATCGCATGAGCGTCGAAACGATCCCTTGGATCCTCCGACGTGCCATCCGCGATTACGAGTAACCCTCGTACACAACAACGCAGCTGGAGCTTGAAATCCCTCCTTTTTGCACAGCTGCCCTTAGGACTCCTGTGCAGGAACGCGAAACAACCCCAGCGAGACGAATGTGGATCCGCAGTTAGGTCTCTCTCTCTCTCTCTCTCTCTCTTGCTCTCTCTCGACATAATATTATTGTGTTGAACGACGTAATCCTTTCTCGATCACGCTTTGGCGTCATGGACCTAACATGCACCTCTTCGGGAAGCGCATTAAAATCTCATTGCACGTTGAGTACAGGGGTCCTGGTACGACTGCACCCTTTCGTGACGTAAACGGCGAAGACGTCAATAAAGATCAAAATATCGCGCCAATAGCTTCCAAAAAGTAAATATTTTCGATTTTTATCTAATCGCAAAGATTTTAGTTATTTATGTCTCCCTACTTTTGTGTACGATCGTTTCATCAAAGAAAAAAGATCCCGCACCGGCAAGAGAGGTAGGAGAGGTATCACTGATGGAGGGATCGATAAGAAGCCGAGGCGATGTCCAGGTATCCATTAGAGACTTAACGCGTCTATTAAAATGTTAAAAGATACTTCAGCGCAACATCTGAATCTCTTCCTACTTCTCGATAAAGTTATTCCTATTGTACATCTAACTTATTTTTATGATGACAGATCCAATGAAAGATTTTACATCTTCCTCTCTCTCCCAGATTTTGTATATTATGTTGATCGCGGGAAAAGGCAGTTGTCGCGTGTCAAATTAGATAACAAAGTTGATCCTTTCTCAGTCTGACAATGAGCCGATTATTTTCGGTCTCGTTTCCCGATTAATTCTCATGTAGGTTCAGAGAATGTCAAAATTGGTCAGCTTCGCTATAATGTGCGGAGAGAGAGAAACGTAAATTTTTTTTGCAACAATTCTCCATGCGCCGTGGGCTATGTTTAAATGAGCACAAATGACCATAATAAGGTTGCCATCCGAGATTCCGTTCAGAATTCAGAGCGAACATTCGTAAACGCGCGTGCATCTCGAAGACGAACGTTCTCGGAAGGATAAGCTCTAATGTATGCAAATCCCTGGTGCGGTTAAAATGCAAGAAAGTAGCCGAAACACACGGAATTCGCGGAATCGATTCATAACTTGGTGACCATGGACAGGATGCATCGTTAATAGCTGCGGTCCTTTAAAAAGAGTGTCTACGAGATCAGCAACAAAAATGCCTTCTAAAAAAAGGCTAAAAATAAAAATATTATCAGAATATTTGAATAATATTCTGATAAAATTTTTATTTTTAGCCTTTTTTTAGGTTATCATTCATTTCCAAGTTTTATCAGTTCCGCATCATATGGACAACTTTTTCTTTAGAAAAATATTATAAATACAGATTATCAAAAGCTAGAGAGATTATATTTTTAATATTTTTCAAAAAAAAAAAATAAACTACAAAAATCTCGATCAACTTTAAAATCCTCGTATTCTACTGGAATGTGTGCGAAATACAATGCAATATGTATCGTAGACTTAATGTCTAGCGGAAGAAAGTCTCGGCTTTCTTTGTTCAGGAAGGAGAGAGAAAATGAAAAACGGAAAAGAAACAGAGACGGAACTAGGCGGTTGCGTGTTTGTTTTGCTTATCTGAGACAAATTTGCTGTCTTGTAAACGATCCGAGGGTCGGCTTTGACAAACTGGGGTGCTCGTGGGAGATCGGGAGGAGAGCGGGTACGTAACGACACACACATAGGCAGCTTTTAGACGTGTACGAAAGATCTCTCCGTGGCGTCCGGCAGCGTTTCGAAAGGCCAAAAGTCTTTTTTTCTTCGACCATCCCGACGATCTTTCTCTTTCTCTCTTTCTCTCCTTCGCGCGCATCTTTTTTTTTCTTTCTTCGGACCCTCGTAAAACTTGGACGACTTTTCGCGGCGTTGACTTTTTCGTGAACGCCGGGTAAAGCACCGTCGTCTAGCACTTTTCGTCTACAGGAAACTCCGGATGGTTATTTATTTCGATCGCTATGGAACGTCCGAACGTCCTTAACGTGGCGTTCTATTCACGGGAGAATTTACTGCCGATGATCACTTCCGCATAGCGAGACATACACGTGTGCCGTTCTTACGCGAAGGATGATAATAATTTACATTCCGAATATTCGGGCGTGTAGCTGCGATAAAATGACGATAGAGCACGTTTCGAAAATTTGAAAAACGGATTCACGTTTCGTTAATTACAATGTTAAATAATTCGCGATAAAGTAAATATCACATCACGGAAAGATACAGAGTAATTGTCAATAATAATGGATAATTCGCAATAATAATAAATAAACGAGCAACAATTTCGTTGGAAAATCGCATATACATCGGTGACATTGTGCGCGATAGGAGAATGATACGAATTAATTAGCGGACTTTAACGCTCCGATGCTTTCCCTAACAAAGGGAAGACGCAGCTAATGCAAGACGTTAACCAGATTTATGGCGCCGCCCGATGCCATAAATCTACGGGAATGGTCGGTGAACCGTATCGCCAAATCGCGCTCTCCGCCAACAGGAAGAATCCAATCGGGCATTATTCCTCGGTCAAGTAGGACGCGGGGGAACGGCGTAATTAATTATTAATTAGGATTACCGTCTCCGCAGCCCCGAGGGCGATCTCTCGACGACGACGCGTAACGACTTCCTTCGTGCCTTCGCCCCTAAAATAAACGGCCGATCCCGCGCGGAGAGAAGCGCTAAGTAACTTCATGAATTTTCCGGCTGCGCCCCCGGCGACTGCTCGCTCTCCTTCCTTCCCCCTTGTACGGGGGTGTAGCTTCTAATCATCCCCATCTCCTGGCCACACCCTCGCCCTCGATGACCACGACGAAGGCTATCGCTCCGCGAAGAGAAGAACTTCCGTTCCATCTTCCTCCCGATCCTATGACGCAGGTTTTCTCTCCAACCCCTCATTTTTCCCTTCTTCCTTTTTTTTACAGCAAACCGTGTTTCTTCGCTCGTTTTATGGGCCACGATTTTTTCTCCGCTTTCGCCACTAATGCGACACTAAATCGACCTTGGGTCGTCGAGAGTCGTAACGAAAGGCGTTAACGACTGGTCTTAACGAATCCTCGGATGCTCTCTCCGACGACTGTACGACCGAGACCTGCGTGCGGCACGCGAGCATTCTACGATTTGAGAATTTATTCTCTAGGCATTGTCATTATTTCTCCTTTCCTTCAGCGAATCCGCCGGTGTCGTGAACCAATTCGAAGTACATTTAATCGACTCGCTCGACTGGAACACACTTGACGACGGACGGACACGCGAGTCGAGTAAAACTTGTCAAATAGGCTTATACTTATACTTAAATTGATTTTAAGATTCATGTGGCATTAAATCGTTAACGGTTCTCGTAGCAAGATCATTTTTGCATATATTATTAATCAATCAAAGATTAAAGCACAAATAACGTAGGTGCGTATTTTCGCAAAAGTATATATATAAATGAAATGTTTTTTTAAAAATTCCTAACCGCGAGTAAACAGCTTGAATGATTTATCGCGGGAATCAATGATGGCTGACAAGATGCGCGACGCTTGAATTAATTGCCGGAGATTGTGCCGTGTGTGCGTATATATATATATGTATGTATATACGTCACGAAAATACATTCATCTTACGCGGACGCACGTTGCATGGTCGAATCGTGACGAAGAAATCGACGGCGGGAAACGGAGGGTGCGAAAAGGGGAAAGCCGGAAGTAAATCATGCAACCCCCGTGACGACGTCGGTGCGATGACAAACGAGCGCCGTCGACGTCACCGCGCAAGAAGTGGAAGCGACATCTGATAACGACCTTAATCGCATTAAGGCATGTCCCTCCCCTCTCCCTCCTCCCTCCCTCTCCTCTATCGTATAATCCTCCGCCGGTCGTGATCGCGTCCCTAATGTCCCGAGAAAAACCACCACAATTGCAGATAAATCGCTCCCGAGATCAAAAGTACCGAATACGCCAAGAAAAAAGAACGAGTAGATATCGATGTCTCTTTGTTGATGGCTTCTCTGTTTTGCACGAGGATGATTTATCGCGTTCCCCCGTGATAATTTCGTCATTATCCTCCAAATTCCACGAGTGTTATTTCGAACGTCAAACATGACGTCACAAGGTATGCACGTAAATGTTAAATGTCGAATCGAGCTAACTTACTCCATCTTGAGCGCAAATATTGTATAAAGTGCCACCACAACGGCGTTCGTTAATCTCGAGGGTCGTGCTTTGCCAAACGCGTTTCTCAAAGAAAATACATTCGAAATCCGAAAGGGTTAAATGTATATATAACTCTTTTCGCAGCGTCTCGCGCACGTCGCGGTCGAATCGCGGAAGCGCGATTCAGGGCTGAGCCTTGTAGAGTCCGTCATAAATTAACGCGAGAAGGCGAGAGAAAGGGTGGGTGAGACGAGAAAAAAAATAGGAGCAAAAAGGAGACAGAAAAAGCGTGGTTCTTCGCGATCCTGTACAGGTACGGCGACAGCACGCGACGACAATATGCCGCAACGAAACCATCCTGAAACGAGGGAGAGAAAGAGAGAGGAAGGGAGGCCTCTGTCCCGGCGACAATGCGACATTTCATTATTAACCCTCCCGTTGCGCCGCCGTTGTGTGCTCGATCCCAAAGCGAGATTCAAATTAAACACGCAAATATTTGCGTATTTTATTCCCGGGGTTTTGTCGACCGGCCGCGTTTTGTTACTCGCTCGCAAAATTTAATTCGTTTTGTTATAAATACATCAACGGCAAATTACCTTGCGGGGAGGACGCGGGGGAGAGGAGGACGAGAGAAAGAGAGGCAGGAGGGAAAAAATGCACGCGCGAGAAAAACCTCGCGCGGCGAAATAACAGCGTGATAGATTTTTCCGCAAAAATTGAGTGGACGCTGACGAATTATACAAAATTTTCGACGGAAAATACGCCCGCTGTTTAATCATCGCACCGGTTAAAATAGTTAAAAAATCTCTACGGAGGGATCGTTTGCGTTCAATGTTACCTCTATTTCAGGAGAGGAGAAAAAAACCGCATATTTTCGATAGTCACGCGCGATATCGAGAATGGATACACAAAAATATGTATACATCCACAAAAGTAGAATAATCATCTTATTGATTCGATATGATCGACAATTACTCACCATGCCCGTACGGATTCCGAGTAGCAGCCGGTTTCTGGGTTCAACATTTTGCGATCGCTCTCTGACCTGGAAGACAACGGAAAACACAAAAATGCATTATTAAAATTGCACACGCATATTAATCAAATATACGATATAACGTATTACTAAAACATATAATTGGCTTCGTTGATTTTAATCAACAATTTCGAAAAGAAAAACGCGCAATAGTGCTTCCGCACAAATATTACCTCGCGAAGAAACGGTTAACGACGACGAGTGTCGACAGTCGGCGGGACGTACCTATTTTCGCCCATCGCGCCCGTCGCCAACCTGTTAACGGTGACGTCAGTAAAGATAGACGAGCGACAACCGGCCATTATCGTCTCAACGTAGTCGACACGCGGGATGAATAATATACGTGCGTAACGAACGCGTAGGGCGGCGTCGATGGTGACAAGGTGTACACCCGTGTTGTACGACCGAGCGCGAATGTGTGTGTGTACACGCACGTTTATTTGCAATACGCCTTTCTCGTAATAACGAAACTCTCCGTCTCTCTTTCTCTCTCTTTTTCCTGTATATTATATATATCGTCGTGACTCCGCGACATCAATATTATTCGTTGGGATTTATTGGACGCCCTTTTCGACGAGGACGCTTTCGTACGTCGGCTTTATCGAATTATCAGACGATGACAAAAAGCAGAGAAAACATCGAATTTTTCACGCGTGAAACGTAATTATTATCGCGGGAAGCTAATATGTAGATAAAAAATATCAAGATAAAAAATAATAGATAATACAAGATAGTAACATATATGTAAAATGATAATAATGACGTTTAATAGAGACGAAAGATGAATTCGTGCATTGAAAGAAAACCAGAGTTGACCTGAGAATTTATCACATAATTATATCAGATGGACCAGAGATACTTATCAATCTAATCGCGTTAAGAATGATAAATAACACAAAGGATTTTCGGTGGAATCTACCGTGCACATTGTAACAGGTCAAAATAATATCTCTGTCAAGACGGAAACGCGCGATACCCAAAAGTCGTGGCTAATCCTTTGATTTCTTAATCGGGACGCACCACGGGCGTGTTTGTGTGTTGCGACAGCCGGGGCATTATCGCGCGCCGATTACGAGCGACATCGTCGACCATAGGTGGAAGCGGAGTGGGGAGGTTCGTGAGAACCCCATCTGCCCGCGGAAAGGGGTGGACGGGGCGAGCGAGTCGAAAGGGGGACGAGGTAGGAGGCGCGCATTTCTCGTCGAGGGTGGAAATCACTGTCTGCAGGCATTAGGCATTCATGCGTGTCGGTTGCGTGAGTCCCCGCCGCCGCACATGCGCATGTATGTGTGGGAATGTGAATTCGCCGCGGTTATCGTCCGCCGACGTTATAATTCGAGGGGTCGGTTTGGAATGTGATTTTTGGTCGACGCAATATGTCGCCGGGACGGACGAATTCGCCCACGCGAGTGGATTGTTTGCCGGGAGACAGTGAGCGAGGAGTCTTATTCGAAATGATAGCATCGAGAATGCGGAACGTCGTTTCTCTTCCTTCGCTTTTTGCGAATAGAAGCGGATTTTTTTTCGACTTGTAGCATGTCGATGCGATAAAAACGAAGGGACAAATCGGTAACTAGATATCTCCGTATAAAAAGGACATCTATCAGCGGTTATTAATGATATAAATCGAATCGCTTGAGGTTTGTTCGCGTATTAGGTAGCGCTAAGGAATGCGAAAAGGCGCTGAGCGTGTGATGCACTTCGCAGAAATTTGTAATGCAACGCGGAGACAACGCTTTCTTAGCTCCCGTAATCCGAGAGAATTGCCAAGGTAGCTCATACGAACATGAAATTTACAATCGGATCACATTGCGAGACGTTGATACGACCCGATATACGATTCGATAAGCGTCGATATGCGTGAAAATTTGACAAAAATTTTAAGAAATAATTTAAGAGACGAGATTTCCTATATCTTTTACTATTTTATTCGCCTATTAAAAAAATTATAAATATAAAATTTTAATTTCCTTTATTTTTATCTTGATAATATGTGATCAAAAATTAATTAATATCTTTCTATTCAAATTGATAAAGTCACGACGAGATATCGCGAATCTTTACACGATAATCGCCACGAGGACAGACTATATCGAATGACGATCGCACATTCCTTTCTCAAGTAGAGCGTAAAACTTCCACGATGGGTATTCGAAAATTAATAGACGGGTATATAGCTTTCAATCTACATTTTTTGGACATAATCACAGTGTGTGACCGATTGCGTTCAATTTTGTCAGAAATAAGTAATAAATTGTACAAAAGAAAATGTTATATATTTAGTAATAAATATAAAAAAAGAGAACAAATACACCAATATAAAATAAAATTTTTCTCAAAAAAATCTATAAAACATTCTTTGAAAAATTAGTCTGCACACTATGATTTTTACAGTAGTTTTAATTCTTTAACTACGGATATGCATTCCTATTCATTGTCTATTGACAGTTGTAGTTAAAGGGTTAAACAAATGATTCTTAAATGCAGAAAATTTATATTCTTCTTAGAAAGGTATTTCTATTTCTGAAAAGGTGTTTCTGTTTCCAGTAAAAAAAAAAACATTTATAACAAAACATTAGCATCGGTATACTTTGTTCTTCAATGACATGTTCTGGATTTGCTACCTGTCAAGGTAGTCAGAATAAAAGTCCAGAACAAAAGATTAAATTATTTTCTATTGATCTTACAACTGGGATCATCGATCACAGAGAAAATTATGAGACGTTTACAACAATAGTTTGTTATTTTTGGCTGACAAAAGGTTTACTTTGGACGTCATAGGAAACTTTTACAAATGTTGCCCGTAAAGATAATATAACGCGCCATTAACGTCATCTCATTTTTAATTATTTATCACTGAAAAAAACTACAACATGAAATTACGTTGCTATTGTCTTTCTGCACGTTTTAATGCAGTGTCTTTACTAAAATTCTATAAAAAGATTCTCTGACTTTTTAAATATTCTTAATCAAAATTCCAGATATAGACAAAGACATATAGATAAAGACTTTTTAGTGCAACTTTCTTCAAAAGAATTTTTTTATTGTATGCATTTTTTAATGCTCTTCATCACTCATACGAAAAATAGCTACTTAAGTTTAAAGATACCGAAAAAAAAACATTTTCATTTTTTCTGAAATTTAAAATAAAGGATACATATGTTAAACACATAATTTACAACTTGGTTTATTAACAGATAACTGATTGCTTAATATGAGAGAAAAATTATCCAAAAGAGAATTTTTTAGAATCTGAATAAAATTTCATGAGCATAATTTTTTTTTAGGTACAAAGGAAATTCCTGAAAATCCCAAATTTTCTATGTTTTTTCAAACAATAGAATAATGTAATAACAATAACGATAAAAAAATTATATCATTTCATGGAAAATGTACTAATGACTCGTGTTAATCGACGAAATTCGATGGAATTGTCTGATGATCTTGAAGATGATCTACGATCGACAATCGTTGGAGCGATTTCTTTCTTTCTCTCTCTTGATGTGTATAAGACTCGCGGGCTTTCACTGCGCAAATACCGTGTCCCCCGTGTCGCATAATCACTGTACTTAAGGGGAGTGGTTCCACCCGTGACCGGGTTCCCATAACCCCAGCGTTATTAAATACCAAAGCAAAATCACGTCGTTCACGTATGTCCCACACGATTTGGCCGTTTTGGCAGGTGCTTCGTCCACAGATTTCCCATAAAAAGGGAACGCCGTGCGCGACTTTAATTATGCTCTCCACCTGCCACCGTCGAAATTCCCATGCTGACATGGGGCAGACGGGGAGAGAGGACGAAGAGAGAGAGAGAGAGGAAATCCGACGCGATTTCTCGTTCCGGCGTTACGCATAAATCAGGGTGAACGAGCATTATTTAAATATTTATGACGATTGTAATTGTAATGCGGCGCATATCCCCCCTTTTCCTCGTTAACCTCTCGATAGAGGAGACAGTCCTGTCGACAACCTTCGGATACTTTATATCGGACTTTACCGTAATTTCATAGTGACACGTTGTAAACTTAAGGATGTTTTGTATGTACAATTCTAGCAAAAAGTAGCTGAAAATTAATATTGACGAATATATCCACTTTTAGTGTATTTTGAGTAAGAAATTGTGTGGAAGCTACAGTGCAGAGATGTATTTTTTAATATTTATTGCGTTTTTATCGAAATATTCCGAATTTTGTTAATCGAAATGATTAACTTTTGGCAGAGAATTTCGCCTTGTGACAGATACATGGCTAATTTCACTGAATTATATTTAATATCTTTTTAACCAATTAGTACTTGTATAATATTATTTGACCAAATCTTTCCTCTGTATCTAAATTACACTTTTGCAAATTTTAAACAAGTTCTGAATATTATTTCCATGTGTTTTTATCATTTTTATCATTCGACGTGGTTATACGTTTCCCATAAAAACACATGTAATTCGGTCACAAATTAAAATCCTTATAACTTGTGAACGCTTTAGTGAATCGATTTAAAAATTGTACTGAAGATTCTAAACACATGTAAGGACATTCTGTACAATTTTCATTAAATTCTCAATATTTTGAAAATAGCTACAAAACATCCTTAATCTCATTTTATGTAACATCACGCTTTCATCTGCAATTTTGAAATAAAATGTAATACAAAATTCCTTTGATGAACGCGAGTTTTCAATTTATTATTATTCGCCAAACACATGGTTCTCTCCAAGCGGCTTGCAATCGCGTGAGTCATAAGAAGCTGCGTTAACGAAATCAATGGATACAGGCTACCCGTGCTCGAAACTGCCACCGAGCGCATTGCGAGGTGAATTTCGCGGAACGCGCCGTCGACCGAAATGAAATATCCGAGTTATTGCGCGCTCGTCAAGTTGGCCGCGCGCCGGACAATGAAAAGAGGAAGAGAACGGAGGAAAAAAAGAATGGAGAAGAAAGAGACGAGACGAGGCTCTCGAAACGATGCACAGGGGGGAGGCGGGGTGAGAAAGTCGGATACCGTCGTCGCGATGCCGGGGCGTCAGTATCCGCGTAACAAATCGCCCTTTTAATCACGAGTGACTAGCTGCCTCGAGTCATTCCGGCTTAATGGCGGCCCCTTGTTTAGACGCGCACCAAGTCGCAATGCGGTAGGTTGCCCGGGCAATTTCGTCCGCGCGCCGATACGCCGACGTTTTGTTTAAACCACCCCGGGCTCATTAGTCATCCGGGCTTGCGGACGGCACAAAGTAACCCTTTGACGAGCGATCCGCGCGCGGTTCACCTTGGCTCTCGGCAAAAAGAGAGACACGCTCGTGTGTCAAAACAAGTTCGCGTGCCTCTGGATTCGTCCGGAGAACGGGCCATCTTCGCCCGACGCATCATTTGTAAGCGATATATATGTACCTGTGTATCAAAGTGAATAAAATAAAAAAAAGATTGCAAGACATAAAATCTAGTATTCGCAGAAAAAATATTTTATATATTTTTAATAATTTAATGAAATATTTCAGAATTCTTTCCTTCGCCGTATTTTCACAGGAGCGTGCAGACACCTAATAACAACATTGGCAAAGTCAACGAGCCGGTACGGTCTCATCAGCGGATGAAATCAGTGCGAGCCCGTTGTCCGGTAACGTCGTTCGCGTAGGTTCCGCACCCTTCCGGTTCCGGTGTTCCGGTAGGCTTGCGCTTTCTCTCTCTCTCTCTCTCTCTCTCTCTTGTCGCCACGGGGAGCCCCCGACTTCCGGTGTTCAGGTGGGATACACGCTCAGCCGAGCGTCGTGACGCCTCGGATCCATGGATCCATGGATCCTCCTTCGCTCCCTGTCCATCTCATTCCGCGATAGGCCGCGCTTCGGATTCACTTTCGATGGGACTTCCGGCAGCGACACGACATTAAATTTAGTGGGATCTTATCTCAATCTAAGTTAAAAATGTACCTTCCAGTTAGTGGAAGAATCATTTGATTTACAAAAAGCTAGTGTATTTAAATAGAGCGATGAATGAGCGATATTATTTATAACGTTTTTGATATAGTAAACTCATCATGATCAAAGTCAACGATAATTGCCATCTGTCTTTCGAGAAGTATAATCGCTGCGAAAACATAATTATAGACGTTTAGATATAATTGTAATCTTTTACGAGATACACGTGTCTCACGCGATAGATTTTTACGACGACGAATACGTGAATGTTCTCTCTGTCGAAAAAATTGGCGCGTATTATTTGGCAGCTTTACGCACTGGCCATTTTTATTGCGCCACTTTTCACTCGACAATGCCGGGCAAGCGTGACGCTAACGCGGGTTCGCGCGGGTTTCGTGATGCCTGGTTTTTTAGGCTCGGTCGATGGGAAAAAGCGATCGCGACCGGAAGTGGAAGTGGAAGTGGAAATTGAGGCAATGAGAGCGTATAGCCCGACGCCGCTCTTATCGAGACATCGTCGGTCTCTGGTTTCCGCAATTTCCTATCTGTCGACCGTGTATGCGTCCTGCAATAAAAATACATTTCATCATCGGCTGCGCCGATCATCGAAATCCGCGTCCACGTGCGTCGAAAAGCATGCATACCTCGTGCGTACACATTATGGGAGATAAAAAAAAAAGCCGCGAGATAAGAACGCACAATGTAACGAAAAATTGCTGTAGATATACCTGATATCATTATCAGGGTCTTTTAGATTACATTATAATGACTTTTAAGGAGGTGCGCACAGTAATATATAAAGATATTCCGTGCGGCTTAACATTTGTCAGGTATTTGATCGTGAATCAATCATTATATTCTATTTTTGTCAGAAATAAAGATAGGATAGCTTGCATAAAGATAGCTTATCACAGATCGGGAATATTAATTACATTTTTCTGCAAATATCATTATCTCGTTTGAAATAATTCATTGGCTGATTGGGTTTACTGTCATGTTTTGTCAACTATCGTGACATCTACTTTAAATATTTAAATTAATATAAAATAAAGTAAATATAAAATAAATTAATATAAAATAAAATAAATTAATATATATATAAAATTAAATAAAATTAATTAATAAAATATCTATAATTATATTAATTAAATATTCTGATAAATATACGTTGAAATCAATACACTTTATGAAAATAACACACACACACACACACACACACACACACACACACACACACACACACAAGATGACAAGAAATCAAAATAACAAGAAATATTATCGATAATAATTAGATTAGCAGTTGTAATTTTTGAAAAAGAGAAATAAATACGCCAGAGAGAGAGAGAGAAACTTATTGTTAGTCAGAATGTCTAGTGACTCAGAAAAAAAATCCCTGATTTTTCCAGGTTTTCCAGAATTAAGAATTATTTTTTGTTGAATGAATTTTTAGTATTACTTTTTTCAAAATGCATAATTTGCGTATATCGCCATATTGTAAGTTAATTGAATGAGTTAAATTAAAAAATCCTTAAACTATTATTTCGAGAAACAAATAGAATTTAAAAGCCAAATGGAATTTAAGGCCCATTACTCAATATCAAAAAAAGTATTCATTTTATTTGCTAGTAAAGTGAAAATGTAAATTAACACGCTCATAGATAAACCGATTTTCAGTAAACTAAAAATTAGCGCACTATGAGTTGAATAAAGTCTACACTTGTTTTTGTAAAGAAAATGTCGAATTAATGAGAAAAAAATATTAAATGATGTGAAAAAATCCAGATAAATTGTTAAAATCCCTGATTTGTCTTTGAACTGTCCTGACATTTTCATAATTATGAAATCCCTTGACAATTCTCGGTTTTCCAGATTTCCATAATTCCAGATTCCCCGCGAGACACCCTGTTAGCTTTTTAAAAGCACACTCGACAATTTTTCTACTCCCCTAACTTAGATTGTTAAAAAGACGCGAGCTTAAAAACATTATTTGCGGGAGAATTCGAGCGGCGGCGCGTGTCTTTGTTTGCGCGGCGCAAAATATTTTCGACGCTTCTCTCGATGTGAAATCCTGGCATCATAGCCCGTATCCAGGACTCAGGTTCGGTGACGAAACCTAACCGTGAACGCAGAAGCAGTGCGGGGAGGAGAAGACGGAACAGGAGAGAGAACAGGGGAGGGGAGGGAGGGGAGATTCACCCTTGCGGCAACATTGCGAGAGTGCACACCTGGCCGGAGCTGTGCAGCTGCGGCTACAGACCCTCCGACGCCGACAGGGGATGAAAAGGGGAGGGAAAACGAGCGCAGAGCGGAGAATCGTTGCGGGGCATCCAGGTTGTCGCAGCGCGAGGGAGAGAGAGGGAGAAGCGGGAGAGGGGAAAGAGAGAGAGAAGCAAGGTTTGGATGCTGAGATTTCAGTTACGTATTCGCCCTGTGCGAAGATTTCAACGCCGCTCGACCGCTGGAAACCGAATTGGGATAAGTATGCGACGATGAACGATACCATATGCGCGATGCTACAGGCGAATCAATCGGCCCGTATTTTGATTTAACGCTAAATACGTATATCGCTTTTTAAGGTGAAACAGATGTGAATAAAGGATGCTGATATTTTTGAACATGTTGACGCGGTAAGAGAAGTAACCCAGCGTTACATTTTGATTCGAATAATATAATCATTCAAGCATTCTTAAATTAAATGATTAAATAATTAAGTAAATAAATATTATAATTGCGTTATGGAAACACAATTGAAAAATTTCTTCACATGTAACTCTTATTATCGCTTTTTTTACTCACGCCAGTTCCTCAAACGATCTCGACGCAATCTCTCGGCGTAGTTCCTTCCGCCAAGGGGGCGTGCAGGTGAATTTATTCAAATGCCGATCAATTCAAAAGGGCTCATCGACGCAAGCATCCTACCGCCTCTCTTTCTCTCTCCCTCTCTACACCTCTTGCTTTCTTTTGTCATTCATCGTATACGACTCTCTTACACGACGATCTTCGTCGGCACGACGAGGGCCAGGGACAATGACCGTGATATACGATTCTCGAATTTGTTTATAAATGCCCGGGATGGCGCCCGTTTGAGGATATAAACGGGCTTATAAGCCCCGTCGCGCGAAAAATGCGCGCTCCGTCACATTCCCCGTTCCGAAAGCGACAGGTTACTCATGAAATGTTACGTCAAGGGCAAGGGTTATTGAGACATCAAGAAAGGATATCCCCTCTACGGTCGCGTGAGAGTAACATACTAGAGCCATTTTATCTATTTAAAATTAAAAAATGATCCTTTTTCAAATCCAAATTAAATAAATGCCACCTCGAACGCGCTTTACCTTCGGAAGGAAAGAGAAAGTAATTATGAGAAGGAAACGAGAGAAATCAGTCGAGGGGAAATTCGTGGAAAATGCGAGTCGAAAATTCTTTCGCGCGATATTGCCGAGAATTATGTCACCCTTTTGTCTCCTTAATTACTCGGGATAGCGCCGAGAGCGAAGCAGTTGAGGGAAATGAAAAATGTTTACTGGACAGTTGGCAAGGCGACGTATCAACTCCAGAGACAAAGCTTGTCGGGACGCAATTATAAAAGAAACGTGTCCTAAGCACGAGGAAGATCTGGGAGCCTAAGTTTATTTACATCACAGTGCCGGAGTCGACTCTCTCGTTGCTTTGTGGCATGCCTGCCATAATGCATATTAATAGGGAATAATCCTTATGGGGGCGGGCGTGGCGGAAGGCGACTCGAGATACCCTTCCAATGTGTGTATGTATGATATATATGTGTGTATATGATATATGTGTGTGTGTGAGAGAGAGACAGAGAGAAAGTCAGGAAATATACAATCGCGGATACAAGCCAGGCGCTTTAACGGAATGACGTGGAAATTTCGTGACGGATTTCCACGTCCAAGATGAATATTCATGCGAGTCGCGCGCGAGTGGCTCGTGCTATTGCCACTGTTACTTTTTTTTTTAACAACAAAACACGACTGGTGATCACGATCGCGTGTCGCGAAAAAAGAAAATTAAGGCTCTACAAGTTTTTGCAGATTTGTCGTCAAGCAATTTTGAAACGCAATCTGAGAAATTAGAATTTAATTCAGGGAATTTATACGAAAATTAATTATACATTATCTCTTTCGACGAATTTAAGAAGGCAGATATGTCCAAATAATTAAAATATTATCCTTACACTGAGAAAAATATCCGGTGAAAAGGTAACAAACGGATATTACGGATAAACGGATCCGATTATTAACCGATCACTTTAATCGGAAAAAAAAGAAACCGGTCAGATATCCAATCAGAAAATATCGATCGATCGGATATCTGATCAGAAAGTTCAAAATTCGGAACTTTCCAATCAGATATCCGATTAAAATGATCGGTATAATATCTGTTCGAAATTACCTTCTCATCGGACATTTTTCTCATTGTAAAAAAACCGATTATTTTTCTCAAATTGAACATTTGGATATATAAGCATTTAAAAAAATTAACATATTTAAAGATAACATTAAAATCTTTAAAATGTTTTCCTGTAGAATTGTTTTTTTATTTATATGTATTTTTGAAAATTATTTATTAATTACTATTTGTATTTAATTGCTATCATTCTTTTAATCTGTTCAGGAATAAATAAATTGTTTTGATCGCTTAAAGAAATTATAATTTTATCAAAAATTACGATTAAAAAAATTTGACTTCATTTAAAATTTCGAAAGAGCTTATATTTAGCAGCAATCCAAATGTAGCCAAACATATGAGAGAAGAAATAAAATAAAATTATTAGGATATGTTGATTCAACGTCGAGAAAAACAAATATAAAGATAGGTAATTTTATCACATGATTTTGCAACTGCGTTCTCTCTTAATATCAATTTCTCTCTCTCTCTCTCTCTTTCTCGTGAAAACTTGACACGAGACGTATTGCAAAGATAAGATAGCAGAATATTTGACATACTGTAAAATTAAGAAGTCTGCGATGTATGCGCATGCAACGATCGTTGCATCAAGGAGAAACCAACTTTGGATGCGTCGAGGTACCTGTGCGTGAATAGAAAACGGCGCCACTCTCTCTTTCTCTCTCTCTCTCTCTCTTTCTCTCAAGACACCCCGTGCGTCGATCGTGCATGTTTACGTTGCATTACAGATGCAGTGTCTCTTAACGGTATGCGGACGGGACGCAATGCGCGTTTCCACGCAGAAAAATTCGCACATAATTTTTTTTAGTTTTTTTTCTCTTTTTCCTCGATCGCGTCGCGCCAGCTTCGGTTAGCTACGAAACGGCGCTGTTCAAATATTAACACGGAAAACAGAGGAGATTCCCAGACCTTGCTTGGTTTCGTAACACTGGTAGCCGAGTTTACACGTTTACCCCGAGGTTATCTGTGCTCGCTCGTGTTTGTCGACACCTTGGCGTCCCCTCTGCGCTCGCGCGCGCACGCGTTAAGTGTATGCGTAAATGTAACTTACGACGCGCAGTAGCGCGTGACCGGTCACCCACGCGCGACTCGCCCGTCCCGTGCGATTACATCACGAGGCCGCATTTCAGAGAGTTGCTCCTCTCTGGTTCCTATATTTATAAAGTTCTAATCACGAGCAACATGCAAGCGCTCTAAGTGAATCTATTAACATATCTATTAACATATTCAATATTTGGCCGAATGTATTGTATATTAATGTAATCCCGTTATGAATAAATGTAACCCGATTAATTTGAGCGATAAAGATAATTGTGCAGAAAGCTTAATTATACGAGACGACTTTATTATATTTTTGAGTATCTCAGGTATTTCATATGTAAGCTTGTATAAAAAATAATTATATTTTCATGAAATAATAAATTTAAATTTCTCTCAAGAGCTTAAAGTTCAATCAATGGCTCGTGGCAAGACGATGCAGCTGCCTACACGTATCATATTATAATAGTATATTTACAGAAGCGTAATCATAGAAATCGCGTCTATTACGAGTCGTTCAATATTTGATCAACATATATATATATATATATATATATATATATATATATATAAATCCAACACCATCATGTGCATCGAGCATTAACTGAAAGTAATAACGTCTAATTATATATCTATACAGTCTACAATTAAACATTATTAATTCATGTTTACGATAATAAAATATGCGTCGGAAACTTCTTGTCGTCATTATATTTTTGTCACGGCGGGAAAAGTGTAATAAAATAAGAGAAAGTAGAGAACAAAACGAACAAAAATCTCATAAAATCACCCTAACGGAGAGCCCCTGGCAGGCGATCGGCAGGCAGGTATGCTCGAATTCACTTTCCGTGGATTCACTGTCGCTGCCGCCGACGCGTACTAAAGGTATAACCGGCGCAGACAGTTGGGCGCCCAAAGCTTTAGCATGCAGTAAAGGCCCCGCACGATCCTGTACGAAGGACCCCTCTCTCAGGTAGCCGTCGCCTCGCCTCTCTACCTTCGTTTACCAGTCCCACCCCTCCCTCTCCTTCCCCTCTCATCGCCCTGGTCCCCCTCAGGACCATTCGCTTGCAGCAGGGCGAGAGGACCGGAGCGGCCCAGGGGTCCGTAAGTCCACCCCTGAACGTCACCCTCCCCCTCGTGTTTTCCCCACGAGCACACCTGGTCGCAGCCGGATTCTAGGCGAGGATCAACAGGACGGTCGAACACGATCCTCTCGATTTTTCCTCCTTGTCTTTTCCGCCATCGTTTTCGCCTTTCTTTCTCTTCCTCTCTTCCATTTTATTCAAGAAATTATAAAATAGTAATTTTGTTACTAATGATATCGCTGTGTGTCTAATTTATAATGGCGAATAATTACTACAGTTGAGATGTACCTGCATCAGAATAATCGATTGAAAATAATTTCAGCTTCATCTACGTTTTTTTGTTAGATTCTTTTGCAAAAAAGAGCGCACCACATGTATCAATTAACGATCTTATTAATTTTGCTTGATTGATTGGCAAATCGTCTACCCGTAGATGGTTCTCCGCAAGTTGGACGACGTAATACACTTCTCGAGGCGGCTTCGATACCAACAGCTCTATACTAGGTAACGAGGGCTCGGTAATCATACACCGGTATCAACCGAGAGCTCGAGCGTTCGCGTCGGGTTCATTTAGAGGGGCGGGGAGGGGAAGACGAAGCAGAAAGAACGGTGCGAAGGAGAGAAGAGGGCAAAAACGAAAGATAGAAAGGGAAAGAGAGAGAGAGAATGGTGGTTTCTCGTTACAGAGCTTCCTGTATGGAAATCACGGAATGCCAGTCTCTGATCCGGAGCCGCGTGTCTGGCACAATAATCTGAGATTTAAATCAAATCTAGGCTATATAAGCGACCCTTCTACGCGCGCGCGACCACCGACGTCTTCCGGATGGTCCGTCCTTTCTCCCTCGTCTCCCTCTCTCTCTTTTTCTTTCTCCGAGTGGAATGCGAAGGGCGAGGGAGAGAATCCTCGAGATAGGTACTATGCTCCGTAATCGATTTTCATATATATATATATATATATATATATATATATATATATATATATATTGTATATTCGCCCACGAATACAAACATGAAACCCGGACAACGTTTTATGACAGATGGTAATAGTAGTTAAAGTTGAAGAAAATGGTGAATATATACAGGGTCAATAAACGTCATATAAAATTATAAGAATCCGTGTACGATAATATTAACAATAAAAGATCAAACACGACAGAAAGTAGCTTCCTTTTTTAAGGACAAAAAAATAATCCTAAAAAATTGAAAAAATTAAATCTAAATCACATTGGTTACTCTTTAATTTTAAAATAGAATTTAGTATTTTTTTTTTCAAAATCGGTGCAAGTTAATATTGTTTCACGGATCATTGCTATTTTTGCTCCAAGCTGTCACGTATCTATCTAGAAACAGAAAAAGGATCGTGTCACTATATACATGCTTTTCTCTCTCTCTCTTTTCTGTTTCATCTTCCGCGCTTTTCTTTTTCCTTTTTTTTCCATTCTTTTTTTGCTCCGTTCGCTCGTCTCTCCTGAACGCAGAGATATTCCGGCTGAGTTGCGCCTTCTCCCGAACTATCGTGGGCCGGATCGAATGGCGGTCCAGGACCACTCTCGAGAGGCAAGATGAGGAGAGGTAGGGAAGAGGGGAAATATCGTGATCTCGAAAAGAGTGTGTAGCCAGGGGTGAAATCCGGTAGCCGCGGCCACGTCGACCCACGTTTGCGTTTGACGGGGCGCAAAACGGTCTGGCAGCCGCGAACAGATTTCGGGGATGTGGACTTCGCGAGCGGCCATTAAAAATATCGCAAACGACGTAGCGCTTTACCGAGAGATTCGTTTCGACATTATTCGGGAATGGAAAAAAATTGAGTAGGTCAACATCGAGAGAGAGCACAAATTTGCGATGAAAAAATTTAAAAACTGGAAAGGAGAGATTCGTTTCTCGTCTCTTCTTTTCTCGAGAGAAAGCGCGCGAGATTTATGATAGACTCTGTACACAGAGCCGCTAACATTGCGTATGTGCAAAAACCGGCGATTAAGAAAGTGTTAATAACACGTATCTTTCTCTCGGATATCGTCAAGACTTTCGGTGCGCGCCGACATGACCGATGGTTGCATAAGGTAAGACGCGACAGAAACGCGCCACACACGTGTGCCGCGTGTGCCTTGCACCAGGGCACGCTAATTACACGCGCGGTTTAAGACTCGTTGCGGAAAACGAAAGAATATGCGTCGAGAGAAAGAGAGAGAAGAGAAAAAAAACGGAAGAGAGGAGAGACGGTGAAGCGAAGAAGAAAGATGGAGAGGCGGGAGAGAACTCAGGATCATTGTCCGAGTCAATAATTCTCGCAGTTTCTTGCAATTTTTTCTGCAGAACAAACAACGAAGGATATATTCAAAATCCTTCAAGATTCGCATGGATACGTTATTTTTCTAGAGTGTACAAAATTTTAATCGTTTCTCTTCCATGAGTTTACTTTAGAATTTCTTCGCATTTTGATCATTTGAGATCCAAATTGATAAATGATGCGTTCAGTTTATACGGTATTCTTCGATATTGATGGCGGGTCGCGATCCGTCATATCTAAGCAGCCATAATCGACATAGGCGGCGGAATTATATAACGTTGGATCTTTCTCCACGTCCATTACCTCTTTTAGATGTCGACGCGCGCGACAAACGATCGTGCGCCTTTCCTTTCTTCGAATACGGACGTTCTTCCGCGTAAGCGCGCGACGACAACGATTACGCGCGCACGCTCGCATAATTAATTCGTCGCGCCACGTGTCACGCGTTGGCTTTCGTCTCACGCGCATCATCCTTCCTCGCGTAATTCCGAACGAAAAGGGAATACTGATCGCTTATTCACTTCGTTATCTCTACTACTCGCCAGGAAAAATACATACGATTTCTCCCCAGCGCGCATATCGAATTATCGGACGTGATATCGTCATCATTGGGACTCGATTTGAAATTGATCGAAAAATCGGAACGATAGGAAACAATACACGAGTGCTTAAACAACAATGATTGTACAAAAAAAAAGATGCGTCCGTATAAAGAGCGTCCTCCGGCAAAATTTAAATTTCTCCAAATATTCGCTCGGAAGCGACTAAAGTTGCAAATAAGGATCGGCGACTGTGCACAGTGCGCGGCATAGAAATGAAACGTAAGACGCGTATACGTAAAGTTCTCCTAACCGCGGCGGTAATTGTTGGCGAAACTTGACGCGATCGATCGCGGGCCGCGGAAGCTCGTTAGAAAACAAACCGTCGCGCAGCTCGGCGACAATCGGCGGTAGAGAGAGAGAGAGAGAGAGAGAGAGAGAGAGAGAGAGAGAGAGAGAGAGAGAGAGAGAGAGAGAGAGAGAGAGAGAGAGAGAGAGAGAGTTTCAAGTAACACCTACAGACATACATACATACTCCGGAGCTCCGAGCTCTCCCCCCCCCCCCCCCTCGATCGGAAAGCCGATTTTCTCCCTCGCAATTCTCCGACGCGAATTTAATATCCGAGGTGCTCGGCGACGGTCCTGGCGCTCCCGCGTGTGTCCGTGTGTCAAAACCACCGCACCACCTTCCCCCTGTCCCCTTCCGCCCTCTCCCTCTGCCCGGAGGGAGTTTCTTGCTGTAACTAACTACTCGCAAATTTATCGAGGCACCGACTCGAGTTTCTCTCGCCCGCGGTTTCTGGGAAGATGCGTGGGCGGAGGCTGCCGGGGAAACTTTCCAACAGTTTCGCTCCTTCCTCCGTCTAGCCTCTCCCTCCCGATGAGGGTGAGGTAAGGTGAGGCGACGTGTGTGGGTGGCGATGGAACAGCGCCGAGGCGGCGCTCCGAGGACGAGGGGACCGACGTCGCCGCGAACTTGTAGTTTATGAATTTATAGCGGCAGAAAGCAGCAGCCGGGTGGCAAAGGCAACCGAGTTATGCGCGCTCCAGTTTATTCCGTCTCGTCGCCGCACATTTTCCGCATTGAAATTTCCCCTCTCCTCCTCTCCCCATCGCGTACGAGCGTTTTGCGACGCGGGTCCTTCCCCGATACACTTGTGTGCTTGTGTTCTCTGTAAGGACGAAGAGCATCGATATTGGGATCTTTAGCTCCGACATGTCTCCCCTTTAGCGAAAGATTTTTCGACAATATCACTTTCTGCTCATTCATTTTTTAACATACGCAATATTTTTTATGAAAAAAATGTATTTTATTATATTTACGAGAAATTATGACGAGGAGTAAACTAAGAGTCATCTATGAAGATTTAAAGGGAAACAAAATTATTTTCATCGCCAGTGCAATCAGTCAAAGGTACATCGCGCTACGATTGCGATGTACTTTTGACTGATTACACTGTCGATGCAGGACGTAGACACCTCCCTGAGCTAGGTGCAGCTCGGGAAACCAATGTAACCGCATACGCCTATTCCGTTTCCTGCTAAAACACGACGAGTTCCAATTACACAACGGATACCTAGAGCAAGCAGAGAAGAGCGCGCGCGTTTGCATTAGTCACATTTACATTATATGTAAAACTAAAATATTATGTTATAAAGATTATCCTAAAAATAAAGAACGAAAAATATAATAATTAATAATCAAATACATACAGAACAGAGAGAGATAATTAGAGACAATAGACGCGCGCTCTTTCGTATATCCCTTTTATTTTCTCAGCAACACGATATAACTCCTGAACAAAATTAACGGATAATATTTTTTCACCTTTTTTTAAAAGCTGATATTTAAATTTACGAAAAATTGTAAAGAAAAAGTGAGAAAAAAATTACGCGTTAATTTTGTCCAGGAGTATATCTGAATATTTTCCGCCGAGGAGGGAAAGAGGCACCTCGTCCGGACGATCCGTAAAGTTAATACGCAGTTCCGCGAAGTGATTGTGCACGTGCGTGCACCCGCGGGGTGCGTTACGTACACGCGACACCCCGACGGTGTCGACGTTTCACGGATTCTGATACGGTCACGGTGACCGACGATGCCTCCCCTTCCTTTCCCCTCGTGACACCGGGGTCTCGGGTGCACCCACCGTGTCTCCGGCATGACACACCGAATGCGTGGGACGACGGATGCCTCTTCGGGAATCTTCATTCAGACCGCCTTCGGGAGCTTTAATCCTCTCTGCCTCTCGTCTTTCACGCGAATTAACGCGCAATTAACGTATCGATCCGACTGTAATTTTTCATTGGCTCCGATTTTTAACCATCGCTAAACGATGGACGATATAAAAAGTCGAGAATTTTTGCTGATATTTTTCTACGATGCTTTTGTGTAAATTTTCTGTTTGAGCAACCGACGATAATTGTCGCGGCCGCCACAACAATCGCGATCCGGCAACAACGATAAAAGGAAACCGACATTTCTCACGAGGCGGGCCAATATTTGGTCAATAATGTCAATAACCTCGCGCGCATACACGACACTCTCGACGCTCTCCTCGTCGCTTTCACGTGTGTACGTGCACACGGGAAACACGCCACACGTTTTCCTGGTTGAACATGTGCATCGTGACTGGCCAGTTAACATCTCGGCGACGCGAAACACCCTGAGTCATCGATGGAATCGATCCTCCGATGAAAGGATACGCCGTATGAAAAAAAATTGTTGTGAAAATGATTCGATACGTTGGCTACTCGAAGATCTCGGACTTGAAAAAGTCGAGAATCCGATCGAGTCGGAAAAATTTCTCTATACGATACTCGTGTGATACTGGTCCGTTAAATGAAAAGGATGTCATTTCTTGAGTGACGAATGATTCGCTTCAAACTTGTAATTTTCGTTTTCCGTTTTAATGTCTCTCTCTATTTCCTGGAGAAACACGTATCGTTAGCAACGCGCCTCTTTACTCTAAACGTTATTCAACGAATCGAGACGTGAAAATTAAGCCATCCGCCGTGTAATCCAAAAATTCATCTATGTCAGGGGACAGGAAATCTTAGACGTTCCGTAATGGCGAACCATTAGCTCCCCATATCGACGAAACCTTATGATATCAAATTGCCGGGACATTATATGCGACTCCGTGCACTCCTATTAAATGTCACCATTTCCCTAGTGCACAGATAGGAACGCGTATACAAGCGCGGGAAGACGTTAATAAGACACACTGACGAATCAATTAATTATAGACATAATTGAGTTCGTTCAACGAAGAAAGAAAATTTCTCAAAAAAGACACGTTCGTTGAACGTAAATTATCTCGAGAGTTCAGGTAAAAAATAGATTCGTCACGGATCGAACCTGCCAAATTGCGTGATAAAAACAAAGACCACCGATAATTGCCGAATCAAAATAAATGGAAGAGTTTTTTCGAGGAATCCTGCTCGAGCGAGGGCGGAATGCTTGTAAACCCTCTAATTAGCCACGTGACTTGAGACAATTTATGAATCCGGCCACCGATATTAATTCTCCTGTATCCTTTTTTTTAGCCCGACATAACAGGACACATCGCAAAATAATCATCGACGCGGAACGATGTTTATTTTGCGGATACTCATTGAAGCGCGCTCGATTAAACGTCCATCATGTCGGTAAATTCACGGTGAAATTTCGCCAAAATTGAAAAACCAACCATCACGCATGTCGATCCACTTCCTCCCCTATCGTCCAACGGTATCGGCCGCGCATTATATCGTTGAAAAATTCCGTTTCCGCCGCGACGCGAAATTACACGTTCAAACGGTACGCCGCGAATTCGAGAATTAAAGTTAGAAGACAGCTTGTCTCGCGTTTACCATCGCGATAAATTATTCATGAATCCGTCGCGAAGCGAAAGGAGAGAACTCGCGCTGGCTTTACCTCGCAACACGACGCGGACGATGTCAATTTTTTCTCAAATATCACCGGTAGCTCTCGAAGCTGTCGTTTTGATTTGCCGAGGATATTCGCTCGACCGAAGGCGGCGTAAAGAGGTTTCGCTTTTGGCCTGGCTAATTATGCGCCGTCATAAATCGAAGGTAAACCATGCCCGTTGCAGACACTTGTCCTCTCTGCATTATACAGATGCATCCCGTCACGTTGTACAATTTTTCGCGAATTTAATTTAGCGTCAATTCTATGACAGGATTTTCCTTTTAACGAGAATTATAAAACTTTATCGCGTCCTTTACATGGGGAACTTTACGCAGAGCTTTTTAGATAAAATCGAAAATCGTAAAGTACATCGGAGAGTTAAGTGTCGAGGGGGCGGAGGATATGCGTCGCTCGTAAATCGCCGTGAAATATAGTGCCTGAGCGAGCGTGACGACTAACAAGTGTCGCCGTTTAATTAGTCGGAGATGATATAAATTGAAGATGCGTTCGCAAAGGATAGATCGACGTCATCGACGTTGCTCGCCTCACAGACTCGCAATACGACGATGCATAACGTACGGTGCATCCACGCGATGCCGTTAAGCGCGGGATGCCAACGAGGGTTGTCGTCATCAATTAATGTACACGCGACGGCTTAAGATCACTCGAACAAAACGATCGGGACGTAAATAAATTTCCGCTGAACTTTCACCTTTGCTGCAACTAAACCGTAATGAATGACGAATTGACAAGCCAACGTTTTCAACTATCGGATGGGTCTCGCAGGAGAAACGCAAGGCTGTGATGCAGCTTCGATAATTATTATAATTTGATTAAAAATTGGACTTTTTCGTACAAGCACATCGTATTCGTACGTGCACTTTTTCATCGAGAGATTTTTAGCAAATCGAGAATAAATAAAATTCATCGTCAAAATAATTGCGTATACGACTCACGCACATTTTTGCCGACAAAGTATATCGATTTAATATTATTTACTTGTTATTTTAGGAAAGGAAATATTATTACGTGTTTGGCAGTATTTTTATTTTCATGGTCGAGCGGTCGCGTATAAGAAAGATTCCATCGCAAAGCGTGCGTGAGCGCAAGTTATTTCGATGCAACGGGACTCCTTTTTCAGGTAAGAGGCGACATGTACACGCGCATTAACGTGAATCCGATTCGCGCGCCTTATTGTGCGCAGCGCGCCGTTATACCCCTCAAAAACGTGCCACCGGTACGAATTCGGGTGCCATTAACGGGCGCATTCAATTTCCACGGGATCGACAAAAGCGTCGAATTACAAATTCAAATCCCCGGCACGTGTGTCAAATACGCTGGAATTCTTTTCGCGCCAATCCACCTGTAAAATGTCGCGCGCGGTGCTTACAAACCATCACTATTCCGACGAAAATGAATTCCCGACCACAAAAGCAAGGTGGATTCGTGAAAAAATTTCACGCGCGATCAAATCATATTTTTCTCAAACTAATTATATTTATAAAAAATACCGTATTATTCTCCACTCGATCGGACAAATATGAGTGAATCTAAAAAAATATATATTAAAAAGGCATATTTATATGTATATAATTATTTTTTCAGCTTTTGTTTCGAGCGAATTTTCAAAATTTTAACCATTTTTGTCGTAGCTTTTTTTTTTCTACAGTGAATATACAACTCATTAAAAAGTTAACGAATGTTTTTCATGTGGGTAATTTTGTTTCGACATTAAAAAACGCGTGCTCGGACAACGATTCTTTTCAAGTAATTAAAAGTAGTCTCTATGTCCGCGGGCGATCGATCCTCGCGCTAATTCGGACTCAACTACTAGCTCTGGAGAGCGCTCTTAAAGAGTACTCGAGTAATCGCCACCCACATGTGGCAGACGGTACGAAAGTTCCGCATAAGCGTGCACCGGAGACCAAGTAGTCGAGAGAGCGAGAGAGAGAGCACTCGAAACGCGTACGTGAGCTTAATTAGGGGTACATCAGGAGTGGACGGGACCACGGACGCGCCACGTGTTTCTTCCAGAACGATACGTTCGTTCATCGTACACATACGCACACATACACATTTGGCAAACTTTGCTAGTCTCTCCAGATTGTGCGTGTATACGTGTGGGTGAGCGTACGTATGTGCGAGTCTCGTTCTATGGACATGTTTAGCCGGGAGTGCCTTCTCCGACTCCGAAGTGTTTGCTCTCGTTGGTGGAACGAACGGTCGCTCGGTTTATCGGTCCGTCTCGGGCGCGAGAACCCCCCATAAAGAGCCCCATAAGGGCCCAGACGGACGCGATACTCGACTCGTTCTTTCCGCACGAATCGCAACGAGGGCGTTTAGTGTTACCGTGACCGGAGCCCGCGCGATTCCGGATGTGTGCGCTTTGCCATCAAGCTCGCAATTTCAGATCAATATTTGAGCCGATGACAGGAACAGCGATATATTTCCTCCGAAATGCGCGAAAATGTTTGCGCAAGTATTTAATGTGGAATCCGACCTTTTTTATCGCATAGCACTTGTTTACAATTGTAAAATTTCAGCTCATACACGCACGCTAAAATGATTCATTTATCACGAAACCCGATTTGATTATTTTTCGTGAAACATCACCCAATTCGTTCTCTCTGTCGAGAGAGTTTGACTATATAAATACACAATTCACCGCAATTTAACGCAATCTATATCGCTTGGAAATATTTTTGCATTTTTTAATATCGCTCCAACAGCTCGACGTGAATACGTTAGCTGGTTCTCGATCGAGTTACGACTGCGTAAAAATCACAGCACGAGCTGGCACAACCATTACCACGAGAAATGCGTCCAAACAAACGACTAATTATTTTTATCGTCGTTCAAATGATTATCCTGTCAATTTCGATAAAGAGTCGACATTCATCAATGTATCAGCGACAGCAAATTAAGTAAGATTAAGAATGAAATGCGGTGAATGAGAGAGGGAAATTCGGAGCAACATGGGGGTTGAAAAGCGGGTGAAAACGGTGTTCGAATAAATTGTCAGGCAGAAAGGAATTTATTAGCGGTGCTGGAGAGTACACTCTCGCAATAAACCGGGTGTCATCGGAATCTACGAGGTTGGTTACGACGATGGTGGCAACTACCAGACACCGAAACACCCGCGGCCACCGGCGGCCACCGTTGCTGGTTAGCCGTCAGTGGCTGCGCCGAGCGAGATGATTTAATGCCCGGGGCTGCCCCACCCTGGAATGCGCGAGATTTTCAAAAATAATATCGAGCATAATCCGTCCCGAAAGATATTACGCGCCATCCAAACACATTATCGCGTATTATCCTCGTCCACGATTGTCGCTTTTTCGATTAAATCTACTGTTTTATTTTGCGTTTTGATATCGCGGAGGCTGAAATATTTTCTCGCGAGATTTGTGTGTCTCCAATTAATTAAAGATAAGATGCGATTTGTTACCTTAACTAATCTAACAATCCCCCGCGAGAAAATGATTCGAATGTATAACATAATTAAGTACCTAATTTATTGTTTTAATCCAGAATTTACTGCTTCCACTAATTAGCAGAAAGTTAATATTAAAAAGGAAAAGTTCAGAGTTATATTAATATCTCTATTTGTGAAAATTACTTGTAACGAACTGTAAATAAAAAGATATATATATATATATATATATATATATATATATATTAATTGCTAATTAATTGCTCAAAGATATTGTGAATAAAATCTAAAGATACTAAATTTATATCAATTATATGCATTAATACAGAATATTATAATCATATAATAGTAAAATATTTTGGTCAAAACTGTGAAATTTTAATCATATTAGCTTGATGTCAAATTATTTTTCGAATTAATTGAAAATAAAAAATCCTTATTTCGAATTTATTGCTCGCGAAATAAATTTAAAAAATAGTCGAAACTTTCTAATGTTTATACTATTACAAGAATAAATTATTAATGCAATTAATTGCAGCTGTTTAACTTTTGATATTTAAATATTTCTCAAACCAATTGCTTATGAAATTTACCAATGGAATTTTTATCCTCATCATTTAATCTCCCTCCCCCCAAAAAAGAAAAAAAAGGCACTGTAATAGTATTAGCTTGCCGTACAGAAGTAAAATATATTTTAAAAAATGCCCTTTGTAATTTGATCCTTTTTTAAAACGATTCTTAAATTATTTATTCAAGATGTAACACTTTCAAATTCAATGCTTGCGAAATTTTTGGTTGATCTTTTGAGTAGTAAATTTCAATACGCATAATTTAAAATATTTTACATGTACGTCATATTACATAATACGCAATAATGTAAGCTGAATTATTATCGCAAAGATAAACAATTAATTTTACAAATAATAAATTAACCACATTTTGATTTACTCACCTGCTCACAGTTGTTTTCGTGTGAGGTTTTTCTGCTTCTCCTTTCCTTGTCTAACTTCTCCTTTGCCGCTGCTCCATAACACTCATTCGTAAAAATACTAATTACGGTTGTTCACGCACTAATCAGATAATCGCTTGGCACTTTATATAGCATCGCCGACGTCACACAATCGCGCTTTATTTCATATCACGACGATATTTTATTTTATATCACGCGAAAATATTGCACGAAATGATGATGTTTGGTATTTTTGGTAAAACAATGCGATGCGAATTTACACTTACTTGTTATCTCTGTTGCTAACGAATAATATATACGCTCACATTTTACGAGACAAAAATAATAACCTTATTCTGATACTACGCGAATTAATATGATTTCGACAATCGCGAAATTTAATCGCTGACAATCCGGAATTATCGTTTGATATTTTTTTCAGGTTACGTTCCAAAACACCCTATCAAGGATAATTTTTATTAGCCTAAGTATATACATCCATCTAGTAAAATTTTCTTTCGAGAAGACGTTCTGAGAAACATAATCTTACAATTAGTACGTGCGTATCTTTCAACGACATTTACGAATTGTGGATTCAAGAATCACGCGTTACGAGCTTCATTTCTCATTTTCAAATCGGAATAATATGAATTCAAATAACGAAGAGTGTCACAATACGTCTCATCGCGTCTGTGAATAATTCTTAATTTGAAATTCAAAACTCGAATATTCCGTACTTATTCAAGGACTCGAATATTATGTGTTTTGTAGCGCGTTCAATGTTTTTAACTGACGTCAATAGACGCGTTCCTCGCGGCGTATACCGTGCTACTATAAACGTCTTTGTTGACATTCGCGCGGCGAAAGTCAAACGAGAGGGGCGCGAGGCTCTGTGCGTCGTCGTATATTATCTCTCGAAGTACGACTGCGACAAGTATCAAGTGCCAAGTGATCTACGAAGAATTAAAGATTGTCAGCCAGCGGATGTAATTAATTCTCGCAATAACCGAATTGGTAATTAATCGCACTGTCCGAATAAAGTTGCTGATGTCATTTTTCAATTTCTTACTCATCAATGTCATGGACACACAAGACGGTTTGCCGCATTATTAACGCGTTTTTAATTAATAAATACGATCGTTATTGATCCCGTATTTTAATGTTTCTCGATTATCAGTAAAGTAGTGACATTGACGCTTTTACATCAGTGATCTTATGAAACCCGTTTTTAATCGCGTGAATCAACGAAGCGATATTATATTCTTGGTTATTTTAATTTTAACTTGTGTATCTATATTTATCTTGTTATAAGAGATAAAAAATGTATATACTATCTGTTAGAGATAGACCACATCCGTTATCGATAGAGATAGCGAGAATGTATAAACGTAATTTTCAGTGTCAAACCGTAATTTCGTGCTATAGTTTTCAACTGTCGCATAAAATAAAGTGCGGGTCGTGTGTGTGTGATGAGAATATTATATAAAGTACCGCGATTGCCGTATTCTGATGATTAGTACTCGCGCGATGACAATTAACGCGATGCCATGTGAGTGCCATGAAGGAGCAACAAAGGAGAGGACAAATAAGAGAGAAGATTGTCCAGAAAGACTGGATGACAGCAACGAGGTGAGTAATTTATAATTTTTCTAATTTAATATTTATTATTCGTAAAATTAGTTGATCATTTATCTTGGCAGTGGTAACTCAATTTACATATAATTGTGTAATATATAAAATATTTTAAATCACTTATATTCTAAAATATGCTCGAAATATTATATAAACACTTTATATTTTGAATCGAAAATCCTCTTATTTCACGAGCATTAAATCTGCGATTGATATCGCGAAAGCAATTCGTTCAAGAAATATTTTAAAATAAATATATATTAAAATAAAAAAATACAATAATTTTTTAAATATATTTTATTCTTTTAAGCTAAAATGCTGCTGCATTTTTTTCTAATTACGAGTTCAACATGAGCAGTGAATTTGGCATTAAACGATTGTCTCGAAAATCATAAATTTGGAAAATATTTTAATATTAAACTCATAGAAGAGAGTAATTAATTGCATTAATATAATTTTAGCAGTATAAAGATCGGTGAGTTTTTAATTAATTTTTAAATTTATTTTGCGAGTAGCAAATTTGTGAATATTTCACTAACAATTATTCATATTTTTGTCACTTTACTGTGTTATATGATTATAATATTTTGCGCGTATTTCTATGTAATGTTGTGCCGGGGGACAAGGGCAATATAAAAAATTTAAAATTTTTTATATTCCCTTCTTTGTTATGAATTTTTAGCTAATTTTTAGCTAATTGACAGCTAATTTAAGTTTGGAATTAAAGCAATAAAATTAAATCATAAAGGAATTTAATTTCTCTGATGAGGAAACTAAGTTAATGGAGATCGATTTTTTTGTAACTTTTAAAATTAAAAATCTGATAATTAGATTTTAAATTATAAAGTATTAAATTATAAATTATTAAATGGAGTAAGAGATAAATTCCCTCTCGTCTATTCTTAATACAAATTTATCAAGACTTTTCTAAATGCGTTTAAATGTTTTTTTTTTTTTTTTTTTTTTTTTTTAAGAATTTAACTACTTTTCCGTATTATTTTGTTATTACTTTACTTATTCATCTAAGTAATTATTACTTTTTTGATATCCATTCTTACTCTCATTTTGCATTATTATATTATTAAATTCACGATTTCAAGAATTGCTTTATTCAATTGAATATTAATCTGGTCAAAATTAAAAGCATTTATAAAAACAGAATGCAATTTATACAAAATATAAGCATTTTATCACGATTTTGCAAATCGTTTAATCGATTCCAAATAAATGTAAAATTTAATATTAATAATTGTTTCATTTTTAATAAAAGACATTCAGATAAAAGAGTTTTAAAGCTGCTTTTTATCGGAAAATTTAAAAATGACGATACTGCGATTATCATCAGCTTTCTTACTAATAAACAGTCAAGCGATATCAAAACAATGTTAGATAAATAACTAAGACTAATATTATGGTCAGTGGATGAATAAGAAGAATGGTAAGAATTTGGATGCGGCCCTGAGAGTAGCAACCGGCCTGCGTCGAGGACACCAGGTACGAATATATTAAAGGTTCTGCTCCCAACGGGTGGCTGCCGGTCGTGTCCGGACGTGTCATATTAGGATAACCAGGTCTCCAGGATTCCATACCTCGTCCCCCGCTTCGTTTGCGACGCGAGGACTCGGGACGATGCGCGCAGGTGTGTGAGGGGAGGGGAGGGGAGGGGGAGTTATTAAAATTCTCGAATCTCGAACTGTGCGCGCGGCCTCTCTTTCGCTTTAAATCGCATAATTTTTCAAGACCGCAATTTTCCGGGGAGTTTTCACGGGGTCGCTCTCCCGCAGGCAGACGTGAAAAGTGGAGCGATTTAGCACGCTCGAATCCCATCTTCTCCGTTTTCCAGTTCGTGTTCATAAATTATTCACTGTTCTCTCCGACATCGGAGTTTTCGAGCCATACGGTATTCCAGTCATCCGCAGATCACACACGTATTAACTCCTATTGTTAATCTTCGAGATACTGTTAGAAAAAAAGTGTCAATCGCGAAGACTGTTTTTGGAAAAATAAGAGAGAGAGAGAGAAGGCAAGCGAGATCGATATTACTGTTTTCTGATGAGTGGCAACATTACGTTTCAAACCTAACCGTTAGCCTCTAAATGCCTAACAGAACATTTCCGAATGAGATACATATCCTAGATTGTTGGATATCGCGTTCGTGTTTCAAACAGGGCGAATCGTCGAGACACCACAGACATCTGGTTCGATATGGGCGACAAAGAACCTGGCTAATCGTGGTAAGCCGACCAGTAAATTAGCGCTGGTAGGGTTGTCCGTGAAACCGGTAAGCGATGAATCGGCACGGACGACCACGAAGGCCGTCACCAAATCTTTTAATGGGCATTCGCATTTTTCAACTTCCCACGTTTAGCTGGACCCGGGTATAGACTCGTCCCTAAGCCATGTGCGCGCTCGTAAATTAGATTTCTGCGACGATGATTTATGTGGCCGTCGCCATACCGCGCCTCCTCGCCAAAAATCGCAACAATGATGAAAAAAAAATATTCAGAAACGCACACATCAAATCATCTATTTATAGAAACAAATTTGGAAAATTAGAAAAATTTCAGAAAATTGTTTTAAAGCGAATTTTACGAAGAAGAAATAAAGTGTATATTAAAATTTTATTGCTTGTATTGTTTGGAATATCATGATTTCGTAGATTTTTTGAAGCCTCACGTTTCACGTTAATCAACATATTTGCGTAGTTAATTAATTGATATGCTTCTCATATAATATTCATATGTTGCCAGTAATTACGTTCACAATGAGACTGATCTCGATTTTGAAATATAGCTTGCAATTAAAGCGCAGTATACTGAGTCAAATTAGTTGAATAAATTGGACTTTGAAGTTTCCACATTTTCTAAAAATCGTAAAGTAATTAGAGAACATTTAATCGGAAAAAAAACATTTATCAAAGACATTAAAGGGAGAGAAGCTAGAAACAATGTGACAGAAAAAATATTTCATCGAGAATTCATGTCGAGCGAATTTTCTAAAGGCAATTACTTCAAGCAGTGAACTGCGCAAAAGCATTGCAAGCGTATTGTCGAAGAAATACTGGCGAATTCCGTTAGATGTACGCATAATTACACCTCGTGTATTCGCACAATCGCGTGTATGATCCCGTCGATGTCGCTCGCAAGCCGCCGTCAAAGGGTTTATTAAGAGAAACGTAGAGACAGGAGAGAGGGGATTAATATCGAAATGCACCACCAGCGGCGATAACTCCGACTGTCTTTGATGTCGCATTTCGTTTTGTTGCCGCGACGGACAATAAAATGGCCGAACGGAATCTCGTTTTCACGCCCGTTTGCTACAGACGTGCGAGATTGTCTCTCCCGGATTTCTACGAGAAAAGCGCGCACGATCACCGGAAATGCATCCGGCCGTGAACATTGTTGGCGAATGATTTACAATAACGTTAATAATCGTACAATAGAAAGAGCGGATGAACCTTAGGTGTTAAGATCAAATATACGTCATATCCATTTATTGTACATTATTGAGAGAGAGAGAGAGAGACGATGCATTAGTAGAGAAACGTGGAAAAATAGTGATATGTAATTAAAAAAAATTATACTTCATAATAATTACACTAGAAATAATTATTTCACACTAGAAATAATTAAAATCTCAAGAACGTTTAATGTTTGTAATTTGTACGTTATACTGATTCTATGCCAAGTATATTTTTTCAGTAAAAATTCGCAAACTCTTTCTTTTTTAATTATTTACAATGTATGATATATGGATGCTAATATTTATAATTTTTAATTTCCTAAAAATTAATAGAAATATCAATAAACTTGGTTTTTTAATTATAAATCTTTATGAATTTTTTTTATTCGAATTATTGATTTATGATTTATTTTAAGATGTATTAAATATATTTAACATCGAATCGCGCGATAATCTCGAGCGTGAAAGCACTGCAAACGGGATTCGTGTTTTCTTGTCCGTTTCTTCGGTAACGGTAATAGCAGAGGAAGGAATCGAAACTTGTCCAGCGAGACAAATCATCCGATCCCTTCGCCGAGACGATACACGAGCATAACTGAAATTCCAGGGAATCGACGATCGATAATCTGGCGGGATCTTTTGTTCAGTGGCGCGTGCCTTCGCTTCGATGATGTGAATTAGACAACGAACAGCTGATAGATTTACACCTTCCGTCACGTGGTTGTAATTCTTACGAGGCGGAAAGGGCGTCGAGCTCAAGAATACACGTAAGTGCATCAATTTCGCGTAAATGAGATTTCTCTTAATCTGATTAATTTATTGCGAAAAAATGCAAATCTGTGCAAGGGTTAAAATATGATTTAGAAATTTAATTAATAGAAATTATTAAGAAATTTATAATAAAAGTTTACTGAGAAAGGAAAATTAATTGAGATACTTTGTTACAAAACGATGTAACTTTTTACTTGGAGAGAAATATAACGGCGGCGTGAGACAGAACGAGGGAAAACGGATCGGAAATATCGGTGGTTAAAGTTTGAAGCGGGTAAAGTTTCGCGTATCATTCTTCCGGCCAACTTTAATTCCGACCAGGCCACTAGAGCGATTTCTTCGAGAAGACGCGATTTATTCGAGCCATTTGTGACCCGGCCCAGAATCGATAATTGCCAGATGGAGTGAACATTTTTATTTACTACTCACGGGTCGCGATTGGTTAAAGTTATATCGACAATCCTCTTAGGTGTCTGCGTGAACAAAGTTGAAAATATCGTTAACGAATTGGAAAGAAAGAATTTATTTAATATTTATTTCCTCGAATAGAAAGAGCAATCGTACAAAAATAGAAATTAGCATATCTTGTTGATAATTTTTTTCTCGTTTTCTTCGATTGTCGAAGAAATCTTCCTCGAAGATTTCTTCGACAATCTCTCTCAAATTTTTGACAAAGTCGAAGAAGATTGCAGCGTAACCGTCAAAAATCATTCAACAAATGGGAAAAAGAAAACTTTAAAGCCAGAATCTTTAAAGTTGTATGTAAACACACCTTGTCCTAATCTTAATTCCTCTGATAGAACAGAATAGTTGATATCGACACGACGAGGAAAGCCATTTTCCCCCCCATCCGTCGTCTCCCTGAGTGAGAATTCTGATTGGATCCGGCCACGTCGTGCGCATGCGTGACCACGCGCTCCACGCGTATATATCTCACTTAATGCGTTGGATTCAAACGCGCGTGCGCTGCAATGCATTCTGCACAAAAGAGGCACCGATAAGCGGAAGCCGTTTATTACTCGTCTCTCTGGCAATTATCTGCCAGAAATTCTAGTCCTGCGTCGCATATGAAAGAACTATATCATGAAAAATTTCAAGTTCGGAAAAGATTTCAAAAGATGGAGGGGCGGAGGGGTGAAAGTTAAAGAAAATAAAAAAATGTAGTGAAGAAAAAATTTTTTTTCCTAATCTAAAGCCATTTTTCTTAGTCACTCGTACCATTCCGTACACGCTTAATCACGCTTGGGATGCGTCTTAATTAAATGCCGCTTTACAAACGTATGATAGAGAAGGAAAACGTATATAAGACAGCGTGTCGAGGAGAGGGAAAGAAGATTTTATTACGTGCGTGCATGCGTGCGTGCGTGCGTGCGAAGGAGAGAAATGCCGGGAGGAAGGTGCGAAATCACGCTTCCGCGACTTCTTTCTCCCGCTCCGGGAGGGTGCGCTTAATTGCGAGTTTAAGTAATTAGTACACCAAGTGGGACTTCTCCGCGGTTCGCCTTTTTCCGTTCACGCCTCCCTCCTCCCCCCTTCTCTCTTTTTCTCTCTCTCTCTCTCTCTGGCTCATTCGATTCCCTTCTGCATATTTGACGACGATCGCGTGTCGTCGTCTCTCGTAGCGCGTGATAATTGCTGTACGACGGTGTCATGATGGTGTAACGATGTAATACGCAGAGACAACTGATGCAACTCCGTATTACGAGATATAATATCGCACGGGAATTATCTCGAAATTAGCCGGTTTCCCTTCGCGATCGGGAATTACGCGTAATGTAATGAAGATGTTTACTGTGCAAAGAGCGATACATCGATGAATCGTCACCTATCAGACGATACCTGGTGGTTTCATAATAAGCGGCGGTTCTAATTTTTCAAGTAATTAACGTCATCCCCAGACACGCACGATTATATTTGCGATTGGGAATTTGTTCTGCAGAAGCGCGTATGCTAGATGTATCGTCACCGCGAGTAATTATAGCCTCGGGCGTAATGTCTTAATTTCCAGGCAGGAGACTGCGGCACCATATGCGCCATTTGTGCTAACCCGTCTCTTATCGCGTGTAAATGTTCAACACTTGCCTTGGGGAGATAAGACGCGGCCGTATTTTCGCGCAGGCATGTCCGGTTCGGTGAATCGCGACGACGGCAACTTCGCGAAATCTTTGGCGTGAGTCCGCGGATACAGATACGTATATGTCACGAGGAAAAATCACGATCGATAACGAGATGTTCACGGAAATCCCTCCTCGAGTGGCTCTCGAGTGGCTCTCGAGTTTTTCTCGACTCCGATCTTTAAATCCGATCTCGCTTCAAAATGGCCGCAGCGAGTCGACGAACATTTTGTCACGTTTGAAGATTTAAATATTCACGTCGAAGAATCATGACAATCTTATCACGAGAAGGAATTTTTATTCTACCCCGTTGATCTTAAATTTAATCGTAATGGGGCTCGAAGAGTCCCGTCAAATTAATCGTTACAAAATTCAACGAATCCACAGTTGTGATGTAATAGTCGTGAGCGTCTAGATGCGCGATGCGTTCGAGCCGAAAGTAGCTATCGAGCAGTGAAGGCACTCGTGAGAGAGACCGACGCTCGAGTGTACGTACAGCCTCCTTTCGAAATCCCACGCGCGCGTTTCGAATACTCTTTCGCGTGACCCATTATGTGACCGCGGCGCGAGAAGCAAAGCGCAACGAGAATGAAAGAAAAAAAAAAGAAAAAGAGAAACGGAGCGAGAGAGAGAGAGAGAGAGGGAGCAAAGAAAAAACGCACGATTTGTCACTCACGACGTCATGCTTATCCGCGCGATACATCACGAAAAGGCGCGCACAGTTGGCCGTAATTAATCAACGGTGCAGCGATAAATAATTAAGATTCGAGCCGCGCGATCGCCTCATTAATTATCGCCGCGTGCGGTGACACACGTGACACTCTCTATGAAGTGGAGGCGTTTAAAGGCGCGCAACTCGTTTTCTTTTTCTCGCCGTTTTTCACAGTCGCCGATCGCGCCCGCGATAAGCGGGACGTCCCTCGAAACGAGCGGGACAAACGAGAGCTCGCGAGGGTTGTCGAGATACACGGCTCTCTCGCTATCGAGAATTAATTACATTATCTTAGCGCTGACGCTCCCTATGCGTTCGATTCTTGTCAAGCGCGCTTCAGCCGTGATCCCTCAAACTTATATTCCCAGTCTGATCGATTTTTTTTAATAATTAGCGCAGATCATCGTCCACCGTTCTGGGACAAAGTCTTGCCGTAATAAAAATCATATTAATCGTTTATTCACGATAACATAATTGAACTTTGTCTTGAATAGATCGCAAGAAACTGTCGAGGGGATAATTACAATTTTATAATCTAGAGATTCAATTTCCACGACTCGATGATGAAAAAAAGAAGGGAAAAGAAAGGAATACGCCATTCGCGTAAATTAAGATCTTTAATTCGCAATCAACACGTCGATTATCTACTTTACAAGCTCCTATTGTTCTTCCTAAGAGGTTACAGTTTTCCGCATCGTTATCTGCAAAAAAAACTATCCGTTCCAACCGCATACCTCTTGTAAAGTACCGAGCGAGAGGATTCGAGTTCGCATGGCGACGTTGAAATTTCATTCAACGCGCTCGCGTAAAACGCGACGTCGTTTCCACGCCGACAATACCGCGCTAATTATCGTCGTCGGAGCTCGCGACAAAAATTACACGCCGCTGTCACACCTGGTCGGAAGGCACAGACAGGTATTCGAGTTTACCTTACCAAACCTGCGCGGCGAATACACACGCGTGGAGCCGCGGCGCGTCTGAGCGCCTGGATACGCGTACGCATACATACGCACACAATGACACAATAAATACGACGTCCACGTCGAGCGGCTCGGGTTAACGGTGTGAGACCCGGAGCGAGGCGAGAGAGCTGATGAGAATATAATTGCAAAGTCATTCATCAGGCATCGCGCGGCCCGTGTGTACGTGAATTACGTTAGAACGGGGCGCATGCGAGGCTGGTCGCGAGAAAGCAGCCATCGATATCGTATATATATATGTATGTATATGTATATATACATATATATATATACGCGCGCACCGTGAGAGCGCGAATTACGTATGTACGCGAGCATTCCGCGGAATCATCGAATTCCAGGGACGGAATCGCGCGACGCGCGTTCCGGCGCGCTTCTTTCTGTCATCTCCGCCGATCGAGAGAAAGCGACAAGGTATGGCGCACGACGAGTGGTATAATCGATATCGGATAGTTCGAATATGCCCGGAAGACGAAGACGCGAGATACGCCCCGTGTATTCTTACATCCGTGAAATTAGATCGTACGTACAGGGTGTGTCGTAGTATGCGAAAGTCAAATTTGTCAGACGTCTATCGACAATATTGAAATATTCGGAGAGAATTGAAAATATTCAAAGATCGCGAGACAGAAGATTTGAAAAAATTAAATCGATGTAAATCTTGCATTTAGATGCAAGATGATCATATTTCTCATGCACAAATGAAAATTTCTAAGATATATAAATCGGAGATAAAATAAAGAAACGAGGCGTATGTTTATACGAACATTTGTTCTTGTTCTTTTTTAAGCGCATTTTAAATGCATTTCTTTATATATCATAAATCTTTTCTCAAGAAATTCAGAAAAAGAGCCAATCACATTTTATGAAAGAAGAAAAGAGAGACAATTTTTGATTTCGTTTTATCCATATGTTCTCCTTTATTGTTTTGAATCGTACAATTAATTGTCATTCTGAGCGTTTACGTAAAATAAATTGCGTGTCAGTGTGACGGGCATCTTCGCGTGAAATCGGACTTAAACACTCGACGACGGGAGAATGGAAAATTGCATAAGAATCTGCGACTCGCGCGAGAAATATATGCAACTTCGAACGTAACCGCGATATTTTACGTAAAGCTCGGGAGGATTTTTTTAAATCTGTTCTCGCGACTCCAAACATCGCGGTAATTTTGCGTGGGCGACGTAAAATTACGTCACGATTCTATCATGCTCAAGATGCACAGCAGATTTCGATGCTGGAAAGATACTTGACGCATGTGCAACGTTGTAAAATTTATTTATTTAAGTATCGAAAAACGCGGTGATGATTGATTATATTTTTTACTTCGACATTGATTGGAACATGACATTTCTTATATCACTCGTAATAATTCTACATACAATATATGAAGAAATAAATGGAATAAAGTTGTAAATATGTTCTTTTTTTAGTGACACAGTAACGCATGTATTGAAGAGGGAAATTGATTATTTAAAATTAAATCAAAGGGAAGATGTAAGATGGATTAATGTCCAACAACGTGATAAAAAATTTAATAAAGACGTAATGACTCTGCGCTAATTATACGCTACACGATTTAAATACGACCAAGAGTCTAATGATGTAGATACAATTTACTCGAGAGATTGAGGAAACCAGATTTATACGCGATCGTGAATTTTTTCGAATTCTAGTATCCATTACGGATTAATCGAGTGGCCGTTACCGAAAAAAGCCATCGTCTCTCGACAACATTCGTGACATACGCTCGACGCGAACAAAGCTAGAGAGCGGTCCGAGAGGCTTACAGCCGCTAAGCGATTACACGGTACGTCGTTGAGAGACTAAGACCTCGGTATATTGAAAAATTACGCTCTTACGTAATTAAAAGGCCGAAAAGTCCCGGCGAGATGAATGTCGACGCGCGCGCGAGCCGCTAATTCCCGTTCTCCTCGCGTGTTCTTTTTCTCCCCTTCTTTTTTAATTCCCCCTCCCCTTCCCTTTCTCCCACAGCCGGCGGTATAGATGTCACAAGGATAGCAAATTTCATTTGTTATTTTCTCTCTCCGCGCGGACGCGAGAGGAGAGCGCGAGCTGAAACGCGACGACGACGACGCGACGGCTTCTTTCACACGGCTCGCACGCGACATTTATCACGCGCGTGACATTTTAATTAAATGCGATGACACTCCTCGTTCGATCCGGACGAAGCGCGTGTACGCGCTCGCGCCAACACCTACGCCCGTCGATAACGATATTATATGTTCGCCGCTTAGCTCGTCCCGTCGTCTTTCCTTCTCGCTCTCTCTCTGCTCGTGTCCGCCTAGTCACCCTGCTGTACCTCTTTCTCCCTCCCCTCGTATCCCGCAACGCGGTACCGTTCTCTTTGCGTTTCTTTTCTTTCTTTTTTTTTCTCCCTTTCTTTTCTTTCTTTTACTCTCGAATGAACGCGAATCGACGATGATGGCCGACATGCAGCACATCGAAAACAACACACGCGAAATCCGAATGACAAATCACCTCTCGGCGACGAAATTAGCCGGCCGTTTCGCTAATTTCGACGGCGATGACAAAAATCGCGCAAATTCACGGGGGCGATGACCGTTAAACGCGCGGATTATACTCGTCATTTTTAACCCTGTGGCATTTATCAAAAGCTTATACTAAAACAGTCTTTAGCAATTGCGTCCTGGCTCCGAGTCGAGACGTATAAATGTCGAAATCGCAATTGCAAAACTCGTCGCCTGGCGATCATTTGTATTAACGATGCGATAATCTTCAGTTATACATGATAAAAGATGTAAAATTATATTAACAATAAGTTTAATTACACAATATAACATTTTTTAGGGTGTCTACTAAAAAATTATAAAAGAATTCCCTCCTTTATAAAAAATCTTCCTCAAAATTCTTTTTTTTTTTTTTAAAGAGAATATTTAAAAAAATCTTTGATGCAACTTTTTAAGATGAGTTCTTTTATTATACGCATTTTCTAATTATACGACGAAAGAATGTAGAGTTACTTAAGTTTCAAGTACTAATTGCATATGTTGAAAAAAATTGAGTAGTTTTCGTAAAATAATCAATATACATATAAGATGTAATTATATTTTAAACATATTCATAGCTTGGCTTATCGGCGAATTGCCGATTGCTTGTAAGAATAAAATTATCAAAGAGAAAATTTTTCTAAAAATCCCCTAATAAAATTGCATAAGTATTCCCTGTTTCGAATATAAAAAAATTGCTGAGAATTCCAACTGTTTCACGTTTTTCCAAGGAGTAGATACTCTGATTTAATTACGTGTATAATTTTACATTTAGTTTGTCAATTTACATATATTTTGTATAGTTACGTTAATTAATTCATCTTCGTTACAATTATATAAAATATGCATAAAACATATGGTCACCTGTAATTAGATAGCGGATCGTAGCCCGAAATTAGCAGCCACGAATTTCTAATCGACGACGCGATCTCCCCCCGCTTCTCATCGTGGATAGGACCCCGTGCGATAACTCGACGCGTGACGGCATTATAACGACCCCCGGACGGCGCGGGAGGGTTGATAAGAGGACCGGCGAGGCGGGCGGGATCGCGGTCGCACCGAAAATTAAGACAAATCACGACCGATTACGATCGCGTTAAATTAGCCCCGGCGGCCGATTCGTCGCCGCATGCGAATCGTGCATTAGGAGAAACGCCGGGCGTCGTAAATGCAACGACGCCGAGCGTCGTTTCTCGTTCTCGTTCCCGATGCACAGCCGGAGCAGGGCGATAACTCAGCACGCGCGCTACCACCGTGAGTTATCAGCCGGCGCGAGACGGGACCCGAGTCCGTTATCAGCCGCCGGCGGCTTGAAAAATCACCGGCCGGAAAATAATTGTTAAGTGCTTTATTAGCGCAATAACGTGCAACGACGAGAGGGAAAAACTGGAACAAAAGGGGGCGAGAGATAGCAAGAGATGGCGATCGTCGAGGTCTCTTTCTGTCGGAGGAAAGAAGAGGGGAGGGCACGTTTCGATTTGGCGGAATAGAATTGTTTGCGAATATTTGCTTACGATAGGAAGAGAGATTGTACGTCAGGAAATTGATTTTAGAAATCGTCCGAGCTCGAGAGTGACTTCTCAACTCGCGTCGGTAGTCGTGAAAATATAAAAAGTCACCGAATATATAATCGAGCAAACTCGCGAGCCTGTCCACAAGTAAATAGAAACTTACAATATGTACAATGTACGCGGCAATAAATTCTCTCGATATCGCTCGTTAATGATCGCCCTTGTCGCCGATAACTCGCCGACGCGCAGTTTACTATCCATTTCCGAGCAGAGTGCGTCGCGGTGCGTAAATCACATTTCGTATAATTTATATCGCGAGTAACTCGTAAGGTAAAGTAAAATATAACCTTTGGTCGTGCGATAACTGAAATCGTTTCGCGATTCAAGAAGGACGCGGGCGAGGAGCATCGTCTGGCTCGAATCGGACATTGAAATTAGAGAGAGGGAAATAATTGTATTAAATAATTTTTTTAAGATAAAGATATATATATAAAAACAATTTTTGTTATAGTATCGTCAAATTTATCTCGGGTCAATGTCTCGTATTTTATGAACTTCCGACACTGCTCTCCTGACGGCACCCGCAAGCATAAATTAACGTCCATCCTGGCGTAATTTACGTGATTTGCGTACAGCGTGTACTAAAGGACGTGAAGGTGGGTAATGCCTATAAATATTAACTCGATCACGAACAGCTGTTTGCGCCTATTAGATTGTAACGTACGGTAGTCTATTTTATAAAATTATGTGAAGAAAATTATCCAAGCTACCAAAAGCTACATAAAGAAGATTAATTTCTTTTTCACTTTTTGGAAAAGTCAAGTGTATTTTTCAAAGGAGAAAAATATAAGACACTCGTGTACTACGTGTCTTGATTTTTCAAGCGATTTAAAGACGAAAGTTTTAAATCGGCATCGCGTGCAAGAAAATGAGAAAAACACCGAAACCGTTCTAATGCAGGGAAAAACTGCGCGACTTATTGCTCCCAAATTGCTCATAAAACAACGGCATCTCTTCTTGCGACGAGCGTACATAAATGCTTAGCGCACGATAGCCTCGCGATTCTCGTTAGCAAGAACATTTATCCTGTAGAAACGGACTGACACATGCATCTCTATGGCATCGAGAGAAAGAGATAGATGGAGAGATCCTGGAGTCATCGAGAGAGATCCCATATCGGTGGTCGGAGCCGGAATAAAGTAGCGTACGACAGTGAAATTTATATGTTATAGGACAGGCGTTGTGTGACAATCTCTCTCGAATCGAGAAAAGGGTCGCGATCGTGAAGCGGGCCGACTATGAAGTGTTTACCCGCAACGAATTTGTCGCATTAAGAACGCATTAGCGTCAAGTCGGGTTAGCGATCGGCGTGATATAAGCGGGCCGACAGCGCGCACATGCCAAGGAAGTGGGTGATTATTAAGTCGATGACGTTCATATCTAATCCGTGCTCCAAACCCTTAAACTTGACCTTTGTCGTTAGAACAATAAATTCCCCTCGAAGTAAAAACACATCGGTAAATAATCAAAATTAATTTGCATTTTATCGTATCATTTATTTCTTATCTTATAATTTATTCTATCTTTTCTTGTTCTTTTCAATCGAAAATAGAATTTTATTTTTCCCATATATGGTTAGGCGAATATGTGATTCGGGAGAAGGAATGGGAGGAACAAAATAAGGAACTTGTTTTAGGGCTTGCCGAGGCTCCCGGTTGACGGTTCGGCTCGGACCGGTGGTGCTATTAACGACATTAACGCTATTACGAGCAAACACGGCTCTATATCATCCCGAGCTGGCGGAATAATAAACGATAAATTCTGGCGAAAAAAATACGGCGTCGAACAAGCGTAACCCATTTGTTTGCGATAAACTGACTCGGAGGCTAGTCCGACCAGTTTGCAACAGCCGTCCTCTCCGACGGGCGCGAATGCACCCTTCGCCATCTTTTTGCCATTTTTTTCTTCGCGACTACCCTCTCCTTTAACTCGTGAACGCTCGAAAATTATTTTCCCTTCCTCGTATTAAATCTGTTATAAATACTTGACGAATAATCTTTATCGTGAATCTAGGGGCGATATTTTTTTTATGAATTCAATTATTACAAGTGACGTAGATATATTTTAAATAATTTGTAATTGGTGGCCAAATCGCCGGAACGAATGTACGAATAAAAACGATATACTATAAATTTCTGAAATTTCAAGTGTGCCTCTTTGACTTGCAGGCTCCGTTTTTAACTGCTGACAGGCACGAAAAGCACTTGTAAATTTTTGCGATACCTGAAATATTGCTTGGCGCAGAAATTTTTCGAATTTTATCACGACCTGTCCCTGCGAATAAGAATTACAACACATGCTTATAACATTATGAAGAGATGAGAAAAGGAGAGAGAAAAAGAGAGCGTGAAATTAGAAGAAAAAATTCGATTCGAGCGAGCGCAGATCGCTTAACGCTAACGAACGAGCATGTGATTACGAGTCTTAATCATGCGAGTGAATACGTGGCAAAAGTAAAAAATAAAAAAGAGAGAGAGAAAGAGACCAACGGCTGCGGTTTGTCAGAATATACGACGCGCATATGTTATCGTGCCAATTAACAAATTGGAAGGTCCGACTGGATTTCTCGATGACGACCATTCGTCGCCATAACTGTCGCTACCATAAACGCGAAGCAAAAGGAGAAACTGCCTTTGAGCAGTTCTTTTCAGTTATAGTTTCTATATGTTTTCTGGCTTATTCTATAGGATGAGTATATACACATATTTGCAGTTCAATTATATAAAATCTAGAAGAAAGAGAGAGAGAGAGAGTGCTGAAAGAAAGAAAACAATTCAATTTTGTCATTAAAGAAAGTCGGTATGTAAATAATTAGTTTGAAAATTGATTTTTGATTATTAGACAGAATGATTTAACAGAATCATTAACAGTTTGACAATCTTTCATAATCTATGAGGATTATTACATAGTATGCAAAAATAAACACACATATGTTTAGAAACAAATATAGCCTTTAATGAGAATTTTTATAAGAATTCTTGCAATGTCTCTTTTGAAAAATAGATATTCTCGTTAACAATTTACAGCAATTTAGAATACGTGCCATTTGTCGAAAGCAATTACTCGGAGGCTCGATAGTAAGAGGCGTCAGGTGCAAAATGTACATGACGTATCTTTGCCAACACGGGAGGAGAGGAAAGGGGAGAAAAAGAAGGAGAAGCAGGAGGAGAAGGGCGCTCGCTCACCCACGTTCGTAGTAATTATCACGGTTACGGCTCTCCGTGGGGATACGCGATCGTTTAAGTCACTCAGGATAACAAGCGCGGGATTCTCAGTTCGTTAACCCGTTCGTTCGCGGGATGGATTAATGGATCCGTTAAATCTTTCGATCGGCGCGCCCGTCCCAGAGTAAGAAATCGTATTCGAGCCATGCCGTTGGTAATCGCGAGCTTATTATCTCGCTGCTGTGATTTTTCCGCCGATGAAAAGTGGCCTGATAAGCCCCGTACGCACGTCATCGTCGCCGCTGTTGTTTTTGACAAATGCACCACGATCGGTCCGGTTAATTGATGCGCCGCGAAAATGTCGGGGGAACCGATTTCTTTAAACGAAAGCTAATTTGCGCAAGCCGGTTCTCTCTTGACGCGCGAGAGAATTTTCAATCGAAAACAAATATCATCGAACGTTACCGATCTCGAGTCGACTTGAGGGCGAGAGAGGGTTTATTGGTGAAGCTTACTTGAACGTTAATAACAAGGTCGTTTCACACCGGATACTCGATCGGCGACAGTGGCAGGCTGCCAATAACCCGGGTGGCGTCATAAGGAGCACGTTTTAGGTAATTGGCCGTGAATATTATCTTACTTAGGGGCGACGGAGGTTAACCGGATCAGCATCGAACCGCACGATATAGAGAATACGGGAGAGAAAAGAGACTAACAAAAGTGAGAGAGAGAGAGAAAGAGCGAAGGTGAAGTGCGCGATACCTTACAAATTACAACTCGCGAGGGGATGTTTCGCGTGGAGGTCACCCACGCGTGATCCGAGGGATCGGCTCGAGATTAAAGTCGCCCTAAAGCGCAACGGCGTCAAAGCAAACTCTCGCGACTCCTCTTTCATCATTTTTCTCGTCTAACTTCTGGCGCAAATTGATTTACCACAAATAGATATTAAGTTTGAAGTATAAACTCGAGTGATCTTTACGTGCAAAATATTTTACTTGTTCCGATATCCTCCGGCGGTATAATTTAGCCACAATTAGAAATCGATTGGATTGAACAAAGAAAAATATTCGATCGTTTTATTTAAAATCATAGAAATAAATCATGAAAACTTAAAAATAAAGCGAATAAATGAAGCCAACAGATGTGAAATAAATAAATAAGCTATATTAGAAGGATTTTTTTCCTAAATATATGTACAAATATTTTATTTTTTGTTATAAATACATCCTTCGGCTATATATATTTTTATCGGATTTTGATCGCGACACCCTTGCATGAGATTTGAAAAGAGCTAAGTAATTAAAATAAATAAATCAACTGTCCACGCGCGGTTTATTTATTTACGCAACGTTTTTGCCAAATGCAAAAATTAAACGCGGTATTATTGATTAGTGAGGATACATTTTGAAACGAAAGTGCGATTAAAAATTATATTCGGTGATCGGTAATTTTCGTACATCGAAAAAGATATATAAGTAATTTTCATAAATTATTTTATCTATTGCGAGTAATAAAAGAAAAGTACGTCGCTAAATATATCTCGTTGAATAGATTTATGGAATGTGTGTAAGTTTTAAAAGTAATTTATATAATTAAGCCGTAAAAAAGTTTCAAATTCGAAAAATAAGTGGCACTTTCTCGACAGATTTACAACCTTACTTTACGCCAAGGCCTGCGAAGATCTTTTGGCCTTCAACGTGATGTTTTGGCTTTATTGTCGTGTTTACGTGCTTGTCGGTATCTAGTGTGTGTATCCTCTGATATATTTATTGTCCGGACGCGGATAATGAACCTGGCCTTCGAGTGCTATGCTATCAGTCGATCGAACGATCGATCGTTGCGTTATCGGAATAATTCGTGATTTGTCGACATCTAGGCAACGAGAGATAACACGAAAAGAAAATTTACGACGAATCTTAATCAATCGCGAAAAATGGCGAATTAAAAGTAAGATATATAATAGAATTAAAAATTTATATAATAATCACGGTCAATCAATTTTTTAATTTACATATTATTTTTGAATTAAATTCTTCAATTATACGTGCGCAATTTCGAAAAATGTTGAAAAAAATTGGCCAAGGGAAACGTACATATACATATACTCTTCGAATTGCTACTTATTCTTGCTGTTTGATCGCGTGTCAAAGCCGGCTTTATGTCGCTATTATTACCGCCGCAATCGTTTGTTACGGAATACATAGTTATTACACTGCGCACACTCGGCATACTAATATATTTATACTCATAACAGTCTCTCTAAAATTGAGTAAAATCAAAAAGTCTCGTTGCCAGGGGTAACGATTGTTTGTCACCGCGAATGTTATTACGCCATGTTTGCGACGTTTAAATTGTCGCAAGGACACCTAATTTACCTGCTCGTTAGAGCCAATCTAAATATGCCAACATTTTTATTTTTTAGTGCAACTTAACGTTTCGCCCAAAGACTTGAAATCGGAAAACGGCGTAGCTAAAAGTATATCGTAAGGCAATAAAACGCTTCATAACAATGGGAAAGTCTCGCATGTTGGGCGAAAGGTAAGAGAAACGCTGACGCGATGGAACAAGATGTACAGCATGCGCTTGGACGCGTCGTTTCCCCGAAACCGACCCGGGAAAGCGACCTGAAATTATTATCCAACTTTGTGCGAGCAACAAGTGTCGTTAAATCAACTCCACGTCGCCCATCTCGCGTATCGCGCACGGCTGTGCATCGTCACACATGCACGCACGGGACATTTAAAGAAATGTTGCCAAAGTTGCGGTCCTCCGCGAGAGCTTTTCTCTTTGGGGACGCCCTCACCTTTTCCTTGGTTTACAATTTTGAAACGCGTGATTATCGAAGCGCAATTATATTAAAATAATTAATGTACGCGATTCAAGTAATTTATACATGTTTATTTTCGATAATTATTCATATATATGACGCGACCATTCGCGAGTCAAACGTCGCGGAAAGTCGGTCGGGGGATGAGAGGAGAGAGAGAGAGTGAGGGGGAGAAACGACGAGAGCGGATGAAGAAGCAATCATCGGTATTAAATAACGACGAGGTCGCACCTCGCGCGCGCTCCCCGTCGCAGTCATGTGCGTTACTTCGGACTGGGCGGAGGGGGCGTGAAACACTTGAAAATCCCGTTTATGTAAAACACAGGAAAACGGGCCTCCAGAAGACCGCGTCGCGTCGCCTCGCCTCGCGCGTTGGGACGTTAGGTGGAACGCGTAATTGAAAGCACTTTAGAGACCCTAGCGGCACGCACAACGAGCTACTCGCATTTGCATTCAGTGGCGGAGGGAATGCCTTTTAACCGAAATGACTGCGTGTGTATGACAAACGCCGCGGTTTATGTGCCGGAACGATGGGAATATTTATTGGCGCGAATTAATGTCTCCACTCGTCCATACACATATACCGCGCGTTCGGCATATTACACGCACTATATATGTGTATACATTTTTTTATCGGGACATTTCGCAAGCGAAATCCACCGGGAGGAGGGTAGGAGGTAAAAAGCCCATTTGCGGCGAAAAATCATTTACGCTGGTCCATATTGTGTTTGTTCGTGCGGGTTTATGGAGATACGAGTGGTTTAGCACATCATCCAGTATACCCTAATAAGTAAAACGACTCATTTCGGATGGATAATCAAAGATATGAAAATAGCCGTCATGTATCGCTTCCAGAAAAATTACTCGTTCATTGAGAAAGTTTACAAGATTGGCAAAAATTTTCAATGATCATTGTGGAAATGTGATAGTATGGTAGCAAAAAATGTATAATTTGTCATTATATAATTAATCATATCTTAAATCTTTATCCTTTATTTCAATGATGGAGTGCATCGATTTATATTTATCATAACAATATTATCGACTTGTTTTTGTCATTTCTCATTCTATTGCTGCGATTTTGGTACGAATATAATATTGAGGTAAAAATTTGCGTCGTGACAGGATGGCGGATACGAGAGATGATGTACAGGATGATCGAATTGAAAACACACAAATTATTGATTGTAATATCTATATATCGATGCATATATAATAATGTAGTAAAGTATCTCTTAAAATATCGCAAAACGTATGTACAGAGTTCACGATATATTTTCGTTAACTTATCGATCCTTTTTTATATACATTGACCGTCATGTATATATTCGGCGTCATAAGTGTGTTTCAGTATCAAGAACAAGCAAGAGACGTGGAAATAAAATAAATAATCCTAAAAATCACTCTGTGTTTGTCTGTTCGTTTATTTCAAGAATAATATATATGTACAGAATTGCTTGCTGGAACAGGATGTTTTTTTATGCGAAAAAAGATCCAAATTGAATATATTGTCCCGTGACGCGACAAATTGTGCCCGAATACGAAGTGCAAATTTAACAACGTTTTTGGACACATAATTAAAAAAAAAATAATTGTCATTTCTTTATCAACGAGCAATCATTTATAAAGAGCAATTATTAGATAAAAATAATAAATATAGACTGCGTATTTTATTTTAATAACAAATAGCGCATGTGCATATAAAAAGCAATTTTTAAGAGTGCATCTAACTCTTTTAATTCAATCTCAAATGGAAATAAAAGATATAAAAAGAAATTCCCTTCTTTTAAATTAACTTATACTCATTATATCTATGAATCAATCTTTACGTTTTCAAAAATCAAGAAAATAGTAATCAAGAAAATTATCAAGGAATTGTAATTAGGATGTATAATGAATTTTTTTAATGAAAAAAGAAATAAATGTATACATATATAAGAATATAAAAAATGATAACTCATTTTATATATATATATATATATATATATGTGTGTGTGTATGTATATGTATATATATATATATATTATTTTTTTAAAAACCTTTTTTTATATTTTATATGCGTATATGTGTAAAAATATTGCATACACATAGTATGTTATATATTTTATATATTAAATTTATTTCGTTTTTTATTTATGTGTCATGTGCATACGTTAAATATCGTTGAATAGATATATTCAATATAAGAGAAATAAATTTTCATGAAAAGAAAATCTCTCAAGAAGAAATAATTTTTTATGTCTTGAAAGCGTTGAATACACTTTTATAAAAAAAGTTATTTTTATGTTATTATTACGAAATGAACAAGCAATAATTATCATAAGAGGCACAACAGTCAACACGAAACATCTCACATTTCCTACAAATTTTTCGCATCGAAACACACTGTACTTTTACAGTGTCTCTTATCACAGACTGAATCTCAGTTACAGCAAGCAACAACTTGGACTTTGTGGGTGTGTATGCCTTCTCTCTCGGTCGTTGCAGATACGGTTGAATGTATACACGTACGCACGTATAAACGCATATATTATCGTCCCGTTATTAATTTTCGTACGTATAAAACATTAGAAGTATCCGCGTTTTAGACACTGAATAGCGTAGAAACGTACGTCTTTCTCGGGGGAAGAGAATTAACGGAAGATCAAGAATATTCTATATTCTTAAGTACTCGCGCAATAGAAAATCATTTATGTTTCAAAAGATTATGGAATATTTTCTTCCAAATATGAAGGATTTAATAATAGCACAAATTTTATTGAGGTTTCATTCACAAAAAATTCCTTCTTTATTAAGAGTGTATGGATAAATAAAAATCACTTTAATACTATTGACTCTAGATGAATACTTAAGAATTATTTTTCGAATCGCGCTCATCATCGTTTGATCAGTCAATCGCAACAAAATTATGAGAATCTCGTACGATAAACCCTACGAGATTATATGCAAGGAATCACACGAATATAAGTATTATAATAACGTACGTATACGATGAGATGATAACGATGAAGAAATATCGATGGTAGGAAAAAATTCGGTTGCAATATCGATAACGAAAGATAAAGAATTGAAACGAAGGATTGGTGTATAAGAGAGGAGTAACTAAAATATCGTATATCATTTTAAATAACTAATAATAACAACTAATAATCTAATAATGGCGCATAATAATATAATAATATTAACTATATAATAATAGTAATATGATGAAATAAGGATATTTTAGTTCTGTTAAAGTGTGTATAATCGATTTTAAGGGTGTGACGGAAATGAAATGAAAAAAAAGACGTGCGTTTAATTCGCTTTAATTTCAACAAGTTTGCCTTGAAAAAAAAGCGCTTTATTGTCGAGGGGATGCATTTGTTTTGTACAGTTAAGTATAAATCGACAATAATATACATAACATAAAATATCCTAACTTTACATTAATTTTATACGCATAAATCAGTTTCAAGGCAGTCCAGAAAAGTCCGTTAAATAAGAGTCGTGAAATTCCTGAAAAGTTCGATTTTTGCAATACTTTTCAGGAAACGCATGAGACATATAACATCAAATAGTATTACGTATCGCGGAGAGATGCGTATCTTCTGTTTACTTTATATATGTTTATGTATATATATATGTCTATATATGTCTATATATACATATTTATTTATACAGTCACATATATACAGCCATAACTTAATATATACAGTCATAACTAAATTTCATAACCTGTAAGTCGTGCAAAAACTAAAAAATTTAAATATTAAATATATAATATACTAATATATTAGGCGTCTACACGTGTGTGTCTGCAGAATAGAATATTTTTTTAATCGGAATAAAAGCTGCCTATAATTTTGAATATTTCGAATATTTTGATTCTTTTTTGATTATTTCTTCAATTGTGATAAAATATAAAGTAAATAGAAAGTAATACAACATTTTATATTTATATTATAATTTTCATTATATATTCTATCGCATTATTCAATTCCGATTACGTACAAAATTGTTTCAGATATTCCACTCTGTACACTTATTGCGAATTATTATACGAGTAGACGAAATGAAAGAGTATAAATGAAATAGTATGTTAGAACTATGATATGTACACACGACGCGTCAAAAAATGTTACGAACAATCCAATAATATTTTGCAATGTATGTATCTCAACATATGTCTCATAACAATATTTTATAATCTATGTGTATTTTATAATGTATGTAATTCTATGCGTAAAAAGAAAAGGTTTCCTATAACAATGACATATCACACTGCGATTGTTTCTTAGAAGCACAATATATGTTTCTTCCTAAAATATATGTTTCTTCCTAAAATGTCAAAAGTAATTTGTTTTCTTCGTGAAATGCGATAACATTTCTTTATTGCCAACGCTGGAAATGATGAAGCACCGAATACGACGTCGACAATCGAACCTTGCACAATTTTTCGAATTATAACATTGTCCTCGCCGATAACAAACGGATAAAGAAATATGTAAACTAATCAAAGATAAGTTAAATAAAATCACGAATGTCTGCACTGCCAGAATCCAAGTGGAACCAATGTGGATATAACGTCTGCTCGAATAGGATTCCTCTCTTTGGTAACGTCGCAATTTCGCAAGAGCGCACTTGCAAATAATGTATTATCGACGCCTTCTACACAGACCGAATGTCTCCGTGGATGTCCCTATAGGCGAATAGGGATGGCGATGATAATGTGCAGCACATGGACGAGGATGATGGAGAGAATCTTTCGTGCGACGTGAATGCGAGCGAAGGCGCGGTCTCTCGAGTACCGAGAGCGGAGAGGTCGATTCGTTCTCGTCTCTTCCTCTCTCTCTCTCTCTGTCTCTCCAGAAAATTGTCTTCTCTCTCTCTCTCTCTTTATTATCATGGATTATATATATGTATATCGCACTTCCTCCTTTCTCTTCTTACTCTGTCTTTGCCTTTTTTTTTTACAGAGTTCCAATTCGTATGGGTGTCCGTCCAAGCTTGCCACTTTTTAAGCTACGAGATTCCTACGAGGTCATGGTTTATATGTTAGGCTGTAGATCACAGATGTGAGAAAACGTTAAGTTTTTAAATTTAGTTCATCCATTCAATAATAGAGTCGAAAAATAGAAGTCGGACGAAACTTTTGGGTATTTAGCGAGTCTCTGATAGAGAACGAAATGTTATCCGAATGCGAGATGATATATAAAAAAATTGTCGCAAAATCTAAGAAAATTTATGATAAGTTGAATAGAAAAATGCTTTGGAAAAACTATTTCTGGAAATAATAGTTTGATTTTTTATTTAATTTTTATCAAAATAATGTTTTAATTAAACTCAATGTCAATATATATACGATTTAAAATATAATTATATGGATACAAATCACTTCTCTAACAGATACAAAAATAGAAATAATAAAGAAAAGAATTAAATTCTTAAGGAAAAAAGTAAATGTCAAATTAAACATGTGGTATCGTGAACTCTGCTTCTTTCTGGACCCTATGTTCAAAATAATAATAATAATAATAACAATTCGATGTTCAAATTTCGAAATGTTTATTTCACATAAATTTATTTATATAAATAATAACAAAAAATAAACATTTAAATGAATAATAAGAATTATATATATATATATATATATATATATATATATATATATATATATATAAATGTGTGTGTGTGTAAAACAAAAAAGGAATGACTTGAATGATGTAATCAACTACTCAATGCGAATAAAACTCAGTGCGAAAAAGGATAAGTCACACTTAAGAAATAGAATTACGAGAAAATCCAATGAAACTTTTGACGATTTATGGCGAAAAATATTTCGAAGACAAAAGAAGCGCGTTTAAGAGCTTGTTTCGATTAAATGTAAACTGTGTAACAATGTTGTAAACTCCATATATATTGTAAATCACTCTAAACCCGCAGCAAACGTATATAAACCTCTTATGCTTCAAATGCCTATCAAACATAAGCCATATCCCGCCTTCTATCAATTCGATGGTTCGTACAATATATTGAAGATTTTTTTAAAACAAATCTCCTGGGAGCAAATCCTGCATCCAGTTGGTGCTCAAAGAGATGACGATTAAAAAAACTCACATACCAGATAAAAGCTCACAAAAAGTGTATAAATGATTGATGATGTATTTCAATGTAATAAGTGTCTCTCAGTTAGCATAAAAACTAGATGCGCGCGTATGTAGGTTTTAAATGCGTCCCTAAATATAGATTCAACCTTATTCGTTATTAACGGCTATTATACTCAAGTAGCTGTTATCCCAGTAAAATTCATAATTGTTAATGTCATGTTTTATTAAGCGCGCTACACGTTTCCGCCTTGCTACGCGCATAAATCGTCGGTTTAGGCTTCCTCCTTCGCTGCCGATACGAGATACGTCGGTCTATAATTTTCTAACGTAACAGCGTCTTGCAAGTTTACCCCCCTTATTAACTCGTTAAATTGTAACAATCGAGCGCGAATATAAGCGACTCGTCGCCCTTGTTTCAGACGCATAAACGACCGAATCGGGGATACAAATATCGTACATCATCGTTTTTTAGTAGTTAATTGGAGTGTGATGATAGAGGGTCCAGAAGCATTGTCACGATAGCATATGCGATATTATCGTCTGCGGTAAAGAATCGTGAATGTTCGCATTATGAAATATATATATATATATATATATCCCGAGAAAAGAGAGAAATAACAGTTATTTATACATACATTTCGTTCACAGTCATTTTGGTGAAGAAATAATAAATATATAAATATATTAAGCAGGAGTTATATATATTATACTCATAATGCGACTCACGAATTAGTGCGTGTATAGAATACGTAGGAGATCTTTATATATCAAACAGTGGGGTCAGAGATATCCATACGTAATAAAAGAATTCTCAATGTATTTTGAGAAATTATAAATTGAATCATATATTTATAATGCTAAGAAATTATTAAATCCGAGCAAAAGAATCTAAATATGAAGTTAAAAATTTGTAATATTTCTAATAATAAAGTGTGATAAGTGTGATAAAACAACCTATGGATAATACGAATCATAAGGATCTCCTGCGAATTTCTATACTGCTCGAATCACGAATTTCGAGAAGAATGATAATCTCCGAATTGGCATTGACAAAGATTATCGATAATTCTCGTTATTCGAGCGAGCGGTGCAATCAGTATCATCGAATCAGAATAAACTGCATTATGTTGTAAAATTTTATCGGCAATTCAATAATAAAAGATTAGCATCGCGAGTCGAACGCATATTTTTTTTTAATCGAACCATCTGGCAATAGGATTCGTAGACTCTATCATTGCCTGTAACGATTCAAAACATTCCTTTTCGTTTAAATGTAAATATTATGTATCTTTCTCTAGTGATATTTCCGAGAGCCGTGAATCTACTATTTAAAGCATCATGATCCGGAAAATCTAGAAATAATAATTACGATTATATAATCTAGAAATAATAATTACGATTATAAAATAATACAAGTGCGAAAATAAATATTCTCTACAAATTGTGTCTCGCAAAAAATCTCAAATTAGACTCGGATTAAAGTTGGTTAATTATTTCAAACATCACGTACATATTGCTAGAGAAATAACCGTTATGTTTTCGGGTACTTTTAGCAAGAATGTGGCAGTTTATTCCGCTTCTATGATTTTAAAAAGCGATTTGCAAGCAAATGTAAGCGAGAAAGAGAGTTGCGTGAGACTGTTGCGAGTGAAGAGAAAAGAGAGAAGAGAAAAATAGAAAGAGGAAATCTATTTTTCTTGTTTATTTGACATATTAGATAGCTTACATGTGCGCAAGCGGCTGTATGGCCGAGTGATGTTGCGCCAAAGAGTCCGGCGACGGTCCCGGCGAGTAGACACCCGCGCCATGCGGCACGACTCCTTGCTCGGCTCCCTGCGGCAGGTACATCGAGATCATATGCCTGAGGTCGCCCTGCGTTTGCTGGCTCTGTTGCTGGCCCATATACTCTCGCTTGACGGCTTGGCCGGCAACGGCGGCCGCGCCCGTCGACGTCGGTCCAGCCGTCGGCGTCGGTGTATGGATTCCGCCGCTCGCAGGGCTCGTAGGCTCGGATTTTATGCTACTGCCGCTCGGACTGTGACTCGACATCTGAGAGCCTGGTTGAGCCTGGTGATAGGGCGATGGCGAGCCGCCGGGGACGGTGGTAGCGCCGTATCCGCCGTACCCGTTCATGTAGTTGTTGATAGGACTGGGACTGCCACCGCCCATATGATGGCCCATCGTGTCGTACCTGGGGTAACCGGCAGCCGAGGCCGCTGCGCCTCCCATGTGACCGCCATACGCGACGTGTTGCTGGTACGCGGTCGGGTCGTGCATCATGTACCCGTTAGGCATGTAACCGTTGGACATTTGATAGACGTCCCGCGGCAATTGCGGCTGCTGCGGCCCACCGCTGGTACCAACTTGCCGCTGATCAACGAGCATACCGCCGACACCGGCCACGCCACTCGTCAGCGGGAACTTGTCCTTCTTGAGCAACGTTTTTGTCTTGCGTCGTGGCCGGTATTTGTAGTCCGGGTGCTCCTTCATGTGAACCGCGCGCAATCGTTTCGCCTCGTCGATGAACGGGCGCTTCTCCGACTCGCTCAGGAGTTTCCACTCGGCACCCAGGCGTTTCGAGATCTCCGAGTTGTGCATTTTAGGGTTCTCCTGAGCCATCTTGCGCCGCTGTCCGCGCGACCATACCATGAACGCGTTCATCGGCCTCTTAACGCGGTCCATATTGTTGTTCTTGGCGTTGGCCGCGTTACTCGAATTGTTGGGATTATTCGGGTTGCTGTGATTATTAGGCTGATGATGTTGTTGCGATTGCGACTGCGCCTGTTGTTGATGGGAGTGCTGCTGCTGCTGCTGCTGGGCACTCTGTTGCGTTGTCATCGCGTGCATATTCTGTTGATGTTGAGCAGCAGCGGCGGCGACCATATGCATCGAGCTGTAATGATGCTGCGACGTCTGATGATGATGCTGCAGACCAAGATTCAAACCGCCCGTGCTAGGCGGACTTCCCGATAGCGCCGGGCTATGGACTATCGAGCCAAGGGTCCCGTAAGAAGACATCCCCGTATGATGACCCATCGGCGATACGCCCTGGTGAGGATGCGGTGGCATCTGAGCGTGCAAACTGCCGCCCTTCATGTCCGTCTCCATCGTGAGCATGTCTTCCTCCCTGTGCCCGTACAGTTTGCCGCCCTTTTCTGATACCGTCGACGTCAAGAAAATCAACAGAGCGCGCCGAGACTATCAGATCGATCACCGGCCGATTACCCGGGGGTTAATCGAGTTATCCCCAATCACTGTGCGCGAAACAGAGATATGAAAGTCAAACGCGGATTCAAAGTTGACTAAATCGTAGCCCCTTCTTCGTTAGGGAAAAGTTCTAACATGCGCGTGCACAACGTCAATTTCTATCACCTGCGAGTGATCAATCGATTACACGATCGCGTGGGCGTACTGGTTGTACAACGTGCCAACCATGAATGCGCATTCCGTACGAAGTATGTGTACAATCTTTGTTTCACACGCAGCGCTAGATCCAGTCGCGAGAATCGTTTGTGAAGGGGTCAACTTCGGGCGAATACGAATTCAATAGGAAACACCACTCGCGATTCTCATGCTATCGAATCATCTTCCGCACTGTGCGTTTTATGGTGGAATCCTTCGTATTTTCTCTTCTTTTTCCTTCCAGTAAGTTTCACCGAAGAGATCTTGGTACGATCTGTAAGCCACAGAGTCCAAACGAGAACTGACGACACTATCACTTTCTTCCCCTCACTTGCTAGTCTCTCACCACTCCGTGCCGTACGCTAGCTGCTCTGACTGGCTGTGAGCCACGGCACGCTCGACGAATCGCGTTACGACAATGCGGCAACGACGCATCAGCAAAACACGGATGCTCCGGCGCGGCGGTTTTCTTTGAAATCCGACGATGGCACCTGAAATTGTGCGCGTGATACGAGACCAGGAAACCGACCAGCTAACTGAACGAAAGTTCACCGTTCACGATCACTGCTCTATCTCCAAAAATCTTTTTAATTTGTCACACAAGTTTTCCTATGTATTGGAAACTAGCTTTCTAGTAGATATCTACTGCTATTGCCGTATGTTGCTTCTTTTCCGATCGCTCTTCCACAACGAAAACGAAGAATAACCGATGAAGAAGAAAGCAGATACAACTTCTCTCCACGAGAGAACGAAACTGTCTGAGCGTAGTGAGCGTTTCAGCCTTAGGGTCGAAGCTCACTTCCTGCCGACAGCAATCCCCTTCCCCCTGAGTTTCGAGCTCCCTCTTCCTCAATCCCTACCTTCGTTGAGGAATGAGCGGGGATCGTACCCGACAGACCAGGCTCGAGGGTACAGCGGGCAATCGATTGGCAAGCGCGCCTGCCATCATTTCTCTCGGCCAATCGGCGCCGGCTCGTTCACACGAAGGCGGCGCCATTGCGCCGTGACGTCACCAAACGTAAAGGACCGACCTCTCGCGGCAAAGCTTTGATCCCCGTCATCGTGTTCCCCTTCCCTCGTTTTTCATCCCTACTCTGCTATCTCGTCGTCCTCTCCTTCCCTTTTCCCCTGCTCCGTTCTGTGCGCCAGTGACGTTTCTCTTCGCTTTTTCGCGCCGCGAAATCGGCTACCCGTCGGACGCATGTACCGCTACGTGCTGAGCAACGCTGCTGTGTATACATACGTGTCCACGAACCTTAATACGCGATGCGTACTAACTATATCGATTTTAATGCGAATAAGTTACGTCTGATACGAGCGCGACAATGATCTGATATGACTTGGGAATTTTAAGAATTTGCGACACAAACAGAGGAAAGAGAATATACGGAATCTTTTCTATCTCGACTTTTAAAAAATTGTAGAGCAATATGATACACCACACATTCTTCTTCAGATTAGAATAATTCGTTTTAGAAAAAAGATAATTAGGGAGTTGAATTTTGTGGAAAAATTACGATGACAATCTGTGTTTATCGAGTAAATTAAATAGATATTATGTATAAATAGATGTCAATTTTAATTATCAATTCAAAATATATTCCATATGAATATATGTGCAGTTAGTTGAAAATGTCGTCATTAACTGATTTATGTGAATATTTGACAGATGCGTAACATGGCTAATTTGTAAAATAATTAAATTTTTCAGAAATTTCATGGAAACAAAATTAAATTAATGTTTTATACTGGCAAAATGAAATTTTTCCTGTTTTTGTTTTGATCGGATATCATCGTTGCGAGATAAGAGCTTATCGAGATAGCGGATAAATGACCTATAACTGCGTTCGATGCAAGCTGCAACGAGCTGTCAAAGATTCATCCTCAAGGACGAATTGCGAAATAATTGCGAAATAAACGTCGTCGTGATCACGATAATCGCAAACTCGAGTATACTCGAAAAAATGTTCGAGTATGTTAGAGAAAATGAAAATATAGTTGCGATAACGAAAGTACGTAAAATTAAATATAATTTTAAATTTATAAATTAAATATTGTAGATAAATACGACCACACACAATCTTGTAATGAAAAAATGTAGATTGCACTTGACTGCAGAAGAAATATATATTTTCAAATATCATGTGTATGTACAGTATTGATTTTTGGAAAATCGATGTCTCGGTTACTGATATCGAGTCGCTAACGCACAAAACGCAACCGCGTTTATCTATCACGCATACTTCCGCTATGAACCAGCTTGTCTCGTGTCTCTTCTCCTTTTCGCGCATCTCGCGGCAACAGGTTCCACAACATGGAGCACGGTGAAACGAAGTCGTGACGCCCAATGAAGGCTTTTCGGAGACGACTTTGAAACGTTTCTTTGTGAATTTTGGCAGTTGACAAATGAGAAGTGGAAATACGGGAAAATGAAACAACGAAAGCCCTTTATCGCAAATTCCTCTCTCTTGAGCAGCAATAAAATGTATTAAATTAAAATTCTGGATTAATATATTACTGCAAAAGATAGAAACGATGGATGAAAAATCTGTAAACGAAACGATTCTTTTTTTTCGATCAAGAAGTTAATATAAGAAAGTATGTTCAAAAAGAAAAGTAAATTCATGACAATTTACTTTTAACAAAGAAAAAAGCTAATTGATAAGATATCAATGACGCATGGCGAATCAGTAAGAATGTGGGACGGGAATTACGCATTAGGTTTTTCATTTAATCTGTGATATATATCCAGTCATATCTGTCACATGTATTGTGGAATGAGAGCAATACAAAAAAAATTTGTTGTGCATTCTTGCGATTTGAAAGATAATTATAAATACTGAAGAGACAAGCAAATTTTTTGCACATATAAAAATGAAAATGAATTAATAATTCACAATTAAATAAAAAAAGGCTAGTAAATTTTTGCTAGAACAATCTTATAAATTGTTTATTATTTTGTCATATCCATAATTACCGAATTTTTTTTGTTCTCAATCTGTGTGATAACTCTTCAGTATTTTAACAAACTCAAATAATTAAAAATATTTTTCTATTTTCAAGTTTTTATTTTTAATTTTTATTTCTAACTTGTTTCTAATTTATTAAATCAAGATCTCACTATTAATTGAAAATTACCGCAAAAATAATATTTAACTTAGCAGATCACTTTTATTTGAAACTATTTATGAAATTCTTGTTGAAAGCTTTTTTTAAAGCTCTATAAGTAAGAAATTATTCATTTATTATCCACCTAATATAATACAAAATATAGAAAAAACTCAATTTTGATATAAATCTATAAATGTGATCAAGATTCCTTAGAATTCATAAACGTAAAAAAATCGAGGTTGAAAGAAGGGACAAAAAATTTCCGAAACTCCGGAATCTCCCGATTGCCTCGACGCATGCGTGGAAGGTAACGAATATCATACCAGAAAATACCTCACACACATACACGAGAAAAGACGCGCGCTTTGATCGCGAGGTCGCGAAATCGATACGCGTGGGGAGAGAGGAGGGACGTAATCGCGAAACTAAAGGTCTCGTCGCGCGCGAGTTCCCGAACGTCGGAATGAATGAACGTGCGCGGGCACGAGACGACGGCCCGTTCGTACGGGTAGAGAGAAGCAGATCGATCGTGGGCCGTTCAGGATTCTGGTTTTCGAGTGCGTCTATGCCGGGACAACACAATGAGCTTTCTCATGTCGCACGCTGGATGCGCACCAGTATGCGGCCGATGCGCACACTCGTGCACGTATGCACGCGGCGACCGCGCGCACATCCCGATAGAACAGATAGCTCTACGTATGAGCGCGCGTGTGTCGTATACGTACATCCGAGAGAGTCTAGGAAAGAGAAAGAGAGAGAGAGCTTGGTGCGCCACAAAGGCAGTGCGCCATCGAGTATCGCAAACATTGATTTGAATCACAAAGACCGCCCGCGGTATCCCATTGTCGGACTCCGACTTATTGTACGCTTTCTCTCTCTCTCTCTCTTTCTCTCTATTTCTCCTTTACCCTCAGCTTTCTGCGCTTGTATCGCGCGATTCGCGCTCTACCTTTTTTCAACGGTAACGACCTATCAATCCACTTATTCCGCACGGTTTATGTGCCACTTGTGGCATTTCGGCCTAATACCGTTGTTGCACGCGGCGCAAATAATGCATCGCCAATTTTTGTGGATCGCACGTCACCTGCGACAGAGCTATTGTGAGCCTAATATCTGGAGCTTATTACGTTGTAAGAACGTATGAATAAGTTTACGGAAGTTTCACAAGTCGTACAGTGACTGTAAAAAAAGTTATGTAAAAACAAATTTATATCTCTCTAGAAAAAATATATATATATGCGGAATATCATCGATCGCAGGTACTTTGCACCTGTGTCGGAACTCGACTAATTGGATTAATGGCAACTGAGCATATTCATGCATAATTGTTCTGAGCCTGCCAAAGCAGCTGACCGGCGATAATATTTATTGCCTCGTGGTCGCTCGATGAAAGCATTTATTTTTCGCCCGCTATCTAATACCGAATGATCCGTAAATCATGAATAAAAAGTCATAAACATAAATCATAAGTAAAAATCCCGTTTGCTTATAAAGGGAAAATCTTCCATTATATATAACAATAGGTACAGTGGATAATGTGCAGATTTGTACTCGTAAGTATTGTCAGCGAGAAGAGGCTTAGAGAGAAAATGGCTATTTAAAGCCTCGGAACATGCGAATTTTTAAAATACTGTTTATGATTTTCAGTGAAACACACTATTTATGCGGTATTTATCAACTAATAATGAGATGACCTTGATTCAGCAAGAGAAAATTAGAAATAAAAGTTTCAAAATAGAAAAATATTAATAATTTTTAAATGTATTATAAATGCAATACAGATATAATCAATCAATATATTATATATTATATTCTATTTATTCATTGTTTCTTGTTTTCATTATTGTTGTAAAAATATTTGCTGTTTATTAAAAAAAATAAATTGCTGCTCAAATTTCGACATTCCGTCGATTTAATATCGGAATTTTGCGTTGAAATAAATATTTTTTTCGATTCATCAAACTTGGACGCTCTCAAAGTTCACGTAACGAAAGAAAAAGGCCAAGAGAAGAGGAGAGGAGAACACGATCGGGTGATACGTGAACGAATTCGTAGGCGTCCGATTGTCAACAGGTGATAGCATTGGGCCAGCTCTTAGAGCTCGAATAACGAAAGAAAGGGAGATTGTGTGTGCGACGATGAGGAAGGTTAGGTTAGGTTGGAGGAGGAAAAAAGAAGGGGGGAAGGAGGAAAAGGGCCGAGATCGAGCGAAAATTAGTGGGTGGTTGTGACGGGGAGAAACAGTAGCACCGGAAGGGTAGCCAACAAAGTCTTTATCGTTTCGAGGACCGATTACAAAGCTCGATTGTTACCATTCTTCGGAACCCAAATAATCTCTCGCTTGCATTCGAACCACAGACGAGCAGCCGCCAGTGGAACAGAAATTGCCAGTGGATTTTTACGCACTGGTGTCATTAACCCAATGAACCATTAAAAATCATTGTTTTTTTTAAACGCCAGAGAGAACCTGATTATCCGATATTAAAATTTTTATATTCTTTGTGATCGCAATATTTGTCATATTAAGTATATTATAAATTATAAATTACGCTATCTTTACACTATCTTGAGCAGCAAAAATATTTAAATAAATATATATATATATATACATATATATATATATATATATATATATATATTTAATTTTCTTTGAGTTTTCTTTAATGAAATATAAATAAGTATGTTGCGACTATATTACATTATAAAAATAAAATAATTGATTTCGACTATACATACATGCTTGTTTCTGTTATGCCTATCAATTAGTGATGTTAAAAATAAAAGATTTGCCGATGATCATTTGTGATATCGGGATATCGGCTTGATTTTTCGACGAAGCATTATGATGCATTGTAAAATTTATTATTTTAATGCCGACAATGTTTATTGGATGCTCGGTTTATTGGACTGCAAGAGACACTATTAACATACAAAGTACACAAAGGAGCAAGGACAAATCACTTTTATTACTCTATGTAAGGAAATTGTTTTATTGTTTATTTTATTTGTTTATTTTATTGTTTATTTTATTTTAGAAAGCTATTATCGTAACAATAAATTATGTTTCGTAGATGAAAGTAAATTGAAAGTAAGAAAGCCGACGACAAATGTACAAGGTCATACGTCGGGAGGTTCGTTAAAACTAAAAGATTGAGAAACCTTACCGAAAAATCCGCACTCGACTTATTGTAACTCAGGTACACTGAGGGAAAAATTTTTTTAAATCAAATAAATTTGTTTTCTTGAAACTTTTACTTTAAATAGAAGGAATTGTTTATTTCATTTAAGCTAAAACATTTAATTTTAATTAAATATGCATGTTATATTAAGTACATTATTTTCATTTATATATTTTTTATATTTAAATACTATTTTCGTAAAATATATACTATAATTTATTAAATTAAATATATTATTTTTTAAAATTAAAAAATTTTAAATTTTTAAGAATAAAAAATGCATTTTAATAAATATTTTGTAAAATTAAAATAAAAATATTTAATTAAAAATTATATTTTTTTAAGCATATATATTTTTTTAAACATATGTAAATAAATACTTAACTTAAGCAAACAAACGTTTTGAATTACAAGTAAATACGTGATTAGTACTCACCGAATAAATAGTTTTTTTGAGTTAACTAAAATTTTTTTATTTCAAGATAATTTTTTCCTCAGTGTGTAACATTAGATATATTACTCAGGTATATTACTCGACTTTTGTTCTTGACGTTGTTCGAGAACGTTGCTGATACATCGAATACGTATATCCAGATATCTTGGATGTGACTCATATGTCGTAGAGCTTTTTTCATAAACTTGTTGGCGCGCACAAGAATTGATTAAGGTTAAAAATAAACCGTGTCACGGACTTGTATCGATAATTGATACGAGACATTTGAGAATGCTAATAAGTTATTAGAGAAATTGTATTCATCTTCATGAAAATCATATTAATAATTAGCGGATAAAATTATATACGCAACAATCCACTTTAATTAGCTCGTGCATTTGATGTTTAAAAAAATGTTTAAAAGAGTAGAAATCGATACGAGCGTGCAAACATTCGGCAATTCCCTCCCTCAACAAGGAGAATATTGATAAAAACAACGATCAATTATCCGCGCAAGTTTCGTAGCTGTCGCGTAAATTATCTCGCTCTCCTTCTCTCTCTTTTACGCCAAAAGCGGGATACATCGAGAAAATCGTCACATTCTTCATCGGGATTAATCGAGTCGACAAACGAGTTGGATCGATGAATAAATCGATCCGGGAGGGTTCCTGCACCGGCGTCCTCGGCTGCGGCTACCGATTCCACGGCTGCGATTTGCATACGCAGGAACGTGTCGCGGTACCAACGACACCCCAGGCCCACCTTCGATTATTATGAAAATGTCTCGAAAACGTGTCGCATCGCCTACCGTGCTCGCCAATGATGCGCGGCTCTCGTCGCTCGGTACGCTACATCTACGTAACGAGAGAAGGGAGAGAGGACCCCTTACGGTCGGGCCCCGGAGAAACAGGGGCTACACGAGACATGAAAATTGGCATAAATGAGATTGATACGACTTTAAGTTACTCCACGTGAGAGGCTCGTCGCCCGTCGAGATTTCTGGTCTCGCCACTCGTCACGCCACTTTGCGCGCGCTCGCCTCCTCGTAAAGAAAAGCTCCGGACGACCCGGGGCGTCCGGCCAGATACGCCCCTGCCGTTGACCAGCGTGTCGTTCGTTTCAATAACGATCTGCAAGAACCCGTTCTGCGGAAAGTGACGTTGAGAGAGAGAGAGAGAAAGAAAGGGGAAACCGGCCAGGTAGCCCCGCAAGGCTGTATTAGCGTCGACCTATTTTAGGTAGCTCCGGCGATTTCGATGAATCGAGTGCACTTTTCTCTTTATAGTCTCAAAGCGTTGTTGGTGAACGTACTTTGCGACAGGTGGCATTTATATATTCTTATATATGTGTATCTTATCGAGTGCAATATCGCTGCAGGAATCTAAAAAAATGTAATATACGTCGTTAATCTGAAAAACTGCGACTCAATCTCATCACGTTAACTCTCCTTGAATTATTTTTACAAGATATTGAACTACTTTATTGCTAGCAGAAAATTTAGTTTTAAATAGAAACTTTTTTAGGATGCTCATCGTTGGATATGTTAATCGGAATAACATATTTTGCTATTTTTATAACAATTTCGGATATTAATGAATAAGAGAGAGCAACTCTCGCACAGATTAGTTTGATTAACCCCTACATGTACTCGTATAGCTGATGTACGATTAAAAAATAAATTAATTTCGCTAAGTCGAGGGACATTAACTGTCGTTCTTGACATAGATCTTTAACAATTTCAATCGACGAAGCGAAGATGCTTCCACGGATTGCGAAAGAAATAAATACACCGTCCCAAATGTACGAGGGTGACCGCGCGAAATCTGGGAGCGATGGCGTGTAGAACAAGTAATAAAATAATTTTAACGACCGGCTTGAATTATATGTGCGCGTGGTACAAATAATAATATCTGCCCGGCACGCATCCCCGCAATAAATATCGGACGGGTCCCCCCCGCTGACGATCCGGGAACCCTCGAGCGTACCCTCTTCACGGGCACACCTCGGCTATGTAGAGCATAGGAGGCCCCCGGTCGTATCGAGAAGGGGACCTTGCGAAAAAAGGGGCCTGACCTCGTCGCAGTGATTCTCCGTTCTCGTCGTCGGCGTCGCGTCTCGTCGCGAGAGAAACGATAACGTGGGAATCTCGAAAGGATCTCGTTCTTTCGACGTTTCAAGTCAACAGACGCGCGCGATCGAAGATATTCCCAGAGCAATAATTTACCGTTCGATCGTTCGTGGTGAGTTTCGACGGCTGAAAAAGATCATCCTCCAGCGTTTCTCTCTCTCTTTCCCCTCCTCTCTCTCTCTCTCTCTCCCTCAGTAGTAGAACGATAGTAAAATGAAGATTCTGGGGCGTAAAAGAAGCTGCTGACGCGTTCATCGAAAGTGCAAATTCGCCCCGCATGGAAGATACAATGCAAATTCAACAAACCGGGATCGAGTACGCGCGTGCGCGCGCAAAAGTACATTGAAATTCCGCGTGCGTTGGATGACGTTCGCAAACGCGGAACGAATCTCCTCGAGGTTTCTTCAATGCACCGGGAGGACCGTGTCGCGCGAACGTCGTGTTTTGCCGGCAGGTGACGGACGTAGCATGAATTAAGTGTCGTAAGATGGTAGACGGAAATGGGGAGAGGAGAGGAGGGGATGGAGAAGGTGCCATTGTCACTTTTCGCCGCGTACCGAATTTCGACGCAGATACCGTACGTGTCTCATCGATGGATCGATCGTCGCAATAATATCGGGCGTTTTCAACCTCCGTCTATTGTGACACACTCTGGCCCTCCGTAAAAATCACACAACGTGGAATCAAAACAAATATAAAACCTATTCCTGTCGTATTTTCTCCTTCAAATGACGTAAGCAAAACACATCAGTCGCGCTGTATAAATTTTCCATCGACGTAGGAAATAAACTCGTATCGCAAAAAGTGCCTCAATTTTTATAGCTTTCCATGTAGTTGCAGTTAAACAAGCTTAGAAATCAATTTCGAAAATAAAATCCGTACGAATCTTCGCAGTTTGACGAACATTTAAATTGGCCGACAGGATGTTGCCGCGCGCGAAGACTATCCGGTTGCAGCGCAGACTTTGCGATGCACCAAGAGGGAGGAGAAAAAAAGCGTTTCTCGATGTCGGGAAGCGGAAGAGAGGAGGCGAGAGAAAGAGAGAGAGATTATGTCGTCAAAACGGACGTAGACCGGTCGACCGGTTGATGCCCATTGGCCGTTGACAGCGCAATGAGATCCTGATTTGCGCGGATGTATTTAATCGCGCGGGAGAGAGTTGCGGGTTCGCGCGAAGCGAGCGAGCCCAACAGTTGCGCGCATCGTTTAGCAATCAGGGAGAATGATGCAGCCAGAACACGACCGGACGGGGCCGGTGCAGCGAGATGCCGTAGCTACGCGCAATCAGTATGCCCGCACAATTTATTTGTACACCTGTGCTCCCGCGGGACACGAGAGACCGATCCCTGGGATCTCCGATGAGCGCGCAGACTTTCTTCACGCGTGTCTACGTAACCGCGAAAGCAACGAAAGCTCGAATCGAAATTTTACCTTCGACCTCAATTTTCTCACGTTTGTGAATTTTACGAGAGTTCGAGGATTTAATTTATATAAGAAATGAGAGAGAATTCCCACTTTGTTCTCATTGTCTTTAGATAATAAACGAATAGTTCCTCCAGAGATTGTTAGAGATTTTTAAAAAAGTTTTCAGTAAAACTATAAGTTAGGTGGTTCCAAATAGGAGTGATTTTACCTTGTTTAAGTATCAAAATAAATGTTAAATTGAAAACTGAAATTTAAAATAAAAATTTCGACGCTCGCATAAGAGTCATTGATTAAAATATTAATGCAAACCGGATCACATTTTATCCTTTGGATAAAAATTGGTTAAAAAATTAGATTTGTCTATTTCATTGATGACACTTTTTCTTACATGTGTAAATTACAACCGTGGAATCGGCAGCCGCCGCCACTGCCGCTTGTGTAGAAACCGATTTATCACGTCCTCCCGAATCGATTTATTCATCGATCGAACTCGTTTGTCGACTCGATTAATCCCGATGAAAAATGTGACGATTTCCCGCCTCTAGTGAGGGAGAACAAGATAATTTACGCGACGGTGGCAAAACTTGTGCGGGTAATTGATCGTTGTTTACCAATGCTCTCCCTCCCGAGGGAGGCCGAATCATCGACCCCGTTTATCAACGCGTATTTCGACTCCGAGTATACTCTCTTAAAAATTTTTATATCACACACGAGCTAATTAAAGTAGATATAGCGTACAATATTCTTTACCACCTATCCGCTAATTAATAATATGACTTTGCTGATAATTAATACGGTCTCCGATAACTCATTAGCGTGAGCTGGAATTAAATCGATTATTATTATCAGTATGAGTTCCGTAACGCGCTCCATTTTTACCTCTGATTAATTCACGCGCGCGCGAGCAAGCTCACAAAAAACCGTATACGATACACAAGCCACGGCCGAAATGTCTGGATATACACGTACCTCGGCGTACCTCGAGCAGCGTCGAGAACGAAGGGTAACATACGTAGTACCCTCGTCACGATCGTCATCGAGGTGACAGGTAAATACAGGGAACCGGGGTCTACCCTCCCGGAGAATATACAATATACGTTCACGAGCCAAGTAGGAGGGAAAGGAAGGGATGGATCGGAGGATAACGGAGGGGTGGGAAGGGGAGAGGAAAGAATTCATTCGTAAACGAGAATTAAAACCGAGACGACGTTCTCATTTATTCGCGATACGCTCCTTGTTGTGACCCAAACGAAATCGTGCGTGCAAGGTGATCATGAACGACGGTAATCGTTTGACATGCACGGTAACGTCGGCCTTAACGCGCGGCCGTCAGTTATAGCAAATAATTACGTCGCGGGATATATATATATATATATATATATATATATATATATATATATATCCCGCGACGTAATTATTTGCTATAACTGACAGCCGCGCAGGATATATATATATATATATATATATATATATATATATATATATATATCGCTCGCAAATGGATATCTGGATAATTCGACGTGATGGCGAATCTACGTCGAATCACTTTATCGCGAACTGGTAAACAGTGGAGAGCAGACCCGAGTTGATTAATGGGCGGAGGGTGCGGCGGAAGTAGTCCAGAAATTAAGCGCGGGAAAAACATATCGTACCTCTCGTTACGAGCGCGATTTCCGCTTCGTCAGGATGCCGATGAATAAATCGTCCCAGCAGCATCTTGTAGTAAACCCGTCTCTTTATCTCGTTAATTAACAGGAGAATTATTCCGATCACTCCAAAGTAATATCCCTTTACGAGGACTCTTTATATTAATAAAGATTAAGCACAATTTTTATCACAATTTTACTCATTAATGACCGTAAATTGTTAACCGCAGGCAGGAAACTAGCTTATATTGTTTCTTATATATTTCAGTAAATTGCAACTTTTTTTAATACATCATGTAAGATTGTTTTAAAGTGACGCCCCATCGACCAGAGGCCAAAAATTCTGGGCGCAAGCGTCATTTTCCCCCCTCTTGACCCTGAATTATTCAACGACTCGCAGACCCGGCGAGGACTTCATAAAAATTGCACGCATCGTGATTGCCGTGGTTCAGAGTCAACGGACGAGAGGAAGAGAGGTCACGGGGCAAAAAGAGAAAGACAGATCTTTAAAATTTACCTACCCGGTCCCTGAGGGACGACGCCATTTTCCTTTCTCCGCGTCGCCGTTTTTTTTCCCCTTTTTTTAGAACGTGTAAACGCGCGCCGGCAAGTGGGACGAGTCGATGACTTTCGCGATACCTCGCGATGTCCGCGCTCGTTTTGCATTTTACATGATCTCTATCGGCGTTGGAAATGTTTTTCGCAAATTTTCCCATCGGTCACGCGAATTCCTGTCGTGAGACTAACCGTCGAGAAACGTCCCGGGTGAAGTATAATCGATCAGACCGAATTCCAGTTCACTCTCTCTCCTCCTTCCCCTTGTCGCCAATCCCTTAAATCCGCCCACCTATCACTTCGCGGTATGTAAAGGGTATGTTTAGAATCCGACGGGGGCTTTAGAATAGTGCCCGCCCGGCGATTCGTAACAGTCGTGACCGCGTAGTCGGCATAATGCGGGAATCGTGTTCCGCATCCGGAAGCTTCGCGCGCGAGATAGATGTTCGCCCGGCACGCTTTTGAAAAATTAGCCGTCGAGCAAATATCTTTGAAAAATCTGCCAAAGTAGGGAATTTTGGTCGTATTTATAACGTCCGACATTTCGAACGAACTCTCTGTTAAACTTGGACAATTTGGGGCATTGCAATTTTTAGTAAATAATTAATATATATTCCTTAAGCAGGAGACTGACTTGCTTATGCAAGTAGTACAAAAAAAAGGAATTTACAATTACAATGATTAGAATATATTTCTTATATAGCTGCGTACAAAGTACATCGAATTATAATACTTATTATTTAAATATAAATAAATAAATAAACCCAATGTAATATAAATAAGTAAAGTCACCAAATTTATAAAATATTATAAAATAAATCTTTTTTTTTCATAACTTAAATAATATACATTTTGTATGATATAAAAAAAGATATAAATATTAATTACCAATATTTATGAAGTCATTCATCTTTAAGAGAGTGTTTCGAGAAAAATAGAAAAGTAAACTGCATTTATCATTTTAAACTTTCATGCCAAGTACCGAATCTTGGTCGGCGCGCCAAACAACGGGGGGGGAGGAGAGAGGGGGTGTGCGAGAGACCCTCACCCTTGCCCTCGACCTCGCCCCTCAAGGGTAATAAAACGGCAATTTAATTCGTACACTTGATAAACGCCGCGCCGTCTGCGTTCGCGAGGAGCCTCTGGCGCAAGTCAAACGGAGGGCTCATTTTGCAAATCATCGCCTCGGCGATAATAAAGCGCGCGCCACGAGAGAAACAAGAAGCAAAATAAAGGCGCGAACGTGAGCGATGACGAAACGGGCGCGGGGTCCGCGGGTTTCACAGGGGATAATGATAAACCGCCGGCGTCAGAGTTAAACGATCGATTATTTCGTCGTGGAAGGATGCGCGCATCTCTACGCGCGGCGTGATGGAGCGCGCACAATAAATTCAGAAAAGTGCGCTTTATCGGCATCAGCCGAGACTCGCCTGTCGATTTGGTGCCCTTCCTTTCCATCCTTCAAGTGCCAGACGCGAAGATAATTGCACGAAGAACAGCGCGGTTGTTTCATTGCCGAGACTCATTGTCAATAGTTGAGATTTGATAGAAGAAGTTGAGTTAAGCGCTTCGACATGTGGCAGATACGGTTAACAAAGCTTTATAGCCATCTATAGCTTTTTCTTTAAAAAAATGAATATTGATATTTGTACGTGATATAGAAATTATTGGCAAATATAGTTTCAATCTTGTGGAGAGCTAAACGGAGTTTTATTTCTTAGCAAAAGTTTGCATAAACATTTCTACTTTTCGAATAGGCGCACGTACTCTGTTCAAAAATTGCGAGTGACTTATAGAACGAGAAGATCATTGCTATATTATACTTGCAGAATAACTTGGCATTCCGTCGTGAGCACATTGAGAACCCGTGGCCGCGTCCGGCCAGCCCGCGACAGAGAGGGGTTGAAACGAAGGCGAAGGGGGTTTTGCAAGAGAGGAGGGGGGGAGGGATGCTCGCAGGGTGGTTAGTGGCATTCATCGCGATGCAGATGGCTTCCACCCTTCGCGCCGGTAGAAACGAGAGAAAGAGAGGAAGTTGGACGAGAGAAAGAGAAGAGACGAGCGGTCCGGGAGCGAACGAGAGGGAGAGATCATCGGCGGATGCTGCCGCTGCTGTTGCTGTTGCTGCCGCCGTTGCTGCCGTTGCTGCGTGCGCGTGCACGCGCTTTTTCCTGCGTCCCTCTCTATGCTTTTGGCCTCTCCATAACTATCCCCCTTCCCTCCCTTTCCCCCTTCCCTCCTGTGGTGCACGCACACGTGGATACGGTCGACCAATCGCCGTGTTGCCTCTTTCTCTTGATGAGGAATGCGAATATACGTGCATACATTTCTGCATGTACGTGTATATGTGTGTGTGTATGCGCGAGCGCGTGCATGAGTGTAGGTGAGACTGGTCCAGCGTGCGTAATGGTGCGTGTGCGCCGCACGTAGTTTTTATTTTTCTAAGGAATAAAGGTTTAACCGCGTGCGCCAAAGGTGTATTCGAAATTTCTTTTTCCAAAATTGAATGTGAATGATAATTATGCTCTATAAATCATCGATAAATAAAAATATGACAGAAGTCGTGCCCCCCCCGTAAATCTAATGTCATCTTGACGTTACAATTTATATAAAAAATTAAAATATATATATTTGTATTTTGCATTACATAAGAGAAAAAAATAGTATCTTAAATTATGAGTTGCTTCCTGAATAATATTTGAACAGCAAATAATTAGAATTCAATATATACGGTTATTAGTGATGAAATGCAGAAATGTTAAAGCGACTTCTCGGTTTCAATTCTTGATTTTATGTATTATAATTTTTTATTTGATTCCCATCTACGAGTCTGAATTTAAAGAATAATATGATTTCTCTATACGTAAACAGAAGCCATAAAAGTTGATTGGAAAATCTTTATGAAAAGAAAAATAAAGATGTGATATAAAATGTTTCGGATTTTATGGATAACGATAAATAATTTCTTTTCTTGTAATTTTTCTTTTATTTATTGTTATAATAAAAAAAACTTTGCATAAATGTGTGCATAATTAATATATATTTTATATACAAACTCATATATATATATATATATATATATATATATATATATATATATATATTTGTACATTTCTGAGCAAAAAAATAGTATATTAAAAATGCAGCGATTAAATTTGATTGCTAAATTAATTCACTTTGCATTTTAGGTGTCAGTGATGTAAATAACGGCACTAAAATCAGTACTTTTAACTTTAAAACTCCTTCCTGTTATTATACGTAGTACCAATTATTGAAGTATCAATGGCCAAGAGCATCCAGCGCAACAAAGTAACAGAGAGAAACGAAAGGAAGATGCTGTGTAGAGGCGATACCTGCGGAGGTCTTTCAAGGATCAAGGACACCGTTATAATCCTTTCACCGCAGCGGTAATCCTGGCTTTGTAGGCTCGCGGCTTGAATATAGTTCGAGCTGCAGATTAACGAATAATTAGTAGGACGAGGACGAGGAATTGGCCAAGTTCGACCCTAATTCAATTACTCCTTCATTTTCCAGAATCTAGGAGATCAAGACTGAAAGAGCTAAGGGAAGAGATGATTGAACTATGTCGAAGTCAATCGAGTCGGAGTAGCTTCTAGGGGAACAGGCGCGATCATTTTTTTCGCGCGAGCTTCCGACAAAATTCGCGTCTGATTTGGAATACATGGGACGCCGGACTGTCCTCCGAGCTTTGCATCACGAGATGACGATAGCAGCCTTCAGATAGGGAAAGATAAATGAAAATCGAGCCGGGCAAAAACCGATTGATCCCGGCGAGGGCTACCCGCCGTCGTCGCCGATGGAGCGTGTTAGGAGAGAAAGAAGGTCGTAGGTGAGGCCTCGGAGGTTGCCTCTCGGAGCCGATGGACATCGATCAGGGAACCGTCGTACGTACCGTTCCCCGCCCTCCCTTCTTCCTCCCGTTCCGCCGCGCCGTCTTGATGGATGCGAGATTACGGTGGCAGGGACACTCGTTGACACCCCATGATGTATCACCGCAAGCACCGCTTAGTAGCGCAGCTACTTACCGCGCGGAATGGGGCCCAGGCCGCCAGCGTAGGCAAAGAAACGAAGGAAGAGAAGAGGGAGGTCCGTCGCCCGCGCCCCTCGGGCAATGAAGTTTGCATACTCTATCAACGACACTGCATATCGCTCCTATCGTGTATCCATAATGTTTTGCAACAGCATATATTATATATTCTCATCGAGTTAGAAGAAATAAGATGTATATCCAGGCACGATTTACCGCAGGTGCTACACAATTTTCAAGTATCGTTGTCTTCTTACTCTACGTATTATATACATGTATATATATTAATATACGTATGTAAATAAAATTTGTACAGATTACACAATCGCAAATATTTTTGCAGGTTACGAGAGTAAATTCGTCCATGTTTAAAAATCGCCGAGAGGATGAGCAGCGAGGATCCTAGACGTCTCCGTTAAATCGAGGAGAAACGGAGAAGAGGATGCGCGGGGGAGTGCTGGAGAGAGTGTCGGCCAGATAAGTCGAGGTTGTCGGGGCAGCCAGCTTTCTTTCGTGCTTCCGGCCATCTTCTGTCACCCTTTCGCGCTTCTTTTTTCGGCGGTGGAAACGGCCCCGCAGTCCATTCTCGTCGAGACGTTGTATCGAGCAACTTTGTCGGAGAGAGAAAAGGAGAGAGAAGAGGCAGCGAGAGGAGGAAGGGAGACAGGGAGAGGGGAGAGGGGAAAGGGAGAATAGTCCGGCGGGACCAGAAAGAGCGAGAGGCGAGGAAGAACGTGCTGAATAGAAGATTGGAACTCTTTCTACGGTGACGGCGCGCTATCCGGAGAAGCGGCTGATAGTGCCGGCTATTTCCGGTGGCTACCGTGACATCGCTATCGTCGGCTCTACCATTCCCTTGCCCCCTCTTCGCTCCCTTCTTTCCCCCCGGGGCCATCCACGTTAAACATCCTGTGAATCTCGCACGGGAAGTGTCCTTCGACTTCCTTTGGCGATTATTGCCCGAGTAACGTCGAACAAACCAAGGAATGTAAAAATAATCAGCATTATCGTGTATTATGATAATTCGAAGATGAAGCAAACGATTCTTCTCGTATCGTCTCATGAAGAATTTCTCTTTGTAAATTTTTGACAGAAGACAGATAACGACGACAAGGCTCCAGAGCTCAATGTCTTGTCGCTGATCGTGTATCGGCTATTCCGTGAGTCGCTTCGAATGAGCTCCCGGATCTATCGTAACCCTGGAGTATCGACCCTTCGATTATGTTGCTTTTATCGACAGCATCATGGGACAAAGGAGGTCGTTCCGACAAGCCGACCGAGGGAGAATTCTACTAGCCAGATCGACGCTTCCCGGTGTCGACTTGACATCGGGAACATCGAGGACACGGATGCGCTTGTTAGCCGCGACATTTCGCGGTCAACGTCGATATTCAATCACGTGACTCGATCACTCAATGTCCTATCTCTCGAGACAAAAGAAAATGCGATTTCTCCCCTTCTTTCTCTTTCTCTTTCTCTCGCGCTCCCTCCTCCCTCAGGGATGGAGTATTTTTAATTCCGACAAGGAGAGAGAGACTCTCCTTTGTGGCGGCGAATACACCGTAAATGCTTGCACACGAAATTTAGAACCATGGAGCACGGATAGCGCCGAGATCCGCGCAGTCCTTTCCGTGGCATTCAGCTGTCAGTCAAAGCGCGCGGAGTCCCGGTAGTCCCCAAGAACATCTGCTTCTGAAGAACGTGATATATCAAGGAATGGGGGCGTTACTTACTCGATCTCGTTCCTTCTCTTTCTTTTCCTCTACACCCCTCTTTTTCTAACATCCTTCACGCGCGTGCTTTATTTTTCGCGCTTCATCCGGAAAGAATTTTTGTCGAATGTGTATAAACCTCCCACAAAACGCTGGAGGTGTAAATTATTTTTATTGAAAATACGCGTACCATATTGAGAAAAAGTATACACAATCGTTTGTCGATAAATTAATTGTAATAAAAATTAAATAACTGCAGTAGAAAAGTTTATCTGCTTATTTTTAATTTTTTTATGACATTATGATGTTATTATAGCTTATTTGCTCCAATATCGATAAAGTACCGTAGATAGACACAATAATAAGATACTTATATATGTGACTGGAAAACAACGTGGAAGAAGATTGTAATTACTGACAGCCATGGGAAACATCAATGGAATTAATCGCAGCGAGCCAGATGATGCACATTGACGAGAAAGCTCGATTCCCGTCTATTCGAGACCGGAACGACCTCGCGGTTTCTGTCCGCGCGATATTATAGTAGCGGCAAGAGCTTGATTGGTCTCTGTTTAGATCCATTTAGTCTTCGAGACCATTAAGGGAACGTCGATCGACGTTCCGGAACTGATTAACTGTCGATCGATTCATAATCGTACCTACCACCTAATGGCTAACGTCATCGGCCTGATGTTTCCGGAATCGAGCGCATCTCTAATATGTATATCTCTCATGCATTTTCTGGAGATGACATTGCAAGAATTGCTCATACAAAGCCGAGACTTGGATTATAGTTTAAAGGAGTAATAATGAAAGAAGATTAAATAATAGTAGACATGTTGTAGTGTTTAAAATTAAAACATTAATCTCTCTCAGCAAGAAAAATAGAGGTTGAAAAAAAAAACACGAGTAAAGATTTTAAACGTACAAGGAACTACAAACATGAATAATCGTTGTTTTACAATCTTAGCTTCGTGTTGCAAAATTGTCAAACTTTACACATTGCTAAACACACACCACATTTCTTTCAAATTCCATGGAAATTCGTTCCGGTATTTCTACCGTTTCCAACAAATAGGCAACGAACGGCTGATCCATTCATGGTTATATTCGGAATGTCATAAATTCCATCCCGTGACCTCCCGTGGACCTTTCGAAATAGAAAAAGAAAAAACTCGTCGTTAGAAGAAAAACTCGTCGTGCAAGAAAACAATTTCCATTGTTTAACTAACCTTAGTAGGTAGTTGAAAAATCATTTTTCAAAATTTTTCAAATCATTTGTTCTTTTTAACTTTCTTTTTAACTCAAGAATGAAACTTGTCATGTAAGAAAATAAAGAAAACAATTACAAATACATTCAATCGCAAATACCAATAATTAATTAAAATGTTGAGATTGATTAAAGTTTAACGTAACTTTCTGAATAATTATCGAAAAATTCGTTAGTTTCACCCTTCCCCTTTTTTCCTTTATCCTGATAAATTCGGAAGAGAGAGAGAGAGAGAAAGAGAGAAAGAGAGAACTCAACTTGATGTTACAAGCAGTATCGTTAAGAAATCGATTGAAATCGTTGGTTCGCAGTTCGATTTCTCTAGACGTCGCGGTCTCTTGTGTTCTCGAATTAGGGGCGAAAAACAGGTAAAAATAAAAATAAAAAGAACGGAGCATCCCCCTCTGTCCTGATGTATCGCGTTACTCCCTCGTACCTGCGTGCTCTGAAAACGCCGATGCTCGCTGATCTCGCGCTCCTCTTTCTTCTGGCGAAGACAGGCGAGTCAACGGAAAAGAAAAGGGGGAGAATAAAAAAAAGAGAGACGTTCGATCGGCCGACACGGTACGAAGGATAGCCCTGGAAGGGTGTCATCGGACTCAATAGTAACTCGTTAACGCGACCATTGAAAGCCGATACGTGTAAAAAAAATTACAGAAAGTAGAAACTACAGCGAGACAACGACATTCGCTCTGGATTTTCCCGACTAGCTGCGATTTCGATAAATACACCGAAAAATCCACGCAAAAGTACATTATTAACTCGCTTTATATTCACTCTCGATGGCATCTGACACTTTTGTATTTTTAACATAGCATTTGATCTACTTGCATCGCAGAGTCGAGTGGAGCGACTGTTAATTACGATGAAAATATTGAATATGCAACATAATATAAGTTAATCTCGCCTCACAGATTGCATTTTGAATTTCACGACGATCGTGAAATTTCTCGAAAATGATGTGAAACGCGTCTTTTTATTTTCTGACGTTAAACCTGCCATCGCTTAACCGCGGTGTCAATTTGAAAACTCGCTGGCTTGTACAAAAAAAATCGCAAAGGCATGACGAAAGCGCGTCGGAAAGGAAAAGATGTGGGTAACGCGGATATAAATGCAGGCTGCGCTATCGACGATCTTGTTCTGGAAACGAGGCTGGTATGAATGGCGAGCGAATAGCTAGGAATCTCATTCACAATTCCCCGCCGTCCACCATCTCGAAGGGACATCTTTCGACACGCCAGCAACGCGGCTCAATGAAAAAATAATTATAAAGGAAAAAACGCTCGCCTCCTCTACTCGGATTTCACCGAAAATCTCTCGCATCGAAGCTGGATCTTTGGATAATATTTCCTGGTTCTTAGATTTCGAGAAATTGAGATGATAAGAGGAGATACACGCGTACATCGGGGTATTCGAGAGGAAATAAAATTTCTGTCTGTTAATCTTTACTCGAGAAATAGAAATAAAATTATTTGACAATATTTAATAATATATTTAAATATTTTTAATATTTTATAATGAGTAAAATATTAATTTTTTATACATATTCTCTAAAGAATTTTCATTATACTTTAAACACGAGGTAAACCAAATGTGTGCGAGATATATATTGCCATTATCAATTTATTTTATTTTTAGAATTACGTTCGGCCACTCTTATCTTTCCTCTCTCTCGCTTTTTGGAAAACTGCTGGCGAGCTACGTCACTACAGCGATAACAGTGTGGCCGAGATTTACGAAGAGGAAGAGAAAGAGAGAGAAAGAGAATAAAGATTAACGCGAATGTGCCTGCGAGAGCTGTGCTAGCCCGATGCGACGGGTTAACGATTTTTCTCCCTCTTCCCCTCCCTCCTCCCTCTCTCCCCGTGACGGAAACGAGTTTCCGACGAGTTCGAGGTCCACGTCGACAGGTTCGTTATCGTAACGGCGCCTTTGTTTGCGAAACGTTTTATTCTTATTCGCGCAGCGAGCGCCCTGTTTCAGGGTGTGCGTTTTTGGAACTCTCGTAACCGCGCAAGGGCAATCCTCTGAAAAGCGGGACGACACCGCGGGACGTCGTCGAACGTAGTCGACAACAACTCGTGCGAATCTCTCTTCTGGAAGCGAGATCTCTTCTCTTCTAATCTCGACTCATGAGACTGACAAGATTAGGCTCGTTAACTACGCGCGGGTATGTGTACTCTCTTTTTTTTCCCACGCGACTATCTCATCCGGTTTTTTGTCCGTGATCGATATTATCGCAACCAACCTTATTTGTGTCAAAGTCGATGCGACAGATACTCAAGTTTAACGTTAGATATATGTATTCTCGTGATTCTTTATAATGTTATGTATTCAGAGTTTCAAAAAATTTTATCCCATCATACTGTAAAAAAAGTATGTAAAATTATATTATTTATTAATAATATAATTATGTATAATATTTTTTATAATACAACTTGTGATTGAAATTGAATTTGAGCATGTGTAAAGAAATGAGCAATCAGGTAATAAATGCGTAAACATGTATGACGTTTTGTAATTTCTTTTCAATCACAAGAAAAAATACAGCTGATATCACTCAAGAAAAAGTACAAAATGCTAATACAAATATTAAATTCGACAATCCTTATATACTATACAAATTCGATAAAAACAAATATGTTACTGTATCCAATCACTACAAATTCTCACGGGATAAATCGGGGAAGATCCTTTCAGTTATATTATTCTAGGACTGTTTTTTCAACGAATCTCGGGAACGATCAATCGGCGATCATTGTATTTCTTTGGAGGATCTACTTGCGAGACAATAAAAAGAAGAAGAAGAAGAAGCGCGAAGGAGATATTGAAAGAAAAGAGATCGAAAAGATCACCAAGATTTTCTCGGAGGACGAATTTATTGAAGAAAGAAAAGCCTATTAGATGAGAGGATTCTCTATTTCGACTAAGAGCAAGAATCTAGCTGGCCTAGCGAATCGCAAAATCCCGGAACAAAGAACAAGCGGTTTGTGTGATATTTCGAGAATTTCACTATTTCTCCCCTTATCCTCTTCCTCGTTTTTTGTCTTTTATTTTATATTTTATCTTATATTTTTATATAATCAATAATTGTTTTTTTTTATATATACTGTTCTTAGAAGATTATTCTTCTTAAAACATGCCCTTATCTTAAACACTTCCTTTACTTCTTTAGATAAGAGCCTTCTCTTCCAGGAAGTAAAGTTCTTCATGCCTAGGAATGTTTCAACCACCAACGATTTTAATACCTCTAAGAATGATCGCTTCAAATCTTACGATACCGTCTTATCTGCAAATCTTCCGCTATACTTAACAATGTATATTCTTGTGTCAATATCTCTTTGCACGTGGACATCCAATTACTATTTTACGTATCTCGCGAGTTTCTCTCTCCCTTCATCGTTAAAAATCTATCCTCTCTATAATGCTCTGCATTTTTATGTCTTCCTTTTGGGGAACTCACGAATGACATTTTATTATACTCCGGTTGCGAGGAAAAAGATTTTTGGCGGTTGCCTCGGAAAAAATTGCCGGCTGCCGATATTACGATTAATTTGCTCGTAAATTTTCACCTTGGGGTGTGTTCCTGGAAGTCTCAGGGATAATTTATATATTTCCTGGGTCGCGCGTATCCAGGTACGCACCTGGCACTCCCGATGGTTTCTTACCTGAGTTCGAGCGATGGAGATTTCACATATGCTTTTCCTCCCGTTGTAAAAACGCAGAAAAACTCTAAATACGACATTGCACTTGCAGCATTAATAATTAAGCGCGGAATCAAATTACATATTGCTACGTAGCTTACGTAATTTACATAATGATCGGTGAAAGAGACTATGCGTCGATTATTAATTAGCGACAGACCGAGTCGATGATAAATTAATGTCGAAGTCTGGGAATTATTTCGTGACATGAACAAATTTGGGAAAAGCGCTCGAGAAGTCGCGTTTAATATTTTCTTTCCGGTTGAATTTCATGGTACGATTGAATTTCACGGTACCATACGTGAAAGAATTTCTTTCTTTTCGAAACTGTCCAGAAACTGCAGGGCGCGCCATTCTTGGAAAACTTTCTCTACAATAATTCAACCAAGGACGAATGAAAGAAGACCGACAAGAGTCGATGTTCCGCAGGGATTCTTTTCCATCGTTTGCCAAACCAAGCGTGAAACGTACGGTAATTAGCGCGCATGAAAATTTATCGTCTGAAGAAAAGAGTTTCAGTTGCGACCCGAATCAATTTTCGATCGAGATCTGATATCTCGAGTAAATCGATAGAAAAAAAAGAAAATAAAAAAAATCGAATTAAAATCTTTACACGATTAACTTTATTGCATTCGATTTTTTTTTATTAAATTAAGCTCTTTCTTATAGTTCTTTTTTTCCAAGAAAAACGTTTCATGCTGTTTAATTTTTCGCAATTTGTAAAATCGAGCCGCGGGAATTTCCGAATTGAAGCGAGAGGAAGAGAGGGGAGCTGATGTCCGGATATTAGGATTCTATTTGCGAATTCAGTGCGGCGTGTTAATTTTCGGAGCTGAATGCTCGGACCAAGTCGATTCTGCGGTTCCTATAAAGTCAATAGCGAGAATATAATAATAGCGGATTCTTCCACGAGACGAGACAGTCTCTATCGGGTATTCAATGGAGCTCGCGCGCGATCAAAGGACTCTCGCGCGCCCCTCTTTTCCCGAAACAGGACCAGGATATGGCACGGGGAGAGGCGCCGTAGATGCCCCTTGGCGCCTTCCGCTTTTCATACCGTCGATAGGCGGCCATAAGTGCATTCACCGTGCAAATCGGGTTGCCTTGAGAGTGCAACAATACGCAACAGGTGAGAGATCGGTACGCATTCGGTAACGCACGGTGTTCCATTCAAGGAAAGAATTCCGGGCGAAAATTGCGTCACAATCAGACGATCGAATAGTTGGGAAATTCAGCGACAGGACTGCAATTCAGAAATAATGAGATTTCCGAAACTTTCACTTCGCATAATGATACACGAATTTTAGCGATGTCACGAATATATAATGGTCGATATACAATTTAGTTACTAATTTCGATAAATATAACGACTAATATTTCAATTAATATAATGTCAATTATTGAATTACGTCGGCGACTAACTCGGACTTATTATTCCCGAGAGTCGAAAACAAAGTCACATTCGTCGGAATATCCATGTTTACGCATCGCGTTTCTTATTTTTCGCGCAAACAAGTCGCGGTCTCTCCGCGCGATCTTTGATCCTCATCTCATTTCAATGACGAAATCAGTTATTTCCAGAAACCTAATTTGTGTTGCGGCGACACGACACACGGGAATTCGCTTCGCATCGTGGCGTCCCTTTGCATATTTTTGGTCGCGCGTTTTAAGTATGATAATTTATGTGGAGGTCGGCGCGAGCATTCACGGCCGGTGTCACGCACGAATTTCGGTCTCGATTCCACGCGCGTCTCTTGTGACACGCATGATGCGGAAAGAATGGAGCTGCGCTGCGTCTAAATATGTAACTTTACGCGCTAACGCATAATCAATCGCGTTACACAAGACATCATCGAATTCATAATCCATTAATCGAAAATCAGATCTCTGATGGCGGGAATGATGGCGTGGCCGGAATGTACTTTTGGGGAAGGGAAAAGGGGGGGGCGGAACGGGGGATACATTCGTATGCGCGTGGCGATCGAAAATGCCATTAGAGGAAATCGAGGGAACTCGATTCGTGGAATGCACTTTATGCTAATCTGCTTTTCTGCCCTATTATGATTAGCGCGCGTCGATATCTGAAATGCAGGAATAGCGGAATATCAATTCGTTACGCGTGCGCCTAATTTATTTGAAGGAAACCAAATTTTACATCTTCTCTTCCTTCCTTCCTTCATTTTCGCAAAATTATTTGAATAAAAAAATAGGGGAAATTATTTGAAACAAAACAAAAATAAGGAGAGAACGAGCCTCCATCGAGCAGCCTGCTTCTCGCTCGCATCAGATCGCAGTCCCGATCGGCGATATATCGTGCAACGAATACAGGATGTGTCCACAAAGGCCAAATTAAACGGTTCCGTCGGCATTCAACCCTTTCGACCTAGCGCTACCGCGACCCTCTCTGCGCGCGTACCAGCATTATCTGTCCATCGGAGTTCCTCCCTCTCGCCCTTTTTCGTTTCCCTCTCGAAACCACTCTCCCTCCGTGTATATATCGGCCTCGAATCGAGATGAATAAATATAGAGTGCCGCACTCCATTAAACTATACATGGCTTTGCATCCAAGAGCAAACGTTTTCGAGTACCCCGAGCATACAAAACAGGAGCTTTTCGTGGCTGTTATACGAAGCATAATACGTGCTATTACGCCAATTTATAATATATATTTCCGTCCTATAACATTAAAAATGTAAGATTTATATTTTTTTTCTTTAAACACAAGAATTCTTCGAAACTGCGACAAACCCTCCGCCGCATTCCCTTCGATGCGATGCTAGATCGATGCGCGCCAACGCGATAAGTAGGCAGAGAGAGAGAGAGAGAGAGAGAGAGAGAGAGAGAGAGAGAGAGAGAGAGACGTCTGGGGATCTCTGATCTGTCAGGCGGATTAAGCCTTGAGAAAGGCGCGTACGCGCCCGTAATAAGCAAATGCACAAAGGCACGAGTGTACGCGAGAGCGAGCGATCCTGCGAAAGAAAAAAGACCGGTGCAGCGAGGCGAAGGTAAAGTACAGAGTTCCGGATGCTGCGCGTTCCTGGCCGTCCTCCGCCCATCCCCTCGGGGCGAGGGTGTCTCTTCTTACCTGGTATGCCCGGCGAACCACCCCCCTTGCGCTCCCGCGCTCGTATATGCGATTCGGGAAGAGCTTTCCTGTGGGAAGGAGATCTACATTGAGTTGACGGCGAATGAATGAGAGGGGCGTCCCGGGGCCTCGAGGCCCTTTTGTGCGGGAAATTCGTCCCAGCGCGGCGGCGACGTAAACGGGCCTCCGATGACGATCCACGTCTCGGTCGAGTCTTTTACACCCACGAACCGCCGCCCCGCGCGACTACCTGAGTTTTTCTCTCTCCCCGGAAAACCTCCATCTTCCTCTCTCGGGTCGTCCAACGATCGCACGCGTACCGTACCGACCATATCCATGTTTACCTGCGGAAGGAGGACAGCCGACCTTTCTCACGGCAATTTCAAGGTACCCCCGCAGTGTCACCGTTCCTCGTGTCCGTCACCCTCGACGGATACATCACGTGGGACTTGGTCCCAAAAGTAATGATTCTCTCTAGTGAATTAATCCTACGTTTTGTGTAACATTAATTACTTCAACTGCAGAATTTATATAGAAAATTGTTAAATTAAAACAATTTCGAGTGTCATAAGTCGAAAATTTACGCGCGGATATATCGCAAAGATACTACATTATTTAAAAAAAAATTTATATATTACTGTCTATAAATATACTCATCGTTAATATATCTGCAATACTTTCTTTTAGAAAGACGAGGAATGTAAAAATAATGTAGAAAATGATTCGCATTTTAGTAATTATGATATCTATTATAATATTATCGACTTTGACGCGACGAGGTATTATGCCTCTCACGGTATACGAGTTACATCGTGAAACGCGCGAATTCACTCGGAGAGGTGCGATAGCAATTATTCATCGACGAAGAAGTAGTAATCAGAACCAGTAGTGTGTAGTTGGCCTCTGTTCGATTCATCGGCTGTCCCGTCTTTTCTTCGTCGCCATCGCCGGTACACGTCATCGAAGCGGATAAGAAGGGGTTCTTTGCTGTCCACGGGAGGACGACGGAGGAAGTCGATGGACCGGAGGGAAGATGAGCGCAAAGGTCGCGGAAAGTGCACCGTCACGTGCCTCTATTAGACCTCATGGAAACGGACTTTTTGCTCGCGTTCCTCTTGCATAGCTACTATTCGACTCTCTCTCTCTCTCTCTCTTTCTTCCTCTCTTTCTCTCTTTCGTTCTCTCGCCATCGCTTCTCGTTCCCGCTCCTTCATCCGTCTTTTGCCTCGCGCCACGTCTCTTCTGCTCTCCCGATACGTTACGTAATATTTTCAAGCAATTCGATCATCGGACACGTCGTTATCCGTGACGTATATACTCGAGAGAAAAAAATTTGAGAAATTCTGACAAAATTCGAGAGGCGAAAATCAGAATTTTTTGCGTCATCGATGATTTATTATTCCAGTATTCGAAATACAGACCTATAGCGATGTTAAGACCGTTTCGTCAAAACTATTTTGCAAGTCAGTATCTTTAAAACTTGTTTCTTTCAAACTGAGCAATTTTAAATGATTGTGATAATTTGCTCGTGATATTGTAAAGAATAACAATGATGATTGATAGAATGTTTTGCAATGTATTTTTACTCTTAATGAGAAACATCTGGAAAATAGAGGGAGTCATGAAAATATTTTTTCGCCGTAAATTATTTCTTCCCTCGCGTTTTTCACTTTCCCCGATCGCCGAGAAATCCCCGTCTACTTGGATACAGAGCGAGAGGAAATATTTGTATTGAAACGATCGAGGCTGACATGCAAGGGTCCTCTAATTTTGCACATGCAAAATCCATCGCGCAGCAAGATCACGCAAGGAATATTTCGCGAAAATCCCTCGAAAATTCGCAATCTTTCTTTTACATATACAGTGTTTATATATGAACATACTATTTAATCATCGGGAAAAATTACAGTGACGCGATTAAAGAGATTATAATTAGGTTGATTTTTACATAAACGATCGGGATCGTTTTTTTTCCGAGAGAGAGAGAGAGAGAGAAAGAGACACGACGCATCAACTGGAGGAACGGGAGATACGCGTCTGCGAAGGCGCGTATAATTATGTACGCGAGGAGATAGAGTAACCGCGTCGGGCATTCCAGCAGCCAGCCACCGGAGTCAGAATCCACCCTCGCCGGCTGGCCCGTGGCTGAACTGAATAGCCGGCTAATGAACGCCGAAGCCTCCGGTCTGTCAGTCCGGCACATCGCAGCCGAGCCGCGGCCGAGAACGATCGTCGACCGAGAATGAAAACCGACGCGATGGCGAGCGTCGCGTTCGGCGTTTGAATAAAGAAAGTTTCGCGATTCGGTCCATCGTCTCGCGCGCTGTAAGAGGATAATGAGGTACACCGTCATCGCGCCGCATCGTTTAATCTGAATTTCAAAGTCAGTTCGATCTCGCACCGATGTTTGTCATCTCGTCTTGTAATTTTGTAGAATCGTATAAAAAAGAAAATGGAAATACATGTGTGAATTAAGACGGAAATTGGCCTTATTTGACATTTTTCTAGCGATGTGAACGACTACTCTTCGCTTTTTGGCAGAAATAGCGCGATAGTTTCTGGGTTAAAAACGATCACGATACGCTTGAAGAGACTCTTGTGTCGGAAAGCCGTTCGCCAAATGAAACGAGCCGCGCGTATATCGGTAGGTACAATTTCAATTCTGCTATCTCCCCTTCATAGTTCCTCTCGGAATCGAAAGGAGGAAGGGAACGATAGTCGATGGATAGAGACGAGGAAAGAGAAAGGCGACGGAAAGAGGAGAGAGAGAGAAAGAGAGAGAGAGAGCAAGATTCTACGTTAGATAGACGAGAGAGTTAGGCCGGGTACTAGCATCGCCCACGTCCCATCTCGCTCTCGGCTGTCACTCAAATCCTCCCTCTTGCGTCAACCGATTTCCCCTCCTCTCCCCCGAGGTTCCTTTCCATCCCGTCGACGACGCTACCCCCTTTCGGCCATCCTCTCTCGCACGTTTCTAAGCAAGAGCTACCCCCGCGGACTCGGTAATTGAATTTCACGAGTTGGTTACCCAACCCTCCTCTCGCCCCCGCTCTTCCTCGACGCAACCGCCGCCGTTGCTGCCTCGCCACCCTCGCCCAAGGGGGAAAACAGGGCGCGCGACAGTGTGCTGGATGACGCCGTCGTCGTCGTCTTCGCTTCCGCGGGGCGATGGGGTCCATCACCCCACTCGATGCCCGCTTAACGTCTCGTGTGGCAACATCGATTATCGCGACGAGACGATTGGCTCGCACTAGGCCTCCCGCCTGTTCTGTATCTGACATGGAATTGCCGATTCCCGTCTCCGCATTTCCGATTAATTTACAACAGGGGTTGTGGACCGATATATCGGTGATTTAATCCTTTATTATATAAATATGCATTTATGTGAAAAATATTACATCTCTATTTTTCGCTAAAGTCTTATTCAAGTCGTAAATTTCTTTAAAATTATTATTTTTATTTTCAATCCATGTAAATTATTCGCGCTATTGTAAATTCTTCAATCATTTTCATTTCACGCATCATAAAGAATTCTAAATATATTTTTTTAACTAAACATTAAAGTATAATATCGATTGTACTTTGTTAAACTTTCTCGCATTCAATATCGACAACCATAAAGACAATCACTTGCGCAACGGCAACTACGAGCAATCGCATCGGCAGAGCATGTCGAACGTTCAGGAAGCCGAGGAGATCCACAACATCGCTCCCCCCTCTCTTCTCGTCATATTTAATAACCCACGCGTACACACGTCCGCACCAAGGTCCACGTACGGGCATTAAACTCCGGCGAGTGCGGAGGTTCGTTACGTACAATGCGTCGCTGATTGACCAACCAGATCCGCCCTGAAGTGGCGTACCGCTGCCTGCAGTTGCGATATCGAGTCACCCAACGTTGCTCCAATTGTTGGGCGCCCGGTATCTTTCCTGCCCTCTGATGTCGTCCGACTCCTTCGCCAATTTGTCCGGCGACAATCTATCGTTTCGATATCGCGTCGATTTCGTGCTATTGTCTCGACTAAAAGTGCACCAAGAATTGCGCGCAAGTGAATAATATTGATTCATAATTATATTGCATAAATTCACATATATTTAATTTTATATTGTAAAATAATAAAACATAAAAATTAATACAGTCAAATTAAAATTCTCTGAAAGAATTTTTAGAGTATAACGCAAAGAATAGATCGAAAGAGAGAGAGAGAAATTTCCAAAAATTTATCATTTTTATAGCATTCTATTATGTATCACAATGGCGATTATTGCTACTCTGTAAACTCCGTTTCAGTCGTTCAATTCATCGGCATCGTGTGCCTCTCATCGAATTTGCGAAGAACGAACGCGCTGTGTATATGGAAGAAGAGCACTGTGGAGCGATAGGGGTATCAGAGGGGGAGAGCCGGCAATCATAAATAACGGTACACGTCACGCGGCCATAATTCGTCTTCGACCGGTCGACACCTCGAGGGCCTCCCTGCCTTTCCCCTTTTAAAATTATTATCGCTCGATGAGAGCAACGGAAAGGAGAGACCGCCCGCAAGCAGAAAATCCCAAAAAACCGACGAATCGACGAGAGCAGGAGAATCGCAGAGATCGGCTTATAGGGTGGGTTTACGAAAGATCTATGAAGCTGACCCCAGCTTCGCCAAAAATAACCATCAAGGATACTCTTTGTAGTATTTAAATGAACAATATAAAAGCAAATTTCTCCAAGGCAATATAAAAATAATATAAAATATAAATGAATTATATATATAATTATATCAATATAAATATAATTATAAAAAAATGTAATAAAATATAAATATACATCAATATATAAAGTACTTATATACACTCGTTTATCAAGTATAGTTTTGAAACTTTAAAAGAAATTTCTTTTCAGCCCTCTCGCAAAACTTTTAGCCGATCTTGGAAAGAGAGCAGGCAAAGAGAAAGAGAGCGCCGAGGGGAGGGAACAAATACAAACAGCTTCCCCTTCGATATTCGCGCCTGTGAAAAATCAGTGCGATTCATTAAATTCCGAGAGAATGTCGGAACGCGGACGAATCCACCATCCATCCATCGTGTTTCTCGGCATCCTGATAAATATTTATCGAACCGGTACAGCCTCCAGACTCTTTTCGATTATAATCGAACGGAAAAAGAGTCTGGAGGCTGTACCGGTAGTTTCTTATCGCGAGACCGATATCGATATCAATGATATAATAATGTTTGAAAATTTCTTCTGTCATATAATTTTCTTCGCAATATTATTTCCCTTTTATTCATGATATCTACGAACATCATCACGTTATATAATTTAATTTTCTTTCATTTTATAAATATATCGAAATATATTACGGCTTAGGTGAATCTGCTCGGGAAAGTACAGCTCGCACGCAATCCTCGCAAGATTAAACTCGAAAACTCTTAAGAGACGCAATTTTTCTCCGACGACAATCGATAGCGTGACGGAGGCAGCACCTCCTCTCCCTCTCTCGAAAGAACGATTTTATCAGACGATTTTGCCACGGTCGAAAGTCGTTAGGCAGATGGCGATAAATCGGAGCTCGCTGCCTGTTCCCCTCTCGCCCGACTCTAGCATCTCTTCCACCCTTCCGCGAGACTTTGCAAACAAATGTGCCGGCGTCGTGCATTTAGACGTCTTTGTGACATTATCAGGCGCAGCTTCCATCCCTCGCGAGACTCTCCCCGGGTTCACCCTCCCGCGCTTTCCTCCCACGATCTCGCCGCTTACCGCCCTTACTTGCGACGTAATATCGAGCGATCTTAAGTTTGCGGCGCAAACTATGCGTGCGCATAACTTGTCATTGTTATTGATATATAAAACACGTGAATGTAAATATATTTAGATTAATTAGTATTTTTTATTGCGATCGCAATACCTAACAATCGCAGCTAGTTTACACATTGGCCAAGGATCGCTTTTATCGATAAACAATATTATTTTTTTTTCTCCGACGCCGAACGATCGCGAGGTTCTCCATCCAAGCGTGGGGAGGAGCGTGCATAAATTTGGCTCATAGCTCGAACGACTGCTCGAGAGCGCTCAAGTGGGTCTCTTGGTAACGGCGAGCTTATTCGCCCGCTCGCTTGCCAATCCAAATGAATTGGATAATTTGATCAACTCGTTGCTAGCCCTTTGTTGCCTCCTGGGAACTGAATGGTCCGGCTGTCGACCGTCTTTCTCTACCTTCCCGGCTCGCTTCTTTTCTCTCTTTCTTCCCGACTAATCCCTCCCGTCGCCCCCTCACTCTCTTGGTCACGCGCGTGTCTCTCCGTCACAATTCTTCTATTCTACCTCGCTGTCGATCCACTCATGTCTTATCGCCGCTGTGATATTAGACCATAACAGACTCTAACTAAAGAAAGCGCGATTAAGATCACACGGCAAGAAATGCTGTTGCTCGATCTTATCAAAAAAGATCAACCAGAAACACATAAATTAAAAAAAAGAAAGAAATATATATCGAAATTTTTTTTAAAGAATAAAAAGATATTACATCACAGAATAGAATTTTATTATGAAATATCACGATTCTTATGCATAGCGGATTTTATAACGCATTTTGTAGAATTCATTTCTGCAACGACATATGAATAAATATTTCTTTGTTCTGATCGCACATCGTGATTGAACAAGCTGCATTTTTACCTTCGAAACATTCGAACGGCGAATCCAAGAGAAGACTGACTCATTTCGCGGGGGAAAAATGTGCCCCAAGAGCCTCTTGAACTACATTCACATGACGTAAAGTCTCACACGAAAAATGATTTTCTTGGAATTGTATCTCGTCTTTTATCCTTTCCTATCGATTTCTTAGCGGTTTCTCATCCTGATCGAAAAAACATTCAACGCATGCACTTCTTCCGACATCTTCGATACTTTTGTGCTCTCGCGATTCCTTCAACGTGCTCTAAAGAGATAAAATTGCGGCTAGATTCTAATTTCTCGCGAGAGACATGCCGAAGAAATTAATTAAAGTAATCCGTGTGTAATAATGCTGTGAAAAATGCGACTGAAAAATAATTTAAAAAAAAAAACAAATAAAATAATAGGTGGAGAGAGAAAAATCTCACATCAAGCCGGAAGGAAAGAAGTCTCTTAACGTTGCTTGGACAATAGAAGAAATGATTAAGATAAATCCTTTATGCATTGTTGCGCCTTTAATAATTTGCGTGCTTTGCAGTGTCTTCTATCATAAGATTTTCATAAAGCTATAAATTAATTCAAATATATCTCGCGGAATATTCGATATTTCATGTGTACATAGAACCAAATAAATCTAATAATTATTTAATAAAGCAATTATTTATATGGATAAACTGAAACATTGTCAATAATTATAATCGTTGAATGTTAAAGAATTTATTTCGAAAGAATTAATTGTAAGAGATAAAAGAACATTTCAAGAAACATAAATGCGCGTATCGCGGAATTTTGCATGCACCGAATCTGTGGTTAGATAGAATCTGTGAGGAATATATTCTGCTACACGTCCCGATACTGCTCGCGGCCATGCTACCTCCGTTTGACGTCCAGAGGAGATCCGCGACACCAGGGACGGGGGTGAAAAGGGGAAGGAATGATTAATTACGAAGGAGTGACATGCAAAGGAACAGAGTGGAACCAAACGAAAAGCGACGAGCCGGTGCGCGTTCGAAGGGATTCGAGTTGTAGAAACTTAGCTAGATATTTTCAAGCTTTATCGTCCATTTTTCTTCCTCTCGGGACAATTTAACAACAATTGATGCATGACAGTTTAAATTTATCAGCCGCTCGTAAAAACGCATAATGTCGCAGCACGCAAAAGTGCTAATTATTCGTGTATTTGTCAGGAATCAGCCGACAGAAGTTAATTGTGACTTTGAAATTTAATTTACGTTACACGCAGATGAGACAGGTCCAATTAAAGAGACTTTTAGTTTAAACGTTTGTTAATTACACGCGCGACCGGAATGCCGAAATAACAAGGAACAACTCATTAGGCGGAAACGCGTCCACTTTGGGCGCAGGATCAATGCCGTTTCCCGTGAAAGCTGCGCGCAGGATCAAAGCGCTTCCGCGAATCGTCAAATCCGGACGAAATGGAAAGCAGGGATCGCAAACGTACGAGCGCAAAAGGACAGATCTGGCCAACGGGGAAGGAGGAGAGATACACAAACGACATTTTCGAACACGGTCAACATATTACGCCAGCCGGTGTCCGATAATGTGTTTCTGATTACTGGCTACGGCTATACGGGTTTTCTACGAAAATCCAAGGCTGAATATTATATATATATATCCTCGTATAAAATATTCATTTGAATCGTGATACCTCTTTTTTATTTTTTTAATTTTTGTTGTACGTTAACTCATCCTCACGTGTAGACTTTCATATTAACTTTTAACGACGTTCCATCCGTGATCGTTGACGTGCGATTGCAAAAATTTGACATTTCAATTACAAGATATCGCGATATGGAATAAAGTAATACTCGATGACATCAAATTACTCGCGCCGACGATAATACAATACCCTCTTTTATCGCTCGATAACGACTGACACGAGAAATGAGAGAAAGTAAAGAAAATACTGTGCGAAGCGTAAAGAGGCGAAACATTCGTAAAGTGAACGTTCGTTCGACCTTGTACCGAATCGATTGGTGTCAGAACCAACTCTCTCGATTGGATCTCACACGGCGAGACTGACACGAGCATCGACGAACCTTGCACAGACACACACAGATCGGGGGTATCAAAGTGCGCCAGAGGGAAGATCGGGACCGAGAGACGACGGGATGGATGGGCTGGAAGCGTATCAAATTATCGGTTATTAATAACGCCGTCTGATCCCCCATTCGTCGTTTTACGCAGGAACAGTCGCCCATACCCGCGTCTCGCGAAGGTCGAAGATCCTCACCTCGGCTCGCAATGACTCGATTAATAACGCCTCGTCGGCGATAGCGCTTAATACGACGTATCCGGTCTCTAGTGAAACGGCCTCTGTATATAGTACCCGTAAAACTCGAAGACGTTTAACGGCGTTGCTGCAGTGAGTCACGTAAGCTCGCTTTGATTTCGCCGACAACGTGCCTTCGAAAGCGTCGGAATGTAGAGATACCCCGCGACCAAAAAAGGTCGATCGATCGCCGTAATGATATCTTGGAGCAATACGGTCGTTCATATGTAATCAGTCATCGATACACAATCGGAATTTTACAAATTATCCGTTGCAACGTTGGCGTTAAGTTTTTTAGTTTTTTAGTCGATTTTGAAAAATGTACAAGGGCTAAAGGGTCTACAATGGCCGTAGCATAAGGTTGTAAGGCGTAAGATTCAAGAAATTATTAAGAGAATACTCGATTGGTCAATTTCTTAAGCCTTACAACTTTATGCTACGGCCATTGTAGACAATCCTTAATAATCCCGAAAAACCGAAAAATGGAAAAACTGGGCGGAGCAATTCGTTACAATCATACATCGTCTTATCCTAAATAAACAAAAAAATAAACAACGTGTCGTCGAAAGCGTCGGAATATAGAAATACCACGCGACCAAAAAAGGTCGATTGGTCGCCGTAATGATATCTTGGAGCAATACAATCGTTCATATGTAATCAGTCATCGATACACAATCGGAATTTTACAAATTATCCGTTGCAACGTTGGCTTTAAGTTTTTTAGTTTTTTTAGTCGACTTTGAAAAATGTGCAAAGGCTAAAAGGTCTACAATGGTCGTAGCATAAGGTTGTAAGGCGTAAGATTTAAGAAATTATTAAGAGAATACTCGATTGGTCAATTTCTTAAGCCTTACAACTTTATGCTACGGCCATTGTAGACAATCCTTAATAATCCCGAAAAACCGAAAAATGGAAAAACTGGGCGGAGCAATTCGTTACAATCATACATCGTCTTATCCTAAATAAACAAAAAAATAAACAACGTGTCGTCGAAAGCGTCGGAATATAGAAATACCACGCGACCAAAAAAGGTCGATTGGTCGCCGTAATGATATCTTGGAGCAATACAATCGTTCATATGTAATCAGTCATCGATACACAATCGGAATTTTACAAATTATCCGTTGCAACGTTGGCTTTAAGTTTTTTAGTTTTTTTAGTCGACTTTGAAAAATGTGCAAAGGCTAAAAGGTCTACAATGGTCGTAGCATAAGGTTGTAAGGCGTAAGATTTAAGAAATTATTAAGAGAATACTCGATTGGTCAATTTCTTAAGCCTTACAACTTTATGCTACGGCCATTGTAGACAATCCTTAATAATCCCGAAAAACCGAAAAATGGAAAAACTGGGCGGAGCAATTCGTTACAATCATACATCGTCTTATCCTAAATAAACAAAAAAATAAACAACGTGTCGTCGAAAGCGTCGGAATATAGAAATACCACGCGACCAAAAAAGGTCGATTGGTCGCCGTAATGATATCTTGGAGCAATACAATCGTTCATATGTAATCAGTCATCGATACACAATCGGAATTTTACAAATTATCCGTTGCAACGTTGGCTTTAAGTTTTTTAGTTTTTTTAGTCGACTTTGAAAAATGTGCAAAGGCTAAAAGGTCTACAATGGTCGTAGCATAAGGTTGTAAGGCGTAAGATTTAAGAAATTATTAAGAGAATACTCGATTGGTCAATTTCTTAAGCCTTACAACTTTATGCTACGGCCATTGTAGACAATCCTTAATAATCCCGAAAAACCGAAAAATGGAAAAACTGGGCGGAGCAATTCGTTACAATCATACATCGTCTTATCCTAAATAAACAAAAAAATAAACAACGTGTCGTCGAAAGCGTCGGAATATAGAAATACCACGCGACCAAAAAAGGTCGATTGGTCGCCGTAATGATATCTTGGAGTAATACGGTCGTTGATATGTAATCAGTCATCGATACATAATCGGAATTTTACAAATTATTCGTTGCAACGTTGGCTTTAAGTTTTTTAGTTTTTTTAGTCGACTTTGAAAAATGTGCAAAGGCTAAAGGGTCTACAATGGTCGTAGCATAAGGTTGTAAGGCGTAAGATTCAAGAAATTATTAAGAGAATGCTCGATTGATCAATTTTTTGAGCCTTACAACCTTATGTTACGGCCATTGTAGGCAATCCTTAATAATCTTGAAAAACCGAAAATCGAAAATGAATGGAAAACTGAATGGAGCAATTCGTTACGGTCATGCATCGTCTTATCCTAAATAAAGAAAAAAATAGTCACACTCACTTATATTTCAACTTTGTTCGACACAATTCCCGCAAATCGAGGTACCTGGAAGCAAAACAAGCGTCAAGATTAGTTCCGGTTCTTAAAACAGCGGCTCACAAAACGAGCGGTAGGTATCGATTAAGCGTCGTCACGACGACGCCTTTCGTCGAGGATTATGACGTCGTCGGTGCCCTATTCGCGGAAGCGAATCTACCGAGGCCCTCCCCGCCCTTCTTACGTAATCCGCCTGTTAAAATATCAATCTCAACGTTTCGCTCTTTGCACAGGGTTCCGCGCGGGGGGATAAAGAAGGTCCACATGCTGCCACCGCCGCCGATCTGCACAGGCATGCTCTCCTCTACTTCTCTCTTGGACGAGGTCATCAAAGATGCAGCAGCAATCAGCGCAGCTGGTCGAGCGAACGAGCTTGAACGAAGAAGGACCGACCGGTCCCGCGTACCCGAGGGATACGCGCGGATTTTCTTTGAGCGTTTAAATTGATCCCCCTTCTGAAAAAAATTGCCCGCTGATGAACAGCCCTTTCATCGGGAGGAGAGAGCCGAGCGGAGGTGTCGCGCTGGTTATTGCAAGTCTCGGACCTGCGTGTACAGTGTCAAATTGAACTCGAGAAATCGGCTTATCGGTGGAACAGCTTCGCCTTTTTTATATCTCGCAAATAGATCGTTTTTTTTCACTCACGTCGCACGGTAGTTTTTTGCAAATTTGCCGTAAGTTGCATTGAAATTTTCGAATAACGCAGGAATCCACGTAAACGGAAAAGTGAATCGAGTTCTCTTATTCGCGCCGCGGGTATATTTTAATGAGTCTAATTGAAATTTATGCGTGCAAATAATTGTATTATAATATTAATTGCAGCGAAAACTCATGTTTCTCTCAATCCGCAAGATATTAGCTTTATTCACGACGCGCGGAGCTCATGCGATCGGCTTTCCGCGCGAGAGCTCGCCACGATTTGCGTGTCCCTTAATAAATCCGTCCGAGAGTTCACTCGCGGGGAAAGACATCAAAGTCCTTCTCGCGCTGATCCTTAAAACGGGCAACGAGGCGTGCGACGAGGTCGTCGTTGAAATCACTACCGCGAGACTCCCTCGCGGCCATCATCTTCTCCCTGCGGGGGAAAGAATCCAGGGGGAGGAGGGGAAGGGATTGCTCGTTCCGCGTGAGCCGCAGGGGGGCGAACTCTATTAAAAATGCAATATTCTCGTTAATCCAGGCCGGTATGTGGCGCCGGCTAATTAGCGAGTGCGAAGGACGGAGAGAGGCACGCGCGTACGCTTACCAACGTTGTCATGCAAATATCCCATAGTGAGCGGCTACAGGACATCATACGCGAAGCGTACATGCGCAGGTATATAGAAAGAGAGAGAGAGAGAGAGAGAGAGAGAGAGAGAGAGAGAGAGAGAGAGAGAGAGAGAGAGAGAGAGAGAGAGAGAGAGAGAGAGAGAGAGAGATAAATGCATGCATATATATATCCATATACATACATATGTGTATGTACGCGGTCGTGGACGCGTTTATATGGGGATGTACGGGAGGAGGAGGGAGAGGAGAGGGTGAGCTATATCAATAAGCATCGAACGGCCACGGAGGACGGCAGGGAGCTGTTGATTAAGGGGTGAGTACAATGAGGAGATATCCTCGCAGAAGGGAATGCGTCTGCGATGGATCCGCACGAGGGGATCCGTCCCACCCACGTTCATCTCTCCTTCATCTCCTCGTCTTGCTTCTCCGTCATCTCCTCGCCGTCGTCTCAAACGCGCGCGCACGCGAGTGTATTCCAGTGTCTCTTCCTGTGTCTCTCCTCCTCGATCTCATCTCCGACACAGGCAAGAGAGACGCCGATTATCGCCGATCCTAGGTCGCACAATGCATCCCGTCTCTGTCACCATGCGATGACTGGGTCACCTTGTCGCAAGTGGATCCCGCAATAAAGTCGGATAGTACGGAATCGGACACGTTGTTCCAGAGGGAAGGAGAGGAGGAGGCGAAAGTTCCTCGTTGGCGTTTAAAGCGAAGTAATTACGAGTTTGTAAAGTGGGTCGGATTTAAAATAACATTAAATGACGCGAGAGATTATCGCAAATTAATATAATAGTGAGCTAATGACAGTCGTTTCGCGAAAAGAATCAAGATTCGCAATCCTTTAAACTCATCATTCGTTAAAAAATTAATTCTGAGTATTATTATTAAATCGATTCACGAATTCGATGTTTGTATTCGAGAATGCTCGGTTTCTTTATTTTCTCCAATTCTTTCGGAATCAAAATAATAGATAATATTACACATATATCGTTTTTTTTTCTCGCAATCTTTTTCACGGGCATTTTAGCAACCGCTGGGGCCGCGCGAGTAAATCGTGAGCATCTCTAAAATTAATATAGAGTAATGAAAATTGGTTATCGGCCCGAAGCGGCTTGCGCGTCCTGCAGACCGAACGGTGTTACCAGCACTGGAGCGCGTAATATCGCATTGAAGATAGTCGGACGACGGGCACACGCGGGGCTCGGGTGCAGGGGAAGCGGATCACGTTGACACAAAGCGCCCGTAATCCGTTTATCTTCTCTCCGGGCACTCTCCGCGCCCACGTGTTACGCTTCGCGTTATTCGAGAGAGCCGGCCTGCCATCCGTTCCTCCTCTTTCCCTCCCGCGATCTCGTTATTCCCGTGACGGAGCGAGCGACCGCGATTTCTTCACCGTTCGAAAAGTCGCCGATAGGGTCCAAGAGGCCTCGAGAAAGAATTCTTCTATCAATTTAATTTCAATACAATTGTAAACTCTCCTCTTATTTTTTAACGCGTTGCGGAGATCTCGGAGTCGCTTTACATTTGATAGCACGATATCGATTCGCGAGCATTAATTGTATCGCATTTACATAAATCGTGTCGTAAGAACGCATAAGGTTCGCTCTGACAAGCGGGAAAATATTATGCCGCTGAATCGTAAGAAGAAACGCGTCGCGCTCATAAATCTGGAGGAAGAGCGTGCTCGCCGACGTGCATCATTGGTTGACAGATTTCTTCGCGGCACACAGTTTCTCGACGCGCTCGCGCGTTCTCCGAGCGCGCAGTTTCCTTTAGAAAGATCTCCACGAGCCACTGCGACAGTGCTCCTCCTTTGAGTAATGACGCCCCGGGCCCCGGCGCAGGAATGCGGGGGAGAAAAGAGGGCCCCTTTCATCGGCCGTTTTATTGGCTCCGAGGCTACACGGCCCTTCTCGCTTTCTTCTTCCGCCTCGTCGTCTCCACCTCGGCCGTTTAAACGGCTTAACGAAATGACGTCGTCGTCGTCGTCGTCGTCGTCGTCGACGACGTCGTACTTCACGTTTTGTCTCCGTATCGTGAAACACATTTGTCTCGTGCCGAGCGATTCTGAATCTCGTGTCGGACTCTCTTCTCCTGTCTCTCTCTCTCTCTCTCTCTCTCTCTCTCTCTCTCGCACGTAATATATATTATATACAAATCTTTCTATCTTCCTCTATCTTTCTTTCTGTCATCCTTCCGATCCTTTCCCTCTTTCTCTTCCACACAAACTTGCGCTTCTCCTTCGACTTCTTTTTTCATCTTGACGCGGGCTGCCGAGAGACGCGACAAAGGGGTCTCTGATATATTACGTGTATTAATGCCGAGTCGCGTCAAATATCTTGTTGAAATTTCGGTTAAAAAGCATGGTAGCGATACGAGGTAGCGCGAGCGGCGGATTTTATCGAGGGTGAAACTGGGTTCAAAGGATAACACCCTAAAACTCTCGTCGAGAATTCGCATGGTCCGCATTCATCTCGAGCGAAGAAACAACCGTTTCATGCTCTCGGCACGTTCCCATTTAGTATTTCTCGAATGGCACGTTTCATTCGACGGAGCGCGCGTTCCACGTGCTGCACTTTTAATCGGACGATCGAATCTTTGTTTCCTGCTATAAAAAACGCCTCGATTCCATTTTCGCGTACCGCGTTATATAGCAAACTGGGGGAAAGAAGAGTAAAATCACAATATCATGATTCATTTAATTTTAAAATACATCAATGGGAGAATTTTGACAGCGCGCGCAAACACAGAAAGAGAAAAATATCTCCGAATCGATTGAATAATCTATTAAGTGCACAGAGAAAAATATCATTCTACTGCCAAGAAAAGCGATTACTCAGTTTATTTTTCTTTTTTGAAGTAATAGTTTTCTTCAACAAAGAATATATTCTTGATAATAGTATTAAAATATACTCATTACAAGTGTTGAAAAATCTCATTATTATGTACTCGAAAGAAAAATTTATTTTCTCTTCAAGAATATTGTAAAGTTGTATATATATCAAAGAAAAATCAAACTTACTTTACGCCAATGTAGTACTTTACTCTAATGTAGTAAGCAAACCAAATTTGTATTTTAATTTAATATTCTTGACTAAAATACTTTACTTACTAAAATTTAGAATATATTCAATTAAATTTAATGCTTGTGGTGAATTTGTGATATATTTAAAATAAATATTTACTTGAATACAGTATACATTTTTCTCTGGGTGAGAAAATTATTTAGTTATATATCTGATGTAAAGAGGTGAGAGACATGGTTGCTCTTTCTGGTCAACAAATGCATAGGAACCAATATTTTCGTCGCGATAGAAGACCGAACATTCCGTTTGCTCTGACACTTTGTTCCGCGTCTCGTAATGTTCGCGTGTACGCATAAAGCATATCCGGCTCATTAACAACATAAAGTCGACGGAGATTAAGCAAACGCGCTCGCTATCGCCTTTCTTCGCCGTGCTTTTCCATCCCCTTTCCTCTCTCGCTCGTCTCTCTCATCCCCTCGCGCCGCGCGCGTTCCACCCTCCTCTCCCTCATCCCTGTCGATTCGCTTAACGCGCCTCTGCGAAAACGCAGAGCGGATAATCCTCGCCGCCGCGGTCGCCACATTGTGCGGCCCGCCACGCGCGACGCTGCATTATTTATACCCGGTCGCATAATAACGCCGCGGATGATTTTAATGCGCACACCTCTGTCCCCGGGGCTTAGCAGCTTCCAGGAGTTGCGTCACACAAGTTTTAAGTGAGAATCTCTAGAGATTTTCGGGATTTTACATCTTATTATTTTAGAATCGATGGCGTTAGGAGAAAATGTCATCGAGGGAAACTGGATCTCGAAATGTTGCAAAGATGTCGGTTAATCCGCAGAAGAACAAGTTTCGACCAGAGTTTCTCCAAAGCTGGGTGCTTACCGAAGCTAATCTCCATCCATAAACTCTTTCCTCTGACCGTGAGTGGTGTATATTTGTTTTGCGGCATAATGCAGTTACAAAAGGCTAACAAGCGGCTGGGCTCAAGTCGGCAATCTTTTCAAATCAGCAGGAGTTCTTCCTATTCCTCTACTACCTTTTCTATCTTGCCTTTTCGCTGCTTATCTCACTTTTATCGCAAAAAATTTTAACTATAAACAGAGCGATTAAGAAATTCTGTGGTTTTCGTAAGAAGCTTAGGAAAACCATGGAATTTCCTAATCTTTCGAAATCTCATCTCGAATTTTGAAATTGTCAAAAAAGAAAATTCGAAAAAATTCGAAAATTTTGTTAAAAAGAGAGCGTTAAGTTCCTTGCGAAAACCACGAAATTTCCTAATCTTTCGAAATCTAATCTCGAATTTTGAAATGGTCAAAAAAGAAAATTCGAAACAAGAAATAGTTTTGATTTTGAATAAAGCTTTTGACACTCAAGATTCGTCGCTAACTAACAAAGAAAAGTATTAAAATTTCAACTCGATGAAAATTTTGGCACTTTAAAAATCTTAAAGTAATTAATTTCGATCGCAAATACCTTTAAAATTGAACGTATTGAAAATTAAAATTTCTGATTCTCACAAATTCCATAACATCGATAATGAATAAGTATGAAATCTTAAAGTTTTTCGAAAGTAATTCGCGACCGATAAATTCCAGAAAAATCGGGAGAAAGAGAAGTTTATCGAGCGTAGGCCATGAACCGTGGCCGGTCCTCCTACGCATGGGATCACGCATGCGTCGGGCCTCCCTTAAAACAATACGTCGACCAATCTGGATGGTAAGGGGCTCCTGTTTCATTGGCTCGCTCCCTCGAGCTAATCTTTCTTTCGATGCATCCACCATTCTCGCCTATTCTCCGTCACAAAACTCGTCCATCTTCCTTTAAGTGTGTATCGCAACTTCAAACTTATGTTAATTTAAACCCTTTTATATTTAAAATCATAAATCACAAATAAGATAACGCAATAAGCAAATATTGAAATATTTCTCGAGCCTCTTGTTAAGCAATCGTATTATTTTCACTCAGAAAGTAGCAAAATGCGAGATATCGGATTTGCAAATTACCTAAGTTATTTCGCATCTCTTGTTGTGTTTTTTTTTCTTTTTTTATTGTTCAAGAAAAATGCGGAACGTGACAGTGCGAAACGCGACGACGCTTTGTTCTTCTCGGGATAATGGAAAACGGATCGATGCCTTTCGAGCCCAACGATGAATTTTAATTTCTTCCCCTTTGCTCACTTTATTATACAAACAAGTCTCTGTAATCGAGAGTCATTGATCGACGACTAGAATGTTAGATCAATTAGCAAGTGTTTGCGTTCCCGTACATATTGTTTTATCGATAAAACGAGAGAGAGACAAATAATTTTTATTCCAAGTTGTAAGATTTCCATGTGTACTTACATATATTAGAAACGATCCAACACAAAGTGTAAAAATGTATAAGATATTTGTTTTTTCTTCCCCTACTATATTATATTTTAATATATAGTAATGCATGCAGTATGCACATACATGTAAATAAAATATTATTATAAAATTATATACAAACAATAAATGTAAAATAAATAACAATAAATAATAGAAATATAAAACAGTATTCATTATGTAACTGTTTTATTTGTTATTTATATAATTTTATTTTCTTTAAATATTTTAAAAATGTGTGTACAAAATCAATTTTATTTCACATTTCATGATTATATATCACTATAGATGTACTACTTTAGTTTCCTCTTTCAACGAGATCTTAAATGAGTTAAATAATTCATGCGTTTTTACGTTCGATTATTTCACAACATGATTCTTGAGCCTAGCAAAGAATGTTGGATATGAAGAGAGGGCGAACAAAGTGTAGGCGGACCCTTCTACGAAACGAAATGTTTTACCGAAGATAATGGTCCTGCCGGAAGCGGGATGACGCGTGACCCCAGACGGACGCATTAGACGCACTTCCGGCGGTGTGACGCTCGGCGCCCTCGTTCGTCCGCTAAATCCGGTTCTGTCTCTCTCGCGATCCCGTGCCATTGAGGATCCTAATGTACAACGTTCCCATGAAAATGCCAAAGAGTTATTCAACGCCACGATATCGAATCATTCGCGCAGTCATTCGTAACGTTTCCCGTTGCGCTCCGAAAAGTAATCCTTCGCGATTGGAAAATATAGACATGAGAAATCGTCCTATCTCGAAAATCGTGCCTCGCCTGCATCACGCGTTTAACGTCCGCGAAATCCGGAAAATCGCACGGATGTACACTTGGAGGGGGGGGGAGGGGGAGCGGAAACGTCGGGAGTTTGTTTCCCAGCGCTAAAAATCTTTTACTCGGGACACGCTTTGTTCGACAAGTAGCTGCAGGCATCATCGGTATCGGGAGGACGAGCGCGGCGCGATCGATCCTCCCTCTTCCTCGATTTCCTCCCCCTCCCCTCGCGCCTCACCTCGCGCTACCTCATTTCTCCTACGGCAGAGGAAATGAAATCCCGTCCGGGACGCGATTCGCGCGACGTTTGTCCCGTTATTAGATCAGCGTTACTTCGTGCTTCATCTCGAGAGTGCTCTGCGGCGGCCGTCGAATACGTCTTCCGCGCGTTTGAAAGCGCTGATACTTCCTACACACCCCGCGCGTCCCTCTCCAGCTGATACTTCCTACGCGAATCGCATCCGCGCCTCGAGCAATCAGCGAAAAAGTAACGTCTTCGCAGGTGCCACTCTGTGGTTTACGAAATATCTAGTCGCCACGAGGCATCTATATAATATGAAATTAAATGCCATTTCACAAAGCAAAGAAATATAATTCATAAATGTTGTCGCGAGTAACCGAATAAATTTGAAGAAGTTTATGATAGCATTTGCTATATAATACGATGTATGTAAAAAAAAACGTAAATATATATAATTAATAAAAATTCAAAGCAGAGAGAGAGAGAGAGAGAGAGAGAGAGAGAGAGAGAGAGAGAGAGAGAGAGAGAGAGAGAGAGAGAGAGAGAGAGAGAGAGAGAGAGAGAGAGAGAGAGAGAGAGAGAGAGAGAGAGAGAGAGAGAGAGAGAGAGAGAGAGAGAGAGAGAGAGAGAGAGAGAGAGAGAGAGAGAGAGAGAGAGAGAGAGAGATAATCAACACGTTTTTCTTTTGAAGTTCTCGCGCTCAAATTGGGATTAAAATCTATCTAATAAACATCGCGATTATACGCACGTACGGTTGATCAATAAAGCGCAGTACGATGCAGTCGATTAGTTTTATTTTTCGCTAGCAGAATGCGCGATAATTACTTCAAAAAGTATTTTTCCGATTCAGTTTTTGGATAAACATTCGCATTTTATGTTCACATTATCGCGCGCTCCCGATCATCGGGGCGCATTCATCGTTTTATCTGTTAAACTGTATATATATATGTATATATATATATATATATATATATATATATTTGTATATATGTATATATGTGTATATATATATATATATATATATATATATATATGTATATGATAGACTTTGCGTCTCTTCTTCTATAGAAGAGGAAATGAAATTCTATTCGCGTCGTGCCTCGGCCGACTTTGTCTCGTTATTACATTACATTAACGTTACGCCGACTCGCGAGATGAGAAAATATATCTCGCGGTCACGTAACGTGTCCTTTACATATTATAATGACAATGTTCGAAATGAAAATTGCATAATCGCACATTCTCCCATCTGAGAGATCGATAAAGAGTATAATTTTTTTTCACGCACATTTTTTGAAGCCAAATATTTATTAAAAGAGCGAACAGAGACGGAATCATGAAAACTTGAGCATTTCTATGTCATGATTATGAGCACAGATCGAGAAATGTATATTCCAACAAATAAGTAATCATTTTTATTGATTTATTTTAAAAAAATCTTATTTTTACTTAATTTAGTTCGAAGCAATATTATTTTTTTCTAAATCGCTTATGTGTGCGCGTGTGTACGTGTAATGATTCGAAAGGCTAATTTCGACTAATGCTACAATCTGCGCCCATTAATTATGAACGGTGCGCTCGATTCAATCGTCTCGCCGGAACGATCAAAGCTCGAAAAATCACTCTCCTCGTTCTCGCCGATAGGAATCCGCGAGGGTTCACGCTGCTCGCTTCGCGCGGCCGACGTGCATTTACCACCTGCACCGACTCGAATTAAAAAGTTCGTTCTCCCGCGAAACCGTAAATAATGCCTTCTGACAGGCGGAGCCGAATGTCGATGAATAACGAGGCGCGGAACCTTCGACTTTCGATTCTTCTCTTTTTCCAACCAAGCGCGCGGCTCGCGAACGCACGTCAGTCTGGACCACACACACGCACCGGCTATCGTACGTACATGTGCGTGTATGCGTGTGCGCGCGCGCGCAAATGCCCACGGACGTGTGCAAGCGTTCGTATGGGTGGCTCGTACGTTTCGAAAACAAAGCTCGCGCCTGACGTGAGAGGGAAAGAGAAAGGAAAGAGAGAGAGAGAGAGAGAGAAAGAGAGAGAGAAAACGCTTCTCCGCTCTCGGCGACGAGACCGATGCATCGATACCGGAAACGGCACGATACACGACGAAAAAAAAAGGCAGAGAAACTTGCTGCTGCGTTCTGAGTGTATCGGTATGTGTACGCGTTGTGTATACGCCGCTATGGCGACGACGACCACGTGTATGTGTCGTACGTCCGATGTACACGCGTCATGAATATTTGAGGAGATACGCCTTCTCACCCCCTTCCCTCCGTGAGCGCGCGTCCTCCGTCGCGTATTCCGCTGCGATGGACGTCTGATTTTTTTTCTTTCTTTTTTTTTTCACACGTTGAATCCGCATGTACGCTCCTCCTCGCGGTGACGACTAATCGAAAATACATAATTCCAGAGAGAAGGAGAGAGAGAGAGAAGGTGCGGACAAAAAATTGAAAGTTATATCTCTCAGAAATTGTCAGGTTGTCTCAATGACAACAACGTAACAGCGTGGATGTAGGAAAATAGGCATACGCATCTGCTTGCGCAATTTTGATGGCATATAAATGACAAAGATAATAAAGAAGAACGAGGGAGAAGAGAGAGAGGGAAAAGACGATGGAAGTATAATGATGGAATCCTCTTCTAATTCCCCGGGAAGCCGCGTCTCTTTCTCCTCGCGAATCTTTGTAGGGGAAGAGAGACGAACTCTCGCATCTTCTCGCGGTGGAGGGCGAAGGGATAGGTAACGGGAGACGAAGTGACGAGGGAGAAGAGGTAGGGACAGAAAATGAGAGGATCAGAAGCTGCCGAGGAGAGCGAGGGAGAATCAGTCGGTCCGTCCGTCCGTCTGTCCGTCCGCGTCTCTTCTTCCTCCTCTCCACGTTCCACCATTCTTCAGCGCTCCCGACGGGGATTAATAACGGCCTGCCATTGTTGCCATGGCAATTCTCGAAGCGTTAAAAACTCCTCGGCTCTAACCCCGATCGTCCGTTTAAAGTTTCACAGGAAAAGGGTTCGTCCACCCAGGACGAGAAGCGACTGGGCAAATATTTGCGTGTTGCGACACGATGTACTCGTCTCCTCCCTCTCGCGCCAAGTGTGTACAAGATGTACAATGGCCAGCGATGACTCGTAGCTATAATAATTGGCGTTAACAGGCTCAATTAATCTAAGAACGAGACTCGCGTATCTCTCCATCGATAAAGACAGCCACGAAGATGCGAGATATTTTGTCGCCATTTTATCGTGTAGATCATTAATTTCCTATTTTCAGCGGTACTGCTTTATTTTTAGAAGAGAAATCCCTCGACCAATTTAGTTTTTTAATTCAGATCGAAGCGACAGTTGGTTTTACTAAAAATTTGATTTTTGTGGATTAAAATAATAAGGCTTCGATATAATGACAATAGGAATACAAAGAGATTCGTTAATCGCATTTGCGAATATCCATATAACTATATTACATCAAGATCAATGTAAACATGTGTGCAGACTATGAGAGCTATACGAGAGAGATTGTCAGGCGAAAAAAAATCATGGAGAGGAGAAAATGTTCAACTCTCGATTAAACCTCAACTCGGTATAGATATCGCATGAAATACTACAGAGATTTGTCAGTTTCTAATCTTATCCATCTCTTTTCTATTCATTACGTGCAAGTACAACGGATGGAAAATGCAGTTAAGTGGCTTTCTAGCTCATTAACGTAAAATATCACACGTCATTTATTATCGGAATCAGACTACCCTTCTGCCTCTACTATGGCAATTACGTTACTTGAGGCTGAACACGGTAGTCGTATTAATAGAGGGACAAGACGCGTGCAAGCCGGGAACTTCGTACGCAAACGGACCTGATCAATATTCATGGATCTCCGTCGTGGGGCGGTTTCGACGCTGTCGGAACAGGGTGGATTTATGCGAGTGCTTCCTTCCGCTTGGCCGCGCGAGACATTTTTCTTGCGATTCAAGTTTGCGAGAAATCGCGGAATGTCTCTCGCAACGATTAATTTAATTCGAGGACTAGCACTTTTTCATAAACGGTGACGATGCAATCGAATCTTTTCACCCCGACGATTAACTCCGATGATCTTTAACGATTCGATATAAACCACGCGCCATCTTTCAAATAGATGCAGGAAAGAGGATAAAAAGAAGTTTGCTTACCCCGACAATTGAAAGAGCAAGATACGAAGAAGTCATGCGTGAGTGTTCGAGAAACGAAGAAAGGAAGGCGAGCGTAAACTCGGAGCGTCGGAGATTGCCCGGTCGGCGCAATTGCAATTGCACGTGCGAGCGCAGACGAGCTCGTACGAGAATGTAGTTCGGTTCCGGTTGCGGGCCATTAGTTGATGAGCTACCTCGTTTCTTCGCCCCCGCCGGCGGAAGATGCGCTCGCCGCGCGTTGCAGGCGGGCCACCCTTCGCCGGGTATCATCCTTCCACTCGCGCTAACCCACGGCACAGGTTCTGAAAAGCTCGCGTGGTATTGTGGGATCTATTATTGCTCTCCTCCTAGAGTTATATATGTTTTGATGCAGCAAACTCTCTCTTACTCTCTTTCTCTCGAGCTAGTCAGCCGTCCGATAGACCGGACGATCGAACGAACAGACACATAGGAAGAGAGAGAAAATCAGCCTTCGCAGTCAACTATCCTTTTACAATCTTCAATTAATTCTACTCTATTTTTCGCTTCTCTCGATTTAAAACGCATGGATCACATCAGATGATGGAATGCGTCAGGTTTTAATCGTGAACACTTGCGACGATATGAGGATTTTGAGGAAAGACATTGTTTTTTTTTTTCTAAATACTCGAAAATAAATAAAATATGAAAACATAGAAATTAGTGAATTTGAGATAAAATAATGCCAATATCGAATGCGTTTGTTCTTCTTACAAAAGATAACGAAATTTTTCTTTCTCGCGCAACTTTGGAGAAATAGAATATTGCTTTAGAACGTATAAAACGCGCTAAACGTTTCTCGTTCTCGCTTATAAAGGATAACGCGCGTTTCCTTTTAATCGCGGCGCAATAACGGCAAGGAGAAAATAGACAATAGTATCGCGCTCGTCTTACTCGCTGAAATTTCACGAGCCAGGTTTCGGTACGCGAACCTGGCACTCAAGATACTCGCCATTGTTTCGAAGGAGTCCGGACCGCGAACACTAAAACCAACCCCGTCTTCCCCTCCCCTTCTCCGAACCCCCGGCAGCATCGGTGGAAGCGCCGGATGATGTACCGCGCCCCAACCCCTTAATTACTGCCGCGTGCAAATTGGAAGGAAAAATTAATCGCAGAAATGACTTAGAGCTGCCGGCACGGGGGAAAGATGAGGCGGTGGAAGCGACCGAGCGGGGGCGGGAGAGAAGGGTGAGCGGGAGAGGGAAAGACGAGGAAGCGCGCCCCAGGGTCACACAAAGGGGATGAAAGGAAGTCCGGGGCAATTAGAATGATGCCCTTTGCACGGTCTTCCTCGCTCAGTCTCTCCCGAGCCACCCCCTCCGTCTATGAGCGCGTTCCTCCTCCTCTCGCCTCCCGTCCTCGCGAAATACCGAGGCCGTCCCCGTACCATTGCCAGCGCCGATGAAACGATGTGGAAACATCAGGTGCGAGGTATTATAACGTAATAATAAATTATGCCTGTTATACGCGGGCGCGTCCCTCTCTTGGAATTACAGAACCGAACGAAAGATCCTAATATCGACTATGGAATCGATCCCTTAAAGACACTAAAATATCGATATATTTTTCTTCTTCACGAATCAAATTCTAAAAATCGATTCTACATGTGTATAAAAAAAACGCAAATATAATTTACATTATTACAGCAATTTTTCTATTACTTATTTTTTTTAATAAATACTCTTTAAACTCTCGATTCGAGTGTCTTGAAGCTCCACGCTAGGGGAGAAAGAACGAAGGAACGTGAAAACGCGGTCGCAATGGATAGATATTTAATCTCGATTTCGGGGTCGACCGTCGATGACGTCGACGTCATCCTCCCTCGCCCGTAGAAGACCACTGTCATATCTCCGGGGGATGATTCGACGTGACAGCTCTCCCTCGAGGGTTGCCACGACGGAGCATCACCAACGAACCAACCCCCGCTGCTTCTCACGTAGAAAAGCTACACACACCGTAGCCGCGGGCGGCAATATACGTCGTGACGTCCGCGAATTCCACGCGTGCCACCCTCCCGCTCTTCGCGCGGCCACCCTCGTGCGAGGTTTAATGACGTATAAACTATGCGTCGGATTAGCAACGCGGTTACGTTCCCGCAACCCCTGCAAGACGGGGTCGCATATAGGGCTACTTCTGCTCGACGACGCGGATAAAACTATCTGACAACTTTCTTCGATATATATTTCTGCTTGTTAACTGTTTGCACACAAAATGATTTATATGCAGTGAATAGGATTTCTCGTTTACAAATTATACACCAAAAGCGTTAAACAGAATCTTTAGTCTCTTATTTATATTTCAATTATTCGATAAAATAATAGCGTAAGAGCTTGATAAGTCAATTTGATACAATTATTTTATTATTACGTTAAATTTAAAAATTGTTTTAGTTTGTAAGAAAAAAGAATATTGCAAGTAGTTAAATAATGTATACCGAGTAGGCAAGTTAAATATTTCGTAACTTCATTTCATGGAGCTATGCTCCGCGACAAATCGGCAATTCTTGGATGAACAAGTCACGTTTACGAGATCTCTCGGTGATTACGATGAACAAAACGAATAATTAACGCGACGTAGAAACACGTTGTGAAGCGCGAGCATAAGTGCGTGCGGCCGAAATGTGGTAAAACGAGGTATGAGCGATATAGGGAGAGAAGAGAGCGAGACAGATAGAGAATGGAACGGCTACAAAGGGGGCCCCGACAACAAAGTCAAGTGGGGTACAATGAGACGCGGTATGAGTACATCGAATGCCACGGTCGCCTCTCTCTCTCTCTTTCTCTTCTCATATAGTCACGGTCCTACGACTCTCTACCGACTGTTCTACCGCTTGTGGCACTCTATGTCTCATGGTGTGGTCATGGCGAGCCCACAAAAGCATTCATTCAATAATCTGACCGTGTCACCTATGTATACAATTACCGGTGTACGAATCGCCTGGGGAGGAAGAGAAATCGAGCCGCGGTCAGTTCATCATCGAAACGCACGTCAAAGATAATGTTCTCATAACGAGCAAATTCTGTGGACGAGAGATCTGGGGAAGGAGAGGGGAATGACCTTTTTCAATTTTCGACCAGATAAAGATATCTCTGGCAAAAATTATTCGCGAAAAAATTCCACGGGATAGCCATCAACGCGGTTGATTCAAAGATACCCGCGATCGCGAATCTTCAAATGGCTCGCTTTTATCCCACATGCGCGCGTCCAAGTGACGTGTCAAACGAAAGTTTCGCTCGTCAAGGTAACGAAGAGAAGCGAACCGAGCGACAAACACAACGCGACAACCCCCGTGGACATCCGCCGGTGATCCAAAACGCATATTCGCCGCTTCCGGACGCTGCATCCTGCCTTCCTCCCGCGTTATTTCAAGCCGACCGGGGATATAGCGACTGTTCCCCCTCCGCTCTTCCACCCGCCGCCCCGCACTCCCGTCATCCCACATCACGCGGCTAGGCATTCTCTTTCTCTCTCTTTCTCTCGTCTACCTCCGCGTCTGTCCGTCTCCGTTCGTAGGGGTGCAATCAATAAGACATTCGTGACGCGACGGTTATGGCTGACGGGGACGTGAGCACGGGGGCCAACGGCTAGCCCCATGAATATCTTTCGATAGATTGCACATCATCCTCGTTCGCTCCCGATGCGCGATGCGCCCCCAATCCGGCGAGGGGTGATCCGTCGGGGCAGGAGACACCACAGGAGGGTGGATGGCCGATGCGTAGCCACGCGTCCACTGCGGTTAACTTCCCGCCCTTTCTTTCTCTCTCTCTTTCTCCTTCTTTCTCTCGGATAGAAAAAAGGGCAAGCGAGAGTGCGAAAGACGAATCGTTGTTATAAGTCACGGATTATGGCAGTAGCGCAGAGAAATTTTAATCGATAGAATCGCCGCGGTTGTACAACATAAAAGAAGCGCATATAATCTCGACGAAAACATACGTTATTCGTTCCATTCGTTGTGCATTCTTATACCGCCATCGTTATAAATGTACATACCAGCAAACTTGCAGCGTTGCGTTTACGTCTTTCTCTCCGACACCGGACACCGCGTGAAGGGCGTGCACGAAAGGTTTTCGTGCGAAACTCGTCCTCGTTAATCGTCCGACAACGAGACAGAGAAAACTCCGATGTCTCTCTATCTCGTCGACAGTTACGTCGTTTAAATTACCATGGGACATGGAGCTTCACCTCCCTCTCCCCCTTCGTTTCTCTCTCTCTCTCTCTCTTTCTTCTTCTCCCTCACCTCCTCCAACCATTTTGAAAAGAGCGACCTCCCCTCCCCCTTTCCTTCTTCTCACCCGACGTAGGTTCATCCTTCTTCTCGCCGCGTCTGTCACACACCGCGCCGTGGCAGCCGAGTTTTCGGACTGATTAGCATTTTTTTCCTTCTTCACGCTTCCACCGTGACCCGATGACGCCCGTGGCCGGACAATGAGGCTACTTATTTATTTAAATACCGGGTATCCTGTCCTTTCACGCGAAGATTTATGCACGCCGACGAGCTAATTGCCGGCCCATTATCCGGATAATGATATTCCGTCGCGTAACGACGACGCATCGTCGGCGTCCTGTCCTCTCCCTCCCTCTCTTCTTGCCTCATCCACTTCGTCTACCTCTTCTTCATGCGCTACCGCCGTCCCCGCTTCGCCTTCTCCTCCGTCCCTTCTCTTCTTCTCTCCGCGGCCGACAAAAGACGCATCGTTGACGGAATATTCGATCGCGGTAATAAGCGAGAAACACGAGATAGGAACTCCAACCTCGTGGTCCGCTGGAGAACGCTCGGGAATACGTATGCGCGACCTCGGCAACGCGAATTGCGACGAACGCCAGTGACGAGAGATGCTAATTTGTTGTCTCACCTTGAACGCAGCGTTCGACACGTACGATCTATTAATGCCGACTTCGCAACATATGCGAATAGTCCTTGTTTCTTGAAACAAGCTCGCGTCGTTATTTTTACTTTATCGCGCGATATAATTTGCTTTATCGAATATAACTGCTCGCAATTAATGAATCTTAAGATACTTGAACAGTTTTATTCTTCTCCCCGATAGCATAATTACATCTAATTTTCAAACCTCCGATAAAATGATTGCGTCGATATTACCGTGCAATTTTGCAAATTGCGAATTTGCGAGTGCATTCAAATGGCCCGGAGGTGGTATTATTGGCTCGGCGGTGAAATCGATGTCCCCCGGCCTCTCTCGTCGAAATTCAAATTTAACATCGGATTAATATTAATCTGCGGTTTTCGGCGTAGCAGTCACGAACTTTTTCGAGCGCGGAGAATCGCCAGGCTGGGATAAGGCAACGATATGCGAGGCTGATTAGCATTTCATATTAAAAAAAAAGACGACAGCTCGAGTTTCCCAGCGATCATAAGAACGAGAGCAAGAGGAGAATCTTATTTAAAAAGTTTGATTAAGAGAGCCGGCGCACCATTATTCTCATGTTAATTGTGCGCCCGAAGACGCGCTGCAAAATACGTCAAAATGAGAAAACGGTGTCGTGACTCTCTGCATTGATTCCACTCTCTTCGATAATAATATGTGCCTTGTTTCTTCCTAATCCTCTCTGGGATATAATAGTAATTTTTAAAAACCTCACTTAATTGTAAATCTAGTGATCATGATTTCATACAAAAAGAATTATCTAAAATATATATCGTATAAAAGATATTTAATTATCTGAAGAATTAAAGTTAAAATTGCACGACAAAGCAATCTCTATGGTTGTTGGTGCGATATGTGACGAACGTGATGCAGCTACCATCATTTTTAGTAACCCATCTACGAAATCATATGCATCAGTTCCCGGCTAAAAATCCACATTTCCTACGACGATATCGTGCGTGATACGGAAGTGGGGCGAACAGTTCCCCCAAAGTTCTTACACTCGATTTTTAGGGAAGTGAAACCTTGAACGCTCAGATAGACATATGAGCCCGCGCCTTTATGTAGGCTTTTTTATATGCTATATTCTCTCTCTTTCGCTAATAAAACAATAACTATTTTAAATGTGTTTTTATACAATATATGTAATATTTTTTTATTAATATTTTTATGCAATATATTTAAGTGTTTTTTTAAAATAATATTTCACAACTTGTAAAAATATTAATAAACAAGAAATTATTAAAAAATTTAAAGATTGTAAAATAATTCGAGTTTCAAGAAAATATCGATTTCAAGATTAGACAAGCTCATAATTGCAACAAATATGTACAAATGATTTGAACGAGACTTTATGGTAAGTTTTTTTACAAATGATTTCGACTGGCTTGGCGTAATACTTTAAATTAGATCCTCGTAAGATTGAAACGATCCTCGGGTACGAGTGTCGTATGCAAAAGTCACTCTCTTCGTCCATGTTCTTTCTCTCATTTAATATATCTTCGCAGAAGATATAAATCACGTGTCACATACATCATCGCGTGCGGAGGGTAGCGACAGCGAGTAAAAAGTAACTGAGAATCTGAGTGAGCGACAAACCGACGATTTATCCAGTTACATTGGGGGAGAGTTATTCATTTTTTTCTCCTCCATTTTGTACTTCTCGCTCGCCGTCTCTCCGCCGTGTCGTAACTCTGTCGGTTTGTCCCGCGAATGTGTTATTGCTACTTAAAATATCATAGACAGAGACCTGACAAATATAACCATGTAAAAAATTAAATACATGTGTAAATTATTGAAGACTTAAATATCATTATAATAATATTGTAATTTATATTAATATTTATAAAGAGGACTCCAAAGGTCTAAAGAGCAACTTATTTTACAGTTTGAATTTTTGCACGCATATAGATGTAATAGAGAATATGTTTAATTAATATAACGTCAAAAAAAAATTATACGATTGATAAAATAATTTGAACCGAGGGAACACGTAGGTTCCACCTTATTTTCGTTATAGCGCAATTCGTTATCAACGAATTCTACTCTTTGTTGCCTATATTTACTTTTTACTCGTCCTCACACTCTTCATCACCCGAGGGGACAGTTCGACCTCTCGACACAAAATTCTATCTATTTAAAACTAACGTGTCATATCCACAGATAAGGACTGTCAGGGGCGTGGCGTCAATTATTTCACCGCAATGTTCGCGTTAGGTAAGCGTTACTTCATAAACAGGCACCAGGCATTTGACAGAATATTATTTCGTTTCTTATGATGAGAGCTTACGCAATTGCGATGCGGAGGACACGCATAATATGCTCTCCCATCTATTATATATTTAGATGTTAAAATAAATCATTCTTCTGTTTATAAATCTGTAAAGCAGCTCCTATAATAAAGTAATTAAAAATCATATCCATCAATTTTTCTCTCGCGTTTTTTCAAAATAAAGAATATAAACTCTGGACAATCGGAAGCTAAATAACGGCTAATCTTGTCTCCCGTCGAGCTCGTTGATATCATCGTAAACACGATGGGATTCTGTCATTATCGATGCCTGTTGCACGTCGCTTATTGTTGCACCCTACGGACCCGTACAATCTCCAATTTCCCGAGCATCAGGAGTCAAGGTCATCGACTCTCTCACGAATCAAGGATCGCGCGTTCTTTCTCTTTTCTCACTCCATCAGGCTCAAACGCGATAGCGCTTTTATTAGTTATGTACGCTAACGTTATATGTACGCTGACGAGGAGATTCTCACGCGGTCCGCGATGTCAATGATTGGTCGACCAAAGGGAGAGAAGCCGAAAGAGAGAGAAAGAGAACGAGAGCAAGGGAAGGGATTAATCGCATCCAGCAACGATCACTGGTAATCATGTATCATTGCGCAAGTTGAAGCGAATTAACAATGTCGAATTTGTGGACCATCCGAGACAATAAAGTAAAAACGACACGGGCCAGAATGCGGGAAGATTGTTGTCGCGTGGAAGAAGTCATCGCGCTTTTACGCGTGCGGATACCCGGTATTACCGTTGATCGGACTCCCTCATTACTGGTATGTGCGGCGTACGTATCCATTCGCTCCTCCATTGTTCGCCGATCCGCCCAGGAAGCATTGTGCCCCCGCGGCGAGGGGGCGGGTAATAACGCGGCGCCTTGTTCGTCGATTAGGTGACACAATCGCCGTCGCCTGGGCTTTTCTTTAATTGGATTACAATGATTGGATTACGGCTCGCACGACGAGTGCGCCCGGGTTGCGCGCTTCGCGCGCGATCATTGAAAAATGACCGCGGGAGAAGACCGGCAAATCCCCGTGAGAAGTCGCGGACCAGAGCTGCGTTTATTCGGATTATGTGCGAAGACGGTGGTAACCTCGCACGATGTGGGACGAAGTCTTTTGAGGCGCTGGATCGCGCCCGAAGAATTCGAGAGATGAAATTGACGGCGGTGGGAACTAAAACCGTGTATCCAGTATACTTTGGCCGGTATTAAAGGTCCGGTCTTACATTTAAGATCATCTTAAAAACTCATTCTTAACTCATTCAACCAATCAAATAGCTACAATGCAGCCACTGATTGGTGCAATGAGTTCTTAAAATGATCTTAAATGTAAGACCTATGAATATCGGCTTTTAAATCAGGAGCAAAATTTTTGAAAAAGATACAAAATATAATACAAGATTCGCGTTATATGTTGACGATTTATGAAATTATACTCGAGAGAATTAGTTATTTTTCAAATCTCTCTCACGGCGGTGGGAACTAAACCGTGTATCCAGTATACTTTGGCCGGTATTAAAGATCCGGTCTTATATTTAAGATCATCTTAAGAACTCATTCTTAACTCATTCAACCAATCAAAGAGCTACAATGCAGCCATTGATTGGTGCAATGAGTTCTTAAGATGATCTTAAATGTAAGACCTATGAATATCGACTTTTGAAGCAGGAGTAAAATTTTTGAAAAAGATGCAAAATATAATACCAGATTCGCGTTGATGATTTATGAAATTATACACTCGAGAGAATTAGTTATTTTTCAAATCTCTCTCTTTTCAAAAAACAAATAAAACTATAAAATTCTTGAAACATGTCATCGTTTCGTGAGCGTCTCATCATGCTACCTGATAATCTCTGGACATCTTAAGAGATGCGCGAGATCTCGTATAGACCAGAGTTCGAAACAGAGGGCAGTGTCGGAGGATGTGCGTGGGTGGTTGTTCGTGAGTGTGTTCGGAACGAGCGAGGTTGCGTGAGAGGAATGAATACAGAGTACACCGTGTAAGACAGAGAGAGAATCGCAGCTGGGGCGCAAAGGAGAGGAGAAGAAATGGGTTAGAAGAAGAGGCCGAGAGGAGGAGGGAGTCGACGAGAGAATGCGTGGAAAGGGAAAAAGAACTCAGAGGGGAAGAGAGAGAAAGAGAGAAGAAGAGAACGGGAGAAAACAAGACAGAGAGACGAAGAGAGACGGTGACTTGGGCAGTGCGTATCGATCTGGCCGTGTTACGTGCGTGCCGGAGGTTGGGGTCCTAGCATGGACCAATCGGAGGGCTACTCCTCTCTCTCTTTCTCTCTCGCTCTCACTCCTTCTCTGTTTCTCTCGTTTCCTCTCCTTGTCCCTCTGGCTCATCTACTACGTTGCCGCTCATCCTCCCACTCGCTTCTTCCTACGTCTATCTCGACACGCACAGGTCCGCACGCAGCAAGCTGGCAGGCAAGCACGCACGCACGCACGCACGTATGCACGCACGCCCGCACGCACAGCATCACCGTCAATATGTACATACCTGCCTGCCTGATTACGTCGACTGATAACGCTATGCGGCCATTTCGGTACAATGAAATGGCGGATGACCGCGGGGGCCACATTGCCGATGTCGAAATCGGCCGATTGAATGATCACACGTCGCGCACGTGCATTCACGTTCATCGCTAATTTAAAAAGCTCCTCACGAATAATCCTACAATACGTTATGTCGGCCGGTTAATGAATTTTTTTTTTTCATTTCGTCACTTGTATATTAAAATTTTTAATTTGTGTCGAATATATTAACTCGCGTATGCTCCCTTGAATCTTTAAATTTTCGAGAACGGCCGACTCTTAACGGCCGACGTTAATAAATATAAAATGTATAATGTATGAAAAAATTATAATACTAAATATATTCCGTAAAAAGAGTTTAAATGTCAAAGTTTTGAAAATTTATTTAAATAGCAATGACGATTGCGATAAAAAATCATTTTTCTCCTAAACTAAAAATGCCTTTGCGTTCGAGGGACTGGACAAACGATCGGCGTAGGATATGTCACGTATTATAGACAGGCACGTTTCATATTTACCTGCTTGATTACGCCAAACCGACGCCGACACAATGAAATGGCGGACGGCCACGGTGATCGTTACCGACGTAGGCTACCGGATATCGTCGAGACAGCTCGGTATCCGGATACAAGGTCATTTCTGAATCGATACGTTAATGTAAACCACGTGTCCGTGATACGATATGGCCTACTTTATGCGCAAGAGAGCGTTAAACAAACTAATGTGCTAAGTAATACGACGATAATTTCCGGTGAGACTGTTCGCCGAATCAATACGTTTCGCTCCAGGAAAATCTATTTTACTTGCTATAAGATATTAAAAGTATGCAAAGTATTATAAAACAGTTATTGCGACCATTGTAACGAATATTATAAATTGTAAATAAATGACCAGACTCGCCAGTATAAATGTGAGATAAATTTTAAAAGATTTTATAGCGCGATAGTAATTAATATTTGAGTCAATTACGACGCTCCAAATCGGAGCTATTTTAATTATAGAAAATTTCAAGATGCGCCGTATCGGCGAAAAGAAGAACGTCGAGGCTGAAACTGACAGTTTTATAAGCGAAACAACTTAAATTGCTGATCGAAACTATCCAATCTAACTGTGGTACAATCAACAAAATCTGATTGCAATACATATGTTGGTTAACAGCTCGACTAGCAGCTAGTTAGAAGAGGAGGAGGGGGGAATATCTGACCCCATTGTTTGATAAATACCTATCCTATAACTATGCGAGATACAAGCCAAACTCTGTTCATTGTATGGCTATCGAGTCACTTTATTAACCCGTGCGAGTGTTTTACCCTCGTGAAAAATCGCGCCGTTGTTTTGCGTCACCGATATTAATACGATACTAGTAACGCGTGTTACTTTGCACAGCCTAACAATGAATATTGTTTCGCCCCGAGATTTGTTTCCAGGACAATGTGAACCGCAAGAGTTCATGAATATTCTCACGAAAAAGAGTTCTTACGGGAAAAGAGAGAGAGAGAGAGAGAAGAAAAGTTCGTTGCATAACGAGTTGGAAACTTTTGGAAAGTTTCGAAAGGGTCTCTCCCGTGACTAGATATTTAGCGAATACGTATGATGTGGATTGTGAAAAAAAATTACAGAAAAGTAGACTATAAAATATATCGTACGCGCATTGACAATTTATGGGTTTTTTCCGCTATTCATTTATCAGATTTGTTCCATGGAATTTAGCACATCATTGATCCTACGGTAATCGGTCGCTAATAAATCTTCGTCGCGCGTACACGTGACACTAAATGTCATGTCGTCCGGATATCAGTCACATTCAGAAAATATTGCGCGAACCGTTGTCTGTTACATAACGATCTCGTGTTTTAATTTACGCCGCGTGTTCAATCACTGCCAAGTGCGTCCCTGATCGATCCGCAAATTTATTCGACAATCGAGATCTCGTCGTCTCGCGTGAAGTCCCGTAGCTTAATCGTCTTCCCTTATCGCGTATTCCCGAAGAGACCATCCATTAATTTGACTTTCTCAGGGAAATAAGCTCCGATCGTAAAATTGGCGAGAATATCGCGGGAAGGGAGAAGGAGACGCGACAGTATCTACCGGGTGTACCTCTCGTTAAACTCCCGAGTGTTTCGGCCCGGTGAGAATTTGGTCGGCCGTGAATTCCCGGAAACGCGTATACCGACGATTAACGAGAAAATTCGATGAAATCGTAAATTCGTTCGTTCGTGCCTCTCGTCCCCCTACCTCGTCGCCCCTCCGGTCGCGCGAATAAATGGCTGACTGTATTTTCGCCCACGCACACACGTGCGCGCAATTATAAACGCGCGCGTACACGCGTCCACACAAGCGCACCGCGCGGCGCGAGAGAAAATATCTGGCATGGCGCGCCCAACGCCACCCGGGAGCAGTAAAATTTGCTAAACGATGTAAATAATGGATGGGAACAGTTGGACAGTTTTCAGTTATTTTCCTCGCGCGGGCATAATTCAACCGAAATTTATTGCCGCTGCTCAATTACGCAAAATATTGTCAAAAAACGCGGTGACCACACCGGGCACCAACCCTCGCCTCTCTCTCCCTCCTCTCTATTGTGCCATTTCGTTAAAAGCGCCGAGAGCTCTCGCATCGCCGACCGCCAACTTCTCATTGAGCGTGTTCCGATCGCGTACTACCGTTCGCGTACACACGAGAATGCATCTCGCTTAATTGCCGTTAATTATCGCTCGTGTAACAATACATCACCACGCGGTGATCACTCTAAAGATGTAGTCAAACGTGATGCATGAACGTGACTAACGCGGTATACGTGTCTCTCGCTGTTTAAATAAATACTCGCTAACTTGTTTCAATTTTTCCTGATTTTTCAACACAAACATGTATAAAAATAACGTGTATTTAAAAATGAAAAGGAGGAAAGGTAAGAGAGAAAAAGAAAAAGATGTTTCGGACGCCAGCTTGACAGTTTTTCGTGCAAAATCATCACGAGAGAATTCCGGAACCATAGAAACCGGAAAGCCGGCGGGAGAAAAAAAACTGCCAGCAAACAAATCCGTCCTGCATTTTTTATCCGTGCAACTTGAACGTAAAACTCACGTTGCGTTGTAAAAACGTGAAGCTCGAAAAAAAAGAGAAAGCGAGAGAGAGAGAGAGAGAAAGAGAGAGGAAGAGAAGTAATCGGGAGATGAAAATTCTGCGAACTCGTTATACATTTTCCAGCTTCGTCGTTACATTGAATTTAAACGGATCCCGCAATTTTCGCCCACGCTCGACACACATTTCATTAAAAACCAACGTCTCGCGCGTCCTACTTGTTTCTTTTTCGTCGAATTGTACTTTGAAACTCGTCGGGAACGCACGAGTTTTACATCGCCGAGCTCTTTCGGGATACGTGTATAAATGCCGTACCACGGTCACGTTCGAACCGACCATTTCGCGTTCGATCAGTCTTCCATCGACCGAGCTTTTCGCGCCTTCGACCTCCGCCATTGTTTCTCCGCGCTAGCAGCGGCCGAGAGGGTACTTTGTACGCGCGCGAGATGTGAATCCCGAGTGGAAATCACGAAAGTCCCGCCGTCGGCGCCCCTTCTAATCTGGTCTCCCAGGTTGGGTTTCGCCGTTGGGTTCTCGTCAAGAAGCGCGCGGAGAAGAAGACAGCGACGAGAGAACTCAACCATCGGCCGAGAAGGGTGAGAGCCGGTTTCTCCCAAGGGTGCAAACGAAAGAGGAAGACGGAAAGAGAGAGATAGACAGAGAGAAAAGCCGCGCGAGGGCGGGACGAGATACGGCGGGGGACGATAGTAGGGTCTAGAGAACGAGGGTCGCGAGGGGCGGGAGGGAGGTGAGGACAGGAGGCGGTTTAAAGGGTAGCGAGCGTCTCGACAAAAGCAACCCTCTTAAAGTTCGCCCTACGCTCTGCCTACCAATGCGACTTCGAATCCCGCGACTCCGCGTGCCAGATTCCCTTGAAAGAGCGTCCCAAGAGCAAGAGAAAAGCCACGATACCGCGGATCGAAAACGAGATGCGCCCACACACATGCACGCAACATACACACACGCGCGCGCGAAATATGCTATTGAGATAAACGATAAATCAAACAAGTATGTCTCTAACGAAAATTGTACAATTATAAAATGAGCAGAGAATAAATTAACTCATCAGCTAAACTCGATGCGATTTATTATCGTAGATAAATTTCGAGATAATTATCAGTGAATCGCAAAATGTTTCTTTTTTTCGTACAGCTCAGACTTTTTACCGAGCAAATGATCCACGCTGCAGGAAACAACTCTCGGAGGAGTCGGGTAGTATGTCGTCGGTCTAATCTGGGACGCAGCGCGAAAGCAAACCCTAATCCAGCTTATCCAGAAAGTAATTTTGAGTCCTTTGAAAGAGCGGTCCCTCGCGCGACCGAATCCCGAAAGAAATCACAACTGCGAACGAGGAGAGACGAGAGTGAGAAGGGGTGGGAGAGGAGATCGCGAAACCCGTGACTCTTCCATAGGGCGCCGATTACTCGAGACGAAGAAGAACTGGCAAAGATACGAAAACTTTCCTTCGTTCGTGGGATTCTGGCTATCAGCGCGTGCATCGCCTGTTCCTCGTGATTCCGCTCGAGAAAATTAGCGAGGGAGAAGAGAGGAAAGAGAGAAAAATCCCGGGAGATTTCCGACAGCGATAAGACGATAAAGTCTCCGCAAAAGGAAAAATTAAGCGATACGAGTGCTTAAACCCTTCTTTGATTTTCAGAAGACCAGTACACGGACTGTTTCAGACTTGTCGTTAAACCGTAGATTTTTTTTAGAGCGTAAATACGATAACGGGGATTGTTAATTGTAAATCGTTGCTTTCTAAGTGATTAGTCGAACAATCATGACGTGAAATGGTAGAATGATAAAAAGACTTGTAATCTTTCTCTCTATATTTATTTGCAATATCTTTCGATATAAGTCACTAAATATCTTAACATACAAAATATTGCAAAGATAAACTCCGCATTTGATATTAAGATAATGAATAAAATAAATTCAATTATCCATCTTCTAATTCACGTAAATTTTTAGCCTCTAGCGCTATATAAATTAAAAATTATCGATGTAACAGCTCTGAAACAAGCATCTTAGTTTTCGACTACATTGTCCGCAAAGTTAGAAAGTGAGTGAGTTCGATATAACACGCTAACATGTACAATTTTAATCGATTAGTATTTTTCCAAAATTATTTCCTTGAAAATACAGAGATTAAAAAATTGATTTTATTATTATTATTAAAGACATCGGTGATCATTCAATATTCGATGGTAACATTACCACAAGCCGACACTCGAGACACCGACGTAATTCGCGTAACGTTCTTTGCGTAAGTCTAGCCTATCCGATTTCACGGAAAGTCTACTGAAAAGATGAAATACTAGAGGCTCTTGTTCTACGACGGTGAAAGAGAGAGTAAGAGCGAAAGCAAGAGAGAAAAAGAGAAAGAAAGAGAGAGAGAGAGACTACGAGACGAAGAATTTTATCGTGCTTTAAGGAAGTGAGATCGGTAAACTGATGGTGAGATACGCGAGGAATGCTCATCATCCGATTGATTTGTGATTATCGATCGGCGAGATAAACACTACTTGTTTCGTAGTAAAATATGCATGAATAACAATATTGCATAGACAATATTTAATCAGCTGATCTGATAAAGTAAGCACGATACGCATTTCTTATGTGCCATTTAATTTAATCTTAATAATTTTTAATTAATAATTTATACTCATTTATATATAATCATCAAAGCCTATTATATATAATCTAAGATTCTTAATCTTTTGGAACTTTTATAAGCTATAAAATTATCATCTTTTAGAATATAATCCAAATAGCGAATGCGTGAAACGCTAAACTAATCCAAATCTTATCAAAACTCAATTCAGCAAAATACTCTTCAGATAACTTGCGCAATCGTGATGAACCTTGGACGCTTAAAATCTGATACAATCGACACGATTTTAGTTTATGTACTTTTATCTCTGAGTCATATTAAATTATTGATAATAGAATTGTTTCGATGACTGAATCATTCAAGCAATTCAAAAATATCTTGCGTGAATTTCAAATCATTACGAAATTGTAAATTACATATATCTAAACAATTTGCGATTATTAATTCAGATAAAATAACGAAATATAGACCGATTATAAGAAGGAAGCACACAAGATTTAGTTCTTCTCATTTGCAATTAATCTTTCCTTGAATTTTTTTTTGACTTCTTTTCTAAGCTATTTGAACAATCGGGCATCGGAAACTGATCAAATTTAAAACTCAAAACGTCTGAATTTTTTTTCGAGTTAGCCACACATACTTGAATAAAAAAAACCCGGTAATGTATCGACATGTTGGCTAGCAACAATGAGAATATGTGGAATCGAAATGGCAAATTATCAGCAATCAATGAGTCAGGAGGGAGAGACGCGGACCGCGATCGACATTAGCAAACGCGAAACGGAGAGAGAACGCGCGCCCGCGCAAGACAGAGACAGAGAGAATGCATTCTGCATCGGGACATTTCGAGAATACTCGAAATGCATTGTCATTCGGGGTGCTATCCTTGGTCCAGCACCTCGGCGACTCGAAACAACCTCCTCGCCGCGATGCTACGTGTGTGTCGCGCCAACACCCCGTTACGAGGATCGCATTCGCGATGTCAATGGATGAGCAAATTGATCAAACGCGACACGATTCGATTCGCACGCGCGTACAATTTTCTCACCTGATCGACGAATTCGATACAATCTCGATAAATCATATCGATCTCATGACATTTGATTCGTAAACATTAAGTTGATAAGCGGAACTCGATCTGTTTTATAATATTTCTCGAGACACGGATTTTAAGATAATACGAACTCGACGGGTTTCGCGTATTCGAGCTTTGAAGAGCCGCCGTTCAGATCCGTGTATCTCCGCGCATCGCGGATCACCCGGTAGAATTTTCCGTAAGCACGCGTACAGCTATTACCTAACTCTCTCTCTTTCTCTCTCTCTTGCGTACATAGACGGGATAGCCGGTGTCGGGCGCGTATATACTCGGCCCGCAGTTACGTATCTGCGGAAGCCCGCCGCGCCGGTTGGTCGGGGCGGATAGGTAGGCACCGTATTATATACGTAGCGAGGGCTGGAGGGTCCTCACCGCCGCAACATTACGCTGATTGCCTGAATTATCCGCAACCAGCCCGCCTGGTGCTCTCCGCTGTATGTACGTACGAGCTCGTCCGCGCGGGTATATAACCGCACGATGGCATACATATGTGCCTTGTACTCGCACCTTTACATACCTCAACTGGCTGTGTATATACATATGTATTATACATACACGTGTATATATATATATATATATATATATATATATATATATATATATATGTGTGTGTACGGAAGCGCTCATGTACGCGCACTCGCGCGCGCGCGCATCTCCGCTCGCGTTCGCGAGCTACGCGCGCGAACTCGCGCGTGCTTCGCGACACGTGTGTACGTGTACGTGTAATAGACGGCGGCGTGGAGATAGATACGCAATGTACGTATGTACGCGCGAACCACGCCTCTCCCCAAGCGTGCACCTGTGTATCGTCACGCTCTTGGGACGAGGTTCACGTGGAGAAAATTGAAAACGGGCGCTGCGCGCGAGCGCGGAAGACGATAGCGCGATATATTCATGAAGGTGGAATAATGAATCGAGACGAGAGAAGCATATATGCGTATCCTCGGCGCGGCATGCGCGTTATCTGCCGTACCGGCAAACCGCTGCGAATCGATCGCTTTATTTTTTAGCGCAGTTCGACGTGCCGAGAAACTTGAATCGCTCCGATATGCCCCAGCGAGAAGTTTAGTAGACACTAAGGGCCTAGCAGCTCCGCTCTAGCAGTATGAAAAATTGATGATTTTTAATTTGAACTTTTTTTCTGAAAAATATTAGAAATTGATTTTTTTTTACGTTTTATATTGTCATTGATATTTAAACGCCACTCGGTATTTTTAAATCTTGGATATTTAACTTTCTTCTCGTTCGTTCGAAATGTATATTAAATGTTAATTTTTTAAATTCCCTCTCTTAGATTAGATTCAGCATTTTCCGAAATATAAAATTAGAACTGAATTTTTCCAGACAATTACACAAAGAGCATGTGCACACCGTCAAACCATGCATTTTTGAATAAAAAAATAGATAAATATTCAAGAATTAAAAATATTGGCATACTGTTTAAACATCAATAAAAACATATGTAAAATGAATAAAAAATCAATTTCTATTATTCTTCCTAAAAAAATTCCTAAAAATGAATAATCTTTCATACTACTATAGTAGATTAGTCTTGTAACTTTCTGAAATGCAATATTCACATAAACATTTCTTTTTCTTTAAAAGTATCTTTTTTATAATTAATTAACATGATCGTCTCTCCTTAATTTCTCTCACAATTGTCGCTATCGGTCAATTAGTAAGAAAAAAATTTTTGTTTACTGTCCTCGTAATATTTACGATGTTAAAGATGAGCATTAATAAAAATACAATCATTATAATCTCGAGCAAAAGATTAATAGATGAATCTACGGAGGCCAGATGACTCTAACATAGCCATGAATTCGTTTTGGCTACAGCGCAAACTTGCAATGGAATAACGAAGGGAATGCAAGGGCATACGGAAGGGTTAAGGACGCGTATCATACCACTTGATTAATGTACTTCACCCGTGCACATCCGTCTATGTCTGCGCGATCCTGTCTACACGCGGATGGCTCGTACACGCATGTCATTTGTTAGTTAATGCCGTGATGGAGAGCGAAGCAACATGCACATGGTAGCAATAGAACGCACGCCGAGATGTATGCAAAAATTTACGATAGCGGACAGGATTAAAAATGTATTGCGATCTTTCTTTTTGATAAATTGTGCAATTTTGTCGAAGAAAAATCAAGCGATATTATCGAAATCCATTACGAATGAATACTCGCGAGAATCAGAGAAATCTGAATCTTTCATTCAAACATTTAGTATTTAATATAAGTGTCTTGTAAAATGGTCATGTAATCTATGAACTTTATGAAATCTATGAAAATTTGGAGTTTGGAAGAGTACTCGTCATATTAATAATTCAGATAAAGAGATTTGTCGATTGATCTTGATTCGCAATCAATCCGTCAGTCGGGAGTACCTTTTCTTACATATAATTTATTAATTTCAACACTTTCATGCACTTTATATCTGTTGCAAAAAAATATCGGTATCTGAAGAAAAAAGTCTTGATAACTTTCACGTTCTTTCAAATTTTTGCTGATTGATGTAATAGCTTCAAATAATCGATCATCGTCGTCATATTTATTAAGTCTAAATTTTATCAGGTGGAAACTGAACCTTACATCGAGTCGAATACAGATTACAAGATATCAAAGATATCTTAGCGTTAATTTTATTGATAAGCAGCTTGAGTGGGCAAAGAGGTTCTTACTAATTTTTTTATTAAGTTCACGTATATTAATAACGCAATATATTATGATAAAATCTATTACGTGTTCCACATGTACTTTTATGGAAAGGGAGAAAAACTTGTAATATATATTTTACTTTCACTTTTAATAGAATTTGATTTCAACGTTATTCATTTATCATTATCATTAATTTATCGTTTTTTAAATGCACATAATTACTAATTGAATAATAAAACGAGAGATAATCACGCGACAAAAATTACAAAAATATTTATTAATTTCATTATTCTATTGTAGTTGTTGGATATTAAAATGAAATACATATTTTATGCTAATTCGATGCCATTCTATTTTTGAATTATTATTTTTACTGACGTATTTTTTTTCGTATATCATGTTCATTCAAATTATTGGATAACATGTATTGTGATTGAAGATTGAATGAGATAATTTTACATAAAATTTCAAGGCTTTAATTAATAATAAAAAATTATGATATAATTTTTATTTATCGTTTAATAACTATAATTGCAGATTCAATATTTTTGTTCATTTCTAAACTCAAAGTCGAATATATATTTTTAATTAATAAAATGGCTTTTACATTTTTAAATTGTAAGATTGTATAAGCTTTTTGTCTCGATATAAAATTTTTACTAATTTAGATATGAGAATATTACATTGTTTATATTGTTTTTTTAGTGATTAAACGGTTAAAGGTTCCAATTTTAAATCGAGCTTTAATGATAAAGCATTTTACCAGTTTCAATTATTATCTAACCAAAAATCATGTATTGAAAAAGTTAGCTTGTTGCTTTATTAACTTATTAAAAGTCTTTTATCGCAATAGCATGTAAACATAAGGCATGTTTGATTTAAATCAAACTCAGCGATAAAAACACGCAATGATAAAAAAACTAGTTATGATTCTGCAATCTTCTGCATCATAGTAAAATCTATCGATTTTCGTACTGTTACAATCACGCAAATATTGTTCATAGCTCGTAGCTGAAATCTGACGCACTCTGGCGCAGAAACTTTTTCGCGAAACAATGTGATAGATAATCTTCTTTTCCGACCAAACGAGAAAAGCATATCTTCAATAGATATCATCTGTCCTTGCGTGTTTCGTGATAACGCGATGCATATTTATAAAAGCCGATCCGCCCGATTTTCAGTCAATCACGTATTTAAACGGATCGAAGAAGTGTTGACAGAATCAACGATACGCGTTCTCTTCTTCTCAAGTACAAAGGATCTCAAGAATCAAGTAGACTCAAGGATCAAGTAGACGATAGGTGATGAAGGGTAAGTTTTAAAATACTTAACAAATTTTTCTACGATAAAACTATAAAGTAAATCGATCATATATGTAATCATGCTTCGTGGAAGCTTTTTATCTAAAATTTATGTGAAATAATTGACAGCTTTTTTCGATTGTGAAACAAAAATCGATTAAATTGCCATTCCACTATACGACGACTGATGTTTGACGACAATTTTTATTCAATACAGGGATATACGTAGTCGCCGTTGCCTTTTTGGCATCTTGGAGCGTATGTGTCGCAAATCAATCATCTGTTGAGAAGACAAAACCTCAGGACGAAATTTTTAGGAAATGCCCATATCCGGATATAAATCCGAAAAATACTACAACCAACATTGCGCATGAAAGCGACTGCACCAAGTTTTACAAATGTCTCTTGGGTAGAGGAACCGAGCAAGAATGTCCCTTGATGTGGAAAGATGATCCAGTAAAAAGACTGCATTACAACAGAGCCCTTCAAGTCTGCGATTGGCCGTGGGAGGCCGGTTGTGAAATCTGTCCTCCAAAGGATGACAATGGCAATTATCCGCCAGAATCTTGGATAGCAGATCCAGAATCTTCAAGTTGTAGATCATACATCATATGTAGAGAAGATGGTCGACAGGTGTCTGGTACTTGTCCAAGAGGTACGTGCTTCAGTCGCACATGTCAGGGATGTGTTACGAATCGAGCGAATGGAAACTGTAAAAACGATACTTCTCCTGGAATCTCGACAACAAGCACTTCTCCTGAAATCTCGACAACCCCGACAACTTCGACCACATCGGGTCTTAAATGTGAAACCGGAAATCGAAAAAAACATGATTGCGACTGCGCCAAGTTTTATCAGTGTTACGGTAATGAGGATTGGATCCTACAACATTGCGATGGCGGTCTACATTTCAGTGCCACAGCGTTGGAATGCCAGGAACCAGACATAGCCAAATGCCTGAAACCAGAGAATTAAAAAATCCGACGGTTATCCGCCAAGCCTCTTTCCAAGAATAAATGACGTCACACGAGTGTGGTCGCAAATTTACAAGCCAATATAGAAAAAAAGATACATTGTTTAATTATCCTTCAAAGAGAATAAAGATGTAGAACCACTCGAAAAATGTAAAATGCACGAATAAAAATGTCACTGAGATGATTAGACGTAGGCCATCATCAATCTCGAAGCATACAAAGTTGAAAGTAGTGATGAGTACGAAGAATAAAATTATGCGTGCTTGCTAAAATTGTATTATTATATTTGTAAGAGTAGATTAGTTTCTCCTAAGATATTTTAATAAATCTATTAATATAAAATGTATTGTTTCTATTTACTCGCTTATCTCATTTGCCAATTCAAATCCTTGAAATACATACATCAATATATAATTAGATATATAATTATTACAACTACTTTATTATATATCTATAACTCAGATACAAATTTTAAAACGATAGAAACAGTATTATACGATAATCTACAGCACACACACAAAAATAAGTAAAGATTTCAATCATTTTCAGTAACATAATCGCAATGTCAGCAAATATACGTTATAGATTGTTACGTTATCGATAAAAATCGATTCATGCAGATTGTGAAAAATAAATCGATATTACCACTCGAAATTTCCATTTCCCAGATTAATCACCACAAATATCTTATCACTTAATATCTAAATACGCATCTAATCGTAAGTATTTGCGTATCATAAAAGATAACGACAAAGAAGCTGGCAAAAAAATTCCGCCGCATTTCGATTCTGGTGACACAGTGACACGGAGCCTATCAGCCGAAACCTTCTATTCGACGGCCGTTTCTGATAAATAGAACGTTGTACCGGGAACACTGTCGCGAGTCCCGACAATGGCCCGCCGGAAGATCGGGGCAGCTTTAATTTCCCCCCGTAGTTCCTGGCAATTACCGCGTGGCGCGGCCCGATAGCCATCTCTATCTCCGACCACAATGCCACCAGTTCCGACGCACCCCGTTCCTTGCCACCTTGCCAACAATTTATTCCCTCCCCCCCTCCGGACCGACGACGATTTTTCTCGTCTCGACGTGATACACGAACTGTCTTATATCCCTGCGATCGATCGCGCGAAATGATCGAGAAGGAAATCTGGTTTACTTAGAGTATCGAGAAATTATATTCTCGTAACTTTATGCGGTGTCTTTGTCAATTGTCGCTTTTATGAAAGAATATAAGGTTCATCATAGATTATGAGCTTATATTACATAAGAATTGATTGGGTAATCGATAATAGACAGCTTATGCAAACATTACTTGCTTGTGGAGAAACTTGACTTTTCTGTCGCAGCGTGAAACAATCGGATGAGTCCGATAGAGTTTATGAATATTGCGCGATTAGTTCTTTCCGAAACTATGTTACTCATTTGTGTGTGTGTGCGCGCGCGCGGGGGGGGGGGGGGGAGCGGGAGAGACGGAGAAAGGGGGTGCACGTGCGAAACGGTACGCGCCGAGAGTTGGTTCGGGTATTTAACAACTCGTGGCCGAACTTCTTCGAGGAGTTCGTAAATGGTGCGGGACGATTGGAGCGCGACTGCTTAAGTTCGGTCACCGGGGAAAGAAGGAGGAAAGGGTGCGCGGAGGGAGAAGCTCTTTCTCCCTTTCTCTCTTTCTCTCGCGGCAACATTATCGTGTTTTAATTTAACTTGCAGCTGCACTTTAATTAGACTTTGGCTGAATGAGGAGACGACGCTCGACGGGCAAAGCGAATAAGTACTGGCAAGTAAACGGGAGGCGAAGCGCGAGCGAACTCTATTCCTCATCCATTTCCCTGTCCCTTGGCGATCCCCTCCGGCCCCTCGCCCCTCTCCTTCCTCATCCATCTACGGTTAGACAGAAAATTCGAGCGATAAGGAAAGAGCGCGGCGGAAAAGGAAGGTAATTGGCCAATGCCGACAATACGGCCGGCAACGTCGCTTCTACTTAATTTTTCTTCTCTCCGCGACTTCACTTTGTAATAAGAAAGATATTCTTTGAGGTACACATCTTCAACGCGATTATACGCAAGAAATCTGTATAATTTCCTCGAGGCATTTTCGAAAATTATCGCGCTTCTCTCCAGCTTCATAATCCTCGAGAGGTTCGCGCGATCAGTTTTTTTCCATTTCTTTTTTTTACTTCAAATTTAATTAACATAATTATCATTTAACGCGACGCTTCATAATTTTCAATTAAATATTCCATGTAGATAGTTAAAAAGCTCGCATTTTCTTAAATATTGAAAATTATCGTTTCGTCACATTTATTTCCCTCATATTTTTATTCTTTAACGCAAGATATACCGTTAGATCAAAGTTTCAGGGAACGTCGAAGCAGTCTGTCGTTTTCCAAACGTCTCGAAAAAACACTTCGTCGCACTTCCGACGTAACGGCATTTCCGCTCAGCCATTCAACCGTCGATATTACTTCGGTCGCTCGCGCGAGCGTGAGACGCCAGCTACTTTCTACAGTCGCACATTCTCCGCGAGGAACTCGCAACGCGAAACGCAATAAATCTCCGGGCTCTCTTCTCTCTGCTCGTCTGCGACGTTTCGCGAAATAATGACGATATAGCGAAGCCATGGACTCGTGCGAGTCGGTTTTCAATGGCGCCCCTCATCTCGCGCGCCCCGGTGTCTCTTCGCGCTTAATGAACGCCGAAACTGTCGCGAAGCCTCGCCAATGCCTGAGCGGCGCCTTTTCTGCCCCCTCCTCCCTCTCATCCATTTTCCATGCTCGTCGATTCTCCCAGCTTCGCCAACAATCGCGACAACGGCGGGTCTTCGTACTTTGACGGTCGACATCAAAGGCAATCGCGAAGTCTTATCGCGACCCCGCGATCATTCGACCGAGGGATTAAACGGACTGATCGAATTCGGCCGATAAAGTTCTCACGCGCGTCATCGCGGTTGAAATGATTCGACCTTTTCGAAAAATCTCGAGAATCTCTATATTATCAATATTATGAAAAATTGGCTAATATGCGCGTCAACGCGTTCCTTTCCCCCTGAGATAAATCGTAAGAGAAGTCATAGAGAAACGTCATTTCGGAACGATGCATCTTCGCGCACATCGTGCCATTCTCATCTTCAATTGTCCATCCACGATGTTCCAAGAGCGTTCAACATTTCTCCTTCGGTCTTCTTATTCCTTTTTTTTCCGCGAGATTCTTGCTCTAATACTACCTTCGTTCTTCCACTGAGAACCTCTGTTCCAGGTCGAGAGCACTTATTCGGGCCATAACTCCCGCGCGCGCGTTTCTGCCCTCCATTTCTGCCATCCCGCCCTCATAAATATACGAGACGAGGCAAGGAAGAGGAGCAGCTCGACGAAGGGGGAAGGGCGACAGCAGCGGGAAGGGTATACGAGAACGGCAAAGTCACAGAAGCAGGCGGCGGATGCGGAATCCGGGACTTTAAAACAAATATATCGCGCGTAAATCCAGCGTGGATGTAACTAAGTCTCTCTCTTGCCGGGATCCCTGGATGTATCTCCCCAACGGGGGTCGTCGCGAGACGACGCGAGGAAAGAGAGCGGAGCAAATCGCCGACGTTTTGCTTTACATATTTCCCGCGGAATTGTCTCTGTCGTGCCGAGAGGGGAGCTGGAGGCAACCCGTCAGATGGAATACAGTAAAGTAACACAAAACGGGAGATTTAAAATCCCATATTTCTTTCTCCTCCTCTTACAGAAATCTCGTATTATGGAAACTATTAAGTCTCGTTGCAGTTTAACTATCTTTGCATTTTTTCCTCTTGTAATTTTTCGGACATTTTACATTTAAAGCGCTTCATGAACCAACACGACGGGAAAATAATTGCCTCTCAGGCGAGACCTTCCTCGCTGGAAACGATTCGTGAACCTCGTGGCAGACCGAGCGTACATATCCCGTGGGCGAGTACGAGGATTCATGAATACCAAAGTATTTGCCAAGCGCGTACCGATGACGCGGAAGAGTCCCGCGAACAATTCTACCCGCGTTTTGCTACTAAAAAAAAACGCACGTGCCTGCAAGTATGCACAGAGTGTACCAAAAATTTCGCATTTTATAGAAAATAAAAAAGACTTCAAAAAGATAAATTCGAGAGTCTTTCAATATCATCATAGGACGCACTGTTTATTAATTATTTTCTTGATGACTCTAGCGTGACATAAAATTATGACGCCAAGAAAATTATGGATAATTAAGATGACGAAAACTATTCGTCGAGGATCTTTAATCTTTAACAATTGCTGAAATAATCATTCTTCTTCTAGGATTGGATTACTTGATAATTTCGCGCGCATCAAGTGTCTCCGATACACCCTGTATACGATGCGCATTCAGTACGCGCCGTGCATGAAGCCGGGCAAGGTTCCCCGCGGGCTTAATACGGTATGCACGTCTGTCGCTCGCAAGCTCGACCCTATGCGGGCACGAATCCGCTACCAACTAATATTCCACGAGAGGGCCCTGGGCTACGTGCCTAGACTGGGAAAACTCGCTAGATCCGCCGAGGCCCGTTCCTAATATCGAGCAGTCGATTCCGAGCTGCTATACGTTAGAGATCGGACAAAGGCTTGGGTAATTGCTTCCCTCCTCCCTCACCTAGTTCACGTTTGCTATCGAGTTGCGATAGATTCGTCGTCGACGATTAAAGTCGAATGCGATACCGTGAATACGACGAATAGGTGAGATAAGACCGTCCGATTTGGCGAATAATTAAATTATTTTGTAGATGTAGACGATCGTGAGCCGCGTTTGCGTTGTCATCGTCGCGATCGATGCGCTTTCCGCTCTAATTAATATAATATAATCATCATGAATTTCTCTACATACGCGGGTTAAAAAGAAAAGAGAACTTCTTTATCGAAAAATATTTGATTTAATTCATTTGTCGCAATTTCGTATTATATGCGGATATTTTTTTCAAAATTATAATAAAATAGAATAATTTAAATATAGAATGATAAGATCGACATCACGTTAAAATATCATGTTTTTCAAGCTGTACAGATTATTTATGCACGATTACTGTAATAATCAAAGTACAAAATTCATAACATTTTAAAAAAGATTCAAGGAAATAAACTTTCTGTTGCTTATTCTCGAATAAAAATGTGACGAAGGGAAAAACGAATGAGTCGCGGGTTAATCGATATCCGTTGACGATCATAACGATCGTTATTTAATTCTGCGTAGATGGTCGCGCGTAACGCCCGCGAATAAAAAGCCGCGCATCGCATGCAATGCGATCGACAATGGTCACCCAAAGTTCGTTTGCGTCCCTGTTTGCTGGTAACGGATGGTTTTGAAGCTGCCACCGTCGAGGGTGGTTTGGGGGTGGCGGTGGTAGTGACTGGTGGCGGTGTGGAATTGGGAGGAGGGCGTCACAATGGCAAAGCAAAGAACAAAGCCTATCCATGGGTAATTCGAAATTCGTAGCGCTCTCTCTGTGCCTCGTACGTAATTAACGGTAACCTCGTGTTCGAAGCCGATTAAAAAAGAGAGACAGAGACAGAAAAGGACGCCATATAATTGTACGTCGAAGCGAGCGCATCTCGATGCCGCTGTTGATGATCTTTGGAGGGAGTCGGAACTAACGAAAGATCGACATCCGCTTGCGAATCGAGATTACACGACAAACGTAAACGAAAATGGTGTGTACTTTCTCGGCAAGTTATTTGCAAGTTGTTTGCGTTCTTATTTGTCATCAAAGTATCTGTCGTTCAGCTGTTAAATCAGTTGCATGGTATCGTCTGTTCAATTTTAAATGTATTCGCATTTTAAAATTCCATGTTTTCAGATGTCTATTAAATAAGCCGGTCAAACTATCCGTCTACGTTTTTAAACAGGTATCTTTAAGTAGCCGATACTTCAATTAAATATTATTAAGCGAAAGAGGAAAATCGAAGAAGCTGATAAATATTCATCGAGTGATTTCTCGCAATTAAATTTGCGTCTGTTGACGGCGGGACGAGAAGAACGTGGACAAGAGAAAATGAGCAAATAAAATGAGAACGGCGCATTACACTTTGGGACGAAAAAAAAAAAAACACGCGGGCACAAAATCCGCCGGAATAATTGCCGAAATATTCTAGGCACGCGGACGAAAAGACGGAGGAGAAGGAAGATAGAGGGCAGAGAGAAGTGGGGCGGATAGAGCGGAATGGAGGCGCTGAGGAAGGAGATGAAAAATAGGAGAAACAAAGAGAAACAACGGCACAAGGGGAGGGCAAACCCGGGTTTCCTCTTGCGATCGAGACAGCGAAGGAAAGAAGGGGAAAGAGGGACGAAGAGGACGAGATAGTGGGAGTGCCCAAGATGGCGCCACGAAGGAGGCTGTAGGAGGTGAGAGAGAACCATGGACACGCGGGCACGGTGGGTAGTAGGGTGAAAGATAAATGACGTGTCCACCGCTACAACCACCACCATCTCGCGTCAACGTCGCTGCCACCAACAACGCTTCTCGCGCGGGAACGCGCGAGAAGAGCGGAAAGAAGACGCGGGAAGACGACGAGAGAAAGCTTCCATTAAACATAAGCTGCTCCGTTCGCGTTCACGTTACATTCACTGAGAATTTCCCGAACTTCTATTTCGACCGCTCGTCGGGTTTTCTCGCTTTTCCAGATGTCCGACTGATGATCCGTGGAACTAAGATTCGCGTTCTTCCAAGGCGCGATTACATTCACATTTCGTGAAAATAATTCTGAGATTCTCGAGTATTTTATATAAAGATTTCATTGATGCAACTGAAATATTTATATTACAATTGATCTCTCTCGATTCAACGATCGTTAACAATTGTTACAACCATCATTCATTAATTATAAATTATATTTCCTTAAAAATTAGAATAAATAAATATCTTGACAATTAGATGTCGGAAAAAATACATCTAAAATTTCATGAAATATTGAAATATTTGAAATCATGAAATATTTATTAAAATTTGATCAGCAAAGTACGTCGATGATGAGACCTAGAAGCTTTGGAGCGAGGTCCTTCAAATGCGAGGGGGATGATTTTACGAGTTGGCACTGCGAATTTGAGGGCGAGAATCGGCGAGAAGACGAACATCCCCACAGCACTCTCTCTTTCTCTTTCTCTCTCTCTCTCGTCATTCCAACGTTATGAACTATCGGAAGACACATTAGCGCAAATCTGCGAGAGCGATAATTCGACGTAACATCGGCCGATGTGGAAGGTCGGCGAAGAAGAGACGGTGCGACGAAGGAGATGATACAGAGAGAACGTGGGGAGGGCAGCGGGTAGAACGCGTCGCCGGGGCGTCAAATTATTCCGCGATTAATAATCCGCGCGTTACACGCGTGATCGGGTCTTTATCGCTGCGCCTGCCGCGTCGCCTCTCTCTAGCCCGCCTTCCTTCCTTCCTGGCAACCAACCCCCGAAGGTATCAATGCTCGTGGTACGTCAACGCGATTGTCCTTGTGTGTCGGGGAGCATTTATCGCTTCGTGGAACGTGTATAGATCGATTGCGCGACGCGGTCCTTTAATGAGACGCATCGCGACAACGCGCGTCCAGACGGTTTCGATATTCAATTAGCCGGTGATCCATAATTTGTTTTCAATATACATGTATCGCATAATTTTAACGAATTCTTAGTTTTTACTTCACTTTTCAATCTTTAATATAAAATCCTTATGTTAGATCGAGGCATCCAGAGTTGGTCTTTAAAACTTTATTACTATTTATCGACATGAATTAAATTTTTTAATGAAAATTAAATGAATGCAATTTTTAATAGAAAAATCACTGATAAATTCGCCTCAATTTATCCCACTAATATTCATTATTACACATATTTATTTTCTGTCTTTTAATAGCCGACTATTGTCAAATATTCGGTAGACTATTGCGTCAACTACTTCTCGCAATCATCCATGCATAATAAGTGACGTTCGCATCCGGATCGCGCCGTATTCCGGATATCCCAACTTATTTCACCTTTCGAGAATGCGGTCTTTTTAAGTCCGCATTTCGACGACGACACAAAGGCGAACCCATTGAACGGAAGTTGGCCACGTACGCGTTCCGTACGTCATCATTCTCGCACGGGCCGTATTGTACAAGGAAGAATACGCGCGTCCACGTGGGTGTGCAAAAGGGTGATATCATCCCCATTAATGCGATGCAGGCGCGATGATCCGAGAGCAATATACGCCGCTCTCTCTTTCTCTCTCTCTCTCTCTCACTCTCATATATCGTCGTCATCCCCTCGAACCCCAGGCGGCAGGGTAACCTAGGCAGGACCCCCCTCCGGGCACCCGGGACACCGCGATATTACTTGTTTTATTGAAGCATAAGATCCGCTTCCTCCGACACGGTCCTCCGGCGTTTCCTCTCTTCTAGGATTGACGGCCGAGATTTCATGCGGAGAGAAAAAAATTATTTCGCCGGATATACTTAGAAGCGAAAAGCCGGAAAGTGTCGTGTCTCCCGTGGGCGAAACAATCCCCAATTCTGCCCGACCACGATATACGAAACAGATTGCGATGATGGAGTCTCTGCACTTTGGGGGAAGGAAAGAGAGAGAGTGAGAGAGGGAGGGGGCGAATATATCCATGTTTTGTGGAAAACTGAGCCGATTGGAATAATTTAACAGCCGTATCTCGTATTCGGCAGCTGCGCCGGCTTGTGTATCTATAATCGATGCGGCTGGCCAGATGAATATTTTCTTTACATGATTACGTGTACATAAATATATATACCATAAGTCTAAATTATGCACTTCAATGCTGCTATACTAGACTTTTTTTTTAATTATTTTTTTTTAGAAATTATTTAATATATCTCTTATTGATTATATTGCTCCGACAAAAGATTCTATGAAAGAGAGTATTATGTAGAAAATTATACAGAGTTGAATAAAATTTTTACAAGTATACAAGAGCGTATATATTTGAAATATTTATAGCGCATATATTTTGAATATTTATCGGTAATATTCAAATTCAGCAAATCCGTCCAGAGCTCGCGCGCAGTTTCGACAAAATGGCGAGAACGGGACGGGAAAGAGAGAAAGATGAAGGACGGGGGGGTGGTCGCGGGAAATGAGAAGCGCGCAACCGGATGCGAGCGAGCGCGACAGAGGAAACCGCGTCGCAGGCCAGAAAGAGAGAAGTCTACTAAATTTATCAGCGGTCATCCGAGGGCGGAACCGAGGCCGGGGACAAATTCCATCGCGAGCGTCGCCCTCTTTCGCGAACGAGCACACGGAACGTTAGCCGGCGCGGGAGAGGGCGGCGGTCGGGGGTGAATGGTTGGCCGGCGACCGAGCCGTTACGCTCCCCTTTCCTCCCTCGCCACCTCCTCCTCCTCACCCTCGCTCTCCTTCGTTCGTCGCGACCCGGCGTAAGTCATTGCGGCTGACCGGAAGTCACGGGATCACCGGAACTCGGGATATTTATGCGAGCGCACCCACCGACCGGAGCATTACCCGTAATAAGGAAATTGCGAATTTATTACAGGAGTCCTCCACCACCGCCGTCCGATTCCTCGGCGCGTTGTCGGCGCGCTACCGGCTTCCCCTCCCCCCTTGCCCTCCCCCCGATCACCCTCTTCTTCTTCCTCTTCTTCGATATTGTCGACCGTCGAGTCGAAGGGGGTCCGGGTCCGAGAGTTATTTCGGCTTTTATGGATCGAGATCGCCATGGGTCATCCGGCAACATTCCAGATGACGGGGAAAAAAGCTGCGACAAGAGCGGGTGTAGCGAGAGAGAACGAGCGAAATTGATTATTCGAGCTCTGTTGGCTACCGCGTAATCCATATCGTTCCTTTCCAACTATCGTAAAAATATCTCGCGATAACGGCAGATAAAAGATTTGGAATGCATAGAGATAAATTCGAAATTCTATTTCAAGTTATACGAGAATTATTACCTACAATCTAAAATGACAACAACAGTTTCAACTGTAAACAATTCTCAAATCATTCTCCGAATAAAATTATATAGAATGAAACATTAAAATTTTTCGTCCTCGTAAAATGATATCGTTATCCGTTGTTTCCTATTCAGTTTATAAAAAATAAACGCATCAATAGACAAAAATGATTAATTATTTATGTGTTTGCATGTGAAATATATTTCCAACGGCAATATACAATACCCTAGCCTGCACGAGATAAAGCAAGTCCTACACATCGTCCCACATGTGACAACCGTGCTATAAATGAGATTACATTTCGAGCGACGCGTGTGAGCGGCGTTCGTTTCGGTCAAGCGTTATGTCAAAATTCGCATAGCTCTCGACATGCAAAATTCAAGGCGTTTAGTACATTATGAAGTAGCTTTATTAAATCATGATGCGTTAATGAATTAATTTATGGATATTAAAACAGTCTAATACTAAATAAAAGCACATTATGTTGCGACCGTTGTAAATTTAATCAAGCAACGAATTAATATCGTCGACATTAAGTATGCAAGAGAGCTAATAACAATATGATTATAATAATTATTATTGTTATCATTGTTATTAAGTACTGCAAAAAGTACTTTCACAAAGAGCGAACCCAGCCCGTCCAGCGCGTAACCTTCCATTGTGCGTTTTCCGAAGCATAACTCGCGCCCGCGTCAATTTTCGCGTCGATGAGATCCGCGACAACACCGGGAGGTGTAAATCCACGAGAGAGAGAAAAAAAGAAGCGTGTCACGGGACCTGGATACTGTGAGCGAAAGCAACGGGGGACTATTAGCACACATCATCGACAGTCGGGCCGCTGCTCGTGATGCGCCGGCATTGTTGTGCCCGGTTGAGCGTTGGCAGGAGGCGTGGTTCCGCGATAATTCATTCTTGATTGCGTGTCTGATACATACGATCCGTAATTATACCGCTGTGCCATGTGCATACGCCCGCCGTTCTCGAAATCATTCGGGAAAACAGCCGGGAACGAGGCCGCTCGTTCTCTTCGCGCGCGTTGTTCTGTTTCCGCCAATATTTTTTTATTTTCAGGTATTATAGATAGATTTCGTGTTCGAGCAGTCTCGTAAGTTTAAATCGCTGCCATGATTTACAGATAAAAGGAGAGCGCTATAAAGTCGAAATATTGCCGGCAATATTCGTTTTCTTTTACAAAGGGACGAGCATCGTAAATCGAGACGAGAATATTTCTAAATATACACATACATGTATATATATATATATATATATATATATATATATATATATATGTTTATATTCGAAAATGATGAGATAGCCTCAAAGTTTGCTTTTAGTGGTTCAATGATGTTCTATCGGAAAGATAGGGAGGTGATAGTCACGCGGATCTCGGCCGCGAGAAGAACATGTGCGCGAGGCCAGGCGAGACGAGACGAGACGAGAAGCGAGAAGAGAAGCGGCCAAGGTGAAAGAGTCAGGAGAGTTATTGATGATGCACGGACACGGACACCGCCGGATACTGGATACTAACGTAACTCCCGTTTCATCCATCAAGCTAAGGGATTCGGCTTAATATCCCCGATGACCGCGAACGTGGCTCTGCATCTCTAATTCGTCGCCCCCGCCTCTTACCTCTCACGGGCATCATCTCTCATCGCCTTCTTTTCTTTCTCTCTTTTCGTTGTGTTTCTCCTCCGCTTTTTCTTACCGGACCGCCCGGTCCGGAGTCCTTGACGTGCCGAAGACGGGATTCCTGCGGCCTAAGCGTCGAATAATTGGGTGAAATATTAGCGGCCCCCCTAATGTCGTCGCGCTACTAAAAAAAGTCGCTCTCCGAATGCTCTTTCTTTCTTCCTCTCTAGAAGATGAGAACGAAATATTATGCAGAGATTACGATGATGCTTGGTTAAAGTGTCGATCGATCCGTTGGACGAAGACGCGGCGCAAAATTGAAACCGACATAAAAGTCAATACGCATGCATGAGAGAAACTTTGACGTTTCTCCATAATTTAAAACAATTTTTCGTGCCTCGAAAATATTTAACTAAACAAGAGTTCTCTCTTTCTCTCTTTTTCCGAAATATCTTGCATAGATTAATATTATTAACTCGTTCATTTCAACATCCAAATACAAAGCAAGTAGATGTATATTTTGACAGAATCTTGCGGATCTAACTTACGACGCTTTTAAAACAAACGACACGATTGACATGGCGCGTAATTTCGTTTCACAACGCGGTCATTCCCAGCGACCACCCCCGCGCGCAAAGTTTGCGCAGCCTCGGGGGTAGGCCGGTCCCCGAAGAATTTCCGCCCTATAAACTTCAAATCCAATCTGCGCCGCGGTATATCGAGCGAACGCCAAACGTGTGGTCCTAGCAAAATATTGGACCTACGTATACGTGTGTACGTATCGGCACCGGCCGCCAAACGACGATGGGCGACCACTTTGTATGGATTTGTATCGCGAACACACGCATATACGCGTACGGACACGCGCGCGCGTACCATGAAATCCCCATAGGCTGTTTGGCCGTATCGGCGAGGCGGTATTATATAAGCTTGATTGGCAACGGTAAACGTTTGCTATTGCTGTTGCAGATTTTGGTCAGCATACCCGATCGCTTTACCAACGGCAATCCGCCAGTCTCCAAGATCCCTCGAGATCGATCAACGAGCAGAAATTGATCGTGGGTCATCGATATAGCTCTCATCATTGATTATCTTGAAAATTATGCAATAGTGTGGCAAAACAGAGATAGAAACTCTCTGTTTAAAAACTGCCATCTTTAGCTCTAGCTCTGAAAGATGGATCATTACTTAAGCTAAATAATAAAATTATAATAATATAATATAATAAAATAATAATAAAATTATATAATAAATATAATTTGATGACAAAATTAAAATTTTTTTTATCCTTTATTCTCCTTGAAAATCTTCATTTTATGATAATACATTTTTTAATATGTATGATGCATCGAAAGATCTGCAATCGGATACGAGCGGAAGTGAGGCGCATCTTTACGTTTCCTCGCGCATTTTTATCCTCGAATTTCAATTTGCGTAGGAGACTCGGATTAACCGTCGAAAATTTATAACCCACGCGACAGTTTCCACGAATTCCCGGCAAAGTTTTCGACCGCATCGCTATCTTTCTCTCTCGGATTCTCCGATTCCACGCTCGCGGGTGCGACCACGAAGACCCGTGAAAGGGAATAGATGCAGCTGCGGTGCGGTGTTTAAGGATAAATTGCGATCGGTCGAGAGGCCATATCTCCCTGCGTTGTGCGTTCCGCCGAACTACTTGAAACTTCTTGGTTAGATCGAGATCAGAAGAGAAGGCCACTACCCCGAGAGCTCGGCCACACGCAGATCTTACACGTACGTGTGTTCTTGGAGAACGTATATAACGCAGAGGGCAGAATTCAACCTTGCATCATCGTTCGCGTCACGTCGAGCGTACCGAAACTTGCCAAGTTGATGCATAAGATACATGCGTGAATGTAAGAATTTACTTCATTTTCAGAGTGAAGGCGAAGAGATTTTCAACACGTACTTATTTTACTCAAAAATTGTCTTTTAAGGCAATAATGTTTTCAAAAAAGTAACGAAATTTTGGATGATAACTGATGAAGAGGGCCATTTATACTTCTCAGCGAAATTATATATCTAAATTTCTAAAAATTAATTATTTTATTATTCCATAGCGCTTTTCGCTACTTTAATATCTGGATATGATTACTTTAATAGAATAAGGGCTAAGACGTATCTAAATTTGTCCACGAGAAAGACGCGTGTCGAAACTCGCAGGACCAGTCACGTCCAAACGAAGAAAAGATCGTTGGAGAGAACCGCGAAGTGAATACGTGTCCGGCGCGGCAAGTTATTTCGCTAATGCAGCCGCGACGAATCCATCCGACGAAGTGCACAAGTTTACGGCGCGGAGGGGAAGAAGGGAGGTGCTCGATGGAAAAAAGACCAAGTCCACGGTATTCCCACTCGGTAGAATGCACCGTCGAGAAGTTCACGCCTCACAACCGTACGGCCTCTTCTCATCGGGAACAGTTCTCTCTCTAGCACGAATCTTGATGATTATAGCAAATTACGAGCAACATAAATACGATAAAATATACATTAAAAATTAGATTTAATTATTAGTAAGTTAATTTCAAAGAATAAAATATTGAATGCGGAATATTACCAATGGAAAAATTTTATTTAAATAAAAATATTACTTAATTAACTTTATTAAATATTATATGTTTTATTTATATATGTGAATAAAATTTTTTTCCACGTTTCTTTCAAGAATTAAAAAAAAAATATATATATACTTGAATATAATTTTTATCGATTTACTGGAAATGAAGGATATTTTCAGAGAATATAAGTAACACTCCAACATAAAACCAATAAAAAAAAATTGACGTGGTTAATTTTTTAAATTAATTTATCGCGTAGTATGATTGCATCTCTTCTGCTGGAGTCGGGTTTTTCCCTCGATGCGAGAAAAATACCAGACACATGTGTAATCGCATATAGACGTAGGAGATACCTAATCGGGAGATGGTTAACGAATAAGCGGAAGTGCGCGCGGAAAAAAAGAGGAGCCGTAAATGGCGAAGGAGAAGCCGGCTGCGATGGCGCGCGCGTGGAAGCCGCGAGCCGGATGATGGCGTAACCGAAATTACTTAGGCGCGCGCTTTCAGAGGCAACCGAGGAGAAAGGACTTGTTGCGCGAGTAAGCCGCGCGGTTAAAATATCGGAAATTTAAGCATCCCTCCTCTTCCCTACGCTGCCAACCCGCAGCAACCGATGCCGCCACCCTCGCGCGGTACATTTGCATTTCGTCTGTTCCTTTCCTCGTCTCTGCTTCTTCCTCTTCGTCTTGTCTGTTACTTCTCATCCCTCTCCGCCTCCTTTTCATCCCCGCAACCGGAAATTCTCGACGTAGCCGATTTCCGGCTAGCATGTATACCACCGATCGTCGTTTACTTATTTCGATATGGATGCGTAAGATTCTCTTATTAATCTTCCATAGAGAGAGAGCTATTCTCTCTCCGTTCCTTTCTTGAACGTTTCTAAATGGTTATAAATTTCGCGAAATATTCCTCTCTCGCGCAAAAAGAGACGTGTATTTATGTGTTATTTGCGCGTTGAAATTTCCCAACAGCAATTATAATTATCTTTGATACGCGCGGATTTTCTGCACACGTGTGCAAAATATTCTGTATAATTGTCACTTTACAGAAGCAAGCGGGGATAATTTATAATATATGATTTTCGGCTGTCCCCGTGATTCGATTATCGAACAAAGACAGTCGCAGGATATAACATAATCAATTGCGAGCGAGTCTATGGCCACGATATTAGCAGTTTTCTTTCACCATCTCGTCAAAATATAGAGACGAATCGCATTACCATCAACGCTGCATAACGCAAATTCTACATAATCATGTGCGCATCTGCATTAATTAGCGCTGGTACGACCTCAGTGGTATTTATTAACGTGATTGTATACGCAAAACCGATTCCTCCGGTCATTCCCCGTGTATTGCATAATTCCTCATCGGCACGATATTCAATTTCCATCGAATATTTCAACGCGTCATTTTGCCATCCTATTATTTTCGAATATCGAATAAGGCATTTCCCTCCCGAGAATTCTTCGTCGTCCAAACTACATTTCTCTCGCTATTTACGACGTACAATATAATAACGTAATACGCGCGCACGACAAAGGAATAATTACGTGAATAAGGGGAAAAAAAATCCAATCTAAGCTTCGCGTGGAAACCAAAAAAAGTCTTTCCAAATAAACGGCGCGTCCATTAATTAGAAGCCCTTAAATAGACTCAGTCATCCACGTCGACGTTTTAACGAGCAGTGTCACCAGCGGCATCGATATTCGCGCGATGCCAATGTTTCGGGACTTTTCTCCACTCGCGTTAATTAGTCGAAATTAGTGACGGCGCTGCTAATTGTCGTAACGATTGTCCCGACGCGCGAAACCAATTTATTGTCTAGCGCGCGCGGAATTGCCGACAATGTTCCCTCGGAAATTCAACGGCGGCAACCGCGTTGTACCTATCGAGAGATTATCGCGTCATTCGCGGACCAGTCTCCCGATACTCTCGATTTTTATTGTCTTTTTTCTTCTACCGTGGCAATTTAATGAGACATCACGATGTTAAATGCTCGTCACGCTTGTCCCGCGGGTTTTGGAGAACGCATCAACCGACGCATTGTGACTTTCGCGGGGACGCATCCGTTTATTTTGCTCATTTCATGCCTGGCTTTATCAAGGGATAGTATTCCTTGCGAGCTATCGTGAAACCAAAACCTTGTTTAAAAAAATTTTATTAAAAAAATTTTACCTTTTTCCCACATACATGCTTGTTCTCTTATTTTTCGAAAAGAAGCTCATTCTAGTTTTTATTACCATTTTATTGTAATTCGAGACATTCGTACAAGTTATAATGGAGATGTATTACGAGCGCAAAATAAAACAAAATTAGAATATAAAAAAATCACGTATGTTATTTCTATGACATACGATATTTTTTGACGAGTTGCATCGGGAAGTACGAAGGAATATCGAATAAGGCGCGGTTCGTATTCCCGAAGCGAATTCGAGAACGAGCGCGAGACGCCATCGCAAATCTACCGACGATCCAAACGATTTTTCTCACAAGCCTAAGACGACCCTGTGCGTGCGAGGCTACCTGCTCGGATTCCGACGAGCCCTCGGCAGGCCCAGTCGTGCTCCAGTTGGCAAAAAGGTTCCCACGACATAGGATACGCTCGGCCATCTTAGGTCGCGATGAGGAGAGGGGGATATTCGTCTCTTTCTCACTCTCTGTACAAAGACGATACACGAATGTTTCAAGTACAAGAATTTCCGCTGCGCGGACAGAGGTTGATAAATATTTTCGTAAAAGACCCACAATTGCGTCGTACGTGGTGCGTTTCAATCGAATACCAGTAATCTCGCGAAAAAAATCACTCCAATAACCGGGATATCTATGACGGTGATGTAATTTCCCTCGAATTGGAAACCCGTGACTTTCTTTTCCAAGGTGATATCGCGTTTTCGCGCAAGATTATCTCGCGTCCGATTCTCTTCTTGTTTATGCTCCTTCCCTCTCTCGTTCTTAGTCGCTCGCTCGCAAGGAACGAAGCATGCGCGTCGCCGCCTTTATTGGCAACACAAATTTTCTCTCGGCTGTTTATCTGACAGCTGATCTCTTTGTTGCGCGCGCTTCGCCCGCGGCTGGTAATGGCGAGGAAGACAGGGTCAACGACGTCAAGCACAAAACGCTGCGCGGCCCAGGACAAAGCACCTGATCCTTTCAGATTTTATTGCTGCATAAACACAGGTAGCGAGAACTTGTTTGCAGCATATTAAATTATGCAAACGCCTGTAACTGCCTCGTTTGCCTAAAATCCGAGCCCCGGCACACGCACCATTGCTATCCATCTGCCACGGTTTTGTTATGTAGCCCGCTTAAACGAAAGTGGCATTCTTCGCTAACACGTTTACGGCCCAGAGAGATGATCTTACTGCTGACGCCCCTAATAATGGACGTATAAAAGCTAACGCGACTCTTTGCAGCCTGTACAGGTCGTGTCTGACCTCATCATTCGTTAGATATCCAAATCACTATGGGAAAAATGGACAATAACTTTTTTTTTATCTTCATCATATCTATACTTTTCTCGTATAGAAATTATGCGCATTAAAATTTAATCTCTATTCTTCAACTAGCCACGCATTTTTACTTGTCACATTTTAGAATACTTTTACGTTGTCTCCGCGATCATTTTTGAGTCATCGAGATTCAAGTGCCGCGTAGTCCACATGTGCACGCGTAGTTGTACAATTTTAAGCTACAAGTTTACAAATTGCCTTACGATCGAGCGGATACGGAATTCTTGCACGGTATCGATTTCGACGCATCAGATTCCCCCAGCGGACTAGATCACGAGGTTGTCTACCATTCGCTCTATAGATCGCGGAACGGCTATCGGCATTGTGACGCTCTCTGGAGATCGTTAATCAACTGAGAGCCACTGGGAGTGCTCATTGTGGACGGGTTATTAATCAAATGAGAACTACTGCAGCCTATTGTCGACTCCTGGCAGGAGTTGGGAGGAGGGAGATGGAGAAAGAGAGATACGGAAAGAGAGACGGAAAGATTGAGAGAGAAGAGAGAGCGCGAGATAAAATAGGAGAGACATTTTAGAGAGGATAGAAGAGACTCTCCTACTCGCGTATCGACCGAAACTCGAGAGAGTACTGTGCCAAAGATAGTCCGTACTTTACCTACATCCAGAAATACACGTATATGGTATAATATATAACGTATATGTATTAGATTTTGTCACCCTGTATATGTATGATTGATAATAGTTGCTAATAATATTAATCATGGTCAATTTATTACACATGTGTGTAGTATATCTCTGGACAATTTGGAGAATCGGATTTCTATACATTTTGCTTGGGCGAAGTTTCTACCCTGAATCTACACAAGACAAAAATATTGCCGCGCGAGCTTTGCGCATCTCCTTGACGATAGAAATTTAGACATACGGGATTTGGATCCTAGGGAGACTCAAAGCAAAATCAGTCAGCGCCCCGCTGTTAAAAATGCCGACGAAGACGTCTGGAGATTTCCAGGGCACGTAAACGGCGTCAACGCCAACGCTCCCGTTCGCTCGTCGCATCTCATTCCGCTTTCTACAACAATAACGAATAACGAGATCCTTATGGCTTCTCGTGACAGTGTGAATTCACACGTCTCGTGTGATCCAGATGCACGCATGGATAAAAAAAAAACTTTCTCGTGCTTCATCGAAAAACGCATTTCGTTCCCACGTTTCTATCGTTACGCATCTATCTTTTTTTTTTGAGAGAGAGAATAATGGCGAGAATCACAGATAATAATCTGCGCAACCTCTGCGAGACCGAGATAGTTTCAACGTACGTGGATCGCGAACTGGATACGATATGTCAGAGAGGCGGCGAAATTAGTCGAGCCGAAAAAAGGAGCTTTCTCGTCGCTTCGGAAATTTCTTAATGCGCGAGCAGACGCTCGAGCTCAGGCGGAGCAAACAGGCAAGCAGGCAGGCTTCGCACCCCCGAGGATTATTCCGTGTAATTAAGTCGACGGAACTTTTCTCAGGGCTTTCAGGCCTGAATCTGAAAAGAGGGCGAGAAACGAAACGAAAGAGGGAACGCGCGAGAACGAAAGGACGGAAGGAGGGCAGAAACGACGACGACGACGACAACGACGACAGGTCGGAGAAGGTGGAGATAGGCGAACGAGGAGTTGCCGCGGGAAGCGGAGGCCGACGGAGGAGAGGCGAGGAAGCGGAGACGGTAATTAAGAGAGTTAGTTGCCGGTCTCCCAATTAGGAGCCAGTAGGAGCCAACTCCGCTACCACGATGCCTGCCTTCTCTCTGCCCTGCAGCTAACTCCATCTAAAGACTGCCCGTTCCCCAGATGCTACCGGGTGTATAAATGCAAAGATCGATGTTCCGCGTCATAGATGGCCGAGCTGGCTACCGGAAATGCCGTGCGCATTTCACGTTGTTAAAATTATATATATATAAAATAATATATATATATAGTAAACAATGTAAATAATGTATATTGTAATGATTTTTATGCAAGTTATGCTAATTCGATAAAAAACAATTACTTCTCGAGATTCTTCTCGAAATGATGGCAGTCGAGAGTTGCAAATCTTGCACTACTTCGCTCATAATCTTCTTCCAATTTTCGTTTAGTAAAAGCTATTATTCCAACAAATTGGACGTAGACGATCAAGGGAATCGCTGCCTCCCCGAATCTTCGTCCCATTGCGTCGTGTTACGTCTGATTCTTTCTGGTAAAAAGGGTGAATAATTGTGTAACAAGCGGAGATCGCGCTCCGGACTGTGCGATAAGAATTCAAATACAAGACGGAAGTGGAAGAAACGTGGGGTAAGGTAAAACGTCGAAGGGTCGAAAGGGTTGTCCGCCTCAATTTAATCAAACTGTCGCGATTCAATCGGAGGACAAATCACAGCTTCTCCCTCTGCCTTCAAGACGATCAATCAAGAATTATGTTTTTAGTTTGAAAAAAATAAAAAAATGATTGTAATATTTTATTTTAAAAAAATTATCTCTCTCTCTCTCTCCCTTATCGTTAGAAATTAAGTTTCTTTTGCACTTTCATACGGACCTCGCAAAAATATATATGCATATATATATATATATATATATATATATATATATATATATATATTTACCAATTTGTATATAAATTATTGATGTATCAATGACTACAGCAGCGAGAATGGCGTCGTTTGTGGTAGGAAAGACGATGACGAGAGCGATCGTGTCGAGATATCAGCGCCTTGACACGTGGCAGAAACGACGCAGCCAGATAGCGGAAAAGGGGTTGGCATCGCGACGATGCTTACCAATCGAAAAGTTGAAAAGGTATCGACAGATCGATGCGCGGGAAGCTGCCATTACACAAGGACGCCTTTCGCGATACAGGGCGCGCTTGTCACCGGCGTCGACGAATATGTGCGAGTCCTCCTCGACCCCTCAACAGGTTGCGCGTTTCTCGCGATGAGATAACGCGTCGTCGATGCGTATGTCGATACCGACGCGACCTTGCGATCCTTCTATTCGGTAATGTTGCACCGATAACGACGATTTGTATTTCCGTTACATGTTGCTATCAACCTCGGCGTAATACTCGAAACTATAGAGAGCTCTTCCATTCTTTTTTCTTAAATAATCGAGAAAAATCGCATCTTGTATACGATTCTCTCGATTTTATATTTTTTAATACAATGAAAAAGATATTTTTCGTCTTCACTATCGAAGAAATATAAATACAAAATAATTAGAAATAATATTTAAATACATTAAAAACTAATTTTATTCCTGGTAAATATATTTAAAACGTAAATATATTAATAACGTGCGGTTTTGACGTTTCTGCGTTAAATATTCCAAGCTAATAACTAGCGCAACGAGTGCACTACTGATACGTAAGTATATGAGCGGGCTCTCGAGGGTAATGCGTCATGTATATAGGCGCGAGCCAACTCTTCCGCGCTGCTCCTCTCCCTCTTTGTCAAAGTTCCCGTTTCGCCGTCGGAGTCGTGGGTCAGGAGAAAAATCCCTCCTTCCCTGATCGGATGACAGGAGGGTCTCGAGGAACTCCTCCAGGCACAAGGACCGAACACCTGGTCGTTCGGCACAACGGGAATATAAGATCGGGGGAGGGTAAGGGAGGGTTGGCGTGGTTCGAGAGGTAACCTCGGTGGCGCGGGACGAGGAGGCGGCGGAAGGGTAGCGGCGGGATATTACCATGACAAAAGTTCCCCGTCGCGGGTTCCTGCCCGGGGTACCCAGGTGCGTGGGACCGAAATTCGGGGGTCCGGTAGCCGGTAGAAAAGGGCGGTACGAATCACCCCCGCCGCGAGCCAATATCCTTCATCCCGATAAATCCGTCCGGGGCCGCAAGACCAAAGTCGCAGAATCTAACGGCGAATGGGGCGAAATTAACGCGAGCAACGCGGAGGTAAGTCTTATTACTCGGAACCCCTGGAGTTTCTCGTGTAAGACGAGATCCTCTTAGCGCTTAGGAATTCGGCGCGCAATTAGAAGAACGATTAAGGTCAATTAAGAAGACGGGGCTTAGAGTAAAGTAATTTCGTATATTCGGCATCCGTCCCAACGTGTATCGATTCGTACTTTGCGCGTTACAGCCTTCTTTCGACTCGAGAACACGCAGAGGTATTAAAACTACGATCGAGACGATGAAATAGGATCGCCCGACATTAAATTCTATATTCACATCCAGGGACTCTAAGCAACAAATTTAATTTTTCTATTTTTCCACTTGCTAAAGAACGAGCTTTATACTCGTTACGTGGCCGAATTACTTTGACGGAGAACTTGACGCGCTAAGCAATAAAAACGGAACAGAGAAGGAGTCGGTAGACGAAGAGGAAATATAAAAATCCCAATTCCTGCTCGCAACATATATCTAGCGTGTCCGTGCGAGACGTTTAAGTCGCGTTCTCAGCGTGCCCTCACACCTTTGTGGTTTCTTTTCTCGCGGAACGTCCGGAGATTCGGTCCGTGACGAGGTACATGACGGTGAGACGACTCGCGGCGGCGGCGACGAAGACGACGAAGACGAAGAAACGTGTCTGAGAAGCGAAGGGCGACGAGTCAGCGGAGACTCGGAAGGATACAACCTCGCGACGTATACGCGGACGAGGCTTTGCGTAAGCAGGTGTGACGATGCGTGGACACGCGTCTACCAGGAAAGGTCGACCCTCGCACGAAGGCACCCGCCACCCGCGAGACCCAGGTGTGCTTTATTGCGGATTTCGTCTCGTAGGGAGATCCCACCAGTGATCTTTGTTTCGCGAGAGACGCAAGGCGGCTTTCCATCTCGACCCGAGATGCGATCCTTTCTTCTTCCGCTTTCTACGAGCGCGCGTACGTGTGATAAGACGATTCACGGACGACGAAAGTTGATAATGATGACCTGCTTAACGGAAACGGATGTCTGTAAAAAAGAAAGATTTGAAATAGAGGAAGCAGGCAATCCGATTCTTATCGCAAGTAATCCTTCCTCAGCAAATTAATCATGATTTTTAAATATCACCTCTGCGAGAAATTTTGCCTTTGTAGACGTTAATTTTTTATTTACGTTAATCAATAATATTTCTTTCGAGTATTTCCAGACAGTATCGATCGAAATGGCTAATCTTCTCGAGTCTTTCTTCGACGGACTCAAAGACGCGAGTGACACGCGCGCTCAGCCACGAAACGGAACGCGTGGTTTCAGGTGGAACAGCGGTCGCAACGCCGGGAGCACCCGAAGTATGATACAAAAGGGTATTTATTTTGGGTTATTGACGTCGCCAAATATTACACGAGCCGGCATTGTGTGCGCACACGGGTCCTTGATATTAGCATAGCGTGGATGGAGCCGGTGCCCGGCCACATTGTTGGTGAACGTGTATATCGGTACGGCCCTGGGGCGAATACCGCTCATTGTGTGGGTCGTGCACCCTCCCCCACCCCCTCTACACCCCGTTCCGTGGGGCGAATACCGCCGGGGTGGCTACCCCGCGGCTAGGAAGTAAGTTGGGAAAGCCGAAAAACGATTCGAGTCCGCGAGAGTCTGAGTAATCGGAGAATTTGTCGATTGATTTTTTCTCGAATGACAGATGCATCGTTTTAAATTTTTATTGGATTAAAAGTGTCAATATTGGAGGTCCAAATAAATATAATCCGAATGAATCAACGAAATAATAAGATTAATTTACGCGATATAAATTTGTGACTCCAAATCGATCATATTCGCCGCGATTGTACAGATAATTAAGACTGCGATGATCATTAGCGGCTGAAATATCCGAAAACACGCGAGGGCATGGTGATGTCACCGACGTCTTATCTCGCTAGAAACGAGTCGCTAGTTATCATCGGGCAACGTTATACACCGATATCGTCGCGACATAGCCGAAGCGATTAATCTTAGCTGCAGCCAGGACGACGCGGAGGTTCTGCAACCCCGTCAGGGTAATGATCCGTGGTACGCGTGATAACCCACCGCTCTTGCGTGTCCTGCAAGCTATCCCTCTATGGCCCCGTAACGTCCACCCGACGTATCGATGACCCGGAAATTCTAGCCGGAATGTAACGTCGTGTGTCTCTCGTGGATATTCAACGCGACAAAAAAAATTTGCCGCGGACAAAAATCTTATTCGAGATTTTATCCGCGCAATATGTTCTCCCTTTCTCTCTTACGGTTTTTTTTTCTAAAAATGGAGATACAAGACGCGCTAGAGATGCGGATTTAGAGAAAATTGATCGATTGTTTCGCAGGATTTGGTACTGAGAACCAGTCGCGTCATACACACGATGATCCGGTACTCGAGCCGGCCAACTGGTTTGGCGAGTATTGAAATAGACTGCCCTCTTACGAACACAAACGGGGGCTGCCACTTTAAAATATAATGATCTACTGGGTGTGTTTGGCAGAAAGATATTATAGTCTGAAAATTCATAAAAATTGACATCGTATTTTTGTTGCGCGTCAAATAAAATCAATAAAAACCCGCGTTATTTATGTGATATATATTTTTTATTTAAATCGTTATTATGTTTATTTTTTAAAATGTTTTTTTCTCCTAATTTTCCGATCCATCTTATTCAAATTAATTATTCTTTAAAATCTGACGTTCTTCAAGGTAACTTTTAAATAACTCTGTCGCCCGATTTTTCGCTCAAACCACGACTATTTGCGATGTGAGCGAAATTCGCGGAGACGCGAAATTTGATTTAACGGAGCACCCCGTATACGACGTCGTGAGAGCGCAGCCGGTCACGTCCCGGCCGCGTGAAATCAATGTTTCATAAGCACAGTTAACAGAACCGACCGCCATGTACACCGTGACCAATGTACATCTTGATTTAGTAGATCCGGTGGACGCGTTTAGGTAGTCTCGTTTGGTCGTTGAAGGTAGGCTTAGGGTGAATACGTTGGTCGCCCGGTTGCTTCTCCGCTGCTCACGAGCTGTCTCGTTAGCAGCAGCCAGACGTGAACGAGCGAACCGTGTCAGATGGGAGGAGGGAAGGCGGGAGGGAGGGATTACAAGAGGGAGGATGTCTAATAAAGCAATTCCGTTATGGTGCTCGGCGTAATATGAGAAGCTATCCGCCCTCGTTGAATGCGTGATTTTTGTGAGGTTACCTGTCCGCTATCCTGAAGAAGCAGAAACGGCGAGGCGAACGGGGAAGAACAGTATAATTCGTCCAGAGTATGTTCGCGAGAAGACGCCATATTTTTTAAGAAAATCCAAATCTGAAATCCTTCATTAAAATATAAAAGAGATGCTTTCTCGATTTTGTAATAGTTTCAATTAATTCTCCTGTTACAAGTAATATGATTAACTGACGTTTAAGAATCTATCCATATATTACCAATGTGAATATCAATCCTTGATCATAAATGTTTCTTTAATGCAAATTTTAAAATTTAATTCAATATTTCCCCGCGATTTCTCGAATTCCATCACAATGACCTATATAACTTCATTAAACGCGCAACTATTCGTCAGGACGAACGGCATCCGTGACGCTTCTGGACTCTCAACTAGCGAATTAGGGAGATTTACGAGGCTGGAACGTGACCGCGCTACGTCTGGCTCGAATAGACTGTATTCACTTTTCGGCTTGACCCTTGCGCCTCGTTATGATCCCATCGGTCCCATCGGATCGAATTATCAAACTCTCGAGACGAGCATTTTGACAGATGCGAACGATCTTAAAATTCGCGTTCTTTATTTACACGAGATAAAAACTACTCTCGCATCTTTATTTAAGATTCATTTTCAATAATCTAAATAAAATTACATGTTGATCAAAATATCTCTTAAATATAAACAATAGATTCATCACCTTTTAATTACCGTTTTATAAACACGTTATAAATTATTTTATAAATTATGCCATCTTTATCAAAGTGTACAAATCTACTTCTTCTTCTCTACAAAACGCGTACGAGAAACTTGAGAAATCATCGGAAAGACGGAATGCGAGGAAGCTTAGAGAGGAAAAAAAGCAAGCTCGTTATTTTTTTAATCAACTCTAGTAGGTGGAGATTGCGGGAAGTTCTCACACGGAGTCGCGCTACACGACCGGAAGCCGGTGTGCCGCCACGAGTTCCGGGAGACTCGAGTACACGTAGCTGTCGTATAGAAACCCATTCCAATCTCACGGCGTAAGCGCCGCGGGAGTCCGCAACAGGATTCGCTAGTTTACACACCGACGATACGACGCACGCACACGAGCACACGTGCGTCGCTTATAAATCATTAGCGGGGCGAGCGATTAGTCTCTGCGAAGGGATGGCAGAGGGGACGCGTAACGTCGCTCGTGGTGCTGGCGGCGATGCGTGGTACTCAGTCGGATGCAGGAGGAGGAAGAGAAAAGGGGGGTGGGTGGGAATGATTATTGCCGCGGCACATAGATCGGTTAGGGGGAAAATTATTAGTAGCTCCTGATTGGAGCTAGTTCCCTTCGTCCAAGAGGGTTCTAATGTACTAACGAGTGCCTCTATATCGACCGAAAAGATTTATCCACGCGATCCACCCTCCTCGATATGTATACCCGTAGCCTTTACGTGACGTGGACGCGTGGACGTCGGGATTTCCACAAAGGATGTTGCGTGAAGGCGCGCCGAAATTATCTGTCAATTCTACTTTAAAAAAACGTAGAGATTCGCTGAAAAATAATCTTGAAACGAATGACATTCAACAATAAATTATATTTTTCGATTTTTAAGTTTTTTTTATAAATCATTAATCTAATTTTTTCGTTTAATTTTGTCATTTTTTTAATCTACTTAAAAATAAATAAACTATAATTCGATCATTCGATTTAAAGAGATTGTAATTTTATCAAAAACTGAATGATTAAAATCTGTCAAAAAGTTCTATTCACTTTACTAAAACCAATAATTAAAATTCAGAAAGAGCTGATTCAGTAAAAAAACATCGATTAAAATGTAGCCAAAAATACGAGAAAGTAAAAAAAAATGATTCGGATGTATTAATCCAGTGTCGAGAAAAATAAACATAAAAATACTCCCTTGTCATATGATTTCTCATAACTGATTCGCCCTCCTATGTTGTCGTAATTAATGCGTCATTATTAAGCATTGTTTAACCATGTAATTTGTACTCATCATTATTCATACGCATATTACAAATAAACTCAATTAGAGTTGATTTTCAATAAGATTACAAATAATAATAATTAAAGCTTAAAATAGTTGTTCAAATGCGACAGTAATGTAATATATTAAATCCATGACAGACATATTCATGAAGTATACGTCCTAAATTTATCCCTGAATTCATCTGACTGTGGATTATCATTATCATCCCCTGTAGTCTGTCTCGTAACGTTTCGTTATGCCACTCGTGCTGAACGTCGGCGCGCGACATAATCAAATTATTTACACTATACATCCCCGACGCGCGCGATCCATCGGCGGAGAATAAAATTTCGTCACGGATATGTCATGAATATTCCTGCGCCAGATCACTCGCATCGAGGGTCGATAGTTGCGTCTCTCCCTTCCTCCGCAAAATTGTTTGCTCTCTCTTTCTCTCCTCCTTGTACAATCGGAGATGATGTTCTAACTATCCCACAGAGACGGGGGCACATTAGGGGGCACCGTAACGCGCGCGCGAGCGACTCCTCCCTTTCCTCGCCCCCACAAGGATCATCCTCGCGAGGGTGGTCTCGCTCGTCCGTTTAGTTTCTCCGTCTCGCCAACTCGGGCCGACAATATGCCACGCTCAGTTCTCGTAGCATATGCTCGGCTCGTCCCTGTACGCCCGGCTAATCCGATTTATCATGTACGCGCCGCGTGTGCGAGTATCGAGATTTTATCGCCCGGCGCCGATATCGGCGGTGGCGGCGGCGCCGCGGCAAGGGTGGATTAAGTTCAGACCCCACGTCGCAAGAGGGTCGCCGCGCGAATTAACAGACTTGTTCCGCGCGACGTATTTGCTCCCTGCGACTGGCAGATAACGCGACGCGATATCGAAGGACGATGCGCCGCGACTCGAGGTATAAGATCGATGAAATTAATTCGCTTGGAAGACTTTGCGAGATGAAAGATCTCTTCCTCCCTTGCGATAATACAAGGCCTCTCCCACGCAAATGCAAATTGACAAATTTGCAGGAAGCAATTAATAAATTTAAACTTCAATTACTTTATGAAAAAACTCAGGGGATCTACCTTTAATTTTTTCTCTCGCGTAATGTAAAACTCCTCAAACCGACACCATCTCATCTCGTATTCAAGACTTAAGACGCTTGACCGAATTATAAATAAATCCTGTGTCGCAGCCGTATATTAGCGAATGAAAAGGCAGTATGTACAATAACGATATTCATGTGATTATTAAATTATAACCAGTTGTCGCGCGGATCATCGTACGAAAAAGTGGTCCTAGGAACAATTCAATGACGTTCCAGCAGCGATACTAACCCTCTACACGCCGCTACCCCAAAGCACGGCCACAGATTCACTTAGCACCAGTTAACACGAAGAGAGAGAAACTCCCTTTCTTTCTGCCTCTTTCTCTCTCTCTCTCCTATTTATTTTCGTCCTCCTCGATCCCTCTCGTTCTCACATGAAACGTACTTTACGTCACCACGTGGCTTACCCGACCCTAAACTCGAGAAGAAGGGACACACCCCCCCTGTCACCGATTCACGCCCCACCGTGTGCGTGTACATTGTCATATATAGCTATTGTGTAATCGCAAAGTCCCTTTCAATTTTCGAACTGTTCCTCGACCGACGATCAGCCGCAAATTAAACTAAATCGTTTATATCTTTCTCGTCCTATCGAGAAGAAATTAAGGAGAGATGATTCCGAAAAAATTTATGCAAGAACGAAATAAATAATTACACCATATCAAGTGCGCATCGCATCGATTCGCTTGCTCTTATCGTACGTCAGATTTTTCAAACTTTACGCAAAAATCCAAGTACGCGCTTTTCCTCGGCGAGATGCGGTGCCCACCTGCGGGGTCAGACGGGTTATTCAAACTCGGGCGAATCGTAGGAGTCAAGGGGCGACGGGTTTCTGTCGTTCATGTAAGCGTCAATCACACACCGCGCATATATTTACGAGAATCGCGCTCCGGGGCGTCCCTCCCCACGTCTACCGACTCGACTAGCGCGTGACGTCTACCAGGCTCCGAAACACACCCCCAAGGAAGGGAAGCGGGGGGAAGGGGGAGGGGGAGAGGAGGATATCTACCCTCGGCGTTTCTCGCCGCTCTATGCACCGATGTTGGCTAAATAATAGCTCCCGGGGGAGGGCACACGACGTGTCAGCCGCCTTGACAGCACATGACGTTTCGTACGTGCGGAATATACCTACGGATAACCGAGCGACTTGGTCTCCGACACTCGATTCCTGCCGACACAATAGAATATCGTAGGTATCGTTCCGCCAAACCGGAAGAGCTCGCGTAAGAGCTGCAAATACGTTCATTTTCCACGAGTCTCGTATAAAGTCGTTAAAAAAATATTGATAATAATTACATCGTTAAAAGATTCAGACGCTAAAATTTCAGAAATTATATGAAGACGAGGTAAAACAACTGTCATTTTTACAACTAATAAACTTAAGGAATTAAATTCGTGGAACACGCGCGATTTATAACGAAACTTATTAATAAAAATTGATTCCTGTATAAAAAATATAAAAAGGGCAGAAAAATGACGCAACAGCATCTCCTCAACTGACGTTTCGCGATAGTATCCCAAACTGTCCTTCAAAATATCGCACGACCCTATTTTACGATGTCGCCGCCGTACTCGCCTCGCGAGGAACAATCGTACGTTCCGCGGACAAAAAAAAAACTCCCGTCGACCTGTCTAAAGTTGTTGCACAATGACAACGCGACTGTCTCGTGACGATGATGGCTAAAGTGCCACGAACGTTTCTGGCTTTATCAACTTTGCGCGCTTGCAACAGTTTATTAGCTCAATCATGTACAACCTGCAAAATTTTCCTTTTTTTAAATATTAAAATATCTAAAATAAAATTTTCAAACACACTTGTTAAATTTGATTATTACACATCTGCCATTTGTGATATTTATTAAGAGTCTTTTTCATATAAATTTCAACATTATTGATAAATGTCAAAAAATTATCGCTGTTTTGATGATTCAACTATAGATTTCTTCGTCTGAAGATACTTTCTTGGAAGGGGCTCGCGTAAAGTCATAAAGTTTCTAGGTAGCTGCTTGTTAAATGTCACATTTGATAAGCCAGATTATTCCGGAGAAATGGAGGATTATGTAAATTGATATCACTATTTGAGGGTCAACGTCGACAAACGTATCTTACATTCGATTATTCTTTCAACACGGTCGTTCTCGGGAACGTCCTGCCCTGCGTCTCCCTATCAGCAGACTTAAAAAGATGTTCGTCGAGTCGTAAACCTCGGCGAAATGACTCGGACAGATTTTATCGCGTGCTCTCTAAAACTCTCCGTCCGAGGTGCGACCCCTCGAGAGCGATGTTTCAGACTTAAAGTATTAAGTTTAAAGTATTCCTTTCGGTTATTGATAGGCATCGGGGACGCTATCGCAAAAATTGACCCGCTTCGTTATAGCGAGCGATCGGATCGACGCTGCCAAAATTGAGAATCTCATTTTTTTTTCGAAACGCCAATCGGGGGTCTCTAAACGCTGAGGCATCCAGGAGCGTCGAATAGAATTCGTCATCCATCGATCGGCCATTTGAATTTTAAAGTGGTCTCTAACGCTGTTCACACTCCCGGGATTCTCTCGTCGTGCAAATCTAGAATCCGCGCGCATTTAAATCAGTCATTCGCGCGCGTGAAAATAATTTTTGTCATAATCGCATTATTCGTTGCTGCGCGCGTACGGCATCAATTTATGCGCGACACGCATGTGTGATTTTTCATTTTTATTATTCGTTCCAAGACTCGTGCGCGGGACACGTGCCGATGGTATCGATATCGTTCACGGGACGAGTCGTAATGGCCGACAAAGAGCGTATCGCAAATTCTGAAATAATAAACCGAGCTGACAGAGCGCGCATCACTGTAAAATAATCAGGAATTCCGCGCGCGTTCAGCCCGTCGTATGAGGCGCCAATCATGACAACATTCAATCGCACCACGTGCAACGAGAACGAGAGACAGGGTTAAACGTACACGGTGTACAAAATGTTTCGGGCGGTGGATGAAATCTGTCGACTGGAATTTTTGGATCCTGGATTCGTCAATTGGATATAATCAGCGCCATAATTAGTGATTGTCACGCTCGTATTGCAGGAATAAATGTAAAAACAACTGGAAAAAATGAGCGAGCCTTTCTCCGCGGCATAAGTAGAATTATCTCTGCAAGGATAAATTGACTATTGTAAATAACTGTGGATCATCAATTAAATTTTTCATATAAATTATTATTTTACTATGAATAAATGATTGAAGAATAAAATATGGAATTTTAAAAATTATAAAAAAAAGAGATTAATTGCCACGATTCGCATAACTCGTCAATATTTGGTGTGCGCTAAATTTACAAATGTTTACGCCACACCTCTTTGTACTATACCTATCTGTGAGAAGAATAACGAATTTTGATTTGACTTGAACGAAGGGAAAAGACGGAGATGGTATCGAGAATAAAGTCGAGAAAGAGAAAGAGAGAGAAAATTGAGGAACAAGCGCGAGAAGCAAGCAACAAAAACCTAGGAAAACGAACGTACAGCCAGTACAAATAGCGGAAAATCGCTGATTTCTCGTAAAAATCGAACCACATCGCCGACGCGGCTACCAAGCGGCTCTTAATTGGACGACAATAATTATCAATGCGCCCGCCTTTTTCGACCACGGCTTTTTCTTCGACGGCGAATTTTATTTCAGTCGGTCCGGAAATTGCCGCTTCGGCGATGCGGGTCAAGCTGAGTCAGCTCTAGCTGGAAAAACGAGGGGATAAACGTCGTGACCTCGCTACTTGCACCTGTACGTCTCTCAATTTTGAAAAGATGGGAAAAAAGTTCGGCTTAAATTAACCAAAAGCCAAATTACTTTTCTTAAATTAAAATTTTAGAAAGTTTAAAATTAAGATAAAGCTAGAAAGTTACAAAGGATAAAATATTTCTCTATTAAATAAAATAATTTAAAAAATCTAGATTTAGTAAAATGAAAAAAGTTCTATGTGAAAATATAAATCGAAAAATATAGAGAGATAAATATTAAAAAAAAAAGATGAGAATACTATCCACCTATACAAGTGAGGGTTGATGAGTGATCGACGTGTTTTATAACTGATCCCCTCGAATTCGATCGACGAAATGGCAGTGAATACTAATTACAACGCGTTTCGACTAATTAGTACAGCCAGACTCCACAGCTAGGTGTTAATTAATTAGAGCGCCTCTCATCGCGTAGGTATACGCACCTCTGCGTATATTGATAAATTGGCCCAAGTGACGGAGCGACGAGTAACGAGGATGATATTATTCGAGAAATGTCAGTCGCAACTTATCGATTCTATTTTCTGTTTATTTATTATTTTCACAAACGCTTATATAATACATGTACATATAAAGTACACAAAATTAACTTTTTTTGTTAACGGACTTTTTATCAAACCTAAAGTTTTATGAAATAGGATATTTGTAGGCACAGTGATTTTCTTATCCTGAATATGGCATATTTTGACAATTAAACTTTGAAGTAAGCTTACATGTTTCAAAAGAACGCTGTATCAAGATCGAAGAGTATTACACAGAAACCTGCCATTTCTCTCTTCTTCCCTTCATTTTCGAGCAGTTTACTGCGAAGAGAAGAGGCTTCGCTTCGAAGAGGGGAAGAAAAAAAGAAAGATCGAGAGAAGCGGAGCCCAAGAAAGGAACTTCGAAGCCAGGAAAAGCTCGCCTTCGCATTTCTCTCTCTCTCTCTCTCTCTCTACCTCTCTCTCTTTCTCTCTCTCGTTAGCTCTTTGACCGATGATTGGCAATCCGTAAGCCGATTATCGGGGCCGAATGAATGTGCTCGTCGGCCCGCGTCTGACCCGGTCCAACTCCGCGCATAACCCCCTTCCTCCGTTGCCGCTCCGGTCCGCGTATATCCCCTGAAACCGCCTCCCTGCCCTCATATTTCCCCGTCCCTGCTCCAGGAAACCGCCCCTCGGTGATCTCCTTATTAACCACAGCCCGGTAATTGCGATCGACGAGCGATTATTCTGCGCTTCGCTGGGCTCTCTCTCTCTCTCTCTCTCTCTCTCTCTCTTCCTTTCTCTCTCGCCGTCTCTGTGCACATGGCAGGATTAGGCAGATTAGTCGAAGGTTATACCGCTGGATAATTGATCGCACCCTTCTTGATCGATTGTCACGGTGCAATTAACTATTGTACGCCCGTCGTAAAAAATCACGCCGTTGTACGTGACGCGCAAACCGTATACCGCAATGCTTTACCGTGCGATATCGTACAGAATTAATAAAAAAGATAAAATCAACTTTTAAAGTAAATTATTGATTAGACTAATTAATATTTAAATTTTAGACTTAAGCATTTGCTTGTCGAACAAATTAAAATTTATAATTATTGTGGATAAAATATATGTATAGAAAATAAAATTAAATTTGATAAATCAATTTTACAACTGGATAAAATTTAATTAAACATACGTTATCTTGTATTTGCTCTCGCGTTAAAATTTGATATTTCGACAATGAGATAATTTTGCAGATAAAAAGATGACAAAGTAGTCTCAATCACGCGTACAAGAAAAATATATAAAATATTTCGAAATATCGGTGACGTCATTGAATACACTGACTCTACGTTGTCGGTTAAGTTAGGAGTTAAGAATTATTTCCTCTCATTTTCCTCTCTTAATTTTCCGAGAGTTGAAGCGCACGAATAGCCGCGCAAAACGACGGAAGCGAGCACATATTTAATACAGCAGGCGACACGAGGGGGGCGTGTATACATCTGTCAATGCGGTATACCGAGTCTTTGCGATTTAGAGAGACGAGAGAGAGAGAGAGAGAGAGAGAGTGAGAAATGGGGGGAAGAGGGGAGAAACCGAAGGCTTGCTTGAGTTATTGGAGGTTGTCAGCATTGGCTTCTGGTGCCAGGAACACGTGCTCTGATTTCGCGGTAAATCGTCGCTCCGACGACTATACCCTCGTGTATTTCGGTACGATCGACCCTGACGACCTCCGCGCGACGATTCTTTCTCCCGGTTCACAGTTGTACAAAAAAAAATGGGGGAAAGAGAAAGAACCGGTTTTCCGGCGCGCGAAAAATAATGGCGCTCCGTTTTACAGAGATGGACAATCTCTCCAAAGAAAAAGACTACGAAGAAATAAATAGACATATGTATAGACATGGTAAATATAAAAATATGGTTAATAAATGGAAAAAATAAGTTGTAAAAGAATATATCTTAATTGAAATAAATTTTTCATAAATAACGATAAATATAAAAAAATTGTCTTATTTTTTCATAACGTAAAAATTGCATTTGTTCCCATCGCGCGTTTGTTTCCAAGCTTTTACGCGAAAGTTTGCTCAACGTTTCCGTCATTCCTCTCACCCCTTCCGTCCTTCACCGTCATTCCGCTGGGAGAGCTTTACGTAAATATACGAGATGTTTGTATTAAAAACAATATGTGCTCAAGAGCCCGCATATCGGAGGACCCGGTTGTAGAACGAATGCACCGCCGGTAACTCGAAACACGAAATGTTTGGTCTGCTAAAAGTTCTTCTCTCACACCGTATGAGAACGATACCTTTAAAATGGTCTTGCGAAGGGTGATCTTTGCCTCTCATGTGTATCGAATTAAAAAGGATCGAACTTAAACACCGCGTGTTCGCTTTCGCACGTTTCAAAGAGTATCACACAGCAACATTTGACGATATTTTTTTCTATAATCAATCTTAAATTAAATAATGTTATACAGCACTCTGTCAATAGTAAAATAATTGTATGAAAAATTCGTTTCACTTTATTGAGAGGCCGATAAATTGGAAAAGCTAATAAATTATCCTGACAGAAAGAGAGAGAGAGAGATTTTTTACATATAATAATACAAGATTAGACATTATTAGACTACAATCGATAAGTTATAGAATATTTTATTGCGAGCGTATAGATGTAATGCATGGTGGATCATGATAGATCCAATAGAAGAACGAGTGCGACTTACGAAAGTTTAGAAAAAAATCATGCTCGCCCACAGAAGCACTCTTCTTGTCTATTCAATCGAATCGCCCTTCGGAAGTTTTATCGATTTCTTTTCACCACGATACGAAAATAGTTTCGAGTGGCCCGACGGAACTCGAGGGCTTCTTAAGACCGACGAAAGGGTGTACTTTTCATTGACAGAGAACCCAAAATGGCGCCTCCGATACGAGAACACCCACTGAATGGTTGTACACGGAAAATGCATTAAATTTGAAAAGGCTAAGTAACGTCCACCAAAATAACTTGACAGTAAAAATGTTGATTGCACATATGTGTGTCATGCATGTAATTATTTTAAATTATATAAAATACTAATATATATACTATCAAAAAGATATACTTCATCAGGTTCTTTCATCAAGTTACAATAATTTTCAATATTTCTGTACAGCTATACAAATATATCAAGTTCGAACTTTACACGAAAAAATATTACTGTGCATTATTACAGTGCATATCCTATATGCGTTGACAATCAACTACAAGCTCGAGTAGAAAAATTTTAAAAAGAATCGAAAAGAACACTCGTAAATTACAATCTTTAAAAAAAAAAACGAATAAAGAATTATTCTATAAAGAATTCTTGCAGATTAAAAAAGCACGGGTGAATACGTAATGTAAATTAAAAAAAAAACTTATACCTCACAAAATCGAAGGAATACCCTCGCGATGTAGATTCACATCGCGGATAAGTTCGGAGACCCAGAAAAAAGCAAGAAACGTAACCGTGTGTATAGTAAAGGCGCGCGAGGGTGGATGATGTTCGTGGAGAAAGAGCAACCGCGTATTCCCATCGGACCTGAATACGCCAGATGATAAACTTGTCATCGACTGAACCATTAAATTCCTTTGAGAGGAGCTCGCGAAAGATGCGGGCGATGTCAAGGAATGTTTATTCGCGAGTAAGCTTTCCCTTCCGAGCTTGACGATGCGCGCTTGTGTCTACATAACATAATGGGACACAATGAGAAGGGTTACATGGTAAAATATATGAATAACCAGTATCATAACATACACAAGACTAAATATATATAAATTATATCGCGTGGAGTGAAAATTTCATGTTTATGTATTAATATTTATATTAAATACAAGTATTTTATATATATATTAATATATATCTGTACTAAATTATCTATATATTAATATATATTAACATCTATACTAAAAAAATATTTGTATTAGTGATTTATTTATAATTTTATATAATCATACTTTTATAATTTCTTTCATAATTATACTAGGCTCATGCATATTATCTCTCTTCGCATATTTCGAAAAATAAAATATTAGATATATATCTTTCTTTGGTGGCTTATATCGCGTAATTTTGCGAAAATTTTAATACGAATGAAACTCGCGAAGTAAACGCAGCGTCTCTTAAATATATTTTATCCCGTTATAATACTTCCATTTACGTTCATTATCCCCAAATATCTCGTTTCACTTTCGTGACCTGAGATTTAAAAAAGTCTTATCGTGTCGGATGGGACGAAAATATAAGAAACACGCAAGGAAAAAGAAACCGGCGCCGAGATGCGGGTTAGGTTAAGCGTTAATTGTCCAATAAAGTCGAGTTACGACCGGCAAAAATATCGTCGTTAACGCGATCGTAAGGAGACCTGGAAATGACGCGGAAAGACATTATTTTCCGTTTAAATTCGTCCTCTTCTCCCCTCGTCTGTACCACAAGCTTAAGAAAAGTTATTCTTTTCTATCGCGATTACGAGATTTCGGACGTGGTCATGCGTCGTTAACGCGATTGATCAGAAAAATTATAAAATTCTTCATTTCTTAATAATCATTTTTAACCAACCGTATATCAGCAATTATATAATACACTGCTTAAAATTGTGAAAATCTTGATGTAATCGCCCATCGCAAAAAAGTACGGATCGCTCATACTCGTTATCATTTATTAATGGCAGCGGAATGCTGCGTTTAAAATGCGTCGCTACCGTCGTTCCGGTCTACTTTTTTGCCGGAGAGCTTGTCGAGATCTTCCCGGAACACACCGGAGCGAGAATGGGATGCCGCAGAACGAGAAGTGGGCGGACACAGAGAAAAAAGGCAAGAGGAAGCGAGCGAGAGGGGGGAGGGGGATCGAAAGAGATGAAAGAGGAATGGCAGAGAAATTTCTCGAGAGACGGAAGGAGCCGGGAAAAATGAATTCGGTCTCCCTACAACGGGGAGAAAGAGAGCGGCTGAACAAGCGTGCAGGACTCCCGGGAACAGGATCGCGCGGGATTATGATTATCCTTGGCGTAGGAAAGGAGTGATTTATCCTGTCGCCGTCCTCATTATAGCTCCCGGTCACATAATCCAACCTGGCGTGCCACACCCTGAACCGCTCCGAGCGATAGATTAAGGTATGTCCATACCGACGTAGATGCATCCTGCGGCGCAAATTAAGCGCCGTGCTGAACGCGGAATATATATCGCGTCACGGTGCATCCACGCTTCTCGGACTCCCGTTAGCGCAAATTTATTCGCTATCAGGCGAGTGCTACTTAGAAACGCCAAGGGGGAAAGAGACGAGCGGTGTATCGTCCGATGGAATTTTCCATTCCTCAACAACAGAAATCCATAATTCGTCTCGTGTTTCCTCTCATTTTCAGACAAGAGATTGATAAAGTTTTTTTCGCTAAAAAGAGATTCTCGCGAATTGTCTCACGCCGCCTCGTACAGACTCGCCGTCCGATGCAAAGCGCCTCGCGCGGATAGCGGAGGGTGAAAAAAAAAGGGTGTCGGGCGCGAACGGGGTTTTTATGGAGAAGAACATAAATATAGGGTATTATTCTCCTGGAGCCAGTCGGTCGGCTGGCCGTCGCCCTGATTTATAGGCTCGGCCTGTGTGAACACGGTTGTCGGTATTTTTATTTAAATTTAATACAGTCCACTTGACGCGCGGGGGTGTATTAGACAGTTTTGATAAGCAACTACGGGTAAGTACACGCGTATATGTCGCACCGGCCACTGATGATGATAAACGACTGCGCAGCTCGTGCTACTTTACTGCTAATTTACAAACAGAATAAATATATCTGGCGCGAAACGACGTTGATTTAACGCATTGGTCACATTTCTCTATCCGATAAAATTATCAACTACGATCGAGTCTTCTTGTAGATAAGACATGGAATATCCCATAAACAAAAAAAAATATAGTGCAGAAAATACTTACATGGAGTTAAATTATACAAAGCTTTTACGATTTATTTTTTTGATTATTGACATTAGTTGTTCAATATATTATCGATGAAGCGCAAATCGCGTGAAAATTCGATTTATCCTCTCCTACGTTCTATTTAACAACGTATTAAGATAATTTGATGTAAACCAATATTATATTATGTATATTTTTCCGGTCGAAGGAACGATTGCGTCGGGACGCATAATCTCTCATTACACCTTAATCCAAGTGGGCGAGCTCGGGCAGCGATATACAGGAGTTAAGTCGATTCCTGCTGCATGATGGATCGAGTTAATGTAGCGTACCGCGGGTTTACACAGCGCGCGGACGTTAGGCTCGTGATGATCCTAAGCTAGGTGCAGGGTGAACGTGATCGTGGGAGAAGCCGCAGTGGCTGTCTGCCCGCGAGACTTTGGTGTATCTATCTCTATTCCACGGAATTGAGCCGAATTGATCGAATATTAAATTGTTCGATTGATCGACAAACTTTTCCTTCCTATCGCGATGGGAACGAGTAAAATATTTCTCTTTTATCTATTGTATTTACATCTCTCTTTTAATCTGTAATCCCTCTTCGCTCTTGAGGTTATTTTTAATTAAGGATAATTTGCGCAATTGTTTTTTAAACCTTAATGAAGAAAAAATTGAATCGCTTCTCGCTCATTCCCGTGACTTTAAAGCAGCGTCAACGAGCTAGAAATCTCCGAGTATATTCGCGGACAATATGTTTTCTTGTTGTTGCAGCGAGAGGAGATGGTACCACTCGTGGGGTCGGCGTTTTTGCCTCTGGGGTGGCTCGCGGGACTTGTAACTCGGTTAAACCGGCACGGATATTTCATTAGCCATCCCCTGAAAACATGCCGACCCCACGCACGACCCCAGAAAATTCAGAAACGCTGCGGCAAGGGGCGGGCTTGCGGGATGAATCTCGGAAGGTACTGTCGCTCGCTCCCGCGCTGTCGTTTCGCTGTTCGAATTCGTCGCATTAAGTCGAGTGCCCTGGCACCCCACTTTTCGCTAAATTGTTGACACGACAAATATATCGTGCTTACGACCCGTATATCGCACCTCGGTAAGCTCTGTATTTTAAATTACCCGGCGCGACGAAGATTCGCGATGTGTTATAATAATAAATAAAGATGCGAAAGTAATTTACCGTTTATATAACTCATGTATACATATTTTCTAAGAAGAATAATGATTAAGAATGATAATTAAGCGATATTCGCACAAATTTCTTCCTTCGTCATGTCAGCTCATGCGAATATTTTGGCAGATGCCAGATACATATATATTTCTCTGTGTTTCGCAAATTCTCCGCCATAATATGTACGCCCGGCGGGCAGTGGTCCGAATACGTTTGCCTTTGCCATCAGAATTCTCTCTCGCGGAAGCGCATTCTCCGAGAAGGTGCAAGATACGTGAACGAATGCGAGACAAGCCGGAAGGGGGAAGAGGAAAGGGGAGCTACGAGGAAGCACACGGGGATGGTGCAGCCGGTCAGTGCAGGGGAACGAGGCGTTATCACGGACATTAGCTTTCAACGGAGCGTCCGGGATATAAAAGTAGCCTGAGGCAACCATTACTCGGACATTGTCCGCTCGAGTCTCTTTCGCGAATCTCTCTCTCTCTTTCTATCTCTCTCTCTCGTCTTCCATCGCCAGTCTCTTTTCATCTCTCGTTCTCTCTCGCTTTCTCTGCATGATTCCGTTCTATCTTTTTCTCTCGTGCCCCTATTCCCGCTGTCTTTTCGAATGTGTCGCTCCCTTTCAAGCGAGAGGGGAAGGACGGAGAAAGAGGCGGCTCCTTATCAGAATTCCTCGTTCGCGTCGCCGTCACCTTGTCGCAAATCCATTTCGCAGTCGGCGAATTTCCACTCGTACACGTCCCCGGAATAGGGACGAGGGTTGCGTTCCAATCGCGCGAATTTCTACGTAGATTCTTACCTCTCTTACCTCGGGCTTTTTTTCCGCCCTCCGATGCCGCCCGCCTCCGCCCCGCCGCTCCTCGCCCCGAAGTTATACCGACCGACTCGAAAATGGAGCCGCGGAGAAGATTCGCGAAGCGCTTCTTAATGGATTGTACCTAATTTGTGCTCGAGGGTCCTCCGAAGGGATTCGACGGGATTATTCGCACGGATAATGGAAGCAGCACTAGAAGCACTTCTTATCCAATTCTTTCCTATAATTGGGAAACATCGAGAGGAGCGTTAAAGGTAATAAAAAATGATTTCTGCAAATTATCTCACAGACGGATGTTTCTACGTCATTATTGTCTTTCGATTAGAAAAATTTTTTTCGATAACTGCAAATGTCACAAGTCTTGAATGACTAAGTTGAATCTTTAAAATTTGCAAATGTATACATAAAATATTCTTTAATCAGGCTCTTAAATCTGAATTTACGAAAATTAATAAATAGCGAGTAATCGTGAAAGAAATAAAAATCCACTTTTTTTGCTATCATTCAATCAATTATTTCTAGCTTGGTTTTCCTAACGAAGGTGGATATTCCGTTTCATCGATCATCCCACGTAACGATTCTATGAAATTTATACGATAAGAAGGATAAAGTGAACGTGAGCTATTCGGAGATCTCGTCGTATCGGCACGAGCAACAGGAAAGCAATTATCCGCATCGAGATCGCGGTTCAAACACTCCCCTTTATTCAGGCAATGAAGTAAAAAGGACTGAAATATTGGCAAGCGGTATCTCAACAAATTAGCCCGATGAAACGCAAATGGAACACAAAGTGAGCGCGGAGGGGAGAAAAGACTACGGGAAGACAGGATGGGAACGACGGAGGGATGGAGACTGGGAAAGGAGGACAGTATCGAAAGCAGAAAAGAGGAAGAGAGAAAGGGAAAGAGAACGAATCAAAGTAAAGTCGTTGAGACTCATTGAACTGGAAGTAACCGACAGAGTGCCTTCCGCGCCCGGCGCTACTAATCTTATGCAATTACTTTACAATTCACTTTACCGGTTGGCACTCACTACCAATAGAACAATCTCTAAAATCGAGTTACCCCCTCGAAAGTTTTTAAGCCCTTCGACACCCCCGTCGTTTCTTGCGCCGAGACCTTTGGATAGTGGCTTGTCCATCCATGCTTCGAGATCTCGAGATGCGTTTCGACACGCCATTTGACCAAAGGATCGCAAGAATCAATTTATCATTTTGCAATTTAATGTCATATGACAATTTAATTGTCATCGTTGTCATAGTTGTTATCGCGGAATAAGAAAAAAAGATTGTAATTAATTAATATATATATATAAAAATTATTTGTGTATCACACAAAGAAAAAGATTTGTATATATATATTAATTAGAAAATAATTTAATTTTATATATACGTAATATGCTCTTATTCGTGTAATTTAAATTATATGTAAAAAAAATCTACTATACTTCTTTCTAACAAATAACTTGAGAACGGCGACATTTTAACGAGCGCAATTATGGTTCTCGTATTGCTCTCAATTTAGTCACCGACTAATCATTTCAAAGCGACCATCCGTGATGAGATGACTCGCCGTAACCATCGTAATTGTCTCGTAACAGCGCAGTACGAGCGCACACAAAACAAACTTCGCCATATGGACCTCTCTTGAAAGAGAGCGGGACATAAAACGGGAAAAGAGAACGCGAGAGAGAAAGAAAAAGAACGAATTCGTCGATAGTGCACGGTTCTAAAGAGACGCAGGACCGTGTCTAGGGTAGCACGGGGCCCGCGATCGAGATACGCCCATGTAATCAAGAGAATTAAGGGGACACCCCGTCCCTCCGGTCCCCCGGTACACCCCCGAAAACCCGGCGCGCAACGATATGGTGAGCCGTGATTAACTTTTCGTCATTCGCTCCGCGCCCCATTCATTCGTCATTCATTCGCGTCCACACGGATTACGTGCACGCTCGCGCGTGCATCCTCGCGCGTGTGTGCGTGTGAGCCGACGAAATCGCGGATCAGCAGACCGAACGAGCGCGGCTGATCGACTATTTTGCGAGCAACCCTTCGCAAGACCGTCCAAGCTCAGTCGCGCGATCCCCGAAACTGTGCGAGTTGTCTTTTTTAACATTAACGTGCACCCTGACCAAAATCCGTATCAAAGGTTGATGTTGTTTTTTTTATTAAGATTCATACAATTTTCATGGCATAATTATTGCAATTTTTATTATACTCTTTAACGTGTTTTATCCGGGGAAGCATTATTTATGCGATTTCCTGGCGGAATATATTCCTCGTTACAATCGTGAGCATGTAAAATCACCTACAGCGAACGCGGACCCAACCAATTACTGCGAAAATCTCATGCGTCGTTACAAGATATCGCGATAAGATCGCGACCCTCGCATCCACTTTAAAACGTGCCCCGTGACTCACCACCTTAAAACCACTCGGCGACAAAGGGCGGAAGGGGTTTCCGCCCTCTTCGGTCCAAGATTTAATGCACGTTGGTTATCAGAGTAATCACGAGACTCACCCCACGAATCCTACCCACCTCCTACTACTACTACTACTACCACCACCATTACCACCACCATCACCACGACTACCACCGATTTCCTCGGCGCGCCCCGCGTCGCTCACGGAGCGACTGTTGATTGAAACGTTCTGATTGCATCCCCCAGGGGGCGGCATGCGGGTGCCACATGGGGGTGATCGCCCCGGTCGACCCCCCTGCGGAACGTACCCACTTATTTGGTAGTCTAATGTCTAATACGAACGTCACCGTACTGACGAGGACGTTGATGATGTCGACGACGACGGGATCGGGAACAATGCGACCCCCGAAGAGAGTCCGGATTTGCGGCCTGGGTGGGCGGATCCTTGCGTTCTGTTTGCCGTGACTCCTAACGTTATATTTTTACGCGCTAACGTCTTTAGAGAGCAATTATCGGCGCTTCGCATCCTCCGTGTTTGCACGATTTTATCGCGATACCAATTTTAGTCTTACCGACGAACAAGTATAGAGAAAGAAAAAGAATCACCTCCGTTGATTCGGTGATAAAGTCAATTGCGAGTCTTTTGACGTATGTAAAACGCGATATCTTGCAAAACGTTTCCAAGGGCGTGAGAGATTTCTATCGCGTCAATCGAGAAAAGCGACGCTCTTTCGACGGCGCGCGTCGTACGAAAATCGAGAGTTCGTGGCGCGAATCGAAAATTTGGCCGGGCGAAGACGAGGAAAAGCCGAAGAAAAAGGGGTCGGATCCTTAGGCAATTTCTCGCACCCCTACCGCGATAAAGGGTAGCCATGACGCACGCGCGCGACCACCGAGGGGTGAAGGGAGGGCGAGAGGGAAGCCGGAGAAGAAGGAGCCTCGAAAGTCTTCCGCGAGAGAAGGAAAGCGACGAGACGCACCGGCTTCGGGATAGGATGGCCTATCAGCGTATTTCAAAGATAAGCCTGCTCGCCCTACTCGCGGCAGCGACCCCACAGCCGGGCCATCAGCCCATAATAACAATCCGATATGATTACGCCATAATCGTAATGCAGCCAGTCGGGCTCCGAAATTACGCCGGTGAATTGAGATACCGTGTTTACGTCTTTCAAAGTGCCCGCATAAACAAAATTAAACGACCGCGGGAGGCCCCGTTCTCACTCTTCCTCTCTCTTTCTTTCTCTCTTTCTCTCTTACTGGCTGTGCATACCGCGCATCGTGAGAATAAGTGGGGGGGGGAGAGAGTCATTTTCGGCGACGTCGCGAAGATTGCTTCGCGAAGAAAGGGGGAACGGTGAATTTTATGCGAAATATATCGAGCGGAGAATATAAATCGCCGATTAAGGATATCGTCGACGATATCGATTAGTTCTTGCGCGATCTAATTAGATAGATAGACGGCGTATGTGTATAATAAAACCTTCAGATAAAATTCTAAGAAAAACATTGACATTATAATACTTGGACGAAATCTTTCAAGATGTCGAAATTGCCAATTAATTAAAGACACACGGCTGTCGATTAACTATTTTGCGAAAAATATCCGAAATACACTCCGTCTTGAAAAAGTGTAAAAACTGATGTCAAAATTCATGTTACGCTTCACAAAATGACTCCGCTACTCCGTCCATAGAGTTCGTTAAAAACCATGACCAATACGTCGGGGAATTTCATCTCGCCGCGCGGCACCGGCATTAATTAAACATCGAAATGTCGCCGGTGGTTTTGGCCGGCGCGATGGCTTTTCACAAAAATAATTAGTCGTTTGAGCAATAAGTTACGGGCCGGAACGTTTAATAAACCAACGCGACCTCGTTACGCTCGTTGACGCAAAACACCGCCGCGACATCGGTACGCGATATAAAATACGGGACGCCGGCAATGCGTCCCCCTCCTCCTTCTTTCTCTTCTTTCTGTCTCGCCTATAGCACAATGCCGATACGTTTTTAACGATTCGCGGCACGAAAATACCGGTGCCGGTCGCACAATACGCCGCTTCGCGTGTAATCGCAATTCCATTCCGCGCGTATAATACTCGACGGTCGCGTTGACGCGGCGAGGCCGAAATCGCGGCCCCATTTCTTTCGGTCCCGTGGCACGTTTAATCGTAATTTCGGAGCATTTCGGTAATTATCATTCGTCGAAAAGTCGAATCGAGACCATCATCCTGTCTGCACCAGCAGAGTCTGTCAAACGCTATCCGAGTGCACGCTGTGCGATGTCGATCGAAAGGGCGAAAAAAGATACGTTAAATCTTTGTAAGTAAAACAACGACTAATATCGATTATACTTATACAAATCTTGATTTGAAATTTCAAAGCTCTTAGATAGTTACGAGGATATAATCGAAGTTGTAGTATTCTTCAAAGCGGGATTTCGAGATTTACGGTTGTGAAAATACAGTTCGTGAGATTTTAAAGATTGAGAGAATTCAGGGATGAGGTTCCGAGTCGATCGGAAGATAAGAAAATCGCGCGATTCCGAAACTTTGTTTGGTATCGATGTTCGACAGACTGCCACTTGTCGGTGTCATCTCGGGGAGTTTCCCCGAGGAAGTGGAGGAGAAGAGACGGGAGGACACAGGAGGATATTCCGGTCTTCCCGAAGATCCGGACAATGCGCCCTCGACGTCACTCTCGATGCTCGCAATGTCGACGGCGGGGCGCGACGAGAGGACGAGGGACTTAGAATCCGGATAGGAGGAGGAGGAGATCGCACGACGAGACGTAGAAAAAGACGCCACCAACTACGCGGTCGCGAATGATGGAAAGCGATAGAGCCGATCAACAGTCAGCTGACGAGGAGGAACGAGCATAATAGCGACGAGAGGGAAGAAGAAGGGGGTGAGAGGAGGCGTGATGGTGGAAGGACTCTCACTTTCTTGTCGATAGTCGACGGTCCGGATTGTCGATGGAATGCTAAACGACCCGGAATCGTTGAATCGGTATTGAGCTCTCTCTCTCTCTCGCGAGTTCTTTCGCCCTCTCCCCATCGTAATCTCATCGTACTTTTCGTTCCTTCCAATGGTCGACATCTATATAAAACCTCAACGTATCACCTTCGACGTATACCGCTGGTTTTGACTGGCATTTTGTACAAATTTGCCTAACGATAACAATCTTCTCAATATGTATCAAAGCATGTGTCGAAAATTGAAATGGACCTTTAACTGAAATTTTTATGATTAAAAAATATAGGAATACGTTATATATTATGTTTAAATATTTTATACATATAATATAAAATTACATTTAAAAATATATATATTTTAATTATAGCTATTTTATATATATTTTTTACTGTATATTTATTCTATATGTGTATATATTCTATAGCATAATATGCATTACACACGTACATTTATACATATACATAATATATATAATATTAAAATTAGCTAAAATTTGAGACATAATTCTCTATAATAACTTTGAAAACAAATATATTCAAAACTAGCGCACTATCGTGCAATCGCAAATAATGCGGCGGATAAACCATCGAAACATCCAACTACTACGTGTGTTCGTAACAGGAAGTGAGAATCTCGACCCGTTGCACGCGCGAGGCCATCACATCTCGTCGCATCGCCCTACATACCGACACCCTGCCCCTCTTCTCCTTACGTCTCTTCCGACACGCGGCTAACTGATGACGTATGCAAGTCGCTCTATCTGCGGATGTGCGATTGTACCGAGCACGCATGCGCCGCTCGCATGTTCCGTTCGCCGCTATCCGTGCTGTAGTATCTGATGACCCGCCCAGGGCTGCATATGACAGCAACAGCAACGGCAGTAGCGACGGCAGCGACGGCGTTGGCGGCCGGGAAACGAGGACTTCTAGGAGTAGAACCGCCACGGCAGGGGTGGCTTTTGCGGAGGACACCGGCGAGGGGTAGAGGGAGAGCGAGGGCGGAGAAGCGGGCCGAGGGAGGCGGCAGAGGCCACGGGAGCGGCTAGGAAAGGGGGACGGGGCGAAGGGGCAGTAGTCTTCATGTCATGCACTTAAATATGTACCGAGATAATGCCCGTCGAGAGGACCTACGGGGCTCGCCAGGGTTCTCGAATGGAATGGAGCGTCCCGGAGTGTTTCAGACAGTTTGTTTACCACCCGAGTGTCTCTCCCGCCCTTCTCTCTCTTTGTTTCTCTCCCGCACGCGCGCTCTCTTTCGAGCTCTTCTCTCTGGCACGGAGGACCACTCGCATTTTTTCGGACGATTGATATCTACGAATATTCGTCCGAGCTGTTTTTATTCAAAAAGAAAAAAATAAAAGAAAATGAAATGGCTGATTTTCTATCATAATACGCTAATTATACACGCACTTAGGCGTGTAACAATTCGAATTATATCGTTTCTTCAATCGAAGGAATAATGGATGCGCCTGACTTTTACATATACATTTGTATTGTACATATTATATACACATAGGAAACCTAAAAAAAACTTAAGAAAATTAATGTAAAACATATTAATAAAAATAAAACATTTCTTTTTGTAAACTGTCATCGTCTTTACATAAATGTATTTCTAAAATACTACTAATTAAACTTTAATTAAATGTTTCGGGTTGCTAACTTCTATGTTGTATTGGAATAATCCGTTAAAATTTTCCATCTTACTATGTTACTAGTTTTAATCCAATGTAGCGAAGATAAAAATCGAAGTTCACTTTTGTGAAGTCGGGTTCTTTTTCTTTAGATTAAAAAAAATAATAGAATTCTGTGGATATTTTCTTTCCAAAGAATTAGAAATTTAAAAATTTCAAGAATTAGAATTTCAAAATTTTATAAAGGTCTTAAACAATGAAAATATTATATTTGAAAACCAACGAGTTTATTTTGCCCTTCATTATGTAAAGCTGCGACTTTCTGTTTAGAAAATTTTAAAAAGATTTCAAATACCTCTACAAATCTAGACAAATTTCACACGCAACAATAGTTCTGTTCATAAAAAGTATACCATAAAAACTAATTTTTTACTTTTATTACTTCCTGACATTACTCGAGGAAAAAAAATCATAAAAAATTTTTTAATTTCAGCGCTTCTTAAAAATCTTAAAGATAATAAGATTACAACTTTTCAAAACTAAAGATAAGTCGGTATTCTGAATAAATAAATATAATAAAGTGAATTTACAAAGACATGCTTTTTCATTTCTCGAAACAAAAATCTCGAATCTAATCCCATAGGCCGAAGAATTTCCTTTTAGAGATTTGCAGTTCGTAAGGGGAATACGGAAGCGGGACAACGATAATCGATATATTCGCGTGTGTGTACACACGCTCTTGGAGCAATCTCGGCGTATCGCATATGCGATGCCGAGCGATATGTGCATATGCTAATGCAAGAATAAACGGTTCTATTAGAAAAGCCAACAAACGTCCCACTCGATGAGCGCAGGGATTTGAATACATAAATACTCGAGTTCCTGGTGGACGCGCGCGTGTGTATACAGCGAGGGTATGCGATCTGCATACATTTAAGATGGGGAGGGGGTGTGATGTTTTAATCCAGGACTGGGTACGCTATTATTTCTGCTAGGAAGCTGGTTCGTGCGCGTGAAAAGGAAACTGGTTAAACGATACAGTTCATTCTTGAACTCATTGGCAGCAAATATCTCGAAAATTAGATTACATGACGATTAAAAAGAAAATATTAAATTACTAGAAAAATGATAAAATTTATAATAACTGCGTTTGCACCGCCGTGCTCTTGAAAATTCTTTTTTTCTGTCAAATAAAATTCTCTCTCTCTTTACAACTTTACATTCTTTAAATTATTTTCTAATTTTATAATTAATGTTTAAAACTTTCTATGCCTCATACTGAATGTAAATGAACATTTGCGTTGCGAAAATAATATTGCAATAAAATCGTACAGGTACAAACGCTTAAAAAGATATTTAATCTATGAAAGAGAGAGAGAGAAAGAGAGAGAGGGAAGAGGAGGGACAGAAAGTTCCCAGATTCTCGACGAATGTCCGCGCTACGGAGGAACAGTTTCCAAGGGGACTCGAGCTGTCGCCGGGCAACTCGAATTCCCTCCGCGTTCTAGCCTCTCAACCCCCGCTTAGTTCAAAACCCGTGTCCCATTGGTAAGTTACTTTGTCTAATGCCGGCCAACTTCGTCGATTTATCTCGAGAGTCGGTTATATACGTATACATATATACATACATACATACATACATACATACATACATGCATACATACACACATACATATATATATATACATACATACATACATACATACATACATACATACATATATATATATATATATATATATATATATATATATATAATATAGTAGTCTTCGCGATAAGGTGATATTTCCAACATAATTCGCCATGGAGATTCGAGATGTTGGAAGTTTCCCTCTATCATTCTCTCGCGTGCATTTTCGTCTCTTCTGAAAAGGAGCAAGAAGGGAGAACGGCACGCAACTCGCATTTTTTGTCACTTTGTCAAGTTCCATACACGTTATTATTATCCTAGTTAAATTTGCACAAGAGGCAATTCTGAATTAAGTCTAATCTGTTTGAGCAAAAGCCTTAGTTCGGAAACACAAAGGGGATACTACAATATCTGCGAGCATTATCTACATAGATTATAGTGTTTACGTAATTCACGCGTAAACAGTTTACATATTACACATGCAAATAATTATAGCTTACTTATATACGAAGCATTTATACAAAATAAAGAAAAACTTATATACAAATTTTGAAACACATACACCTTCGATTCTTTCGCGTGTCTCAATTCATTCTTTAAAAAAGAATGTATACGTAAAGAATTCGACCTTTAGATAAAGTTTTCGAGAAAAATGCCTCCAAGGATTAAAAACACGCAAATTATTATGAGAATGATAAACGAGTAGGCCATAGAAACGTGAAAGGCATTAGAAGAGCTACGGCGAAAATAAAAGCACGACGCGAACAACTGCCAAAGCTCAGCCAGGGGACAGCGATATAATTTTCCAGGACGTGGCGGGGCAAAAGGGGTGACGCTCGGTTTTCTTGGCGGCCAAAAGGAGAGTTCTCCGTAGCGTGGCACTCGGCTAATGGGTGCTGGGAGTCTTACAACGACGACGAGGACGCCAGGATGCGAGACACGGTTGAGAGAACGGAGAGAGAAAGAGAAAGAGAGAGAGAGAAGAGAGGAAGGGTAGCGTCGCGCCGCCGAACTTTAACTCGTTAATTACTGGCGCGAGGGCAACTTCTTGCCAGAGCGCTCGAATATTTCAAACTATTGTGTTCGTAAACCCCTCCGGAGGCTTGACTGCGAGCGAGGCGACCGTATATACACGCCCACACGGATATACACACGTATACATACACCGGTTTCGCATTTACGACGACTCCTGCTCTTTGCCCGAGCGCGAACCTATAGACTACCTCTGTCGTCTCGCATTCCTTTCCTACGAATCGCCTTCGGTCTGCCAACGTCTCTACCGAATGTCCCAGAAAGCACCACTGGACTGCTATTCGGATTGAGTCGGATCAGATGTCGCGGATCGCGGACTGGAAAAAGGAATGAATGTTGGTTCAAGGAGAGAAGTAAAATCGCGCACGAAAGAGGAAGATGTAATAAACGTAAGAAGATCGAAATTTCCGAAATTAAATAGACGATAAATGCACAAGCTAGTGCATCAGATTTGTACAAAATAGCGAAAATATATAAATAAGCAATATTTATAGATCTGAAATTTCAGCCTAACGAAATAGTTAATTGTATCAATTATCGTAAAGACATAATTATCGATGTCTTGTCACGCTACAACAGAAAACGTCGCGTCGAACTTTCATTGCTTTCATTGCGAGAGAAATTCTCATATTCGCGTAACCTTCGTCAGGCGCTTTTAGTTACGTGTTTCATCATTGTCATCACCCTCGTCTCTTTAATAAGCTCGTCGTGGGCCGGCCGGGCGTGAAGTCGACGTGTCGAAGAATCGCCGCGAACAGGGCGGAAAGTTCGCTCCCGCGAACTCGCGAAAGACGCGTCTGATTGTCGCTCGCTTGCTCTTCACGCCCACCCGCGCTCGTTATCCTAGCTTTTCCAGGCACAAATATAGAGACACGGGGTTGAGAGGCACGCGGATGTCAGCGATACGGCGAATGCAGCGTCCTCGTCGACGGGACGAGGCTAATGGACGAGTGTAGGGCGTGAGCGCGAGAAAACGCTCTATAGGGAAGAAGCGCGACCGGGGCTGAAAGGGTGCAACCAACGATTAACAGTCGAGAGTACCGAAGGTATCGTCGAGAGCGTTGTTTTCGTGGAGTCGTCTGCTCCGCTACCCTTTTCTCTTCTCTTCTCATCTCGTCTCGTCGTGATAGCGATGCTTTATCGCGCTTCATCCCCCAGTTATGTCCCTCAATTACTAGAAACGCGAAATTTTACCAAGAAATACAGACAGCTGAAGCGCAGTTTAGAAATAAAAATCGTTCGTAAGCACGCCGACTTTATCGATCGACAACTATGATCGCTGAGATATTTTCCAAAATAAATAATTAACGACGGGATATTTACGATAAATATAGAGCCTTTGATTGCTGGATGAAAATAATATCGCAGGGACTTTCTATTGCTTTTATGCTTTCGTATAACGCGCGATATATATTTTCCTTAGAAAATATTCCGTTTTACACGAACGCGTTTCTACGACAAATCGACGTTCGCTTACGCTGCGATTTTACGCTCGCGCTACGAAAACAAGATTTTTCGTCATGCGGAGAATGTCGGTCGACGGAATCGCGTGATAGATAGAGTCGCGTTACAAAGCGATTTTTAACGCCTCTGTTGGGCTCGCGCGAATCGAACCGAGGCTGCCTGCGAAGACGCGCACATGGTGCAAGATGACGGGGCGTTCTCTCATTAGGTATGAAAACTCGCGCGTGAATTATAGCGTTTAATTCAGCGTCGGACCTCGCGTCGACCCTTCTCGCAGGAACGAAAGGGTGATGGTAGCGGGAGAACTAGATCAACGATAGGAAAGAGCCTGTAAAACACAATTTCATCGTGGGATAAGTTTCAGTTCGCGATTGCATGCACACAAGTGCTCGAAGGCCTATCATTCAGCAATCTTTCTCATTCTACCCTAGCGCAATATAATTATAATTGATTTAATTAATACATTTATAAATCCCAATACTAAGGAAACTAATTAATATCCAGTGACGTAATTTTTTTTTTTACACAACAAAGATACACAATATTCTCCTTGCGAAGAGCAGCGGATTCGCTATTATTGAAATTAGGGGAATGCTTCGAGCTAATTTGCACATGTAAATTCGGACAAGTGCTTCGCGAGCTCATCTATTCCATATGTGCGAGAGAGCAAAGGAGCGAGTGTTTTCGCGTCGCGAGACACGACGTGCGTCACGCGGCATCCGAGACGACAACGCGAGCGAGCAAACACGCGAGCACGCACAAGTCTTCCCTTCTCCTGCCCCCCATCTCCCTTTTCCGGCGCTTGCACGCATGCATTAAGGGACACGTCCGTCTAGCCGCGTGAACGTAGCGTGAACACCTTGTCGACGTTCCCCGACCAGAGGTGCACTCGGTGAACATAAGTGCGAATCGCGACACCGCGTCGCGACGCCTCTCCTACCCCGCCTCTTGCTCCCCGTTCGTCCCGGTGGCAGAAGGTAGTCGCGAAGCCGCGAGTGTCGCGCATAATGCGCGGACGCGCATACTAATTACGACACATTTCCATTTTACGCACAGTCGTCGTCCCTCCAACTCCGCGCGATCCCCCTCGTCATCCTGAAATGATAATCTTGGAACAACGCGACAACATGGCTACAACACCTTTACCTTCTCGCGATATCGAGGACGATTATGTAGAATCATTCTCCGAGAAACATTCGTTCGAATGCTCTATCCTGAAAAGATAGATCCTGTTGTTGAAATCGATCGTTTACATTTGCTACCTTTTTTAAGGAATTTATAAGCGTTTAATAAAAAATTAAGTAAATTCCTCCATAAACATCCATAAAATAATTATTGATCCATTATTAAATAATAAATTCTCTCTATTTCTCGAGGAAAAAATGTACGTTTCGCATCTCTTATTTTCTTTCTCGATTACAGACAAAGTAGCCTTTAATTAATGTTTCGATTTTCGAAATAGTGCTCGTCAGCTCGCGAAATGAATATCAACGTCGTCGACAACGTCGATCGCGACGGCATGGAACGGATGTGTTTACAACGAGAGAAACAAACGGAGAAAGAGGAGACAGACGAAGAAAAGAGGAGAGACAGACAACTCGGGAGAGAGGGGCGGGGGAGCGGCAAAGAGTGTTCTTTTATACGTTCCGCTTGCGGTTCGCATTCTGGTAATTAGTTCGTTTGCCTGCGCTAATTACGTTAGCTTTTAACAACGCACAAGAGACACCCTGTAACATCTCCACGAACAGAGAAACAAGCTTGTGTTGTCGTAAGTTACGAGAGTTATGAGAGACCTAATCCGACCGACGTCCTCGTTGAAAAATAAAATATTTTTTTTCTTTTTGGAAATGTCTTTGTCAAAAACATGCACATGTCGTGCCATCACTATTTCGTCATTTATGCGTTCATGGCCAATTAAAAGTTCGCGCTATCAAGATTATGAATGAAAAGAGAAACTCGTGTGATCTCGACACGATCGCGCAAAGGTATCGAGGAATGTTCATGTATGCGAGTATGCAAACTATTGTGAAAATGCACGCGAATATTCTGTTACAGATTCATATGTATGTGTGTCATGATATATCTAATCTGTATGTGTATTTGCAAAGGATAGATTAATTAAGATACTAAGAGTCAAGCTTTCTCTCTCTCTCTCTCTCTCTTTCTTCTAAACGCTTTTATCTTTATGTAATCTCTTTGTAAATTTCTATTTAGTAATATTGTTTTACTAAAATTTGATTCTCTCAACAATTGAAGGAACTTTGCAACTTTCTAACTTCGCGCATCATTTTTATTATTTACGAAATATATATTTTAATTGTATTATTTAATTATATAATTTAATTACATATATCATTATATTTACAAAAAAAAATTTTTTTTAAATCTATTTCTGTTGTTTGCAAAGAATCGAATAATTAAAACCGTAAGAACCGATTGTAAAAACCCTTCGTGAAATCGAATGTCAAATGGTTGTACATCATCCTCTCTCTTTCTCTTTCCCCCATTTTCCTTCGTGAATGCTTTAACCTTCTTCAGATTCGCAATTAGGGGGGCGTCGAGACGCGCTTCACGACGCTATGTCGCCCTTTTGCCTGTTATTTAATTGGGATGCGCAATTGAATGACACTCGATACACGGTAGCGGGAAAGAGTTGCCGTCGGCCGTACCGGGCCTAACGATGGTATTGTCTGCGGTTCCCCCTTCGACTACTTCGTCCTGTTTTACAGACTTTTCGCGTTTATCTTCGGGTGCGGCGAAACAAACGTAAACTCGCGGCTATTTCGCGTTTTAGCAGACTTTGAAACGATTGCGAGCATGCATTGCAATTTTAATAAAATAATTAATAATTTTATAAAACGTGAAACAGAAATTTATGTCGTTTATAAATTTGTTAACTAAAACTGCCGTACTTGGGACGGTGTCTGTTTGCGTATAAACGAGCAAAATTCGTTGCGAGAATCAATTAGGAGTTGCGTGTTGCATCGTTCGCGCTCGTATATTATCGTTATCCTAAAATTGTCCACTTGCCCCGTAAATGGCTCCATCGCGATGAGGAACATTAACATTCCTCAAGTAAAGGATTCTCGGATTCTCAACGATCCATCCAATCCTAGCGAGGAAAAATGGAGATGAACTCCCCGAGACACGCTAACAAGGCGCGAGCGGGCGTGGCGTGAGCGAACGAGTCTCTTAATGAGATCAGCTCCGTGGAAGTGCGCGGTGATGCGGAGATTCGCGAGGTATCCGGCCCGAGAATGACGGGAGAGAGAAGCTCTTTGACACTCCGGTGCTGTTAACTAGAAGAAGAGAGAGAGAGAGAGACGACGGAGGGATAGTAACGAGGAGTAAGCAAGGGAGAGAGCAAGGTGGAAATGCGGCGAGGCCGCATCTTGGAAGACTTCCTCGAGCTCATTACGCCGACAATAATTAACGTTGCATAAAGTGTCGTTATGGAAATAACCGAGGAACCGAGTAGAGCGCGGATGAAAGGAAAGAAAACAGCGAGGAGAGAAGAGGCGAAAAGTAACGGAAAAAAGACCAAGAGAGATCGCGAGAGATAAAACACACACACATACTATCCCAACGTTTTCCGCGTCGACGGAAAATGTTTCCATTGATAGCGATCCGCGCAGCTTCGCGGGATATCCGCGGCTTGTCCGTGTCTATGGTTTCTCGCGCTCCTTCCTTCTCCAGAAAATATAATTCGAATCCGTCCTTCGCCCTGAAAACCGATGAGAGGCGGTCGAGACGGAAAGGATGGCGCTTTTCGCGCTGAATGTCCAATTATTGTATCACGAAATATCTCTTAGGAAATTGGATAACGCGAACTAGGTGGATCCGCGAAGGTGGAGCGCCTGAATAAAGAAGGAGGAAGATTCTCGCGGGCAGAGAAGCGCAGCTGAAGGAGAGGACAGCGACTCGCTGGAAGAGATACAGTCACCTCATCATGTGCCTCATGTTATATATAGATTCATATGTATATAACTGTCTACGTGGAAGAAGCGAAACCGCTGGCAGAAAACGCCAGTCAACTACAGGCAGTATATGCGGAAACCGCGACGAAATGACACTCGTGCTGGCGCTAATTGGGCCCTCGAGGTGACGCCATCAAGAGGGATGCTCTTCCACCCTCCGAGTATGCCCCGACCAGTCCTCCCTCTGCCGCCTTCCTGCCAGCCCTCCCCCGACAATCTCTTTCAACTTCCTCCTCCTCTTTCTTCCTGCTCATGCATCGCGAATCGACGCGATAGAAGAAGATTTTGAAGATGAGCATATTGTCGAGAAGAAGAAAAGAGCAAAGAAATAAATATTTAATCATGTATTTCTCACATTCTTTTCATTCCATAATTTTAAAATATTTCAGTATATTAAGTATCATATTTGGATTGCGTTTAATATTCAATAAACTATAATAAGAAGACGACTTGTGGTTAACTTGCTATAATTTAATTTTTAAATAATTTCGGAGTTGGAAAAAAAGAAACTTAATCAATGAAAAGTGGATAGGACGAAGGAATGCGAAATTGCACACGAAATCATTCTGAATTTATGATTGCTCGATCAAAGCAATCCTTGATTTAGTCTCTTTGATAGCTCATATCACATACGAGGTATTGTCGTGCACTCCTTCACGTACGATATTTGAATGAAAGGAGGATATGAGCACGTGAAATCATCCACGCATACAAATCTCTACTTTTGCATGTAAGATGAATGCACAATGCGAGTGAAAAAATAAAGTTCTAATTCAAAATTAATTCCACAACTGTGTGAATGTTACTGCGACTGTGCAATACAAGCACAAATTATGTGTTTTACTTTAAACGTACTTTAAAAACAACCATCAAAATAATAATTTTAGCAATACAGATTTGTGCCTTGACATTATGTGCATTACTTTACAAATACATCTTACAAACAAAAATCGTAAAATAAGAAGACCACAAAATAAGAAGAAGATCAAAATCGTAAGACTCACCATACGATGCTCCTCCTCTGTCGATGGACCGCAACAAGTCACGATTCGTCTGAAACAATAGAGAGAAATTGCGTATAAAGACAACGATCATTGCTTTATATATACATATATAACGTCGCGGGGAAGAATGAGCGAAAGGAGAAAAGAGGTCCACAGGCACATTCGGGGACGTGCGAGAGATGACGGAAACTGAAATTAAGCATCATGCCGGGCATTAAGAGAAATTATCTGCGTTATGCCTCGATCGTATCTTTTATGGACTTTTGCAGGCACAACGAGCGAAGGCGAGGCAGCGAAAAGCAAGAAATGAGTCGACGGAAATTCGTTGAATTTATATAGTCTGATATATATATATATACATATACAAATACTATTTTATTGCGATATTCAAACCATTTACAAAGACATCTCACCAAACTAGCTCGTTAAATATTTTATGATACGATCGACTCGGCATTTCTCCCCTTCTAAAGCGTCCAAGAAATGATAGCGTGAATGAAATCGAATGCAAAGTCATATACAAAGGGGAGCGCGGTTTCTAAGACAAGTGCGATATAATACAAAGATAAGTACGTCGTCACGTCCGTTGAGATTCATGATTACGAAAAATTTAATTTGTGAATAGAAAGTTTCATTTGTGGCTAAAAAATGTATTTGATTATATATAATCTACAGATATTTATGCAATAAAAATTAATTTATTAAAAATTTTGTAGAAAAATGATTTTACCGGACAACCGAATTCTCCAAACTTGTAAAAAAATTCTAACATCCGCACGATTCCATCATAATCCTATTTTATACGACGAACTTTCGCGGTTCCCCTTCTGTATTTCAAGTTTCTTTCGTTGGTCAGCGCATCGCATGTAAAGCAGACAAATAATAATTGCATCATCATCCAAAGTATGTGCGCGGCTGGACGAAACTGGGACAATATATCAAAAGGAGTAGACCATCTCGCTCTTCTCTCGCGACAGAGACTCTCGTGAATAAAGTTTACCCATTTACAAGAATGGAAACTTTTATTACGCTGTTATGAAGACGCATTATACCACGGAAAATAGTTTTAATGTCTCTTTTCGCACTTTCGGAATTCCGTAACGTTCCGCGTCCCGATCTCGCAAGTTACAAAGTAGTTACGCTATCCCTTTCGATAATGCTTTCAGAATTCAAACATTTGCCAAAAGAGGATATTAAGCAAGTGGTCTTGTATATAAACAATTTGTAAAAAATGTGAGAGAAATCAAAATCACGCTCTCCGCAGATTAATTACTCGGAAAAATATTTCGTTTAAAATAAAATAAACTTTACGCACATTAGAGAGAATCATATAATTAATTTTCAAATTACATTGATTTTTCTCGAGAGCTCGTGACAAAAACGCGCAAATGCGTGCACGCATATTTCGATTCTGGAGCATTAGTTGGAGCATTAGTGCCGACATTCTAGGTATAGAATGTGCTGCCGAAATAAATGACCGGACGTCGCAGGCAGGCATTCATACACTCGGCAGTGACTAGAGAAGTGCCTTGCTCTAGTGCCTTTCGGAATTCCGATCGAGGAGTCTGTACGAGAGAAAGAGAGAGGAGGAAGGAGGCGGTGGCAATTCGAGGAAGGAAAATGAGGCACAAACAGAAAAAGAGAGAATAGAAAGAGAGAATAGACACGCGAGCGAGCGAAAGAGCATGAAGGAGGCGGTGGATGAATCGGTCGATGGGGAAGGAAGCTCCTTTCATGTCAGGATAGTGAGCGATCGACCGAATCGCAGGTGAGTGCCTGCGACCGCGTAGGATTATTTATATAAACGCCGAGTCACCGGTTATTAATGAGAGGTGCCGCCTCCCTCTGTCGGTGGCTATCGACGAGTTCTATCCCCGAAGCAATGCCGGGCTTATATGTCGTCGGGTCGGGTCACCAAAGGTGTCGACCGATCGATGTTCTCCCGAAAGACGTCCTCTACCCGAAATGATTCGGCAAGCTCGATAATAACAGTAATTAAATCCTGCTTAATATTAATTTTTGTTTGCATCAAGGCTGATGATCTCAATCTCCATATCTTAGCATTATTACATATTTAAATATCTCAATATATTCTATTAATTATCCAATATTTATGTATAATTAAAAATTAATAGGATATTTTCATATTTTTCGATGCTGCCGTTAAAACAACGTACGTTAGCTATCTGCTCGATTTTTCTGCTGAAAGTTATAATATTGCACGCGAAGAAAAGTTTTTAAATAAAGAGAAAACTTGTTTCTCTCCTCCTTAGGGTTAAGGTAGTTATGGCGAGGCGCAACGAAATAAGCTTCTTGCCGACATCAGTCGCGTGTCAATCCTTTTGCAGTAGATGTACCTAATCGATCTGCATTTCAGATGCTTCAGAGCCGCATAAGAACCGGCGGACGAGATTTAAAAATTCGTTTCGCCGCCCACGCATCGTTTTCTCTTCCGTGCGTCCTCTTTATTGCACGAGAGATCCGTCTCGGACGAAACCTGCACACCTGCGCGTCTGGCTTCCTTCCAGCCATTGACGAGATGAGTGAAATATGAAGGTTTCTGAGGATGCACAGCAGAACGGGGACACCTGGATTTAGCGATCGTTCTCAATGAAGAGACCCTCGACCGAAGGTTAAAAATGGAGTAAAGGAATGACTGGTCGCCTTTACCTTCTTTTTTTCAAAACCACTGAAGCAAGTAATCTATCTCGAGGGACTTGCAGCGACCTTTGCCAAAAACGAGACTGTATTCTTCGAATATCTCTCGTGAATGACCCACTTATTTTTAACACGGATGTAGTAGCTGTTGCAAATTTACATGTAAATATCATTACCTTAAAAATTTAATTACACACAATTCTTTATGGACGTCACGAAAATTCATCCTTGATTATTTCTAACATTTTATCAATTTTTGACGACAATTATTTTGCCTTCGTTTTCATTATTCACTACTTAATATTTAACAATAATTCCGTATAAAATTGAGAAAAAATATAATTGCACAATCAACTTGCGAATTTATTCACATTGCGAACTGTGCCGTACAGTCTGTAGTTTTCGGAGGCGGCTACGACCACCGCGGCCGTAGAAGGGAGGTTAAAAAGAAATCGTAGGGGTTTATGGTGGAGACGCGGGCGACGCAGAACCAGGTGTCACGAGGCAGCTATACAAAGAAATGATGGATGTCTGGCACGGCAACCCTCGTAACGTGTCGTGCCCTCGGCACCTCAGGTGTCACTCTGGGTCCATGCCTCGTTATCTCGCCGATAGGAGAAAATAAAGCCGATTCTTTCTCACCCTGCATAAAGCCGACATATCGTACGCAAGAGACAGCGCACGACTTCTTTGTTTAATTTATATGCAAATTATGCGGTTTAATATTATACGTAAATGTTGCGTTTATCGGAATTATTAAAGTTAAAAGTAAAATATATATATTATTTTTATTTAAAAATTGTAGAGTGAAGCTGTGCATTATCGCGAAAATAAACACAAATTTTTGGCCTTTAAGGTTGATTCCCCTTTCATGAAATTGATAATATTCACTTTCCTAGATCCAAATATGGCTTCAAGTCATCGAATACATAGGTGGCGTGAAAATTGAATAGCCGATTGTAATCCTTCGAAGGGATTCTCTTCTTCCCCCTCTTCCCCTTCCAATTCCTGACCGGCAAGAACACTTAGAAGTAAGAATAGTGGTCGCGCGCGCGTGTTTCTTCGCACCTGGCAAATCCAAAACATCTCTCGAAGTGGGCTCTCGCTTTCGTTCACTTACATGGGACCTCTCGTGCCTTTGTCGGGCCACGCGCCCAAAGAAATACAAAAAAGATTAAAACGGATCTCTCCGATCTATCTCTCCTACTGACGCGGCGCGTATATTTACAGGGCGATGTAATCGCATTTGTATCATTGATATATAATAAATGTAATAATAATTATTATATAAATGAGATAAAAACGTTAATAAGCTTTTTCAACAGATCTATATCTTCTTAACGCGACGTATCGTGCTATGAATTAACGTTAAGGAAACAATATATTGTCACGCGGGGATTACTTATATATATATATATCTTAATCTCGTGATACGACACTCTATCTAAAGGAAGAAACGCGGTCAAAGCGTTGGTGTCGACACCAACGACGCGAGCGTGATTCGTGTAAGGAAAGATTTTCTTTCCTCGCACGGTCCGGTGGCTTCTTTTTCGTTGGGATAGGTCCTGTCGGGGCACCTCATTTCCTTTCGAGTTGTCGGTCGGGGATTCGGTTCTACAGCGTGACAATTCTTCCTCTCTTGCGCCCGACTTCTCTACTCACTGAAGCCCGAGCCGACAATGGATCGTTGGTCCACCGCGTAAAGAAATCTAGCGCAGAGACGAGAAATGGAGAGGAGAAAGATGTGAAAGAGAGAGAGAGAGAAAAAGAAATTTGTTATGTTTCGAGCAAGTTCTTTTAACACAATGAGAAATAATCAGCAATATAAGAAAGGTGATACTAATAACTGAAAGAAATAAAATGGCATAATATCGCGATACATACAACAAAGGCATATTTATATATCCAATGTGCTAACTTATAAATTTCAAAGAAAAAAAATAGGTAATTTATAATTATAATATTTGATTAATATCGCAAATTAGTTTCTTGAAAAATACTAAGAATATTATAAAGTCTATCGTTTTGTTTAGAATTTCAGATACAAGAGTTGTGATTTAAATAGAGAGAGAAAGAAAGAAAGAAAGAAAGAGAGAGAGAGAGAGACACGAGGGAATAAGAATGAAAGAAAATAACAATAGGATATATACATGGAATTTTTTCGAATATATAAGAAAATGTCATTCATACGCACCGCAGGTCAAAATCGCCATTCATAGAAACGACAACCCCGAAATGAGCTTGACCCAGATGACCATAAAGAATCAATGAGCTTATAAAGCTGCGGGCTAAAATCTATATTACTTGACCACTATTTTAAATAGAATGGAATTTCAGCCATTTTACAACACACATTATTCACATCAACAATAACAGAATAACGATCGATTATAGAGTATCTGGTTACGTTCAAATTTCTATTGTAAATTTATAAAAAACTTTTATCTTTTCCAAAAGGCAAAATAAAAAACAAATAATGAATAGCTGTATTCCAGATATATCACATAAATATGTTATAACTAGCTTAAAATCACCTAATTGTGAAGGAACTTTTTAGGAGCCGTAAACTGAAATATATATAGAACGACACGGATCAGTAGCGGCAGTTAAAAAACAAAAAAGCGCAAAAATAATAACATCGAATCCAAAAGAGAGAATGAAAATGGACTACTGGCATAGGCAAGTGAATGAGAGTGACCTTGACAAAACATCGCGGCCACAGAATGAAGCCGTTGAGCCACGAGAACAAAGAGATTCTGTCGTCCTTTGTCAGATAGTGTCCCTATCTCCGTCTGCCCAACGTTCTCTCTTTCCCTCCAGACTTTTATCTCACCTCCCCATTTCTCTTTCACTTACTTTTATCTACGTCTGTTTGCCACTGTTCGGATTATTACGTCGTCGCTTTCACTGTCTGTCGGTCATCATTTGAGTCTGCCTATACATTGCTCCCATTATTTACATTGCTCCGCTATTTGGAGAATAATCGACAAAAATTAGCATAATGTGACAGAATCGGAAAATTGTAACAGCTTCACACAACATTTTTACAATAAAATGTGTATATTAAATATACATTAATCTTCTTTCTAAAAAGTAAAGATATAAAAATGTCAAAATGGTTCAAATGATACAAATCAAATAAGAATGCGTTTTTGGTTTCCAGCCTTCTTTTGCTTCTTATTTAATTTTCTTCCTCCAAACAACAAAATTTAATTAAATGATCTGAAAGATATTATTTCTATCTATAAATTTTAAAAGCTGAAACATTAGAATATAAAAATGTTCAATTTTTTGAATGTTACTTTTTACAATATATCATAATAAATCGAATTTGACAAGTATAATAAATCGTTAGAGCCAGCTGACCTTTTGCCGTTCGGGGAAGGCGACCTTTAAAACAGAATTCACTACTGACCCTTTAATATCACTGACTTCTCACTCGCATTTTAATGTATAATTAATTAAGTCAAAGTTCACGCCCATAATGACACGCCAATAACCAATCGGATAAAATGTCGAAGGCTTCGGTCAGTTTCCTCGCGACGCTTCTGCTCGGCGATCTCGTGGAAGAAGAGAAAAACGGAAATGCTAAGGACGTGAAGACACGCCAGACCTGTCGATATCAGGGGCGGCGACGTCCCTCGTACCAACAACATCGGATGACAGGGGGTGGAGAGACGATAACAGGAAGAGAGAAAGAGAGAAAGCCAAAGAGAGAAGAGACAACAGAGTTGAACAAGTTGGAAAAACACTTAAGCGGGCAGCTAATGCTTTTATCGCGACCCTTGATTCCACCCTCGCCTGATTTTCGGCGACAAATCAAGGCGCTTGTCCCACCGGGAACGGTAAATACGGTTTTCGACGCCTCCGCGTGAAATAATGCGCGCGTGCGTGCGTGCGTGCGTGCACTTACGAGCGGCGCGAAAATACGCGCGAGCGAGCGCACCCACCCAAGGAGGGTGAGAGAGGGTGAGAGACGAGCCGAGTGGCGGAAGAATGGCACTTTATTAGTGTTTGCAAACGACGTTCCGCCGTCACGTCGTCGCGCGACGTTCCCCCATTTCTGGAACGATTTATCAGCGCCGAGGCAGCGCCGTTTCGTTTCGCTAAAATGGCGGTATTCGCGTGAAATCATCCGCACGTATAGAATGCGGCTACAGTAAATTTCCGACAAGTACGCGAAGCGTCATACGTTATTGAAGAATGTACGGTACATCGCATGCTTGATGCATGCAACGCGTGATGTTGAGGATGATCCTCGAGTGAAACGGAGCGGGAAATAGAAAATACATTATATTCCACGTGTCTCGTTATTTTTCGTTTCAATTATATGGCGCGATCTACGATAAAAGAAAGTAAAAAATATGCCGTTGCTCGATATCTCAAGCTCGCAACGGCTTGATTCTTTATCGATTCTTTCTTGGCGCTTGCCTCGGATTGATACTTTTTATTCCCAAGAATCGATACGAGAAGCGGTTGTCCGGGACAATGATAAACCGTATACGTAGAAGCTTGTTATATGACCTGTCTTTCTCGTAAATCTGAAAATTCGCGCACATTAGATCCACGAAACGACACGGAGAAATTGCCCGCCATTGCTCTCGAAAAATAGCATCGCATGCGCGAGCCTGCGATTAGCGTAGAATGTATGTACGCCACGTTAATCGGATTTTCGATATACGGACAAATTTCTAAACCAATTCTCGACATACAACATCTCTAACAAATCTCTAGGTTGTTGATAAAAGTTGCATTACATACGCGTCTCTCGAAGTCTAGGGAACCTGACATGCAAGAGAAGATCGTTCCGAGGGATATCGTCGCGACGTTCGCCATTTTTTCGAAACTACCGGTCGAGGTTGGCCCCAGAATCCACAACGGAATATCCCCGAGCCATTGAAACAAAATGCCCGAAATCCACGCTGTTTCGAGTTTCACCGCGGCAGCGACGAGGGCAGCACGTACCATTCCGGGGGATGCATCACCCCCGAGTTTCAGGTTAGCGAGAGCCGTTCTGTAGAGGTTCGAAGTAGGCGGTAGGGAAGGGAAGTAGGAAGAGATGGCGCGTAGGGACGGGAGAGGACGAAGGGGAGACGACGACGGCGGAAGAGCAGGAGGAGGATGAGGCGGTGGTGGAGGATGGAGGCACTCCATCGCAGTCCGTCGCCTCGTCCAGAGGGTGGGAGTAGCCGGCGGCGGGGTGGTTTTGTCTTCCTTCGCTCCCCTCTTCCGCGCACCCCTCCTCCGCATCTTCCAAGTGCGCTTGCGTCCTGCCGAGCCACCCACCCTCTTCCTGCGCCGGCCCGTTTACCCTTCCGTCCTCCTCCTCCTCCCCCGCTTCCCCTCCGCTCCCGTTTTACCCCCCCGTATGTCCTCGCGCGCCACCCCTCTATTGATTTTGTTACAAACCGGCTCCATCCCGCCCCCTCCGGTCTCCCGCGACGTCGCCCTCGCCGACCCTCGCGAAGTCCGTTGGAGCGATACGCGCCGATGCGTGTACACGTTGATATATAAATGTATATTGTTTATACATATTTCGCCATCGTCGTCGTCGTCGTCATCATCCCGAACGACTTTGAATTCCGAACGCACGCGACGATAACGCACCGGCTCTCTTACGACTGAGCGTAGTCGATAAAAGTGGAAGTGTAGTGACCCGAAAAACCAATTTCGAGCATCCGTTTCGAAAATAGCCCACGAATCATCCGCGTCTGGTTATAGCAATGATCGATAAATTAATTTTAATTAATTATATCATTTTAGATTAAAGCCATATCCATTCTACAGAGACGGAAAAGCAGGATATGGCTGCGTAAAAAATCTTGTGACATTTTGGCAAAAATATTTACATGACGAAAAATAAGCAACACTTTTATCCATACTATAAATTTAATATTGTACTATTCATTGCTTTAAATTAAAACAAATGAAAATGCGATGCGAGGAGTCGGACGTCGAACGTTAAAATGTGTACGTTACAAACGAAATAATTGTAGAAGAGGCCAGCCCAGTTTTTCTCGCGAAGACAAATACTCTTAAAATTGAGAAAATAAACGCAGGGTACAATGTTTCCGATACAATCGCTGCGTAGAAAGCGTATAATTTCCGACGTGGAGCGCGAACACTCGCGGGGGATAAGGAGCCCTCTCGCCAAATACATAGAGGACCGTATAGTAGTTTGCGTTCGCCGTATACAGAGCGTATTCATTTTTTTCTTTCGCGAGCTATTTCGCCCGTTCTCCACCACGTGCACACGCAGCCGACATTCGGTCGGCCACTCATGGCGGGCCCCCAACTGGTTCAAGTACCACGTGCTCTCGTGGTTCGCCCTTGCGCTCACGTACGGCCAAGAAGTACTCGATGGCATTTGCGGTGGATTTGGCGGTGCTCCGCGCCGCGGGAGCCCCACTTCTGGCCACCGGTAACCATAGGGTACTCCCTCTTCCTCCTCTCTACGCGCGTTCCTCTCGTCTCTCCCGCCTTCCTACCCTCGCTCGCCCTTACGGACGCTCGAGAGGCCCCGTATGATACCCCCGTGATAATCTCCCGTCTATCGGGAGGGAGTCACTGAGCGCGGATTAAAAGGGTGCCTTTTATCCGGGGGTTCCGGCAAGATCTACATTTTTTCTCTTTCTCTCTCTCTCTTTCTCTCTCTTTTTCTGTTTCGCTAAGCTCTCTCGATATTCGTCAAGACGTACGCGCGTAATTCGCGCAGAATGTATTCCGCGGACGTCGTAAACGATAAGTGCATTTTGCGAAAATTGTACAGCGATTGTATCAACGTATCTCCTTTCTAAAATTCTGTCGCGCGCTCACAAACGACGACGTTTGTTTGTGCCGCTACTTTGCCGCGGAGTCGAGTAATTGCGAGAAACTAAAATATTTGGATCGACATCTGCCGGCTTCGTTTCTGTAAAGGAAGCCGGCCTCCTGTCTGTCTCTGTTAAGCCGGCTCCCGCGTAAGTCAGGCATGCGAAGATTCGAGAGCCTTGTTTCGTGAGATCTCTGTGTGCAATTACATTGCTCTTGTAGATTGTGTACAAAAATCTCATATTTGAAAACTACGGCAATATACACTAGCTAAATTATAGTATCATTTTTCCATATCAACACCGACAATACTATATTTTATTATATATATAAAATAATAATTATAATATACATAAACGTTGACTATGCAAATGTCAAAATAATTTAACATGAAAAAGTAAAAGTGCATTCGAGCGAACGAAATTTCGGAGACGTATAAATAAATTTACAATTTAACACTTTAATACAAGTTTGATATAATTTTAAATAGACGTTATTTCACCGGGAACTTATTTTCAAGTCTAATCTGTAGAATACGTCGATATAAAATCTGTCGAGATTAACCGACTTCTCTCGGAACACAAGAGCGCGCTATCGATAAAAATTAATATACTTCGTCAGTCCTTAGACAGATTAATCGAGGAGGTAATGCTCCATTTATTACAGTAAATCCTCGCCACGTGTTCGTCTCCTTAGCCAACAATTCGGCGTTACGTAAGGTTTCGCGTTCGAGGGATAGAATACCCGACCCGAGAAATCAGGCTTGCGTCCAAAGTGGGTTAATAAAGCGATATTAAAGCCACGGGTGGTAGACCCTACGGCAGAATCCCTCGTGTCCACTCTGCGCGGTCTTCGGCCAGCGGGAATTACGTGTGAGAGCCGCCACCCCGTGATCCACCATGGCGTTTCATTAACGCTCCGCTGTCTCGGCACGTTTTTGCGACAAGCTCGATTATTAACTTCACGTTTTATTTAGAAGCTTTTATCCCGCGCGTCGTGTTTACCTGTGATCTCTTTATATTTCGTAAATAAAATTTCTCAATTAAATTTTATTACGTAATACAATTTTTTTAAATATTCGATTGATTAAAATAACGAATGATTGCGTTATAAATATAAATAAGTATTGCAGATCAATTTAAGCAGCAAGAGATCAATATAGTATATATAGCTATTATTATAAAATATATAAACTTATTTTTCCTAATATAAATTTTATAACCTTTTCATTTAGATTTATTATGCGATCGTTTTTTTTATATTTTTATTCAAAATATTTTAAACAATGCACGTTAAGGATGCTTTGTATGTACAATTCCAGCAAAAAGTAGCTGAAAATCAATATTGATGAATATATCCACTTTTGGTGTATTTTGAGTATGAGAAATTGCGTGGAATATTACAATTTGATCTTAACTATAGTGCAGAGATGTATTTTTTAATATTTATTGCGCTTTTACTAAAATATTCCGAATTTTGTTAATCGAAAGGATTAATTTTTGGCAGAGAATTTCGCCTTGTGACAGATACATGGCTAACTTTATTGAATTATATTTAATATCTTTTTAACCAGTTAGTACTTGTATAATATTATTTGAACAAATATTTCCTCTGTATCTAAATTACACTTTTACAAATTTTAAACAAATTCTGAATATTATTTCCATGTGTTTTTGTCATTTGAATCGACGTGGTTATACGTTTCCCATAAGAACACATGTTAATTCGGTGCAAATTAAAATCCTTATAACTTGCGAACGCTTTAGTGAATCGATTTAAAAATTGTACCGAAGATTCTAAACATATGTAAGGACATTCTGTACAATTTTCATTAAATTCTCAATATTTTGAAAATAGATACGAAACATCCTTAAGCATAATTCACCGAGTACTATTTGGACTCGCGATATCATATTATCTGAATTAAAGAGAACTATCAAGAAATAGATCTACCACTTTCGGATGTAGCGATACATTATCGCAGCGTAATCTCTACGAATGTAGAATTTTCAACCGCATATTCCCGACCGCTCTAACTACCCGACAAGGTTGGACACGTAGAGTAGATCGGCAAACTGTAAAGTTTACAAACACCAACGCCCCGTGGTTATTATCCCGTAATCCCGGTGTTTTACATGTTATGAGGATGCGAGAGAGGCGGTCTGTTACCTGCGACCTTCGGTCTTACGTTATTACACACCACGTTCACACATGGTCCATACATATCTCACCGAGAAGAAAGACCCCGCATGATTTTACATAAATTTCACGAGTCGAAACATTATCCGCGAGCGACCGTAATTTACTCGGAAAGTTACAAATATGCTACTGTGTTCCATAATCAAAATATCATAAAGAGAAAGCTGTAACGCGATTATCTATGTGGTAAACAATTATTGTTATCCACCTAATAATTATTTCATGCAGATTAGACGACGATACATTTGTGAAAGTCCCGATTAACGAAACTTTTCAGAATTCTCGCGTTTTACGCAGCTAAACGCGTGTAACAATTGGAAGGAGAGATCCGTCTTAGTTTCGATTTACGCGGGATCGCGTGGGACTTGGACGCGCGTGTTTTGACACACGTAGCCCACCTACACGCGCCACCCCCTCGATCGCACACAAACTCGCACGAGAACTCGCCATTAAATGCATTAGGACACGTTTAATAGCGCCGAGATCTCTCTTCTCGTTATGTAGCCGGCTGCTTGCGTTGGGGTTGCCGTGCTCGTGCTAGCACACCCGGCGAGAGTGTCTAGTTCTCATTGTTCCCGCGCGTCAGACACGTGGCCGTGGCACGAGTCCAGTGATATCGAATATTCCTCCTTGTTTTCTCCGCTTTTTTCACAGCCCCTTCTCTCTGATTGGCACTTTAAAATCCGGACGATCGTCGGGACGATTCGGGACGCGCGGAAGGAAGAGAGAGAAGGGTGTAAAAAAAGAAAGAAAAGAAAAAAAGAAAAAGCGAACACCCACGGAGGTCGGCCATTCAGCTTGGCTCGGATGTCGTTCCCGCGAACTCCCGTGTGTCGGGAAGTTTGCAGGCTAAATTGACCGCGCGGCTGCGATGAAAGCGGTAATTTTCAACCGCGGAAAATCCTGCCCGACGCTGAAGAGTAAATTGTATTTTTTTTTTGTTTGCGCGCGTTCGGGCAGACACACGAATACGCCAACGGCGAATTACCGCGACGAAGTGATAATCTCGCATCTCGAGCTGGCGCGACTATCTCGCTTATACCGCGTTCCTCCGTTTGAATCAACATTGTGAAATTATCGAGATCGTTATTCGTGTTGAAGTTGAAAATTCTAAAGATCCCGCGCTTCAACGACGATATCAGACTATTAGCACGAAGATGCGTTAAAATCCGTACGCCCTGTTTCCCCGGTTTTCCTTTGATATCTCTGGATACGAATAATTTATCACCTGCGCCGCGGAACCCATCCGCGTGGAAATGTATCAGGTGCTCGGGCATTCCCTTTTTCCCTGTCTACCATCGCGCGGTCAATTAATAGGAGTCATTTATAAGAGCAAACCGGGGAATCTGGGAATCCGCGATCCGCCCGGAGGCAATAAATCTCAAGTCGCCGAGAGGCGGCATGGTAGCGGAACCCCTCTTGTAAGCTGGTTGTATTGTAGCTATTACCGAGCCATGCATCACTAGGTAACAACCGCACGATTCGCCGTCTCCCTCATTCCGACAGCGAAACATCTTCCCCTCCTCTCCTTCTCTCTTCCTCTCTCGGGGAAAGAGCGCTAGGACGTCGTCGTAGGAAAGCGCAGGAAAACGCGCGGCGCGCGTTTGGGAAGCTGCGCAGCTGATATCGGACCACCCAGGTTATGCCCTGGATACCTTCTGGTCCGTGGAACGTTCCGTAGGGGAAAACATTACGTCCGATTCACGCACGAAGCGCGATGTTATGGCAGGAATGATGAACGATCGCTGTCGTTAATGAGCGAATCGCGTCTCGCGGCAACGAGTGTTTCGGTGCTCGTAGCCGAAAAAGCTGAATAAAAGCGTCCGTTTGTAATTTTAGCGACTCTCCTCTCTTAAAATTATGCGACAACGTGAAACTCGCGGCTGACAAAAAATATTATCCAACGACAAATAAATCTTCTTCTAAATAGACGCTGTGCTGCCGTCGCGATTTTTTTTGAATCTCGAAGCGAAGACACGCTGTGGACATATTAAAGCGTGAAAATATATATTAAATCTTTTTTTGCGGCGATACAAAAAGCCAGAATCAACGACGATATCTTGGCACTTTCGAAAACATTTGCGATCATTCAATCATTCATTTGACCTGTACGATACAACGCGAAGCAGACGGTGAGAAAACAACGGGCGATACTTGGCGCGCGTAAAACAGAGGATCGCGAGGAAAAAACGATGGGGTAGGAAAATGCACGACTGAGGGAGAAGACGGAGAGAAAAGGAGAGAGAAACGGGAACAGAATATATACGCGCCGTGGTACAGCACAGTCTCTCGCTCTCTCTTTCTCTCTCTCTCGCCGGACAACCGACAGTTGGAGGAACGGGGTGGCTGTCGAGGAGGGTAGTACCTGCCTACTCCTCGCACCCTCGCTTGGCGCTATAGTAACAACACGGGGAAACATAGGGAAATCAATATGGCTTCCGTTGCCCTCATCCCTCTCGCGTGCGGCCCTCGCAGCCGGCGTCGTCTCTCGCTCTCGTCCGATTTTCTCGCTCCTCTCTCGCTACCACGGAATTACGTCTCCCCCCCCGGGCTCCCTCGCTTCGCCCATCTCTGTCTTTCCCATCCTCTCCTTCTCTCTTGCTCCGTTTCTTTCTCTCTATCTCTCTCTAGCACTCGACGCGGACGGGTGAACCCATTATAAGGGGGTGTTACTCCGGGCCAATCCCCAACCATCCGGAGAGAGAAACCGGAGAAGCGAGAGTCCAAGAAGGGCGCATGTGCGTTGCTAGGGCCACCGGATGGGTCGCGCGATGCGATGCGATGCGATGCGATGTGGTTGCGACGCGTTGTAATGCCGCGTGTAACGTATATCAGGTATACTGAAAATATTTTAAAATGTATTTACGAAGCACGTACGCCAATGTAATTTGCACTGTTATATAATAAATTTGTCCAATGGTGTAGCAATCGTCTAAAATGTATTTCTTTAGCGAAGAAAATAATCGAATAAGAATAACAACTGAATAAAATAATGTCCTCTTTGTGTTACTCTTTGATATTTCTATTAAAATCAAAAGTAGAGATATACTTTAATCATTTTGTATAATTTTACGAGATGTCTTGGGATACAATGTCAAAATTTCCAAAAATCATACATAAAAATACCATTGTTAGCGTTACGCAAATTGTATCGCATTGATAATAAAAAGTAATTATATTTATAATGCAATATTATTGATTTTCTGTGTTTAATATGTGTTTAATGTATATATGTACATATATATAATGTGAAACAATTGTAAGAAAATTTATAATTTTAATTTTAAAAAAATATGTATATGTAGAAATGTATCGTATATTAATGTAATTTCTAAAAAACATCTATCTTATAATATATAAAAGTTAAAATCTAAATTCTCTCTCTCTCTTATAAAAAGCTCAAGATATCATGGATGGCTCTCTGACGGCAAACCATGAAACTCGAAATCAGAACTTGCATGTCGGTAACACGGTATCCATGTGTACAGAAGGTAAAGCTCTCACAAGCGATAACTGAAATTCATGCCGAAATTTGAATAGTAACGTCGCAATTGTATATACTTGTGAATAGACTTATATTTATGAAAACATTATAAGAAAAAAAAAATTATTCTTATATTTCGATGCAAAATGATGGTCCACGTTGTTACCACAGTACGCGAGAAATCTCAGCTGATTTCAAGCTGAATTCGCCTCCACCTTTCAATCAATTCGTTCCCCAAGTACCCCCAGAACACTCATCCTCCGCAGCAGATCAATTCAAGAATCGTGAAGAAGAATCCCGACAATTCGTAAAGAGCTGAGATATCTATATTTAAAGCTTTCTTTGACGGTGCATGTTTCTCATTCAGTTGGCGGCGGGTCGAGCTGCACTGTTGCGGGAAACATCCCCCCATCATTTTATCACACCTTCTCTTTGTGTGAATCCAGCACCGTTAGCCTTCGTTATATCTTACATACCACTTGGAATTTATTCTTCTCACGTTGGTCTACTCTAGTTGATTAATAGGAGAGAAGAGACATCAGGAAAGGTCGTGGAAAAGTCGCATCTTGGGTACACACTATCAGGAGTCTTGAAAGAGAGAGAGAGAGATCCTTTCCCGTTTTATAAAGTTTCTTCTGCTCCTTTTTCAGACTATATATCGATAATTCTGAATCTTTATTCTAGAGAAAAGTACCACAGTACAGAAGAACGCGCGATTCATTAATCACGGAGCTTATGAAGATTTTTTTAACTGGTGAACCTTGGAGAACTTCATTTTATCTAAATTTATATATTTCTTAAACACTCGTAATTTAACGTTATTTAATCAATTATTCATCAACACATCGATCAAGGAGGGAAGAAAGCCATTCCATTTAGCTCCTGAATTTTATCTCCATTAGATGATGACGATGATGATGTTTGTACGTGCGTGCGTTGTATATATATGTGTGTGTGTGTATATGTGTATGTATGTGCATGTGTGCGTGCATATATATACAGCTTCTTTAAATTCTCGTAGATTGTCTTTCCTCGTACAACTTTTCTTTATTTCTTTCCTGTCATTATAGAGGCTACTGTGAACGAGGATTAACGAGAAAGAGAGAGAGGCGCACAATTTTCTTTCAAATATTATATACATTAGAGAGAAGCTTTCCTTGTAACGATTCTTTGACAGCTCAAACCATGGTTCACCGAGTGCCTGGTACGAGTCTTAAGAGAACAAATTGACTGAAAGATTAAGAGGACGAACTACATATACTGTTCCAGTCGACGAAACACTGCATCGAATAATGTCCATCGCCCGTAACATTCACTGAGTAGCATCAGACCACCTTATTAAATTACATTTAAAACCTTTTATAAAGGATATGATACCTACATAATCGCTTGCGAGAAAACTCGATCAAATATACAGAAGAAATTATGTTCTATTGTACGTGTTTTTACAATCTGCCCTGTGTCTAACAAAATCAATATAATATCAGAAACAAGTTTATATGCAAATTATACATCAAAATAATAAGAAATAATAAAAATTGAAGAATCAAATTACAAATATTTAATACAATTTTATCCTAGCGGAACATCAAGTAAATAAACTCGCAAAGAGAAATAGAATCAATCAAAAATTCGTAGTTATCCTGAATATCCTCTTTTACCGGTTCTGTATCACGTATGGTAAGTGATAACAATTGTTATAATCCAATGATATCTGTCATCGAGCAATTATTATTCGAAATGTATAAAGTCATTTCCTGAATATTAATAATATGATTAACTGATCTCTATTAAAATAATATCAAAGGAAAAGATGAGAAATTGCAGTCGGTAAAACAGACCATATCATAGACTAAGACTTGCCTGCACCCTTGAGGTATCATAGAGTTGCGGTACGTTGGTATCACACAACAGGCTGCGGATATCAACGGAAAATGGCCTTACCAACCTCGTCGGTAAGGGAGTTCTCTCAGATCATAAAGTAACAGGATTTCACGAGAAAAATTCAAAATTTTCAATAATCTATTCTACCTTCATATTTCACCTTTATATTAAAAAAAAATTCTACTTAATATATTTTTTAGTTGTCGGATAAAAACAATTAAAAATACAAATGTTATAAAATTACATCTATATTTATTTATTTCACGTGTGCTTTAATTAATTTAAAATTTCTTCTTTTTTAGATATTTACATGTTGTGTCTATTTATTACTGTTAATCTGTTTAATTTTAAAGGCTTTTGCGAATAAAATATAGCAAATAATGGAATATTTTCGCGCTTGAATAATAACGTTAGAAGGTCGTGTTTATCATCACGCGTCCTCATATGAAATGATGTACAAGCGAATAGATATGCCAGGATATATACAAGCAGGACTTTCAGTTGTCTGTTGAAGTATTGTCGTAACGGATCGTTCGGATTAAAGCGACTACATTAATCCAGGTAATGTCGATGTGAAAGTGAATTTTATTACAAAAAATAGTGAAGGATAATCGATTTAATAGTATATCGAATAAATTGAGAGAGATTAATAGTAATCATAATATTCTTCGTGATGGAATAATTAGTTTTAAACACAATGTATGTAGCGTAGACTTTAAATTCTATTTTTTCACAAATGTATATGTAATACAAAAAAAAGAGAGATGAGCGATAATAAACGTACTTGTGCTTTTTTTTGCATGATTTAAATAAGAAATTTTGCAAATTTTTAGTACTTGTATAAATTAAAAATTTGATTTCACTGTATAAATATAAATGTATTCATTTTTTTCCATTTAAATAATTTAAACAGTGTTGTGATGCAAATTATTGTTATGTAAGAGTGTTGTGACGCAAAAATATTGACGCGAGCAAAAACTTATAGAATATCTTATGGAAAATATGCAAAATGACAGATAACAAAAAATCTTGAATTAGGGCGATACAATCTTGTAAATATCATGACATATATATTATCATAACAATCCATTTTAGGTCGAAGTATTCGCGTTAAGAAGAGGGATACACCGACGCTAACAAGATAAAAATCATGGCATTGACGTTAGCGCTACCGTTAATGGGTCTAGATCCGGAATGCTTTTCCACATTGAGCATGAAGCTTCTTAAGCTCGAGAACGAACAGAACTCGAGAAATTCACTCGAATCCGGACGGGTTTCTCCAAGTACCGGAAGCGAGTCCAGCGGTATCAGCAGTCTCGCACTGTCCAGCGAATCCGCGTCAGCCGAATTAACGCCGATTTCATCGAGACCGGAGACTCCCGTCAGAGCGCCGAACAAGGAGAAGGTAAACATCACGTGCGTTGCCGAATAATTCAGAACCGATATAAAAAGGGATTGCCGGAATCCCGTACCGAAAGAGAGAGGAAGATAGGGAGAATAAAAAAATCTCGGAGAAATTATTTTTCTGAAGAGTATTTGCTTAATCGAAAAAAGATGATGCGTGTGCAATTTATAACGTTATTGATATTGACACATGTGTCTCTCAAAGAATTACTTTTCCAAGGAATATATGTTTATATTTCGAAAAAAGATAATATGCGATTATTGTATTTTCAAATTATTAATATTGGCGCACGACATCTTTCCATTACTTATTGTACAGTCTTTTTCATAATGATTATAAGTAAGAAAAAGAGATTTTTTTTAGATACATACACCAATTCGCATAATGCACGGAGGACGTGACATATTGAATTTGGGAGCAAATATCAGGCCATCGTTCAATTGGGAAATAATAGATCGAAAGTTGTCTCGACATGAGATTCAGCATATTATAGCCAATCGTTCAGTATATTATCGACTACGCGAACAACCGCTTAATGATTATTCAGTGGTATGTATGATATAAAATAAAATAACATTAATATTTTATACCCCATATCCTCACCCTTTTTTCTTTGAGAAAAAAATTTCAATACAAAATTAATATGAATAATATATTTAATATAAATAATATAGTATATATTCAATATAAAATTAATATGAGTAATATAATATGTGTGTATATATATTATAGAATATATATACATATATATTATAAAATATATATACATATATATTTTATACGTGTATGTAGAAATTGTGTGTGTGTATATATTATTTTCTATAGTTTAAAAACGTTATATGTGTATTTATATAATTAATAATCTTTTTTAATATTATTAAGTTTTTAATATTATATTATATTTAAAGTGAAATTCTGTTTTATAGAAACGCTGCGACGAATGTGGATTTTGCGAACAATCATGCATCTTTTAATCGAGGTGACCATAAAATAATTAACGTGACAATAATGCCCAACGTGCGACATCGTGGACAACTAAACTGTGATAGATCGAATAAGCGGCAGCCGGAAACGGAGACGTATCATAAATCGAGCGTGTATAGATGTATATAAGATTATGTATAGATCTAAATATTTAGAAGGGGACGCGACATATTTCGCAACATGAAACGTGAATATGATAATAATTCATATCATTTACAATTATATTAACAACTTTGTTTATTACTCGTATATTGAGGAAGATATCTAGTTAAGTTAGAGAAATTCGAGTGTATATATGTATATTTAAATGATATACGTTCCTCTACCGGATACGGGCTGCAATGATCTTCCTATTCTTATTATAAGAGAGTGATGAAATTAAGATAAGAGCTGAAGTGAATTTTACGTGAATCAGAATAAAAATACGTCAGGATAATCTATAATGTTTCTATAGCGTTTATAATCTTAGATACTATAGTTCTGAATTTTTTTTTTTTTAATTAGATAAAATTAATTCTATCAGCTCGATTCTATGATTCATCTTTGATGACCCCCCACACTCTTATAAAATAGCTTTAACTATATATAGTGCGTATGTACATAATTATACTTCGGACGAATGACGATAGTGGCTGTAAGAATATCGACGCTTTTTATAGTCGTCCGAATGTAAAGTATCGTGTGACTACAATCTGCTTTTTCATCGAACGATCAAACGATATTAGATCCTTTACGCATCATGTGACGATCTTTATAATAATAAATTAGACGATTCAATTGGAAAAAAGATTGCAAGTTTATTGGATTGCAATCATATTTTGAAAAGCAACACGCTGTTCAAAACTTTTCTACATGTATTCTATATGTATCTCTTTATACAAATTTACTAATTTAAAGATATATCTCATTGTCAAGATTGTCATCGACGTAAGTCGATCGTATATCGTTTTACATTTTTTGCAATTGTATGAATAAGTGCCGTTAACGCTTTATGCAGTATCGTTCTAATGACGCACCGATGGACAATATCGCGTAATATAATATCATTTAATATAATATCACGAACGATCGGCAATGTTTATTAAGCGCCCGAAAAAAGAGAGAAAATCAATCCTTACATTTTTCCGGTAAATGTAATACCTGCTACGGAGGATATAATATACAATTCTACGACGGCACATATTGCATATATATATCTTGACCATTGTTTATGAATGCATGATAAACAATTTTTTATATACCTCAATATTGTTGCGCTATTATAATTATACCTATTTTTACACCAAATAAAATTATGTAAAACGCTCGCAAAATGTCAAAGTTATTCTTATTCTTGTAACGTCCTCCATTTTATACATTCGACTTTCGATTTTTAAAGAGACGAGGGGATGGACACTGTAATTTTTCTTCCTAAAATTAGAAATTTCGCACCATAATATATCGTCGCGTGTTGCCAAAATCAACGGGCCCTTCCAGCAGCGATACTTGAGCCGCGTCAAAGATAAGCGGACTCGGCGAATTAGTGTGTAAATTCGCGCGAAAGGCATTAGAGCCGCACAAGGGGATTGATCGCTCGGACCCTCGTGCCTCTGCATTGTTTCAGCTCGAGCGTAACACCCGGCGTGGCGCTGCGGCCGATTCGATCCACAATCGCGCTCGAACGATCAACACTTTGATGGGAACGACCACCGCTTGCGAAACTTGCGTCTGTTCACGCACGTGCATTCTCCAGCTCCTTATCGGACGTGCGACATTCACGGATTTTTCGATATCCGCGCATCCAAAGAAAAGGACGAATCAATTACTAAAAAAAAAAGAAAAAAAAGAAAAAAATTCTCATCATAAAAAAATTATTCTCTACTAACATCCGATGGTATTCATATTTAATAATTTTTATAATTCTGCAAATTACCACCTGTTTTCGCTTAATTATCAATTATTTTGGAGGCGAGTATAGGTTATGTTTATTAGAATAATAGCGAATTTGATATCGAAGTATTACCGAGTTGCTTCTCGTTCAGCGATCGAGATTAAGAATGTTCCTCGTTTAGCGATTTGTCGCGTTCGGGCCCCCGACACTTGCTAAATACGTCACTGGCGTTTATATCGCTTGCGCGTATTTCGCGGGGTGTGCGAGAACCTTTTAGGCCGCACGCGTGTATATACACTAGCGATATATGCACGCGCGCGCGTTGGAAGCGCCCCGTCCGTGCGTGCACGCGCGGATGCGTGGGTGCGTGCAACGCGCGAGAGATGCGCAGGACGACTATTCAGATATTGTTGTTATTGTTGAGGGAACAATCGCCCGTCAATAGGCCGCCTCGGCACAATGTATCTATTCAGGTGCGGTCAGCGGTGCTCAATCGATCAGGATCCACCCTTTGCGAGTCTCGGAAAAAGCCCCGCGTGACCGACGAAGACTGTCAAATGTGCATCACGAAACTTTCCGTTCCAAGATTTATTCAGCCTAAAATCTTAATTACCCACGAATGGGATACTCTTTTGTCTCTTTTCTGTCTTCCGAGGAAAGGAGAGTTACCGCTTGACTTGCGTATTTTTATTTTATACGATATAAAATATATATTTGACGTTATTCTGAGAAGCGAAATAAAATTGTCAAATTAATTTAAATTATATTAAGAGATGATTGGTTTATTGACTAGTAGCTAAAATTATTTTTACGATTCTCGCAATGTATATATATTTTTTAGTATGTATATGTGTTACGTATTGTGTTTATAATAATCATCTTTAACATATTTTCAATAATTTAAGTTATCGTAGCTTAGTGGACGAATTGATACTATGTGTATATAATGTGCGATTGTGTGTACAAAGTGCGAAATTGCATTGTAAGGACTCGAGTCCTCCTGGTCACCTCGGATTATCAATTGAAGCGTGAAATGAATCTTGAACCGCAATGAAACGTATCGGTCTTTGACATCAAATCGTAACCGTTTAGACGTTGTACCAATCATATTGCCTATTACCATTAATTTGTTTAATCTAGTTTTTGGTTTCTGTATCAATATTGTATCAGATTTAAGGATTTTTAAATTAAAAAAAATTTCTCATAACTAAATTTTAATTTCTATATTAAAAGTCAGTATATTAAAAGTTTTTATAAATTTCTAGAAGCTCTCTCACAAGTAAGTACTGTAAAAGAATAAACTTTAATCTCTCTATGCAAGCGATATCTCGGATTGATATGATAAATACCTGGACGCTATCCTCATTTAAATGTTTAAACGAAATAGACTTTTATAACGACTGAATATAGATGAATGTGTCAATTGCCTATGATTCTCTTATTCGATAAGTCAGAGTTTGAATAGTCAAACGGACGACCGTACGTCGTAATGATACATGATCGACTCGCGCGAAGACGCGCTGAAAAGAGACCCGGTCGTCGGCGACGGAGAAAGAGAGGCCGCGAGTGAGAGCCACTGTCGCGAGCGAGGGTACCCGAGTTCCGCGGCTATAGCGATGATTACGTATGCGGGAATCATTGTCGAGTAACGCGCGATGCACATGCAAAGGCCAAAAATCGTCGAAATCAGTCGAGTTCAACATCAGCATTGTACCTGGGCTTTGTCTCTGCCTCATTGTTGTTGGTCGGTGCTCCTCCCCCTTCTCTCTCTCTCTTTCTCTCTCTCTCTCTCTCTCTCTCTCTCTCTTGATAGAATCTACACGTACGCGCGAGCCGCGGCTGCTGTCCCAGGATGGCTTCTATAGCTGGTCCAGTCACGCATCCAGGACCATTCGCTGGTTATGCCGGTTCCGTGGATCGGTATAACCCTTTTACTTTTAAAACGCGCATGTATACATGCCATTGGAAAAAGGACCACGACAAAGCTAGATGGATAAATGTAAATTCGATACTTTTGCCGTGTACTATTGGCATTTCAAATCTTTCCCTCTTTATCTATAATTATGATCATAATTATAATTATAATTATAATCTTTATTTATAAATCAATATCAAAACGATGAAATAAATTAGTTTGGTATTTTGACAAATCTTTTTAAGCGTTTTAAGAGTAGCTTTTGAATTCTGTTGTATATTAAATAATATTACTTTTAAAGATAAGAATACTTATTTCATTAAAATAGAGCAAGTAAATGTAAAATTCATAAATTGTTCGTCAATTCTTAGCAATTTTCGTACGATAACTCGCGCCTCTAATTCAACCCGCACCGCGAGTAAATCCGATCTCACGCATCCGACGCGCGATCGAAACGAAGGAAAAGGAGCCGGCAGGGCGAATCCGTGTCTGCCTTTTTCCACTGTGCATAATACAGGTGCAGGACAGATAGGACAAGATCTCCGCGATGATATTGGAACGAGAATGAGTGAGCGAGAGGGGTAACATCAGCGGCAGAGCAAGGCGAATCCGGCAGAGGAGGAGAGGGGGGGCAACGAAGCGCGGAGGGCGGGGGAAACGAAAGAGAGAAAGAGAGAGAGAGAGAGGGACGGTAAAGAGAGGGGGATAGGAGGAGAAGAGGGCATAGAGCAGCTGAATAGGAAGCGACACAATGGACCTGGGTGGCTGTGGAGGCGTGTTATCAAATGGGTTCCTCATTCACATACTGCGGCCTGAGCTACCTGTGTCTGTCTGTACCGGTGTCTGTCTGTTATACTTATTCATACCGCCCATTGTGTCCTCCACTGTTGAGTCGAGTTCAGTTCAGTTGAGAACGCGATGGAACGTGCCACAATGCACGAATATGGGCTGCGCCGCACCTCCTCCTCTTGCACCCGCTCCTTCTGCACCCTTCCTCGCATCCCGCGTACCTCTTTCTCTCGCTCTCTCTCTCTCTCTCTTTGCCATTTGCCACCCACGGTCCAATCCGCGCGCGCGCGCGCGCGGGATTCGCCGGGGCCGACTGAAAAGAAAATTGCGTCAGGAAATTGTATCCGCGAGAAAACCCGACCGATAATGCCGAGTTCTTGAAGCGTACACGTCGCGAGATTTCTCCGCCTCGGCGACGGCAACGGCGGTCGTCGAATCTTGCCGCCGACTGTCTCGTTAGACGAGCGCGCGAATTTCCGCGGGGAACGATCGATGGCCCCCGCGGATCCCATCCGGAATTCCGGGATGCGCTTGATATTCGCCGGCAATGGGGGGTATTATCGCGACGCGGTACTTGTCAGAGACGATAAAGACAGGCTAATATGACGCGAATGGGAGAAAAGTTCAACGTTACCAACGTCTCCACTAAAAGGATAATCTCATCCCGATAAAGTTTCTCGTGCGATATTACAATGAGAAAATTAAAAAGATACCTTCTTAGAGAATTTAAAGGGACGATAACTTTTTCTCTCGGTCGCAAGATACGTTGCCGAAAAACGACGAACGAGGAGAGGATCTCGAGAAGGGGAAGAAGGAGGCGCGGATGGTTCTCGTCGCGGTCGCGCGCGACGATATGGAAAGAGAAAAAGAGAGACCGTAATACGTATATAACGTATAAGCCGGCCATAGGGCCCTGGATGAGCCGCCCGCGGACGCAACGGCATACAAAACTCGCTCAATACGTCATTCAGCCGAAGAATACGCCTCGTTCTCGCCATTTTGCTCCCAGAATGAGAGTTTCAAAGGGAATTAAGGATTCAAAGGCATCTTTTGCGCAGCGCCCATAAAACGTCCAACCGCCGCCGCGGCACCGCGTCTCTCCCTCTCCCTCCTTCCCCATCACTCTTTCTCTCTCTCCTTATCTACTTCCGTCTTTCCCTTTTCTCCCTCTATAACTCCTCGTAAGCGTCGTCGCTTGCGTTTCTACAACGTTCTCAAGAGAGGAGTCGTGAATCGCTGAAGCGCCCGTCACGTCGATGAAATATCCACAGAGGAAGGATGTTAAGTTCGTCAAAGTGTCTGGTCCAATTTATTTAACGCGCCCCCATTTAACGGTAAACATGCCAGTCGGATTTTCATCTCGATGCAATTCTCACGTGACACGTGCGAGGAATTTAAAAGCAGGTCACATTCTTCGATCACGAAAAAAAATAATGATACATCTCTCGAATCAATCGATATTGCTCCGATAATTTATGACATTTGAACAATTTCTCGCGAATATTATTATTTGGTTACGATCATTATGCTTTTGGGGTGGCGAATAGATAAAACGAGGACGTACCAACAGAATCCCATAAACGTCCACGTCACCGCTCAAATAGCCGGCCAATGTCCCAGTAACCCCAAATCTGTCTACACTTATCCGTGGAAAAAAAAACTCGCCCTTCATATTTGACGTTTGTTCGGTAAAAAAATGCCCCGGGCCACATGCACCCTCGTACACATGCACATAATCCCACTCCGCGCGAGATGACCTTTCCTATTTACGGCGCTCGCGCGGAACAAATTCGGACGACGATCACTGTTTGCGCTATAAGATAACAAAAGGAGGAGCGGCGGTCGTTCCCGTCTGTCTAGGATTGCGCGATTAACATAAAAATGCGACGGCTCGTAAAAGGCCACCGTATACATACATACATTATGAGCATTATATATCGCGGGAGGGTTATAGTTTCTGATTGTTATTCATATACGGTCGGTAGCAGCGGCCGAAATTCGTGCCAACGCGTGTATCGAGTCAATATAACGTCAACCTAACATATAGAGGCGAAAAATATCGCGAATCTCAATGATATATCGATGGTAATTTTCTCCTTTATACAAACTGTCTATACACAGTGCGAGACATTTAAATAAAATTGAAATATATTCCATCATTTTATATCATGTAATATTAAAAGATTATATCAATTTATGATATTATATTAATTTATTTCTCAAAAAAAAACTTTGCTGCAGTTGCAAGTCTCGAAGAGAAATATTGCTAAAAATCTCTCTGCAATGATATTTACCTCCCATTTTATTTATAACACAAAATACTAATTAATTTCTTTTTACTGACGTTCGTATTCCGTACGAATAATTCACCTTTTCGCCAATAATGCCTGCCTTCTTTTTAAATATCTAACGTAACGCGCGCAAATTTAAACGTTTACTCACCCACTCTCGCTGCGCGGAATTAAAAGGATGAAAGGATGCACCGCTTGTCCAGCCGCATTGCTGTAAAAGCCGAAGATCTGAAAGCACATCACAATAAAGAGTGAATAAGTAAAATATCATCGAATACAATTAAATTAATACAAAAATTAATTTGTGAATAAAAAAAAAAAAATTTATATATATATAATTATATTTATATATTGTATATTGTGAATTAAAAAAATATATAATTATATATATACATATATACATATATATATATATTTTATATATATATAAAAAATATAATACAACATCCGTTAATTTATTTAGCGAATATAATTTCGATCTTCAATTTCTGCAATGTCTGATTACGATCGACAAACGTTCGTCTATTCAGAAGCTGCTCGCGGACGAAATCGAATCTCGTTCGCCCTTTCCTCCGTCGCGCGACACATCGGTATTCTTTCCGTATCCAACACACATTCTCCGCATTATATTTTTCGTTTTATATTCTCCTCTCCTATTTGCGCGCGCGAAAGCGCGCGGCCATACACCGACCTCCCCCGTTTGAGCATTGCCGAGGCCTTATCGGCAGTTATCGGGCCGTGATGTCGCACAATGGGGCAGACAATGCACGGGACAATACACCCTCCGCTTCTAGACTATCCGGCCCTCTCTCACCCGGGGCATCCACCGCCCACCTTCCTACCGTCGTCGACTTCTCTCTTGGAATCAGCGCATCCCCGCCAACTTAATAAACATAATAGCTGACTATGCCGCCCCGTGGTCACAATGAGAGCTCCGCGCAAAGAGATACCAAAGATACGAGGCACCGGCATTGTGTGCCCTGCTCTTTCTCCATCTCCCTCTCCCTCTTTCGCTCCCAGCTTCCCCGCCGAACGGATTATATGTCGACGTGCCGTCGCGCATTTGCCATTCACGAAAGAGCTCCTTTGAAAGAAAGAGAGAAGAGAGAGGGATCTTTGTTACTTGGACGATGAAAGACGAAGAGATTCGCTTCTAGTTATTATCAAATGGTACGGAGTCAATCGAGAGATAATTATCAGAGAGCTTTCTTTACAGTTGAAATTATACAGTAGTTCAATCGTCATCTTCGTGTAATCGTGTTAGAATTTATTTATCGTAGAGTCGTGAAAAAAACACAATCTTCATTTATTTTACTTCAAAAACTTTCAATATAAAATGTTTAACGAATAAAGGTGAGAACTAAAGACTCGAGGTGAGGGGAAAAAGTAGGTAAAATTTCGAATTGCGAGACATTTGTCTCTCGACACGATTCTCCCGTCGTGGTTTGATTTCAAAGGGTGAATTGCCGCACGCATCATCGGATCGACTTCACGCCCTCGTGTATAAACTCCCACTCTACTCGACCTACCGCGGGCTACCCGAACCACCCTTCGCGACCGAACAATATGCTTGTCTTCCCCGCCGCCGTGTAATTACTCTAAACCACGTGCCACCACAGAAAGAGAGAGAGAGAGAGAGAGAGAGAGAGAGAGAGAGAGAGAGAGAGAGAGAGAGGAGGGGAAGTATGTAAAAGAGAAATAGAGAGCGCGTGAGCTGATGCACGAGCCATTGAAAAACGCAGTCGAGCGCCCATTATTTCGAGAAGTTTTCACTTTAAGCGCATCGGATGCCACACACGACTATGCGTGTAAATATATCCGAAATAAATCGCAACCAAAGACACATGTGACTCGTGATTATCATTGCAACGATAAAAAGTTTCGCACTAAAATTTGTATCGAGATAAAAATGCAATGATTAAATTTGAAAATATTGAAAAATTACTACTTATTTTTGTAATTTTTAAAGTACGTACAAATAAATAATAAAATTTATAAATATTAAAATTTAAAAAAATTAATTTCAGCAATATTTTTTGTCGACATTTTCATTACCTTTATGTAATATTCTTTTATTATCAAAATTAATGAGATATTTCGATATAAACAAACAGAAGAATACGCGATATCTATAATTGCAGCTTGATATCGACAGACAGATTTCCATATAACATCTTGCGCTTGTTTCCTGGCACCGATCGTATCTTCGAAATGACATCGGAGAAACGTTAATTAAACGAGCAGATGCGCCGAGGAAATAGTAAATCACACAACCCCGCACAAATAGAGATCGTTCGGAGCATCGCGCATCATATCGTCGCCAGGTTATCGGGATAATGATAAATCGTTTGTTCAAACGGACCCCTTCTAAACCACATTATAACTCGCTGAAAGGGTCATAGAATGCACACCCCTCCAATAGAAGCACAAAGTGAACTCAAATAAAGCGATGTTTAAAAGGCTAAAAATTCTTAAACTCTCAATAAGGGTGCGGTCTCTAGATTGTTTCAAAATCAGACAGATGCTTCTTTAGTTAATACACTTACCAAAAGCAATACTATCGTAAATTCACATTTGACAAAAATATAGAATCGTAAAAAAAATTGAAAGAAAAATTTTATATAAGGAGAAAATATAAATTTCTCAGTCTTTCGATAATCGTTTTAAATATTCTTGACATGAGATTGAAGGCTCAGTCTTTTCTGGCAGTATAAAAAAAATGAACGATCTTGAAGAATTCTTTTTGAAGATTTTTAGAAATCGATTTTTTTTATGTTTTACATGTTTTCATGGATGTTTAAATAGTAAACGTCAATATTTTTAAATCTTGAATATTTAGCTTTTTTTGATTCAATACGAACTTCTGTGCGTAGCGTCTTCAAAAATGCATGGTTTGATAGGTTTTTTTTTGTAAAATGTTCCACGTATAATTGTCTGCAATAAAAAAATCTAGTTTTATAAAAAAGTTTATTCTAATTTTATTCCATAGTATATTTTTACGATACAGAATTTAATTTTATTTAAAAAAAGAAAAAATGATAAAATAGTGCCATTTTATAATTAAATATATTAATTTCCTTAAATATTTCACCTCTTAAACATCAGAAAAATATTAAATATTAATTTTTTAATTGCTAATTAGATTTAGTATCTAACAAATATCCTCCAAAAAACTATCCTTATTCGAAAAGCAACATGTTACATCGTCACTTTTGAATATGCGTAAATGCTCCAATTGAAAAAAAAGTTAAATATTCAAGATTTTTAATTACTGATGTTATTTACATATCAATAAAAACATATGCAAAACGTCAAAAAGATAAATTTCTAATATTTTCAAAAAAAAAATCTTAAAAATCAATTATTTTACTGCTAGAATAGACTCGGGCCCTTAATGCGATCCAAATCCCTCATTCATCAGCACAAGCTTACGCCGTCCGCTTCAAAGCCAAAATATCGAAATAACATCGGCGGCAGATTAACAAGTAATTAACCACATCGGTCGATTCAATAGATAATCCGGAAGACGGCAGTAAAACAAGAGGTAACCTCGTGGGATTGCCGTCGACGACGACAGCGGCGGCGGCAACGGATGACAGCGGTAGCGCGGTTGTGTAACGGCGGTCGCGTTGGCGAAGGTGGTGGTTATAGTGACAGTGGTGGTGGCGTCGGAACCGCCCCGGCTTTGCAACCCCGGCGAATGGAGTGACAATGCTGCCACGAGATTCACAGTTCTCTACCACCCCTTTTGTCTTTCCCCTCTTACTCTCGCGGTCTCTCGCACGCGTTCTCGTCCCCTTTCATACCATTTGCAACTTTCCGGCCTCCCTCGTCTTTCCACCCCACCGTCCCGTGGCGACAGCGGCCCTCTTTCTACCTTCCTATCCACGCCGCGAAGCCTCTTTATCTCGTTTTTACGTGCATTTGCCGTTGCATTCCCAGCGGATGCGTGCCTTGCAAGATCTCGCCGAGAGATTATCCTCAACCGTCAAACGCGCGGATCGAAACGCTCGTGTAACGACACTTCGTCATGAAAGATCACGGAGAGAGAAAGGTATAATATATATATTTATGTTCAATTGCCTTTTAAATATGTTTGTGGAATTTTCCATCGCACATATCCAGCATTCCCTTCTCATAGAACTTTAGAATCGAATCACAAAATTTATTCAATAATTTTACGTCGATAATTCTTTTTCCCCCTAACAATTAAAAACTTTTACGCCGCTCTCAAAATGAATGATATTGCCTTTCCAATTAAAAACGAGTTATTTATTACGATAAATGATTGCGTAATTTATATACCTATTCAAAAGTCATTTTTAAAAATTCTCGAATATATACATATGTATATGCAAATGCTAAAAATCGTATTAGTCGCTTAATTTCGTACGCACTTGATGAAATTTCGATTTAAGGCTCATCGAGATATTTAAGGCCGAAATGAGTCTTTACCTCCGCGAGACGGCAGGGAAAACGCGCACACGTGCTACAGAAAGGAAACAGGGATCGGGGTGGGAAGCTCGCGTGCCGGTCGAATGCGGAGACACGCGATCGAGTGGGACTGGGAAGAGGGATGGGACACGCGCGCGGACCAAAGCATATCGAAAGAATCCACCACTCTTCCATTTCACAAGGACATCCAACGCGTTCGGCATCGCACCCCCGCCGTCCAATCCCCTCCTCTTCGCCCTTCCATCTTTCCGCTCTCGTCTCGATGTCGTTTCCCGCCGCGCGGCATATCCTCACCCTTCGCACCCTATCTCGCGCTCTCTCCCCGTATCAGATCGAGTCCCTCTATTTCGCGTCCTCTATTATTTCTTTTATCAATCTGCGCGCTTTCAGGACGCTTTGAGGCCCGCTGAAAGCTGCGCGATAAATCATGAAATGTAAGAACCCATACGTACGTGCCCGAGCGAGCACACATGAACGCAACCCGTACACATGTACGCGTGTAGCAAGCGTATCCCTGTGCAAGCGGTTCTATGTGCGCGAATATATCCGCGACGAACGAACGAACGAACGAACTGCGTTTTCGTGTAAACTGCTCGCTCGTGTACACACGTACGAACGCGCGCTCATATTTGCTGTATATTTAGAGAGATGCGCGTAATACGTGTGTGTGTGTGTGTGTACGTACATAACCGACGGTTCAATAGGCGGCATTGCCAGGGCGAACGCTATCCATACAGCCCGCCAGATGAGGTCTTCTAGCTTCCGTCGAGTCCGCGTGAAAGGATGCCCCAATAATATTCCATTCACCGAATCACCCCCTCATCCCTCGCCAGCCTCCAGCCTCGTTCGTCCGCGCGCACCCCTCCCCCTCCCCCCGATCGTCGATATATATACTCGTCGTCCGGCCCGACCCGTGCCCAACGTCACCTACCATTGATTTTTCATTCCTGGGCTTTTCAATAGTTTGTTACGAGCTTTCCTTTACGATGACGCGCGCCCCATCCCCGTAATAACCTCCCTCGTTTTCTCCTTCGGCTTTCCTTCGACGCGAAGAAAATTCTAGTTGACGATGGGACACATCGCTTTATTAGAGGATGCATCGACAGGTTCTTTCCGACCCTACCGCGCGATACATATCCGCGAAATATTCTCCCCTTTCTCTTTTCTTTTAAAGAAAAATTAGTATTTTTAGAAATACTTAAAAATTTATAATATTGACATATCACAATAATGACACGTTAGTATCGATAATAATTTCAATATTAAAAAAAAAATTTCTCTCTTCTAAAAAAATCCAATTTTATTAACGAGATCGTTTCCGCGTGTCTTCGCAAAATTGAAGAGACTCGGCCAACTAGGTTTGGCTTCCATTGCCAAAAAAAATGAACACTTAACAAGCATGACGCAGCGTGTGGCTTGGCTAGGAAATCCGTCGGCGCGAATTTCGCCGTGTGCGAAACGGAGCGAAAATAACCTATAACTTTAATCAGGGATGAATAAAGGCAACCCTTTTCGGTACGGCGCTGTGTCAAGGCGAAGAATGGAGATGAGGATGTAGCCGAGTATCGGCATTGTTTCCAAACAAAGCACGCTTTTCATACCCACCCTCCTCTCTCTCCTCCTGCCCCCGCAACGTACCCCCGCGCTCCCCGCGGTTCCCCCCATCCGGGGATCCCGCCCGCGCGCTCTCTCCGCGGGCGCGGCGGCGGTTCAGTCATTTGACACGTAAAGAAGTCTGGCAAGTTGGCATTGTGGCGACCGCGCCACGCCATCTTCGATCCATTGTTGCCGCGCCACTACCAAAACCGCGAGACCGCCCGCTCACCCCAAATCTCCCCCTCCCCGTCCTTCGCGCGGCTCGCCGGCTAAAAGTCAAACCTCTTTCACCACCCTCGTCAAACCGCGAATAATGACGAGTCGATCGCCCGCGCGCTTTCTTTGAGGATCTTAGTCATTCAGGACGGACGTTATGGGATTCGAACAAGTGCGGTAGATGATTTCGTAGCTTTATTATTCCCCGTTGAATCAAAGTTCATTTAAAGAAGAAGGGAAATTTGAATTTCGTGAAAAAAAAAAATGTCGAAACTCTTTGAATTGACAAAGAAGCATGTTAAGTAGATCCACGCTAAAATATTTAAACAACAATTCAAAAATAATTTGGATTCAATATGCTAATCTAATAATGCAAATTACTCGTGCTGTAATTAGATCGGATATAACATCGCTATAATGCACTACGCGAATTAAACGACACGTATACGCACAAACACACTGGCATAACGTAACTGACGTAATATATGCATAGTGATACGATTAAACTTCTCAGCATAATTGATTAACTGACTGTGTCGTGGAGAGGCTCCGTTCGAGCGCGCTTTCACCCCTTTCTCCCCCCCTCTCTCTCTCTCTGCCTCTCTTTCTCTGCGGCGACTATGATTCTCCCCGTAAAGTTTCCCAGGCGTTTGTCGCGGACTCTGTATAATAAATATATATATATATATATATATATATATATATATATATATATATATATATATGGAAGGTTCGTCATTGGTTCCGCGAAACCAACTTCCTATATATTATACGGATTGCAACTACAAGCTGTACGCACATTCTCTCCGTGCTCTTCCTTTACCGCTCCACATACAATAGAATGATATAAGGCTTCATCATTGTAATCATCATCATGCATACAATAAGGCACGTATATGCATAGAGGAAACTCACTCATACATTTCTTCGTAATACTTAAAGATCATTGATGTAACACTATAATTGCATTAGGATGTTTTTTTATTTTATATTTCCTAAACAAAACGTTTGTCATGTAATTACTCGAGTGTAGTGGAGATTAATCGTAAAACAAATTTTTTTAAATAGATTATTCTATTTTTTTTTGCGAATTATTTAAATTTGCAATATATAAAAATACATTTGCGAATTGTTCAGAAATAAACTGAAACAATGGGACAATGAGAAACTAAAAATTCAAGTCATGCGATTTATATGTGACTTAAAAGTAATCGTCTTGCCATTCTTGTACGGCATCGCGATATCCAATTCGTATAATGTACTCCTGATTTGCAGCTATAGCATCGGCTTCATTCAAGTTCGTTTTCGCGTACACAGCAACGTCCCTTGTCGCGCGGGATACACGCGAATTCAAGCACGACTCACGTGCGAACACAATGACCTTCTCTCCTCTCCCTTCCCTCCTCTTTCTCTCACTCTCTCTCTCTCTACGCGCAATCGGAACGACGATTATGTCGTATATGCGTACGAGTAGCACATAATGCAATAACGCGAATCAGTGTCCTCGGGAGATGCTCGCGAAAGCATTACCCGTAATGTTATAATGCCGTACAGAGCGTGTGTGCACGCGTCACACGTGCGAACATTAATAAAGGACCGGCGTCTCGATATATCGACGTTCGATGAATTCCTCGAGCGAATGAATTATCGGCACTTGTATTATACGACTTTTAATAATTTAATTCCTATTTTATTTTTATTTCAATGACACAAATGTATGTAATAAATGAGAGATGTACGAGTGTTTCTCTGAATGAATCGATTGCGTATAAAAATGCGGGAAAACAGTTTATCGCGTAAAGTGACTCAAGAGATTCGGGAAAAAAAATCAATGAAAAGTTAATGCGCGCCCAGTAGATTGATACCGATGAGGGCAGAAATCGCATCTGCGTCAAGAAGCGATCTTTGTCAGCGGCACTGAGCTATCGCGAGACAAATAATCGTCTCTCGACAGAGGAACCTGTTAAAAGTTGCTAACTCCCGTGACAGAATAGGGTGCCGCGCGTTGAAAGGATATAATAGACATGTACGCACGCGTGGAGAGCGGAAGCTGGCTGCAACGTCCTCGTCCACGAATGGGCGAATGGGCGGAGGGGAGGCAAGTAGGGACGCAGCGTAGGGAAAAGGATCATCGACAGCCTGGGATTTCAGGAGGAACGAGGACAACGCGAGACCATACGAATATGTTATACGCTCAAGCTCGTTCGCTCGTAACCGCGCAGCAGAATAGACGAATTGTTCGGCAGCGGGGCTTTTGTCTATTTTACGGAGTTCCAAGGGCTTCCATTGAGGGACGGGCGGGAGAGACGGGGACGCGGGAGAGCGGAGGAAAGGAAGAGAGCCGAAAGCTCGGAAATATATTCTCAACTGAATGTTGTACGGATTCGCGCACCGGGCGTTCCTAATTATTGTTTTCCAGACATCCGTCCTTCGCCTGGTTGCCGCGGTGACTGAAATGCATCGTTGTAAAAGTTTCCTCCGTTCGCAAACAAGCGCAGCGAGCTATCGCGGTGCGGAAAGGATTCCGACTTCTTGAGCCCTTTTCTCGTCTATTCTTGGCTCATTTCCCTCGTATGAAAATAACTCGTATATAATCAGACAGTATAAGTTGACGTGAATTCCATGCATGTAAATAAGAAAGAATCTCTCATTTAGTTTTCCAACGGTGTTTGATGAAAAATTCGCCCGTTGATTGCATGCGTGATGTTTCATATTTGTAATTATTCGTTTGTCATAAAATAATACTATTGGTGAAATGTGTATATTACAAAATAAGTGCAATATATTACAAAATAATACAATATATTACAAAAATAACGCAATATGTTACAAAATAACGTTTATATTACAAAAGTGCAACCATGAAAAATTTTACTATCATTAGGAGAACCTATTATATTTCAAGTGTATACATATCTAATTGTCAGCATAATTTCAAAAATAATCATATGACAAAAAAAAAAGATAAATCTGCCAAAAGACTCAATGTTATCTTTGTGAGATAATGGGATATCGTGAGATAATTTTCTATGGGACACATTTTAAGAGACACACTGATATCCTTTTTGGTATCGTCAATGAGAAGTGAATAAGTCGAAATACGATAACGGGAATGCGAGCAGATCGGGGAAACAGAGGCGCAAAGGCTGAGGATAGGAAGGAAAATGGAGTGGGGATAGGGGTTGATGGTGAGGCAGTCGTATCGGTTAAGTGGGGGAAATTGCAAAACAATGAGACCTCGTGGTAGGGGTAACAATGTGAGGGACAATAGGCCTGATAATGTGCCGGAGAATGGACGCCTAGACAAAAGAGTCGAATAAGGGCGCGCTCACCTACCCGATCCGCAGCACCCACGTTACACCGCCGTCTCGCGTCGTTCGCGCCGCGTACGCACTATGCACGCACAAAGCAAGACCGTAAAAAAGACGCGCGCATATTTTTCAGTCGAGTGTAGCCACGTGAGCGTGAAAAATGTCAAAATCTTTCGTTACGAATAATAGCGACGTGAATAATTTATATCGGGGACTTTTTCGGATTAAGTTTTCCTTTTACGCAACTACTGTTAAAAAAATATCATATATTTCATAGTTTCATATTCATATGCATTTTCAATGCTTTAGAATTCATAGGATAATTAGCTTTCTTCAATAAATATAAAGAATAATATTTTTCCTCTAATAAAATATCAGAGAAAGTTATCTTTTTCCCAATCTTTTCGTTCTTTTACATATAAAAAAATATTTTATATAGAAAATATTTTTGAAAAGAGCGCTATTTTTTATTTATGTTTTTGCGCGTACTTTTATACAAATTTGTTGATAAAAAAAGATAAAATAGAAATATATAAAAAAGATGTGGAACGTAAACGAGATAGAAATAAATGTTTATTAATTATGTTTTGTGATCTATATAATCATGCAAGAAATTACGATAAAGAAAAACGGGAATAATGTACGAAGCACATCCGTATACCGGAGATTAATATCTGATGTTGCGACCGCGACGTCCGGTCACAATGTAACTTTGCATCCTGATAAAGTTAGAAGTCAAGAGATTGCAGGATGTCAGAGAGAGCTCGAAGAGCACGAATTTATTCACCCTGTGTTCGATTATTTTCAATTTAATGTTCACCTATGAGATACATATGTATGATAATAATTATTCTTCCATCCGATTGATTATCTAAAAATCAATTTTTGAAAATTTTCAGGTAAAATCAGAAAATCAAGCAGAGAAAATCACACAATAAAAATTTAACTTTGACAAATCTGAAGATACTTTAATATACGTATAGAGAGTGCATTCAGATTAAATTTAATCTACTAAAATGAATATAATAAAAAAATCTTTTTTAAGTTTAATAAATTTTTTTTTACTTCACAAACTTGCTTTTGATTTATCTTGAGACTCACAGTAATGTTTTTGATAATTGAATATCTAATATGCGCCGCGAAAGGATGAAAAAGAGCTAAAAAAAATCACGAAAAGAATAAAAAAGTTTTCACATGTTCCACCTCGTGGAAAACGTGTCTCGGGATCGGCGAGTGAAAGACAAGCGGAATATGAAAAAAATTAGAAGAAAAAAAAATAAACAAAAGAGATGCGCAATGCGAAGAAAAAAGAACTGACGAAGAGGGAAAAACCGTAACGTTGTGGACAAAAGTGGCCGTGCAAGACGGCGAGCATAGTTATAAACGGTCCATAGAAATTCGCGGTGTAGCAGAATGCAAGCATCTCGCGCGCGTGTCTTCTACTATGCGAAAGTCTGGTACACGTGACTGTTATTTAAGCTTCGCGACTCTTTCATGTCTCTTGTGTCTTACATGCGAGACTCTACCATGGGGTGCATTCATTACGATGAATACCGCGCAAGGTCCCCACAATGGCCTTCTTACTCGAGACGCCACGAGTCTCGGAAACGCAGTCGGTCAAACAACATCTTATCTTTCAGTCTTGGCAAAATTACCTTGGCCAAGTAGTTTGTAATGAATTTAATTCTACTTAACAAACATAGGAATATTTTTAAAAAATATCGTCCTTTTTATATAATGATTAATTGGCTAATATAGCACATAGAATATATTCATGCTCGAAATTCAGATTTCCGCGAACTCGATAAAGCAGAAATGAAAACTATATATATATATATATATATATATATATATATATATATATATATACACACACAGCTATATATATATATATATATATATATATATATATATATATATATACATACACACACACAAGATAATGCATATTTTTTATTACATAAAATTTTGTATGATGATAAAAATACACGCTTTTTTTACCAATGACATTTCGCACCTATTTAAACGGATGAAAAGAGAAGAAAAAATATTGTGCAGATATTTCTAAATAACTATTTCAATTTATTTGATTACCAAATTACCAAACGTAGAAAAAGTATATTATAAAAAATTTTATTTGATCATAAAATCAGAAATAATTTATTGTATTTAATATAAAAATTGCACTTTTATATAAGTATATTTTTAATATACCTATTATTTGCATTTTAATCTCTATTAAGTTTGCGAAGGCTCTTTCTCTTTCTCTTCTCAACGTTTCTTTCCAAGAGCTACAAGCGAAAAGATTAAGAAGAAGACTCGGATCGCTATTGATAAACTATGATTCGTATCCGCGAATCAATAAATCTCGTATGCGAATTTTCGGCCGCGAATCCTAAAAATATTTTACGATTAGCTATCAATCCATGAATTCCGCTCGAATTAAAACACATACTAAAAATCATTGTTCGAGACATAAATCCAAGTTATATTTTTGAAAGCATAATTTGAGCGCAATAATGAAATCTACATGTTAATAGATTTAATAAAAAAAACCACTACACGGTTAACGTAAACATTTTCATATTTGAAATTCACATCGCAAAAATATATATAAACCGAAGTACCGGGAGATTATCTTCCGGAAAACTTTGCGCCGTTAAAGTCAACTAAAGAGAAAAACTCGAGGTATAATAAATTCTTTTGCAGCAACCAATTTCTACGAGCAGGACGGCCGCAATCTTTGCGCGGCTTAAGCAAAGTCGTCCTATCGCGAAGTCGCCACATCGCGGATCCGCCGTCCACCCCGTTATCCGCCACCCCTCCAGCTTCTTCACTACCGGTGCCCTGTGCGCCTCGTCGTGAAAGTGCAGGGGATGAAAGGAGAACAAGAGAAGTACAGACAATGGATTCGGTTCGCGGCTGTGTTGGTGGCGCTGCATTGTCGCCCGGCATTGTTGCGGCCCGGTTATTGTGTCGCTGTTTTGTGACCGATCGCAAGGTGGCGTGCCTCGTATGCGCGAACCCCGTCCACGATCGTTAGGCACGTTCGCGATTATTCGGAAGAACGATCGTTCGACGATAAAACCGGCTTCGAAAGGCGCCCACCCTCCCCTTCGCCTCTTCCTTCCTGGTGCACGCGAATCAGGAAGGGAAGGTGATGTTTGTGAAGTTAACGGTGGGAACTTTTGTCACATTGACTTTACTCGGAATGGGGAACAGGGGGAGGAGACCACGCTTAAGAATTAACGCCACTCGCGTACCTCTTGGTCCACGAGACGAGAGATTTATTTACCATTGCTTCTCGGTCTCTTCTCCCTGAAGACTGCATCTTCTCTTGAAAGATGAATATCTTGATCGGAGCTTGCAAAACTATATACTCTAATAAAGATTTCGAAATAATACATCCCACGTTCGTGATAAGCTTTTTCCACGAATCGGCCGACTGCTCTTCTCGTTACTCGTTTGCAAAACTTGCGGTATAAAAACGCCTGTCATCCTCCTCGCTCCCTTCCCCTCCCCGACATGACACTACAAAACTTTATTCACAAGTAGGAAAAACATATGAAGGAGGAAAAGAAATCGGAAAGGAAGAGGGGGGGGAGAGGATCGGAGACGAAAGAGCGAGAGAGAGGGAGAGGAGGGGAGAGGATTCTCTACTCATCCTCCCGTAGGTCTCATTGTGTTGGACGATTGTCTTAGAATAATGGCGGAGACTCACAATAGTGACTACAATGCTTGCTCGTTTAACAATGCGATGACGTCACGCGGCGTCGTGTACGTGAATGTACCGGTACGGGCGCCCCGGCATCGTGTGCGTCGGTCTCTTTAGACTTGGTCTTTCTTCCCCTCCCTCTCTTTCTTCGCGATGCCCGGTCGCCACCTTTCTCCCGCCGCCGCGGCCACCTCGTGCCTTCTCTCCTTTCCGCGATTCTTTAGTTGGTTATTCAGGAACCACCCTCGTCCACCCGCGGGTCAGCGGCGACGGCGGCGCCAATAATGCCGAGGGGAAGTCATCGACGGTAACGCGAAAAAAGATCGACAAGGCGTCCAGCTTTGTGGCAGCGTGTTATCACGATGATGAAAGCAAACACAACGCGAAATATAAAACAGATTCTATTATCAAAGCAATTGGAAAAGAAAGATTGTCTGTTAGCTTCCTCAGAGATGTCGAGCTCCAAGTCCGAATTAAAAACCACGTTTTTTATATAGTTAATACATACATACATATATATATATATATATATATATAATATATATAATATAATATATATAATATAATATAATATAATATAATATATATAATATTTCGAAGTTGATTATTTCTTTAATCTCTCTTATTAAAAAACCGAATTGTATGTGACACGATTGAATATTATCGATTAATAAGTGTATGGGATTAATTTAATTAATTCAATATATAAATATGTAAATAAATAAATAAATATATCGTGTCACACACAATTCAGTTTTTTAATAAGAGCGATTAGAGAAATAATCAACTTCGAAATATTGCTTTTAGTTATCGATCAATTTTGACTTTTATTACTCGGGTGGCCGCGCGAACCCTTCGCTCCAAAGCACCCCTACGCGCTTGCGGATTCGGTCAAATCATCCCTTGGGATGAATCGAAAATGCAGTCCGTCCCACCTTTTTTACGCTACGCCATAGAGCCTTACTCAGCAGAGCTATTAAACGAGATGATAGGCACGATTATATTGGTAACTTTACACGTCAGTTAAAAAGATGACGGAATGGCCTCATGTATACATACCCTTCCGTATATGAATCAATCTACATCTGTTAAAGCATAAGCGGTTTCAGAAATAAAATATATAATATAGTATGAAAAAATGAAAAAAAAACATCAGAAAAATACACCTGAATGCAAATTATGTATTCGAGAGCGGTACAAACTTGATCCGATTCAACAACAAAGATTTATTCGACATTCAATCAATCCAAACATTTTCAATCTAACGTTCGATGGATATGAAAAACTGATGCCGAGACCGAGAGAAAGAGAGGGAGAAACGACTTTGCATCGATGCGAGATGTACCAACGATAGGTTGCAAAGATTTCGCAAAAGACGCGTGGGCGAAGGGTGATGAAGAAAGAAAGAGATAAAGGAAACCCAGAAAGACAGGGGTACATTGTGCCCGGCCGCTTGATACTTTATTCCGTATAAAAGGAAAGACGGAACAATGGCGGGAACGCGGAAGAATGGAATGAAATGGGACCGAGGGAGACTGATAGAAAGGAAGAAAGCAGAGGCGCGCTCGCGCCAGTGTGAAGACTCATCACTCTGTAAACAATGCGCAAAGCGAGAGTGACTCAAAGAGCGGCGAGATCGTCAGAACTCCTTCTCAAATGAGACAAGAGAGAGGACAGAGAGAAGTCGACACGGCGTGGCGCCGTCGTCCTTCAGATATTTCCACGTGCCTCGTTTTATACAAAAGTAAACGTACACTAAATTTAGGAAATTTGAGGTCTGTAAAGTTGGCACCCCGAAACGGCAAATTTTTATCAAATTTATATGGTATTCGATTGTCTACAATTTATCTTTATTTGTCTATAGCTAATCGTTTTGTGTCTATCTCCGAAAAAAGAATTTTAAATAAACAAAATAATTGAACAAATTTCATCATGAGCACTCAAATGCGTTATAATAAATAATTTATTATTATTATATATTGTATATTTAATAATGTGGACAATCGAATACCACATCAATTGCTAGCTTTGCTGGCCTGAAATATCTGGTCTAAATGTCTAAGAAATTATGTTTCCCTTTGACTGAAAAAGAAGAATGAGAGAAAGAGAAAGAGAGAGAAATTGCACACACAAGCAAACTTTGATAAAAATATAATTTATTACATATAATAAATTAAAATATAATATATTATAATCGAAAAAAGATTCTCACAACACAGGAGAAAAATTTTTAACATTGGAAATTAAATTCTTTAAAATACAAAAATTTTTTTTTAGAATAAATGTAATTGTAAAAAAATGAGGAGAAACTTTTTCTAGATTAAATATGACACTTTTTTATATTTTAATATAATTTTTTTATTATAAACAGAAAATTTTTCTGCGAATACTGGAATTAATGAATATCAATGTACCATTGCTCAAAATTTTTAGTATCTAAGAAACAGACACAAAAAATATAAATCTCAGCCCATATCGATATAATAAAGTTAATGACTTATCTACTACAATAATAATAGACCGTTGACAAGCGTGATTACCTTCAGAAAGAATCATTTAAGCCGAAGAAATTGACTAGTCGAATTGGACTGTCGAATTGACAGTCGAAAAGAAGTGAAAATTAATTTTAATTTTTCTAGATAAGCGTATCGATCGAAATATCGCTTTTAGTGCATATTTCAAGAATAATAAAATTGATTTAAGGCATTTTTTCTACAAAAAAATTCAACAGTTTTACAATATTATTTGATTTTAAAATACATGCTCCATATATGTCTATTATTAAATATAATTTTACTTTTTTAATATCATCGATGAACATGTAACAAAAAAAGTAAACGGCAACAAAAGATTGTAATCGTTTCATCGCTTAACCGATTGGAATGCGTCGAAATTGCAGGTTGTCGTGGCACGAATACATCGCCATTAGTGCGAGATAAAACGTTACAAACTAGGGTTGGCTCTATAGAACTTAGAATTGCACGGACAGAGAACGAGAGAGAGAGAGAGAGAGACAGAGAAGGGGAGGGAGGATAAGAGGAAACGGGAGGGCGGGCGAGGGGTTGAAAATATTTAGACATCCGCGAAGGGATGAATAAGACTAAATTGTATCCACAATGCTGTCTCAGAAGCAGAGGCGCTCTGAATAGCCTTAATAAACTCGCTGAATCCTCGGAAATATTTCCAAGCTCTGGAGGAGTACCGAATGCGGCGAAAACTCTTCCCTTGACTTCACGTTCTTCCCTGCTTTAGCACAACGTTCGCCCTCACCCCCTCTCGCCGTCACCCTCTTTATCGTCTACATACTGAGGTAATGCGAACACCTCGGAAAGCTTTCGGAAATTTTCTCAAGACGCTCCGCGACGAGAAAAATCAACTACCGAGTGTTAATAATTGACGCCGTCATTAAATGCACGGCGAGTCATCATCATATGAATGTCCGCGTTAAAAAAAGTTATCGCGTGCCGCGCGCGACTCTTGATTATACCTTCTCAAGTGAAAATGAGATGTGCGAATAGAAAAAATTACGGCAACTTTATGCGTTTTCGAGACATTACCTCTCGGGAAAACTTAAAGGCGCGCGCGGAAATGTACAATATGAAATATCGAGGCACTCTTACCTCAGGTTGCGCGAAAATATTTTCATCTTACCAGTTGATAGCTCGCATTCGATATAAAGCATCGAAACCCTCCACGCGCTGCCATTGCGTTCGCATTACTCGGTATAATATGTAGATTTACCACCGAGTGCGATACAATTTCACCCGTATTAAGGAGAAAGCGTTCGCCCGTTCTCCCAGCGAGACGATTTGTTCGAGGCTCTCGCCCTCCGGACGTACGCGATCCATTTCCCAGAGCTTTGACTCCCCGCATTCGATGTAAACAAGTCTTCGCGCTTTTCGCAAAACGTGACCGCAAGATACTGTGCGATTTCATTTCGTCTTTAAATACAGGAAAATGTCTGACAAAAAATTTATCTTTTTTCCTTTTTAGTAAAAAAAAATAATTGTATCTCAAAAAACTTAACGATATACGTCGGATACCTTCGATCTATATCCCCAAGACGATAACCGACAGATCATTCGAAGTTCGCCATTCGCGACTTCCGGCCACGACCGAGGCGAACGAGAACGTCGTCGGCAGGAGACGCGGACGGAGGGAGGGAGAGAGAGAGACCGATGGAGGAGGAGAGCGCGGAGAACGAAGCCGAGCAGAAATGGATTCGCGATTTCGTATGAATCGCTAGTTACTGAATAAAGTCTTTTCGCCTGGGCTGGCCGGAGCCGGCGATGGTGGCTGGCTTTACTTTATTATATGTATATTCGCGCTGCAGAGAGCGCGGAGGATGAAACAGGGCTTTCGCGGAGAGCAGTCCGAGGAGGGGAGGGGAGGCGAGGTGAGGAACGTCGAGAAGGAGGAGGACGGGGGAAAATGGGAGAGGAACGGGTATCGCAAAGAGGGAGTTGGAAACGCGCGGGGGAAGGTAGAAGGGTAGCGGTGGTGGTCGTTCGACCGTGCGGTTCTATGAAATCAAAGGCCACATTGTCACCGGAATTACCTCCATTCGGAAACGACGTATTCAGGCTACCGGGCGCACGTGGAATTAACCCTATTTGTTTGCCGCCTTCGAGTCGCGTGTAACGAAGCCACGATTTATTCCGTATATGCTTGCTCGCTCGCCGACGAAAGAGAGAGACGGAGAGAGAGAGAGAGAGAGAGAGAGAGAGAGAGAGGGCGGGAGGGAGGAGGGAGGAAAGGACATCATCATCCCCGCGTGCTTCGCGCGCGCCGTCGATTCAAAGCGTCGAGAAATCGATCGAGAATAAGGAGAGATGGAGACATACAAAGAGAGAGAGAGAAAAGGAGGGAGGGAGGGAGAGAGAGAGACGCGCCGCGCGCTACGCGGGACCCAAACTCGAAGGCGCTCGGGAAAAGGAGCTCGCACCGCGCGGCAAGAATCTGAATCGCGGCTAATGAGTCGCTGCTCGATCTACTTGCTGAATTACATCTGCATGTGCATGCCCGGTAACTACGGCGGCTATTGTGCGCGAATATCTCGGGCCGCTCTACACTCGGCAGATTCGCCGATAGTAATCGCCGCCAACGACCTTTGCCAATCGCACGTGTGCATCTCTCTCTCTTGTCGAGATCCTATCTCTATTATAGATAGCTAACGATTCGAGAATCGATCCGATGATTCAAACGATTCGAAGGGAATCTGTGTATCTCATAATCTTATTATAAAGTTAAATGCGAAAAAATTATCATTATTATTATTAAAATTTTTTAAAATATCAAAACAATGATATTAGAGCGGTAATTTTAATAAAAATTTATGGGGAGAATAAAATGTTTAGGCGCTAATGTGCGCAGTGAGCTCATTAATCGGCGACCATCCGTAACACGTTACCATATTGCCTACTCACGGATGAGGAAATTAGAGCGTATCGTGTCTGTCAGCTGTTGGCGTTACGATTAACCGCTCGAAATTTCACGGTTGCAGATGATACCGTTTAATTGACCGACCGGTGTGCGCCATTCTTGTCAATTTCATTACTGGGATGATCATTCTAAGCTTTAATCTATTACACTGTCTAATATAAATTATCAGTTCCGCAACATATGTTTCTGCGCTATGAGCAAAGATCCCGTGCTACGAAAGACGACGATAATATCATTCAAAGATAATTCTTTCGTAAAATTTACTATATATATCTCGATGCTTCGAATTAGAGCGCCGGTAACGACTGCGAGTTTCACCCACGTGCAAACCAGCTACCATATATAAGCGCACGTGCACAGGTGGCCGTTTCTTCCATCTGGACATGACATGGAAGGATGTTCTCTTCTTGATTCGCAAATCATCCCTTTCGTATACAATCATTTAATTCTCTAAATTTATATTCGCAAAAAAGAAAAAAGTATAAATTAATTGTATATATTCTAATTAATTGTACTGAATTAATTATATTTTATTTAATGCAACATGTGCAAAAGTTACACATAACATATTCTAAATAGTATATTAAAAAAATGTAGAAATGTAGAATATCAGATAAAGATAATTTATACCTATAATTCATTATATTTTTAACTAAATTACATATAATGTATTTATTATTTAATTTTTTAATTTAAATAAGAATATTGTACTTTTTATAAAAAATTTTTTGTAAAAAACACGAATCAGGATTTAAAAAAATCATTTATCTGCTATTTTTATAATCTCTAGTATATTGTTTAAAACATTTTTTGTTTACATTGAATAAAATATATGAATTAATTTATACTTCTTTCCTCTTTTTTCTCAAGTTTGAAACTCTATACAATTATATAAAACTGTATATATAAATATTTCACAATTTTTTATAATATTAAATGTCTAATAATTGTAAAAATGTTTAGAATATTATTTCTGTATTTTATTTTTCTGATATGTATGAAATACCTAGCATGAGCGATCGGTGTCCGAGACGAATTACATGCGCAAAAGTTAGACAAAAAAGTCGCAGCGTTCGCGGAAACCGAGCTTATCAAAGTAGACACACATTGTATAAAGTTTCACGCGAGTGTCTAAGTGGATTTGTAGAAATAATCGTGATCGCGAGTGAAAGTGGAAAAAGCGAGGAGCGCGTGAAGAAAAACAAATGTACGCTACTTCAGCTCGCAACAACCGAAGCTTACCATGAACAGGGATTGCTGGCCTTTTATGTTACCAAACCCCTGGCATTTGCCGCATCTCTCCCTCTCTTTCCCATCTTTCTCGATCCTTTTTTTATCGTTGATACTTTATCTCATGGCGCCTCTTCCTTTCCTCCGCAATCCTCTACGTATTATTATTTTTTTATCAAACTTGAAATAAGCCAGCGATGAATCAAATATGTCACATATGTAATATTGACTCTCACATTATCAATAAAACGAAAAAGAATAAAATAATGCTTTCCGGTGCGCATATACGTATGAGAGGAGAGGAAAAAACTACTTATTAATATTAAAATCTCATTAAATAGAATTTCGTTAATTGCATAACTTGTTAATTTTTTTACTCATTAAAATTTTTATTTTTAATTAAGTAAAATAAAGAATAAAAAATAAACGTGACAATGCATTCATTAAAAATGAGATTTTTCATCATTGTATACTCTGCATTTAAAATTATTTTACTCTAAGCAATTAATTTATTAATTGAAAATAGCAATCTCTGGTTGTCTGTACAAAATTATTATTCTGTGGTCAAACTCGAATTTTCGTTGAACATTTATTGCTGGCATGTTAAACGGCATGGTGATTACTGATTACAATATTGATGGAATTCATTAAAATTTGGGTACATTAAAATTTAATTGGAATTTATTTTGATTTTATATAATTGATTATTTTGATTTTATATAATTGATGCAAATTGCAAATATTGCGATATATTCTTTCTAATTTACCATATTATTAAATAACAAGACAATTAAATAAAGAGTATTAAATAACAAGAGAGAGAGAAAGAGAGAGAAAGAGCGAGAGAGAGAACTGAGAATAATACATTTAAAATATTATTTCTAAATTTTATAACGTGTATAGAAATTCGACACGAAGCACATGCACAAAAATTGGTGAAGAAAATTACTTCGCGGAAGCGAGCCGAGCCGGCCGAGCCTTATCGCAGATAGATATATGTATATGTGCACTTGGGAACGCAAAGCGCGCTCGAACAGGGAAACAAGTAAACATTGCTTGTTCAAATATATAAAATACGACCAAATTAATAGAATATTACAAATATTATATGAAAATTAAATGTTAAAATATTGATACACTGAGAAAAAAATGACGTTGAATCAACAACAACATCATTGTAATTGGAATGTATTTTATTAATTCAATAACATTATCAATCAAATCAATATCAATACGCCATGATACTGATTAATAATGTTATTAAATTAATAAAATAATTCCAATTACACTGATTATTGATTCCACATAATTTTTTCACAATGTATATTAAAAATTAATATTACACACACACAAATATATAAGCTTTACAGATAATTACAATATCGTAAAAATAGGCAAAAAAAATCGGCGAAAACTGTATTTACCATATTATCGAACGCGCTTTTTTCAGTTATATATTTGAAAAAAATTACTCCAAGCTAGGGACTGAACAACGCCACACGTGGGTCGCGCGCGTCTGTAAGAGAGACGCGGCTACGAAAAGATTTAAGAGAGAAATGTAACTCACCATCGGGATGACGAATCCAGGTCGAATCGGCGGAGAAATTGGGCGGCGATGGCGATGCCTGGCGCAACATAAATCAGATCCCAATCCCGGGAGGAGGTGATAGAGATACCGACCACTCTAACGACCACTCGGTCAAAGCCAAACGTCATTGCAACCCGCGGCACTACATCCAGCAGCGGCCTCGGCGCGTGACGCGCTGTCACGATCGTCGCGCAAAATTCAAAACCGAAATTCCGCGCATTGTCCGCGCGTCACCGCGTCACTCACACGCGGGATTCTCTAAATCATCGGCGGCATCGTCCCGACACTTCTCGCGGTGTTCCGAAACGAGGTGTGCCACCCGGCGTGCCGCCAAAGATGCGAAGGCACGCGCGCGAAAGAAGTGCGATCGTCTTTACAATTCGGCTCTTTACCCTCCTTGTCGCGTCCAAGGACCCGGGTTTTCATTTCCATGCTCGTAATTGTGCTCCGATCCGCGATACGCTGTTATCTTTATTACGAACAAATGCCCATTTGAAATGCGCAATTTTATATCGAGACATCGAGGGAAAAAAATAAACAGAATTTTCTTGAATGATCTTTCAATATTTACGCGCAGAAAAAATAGAAAAAAAGTCTGAGAAAAAAAATGTTCACAAGAATCACGTAACACAAGAATTTAAAATAAACGTCAGAGTTGTTCTCTCTTTAATTAAGATTTTCAAATATATTAATCAAATATTATCAAATAGCTCTTTTACGATATATAAAAAAAATGTATCCCTCTATTCAATTTATATTATAATCGTATTGATATTTCGATTACGCAATTTATCACGTTGCTGTTGAAATACGAATTGTCAAATTTTCAAAGTAATTCGAATTCTAAATCATTCAATGCGACGAATAGAAAAATTAGAGAAATTACCTCTACGAGTGAGATTACTAAAATTCACTCCCACGATGTTTCGTTTACTATTAAAATCGAAACGGTGCACTCGCGTATAATAATTTTCATAGAACGAAACTATGAACGATAAAAACGATCGCACGAGACAGCGAAACGAATCGCGACCATCGACGTTCAACGACACTCCCGATCTTCAATATTGCACAGACAGTTTTTCGACTTGTTTGCAAATGTTGATGCAAACGATCGCTCGTATTGAATCGAGAAAAGAAGCGAGGACGGGGCGCGAGACTCGACAGCGAAATGACAATTCGCGTTGCGCGGCAGCGTGGAAACTGATCGCCGTTCCGCCGTTGCTGACGATAGCGGCCTAGTCGGCTCCCCCACCGCGTCTCACGTGATCATCCCCACCCTCGCCCACGGCGCGCTAACGCGGCTATATTCATGGAATAATATGTATAAAAGAATTCGCGAGTCCCGTTTTTTGTCGCATATTTATACAAATTCCCGCGTATATTTATGACCCGGCAGGACGGAGAACAATACAGCCGTCATAGCGATAACATTGTATCGAATCTGAACCTCGTTTTATGACCAAATTTTGAGTCAGCAAAGTCTTGAAAACGCGCGAGTCTCCATTATGGAGGCTAACAGAATTCACTTGCACACACTCGACACTTTGATGAAGCTTGATATACACTCAATTCAACACTCCTGACACTTAGATCCGGCACTCGCGACGTTATATGCGCGTGATTCGATATTTCCGACACTTATTTCACCCTCGGCGAGTAAACGATCGCGAAAATCGCGGAGCTACATCGGAGCTCGCGATCGAAACTGCGGAAGACGAAGCGACTGAAGTGTGGCGCGTATCAACTTCTTTGCAACACGTTACGTCATGTCACGTGATACATTTTGAACATTTACCACTGCAATAATCCGAATACTCGACACTTAAAATTCGGCATTTTCGATATTCGCGATATTTAATTCCAAACTTTCGATATATTGATTTTACTTAGGGCGAGTAAAAATTCTGTACATCATATCTCGCTACCAAACTGCTATGAGAAAAGTGAAACGACTAAAATATTCGACTGAAACATTCGACTGAAACATTCGACTGAAATATTCGACTAAAATATTCGAAATATCCAAAATGGAGATTCTTTAGAACTAACAGGTAACCGAGAACGCAAAAAGAATAGGGTATGTTAAGAAAAGGGAATAGAAAAAGTATAATAGGACAATTTTTTTGTATTCTGAAAAAGAAAAAGAAACGTTTCTTGAAAACGATATCACCGAGTGACCATGAAAACTGAATGAGAACTGAAGTAGTGACAGGTCAGAGATTCTGAAAAATTTTTAACACATTAAACATATTTTACAGAGTTCTTTAGATTAACCTAACCTAACAATAACTTTTTTATTTCTTTTTGTATTTCTAAAAGTTTTTTCCCGTGAAATCTTTCGTTATACCAAACAAAATTTATACTTAATGCGTATATGTACGTGTGTGTGTGTGTGTGTGTGTGTGTGTGTGTATATGCTCATACACACACATACTATGAAACTGATACACCTTTATGTAAACAACAATACATGCTTTATTCAATAGCGTACAATAAATGCTTTGCTCCATGAATACTATCTGGTATACGCGTGTGTTCAAAAGTTATATAATTAAACTTTATTTATAATATAAACAAAAAAAGTAAATAAAGTAATTTGTTTGCCTGTAAAAATAAATGCTACACGATAAATGAAATAATTATTAATAAATTATAGAAGAGCTGCATTTGATAAGGGATTAATATAGGTAATCCATACTAAGAATGGTAACTCGATACTTTGCCGGAGGTGCTTAATTGATTGAGGTCAATTGAACGACGAGCACAATCAGAGAGAACAATCAGTAGTCTGCAAATTATTCCAATCATGCAATCAAAAGAGAGGACACAACGTTAAAAAATTAATATAAATCAAATGTATGCGTCATATTTAATTAGATTTATTATATGACTTAAACGTGTATGATTCCATATGTTTCTATTTTATATTGTATACATAATTCTTGTTTTCTCTTTTTTACATTAAAATATCTTCATACGTTTCGACAAAACAGGTAAAAATCAGGCTTATAAATAATGCCTACATTGTATCCTTTTCGCGCCAAGCTTGCCGAGTGCATAAAGGCCGAGTCAATATAGTTGACGATATTGTGGTAGCGAACGCGCTTTTGTATAAGGAACGCTCGGCGTCTTAATATCGCGGCCGCAAGGATTAACCACGAGACCCACCTAAGAATGGAAGGATCACGGTGGGATTCTAATTAAACGGAAAATAGCTTCATTAAGTTCGTAACAGCCCCGGGGCCACACTCCACGATGCTAAACCTATGCCATGTCGGAAACGGAGGAGCCAACCGACCTCTTCCCCTCTTCCTCGTTCGATGTATGCACGCAGGAACATGTAACGAAGAGTCGTGTATTCCGTAGGCGAATATGAAAGGCATCAATATAAGCGAATCGAGGATAAGCGAGTTAATTGGCTAATCGATTTTCGTAAATTAGGGAAATAAAGCGAGAAAATGGAGAAGCGCGATAAGAAAATGGACGAGTGCGATAACATGCTCGATTGTATTATACATTTTTGAATAATTTCCTGATTAAAATTCGATTCCAAATTGTGTGATAATTTACCAATCCATAATTTAGCAATCTTACCTTGTCTCATTTATCGTTTTCGATCATCATTCGGCCTCCTTCTCTCTTTCTCGGTTGTGATTCGTTTTACTCATTGACGCATCTCTTTTTACTGGCCACTGGTATTTTTACAGTTTATCATATAGCCGATCTTCGCATCGTACACTGCTTTACGAGCGAAACACTCTCGGATATCCTCCATTGATGTTGCATTTTCCGAAGGAGGCGTTTTGTGGCCACCGACAAAGAATCGCGCATCAAGTGGACAAGAGAGCGATGCGCTTTATATCGTTTTATCGTTCGCAGGATGTCGTAAAACGAGCTTTAACGAAAGAAAATTCATATACGTTCATATACTCTAGTAAAATTTTAAATTAAATATATATAGAGAGAGATGCTTTTTTCGCTTTAAGCTTCTTTTGTACGAAAAAAAGTTATTCTTTCTTCAAGCCAATAAATTTTCACATAATTTGAGAAATATAGAAAATCTCTCCTCTATATTTCTCTAGTTAATTTAAATTTGACTTTGTTTTAAATCAATGTTACCATTGTCGCGGATAAAGTAAAATTATCGTCATATGTATAGAAGACGAAATGTAAAATCAAAACGCAAACAATAAAAAACGATGAAATTTCGACATCAAAAACTCGACGTTTTGATTTTCATGCGGGTTAAATGCGCGACGATGCATGCTCGCAATAATGCTCACCTGCAATGCTAGCGCGGGAGATCTCACTTAGGCAATAAAAAGAGACAAACGAGGCGGGAGACGGACAGTCGAATTGGCGATTGCAAATTGCAGATCTATGAGGACGGTTTCCACAGACCAAAGAGGCGAGCCGAGAGACAGAATGGTACGTATATAACTGCAAGAGGAGATGCAAAAGAGGAGAGTTGCGTGCTGAGGAATGGCAAAGGCAGAATGCAACGAATTCGAAAAGAGCAGAGTCCCGCGCCTGCATACGTAATGCCATCGAGCCATTGTCAACCGGCAACCGGCCCCCTTTTGTCTACCCAAGGGGGTGAAAGGAGGGAGGGGGAGGTGGCGGCACAGTCCGCGCCCTCAACACCGCGAGCCGCAGGCAATTCTGATCGCACCGATATCGATCTTCGGCCGATCATTTGCATGCTCATTGTTCGACGACGCCGGCGCGACGAACAATATTCCCATAGTCGCGAGCTGTCCAAACAGATTTTCTTCAACCCTCTTCGCCCTAGGATTAGATACGCGAAGGTTGCAAGAAGGCGATGATATACGATCATGAAATTAAGAATATAAGTCCATATTGCTGTGCGAAAGATGATCCCAATCGCGAAATGATGTTTCTGCACAAATAATGTGAAAAAATGTAATTATTGTACTTGGATTATAACATGCAGAAAAAAGACCTATCTTTTTATGGTCGATTAAAAAAATGATCTTTTTGTCATTTGGAATTGGTGATTATCGTGATATTAAAATCTCGCATTCATCAAAAGAGAAAGATAACGTTATTTTTGACTTGAAATATCTTTTTTGGCGCTTCGTACAAAAAGGCAGAATCTCCTCTATGATGTGTCGGCAAACGGGAAATAGGGAGATGAGCAATAGGACGGGAGAAAACGGCGCAGAAGTAACGAAGGGAGATGGTGAAAGAAAGAGAGAAGGAGATACATCGCTGCACATATTTTTATGTCATAGCGGTAGAGGCGATGCATTGTTGTCGCGAGACAAAAGCAAATGTGGCGGAAAAATTGCGGGGAAAAGACGTGGCGCGGGGTTTCGTGGCGTTCGGGACGAGTGTCGGGAGGGTTGAAAAGAGTGGGAGAGGACCGGGAGGATGGGAAGGAAAGAGAGAAAAAGAGAATGAGAGACAGAATAGAATGGGTTAATGTAGGATCTCGCGCGATTACTTGACGATTATTTTCACCGAATGTTCTATGAAATTCACGCGCGAAAAGTATACAAGTCACATGCGCAAGGAAGATTACATAAATAACGAGTGTAAATTTTGTCGTAAATTTAAACAAATTATGAGATGCGGGAAAAATAGCCATGTCGAAAGATCTCAACAGGACACGAAGAGCAGGCGCTTTAAAAAAATACGTTTTTATAAAAATATATTGTATAGACTCTATATGCTTATAATTGTAAAATATCTATACAAGTCGTCTAGTCGTATATTTATATCCATCGTATCATACTTGTACGAAATGCGAGATAGAAACATTCGGGGCAATTTTTTCCAAATATTTCGCGAAATTTCCGAGAATCTAAAAAAGACAAGTCTAACACGGTACAGTGGCGATTAAAAAAAAAGAAAGAGAAAGAGGGGAAACCGTTCGAGAAGAGACGCAGCGACTACAATTAAGGCAGTCAACCCGTAGCTGGCTGACTCGTTCCATTGAGGGAATTAGCCTGCTCAGGCAGCGAACTATCGAGCAGAATTGAGAGTCGGCAAGGAGATTTCGCAGATTATCAAGCATCAGTTGCCGGGAAGAATAAGCAACCGCCAACCGTCATTTAACTTTAACGCTCCAACTGTCCAGCTCCGTCCCCGGTTACCCCGGAGGGTTTCCGCCGATCCATGCTAATTAAATCTGCCTACATATATATATATATATTTCATCCTTTCCCCCTTCTCTCTCTCTCTCTCTCTCTCTCTCTCTCTCTCTCTCTCTCTCTCGATTCTCTCTACTACTTGTGTCCTATACAGCGCGAATTCTCGGCCCGAGTTGTTCCGACGATTCTCAAGCACGCTATTTATGCGCGCACGATAAACTAGGTGCTCTCACTTTCGCCTCGATTCATTTCTGCTCCTGTCGCGTATTAAGCCCGTCGCCCTCACCGTTCGCAAATTAACCTTCTAGAGTCTATGTTTTATTTTCGGAACGCATGTACTTTTTTTTATGGTACATAAATGAGTGTAAATATGATTTCAAAATTAAAGAGATTTGATTGAATTGTAAAATAATATTGATAATTGGAAATAGATAAATGAAATATTATATAAATAACTACCTTCAATACACAAATATACGGAGGGAAGAGAATGGAGCTCGCAAAGACCTGCTTATTATTGCGAGAGTAAATGCGTTATCTGTATTTCATTCGGACAATTTTCATGCCGTTCTTAGACTTATTTTCCTTTCGACGTCAGCAGTCGGAACTGTGTCTTAGCGATGGTATTCTCTTATTCATTTGATTCAGCTATACGGCTTACACTCGACGAAGCACAGGGTAAAGCGCAAGAGTATGTGTTATTCGTTTCCACAATAGCGTCATTGTTGGAGCATTGTGCTTCCACCCCATTCCGTAGATTCGTCGCGAACACTTTACCTCCTACTCCTGGACCGTTCACAAATACACACGCACCGAGTTTGCTTTACACGCACGAGATCCCCTTTTCTCCAGCTTCTTCGTCGCCTTCTTCCTCTTTTTCTTTCTCTTTACATCTTCCTTACGTGTTCTTTTTCTCTCTCTCTCTCTCTATCTATCTATCTATCTATCTATCTATCTATCTTCTAATAGGTATCATGCGGCTTCGCCCATTATCGTACAAGAAAGAAGCGTTTCTTACATCACTGATATCAACTACTTGCTACGATCGGTAATAATTTTTTATCAGTTTTTGGCGAGAGTTCACCTTCTGTGCCGGATTTTCTTTCGATAAACTATAATCGCTAACGCTATTCGCTAAGATACGAGGAACAGAAAAGTTTTTCTTTTTATAAAATTTCAACGAATAGCGCACACAATACCCTAGAAATGGTCGACGGTATTTTCCAGCTATGGCAAAAGTTGCGAATATAAACGCGTGCACCCGGGCGACCATAAACCCCGCGAATTACTATGTGGCTGTTCACAGGAACGATGCCTGATTAACGACGGCGCGCGGTGCGACATTGTGTCCCAGGGTTGCTCGGAAAGGGGACAACGGACAGTAATGCGCTCATCTCTCAGGCACAATAGAACAATGCGTGCCATAAGTAAAACGCGTCCACTTTCACGAAATACTCGCGAACGTGCGCGTGTAGGTGTGTATATTGTGCTATCGACTGCGCTTCGAAGCTCGCTTGCGCGTATTCTTAAGTATTGTTACCCTAAAGCACTTTTATGTAATGGCTTTTCGCACATTCTTCGGACGAGTTTCAAATATATTGCGTAATGATACAAAAATATAGGAAATTTATATATCTTTATTACAAATATTTTTATTACAGGCCCTTTATGACAGATTTGTCATACAAACATATATGTATGCGTATAAAAATTTTTACGGTCTCTTTCGCTCATAAAGCTAATTTAATTTAATGTTTTATATATCTCTCCCGTCGAATATATAAAATATATAAAATTTTTCTATTCAAATCTCTTTTGGATTTTCTCAAACAGTTAGCGCTTAGCAACGAGAGATAACTATGAGTCGCTGACAAACAAAAAGAATCCAACGCACGAGCCACCGTCAAGCAATGTGCGGAAACAATGCGGAGAAGAAAGAGACGCTATCGCGTAACAATGTGGACAATGGATAGATGGTCACAACGAGAAAGAGAGAGAAGAAGTAAGAGAAAAGCGAATAAGGTTTGCAGAAAGTGCGAACGCAAGACAAAACAAGGCAGAAGAGAAACCACTGTGGAATTTAAACATCTAAGATTATATTTCTTCTAGTGCTTCTTTGAGTGACCAATAATTATCCTGGTGAATGCAAAATGTGATCGAAAATATTAATGCGTTGAATGTGAAAAGCGAGTTTTTATATCTCATAATTAATGTTATTTCATCGTGTCCTCCTCTCACGTACAATATTCCCTTAATTAAATTAAATCGCTTGTTCGAAAGCGAAAAACGCGTTCGACGATCGACACTTTATAGCAGACGAGTCAAGTCGAGAAATCAGATGACCTCAAACCTCCAGGCGCTTTTAATCATCGCGCATCTGGATAACAAAAAGAGAGACGGTTAAGGTGCATCCACGACGACGTGGCAAAGCGGAGCTACCACGTGAACGTGTCCGTCTACGATGAGCTTTATGATTGAAAGAGAGAGCGATGGGATGAGTTAACAATGTGTGGGAGCGAGAAGGAGAATGTCAAGTGGACATTGTTGACGGTGACAATGCCGCTGAAATTGCCGGAGGACAAAGAGGTCTTATGATGATGCTGCTGGCGAGCGAGCGAGCGAGCGAATAGAGCGAGTTGCTCGTGGACAGGGACACCACTGTATTCTCCGCTTCACCCTTTGCCACCAATCTTCCTCCCCCTTTCCCGCGTCTCCACAACACTCCTTCGCCACTTCCCGCTTCCTCTTCTCCGCGACCCTCGCATTATCCGTCATTCTCGAATACTCCCGTATTCCGATATCGCGTGTGGCGTTGTCCCTGTCGCGGCATCTTTACTCACGAATCAGTCGCCACTGCCCATTAACCCGTTATACCTTTCTCCTTTACGAGTGATCTGTGTTGAATATCTCCTTCAATAATTTAATGGACGCTTAAAGATGGCGTGTTACGTTGATACTTAAAAAGTATCGAAGTGTATTGTTGCCTCTATTCCGCGATGACTGGTTATTTCACTGTGGTTACTTCGTGAGTAGCTGTCATCGCAGAGATCATATATAACTTGACAATTCAATGATAATAAAAAATTAAATAAATATGTTTATGATTAACTTCCTTTTTGCTATCGACGAAAATTTTTTGTTTCTTTTGCAATATATTCAAGATTTTTATTAAAAATAAATGTTAGAAAAAATATATGTGAGCATTGTTGCGTGTATCATTTCAACAATGGAGTAGCTTTTAGCTTTTTGAATCATCATATTTAAAAAAAGGATATGAAAGATACAAGATTGCGCATTGTTATGAAATTCAATCAATTCTTAAATCTGTATATTAAATGTATAAACAGTCATCATACTCGGTCGAGCGAATTCTTTTGATATCGTTACTCTGAATCTGAATCTTTCAATAAAGGTAATTCGTGAAAGAAGTTCACGCAATTATCTTTTCACTTGCGTCTTCATAATCCTTCCATAAATAGTATTGCAGATATAATTAACAGTGTATATTCGATATAATCTCAATAAAAATGTTGATAGATCAGTGGTTAAAAATTCTCATACTTGCTAACAAAAAATTCTTAAGAAATTTTTATCATTCGCTTTAGTTTTAACTTCATGTACAAAATTTGTGCATGATCGATAGAATCGTGTTGTCTTATCGCGCGTAATTAAATTGATGGGAAGAAATTCAATTGCCAGGTAATCACATTTTTTTCTCTTTCAACGAGCGAATTTAAAGTAAACGTGAAATTTGAAGGCTGATTTTGCGTTCGCGCTTCCGTCTATATGCTACATTATCGTAAATACAGGCGTACATAGTGCCGTACTAATACACGTATATTCAAGATACGTTTATAGTATGTATATGTATGCATGTATATGTATATATATATATATATATATATATATATATATATATATATATATATAGCCAACGTTCCTTGCTTTCATTCGTTCGCGGAAAGAAGTAAAGAGCTTTGTCGCCGCGGCATCAAAAGCTTGAATAACGCGACGATGAAAGAAGGAAGTATCGGTACAAGAAACTGCACAGTGAATACTGAAAAGAATGTTGTCGCGAGAGGAGAGGGGGCGGCGGCGAATGAGGGGGATGAAAGAGTTAAGAAAGAGCGGGAGCGAGCGGCATTGCAAAAAAGGAGCGACAGATAGAAAGATAGGCAGAAAGAGAACGCGAGAGGGGGCGGGGGATAGAGGATGGGGAGAAAAGAGAGAGATGCGCTCTCGCTGAGAAGAAAATCTTTTGAGGGAAAGTGATGAGCATTTCTGTGGGAGATCTAATACAAGAGCGACGAGAGATAGACATCGGGAAAAATTAAAATGTCTTATAAATTAGCGCGGAGGGTGGTATGCTCTTACGAATTACCCCCGTTGAAAGAAATGATTATTTATTACAACGTGTTTCATTGTCCAAAAAATGTAGAGGGCGATTAATTTTTATTATTTTTCAAAAATGATTCCTAAACTTAAGAAAGTTTTGAAAAATATTATATAATGATACACCAAATATTTGAGGCATTTAGAGCAAGATTGTACTAATAAATTGAACACATACCGTGGATTTAGTTTCTTTTACAGACTTTCAGACTTTTGCCTTGAATGCCTCTCGTTTATACGAAATGCAAGATGTAAAAAAGTATCGCGACGTATCTGTAGAATTGCAAATAGTAACAATAAATGCCGAATGAAAGGCAAGCGGCGAAATACATGAGGAAGGATTGCGTACTGACAAATGCTTCTTCTACGTATGCATCGGATGCGTCTACGTTTCGCGTCTGATTGTCGACGCTAGCCGTCGTCTCCAGCGTTCGCGAAAAGAGGAGCATTTCAGCAGCCTGCATTCCGTTGCGAGAGCGGTGGGCGAAACAATGTGGCTTTTGTGAAGCAAAGAAACGGCAAAGCCCGCCTAAAGAGAAAAGCTAAGAGCGATTGAAATACGCTCGTATGTCCGCCCTTCTTCCTCCGTTTTATTCCCTCCTCTTTCGGATCTCGCTACCGTGCTCGCCACCGTTGTTTCCGCGCCTTTTATATTTTGTATTACAATAAATGTGTGTGAAACGTACATATGTATGTGCGCGCGCGCGCGCAAACATGTGTCTACGTAAGCGTATATATGAAGTATAAAGTTAAACGTGCTGCTAAAAAGATCGCGTTTTGAAGAAAAAGTGACATAATTTTCATAATTTTAAAAAATTTCTCCTTCGAATTCGAAAAACATCTCTGCATCAAGCATATCCTCTGCATCAAGCTTACAAATTAATGAATGTGAACTTGAAGATTGTCATTCGCGACAAGAAGACAGAGGAAACTGTGACTGGGAGAAGGAATTTAGAAAGGGGGCGGGAGGAAGGATAAGAGCAAAAGAATGAGAAAGTAACGACGGGGACCAGAAGCGGTCGACAATTGAGGGTGGTATGTGTCGAAGGAGTATTGGTAGACGCAGATCGGAAAAGGGGGATAGAAAGGGGATGGGGCGAGAAGAGGGGATCGAGGAAAGCACATGGGGAGGCGGCATGGGTGGTTGCAGGTTGGTAGTCAAGACTGCCTTCAGATTTCCAGAGTGAAGCATTGTGTTCCGAAGGCGCATTGTCCTCGCGTCGGCGGGAACTCGACAATGCCGAGTCCGTAAGTTAGTAACCCTACCGTAAAAACTTATCTCTCTCCGCCCCCGAACCGCCGACCTCCAGCCTCCGTGATTCCGTTCGATTTCCAACCTTCACCCCCATCCCCCGTTCTTTCCTATCCCCCTCTTTATTGGCGCATTCTCGGCCCTGGGCCCCGGCGTTTCCGAAGACGCCGTTTCCTCCCTCTTTCCTCCCTTTCTCTCTCTTTCTCTTCAGGTTGCGACAGAACAATTCCATGCCGCAGTTCTGACGTCCTGAAGAAGGATCTTGTGGAATCAAGTCAACCGTCGCGTAACGAATCCTCGTGGCTAAGAACGAGCATCTCGTTTCCGCGAGTATCTTTAAATTGAGCTCTATGATAGCTCCTGCGATACGAATCAAACCATATGTCTTTTAAAAATATATCTCTCGTAAAGAAAATTGCAAATTGTTGGGGGACAATTATAATTGAAAGAGACGAAAGGTTCCCCAATCATTACTATTCTTACTATTACTATTCCAGCTTCTCACTTTTTATTAATCGACGACTTGTGACTGTACGTCTTCTCACGATGAAAACAACGGCTAGCAAAATGTTAATTGTATCGACGATTCAAGTGTATCGCGGGGAGGCGGCAGAGCCAGGAAGCAAGCACAATGAAGCACGGCGGCGCGCGATTCCGAGAGTCGGAAGTGAACGTTCCGGGGAGCGGATACAAACATCAGGGGTTGGCGGGTGGTCCTCTTCTCTCTCTCTCTCTCTTTGTCTCTCTATCCCATCTCATTGGAGAACTCAAGTTGCCGGCCAGCCGGACAACGCGCGGTCGCCGGACAAAGCTTCTCTAATTGTCCCCATCAGCGGCGAAGAATGGACCGCGAGCCTGCCTCTGACAATTTCATTTGTAATTTGCATAAGGCTTATTAAAATCACAATGAATGAGGAGGCGTCCGCTGTTGCTGCGTCTCATGGCGATGATCGACGACGATCGTCCTCGTAACTTCTCTCAAAACTGCTTATCGCGCTTATCAAGAATGTAATTAAGGTCATTCTTAGAAGAATGGAAAGAAGAGTATAATTTTTTTATTGAAAGATATTGAATTCTAATTTCTAAATTTACGAAGGAAAAGATGACTTAAAGCGATTTCCAAATAATTTGTAATAAGTTAAACATGTAATAAATCATATTTATTATTTTCATCTCCTGAAAGAAATTTTTCAAAGCTATTCATGCGTGTGAAAATATTTACAACAATCTAAACTTCTCTTCTTGCAGTAGATCCGTCTGTTATCCTTGCGCAATAATCGTTTACATTTAGAATCTCTGGTTTAATTTTCTCCAACAAATTTCTGAAAATATACAGCTGTCTCATTTCAAATGCAGAAATTTTTCAAGATGCAAGTAAGACAAACAAAATTAATGGCTATATTCGATCAATAAGTATTTAAAAGCGTTTGATCGGCGATTGAAATAAAAAAGCAAGAATTTTTTTTCAAACACTTTGAAACACTTGAAACTGCAGCTAGTGTATCTACGAATCTGCTATAGGGAAGAGAAGTCTCTCATGTTCGCCAGCCTGACAATCGCAATGTTGGCAATACTGGCTCACACTGCTATCTCCTCGCGTCCGCTCGCGTTTACAGTGACGTTTACATTTGACAATGACGAATGTTTTCTTCTCGCCTCGCGCGTACTGTAAAATTATTCTACACGCAACCAAGTATCCGCATTGCGCGATTAATGGTTTGCTACTCGGCAAACAAAAAACCAAGGACGGCAGGGCGGATCTGTACATCGAGGATGCGATACCATTATTCCACATATGCCTACATGTTTCCCCAATGGCGGAAATAGCCCTTACTTTGGTAAATATTTGACAAATTTCGTGATTGTATTATCGTGATCAAGCTTTTCGCAAAATTCTACAGCCTAGTATGTTGCCTGAAACGTGTACCTTAATGCATGCAATAATCGATATATGACGTGACGTGTCAATGTCCTAACCTATATCGCAACGATGAGGTGTCATAACGAGTTTATGCATTTTATTTTATTAATTTTCTTTTCATTCGAAATGTTAGAATAATAGTAATCTTGTGTAATGCTATTTAATATTACAGGTGGACCAGTTAGCAGTTAGCAAAGGCCTTATCCTGGCAGGTTATTACCTAGCCAATGAGAATATAAATGATTTAAGGTATCTTATTTCCTTGATCTTATACATTGCATTGATTTATTTTATTGATTCATTTTTGTGTTTTTTATGCAGTACAGACAGACCAGCTCACAGAATAGCAGATAAAATTGCAGATAACTTTAATAGTGCGCTACTTGTAGTGGTAAGTTTGCTATAATTATTACATCAATATATATTTTATATCTATTTCTATAAATCTTATTACTTTTTACCAGGTGGATAATCGAGAAGTAACTTTAGGTATGGGATCTAGTCCATTGAGAATTTCACAGTCCACAGATGGAAAATGGAAGCTAAAGGATAAAGCAAAGTAATTATATATTTTTAATATCATTTTGAAATTATAATTTTATATTTAATTATAAATAATCATTTAATTCTCAATATAATAATTATCATTTAATTCTCAAAAGGTCATCCATTTTATGTGGGCAATAAAATATATTTATTCTGTTGTAGTATAATTTACGAAGGAGGTGTTGCACACACAGATGCGATGTATTCATTACTAAAAGCAGAAGAGTACAGGAATCTGATCGATTTCGACAACCATCTCGATAATGTTACTCTTGATTGGCAAAATCAAAAACTTAATAAAATTATTGATGAGGCTGTCGACAAACATAAATAGAAAAAAGACAATGCAATCATTCCACACATAAATCATACAAAGATTGTTTTATTTATATGTTACGTTGCACTCTATATATATTTCATTCACTGTATGCAAGTAACAAATGTACATATGCTATAGAATTTATAAATGAATATCACTTGTTTTTCAATATTAAGATTTTACTTCTATATACCTATCATTCCAACAATCTCTTGTTTTAAAACTATATCAACTTTTTGAACAGAGAAATTGCTTAAATACCTTCAATTTATTATACTTAATGATTTTTAATTATTGATGCTAAATTTTTTACAAGTGGCCATTTTTTACAGCCATTTATATTATTTATTTTATATATATTCTCTACTGAGAAGACAAAAAAACTGAAAAATTATTAAAGATATTTAAAAATACAATTTTTAAAACTTCACAAATTATACAATCTTCACTTGAAAATATAAAAGTAATTACAATTGTACTGTAACATAACTTGAAACGTATATACACACATCACTTATATACATTCACACACACACACATCGATTTCCTATTATGCAAAAGAAATATTGTTTACCGACCGATTAGATATACTATATATTGAAAAGGAGAGGGAGCTTCAATGTATGTAAATAATTCTTCAGGACAGCTTCTAAGTTTTCTTGCCTGTGTGTGTCTCAATGGTCTCAACGGTTTCAACTGAAAAGGAAGGTTCTATCTTTGATATGTAAAATATTGCTTTGTTGCAATTGTTTTATTGTTGAAGCGAGGTAGTTATGTGCAACTTAACCTATCGCAGCATAGTAACATACATATTCTTCAAATAAAGGTACGTGACAAGTACAAAGATTGCCAATCATCTTTGTAGCCGGCAACAAAATATTTTAAACATATTTAATACATATTGAAAGAGATACGAGCAAAAATGACTTATTTATTCTTTGTGAAAAATAAATATAGTATCTTTCAATTCGCATGTACAAAGAATTTATGACAATAAAAATTATACAATACATATATTTACGAATAAGACGGAGAGAGAGCGAGAGAGAACAATATATTTATATAAGATAAAATCTATGATATATATATATATTTTTTTTTATTTTGAATTTAATCAAGTTTCATTTTAATATATATAACTTGGGAAAAAAAGTTTGTTTATTATGGTCTTATTCTTTTATTCTTGATAGGATCTGCAAACAATGGAACATCATTGTAATTGTGGCAGTACACACGATACAACAGAATTAGGTGTCAATTATAATTTATATGAAAAAATAGATAAAGATAGAGTACAATGTTTAAATGAAGATGAGGAAGGTAGTGGTGCAAAAGTCTTCAAAACATGGGAAAATAGATTAGATAAATCAGAGGTATTCTTAATAAAAATAAAAATTTTAACAATATTTTTTTATAAATCTCAAACATATTTTAATAAGAAATGAAATTTTGTTTCTTGTTTTACACTTTTTAAGTTTATTTTATTTTTTTTGTAAATTTTATTTTAGTATGTCCAAAGTGACATAGATCCTGAACTCCTGTTCAATATACCGTAAGTACTCAAATATTTATATTAAAGATTGTTTCATATTTATACATAGCATGTTGATTTTTTTTGCAGTTTCACAGGAGATGTAAAATTAAAGGGGCTTATTATAATCGGAGATGAGGATTATTCACCCAAAACAGTAAAACTGTGAGTATAAATTAACAAAAAAAATCAATATTCAAAAAATAAAGGATGAAAAATATTTTACTAAATTTGTGTATATCAATAGGTACAAAAATCGACCACACATGGTATTCGATGATGTAAATACTAGCCCGGAACAAGAATTTGAGTTAATCACAGATTTATATGGAGTCCATGAATATCCTGTGAGGTATATATCTGCTCATTTTATTTATATTTGTAAGATTTATGAAATTTTCGTAACTATAATTACAGACAAGATGCTTATACAAGATATTAAAATTATATACAAGATTTAGGCATTATAAATTTTGTTACAGAACAGTAAAATTTTCATCGGTACAGCATTTAAGTCTTCACTTTGTTGGTGATCAAAGTATGGAACAAATTAAAATTTATTATATTGGTCTCAAAGGAGAATGGACTCCAACTCATAAACATGGCGTGACTATTTGTACATATGAAGCACGTCCCTTAATTAGTGATCATCCAAGTGATTTTAATGAAATTAGCAGAGTGATTAAATGATATTTTGATTGAAATCTATTTTTGAAATCTTGATCATAAACATAGGAAACAAATAATATTGAAAAGATACTATTATAATGTACTGTATCCTGTTGTGGAAATTCGTACAAATATGAAATATTTTAATGAAAATCCTGTAATAATAAGAAATTTTGGTAACAGTTTTATTTCAATTACATTTATATCGTTCATATTCTTATTGGAATTATGTAATCTATGATAAGAAATGTACATTAAAGAGTTTACTTACTTAGCAAATATATTGTACATATTTTCATCACATTACACCAGTAACAAACTTCCTGTGTGGCATGGTATATAATTACATTAATTTTCAAATATAAAATAAAATTAGGTTTTATGTGTGAAATTTGATCTTTCCAACGTCCATATCTGAAAACTGCATGCCTAAGTGGAAATCAATAATTTGAAACAATTCAAGTGGTTGAGGTATTCTGCCCGTTTCAAGTTTTGACCAAACAGGAACATCTAAAACGTATAACAAATGCAATCAGACCAAATATTTAACTTACAAATTGTACAAACAACAAGTATAATTTATACTTACCATTAAAATGTATTTCAAATGCTCCTGATGATATCAATTGACCTTCTATTGCATTACAAAGCAAGAAAACCAATACAGAAGAATAAAAACGATTGCTTATACACCATTGCCATACTGATGTTAAGGGCAATCCAAAGTCGACTCCACTTACAATTAGGACAATTACCAATATTTTCAATGTTCCCTAAATATATAAATTTGTATGAAAATAAAATATATAAATCAACATAGGGTCAACATGGAAGCAATGAATTTAATTACCAGTATTTTCGCAAATAACATTTTGTAACCTGGTGGAGTAAAGTTCTCTCCTTCGATGTGAAGTTCCGGATACTTTTGCTTAAGAATATTCACATATTGTTCAAAGGCTTTTCTATAGCCGCATGAGTAGCTGTAATAAGAAAACATTAATTTTATTTAAAAATAATCAAATTTCCAAACAATAATGTACCAACGATCACCTTAAAGTGATATTAAGCTCAACAAGTATCTTGTTAAGCCCATGTTACATTTAACGATCGTTATAACCATTATCTTATAAGACAAAGACGAATGTCTCTAGTTGCGGTTGCTGTGTTTACCAAATAAAAATCAACAAGCTCGATCGTTAATCTTACCAGTAAAAGAATCTTAACGTCGGCCCTGTCTTTGCGCCGAATTTGCTTAATGGCACTTCCTCCAGCTCCTTGCTGTTCGCATCTATGCTGTGCACCAGCAAAATCGCGAGGATACACAGACGTATTAGCCAGCGCATATTTATCCTAATTCATCGAAGAAAAAACAATCACACTCACTCACGCGACAACTAAATGCAACTAAATGCATCGAATTACTGCATAGTATCTCGGCGTATTCTACTTCTACGCGTTCGTTCTCCCTCCTTGACTTTCGCTCTCTCTCTCTCTTTCTCTTCGCGTTACATCGATTTATCGAATCGAGAATATCGATTATTTATTAGCCTAATTTTGCTAAATAATTTTCTACATTTAACGAGAAAAAAGGATTAATTATCCATTATATTAGATCCCAAGCATCCTTATTTCTTATGCTAGTTCTGATCCTTGAAAAATATCATATTCGTTCTGATAGATATCAATAAATTATTCATTATTCGCGTCCCAGAAAATGTAATTATTGCATGTTTGTCGAAGAAATTTTGATCTTTTTTTCGTTTATGTCGACGGCATCCAAAATATAATTTTTTGTTTATTTTATTATCTGCCAGAAATATAAAAAAATTGTTAAGTCGTATATATGAAGTTTTGAAAGAGACTGTACATATGGATGACGTGTACCATCTGATATTGCTGTCATGTTCCCATTGACATTTGTATATAGGTTATGCGTTACTGACTTATAAGCTTTAAAAATCTGAATTCGCGATGAGCGAGAAAAACATTAATTCCGCTTTAGTGCGGCGAGTTAATAAATTATTGGAATCTAGAATAGAACACGATAAGGTATAAACTTTATGATAAATCATAATTATTTATATTTAGATGTTATTTTGTAAACAATCAAAGTTAAATGGATTTTAAAATGTTAAGTGACTGCGATAAAAAGAAAAATGTCACAATTTTGTGTAATATATTTCGTGTGATATATTTTAGGACACGTTAGAAGCTTTGAAAGAGCTGTCGACGTTTTTCACTGAAAACACATTGAACTCTCGCCGAAACTTGCGTAGCAAAATAGAGAGAAGGAGTCTGGCAATAAATGAAGAATTTTTGGCTGCCTTTAAGGAGGTGAAGGCTTCCTTGGATGACGTTTATCAGGATGTTTTAGCAATGAATACAGCTGTACAATCTATGACTAATCGCTTGCAAGTTACGAAAGCTCAAACGTCACAGCTTATAGAACAAACAACAAAGCTCCAGAATGAAAGGTAAGACAACTTATACTTTGAACGATATATAACATCTATCGATAATGATTGCAATATCAATAAAAGGTATTTGTTTTTATTCTTAGTCAAATATTATCCATACAACAGGAAGTTGCGAATGCATTTATAAAAAATTTCCAATTGACTCCATCAGAATTGACCATTTTGCATGGGTCAGCTAGAGAGTCGCCCATAACAGAGGAATTTTTTTCTGTAGTTAATAAAGTACAGGTAATGCATTAAATTTATTCATTTTTGATAGCAATAATTATTTCTGGTGCTTTAATTTTACTGTCAATCTAGGATATTCATGGCAAATGTAGAGTGCTTATGCAGTCTGGTTATCAGACTTTGGCTCTGGACATAATGCAAAGAATGACACTATTGCAAGAAGCAGCTCTTGAAAGACTATATCGATGGACACAAACTCATTGTAAAAATGTAGAAAATGAATGTTTGGCGCCATTACTTGTTAAAGCTATGAGTAAACTTCAAGATAGACCAGTATTATTTAAGTAAGATGATTAACATTTAAGTATAGATATTATATGTATTAAATGTAAACAAAATTGATATTGAATATTTTTAGATATATTCTAGATGAATATTGTGCAACTAAAAGAACCGCCTTAGTGGGATCTTTCATAGATGCATTAACATTAGGAGAAGGCTTTGGTGGAACACCTAATCCTATAGAGATGCATGCTAATGATCCTAAGCGATATATCGGTGATATGCTCGCTTGGTTGCATCAAGTAATTCCTGTAGAGAAAGAGAACATTCTTACCTTAGTGAAAAACTGTGATAAAACAGGTAACAAATGATTTTTCTTTAAATAAAACACATTGTAAAATATAATCTTGTAATATTAAAATGCATTTATTGCAGATGTGTCAGATCAGGTGAAACAAGTGTTAAGCAACATCACAGAAGGATTATGTCATCCTTTAAAGTCGAGAATAGAGTATGTTATATCTACAGAGGCACCAGCAACAGTATTATACTCAGTCACGACTTTAATTAGGTTTTACCACGCCATTATTGAACAAATCATACCCGATAGTGTTTTAGATCAAACACTGTCAGATTTATTGGCCTTGAGCGAGAAAAGCTTTCTGAGCAGGTTGCAAAGAGAAACGAGAATCGCTCTTGGAGAGCGCGCAGAACCTCCTGGAAGTGATTTAATTCCTGCTCCATCTGTTTCTAGATTGTTATCGCTTCTAAATGAAATATTGTCTGTTGCCAGTATAGCTGAAGATAGGGAAAAGGACATGCTACAAGTATGTATAGCAAAAATATTTTTTTCTGTATTTTAATATTTATTATATGTTACTTTGCATATGGTTGACAGATTGTGTCGTGTATTATTGACCCATTACTTCAAGAAGTTAATGAAACAGCGTCTAGATTACCAACAGTGGATATGGCTGTTTATCTTCTCAATTGCATGCATCAGATACAATCGACGCTAGCATTGTACGAATACATGGATCAGAGATTAGAAAGGTTACAGGTGATTGGTTAGTTTTTATCTAAAAGATAGAATTAAATATAATTGTGAAATTATATCGAAGTTATTTCCTTGCTTTTGGCATCTACTTGTACTTCATGCATCTATTTTTGGCTATTATTGACGTTATAACTGCAAATAATATGATTCAGGCACAATCAGATGCGCAAATCGACACGCTTACATCAGAACAGGCTAGTTCATTGGTAGCGCACTTGAATCTTGGTTCGATTTATACTATTTTGCAAGGACGTGAGCAGGGACCACTCTCATCCATACCTGGCATGGATGCCCTCAGTGTGAAAGAATTCACTGTGAGTGCGATTCAGTTTAAATGACATACAATTGTTTGCTGACATCATACTTAATATATTAATTCTTTACGTAGAATAAATTAGAGGCGTTCCTGGTAATGCCGGATGTCTTGCTACTGCCACAAATAAGTTTATTACAAAGCAACAATCATCGTACGATTACTCAGAAGCGATCGTTTGAAGTAATTGGAGCTATATATAAACAATTGTACGATTCCTGTCACAATCCGAAAAATTTGTATCAAAATCCTAGCAGCCTCTTTTCCAGAACACCCGAAGAACTTCTCCAGACATTAATTTCTCAATAAGTGTGTATTTTTCTTACAGACCTTCAAAGATGTACACACTACATGTATACAATTAGACGATAATAAATCGTATTAAAAAATGAATATTTAATCCTTTATAAACGCAAGATATATCGATATAATTAGCTTATTTAACCACGAATTTATCTCCTCTTATCGAGAAATTTCGATAAGACATTCAAATTTAATATCTCGTGGCGCCAGTGCTCGCGATTGGTGCGCGATTTCGGAGCGTAGGTAACGACGAGCGCTGATTGGCCACGCGGGACGCGTCGCCGCGACGGCGCCTTGCGCGGCGATTGGCCCGGCGTTCTCAGTCAGTCGCCAGTCTGGTGCGGTGGAATGTGGTTGCGTTTGCATCTTGTTCGCGCGTCTCTCATTCTCATTCATCCGTCTGTGTTGTAGTAGTGCGCGCAGCTCATCAACGTCATCGTCATCGTCGGTTAGCGACGTTGTCGACAACAATTCCCAAACTCGGACGGTCATCGCGCTTCTGTAGAGAGAGAAGAAGAGAGAGAGAGAGAGACAGAGAGAGGGAGGCAGACTCGTCGTCGACGCCGCGCGTCACATCACGGCTGCCGTCAGACGCGAAATGCGGCGCCGACGCAACGCACGCAGTGAAATATAACTCCGGCGCCGCGGATAACTCGACGCATACCATGGACCACCACCTAACGTCGGCACTCGGTGACGCGCACAAAGGACGGATGGAAAGCGACGGTAGTGCGTGAAGCGGGTGTGCGAGAGAGCGTACAGCGAGAGAGAGAAAGAGAGAAGTGCGGGAGCAAGATGGCGGAATCGAGCTATTATCAGGTGAGTCTCTCTACGCATCTCTTCCTTTACGAATCTCGGGCGCGCTCTTCGAGTCACGGAGGCCATAATCGGTCACCTTTCTCGGGACGCGGATCCTCGCGAAGAACGCTTTTCCCTTTACCCTTCTCCCTCGCGGGGCGCGTACACTTGTACGGTGGCTCCAGGTGTGAGGGGCGGGAGGAAGAAAGGCAGATCGCGCAGGCTTTCCCTCATCGCGATGACGGGAAATCGACGCTGTTTTCGTCGCTGCTTGGCGACGAGCGTACTCTCGAGCCGACCAGAGAACCAAGCGTGATGGATCGCGCACACCTGATGTGCATCCGATTTCTTCCTCCCTCGCCTGCTACCTGCGCCCATCGTTCGCGTTATTTTGGCTCCGTTCAACGGCTCTCGCTGTGTTTCCTTCCAGATTACCGTAGAAAGCATGGAAGGAAAATTTTTAGCCATCGAGAGAATTAAACGACGTTGATGCAACCAGCATCCTAGTTGCGGATTACTCGGCCTAATTGACTCTGCGCTTCGCGGTTTGTCGCTTGCTCCGAGATGGGATTTTTCTATTTACAATGCGAAGGAAAATTAATTCGGGCTCGCTCAGTGCATACGTTACGTTGCTCTTCGCAGGTCGTTAATTTCGCGAATCGTTGCGAATGTTCAGCGTCGAAATTCCAACTCGTCGAAACAATACCGATTTCACTCCCGTAATCGTTTCACTTGATGTATGTAGACGGAGAAGGAAGGAAGGTAAAGTCACAGGCATTGGTGGAACCGGTCCCGACTGACTTTTCGCACCGGTCGGTCCCCGGTAACACCTGCTCCCCCGCGAGCCTTATTTACCGACGAGATCGTCGGATGGGACGTCCGAGAGGAGCGCGTTCGGTCGTGACAACACGAGCGGATCACCGAGATCTCTGGATCGTTTAATATAATACGAATCGGAGAATCGAGAGTCATCGGAATCAGCGTCGATTCTCGCCTCGCGAAACTTTCACGCTTGTAACTGCGAATCTCATTTTCAATAAGGAATTCGACATCGTACTATTCGCTCTTTTAATTCTGTCGAGGATATCGCGGGTGTAATAATTTTAATCGCGAAATATTATAAATTTAATTTTTTTAAATTCTTCCTTGAAAATGGAAAATTGATCACTTGTATGTTGACGCAGCGATTTTCATAGTCATGTACATACATATATACGTGCGCCAGATTAAAATGTTTTTCTCGTAATGCTGTTGTAATGAATTATTAATGGATCAATAATTCAATGCCATCGCAGATGTTAGAGATGTTTTCTAAATTTGACGTTGCGCTCAACACACGTAATGATTCGCCTGGGAGGTTTGCATCAGCAAAAACAATTCTCCATCTCGGAGAAGCGGAGCTCGCGCTTACGTGTGACTCAGACATTGCTCGTTTATATTTCTCAAGCTCCTCAAAGAGCAAAAACGCTCGGGGAAAAAGGAAGTTCCTATGACGTCGCGATGTCTCTTGACCTCTCGGGATTATTGTACATGGCACAAATATTGTGGAATGTATAAAATTAGATCGTGCGTCAGTGTATTAGTGTCGGGCATATTTCGTACGCGAATTCCCCCCTCGCGAGAGAATCTCCTAAATTAATGTCCAGATGCTTTCATTCTCCTTGAAGACAGTTGGAGTTTTCATCATTTCCTATCTCCGTCTGGCAATTTGTAATTTGTACAGTATAATTTGTACTCAAATTATAAAAAGAGATTTTGCAACAATTTTTCACATATTAGCCATTTTAATAAATATAATTAATAATCGCATACTGTTACACAATAATCCAATCAACAGCTGTATATATAAATTACTATACATTTAAATTAATTTATATTTTATAGTATTATTATTTTTTTTATAAATTTATTTTTTTCGTTACAAATATTTTCTATACTAAATTAAGATACAAATTCGTACATGTTTTTCGCGAGAAATTGATAAATTGAATTTATCACGAGCAGCCCAATCACTACATAAAATGGATTGAAAAAAACAACTACGAAAATTTACAAATGGGACCTAATGCGATACGAACGTGCTTATTTACTTAAGTTTATGTACAAATCTCGTAACACAATTACACGTGATGCGATTACATCAAGTTAGGTACATGTTAGCTGAGGAAATTAATCGGTTGTTTTCTTAAGCACCTTCGTCCCCTTTATGTAAGCATCGTGAGTAGACGATAAGCGTGCAGGTTTTGCAGTCGAGTATCGCTGTTATCGGCACGGCTGATAAGAGATAACGGCCCGCATCGGTATCCGTCTCTTCTTCAGTCAGTTCGAATTCTAAAATTCGACTTTGGAGACGCGCGTGTCGGGCTCTCCGATAAAAGCGCCGTTTTGTTACGCATCTAGGTTCCGAGTGTAATAACCATAGTAGAAATACAGTGCGCGGACGTGATATTGTGGATTTTCGCTGCAACAGGTGGTCGACGTTTACTCTGTCCGTGCGATTGCAACTACGGGATTATCGCTCATGGTGATTGTGTGATTCAGCGACGGATTAATCGGAAACTGTTGTTGGTGTTTTTTTTTCTCGTTTCTCAAACACGCGTGTCTTATATCGTGTTATTATTATAAGACGATTATCTCTACGGCGTGTAATCTCTGTATTTCGAGGCATCGCGCGATGCGTTAACAAGGGATAGAAATATCTCAGACATTTTCGTTTCTTATTAAAGTGTATCTCTCACGGAATAAAAATGTCGTTCATCAGTGTGAATAAAAAGAAGAAATTGGGCGCGTGCAGATGCATCTCGTTGACCAAGACCAGTTCTAGATACCTCCGGACTTGCTTCACGCCGCATACGGTACGTTTTGAAATTGCGTCGAACTTTAAATCAGAACTTTAAATTGGAACGCGCTCTTTGGGAAAATCGAACAGCTGACAATTGTCACCGGTGATTCAGAATCACCGACTCGTGGAATGCGATTTGTAGATTCTTTCTATCTTGTTGTACGTTTCGAGTGTAAGTTCGTTATGAGAGCTTAATCGAATATCCTTGAATGTTTCAATGGGCAAACTAATTGAATCGCAACGTGGGGTGACACCCATCGACGCACAATGGACGATGTTATTTCGCGTTAGCATCGCGAGACCGCGAGAGATCGATACTTTCCCCTCCCTCGCGTGTGTTGCTCGCCTAGAGTCTATATCCGTATCTCTCATGAGTAGGCCACATGTCCGCCGCGCTAGACGATTTCCGGTTAGGAGAGGTGTATTTCGCAATGTTTTCTCGCCGATATCTCCGATCATCGACACAATTTCCGCGCTATTATCTTAATACTACCGCGAAATCGTTATTATGGTTGGAATATTAATGCAGGTGTAATGTTGAAAGATTACGCGATCGATATTATATACACGGAAACGCAATATAATATTGATCATCAATCGATGTGAATCATAATATAGATGAAAAGTAAATTGAATATATTTTTAATACCTTCTTTTTTCTAAACTTTCTAAACTTACTGATAGAACGAGAGCTGAAATTTTATTTACGAAATTTAATTTAATTTATTTTTAATTACGGATTGAATTCAAGAATGATTAATCATCGACCTTATCGTTTTATCTTTGCTTTGCCCGAGTCCTGCTCGCAGTAGGCGTCAATAACGCGAAATCTTGGAATCTGTTTCAGGGCGATTACATCAGACACCCGGTTCTTTACGAACTGTCGAACAAGTATGGAGTGGCTGGCAGTGACCAGGGACCCTTGCCCGCTCGTCTCGACGTGCTGCGAGAGCACATACGCCGAGAAATACGCAAGGTATGTCGAGTTTCGCTTACGCCTTCGTCGACTGCAGCTTCTGCGAAGCTCTCTTTTTCTATGTATACACGATAGCTGCTCTCAACACCATTCTGCGTGTTTTCTTTTCCCTCCGTTCTGGGTACCGTCCTCTTTCCTTCTTTCTTAAAAAACCCTACATCTTAAATAATGGTAATAATAATAATAATAATAATAATATTTAGGTTTATTCTTTTATTTTGGAAATTACTTGAATTAATCTTTCCTTGTTTAATCTTGAAACACCCACTGTTTTCAATCTGTGTCTCGAATAAGAAATAGATCGTTTACAATAGATTTAGATATCTATCGTACTAGTAGAGAAACAAAGGATATAGGATTAATTCGCTCATAATTCTGTCATTTCATAATCGATAGTAACGGGTTCTTCAGTAATATTACGTCTCTGGCTATGAGATTACAAGACAGTAGAAAGAAGGTTACGCGCGATTGATCTTTTCGCGTGTATGCTTGTGTTTTAATATCCGGTGCGAGTAGATCTCATGATCGATGATTTCCGGATGAGCGTCTCGGAACATGCGTTTTAAATCACGCTGCGAATGAAAACTTGAGGGTGGTCCGAACGTTTCTGCGACTCATGTGGAAACGAGTTTCGCGTCCGGCGATATACGATTCCCTTTCTCTCTCACTCTCTCTTTTTTTCCCTCGCTATTTCCTCCTGTTCCATCTCTCGGTATTTACTAAGCGTCTTTACGAGAGACTCGTTATGAGCTGTCTTTAACCAGTGCCTACTGTTAATGGATCCACCGCGAAATAGAGCTGTTCGTGTGCAAATGTAATAATATACGATAAGTTTCTTAACGTAGCACATTTTCATAAATGCTTGTTAGCCGGAGCAATTTGCTGCAAACGGTAAGTCAACTATACAGACAGAATAAATGCATATAAAGTGCCTCAGAAAATGATCATTCATTGAGCTATTATTTCGTCTATAATTTTCTCTTCTATTATTTTGTTCTTTGAAATATAAATAGTTTTTTCTTTTTTTTTTTTTTAGTAATTATTATTAAAGAAAAATTATTTTGGTTCAATATTTTGATGCAATAGTTGGATATACGTAATGTAACATGCTCTAGATTAGAAAAATAAAACTCCTATCGAGTGATTCATCGCGAACATTCGCGGCGAATGTGCAACAGCCGGTAATAGAATAGCGAAGGGTATCATTGGGCACGTGTGCGATTTTACGTCTCATTTGCTATACGAAGGAGCGGCACGATGGATGCGCTTTAAGCGAGGCAGTATAATAAATGTATGCAGTTAAATTTCGCGGAACACAAGGCTCCGCTTTTTCGCCCGAAACGAGCAGTGGTCATTCACAACTGCTATTCGATTCGCGATGCACGTGTCTCGCGTGTGCTCTCTTAAACCAAATAAAAATATTTCCGACTAAAATAGTGACACATAATGAGTATTACTGATATTTTCCGTAAAAATGTTCATATTTTGTTCCTCCATATTTTGTTCCTCTTATGTCTCGCTAATTAGTAGTGAGATATCACCGGAAAATTAGTCATCGTGCATATGTAGCTTTTAAGGTTTTTTCTCTTTATTTTAAATTGTTATTTTTTGGGAAAAGAGAGAGCTCTTCCCCTCCATTCACACAAAGATATTTAGAATGAAACACATATTCAAATGAAATTAATATTAAAATTCAAAATAAATTTCTTTATTTTTTAAAGATATGATAAACCTATCTAAAAATAAATAACACTTAAATTCAAATATTTCTGTAATAAAATATCATTATAAAAAAATTTATCATATAAATAATATTATATGAGATACTTAAAATACCATTGATTGAAACAGTCTCTATCTCTGCAACTTTCAATGAGATTTCACTATTTGCAATATTTTGCTTATAATTGAGAACAATATTTATATCAGTGATAATTTTATTTATGAATTTTTGCATTCTCTCTTCGTAGGAATTGAAGATAAAGGCTGGTGCAGAGAAGCTGAGAGAGGTCGCGACCGATCGCAAGTCACTCTCCGACGTCGCGACGATCGTGAAGAAGGCCAACAGCAAGCTGAACGAACTCCAGGCGGAGCTCCAGCAGCTCGAGAGTCAAATTATACTGACACAGGGCCAGCCCCAATCGCCGCAACAGAATCACTCCAATGGTCAAGGTTCGTAAAGCACAGCCATGAAAAGATACTATCTCTTATATTTGCTTCAAGTTTCTTCCAAGACGATCATGAGCGAATTTTATGTAATGAAACGCCGTCTTCAATCTCGATCTCGCGACAATCATCGTAGAAAATACTAATAACGAGACATTTTCTCGTCGGTTTACGACTTAATTTAATAGATATTATTACATGAATCAGCATAAAATATAGAAAGTTGTAAGCAATTAAAATGTACTTTGGAATTCAAGGCTATTATACGATAAGCGCGTATCGTGTTATTAAATATTCGAGAAATCTTTTTCCATTTTCGAAAGCCATTTCTGATAATTTCACGTTTATATTATTACTCGCAGCAATTATATTTTTCTACTGTTTATTTATCGTGTATCGATAGATATAATATAGTTAATGTTCCGGTATACAGCTCCCTGACCACGCTAACGATGGTTCTATGTCGTTAACGAGGGAACACTTAATAACTTCACCCGCTAACGAGGCGACGTCTTCGGGTAAAGCTCGTCCAAGCATGCCGGGAGCTAGACGTCCTATGTCGCCATTATGTCGTCGACAAATCAAGCGTATCTCTTCGACGCAATGACGTTTCTGACTCATCGATCGTTATATCTCTGGTAGATATGAATCCATATATTAAAGTTAATGGTCGATGAGATAAATATAAAGAAATAGAGAGATAAAGAAAGGGAGATAAATATAGCGAGGGATATATTCTTCTCATCGTAATCGTTCGATTAATCAACAATTATAATAATATATGAAAATGAACATGCTTTGATATTAAACTAACATTATTCTTTCTCTCTTTCGACATTGATCTGTGTATCAGGTGGACAGCTCCGTGCTGTTTGCGATTCGATCTAACGAATGTATACACGCGCGACGGGTTAAAACGGCATTCAATTCCACGCAATCACTAACATTTTCGATCAGCAATAAAGGGACGGTAATTATGCATCTGCGTGTCGACTTTCCTTTAGCTCGAAATCCCTCTCTGTTCCTACCGCGGGAAATGTAAATTGGGAATGATTAACAGAATTCTTTATAATCAGAGGTCGTGGCCGTCTCTCAGTATTGCAGTATCGCGTGTTTGTCGAGTTGATAATATAAATTTAATCTCGATGACTTATTTTATTTAACGCTATCGTTTGACTGTGAATGTTTCTCAGTACTGAATATTTAAAGAGAAATTGGTTTCAAGGAGATTTATTCATTTATATCGCGCGTCACTGTTTTAAATCCTTATCGGACGATGGTTTTATACGATCGTATATGTAAAATTAAAATAGGCTAGCCTAACACGTTCACTTGTGAGCAAAGAATCGTTTGACTCTCGAGGAATATTTTTCGCTGCGTTACTTCGCGATGAGTTGTACAGAGGAACTACAGTCTTGCGTTCGCTTTGAATTGACGGTAAGTGGTAGCGGCTATTTATATCTTGGACCTCGACTCTTGGCTCTCTCTGTATCCACTCCAGTTAAGTCAGTCATCATCGTGTATTCGGTCTCGAGATTCAGCAACCTGTCTTGGGGGTGTCTCATTCAGTTTTCCTCGGTACGATTCCAATCGGCCGCGACGAGATTGAATGCAAGGCGGTTCTGCCATTAATATTCAAAAGCTCAACGATCACGACAGATGATAAATGTCAAACTTGGAGCATTTGATTCGAAATAAATCGATTCGATCGGGAGACTACGGTTTCGGAATCTCGCGGGAGAAAGTCCGACTCTCCTCTCGTCCCTCCTCGATGTCTCGCGATGGCGCAAAGCAGACGCCGACGACGACGCTCGTTCACTTTCCAGTTCCGCCGAGACGGCGAAAACGCGCGTGCACGTCTCCGTGTGTGTAAACGCACACATGCACGAGACGATCGAGAGCGCGTTACGAGAGAGGCGATCGGATCGAGCGATCGCGAGTACCGTTACACGTGCGTACACCTTCGGGGCCCGAAGCTCTCCATCGGGCACTCCTGCTCTCCCTCCGCGATCACCACCACCGCGTTCTCATCGCTGTATATCGAGATCGCGTTACGGCCGAATCGAACCCACGCTTTCGCATTCCATCGTCGACGCTCTCCGGGGAAGTCCTTCTCCTCCTTCCGTCTGCCCGCCCCATCTCTTATAAACTACCTGTCCCGGGCCCGATTTAAGATCCAGCCAAAATCCCGCACGTTAGAGGCATAAAATTCTGCGGAGAAATGATTAAAGCGGAGAGGCTAGAATCTTTTTTTATTGCTAATTTTTTTATTTCTTTCCATCAGAAATGTACAATATTTTTGACGAATCGCTATAAACAAAAAACTTTATTATAAAAATAAATATTTTACATTTTCCTCCTTTATTCTCAACGTGTATAAATTACTTTGATTATCTTTTCGTGGAGGGAATCCCGGATGAATCACGATTCAGCGATATGTTTGCGCTACCCGATCGCGGAAATTCTGCTAGATTTAGATACGAAACGAATCGATTTCAAGCTTATTGACCACGCGATACCGCATGAATTTATGAAGTGCAGTTTATCGGACATGTGCACGAAGTACGTAACCCGGTAACGGTACGAGGGCCGGGAATTTATGAGTTAATAAATTTTAAGTGGCCGCGCGTACAGTTCGCAACTAAATAAGTTACTTGAGTCGTTATTTAAAGCGCTGCCACCGTCCTGCAACATCAAAGTTCTTGCTTTCGTGATTGAAATATTCGCGGTTTTGCGAGATCGAAAATCGTAGAATTATTCATCAGTAACGTAATAATAACACAAGCTCGATTGTTGGATTATTTAATTTATAATAATTTCTCTCTCCCTCTCTCTGTCTCTCTCTCTCCCATGCGCGTACATATAATGCATTGTTTATCATTTATTAAAATTAAATAAAAATATCCCATAATTATCAAATATATATATATATATATATATACACATCAAACGTACGATTAATGAAATTCCACAATGTCTGTCGGATGCCTGTCTGCTGCACGAGCGCATTGCGTTCTCGTAATTGGAGCAACGATTCACATTCACCTCAGAGCTCGTAAAACCTCTTAATCGAGTTGGCTGCTCCCTTTTCGCCGATTACAAATCGGTACGCCTCCTGTGATCTTTATTACATGCAGAGAGACGTCGTTTTACGATCTCGATGTTTGTTCTCGTCGACGCTGCGTCGTTCCACACGCGCATCAAGACATAATTACGTTTGATTATGTCATCAAGATATATTGGTAGAACGCTGTAATCTAGAAAAATCATAGTGTAAAAATATCCTCGAAGTATCTTTTCTAACATACCTGTGACGCAAATATTATGACGATGATAAATTTATCACGGAATCCCAGATTCTCGAGCTAGTAAATCGGCAAACAGATTAGATCGATAAACCTCATTGAACTGTGAGATCTCTTATTTCGTTCGTGATATCGGTGCTGTCTATGCGCTCTCCTCTCGCTCGCATTCGCGGATGACAATTGACAATGACGCCTACTATCATTCAATGATTGTGGATAACCGATAGGTTCCGGTAGCCCTCCTCCCTCCTCCCTCCTGGCCATATCAACCATTATCGAGGGTATCACAACGAGCGTCATTCTCGCAGATAATTATCCAATTCATCTCCTCGTTGCATCTCGGGGAAATTGCACGTCACGAACGCACTGCGCGTGGATCAGCAGTGCGGTATTGCTCGAGTATCCTTATCTCGAGTGATGTTCGCTTAACGGCCGCCACATTACGCGCTTTTTAACGCAGCACTTTCTATCAAACCGGTCCCGATTTTCTCGATCGCCAACCGATCGGTGGCTCTATGCTAATAACTTAACTGCTACTTCGCCGAATGCCCGGGGTTACCCACCGGTAGGTTTTTCGAAGCGTATGCTAATCCCTCGGTACGCTTTTGCCGTTTATGCAAATCGCCGCCTCGGGTATATTTATGGTAAAATTTGTCCGGTGCGCGATAAAAAACTGCGCCAAAGGTTACCGGAGCATCGAGACAGTTCTACTGAAGATATTACAAGGTGTTAAGTCTCGCGTTCTTGCTACATAGATTACATATCATTTGCAAATATGGTTGCTACCGACGAGGATGCGTCATCCTCAACTCGATTGTTCTTTAAAAAAGGAACAAGAAAAAATGCCATTTTTTCTGCATCCTGTAATTTACGGCAATTTTTTGTATCTTAAGAAACGCACAGTAACATGTTTCGTAACATCTGCGAAATTATTATCTTGCGTTTTTTTACAATCTCGGTATAAAGTTTCTAGCTGGTTTCAAAATTTTTTTAAAGTTTCTTAATCTTTTCCTTGAAGGAGTTCTTGGAGATTAAAAAATAAAGTTGATAATAATATGTTTATTTCAATGAAGATCAATTTGAATTAGACGTTCTTTGCAATAGAGTCGGAGCGCTGTCTGGAAATAAGAAAATATCAAGATAATATTAGATTTTAGAATAAAAAAATAATAATCTTACAGAGGTCTATTAACGTAAGCGTTTGTTATACAACGACATGTTAGAGGAATACAAACGTTCGTATGTCGAGCTGGCTTAGACTTATAAATAAAGTGCTTCGCGCACTCGCGTCTCTCCCATACGGTAATTATTTTAATCAATGCCGTAATAAGGATGTTGCAGACTTAACCACCACACACGAACAATCGTTTCTTACATGCATTAACGAACTGCACAAGAGCTCTCCCTCACGATGCGTTCATGCTTTATGAATCGCTAACTCACGCTCGCTGCAGAGAGATGGAACAGCTTTGACATGAACGCAAAGTTATGAATGGGACCCGAGAGAGAAGACAACATCGTGCAATGATAGCGCAATGCATATTGCGGTTACGTGTACAACCGCATATAATTTCCGACTATTATCGGGGATCATCATACGTATAAATTTTTGCCCTGCGGCTTCGCGTATTAACGTTGAATTTTTTAAGAGGTAAATTAAACAAAAAGAGTTTACGTTCTCTTTGTCCGATGGATTTTTTCAGGTCCGGAGGGATATTAAGTACCCTTTCGTCTAAGCATACACGGGACTGACAAAGGCAGCTGCTTGCACTCGATGGCCCGATAGTTGTGCGTTTTGCATAACTATCGCTACTTCAATTGCCTTTTCTTTTACTTTCGCTGCTAGCGAGAAGACGGCAATTATCCGCGTCTCGAGTCTCTCTCTCTCTCTCTCTCTCTCTCTCTCTCTCTCTCTCTCTCTCTCTCTCTCTCTTTCTTCGAAAGGGTTGCGTGTGCCACACTCGTCCGAGTCGTTGAACCGGTAAAAGTAGCCACGAGTGAGCCGCAGTCACCTTGCGTACCACCCTTCCGTTTTTTCTTCCTCGTCAAACTCGCGCAACGATAATCTCTCGGTTCGTTTCGCGCCATGGGACGCCGAGAAAAGAGAGGTAGGGGGACAAGCAATTGAAAGAAGAACCAGAGGAAGAGGAGGGGATGTGGTGCGACGAGGACGTTGGTGGTGGTATCAAAAACAAGGAAGGCCTTTGTCGGCCCCCGCAAGGGCAGAGACGCGGAATATAATGGGGCACGTGTTCGGCCGAGCTGCGCTAATGACACGGTTTCGCCGGGGCTCTCTCGATGCCGCATTGTCCCCGCAAACTCTTTCATGCCGCCTCCACCTCCACCTCCGTCGTTTTCGCCGCATTGTGCAGTGCACCCGTGTGCGTATCTATGTCTGTGAACTCTCCTCCTCGTTTCTCTTCATGTTATATCCACCTATGCGCCGATCCGAGAATAATAGCCGTTCCGCGATTGTCCGAGAGGACTGTCAACGATACCGCGAGAATCGATAAAATTTATTTATGAACGGGAAGTTTGTTGGAGCTTCAACTCTTCTGCGATCGGCTATAATTAGATTCTTGCCAATCAGATGCTCTTTATAGCGAAGAATACATTATGGAAAAGATCTATTTATATTGATGAATATCAAATATTTCGATAAATAAACGCGTGTCGGAAATAATATTCTTTCTTGCATGTAACTCTAGTATCAATTCTATCTAATCCAATATATATTTGCCTTCCTAGAATATGTCAGAATTATGCATCTCAAACTAAACGGACATAAATAACATTATGAATATTAGAAGTATGGCAATCGTTCGTGCCAGAATGAAACGATTGTTAGAATGCATTTTTGGTGAGTTGAAGTATTCGCATGAAAAATCGAATATCCGCTTCTCGTCCGCGCCCTCGCCTCGCCTTATTCGGACATGTCGATGTGTTCTCGTATGCATAGACGGTATATGTACGAGCGTGTTGCTCCCGTCCGTTTGTTTCATCGGCATCGAACGGACGCCACGCATCGTTTATCGTATGTGCACGCGTGGGTGTTTGTACATGCGTGTGTGTGTACATGCGGGGAAATCGTGGAACCGTGGCGTGCACGTGTTTGTGGTGGCTTCCTCGCAGGTACGAGCGCATAATGGGGCATATTTCAATAGAGGAAAAAGTGCCCCACATCGAATCACTAACGAGCTCTAAATTCGATGCGTCGGTCGCATGCGTAGACCAATAATAATGACCAACGACGATGTAAATTGCCCCCTCGAAAATCGTATGCAATTAGTCTTAAAATAACGACGCGTTTTATTTCGCAAACTGACGTTTCTTTTTTTTTTTTTCGTTGAACCTATTATACGAAAGACCGATTCAACTTTTCACCAACAATGCGAAGCACGAATAACGATGCGACATTCTTTGTGCAAATATCCTTAATGAGGGGGATTCGCGATTAAGGACGCATTAGAGCGCGTCCGCGTTATTAAAATATACACGTATAATAAAAGATTACGTAAGGTACATTGATTAATGTAATTGCTGCAAGTTCCGGCGGGCGCGGAAATAACGCTCGTAATTACCGACCTGCGGTTCCCACACTGTTCCGGTACGAGTTATAAATGTGCATTTTATTGTGCATTGTGTAATATAATATTATTACATTACGTTTATATATATTGTTCGTATATAAATTGTAGCCGCAAGTTGATTTGCATATATAACGATTCGCGCACGCCAGAGAGATTCTACGTCTCTTAGAGATGTTTATTGTAATAGACAGGTGAAATGAGTGCGTAGCGAGGAGAGGAAGAGCGATGGGAAATTCCGTAACGGTGCGTTTCTGAAACAAAGCGGAACGTCACTCTTTTTTTTTACCACACTGCCTGCGGACTCGAATACGTGGGAGTCGACACAGAGTCGTTAACGTGTCAGCATTGGGTTATGGAAAGTAGGATCCGAGCGCCGTATGCAATCTCGTCGTCAAATCATAGAGATTGTCGGATACGAGACCCGCACGCGTCTGCGGCAAGAACGCGATTCGCTTATGCGATGATGCGAAAAATCCTGACATGATACGAAGAAAGATATTCGCGGAAGTAAGCGTAAGAAAGCGCGAGCGTAGGAATGTGTTTGGAGAAAAATTTATCAAACTTTATTTTCGCTCCCGTCGTTTAGCATTGTGGGTGTCGCTAAATACATTAGATCATATCATCGGATTCTTTCATTTCGTGAACGCTTCTATTTTTGTTTCAGACACGCCTCTATCACCGATGGGGCCTTCGTCGCCGAGTCAGGAAGGTCTATTCACGGATCTTCGGCTTCTGTCCTTGGAGAAGCAGCTCAATATCGAACTGAAGGTAGATGCCGCTAAAGAGAGCCACTGACTACATTTCCCGATCGCACATAGGTGATCGTGATACACTTGACGAACACGGATGATGTCACGTGATATCAAAACTATCATATTATCAACTATCATGTTTTCTATGAATTGTTACGCGCATACATGTTATCGCAGAATATTCGATAAGACAATGAGTGTTCCCTTGTCTTCATTAGTAATACAATAATTATCGATATTTTTCTCGGTATGATTCAGAATAATTATCGTTAAAACGTTGTTCGACGCTTTCTGCAAACAACTTTGGTAGTTCTCTTTCACTTTTCTTGTATCAGAGCCTTGCGTGAGTCAGCGCAGTGAGCCGCAAGTTTTTCCCCCTACTAAAAATAATCTCTCGTTATATCACGCGAGGATTTGTGAAATAATTAGAATAATACGTTCAACTCTTCCCGATTGTTACGTATTAATGCAATGTTTTAATTGCCCCCAATTATCTTTTATATTCTTCTTCCCATCTTTTTTTTTTTTTAAAAAAAAGGTCAGTTTTTATGTACATTGTAGATAACATAAATAACATAAGTTTATACTAATTTCAATATTATTTTAATAGATAGTTGTACGAACTCTTGCCATTTATATTTGCTACAGGTCAAGCAAGGTGCTGAAAATATGATACAGAGTTTAACGAGCGGCCATCGTGATAAGAAACTGCTACAGGAGGCTCAACAAATGTTAGACGATTCTCGCGCCAAAATCGAGTTCCTACGCATGCGGATAATGAAGGTGCGCCAGGCGCGACAGCAGCAGCAACGAGATGACTCGTTGCCACCGAATGGCGAAGCATCTAGCAATAAAGGTATATTGGTTTTATTAATGCCTGGAACGAGAATTTGAGAGAAAGATAAAACAGTTGAAAATATATATGTATTTAAAAATTTTTTTTTTGCAAATAAAATAATCGACAAAACTTTTCACCGACATCGAATGCGATAAATTTAAGAAATGCATGATTTAAATTTGTGATATTATTTATCCAATATAGATCTCTTTTTAAAAACTATTGCGCTTATTTAATTATATACGCGAGAATACATATGTCAGAAGAAGATTCGGTAAATTATCTCGGACACATTGTATTGTCGACTTTTTATTCCAATTGTTTGAACGACCAGTTAAACTGTATACATTTCATTGTTAACGTAAAGTTTACACGGAACAGCGAAACAGTAAGCTGACATTTACCGCAGCAATGAAATTGTTCCAGAACGCGATACGCGTTCGTATCTCATCCAGGAATTTGTATGCCACGTATTCAGTATAGAAGTACAATGTGGTTACGTTCGTCATTCATGAATAAATGGCATTTCTTGGAAGGAAGCGCTTTGTTCGTAGAAGGATATATTCGTTACGCGCGTAATGGTATGCTTTTTCCATGATAGGCACGATATAAAGTATGTGGGTAGATATACGTTATATAAGAAGATTATTACGCGCGTGCGTTGTTGATACGCGAGGAAACTTTGTATGACTTGCGAATGCAATTTTGTGACGAATATAACATAAATAATAAATGTAATAATGTGCTTATAGATAGGTACGAGCCCAGCTTGGAGCTCGCGTTGGAAGAGAGGGTGGAGGAGCTGCGGCATCGATTACGAATAGAGGCAGCTGTCGTAGAAGGTGCCAAGAACGTGATACGTCTTCTACAAAGTGCCAGAGTCGCTGATAAGAAGGCCTTAACCGAGGTAGGTGATTTATTTCCTCCCCAATTTGCTGCCCGTCAAAGGTAGAAGTGAATGAAGCGCGGGGATCTGTACGCGACATATAATCCGCGAAAGGCTTTTGTAATATACGCGCGCGCGCGTATGTGTAACGTTAAAGGAAGCCATTTACGTCATACTTCTCTGACACAGCTGTTTCGAAACGATAATAATGTGGAAACTGTCTGACTTCACCTCTCTCGATGAAAATATCTTATAATGCGCGGACAATTGCTGGTTCTAGTAAAAGATGAATGTTTTTTAAGAATTGATAGATGACATGTATGTGGGAATATCTCATTTTTTATTTGTGGAATTTTAAAAACTTATATATAATATATATAGAGAATATTTTTCTCTATTTAATTATATAAGTTGGACAATTTTATAAATATATATATATATATATATATATATATTTTTTTTTTATAGAAAATTATATATATATATATATATATATATTTATTTATTTATAGAAAATTATTATAAATATACGTATGTATATATATATACATATATATATAATAATTTTCTATAAAATTATCAAACTTCTAAACTTATAATTGAATAGAAGAACTTTTTTAAACAAAGTAGTCATTCTATGATAATTGAATTATCGTTGGAGACTGATTTCGTTCGAGGCCTCGGCGATGAAAGAGCGTTTCTCGGTTACTCCGGAAAACGACTTCTCGTCGACAGCCAGATTGCGATGTCGGCAGCGTAGAACGTGTCGACGTGGACCCCGTGGAGAATCGGTGGCGACTCTATACGCGCATTTCTCAAAATAGCCCTATCCGCACCACCCCGCCGTACATCTCGTGACGCCTTTTCGGGTCGCGCTTAGTTACCGTCTCTCGAGGAGGACTGGCATCATCATCCAGTATCCAGTAAGCACCCCGCGATAAACCGACATGTGTGCACTGGCCGACCGCGAAGGAGGTGCTCGTGCGATGTATACATTTCCGAGTGGATATCCGTTCAGAAAGATATCGATCATACATTCGGATAATCGCGGCTAGTTAATTATACGATTTAAATCCGAAGACTGAGACACAAAGCCGTCCACGAATGTTACGTCGCCCCCACTCACCGAACTCCAAGAAGATTGACGTCTGTTTCAAAATTGGTTTGAGCTGTCAGGAGGCCTATATATTAAATCGAACGTCTCTGACCGTCTGAGTCATAAACAACCCATTACTTATCGCGAAAATTGGAATCTTGTTCCATCTTTTTGATGTGTGTGCGTGTATAACGTATGTGAATTATTCAGAGAGAAATCGCCATTTTTCAGAGATCATAAGTGCGAAAAAATAATTTCACGTGCACGTAAGATATTCAAATTCATCTCTGACCGCCATTCAGCGAGACTAAATGGTACAAGCGAGATTTTCGAAGAGATTAGCGCATCGGTTTTCGTAACATGGCACATGACTGGCTCGATGACTATGCATCATTATTGCGCACATTTATTATTGCGTCGGTGGTCGTCGTCATATATACGAAAAGTGCCGCCTTATTCCAGATATATTCTTAGTGCGACTGTACGTTGCGCTCCAAATTTATATTGTGCTAATTATACGCGTCTCGTCGTCGCTCAGTTTGTTGCAAGAGACAAAGAGAGACCACGGTGGTTGCAACGATTGCGGAAGTTGTTGTGTAATACTCAAACGACAAACTGACAAGTCACAAGGGAGGAAAGGAGGGGGATTTCGTGCAACGAAATTATTCAATACGAGGAAGCTACTTTGATGAATTGGATTTTTTTCGAGCATCGACGTTAGAGTTTTTTTATCAGCGATGTTGTCGGAACGAAAAGAAACTATTCGCGCTACGATAGTTCTCGAATATACGGAAATCCGAAAATAGATCAAGTAACAGGAATATGCAATATCGCAGTATTACTATCCTTCTGCGAAAAACTGTGCTACAGACGAAACTGTGAAGCACGAGCATGACTCAACTCGAAGAGACGTTATTATATAAGATCTCTCTTCGATGCATCACGGAATCGGTCGAGAGAATTGCATGAGCGACCGCAAGTGTCACGCGTAATCATCAGCAAAACTTTGTGTAGAGAAAAAGAGAGAAAGAGAGAGACACAAATCCATGAACAGAAGAAGAATTCGGACGAGAGAACCGGAACATCGTCTCCTGAAGAAGAAGAAGAGGGCGGATCGTTCGGATGTTTCCCTATCGCGGCAAGAGAGCCGATTGAAGAACGACAATGTCCTGCGGTGGATAAAGGCGCGACGACGGAGATTGAGGAAGAGGAGAGGCGCGAGATGTACGGACGTAAAGATAATTCGGCGGGCGACGGAGGTGCGAGTCAGGTGCCACCGTGGCTCGTGCGCGCCGAAGTCACGATCCGTCATGGCGACACGGTGACCTCCGAGACCGTGCAAATGCCGCCGGGCACCACCACGACCGCCGACGCGGGTGGCATCCGCATGATTTGTCGCTGGAACACAAACGAGCCGTCCAACTCCACGACAGCCGTGCCAATCACCGATGCGTTTCCGTCATCCTCGGGCGGTTTCGGCTTTCAACGGGGAAATATACTGTTCACGTCCACGCCGCCCGAGAGACCGTCCCAGAAATCGTCAAATGACAGATCCTACACTCTACCGCGTTCAAGCTCATCGGGCAACGAAGACTCTGTCTTGTCCAGGAGCCGAGCCAATGATTCCGGCTACAATAGTGAACAGTTCTCGCGCGCCTACTCCAGTCTACCTTCGCGACGTCCGTCTCAGCAATATAATCGTCGGTGTAAGAGCACGTGTAAGATTGTACTGTCCACTACTCCTGAGAAACCCGCGAGTTCCATCGAATCTGTCGATTCCTGGCATCATCGGCCCTCCTCGCACCAACGTTTCTCCCGTCAACAATTCAGCGCGGTTCCAGAAGTCTGCGAAGATTGCGCAGAGGGAAGCGCATCGAGCGCCTTCACCACGCATTTTTGCACTCGCGTCGCGGAAAAGACCGCGAGTAACCGGGCCACAGCGATCAGCAGAGACGCGGCTTCGCAAACCACCGACATCGAATCGGTGCGGTCTTCTTCAACTGTGAAAAGTAGTAGAGTTGGGAGGAGATTAGGCGCTGGTGCCTACAAATCTGACGAGCAAAAAAAGAAGGAGGTGAGTCATTCTTGATGGGTTTTGAATGTAAAAAAATTTATTGTATTGTGAGTGAATCTGGAATATTATGATTGTCTTATCTTCCAGCAGGAAATTCGATCGTCTCCAGCATCGATTGAGACCACCAGTTCCGGTCCTCCCATTGACACGGAAAAATCGGATTCTTCCGCGAAAGAGAACAGCAGTAGCAAACGCAAGTCGCGGACGGTACATATCGACGTGTATTGCACAGGATCCGACGACGACGCCAGCACAGACACGACCAGCGAGAACGAACGCAGCACGCCCATGACCGTTTTTGAAAACGAAGATGTCAAAGTCACTCATACGCAGGCAACGAATAACTTACCGCGGGGATTCCAGGACGCGAATGCGTTCCTAAAGCGCAGCGCTGAACGACGATGCGCGAGCTTTCGAAATACACCGATGAGAATGCCCTCGTTGGCCAGTTCCAAGGGATACGACAGCGACGAGGTGCTGAGCTCTCTCTATCCCTCGCGATTCAGTTCGTATAGCGGGATACGAGATCTAGATTCCGCTCCGTCTATGGCGTCATCCAGTACAGCTCTCTCTCCGTGCGATTCGACGATTATGACGTCATCGAAGGACACGTTCTCGGACATCGAATCCCTGATCAACAGTAAATCCGGCTTGACTCCTTGTGATAGCTTTGAATACGCCAATTCCGCGGATCGTGATAGAATACGTAAAATGGATATTTTAGCGAAAGCCGGTGATGAAAAGAAGAAGACTTGGCGATCGCCGCAAATCGAACGGAAGCATCTCCTACAAAATAGGAAGATGAGGGAGTACTTGGAGAAACACGAGATAGGTTGGTCATCTGGAGAAAGTGCCGAGGATTCCGATGAGAGTGGAGCAGTTGGTTGGAATTTCATAGCCGGCGATGACAAGTCACTCGTTAAAAAAGATTCGATCATACATCGCACGAACAAGGACCAAACGAAAGAATCCAATGCGACACGCGGCAATTATGTCCCGTATTCGAATGTTCTACGTGATCGTATCGGTCCGTTTAGATCCAAGAGCCCGTCTCCTCTTCCTTCAACCATACCCTCCCGCGTAACGTCTCCCTTTGCTGCGCCATACGGAGAAAGAACTGATCATATTATGAAAGCTTCAAGATTTGGAACTGTAATCAGCGCGTTTCGAAAGCCCGGTCATCATATAGGTCCGTCGAAAAATCCAACGTGTACGTGCGAACATTGCCGAAGATATTTCGAGGAAGGAGCAACGAGAGGACGGGCTTATTCGTTGAGTGAACTCGAACGTCATCCGGCATTCAAGTCACGAAAAGAGTGACATCTGATATTTCGCAATAGCTGTTGAAGATTTGAAACAGCTGATATATCAATTCTGTAGGCTCTTTACACAAGCTTTCCATTTTATTTATTATAAGATATTTGTATGCCATGAATTGCGTTCCATTGTTCACGGTTATTGAAGGACACTGTAAATTTGTACATTGTGATTTGTGTGTTTAATTTATATTTCTCTTGAAATATTCCATATATCATAGCTTTTTTTATCTAAATTATTTCAAAAGAGCTGTTAAACACATTCTGTGTTGAAAATTGAGCATTTATACAAATTAACAAGGATGTATATATTGATTGCGCTGTTAATAAATATTAATTATGTTGAATATCATATTTGTGTATCTATGTATATAATTATATTCCTTTTGCCAACATTAAACTAATATCATATTAATATTTTATGTATAAGATATCTTATATATAAAAGTATATTTTTTTATAAATTATAAATCACTACAGGCTCAAGCAAGCCTCGCGGAATCCAGTCGAAAATTGGATTTGCTCAGACTGTCCCTTGAACTCAGAAGACAAGAGCTACCACCTGATAGCGGTACTGCAGCTCAATTAAAAAGAGAATTAGCTAGCGTGCAATCGGCTAGTCCAGTTCCTGTTACTTATACATCATTACAACCGTTCCGCGGTCCTTTGGAGAGTAAAACTACCATACCAGCTTCAGTATCGAGATGCGCCGCTGTCACAGGAAAATTAGAAGTATGCCGAATGAGAAAGTACAATGGTATAACTGATGATTTCTTTGTATAACACGCCATGATATGTTTAGGTAAGGCTTATGGGATGTCAAGATTTGGCGGAAGAAGTCCCTGGCCGTACACGGAGAGAACATCCTGCTAGTCCTGATTTACGTAGCTTCGTTAAGGGTGTTAAAGGACTTAGTTCGAGCAAATCGTATAGTGTGAAAGATGAAACAAGCAGTAAGATTTCAATATTTTGTGATTAACGTTAAAAATTGCATTATTTTGAATCTGTCATTGATTGTCATTGTTTCCAGATGACATTATGGCAGTTATAAAATTGGATAATCAAACTGTAGGACAGACTAGCTGGCGTCCATGTTCTCAACAAGCTTGGGACCAAAGGTATAAATTATATACTTAGTTAACAATATTCATGTCAATAATTTTCACGTTGTGTATGCATATATATATTTCTAGGTTTTCCATTGAACTAGATAAATCGAGAGAACTTGAAATAGGCATTTACTGGAAAGATTGGAGATCTCTATGTGCAGTCAAGTTCTTACGTTTAGAGGAATTTATTGATGATGTCCGACATGGCATGGCCTTACAGTTGGAACCGCAAGGTCTCCTGTTCGCGGAAATAAAATTCTTGAATCCAATGATATCGAGAAAGCCTAAGTTGCAACGTCAACGAAAGATTTTCAAACAGCAGGTGAAAAATTTCCCAAGAGCAAATCAAATGAATATAAACGTTGCAACTTGGGGTAGATTGCTTAAACGTTCGGCACCTTCAATGCACAATTCCAGAAGCTCGGAAAGTCCACCGACAGGTAAGACAAATCAATCTCGCTATTTACAAATGTCATGCAAATCTTGCAAAACCTGAAAAAATCTACCATTTCATTTGTAGGACCACAACCATTGCAACTTGTATTTGATACCTCGATAGAAGATAAACCTGAGACTCCCGGCGAAGTGCCTGATCCGGAGAAAGGTGGATTAGGCGGTGCACGGCCTTTGGGAATGTCAACGACGACTAATAGTCCAACTTTACCACGTCCGCCAGAACATCCTCCCCCACCGCCACCAACTGTTACGAAGAAACCATCTATACCTGCACCTGCACCACCTCCTAAATTAGATCAAGAGGTAAGTTTCTTACATGTCTTTTTATATATTATTGTCGTTATTTTTAAATTAAACAAGCTCAAACGTCACACATATGTTGATATGCGATGATATTTGTTGTTTATTGTATAAATATGTATTAGTCACACACAATATCTGCTTTTGCTGTAAGAACCTTTTTTGATAAGATAAGATTGCTCATGTTGCACACATAAATTTATATCATATAATTATTATATATGTGCAACACGATATTATACAGAATGTATATGTAAAAAATTCAATTATATACTCTCTATATATACTGTCTAATCAGTATATATATATATATATAAAATTAATTATATTCAATATATATAATTTATTATACTTATATCATGACATAATTTCTTATACTTTTTAATCACCCTATAATAAAAATATGAATAGTAATGTGTAAAAATGATCTCAAGACTGGGAATCTTGGTTATGGGTTAAAATAGTTTACAAAATAAATGTGTAATATGTGAAATATATATATATATATATATATATATATATATATATATATGTGTGTGTGTGTGTAATATAAGTTTACTTTTTAAAGAGAAAGTTTACTTTTTAATCTAATGAGTGTATGCATTTACACTACTATCTTGATGTGGCATGTTATCAGATATATTATGCATTTCTTCAATTACAAAAAATAGTATTAGTTTATATATATAATTTGTGCACTTGCTTCTAGAAAGAATATCTCTTAGTCATTAAACACAAGTTTTTTTTTCATTAAATGCAAATATACAAGCTTTCTGTTTTCTGGCAGTTTATCTTATCAATTATTTCACAATGAATGCAACTTTATTTTCTTGCATTCTGTTAATTTTGAAAAAACAATAATTTTCTCCCAAACTCCCTATGATAGTAATTTAAACTATAAATACATATTTTTTCTAGATTTAAATTATATTAGCTATATACATAGTGCATGCGTAAAATTAAAACAATTCTAGCGCGAAATCTAAAGTTTACTGTGATTTCAATTGAGTATTAGTGTTAAAGAGGTAGTAATGTAGTTACAGAGTGCATTAAGGGAGTTTGATTTTCTGCACAACGAGGAAAAGGGCGGGCCTCAGGGTGCAAATTTGAGGCCCCTGGTGACAGAGCCCCGCCCTGTGCTGATTGCACCACCCTCTCCACGCACACCCTCGCCCCAACCTGTCGTCGAGTTTCCTGAGGATGAGGTACATACCTCCACGTACACACAACATTGCTTTGCTTGCTTTAGTGTATGTTGTTATTGGAAAAAAAACAAATGTATTTTCTTTTCTTATTTTCAATGCTTCCATTTCAATTTATAGACTATTTTTTTATTTTTACATAAAGTTATACCCTTCTATATTGATTTATTTATTTAACTTTCAGACTGTGCACGCTTCTGCATGTATTTTTTTAAATATTATATTAATAATATATAATATGTATAGAGATAACTGATAACTATTATATGAAGAATTGAATAATTAAAACATTATAAGTATTGTAACCTGTACCATTGTACTTACAATTACATATTCCTATATAAAGTGTCTTAATTTTATAATACACTAACAACTAATTCTCTTTATACATGATATGTAGAGATTATATTTAACCAGCCATATTAATCTCACTTATAATAATACATTGAAACAATACATTTGTGTATATATTATTTCAATTAAAAATCTTTATTTTGCAGGCTGTATATGAACTGCCAATCAGACCTCATCAGTATAGAGACAGTGCCTATGAGTCGAGAAGACATTCTCAAATTAATGGTATGACTTTGGAAAACTTTAGACTGCTCTCCGTACTCGGTCGTGGACATTTTGGCAAAGTGATACTATCGCAATACAGAAACACGGGAGAGTATTTCGCAATCAAGGCCTTGAAGAAGGGAGACATTATAGCTAGAGACGAAGTGGAATCATTACTGTCTGAAAAAAGAATATTTGAAGTAGCGAATACAACGCGCCATCCTTTCCTCGTAAATCTATTTGCGTGCTTTCAAACTGAGGTATCACTGAAGAAATAGTATTTTTTTCTCTAATTTTTCTGATACGGTTGGTAAGACAAAAGAAAGAATAAAAAGATGATTTTTTTTATAGGCACATGTCTGTTTCGTAATGGAATATGCGGCTGGTGGTGATCTTATGATGCATATACATGCCGATGTTTTCGGAGAGCCACGTGCTGTATTTTATTCAGCTTGCGTTGTTTTAGGATTACAATACTTGCATGAAAATCGCATTATTTACAGGTACATTTATCAATTGCTATTGTAATATGTTAGTGAATAATGCGATGATATATTTTACAATATATATTTTGATTTTACAGAGACTTGAAATTAGATAATTTATTGTTGGATACGGAAGGTTATGTTAAAATCGCAGATTTCGGCCTATGTAAAGAAGGCATGGGATATGGAGATAGGACAGGTACATTCTGCGGTACTCCTGAATTCTTAGCGCCCGAAGTTTTGACAGAGACTTCTTATACACGAGCTGTAGATTGGTGGGGACTTGGAGTCTTGATCTTTGAAATGCTGGTTGGAGAGGTAAAATTTTATGACTTATAAAATATATTATATTTTCATCTTACCAATACTCGGATAAAATATTAAAAAAATGTTTCAGTCTCCTTTCCCAGGTGATGATGAGGAAGAAGTGTTCGATTCCATTGTAAATGATGAAGTACGATATCCACGATTTCTTTCTTTGGAAGCGATAGCAATCATGAGAAGAGTAAGCATTTCTTTTATTTTCTTATTATGTTGATTTAATATATATTTCTTATCTACAAATTCCATTGTTACAGTTATTGAGGAAAAATCCGGATAGAAGATTAGGTAGCAGTGAAAGAGATGCGGAAGATGTTAAGAAACAAGCATTTTTCAGACATATTGCTTGGGATGATCTGCTTTTAAGGCGTGTAAAACCACCTTTTGTACCAGTAATTGTAAGTATTAGTTTCATTGCTGCATAAAACTTGAATACAGTATTTCCCTATTAATAGAAATTGAATTTTAAATATCGACATTGTCATTAGACTAGTGATAAGATTTTAACATTCTTATATGAGAAATGTTTCTTTGTTACTAGCATTCGGTGGAAGATGTAAGTAATTTTGATGAAGAATTTACATCAGAGAAGCCACACTTAACGCCTCCAAAAGATCCTCGGCCTCTCAGTGACTTAGAGCAAGGCCTATTTAAAGACTTTACTTATATGGCTGATTGGTGCTAGCCATAGGATTAATATCTGTGTGCGAACGGAATTACCAGCATGTCATAATTGAAGAAAAAGTTGTTTTCACTACTACAAAATGAAATTTTTTGCACAACTGCATTAATTGCAGGTTGTTTATTTGAACAATATACATATATATATATCTCCCATCATGTATACATATTTCGTATTTTTTAATATTAACGATCGCAGTATATATTAAGAAGAGAAATTTTTATTGAATCTCAGGTTTTCTCCATTATGCTTTTAATAAGTATTTGATACATACTTGGAGTTTACAATCTCCAGTTTCATATTAAATAACATATATATATGCAAATAGATAATTGTTAATGTTTATACGGTTGATGAGATATATAATAGTGCTGTCAATATTCAAGACTATCTGGTTATTTCAGATATTACTCAGATACATTGTTTAATTCGATATAGACAACTGAATGAGAAATTATACATAGAATATTGAAAAAATTGTTGACTAATCGATTCTGCTCAATATTCTATGTATAAAAGTATATTAGATGATATTATTAAAAACTAAATATTTTTTGCTATATGCATATACACACATATACATGATAAGCTAATAAAATCCTACTTATTTTGTAGTACTGATTTGTTTGAAAATATTGAAACATGTCAACTTTTGTTTCTGTAAAAATCTAAAATTATAATAAATTCAAATCATGCTACTTTGTTGAAATAGCTATTCCTTTAAAAATTTTAAATAGTGATAAAGGTGATGTAACGGTTTAAAAGTATGACGAATATCTGGGTAATATCAATATAATTTATATTGACAGCACTAGTATATAAATGAGTTCTTTAAAATTGATTAAAAAATTCTCATCAAATATGTAAAGAAAGAAACGATGAAGTTATCCATCTTTTGACAGAGAAATTTTTTCGTATAAGGATAAATAATTTTAGACTACATTTGCATAGAAGTGATCTCTTCAAACATCGTCCTGTCACTAGCTATTAAATATGTATCATTGTTCTTTTATTTGAAGATGTATTCTTTTCAACACTTTATTATCTATATGTACTACTTTTATGTACAGTAACACACACGTAATTACTCGAAAATTTTATATAAAGTAGAAACTGTAGAACTTTTAAAAAAAGGATAATCATAATGCAAACAATAATTAACACATTTATAGGGAAAACAAAATAAATCAAAATGTAGCTAAAACTTGCTCATGCTCATGTGATAAAGAATTGAAATCGAAATGGCGCTATATATATATATATGCAACAATAATGATCATAACATTCATGCGCTTTTTAATTAAATTTATCATATTAACTATTAATTATGATAAATGGAAATTCAATTCATTTACTATTTAATTTTATTATAACTGGTTTTGTGCAAGATTATGGTGACTTTAGACAATATGAGCTTTGACATTGTGTGAAGCAGCATGTTTATAATATCGTATATCAGAATCCTTTAAGTTTGTTTAACATATATCCAATTATTATATATTTGCTATATTTCGTTATGTATTAGTTATGTACATTCATACTCTAGTTTATGAAATAAGATAATTTTACTGATATGTGCTAAATATATATTATGTATATATAAATATATAACCAAATATTTTGCAAAGTGGATAATAATGGATGATATTTCTATATTTAATAGCTCGAATATTGTGTGGTGTAGTATTACATTACATTATCAATATTTCAATTAATTTTGCCACACAAAATATCCTATTGTGAGACAAATTCATATTCTGATATGAGCATATATTTGAATATCTTTTAAGATTTGATTCTAATTTTGTAGAAAATGATGAAAATTATATAACTATGTTGAAATAGTTGTTAGATTTTACATTTGTGCTTGTAAATTAATTCCTCTTGTAATTGTAAAACTTTTCATGATCTATATATGATAATTTTAATATTTAATAATTAATACTTCATAAAATTTAATCGTTTCTAGAACTCCCACACACAAATATCAGTTTAAATTGAATTCATGATATGTGCTTCATTCATTTTATAAAAGGTGCCTACATAATAATTGGACGATTTTTAATAACACGCAATATAACTAGAAAATTTTTTGAGTGTTATAATAAGTGTATATATACATATATATATATTATATTAAGTGTATATATATATACATATATATATATAAACTTTTCGATTTGTCATTTTTATTTTATAATAATTGTGCGAGAAATTGAAGATTGAATTACGAACCTTATAAAAATAAGAATATTTCAAATAAAACTTGTTAGATTTTATGCAAATTTTGTACAAAACGATATAATCGTTATTTAATGATTCAGAGATTATTCAGAGATTATAGTTTATTTTTAATTTTCATTAATTTTAACAATCAGAATGTTTCTTATCAAAGTCTATTAAGTATAATCTATTTTATTTTATTCTATTAATTACAAATATTGATTGTGAAAAGTTTCTTATATTGATGAAATCGACAAAGTTTTATTTGCAATACTTCTCATTTAAAAATAATCAAGCGTACATATATAATCACTAGAATTATTTGTGAAACCTTTTTAATATCAAGCATTTTACATAGTACGAAAATTAACTGTATCACTAGTGATAGATTCGAGTACCTCTTGAGATCTAGTTGCCTTACTGCAGTTATGTGAATTGACCACTTTTTGGTATCTATTTTATATATAATTCTTATACACAAGAGGGATGGTTTAGATCTGTAAAAATATTGACGATCGATTTTGAACATGCTATATAATAATGGCAACTAATCGGAAAGATATGAATAATACACATAAAATCTTTAATGTGCCTGTTTTTTATATATTATTATTATTATATGTAAGTTTTAAAATCTAATTTGTAAATCTCATCTTTTTGCACACGTATTATGTGGTTTTCTGAAATAAGGAATTCAATTAAAATTACATATACAGCAATAAAAAAAAACAGGCAGAGAAAAGTAGGGCATCATTACAGTTATTAAAGATACGTCACATGTGAGAGATTATTAGCCTAATTTGTAAAGCAATTAAAATAAATCTAAAATTTATGTTGATATTAAGATTGCTTAAATTTTGCGAAAGTATGTAAGATCATCTAGATATCTATCAATACATATGTATATTATTTTTATATCTTGTAGTGTTTAACAATAATTTTTTTACACAGCTCTTAACTGCCCTAAAGTGTATGAAAATCGTATAAACAATTTCAGATGAAATTATTTTTGTCAAAGAAATATCATTTTCTCTACATGCATTTTACATTATAGCTTAACATACGTTATAAGAAAACATTATCATGTGTATAAATTATTTTTCATTGATATTACATGCAGCTTTGCAGAAATTAAATAATTTAACGACTTTGGAATGTGTGTCGAAAACGCAATGATTTAAAGACACATAGAGAATATGTACATATATACAAATATATATATCGTATAGTCTTTTTTGTAGATAGATTTACTTTTAGTTCATAAGAATTTTTAAGTTATATCATTTCTCTCTTTACACATTTTTTTATATATACATAATATTTTATAGCATTATTAGACTTAAGTTTAATTATAAACTGTTTGCTGTATTTATCATTAGTTTTATAATAAGTGAAGAAAACGTTATGTGCCTCGTATTTTGTAGTGTCTACTAATTAATACACGAGAGTACTAAGGCTAGATGAAGATTTTTTAAGAATTAATTTATTCGATGAATATATATTTACAGTGGCAGCTTATTACGTTTCGTTTTACTAAACAATTATATGCAATTCTTAGAAGTATTCTCAAAATCTGCATTATATGCGCGCATGTGAAAATTACTTTAAAAAATAAATATTAAAAATATACATCTTTATACTATCTTTATCCTCTTTTATCTCACACTTTGTTTGTGCCTTACTATATATTTCCTTCCATATATCTCTTTTGTATTTTTTAGAGAAAGAGAGAAGTGTCTTAAAAATTTTCATAAATTCATATAAACTACAAATATGACAACATCAAAAAGAAATAAATACAGTAATATAGTAAGCAAATATATATTACATTAAAATTCAATATTATGTATAAAAAAAATATCATAATATCTCCAAACTAGAATCAGTATTTGAAGATTCTACAATAACACTTGGACCAGAACTAGTATTTTGATCTTTTGTTTCATGAGCAAAAACTATAGTTTTTGCTAATTCATATAAATTTGATGTATTCCTGCGAATCTCTGTCTCCAAATTATATTTCTTTTCTTCTTTTTCTTTCAGTTGTTTAGTTGCTTCTGGTGCCGCTGGTTTTATAAGCCCCGCGCTTATTGTATACAAAACACTGCTGCTATCCTCAGATTTAAATACAAATGTCAATCTGTTGAATTTAAATTTGTTATTTATATATATGTATGTGGAATACATTAAATATTATATTTTATAAAATTATACACAAGAAATATCAAAGATAAAATCCTGGAATTACCGTTCATTTTGTAATGCCTGTTGCATTTTCTCAATTTTATCAATGGAAATGCTGTACTTGGTTGGCCAAGGTATATAGATTTCCAGTGAAGAATGCTCTCGTTTTTTTACTTCGAGATAAAATAGATCAAGTTCCTCCTTATACTTATATTTGACATCCCAGTATCGTTTTACTGTGAATCATCATAGCAATAAATTATATATAAATTTATTTACAGCTTACTTATGTATATTCTGTATTGTGAAAATTGATTTATACCATACCTTCGCACAGTTCAATGTAGACATAAAAGGCGGTACTTGTTTTCACAGGATCGTTACAGCCAAGTTTGCATAAATGATAATACTGTAAGCATAGAAAAATAAAAATCTTTTACATTCATACAAATAACTCTTGATTGCATTCGTCTCTTTTTTTTGATTATTTGAATAAAATACATTACTTACACTAGGATGACATATGTCGTACATTTTCTCATAAGCGTGAAAAAAAATTTTGTATGTCTCGTCCTTCTACGAAGTCAAATTATTATTTCATTTTGCACATCATGGCTTGAAAAAATGCAAAATATAAACAATAAAATATATTTACACGTACACATTGCCAAGTCACTCGCGATCATTTCATGCCAGTCGCCACAGGATGCGAGTCCATCTAGTGTTCAAGATATATGTTAAAAGCATTATCCGAAGAGTACGATTATTTATCTTTCGAGTTGAAATACAATTTTCTAGAGTTACATAAAGATGTCATTGCATAAAAGATATAGGTAGAGAAATAAGGATGAAAACAGTGTTGGAATATATTATATATATTGATTTTAAATATTGTATACTAAATAAAATATTAGTTTTAGTGTCTTTTGTGTTACTGTATTGTGATTTATTTTAAATTTCATAGGTTATATATAGTTATACAATATTTTAATATATTTAAATATATTTATTGCTTCCATATTATATATTACAAAAATAAAATATACAATAATAAGAATTATAAATAAGAATTCTAGTCATATAATATTTTATTGCTGTATGCTTAATTTCGAAAGAATTATTAATACTTTTTATTGATAAATATGCATTAAACACTTTTTTCTTGATATAATAAATTAGCTTGCGTTAATTACATATAACAAATAACATATTGTGCAAAAATTTGTTTAGAGTATGCTAAAATTATGGTATGTATATTGTAACACCATGAAGGCAAAATATGAAATTGATGTACGCTCAAGATGAAAAAGTACAAAAGATTTGTTCTATGAATTTTAAATCTATTTTCTCGAATTACAATTTACAATAAATAAGCGTATTCAAATATATTAAATGTTCCCTTCTTCCTTAAGCTTTGCACACGAATGTGCGATATAAAAAATATATTTTATATATAGATATAAATACATTTATACATTTATATGTTTAGATATATAAAATATATTTTAAATCGAATTTATTAAATAATTTAGTTAAGAAATTATATATCAATACTAATATCGCAAATTATCATTGTGAATTATCTACTTAAATATACAGTACTTAAATATACAGTCATCAGTATTGCGTCACTTATAGAAATAGGGAAGTTTATTTCAAAGAAACATAAACATATATAAATATTATCTATATTTTATCTATAATCTATATTTTATTACTATTTTATGTTGTAAAATATTTTATATTGTAAAAATTAAAAATTATAACAAATACAATAGATATTTTATTTTTCAAAATAGCTTTTTGATCCTTTTAATTACTGGATTTTAATTTGATAGAATTATTGTGAGATAAGTTTTTGATATAGAAATATATGAAAAATGACACTTATTAATCAAGAACAATTGTATGCCAAAGTATATGAAATGATATTAAAAATAGAAGATTATTTTAAAGAGTGAAAAAAATTTTAACATTTTTGATATTGTCTCTTATAATTTTTAATTTTTACGACTTTAAAACATAAAATATTAACAATAAAATATAATTATAATTTATACATATACATACATACATATATATATATATATATATATATATATATATATATATAAAATTATAATTATATTTTATTGTTAATTTTTACGACTTTAAAACATAAAATATTAACAATAAAATATAATTATAATTTTATATATATATATATATATATATATATATATATATATATAATTATAATTATATTTTATTGTTAATATTTTATGTTTTAAAGTCGGAAAAATTAAAAATTATAAGAGACAATATCAAAAATATTAAAATTTTTTTCACTCTTTAAAATAATTTTCTATTTTTAATATCATTTCATATACTTTGGCATACAATTGTTCTTGATTAATAATTTTCATTTTTAGCATATTATATATATATATATATATATATATTATATATATATATATATTTTTTTTTTTTTTTTTTTTCTTCTATTCATTAAAGCAATGAATTCCCTATTTCCATAAGTTATGCGATACTTTTGTCTCTTTTCTTTCACCGGTATTCTAAAAATGCACATAATTTAATAAACTTATTGAAGGAAGTGAATTAAATAAAGATCACTAATGAAATTTTAAATAAACTACATATATATATATAATGGATCCGTATAATTTCTCTATCAGAGGCATGTATTGTATCATAACTGAACATGACAAATAATAACTGAACATGACAAAACAATAATTCCACAGAGAACGGTGCGAAAAAATTTAAAAAGCTTAAAAAATTTTTCGTATTTATAAAAAACCGTTAATATCGTTCGCTTTAGACGTAGTAACACAAAAAATTTCCAAAGGAATTGCTAATTCCTCCTAAGAGACTCCTCGAAGTTTCTCCTTCTAAGCCTTATGCATACGAATAATCACATAAATGATATTGACAAATTACAGTTGCGCGGATCCTCGCCAGGCAGAATCGAAGCCGCAAGCCGTATCCGAATCGGAGTCGTTCTGCTGGACATTGTTGGACGCGTTGACGGAATTGACGGACGTCGTGGACGTCGGTCGACGATGGACAGCCCGACTCGGTCGACTGACTTTGCCCTGTAATAACGGGGTAGTCGGCTGACTGATGGTCTGCTGTTGCTCTTGTGATGAGCTGAAGTCTTGCGGCCGTCTGCTCTTTCGTTTTTTGATAGGTGCGTACTTCGGCGGTGGCATCAGTTTGTGGTCCAGCTTGAATATATGCGAAAGACGAATAAAATATATTAGTCTGTAAACGTTGCGATCTGTTGCACTCGCCTTTCGCATTTGAAGAAAGAAGAAAGCATGAATACTTTTTACTGATCGCGGATATATTAATCAGATTTTGTTATTTCATTGCGAATGCATTCACAAAATGAAGTTTTGTGTATGTTTGCGTGTGCGCTATCTTGTACAGAATGTTATAATCAAAAAGAAATACTTCTCTGTTAAGAAATTATATATTATCTCAATGTAACGCGAGACGTGTTGAGGAATCCGAGAAAATGATACCTGAACGTTATCCGCGGATCCCCATGACTTGTGAATCTTCTCGTTGTTGCTGCTAGCCGTACTGCTGGTTGCCACACCCAGGAACTGACTGAAGGCTTCCGTAGTACGTTTCACGCGAACGTTCAACGAGCCAATTCGTAGGAAACCAAGATCTTTCTCTGCATATTCAATCAATCGTTCTATTATGGTGCTTAAGGGAGCTCTCTCGTTACTCTTCACGTTAGTATAACTTTGCTTGGAAGAATATAGCCAATTGTGACAGGGAAGTGTATTTTTGATCATTGTTACTTTACTACATTAATTCTACTATAAATGTGAGAATATAAGGCGTTCTTCTTAAAAATTATGAAAGTTAATATTGAAAAATAAGCAAAATTATTGTAGTTACAAGTTTGAGAAAAAGAAGATTAAAATTAATATGTTATAATGTTAATGTAATCTATTTAGATTATTTCATGCGCCAAATTAGTCTCTACTAAAACGCTTGGACACCAAAAGAATTATTTCTTACCTGCATGCTTTTTCCTTGCTTTTATTTCTGAAATAAAATAGAAAATCATTTGAAACTGTATCTCGTACATAGTGAGAAATTGGGAGATCGACAAGTGATGTAAGATTATCATGAGTTAGAATAAGATGGAAAAAAGTTATTTTTTTAGTATAGGATTTTTTATGTTAGAAAATATGCCTAATATATTTGATAATTTTTAAGAAGCGATTATATATAATTTTCATTAATAAAACGAATCTACAATTAAAAATTAATTTAAAACAGAAATGTTATTTGTATGATTAATAAAATGATATGATACGCGCTATTATATAATATATGTTAGGTATATAAGAAAATAAGAGAAAAACTCTCTCTTACACAAGGAAATTAATGTATGCGATTAAATAAATTAGTAAAAAACGGGGCCTACTTTCCCTTTCGAGAATTATTATATATCCTGTCTTACTAAGTGTAATAATTATCCAGTGTGCGAATAAAACTGAATGATGCTGAGAATCAACTGGAGTGAGATACACATGTGTTTCTCATGCTCGAGTGTACATGCTTTATTTACGTACAACAACGCATCACATAAGGGCAATAACAAATAATAGCAACGATGTGTGATGTGAAACAAAGTATTATAACTTATATAACAATACAATCAAAAGAGATTCCGCAATAATCTTATTATCACTCATAATTGAAAATATAGCACTATGTTTTCCTTTTTCATCACTTGCTACGTGAAAAATGTAAGTTTGAAGATTAAATTTCACTTCACACATATTGCCAGAGTTACACACAATATTATTTCTCTACGATGCCAGAAATCTGATGTACCACTGCCACTTTGACAATTCACGTTTTATAATCATAGCAAATTATGTAATTAAAACATGATAAAGAAGAAACAAAATACAAAAATTTTTTATGTAGAAAGAATAATAAAATTTACCTCCGATTGATAAGTAGTTATATATCAAGCAGTAATAACAAAGTAGTAAAAAAATTTTATACTGAAAAAATTGATCGGTAATAATAATTGCCAAATGAATTAAATTGTATTGTTTTAATTGAATATTTGATAACCATTATTATTATATTTAAGAATATTAAATTAATATTAAATATTTAATGAGTTCAATTATGGGCAAATTTTGTTTCTAATTAAATAATTTATACTATCAATTAAACTCTTAGAGATTCTTTGAATTAAATACTTCGTTATCTCGATTAAATCTTTTAGCAATTGTTATTATAACGTTTAATGTTTTTAGCGCTATTTATCCAAATCATTTAGCTATTACTAAAAATTTTTTCAGTGATATTTAAAAAGGGTAAAAAAAAATATTTTTTGCAGGATGATACAGTTATATTATTCTTAAAGTAAGTACGTCAAAGCTAAACATTTTAACATTTTTAGTACATTTCAAACATATTTAGCAAAGTAGTAGACGAAGACTTGTCGCTTATAAAGTGTCAGAAGCGAAACAGATTCGTATTCGAACCCGCTTTTTAATCTTGGCAAACAATATCGTCCAACGAATCTCTAGACCAGTTCGCGCAGGGAGGTCCGTGAAACTTTAAGATACTCACGTCAGAGAGGTGTGCAGAAAAGTGACAGTCATACGTTACTCTAAAAGGTGCGCCTACGTACTTTAATGTGACGACACAAGCGCTTTACTACTTTAGCAGAGGTGCGCTTCTGAACTTGCCTGAGCGTAGCGGCAGCAGTAATCCCTACAACAGAAGAATACTTCCAGAACCCCGAAGTACTCACCTAGGAGAGCCCGTTAACACCATTCCGGCAATTCAAATATATCGCATCATATTTCCCGACCGGATCTACGTACCTTAAATCTAAAGCGACAGAAAGATATCCTAGAAATCCCGAGGGAGCAGTATTGTCGGTCGTAGTATTGTCGCATGCTGCTGAGAGTTAATTATATAGTATTGAGAGAGAGGAAGGTGCTGAGATAGACGTGCGAAGTTTAGTATACACCAAAAATTATGAAATAAAAAGTTTAAGTCTATCTAAAAAAAATCTACCTGATCTAATATTCGATCTGTCTAAATCAGTATTAGCTTACAAGTGCTAGTACGATATCATGCAATTCTCGTATAGATTAAGCGCAATAGCCATCAACTCGTGCTGGAGCGTGACAGGAGGCGAATGCCGCGAAACGAGCGTGGAGAACGTTGAACAATGATCGACACGGGATATACGGGGCGGAAAGCAACGGAACTTTGACGGGACACACTTACAAGCGGTGTAAATTACAGTGTACTTCGGAGCGTAATTGGTTTTCCGCGAGCGAAGGAGTTGAAGGCACACACGGAAAGAATTCCTTTAAAAACTTTTTTTTCCAGACGACGATTATGTCTTTTGTTTTCAAACTACTTGTTATGCAAACTACTTTCTTCGTACAGCCTGTTTCTACATGTATATACAGGACGAAAAATACTTCTCTATCGTTAATAAGTGAAAAGAAAGAAGATTTCGATGTTCCCAGGATTAACTTTGCTGCTGCTATTTCGTGGCAAATTGGAGAAGATGTGGGAAAAGAACTAACGCGAATAATTTACAAAACTTTCTAGTGAAATCTTTTCTTTTCGTCAATATACTCTCTTAAATAAAATCGATGCATCTGATCATCACTGAATAAGCAGTGGTTTCAAATAAATATAGCATTGCAAACAATAAAAATAATTAATTTGTGATTGGCTGTTTCAATCATATTTTAATATTAAATATTTTATTAATTTCAATGTTTGTTTTATTTTTATTTTATTCAATGATATTTTAAAATGCGTCATATATTTAATATATGAAATAAATTCAATTAGCAATATATTTTGTTAAATAAAGCCGAGTCTTGTTCGCTTTTTTTTGTAGATTTACATTTTAAGAATAAAAAAATATGATACACATAATTCTAAATTTGAATATTAATTATACAAAATTTTATTATAATCAACAAAAATGGAGAAGAAAAGTGTGTCTTCACTAAAGCTCGGTGAAACACTTGGTGAAATCTTATTATTGCTTTGCAATGACATTTTCACTAATTCAATTTGAGAGAGTAAATTAGACTATTTCCTCTTAAATGAAATTGGAATGAATATTAGACAGCGTTTTATAAGATGGACCAGAAAGTGCTAAATTTGTGATTAATATTCCGATTTTGTAGTACAGAAAATTACGAGGAACATCTCAAAACATCCGCGTGCGCGAGACAACGTAACCCTCTATGAATATTTACAAAAGTTGCGTCACATTCCCCTAAGTGGCGCGTATTTTTTCTTAGAGAGGGAGAATGTACTCACTGTGAAACGTGTCCTGGCTGACTGCTGCCTCCTGCGAGACCAGATATTGTCTGGCCTTTCTACCGCTATAGTCACGTATGTCCTGATTCGCGCCTGAAAATATATTTTCAAAAAACATGTTAAAAAGCGAGACATTACGACCTTTTTGCTATGGAATTCGCTCTCTTAAGTGAAATCAGTATATTATTACAGATAAGCAAGATTTTACAGCATTGTAAATAGTGAAATCTCACTGAAAAAATCATTGATATTTAAAAAAGAAATGAGCCTTGCAACATATATAATTATATAATATATATGAGATTAATTTATTTATTAATTATATAGTAACATTTTATTTAAAAAATATCTAATTTTTATCAAGAGTCTTGTTCATTTTGTAGATTTAATTATCTGAAGAATAAAAAAAAATTATGGTACATATAATTCTTCTTCTAATTTAGAGATTAATTTACGAGACGAAAGAGCAAAGGCCAAGTTTTCGTTGAAGATCAATGAATTACTCATTGATCTTTAATGAAATTTTGTCACTGCTTTAATGACAATTTTATTATTTAGGCTTAAAAGAGCGAAAAAAGGAGAAACTCTTGCGTATACTCACCATACACTTGAACCAAAAGATTGAATATATTCTCATGGCCGAATTGCATGGCGATGTGCAGCGGTGTATAACCCTAAAACGATGACACAAATTCGTTTAATACACTCGTTTTCGCACACGTGTAACAATTCTCGATCGTTTAAAGAATAATAAACCTATCTCATCCGCATCTTTCCACCGTGCTAAACGCACGGAGCGTTTAAGTTATATTAATTAAATTCTACCGGGCGTAAGAAGAACGTGTGTCGATAATTGGTCGAATTAAAAGACCGACGATACATGGTCATAGTTCGACCGGCGTGTAATATCACGCCAACGAAATGTTCGCATCTTTTCACGTTGACGCAAGGTGCACATTATTAATACATTAGAGACGTTCGGCCTACAAACGGTTTAATGAATAATTTATCTCTAATTGCGTGTACGTATGGGTGTAGCTCTGTGCTGTCCGCCACGTTTCCGGCGTCAAAAAGGATACGCCAATCTCTCCCGCTGGAAGGAAATCATAATAAGGTGGATGAAAAAATAATAGAGAGCCCGTATCACACCTCTCGTCGCAAGTACCGACGCGTTGCGTATCTTATTAGGATTTGCTCGAATGCGTGACGTGCCTTCGCGAGGGAGCGATGAAAAAGAGAGAGAGAGAAAGAGAGAGAAAAGAGACCGAGAGGGAGGAGGGAAAAGAAATTAACAGAACGGTGCCGTCGCAGAGACAATGAGTAATTAATGGCATCGTATTATGAATATCACCTCGAGCGTGCGAATTCGCATTTCCGCGACAAAGACGTCGCGATCTGAAACAATCCTTACGTGCGTGCGTGCCTGCGTGCTTGCATGCGTGCGTGTACGTAAGGGACGGCGATGCCGCGAAAGCTAGCCTCGCGTGCATCGCCCTTAACGTCCTGCACGCATGCACTTTCATCCGGCTCCTCTATGTGAATCTTTTTTCGAACACAATGTATTCGATAAGATAGATAACAGATCGTTGGCCGCCAGTTAATCTCGAACTTGGACTTCGATCAACATTTTAATTGGGAGGTTTTAATTAGCGCGTATTCTTAATGCTTATTTAATGTTGGAAATTAAGAAAAAAGTTCCGAGCAAGTCAAGAGATCATTTCCTGATAGAGGTTCGCTGCTCGTCTCTATCTATGAACCAACAGGACGTGCGTGACTTTAGATATATCGTGTATAAATCGATCCTACGTACAAATAAGCAGTCAATGAACACTGTGTATTTTGTGATTAAGCTAAACATATTATTAAGCTAAGATACACACAAGTTTCGATGTATGTTATAATCAGCAGGACATAAAAGAAAAAACGAATATCAGTCCAGACTTGTTAAGTGGACGATATTATTTCGCACACATCTTTATTAAGCGTCGTTTTATTAAGATACGGTATATCAGATTGATCTACAAAAGCAAATGTTAGAAGCCGAGCCCTTACATTCTGTTCATCGTGACGAGCGACACGTCGAGATCCTCGGGGCATCACCGTTACGTGCGCCATTTATCGCGAGGGCAATAGTATTAAGAGAACGTTATCTCGCAATTAGTATCGTTCGACTTGGACGGAGCAGGTGAAAAAAAGGGCTTGCTTTTTCAGCTCGCACGTCAAATAACAGCTGCCGCTCCGATGTTTACCAAGATTGTATCGATACACGAAGTCGATGCGCGGCCAACGCGACACTGCGTAATAGTGTCATTGGTAGTCGCATAAGCGAGTCCGATAAGGGATTCACGAATTATTGATCCCCTGTCGTCGCAAAAGATTTTAATCACCGAGATAATTTACGCTCTCCTTACGTTGAATAGCGAGAAAATTATTCATGACACTTATAGCGTGAAATAATTGCTCGCTCTTACGCGTATCTCTCGCGTCTTTATATTTATAAGCAGTTAAAAATATCATTTATATCCTCCTCTTTAGATACGTAGATTCGAATTTAAATCCAAATTTTATGCCGCGATCGTTTCGTAGTTAACGCGCGTCGTCGCTCAACGTACCTCTTTCTTGCCGAGAGAAACTGGTTTAATTTAGATAAAAGTCGCTCGAAGCCGATCAACCGAGAGTCAGCCAAGCAACAAAGTAGTGCGGATTAAAGTATGCAAAATGCAAAGTCGCAATATACGAGGTGTTTGTAGAATCAAACCTTGAAGGAGATTCCATAGCTTTAACGATGTATGAGATTGTTTTTTTAAATTATTACCTATTTTAAATGTGCTAATGTAAAAAAGGTAAAAAAAAATTGCAGCAATTACAAATAAAAATGAGACAATATAATAAAATAAAATCAAAATTGGCTAAATTTAATATTATTTATTTATTTTATCTATATGTGCGTTTGTGTAATTAGAAGAATTATTGAATAAGATTAAATTAGACTTTTTTGTTAGCGTGAGTTTTGGAAGCGTCTTTTTTTCGCTCATGAATTTATTTTTAATCGAAATGTAATCGGTTGAGATTGATTGTCAACGTGAAATTTTTACAATATCTTTTCCATTTATTTTTAATAGACTAATAAATTAGGACGGATATTTGTTGTACTGACACATGTATGTACGTATGTATATATAAGTTTGTATATTAGTTTATTAAATTTCTCACGTGATTTACCATTTAATGATTTTCGATTTACAGTTTCTGAAAATACTTACAATTAGATTATTTAATTTCTCATGATTAATTTTCAATCTTTTAACATTTCACTCATAAGACAAATATTTTTATATATTTTTTAAAATTTTTTATAATATAAATGATAATGCTCATCACTCGAAAATAAAAAACCTATATAGCTCTAGAAATTCTTATATTGTGTTTCGCTACAAAAAAATACTGAGACATATTTGTTAAAATATAATCGTCAAAATCATCGAAATTCTTTTTCAAAGTAGCACAAACTCAATTTAAAAATATTGCTCTTTGAACATGAATAAGTATCATAAATGACAGAGGAGCAAAATTAAAAAATTCACGGTACATGCAGATGTTGGATATCAACATTTTTGAATACATCGAAAGTATATCATTAATATCATTAATTGTTAATTATTTGCAATCGACAGGCTATTTTTTTCTCTCTTGGCAGTTTTTCACCTTAATAATTCACAGACAGTATCTATGGTAAAATGAAAGTGCGCTCGGTCAGGGACACCCTGTATTCTTGCCGCGGGCTAACATTCGTGAAAGAGTACGCTGTAGCGATGCTCGTGTCGATAAGTACGACAAATTGCGCGTAATTGTGTACGTATGTATGTGTGTGTGTGTGTGCACACGAGTCATTATCCGGTCGAGGTGAAAATGCGAACAATCTACTTGAGAGTACGTTTCATAAAAATATATGTAACACATTCATATATAATAAGGAAAAAAACTAGGTGTATTGAAGTGAAGGCGAGTAAATATTTTTTAAGAAACTTTTGAATCCATTCCCATATTGGGAGAATTTACGAGCGTAATTTGAGTTCCTTTAACGAACATCATACAAGCTTACGAGATGAATCACAAAATAAAATAATAAATTACAGAGAAAGCTATTTGCAGATTGAATTTGCAAACGTAATAGATTTCGCTCCAATTCTGCTTGCGGTGCGCGTAATCGTAATACATTAAAGCTATGTCGTCGGTACAAAGCCCGCGGCGGAAAAATGCGTAACGAAAGGGTCGATTTGAATCTGTACAATGCTTTTACCCTCAATTAAGCCTACCCTCGAGATACGCCGGGCGCGACATTTGGTCGCGCTATGAAGGCGATTAAAAAATCGTCCCCGTCGTCGTTCGGGTTCATGAACGACTGTATATCGTTGGCGTTTAATATCGAACTTGTGCAATAAACGATAGTGACAAATGTGTCAAAACCGCGATCGTAGTTATCGAAACGCGGGACGCACCCTTTGCGCCATCGCACCCTCGCCTGCGATACGGTAGAGCCGGGAGAGAAGGGTTGGTCGCTCGCGCGTGTAGAGAGAATGCCCGCTCACCCCCCTCACCCTTCCAAATTTCTAATTTATTTCACTTTAAAATCCCCGCGTTTTAGATACGCGCGAAAAAACTTACGACGGTACATATACGACGATCACATATATATAGAGCGGAAAATGGCACGTATGGGGTAGACATCGTAACGCGTCACCCTTTTGCCAGCTCCAATAGCGTGCGACACGTGTGTCCTCGCGACAAGTGGCGCGACACCCCCCTGGCCAATTCACGCGCGTCCTCCCTCACGCATCCCTTCGCGATACGGATGTGCATGTACGAGGTGTCGCACAAGTAGCGCGCTTACCCCTATCCTGGGAATCAACTCGAAGGAGCACTCGTTGTTTAAACATCCAAATATCAATAATCTTTGAATAGAAAAAAAAGTAGGAAGAAAATTTTAATGATTACAAGTTACATCTTTGAAAGTGCAGGCTTCCAAGCGTTATGATATTTGAATTGAAATATTTTAAAGAATAATTAGCAAGAGATCCGAAGAATGCGAGTTTACTTGAATTTATATCGAATCTAGATTTCCGTGATATCAGGCGTGGAAACGGGTGATTTCTCAAACACCCCGTACATGGGTGGGTACATACGCGCGGAGGACCCCCCTTTTTATGCTCTCCCGACGATATTTTAAAGTAGCAATGTTCCGGAGCACACGGAGCCTCGAGACAATATCGCGTCCCTACCGCCACTTCGTCTTCGTCTTCCTCTCCGTTCGAGTACCCGCGCTAACGTGTCCCTTCTTCCTGCCTCTTCCTGCCTCTTCATTTCTCTCCCTTTCTCTCTCGCTCTTTCGTCCTGCAGGAACAGGACAGCTGCCGGCCACCAATATCACGCACGCGTATATCACCGTTGAGGATTTTCAATTTTAATATTTTCCTACATCGGGCCGCCTTTACGAGCCGCTATATCATAACGGCGCTTCTCCTTTTCCCTGCTCCTTCTGGAAGGGCGAAAAAAGCCCGGGAAAGGAGCTCGCGCGTTCCGAGGTTATCTCGTTCCTCAACGTAGGCTCGCTCGAAAATCGGTAGGAAAGCAATATCGTTTTCCACGATGTCTATCGTGTAGACATTTCTTATATGCCTCGTATATTTCGCGTGATAGAATTTAACTTCACGACAGCTAAGCTAATTTAAAATGAGAGATACGTAATTCTTGTCATATGTGCAGTAAAGATTTACAGATTGAAATTCTCCGCCATGGGAGCGGTCTTATATATAATAATTCATTTACGTTTAAATCTTCACGGTTTGAATCTCGGTAACTCATAATTAAAGGATGGTAAAAATGTAATAGATAATTTTTCTCTCTCATTATTATAATAATTTCTCAAAAATTCGATCCACGAAGTGAGTTGAGTACTAGTGTATCTAGTATTTTAAACAATTAATTCTCGATCAAAGATTATATTTCGAATGGATCACCCGTTGCACGAGGCAGATTCCGGTTGCATCTGGAGCCTTAACCGCGAACGTCGTTGGCTGTCGTACGCCAGGCAAGGATGCAGGCGCCACATGGGCGGCTTACGAGGGACACCTTCCTCTCCCCCCGGGGCACACGGTGAAACGAGCGGCCATCCCCCGTTTTTTTGCGGGGATTAAATGCAAGGCGATGCAGCGATAAGCCGGTAGAAAACCACGGTAGAAGCGGTACCGGTGACAGATTACGCCGGTGACTGCGATCCGCCTCTTCGTCCACAGGCCGATCGAGGATAAAAAAAGTTGCGAATGGCGGAATTCTTACGATAAGTAAGCCGGAGAATAAAATAATCACAATCGCGTTATGATTTTTCACGCCAAGAGTATCAGACAGCTCGTTGAGATCGAGAGACATTCTCAGCTTGCAGACAATTGCAAAACTTGCGACGAGACGCTTGTGAAGTCGCGAAACTTTGAACGAGGAAAGATTCCAAGTTAAATTAGTAATGGTCAAACATTCAAAAACATTCATATGTGAAAGCGAGAGAGAATAATTTTATTTACTTGCCATATTACTATACTCTTTGTAAAATTCACTATCGACTTTTCCCGACTCTTTTCCAGCAAACCTGTCTCCCGGAGAAACCGGTATCGATGCCCGCGAGCGACGGATATTAGTCGTGGATAAAATCGAGCGATTCCACGCCAAGCTCCGCCGGATGATCTCTTTTTTTTTCACTCGTTTCTCTCCTACGTCCTCTTTCATTTACCGCGGGATTGGGGAAAAGCCGGTGGCCGGGATAAGCCGTAGAAAAGCGCGGCGCGGGAGCGACGCCGGTGACAGATTACGCCCAGCCGCGCGATCCGCAGTCTGGTCCTAAAGCCGCGCCGTGAAAAAGAAAAGAGAGAAAAAAAAAGGAACGTCCAGAGAGGATTCGCCGAGGACAGATCCCTCGTCCGGGGTGTGGATTACCTATTCTACATCGGTACGTACACGAGCGCTACCGTATTCATTATATCCGGGCTGCGTTAATCCTTGGCAGCGGCGCATCGAGTCGGCCCCGAAATTGTCATCGGGGAAGGTACAGGAATAGCGACGCGTGTGCGCATTAATGTGTTTCCCCGTATTATGGAAATCTCTTGTACACTCCATTTTTATCCTGTTACACACGAGTCTCTCTCTCTCTTTTTTTCACTGCTTCTTTAGATCAAGTATTTTCTCGATGTCGCGCATCTTAAAAGCTATCGAAATATTGATGTAGAAAAGATTCTCTTCTCAATGTTTGTTTTTTTTCTATGGACAAGAAGAGGCTTGAGAAAATGAAGGTGAGGAAGAGGAAAAGAACCGCGGTGTCGACAAGCCAGTTGGATTACATCGCGGAAACAAATGAGTCTACCGAGCGCGCCAAGGAAGATCTTACAAGAAGACAAATGAGCCGACTCTCGAAATGTATGCGCTTCGAGTTCAATTTCAATCTAATGATGAGTCGATAGGAAAGTTAAACGAATCGTCTCCTTACGATCTTTTTTTACAAGTCCGCATAAAATTATAAGTTTATCATTTAAAATTTAATTTAAAATCATAAATAAATAGATTAATTTTATCCGATGCAATGTATGCCTATATCGGCAAAAAATAAAAATAATTTTACTATCCACGAAATAACGAGACAGACGAGAAGCCACGATGGAGTTTGTCGCGAGCCGCTAACGAGGGGGAGCTCGTTCTTTCCCTCTTTCTTCTCCATTATAAGTACTTGCCGTCTCTCGTCGTGAAGCACTCGCTGGCTTATATAAGTCTTATAAAGAGCAAAGCGGCGGGACCACACACGTCTGATCCTATCTGCGGGCTTTTCTGTGCGCTTCCCCGCTCTTTTTCTCTCTCTCCTTTTCTTCTCGTCTTCCTTCCTTCTCACGTGGACTGACTCCATTTGTTCTACCTCTTACAACGTGAATCGTTCCCTAAACCGATCCCATTCTCCGTACGTCCGGCAAATTATACGCGATCGTGATAAGGACTGCCAAGGATATTATCCGAATGCATTTGATGTGTTTTGTCTCGATGAACAAGCACCATCGACGTAGGAAATAAAATTCGTTTGAAGCAAACGTTATCCCGATATATAAATTATAAATTGCTATTTTCATCGACTGCGATTTTATCATAAAAGAAAATAGAATTTAATGTTGAAAGAATAAGACACTTACCCCATTCTGCATTCGATGGAAACATCCAATGACCGGAAACAGAAAAATATGAAAAATTAAATTGATCTTCAATCTTGTAAAGACTAATAATATAACATCGAATATAATGTAAATCGCTCTAATATATTCTACAAATAAAATTTCTGATTCTTCAATCTTATAACATCTAAAAAAAGCACTGGTTTGAAACAATTTTTTTATACAGGAATCTCAGAGGAAAAGGGCACTCACCGTGGTCTCGTTGACACTCTTGTTGTAGTCCCTATAGGTGCCCGCTATTAATTTAATGATGTTCTCCTCGCCGTGTTTGGCGCCCCAATGTAAAGCCGTCTGCAACACGCGCGAAGAAAGACGGGGTCATAATTCGACGGTCGTTTAAATCGCACGAGACCGGAATTACCGAGCGGGGTTTTACGAGGAAGCTGGCGCAATGGGAAGGTGATAAGTAAAAATGTATCAGCGCCGAGATTTATGACCGCGGCTGTGGATTTTTCGGGCGCCGAAGGTGGCCCGATTGCAGAGACACGACGCGAGCAGCTGTAACGTATTTTCGGGATGACACGTCCGTGAAATATTCGCGAATTAAGCGACGGCAACGGCCCGGGTGTCAACCGGGACGAGCTGAATGAATGGAACCCATCGTCGGGACGTGTTCGAGAGAGAGGAAGACTCCCAGACCGGCAATCGATTATAGTCGGAACGGAGAGGAGCAAATGCGACTCCAGGAAAGCCGGAAAGGGCAAATAAACGGAGCTTGAATTTTATTTCCACTTAGATAGAATTAAGCGACACGAAAATTCTTCGAGAAGAGAAAGTCTTGGTCTGATTGCAATGGAAGATGGCAACATTCACTTTTTTTCTTTTCTGATATAATAAATATTATATATTTTTACATTTTAAATGCTATACATATTTCTATATTCTTTAAATATTTCTTTAATTAATAAATTAGATGTAATAAAGGATACAAGCAATATTGTAATTGATACTTTGGTTATTAAAACACAGCTTTTTTTTTGTTTATATTTTTGTTGCATGCTTTGCTTCTCGTGCACTTAATAAAGTGCACTTAATAAAGTTATTATTGCTACAAATTATATGCTCGGTTTCTTGAAAAACGTGTAATTCTGATTAATAATACCGTTAAGTTATCCGTCTCGCAGCAAAGTCTCTTGTTTAATCGCAGCCGCGTTCGATTACCCGCATCATATACTCGGCTATCGAATATATATGCACCCGACTGTGACCGCACTGCGGACCCTAGAGTCCGAAATTAACGGCGAAAATTAATCACCAAACCACGAACGCGACGTCGACTATTAACGCGACATTCTCCGGCGAGTCCTGATCCGAGCGAAGCGCGCCCTAAAAGGGCGTACACGTTTTTCGCGGCAAAGAGAGGAAGGGAGACGGTAGAGTAAGCAAGCTTTCGTAACGGGACATGCGTTTTAATTTTATCAAGCCCGCGCATCCCGCGGGTAGATTAAAAATAGTGTCGGTCTCCAGATTCGCGCGGGAACGTCAACGGAAGCTGCCCTCGACCTGAAGCCGGCCGCTCGTACGTCGGCCACCCTCTGCAAGTCGCGGACCACCTCATTAGCGGACCGGGGAGGAAAAAAAAAGACACGTTCTAACGAGGCTACGTACGTAATGACGGGAACCACGCGCGTGTATGCGTGAGCAGGCACATACGTGGCGAGTCACTCGCACAGGTACGAGGGACTCTCGTGCGACTCTCTCATTTTGTATGCGCGGTCCTCGCGGCAAATTAACGGACGACGGATCGAAAGGTACGCGACACTCGCGTCGTAATATTACGTCGCCACGTGCAATGCTAATAAGGTCGGAAGGATACGAGCTATACGGGATTAATCGATCGAATTGGTGTGATTGCGCGGGTCGAGCAATTAATCGGCTTGTAACGAGGATAAAGAATATTGACGCTCAAAATCTTTTCAAATAAACTGAGATCTATCTAGCGTGCAATTTTCATTGTTTCTCTCTTAAATGGAATTAGTATGTTATTGATAAGTAGTGTAATTTCAGTTAAATATGGTATTAGAAACGGTAAAGTTTTTCATCGAAAGAATCAATTAAGCTGTTTCAATTATATTTTTCAATTATATTTGAAGTATTATTTATTTTATTTATTTATTTTATCAATCTTAATCATATTTTAATATTATTTTTGTTTCTTATAATGTTAATCATATTTATTTTTACTTTTATTCAATAATATTTTGAAATATGTTTTGTATTATAATATATATATGAGATAAATTCATAAAAAGAAGAAATATATGTCTTGTTAAAGAAATATTTGAGTTTATCGCATCTTAAGAAAAAATGTGATATGCGCATGTAATTCTAAATTCGAATAAATTTTACTGCTATAATCAGTGAAAGAAAAGGTGGAGGAATAAAATGTATTATAATTAAAGATCAATGAAATGCTCACTTGGATGAAATCTTGTCGCTGCTTTAATCAGCGACATTTTTAGTGATTTAATTGAAGAAGATATATTCGTCGCTAATTTTTTCTTTAATTTTCTAACGCGTTATCTCTCTGTATACGCTACGGATAATTTGAAGAGTGGAGCACACACACGGAATTTACGCATACGGACGAATAATTAAGGGGGGCGCGCTGTCGCTGTACAATTATTAAACGTAGCGCGCATAGCGCGCGGCCAGGCCAGGCCGAGCGGAGTCATTAACCGCGAAGTGCGCGGACATGGTCCATCTAATACGCTCTACGCCGGCTGGCGAAGATGCAAGAATCCGGCTGAATTACACGGGGCGAGGTGCGAAATGAATTTTTACGGTGGTCTCGCGGGGCCATCAGCGCTTATGTGGGTATATCCCGGGGCCGGGCGCACACTACCGGGTGCGGACCACCGTCTACTTCCCCGACCTGGCGTGCTAACGAAGTTTTATGAAGCGCGATAGCGCCATACCTACCTACGCCGCCGTTGACTTTGGCGCTCCTTAATTTGTGAATGCTGCGCGGTGTCGGGCGCGCCGCAAAAGAATGGTATGTCGGCCGACAACGTGATATATCTTCGCTTCCTCCGCCCCGGGACTTCGGTCCGAGTATAGAGGCTACATATCGTGGCAAGTATACAATATATATATATATATATATATATATATATATATATATATATATATATATATACGGTAGCGTTTATGCTTCCCTTTTCTCCCCCGCAAACGCGACTTTCTTCGAAAACGATCCGTGAGAAAGCACGCGATTCGAGTATCGATTTCGCGTCCTCCGTTTTAATGACAGTTTCTGAAAATCTAACGCGAATCAGATAGGAAGGTATCCGCTTCTCCTTCGCTTTGATATTAATTGTGTTGGAGTGGCGTACATATGTATATCTAATTTTTACACTAATTAAAGCTTTAATTAATCTGACGGTAGCCGGTCGTGGCGCTAACCCGATTGCAGCCGAGATGCGAGATGACTACCGACCGTGACGGTTACACTAGTCGGAGCCGCGCATACAATGTGCATCGCTTGACAGTGTCACTGTTGTAAACTCAAAATGAGTTACAACTTGTAGCGCAAAAAATTATTGCGTATTTATTATACATATATCTCATCGAAATAGGGCGCATTTTCATCGGAAGGATGACGGAGGAAGGCAGATCCCCTTCCGTGGGATCCAACGTTCTCGTCGACGGCGGGTGTACGCCACATGTGCGCGAAACTACGTATAAGCCGCAGCTATATAGTTGTCTCTCCGCGGATGCTGATTAAGCCGGGAGCCTGGGAGACCGCGGGCGGTTCGGGTACCCCCGAGCAGCAACAGCGGCGACAACGAGAGCGGGGCCCAGCAACGGCAGCGCAGCTACCGCGAGCCACCGCTCTCTGATGTATGCGAGCGATACAGATATCTCCGGCAAGGAATTTGCGTTGAATTAGCGTATAATCGGCGGGCCGATCTGCTCATACGGAATCCCGCGGCCCCGCTTACACGTGTCCCGAGAGCTGTATTCTCTGCGCGAACACAATATTTAGTGGCGTCGTCGCCGGCTTCTTCTCTCTCTCTCTCTCTCTCTCTCTTTCCTTGCCCGGATCTCCTTCTTCTCCCGTGGGATCCGCCGCCTGGTATGCGACGAGTCTCTTTTTCTCTCCTCCCTCCCTCTTCTTTCAGCTTCCCTGGCCCAAATTTTTCCTTTCCCGCCGCGCCGAAACGACTGGGCTGAGAGCTGCGGCGCGATTTCGTTATTAAGATGGGATTTCGAGATGTAGCATCTCGCTCGACTTGCGCCGGTATTTGTGGCCAGTATTATAAGACCGTCCGCGGCTTCTGAACTCGTGTTAATTGGCTCTCGACGGCGTCGCGCAATTATGCGAGAGAATCCGAAATCTATTATAAATATGTATAAAGGCTTTTAATTAATTTTTTGTGAATGTTTCCTAGCTGTTACTCGAAGCGAAAGTTACACTTTATCGAAGAGATGACAATTAGATTCGCGTTAAGCGACAGAGAGAAAATTATATTTGTCGATCGTTCCATCGAAGATAATCGCGGAGATACTGCTGTCATGAGGGTTACAAGCATTAACAAATTTCCTCATCTCAATCTGTGTTCCTTAACTTCGCCATTCATCTCGAACATCCGTGAATCCTTTGGATGAGAGAGCGAGAGAGAGAGAGCAGAAGCCGGCTGCCGATCGAGCCACGAAACGCTTGCGGTGGGTCGTCCGGATTCAGCGGCGCGATTCGATCTCCCAAAGGTCAATTCTGGGAAATCGGGGGGAGACGTCGGGCGCGTGTCTTCCGATGGGAAGAGAACCAGGGAGGAAGAGGAGGACAACTAAAGGTAAGGGGAGAGGAAGGAGAGAACCGGGTAACGAGCCTCCGGTCACGTGTGCGGCGTCGGGCGTCGAGATGTCAGATCTATCGGCGCGTGCTCGATGGCGCGTGTCTTCGCCTGTTGATCAGTCCTGTCGCTTTTAACGTCGTGCCCGACGTAACACACGTCGCTGCAGGATTGTCCGCCCGATTCAAAGTCGGAGTTAGTCACGAATTCGTGATCGTCGCAAAGATCTTTTGTACGCGATGACGATCGCGGTGTACGAAGACAAACAACGTCGGATAGATAGATAATGAAGATAATATTTGATGAATCGCGTTCGACAAATAAGCGACGTCAAACTGACAGGAGTACCTCCTACTCCGAAACGTCATTGACACGAGAATACTTTTCTTTCGACGTCGATCGATATCGCCGAGCAAAAATTGCGAATTGTCTTTCGCTCGCGCCGTCACTCGGCCGTTGAATGTAGATAAATGTCGAGAGAGGAAAGAGTGTTTTATTTCCTGCTATTGCGTCAAGGAGGTGTGTTGCCCGGAATCCCGTAAAAAGAAGAATGACGCCGTGTGGCGTGCCGGCTTGAACTTTCGCGTCTTGCGCGAAGGATACACAGGATGCAGGAGGTGTCATTAGCATAACGTGGAAGAGTCGTGGTTCGTGATTTATTCGCCATCTCCCGTTCTTTTCGCTCGTAATTCCACCTCCACGTCGAGCAAACACGACTCCGGGAGCCAATGGAGGCATCCGAAAGAGGAGAAGATCTATTAGAAAATAAATTCACACGAACACCTTCGAAGCCCGTGTATTATATTCTTGCGAACGATACGAGCAAAAAAAAAAGAGATACACGTGATTCTAAATTAAATTATAAAAGTGAGATTTAAAATTAATGATTTTACATTCAAAATTGTACTATGTAACATCGCGATTAAATTATGCTCGATCGAAAAGAGAGACGGGAAATTGCGTTGCACGTTCGATCGCGAAACGTTCGTAATTATGTAGATTTCTCGCTGATTTATCATCATAGATGCTACATATCGCGGATTGACGCGCTCACAATGTTATCCATTGCCATCAGGCAATCCTGAAATTGCGATCCATCGTACAATTGAAAAACCGCTTCCTCGTTCGAGGAAATAATAAGAACCGCCGCAACGGATCGCGCAAACGAGGTGTAACTGAAATCACTTGGGGCATTCGCTCAAACGAGCTGTGACTGCACGAAGATCTCTATCCCGGCCGCCGAGTCTTTAATTTCCTTGCAGATTACTAGCTTGCGGCGCGCGATATCCCCTTTGAATATTAATTTTTTGTGGAAACGTACGCGTAGGTTACACCTACGATGATGCGCGAGCGTAATTAAAGCGTAATAAACGAGAGAATAATTCGGTTCTTAATATTCGCTTCATTTTTAATTCGTCCTTAATTAGGCCCAAGTAAGTAATCAACGTGCTTAATGAACGTTTTAACGGCGACGAGACTATGTAACGCGTTTCTGCTCCAATCTTTCGAAACATTCGAGAAGACGACTTTGGCCGAGAAAGAGAAAGTGCGAACGGCGCATGATACATGTACGCGTAATCGTTTTAGAAAACTAAAACGATGGAGAGTTTAAGGACTAGCGAGATCGGTAGGTGAATCCCGAACGCGAAGCGCGTCTCTGCGAGATTTCCTGCTGTCGCAGGTGGCGTCGACGAGCCGCGACGCGACAAGACATCGCCATCAGCCACGTCCATTACCTCGCGAACGTTGATGCGGTCCGATGAGCATCGCTAGTCAACAATTTCGCTAGCCGCTCGCCTAGCGAGCGAAACGCTCGCGGCCGCGTCTTACACGTGCGACCGTGGGAGACCGGACGTCGTGGATTTACTGTTTTTGAGCCTAAGAGGAAGCGTACAATGTCCTGGACAGTAGCTAGTGATCCGCTTCTAACTGTCTCCCTTCCTTTTTTCTCTCTCTCTCTCTCTCTCTCTCTCTCGTATTATTAAGTATTTGAGAATTAGAAGGAACGTGTGTTCAGAGATCGAAATCGCGATTGGTCTCTATTTTTCAAACTTTGACGTTCGCAATATTACCATTTTCGAGCTAAGCTAAGATCTCTATCGCTAGCCTCGATGCAGATTTATCGTTTCGATAGAACGATTGGTTCCGCTCGTCGACGTTTCGGCAACGACCCCCGAACGCTCTTACCGCGCGAAATCATCGATATTCACCGAACCTCCGGGATCCCTCCGTGGTTTCGTGAATCACGAGACTCACGGATACCTGAGCTGCATACACATATACACACACACACATCCACCTGCAGCGGAGTTTAAACGATTAACGGGAGCGGTTTCCCGCGAATAATCGATGTCCCCCGATGTCCTCGGGCGTACGGCAAAGTTCTCGGTCGTCTCGATCCAACACGGTATTTCACGGGGGATTACGCGGCTTACGCTTTCGTTCGATCGTACCCCGTCCTGTATCCCCCCGTCCATCCGCCGTCAGGAATTATCGGTCGTGTGTCGATTATATTTCGCGTAGGCGCTTATCTTCGGTCTCCCCGGAAAATATACGGACTTCTCCGGAAATTGTTACAAAGAGCTACAAGAGATTCAAGCCGATGTTCAAGCCTTAGAGCTGTTCCAAGAGCTAATTTTCATCATATTAATAATCTAGCGAACGCGCGATACCTCTTGCAATTCTTCTTGTACGAGAGCAATAAAAAGATATCTCACCGCTAAACTTTAGATATAAGAAAACAAGTACAAATTACATTTCTATGATACAATTGACATGTCTCGGGAAAATAAATATTTACTGATCGTGCGATTGAATCGTCGTCCGAAAGCTCGGTTTACTCGCTGTACAACGATCCAGTAGATCGATCGGGGATCGAACGATTTGCGGGCCCGCCGGTGGATACAGAAGCTCCTTCTCTCTCTCTCTCTCTCTCTCGGTTCAGTGCCAGGAAGGGACCGGCGGAAGGGGTGAAAGGGTAAGCCGCTTTGCGAATGAGCGGAATTGCCGAACCGCGTTTGGGACGAAGGGAGTAGGCGATTAGGTAAACCCGGGATTAGTTGGACGTCGCTGCTCCCTTCGTTCGGGATCAGGAGAGTTGCCTGGGAAGAGGGGGAGGGAGACCCTTCCTTCCACCTTCGACTCAGACTCGGTGTAGTTTCCACCTGCCTCTCCACCGCTACTACTGTTGGCCTAACCGAGTTCGATTGCCGCCACTAATAATGCCACCCTTGATTTACATGATTGGATTGGCGTCTCGAAATTGAAACTGCCGTCCGCGCGAATCTAACGGAGAGAGTGTGTGTGAGAGAGAGAGAGGGACTCATAGCTCGCTTATGTCTTGTATCAGGACATTGAAATTTAGCAGTAGGACGCACAATCTCTTGGACGTACAACGATCGTCGAATATCCGATGGAATCGAATGTAACGACGTAATGAAAATTCGCGAACGTATCGTATTCATTGCGCGATCTTTCTCTCTTCGATTTTACGTAAAACTGAGAACGGTAAATTTTATATTTCCCATTTTTTTCCTACTCTTTTGATATTGCTTGCGAGTCGAGCGATCCTCCAATACCGTGAGAAATCGTAAATTCTCGTGTGGCCATAATCATACTTGAATAATTCCCCTCCGCGTCTCCCGGATGTGTGGGCAGAGACTAATATATTTCATAGATGCAACAAGAGGACGCTGTTTTCTCGGCGAGACCGGACCCGGAGAGATTAGTATGCTCGTATCTGCATGCACGCGAGATCGTATCTGCCACGAGCGCGGGTCCTTTGTGGATTTTTGTTTGCGTTGCGTACGTATTTATGTGAGCGTCCTTCCTCTTCTTTTCGGCCTTTCTTCTCCGCTTGCGCCCTTCTTCCTTTTCTTCCTCTTCTTCTTCTTTTTCCCATACCATAATCGCGGAGAACGCTTCTACTTAGGAATGCTCCGAATGATTCGCTTCGACCAATCAATCTTTAGAAAGTTACTGTCACACGGCACGAATCTCTCCGGAGGATTTCTTTTGGACTAGGCAAATCATATTCAAATGTCTAAGAAAAGAAAATTTCACCGGCTCTATTTTCAAAAAAATTCATATCTTCGTGTGTAAATTTTTATTTTTCTAGTAATTTTTCGTAAAATACTTAAAAAAAGATTAAAAAGATTAACTATTTCTAATTAAAAAATTTCTTTAAAAAGTTATTAAACTATTAAATTTTATCATCCGTTTATAATTTTTAATTCTTAATTCGTTAAATTTCTTTGACTTTTGTGGCACATAATCCAAATATCTCGACATGCTTATTGATCGTATAGAATTCCTGCGCGGCCATTATATCAATATCACTGTCGAGCTGAGAATATATATCCATTGTCTTGGCGCGAATCTATAATCCCTACTGTGTACCAATTATCTCGTCCAGTCTATCTGCGTTGCATGCAAATTAGACCTTGATTATAGAAGACATAGAGGAAGACATCGGGCTGCTTCCTCACGAGCCGAGCTTTCGTCGTTCACCGAAGGCAAATTAGAGGACCGTTCGAAAAGATTGTTTTCCGATCGGTTACACAACCAGGTAACACGGAGCGTAAAATTATGATGCCGGTGTGTAGAACGTAAATGTGTCTTCGGATCCGTTGGTGAGACGATAACGATGGCGCCAGGTCGCAACCACAATAGAATCGTTGTTCAGGGAAAAGTCGGACAATAGTCGGACACAAGGAGGTGGAGTTTTTGAAAATCAGTCTCGTCTTTCGAACGGTCCTCAGAACCGCAAGTTCCGATGACCTATTTTACCTGACGAGAGATGGATTCGTTCGAGGGCGAAGCGGTCTACCGAAAAGTACGAACCAAAACGATATTTGCGACCGACGATGCTAATCCGATTGCGCGACTCGCTCGTGCTAGTCTCCTTTGAGACGTAACCACCGGCAAACTCTCCTTCCGTTACGCTTTTGTGCAAGTTGCAGGATCAGTTTCCTCGACGACCGTTCGAGTTGGCCGGCGACGACCATTATTTCGTAATGGTTCCTTGCCGAACAGGACGGAACCTGGAGTAAGTGTCGAATCCTTTCTCAAACTTTGTCGTAGCTTTACTTTCCATAATTATCGATACAAAGCAAAGTGTGCCAAAGTCTTTCTCGGATGATGCGTTATTAATTACGAGCGAATCGGTATGCGTTCCAGTAAAGTGTGGGAAACGCGAACGGCCGCTCCGGCTGGGAAAGGAGCATTAAAGGAAGAGATGAACTTTTTTGTGGCAATTTCAGCGCGCGCGTCAATTAAATTACCGCGATGCATCCGGACCCTCGGGTTCGATCGAGCCATATAGGAAGCGCATCGCGCTTGAATGAGACTCTTTCCCACGCGAAACATCTTTAGGCACTAGCATCTCGTGTGAGATTGCATATTAACAGATTGCCTACACACGTAATATTGTAAGTAATATTAAAATTTGAGGATAGATTTACTTACAATAAAAAATATCAAGAAATAATTCACGACCTGTTAAATTATCAATGAGAAACTTTTGACGATATCGTTATCTTCTGCAAACTTTAAAAATTTACACATTTATTATATTATTAAAGTATGTATACATGTTTATTGCTAAATTTATTGCAAATAAAAAATCCATGAATCTCCAGAATGAATAAAAATTCAAGCAATATCACACAATTTTTATGGTACTCATTGTCAGCTAAGCAGAGTTTCAAGAACCCCAACATTAGCATTCACGGACTGCGAGCTCGTCGTTTTTCGGAAATACAACCTGGGAGGGCAGAGTAAGTCGCGCGATCGACGCGTGAATGCAAAGGGACCGACACGGAATAAAAGACACCGAGGAAACGAAGCAAAGCCTCTTGGAAGGCAAAGTTCTCGAGTCGAGACTCCAGACAATTCGTCGCATTAATATGTCGCGCGTGAGTCACGCTAGCGCGTTGTTAGTCGACGAGCGTTCGGTTTTCTGTCGGCGATCGAGATGACGACGCGGCGATAATGACGACGCATCGTAGGCGACGTGCGATTGACAACGATGACGCATAATGGAAATTGATCGAACGCGTCGTCTCTTTTTTCCTTTGTTGTTGTTGCCTCGACGATGGCGCGATGAGAATTCCATTATTTGCGCGCGGCGCGAGGTACGAGAGTTGACACAGAAATAGGCACCAGAAGTCGCATACGCATCCGCGTCGTTTAACGCAATTACCTCGCTGCCGTGCAGACGTGCGTGAAATTTCAATATCGTCCGTGTTGCAGCCATCTTTCCCCGTTAGTTGAACGTGCTTTTATATACACGAAAGCCATTGGACTTGATAAAATTTTGTCTGATTTAAAAATAAAAATGATACCTTCTTCTCTCTTTCTCTCTTTCATCAAAAAATCAAAAAAATATCAAAAAATGATTCGATTAAAGTGAAAATTGACAAGATCGTATGGTTTGGAAATTTCAAATTGTTTTTAATTTTTTTTTATAAATTATCAAGAGATCAAAATTTAAAATTGAACTGAATTGCTCAACGTTAAAATCCCTCGCAAAATTTTATAAACGTTGAAAAAGAATTTTTATATTCGGAGATAAAAAGCTTCATACTTCATGCGCGCGTAAAAAAGAAATCGTGACTCAATTCAACTCGATTAAAAACGGTATGCCGAGACAAACGGTCGAGCAGGACTTTCCATTCAATTTCGAGCATAGAATGTCCTTCAACATTCTCGCCCGCAATTCAGAAACATTCCGTAGGACATTAAATGACGGACCGAGGCCAGTCGATAACCAAGCGTACAAGAGTAATATTCCGAAAGAGAGAGAAAGAGAGAGGGTAACGTATAACGCGTGCAAGGGTGGCACGGAGTGTCGCTTCGGGTACGAGGGGGGTGGGAGGGGAGGGTGGCGGTACGCAACACTCGACACAAGGGTCAGCTACAGATTTTTGCGGGCAGGTCGGACCAGGCATCGGGCAGCTGGCGTGCGGTCAGCCGCTCTACCCGCAGCGTTGCGTCGGTCGTGCATCACCGGCCACCGTATTAACCCCAAGCCCGACGTACTCGGCCAGTACCGCAGGCCGCAGAGTCCACGGGTGCCCGCCAGCGGATCCCGCGCGCCGAGATCCCGTCCTCCGCGTTCCGCCATATACCCCCGATTACCTACCTTCTCTTCCTCCCCGCGCCCTCCCAGCCACGAGATACGGCGCGTATTAACCGTAATCGACTGCGGCGCATCTAGCGTTCTAGATCCGTATATGTATATTTCCTTTTACTGAATCAGCGAAAATATTTGTATTTTTGTACGTGTTTTATGTCGCACTGATTAGAGCAGATTTCATTGATCAATAATTATATTTGCTAGATGCTTCTTTTATTGTAAGTTGTTATTTTTAATATCTCTTTTAATATCTTAAGATGTGATATATCCAATAAAGAATTTTATAAATAAATTTCTTAATCAAACGCAGATATTGCTTTAATAAGATATCTTGTTACAAATTTATTTCACATATATAATGATGATAATAATAATATATATATGCATTTTTTAGAAAAATAGAACTGATTTATGTAGTAATTGACTCTTTCATTTACAACAACAGTGCTCAGACCGTCAGTTATTAATAATTATTATTAATTGCTTTTCAATGTTTCATTCCATTTAAGAAAGTAATAAAAAAATGATAGCGCAATGTGTCTCATTGTTTCTCAGAATCAGTACTAAAACATATTTTCGTTTCAAAAAGAGCATATTTTATCTGGGACATATAAAGAAGATGACAAATTTATACAATTGATTCGAATGGATTAGGCTCTTTTATATCGGCTCGCAAGAAGATATAGTTGACTGTGCGTCGATGGGTCGACAGGTGGCTGGTAGAAAGGTGAAAAGATAAACGGCATCGAAGGATTGAGAGAGAGCTAGCAAGGGCTCATATTCCACATAATGAAAGCATCGACATCAGACGGGCCGACATTGTCGAGTAATCGAAAGCCGCCGTTAGGCGGGGCTTATATAGCGCTTTAGATCGATAAAGTAATTTCGATTGACGATAAACGATAATTGAGAGAACAAGTGCTCGTCCCGCCAAGTTTCTCGACGCGAGAGGACTTAAGCTATCGAGAGGGTACTTTCCCGGCAATCGATTTCGTCATTTTCCATATAAATCAAAAGATACGTAAACCAAATGTTGGCAGATAAAAGGGTCAGAAATCAGGGACGAAAAGAATAAAATTTAAATGAAATTTTCCAATTTCTCGATGATAAATCACTTTCGCGACTGTGTTTATGCTTGAAAAATCGCCGTCACTCGTGTCTAATTTCGTTGCCCAATCGAGCACCCGACTTCCTCGAATATGATAAATGATCGCGCGACGATATCAATAAAACATCGCTTGCACATGTACTTACATACTGCGGCGATCCACGATGAGTGTGCAGATCCGTCCGTCCAGGATGCGTAGCAGGAGACGAGGCGTGAAACAGAAAGGACGATGGTTACACGCGTATCATGCGCGTCAGCCTCGTTAGTATTAATTAAGACCTTATTTATATAGCGTAAGCACGATTTGCATATACGTCGCGTGGCCCCGTCGAGCAAACAAAGTTCAGCGCGTCGCGCGCCGTAGATCCATCATCGTTGTCATTACCGCGTCGCGGCTTGATTGTAACGACGAAATTATCGCCTATATATACGTCGACGATTGCTGACAGGCGGCAATCACGGCCGACGACGATCGTGTACGGGTCGAGCGATGGCCGAGCGATACAGTCGCGCCGTTAAAGGCCTATTCGGACTATCCGAATTTCTCGATCGACCTCGGACGATTCGTCGATGATCCTTTCGGACGTTTCACGGCATGACATTTCAGATAGATGTCGAGGAGGAGGCGAGAAGGGGGACGGGCGCGCGTTGATCTCGATTACGTCGTACCTCGTTGCGATATCGCAGCAACGAGGTGCTCGAACGGGGCTTAAGGTGCTCGATTCCGCGTGCAGAGTAAGCGATGAGGATCGCGAAGACGAGGAAATTCGAGTCGAGATTTCCAAGGCAAAATAGCGGGAGCGTGCGACGAGGGACGCGCGCAAGGGCACGGTGATCCGTCATGATCAAGCGGGAGAGCTGTGATTTAATTGTCACCGGTACCTCCGTGACGAGATGGCGGAAAGCGTGCAGGGTCGGGTAAGTCGCGACGCCGCTTGTCAGCGAGAAAGGATTCTCGCTACGTGCCTTGCGTAAGAAACGCTGTCACGATGTATTCTAAAGAAACCTAGTTTCCGTTAGAGATCTTTGCGCTCGATCTTATGCAAAATTTGTTGAAAGGTATTATGCACGATACTTATATTGTCCTCGAATTAGCTCGCCCTCCTTCTCCTGTATATTATCGCGACGAGTAATCCTATGATGAAGAAACGATTGAAGAATGAAAAGTATTTGAAAAAAGCGCGGCGGCCCTGGCGGCAGGAAGGTAATAATCAAGGGAGAGTGGAAGGGTGGATTGCGGGGTTAAGATCGACTTGATTCGCAGTCAGGTAAAACGCAATGGTGTTTCGCGAATCTCGTTCAACGAGCGGCCACGATATCCAGTCGGATAATTATAAAAGTGCTGTAGAGAGAGAAAGAGAGAGAGTCACCGCCACCGCGAACACATGTAGCCCTCATACCACCCTCACCCTCCCCCTCGAATCTCCCTCTTGTTCACCAATGCCGACACGCACGCTCGTTCATTCGCACGCACGCACGCACACGCACGCATATATATATATATATATATATATATATATAATACTCATATGTATGTGTGAGTTCTACAGGCTGCGTGTGTCGCGGTTCTGTATAATTTGACATGTTGTCGTACACGTTATTATTCAGATAGATCTTGAGATACGCGCGCGAGTCGAGTGTACCTCTCTTCTTCGTTCCCCTTCGTTCTCTCTCTCTCTCTCTCTCTCAACTTCCCTAGTCCACCCTCGTCCACCCCCCCCCGACCATCGTCTTCTCTCGGTCGTCTCGATCTACCGGCCGACACTCGTGATCTCGCGCGAATTAAATATTATGCGTAATACTGCATGTATTATATACATCTCTGTGTTGCGTGGTTTTTTTCGAACGTGCCAACAGATTAACGAAAAAATAATCCAAAAATGTATCCAAAGCATATTGATTAAGTAGTGCTCATTTCCATAATAGCGTTCGTTATCAATGCTATTCCGAGTTTTTTTCGTTCTATTATTTTCAGCCCCGTTTTTCTCGCTTATGGATTCTGAAAGATATCGATAGGTTTAATTAATATAAAAATTAAAGTCCCGATTTAATGTAATTAGTCGGATATTACTCTCCTTTAAATTATTCAATCTCTAATTTTGCCGAAAACTCCTCTTTTATACTTTTAAATGGAAAACTATTAGTTTATTATCTTTTCGAGATAAATAAAAGCTCGGTATCAATTAAACCTATTAAAGCCTAATTAAAACCTATTCCCTCAGAATTCATAAGTATGAAAATCGAGATTGAAAATAGGAACAAATTTCGACCCCGGGAATCCTTTTTCGCTTTTGACATTTTTACGCTTTTAATATCGATCATCGTGCGAGCGCTAATCGACCTTGTTAGCGGGTAGCGAGTCGCTTTCGAATATGCGCATAATAAAAAGCGAATTATTCATCCCTTTACAATCGAGATGTGCGATGCAACGAATCGCGAGCTGCGCTAAATATTCAAACGCGCGTGTAATAAAGCCGCGCCAAGCGCAACCCCGCTCTCCGTCTAATTATTCAAAACTTTTTCAAGTCACGGCGATTTATATCGCGCAATTAGCTCAGCCTGTAACGCTAATTGGAATGAGACCGCATACATCCGCCGCGCACTATACGACTGATAAACGCGGTCTGTCTCGTTAGTCACCCTCTTCCCCTTTTCCTCTTCGCGTCGTTATCTCTTTTCGGGGAATACATTTCAACAAAATTGTAAAAATATCTCTATTCCACTTCTCACTCGCCGTTATTGCAATATCAAGACCGATTAGATAGAATATCAGATAATGGAATATTTTTGCGGGCGAAAAATTCTCAAATCGAACTGGAAGATCTACAATTAATATGTACGATGATTGGACTCGAATGTAATTTCGATATTTCTTTTTGCAACTCTTTTGTGTTCACGATCGATTTGCAATTCTTTTATATAGTATCGAGATAAAATTAAAAGTAAAAAGTGTAACAAAAATATGATTATTAAATCAATGTAGAGCGCTAAAAATGTACATAATAAAGAGAATATTTTATTTATTTTATAGATATGTATATTTAGTTGAATGCGAAGGAAAGGGGGCAATACGTATAGCATGCTCGGAAGTTTACGCGATCGTAATACACGTCGTTAAAAAGTAACTACACTTTGAGCGCGTTACTTTATCTCTCATATTTTTATTCATCAAGACTTATGCCTATCTCGCGCAATATTTTCATTATAATTACAACATTACCATCTGACAGCTGCGAATGAGAAACCGTGCCAACCACCTCGGGAAAATTCATGTTCGTCGTGTAAAAACATAAATTAAAATCTGTTAGAAATGCTGGTTGTATCAATCAATGTCTACCTAGGAAAAGGTAGGCGTGAAGATGCTCCGTCATTAAGGAGATTAACATTTTAAATCTTTTTTCAAGATTAAAAAATAGCGATATTCATCGGACAAACTTTATGGAATTTTTACAATGCAACGCACATTATTCTTCACTTGTCGAGTGTACATAAATTATTATATCAATTACAGTAACAGAATCGAAATAAATATTCATTGTTTCAAGATTTACAACTGTTCTTGTAACTTGTAAATGATTTAAATTTTATCGTAAAACGAAAATGAAATCACGTTATTTCATAAAAAACGAGATGTACAGCGAGAATGGCAGAACGAGAGACATATCTTTATAATCCTATTACTCAAAGTCGAATTCGCACGAGTGATTATAGCACCGGATAACGATGTTAGATGTGGCATGTAAATACCTTGCAGTAGATAACGCATCTACGGCACCGCCCTTTTATCACTGAAACGCGCTCTGTAATTTTGAAATGTCGTCCTGTTGCATTATCTCGCTTCCTGCCTGCTCGAGGATCGGACAAACTCTCACGAGAGTGTCCTCGGTGTGTTTCGTACAACACACTCGTAAAGATACGACACGACGATTCGGGACTAGAGATGTACCTTAGATCGCTTAAATCGCGAGATGGTTTGCTTACGTACGCGCAATACGCACCTGCGTAACCCGCTTAAAACTATCTCGTCTTCTCGCAAATGCCTCCCCCCGTTCTACCCCTGCATATGCATAACAATGCAAGAGGGGGGTCTTTTCTCTTTCTCTCTTTCTCTCTCTCTCTCTAGTCGTACATCGGAGAGATCTCCCGCGGTAGATATAACGCCGGCCCTAAACATCCGCCATTATATCAAATTGTGTATATTTCCCTTCATAATTGCTCGAATTATACGCATTATGTAAATCGGTATGTTAATGCCCTCTCGCTCTCTCTTTCTCTCCCCGTTCCATCTCCGCATCCCCTCGCCCGCGATTCTCTTCCCCTCTGCTCCCCGCGCGCGGCGCTTTTACCCGCCTCGGCCGGGGATTACAGCAATTTCGTTTAAGCGCGCGCGCTAAATATTACTTTATGCTCCTTTTATATCCATCCGGTATCTTCGGGGTAGACGGAGAGACGGGCTCTAAATCGCGCGCGTTTTAACGCACTCTATTTACATAATATTTCGCCCGATCGCGGTGCTAAAAAGGGAGGCGATCGGCTCCGTTCATCGTTCGCTCGCGTCGTCGCGAGATGAGGATCTAGCTAACGATCGACGTATAAAGTCAGGATTCACTCTAAATAATCTTTTGCAATTTGTCAATCACGGGGGCCAAGTGACTGGAATAATGATTACGGCTTAGAGATACACAAATTTTGCCCTCTGCTGATATGCATTTTTCAAAAATATCGCCTATCTTTTTGTTTTAAAATGGAATGCTTAATTTATAACATTTATTGTAATTAAAATCGATGGGTTTTGATGAAAAAATTCTAGTAAAATATTCCATTGAAGTGAAAGTAATATGCAATACGAAATTATACAATCTTAGCAGCTTGATCTCCATAATACGTTATAATCGATATCTCGTAATATTTGCTGTTACAAAAAAATGCAATATGGAGCGCACTTTTTCCCCGTTAAGATGCAATCTCGCGAAGCGTATGAAATTTAATGCATCGATAAGCTCGCGCTTCCTTATTGAGGTATCGAGAACTTCGTCGAATTTGTATCCGTCCGACTTGGAGCAACGATCGATAAATAATCGCGCGATAATCGTTACACGCCCCGAACATCATTCCGCATTTATCTTCATTTCTAGACAGAGTAACACTTTGCACGAATCGAGGCCAGATACACGCATTTCGTCGCAAATTGTTTCGTCCAAGTGAAGTCTTTGGGGACTCTGCACGTATATATACGTCGCTCGTCTTTTTATTTTTCTTCAAAGTAACGGCGCCACTCTCTCGCCCATTTTCTTTTTACCGCAAAAATTTGCCCGAACAATCTGACGCAGGTAATCCTGCGTCTCATTACCGGGCGCCAATTATCGAATGGACGATTGGATCAGGTGCGGTGGCAAACGATCTTCTCGATCGAGCCGCGGACGAGAAGAACGACGACGATCGACGGCAATTTCGATGATGATACGGAATTATCCAGCGCGAAGAGAGAAGGAGAGAAAGAGAGAGAGATAGAGCGTGGTATCCCGAAGAGTGGTATTCGCTACGGACTCGAACTAGTAGAGCTCTCCTCTTCGTACGTCAAGCCCCCTACAATATTTTTCGCGTATCGCATATATAATATATATACACACATACGCATACATGTATATGTATAGAAAGAGATGACCATCGTTGGATCCGCGGGCGAGGTTCGTTACGGGATCCGTGTGATTTTCCATGCAAATTGAGTTGTTCGCCTGTCATTATGCTAATAAAAATAATGGCGCGTCGCGTAGGGGTAATGCAGTTGTGGTAAATGAACCACCGCGCGTCGCGATCGGAGGTCCATAACGTGGTCGCATCGCGGATCGCGACACCGCGACATTTTTTCGCGCTCGTCCGGTCGACGACAGATGGTTGACGAGACGCACGGTGAAAGTCGCTCTCCCGATACCCTCCTCTGTTCTTGCGATACCGGAAAAAAGAAAATGTTCAACTCATCGCGTGAGGGAAAGCGAGACGTCAAAGATTCATCCCACGATTAGTTTTCATCACTCGCAAACAATAACGTATTTGAGAAGAAAAGTTCGACTCCGAATTATTTTCTCCGCGGAAAATTATTTCAGAGGCAGATTTCCCCTCTTCGTTAATTGATGGAAAATCAACGTTGATGTAAAAATTGACGGAATTTTTTGACACGCGCATCAAATTCAAAACTGTCAAACCTATCTGTATTCATTTTCTTGAGCTGGCAGACGCGTCTCGTGAAACGCGTTGCGTACGTTCCTTACGTCATACCCAGGGAGCGATGCGTCTTCCTCGCACGAGCTTCGATAGCAGCTTCGATACGCGAGAATCGCGCATCGCGCGAATGTAACAGCATCGCGATAATAATTGCGTTTTATGTAAGATGCGCGCGCGCTAAATTGACGCTACCGGTCGAAAGTAATAATGCGGCTGTGTGTGTGTAATTAACGCGCATCATTGTGTTCGCGCCATTTAACCCGGAATTTTCCCCCGGCGGGATTAATAATGCATAGGACCGAGACGAGAGGGACAGAGATCGGCGGTATCTTTTCCGCGTGCGAGCGCGAAAATGTGAAGGCGGCGCGCGTCAATGGCTCGTTTCTCACAAAGCGAGCGAGAGAGCCGTCAACGACGCCGGTGCATCGTGGGACCGATGGCGGAAACGTCTGCCGCGCGTTACGTGCGTGCATAATGCATATCGCGTGACTCCGTCACGGATCCGGACAGTTACACCATGTACACGCGTAACAATATCGCGTATCACGGCGAATCTCTCTTTGCCTACCGACGTCTGGCATTTTAATCGAAGCCGCGAAAGAAAGAGAGAGAGAGATGGAAAGGAATCGTCGGGAGAATGCGTATCTTGGTATAGGAACGGATGGTAGCGTAACGAGCGGCGTGCGTACTAATAATAAAATGCAAGAGCTGCTCGCCTCTCCTTCGCGCGTATAGGGCACTCGGTATATTGCATATTACGACCGGCCGGCCGATTACATTGTAGCGCAATTACGTTATCCCTATGTTAGATCTATGCTAATCAACATTGTTACGTCCGGCGTTGTATCATGCGATCGTAAAAATCGCCAACGTGTAACATTTTTAAGTAAAATAAACAACTTTTTTTACAACGCGATAAACGCTCCGCGACTATATATAATAAAGCAATATATATCTCGGATTATAATATAATCGCGCGGCCAAGAATCCCCGCAAGACCGTAAGAGATTTTACCTCGCGTCCTCTTTTTCGATACGAATAATTCGTGGCCCTCTCATCACGACAAAATTATATTCAAATCTCTCTCTTTCTCTCTCTCTTTCTCCCTCGTTTCGTTACGTGCGATGGCTGACTCTCATAAACCCATTCGGAACAAAGCTGCCATAATGACGGTTTATCGCAATTAAAATTATACTTGCTGACTACTGTTGTAGCACAATTACGCTATCTGCCGGTGGATCTGTATTAATAACCGCAGTAATAACAACACATTTTTTTACGTCGAAACGTTCTTACCTCCAGGCTTATCTAACCACGCAGCCTATTATACGTTTGATGAGAACGTTAAGAGGATCGGCCGACCAACGGGTTCCGGTATATACTTGTAAATTTGTTTACAATTAGTTTTCCATTTCCCGCCCGGTTACATAATTAACGAGAGGCGGAACAGTTATTTTTTAATTACCTTAAAATAAGTTCCCTCGCGTTCAAACTGGATTTTTTACGCGACGATCGTCGTTGTGTATGTACAAGCGTGTTCTCTCTCCGTTCGACTCATCGAAAAACGATGGCAGTCCACAAAATTACAAAAAATCGATCTTAGATAGTGTGTTGAATCCAACAAAAACGCAATTTGTAAACGTCGCGTTAGAAAAACTGTGATGGCACGCCCGCTGCGCTTTTACGAGCTGCAGGTTCAGCATGTCGGCCAATTACACCTTCCACGGTTAGGTGGTTCTCCGTCTTAACGGGCAGTTAGTACCAACATAAATGTCCCCGCTGCATGCTTTTAATTGCACGCTTATATTATAGCACCGTGCTCGCGATATGTCTATGTGAAACGGCGAAAAAATCGATAAAGGAACATTTCAGAAGCCAAAGTATGCGAGGCGAATAATAGCTGGCTCTCTTTTGATTTATTTCCGTGAAAAATTATCAATTAGATTTTATCAAAAAAAGTTTCTAATAAATTTCAAGAGGTCTCTTTTCTTTTATTTTTCAAAAATTTCTATTATATCCTTCGTTAAATTTAAATTATCATTAATTTAATCGATTAAGATCAGTAAATATTTTACTAATTTTTTTTTTACTAATCAATGACAAGATTTTGCTCCTTTGTCTTATATCTCATTGATTATGATGGTAAAACTTTGTACAACTAGTATTCAAACTTAGAATTAGATGCATGTTATATTTTTTTATTCTTAAAATAAGACGAATCATAAAAAGTGAACGAAATTCTTAAATAAATTCTTGATTAAATTCAGATATTTCTTTAATAAATAAAATATTTCTATTAATTTATCTCACATATATAATATTATAAGATTCATTTCAAATATCACTGATTAACATTTATTACTCCAACAAATTCTTTCAATGATATTTCATCGTGTGATATATATTTATAACTGAAACCACTTTTTATGAATGATAATATACTGATTTTATTTAAGAGAATTCTCATATCCTTCTTAAATCAAAATATACAACGATACGATTAAAATACAAGTTGACGACGAAGCCTTTTATTCACACTTTTAACAATATTCTAAAACTTCTTACTATAACTCACTCGATCGACATTCGTTTTCATCGCGTAGGCGTGCGACATGTGGGATTGCTGAGTCGCGGGGCCCATCGTGAATCCCCGTCCCCTCCTAGGACGAAGCGGGCTCAAGTGGGTATACGCGCGTTAACTTCTGGCCCGCGTAGGGATACTCGAATTTCGATTATTAATTTCATGAGGGACCGCGACGGGGTGCTACGACCTCCCCCCGTGCGTGTCAAGCCGGGGTCGAGCCCTTCGTCGTGGCTCGCCCTTGGGACCCCTCTGAGACAATGGCCGCCCGCGGCGCTCAATGTCTCCGACGACGTCTGGGGACCCCCGTCGGGACGCCGAAGCGCCACGGCCGCAGTTTTAATGCTATAGAGACGTCAGTTATGCATATCGTCGTTTCGTATTCGGGCCCATACCTTCCCTTCTCTCCCCCGATTTATCAGAACGAGCGAGTTGCCGGCATGATCGACTAAGATGAAGCGACATTACGTTATTGTCGATGGATCCAGAATCGCGTATCTGTCTTTTGTCGACTAATGATATTTATAAATTCCCCTATTAGTTCTGTTATCGGGATCGTGAGAATGCATGCACATTTTCCGCAACCTATCCAAAGGATGAAATAATCCGCGTAAAGGAAAAAGGAGGATTCTATTACAACCAATTATGCGAGATATGAGCAGGTAGAGAAGTTCTTCAATAATTTATCAAGTTAATATATATTTTCTTTGTATTTTGCGCTGCGAATGCCGTTATTACTTCAACTCATTAAATATTATTCTTGACTGTTTCTCGCCCATTATTGCGGATGATGAAATTAAAATAATAATCATTGGTTGTAATAGAGATCCATAGCCTTGTAAATGCAACGTGCTTGCGCGAAAATATTACAGATAAACTTTTCAAAGGAAAATAATCACAGATACTTACGCCCTGCGTAAACGATTCGCGGCGATATCCAGAAAGATTGAACCAGGTCGATTGGTCGATCCGTAGCATGTAACAGAAATGCGTGCGTTAATAATCGAAGAAGTTTCGCGTTACGAATAATTACGAGACGGGTTCGTCTCGCCTTCGCGAAACTTTTTCAGCGATTAGCAATGTAAACTACATGCATGTTGATACGCGCGAAACTTCTCGTTGGCCAGCACAGCTTCTCGTGCTTACGCGAAGAAACTGGCGCTCCGCAATTATTAATTGCCGACGGGGTCGGGGCACGATTTTCTCGGGGCCGAAGCCATTACTTTGTAGCATTTGGCGGTAACTTAATGACCTATACTCACGGAAGTCGGATCCTGAAACAGAAAAAGCGTGAAGGCACGGGTTAGACATGCCGCCCTTAAAAATTCACTTGTACGCTGCGAAACGTTTAATTTTCAATTTTAAGGATCGAGCGTAGCAGCGGCGGTAGGGAGGATGGGTAGGAAGAGAGGCAGGGGCGGCTCCACTCCCGGTAGCCAGTTTCTGCTTTATTGCTCCTTCTTAAATTGCATTCGTTTAGAAATTCCGCTCGCACCGCTCTCGTCGATCGTATTACGCGCAGGTGAGTACGTGCTTACACGTAGGAGGGGTCGAGCGAGGGACAGTGGGACATTAATGCAGGCATAATAATCGGATTGTAATCGGCTGCGCGACGAAATAGCCCTCTCTCTCCATCCACCCCGATCCGTGCATAATGTCGCGCGCAGTTTTCTAAGTATAAAGACGTTCGACAATTTGTTATGCATGCCTCGCTGGACGAAAATTGCATTTAATTCGCCGTTGCTCCTCTCGTGTTTCACCACGATGTAGCCGGCTGTCCGCGTAGGGTCGAGACGCGGATCGGTGGACGGCCACGTTGGCTACATAAATGTAGATGTTTCATTTAAAAAGCCATTTTCGCGTGTTTAGCATAATACGTAATCGCGCGAAAAAAACCGCGCCGGATCATTCCCGATCGAGCGGGTTACTGCGTCGTTAATCGTCAGATAAAAGGAGAATATCGCGAGCGCAAAAATATCCCCCGCCTCCTGATCGATATTCCCCGAACAGTTTATTCCGAGCGTAAATGAGATTCTATCGAAGTATGGAATGCAAAGAATTCTCCGCTTGTGATTTTTTTGTATTGATTAAATCGATATAGATAGTCCGCGAAACAGAGGGAGAAAGGGAGAAAGCGTCATTTATCAAGCGTGTAATATGGAATGTAAATATTAAATTTAATTATGACAAAATTTTATTAGAATTTATGAATAAATTTTTAGAGAAGCTAGAACCCGCTTAAGCTTCCATCATGATATAATTCACGATTTATCTAATAAGGTAAATGACTATAACTTCGTCAGCGGATATAATTTCGTCAAGCCTTCTTAAAATTAAATAAATTAAGCAATCTCGCGTGTATCGATTATATTTCCCGATTTGAACATCGGAAATATTGTCGATATACGAGATTGCTTAATTTATTTAAGAAGGCTTGATGACGAAATTATATCCGCTGACGAAGTTATAGCCATTTACCTTAATTTGTTATTCGATATATATTTTTATCTTTCAATTCATTTTATTTTTTAATTTATTATTTTTCCCTGCTTTTTCATCGACGAAAAATTCTATAGCTGACTCCTGTTTCGTTTAAAAGCATTGTAACAGCCACGTCGACGCTGCACTGGCGCGTTTCAATCAATCTCCGAGTAAATGGCGATTGGACGCATCGCGTAACTCACGTAAATCGCATGCACACGCGCGCGCACGCACTCGCTTCGATCTCTTTACTCTTCGGCGGACAGTTTTACCACCTTGCGACAATATCGGGTTGTCAGGCGATTCGACAACCGGGGAGAAACTCAATTGTCGAAACGGCGATGTATCGAGACCAATATACTCGATCCGTACATCGCGAACGAGCGAAACCTCGGCAATGAAAGTCGTCGATAAACGGTATAAATTTTGGTTTAATTAAAACTCGATATCGCTTGTATTCCTCTAATCCCTTAATCTCGAGACGACATGGCTATATACGTGTCGAATTATAATAAACGTGTGAGAAGAAACGCGCCGGCATTTCCACGTCGACCGCGAGAAAACTTTCGAGAGGGAGCAGTTATCGTTATTCGCGGTTAAGAGGCGGAAGACGAGAGAGCCGCGTGTTTCGAGTCCCGATTCGACATCTCGAGGCGGCGTACAAGATAGATGGTAATACGATTATCCATGGGAATGCTCCGGGAACGCGGGAGAGCTATAACACGATTGCTACCAGCGGCCGTTATGAACACAGAGTATCGCGCCAATAAACGTTTGTATGAGTTTACGGAAAGAGAGAGGGGATGAGGGGGGGAGGGAGAGGAAGAGGGAACAAAAAGGGCAAAGAGAAAAACGCGAATCGAGCGAAGCTCGAGGAAAGAGGAGATCGAGAGAGGAAGGGAGGAAGCTGGAGAGGATGCCTGTAGAGAGGCTCGCCGCAAGATCGCTTCGGCTCTCCCACCGGAATTTCAACTTTTAATAATATAAAGCGAGGGAGTCTCGCGTTGTTACGTTATGATAGCGCGCGCGCCCCGCGCCAAGGGGAGACGGGGGGCGAATTAAAGGCGGTAGAAGGAAGTTCTCTCTCCGGTCTCTCCCGCTGGCTCGCCTGCGGCCGTGGCCGGGGCCGGGGCAAACCGCAGCACAGGCACCGCCGCCACCGCGTAATTGCCGAGCTCTCACTTACCGGTCGTTCGATTGATTATTATTTTTACGCTCCGCGACCCCGCCTTGACCCCATGGTGTGTGCGAGAGCACGGCGGCCTCGCGCTCTTTCCGATCTCATCATTAAGGCATCGCATCCCCGTGATACGGATGCGACAGCGTCATCGAAATGGACCATCTCGCGGAACGAGTTCTTCATTTATCGAGGAAAAATTCCGAAGAATCGTTCCTGTGGATGTCTGAAATTTTGCGAATTTTCCGATCTCTTCTCGGTAGTTTAATAGAGTTAATTTATTACGACATGTTTAAATTTGATCACCGGGCGCTCTGTATTTTTTTCCTTGATAAGACTGACCGCGCGTTCGTCGCGATCTACGAGCTTCACATAGTATATAACATTGTAGTCGGATCTATCAAAAGAGCTATCGACGATCGATCGGTGGCGGGCTATTATCTTTATATACCTCGACCCACCTGACCTTAATGTACCGACCGATGCCGCTCCTTGAATCATGTTATTAAACCGCTTGGTCTTATGGACAAAGGTTGCCAGATGCGGAGGAGGAGGGCGGGAAATGGCGAAATCACGCCACGAAAGAGGGTTCCGAGAGAGAAGAGACGTTCTTTTTCCTCTCTCCTCCTTTTATTTCATAATCAAAATGTGAATACACCGGAAGCCGTGATCGTATAATTAAATAACAAAGTAGGAATTCCTCGGAGAGATTGGACGGTGGTGATCGCGCGCCGGCTTTTTATGCGCAACAGAGTGCGGCGATTACGCGGTTTAGCTCGACGTGGCGCAAACAAATTAAAACATCCGCCTAACGTTGCCGCATTTTAAGCGTTCACCTCGCTCGGGAAGCTCGTGAATACTGAAAGCGACGAGGAGGTGGAGAACGCGAAGGAGAGGATCCGTAAGCGATGCTTTCGCCGCGCTTTTTCTTCCGCGAGATGCACGGAATAACTGGACGCAAGACGGGGCGAACAGGAGAGAACCCGGCGAAAAAACTCCTAGAGTATGAGAGAAGCACAATGAGCCGTATAAATAATAAAAAAAAAAGCTCATCGTTGCACGGAGTTGCGAGACCGAGGAAAACCCGGCCGCGTTGTACCGAATAATAATTACATCCCTCTGTTATACGTACAAAATACAGCAATTTCTCCGGAGAGCTTCGCCGACGAACCCCTTGCGAAAGAAATACGTTATCCGTCCTCTCGTCGCGGAATTTCCGCTCTTGGAACTATAGCGGCAGGTGTTTCGCGAAGCAATTTAAAGCTCAGTCTCGCTGATGAATGAGGGATACCTTGTAGGGTATATGTATATAAACGTAAAAAAACATATTATGTAAATTGCGTGTAAATATCGCTAAGTAATAATTGCCTCACGAATTAATAGAACGATCGATCATATCTTGCAGGGATGCAAATCGAGTCTCGAGTCTGTGATATCGACCATGAACTTTAAGAAATGCGCGACCGGTTTACTCATTTAAACTAAATTATTCCAAATAAATGAGCGTGTCCTTTCGAGGGAGCACCTACATATCCCCCCTCCGTGACATTTATTCACCCTTAATTAATGATCCGCTCGAAAGTCGGCAGGATTAATCGCGTGCAATCAGATCACCGTAATTAATTACCTCGTGTTGGAAGCACTTTGTTTGCGTCGGCGAGGGCTATCTTGATGAAACAAAATTGCGCGACGTTGTATCTGAAAATGTGCAAGTCAACGCGCGATACAGACGACTTATTCTCGTCGACGGACTCGTCGTTTTCTTTGCTTATTTTAAGTACGTTCGATAATTGTTGACTTTGCAAACGACCGCAAACTTTATTACTCTTTTTCGTAAAGTTATCCTATTAGAATTTACTTGACGTATTTATTCTTCCCGACTCGGTACAGATGCAATTCGTATTAAGTTTGTTGCTGCGAAGTAGCAATAATAACTCAAATACTGGATCTAAAATATCTATTCGTCGATTACTTTTTTTTTCGCAAAAATCGATAATTCTGGACATGATTTTTTCATCTTTTCCGCCGAGCTTATTTCTATCAGTTCCCCGGGAAACAGCCTATAGCATGTATAGAGAGCCATATTTTATATAATACGACGGTAATAATGTCAGATCGTATCCGAGAGACGAGAGACTCGTGGAGATGGTTTACGACGTGCGAGCGAGTGAGGAGACTCGCGAGAGCGGAGGTGAAAGGTCTTTACGACTCTTCTCTTCCGCTCCATCCTTTGGCGAGACGCTCGGGTAAACTATTTCCTCGGCTAAACCGTCGGTCGGACTAGATCGGCGACGAGAGATCCCTTTTTCATATATGAAACGGAGTACTCGCGTTGTACCGACAGCCAAGCAGATGCGTAATATTTCGGTGAGAATGTATGTCATCCTGGCGACACGTCACGATGATAAGATATCGTAAGTGTCAACCATTCTACGCTCAAATACGTATAACTGTGATATAAGAGGAGACAAGATTCCGCCATTCGCAGGATATCATTGAGGTCATTCCCCTTTCTATCTTTCTGATGGAAAGAAAAGAATCGTTCCAATGTGCCTAAAAATTCGGCGAGGTCATTCGCGATTGCGAAATATCCGTTTCTTTCGACGGATCGCCCGGCTGAGAATCCCAGGTTCGTGGGCGTGACTATTAAGATAATCGGCGACGACCATTAATAAAACTAGTCTGACGAATCGCTCGCGGAAGTCGAGGAAAACGAGTTAGGGCCCCGGAAACAATAGATCACATCGTTGTTAGCGTCCGAAAGAGGGCAATAAAGAAGCGAGCCTGCGTGCCGGCTTACGTTGCCGAGCCGCTTACAGGATGACGAACGAGCGTTTCGGGTGGCAAATCTTATCAACGGTAGATAGATAGCGCGAGACAACTCTTTATGCGCGTCTCGGACGGATATTCCTCGCGAGAGGAAGGATCTGAAAGGAGAAGAACGGAGAGTCAGAGGTCATCGAGGCGAACACCCACTCCGTACTCTCCGGAAAGCCGCACCCAAGTAAATTATCATGCGAAAGACGCAAACGCGACCGTAAATCACGATTATCAATCGTGCGTGCGATATGGAGATGAAAAAAGGTACGAATAAGATCGTAAAGATCTCTCTCGGAAGAGGAGTATTCTCGATCTAATATGTGAGATTCTTGTGATTTTTATTTTAATGTCGAATTTCGCTTTCACGGGAGAAACGTAATCAATGGCGGCCGTGGAAAACCCCGCGATTTTCCACGGAATTGCGTTAGCGCACGATACGCGCGATTCTTTATTAGAGAATCTGTTATTTTGAATTCATGTGGGTAAAAAAAACATGAGATAAACAAGTCGCCGGGTGAAGATGTAATTGCGACTTCAATTACGCCAATGGTTCGTTACAATAGTGCACGCGATCCCTATCGGCTCCTTGCTTTCCACAGCGGACTGGATTTCTGGTGTAACTTGATTTGTCGAGAGATTCGGTGAGACTATTTCTGTTTCCGAATCTCACGCTCTCGTCTCTAGTGGCATCACACTTTCCTATCTGTCGAATCAAATAGTATCGTATTTTCGCGATAAGGGAACACGCCTCGAATGATTTTCCTCTAACTATTGTGTATTTCTCTCGTTTTCACTTTATGATTATATATATATATATATATTTTTTTTTTAAGATAAAGTTTATCAGATACGAAGAATAGAGTAAAGAAAATTTTGCGTCCATCGCATCGTCCCATCAACGTACATTCCAAACTCAATTTGCGGCATCGTTTGACCCACAAGCTCAGAATGACAGCCAGACGAGACGCGACGCTCAACCCCTGACGGAATAATTTTGCTTTCCTCGGGCATTTTACGAACGAACGAGTGGCGCCTGGTCCACCCTCTGACCTATTCCCTCCTTCTATCCTTTCCCCACCATTTTATACCCGTGGGCGGATCCCGGATGGACCTAATAAATTGTTTGTTGTAATTAAATGAGTTCGAGGGAATCGTGTAGGGCGTGTGGGGTGGCAGGGGGAGACGCGAGTCGAGCGAGGGCGAAAGAGGAGGGGTGGAGGAGGACAGAGGCCTGGGGAATAGGGCCTCTATATATAAAGGAATAAAGATGAACGGCCTATGGATGGGCCGCTATCTGCGCCGCTGGAACAGAAACACGCTCGCGGCGCGACAGCCCCTGACAAATGACGGCCCGAGCGGGGCTATTGCCGCCGCCCCCCAGCAACCCCTCCTCGCAAAACACTCCGCAGCGTACCCCTCTATGCGAAACGGCCGTGCGAGCCACCCCCGACGCCGTCGGGGCCCGGGCCATGATTAAACAGGGGGGAAAACGAAATTGAGCGGCGAATATTCCGTGGTGCGCGTCCGAGTGCGCTTGATAAACTCTCGATTGGCTCCGTCGAGCAACATGACTCTGCGGGCCGCTTTCACGGGAATGATCCGGGGCTCGTGGAACGCTATCGCCGGATTTTTTTTCCCCGCGCGCGGAAAGTTTTTGCGCGAATATTCTCGCTGATAAAAAAAAATAAAAAGATGGAAAGAAGATAAAATGTTAAGTTGCTCGGGAAGAGCAACTTTTCACTGTTATATTACCGTGTGGATATTCGCCAACGCGCGCAATCCCGTTCTTGTCCTCTTAAGGAGGTCTCTCAGACTCCTCTTCTACGATGAAAGAACAGAGCGAACATATATCAGGGTAGAAGGCATATATCCCGCACGAGAACGTCGTCCACGAGAATGTAACCGCGCTGCAGCGAAGAGCATTCTATTTGATTTGCAATTCGAGCGGGTCGTCCTCTCGCGCGCGGCGAGGGGAAGAACAAGAAGCCTGCGAACCGCTTATACATCTATGTTACGTGCGTGTGCTCGTCGCCGAGATAGGACGGGACGGGGCAGAAGGGGAGGACCGGAAAGACGAATTGAAAGTTGCCGCCGTTCCTCGTGTCCCGGGGTGAAAACGCAATCTTCGCGAAGCGGCGGGGCCCATCGCGGAGAGAAACGAACAAATTGATTTTAGTATCTCCTCCTCCCCCTTACCACGTCGATCCAAGAGAGTTTTCTCCGGAATCTCGACGCAACGCGCAAGAAAAATCGCGCACCGTCGTCCTCGACCTAATTGTCGGTTCGACCTTCCGGCTTTCTTTCCACCGTATGCGGCGATTTCTTTTGCGAGAATGAGAAACGAAATGATTTCGAGAGAAAATAGATTGTGACTTTTCATCTCGCGAAAGCAGGCTATAAAATTCACGCGACAGCAATTGAGATAATCAACGAATCATCGACGGAATATATCTGGGCACGTGAATATATAATTAATAATTAATTATTACATAATTCTAAAAAATTCAATTACACGCGATTAACATTTATACAAATTTCTTTTTCCTTGTTTTTTTTTTATATATCGAGATCTTTCATCTCTAGCGATGAGAGAAACCGAAAAAGAGCGACATAGAACAATTGCTTCGCGCTCGATGGACCACGAGGACCAAGAGGGAAAAATGCGCTATCGATACACACCAACGAGACACGAGAAGGGGCAGAGGAGAAGGGAAACAAGCACGGATAGATTCGGAATGCCGCCGATGGATTTGACAGAGAGGCTCTCGCCAAGCGTTGTCGCGTCATTTTGTATTTTATTTTCGAGAGTCGCGCGCGGATTGGACACGGTGCATTAACAGCACTCGTTGTAATGCTTTATAATTCCCCGCGTCTGCCTCTCCTCCTCGTCCCTCTTGGCGCCAGCGGATAACAAGGGGAAAAAGGCACAGCTCGCACTACCAGCCGTCGGATTTTTCGTGTGATAAAATATGACGTCAAAACCCCCCGGGTGAGCGAGATGCGCGTTGAATTAATCCGCGAATTTGCGCGCTAAAAGCGCTACGCTCGGATCACAAGAACAATTTTGCATCGGGTTCCCAACAGGTCTCTATTTTGATAGACTATAGGAGGTGAAAAAGTAAGTAAGAAGCTTGAAATATCACTCTGCTTTCCGAGCAATCTGTCAAAAAAAATATTTATGGGTCGACCGATCGGTCGAATATCGCGAATCGATCATAATCTCGGGAGGAATTCGAGGCAATCCGCGCCGGGCTGGCGTAACTCAGCGCGAGCGAGTATAATGGAACACCATTTGCCGGTGCACGCGCGTTATTGCGCTCGACGAGAGCGGAGCGGGCGCGAGCGGCATGGCGCATCTTTTATTCATCCGACAGAGTGGAGCCTTAATTTGAATTGAATAGGATTTATAAATTATTTCAAATTATAGTCGCGACGCATGACCGCCGGTACGGAGCCTGCCCGGAGCCCCGGTAGCTACGCGAGCGTCGACGACGAAGAGGAGACAACGACGACGACGACGACGATGCTGGCGACCGGCGATCACGATACGCCGCTCTTTACCGAGTCCGGATTGCACCGACAGGTGCAGCGAGTATACCTCGTCCCAAGCGAGAGAGAGAGAAAGACGGAAAGAGAAAGAGGAGACGACGAGCCTTTTTCTTGCGTCGCCTTTTGCCGAGATTCTCTTACGTAAGCACGTGCACGCGGCTTCTCGCGATGGAATTCCAAGTCCCCCGGGCGTCATTCAGTCGGATGTCCGCGCGGCTCCCGCCCGGAGATGAAGAAGAGCATCGCTCCCTTATACCCCGGATCTCGTCCGGGATTCGTGACCAGTATTCGGAGAGGTTGGGATAGAGGAGACGAGAGGCGAATGAGGAAAAAAGCTCCGCGCCGCGGGAGAAAAAGTCGCGGCGAGGCGATCGCTGGGTGATGCATCGATGCGGTCGAAAAGAAGAGGAATCAGGTTCCTCGCGATGAATTCCTACGGATGTAAAAAGGGATCGAGGCTTTATTACTCCCGATAGAAATGTATCGGAACGTCAGTAACTTGTCGTCATTTGCAGCGCCAGCCTCTCCGACGATCTCTCCCTTTCGATCTCTTCGCGCTTCTCGATTCCACGATCGTCGTGAAGATTGCGATTCCGAAAAATGTTTCTTCCTATCTTTCAAGATGACAGGTTTTATCGCATTTCGCTGAGAAATATATGCGTTTTGAGAGGGATCTGGCGAGAATCTGCCACGAGAGCAACATAAGAATACGATAATCTCCAAACATCGGTGGCAGGCGATAAATTGAGAATGATAATGATCATCACGCGAATCATGTTCGATGAAATACGACTTTGACTTTATTCTAGATTATGTATGATTAAATTAAAAATAATTAAATTTAACCTGATTTAATCAATTCTACCATTAACAATCATCAACGAATGAAACACAAGAGATTCGACGCAATTATCTCTTATCTATTCATCTTCGATCACTTATCTCTTCTTATTTTTTCCTGCCAAAAATATGTGCAGGGAATTCAGAAAGGACAAGTTAGAAACGTCTCATTCCGGTCGGGAAAAGAGGTCCGGCGCCGATATTGGCCAGGTCAAGTCTTGTTCCCGTGGAATGATACGTGACGTCTGTCGTTTTGCTTCGTCTCCACCTTTCTTTCTCAGCGTGTGGGCGGCAAGAAACCGAAGAGCGTTCGCGTTATGAATTACAGATTGGCTTGTGCGTACGTACGTGCGTATTGGTCAGACGCACCGCGGGTAACGCATACCTGCGTCGCGAGGAGTTTAAGGCGCCGCGTCGAGTACAATAAGAAAGAAAGAGAGAAAGAGATCGAGGGAGAACGGAACGAGAAGAAGATGGTCCGCGGGATTGAAAAGAAGGGAAGAGAAACGACCAAGAGTGAGCAGCAGGTTGCAAGTCGTTCAAAGGGGTGAAGGAACCGCTGTCGAGCTGCCCATTCTCGTCTGTCGTCCTCGTCCTCGTAGGAAGAAGACAGTGCGGAGAAAAAGAAGATGGAAGGACGAAGGAGACGGAAACGGGGAGAGAGATGGGACGGACCCGCGGATGCACGCGTGTGTACAAATATACATATACATATATATGTATATATATCTATAGCTGGGATACGTCACCCGATTAATTTGTTGTTAGCAAACAGGTTGGCAAACTACGAGCGGATGCTGGCTCGAGCAAATAAAAGAGCCTCCATTTATTAAGCCGGCAATAAAATAGCGCTCCTTCGTTCTTCGTTTCTCGGCGATCCTTCCTTTTCTCTCTTTCTCTCTTTTGCTCTCGAGTTCCCGTGGGTGGAACGTCGAGAAAGAAGGAGGGTTATACGGAGAAGGGTTATACGGAGCAGGGGCAGGTTATACGGTCGGGGAACCAGGACTGATTTATGCGAAAATCGGGGGACTCTCAGCCCCAGGATCCGTGGACCGGAGGTGCACTGCGTGGAAGTAATGCTCCGCCACACCGACGAAGCGAGTTAATCCACCCCACAGCCTGTCGGAAAGCCACGAGGAAGTATCCTGACGAGAATCGAGTTGTCTAGATTCCTGAAAGGATCTATAAATAGAACGATTAGCCGTCTGATTTACCGGGATCTCTCTGTTGAATCTCTCTTTTGAATCAAACACTCGTTCGATATTAGAATATCGCGTTCAAATCTCCGCCCGTTCCCCTCTAAATCTCGATATATCTTAATTATGAATTCCGACAGTCGAGATTTACGATCCTAAAGATCGCGCGAAAAACATGGAGAAAAATCATCGAACCAATTCACTGTAAAATAGAGATCGAGATATCTATTAGATCGCACACAAACACATATGCCACTCAAAAATTGATTTACGACTTATAAATTTCCTCGTCAGTTGTACGACTAGGTGTATATACGATTTCATTTTGCTAGAGTGCGAGTCTTATCACGAATTTGAGGTCGCAACATGACGCGGGTCCAAACGGAAACGACTTCATCTCGAGAGACGATCCGACGTTATACCGAATTTCGTGCAGCGGTGGGGAAATAATGAGGGCGAAGAGGGAACATCATCAGAGGATATCATTTCCAATGGGCGCGACGGTGGTGGCTATGTATACGTTCCATCGCTTCGGGCGGCCACGTCCCCCCGGCTTATGCCAACCAACGGAGGCACCATGGAAACGACGCGTCCCGGGGTCCCATGCTGCGCTAGGAAGCATATATCCTCCGCTATCTAAATAATTATCGCGGCCATTACCATCACGTGGCGTTGTCCGGTGGAACCAACGACGCGACGTAGCGCCCCACGCCGTATTACGGCCAGGGATATTATGTATAGGTCGGTACACGTTGTGCGTGTATCTATGCGCGCGAGCACGTGTGTGTGTGTGTATCGAACGACCGAGCTACCGTGTACGGACACGAATATGATGCACCTACCTATTGTTCGGTTAGGTATCTTGTGGCCGCGAGAGAAGAAGAGAGAGAAAGAGAGGTGGCCGACAGGACTTGCCTTCTTCAATAGCGACTTTTTGACTTCCAACCGCGTCACGAGACGAACCTCGCGGCTTTATTGATCACGCCACTTATACCGACATGTGTCGCGATACTTATCGTGCGTCGTGTATATACGCATACCGTGTCCGGTGACCGCTGATGTGCGCTCGACTATCAGGACGTTTGAATGAAGCTCCCGGGACGTAAAGTAGGCTTCATTTCTCCGCGAGAGAAACATCTTCGAGATCGGAGATTATTCCGCGGATTCTCTTCTCGATGATGCGAGCCATTTTTTCCCCGGTATTCTATATCATACCTCTTAAAAATTTTCATGGAAATTGACGACTTTTTCGATATCCTGCAAGTTACATTTATTACATTTATTTCCACGAAACCGCAAAGAATACACGCTCAAAGGAAACTACAACGAATGTAAATTGAAGAGAGCGATCGTACAGAATAATCTCGTTACCGGAGATATTACCGGCAGCGCGATGTCATACTAGGTAACAGGAGGGTGAGGAGAGGATGGCGAGAGCCCGAGGCAAGCGCGTTTAAGAACGCGCTTCTGCAAGAGCAACCGAAACCCGCTCTCTGCTACCAGACTCTCCCTCTCGGCTCGAGGGTAAAGGCACCGCCAATTAGCTCGAAATAATGAACGCATTTCGGCATCTTTTGTTTTGCTTCCGTTCGCCGCCTCCTAGCTAGCTAATCCGGAGTTCGCCCGGAGCGAGAGAGCGTGGCATCACAATGGAACGGAGAGAGAGAGAGAGAGAGACTCGTGTGTTTCAGAAATTTACCGACGACGACAACGACGACGACGACGACGAATGAACGACGATGCAGGAACATTACAGTTACCTGCATCGACCCCGGCCACGGGTAATAGCATAAAACGTGCTCTTCCACTACACCGATTCTTTGGAAGCTAAATTATTATTCCGTGGTACGGTTGCGTTATTTCTCTCTCTCTCTCTCTCTCTTTCTTCCTCCCGCGAGAGAAGATTTTTGACTATTCCGGTCTCGCACACAATGATGATGAAGAGATGTTCTAACGAAGAAACAAGACCCGCGGGATATTAAACATGCGGTGAAAACGGAAAAATGTAGAGGAACAATGTTAGCGTCAAGATATGTCGACTACGGTTACGCTTTACATTTGCCGTTAGCAAGCCGTGAAAGATGTGTATGCAAGTAGAAGCTTCATCATAGAAAAACATCTTTCCCCAACGTCTTCGAACCAAATTTTACATTTTTTCTGTATTAATGTTCCTTATTCCTGGTCGAAATTTTTCTTCCATTTTCGATCTCAATTTTCAATCCAGCATTTATTTTGAGGTTCTAAGCAATCGGATTATTCTCATTATTTAATCTAGTGTAGTTTTTCCGAGAGCTCTTTTTTAAATCTTTAATTAAAGAAACTTTTCATTTATCGTTTCTCTGAAATATAAAATTGAAGAAATTGAACTTTTAATATAAATCGAATCTCTCTATCAAAATCTTCTAGAATCTATAAAAACGAAAAGTTGAAAATAAAACTAAAATTTCGAACTGACATTTGAGAAAATATTTTTGAGTCTCTTGATTCGAAGATAACATTGCATAAAAAATATTTCATAAATATAAGCACAATTTTCAATCGCTTCAGATACGAAAGTTAAACCCGGTTCGAATCAACCCTGGATAATTCGCGTGTATTCGCAGCAGCGGAGCTGCGAAGAAAAGAGAAAAAGGAGCACAAAAAGGAGAAGAGAAAGAGAGAGAGAGAAAAACGGAACGTAACGAAATCTTTCGAGCGGGCAAAAAGCAAGCGGCGCGATCGAGTGAGAACGATTCAATCAGGAGCCACATAAATCTCCTCTCCGCGGTCTCTCTCCGACACGGGAGAGATCCCTTCTTTCTTTCCACGATCCACCGACCAAGAGACCCGCGTTGTTCCTCGTTCCTCCCATCTCCCCCCTCGCTCCCCCCGGCCTCTCCCGATCTCGTTCTCCATGCCACGAATATCCCGGCCGTGGTATTAATTATGCGCCGTATGCGCTCGCGGGCATTCCACAGCCGGTACCAGTATTTGCGCCATTGTTCATCCGCGCTCTCCTCTCCCGTCCGCTACAGTTTCGTTTGCTCCCTTGTTTTCCCCGCCCCCCCCTGTTCGCCACCCCCTCCCACCCGCTCGTGTCGGCACGTCTTTTCTTTTTACCGCGTCTCGGCGCGCTTTGACGCAACTTGGGCGAGCTTCTCGATAGCGACTTGCGCCGCTTCCTACTATTCGACATCGTCGTCATCGTTCCCGTCACGAGCCAATTTTTCGCCGCCGACGAAACGTGAGCCGGCAAGTCGTTTCGCCAGACTCGTCTTTCACGATGCCGCGGCGAAAAGAACCGATGAGAACGCTCAGATTCTGTTATATTTTTAGTAACATTGTAAATTATATAGGTCAATAAAGAAAAGTATAAGAGAATTACAATTTTCTACGATATTTTTATGACAAATATAATTTTATCAAATTGCTCTATTGCGTTACAATTTTGAGATATTTACGGTTAAAATTGTAAAAAGTTATTTTAATGTATTTTATTATGCTATAGCTGTATTATATGTTGGACGTGTTGAATAAATATTGTTGCGATCAAAATTAATAAATATGTTGTTAGACCTTTCAACTCATAAAAGAATATGATTATATTAATAAAATATTCATGGCTAAATATGGGATATGTGAAAAAATTGCGAATTAGATCATTAAAGGACTCTAAATAATTTTTAATTATGTTTATTCACATTTTTGGCTTTTAAATCACTGAATATGGTTTCACTATACTGAGAAAAAAATAATGTTGAACCAATAATCATCAGCGCAAATACTCCATTGATTAATAATGCTACTGAATTAATAAAATAAATTCCAATTATACACTGATGTTGTTGATTTATTATTTTTTTTTCAGTGTAATAAAATTGATAAACTCAAAATAACAGAATTAATATAGCGAATGTCAAAATATATTTAAAAAATGTTCGGATTTTTACAAGAATGTATACATATATACATACATGTAAAAATTTATGTATACATTTCGTCAATTTTAATCAATCTTATACACATATATATTTAGTGATCTAAAAAGTCTTTAAATTTAATAAATAAATATAATTGAAAACTATATTTGGTTCTTATATATATAATAATATAATTTACAATTTCTGCAATCAGAAATATTCTATTAATTGACATCATAAATTGCTTTTCAAAAATTTATGAAAGTCCTAACAACATGCTTAAGAAAAGTTATAACAAAATTTTTCAATATGTCATATATATACCGTAGGTATAACATTTGATTGAAATAAGTCTTAAAGTAGCTCCAAAAAAAGATCTGTCTCACTTTTTTTCAAATTTTTCAAAATTATGTGGTCCAAGAATTTAGAACCTGAACTCAACGTCAGAAAACCTCGGCAGTAAATAATAATGATTCATTTTCTAACGTTCGAAACAAATTTATTTTTTGTTAAATTATGTTATCATGTATTTATACGAAATATTACGTCTGAATTAATGGTAAAGCAATACATTATTGCCAAGCGGATAGAATCGGCGTAAAATATAGTACGATAAAGACCTAAACTTGTTTCAATTTAAAACTCGTGATGTCATCTTGTCCGGAATTCTAAAATAATCTCGCACGCGGAATGTCGTTATCTACTTTCTTAACCATCGTTATGTTTCTACTCGTTCAGCACGACTTCCTCCTCCAGGTTCCCCGATATTCCCCCCAGTTCGATAATTTATGAACGCAACATCCTCAATCTGGACACGGAATCACAAATAATGTGCTCTCTTTGAAGACGCATTTTTGGACGATCGAGATGACGGCCTTTGACTCTACGGCGGCTATAACGGACTCGAATTCCATCTCTCTTCCTATCTCCCATCTTTCGTGTTCTCGACGAAAGCGCCGCGGCGGAGATATACATGTTTCTGCTTGAATATAATCAACGTCAAGGGTGTGCGTCCTTAGTACATCACTGCCGCGTACAATTATGTCAGCGATGACGCGAGGAGGAAAAGACGGAGAACCCTCGAGCGGGACGCGAGGCATTAAAGTGTCAGCGGCTGGAGTTCATTTAAATCCTGAGATATCCACGTGGTCGTTTCTCGCGGCGCATGTGACCGCGACGCTTTTAAACGCGATGGCTTTCGATATCGGTATCTTTGCGCTATTTTATTTCACGTTTATTCACGCTTTTTTCGTGAATTAGGCTCATTGACTGAGCGCGTTTTCTAAATTTATTAAATCGAGCTTTCTAATAAAATAAATTGATTTATTTACACATGGATGTTTGAGTCGCCGGAAAAACAGCTGTTTCTCTCACGTTCGTTCAGCAATATTCGCGATTTTGATAGGATATCCCGTAATTCCGGGGTTGACACGATGCTATAATCGCCGTCGGAACATTCTCCGAACATCATAATCGTCAGCGGCAGATTCTCATAAAAAACCCGGGATGAAGAGCGACGTTTTCCCGTCCTCGTGACGACTGTTGTTACTAGCGGCAGCGACGGCGGCGGCACTTGTGGCACCGTTAATTTACAACGGCGTTACCGAGTGGAAAGCATCCAGTGGCACTTTTTCAGGGATGATTGATTCAATTGCATCCGCGTGCCGGGTGTGCACGGGACGTTACTCTTCCTCGTCGAGGGCCCTGCTAACCCCGTTATTATTTCCAGCGGCTGCGGTCCGTGTTTTTCGGCGGCACGGCTGTAAACCGCGCCGTTTAAATAAATGGTACTTTTAAACCGATATATTATGCCACCGCCTCCGCCGCCGCCGCCGCCGCCGCCGCCGCCGCCGTCTCGCTCGCCCTTTTCGCGTCGCATTCGTCCAGCCCCGAGAGTGATGGACTGCCGAGAGTGCACACGGATGACTGATTCCCCGAGTGCACGGAGCGCGTATTTCTCGCGCGGGGCGAGGGGAGCGCCAGGAATAGGGGGGAAAGGGACGGGGAGGAGGGAACGCAAAGTGTCACTGGTGCAAGTGAATGTTTTGACAGTGAGTCGCGCTAATCGGTCTTTCCACTTTGGTCTGATGTACGGGCTCGGCTGCGCTTCCCGGCGATTTCTAATTACCGGGGGAGCGCGCATAGCGCGCGTTCCCTCGCTAGTCTTACTTGACACTTCAGAAGATCCCGCTGATCGTCGCCAACAAATGCGCGCCTCGCTTTCGAATCGGCGCGACGTTAGGACGGATGGAGATCGTGACAATATGGGCGACGATTATATTCATGTTTCTCGTATGTACGCAGAACGGGAAAATACATCGAATGTCTCGCCCCGTCGCGATTTCCAGAGTGCGAAAATATACTGTAATAATATTGTAAGAAGGAACGTTTCGCTGTTGGACGAGAAAGAAAATATGTTGGCGCGTTTGCGTAGAGGAGTTTTACATTTTTTGGAGTAAAAACCGTATTTCGTCCGTTGAATGATAATTTATCGCACGAGAGAATCGCTCGATGAAGTTGCTACAGATTCATTTAGCGCGGCTTGTAACGCTGTATAAATATTATATTAACATTTTCGCTTCTCTCCTGGCGTATTTCTCTTTGCGATACCGCCTCAAACTGCCGTCGCAAACTGCATTCGCTACATTATTATATGCGCTATCCTTTCACAATGTTACGCAAGAGTTTTTGCAAATTTATTCATGTAATTAGTCTTCTTCGAGACTGACGAGAATTAAATAAATATACTTTGTTTTCGATAAATAAATTGCCAAAGGCAGAAAAACACCGCCTCCGCCATTCCACGTATTTTTCGTCAAGAAACTCGACCGTCGCACAGAGGTATATTTTGAATTTTAACCGCGATGGGTGACGAGAGGATTATGCGTTTGTTTGCGGGCCATCGTGGCAATGATACGTAGGAGGAAAAATGAGAAAAAAATCCGAAGAAGCGAGACAAGGGGGAATGGAGAGGAGCGAGGGAGACGGCCACGCCGCAAGAATGTTGAGCCCGGAACAGCGACGAGACACGCGGCGACACGTGTAGGTTGAAGAAGCAAAATATATAGAGATATCCGTGAGCACGCGAGTGCTCTTCCCGATCTCTTCTTCTTCTTCTTCTCCGTCCTCATCGTCGTCGTCGCGAAGTTTGCTCGCCTCGGTTTCCCAGCTGCGCGACTCTCGTCAACGCGACGGCGGCGGCCCACCCTCGGCGTCCGTTGGCATTCCCCGCAAAAAAAAGGAACATTCGCCCCCTCGCGCATATAATGGCTCCCTGGCAGTTCTTCTCTCCGCACGAAATCATTTTTTTTCACCGCGCGCAGAAGAGAGACTTCTCCCCCCGCGGCGAATGGTACCTCCACTGATGGTGTTTCCGCCTACAAACGAAATTCCTTTCCCCGAGTCAACTTTGTGCTCGTAGGTTAATACAACATCATCTGATGGAACCTTAAATAGATATTTAATAAGTCCTATTTGATATTTAGTTGGAGTTCTTAAGTTGCTTGACCAAGTTTATTTCTCCGAAATCTCGGAGCAAGACGCGAGAACAAATTAGATAAGCGCGACTTCTCCAATGATGGATGCCTAAAAGTATGTACATTTCTCTGCTTGTAAGCTAAGCGGGCAGGCGAGTGAAACTCTAAGGGCGCGTTATAGAGAAGCGTCGAGGCACGGCGTCGCTAATTGGGTGGTACCGTCGACGGGAAGAGAAGACTCGAGAGAGAACGCTCTGTATGACCCTCGACGTTTTTGTCCGCGTCACCTCGGCGGCGGCGGAAAAGAGGGTCGCGGTTGGTCGGAGTAGTTCATCACCGAGTGAATTGGCGGTGTAGCGGTCATAGCGTGAATCCCGGTCGTTCCATCACTGCTAAAAGGCCCGGGAGTGTTTCTCGTCTAAGCGCGCGTCGCTCCCTTTGCCCTACCATCGTCCATCGTCGTCGTCGTCGAGGTCTTTCTCTCTCTCTCTCTCTCTCTCTTATTTCTCAGACGGGCAACCCCTTTTCGTGCCTGTCGACTTTCCAAAAAGAAGGCGGTCTCCGCGCATATAGACGCGAGAGGACAGAGTGCTTAATGGCGACGATTACTCAACGGATCGAATGGGCTGCGCGCCACGACCACCGCGCGTAACGAAATACCAAAATAACGTCACCAATAAATATACCAGGCACGATGTTACCGCGCGTGCGAGACCCGCCTCGCTTCTTCTCGAACCGCCGAACCCTGGCCCGTCCGACGAATGGCTCCAGAATTAGCCAACGGCTTTACGCTTTCGGAAAATCGATTGTGTTTACGCGTTGAATTTCGTCTCACAATAATCCTCGGCGTTAAAGAAAAAAATATCTTTCGAATAGGCGGTAAGTCGTATCGTATAACGGACACATCGAAACACGAGAAAATTTACAACGAAACGTCTCGAATATCCGCGTCATAGATTATCGAACGGAGATTAACGACCGCGAGTAAAGTGTTATCGTGGAGGCAGCTTGATCGCGAGCAATTTGTTTGTCGGGCGAAGCAAGACAGCGTCGCGCGAGCGAGGACTATCGAGGACGAGAGAAACGATGGCACGCCGACTCGCGAGCACATAAATTACCAGGCCACGCGGCGGCGAGGGGAGACGGTGAGTTATTTGCGTGTGACTGACGGAACGCGCCAGCTGAGGAAAGGCATCGAGGTAAATAGCCCGCACACGTTCCACGACGGTGTCGTCGTCTCGACTTTTCGTATTCCCGCCCGAGGGGTAATGGAGCGTCCGACGGGCGTCCCCTTGATTCCGGGGACTTACTTACGGGACGATATTCGCGTGGAAGAGAACGCAAGAGGCTCTTACCCTGCACGCGACCTACGGATTGACAGCTGTGCGCGAGAGATCTGTCGAGCGGCAGATTCCGCATTTGATATACAATTTTAGGAGCGTTCCTGTAGAATACCGTTCCGTCCCGATGGATGGTATAATGAACGGTTCCACGCGATGCCTCTTCATCGGGCTAAGTGTTTTTGGCAGGTCCGAGATGTATCTTTTAAAAAAAATTGCGGTGTCATTACGCGATATTCGCACACGGCCAAAAGTTTCGACCAACGTAATGAACGTTCGCGTTTTGCGAAATGACATTGCGCATTTTACGAGGCAAAAAAATTTACGTGGCGAGAGGAAGAAGACTTATTATGACGACTGATTTTAAATTTGCTTCCGCTGTATAATATATATCCGTGACTATGTAACCATAATTACGTAAGCTGCTAGATAAATGCGGAATAGACAAAGCCCTTTCGCAATTCTTTACAGAAATATATGCCAACCTGTTCGTAAGTTAATGGCGCTATTAATTAGTTTCGTTTCGTTAAAGCGAGGCGCGGAATCTTGTCGTTGCGCGGGGGAGAATTAAGTGAAATAATTAGACAAATTAGGACAGGCGGCAAGGGTGGCTGGCTGAAGGAATCATTTATCATTAGGATCCGCTATTAATTCCTCGTTAATTCCTCCTTTCCTCGTCAAGCAAGATAAACGAGTGGCTCGAAGGTCTCGTAACTCGGCTCGCGGGCTCTGCGAGAGGCACCGGGACCAGGAGGACCGGAACGAAGGAGAGGGCAACCAAAAAGAGAGAGAAAAAAGGAGAGGAAAAAGTGAGGACTCCGTTAGGCGAGATACGAGTCTGATAGAGCGGCGATTGCATATATCGCGCATACAAAGAGGACTGCGACGTCTCGCACTGACGAGCGTATAATAAATCAGTTGGAGAATCCGTATGAAGTACGATGTAGATCTACAAGAGATGGACGCGATTAGACGCGGGAGGAACGTGTACGTGGAAGAAGTGCTCCGGGCGGTGGAAGAAAATAAGAAAAAAGAACGCCGCGGTAGAAAATAAAGAGAGAAAGGGAGAGGAGAAAAAGGGAGGAACAACGGAAATATACGCGGGCGATTATTATGCTACCGATACCACAAGTGAGAGCTGTTTGTCTTGAGCTTTCGAGGAGAAAAGCGAACCCCTTCTCGAAACACATCCTCGAGTGGCTCTCGACGGGAAGCCCGGATGCTTCTTCTCGGACGGCGAGGACCATCGTAATACGTACGTCTCTGAAGAGCTCGTATGGCTACTCTCTCTCTCTCTCTTTCTCTCTTTTTCTCAAAGAAAGAGAGAGACCTTGATGTTTTGCCGGTCCCCTTCAGGATTCTCACGGAAAAAAGAGCAACATTAGCCCTCAGTGTACACTGCATGCATGGCCTTTCAAGGATTTCCATACGAGCCCTCTTCGTGACGGCAACATTGAAGCAAAGTAGTCGTCGTCGAGGAGGCATGTCCGTGCAAAAGCGCCGCTCGATTAAGTATTTATTATGATGCGTACACTCGACGCTTGTCAGAGTTAAATCCTGCGAATTGTGCTCAAGCTGTTTGTTTCTTCATTCATTCATTTGAAACTCCTTACGATACGTCGCTAGAAATTTTCTCATTCGCGCGATTTTAATTTGAATTGAAAGCCGATCAAATTGCCCGAGTCGAATTTTTCTCCTACTTCGATCTCAATGTTCAATCTACTTTGATATTTTATAATTAATTAAATTCTTTTTTTTAACTATTTAATTTATCATTTTGCTGAAAACTCCTATTGAACTTTTAAAATGTAAAACTGTTTGTTTACTATTTATTTGAGATATAAAGTCGAATCAATATACACACACATTCCACATTTTCTATATATATTAAATCTATCGAAATTTTTTTAAAATAAATGAGAAAACTAAGATTGAAAGTAAAATTTCGGCTCGGATCCGATGGTTATCAATGATTTTCAAACGAACGCAACCAGCGCGTCGTATCACCTAGAATTATCCGGTAAACGCGACGAGAGCTCCCGAATGTCGCGGATAATGTATACGAGAGCGCGCGATTGAGTCAGAGGAACCCGTACATTAGGGTCTTGACGTAGCGAGACTAACCCGATGCACGGCTCGTTGCCGCTGTCACCACAGCACTATCTCACTCATTCGTCCTCGCGTTTAAACTCCCCTCCTTGTTTCTCCTGCGCGACGCACCCACGCGGTCCGTATGTTTGGATAGACGTATATATCGGTCCAGACCGTAAGGTAAGGGCCCTATACGCACCATCCTCATAAGGCACGGCGACTGAGAGTATTTATTAAGCGTGGCCGCCGTGCCGACAGTTATGACGTGGAGGATCGCGTTTATTTGTTTCCACGGTGCGGCAAGAGAAAACGAGAGCCGCTGAAATATCTATACTGTCGTCTACTAGTAGAGTTCATCATGAAAGAAAAAAAAGCAAACAGGAAAAAATTAAATTCAAGATTTTTTGCAATATAATAGGAGAATCTTGATAATAATAAGAATATCTGAATTTTAATATCCGTCAATTTTTGTTTATAATATCAAATTATTTTGAATAAATAATTAAAAAAAGAAAAAATGATATAAAGAAACTGAAATTCTAGTATCTAACTAGAATTCAGTATCTAAGAACACTTTTCTTATATTTTCATTTTTGCGCAATTCTTACAAACTCTTTATTTACTTTAAATATTAGTATTTTATTATTTTCTTATTTTAAATATAATTATAATTTGTCGTTTTTTATTTTATATATTAATAATTTATTTGTGTAAAGAGCGAATATTTATATAATTTAAATAAAGATTTACAGCTTCTTGCCTCTGTTTTTTTTAAATGTCTCTGCTAAGAAATTATTTCAGATAGAAGGAGCAATTATATTTTAGAAACGATAAATATATACATTTTAATTTGTATTTTTGTAGTTTCTCGAAAATCTTTAAACTCTTTAATTTATGTTGAAACTATAATATATCGCAACGATTCTTACACAAATCTTTCTTCATCTAAAATATTTGTTATTTTTATATTGTTACCTCCCCATTAATTTTATGCTACATCTTTTCTCTATTTCTTCCGTGAGATATAAATAAATAAAGTAAAAATATCTTGTGTCTAAAGTTATTTGAAGTCTTTCTCGTTGTTAAACATAACAGGTTCCCTTATTAGAACGTCTCGATCATTCGCGAAATAATCCGACATGAAAAAGAAACGGAAGTAATGCACTTATGAACGTCTGATGTCTATTCTAACGATATTCTAGAAAGATGTATCTAGAAGAATGGCAGTATCGCGAGGTCGTTACGTATTGTTTTACGATGGTGCGGGAAGCGTCGTACTAGTGTTGGATCGCTTCTTTAATCGCGCCGTGGCTATTCCGGAAATTAGTTTTCGCCGGATATTTTCCGCGAAGTCTGTGTATCCTGCGATTTTTGCATATCTATCAATCTACCGCCGCTATCGGCGACAGTTAATCTGCGCCAGAGGCAATGATCGCGTCCATCGTCCGAGAAACAAACGTACCGTGTCGCAAGCGGTGTTCGACTTTGCGGAAATGTAAAATCGTACGCGATTTGATCTGGCCGAGTTATCGAATCCTTGACTTCGGTTTCACTATTCTTATCCGGGGACGATACGAAAAAAAGAAAAAACTTTCCAGCTTTTGAAAAAAAAAAAAGATTGAGGACGAGAGCAAATTCATACGATGCATCTCTGAAGCCACTTGGATAATTTGCCTGATCGGTATCTCGCTCTCTTTAGCAAAGGCGGATTTACGATTTCATGCCTACGATGTGACTCTATGATCGTGTATATTCCGAGAAACGCGCAAATTTATAGATTCTTCGTGCGCGCGCGCACGTCTGCAGCCCGACCGAATTTATTTCCCGACCTTTTGAAGACGCGTGACGTCATACGTGCCGCGAAACAGCGCGGCAGAAATCAGAGGAGAGAAAGCGAGAAGAGTACGAAGGAAAGAGAGCCGCGACGTCCACCCTTACTCGATCGCCAGTTTGTCACGCGTCAGGGAAGTTAGCAGGCGCTATCCAGAAGGGGTTGCACCTGCCGTCACGTTGTCAAGGCTGGGCCGAAAGATAAACGGGTCGCCTTAAGTCGCCGCATTAATTACCAATTCCTGCCGGAGCGCTTCCTGACGTTTGCTTCGGCCGGCCGGGGAAAACGTTACCGGCGAGAACGTTGAGCCACTCTTCCCCTCTCTCTCCTTATTCCGTCTAGATTTAACTAGATATAAATTTCCCGACATTTTCTGTCTCTTTCTCGCCGTGGACATCGCGCTCTCGACGAATCGCCGCGCGTGAAACGCACGAATGATTCCGCCATGTCGTTTACTTTCTTTCTTTCTTTCTTTCTCTCTCTCTCTCTCTTTTAATGTTAGCTATCCCTATCCCCCTCATTGCCTGGTGTTATTATTAGGGTCGTAACCGGGACCACAAATAATGTCTCCGGTCTGGTGAGTGACGGTGAAAGAGGAGAGGCGCGCTCGCGGGATGATCCGCGAGTCTCGAGTCTTGCCGTCTCGCGCTATTTATGGCTTTCGGGCCGGTCGACAATAGGGATCCGAGTACGAATTGAAAAAAGGAAAACAGATGTGCGGCAGATAAAAAAGAAACGCATGTCGCTTGAGAATTTGGCCGAGTGACTAAAAATATGCGCGTTGGAATGCGAGCGAAGTGGAGCGCAGTGTCGGGAAGACAAATCGAATACATGTATAAAGAAAGATACACGAATAAATCTAAGCAAAATAGAGTAACGTAATAAAGGAATATTAAAAGATAATAATCCTTGTTCCCCCTCCCATTTTAGATCTGGCAATCCTGATGATCAGAATCAAATATTCACTTAACGGCCAACACGACTGAGAAGCGGAATCTGAAGCGTCTGCATCCGGCTCGCTTGAAAATTACAAGTAGACATTGGCTCGAGGGCCGTGAGAGAAAGTGCACCACAGGGGTGCATTCGTTCCCACCGATCGTTGCGGGGCATCGCGGAAGACGGCGTCACGAAATTAATTGGATGCGCGTTAAATCCGACAGTGCTCGTTCGACTTTCGCACCGTGTCTTTCTCTCTTACCCGTACCTTCATTTGTTTTAATAAAAATAAGCCAAATGATAAGAAAAACAGCCGCGACGACGACATTTTATCGACGCATTATTGAATGCGCCGTCCAATTAAGATCAAAAAATGTCTTTTAAATCAGCGACGTTATAAGAGATAACCGATTGATCGTGTTTTTTTCACAATGCAGGGAATCGGCGTAGAATTATTTATACCGAGAGAATTTAAATTGTCAAAAGGAGATAAAGTGCTCCTTTAATGACTCCGATTTAATCGATAATTATATCACTGGCTTATCGATCCGCCGCATTTATGCGAGAGAAAGAGAGACAGAGAGAGAAAGAGACAAAAGAAAAGAGGAGAACCAGGTGCCCGTGCGTTTGTGAGTAGCTCGACCGGCCACACAGAGACAGGAGAGCCCGAGGGCGCAAAAAGATGCGTGTGGCATCCGTGGTGGCTCATTAACCGAGCTGCCTCTAAATTGGCTTCGCGGCAGCTCCGCAGCTACTTCTTAGGCTGGCCGTGGAATATTTATGCTCGCCGCGTGGCGAAGAAGCGTCCGTCCGTTCGACTCGTCCGGACCGACTTGGCTCGCAGAGACCTCGAAATCGCCTTATCGGCGATGATTTACGCGGTTGGCGCCCGCCGAAATTGCCCGCACCGTATGGCGCGATTTATTCCGCACGACTGACCCACTTTCGCGCGATATTATCAACCCGGTGACTGATTTATGAACACGAAAATGTAATAACCTTCGGAATGTGAACTTGATCTCTCTTTCTTTCTTTCTCTCTCTCTCTCTCTCTCTCTCTCTGTCAAGTTTAATCCCCTACTAATAGAAGATTCCATTAATTATCATATTATAAAATAAATTGAATGAGCCGATAAAACTCGATTAATATATGTACATATAATTTTCAGAAAATCCGAGGCGTGTACGACTGCCCGTTGCCTATAAATACGGTGGCTACTTTGTATCGTCGTTTATTTTTCTCGCCTCGAAACGGAGAGAAAGACAAATTGCGGGGAGAAGAAGGCGTGCGCGCAAGAGCGAATGCTTTACCTTTGCGCTTCGGGAAAGTCGTAAAGATCGGCTCTCTCGCGGGGAGGATAGGCCGCGACATAAGTTAGCATCGTCGTAGGTAAACCTATCGGCGAGTGATTTTTTCCGTCGTGGCTCGTGTTCCTGATTTACGGACCACGAGTTCAACGTGGCAGGTAAGAGCCTACGTACGTAGGCCATCCTATACTAGCGCGGGGAAGGTGCACGCTTATACCTGGATGGCGTAACGTTTTATGCGACATTAACGGTATATACGCCGCTGCCGCGACGATGTACGCGTACGTAATAGTGCCCCTCCCATAAATTGCTTAAGATCGACCCTTATAATCTCGATTTGAGCGTAACCAATCTCGCGGAACGCGCTGTCGAGATATCGCTCGACAGCGTTAATCTTTACTCGAGAGAGAAGGCACCGAGAAAAATTACACCGCGACAAAGAGAAAGATAATCGGACGTAGAAAGATGCAGGTTGTCTTCTCGTATCAGAGATTTCAATGGAATTTATCACGAGATGACATTTAACGAAAAGCATTTGAAATGTCAATATCGAGGAATGCTAGCATGAAAAACATTTTTTTTTAAACGCAATTGTAAAGAGAAGTATATCATGATTCGCAAAAATTCTTATAACGTTCGCATATAATGAAAACGGTCATAATCTTGATTGCAGTTTGGTGATAAAATTGCACGTTACTTGGCCGCACGAAAGCGCCTGTCGACCAACAGGACACGGAATGTTAATGTAATCGCCAGGAGAGGGTCTCCGCGATGTCCTCAATTGATATCGCCGTTTTAACGATCTACTTATACAAGTACTGTTGTATACGTCGCAGTATTTTCCGCAAGTCTCGTGTACTATTTCAGCGGCCGCGAAGGAACCGAGTGGCAATTATAATTTCATACCGGATTACAAATATCCGCTCAATGTGTGTTGTAGCGGAATGAAGCAACACGTTCGCAAATAGCGCGATAATAAAAAAATTCAGATTCTTGTAGTCGGCTATTTTCTTAACAAAAAGAATATTGCTATAAATTTATTTCATGTATAATATTAAGATAAAAATAAATATTGTGTAATAATAAAACATTTTAAGATATCACCGATTAAAACAGCTACACATTATCACTACCTGATTCCGCTCAGCGAGATAATAAACGCACATAGGGACGCAAATACGGCATCGTTAGTACTGCTGCGAGAGGAGAGGGTTCGAGTAATGCAGCTGTCAGTTATCACTGCGCCGAATGTAGTCTATGGCGAGCAGCTTGGCGAAATGGTGTTAAAACGATGCATCCTTAATGTTTTAATTATGTACATTGAAAGAATCCATGATATACAATTTCTGCGTCCGCATATATAATTCCACTTTTAGAGTCGCGTTTAAAATTGCAATTTAGCGGGAGTGCAAAGTTAAATTGACGATCGCATGATGAAATTTTAATATTATATTACGGTGTGATAAAAATGGAATCTCTCTTAAATGGAATCAGTGCATTATCATTGACAAGCAAGTGGTTTCGATTGCGAGTAATAGCACTATAAACAGTGAAATCTCGCTGCGCGGAATCAATTTGTGATAATGTGTAGCTGTTTTAATCGGTGATATTTAAAAATTTTTTATTACAATATTCTATTATTATACAATATTCATTCTTAATATTACACATAAGATAAATTTATAGCAATATTCTTTTTCTTAAGGAAATAGTTAACTACAAGATTTTTGACTGCAAGAATCTTTATTTTTTTAAATCTTACTACATGTTAGGAATAAAGAAGCGTAGCATGTATATAGATTTAAATTTGAATACTAGTTGTATAAAATCTGGATGCTATAATCAACGGAACATTAAACGAGAGAAGAAGCAAAATGTGTTTTCAATGAAATACTTATTAGTCTTTGGCAAAAATCTGCTGCAATCAGTGACACATTTTCACCGATCCAATTTAAGAGATTATGAAATACATTTCATCGACACATTTGGCAGCTAAATATGTGAAATATATAAAAAGTAAAGATATATAGTTATTTTTGGAGCATTATCTTTATATCTTAATTGTATTTCTGTTTACTTGTTAGCAAGTCCGGCGCCAGTTTCCCATCGCGGATATATATTTTCCCCGGACGTGATTAATTAAACGTCGTTAGGATAGCGCGTGACAGTCTATGGAGAACAAGCGCCAAAACCTGGAAGCGATTTATAAGCATTCACGACGCAATACTCTGGAGTTCTCAAATTGGTAAAAAGACACCAGCCATTTCGTCCCTTTTTTCCTCTCATTTCCTCCGCCCCCTGCTAGCGCGCGACCGAAAATATTTCTCGACGAATCACTCATCGTTTATGGTCTAATTGGCTGAACCCCGTACCAAACTACGGCGCCAGGCGCCGCGCTTCATATAACATGTAATAAGATTTCGAAATTAAAAAAAAAACAATTTTTATTATAAAAGAAAAAAAGAGAAAGTGGACGTAATAAAAATTGTATAACTATACAAAATAGAGATTAATTTTTATACGATAGTGTGTCAATAATTTCACAATGAATGTGAAGTGCGTGCTTAAATTTTTACAAATCTTAACAATTGTCGTAAAATTTGTTGCGTCATTAATTAGTCATTGCAACTCAAATACAATAGATTGATTAATCGATCGCATTCCTCTCATGGTACGCGTGTGGGACTCTGCGGAAGTTCCAAATTTCCTGCTGCAGGAGTGGAGCGAGCCGACGCCAGCTAGTCGTCGAGGCGTTGCTGCCGATCAATCATGAGGAGTCGTCGATCCGGCCCCTTCGGGGGGCCTCTGCGGTAGATAAATGACAGGACGACGAGCGGGCATCGCGCTCCTTACGAGTCCGCTCGTGTTCTCACGTATCCCTCGAGACGAGGCAACTTGTAACGTAATACCCGAGTCTCTTAGTCGTAGTTGATTCGATTGCGAAGAACGGTCAATGTTTAGCCCGACACCGAGTGTCCTGCGTCGTGACCTCTTTTGTCGCGTCACGCATCCTCCAGTGGCTTCGAAACCGGCGCGTAAACACAAGCGGCTTTGCGGAAACATGCGTGTAGCACGTGTCCCGACGCGTTTTCACATGCGTCGCGTGACTACTTGAGATTGACCAGATACCAAGCTCGCTCGATCGAGTTTCTCTCTTTGCGCAAAATGGCCGATCATCATCATGGGATCCGCATCTTCGAGAGCCCGACAGAGAAACTCGATTTAGCTGCGTGTCGTTTCGGGTACTTGTAGAAACACGAGCGCCCTTTGCATTCTAATGAGAATATAGTGCGCCCTGGTGTACATATATACGCGGAAACAAACTCATGTATGAGAGTCCTTAAGCTGATGAAGCACTCGAGATAGCTCTTGGCGCTAATCTACTGGAATTCGGGGCGGTGTCGAGTATAAACGTTAACAGTCACCAGATTTTAGCCCGGATATAACTGTCACCCGAGACGACGTTGTACGTTATGCTAATAATTAGGAGACGCACGCCCACGTCATTCTCGCTTCCTGAAACTAGAAATTCAGTCGCTTCACGGTTTCCCGAAATCTATATTCTCCTCAAAGTTGTCGGTCGTTCCACGCTCGGACCGTGATAAAACATGCATTTCAAAACATAAGAAAAATACCCAGATTAAAATAAACGACAGCTATCTTTTGAGGGTAAAAAATGCCGAGATTGTTTCATATATTTTTCAATTTCAAATTTTCCGTCGAGTATAGAATTATAATTTATAAATGTTTCGAGAACGCTGCTCGTCAACTGCGATTCGAAAAATCACACGAGCATGCACCCTTCCGCGGTCGTTGGTAGAAATTACGCAGTTTCGCTAGGTGTAAATTACGAGGCAGACTCGCGGCTTCATCTCGGGTGACACCCCACCTTCCCCTTCTTTACCCCCGGTAGACGGAATCGAGTAACTAATGTAAGAACGGGTCTAAGGAAACCCGGGGACGATTCGGAGAGGCAACGGAAATGTCTCCAGTAAACTACTAATCACCATAAACCACCGGGCTACACGTGTTACGAATTCTCGGCGTAGATAGAGGAATCACCGCGCCTCTCTCTGTACCTCCCTAGCGTTTGTTGTCCCTTCGGGGAAACCTCAGACGTTTATCTCCATGCTTCTCCCAGCTTCTTGGCTACTGCCCTCTTGCGTAATATTCCCTCTCGCAACACGTACCCCCTCGTTTTACGGCGTCTCTACGACGCGCGTCCGTATTAAAGTTACACTACAAAATTGCAACAATTTTTTTTAAGCGTCACATTAAAAAGCGAATCGATATCGTTAATAGAATTGTGATAAAAATATACTTGCTACGGACAAACTTAATTATATTCTAATTTATCTTTCTCTTTAGATAAAAGAAAAGAGAGAAAATTATTAATCACGTCATAATAATCTTCTTCGGAGCGTAAATATGTCTCGTTATATGTATTTATTAACGCGTAGTTATATATCTGCGTGTAATAAATTTGCATGGCTGCAAAACACATTCTTCATCGGGCGATCTAATATGTTGCGTATCAACGGATATAAACTCCCCTTGCTTCCCGGTCGATTCCAATGTTGGCGTATACGATCGTTCGATTCACATGGCGATAATTCTAGCTAATCTATCGTGGTGTCGATGGGCAATCGATTGCGACGGCGAGGTGCGGAGAGGGGTCGCGGGGACAGGCGAGCGAAGCACCGGGTGCAACTGCACAGCCATCCCACTGCGGAGATTTTAGCCGAACAAACACGCCCACGGGCATCTTCCTAAGTCGTCGACATAGCGTACGAAGACACAAGATACCGTTCCCCCCCCCTCTCTCTCTCTCTCTGTCTTCCTTTCGGAGGCGAGAGAACGCGAAGGGTAGAGGGAGGAGACATTCGTCTCGCATTAGCATATACACGACGAACGAGAGAGAAGAGGCGCAAGGAGGGCGAGGAGAACAGGGCGAGAGAAGAGGGAAACTCTCTTAGTTGAAGGGTGGGGCTCTTATCTGTTCTCTTCCTCTCGGAAATAAAAGTTGCTACATCGTTTTTACGAAATATCCGCTACAATGTCGATTATTCAATGCCAATCATTCTCGTAAAAGGGTAACAAATTTCTTTATATTTAGATAAGGAACTTTTAATTTGCCTTGAAAAATTTATCCCTGTCGCGAGTGCCTTATTCGCCGTAATTCGTTGCTACTTGATGTGTTTGTGAGAACGAAAAGATAGTAAAAGAATCTCGTGCGTCATTTAAACGGCGATACTTAGCGGAGGCACCCTTTTTTTCACCGAGATCGCTGTTTCGGGAACAAGTGTCGCAGAACACATTTCACAACGTAAAACAGATATAGCGTAATAAAAAGACGATGTTTTTCTCTCGAAGAGTTTACGAGCAAAAAATTTTATACCGTCATGTTTTCGACGTCACGTGCGACGCTAAGCTCGAGCGAGGAACCGCCTGGGCTCTTCCCTATTTGTAGAAAAGTGCCAGAAAGCTCGACTCGGACCTCGACTCATTATCGCGTCAATAATGTTTACATTCAGGGGACAGTCGTTGACGAGATAAACGCCTTAAATGACACGATAAGTGAAGCGAGAAGGTAGTCCCTTTTCTTTTTTTTAATTAACATCGTACATACGTTGAGATAAGGCACAGGTGAAACGGATAAGGTTACATTCCGAACTTGCGACGCGGTTTCAGACGGACCGATTTGCTTTATCGCCATATCGAGTTGATAATATGCGAAAATGTAATCGTAAAATATACTTTAAGATAGACTGTGTATCGTAATCTCTGGGCCCGTCCGGACCCGCGATCACCTGCCTCCATTATACCTCCTCTCTCGTTCGCGACGCCATTAACTTACGTGTCACGGCCGATATTTATTAATTATATCACATTAATCCTCCCGACCCAAGAGATTACAGAACGAATGAGCGTCCCGATAAAACGAAGCCACCGCGCCCTCGCAAAGAATGGTATCCTTCATGGCGAGCGGTGGATATGATAAACCATCGGATAAGGATCAAGGAGAGCGGCTCGATGAGAAGAGCGAGGACGAGAGAAAAAGATCGGAGGAAAACGGGGGAGGAGAGGAGAACGTGAAACCAGAACGCCGTAGTCGCCCAAATTAAATCCTCGGACGTCGAAGCTATAGAACGGACCGTTTGCTACGCGAAGAGAGAGGCACGAGAGAGGACCAAAAAGATGGAGAAAAAATTTTACGAGGGTCTAACGGGTGGGTTGGGTCGCCTCACGATGTATACGAGGAGGTATACCCGGTCCCGCCGCATCCGGACTCATGGACCGTCCATCCGACGATGTACAACGTCCGACGTTCCTACGCTGGTACGTTTCACCGGGCCGGAGGTTCTGGCGCCGCGCTGGGCACAAAGTCACTCTGGATCTCGTTCGCCATATCCGTCCCTCCCGGGAGGGTCGCGGGCCAACTTCTTCTTTCCGCGCGTTCCGCTCGTCTCGTAGGCAGAGTTGTTAAAGTTATATTGCCGGGCGTTAAAGCGACGCGAGCGCGTCGCAAAAACAATATGACTTTATTGCCGTCGCACTTGGAAGCGATCGTCCTGCCTTTGGTGGTAGGTATTTAGAGACGCGAGCGCCTGGTGTCTGTCAAGGAAATGTCATGACGGTTCTGCGACAGTTTCCCGAATGAACAAACGGTGACTCAAAGATAGCAACGTTCCAATAATCGAGTATAATTCCTGCCGTATTGTCGCCGTTACGTCGCAACGAGGTGTCTTCGAATCGAGGATCAGCGTTGATCACCATGCGTGTAAATTATGCGCGTGTCCTTCCTTGCGACTAAACAACAACGAACGGCGGCTACAGGTAAATTGGTGGTGCGAGAGCGTGTCCTTCCATTCGCTCGTCGCGCCCACGTGCGCGTTCCCCGCTGCAGCAGGTTTCAAAATATATGACCCACCAGCCGGCGGAACCGTCGACCCGGGTCCGGGCCCGCCGTTTTTGACAACAATTTCCACTTAGTGCCTCCGCGAGACATTTGAGACTCGAGAATTCTTGGGGAACCGAAAGCGTGATAGCTCCAAGGTTGTACCGGATAGTGCGATCGAATCTTGCGACACTGTAAACAGTGACGTATCCCGCATCGTCGATTACTTTTGCTGTACATAGATTTTAGTCGAAAATAATCTTAGGCATAAGGAAAAAAAAGCATACAAAATTCCTCTTCTGCTAATTCAAACGCCTATTTGACTTTACCAGCAATATAATTAGGCTGTAGGAAAGCTCAATGGAAATAAATTAAAAGAGTGTAAAGTCGATTTTAGAATAGATCTCTTTCTCTCTTTCTAGCATCGTCTATCTTTCTTTGATCATTCACACCGTCGCGGCTCATTGAGAGTGTGAATAAGCGCCTCCCCGCGACGAATTATGCGAGGAGCGGCCAAGATGTTTATCATCCAAATGAATTCAGGAGCCAGAGGGGAGATGCGGCGAGGGGGGCGCGTGACTCCGATGGTCAGGACGGTGGTGAAAATGTTCGTTCAAGGTGTTGACACAACGGGAGCGCCGCGAGTGGAGGCGTCGCTACAAGCAAGCCTCATTCACACCTCCGCCTCTCTCGTTTCCTCTCTTCATCGCGATCCCTTTAACATTAAGCCGAAGGCTCTTTCTGGCTCTTCTCCTCAAACGGCGATGGTTCCCCCGATACTGTTGGATTACATCGTTCAAAGTCGAGAAATTACTTGACCCTTACGGATAAAATAGTAGCCTTCGCGTTGAGTCGATAATTGTACGTTTCGAGAGAATGTTGTACGGCAAATATTATTGTAAATTACTGTACATCTCTCGATTTGATAATCATCCAGATGATAATCTTACGTCTTCGTTGATTCTACTCTTGTTTGCGTCGACGACAAAAGCGAACGGGAATTAAAGCAGCAGTCGCAGATTAGCAAACAAATGTCCGCATAATGCGCTTACTTCGAGCCACATCCGGTCGGGTCGATCCGAAAAAACGGCCCTTCGCGACGAGCGCTCCCCTCTTCGGGAGAGAAGGAGGCGGATTACAAAGTTTAAAGAGCATTAAAAAAAAAGGAAAGAAATCACGCGCGCGATATTTGGACAGCCCCAGGACGGGCCGTGCCTTTGAGACGTCGGCCGATTATTGGTCGTTAGGATCATTCGAGCTCCCCGATCGATGAAATTAGCCGTATTTGTATGCTCAACCAGACAACGAAGGCGCGAGGGGAGCCGAAGGGTGAGTAGGTGGAGAGCGGGACGGGACCACCCAGCCCGTGTCGGCGGCGCGAGTGTTAGCATAACGCGTGGGCGCCATTCTTTTCTCTTTATCCTTTTCCATCGCCCTCCTCTACCGCATCCCTATTCCGGGTCGGCAGCGTCGTCGTCGCGACTTTGCGCCCGCGACGCGAGCCTCGCCGGAGACGGCCTTTTCGAGAATTACAATCGATGGGAGAACTCGGGGTGTCGCCTCTATTGTCTGTGTAACTGACTTGTGAAATTAATATCGGAGAACGCTATCGGTGCTTTAAGATCGCATGATATCGCGACACCCGTACGTCTTGGATTGTACTTGAACGTAAAACGAATGGAATCCGGAGAGCCGACCCTGAGAGAACCGGAATCCAAGAGGGCCATTAGTGAAATAACATCTCCCGACGGGGGAGATCATTAATAAACGGCCGAGTCACGACGGTGTAACCGATCCGGCATTGTCTCACCGGATGAATGAATTAACCTCGTTCGTCGTCCGAACAGACGGCGGAAAGATTCACAGGGACCAAAAAAAAAACTGTTTCCGCGTGACGCGTCGCGATGCGATTATCTTACTGACAACCGCATTTCATATCGACTGCTCTTTCTGCCGGAAGATGCAGACGGAAACCTCTCAGAGCCCGCGAGATCTCATGAATAATTCCGCGAGCCGCAAAGAATAATCGATAACTTTCTAAAGAAATGCGTCTCGCAGCCGGTGTCAGCGAGAGGAACATTTCCCGCTACAAAGTTGTCACTTGCCAGCGGAGAAAACTTTGCGATTACATCTCAACGACAAGACAAAAAAAAACGAATAGAAAGAGATAAACACTGAATGAAAAGTTAAATTTTCGTTAAAAAAAAATTTCTTATTTAATCTCAAGTTAACGAATGAGGATTATATCGAGAGAGTTTTATATCGCGAGTATTCAAATTCGCCCGTTCAATCTTTCGCGCGCAATCTTTCTTCCTTCATAAATCAGGGGATTTTCAGCTGGACGAGTATTCGTCTTCGACAGAATTATATCGATACGATGCGAAATGTTAAATTACCCCATTACGCGGGACACTCCCACGAAATTAATAACGAGGCCGCTCGAGGCGTACCGATATTAAAATCGCGAGTCGAAAGATAGTAACGCGATGACAAGCGTCGACGGCGACGCGCGCCAGGTGATAACTCGACGCGAACCCGTAATGAGAAACGTCATGACGGGCGCGATTTCATACGCGGCTTGTGTCTCGGGCTTCGGTAGGCGCTCGGGCCTTTCGTAGGAGGATCATCTTAACGACCATCTAGATAGGTGACGGCGAAATGATCTGTAAGAAGACCGGTGGCAAATGATATCCTCGGGCGGCCATTAATCAAAGGACAGGGAGCGCTAATGAACCTGCTGGAATCACGGACCGGAGAACCGTTCGGTTCCAACTGCGCTCCTCCTCCGACCCGTCCTTCTCCTCCCCGAGACCGCGCGCGTCTTTGAATCCGTGAAACCTCCCCGAGGGTGAACGAATCAACGGCCGGACAAATGAACGAGAGGGTTCGCGAGCGTCAGAGTGATTGAGGAGTTTACGGAAGGAAAGTTATATATTTGCTCGCCAACATCTCGCATCTTCGTAAAACTCGCTCGTGTTTATCAACGGGAGATCATAGGTGTGAATAACGACACGCTGACAGACTCGCGTATCTCGCGGATTTGCATATCGCTCAACAGCGTACATATTGCGTTTTCCATCAAACTGTCCCGAGAAAATTGCAAGAGTTCGCTTCGAGTGGCCGATCGAGAGACGATTATTTTTACATTCGCGAAACTCCCGGAACGCTTTTTTTTCTCCTCCTCGGGTGCGGGTTTAATCGCAACTCGCAGATGTATCGTCAATGTATAGCTCTAATAAATCGCAAGCCGTCATTATACGCGGGGAGGATAAATATCGCGATCGATTCAAAATTGCATAGAAGCTCGATGCTCGACACGCGCGCCAATTACCCGCTACGGTAGTAGATACGATAAGTCGCGCCTGCAATTTGCTTTGTATTATTTGCAGTTTATTATTGTTTTCTCCGAAATCCCTTTCTGCCCCCCTCCCCTCCTCCCCTTCCGCGCACCCCCGCCTTCATCCCAATTACTCCACGCCCCGGGGGCAACCGATCTCCACCATTATCGGATGACACGACCCGGCGCTTTTATGTTTAATTGATATTTTTCGTAACTCTCTACCGCGAAAATCCAATAGAGAGGCATCCCGGTAAACAGATATAATTCCAGGCCCGACATTGCTCTCGTTAAAATATTTCCGATGGAAAATATTCCCGCGCAGACTGATCGATTTAGATTTAAAAGCGAGGCCGTTCGCGCCCCGATGAAGAACGAAGGCCTTCGATTAATTTCGACGCGAAAGTTCCATTACAAATATTTTAGCACGCCCCATCTCCGGAAGCATTTCCGTTGCAATTAAAAGTACCTTATTCTCGCGCTATAAATGAAAATTGCAAAATACCGCTGTGTATTCGTCGCTGTAGACTTTCATACAATTGCTTTCGTAAAATTGCTGGACCGAACGTAATAAACGTCGCGTCCTTTGTTTCCTCCTCTATATTTATCCTTTTTTCTCTGATTTATATCACGTTTGTGTGTCCATGCGCCCTCGTAAAAAGTTTGAAAACTAGATAACATCTAGAAAAAGCGCATAAAACTGTAACCCACTTGACCGAAAACGCTCGTTCCTTTCCCGTTTTCATATACCGAATAATGTTTCCCTCACGAAAGAAAAGTCGAATGCATTTTTTTCCCCCTATTCCTCCCTTCCGCTTCATTCTCGATTTATTGGAACGGCGCCTGTCCGGGGGTTACAAGCGCGAGCCCCACCGCGGCGCCGAAAATGTTCAGCAAAATTAAATGAACAATTCGTTACGGGAAGTAACGACCTCGCGCATCGCAATGGCCTCCCTTTCTCCCTCGTGACCACAAGCGGTGGAATTCGTATAACGCAACTGTATTAATTAATCACTATTTATCTATCCCCCGAGATGTACATTTCGACTTTTCTTAAGCGTTATCGAACAAATCCACATACGTAGCTATACAAACTATTATATGCATCAAAGATGCAAAATATAAAACAAGAAAATTTATAGCAAGAAAGTAGATTGTGTGTGTATGCATGTGTGTGTATGTGTGTGTGTGTGTGGAAATTTTCTCGGAGGAGAAAAAAAACAGAACACTCTTTTCTTCTGGCGAATAAGAGCTATATTTTTCCAAACGTAAAGGCGCTCGCGGTCGACATTTTGCGTAAATCGATGAGAAAATTTTGTTTGGAATCGAAAGGAAGAGAGAGAGAGAAAGAGAGAGAGAGAAACGTGCGCGGTCCAGAAAGGTCCAGAAAGAGCGATACGATCTCGTCTTAACGAACGTTTAACGACGACCGTGTGCGGGTTCCCGAGTGGCGCCAGGTCTGCGTTTCGCCGCGCAATCCGAGAACAGGAAAGGACCAATAAATTTCCCAAAAGTCAGTACAGAGCTATATATTTCGAGTGTTTTAACTCTAATGTGTCCGTAAAGCGAAAAAATATTAGCGCTAAATTTCCCGCAGGAACTGTTGCACGCAGCGTGGAATTTTTTTTTTCAGGCAGCTTTGAAAATTCTCCCTCATTAACGCCGGCGTATATTTTTATATGTAGAGTGATTTACCGAAAGCAAAAGTGTCCGCCGTCCGTATTTAAATGTAAATGTATGTGGCTTTGAAAAATAAAAATGATTATGCTTTTGTGTTTCAACTACAAATCACGAAGATGCAACGCAGTCTCTCGGAGGAGAGATTTCAAGAAGAAAAATCAGTCAAATCAACAGTTTCTCGATCTATCTATATATACAGATGTGTTAGTCGAAAATTATATTTCACAGGCACTAGAAACATAAATCATTTTTAAAGATGATTTATAATTAATTCCTGGAATGACACGTTCGCGTACCGAATATAATAATTTTCTTCTTCTAGTTGTAACACTTCTACGGTGGTTGCTATGTTTGACGTCACTTACAAATTAACAAGCCGACAAGTTTCACCGCAAGATTTACGACGGCGTCGCCGCGTTTTCGACCCTCGAGACGTAAATCCGCTCGTAACGACGCAAAAAGGAGAGCGGATTCATTATTCATATCTAGCGGTTCCACAACGTGAAATACCGTGCATACGTACGTACCTGCGCGATCTAGTCTCTCCCTCGAAAGCCCGAGAAGCGGAAGAGGGCGAGTCGGGTCGGAGCAAAACGGGAGAAATGGTTCGGGACAAGACCGGGGCTGTAGCCAGCTCGTTAAGGTAAGACAACCGAGCCGATAGCGATCGGCTAATCTTCGCCAAGCCCTCGCTTAGGTCGCGTTTTTCTGTATCTTCGAGAGCGAGAGAGAGAGAGACAGAGACAAACGTGAGCAGATTATTTGCTCCTGGTCTCTTCAAGGTAGGGTATATGTCAAGGCAATTAGAACTAAAGATTAATTAATATGTCTTATGTTTCTGTTGTTTTTATTAAAGCGGAATGTGTTGTAGCACAATAGACTATTATATTTTATCCTCAATTATATCATGAGAATTGATAGAGAGATATGAAGAATTATTAAAAGTATATAATTGTTAAAATAATTATATAGAATAATTAGAATTTGAAGAATTTCAAGACGGAAGGAAGGGATTTTGCGAGCAAAATAGACGTATTTATTCGCTCGTAGAATGTCAAGCGGATCGGATGACAATCGACGCGCCAACGGCGTCGTTAACGCCAGATTGAAAGATAACGCAGGTAGAAGAGGAAACAAACGAGAGAAGATTAAGAGGGTGCCGTTTAAATTCGAGGGTTCGCTTTCATAACAGCGATGCCGAAGGAAATGTCCGGTCTGTGTAGGAGGAGTTCGCGAAGCTGTCGACTTGGTGCGAATGACCAACACGTGTGTGTATGCGTGTATACGTGTACATGTGAATATAATAGCCGAGGCGACAGACCCATGAGCCGTGGTCGTTAACAAGCATTCGTAGTCGCATTAAAACAAAACCTGGATCCTTATCTGTGCAGCGTGACACGATACGCGCAGCTCATGTGCTCTCGTTTTTTATATATATATATAATATTTTACATATATCATTATAATTATATTACAGTATTAAAAATATTTTCTATATACATCAAAATATTCTGCACGAATGTGTTTTACCTTCTTCGAATAAATCTTCTCACTTTTCGCAAGCATTAGACACACGAACAAAATTTCAAATTAAATTTCTATTCTAGCAAAGTATTTCATCAAAATTAAAAATATCGATAAGGAAATCTCGTTTTATTCCCTCTTGCAATCCTCAGATTGAATACATTATAAGCGTTTAATTTCTTATAATTCAAGATTCATGAAAATTGTTCGAATTTACCTCCCGCGAATATTTATATGTTCTTCGAGGGAAATTGTGTGGAACACCCAGAATACGATGGCTTGTTCAGAAATGGCGTCCTTGTGTAATTAGAGTCTAAACTCGATTTAACTTAGCGACGCAGCGGCGTTTCGAAGCTCGCCGCTACAAATGACAAAAACCGCCGACCCTGACACTGAAATATCAACGACGTCTCACAAATTCATCAGATGCTGCCGTCACCACTACTCCTCCGCACACGTCGGCGAAGCGCAGAATGCGACTCGCCGCATACACGGTAAAAAAAGATACGATAAAAGAAGGAAAAAAAAATAACCAAACGCGTAGGAAGTTATAAACAAGTTCCACAAGTTTGCAACTTGTACTCTGCGGACTTGATTCCTGAAAATTTGGAGTAGAGGCATCAAGAGAAGCTTCACTTGGCTCGCGAGAAAAGCTAAATTCGCAACTTTCGTGATAAAATATGTTGCTCGAGGTCTCGGAAAATATTTTCAACACGCTTTCCATCATCGCGAGCTAAACGAGGATGGACAGGACAAGAGGATCGGAAGAAGAGATCGACAAGGGATTTCGACAGGGCGCTCCGCATCCTCGATCGCTGTAAACGACGCGGTTTGCGACGTGGCCGGTCGACTCAGACAGGCGTAGCATGTACGAACTACAAACAATGGCTTTGTTTCCCCGCGCAAAACGTGATACAACTGTAAAGTAACAAATATCTCGGCGTAGATCGACACGCGATCCGTCCAATGCGTTTAGAGCAGGTTCTCGTACGGGGAAGCACGCGCGCACGCGTGCATGTGTATGCGTCAGCTATTGCGTTTATAGGAACGCCAGGGGCTCCTCACATTTAGCGACTGTCATTATATGCGGGTTGTCTGCCTCTAGCAACGCCACGACTCTTTACGAATTCAAAGCGGGAAGAGAGAGAGAAAGAGAGAGAGAGACAGCGAGACCTGTATTAAGTATTTAGTTACGCGAAGAATCTCCATAATGAGCTCCGCTTACTAATTGCACGACGATGGTGCGTCTGTGTTTGCGCAGGTATGCGTGTATACGACGTGCATCGTACGCGATCTCCTCCATCTCTCGCGCAGGAGACGCGGTCGATTCGAAAGTGGCGCGGGCGCCGCCATATCGCCCCGACGATTTCATGCAGATTAATTCTAGGCAAGATTCCAAATTCAATGAGACGCCAGCGGTGAATCCCGACGGCTAATGATTCCGCGTTTTGATCGCTACTACGCGTCGGCGATGATATACGGACCCGTAATGGAATCAAAGTCGGAGCGCGATTCGCACTCTCGCGATGCACCTGCGATGTATGTAGCGATAAAACGCTTACACGTATAAATGCTGCTTAATTATACGTATATATATCCTTTTAAATGTATGCTACTCATATATAGCACGCCATTAATCATACACGCTGCATTAAACCTATGTCATTACACCGTCGCGTGTATCAGATAGATATTCTTTGTACTGTAATGTAACTAAAGAGTTTATGTTTATTAGATTACACCTGTTCGCACAGACTTTCATAAAACGATGCCGCAGACATACGTAATAACGACAGATAAGCATCTCCTTTTTTTCTCTCTCTTCTCGAATATCTACGATCTCGAGATATAAAAATATTCCTAATGAGATGATACGGAGCATATGGAAAAAAAAACATTCATCGTTCAATCAAGGGTTCCATAACTCGTCGAGATAAACGATATCGACGACTATGAAGTAAACGCGCATTTCTTTTTAGTAACAAAGAAGCCGAGAAGAAGCGCAGGCGAGCGTCACATTGTTGTCGTCGTCGTCATCGCTGTCACGAATCCGTGGAAAGACTCGAATTCCGAACGGAAAAGGCGTACCGGATGTTTGAGCTCGCCACTTTAAGGACATGCGGCTGGACAGATAGTCATCGGTCTTGAAGCTAATTAGCGGCGCGCAGCGCGAACAAGCAGGACAACAGGGGGGAGGAGGGAAGGGAGAGAGGCTCGATGCGCCAAGGAGAGTGACGGATATATAGAAAGGGCGAAAGAAGAGCGTAAAGTATATATATCCCCCCGCGCGGTGTGAACGCCCTGCGTGCCCCTGTCCTTTTCTCCCCCTCCTCCTCCTCCTCCTCCTCGTCTTCCCCCTGGACGTGCCGGGCTGCGCTGGGAGTGCACGATCGACGAGCGCACGTCACGAACGATTTCGCGGGTAGATATCGTCGAGGCCGACGTTATTCGTCGTTCCTCGTTATTACGCGCATAATTTCTCGGAACCTCGCTCAAGGCGCGGTAAAATTATGCGCGGATCGCAGAGCCTGCCGTGTGCGTGCCGGGTATCCCCGACACGGGTGTACGCGTTACAATGTATCGGTACACCTGTACTACGACATTAATCACGTGGTACGGGACATTCCTGTCACGATGTATACCAGACATTATTCGCGCGAGACGAACGGGGAAAGGCGCCAGGATTATTCGAGAAATATTTAAATTAGACTCGGTTATCGCGTGTCGGCTTATATACAGCGCTTTGCGCCTTGATTACCGATCCCGCGCCGGTTTGCTAGAACGCGGATGATCCTGCGCGATCATGCGATCGTGTCTTTATCGGTGGAATGAGCGATATTAATGTCGAGCGGGTATATCAATCCGTTAATCCATCGGCGAAAACGAGTTTGCGGCGTCTCTTATCGCGATAGTAATTAACGATGATGAAAGAATCTTGTATCGAATCTTATAATCGACGACAGCTAAAACCAATTATGGCGCGACATATCTCAGCGAGTTATTTTAGATACGAAAAGAATTATACGAAACGTCAATTTTTATCAGAAAGAAAGATGAATATATCAAATATGTTTCGATAAATAATTTTTCGGAATAAAAAAAGCTTCGTTACATCATCGATAATATTGCGGTTCATGTGTTTTGAGATTTTCCTTTTTTTCGAGAGAGAAACGGCCACAAAAATCCGACCGAGTCGTTTCCGAATAGCCAACTAACAAATCGGCCGATCTGTACAATGGGGCGAAAAATGAAACTCTAAAGGGGATCCTGGTCGAAAGAAGAACCACCGAGGAATGGAGACTCATAAAAAGGGTACTAACGCCACGCAAGATGATCCCATGTCGAGATGACGACGCCCTGGCGCCCTGATTCCCGACACCTTTGACAGCGCCCCATAAAATCTACTCACAGCTAAAATATACGCATCTCGGGTAGGTTCGATATTTTTACCTGCGAGTGGATCAAGAGAATTGCGGTTGCTTCCTGCAGTTGCGCGCGGTATGATTCAAACAAGATTTAATTACCAAAATCGTAAACTTTGATTTGATTTGTCGCGTATTAAAGATAACTTGGAAAAGAACACGTTTCAATATTTCGCCATCTGACAAGTTCGAGATATATTCGCGATGGGAGATCTCGTCGGAGGTAAATGCCTCGGTATCGTCTAATGATTGTTAATCATCGTAAAGCCATCTTTGACGCGCGCAAGATAAATTTAATAGTAACCATTAAACAAGCGAACGGGAATATATCTCAGCCGTGTATATTCCATACTTCAAAGCACACACACGGCCCATAGGGAAGCGGGACAGGTCGTTTGGTGAGTCGCGCCGCGAGAATAAATGATCTCCGCGAGTCGAATCCGAGGCGCAACCATCTCGCCTTCTCGTCCCCTCCGACCGAGCGTCCGTTCGTGGAGAAATACATAATAAGAATGCAATTACAAAATTAAACGAGGTCCCTATAAATACGCTTAGGTAGAACGAACGGCGTCGGGGAAGAGAGGATCGCGAAACGCGAGGAGGCGGAAGAAGGAACGGTTAATTTGTTGTGCATCAGCAGCACCGGCAGCTACGAAGACAAGCTACGCCGAGAGGTACCGGGGTCGTACTAAGAAAATAACTAGAGATAATTACGCGCATAAATCAGAGTGTTAATATTCGGGGGCGTAGGTAGGAGGCGCACAGGTAGATAAATTCGCCTATAGGTAGAGGTAGGATTCGTGGATATATACATGAAGGAAAAAGAGAAAGGGGACAGCGCGGAGTCAAACGAGAGACGGAGAGAGAGGAGGCAACGCTAGTCGGGGAGGGTAAGAGAGAGAGCGGAATAATGCCAACTTTGGATCGGTAGATCATTCGTGTCCGTTGGATACGCCTCCTTGTTAGTCTGGGTTTACTTAGTCCTTCGACGCTCCTACGACGTGCGTTACGCCCGCTAATAGCCCACCGGTAACGAACTACCGTCGGCCTTTTTTGAGGACCTTTTAAGCGAAAACGCGTTTCTCCTCTCGCGCGCTGCCTCTTATCGATCATGGCCGTCATCGCGAGAAAGGATCGCCTCTCTGGAGAGTCGTCTCTGAAAGCGAATTCCTTCCCACGTTCGCCAGACGGAAGGATACGCGCCACTTAAAGAGCAGTCCTTAGGGCGATATTCGTAATTTATCGGCCGCAAATGAAAGGTGCTCGCGCGCGAATTATTATTTCCAGTCGTTCGCGCCGGATCATTCTCGGTGTCGCTCGACAAGGACGGTTCGTGCGGCATCGAAATTTTTCCCGAGCGGCAGCGACCGACAGTGGCGAAGGGAAACAGCGTTACAGCGGGTGAAAGAAGGGGAGAAAGATGCACGGTGGCGTTGAAACGCTCATAACAGGTGGACCGATACTCGGCTTCGAGATACATCTTCGAGGTGGGCGGTCCCGCACTCCTTAAATCAGCCCGCGGCCACACCATAACATTAAGCTCACCTCCTCCTCCTCCTCCTCTCACGGCACTCTCTCATCTCCGGCCGTTTATTTGTTTGCTTAGAGCGAGTAATTAGAATCCAATACAAATGGTTATTATTTATCGGCATCGAGAGAGGGCGAGCGAGAGCCGACCGCGAGAGAGACCCTTACGAATGCACCAACGGAACGAACGGGGTATACCTCCTGATTGCCTGGCGTTATTAAACCGGGAGATACCACGAGATAAATACACGGAGGCCAAACCCGCAAATACCGGTCGCTATATAATATTGCCCGGGCGATCCTCGCTAACAGCTTTTATTCGTGAGCGACGCAGAACTCAATTATTACAGTGTTGTCCTCCGCGAATAATGCTATTAATAATTCGTTACGTTTTATAAATATCTATCATCGCTCGTTTAAACTGGAATTTTTTTCAATCTCGCTCGTAGCTCGAGCGAATCGCTTAACGCTTTGAGATCGATTTTAATAATTAATCGATCGAGTTTCTAAGAAATGGGAAACGAGAAAGATGCGGGCTACGAGATAAACAAAGTCCACGGCGATCGGCGACAGTTGCAGCTGTCAAAGTGCCATAGAAGCGGGTTCGTGGAAATAAACATAATAGGGACGATCGAACAGCCGCGCGTCACGTCAAACCGACAATGCACCGGTCTTGCATTTCCGAGGAAGGCACGCGCGACTCACAGAAGCGAATCTATCGCGATGCCAGACACGTCCGTTAATAAAGCATAATGGGCAAGTATAGTGCGACGACGATGACGACGGTGTACACCTGACCCACAGAATACAATGGCCGTCCGCGATGTTTGAGAATCACGCGTGAATCGCGCGTGTATGAACGGACCGCTAATACGGGTTCGTAGACAATAAATGACAAAGGACGGTGAAAATACACGCCGCGATTGTAGCAGACAATAAGAAAAGATGTAACGCGTCGAATAAAAATGTTCAATTACTTTGCTATTTTCTTTATCTGAAAAAAAAAAAAATATACAGAATCTAAAGTTAAATTCTCTTATACATTCTGCGAGTTTGCATTTAAATTTTCTCTTCAGAGACTAGAATCAAATGTTTGACTGATTCACTCGCAACAAGATCCTCGCCAGCAATGTCTAATTAGTCGAATATCGAATAATAGTCCGATTTATTTATTCCGACGAAGAGGGATAGAGATACGCCGGGGGTAACGTTGATTAGCTCCGGTGTTGATTTAATTACCGGGAGAGTAATTGGCATGCCTACTGACGATCCCGTTCCCTCTCGACTCTCTCCCCTTTCTCCCCCCCCGGCACCCCGTGTCGCTTACTTCACCCAGCTCTCCAGCACCCTATCGAGTCACACCCTCTCCGGTCTAAACTCTGTTGCATATTCATCGATGATAGATTATTATATGTCTACGTGTACCAAGACTCGGCGCGCGCAGGAACAACCGTTCTTGTCATATACCTATTCGATACACGATAGATATATACGATAGATAGATACGGTGGATAAAAATTTACGCGACCAACGCGATAATTTGGCAAACACTCGCTTTATGTTCATCTGTTCCGAAACGAAAAATTATCGACGCTCGAGTTTTATTTTTTCGCTTTTCAAGTATCGTAAATTGGTTTATTCGCCTGGTTTATGCGTGTGTTTTGCGGAAGAGATATGGCGCGAATAAAAAAAAAAGACAGAAAAACAAACAAACGACAGAGCGGTTCGTTGCCAATTTTCGCGAGTCCGAGACACGTCGCAAAAAGGACCGCGGACGATTTGGGTTCGCTACGGACGTATATAGGCGAACGTATATCGCGGCGATGTTATCCGCAAACACGCGGGTTCGGCCAATTTATCCCAAGGGATGAGGCCGACGTGGCCCGGCCGGTGGTGGGTGTGGGGCAGCCTTGTCCAGCGGAATGAATTCAGCACGCAGCCCCTATGCGGTCGAGCTGCCTCTCCTACCCCTTTCGCCGACCATCTCCAACCACCGTGCAACGTCCCCACCTTTTGATCACTTCACCCTCTCGTCCGCCCCTTCCTCTTTCTCGCTCAACATTCGCGTGCAAGTTAAGGTTGCCTCAGATAGGAAAAACGATGATAAGAGAAGAGATGTATTTAACGCGCAGCGTGCTTCGATCATAAAATTATTAAGATTAGTAAAATTCCATAAATATTTCATTAATTAATCTTGAGAGTATAATCTCTTGTTACTCCATTTGTGTTTAAGTTACATTTTTATATAATCAGCAGTTACGTAATGCGGAATGTAATGAAATATTTAATATTTTTACATCATCTTAACTTTAACGCTCCACGGGGGGCGTCGTTGAAGGAGCAGCTTCGTGGAACGCTTGACAGACGGAGATTTATAATCGATACAAGTGGTGTGAATGGCCCTTTAACCCGTCCGCTACCATCCGCCACTCCTGATCCGCTCCACATATCGCTAGCGTGGTATACAACGGCTGCCTGATTGCCACGGGGGCTCTTAGATTTATTGACCTGTCAATGGCGGCGCGCGAAAACGGCGAATTTACAACGCCGCAGGTGTTAAGTTCTGCCGTGCGTGTAATAACGGCCTGATCCCCAGGCCTTACGGTAAGCCACACACCGTAATTATATATTTCCGAACCTCGCGCCCGCTACCTTTGTCATTATCACCCAAAGTGGCGTAGCCGTAATTCAATGAGATCCATTGCGCGTTCGTACATGAACGATAAAAAATCGATAAAACGTCGCGAAAATCTAGGAAATTTTTGCGCGCGTGTATTACGAGTCGTACATTCCTTCTAGGCGAGATTACGGTGTTTTTTTTCTTTTATCTAGATGTTAAAGTTATAGCTAAAAATATTTTCGTCATCATCTAAAGAGATGAGGGATCTCCCTCATCTCTCGATGATTTGTAACATCGCAATTAAAAGCGAAGCGATGCGAGTTTTCGATATTCTAGGTGAAAAATGTTTCGCGTTATCGCTCGTCTTAGAGTTCCACGTGAATGCTCGTGAAATGATTTACGATCGGGTCAGAGCGAAATGATAGAGTAGACTCTTACCTTGAGTCTGGTGAGACGAGGTTCCTCGGCTGCGAGTTTCGCCAACGCCTGGTAGTCCCCCTGCGCCGCCCTGACCAGCCACTCCCGCGATTTTCCATCCAGTTGCTTTGAGGAAACATCGATCGCGATTATTAGCAATTAATGGCGCGAGAGGTCGATCGACGAAGGATCGATCGGCAACGCTGAAGATCGAGCGAGGCCCGTCCGATCGAGAGCGGGCGAATTTTAATTAAGATCCCCGGCCACGATCCTGGCGTGCATTCATCAAGGTGCACGTCCGACCGCGGAGAGGGAATTATGCCCCGTACAGCTCTCTCATCGGATTGGCGCGCGCAATAATCGCGATCTGCGGTGGGTGATGAACTTACCGAGGCAACGGAAGCGCTGTCATCCTCGTCGGCGCCCTGCGGAGAAAAGAGAGAGAGGGGTTAGAGCTGAGATCCGTCGAAAAATCAACATTACGCGCTACGTCACGCGGACGATCGCGCGCGCAACCGATGGCGGCGAAAACCGGTCCGCTGCATATGGCGTTGGCGTTGGTTGCATTCTGGAGAGTACATCGACGTGTATGTGTGTGTGTGTGTATTGCGAGGATAGTAAGAGAGAAAGAGAATGAGAGGGAAGAAAATGCGTGAGCGCAGCGGGAGGCCACCGCGCGCGCTTCGCCCATCAGATTGATATACGGATCCAATAATTGATTCTCCGGCGCAAGACCTTGGGAGGTTGGCTGGCTCGGCCGCACGCACTTACGCAACTCCCGCCGTCCCAGGAACAGACGTCCCATTTCGGAAACGTCGGTCCTCCCCCTCTTTCCCTCGACACTCGGCAAATCGAACGATTCTCGATCACGATTATCAAGGTAACGGAATACGTAAAGCATGCTTGAGATACTTTTGATAAAATTCTTATACACGCGATGTACTCTCGGTATCGGCTTACGATTCGCTCGAGCAAATCCTCGACGATATCTTAAAGTCGCAAATAACGCTTTTTAACGAGAAACTCGTCGTTTAATCGCGTTCGCGTATACCGATCTTCGACGCGCGGTTTCGCGTTATACGCGTGATACCGCGGTAGGATGACGCCGAGGACGGAGGTGGCGGTTGCGGAGGAGAGGAAAGGGTTCTCTCCCGATCCCAGGAACGCTAAACGACTACTCATCCCTGTTAAACTGTTTGTATTTTCACTCGTCACGGCCGCGTCGGTTGTTCGAGGTGCTCATATCGACACTCGGCCCCGAATCGATCGTGACTCTTCATAAATTATCGGGCCGGCCGCGCGAGACGCGCACTTTGGCCGAGTCATCATTAGCCGGCCACGATATATCTCTATCCATCGACAACATCGCGCGTGTCCTTAAGTGAAATCACGTTTCGAAGGACGCGCGAGACGAGTACGCCCCGACATTCCGACGTTAATCCAATTTCCCCTTCCTCCCTTCGCTCACGTCGAAAGGAGAATCGACGGCCACGTCGCGTCACGCGAGAGCTTTCGGAGGATCTCTTCCGGAAATTTCATCTCTTCTCGAAATGATAGTCACTGACCCCCCGTCGCGTCAGGTGATGCATCGAGGTGCGTTCCCAGCTTTCGTGCTCGCTACGTGTGCTCTCGCAACACGCCTGTACGCGTGCGAATGCACAGATGCACGCCGATAGGACGGACTTTGTTATACGTATGCATCGGAGAGGCTATACTTCATCAACGACGCAACAATTGTATTCGCGACAAAAAGACATTACGTTGCCTGGCGGAAACGAAGGCACGCTGCTGAATTAATATTTAATTTCAACCATTCTCGTATCCCGCAACCGTCTTGGTCATTAACCGTATATAATGAAAAATGCAGCCGCTTTTTATTTCCCTCGCATAAGAGCACCTGGTAGAGAAATACGCAGAGATCCTCGATTATTAATGAAGTATATATAAGAATATGTGTAAAGAGAGAGAAGCGATTCTCAAAAATTCTTCTCCGCATATGCTTCGCGATTAATATGCAAATTGTCGCAAAATTATGCAAGCAACGAGAACCCGACCGAATTCGTCGACATTTTACCAAGACCCAAAGAGATTTCGGGGAGAAAGATTCTACCCGAAAAATGTCCAATCTCGGATGATCGGAAGACAGTAACAGATGTTTACGCTCATATGGTATTCGTCGCTGATTGATTTTTAAGCGATTGCGCGAGATACGATCATCTTCGATGAGATGCGAGCCGAAGAGGGGGGAATGCAGAGACACTGGTTCGCTCGTATCTATTACCGGGCTATCCCGGAGATATGCAAATGTTCTCATCCTCCCGTAGCGCGAGAGGTCTCCGCGAACGATCAGACAAACGGGGCCAGTCAGCGACGGCGCACATGGACCATAATGGCGCGGTTATCAGATAAGCTTATAAGACCCGGGTAATCGTAATAGCATCGCGATGGCGATTTCTTCAGCACCGAACGCCGGATGAACGAGAAGAGGCGAGTCGCCCCTCCATCCTTGCCGCTGGCCTCTTTCGACGAGTCATTGTTCCGCCGTAATTAATATTTTAATTGAGATCAGCGGGAATTAATTAACACAACAGACCTGTTAGAGCCCGCGAACCAATCAATCGCGATCCACTTGTCAGAATCAAGATTCAATTCGCCCTCCTACTCGTCTCCTAAATATCTCTATCAACGTGAAACGATCGAGGATACGATTCGCAAAAAGGAGAATTAATCGCAAGTAAATTGATCGTTAGCGAAAGAAGAGAAATAATTCGCCCGTTAATCGAATATTATTAGCAAATTATCTCTCCTATCGAGGATACGTATAATCCGGATATCTGACGGTGGATATTCCATCGTAATAGCGGATACACGTATGGATGTATGGATACGCTCGTGTATCACGTTCGTAATCGGATAAAAAGCTAACGGACGCGACGCATACAAGCCGCGTAATCACTTAGGATCGTGATCCTAGCACGAGCGAGCGAGCCAAGTGTCATAGAAATGGATACAAAGGGCCCATCAGCAGCCGCGGTAACGAGCCGGCTGACCTACCCCCTTCTTCCCTAACCCCTCTCCACCCCCACCACACATCCGTATCTCTCATTGTTATCGCTCTTCGCGGCGCATCAGTGCCGACTCAAAAACACGCTCGCCCGACAGTTAAGCCGCGCACATTCGCGCGTCTAATTCCGCCGAATGTGGCCAGCGGCAGGTACTCGACTACTCGGGCAGGCATGCACGTGCTTACTCGCGCCCTCCTGCTACCTCCGTCTCCCCTCGTCGCTTTTCTCGAACAATAAAAGGAATACGCGATGTAAAGCGGATAGCGAACGCGCGCACTTCTCGTCGGGGTGGAAACGTTTTAATAAGCAGACGTGCGCCGCTGCCCTCCGAGGGGGCGTATAAATATATTCGGTTGCTCTAACGGCGTGCGAGCGACTCGCCGCGCAAGAGAGAGAGATACGAGAGAGACTACGGGGTGCACGAGGAGCGGATATATCGGCGAGACGATGGAGGTAGGGGGAGGGCGGGGGAGGAGGCAGACGTGGTAGAACGAGAGGCAAAACATGTTGCGGCACGAGCTGCCTCGAGAGCTCCGCGGAATTAGCTTTATTATAACCTGGGGGCCATCCATACACGCCTAACAGCGCACGAACATTCGCCGGCCAATAAGCCAAATGCTAACCAAACATTTTCGCGACTCGGCGCACCCTACAATTCATCCCCCTTCTCGCGTCCCTCTCCCCTGCCTGACCGCCTCTGGTCAGCGCCGAAAAGTCCAGCAAGGAGGATCGATCCTGATTAAAATGGGATGTGTATTTAATGCGACCGTCGATCGACGAGACGCCAATCGTGGCGACGATTTATCATATGCTTAATTCTTCGTCGGCAGACGTTGGATCACGAGTGACCCATACCTTCAAAATATTTTTTATAAAATTCGTGCAATAATTCGAATAAATATTATATTTCATATGTACACTGTACAAAAATGTCAATAATTTTTATTTTGAAAATATCTTTGCTTTTTTTGATTGTCAGTTGTAATGTGAATATTATTTTAAGAAACAAAATTAATTAAGAATACAATATGTATATAATTTCTTTATAATATATTTAACGTGTAAAATGTTTAAAATTAAATATATTATGTAAATATATAATTTATATATATAATATATATTAGATTCATTTCAATGAGATGTGGGCAAAAGAAATTTTACTATGGGCCAAAGCTGACTTAATCTTTGCTAAGTCACATCTCGCGCGATTCACATATTGAATGAAACGAGCCACGAAAATTCGTGAAAGAAATTCTGTGCTTTCATCTCAAGGTGCCCCGATGAAAATTAAATTCTGTTTGTTGATTCTCAAAGTGTCCGTCTAGAACACGCTAGATTAATAGATGCATCGCGCATCTTTATCGCGGTCGCAGAGAGGAATCCTCGTATCCATGTCCAACGATCCTTCTCCCCTTTCTCCCATCGGGAGGAACTTTTCTGGCCGCGGCAGCGCCGTGAAACGATTAGGCCCCGGATTAGTCGAGCGCGCGAGATCGATTATGCGATCCTGCGGATAACATTGGCCTGATTTATTCCCCTAATGGGCGTTCGCGCATTCATTTCGAGGCCGTGCGAGGCAATTCCACGGGGCTTCGTCGGATGGCGGTGCCCGTCCTGCCGCTGACAGGAAAACTCTCGCTGGGTGATTCAGCGTTCGGTTCGGCGACGCCTCCCAACGACCACCATAATGCCTACCTATCTCGGGTATACCCACCTACCTAACGCCATTTCCATCGTCGGGGATCATAATCCAAAGGTTCGGTCGCGGGCCGAATGAAATCGCGTCGAAATACGACGACGAGATGCCCGGTACGACGTTTCGACCCTCGCCGATTCTCCCGTTCGTCCGAAAATTTAAATCGATCCGCCGCTCGAATATAATCGAATTTCAACGAAAAAATATAAATAATTTGCTTCGCGATTCGACGGGTCGTACATTGATGGGAGATACTTTGTCTCGCTCGAGATAGAAGGTGTGGCATAAAATGATAAAGCAAAGCGATGCGCGAAAATACCCTTCACCAAACTCGCGGTTAACTATACCGATCCTCGGGCTCGAAATCGGTTCGCGCGAAATTAATTCTCGACGGATGAATCTCGCGCGTAATCATAGCGAGCGACGACAAGTCGGCGTCGCGCGATTACACGACGGTCGGGGAAATTATCGTTCGCGGACGATCATTATCTCGCGCGATAACGGCGTATGAGAGGAGGCGTATGATTCATAACCCGCGGCCTCGTATTTTCGCGGGTGGCACACGTCGAATTTGGTCCGGATGGGCCAAACACGGGGCATCGACACCGCAACGCGCGCTCGCTCTCGCCCAACCGGTCGCCCTCCCCCCGCCCACCCCACCTCCTCCAACCCTTTCGTTGACAGGATTATATTCGTACGTACCTACGTACCGTGTTCCTCGGTGTACCTCGGTCCCGCAAATACGCGTCGCGTGATCATATTCCCGTCGGATAATAAATTTACTGCGGTACTCGAGCACACGGTTCTGTCGCCGCGCGATTGTTCCGCCGGCAAATGTCACAGTTTCGAGGGGCTTCCAACGGTAAAGCGTCATATAATCGGCACGTTCGTTTTCTGAATGATAATCATGCGTTAAGTGTACGATAGTCCCGACTATGTACAATATTTCGCATATAATCTCGGAAAAACTTGTAGCAATCGTACTATTATTAATATCTCATTTTGTAGAAAATTGTAAATATTGGCTATATAATGCTAGAATACAAGTCTGATGATAAATGCGAGAAACGTTAGGTCGACAATGTGTTGATGTAAAGAATGATAGAGAAGTGCTGGATGGGAGAAATCTTAATAGCCGATGTGTTGGCGCGATAGAATCGTCGTAGAATTAACTTCTCGAAAAAGAACCGTTTCACGAAATGACTGGGCGTGACGAACGCGTGTTGATCTATGCTGTTGCGTAATAGAGTACGTTCATCGAGTATATATTATTGCGTTTCCTATTGCGTAAGACTAACGAGAAAATTAAAATAAAAATTCATTGAAAAATCAACCGATCGATTTGCTTCAACGAGGGAAAATATCGATCCTTTCCTTACGCGAGAACGTTAGACAATAATATTAGAAATTTCGTAAATGCGTAAAAAGAGGATCTGTCCGGTTAATATGTTCGATTCGACGAAGAAGCGAGCAACGTTGGCGTGGCTCCATTGTGGTCCTCGGTATACTTCGATGAAGGTCGAGCTTAGCCGCCTGCGCGGTTTCGTGCCCTAACGAGTTTATCGCATCCTCTTTAACGTTATTAACACGGGCTAACGAACTGGAAGCGCCGAGTCATCCAGGTTCTATACCGAACCACGATGGTTCCGCCAGGTATACACACCTGTATACGCGTGTCTGATCTTTACACGGGCATACGTGTATGTGTACGCAAGCTTGTAAGTGCAGGGAGAGAGGCGGCGGGGTTACGTGTATAAGGTGGGATAAAGGTATGTATAGATACACAACCCGGCCTGTCTGTGCGGCCCTGATACCCGGGTCTCTGGGCTAATTCCGAGGTGTAATCTACGGGTACCATCTCAATGGATTAGCATATAGATAGCGAGGTGGACTGACCGTATATATGCGCACCTAGGCCACGGGGAGAGAACGCGGGCATGTCCGTTTTGGTCCCGTGTCCTCTGTGCGTAAAGGGTTCAGGTGTTGCAGCGACGTCGTCGCGCGATTGCTAGGAATAAATTCCGACCGTCTTGTACGCGACCGTGTCGAAAAAAGTGACGCCAATTAAAACCGATATAATGCAGCAATAATAAATAACGAGAGACTTCTAGTCGACATGAAACTGTTCTTCCTAAACATCGCAAGCTGCCCAAGAAAAATAACGATACTGCTTTTAAAATACACGATACATTTTTTCATTAATAATTTTTAAAATATTTATCGAATCTTTACAATTGCTTTCAAAAGTCTTACTCGCGCAATTCGGCCAGTCTGAAGTCTGCCACATCGAAAGATGCAGAGAAAAAAGGAAGAGAGAGAGAGAGGGAGAAAGAGACGTGTCATCTTTTTTCTGTGGAGACTTCCGTCTTGAAGATCATCGGGGGATAAGAAGCGTCATCGACGCTGATGGCAGCGGACGCTGGGTTACAAGAGGGGGCGGACGGGCCGCGGACCCGGGGCATTTCGCCCGAGGTGATTCGGTCGCGAGGTAATTTGTGCTCACAGCGGGGCTGAGCAAACACGCGCGGCGGGGATGCCACGAAAAATTAAATAACTCGATGACTGGTCACATTCTCGAACGCGCATACAGCTCTCGGGACCGGGCGAACGTGCATATATACATATATACGTCGACGGAGCACCAAGATATCCGCGGAGAAGGGCGCCTCTCGGCTGAATGACGTGGCCCTCTATTGTCCCTCCTCTCTTTCTCTCTGCCTTCGTCCCCGCATTGCGAACGGAACTGGTCCCGAGGGAACACCGTCGGGCCTTGTGCGGCCTAGAACGGTCCCAGGACTGTGCCCAGGGAGCGAGCGCCGGCCTCCCGCAGACTTATGAATACAAATAGCTGCTCACTGCGCGAGTCAGATCTCTGATAAGGTACGCTCCTGGCTTACCGTACTATCGCGCGGCATAAAGTACGAGCTTAGTCTCGCAGGGCCCATATGATCGTTTAACGGCCAGATTATCTTCGCGACGAAGGAGGATACGGATCGATCAGCAAATTCATCTCAACTCGAAAAATATTGGAGTATCGCGAGTCGCGCAAGCGGAATAAAATTTTAATCAAATTTTATTTGGATAGAACAAAGCGCATTCAAACAAATTGCGTTCACATGTAAAAACAATAAAATATTTTCAAAATGCAAAGTAAATATATATATATATATATATATATATATATATATATATATCACGAGAAAGGAGAGAGAGAGAGAGAGTCAATTCTTAAAAAAAATTGTTAAGCTGCTATTACTATTTACTTCATCAAATTTATTTAAGGATGTTTTGTACATTCCCAGCAAAAAGTAGCTGAAAATCAATATTGACGAATATCCACTTTTGGTGTATTTTGAATATGAGAAATTGTGTGGAATTTTTATTAGTTTATTGCATTTTTACTGAAATATTCCAAATTTTGTTAATCGAAACGATTAACTTTTGGCAGAGAATTTCGCCTTATGACAGATACATGGCTAACTTCATTGAATTATATTTAATATCTTTTTAACCAGTTAGTACTTGTATAATATTATTTGACCAAATATTTCCTCTGTATTTAAACTTTTACAAATTTTAAACAAATTCTGAATATTATTTCCATGTATTTTTGTCATTTAAATCGACGTGGTTATACGTTTCCCGTAAGAACACATGTTAATTCGGTGCAAATTAAAATCCTTATAACTTGTGAACGCTTTAGTGAATCGATTTAAAAATTGTACTGAAAATTCTAAACATATGTAAGGACATTCTGTACAATTTTCATTAAATTCATTCTCAATATTTTAAAAGTAAATACAAAACATCCTTAATTCCTAATTAAAATTTTTTCTTATTTAAAAATAAAAACATATTAAAAATAAAAAAATATTAAATTTTATATTTACTAAACATTATATAACTTCTCTCTACGGGATGAAAAAATGCAAAAAAGAAAAATGACCAGACAATAACTCAAAAATTTCGATCCCATGAGGGACCACCAAGAAGAATCCCATGACCCGGAAGGGCGGCGTCCTGTCCGTCGTTGCCGTGACAGTCACAATGAGTCAGTTTTCGGTATAGTCCTGGGACTGTCACTACGGGAGATGAGACTCCCGCGGATGAATACCCCCGGAATGCTGCCATTCAGGCGAGAGAACGCCGGAGAACGAAGAAGGTAATCAACGAGGCTGATTTGGTATAAGCGTCTCGAAAGAAGAAATCTCATGTTATCTACCGTATAATCTTTTTCCAGAAGATGCGGCGGTTGATGGATTAGCGTAAGACCAGAAGCTCGAGTCGGTACGAAAACGTGATGGACGATAGGAATTATGAGAAAGCAACGAGCACGATCCCCATTGTAAACCGTTCGCCATTTCTCCTCCTGTGCGTGGCTCTACGCGGTATAGCGGTATCTGCGTGCCCTACCTATTACCACATAAAGGCCCAAAGAAATTCTGGCGGAAGCGGAGGCGAGGCGTCGCAGCCAGCCGTTGAGCAAACAAATTTAATGCGCGTGCATAACGACACCAATTTAAATGATAATGCGCGCTGTGTGTGCCTTCAAGATTAACTCGTAATAGGCCCGGAATAAATGTCGGCGGACCTGTTGGAGGTGTATCTAGTCGCCCCGTTACATGCGGGAACAGTGGGTGCTAACTACTCCTGTAGACAAGCTTGTTTATATCGGTACGCGCCGCCCGGCACGAAACTTAAGCGTGAATTTGTATAATACGCATCTGGTGCCAAGAAAATTGGTGTCGTTGCCGGATCACGTCACGATCCGCTTCTGTTAGATCTCTCAACATCGTTATTAACGCGATGAATTATCACCGATCGCGCGCAACCTCCAATTATCTGACCGGTTATTAAATTTAACCAACGATATTTAATTATCGTCGAACGAGGTGTTGCGTCTGTACATATTAGCGCTGCGCCATAATTTACTCGATTATATGCGAAATGCTCGTCGATAGCCTTCTGGATAATCCTCCAATGTTGTAAGAGACTATCCGCGCTATCCCTCTCGCGAATGATCACCGATTTTCCCGCGATTATGCGCACGATAGCGCGAGAGAAAAAAGAAGTAGTATTCATTGCGGGAGAGGGATATATCTCATCGGTTACATCGATAAATTCCGACGGTAATGAACGAGCTTATCTCACGGTCGCTTATCGACTTGGCACTCTTGGCCCAAGTGGATTTGCCTAATTAAAGGAACAAGATGTAAACGATTTTATTTCCATTCGTGCTATCTGCCGACTACTTGGAACGAATAAATGGATTCCTCTGTATATATATCTCTTTCTTTCTCTCCGTCTCGTTCACAGAGCGATGTACAACGCGCTTAAACCATCACGACCAGGTGCACCTGTCACGTATTCTATGCTGTTAGTTTGATTAATGACTGAAATATTTCTTGAATAAACAATAAGACGCGCTTAAACTCGTTGAATAGATTGACACTCGGATATACTTGGAAATAGCAACAGTTTAGATTTAACGTTGAAGATAACTCGAGACTGCACGGGCAATCGCTCGGAAAATGATAATCTGGAATTAACCTTCGTTGATCTAATGTCAACGCTTTGAATTTAAACTTGAATTTAAATCGAAGCGAAAAATGTTCGCAGACGTCCTCTCTCTAATGAATATGGGCGTGAAAACGATCTCTTTCTTCTGATTTTCTTTTTAAATGATTACATTAATATTAATATATTCGAATATATTAATTTTATCAATAAATTTACGGCCCTTCGAGAGTTTATCTTAAACAGAAATTAAAAATGTCGAATAAAAGCTAATTAGAGGGAATGTAATCAACATCGATCAGGAGTCGACGAGTCTTCGGAAGTAAGCCGCACGAGAGTAAGTTTGCCCGCGGAGGTGTCTTGTCGAGATTGTCGCGAATAGAATCATGCAAGCTGTGCCCTCGCTTCGCCTCACCTCGCTACGCCTCACCGCGTTCTGAACCTCTTTGCATATACATTCTGTAAGATTACTTTGTGCGGTTTACACCCTGCGATCCCTTCCCTCCCCCTCCCCCTCCGGCGGCCTCCTTCAGCAGCGCGCTGCGCTTCAGTCCTCGCCTCCTTTCGTTGCCGAGAGGCAAACCACCCTCCAAGTTTCATCCAAGGTCCCTAATGTATGCGGAACTATACGGCAGAAATTCCAAGTTCGGCACGGCCGTGTTAGGCGCCTTTACGATGAGTTTCCACCCCCCCTCCCACCCTTTCCCACCCTTCTCGTTCTCGCTCTTTGCCGCACGAAAAGGGACGAGACTCGCCCGACAAGACTCGCCCTCCGTATAAGAGGCGAACACGCGTGATCCTAATTAGAACGCGTTCTCGAGGTGCCGAAGTAAAAGCGAGCTTCTTGTTAGGCGTCTCGACGAAGACGCCGTCGGCATCCACGTACATATACACGCGAACGTACAAGCGTGGCGCACTTTCGACGTCGCCGCTCTCGTAAAAGGGCTCTTGTTCCGTTCTATTTTGCCAACATTTCCAAATAAACTCGAGCCTTAACTTCCACGACACGTGACGATAATTCGCGAGAACGTTCGATGCGACGACCGGTGAAACAAGCTTGAAAATACGAAATCTCTTCTACACGGAGTTATAATATCTCATTATTATTCTCGCGTGAGAGAGAAATGTTTGATACAAGGTAAAAAGCTGAGGTAACCGCGAGAATTCTCACAGAACGACAGGTAAAACGCGTTTCGCCACCCGCGCTCTTTTCTATTTACATAGAAAAGAAGCTGCCTCCGCTGCTCGGAAAAGCATAATGCCTACAAACGGCCGCATTAGTCGCGTATTACATTAGTGTAATACATTGTGTTTCGGTGATTAAATGCACCTGAGGAAGCTATCTGTCGAATATTAACAAGAACAAAGCGTACGTGACGCGAATGAGGATTCTTGTATTCATTTGTGAGCGATCGAAAAAATTAATTGAAAATTATCTTAAACGTTACTTGTCTACAAATTTACGTTTAAGCATCTCTCTTTGCATTTCTGATCCCGCCGGTAGATTTCCCTGTCAATCATCGTGACGTATCTATCGCGCATTCAATGACGCGTAATCAGCCGTTCGGAGAAAATATGACGGGAAACCACGCGAAACGCGGCGACGTGTTGGTCGGCCAACGGCACGCGACACAGCGTTAGACGAAACGGTCATTAGGGATGCAAAGGGCGGAATCGCCCGGCTACGTTGCATAATAATTACCGTAAAGAAAGCCCGGCGACTCTCACCAACGGGCTTCCCAGGAGATTACAGGATGTCCGGAGGCGAGAGAGGATTCTCCCCGCGTGGCCCGAAAACCCTTTCCGCGCTTACAAGCAATAAAAATTAACGGCCGCCCTGGTCGAAGTCCTATATGAAAGGGACCGCCAGGACCAGGTTGTGGCGCTCGAGTAATACATAATTATCATGGACCATCCATTCTATACAGGTGGCAATAAACAATTCCCTTTCGTTATAAAAAAATGTGTCAAAATCTCTCGGCGTCCGTTGATGTTTTGTCCAATTTCGTTCGCGAAAGGAAGACCGAGCTTGTAAAAGCAAAGTATTATGTGATAAATATATTATGATTTTCTTACATAATATGATTGATTTCTGTCATGATAAAAAAAAATTTCGATCTCTCATACCATTAAATTAACGCAAGCAGCTGGAACAAATTATTGGTAAAAATTCTTTTGAATAGATAATTAAAATAGATATTCAAAAATGAGTAGGAGATTCCTCGGTTTCCTCAAAGACGAATTATATCGCAGCCACGAGCGAGTAAAATCTCGAACGGAAGAAAGTATAGAATCCGCATCCTTCCTCTTTCGCGAAGAGTCTTAAACGGTCGGCGCCTTTAATCGCGAGCCCCGATAAACATATCGAAATTATGATGGAGGATCGGATCGCGTAAAAGGAACGAGCGGCAGGCACATCCTGCCGGTGCCAGCTTTGTTGGTCGCGGCGGAAAGAGGATCCCGGGATACCCCGCTCCTCTCCCCGAGATCTCGCGACCCCTCCTCCTCCACTTTTAATTTCCAGGCGCGGCTAATTATGATTTACGGCAACATCGGCGCAACATCCTGATCGCTACGCGAGATACCGCCCGCAGGATATTCAAATGCGATGAATATTGCTCGCCGCGATAAACGGCGCACGAACGACGGGAGAAACGCTGGAGGAAAGGAGACCGAGCGGTGGTGTAAGTGAGAAAGAGAGAGAGGGAATCATCGCGAGAGCGCGTGTAAAGGATACGGAGAAAGGATTCCTAGTAGCCTACTCGGTATGCAAGATGGGCAGTCAGCCTTGTACACACCGCATCCTTCCTCCCGATCCCTCGAGGGATGTATAAGACATCCTCGCGCGTGGATCGTTCCGTGCCGAATCGCTCGTCCGGAGTATTTAAAGCCCGTCGGGATAATTCAATACGGAACCCCCCTTTTGTGTCCCCGCGTGTGTTTGGAAAACATAAGCGGCCGGCGATGTCACAACACGACGATCGCCATGATTTAACTCTCGCGAGAAAGCCGAGATATAACGACCGCTTTTGCCCGAAGGCGGTATATAATTGACCCTAAAAACGCGCGATATTAAAGTGTAAGAGACCCCAATATTCTTCTACCCTTTCGCCGAGATATTAAATCTCACTCTTCTCGTGATTTTAAAATTATATTATATTATAACTGATTTCATAAAATTTTATTATATTGAAATAATATATTATTTATATCAAGAGAATATATAGAGAATCTTTTCTCGCCTTCCTCCGAAATTTATTATTTGCGATTTAAATCTATGTTGTGTTCGCAACGTGTTGATTGCAAGAGAAAAAAATAATGTAAAAGATATCTTACCTTATCAGCTCGTTTCTTGGAGGGGCTGGTCGTGTCGTTAGGCCTGGCAGGAAGATCGGTTTCGCTGGCCATCCGATTGAAGCGTTGCATCCGCTCGCGAAAGCTGAGCTGCTCAGCTGAGGCGGGATTTGTCGTCGCTGCTGTTTCGTCTTCCTATAATTCAACAGTTTCGATTTCACAAAATAGATCCGAATTTTAGTTAATTAATTGCAATTATCAAAAATATGTAGTCGCTAAATTATTAATGAATTCCAAAGAGATAAAAAGAACAATACTGAATTAATAATCTGTAATATGTATGTATGTAAATTTTTAAAAAATTTCTAGAATGTTTTGTAATAAAAATTTGTAGTCATTAATTCTTTCATTGTAATTCTTGAATATTTATTTTATATTATTTTTATATTATTTTCTACTTTATTTATATTAAATTTATATTAAATTTTATTTTATATTATACTCTATATTTTTTATTATATATTATATTATATTTCATAGTATTTTATAATTATTTTATTGTGTATATCATCATTTTATTGTCTATATCAAATATTATTTTCTATATTATATAGATTTATATAAATTACATAGATTATAAATTGAGAAAAAAATAATAATTGTCATTGACAGCGATGTGCGAGTAACACCAATATCAGTATCTACGCAATGATTATTATTATAAATGAAAATCTTACCTTTATAACACTTTCCGAGAAGCCACTTTTATTCCTATCAACGTTTTCCTTATTCTCCGTCTTGAGTTTGTCCTGGCTTTTACGTCGCGGTGGAACGGGTGGTGACGATACCGATGCGCTGGACGCATCCGAATTATCATTTTTTTGGCCGTTTTCGCGTTCCGAGATTGGCGTCGCAGACTCCTCGAAACTCGCGTGAGAATTGTCCGACGACGGACTGAGGGGCGCGGGAGGTGGCGGCCGATAAGGCGGAGGCTCCCGCAGAGGAGAAACCGGAGTAGCTAGATCGGGAGAGGCAAGAGGAGATCCTACTGGTTGAGGGGATGAAAAGTCCAGGAAAGGTTGCCGATATTTCTTCTTAAGGACTAGGTACTTGTCGCCCTGTTAAAGAACGTTCACCTTGAGAGCGGTTTGTCCATGAATAATTTGACAGGAGCAACACACTCGCACATACGTCACTAAGTTTATTTCTATTATATTAATTGCCGAAAAAACAAGATTCCCGGAAATTCAATAAAGATCTCCAATTTTCAATATTATATTTATCTCAAGATTATTTTCCACGTAAACTTTGTATATTTTTCTTTACAAATTTAATCTTCTTTCTCGCTCTCTTTGTTTCTCGCTTTCGAAAATCCAAATAATACCCAGTTCGTTTTGTCTAGAAAGTTTAATATCGTCATTTTTCGATTTGTGAACGATATCGATATTTCGAACGATGTTAACGAGATAACGAAATTCTAAATTTTATTCACACAGCACTGTTTATTATATACACTATATTTTGATCGACACGCAAAGATTGATACTTTAATCAAAACACATTCACGCGCGGACATACTTGTTCAAGTTTACTGAGAAGTCGGTTGTTTATGTTTCTCCGAATACCAACATAAGCTCTCTAAAAAAAACTCAGTTTTTTCTAGATTATAAATCATAGTAACAATTCTCAATCCAACATTATTTATAATCGATATGATACTACGTATAATTTAGGCTCCCAATATGTTCGAACACGGGACGAGTTATGTAGACTATAACAATAACACGGCGATAATAACTTGGTGCGGAATTTTTCAATTGACGCGCGAGCAGAACCGGCAACGTCGCCGAGTGCGCAACAAGTCGCTCCTGTCAAGGAAGCGAAAGGCAACTGCGAGAGAATCTGCGTAACCTACCTCCTCGTTTTTTATGGTGGCCAAGGTGTTGACGTATTCCTTGAACCGATTCCTCGCCTCCACTGTAACGCAAAATCATATGCTCAAATCCGAGGCCCATTCTGCGAATCTGTCGCATGTGTTTACATCGCAGAAGCGGAGCGCCAGGCGACGCCTCGCGACGAGACAACCGCGAATATGCGCATCGGGGCGGAAATTTAACCCACCTCGCGTCTCCGGGTCCGTCAGAAATCGCTTAAAATGCTTGACCAAGTCGTGATTGCGTGCCGTGCCACCGTTTTCCAGCAAATAATTGCGTATCTCCTCGAGAGACAGCTCACCGGGCGTCGCCATCTTGAACAAACTAATCGACGATGCGTCAGAGCCACGTACGGCCGTCCACGAAGCGGGCCGGCCGGTCGGTAAAAGCAGTCGCTGCGATTATCATCGGGAGGGGGAAAAACGCGCCGAACGTCGATCCACACATTCGAGGTAAGAAAAAATTATTATACATCATTATTGCAGCTTCGTTTTTACAATAATCGAGGGGCGATTTGTAATACAAGTGCACGTGCGATATTCGTTTGAAGTATAACGTGATAAATATTCGCTTTAAATATATAATGTCGACTCGTACTCGAACCTTCTTGGTTAAAAGTCGATCCAACAATAAATAGAATAATTAGTTTTCTTTTATTTCCATCGACTAGATAGAACGCGGAATCATACTACGTGTATATAAGACGTCGTACGTGAGAAATAAAACAAAGTTTTATGACAAGCCTTTTTCTCTCTACGTAGCGTCTAGAGTCACCCCTCCCCCCCTTCTCGTGACTTTCAGTAATGTAAATATGGTGATAACCGGAGTGTTTATGTTTCGTCAGTCGTACGACACAACTGTGAGAGTACGCATCGTTCAATTTCTTTCCATAATAAAATAATCACAAGCAAGATTTAAATATTTCCTTTATTGTGTTATATATGAAGCGAAATGTTTCCGAAATTATAATATGATGACTCGTAAGTTAGGCGATTTTGCACGTTAAAATTATGGTTAATCATGGAAGGAACACACATCGTTTCACATAAAGCAACAAAAGAAAGATAATTCAAGATTGTTCAAGTATGTACTTCAATCGTGGAAATGCTTGCAGCATTTAATTAACAGTTAACTTTTGGCTGAGGAAAAACAAGGATTGTAGCTAATTGCTCAAGGTAATTACTTAATCTTACTGTTTTTCTTTATTTGTATACACAACACACACACACACAAGTTATCAGTTATTTTTATACATTGTTACACGGATTTACATACTTATATATATATAAGTTTGTAAATCCGTGTAACAATGTATAAAAATAATTGTAAATAACTAATTATAATTAAATAATCGCGTGAAAGCAGATAATCATCACTTGCATAAATATCATTTTTATTTTATCTTTATGGAAGTCTATTCTGTTAATTGCATTCAATTGTGAATAATGATATTCCAATATTCGTTAAAATTGTCAATAAATCGTATAGAATATAATATATATTTAATAACCGAAAGTATCTATCGATGTTAATGCATCCGTCTCGATATTTTATTCAGCTGCACAAATAGACGAGAGATCCTCAAAGCTTTCCAAAACGTTATTTTGCGAATTTTCCAATGTTCGAACGATGCCGAGCTCTCGTTCGTCCGGATTAAATACGCGTATTTTAAACGTGCGATGGTACCTATATATATGTACATATATTAATGGAAACGTTCGAAAGTGCATTTCAACACTTTCCCGTAAGCTCTTTACTGATCGGGATAGGATCAAAACGCACGACACGTTTCTCTTGGAGCGAAATCTTTTTTTTTTACCACTCGTTCAGGCAAAATCGTAATCTGTCCCTGCCACTGTTTGACGCGAAGGGCCTTCTGAAACACGCGCTTCTATATTTATTCAACGACCAATTAGTAACCGACGCGATAAATTTTGACTTAATTTACGAACGCGATCGTAATTTCCCGTGTACTCTTTAAATTGCTTCATAAGAGAAAATGAGAGACGCAAATAATCCGTGTGAAAAGCTCTCGTGAGATACTTCTTGAATTTCCATTTAAACGCACAATCGTTGATCATGAAAATCGTTAATGAAAGATAATTTACTGAAACATTGTATTTTAATATACAGGAATTAAGATAATTTGCTGATATGGTATAGAACCGTAGTTCTTGTCAGAAAATAATAATTTTTTTTTCTTCGGCAAAGGATAAAAAATGTATTATTTTCCAGATATTTCATTTTTTAATATGTTTCTTAATTCTTTAATGAAAATTCTAGTAATATTCTATTTCAAATCTATTACAATAATTACATTTTTATAATGAAACATTTAAAGAAAAAGCTGATATAAAATAAATTCTCTTACAATAACAAAGTCTTTTCTGGTTTTGATAAAGAAAATATATATATATATATATATATATATATATAAATGTTTATATATAATGTAGCAAATACACTACATTAGCATATTAAAAAATGAAATATTTCATAAACGAAGTATATTTTCACAAATATTGCAAAAAAGAAAAATGTTTATTTTTTGACAAAGGATACCAGTCTGTATTTTATCTGTATGAGACACTATATAAATTTTATAATAATATATGTGTATATGCTGTTATATACATTGAGCACACTGTAGATATTTTTATATCTTGTTGCATTTCACGCATATATTATGATGCGGCTAACATAAAATTAAAGAATATCGCGATACATATTCGTGCACTCTCTCTCTTTCTCTCTCTCTCTCTCTCTCTCTCTCTCTCTCTCTCTCTCTCTCTCTCTCTCTCTCTCTCTCTCTCTCTACTTTTTGTATGTAAGGGGGTAAAAACTATTACAGCGCAAATGTGTCGTGTACACCATGGGGTTCTCTTTCTTTCTTTCTTTCTTGTTAGCTGTACAATCACGCGCCTGTAACAGCAGCGGTTCTTATTAACAATGCCTCATAATTAAGAAAACGACCTTACTAATCACCCTTGATGTGCAGAAATACACGTATAAAACTGCAGGAGGAGAGGAGGGGAGTAGAGCAAGAGTGCTAGAAGGGCGGGTATGCGTGCAGCACGCAGGGCCCAGGTACGCGTATGTGTATCCGTGGACCGGAAGCAAGGCGGTACCTTTGTAATTAAACCCCCTTTATCGGCGATATTCTAATGAAACGACGAGTAATGATCGAGCGGGGCCCGCATTGGCGCGGCAACAGTCGCACGAACATCCTTCTTTTTACTTGGACATAAACACATCGTTGCTTTTTTCGCTTCTTTTTTCATTAAAAAAAATATGAATGAGTTTTGAAAAATTAAACTTTGCGCTATATTCAGAAATTATTCGACACACGCGCGCAGAGATTCTTTATCTATTATAAAAATTTTATAAATTAAAAAATAATTCTGAATAAAAATCATACATAGGAATACAATTGGAGAAATATAAATATAATATATATGTGTAATTATATATATATAAAACATGCCTTTTGTGTAATTTTATATACTTGTTTCTCTTATATGCTTTTTGTTCGCTCATATAATAAAAATAATGAGAGTAATAATTTAAAAGTAATTTTAAAAAAAGACTAGAAACCAAATAAAATGTACTGTCGATGACGTTTCGACTCTGCTCTGGATCCTTTTTAAATAGGAAAAAATTCATAATATTATTTAAATACAACTTAACCGAATATTATGTTATAAAAGTAAAATTTGCGATTAAATTATATAATATTTTATGTAGATGTAATTATATATTTATATATATATGAATGTATATATGAGTAGTTTTTTCTTGGGTATTTTATAATCTAATTGCAAGCTTCACCTTTAAAAAACAATACCAAAATTATTTGTTTAATTATTTTTCAATTATTCTTTTATGATCTGTTCTATATAAACAAAAATGTGTATAAGAAAAAAATATGTATATAAAAACATACGTATCAATTATATAAATTTACATGTATATAATAATACTTATATAAACATTTTTTCAGATATCGACAAGTACTGAGGAAAACATCTTTTAATCGCAATTATGGAATCGCCGATTCAACAAAATTGCAGAAGCACGATTTCTCGGAGGAACGTACACATGCGTAACATCTCGTGGCGAATCACGCGTCGAGCAACCAAGGTAGCTCGACACAATTCCGCAGACTTGGTAGGATTGATGCACGAGATTGGACGCGGGAGAGGCGAGTTATTTCCCGCCGACACAAAATGCGCGCCGCCGGGGTCGAGGTGACTACGGCCGGGAACGAGGACAAAGGATCGCGTCGACGCCCCACTGGTAAGTGCATCTCCACCCGATATCATCTACCCGTGTTCTACCCGCGTTATGCTTATACGCCCATACGTGCATATGTAAGAGATGCGTGCGCGCGCCTTTATACGTCCGGCGCGCAAACTGCAGGGAACCCCGATGCGTGTGATCTATCGCTCGAGATTCCGAGGAAGAGCTGCGACAATTCCAGCTTCCCTCGCCCTTGTCCGAATCGCCGAGTTCGTTTGCGTTTACGCGAGAAATAACGGGAATGCGCGACAGCTCGAGGCCTCGTTTGCGAATAATTTGTACGCCTTGAGGACCCGGATCGGGACCCCGGTGAGGAATTCCGTAAGCGAATTCCAGACACGCGAAAATGATATTTGTTCGTGTGATCCGGAAGACGCGATGATTGACGCGAGATACGCTCGACTCTTTCATCGAAAATTATACTCCATTTATAAATTCCTGGCTTACGACTATATTTTGCCTCGCACGGGAGAAATGACACGATCGCTCGCGCTCGCGATATACTCCGAAAGAGGAGTCCCGTTGAGCTACTTAACGGCAAGCAAGTTTGCGTAACTCGCGCACGAGAGATGTAAGCACGAGAGGGACAACGATACACGGATGTAGACGTTGTATTTCTTACATGAGTCACTTTGTTTTCTCACAATGCAAACAAGGTTTTTTTCCCCGAAACGTCGAGGGATCCCTCTCTTCGAGAATTCGCTCCGTTTAAATGCCGATGAGATTCTTGGAGCGTCGGCGCCTGATTCTCTTCTCGCTGCGGAAATTTTTCCCTAAGAGATTCGCGTTTGATTATCCATGTGGAGAAGCAAAAAGCATCACTGAAATTATAATTATAAACGTAATAATAAATATATTAAATTTCTATAGATCAACGAATAAATGTTGAAAGGGGGGACAAATTTCTCAACCGATGATTTTAAAATTCGCAAACAAATCGCATTCGGATCGTCGCTTCTCATTCACAGACAGTGAGTAAACGTCGGCGAGCAAACGGTAAATTCGTTGGACCCACAAACGGAAGGCGGGGAAACTTATAGCGGCGCTCTATCGCTTCTCTCCGCCGTATAAAGCGACGATAGGGTCGCGGGGGCAATATATACGTCCGGCAGCGACATATATGTATATATATTCGTCCGTAATTGGAGCACGGCGCGTTCCGGCGAATCGTACCGTGCAGTATAAAACGAACCGTATAAAGACCGTACTTTGGTCGGTTTTTGCGGCGCGGTTTTCAACCGCGTACCTCCGGTGGTCTCGTTAGACAGACGATGGGAGGTCCGGAAGAGATCCGCCGCTACGATTGCATTACGCGTTCGCATTTATTTCACGTACGCGCGTTATGTACAAGGTCCCTAGGTCCTCCATAGAAGGATATCGTATTGTAATTTCGAAAAACAAAAAAAAACGAGCATAGACTATTGGTGATCCTTATTCGGATGAATGAGAGGCTTCCGTAGGCTTATCGCATATATCGATATAATTGTCAATTCAGATAGTATAATCTAGTATAATTTGTAATCTTGTTTCGATAAAACACGCGTCGCCGAGTGGATACTCGAAAAAGAAATTATTATGTCGAACGAGAGGAGCGTTTAGGGCCCGCAGATGGGGTGCAGCTGGAGACACAAATAATATCAGGAACGTAAAGCATTTCGTCGGGTTGTGCTTCCTAATGAATCGAAGGGAGAGGGGGAGGAAAAAAGATGAAGCATTTCTCTCTATTTTTTCATTATTTCTCTCTTTCTCTCTCTCGCTCGCTTTCTTCTGGAAGGAAGCGGTCGCAGAAGCTATCGGAGCGCACAATCTAGTCTGCCACCGACTACCGTTTACCAGCCAGGCATTAGAAGTTGTCACAGGTGCTCGCCCGTATATACCATGCACGCACGCACGCACGCGAAGAAAACGGGCAAAGACTCTCTCGAAGGGAGGATCCCGCGTGTATGTTTGGCTTTCCCACAGTTTTGCGCGCGATTCCTCGCTACTCCGCGGCCTCGCGCCGGCGTTTGCCGACGGACAGACGGAAGCCGTCGCGAACTTCAAAGATTCGCGATCGATGGGGGCGAGGGTGAGGAGGGACGGGGAGAGGCAGAGGAGGACCACTCTCTCTTCCTCGAGTGGTATACGCATATTATCACGATGCCTGCCTGGCCGGGGTCGACATGTCCTCGTCGGCAGCGCGTGCACACAAAGTCGAGGACTCGGCCAACACTCCAACGGCAGCGAGTTTATCGTCGAGGACCGACGGTCGGAACAAAGTGCGGCGGTGCCTCGCAATCGGCGAGGCTAATGGCAATCTTGTTTTACGCTCGGCGGCTGCTATGCTGTCACGCGCGACAAAAATCGTTTGCACGTGAGCGAGATAACTTATTATATCCGCCGAGACTCTCTGGCGCGAGCGCGTGTGTCAATGTTGGATCAACAACATCCACGATGCATTCAATCTCTCTTTTATCACGCGAGAAAACAGTGAATTTTTTCATACGAAAGAGAATTATATATCTCGTATATATAGTAATTTTTTTTCTTTACTTACGCTTCGGACAATTTGATCGATTATTATTTTAAATAATTTTTATAAATCGTTCGAATCAATTTTTGCCCTCTTTCTCTCGACGATGATATTAATTGATTGACATTTATTGATAGCAAATTTCGACGATGCCATACATTCCAGATAGCGTTTCGTTCCACTGTAATTTTGCGATAACCGATAATTGCGGCGTTCAAGCGGTCGTTCAAGATTCAATCACCAAGTAAAGTATCCATCCAATATACGCGAGCGTTCGAACCGAACTGATAAATTACAAACGTTTATACGACTCGATCAATCATCGGGCAAGTCGCGCGTTGCACGGAATTGCATCGCGCGATGATAACGACTGACAAGTGTTGAATATTAGTGACGTTTTAAGCGTGCGTCAGTCAGCTAAACGGGAGGGGAATTAAAATGCGAGCGAAAAGTGTACGCGGTAAAAAATAAAATGAAAAAAAGAGCGGTAGCCGAACAATCGTCGGAGCTGAATCGATGGCTCGGCCCTGCAAGGGATCCAAAGTACTATCAACGAATCGTGTCGCTGTCAGTAACGGATGCATTAACGCATTCATATCGCATTTCGGCCCTTCGTTCGATTACATCCCGTATGCGTATCCGTGTACTCGTTTTCTCTCCTTCTCCTCTACTCCCCTTCCTTCCTCTTCCTCCCTGATAGGTGTCTCGATACATTTTTTCTTCGTTGATGAGACAGCCGTGTAAAAGTCGTACGTAAAATAATTCGCGATCGAAGCGGGATAGCGAGAAACAACCATATTTATCATTAGATACTTTGTTAGCGCACCTCCCTTCTCCTCAAGTACGAGACATATTTTTTTCGTACGCGCGTGTTGATGTTTAAACTAGATTACTCCGACCTGCTCGTATAATTAATATTTATCGCATCACGTAGATTGAGATAAGTCGAATGATTTCTTTCAGAAACATTTATACTCGCGTAATTACGCGTGCAAATAAATTCGCGTCGTCATCGACGAGAGGAGCCTCTTTCCAAGAGGATACCGATTTGCCGCGACTCCAATATCCTCTCTCCGTCTTTCCGATATCCCGTCGAATTCCCGCGGTCGGTTGGCTCGTGTGAGACTCGGCGAAGGGCGCGCGGGGTTAAGCGGTACACACGGGTCGGGATATAAGTGAAATCGCAATAATTACCGGCGGCACGGATCACAAATCCCGCAATACGGTAGTTGGTAGGCGGGGATGGTCTACCAACAGGCGCATACAGGTATTATACGCAAGCTCTTTGTCGGGGGACCACGGAGGAGAGGTGGGGTACGGTTTATATTGGCGCCACCTCCTGCACGGTTAAGCGAGCGACTAGGGCAGACTTACGCCTTACACCTCTCTCGCTCCCTCTCGCTCCGCATCCCACCCGCCCGTCGTTCTCTCGCTCTCTCCTTCCCGTTCTCCATCCCTCTCGCGCCTCTATTCTCCTCTCCCCCCTCCCTATCACCGACCCTCTCTCGTCTCTCTCGCCGCGCGCGCTCTGATGCTGCACAACTCCCGCTCGCTGGGCTAACCCAACCTAACCCGCGGGCGAACTTCATTCCACGCCGACTGACCACCACCGACGGCCGTCGTCGTGTCCTCGACGCCGCCGTCGCCGTCGCCGTCGTTGTCGTTGTCGTCCGTCATAGAACGCGGTCACGCGACACATCGACTTGGTCGTCGGCGAATCGGTGCTTTGACGTACGCGCGTCTTTCTCGTATCCTTCCGTGTTTTCTTCCTCTTGTCGGCGGTGGTGTATATCGGCCGTCCGGTGCGTCGAGCAGGTATTATTGTGACTGGGATATACGTGACTGGATTCTGAGAGTGTCAACTGTGCTTACAGACTCGCGTGCATCGGGAAAATTAAGAGGACGCGTCGAAGGGAAGAGAGAGAGACAGCGAGTCCGACTTATCCCGTTCTCCCTCGGGGGAGGACTTGTCTTCCGGACGCGGACAAGGGAAGGAGGAAGGACCGATCATGGACATGTCCGAGGATTGTTGGGAACACGTGGGACTGCTCCAGGAGGTCTCCGCGGAACCACCCCCGCCACCGCCCGCTCCAGATTTCCTGATTCAGCAGCCAGAGGTGAGTAATAATCTTTTTCTGATGATGAGTGGTCGCGTTTTGCGACGATATTAGAGATTGAGAGCCTAGTCCGTCCGACTGATTCTGCGAGAAAGAAAAGCGCGGGAAAATCATGTAGTGCATAAATATAAAATCGTGGGTCGATCGATACGTCTTTTTCATCGCAATAAATTTTTCAATCGTTCCAAATTTTTTTCTTCTCAACAATACAGAATTAATTTGCATAATATGAGGAGCGCACGTTCAATTAAAGCCAAAAGAGCACGCTAAATTTGCAGCGAAGGTAATTCAGAATGACCGAGAGAAAATGGGGATGCATATAATCATGTTTCTTATTTAAACACACGAGCCTCTGATATTTTCGGTACTTACGCGAGATCTGTCATTTAAGCGCGAACTTGTTTTATTGGCGAACGCTTTGGGAGGAATCCGAAACGATAGCCGGAGGGTGCGTGCACTTACGCGAGTTATTTTTTTATTTTTATTTTAATGAAACGTGCGCCATGAAAGGGGGATTCCGGTGTGGAAATCATTATCATAATGATACAGGGAGGCGCGCTGATTTCATTCCATGAAAACGATCGCTGCACGTACGTCATACGAGAAACGTATATTTAATTACTCATCGTCTTCCTTACCTAACTTTCCTAGAATACCAATTTATAATACGTCGTTATTATCGGGCGCCATTTTGATTTGCTTCGATGATGAATTTAATTTTTGCGACGATCGCCACATTATGCTACTTCGCCGTTAACGATTTAATGACGCGAGCACATCGCACTTATACTTCTTTTCTGTTTTATTTATCAGAAAAATTAGAGATGATAATTTACATATAATTAAAAAAAAAGTAAAACACCTTTCAAGAACTTGATAGTTTATAAATTAAATGTTTCCATTTGAGAAATAATCGCGCCTCTTGATCGCATCAGACGACTGTTATCCTTTTAAATGCGTGAAACTATATCTTGAACACTCCGTATATCGGATCGTAATTAAGAGCCCGAATTTACTCTCACGAGAAGCCGAAGCGGTCGAACCGCGAGCTCAGCAACATTCCAATAGGCAGCACCTCAGAAAGAAGAAGCACCTGGATAGTCGTAACGATTTCTCTGTTTGTTCAAGCCACAGTAAATTAGTAATAATCACGCGGGACCACCTGTCATCGGTCCGATTGGTTCGAACCGAAGGATTTATATGTCATTATATACACGTTACCTGCGCGCGAAGGGACGAAACGAACCGTCCTCAAAACGATCGGTGAACTAACCGGCGAAGGGACCTCGGCTCGTTCCGTTTCAATTTCATCAGGCCCCTTGCATAACGAGCTCTTCCTCCATCCTTTCCTTCTCTCGTCCTCGCTATAGCGAGGCAGCGAGAGTCCACGGGGCATTGGTTACGGTGCCCTGTAATCATATCCGAAATTATAGGCATTTAGTCGGGCATGAATGAGCGGATAGGAAAGTTTAAGAAGAAGATATCGGTGGCATCGGCGCGTCAGAGGCGCGTGCAGGGCCCGGCCTCTGCTTCCTTTTGCACCCTTCCCTCCCCTCTCTCTCTTGTCCCCCTTGCCTGTCCATTCCGTCGCCGGTTTCTAAAGGCACCTGCACCTGCATTGCCTCGATCAGAGCCCAGATTCACCTCCGATATAGTCGCTCTACCAGTCGCATCCTTCCTTCCGCCACACGCATGCGTATGTGTGTGTGTGTGTGTGTGTGCGTGTGCACGCGTAAATCCCGAAACATGACCAGCGACTGTAATCCGTCATGCACGATGATAATAACTGCCGCATATATCGCGCTTATCATCGTATACTACTGTTCAGCAAAATCGGAACATTCAGAGAGAAGCTTATCTCTAGAAGTTTAGTTTCCCATATTTCATAGATGCATTAACGAAAATTTAGTCTTTGAATTTGGTAGGTGTCAATCGCAAATCTCTATGAATTTTATCGAAATTTTCCTTCAATTGAAATCTCGACTATTACCTATATTTTTCGTTTTACAAATCGATAGATACAGATAGAGACTCGACACAAAGTATTGAGAGAATCATTGTAGCGCATATTGCAAATATACTCAAACTACTATGCAAAAATTGGCATAGAAATCATTGTTTTTCAATCGAAGAAGGGAAAGTGTGGAAAATTCGCGAGAGGAATCACGGTGGCGCAAACGCGCTAATTTTATAATCGACGAAGGCGTTTCTCGATACCCCTAAAGTTATGTCACAGAAACCCGATCGCCCAACCTGTCTCGTTAAAACGAGATACGAGAGTGCGATGGCGTATCCTCGAGAGGATCGTCGAGGGATTAAAGTAAGCGATCGGTCCAATTAAAATACGAGGGGGGGAGAGGAGAGGACTCTGCCCCTCGTATCCAACACGTGACAAATGCGCGGCCGCCGCGCCGTCCCAGCTGCGACGCTGAAAAATGTCGGCGCGCCGAAATATAGGCTGCTAATCGAATCGCACCTGCGTCCCGAAAACCTGCGTTACCTCGTCTTAAAAGCTGGTTTCGCGGCGCGAGCGTCGGGCCCGACTCACGTATGAGTTTCCCACGACGGGCGAGCTTCGACTCTCTCTCTTTCTCCTTCTCTCAGGGCTCGTGTGGGAATATTTGGGCTTATTACTCGCGCGCGTTCGATCGACTATCGATTTTCGTATTCCTTCAACGTGTGCACGTTGCCTTTCTTTTCTCGTCTATCCCTTTCCACGAGCCTTACACGACGGTCATCATAGATTGGCGCGGCCCAAGCTCCGAATCCCTCGAGCAGCTCTCGAAGGCGATGCGCGGACTCCCCGTGCACGCGACATTCCATCGTGTTTGATGCCTCGCGCGTGCAACCGAGGCCTCATTCGCGGGCCGGGAACCGTGAATTCCGACATGAAATAAACACGAGACAACGGTCGACTCGCGACTCGCCGGCACGTACGCGCTTCGATCCGTGAGAAAATTCGGTCGATTCGACGCCGATAACGCGCGACTCGCTTCCGAATTGCCCCGTTTTCTCCTGGCAGTCCGCGAGGTCTTAACGCAACTCGAGAATAAGTCGGAATCAAACGCGACGGAGCGTGCGACTCGCCCGGCACGTACGTGTCGGACGAGCCAGGGTACAGTAGACATAGTCGTGAACGATTTGCGAAGCAATCGTAGGGGCTTTGCAGGAATTTTAATTCGAGACATACGAGTATTAGATGGCGTGGGAGAGAGAGAAAGAGAGTCTTCTCTCCGTCGTTCGTGTAATTGATGTAAGTCGCGTGTTAAACGACTAAATTCCGATGCCTGAATGCGTCCGATGTACAGTGACGATTGTTTGTTCGGATCTTCTTCTCTCTTATGTTCCTAATTGAGCTCGTGTGCAATCGCCCGAAGACCAATTATACTTACAATTAACGCGAGGGGAAACGATATTTTTGGCCAACGCCGCTAGCGATACTCGAAAACAAATTATTTACATGCGATATAAGATATATAAGATAATTATAATGTTACTCTGTATTACTACTGTGTAGTTTTCTTAGGACGCTCGTTAATTTAGTATTAATGAATATTACTTCCGTGCCCGCATTAATTATATTCCATTATATGTTAAACGCACGCTCTCCGTATATAAATATGTTTACGTCGTTAATTTTATTCTAACGATGTGGTAATTTTCCCAGCCGTGGAATACATTATTAAAATCTCTCGCGATAAAATAAAAATACACGCAACGCACTCATTTATTAATTAGTTACGATGTCAAGCGATTACTATATTTTTCTTTCGCCTCTATATTTTTCAATCGATTTGCAATCATATCTCTCTCCCGCTAAACCTTCCATTAGACGATGTTATCTATTCGCGATTTAATATCCCACGCGGCAAAGGAAGGGCTCTTCGTGCCATTTCGTAGAGACGAGAGGGAGCGAGGGAGGGAAGGGAAGAGAAAAGTGTCGCCCGGCTGGCCTCTCGACGGCCCCGTTCGATGACATCGCCTTTTCCGAGACTCGTTGCAAGGTTCACACGGCCGAGCATTTCGTACTTTAGTCGCACGCAGGATACGCACTTGTCGTGTAAGCACTTGTCGCCACCCTTCCCGCTCCCATCGAGACGACGTCCGATTTCCGATCCGTCGCCATTCGTCCCCCTACGCCTATTCGTTCTCGCGACGTCGTTTGACCCGAGGCTCGCTCGCTCGCTGAATGGAGCTTCCTCCCGCACACGTGCGTCCCGCATCCACCGGACACGTGCAGCGTCGCCGTCGAGCACGACGAACCCACGGAGAACCCCATGGTTACGCTTACAGACCACGTCGACGCCCGTATTTTCTCTTCGTCCTGTCGTTCATCTCGAATACATAGCCGCAACAGCGATACATTAGGCAGGGGTGTGAATAATGATTTGCTCGAGCGCGATACTTTTGCCGGAGAGATCCGGCCAGAATAGACCTGCATTATTCTAATTTCGAATAAACATTTACAAACGGGACATGGGGACTTGTGTTAAGAGTCCTCCTATCAAACGCGATGATCTTTCGCATCGAAATGCACTTGCGCATTCTTGGAGGAAAGGAAAAGAACCTTCCGGGAGTTCGAAAACGTTAGAGTCGAGAAAAGCTCCCGTGTACGAGGCAGCGAAGAAAACAATCGACCACTTGTTGCTGAAAAGATTGTATCGAGCATTCGCTAGAGAGGCTTCGCGAAATTAAAAAGCGGCGTACATAGATTCGAGAGTAACCGCCATGCTCCGTCAAAAGCCGACGGCGAGGATCCGCTTCGTCGATGAAACGATTCGATATTTCAAGACGCGTTTCGTAACGGAAGTAATACGCTCGGCCTAAGAACAAGGATGTAACTTTGCCGTTGTTAGACGTGGCGTACGAGAGAAGCTTTTCTTTTGTGTTACTAGTAGACCGCAGCGGCTTTCTCTCTTTCTCTCTCTCCCTCCCATTCGTTCTCTCTCTCTCTCTCTCTCTTTCTCACGCGAGAATAATTTCAACGGACTGAAAAGAATCGCCGCCCACATCGCTTTCGAATCACTTTAGCGCAGCACGTGATATACCCTACTCGTAATAAAAATATTTTCCGCGTCCCCATCGAGTGGTAGGGTCGACTTCATCTTGCTGTGGCTTGGAACTCGTCCGCCTCTCTGGTCGAAATGTTTTCACAAATATATGTCATATATATATAACTTATTTTTACATCATACTACTTATTGTTAATGATTATAGTTATGCTTGACGTAATTATATTAATAATTTCTATCGTCGTTGAAGATTCAGAAAAAATCGACATATAAATTAAAAATAAATTAATAAACATAAATTTACAAAATATGTCCATATCCATTTTCTTTCTCTTGTATAATCTGTTGGAAAATGTGTAGAAAATAATAATAGAAAGAACAATTGAAAAATAATTAGAAGAATAATATTTTTGCTTTGATTTTTTTAGAGAATGTGAAATTTGACAAAAAGGATACAAAATTTACCATATATTATGCTATATAATCATATGTGTAATTATATATATACAATATATTTTTTTTTTATTTTTCCTCTTTTTTATATTTTACTTTTTCTAAAAAAACAAAATTTAAAAATGCAAAGATTATTCTAATTATTTTTCCTGTTCATACGGATTATACAAGAGATTGTAAAAAAGAAAGAAGACATATTTTGTGTATAATTATTGTACATGTATATGTATATTTATATTTGATAATATATAAGCTTTTTTCTTTTACAATTATCCGAGATAACAGAACGTATTGAGTTGTTTGGTTGACCAAGAATGCCGTAGATCTGATACAATATATTCTCAGCAACTAAGGATGCTTTAGGCATTTTTTTTCAATCAGGGTTACATTTTCGGCTCGCGAATCCGTGCGGACGAGATCCACGGGGGGTGAAACCGACCGCGCGTTTTCAAAGCACGCACCCTTGGAGACGATGTTCTCGCCGAAAGTTTTCGCCCTCGATGTAAACGGCAAGTTGGCTTTCGCCGTCGGGAGAGGAGGGATCCCGTCCTAATTGAACGACCCTCGGTCGGCCGACACACTTCGCCATGAGGGTAGGTTTATCTCACGTTAAGAGCACCAGAGTGCGAGTGGATGAACAAGCACGTATATAAAGAACGACCTCACCGACGACGATGTGTATATAGTATATACGCGTCTCTCGTCTTGCGAACTCTCCTCTTCTCTTCTTTCCGTCATCTCGTAGAAGTCGTTACCTTATTAGCCGGGGGGCATCGCGCGCGTCTCGACGCAACAGTTCGCGGTCCAGCTTCTCCTCCAGTCCTAGGCTACATCATTGTGTCGAGCAAAGTATCTTCCAAGTTAAGTAGTTAATTTTCTTGGAAAAGTTCTCGCGAGGTATCGTACACGACTCTATACGAGTCTCCCGCGTGAGATTGTAGATGATGCGAGACAATGCGTTTGCACAAGAACTCTCTAAATTGAAATGCGTAAAATTCCTCGCGATAATTATTTAAGATTAAATTTAAGATTATTAATGCAAATAATGAAAATTCGAAATAAATCTTTCCCTCGATATTTCAATAATTAAAAGATATTTTCCCTTTTTTTGTAAAAAAATAAATTTTCTAACGTTGTCCGAAAATTCAGCGGGGAAAATAGATGAAAGAGAAAGCGCGGTTAAAGTGCCTTCTCGAAGGGAGATGGGAAAGAGGAGCGGCGTTCGACACGAGGGAGGTGGTGTACCAATGAGTCGGATGGAAAACGACCCTTCGCTATATATATACCCGGGGGTTAGCCGCTCTTCCCGATTTCCTTCCACCGGGAGCGCAGCCACTTTCCCGCTTATTCAGCAATGATTCAATTCGGATGTGCTTTTTACGCCCGTCGCGGCGGCGGAGGAGCCAGTGGGAGGTTACCGAGCCGTGCTCCGTAACCCCGCAAAAGGGGAAACGAAAAAGGGGGATGAAAGGTAGACGGGTCAGGGAGGAAGGGTGGAAACGATCGGGGAAAGAGAAGCAAAGAAGGGCCGTGCAAAGTTATCCCGCGCTGAAAACAGATTGCTCGGCATTCAGTCGTCGAGAGCGGGTCCTCCTCGCTCTTACGGGAAAGAAGGAGACAAAGTACGAGTACAGGAGAGTCAACTAACCGACAAGTCGTTCTTTTAATTCAGCTCACCGCGAACTTCTTTTCCCGCCCGCTCTCTTATTCCATCGGAATGAACGGAGCGGCGTCACCTGGCCGGATCCCTCGTCCGATCCGGTAAGGAAGTCGTGACGCGGCATCTTTACCGTGTCATACACGAATGAGGACTTTACTGACGACGGATTTTCCGCGAGAAAAGCGCAACTTATGTGATTCGATCTGACAAGCGTCTCGAACAAATCGCCCGAGAATTCTTGAATGACACTAATTGCGAAAAGCCATATTTGTTGAAGAAATTTTGTCATTTTAATAAGTCTCTTAGCTATATTTCTAAATTAATTAAATACACATACGCGGATGAAGAATTCCATAGAAATGAAGGAGCAAGCGAATGAATCGTTGTTTATCAGACAGCATCCCCTCGAGCGCCAAGCTCATTGCATTACGTTCAAGCATAATAATAAGTCTCAATAACCAATGAAATGCGAATATAAAAAGTTTACCGTATTATACCGACATACCGAGGCATTTCGCTTGGAACGAGGGTCTGATGTTCCCGATGCTCCGCCGCGGGACCCGCTCTTCGCCGGCGGCCAATGCGTGAAATGAAAAAGCGCTCTTTCTCGAAGAACTCTAATGACGGGAGGGAGGGAACACCGGGCCCGCTCTCGCACACGTTTAATACACCTCCTCTTCCTCGACAAAGTATATCGGGAGCCTCACGATCGGCGTAAATCAACATATACTCGCCGGCGGGGCCCCTCACGTGACCCATGGCTTACACGCACGTGAGCACGAGCTAAAGAAACCGAAAAAAAGCGACTCTCTCTTCCATGATGATAGTTTAATATTAGTCCGGTGTACGGTAACATGTCAGTCAACCTCCCGACGTTTCATACGCCGTCGCCGCTTTTCAAGATCCTCGCGTGTAAGACCGATATTCATGAAGTAACGACTTTCTCGCGAAAAGGGTAGAATAAATAAAATCGTTTAATTCTTCGCTCATTTACCGCTGAGAATTCACGCTCTTTCTACTCGTGTAGAATCCTGTTAAATGGAATCGGCGTATTATCACTGAAAACAGGTGAACAGTTACTTACGACTAATGATACTGTTTCGATCAATGGTATCTTCAAATGTGTCTCATATTATAATATTATATATGAGATACATTTTTATTGTATATTTTATTGAAGAAATATTTGCATTTTTTACCAAGAGTCTTGTTTATTTATTGTGGATTATAATTATTATATATAATTTTTGTATGCTAGTATATCATTCCATATGTTCGTATGGAGAATTTGCTCCGAAAAAGAGCAATTTAAAATAAATCTAAAAAGCTGTAAAAACTATATACTGCAAGCATGTATTACTAATTTTGCAGAGAAATCTTGAAATCTAAAACAATAAGATACTCACTGATTTTTGCCAAAATCTCGTGCCACTGCTTCAGTTAGCGATACTTTCATTGATTCAATTTAAGAAATTATTCGAAAAAACGCAATAAATTATATCATTTCAGCCGCGATGCGTTCGCGAGATGCGCATGTTTTTGCGTCGAGCGGAAAAAGGAGGACACAACGTAATGTAAACCGTAATTTAATAATTCAGCAAGATACGTATATACACGACAGATTGACAACGCGTTGCAAGAAGCGCAGGAAAAAGAGGCGTCCGGAAGGACGCGTCGAATCGGGCCCTACGATCGGTCGCGGCGCGCACGGCTGACGTGACGTAATACGGCTCGGCGGTTTACTCTAAAACACATCGGTCAGTCGCATATTAATATACCTGAGACCCGAGTGTAGCCAGAAGCGGGCAGCTGCCGGCTCGTTTGCAGCACGCGATACTCGCGCTCTCACCTGTAACGTATATCTCAACCCCTCTCTCTCATTCTTTTTCCTCCTGTTCTCTCTCTCTTTCTCTTCCTCTCGCTCTTTCTCTCCTCGATTCGTCGCCTCTGTCTTCGTCCAGGGCCCCGTACGTCCTCTCTTCGTGTCCGTATCTATCTCTCCGCGCGAGGAACACTCGAAATTATTATTCCCGGCTCTCGAGCCGGTTAAAGGCCTCCGTATACATCGGCCGGTTAATGTGCGTACAGGGTGTCCCGATATTCAAATACAACGCGGATCGGCCACCGATCTCTCTCATTGGGAATGTATGTGTATATAGTACACACCGGCGCACTTGACGTAGGCACACGCTCTCCCCGTCGATGCCTACTCATGAAAAATGAACGACCGTTAATGACATGCACTTATGGCTGTTAAGTCCTGCATTAATCAGGCGTATCAGAACCGTATCGTTTCCGGACCACGTATTCTTAGAAATTGTCAAGTATTTGGCATTGAGGCACGCGAACGATCCCAATCGAGGCGTTACAAATGGCGATAGAATTGAAGGGTTAAGACCATAGGATTTTAAGACTCGCTTTAAGCGAGCAGAAGCGAACAAATACAATCGATTGCAAATAAATTCCATAAATATCAATTAACGCGTCATTTAAAAAATTAATAATTTTATCTAAAAAGATTATTTTGTACAAAATCTAATAAAATATTATCTACAATTTTTTAAATTTAATAATTAATACTTGATTATTTGCGATTATTAGTGTTTGTTTGCGACAGATACTTTTTTTTCATATTTTAGCAATTTAAAAATAGAGCCTCGATGTTAATTTTTATAAAATAGATGTTTATTTGATTTTATTTTTTCTTAATAAAATAAGATAAACATCTATTATAAAAATTAATATTGAAATATGGCTTTATTTTTATATAATTAAATTATTAACGCATCAGAATTCTCACAATTCTTTTTTCCTTTCTTTGAGAGATTGCGTTTTTAGAAACGCATAATTATCTCCCTTTTCGTATTATTGCGATATGCATAATGACGATTCTTTGCATTCACACGTATGTATAATATAAAAGTCGTCGTGATTTCGATCACGCGCGAGGCGTGTCCTGACGAGGCGTCGGTGACAGATGATTATTGGACGGATTGTATTCTCTGGGAACTTGAGGATATCTCATTGACAAACAATATTCGCGCGCCTTGCGAAATCGTGAATGCCGACCCGTGTTCGGCAATCGAGGCACGATCGCGCTTAAATGGCTGATAAAAGCGTCTGCGGCGATCCATCATGCCGCGCATCTCGTCGACCGGAACGGCCAGAGGCCTATTTAGGCGGGACGATTTCCAACCATTATCCTGCAATAACTGATCGTGCACGCCACTCGTAATGTAGTCTCAATTTTACAATTTGATGCTTGCGGCATATTAAATATCTTACACTTGACAAGATTGCGATTTCAGTTTAATATTAATGGGCGTTTTCCAGCTAGCGATACAGAAGACATAGTATAACACAGTGAATCATTTCATCCTTATTTACATTCGGCAATCAACAAATCACATCTACCTTTTCAAGAATTAACATGCAATTTTCACTTCTCATAATGATAACAAAGAAATGACTTTACGCATCATTTGATTACGTTTGATATCGCGATAATAAATTAAAGACTTAATAAGCACTCTTTTAGGTCCTTAGAACACACTTATCTTTACGTTCGAGTTAAATGTTAAGAAACTTCTCAAATGTAACGACAATTTTTATGAGAAATTCCCTTTTTCTTGATTTTTCGTAATGACTCGCATGTATCTGGAGCAAACTGCTTTGGCATGAATGAATGATCATAAAGGCATGTTAATCGCCCGCCTGGATATTTGTTAACAGGTTAAAGTAGGTGGTCTTATACTATCTTGTTGCCCGCGTTACACATGGTTTATAACATACATAAAGTTGCGAGACGGTTTCTTCTCATGTTTGCGCGAGTGTGTTATTATTTATACGATCCGCGATCACTATGCTGCGATAAATTGTTACGTTTCCTTTATCAGATTCGTTAGGTAAATTTCTCTTTCTCTTTCTCTCTCTCATCAACCGACTATTGCCGGCTGTGCAACAGCCGGAGTTAGTTACCCTTTAGGAGCTCGTATATAATTGGATCTTGATATAAGTTATATAGGGCACAACGGAACGAAAGGATATGAGTTTAAGTGTCGATTAAGAAATTCAGTTTTCATTAAAAAATATTGCGATAAACGATATGCGTATTCGGATAAACAATATGTACTCTCTTTACTTTCTTTTCTCAGTCGGTTTCAATTGTCAGTTTATATTGTGTTTTGTTCCTACTCTTTTAAAATGAATTCAGGGAAATACCACTGATCAAAGCTATTGCTAAAACAAGATTTCACTGAATTAGTGAATATTTCACTGCTCTTGAGTAAAAACACTTATACTTTTTGCTCCGTCTTAGGTTCCACTGATTATTAAGATTAAAAAATCAATAATACATATTATATTTTCAAAATGAAGCTTTCACAGGTTTTTCTATTTATTTCGAATTGTTATTTTTGAGAGAAGTCATACGTCTAAAATAAAACACATATAATTATATTCAAATTCAAAATTATATACATATTGCATTTCTTTATTCCTAAGTGATGATAAACTCGTAAAAATTGAACAAATTTTTGGTCAGCAATTTAGATATTTTTGTGTAATAAAATATAAAAATTTATTTGTATAACACATTATATAATATGTGAGACGAATTTTGAAATATCATTAATTGAAGCAGTCATTATCGATAATTTATTCTTTCAATGAAATTTTACTGATTTAAAGTATTATTTGCAATATATATTTAACCGATATTATTCACGATTATTCACTGCTATTCGATGATAACACAACGATTCTATTTAAAAGAATATAGTCTATGAAATAGACTATCAAAATTTTTGTCAAATTTAATTTGCTTAGAACATCAAAATTTTTTAAATCATTATATTATCGATAATCATGATGTCTGAGTGAAGAATATTAAAGATATTTATTGAAGATACTTATGCTGTTCGCTTAAAAATAAATTTGTACAATATTTTTAATCGATGGCGAATCATAATGGATTTCTCAATTTCTTTCACGGACCTCTTCTGACTATCACAATCGCTGTTGAAGTCAGTTGGGAAATCGCTGCGACGCTTGTTAAGCAATTGTCGGTTTTACCGTTGACATTGCGATTTCCTCTTGCTCTCACTGGTCATTTTAACGCATTCTGAGGTAATGGTCGTTTCTTGTAAAGAAGTTAATTGGTTCCTGTAACAAGCTACTATGCATACGTAAGACGTTGGCGACGTTCCTTCTCGAACGTTTCTACCGTTCGAATTAACGTTTCTTACCGTACTGACTAGAATATAATGAGGCTGTCTTTAATTAGATCGTAATCGATTATATATACTAATTTTCTACATAATATATAAACCGCAACTGATATTCATTCGTGCATATGCACATTCTGCGTAGCTTATAATAAATGCAATTATTTTTATTTTTATCGCTGAAATAATATATGATTATATGTATAATATTTTAAATGTATTTTCATATTATAATTTAATCCAACGAGAGCATAATTTTAAAACTCTTATTCCTCGGGTTTCCTTTGCCAAAAGAGATATCACTATTAATTCGAAATTGAGAAAAAAGTGCGAGAATTTGCAAAGTGCGAGAAACAATCTATCAAGAGCACGGTTTCTCACGCACGGATCTTACGGACGGATTTACGCCATAGGGCCACTTCCTTCGTTCGCGCCGCGCCTATCCTCGGGAATGAACGAAGGCACGTCGGTATAGTAATCACCATCACCATCGCCTACGCTCGAGCGGGCGTGCTGAGCCGAACCGAGCCGAGCACACGATGCACACCACTAGTCTCGCCTCCTTCGGCGGCGAGAGAGTCGGCTCTAGGTGGTACTTCTCCGGTAATTTTAGCCGGATCTGCATATTTTAGCACGAACACTTCCGCCGATCATTATCCTCCTTCGCCGCCGCTCGACCCGCGCGACTTTGTTGCATACAATCGCGGGACGGTGGAATCGCGCGCACGCGAGGCTACCGGAGCCGTGCAATCCGCTTTATGGAAAATCGTTGCACCCTGACCTGCACTCCTCCCGAGGAAAGCGATCGGAGCGATTATACGGAGGGAATTGCCTCAGGAATGTATGATTTGCGCCAAAATGATTGTAACGAGGTGTCATGGAGATGTTTCCTCGCAATTTTCTTTGCAGAATCGATTTTAGATTTTATCGATTGTTTGTCTTACGCATTTCTATCGACAACTTTATATGTGTGTAAAATGGCGACGGCGACGCAACGGCTGTGAGCGTGAAAGATATATAATGATGATTGTGAAGACTATAATTATTGTAGCAACACTCGAGGCAATTAATAAAAAGATGAATTATCAAGATGGATAATTACTTCGAAGAGTTCATACACGCGATTATTCGGCAACAAGGATTGTTAAAGCAAGTTATTATATGTTTAATTCTTAAAAAAATTTGTAGTTTCTAAACATTTCTTTTTATCTTAAAAAATTAGAGAATTTTCTCTTTCTCTCGTGGAATTTATTAAAATTTTTTTTTTCAAAATTCTCTAATAAATTTGTTCTTATATAGTAAGAAGCGTTGATCGGTCAAAATATCCGAGTCGAAATTTTTTTTTCTTATATGTGTATATATATATATACAAGTGTATGTATATATATATATATATATATATATATTCTGCATATATTTAATATTTTAGCAAAATACAACCTTTATTATAATTCTTAATGATAAAAAAATAAAAATGCAAACAAAAAATGCTGAAAATGTTTATCTTGTGAAAGCCATTCAATTTCTTTCAAATCTAACATTTGGAACTTAAGTGGCTCTTCATTCTTCTTGATCTTGTATAAATAGAAAATATTAGAAAGCGCATGCAATAAAGAAACATATTTCGAAAAATTACATTAAAAAATTTTCTAATTTTACATGGAATTTTGAATAAAAATAATATCAGTTTCTCAAGGAAATTTCAATTTCTCAAAGAAATTTTTCCAAGATTAAACAGACATTCTATAAATATATATTAATGAGAAACATAAAGAAATCCATTTTTCCGCCATTCGCAATTCCGTGATGCTTTATGCTCTCCTTTGCATTATCCGCTACACATACGCTCTTTGAAATTGTTACCTTTCAAATCAGTTACGCATGCCGTGCACGCATAGCGTAATTTTTCCGCCACAGCTAGACCGAGAGATATCGTTATGATTACTGTTTTTTCCGTAAGAAACTTCTAATCGCTCTCTAATTTTAATCGACGCAACGCACAATAAAACGCAATTACAAACTGCGCGTGTAGACGCGACCGGATTCTTCTTGAATGTACAGATTGACGATCGTGCCTCGAATATCTTGTATGTCGATGAACGCGAAGTACATAAACGAACGAGTTGGAGGCGTTAGAGGGAAGGAACAAAGAAAAAAACGGCTTTAAATGAATTTCAATGGGCGCGGTATGATTCGAGTCTTTTTTTTTCTCCTCTCTCTTTCGCTCTCCGTCTCTCTTTGGGGTAAAAAGGTTCGCTAGGAACTCTGGTCGCGCTGTCTTTCTCTCTTTCCTCCTTTCGAGAAGCAAACACGATTGGACGCCAAAGTGTACGGCCTTGTTTCTCTACATTATGGATGCATTATAATTATCTATTCATTTTCCATGAGCACGTAACATCACGGTAAGTGCTGTTCATGCGATCTTGTGCGCTTTGCCCTTGATTGCGAGTGAGAAAAGGAAGACGAAGACGTGTAAGATACGCGACATACGAGGTTGATTATTACGTGTTGCTGGAACTGTTACGCTTGAATTGATACGTTACTTGAGAAATGTGTTCTTTTCCTCTAAATATGAGCTTGCATCAACTCATGCAATGTTCATAAAGATAAAAGTATTAACTTTAGGCGTAACTTTTTGATGCAACCATTAAAAGCGCAGATTATGGAGAGACTCCGGAGTGTCTTTTACTATCAGAGTTCCCTCTGTCTTATTTGCTTCCTTGCGAAGACAGAATCCAGCAAGTAAGATTTCAGCATTATGTTCCAGAATAAAGAATGATCAAATATTGAAGGAAAATTTTCGCATCGTGTCGCGTCCTTTGTTTTAACTGTTTTATTGTCGTATTACTCTGCGTTCTGTTCGTGTATCGCGAAATCTGTCGTGCAGCCGATGTGGCAAAGACTCCGGAAAATATGCATCGCGATGCTTATCGCTGACGTGATACGTTTCCGTTCCTCATAAACAATGGATAATAGCCGTATAATGGCATCGCAATTGCGGTATCGCGATAGCGTCTAATATACGTGCTTTGTCAGTATTTTTGTGCAATATTGCCAGCTGTCTCTTTTCCCGGACGGCTTTATCCCTCTTTTTTCCTCTTTTCGCTCACGCTCTTTCTATAATCGAGCCTCTATTGAGCTCTTTTCGCGATTATTCGATGTATCGAACGGCACGCACGTTTTACAGCGTTCGAAAACGCATAGCCAAGAGACAATAAATAGTGACCGGGTTGCACAAAAGGGAGAAGAGGACGCGAAAGAACGATGGACGATGAATACGCGCGCGTACATCCGCGCCAAGAGAACCATGTTTTTAACCCTTTGCGCGATGTGCGACAGCAAAAAGTTTCGCCATTTATAGCGGCTAAACATGTGCCGTCTATCACGCGCGATCTGCATTAGACTTCGTTGCAACGAAAGGGTTAATGAAAACCGTTCGACAATTAGGCTCGATAAAGCCTGACAGCGTCTCCACGATATTCTGCGTTCAATCCAATACGAACGATCACTTTTATGGCAATTATTCGTTCATATCCCTATTGTCGTGTTGTGCCAGGCTCTTTCCGGGCTTTATTCTTATATAATTATATAATTGATATATATATATATATATTTGATATTTTTATATCAAATATATATATTTATATATTATTATACATAGTGCAAAATTTGTTTCATTTAAGATATCATTTATTAATTACATCAGCAATTTTTTATTCTACATTTAAACTAATTATACTTCTTCGCTAATAATATCGAATAATTACATTGTTAAAGTATTTTTTTATTATTCAGTACGACTTTTTATTACATTCGCTGATCTAAAGTATTCGTATACGCGCGAGAGTCTGCGCGTCGATGATCTTTTGTGAAAAATAAAATCGCAACTCTGTGGCTTAGGTGTCCCCGCGTACGAGGGGGTGGACTCCCTCTTTCGTGCGCGGGGATAAAATGGAAATGCCTGGCAGCGGGCGGTATAGGGGAAACCCCGTGGATTCGACTGTTTCGAGGCGAGAGTGCGAGAGAACGAGAGCGTACAAGGGAGCCATCCGGATTTGCCCCTTCGTACTACCACCCGCATTGAAAGCAATGTTTCCTACTCTTATGCCAAAAAAAAACTCCCCGATTTATTTCTCCGGACGATCGCACATCGGAACGATATATATGGACGCCGATAAAATCCGGCGGTGACTGATCAAAATCTTTCCTTTTTTTCGGCTACATGATGTTTCCATCGATTCGAACGATTCAAACCTGCACGAGAGATGCAATCCATCAACTATTATTTCGTCACCCGCGAAAAAAAAAACGAGATTTTATCAGAAATGAGATATCTCATTTTTTACATACATTTAAATAATTATGTATATATATATATATATATATATATATATATATACATAATTATTTAAATGTATGTAAAAAATGAGATATCTCATTTCTGATAAAATCTTGTTTTATATATATATATATATATATATATATATATATATATATATATATAGTTTAATATTGAGCTGAAGTAAATGTATACAAAGTTTCTAAAAAGTCTAAATTTTTCGTTCCGACTAATTTTCCCTGGATGTAATTTTTTATAATGATTTGAACGATTCGGAGTTTTAAGATTGCTCCGAAATTTTTCTCGAGACTCCACCGAGGAGACTGTAGAATCTGTCCGCGTGAACGAAGAAAGAAGAGGGTCGTCGAGCGAGCGAGAGGAGCGCTGCAGTTTATTTCGGTCGGGTTAATTAGTGTTGCCTCGCGAGGTTTACGGTTGACATTTCGTTGGTCGTTCGTTCGTTCGTCGTTCTACGGAGGTAGGGAAAAGGGAGAGAACGCAAAGAAGGACAGACAAGGGGGCTGGGAGGAGGGACCGGCTTTTTTACGGCAACACACTGGTCGGCCATGCCGAAGAGGAAGACGAAGTCGACGCAGAAGTATAGAGGAGGAAAACGGACGAGTTACAAGAACGTTCCGACCAATAAAACTGCAGTGCCCCTCGAAGGTACCCCGAAGGCGCCAGGGCAGTCTGGATCTCCTCTTATTAGCCTCTCCACTTCAGCGTGTTCGCCTCAGAAACCCGCGTAACAATCTTTTGTCTTATTCCGCGGTGTGAATCGCGCCATTCGAATAGAAGCCCGCTTTTATGATTCCACCGCGATTGCTTTTGGAAAGAGCAGTAGAAAATCTCGTAAAGCAGTCATAAAAGCTAGTAGAAGCATTACAATAGTATAATGTAATAAGATGAGTGAATTCTCTCTCTCAGAGAAAGAAGTCCGTATTAAAAGAAAAAAAGAGTCTGTCTAACGAAAAGGAATCAGCTTCTCTCGGTCTTGCATGATTTATTCTCGAAGCTTTCGAGGAATGTGAAAGAAGTGAGAAATTTGAAAAAAATACTTGTATGAGTCGTAAGAATGAACAGTGAAACGAGAGCGAGGAAATAGGAAGAAAGGTGGACAGTTTGGTACCTTATTAAGCATCCTTATCGCCAGCTCGAGCGTGACATGGTCGTTTAACTTTTACTCGACCCGCGAACAAGTAATGAACACACACCGACCAGCAAGATAGAACCCGACAGTTCCTTCTTCTTCTGTTAGAAATCTTGACTTTATCACATTTGAAAAACTTGACGGCTGTAAACAGCAAATGACTCGACGCAACTTGGACGCGGATATTTCAGTTGAAATTTACAACGGTCCTGTCCAGTTAGGGGCGAGAATCATGTCGGCATAGAAATCGAATATTTCTCTGAGTTTTATAGGTGTCGATGTCACATATGAAGGAGCCTTCTTTCCATTATTTTAAATAAAAAACCAATCTAAGAATCGAAAATTGCATCGCAAAACAAAAATCCGGCTACGACTAAAATAATTACGCGCTATAAAATGTGGAAGGAAGATGACCCTCTGTTTCCGCGGTGATATCATTCCTTTTATCTGTGAATCGTACGCGATAATATAACAGGGTAACGATAAAAACTGACGAACCACGAGCGCCCCGCGTGTTTCGTTTTCCCGTAATCATAAATGTTACGTCCAACAACGAAACAAATGGACGTTCAACATCCGAGTGATATTTTCACACTGCGTACCACCTGCCGCCACATTTCATTTTGTCATCTCCGCATCCGTCGCGTAATTCTTCTAGTTTAATTATTCCATGTTTGTCAAACAATATTGTTGCGTATTGCGAACAAAAAATATTTTCTCGCTGTTAAATTATTTAAAATATTTTTAAAATATTTTTAGTTAAAATATTTAAAATATTTTTAATATAAAAATGTACCTGTATTACAAGTTTTTAAAGTTTCTCTTGGCTATAAAAAGCACGAAAAGTGTTGTATTCTAAATCTTCAATTTCAATATAAGTCAGTTTTTTCTATTTTTATTAATGCGGACTGTAAATTGTTTTTTTAACATTTAACAAAGGTTTTATTATATTATTTTTAAACCATTATATTTCGCCTATTATTATATTTATTATTTTATTTATATTATGTCAAAAGAATTACCTGAGAAATATAATATTTGACTTTTGCATGAAAAGCCATCCTCCGGGGAATTTCCGATTTTTCGACAAAAGAAAAAAAAATCTCTTTTTCTTTATCTTTTGTCTACTTTTTCGAAATTAAAAACAAGTATTCCCAACATTATTGAACAATGTTTGCGAAAATAATTTATTATCTTTTCTTTTTTTCTGTATCTATTGTAATGTTGATGCAAAACTTTTAACTCGTTTATTTCGAAACTATAAAATTTCTTGAAAATAAATTAATCAATTGGACTGAAATTTTGCAATGCATTGTTTTTATTGTTTACAAATTGCAACAAAATTTATATTGTTGTAATTTATATTGTTAATTTATATTGTTTTACAAATTACGAACAAAAGATTTATAAACATTTATCTTTTTTACAATTATTGAAAAGTATGAAAAATATAAAAATGTGAAAAACTAATTCTTTAAAGTATTGTTATATTTTGTTATATTTTTTTTTATACAATTTTTTGTTGTAGTTCTTTAGATAATAGTCATATTTACAAATTAAAAATTTGTAAATACTTTTTTGTTTTAAACGAACAAAACTTTCAATATTATCCAAAAGAAAAAATTTCTTGTATGCGCTATCTTTTACTTCCAAAAATTCCAACATTTTATTATTATTATACATTCGAAAAATCTCTTTGAGAAAAATCTCTTTCGTGCAGTGAGAGTATAATGTTTTCTATTGAGGGATGATTATCCGAGAGGAACGCAGGATTAAATACAAATTTTGTCTGAATGTTGCACGTGACTCTTTGGAAAGAGTCGTGGCAAGAATGAGGCTCCTTGACAAAAGCTGCGGTTTTGGGACAAGTTTTTTTTAAAACTTTGGTATTATATTCGTTCACGAACATAATCGGCAAATCACCAGGTTTACGCAGAACAATAAATCATCGGGTGGGGCTCGTTTCCTCAAGGTACCCGGGGTGCAGGTACAAGATTCTCGGAGGGATGTTTATCTCGTCTTGAGTACCTCGTCAACCTGTCAGTTAATCCTATTAGTAGCGGTGGATCTTATTGCGTCGCAACTAGTATCTTCTCGTTGTCTCCTGACAGTTTACCATTTTTATCCGTTCTTGTCCTTTTTCACCATCCTTATCTTCAAGGAAGTGGACCTCAGATTCGTTTTCTTTGTTATAAATTAGCTTGTTTAGAATTTATCAATGTATTATCGATAAAATATTTCTTTCTGACTTTTAAATCAATAATACTACTTAATATGTGTGCAATTTAATGAAATTCGATAAACTATATCCGGTTTTTATTGCAGAATGAAACGCGACCACTTATCGTGTTTCTGGGCGATGAAAATTCTTGCATACAAGCGTATATAGCAATCTCTTGCGCTAATTTAGCGGATAAGTATTTCATGCGCGTTTAATGGTTTCGGCCCATTGGTACGACCTAATAACCCGTGAAATTATTCAAGTTGCACGGTACGGGGTAAATCCCACCGGCTAATCTTCTCGGCGTCCATCGCTCGTGAAATTTTCAATGGGAGAACAATAGGCCAGAACAAATGTTTGGCTTATGCACCGGCGCCAGAAACATACGATACTGTACTGGGTGACCGCGACCCCGCTTTGTCTATCGATATCCTCTCTATGGTAAACTCTTTCTCGAAAGCGCGATATATGATGAAAATTTTAATTTGTAACGTATTTCGGAGATGTATTATTTGTAATGTACAACTTGCTACTAGGAATTTGGAAAAATGTATTTAAAATTATGTTTATATCGGTACACTTTTTTTTTTCAAACGCAACTTTCAACGCGTGTCGAAAATTGGCTCCTGCTAAGATACGAATTTGCGCGCTTTGAAAGAGGACTTTGTCGCGCTGACATTTGACAATCGCCCTATATTTTACGATCTCACGGGCCTGGACGCGATATATCGGCCGGAAGAGATCCGCCTCCTCCTCGCGCGCGAGCGGGGACGAGAGGAAGTGGGAGAGACGGAGAAACGCGGATTTATTCAAGTCCCTCGACGTCGAGTTGACAAGAGTAGAGCCGCGTAAACATACTCGTTTCTCCTTGTTCAGCCGCGATCGTGCAGCATCCCGCGACGAGGCAGGGCGTCGCGACGCCGATCGTTCGACGATACTTCCACTCGGGGTGAGTGGCGCGACGGGAGGGGATGAAAGGCGTCGCGACGTCGATGGATACGTTCAAAAAATAACTTTCGCGACCAATCGTGGACGGCCAGGCAACCCATGGATCCCGCCCTTGGACCAGCGAACAATCCCGCGATTGCTCCGTTCCATTCCAGTCGCCACCCATGATTCTCGGTGGGGATACCCGATGCTTTCGGTTTTCCTCGCCAGAGGGGGAGCCGCGACAGAGAGAGCACGGAACCGGAGGAGCTCGCTGAAGTGGTGTGAGTGCTGCCGAGTCAGTCGCAGACTGGAGTGCCCTGTGAGAGCAGGGGACGGACCGAACGAACGAACGAGAACTTGTACTCTATATATCCTGAGCGCGCCCGCCGACGCTTTGCTCGCGCGAAACGAATGTCCGTCTATCCGAATGTCCGTCCCGCATCTCTCCCGGTGTCGTCGTCTCGATATCGCGTCCCAGTGTCGCGTCCCGTGCCAGCTGTTTTCATGACGTGCCGCGTCAGGAACCGCGAGCCGTTCCGTGTCGTCGCGACAAGAGGAAGATTCTACGCTATCGCGGCTCGTCGCTGATCTCTCGCCAACGTCAAGCAGGAACTCGGAATTGAAGTGCGCGATGACGTCTCATTGATGAATCGTGTGATTGCTGGAGAAAAACGTGCGTCATGAGGTCGGTCACGGCCGACCAGGACTTTGGCGCAGCCTGATGCCAGATCTTCTCGATGCCGTCGTGCTCCGACTCCGTTTTTCCGTTTAAAGACATTGTCGCGCGACGTATAGAGACACAGTGAAGAAGAGAGAAAGAGAGAGAAAGAGAGAGAGAGAGAAAGAGATAGAGCGATAGAGGGCGAAAGAGAGAGAGAGAGAGAGAGAAAGAGAGAGTGCAGTGCGTGCAGGTGCGGGATTGTGCCCCGTTCCGCGTACATTTGGGGAGAGAAAAGGAGAGAGAGCTGCACGTCGACGCGCGTAAACTCCAGACCATGTCAGCGTACGCGCAATTCGGATACTCGTATCCGTCGGCGTCCCAGGTAAGCCACTTTATCAATCGCTACAAATCGCGCTGATGCGATCAAACTGTTGAAACTCACTCTGTTCGATGCGCATCGAATAATTTAGAAAACGTAACCGCGGAGGAGTTTCTTTTGGCCCCGCTTAAAATGCAGATTTATCGTCGCATAGATGTATCTTGTAAACGTAGATTCGATGCTGTATTTTCCATTTATCGCACGTTTACGTAAGTAACTTGCCCCACGAAGATAGACGAGATTTATCTCTCTCGAAACGAGAACCGATCTTCGAAGAAACGGAATTCCACGCGACCGGTCGTTGCCAATAATAGCGCACAATTAACATTCGCGCGAGTTCGCTCGAAGAAAGCGAGATCGCCTTAGAGAGACGCGCGCCTACCTTACCTTCCTCGTAGGCAGGCTAGAAGCTGCACAGAAAGGCGCGGAAACTCAGCGACGGCCGTCGCTCGAGCGCGTGACGCGACGATGGAAAAGGGTCCCGCATTCTAATGTCACTTGGCGCTATCGTTGGGTTCTGATCTAACGCTCTCCAATCTCTCGAATCGAATCTACGTCGACACAGAAACTATGATACATATAAATGATGCCTAGGAGTTTGCACGTTCAACGTTAAATACAGATTAGTCCCCTTCTTTCCCCCTTCCATGCACATGGCGCACTTTAATTTATTAGCTCTCTGAAACGAATTGTATGTCGAAGGTACGATTGATCGATGCAGAACGCGCGAATGAAAAGAATTTGGAAGATAACGTTACTGTTCTTCTTTTTGGAAAGATAGGACTTTAATTAATCACTCGCGTATCGATTAATTATCTCCGGTTTTGCGGCAAAAGCGAGACCTTTGCGATCGGTTATTTATAACGATGGATCTCTTTCGCATCATGGATATTTTTGACTTAATGAGATCGTGGCATCCGAGCTGGTTTTACGGCGATGATCGACACGGATGCGGATTTTTCGAACGGAGTAATTAAGAATTTTTGCGATCCAATTTTACGCGTAGGATGGATGCTATTAGAGGTCAAGTAAACAAGCGCAAAAGTAGATATTCCTGCATTTCTCAAGTCAGTGTAATCAGACCGATTGATATATATAAATCGATATACACGGACATATCGGATAAGTGCTTTCCGCCTATTTACATTTCCATTGGATTACACGCAATTCGACTACGCATAACTAAATTAACAAAAATTGTTTGCTAATTAATAATAAAATGATATTTTCAAGAAGAAATATAAATATGCACTTATTTGCTCGTTGATTGAAAACAAGTTCTCTCCCGGTTTTCAGCTTCAATAATTCCATGTCAACGTTATCTCGTTTATTCACACTCTTCGTATATAAAAATGAATAATCAATATAATTTTAATACATATACTATACATATAAAATTGTACCGTTAATACTAAATATATAAATAATTTTCTATCTTCATCTTATTCTTAATTATTTTTCTATGGAATAATATCAGTGTTTAAAAGAACTTTCAATAATATTGTTAGCTTTTTATTTATTCATCGTAATACTCGAGTATTATTAATGCTATACATAAAAAGACTGAAACGAAATAAAATTTCGGCACATTTGGATATCATTTAAATATAGATCGAAAAAACGATGTCAATATTTATATAAATTTACATGAAAAAATATGACGATATTGCAGTATCTTAGCTCTTGCATAAATCTGTTTGTAACAATCGCTCGGTACACATAATATTAAAATACACTGTTGAATATGCGGGACAACATTAATGTTAACAAAACGTTGAATGATATGGCATTATAAAGATATATTATGTGTCGGTTGTCGAGTTAAATTAGATAGGCGGTAATTAAGATTCTAGTTCGTCCGCGATGAATATTCAGTCGCGCGTTTCGTTGGAGTTTTTCTTCCGCTTGACCCTTCCGTGTCAATTTCGCTAGTGAATTTATTGAAAATCGCTTCAATGATTTTATTAACGATGCCGTTTAATTTATATTAAAATTAAAAATATGAAGCAAGAATGTATAATTTCGGTTTCATGTGCAATGCGAATCGTGGAATGTATCACATAAATTGTTTTTATATTCATTTAATTGGATTTTATAAATGTCACATAGATTGGTATATATATATATATATATATATATATATATATATATATGGAATTGATGGATAGATAAATGGAATGTATCACATAAATTGTAATTACACATTGACATGTTAAATAGAAAAAAGAAAAATCAGTTTTGATCATTTTTTTACGTCAAAAACTCAAAAATTGTCTTCCCGCAAAAAGATCGATTCTGTAAAAATTATACTCGCGGTACGTTCGTAGGACATCCGGTACGGGTATTACAATTTTGTTCTTCGTAGATATCTTCTTCGAAATTCCCTTCTCCCCTTTTCAACTTCGATTTTCGATCCATTTACTTTAGTTAGATAGTTAGATAGTTTAAACAATTGGATCACTCTTCTGAAACTATTTAATTTATAGTTTTGTCGAAAACCCTTCCAAGTGGGAAACTGTTCGTTTACTGTTCATTTAAAATACAAAGTAGGATAAGATAAATTAATCCTCGAGAATCTGTAAGGGTGAAAAATTTGACGTTAAAATTGGAGCAAAATTTCGATTCGGGATGATGCACGCGCATCGCGCATTCTCCAAAAAAAAAAGAGAGAAAGATGGAAATAAATAATGCCCGATAAAAGCGCCGCGCACGTAAAGTACATCGAGGGTCGCGCAGGTGCAGCAATAATACGGGTAGGTCTACCCGCATCGACCGCCGCAGCCGCGGAGGATCCGTTGTAAGCGAGTGAGCGCTGTAAATTGCATTATTATTTGCCGCAACGTCAAAGTTGAAGCCTCGATGAATTCCGGACACGGAGGCGCAGCTTCGCCGATTCCCGGGGAAAAAAAAAAGATAAAAATATGACACCGAGATCTTTCTCTTTTTCTCTTTAACGAGTCAAGAATCTGCATAATCGTGCTGAGCAACGCGGTACCTTCACTTTATAAATACCGCGTTCTTGATTGATTCATTGGGACGTGAAGTAATTTGAAGAGAAACTTTGCGCCGTGTTATTTCGATGTAATCCGTGCTTCTCGTTGCGACACATCTCTCCCTCGAGATCCCATAAAATTATCCAAGTCCTATGAATTCGTTAAAACACGAGTATCGAGCGGTGAAATTTAAACAACGTCTAACGCTTCAATTACTCAAGATACCTGACCGCATTTGATTCGTTAATATTTTCTACAGCAAAATATCCTCGAGTATTTATTTCATTGGAATACGTATGTATACGCGGGGAAAAAATTTCTTCCGTCACATTCAATATACGAGATCAAATGTAGGATAGAATGCGTCGCGTTGACGATGAGCCGTTCATTTATTCGTAATCTACATACATCGCGCAAATGGAGTAGGAGATCCGGTTATACCGTTGGAAACGAATGATTAACATGTACATAAGCGTAGTAATTATGTATAATTATCTAAATGGCGTTACGAAATTTGTCATGGTTTACGAACAAGTGCGCGTTGCACGTCCATGCCGTAAGATAATGACTACCTTGTACCGATGATTTCTAAGCACATGCGATAATTGACGTTTATACTCTATTTATTAACGCGATTCGCCGTAGATGGAATAGGACAAGTCGTAAAATCTACAATTTTAATTACGGATCAATTATATCCCGATAGCTTTGATTACTTAATATTTGCTAGCGATCTTATCTCCTTGAAATTATTGTAAGATTAGTGTAGATAAGAAATAAGATATATAAATAAAAGGCTTAAAGGACCAACGCAGAGATGACTGGTTGCGAAAAATAAAATTAAAACGGTTATCACAGAAATGTTCTAATCTATCATATTCCGTTTATTATAATAACGATATACGCGCGTTATTATAATAACGATATACGTCCGGTTCTCTCTCAGTCGTGTCCCTTCATAGACTGGAGGGTCACGAATTTGATTGGGAGAACATTTCCATTCTAGAAGAAGAACCGAGATTTAGAAAGAGACTGATTGCAGAAATGTTGCATATTTGCAGTCAGTCTCATAGCATCAACATTCAGAGTGATACTGAGTTTTTGGATAGGATATATTTGCCGATTATTAAAAAGTTTTCACATTGAATTTTTGGAATTGTTTGGTTCTGTTTAAATTTCTCCTTTTGAAGTCATATTCCTTCTTCCCTCTCCCCTCCCCCCCCCTTTTCCATAGAGTGGACTCTCGCTTGCCTCTCTTCTCGATCAAGTCTATCAGTTTAGCGCTATTAACAAGGACGTGTGTATTGTGCCGGTTTCGCTCTCCCCTCGAAGTAATTGTTCATTATTCTCTGTTAATTTTGAGACAGGGTATGAATTTTTCTTAATCGTGTCACACTATTTATTTGCATTATTGCTGTTCTGACATTGCAACTGTTTATAACAGTTTTTTCATTATATTAGTAGTCTCGTCTCATTAATCGGGTAGTATTTTGTTATAATTTAATTGTGTTTATGAGCTCATTTCCGTCTGGTTTTTTTATATAGATATCTAGAATTATCCTAACGCATTGTTGCCCATTGCATCACTTGGCCTGTCATGGACCTACGCATCTTTGACGGTTGTTTATCTTTGAGATGCATGTTGGACTCAAGGCGGAATTCTTTCTGGATTGAATTTTTTCATCGAGGGGATCATGGCGTTTGTTGAGGGCATAGCGAGATTGCTGCGGTGCGGATTTGCGTATCCGCTTATTTGCGTTGTTGCGTTTTGCTTGCCGCATTTAAATATCATCCGTTAAGTTGCGAGAACATATCGACTTTTTTGACTTCTCAAGGTTTTATTATTATTTATTATTGTTTGCGTCGTTTGACAGCTCACTTCATTTGATTTTACATCATGTATTATTTTTTGTCTTTATATTTGTTATTTTTATTTTGATTACTGATATTGATAAGGACCTGAAGATGGTCGAAACGCGCGTATATCGTTATTATAATAAACGGAATATGATAGATTAGAACATTTCTGTGATAACCGTTTTAATTTTATTTTTCGCAACCAGTCATCTCTGCGTTGGTCCTTTAAGCCTTTTATTTATATTTTTGATTGATTTATCTTGTGGACCTTTGCATTATTATTTTTAATTAGAAATAAGATACACTATGTAAAAAATCGTAAACGATCTACGCCACAACATCGTTCAAGAACGCGTTTAAACTATTACCGACTTAACTGTTACTGAAATTATCATAATCAAGGAATATAAAAAAATGAAACAGAGCTTGTGAGGAAAAAGTTACGATCAGATTTCCTCGGAATCTTTTTTTGAGTCGATTATTAAAATCAAAGAGGGAGGTTACGCTTCTTAGAATGCATTTTAGAGTGTGTATATGTGTGTGTGTGTGTGTGTGTGTGTGTGTGTGTGTGTGTGTGTGTGTGTGTTGTATATGTATGTATATGTATGTATGTAAACGTGTAAGCGCGCGCATACTAAAAAACTTGCGTTAAACTGGTCGCGATCGTTCCGTCATTCAACGGCGTCTATCTACGCTCGAGCATCGTGTGTGCTCTGTTCGTTAACAATAAGTTACACTACCGTGATGGCAATAATGGGAATCGTGCAACGCGATATATCGTGCACCGCGGCATATAATTACGACCGTCGACACGGAAGCGCCTCGGCATCCGTGATATCGATTTTCAGGATCGTGCTCTGTAGGTTCTCTCTCTCTCTCTCTCTCTCTCTTTCTCTTTCTCTCTCTCTCTCCTCTCTCTCTCTTTCTCTCCCTCTCTCTCTCGCTTTCATTCACGCCGCCCTCTTTTTGCGCTGTTCGCGGCCATTGTTATCGCGAGGGAATCGACGCGAACCCTTGGCAGAGGAGTGACGCGAGAGATCGACGAGGTGGCTCAATTGCGAGTGTGAGCGCTTCGCTAATTCTCGCCACTCCTCTTGCTTTCATGAACCAGTAATTAGGCGATATCCGAGAAAGAAAGAGAGAGACAGAACGAGATGAAAAGGCTATGTAAAGAAAGAATCCAACTTGTTTCTCTTTGATACTTTTCTCCCGATCATTTCTCCCGATTGTCGGTTAATTAGAATTTATTAAGGATATATCCGGTCGCGAAATTCGTGCGGAACTTTTATTCCCAATAGCGCAGTATAACTTTAATGATATACAAATTGCCGCGCCCGTGTAATTACAGAGTAAAACTACAACTTTGTTGTGGCCGGCTCCCCGCATCGGTTTACAATAATGCCCGACGAGATATTAGCCTTTCATTTTATGCTCTTCTCACGATCGCATGTCTGAAGAGAGAATTTCGTGGTCCCGCTCACTTCGTTAACTCGCATTATTATGCCGTCGTTATCCGGTTATACTTTGTTATTACGCGCTGTTTATCTCGTATCACGCGGGATTTGGCAGCGGCATGAAAACACCGTCGCCCGATGATTGACGGAATCGGCAATTACGCCACGAATTCTCGCACGTACTTGCCGAACGGTCCCGGGATTCTGTGTGTCTCGCCTTTACACGCACGTCGCGCGAAAACCGGTTGCCGGTTTTAAAGGTGCACGTGTCTCATCCGCATAGAAACGGCCTCGTTTCGTGCGCGCGCGCGCGCGCACTCCAACTTGTCGCTCTCTTTATTTTCGCAAAATTTCGGAAGGATCGACGAAGGAGAGACGCGCGGAAATCGAATCAATCGGACCGAAAAAAGAGCAAACTTACTTTAGAAAGAAGATCGAAAAAAATTGATTGTTTGTTATCTTTCCCATATCGAAAGATAGACAGAAAGATAGGTAGATGATTGATTTCTCTAGGATGAATCTCTTGAAATATATAGAATACATGTATAAATAAATATATAAGAAAACATTTGGAAAAAAATTAATTGCATTATGAAATGTTTATATATAGAAAAAAAATTAGTTTCAACAATTAATTTAAAAGAAGATTATATAAATTTATTTATGAGAATTGAAAGAGAAAAATAGCAATACACACTAGGCAAAAATAATCTTTCGGAATACGCCACAGTATATACAGGCGCAAATAACATAACGATAAATATATTAAAATTAATAAATATAAAAAGAATATAATAAAAATATAAAAAATATAATAATCTTAATATTTTTAAGATGTAACATGTTGTGCAATTTGACGATAATATAAAGCTAAATTTGATATCGATAAATTTAAAAATAATTGTATGAGAAAGAGAGAAAGAATCTGGTTCATCGCAATTCATTTCGGAGCAGTCCTTTTCCTCGGCCGATTTAATTCTGGCGGATCGGAGCGGATGCTCGTAAGAATTTTCCTCGGCGTCGATAAAGGCCTCAACGAGCCGCGTAAAAATATCCCGTCGCGAGTATCACGACGTTCGCGCCTTCTTAACGTCGAGTTACCGCCACTTTAACAGCAGTCTTTAACGCTTCAAATAGATCTCATTGCCCTACGACATGCGTGCGCGCGGTGACGTTTTTACAGCCGCGCTCACGAAACTCTCCTCCCGCGTCCCGTCTGTCGCGTCTCTCAGACGGACGTAATTAACGCGGAACTGTCGCCGTCCGCTCCCGTGTAATGCTCGCGACTTTCGTGATGGCTTCGCACGTCGCATTAAGCTCGCCGACTAACAATCCGTCCGTATTTGTAAACCCTTGCATTATCCATCGTCTGTCGTATTAAACATCGCGCGTTAAACAATCCTTTCCGTGTCGTGCTACTAGAATTTTCACTGTTTCAATTTATTTGGCAGATGCGGAATAACTCGATTATACAATGTTGTCGAGAGAGTAATTAATTACGTCGTATCGGATAATTGGCGCCGAGTGCTTGGCTCTCCTGCGACGTTGTTTTTCGCAAATGCGCAGACAACTGCTCGACGAGAAAGGCAATCTGGAACCGCTCGGCATTCTGTTAAATTTTAATTGAAGATCTCTTCTGTCCGCACATTATAAAAGTCCCCGCTTGGTGGCTAATTTGTCGAGAGAAGAAGGGCCCCGTAATGCCGTTGTCGTACAAGAATTCGCGCCGGAGAGGCCGAAGGGAGAGCCGCGAGACTCTCGCTCGCTCTTACCGATGGTTGCGATTTCGATGAAGAGAGAAAGATACATGCCCGAGAGAGAAGACTTGCGGCTTGCGAAAGAGGAGCGGTCTCCGAGGAGAGGCAGACGAGAGAAAAGATCGACCACGCGTTCAATCTCCCCCCGGTCGCCATCTTTCCAGTATAAATCGCGCGTCCGCGTAATTGGTGGCTGCCAGTTTGTTGTAATGGATTTACGAACATACGTCTTTTAAAAAACGCAAATAACAGGATTCGGGCGTCGCTGCTTGAGAAACGTTGATATTCCAGCTACTGGTGAATTTTATCGTGAACAAAAGAAGGAAGGGATAGAGGGGAGGGAGAGATAAATTGTTGTTTACGCGTTTCATAAAAATAGATTAAAGATAATGTAGTAAAGGCGAAGCTAAATGTCTCGATTATTTTCTCGTAGATGATATCGATGATGCATGATTAACCCCAACTACACTATTCAATTTCATTCCTGACACTTGTAATCCTGTTTATAAAGGTCGGTCGCAACATTGCTACATGTGTGCAAGATCTGTTCTTGGAGGACTTCGGCTTCTCCGAGTTCTTTCGCTTCCTCCCCTTCCCCTTCTTGCTTTCGTTCACGCCTGTGAGCGTTCGTGCGTGTGTCGCAGCCGCGTGCAATCATGTGGATGCGTCGATAAATGACAGTGGTGAGATTTTTGCGTGTATATATTGTACGTAAATACATGTACACAAGATTTGGAAAAGAGAATGTATAACAAAAGTCAGACCAGATCAAACCTCACATTTTTAATAAGCGCGTATAAATCAATGAAAAAAGGATGTTACGCTCCCTGGAGAAATCTGAAATTCTCAAGGATCTTTTTTAGCTAGAAAAATCAGGGAATTATTATGAAATTTATTTTAAAAGGAAACTTAAAGAAATTCTTCTTCTGATAATATAATGCCTTAACAAAATATACTGAATATATGTAATATATTCATCATTGTAATTTTTAGTGGTGAAAAATGAAAATGTTAAGTATGTGAAAAAAACGTTAATCACGAAATCTATTGAGTTTATGTTATATTTAATGAATCTAATCTTTAAATCTCTTTATTTTTCCTTTGTATAAATGAAAAGAGCATTAGAAAAGCACACAATAAAAGAAATTATTTGAAAAAGTTGCAGCTCTCTAAAAATTCTCTTTCCAGAGTTTGAAAAAAATACCTGAAAGATCAGGGAATTTTTTACAAGATTTGGGTAGACACCCTGGAGAAAACAGTTTTCGCACAATACGCTTTGTCGCAAAGTCTTCCTTTGCATGGAATTCTCGCGATTGTGACAGAATAAAAAGTGAATCTCGAATCACATTCTTTGTCGACTACGTCACATTCTGTCGCTACAAAGATCTTTACTTAAGTTGTACATGGTGAAAGTTGTAACGGAGAATGCTTTCTATCTCGACAAAGTGACGAATCTTGTCAATTTCGTGAGGCAGATTATTGGGAGACTATCTCTCGATTAATCGTTGCGATAAAAGCAACACTGATTTATTATTCTTAGAAGATGCCGGTCTTTTTTTCTTTTACGATAATGAAAATTATCGATCATGCGATAATAATACGATAGCAAGACTTTAGCATCCATTTGGCCTTTACTTAAGCAGTTAAAAAAAAATTTTAATATATAAAAATGAAATATGGTATGTATTTAAGTACATTTCCATCTATTCAAAAATGAAAAAATACTTAATTTTTTGCATTAAAATGTAAAATTTATTAATTACTACATATGCTAATATATATAAATTATTTGTTTCTTTTTTTAAATGTAATATATTGAAATTTCCATATGGAAAGAGCGAGAGCGAGAGAGAGAGAGAGAGAGAATCATCCGATATGCAAAGCTTGAGGGAAGGAGAAAAATTGAATCATTATTTCAATTATTGAATTATATCGACTTGCTATTATTTGCTATTATCGATCATTTACGAACATCAGAAAACTTTGGCGATTCAACTTTCCACGTATGAAATTAATCTTAGATCGCAGCCAAGCGAAATAGCAACGGTGTGTTTCGTTCAAGAAATCATGCCAATAATGTTTGCTATTTTCCGGACGATGACGTCGAATAATCGAACTTTCACCACATTTTTTTTTACGAAGAGTAGAAATCCATTTGAGCAATAATATCATTATGCAAACCACAACGAAGGAATTTCCTAACTTCACGACGCGTTTATAAATCCTTATTGATCCTTACGAACTCGAAATTACTTAACGTACGTTCACGTATATATCGCAAAAAAATACGCAGGCTCAAGCGAAAAAAACTCTTGAATGGCGGGATTCGTACGGAATCCAACACGACTCGGCTTCTCGAGGGGTTGCTTCGCCAACGAGCGCGTCGCGGAACGATCGGCGACAAGGTGAAGGCGACACGAGGGAGATAGGGCCATATCACGACGACTCTTCCTGCGCAACGAGATCCGAAGGGTTTTCGCGGCGGCTGCCGCGGGGGTGGAGGCGAGGTCTTAAAAGGTTCCGGTGGGAAACCCAGCAGGGTGTGAATGGCTTCAGACACACACGCCGGAGGTGCCCGGAACGTTTCGTTAGAGGCGAGAAGAAAAAGAGATCGCGCGTTGGAGAGGACGGCGCGAGCAAACACGTATGCGTACACGTGCGCACGTACACGATAAAACGTCGCGTGTCGTTATGCGTGAACGGGGACACGTGTGCGCGCGCACGTAACTCCGAATTCGCCACCGCATACCACTGTAACTCCACCACCGCGAGAGTCTGGAGTCTTTGTTCGCAAAAGTTGGGTTTACCTCGTTCCTCGTCGTCGACGGTCGCGCCGTCCCTTCTCCCCCTTTATTTTTGCAAAGTCCCGAGATATTTCTTGTGAAAATACGCGAGGGTATTGACGACGCCCGCGGAAAAATCGATGAGCCCGAGATTGTAAACAGTACGACTCGAGATGTTGCGGAAGCGTTTCCTCACGAATTTTCTCACGAAGACAATTATGTAGATAATTGTTGCACAGATGTTGTTTTAAGAAGGCAAAAATGATTTCGAATCTTTTTCGAAATAAAAGAAATATATCACAATCATATGACGAAGGAGCATCATATATTAATGGTCCAACTTTTGAGTAAAGATCCACGTAAATAGTCCCTGAGGTATTGCCTAACGATCGAGAGACATCTTGTCGCGCGATGAAAAATTCCCCCAACATGTACGTGTGCAAAAACTTGGCCGCGAATTGTCGTATTTTTCTAGACGCGCTGACATTGAGATTGATAAGCCCGATGTCGCATGAGTTTTTAATAATTCACGAAAGGGAGAGGGGCAAATAAAAACGCGAAGGAAAATTGTTTGTGGAGATAAATTTCTCGTCGATCCCATCCGTCACACGCTCTCGTGGGCGTTTTCGACATGATCTACGAATAGAAAGATCTATATGTAAACGAGTCAGTGTTTTTCGGATTGTCTCTCTCTCTCTCTCTCTCTCTCTCTCTTCTCTCCTCGATTCGTGTAACGGAATGCGAGAGAGATCGGAGAGGAGGCTTTATCAACGCGGATATACAAGCCGACTTGCGGCGGCGGCTCTCGAGCCTCTCGAAATAACTCCGCACCCTTGCCGTATTAATTACCGGGGATTCATTCCGTCCTCATTTACAATGGGCTAATTTAACGTGAGGCAGGCTCTCCGCGAGCGAGCACGCACATGAGAGTGACGTCTTTCTGTTTATACAGGCTTTACGGAGCTATTAATCGTGGGGGAATAATCGTTCGCGATTATTCGCCGAGATTCTTCTCCGATAAGACTTAATACAGCATGAAATTTATATCGTACGTTTATTCGTAATATCTTTTTGACGAAGATGAATGATTATCGAAGAAAATCTTATCAAAATTTTTGTATTAAAAAAAAAATAGAAATTGTAAAAATTTTTTCTCATCGTTTATTTTGTCAAAAAAAGCCATCGTTAACAATTTGCGTAGCATTATTTCAAATTCCGTTAAAGGAATTTCTCCCTCTTGGCAAGAATTTTCTTTTACAAGATATTCTTGCAGAATCGCTATCTATTTAAATTAATGAATTCATGAGATTATTATACTTCAGGGATTATTACTTTGTATATATGCAACATCTTGCGAATTGACTTCTAATCGGCCTTTTTACAGTTTTCGCATTTCATAAATATATACATATTTACTATTTATATTCAACATATTCATGCTTGCGGATATCGGGAAGTCGATGAAGCGATGTAAGTTGGCTAACAAGACAGCGAAAAAAAAAAATAAATTTTTTTCTGTATCTCTCTAGTCGTGCATGCATATGTAGTACATATGTATGTTCTTATCGCGATATGTCTATGCATATTTGCGTGCAAGCAGCTGCTGTTTTACGTGTTATTTATATGTATCTGTACTGAAAAGTGAAGAGAATACAGAATGAGAATCCGTTCAAAAGGAATACAAAGTTCTCCTACACACAATTGCATATACATACGTACATCGACTCGAAACAAAGTGGAAAAATTAACTTTTCGATTTCCCGAACAAATGTATGGAATTCGTTTAAGTCTCGCACGTACAAATTATACTACATTAACTATACAATTATACTATGTTAACTATGCGTTTCTGCTTTCAGCTCTTAGTGAGTGGCGGGCAGCCGACGACGGCGACGTCGCCGGCAATGTCATCGGGGAGCGCGTTAAGTCCTGGGGGCTTGTCGCCCTCGTCGACGGCGACAACGACGACGGGGATCGGGCCCGCGGGCACCGGCGGCGCCACGACCCCCGTGGGTGGTGCCGCCACCGGGCCCGGTTGCTGCGAAAACGGGAGGCCCATGATGACGGACCCCGTGACGGGGCAAACGGTGTGCAGTTGTCAGTACGATAGCGCCGCGAGATTGGCGTTGGGCGCTTACCCTCGACTAGGGCCCACCGCGACCTCCTATTCCTCCTACCCCACGCCGACGCCATCCACCACCGATCAGGGGCCTTACTCCAGCATCGGTATGGACAGCTCCGCGTTCTACCCGCCATTGGTAAGTTTTTGTTTATTTTTTATAACATTTATCCTTTTTTTTTAACACAATTGCGTTCTCCGAGAACCGAGAATGCAATAAAAAAAAACGAGAGAAGAGATGTTTAATTTTTAATCGAGCATCAATAGGTCTTCTAGATTCAAAAACATCGAAAATTTCCGTCATAATAGTTTGATATCAACTAATACAATTGAAATAATTTTTTCGCGAATTTTTTAATCCGTCAATGAATTGCTTTGACTCATTCATGATATCAAATTTATTACGTTGGCACTATGACAAAAATTAAATTAAAGGAGAGAAATTATAATAATCGTATTATATATTATAATAATCATATTAATATATATATATATATATATATATATATATATATATTTATTATATATTTTTATTGCATTATTTATTTTATTTTCTAATAGATTTTTTAATATATTTATTAAATATGTTTCGTGCCATATCTTCCGAAATTAATCTCGAATCTATATTTAACAATCAACCATCTGCCGTGCTCTAATTTAAATTATACTCTACTATATTAAAAGATATCACAAGTTCCTCGTGTAATCTGAAGGCTCGACCTTCAACACGCTTCGCAACGTATAAAGCAACCGTTGCCGGATGCAAATTGATCGGTTCGTCGTACTAGGCGTACCGGGCGATTATTGCTCCTCCAGTATTAACTTAAGACGGATTAGCACGTGGTGTTGCCGCGAATTAGCTTGGAATCCCGGCGATGGTACCCTCTTTCGGACGTCGGCCCCTTGGCTCAGGAATTCGTGCGTCTTCGCAGGCTGCCGGGTACCGGCTGCGTCAAATTATTCACGCGTCCCTTTCTCCTAGAAACGGCCGATAATCTCGTTTAAGTTTCGCGGAAGGCGCGTTGCTCGTTACGTTTTCAAGGGGCTGCCTACGATGACGAATTTGCACGCATACGTCACCAGGGAATTCTTCTCGACCGATTGCGCGTCGCTTCAGTCCTGATTCCGTCGCAGAGTTGTCAGGAATCTTGTAAAACGTATGTTAAACACGTTTTGTACTATAATTTTCGCACACAATTTATTATCTCGTCATTTTATATCTTGTACAACATTGAAAATATTTTATGGATTGAAATTATGTTCAAAAATATATTTACTCGGCTTCTTTTCTGGATGGAGAAACTACAGATGTCCTGCATGAAAATTAATTCGTGTAGGGTAAACAAAATTAAAAAGAGCATTCAGATGATTTTTTTACCCCATTAACGGAATTTCGTGATCGAGAAAACGGAACAGGTGCATCGTTGATGAACGCGTTCGATGCCATCTCGAGTCGGAAGAAAATGCAGCAGCCAATTAAATTTAAACTTATCGGATGGTTATACTAATTGGCCGCTTCTAGACGGCGTTGTCGATTAATGATTCTTCGCGTGGCCAGCGACCCGCGAGACCTAAATAGAACCGCCACTGGAGAAGAAAATCTAGGAAAAAGGAATCGTTACAGCCGAGTTAATAATGATACAGTCTATGTTCCGTGTTTTGCATCGCGATTCGATGGTACGGAGATTTATACTGATTGCGATTCATCGCGCGTAATTTGTACACGGCTTATCTCGTAGCGAAATTCAACGAATGCATTTATCAGACATTTCTCATTTCTCATGTATGCAATTAGTAATACGATAGAAATTAGACGCACTTTTTTCAATCGCGCATATGCAGAGAGCATCATTAATCAATTCTTGCGACTAAATCAATTAGAGCAACGACTATTTATGAATCGTGTGACTGGGCAATCGCGGAATAATTGAGATATCAATGACAATTTGATGAAAAACAACTCAAGCGTTCCGGTCGAGAAAACGCTACTTTCTTATACATGAGTGTAAAATCAACTTTTATATCAACGCGTTCTACATGTGTAGCACATAATCTATCCGTAATAGCAATTTCTGTAATGGCGAGGCGGCGTGCCATTGACGTGCCGTAAATGTGTCATTACCACGTATCAGATACGTATGCGGATATCGCTACGACACATTTTCATTTTCGTCATGCTTGTACAATTGAAAAAGCCATCGGCTTTTTGATGTTCGCCGCGTAATCAGTCAGTGCACATCGCCAGATAAACGCTGATACGAGGAAAAAAGAAGGAGACGGCAAATCTTATCTCTCAATAACGTAAAATGGCGTAAAAATCGCGATTACAATTTTGCGAGTTTATATTCTTGCGACTCGGTATGCTTATTCTGCAAATTAACTTATTATTAGAGCGCGGCGATATCATAACATATTTATGATGTTGGATACGTAGATGTCGAGATTTACTACTCTATCAAATGTCCTGTATGTGTTATTTCACAGTCACTTTCACATGATAATAATATCGCGAGGTTAATGTAGTTAATTAAACATGTCTGGTGGATTGCAAATACGCACTGAGGTCCGGATCGCAGATTTATTATTAGATTGCGGGATCGGCAAAAACTGCGAGAGATATTAATAACGTCGATCTATAGATAGCGTTTATGCGATAAATGTTAAAAAAAGAAGGGAAAAACACTGATTACTTTACATAATCTACACATTTGTTTCAATATTTCTCATAAACAGTGACGTGTTTTTTTTTTTCGAATCGAAAGAACATTGTATACGACATAATATTTCGTATACGATACAGATCGCGAATGCGCACCAACTATCTCTTTTTCTTTATCTCTCTCTTTCTCTTTCTTTTTCTTTCTTTTTCTCTCAAGCGAATCGAAGGAAGGAGACGAATGCTCATCGCTCTCGCGTAGGATGCGAACGAGTTTATAGAATCAATACACGGGATGTGCCGTGAAACAGGGAGATGGGAGATGGGAGAACTGTACCGGGGGATGCTGCGGCGACGAGAGTGCGCGAACGCGAGGGAGGATGAGAGCAGGATTGCCCGAGATAAGAGAACGACAATAGACGCGAGAGTCTCTTCTCGTCGGTTGACGGATTTGTCTTATTTCCAAAAACTCTGGCGTAGAAATTTTCAAGATTTTTCCAGATACAGCGTAGATTTCGATTAGAATATCTAAATTTGTTCCAAATGGATATTTCGTATTACGATAAAAAAAATTAGAAATCTCATTTCTCTTCCAATTTCGGTCGAATCGAAATAAAACAGCTGTAAACATTCGCATTTTGTTCATAGATTTTAGATTAAAATTAAATATCTTTGTTAATCTTTAGTAACTCCATGTCGAAGTGAAGGCAAATGATTGAGTAATTGAATTAATTACAATATTTTCTTGTTTTTTCTAAAACATTATCTGACAGAAATTGGTTATGAATTGATGCGCGTGACGTTAATATATCAAAACGAGCGATGTATTTAATATCTGTTATTATGCGTCTTGATGTTCGCTCTGATGAGATGTCAAGCGATTTAGCTAATGAGAATGTGCTTGCTATTTTATAAAGCATTATATTATATATGAAACGAATACTCATCCAACCGAATCAGGTAACACAATAGCAACATTTCGCGACTGTAGCATGCATGTCTCACCGCAATACAAAAGTCGTAACGTTCCGATTCACGATGTCATGCGTTATTTTACGGCTCATTGAAAAGTGTAACACGCGTAGCTTTCTTAATCGTAGATTGTTACACTTTTATAATTGGCACTTAAGTGCGTTTAGCATGCAATGTGATACGTGCAGGGTGCGTACGCATAGTTGCGCGCATTACATCCGCGAAGTATATAAGAATTATGAAACTATTGCTGAATATTTTTGTATCCACAAGATTTATTCGGATTATCGATTTTGATTGTGTGTGACAATTAATGATTAATTTTTGATATTAAAAGATTTTTACAGAACTTTACTAACTCCCTCTCCTTTAATTCTTATAAAAATCTCTGTACAGACGTAGAAAATTTAAGCAGCGTTCAATGGGAAAATTTAATATATAAAATATGAATTTCTATTTAATGATAAGAACATATCTACCGGAGAACGTATCTACCAAGAGGGCGGATGTACTGTAAAAATGGATAAGATATCAAAATTCTTTTTTTTAAAGAAAGACAAACGATTTTCTGAATATTTTGAGTTTTATAAAATGAATATTGAATTTATTTTAAAAAATATATATAGAACATATAAATAGCATTAAAATCTTTGAAACTTAAAATTCTGTAAAATCATGTTTTTCGATTTTTATTTACCTTTTTCTTGATAATGCTCGCGTTAATATACAATGTATTTTCATTTTTTGAAATAAATTATAATTTGATTATTTGCTTTAAAGAAACTGTAATTTTATTAGAAATTTAAATTATATAAGAAATTGTAAAAATTATAAACGATTAAAATTGACTGTATTCAAATACGATTAAAAAAGAATTCATCAAAATTAATCAACATATATATGAAAGTAAATAAAATTACTAAGGATATATTAATTTAATATTGAAAATAAATTTGCTATGTCTTACACTCTCCAGATATTTTTCTTCCAGATATTTTGTCAAAAAGATTAGCATTTAAAAAAATTTTTTAAAGTCGGGAAATATGTCTTAAAAGGATGAAGCTTTCTGCTTTTATTTTTAATGGAAGCATCAGTTATGTGCAATGACAAGTAAAAGATTTTATCGTGTATTGCATAGATATATAGTTTATAACTTCTTTTGAATTTTCAAAAACAAAAGATTTTAACAAAAAATTTTAACAAAAAATTGTCTTGTTTTATATAAGAAATATACTTATACCTTTTTAATATTTTCAATTTTTTAATAAATTTAAAGAAAGTACTTATTTTTATCACGTAAAAAATGAAAAGAAATAAAACTGTTTTGATTTTTTAGTTTTATTTCGAATATTTTCAATAAAGAAACTCTCATTTATTTGACATTTACTCAATATTCATCTTTTTCAAGTAATTATACTTTTTTAAACTTATAAATAAAATAACTATATTTTTCTCTTCGAAAAATCTTAAATTCAAACTTTCTAAAAGCGTAAATTAAAAAATATACATTTCTGTTTACATATTGTTTTTTAAATAATAAAATTCTGTTATTGTATTTTTATTTTTAAATAATGTTTAACGTATTCATTGAAAAAAAAACGTTGAAAACTATTTATTTCTTTGCAAAAGTTATAAAGAAACGAAATTTATTTACATGTATTATATTTATTTGATAATTTCCATTACAGTCATTAAGTCATATAGTAGTGTAGCGTTCTAGAGATAACACAATTCATGGTTGTGTCGGTGTTTTCACATGACGCTCTGTGTGTGGGATAGTCTCCGAGTCGGCGAGTTTCGATGTAATTGAGACCGATGAGCGTGGATATGCGATAAGCTGAAGGACACAACGATGCCCTTCGCGTTGCGCGATCCTCCCCTCGCGCGTATTGGTTTATAGTCCTGAGAGACCGAGCGAAACCCCAGGAATGCCATTTGTCGCGTGGGACGATACGACGCGCGGACGTCATAGTTTTGCACCTTTATCGGCATAAATTGCAGTCCGGCCGGTCAATCGTTCGTGGAATTTCAACGTCGTAGATGCAATTTGGCGCACGCGACCCACCGGCACGCTTGATACGACAATGTAGCCCGGAATGCCATAAGCGTTCCTAGTGCGGGAATTTTGAGCATTTTGACGAGGGGATGCGCCGTCCTCTCAATAGTTCTCATCCGTATCGTTCGTATCGAGACGATTTGTCGAAAACGCGAGAAAGAGAGAGAGAGAGAGAGAGAGAGAGAGAGAGAGAGAGAGAGAAATCTTTATTTTTTTTATAAAAAAATATATTTACTTGTGCATGGTGAAAATTACCGCGCTAATGATATATATATATATATATATATATATATATATATATATATATATAGTGTAAAAAAATATTTCTCTAACGATTATATAATTGTAGTATAATGCCTCTCGGGGCTCTTATCGAAGTCGTTTGAGAAAATGCGAAATGACGCTTGTCAATATTCTTAATAGCATTTATGTCAAGTGCATAGATAATATAATTCAAGTTTATATGTTTTTATTTTCATGCGTTTTTATCTTCATGCAATTCTCAGAAAATATAATCTGTCGATATCGATTAATTATAAATGAATTATTAATTATAAATGAAAATGAAACATTTGAGATTTTGATGCTTTTTCAAATATTTTATTTGTAATTCTAAATATAATTGTGCACATGATAGAACAAGATATGAAATATTTGGTATGTTATTTGTGAAGCTTTTGTGTGTGTAAAATTAATTATAAAGGAAATAAATAATAATTATATGTATAATATAAATTTACAATATATAATATAATATATTGTATAATAAAATATTAACATAAATTTTAATACTATCAATTGCGCGACTAGGAGCAAAACATAAAATGTATATATTACAATGTAATAATTGTTATACTCTAATAATTTTCATTTGCTGATATTTTCTTGTGCTTAATTGTAGCTATAGTTGACTTTCTTCTGCGTTTCTCTCTTTACTCTTTTGAATTTTTTTATCGGATGTTTGAGCAGGAAGTACATGTTTCGGATGATTCGAAACGGTGGTCCGATTCAACGAACATTATAATATAATAAGAATCGGATTAGCATTGAATGGAGTGGGTGGCGCAGCGGGTTGTCGAAAATACCTATAAGACCCCCGTAAGACCTTTACAATGCGCGCAGAGTGGTTATTAAAAAGAAAATAGAATATCCATTTTGCACAGATATAAATATTTAAATATCTATTGCTTGAAAATTTCATGTAAATATCGTATAACTTGCCGTTTATATAGATTCCGATTGATACACAATCCGTGAATAGTTTACAAAACTTATGACGGAGGAGGGAATTATTCCATCGATTATAATATATATATATATATATATATATATATATATATATATATATATATATGATATAGAGGTAGGAAAAATAAAAAAAATATTTTATCATAAAATGAATATACGTGTTCGCGTTTTTCACAACAACCTATATAGGGGCTGCTGCATTAGCTTGTCCCGAATCTAGAGAGTCAAGTTAAAGCCACCTTGCGCTCCCTAATGCGCTCGCATGCATCGCAAGATTTGGGGCGCGCGCAACGATTATTGCCACCTTAATGCAGGCGCGCTTGGTATAATCGGTTATAGCGAGCGACCGGTGACCCTGGTGTGACTGCGCAGCCGTAACAATAGTCCGAGGCGTCGACGTCGGACCACCCGCAGTTCGCCATTAAAGCCGCTTCTGAAAAGAGGAGAAAATAAAAACGGAGATATATGCGTGTGCCGGAGCCACACTCGATGAGGGCCGAGGCAAGAGAGAAAGAGAGAAAAAGAGAGAGAGAGAGAGAGAGAGAGAGAGAGAGAGACGGGAAGAGAGTCAAGGACACCCGTAAGGGCCTTCGAAAATCGAAACACGGGTTAGAGGCGAGGGAATGAATCAGAACGCCGACGATGACGACTAGATGTAACATGAAACTCTGTGGCGCCAAAGACCGTTCCTAAGCCGTTGCGCTAATAATATCATCCCATTGTGCTACCATTAGAATCGCATAACGTGCCGCTTTCTTCCCTTTTCTCACCTGCACATTCATTCTCTTTCTCTTTTTTTCGCTCTCTTCCTTTATATTCCCATCTTATTCCTCTCTTCGGTGGTTCCTCTTTTATAGCGCGTCTTTATAATGTATCCCGCGATGACACCACGCTCTATTAATATACCAACAAGTCGATGTCTATCCGTGATAATGTTTTAGAAATACCTGGTTAACTCGCGGCATCCTTCTATCCCTGCCTCTTAAAGCCGTCGCAAAGTAACCAAAAGGGTAGAGGATGGTTGAAAGATTTCTTTCAGGGACATTTATCGTGCTCGTATAATCTTCTTAAGGCTACAAACCGCTCACTGTGTACGGTGGTTTAGGTCGAGCATTATATTTATACGACCATTACGATTCATTGTAGTCACAGTCTATCGATGAAAATTGAGATGGATTGGATTGAATCTCCATAAGGTTCTCAGATACACAGCCTCACGTATCTCAACTCTCAACCTGTAGAATAATCTATAACTAGAATTTAATTAGAATTCTTTGCAAATCTATATAATTTTCGAAAAATGTCAAATCACGTGAAATACTCAATCATCCAACTTCCCCAAATTTTTTATTTGTTTTTTTTTTTTACGAATCTCCAAGATAGCATGTCAATGCATTTAACATCGGGAAATTTATATACACGCGATATATGTACACACGTGTTAAAAATAAATTATAACGCTTATCGCACACGCTCTTGCAGGGTAATCCGTACGGGCTGAAGGACGCGACGGGGATGGGCATGACGGCGGACATGGGTGCTGCCTGGGGCACGGCCGCCCTTCAACCTGCCGCTACGGGTTACTACCCTTACGATCCAACCCTGGCCGCCTACGGGTAAGTTTATCGCCAGGTTTCATGGTCTCTCGGCTCCATTAGATTAAACCACCGCCGGGAGAGCGCCGAACCGTCTCTCCCCCCTTCTCACCCGGGGGCCCCCGTCGCCTTCCGCGCTCCTCGCCATTAAAACAAGAGTCACGATCGCGTCGTCGCGTATATACTCCGCTAGAAGCGTTTCCGCGCGACGACGGTTATCGTTATCGCGCGAATCCGTAATATCTCCTCCGTGCACGTGCGCACCTGAAGAGAGAGGTAGAATGGACCGTTATAAAATTGCGTCCGACTGCTGAGATGAGCTGTAACGCTGTTCGATCGAGAAACCACATCCGACGTGGAGAATAATTTTTCTGCGATAATAGATGGATAATATATATGATGGTATTTCTATCCAGCATTTTCAAGGATAAATAGATATATAATTCATAACTCGTCATTTACATAAGTCTTGATTGCAAGTACATTACATATTAATACGGTAATACATCTGATAATCATTGTCAAATCGACATTCGATAACTGTGATTCCCGAATTCTGTCAAACTCGAAGGGGGGAAAGGAGGATGAAGAGGGGGCGAGGGAGAGCTAGGGTTGAAGGTGCTTCGGCGTTCGAGTTAGGCCAAACACGACGGACGGCTACAAAATGGCTGTAGGCAGCCGAGTGGGCGTATATAATGGGGGCTTCCAGATTGGACGCGTGTGTACATACACGCACATGCATATACATACATATACAGACGCGCGCGGTATCGCCACATCGCGAGCGTAGGGAGAGCAGTAGGTCTCTCTCCGTAGGAGAGCGAGTGAGTGAGTTTATTGATTGGCTTCCTCCCCGGGGTTGGCTCGCCCGTTCGCCAGGCCTCTCCACTCTACTCTCGAACTCCGTCGCTCTCTCGTTCTATCTTCATCTCTGTCTCTGACTCTAAATCGCTCTCTCTCTCTCTCTCTCTCTCACTCTCTCTTTCTCCCTCCCTTGCTCTACTCCCCGCGTCAGTCTACTCCCTTTCGACTACTTCCCCGGCCACCTCCGTATCCTCCAAACGAGTCGGCTCCCACAGGTGCTTTACTTGCTTCGCTTAGCAACCCTCGTGTCCGCCTGGCAAGCACACACGCGCAAATGTATGTACGCGTATACTCGCGCACGACGTTCACGCATAGGCAGGCGCGCTGTGACTCACGCAACGGGAGGCTTTCCCTCCCTCATCGGGGCCACCCCCGTTTAGGTATATAGTCTGCGTGTGCTCGACGACGGCGGCGGCGGCGGTGGCGGCGCCTGCCAGAGAAACTCCGACGGGTAGGCATTGTTTATCGTGGAATTCAGCGCCCTTACTGTCTCGCTCTCCCTCGCCACTCTCTCCCCGGACACACAAGCCTCTATTAATTTACTTGCTTAATAATACGACGGCCGTTCTCTGTCGTTCGCTTCTCCCGCTCCTGGAATTTTGCTCCTCTTCCCTTAAACGGGTTACTACGCGCTCGTTCACTTTCGACGCCGTCGGACCGCTATTGTTTTATCAGCGACGTTGAAAGTTGCGGACTCTGCGTTGTTGTTGGCGACACAAGGAAGGGTGCCCCGGGCCGTCGCGCGCGAGGCCTGTAAATTGAAGCGACTCGATTGGGACGCTCCGGCGCGAACGTTCTGATTACAGGAAATGAGAAATACGTCGTTACCGACTACCCCGTGAAAGGGTTCCTTTGGGGACACTTTGAGCGGGGGCAAAAGTGTCTTTCTCTTTTTTTTTCTGTTGCCTTCACGTAAATTGATGGAATTCTCTGTTCTTCTCCGTTCGCGTCGTTGTACACCCGAGCTTCATTCTACGTCCTGTTATTTATTATTGGATGATGAATGAGCGCGTCTGTTCTCTCCGTGTGCAATAAGATAATACAGCGGATATTTAAGACGTCAATGGGGATTTCAATGACAGGGACAGATTTGTCGTGCAGCTTTTAGTAACAAAATATTATTGATACAATATGCAATGTGACAAATGTGACAGAAGTTTCTATACAAAAGTTTCTACTCTTTCGAATCGTTAAATGTACAGTCAATCTTATATCTCTTTGACGGAGCCGTTGAACGCCGTCGTTCTTTTTACCTGTTAAAAGATAGGACATTGCGTCAGCGAATAGTACCAACTTAATTTTCGCCCGATCGGGAGATACCGCTTTTTATTCGATGAACGCGCGTACGGACGTTGACTATGTTGGGATCAGAGAAATGCGCGGACTTTTTCTCTTCGATTCCCTTTAATTTCCCATAGCACTGCTCACTTATCCGCGTCTTTTCCATCTATATCGTCCAGAGAAAGAAATGCCTAAACCGATATAATTCTAGAAAAACTGCTCAATGTACAGAAAATGTACAAGATACACTTCATCGATCGATAAAGTAAACAATCGAAATTCTTATATTCTTACAGTTTGATTAAAACAAAAACCCAGAATAAATGCGATTCAGATATTTCGAGAGAGTAGATTCAAAATAAGATATTTAATCCTCAAGATTACTTTTCATCTTTATATTTTTTAATTTCAAAAATAATGATCGTTACAAGAGGAAGGAATTTTTCAATGCTTTATTTCCTTCTGATACCTCACTAATATGTTTTGTGAATTATCAAGTACCTGCTTCGCTTGTTCTTGTCTGGAATAACGCGTAGGAGAAAGCTCCGATGATTAGACACAGACAACATATCGGTTCATCGTAGAACGCGAATGCGGAGGCGAATCTTGTCAGCGAAGCAGATGCTATGTACGGGAGACAAAGACAGAGAGAAAGAGAGAGAGAGAGAGAGAGACTAGGTTGGTTGGTTGGTCGGATAGGAAACGTTTGCGCATCCAAAGCCGGGCGTAACTATTGAAGCTATCTGTGCGCATAATATACATACATAAACACACATACATATATATACACATGCTTATACGAGGACGTAATTACGCGCGTTCTGCCAATATTGGTTAACCTTTCGAGGTTGACGCCACCATATGCAAAGCCTCTAATGAGTCGCTCGAGTGCCGGCAGTGCCTAGTATTACGCACCCTTTCACATCGTTATTAGCCGTCGTAGCTATTCGACAATCTTGCCGTTTCACTCCCTCTCCCCTTTCCCCGTTGCCCCACACTCCCGTCATTCACCGCCAATTTCGTTTCGCATATATAACACCGCTTCTCCCTTTCACTCCCACGAGTAAAGTATGTATCGCGCTTCTAAATTGACGCTGATCCTCGACTTATACAAAAATACGAGCGACCTTTTTCTCGTCGTTGCGTGAAATCAATTTGCTGAATCCGATGCATCTGACGTCAACGATCGATTATTGATCTTTCGTTCAAGCAATCGTTCTAACAACGAAAAAGATATCTCTTCTTATTTGCTTATGGCTAGTAATGGATTAAAGGTGACGATATTCTTATAAATAAATTATTCAAAACACCGAGATTAATTGAAATTCACACGAAAGCATGGAGATACGTTAAATCTGTATGTTTATTGGCAAGTCGCGCGTTAGAAACTCGTACACGTCGAGTTCTCCAAGGACGCTTGTCGCACGGTTTATGCCTCCGCATCAACGGAGAGCCGTGTCGAGGAGTTTTATACGATGATAGATAGTGTTATTTCACACTTGCCGATCCGTGAACTTTCGCGTTACGAACGTAACACAATCCTTTAGAATGGATAAATCCAAGGCATTTAATTATTGACGTTTAAAGACCCTAACGCGCTTATTACACATACTTACCGGTAAAGAAATGCAGGTCGCAAAGTCTGAATGCACCTTTCTCCTTCCTTATATTATTTGTACATCTTCGATTTAATAAAACCTTTGTATGATTGAAAGAATCGAGAATAACGATGAAATTTTCGCGAATCAATTGCGTTGTGAAAAAAAAGAGGAAGGGGGAAATTGGATCGTGCTCATCGCGCATCTGCCAAGTTTTTATGTCGTTCCCATTCGCATCCATCGACTGTTCGCGTATACGAGACGCGCGATTACGTCGATACGCAATCCCAGCGATTTCCTCTCGGCACGCAACGGTACACTTAGTATGTAAATGCCAAGAGAGAGAGAGAAAGAGACTCGTTGTGTATGTAGATAATTGCACGGCGCGGGTCGGACGTGTGGGAGGCAGTCGAAATTGCGCATATTAATGAAGGGGGCGAAGCTTGATTGTATCTGGAAGCCGCTCGTCAGCCTCTGTCGATTTCTGACGGGCTTCTGATTCGACATGGCTCTTTTCTTCGCCAGAATGTCACGATTTCTCGCACTGCAAAACGAGTAATTATTCTAATGTGGGGCGAATTAGCGGAAAAATTTGAGAAAAAAATTCGTCGACACGCAGGCTATTTCAAATATATCTATTTTCTCTCTATAAATGCTTCATTTTCTAGCGTATAATTGGAGCATAGATATTGAAAACTAATGTAATAACTCTTCGTAAAGTTCGCTTGTAATTCACGAGAAGCTTAAAAAACTTTTCTTCTGTTTCGTGCAAGGACTAAAATGTCCCAGACGAAATGTCGTCAAATATCGTATAATACATACGTGCGTTTTATTGTTTCGTCTTTCGCGAATCGCTTCGGATTCGGAAGCCTATCGAAATCGATAAGACTCCTTCTTGAAGGACATGGCTGCTTTCTTGCGGTAGTAGTAGCAAAGGAGGAACGTAGTCGGAGAGGAGAGTGAGAGGAAAAAAAAAAAGGGAAAGAAAGGTAGAAGTCGAGAAGAGGCTCGTTTTACCGGCGACGTATCCCGGCGGCCGCCTTTCCCTTGTACGAGGGAGTTTAATAGAGGGTGAAACGTCCTCCACCTTCTTCGAGTCAGCTTCCTGCGGATTGCTGCTTCCATCCCCGTCGGGACGCGGTCATCTCAGCAATCTCGGATACGGATCGCGGTGCTAGTCGAAGGTTGGAAGGGGGTTGCGCAACTTAGCGCTCGTTGAGTGAAAGCGAGAATCTAATCATTCGCCATTCGTTCGATTTACCTCGATTTCCGCTATCTCTCTCTCCCTCTCTCTCTATCTCTCTCTCTCTCAATCTCCGGCTTCTTCCTGTAATCAAACGATTTCTCCAATGATCTGAACGGCACGCTCGTCTAATTCGATTACATAAAATGGAAATAGAGACTTGACAACGTTTATTTTCAACGCCGTTTTCAATTGCTATTCGATAACGATCGTTTGCCGCAGCAAAAGTAGAGAACCCGCTATTGTGATTATTTCCGTACGCAACATCTGGGAACTGCCAGATCGTAAATTGAGTAAATTGACGGTTGATCGATGTCGTCACACCGCGCTTCAACGAGACCTTTCGCTTAAATTATTTCGAAACCATGTCTTGTAAATTATATTTCCTTCGTCTCTATATTATATTCCCTACAAAATTTACGAATGTTATAAAAAGAACCGGCGATGCTTTTCATCGTTGATGTTTCGATCACGATTCAATATCGACACATACGAGATTTTCCTCAACCATCGACGAGCAATAGTCTCGTTGGGATGCGTTCCGCTCGAGGCAAAACATCGTTGCTAACCACCACCATCGCCATCGTGAACCCGCTGTGCCTCCACCGTCGTTTCACAGCCGATGGATCGTCGATAGGTATTTTAGCCTGTAGTATATAACAGTATCCACCTATAACATACTCGCGCACCGGGTTCTTCGCCGGGGAGAAGGGAGGTAGACTGAACGAGGGAGGGTGGGCGAGAGGGGATCGATCGAATCGCCATTACGGCGAGTGAGTGCCGGGGGTGCACGATGGAATCACGCCGCCGCTGGGGGTTTATTCCCCGTATATATTTGCCGGAGTATCACCCCTCGACCCAGTAGGATACCCCTCCCCTCATCCCTCTATCCCAGAGGGGTTTGATGTCGAGCAAGGCGAGAGAGAAGGGAAGGAGATACAGAGAGAGAGAGAGAGAGACAAAGAGACAGATCTAGGAAAGCCGAGGGCTCGTGCAGAGTACTTCGGACTTGCCAAAATCTGCAGGGAATTCGCACCCTCGACACGATACCACTTTTCGAGTGGAGTGGCTCGTTTCGACAAATATGGAACAATAGTTACTTTCTGTGGCAGGCAGGCAAGCGGCGAACATTGCTTAATGGCGATTATTCGATCGTTAATAACACGTTTGACATTTATGATGGGATTTTTTTTATTTTTTAAAAAAATGTCTTCTTTCCAAATAAATAAGATAGATGCGTGCACGATCGAGTACTCGGCACACGTGCGAATGTACATATGTTATAATTATTAATACGGGAAATAAGAGACGCACGTGTGCAAATATTATCTACGATTTACCGCTCTTTACATCTCGGCTTTCGTCGAGTCGCACTTCCTGTTTACAAGCCGCTGTTCACCCGCGCGTAACGAAATTTTTTCAAAGGACTTCAGGGACGATCTCATTGTAAGCTGCCCGCCGTTGTCTTTTTCAGATACAGCGCCGGCTACGATCTGGCCGCACGACGGAAGAATGCCACGAGAGAATCGACGGCGACCTTGAAAGCTTGGCTGAACGAGCACAAGAAGAACCCGTATCCGACGAAAGGCGAGAAGATTATGCTGGCTATCATCACGAAAATGACGTTGACTCAAGTCTCTACTTGGTTCGCGAACGCGCGGAGACGTCTCAAAAAGGAGAACAAGATGACATGGGAACCGAAGAACAAGACGGACGACGACGACGACGCTGTGCTCTCCGATTCCGAGGATAATAAGGAAAAGGACGATCTCGCGGCGGATAACAGAAGCGACCGAGTCGGCGAAGAGGCGAGACGAGGCCTCGATGATACCGGTAAGTCTTTTTCCCCTCTCAATCATGCAGGCGCGTAGTACCACACAGTGTCTACTCAAATCTTGTAAAAACAATTCCTTGGAAACTCCTTGATCTCTTCTAAGTATTTTAATTCAAAGTTTCAACGAGATTTTTAAAATAAGTTCTTTTATCATGTTTTTGCATTTTTAATGCTTTATTATGTTTATTTATATAGAGAAAAGATTCAGAGCCACTCAAGTTTCAAATAGTCTGAAAAAACATTAAATAGTTTTAAAATAAATAGTATTTTAAATTAAATAATTTTAAAATAAACATTTTTCTCGCATAACATTTTCATTTTTTTATCACTAAAAATTACAATAAAGAATATTTACTACTATTTAATATTTGTCAAAATGTTAAATATATAAATAGAGATAGAGATATTGAATATACAAATAGATATAGATATTTATAATATATATTTTAAATATATAAAATTCACAATTTATCGGCAAATGTCAGTTGCTTATGATAAAAACAAGAGAGAATTTAAAAAAAAAATTTCTTGAATTTCAATGAAATTCCAAAAAATTCCCTGATTTTTGCAGATTCAAAAGAAATCTCTGAAAATTCCATATTTTCCAAATTTTTCTAGCGAGTAGACATCCTGGATTATCAGAATTCATTCGGCGAGACGTTGCCTCGAGATACGGAATCGTCACGTTTCCACGCGAATCCGCGAGAGCAATTTAGAAAATTCACACGGCGCGAGATCTGACGATTGACACGCGAGATCCTAGTTTGCTGTTCGCGCCGCTAACAAGACTACAAACTGTAAAATGGAATGAAATAAGAGACGTGTCTGTTAACGTTATGGCGGTAGAAACACCGATAATAATAACGTATCGATACGACTAGCCGGCTATGCCTGTTTTGAAGACTCGTTTAAGAAAAGCAGGATACACAGTATCCGCGATAACGTCGTCGTCGGCGGTGTTATCAGAAAATTTCTATCGTTAGAAACGTCCGATTATCGATATTGCGAGAAGTATTGTTGGTGTCGTTTCGCGAAGGTAGGTCCGGCGAGCAGGGCGAGCCGATCTCTTTGACTCCGGAATGTGTCGATGGCGTGTTTACCTCGCGTGACTAGGTTCCCCGATATCGAATACCCATCAGCTGGCGTTTCTTGTATTGCGCAAGCGTGCATATCGCGTACAATGCAAATCGAACTTATAACTTTGCTCTAGTCGAGCGCGACAATTATTTATAAAAATTTTTTAAACTTTGTTTTGAGAGAAAACATGTCATGAACATTGTATTCATAAACACTTTCATATAAATATATCTTTGCTCCAATAAATCTCTCTCTGTCGTTCGCATTTCATTCATTTCTGTGGAGCACTCGATAATTTCGTTGACAGCGAACGATTTCGAAATACGAAGTTGCAAATTTCGGCTTACATCGCGGCTGTCGATTCACTGCAAGCGCGCGGTACGCTCATTAAAGGTCCGCTTAATGTCCGCTTGGTTCCGTTTCCCAAATTGCGCTTCGGATATCGAGGGTATCCCGCAGTCGCATTTCTTGGCGCGGCGGCCGGAAACGGTGAGTTAGGAATTCGCAGCGGAGCGCGACGCGGAGCGAGTTCTATATTGCGGGGGCGGACATAATGGTTCACATGTGGGTAAACACAGTGACAGGTTGCGGGTTGCCGCGCGAAGAGATTAATGGCCCTCAGTTCGGTCCCCCGGTGGACCGGGCCGACGGCCGTTGGTATTGGTACCCTGGGCTCTGGATCCGGGCTGCTCGCCGTGAGCTTGCCGCGAGCGTGTAGGTAGAGCTCTATACGTGCACACACAACGACAGGAGCGCGTAATTGTATGCGTGCGCGAAAGAGGGAGAGGGTGCGCCTGGGCTGAGTAGCCTCCGTAGAACCATATACTCCGTGCCGCGGGATCCATAGATGTATGTATGTATGTATGCATGTATACACACACACAGGTATACATACATACACACATATATATATATATATATATATATATATATATATATATATATACACATTGTGAACTGTATATAGATACACGTGCGGGAGAACGCGCTGGTTCGAGGTACGGTGATGTATCGGCGCCCGCGGCGAGACGAATGGTACGGACCCTCCTATGGCCACCATTACCCCACCGCACATTGGCCAATATCGAGTCTCTCACTCTCTCTCTCTCTTTCTCATGCGCTCTCGTCATCTCGGTTTCTCTCTCGATAGCCAGGATATCCAGGTCCTGTCGTGCTGCGTCACGCGTACTGCAATGGCTCGTAATTTCAAAAGACCGAGGTGAGCAGCGCTCCGACGATGCGCGCCGGCTTGGAAAAGGCTTGACGAGAACCGACGGGAAATTGATTTGCAGCGCTGGGTTCTCCTCTCTCGTGAAAGCAAGCGTCTTGCGTCTAAAATTTTGCGGTTTTTCTCTTCTTAGATAAAGTGTACATAGGTGTATATCGATACCTTGGTTGCGGAAGACGAATACACACATACGTACATGCCAGTGACCTTTAGAAATTCAAAGGGGAGCTTTCGGGAGCGTTCATGAATTTCTACGTCGAGTTTCAGAAAGATAGGTCCCACGAACTGTCAGCTACTGTATAGGCGAAGGTTGAAATATTCGTATTCAGGCGGAATATATTCGAGCTCTCTTTTCGAATCCGCTATTGTTACGTAAAGTCGGATGCGGACAAAAAGTTGGTTTGTTTCGCGAATTAACGAGATACATAATATCGAGAAATAGAAAACGTGTTGTTGCACACTTTTATCGGATACGAATCTAAAAATCGTAAACATAAATACAATTTAGTTATTCAATTGAAACACACGGAATCTGCCCACACGGCGCGAAGATTATGAGATTAACGTCTGATAAAAGAGGGTCAAAAGTTAAAGAGCCACTTGTGGACTCGACGGTAGTATCTATTTAGTTGGCCCATAAGGCTCCCTTTATAAGGGCGTGCATGCGCCCTAAACCGAAACTCTTTTTTTCTCTCTTTTCTCTTTCTCTCTCTCTTTTGCACTCTAGATATATAGCAGAACGCCCTTCGAGCTTGGGAATTATCGCTTGACGACCCATCAAGTAAACCCTCTGCCGACACATTCGAACCTCTTAATGAAATTCTCACCCCTGACTGACTGGCTGGCTTGGCTCGGTGGCTGCCTGGCTGGCTGGCAGACGCTCGGGACGATCCGTGAAGCGCCCCGAGAGACGACGGGACAGGGAGATCGGAGAAAAAGGACAGGGATACGACGCTTCATCTTTCTCCCGCGCATCCTCCCCGCATGCTGCCCCGAAGGAAAACTGAAATCTCTCGCGCCCCAAAGTGGTTGAAGGCTTCGCTTCCCCTTTTTTCACAGCATCCCTTACAGCTTAACTATATAGGGGCGTAAGAGAGATATCCGCCACTCTCGCGCCGCTCGACGACCCCTCACGACGACGGAATCCCGTTATGTTGCGTTCTACATCTCGCTTTCGCGCACGTCGAGCATTATAAACCATTAATGCCTATATTCCCGGCTTGTATCCACTTTCGCGAACTGTCTTCGACGTGACGAACGCGACACACAATTTCGTGCCAGAATATTTCATATTCTGTTGACGTTTTGCCGAATCCACGTTTAGTTTATAAGTCTATAAATAATCCTTCCTTGACATTGTTTCCAGAGCCAATGAGGCACGTGAAAGCGGAGCTGCTGCAGCATGAGAAGGAACTCGATGACGACGACGATCTGGATCTCGAGGACGATCGTCGACGAAGCGAGCATCCGTTTCATCATGCGATGCAGCATCACCACCATCACCATCAAGGCTTTGGCGGCGAGGATCATCTAAAGGACGAGGGCATCAAGCCGGATTGTAGCGCGGGCGTTCCGATTCCCGCGACGAAACCGAAAATCTGGTCCCTAGCGGACACCGCAGCGTGCAAAACACCGCCGCCACCCTCGCATCCCCATCATCAGCAGTATCATCATCAACATCATCAGCAGCATTATCCGCAACAGAACCAATATCACATGCCTCGTCAAGACATGATTCAAACTGACACGCGACATTCGTGGCTCGGTCCGGCAAGTATGGTGGGAGGCGGTGGCACCGGAAGCGGTGGCGGTGGCACCGGTGGCGGCGGAAACCTGGGGAGTTCGTTCGCTCTACCCTCCTCGGCCGGGATGAGCCCGTCGGCGGCAGCGACGGCTCCCTTCACAGGCATGACCGCGAGATACGGCGGCCTCCTCTCGTCCTCGTCCGGCAGTCAACTCCATTACAATCCCAACTCGTCGTCGGGCTCGAGCTCGAGCGCGTCCTCCTCGGCAGCGGCAGCGGCGGGGTTTCCCGAGGTTGGCACGGACACTCCACCTCAGACGCCGCCCAACATGAAAGTGGCCACGCCGAACGGGGTGATTCAGGGTCCACCGGGTGGTTACTGTCCTGGTGGCAACGCGACCGGCGCGGCAACTAACGGCAATCCCAACAATCCGTACGGCGCGGCGATTCATCCCGGTGGCGGCGGCAGCGGTTATCTGTCGACGAGTTCGGGCTCGGCCAGTAGCGCATCGTCCTTCAGCTCTCGGCTGCAAAGCTCACCGGTCGGACATAATTCCATTCTTCATCAGCATCAAACCACTGCCAGTTTGCCGCCCACGGAGGCCAGCACCGCGTTTAAACCGTTCTACAAAGGGTAAGTGGAGAATACTGATGTCTGATGTTGGATATAATCTTTATTCGATGTAAAATAAAAAATATTCTTTCTTCTAAAAAAGTATAAGAAATAATTAAAAGTATGCGTTCTTTTTGTTTCAGTTCGCAATCAATGGGTAATGGCTACGTATCGCCAGTTTAAGAGCGCCAGCGCAAAGGTCCAGAACGATGGTCTTTCTGAAGGTAAGTCGCAGTTTTATCATTTTTTCGCTTACATCGATCTTCGTTTTTCGCGACGCCGCTCTTTGTTATATTCTCTTCGTGTACATGCATCGAAAAATTTCAAGTTTTCTACAGAAAGATCGATGTTAAAATCCAGAATCAATCCGTATTATAACTACGTTAATGTCACAATGAATTATATTCGTAATTTATTGTCGATTGTAAAAAGAAAAAAATCTCGGACAGAGATGAGCAGAAAAGAAAAGGAGGGAGAAGGGATTGGACAGAAAAAAGACAAGTTGTCCGAAGCAACGGTACATGACTGACCGGCTTATCGGTACGAAAATCGATACAAGGATTCTCGCTTGCGCGAACGGCGAAAGGCGAACGCCAGTCGAATCGTTGTTGAACTCTGTTATGCCAAACTCGCACATGGACACCTCGAGAACAATCGATAAGAAATTAATATCCGGCGTGTCGATTGGCGTGTCGTTAAGCCGGTCGACTCGAGTTGAAATAATAATGGTATCGTGCATCGAAGTAGCGTGTGTGGGTAGGCCACAGTCGAGAAGCTGAAGAGAGAGATAGAGAGAGGAAGGAAGGGAGAGAGAGAGAGAGAGAAAGATGGAGAAATAGGGAGAAAGAGGCTATCGCCACCTTCTTGACAGTGACAAATGGATGGAGATTTCAATCAGTGAATGGAATCACCACTGGCTAACCGCGTCTTTCTCTTACAACGTAGGTCGACCGTAGCTTCTTATGTATGTATGTGCGCGCCCACATGTGTTGGAAATATATATTCGGACACACCTCAACCTGTCGCGTTGGTGACCGAACGAACGAGTTCGGTCCGGTCTCCTGTTTAGGTCTCTTTAAGCTTAAGATGGACACCTCGAAGCTTTCGTAAGAAGTGTTAACGCTGACCACAGTCGCGTTATAAATTTTAAAATTATGTATGTCGCAAATTTCTCTCAATTCGAAGAGAATGTCGAGTAAACGATGAGGTAGGACAGACGCATTTAGTATGAAATTTGTGTGCGAGTTGATAAGTCGATGGAAAAATAAAGAAGCGGTTGTACGCGATAGTCAAGAGACGATCGTTAAAGCATTTCCGGAAAAGCCAGAGTCTTCGTTTTCTCATTCGCGGCCGTGAATAAAGGGAGGGTCGAAACGGCTGTTCGCTCGTTTCCTTACAAACGATTCGCGGGTTTCATCTCCAGGGCTTACCCTCCTCGGTCTCATTCTCCTTCATTCTTCTCGGCGAATTCTCCCGAGGTATCCGTAACGCTTTTCGCGGTGCGAGCGCGAGTCTCTGAAGGTTATCTGATTCGTCGAAATCGTAAAGGAGTCCCGGATCGCTCTTCCTGCGAAAATATATTTCCTGGTTTCAATCCGCATCAATTCGAAGGCACTTCGAGCAAAATGAGATCCTCTCGCCTCTCTCCGCCAACTATAGCCAATGAGGATCCGTTCGACAAGATCATGATTCTTGCATAAAAAATATAAGTCTTTATCCACATTAGAGAGTATAGATAATTTAGAGCCGAAAATAAATATTTTAGATTATTTGATTTTAATATAAATAATGTTAAAAAATAATATTCGCGCGATAAGTTGAAATAAAAACAAAATAAAAAGTTTTTAAAACGCTAACGCGAAACGAAAGTCGCGAAGATGTGAAAAATTATTTGTGAAATATCGCCTGTGCGATACAAGGTGATGGAGATTCGAGAGAATCACGAGCGAAGTCAGGGCGACGCATCGAAGCTGCGAAAAACATCCGTCGTCGTTGTCTTTGTGGGATGCCACGACGTGAACGCGGAGTAGAAAGGCTAGTGAGAAGGAACGGGGGCGGAGGATAAAGGGGTGAGGAGGATCGTCTTTTCGGAGGAAACCGGGTGTTAGCCGGTACTTTCTTATCTCGCGGCGATCTGATCCTAATTTATAGCCGCGTTCCAAATAAACTAGTTTTCGCTGTCGTCACCTCACCTCTCCCCCGCCTCCCCCTTGCTATCTGTGTATATGTATGTGTGTGTGTGTGTGTATAAAACGCGTTGGTTATAATGCTACCTTCTCTCCAACATCCGTTCCATCCGGTGACCATCCTCGATCCTTCTGCCTCTTCTCTCTTCGCTCACACAGGGGGACAGGTATACGAAAGTGTGAGACGCGCGAGACGCAGCGCTTTTTGTATTACCTACCATTAGGGATAGATTTGATTTTCGCTTCTTGTTTCATCCTCTTTTCAATCGCGGGATGCGTAGAAAGAGAAAGAGAGAGAGAGAGAGGCAAAGAACACAAGAAGCTCTCTCCCGTCCGTGCCCTATAATTGCCAATTAGCGCAGGGATGTTTAATCGTTATTAGGATGTGGAGGAACCTGGCCGCAGGCTGGTTCCTTCTAACGATCGTCGCCTTCCAGCTAAACGATATTTACACGATCTCACGGCATCTGCATTAAAATTCGCGACCACCGTGCACATCCGCCACGGAGGCGAGAGAGGATAGGCGATCCTTTTAACGGTTTCGGGATTCCGGACTGCGGCGGGAAGAGATTCGGGTGTCTCCTTAATAAATCCTCGAACACGTCGCCGCGGTTTCCTTTCTCTCCATCCCGTCCCTTCCTCTCTTTTCCCTCTCGAGGGAAGCGTCGCCGGTGACTCTTTGAGAAACGCGCGCGTTTCTGGAATTCCCGGTCTCTATCGCCGGTCGTTTTAGCCAGGTCGACATCGTTTCTTCGTCGTCGCACGGCCACGTCCTTCTTTGTCCTCGACCTCCATTCTCATTTCGAGTGTTTATCGCGCGTACAGTTGTCTTGATGTGCAAAATCTCTCCGGAAAACGGTAGCCCTGGTTTATTTACGTTCCTAGATACGCATCAGGACGGCTGGTTGCTAATCAGATACCACGCATCGCCGCCTTTCCGATCCTGACGAGAGACGAGGTGTCGCTATCATTTACATAATTTTCACGACTTTCGAGTTCAGCCGGACAGATGCAAATGTTATTGATTGGGAATAAAATCGCAACGGCTTGACGGACTCTTCTCTGTCTCTCTCTCTTTTCTTTGAATATAAATTGACGCGTTAATTTTAAGATTGGACAGATATAACGAGAGATACTATCTCGGCTTATTAAAAAAAATGATGCCTTTCAATATGATGATCGCCCTCGTAAAGATCTTGGTCATCCTTACGCCCTTACGCATTACCACGTTAATATCCGTATTACTTGTGTATGCTTAACGGTATTATTAATAAAGTTATAAAATAAACAGACTCTTATCTCTCTCCCTCTCGGACACGTTATAATTAAATCATTATAAAAAACGCGTTGTTATTATAATTTTTCGAGAAAATTATAATTCTCGTCGATATATGTAGCGGAATGTTAACTTCTCCTTTAAAAATGCGTAATTTAAGGTAGGAGAGAGAAAGAGGGGAGGCTATCAGCATGAGTTATTATTAAAATTTTCGCAACCTGGTGCTTTCATTTGAATTAATGATTGTTTGATGTTTATAATTTCATGCCGGTCTGTCTTTTGCATTATTATGCGAGTATTATCCGCGGCCGGCCACACGAAAGCATCGTAATAATTACACGATGACACGTTGCCATTTACGGGAGCATTTCGCTTGTTCCGCACGATATCCGCCGGCGGAGAAAATTCACAGCAATGAAATTCGCGTTATCGCGTTGAATTTCGAAAACCTCGTTTCACCCCGGAATCTGGTTGATGGACGCGAGTTTTTCATTAGCCAATCTTTTCCCCCACGGCGATCATTAAATTACGATATAACATTGAAACGATCCTTTTTCCGAGAATTTCCTTAATCGACACGATCCTTGTCTCTCGCGATTGTAAATAAATCACCACATGCGAATTCGTATACACGAGAGGAATATCAAGCCTGAGATCTTAATCCGTAATCTTTTGAATGCGAATCTGTATATCTAAAGAGAGAGATTATCTAAACACATGCAACTGCAAGTGATTTGCTAGCTTATAAATTAGAGAAATAATTTGTGCATGTATATATGTGAAATATTTTATATATAGGTGTCTGAATATATTTGATTTGATTTTATCATAAAATGTTTCATAACTTTTGGATCATCAGAAATAAATAGGTTTTTATAGAACATTAATCGTCGAAAAATAGTAGGACAGAAGCAGCTTTGCACTTATAATGACATTTTGATTATAATTCATCTCGGGATAAAAACAAATGCGGTTAAATTTTGCTGTTGCTCGAAATTCTTACATGAAAAAAACAATTTAATATCAATTGGCGTTTTTCAACAAGCGACACAGAGGGAGGACACAGTGTAACACACACAGTAAATCATTTCATTCTTGTTTGCATTCGGCAACCATCAAGGATGAAGTGATACACCGTGTCCTCGCTTGTTGAAAAACGCTCAATGTCAATTTGATTGTTCATCGGGATAATTTTCTTGGTAACATTTATTAATCGATTACCAATCATAAGTATTCTCTTCCCTTCCCTATTATCAAATTGGCAAGGTCGTAGTCAACGCGCTGATAATAATTTATCGATAAAAGCGTGCAAAACGTTTTCTTATCATCCAGATAGATCGCTTCGACAATTTCGCAACGACAGAGAGTAGAAACGGGGATGCGGCATATAAATGATAATCGCATCAATGTTTATCGTCGCGGTGGTTGCTGTAACATACGTGCATATAACATCCAGATGTCACTGCAAAACTTTCGAAACGACTTACCGCATAATCGCGCGACATTTGTCATCCGGGCCGACGGCGTCGCGCGGATGTCATTTCGCGGTCCGACGAGCGAACGAGGATCAGGTGGGTAAAAAAGAACGGGGAGAAGGAGAGGAGAATGACACGACAGATAGAATAGATGTCTCGAAGTATAACGTTTTCAAATATATTCGTGACAGCGACCAACAGTTTCGAAACAGATATCGAAATTTAATTCCGTTTAAGGATGTTTTGTATCTATTTTCAAAATATTGAGAATTTAATGAAAATTCTACAGAATGTCCTCACATATGTTTAGAATCTTCAGTACAATTTTTAAATCGATTCACTAAAGCGTTCACAAGTTATAAGGATTTTAATTTGCACCGAATTAACGTGTGTTCTTATGGAAAACGTATAACTACGTCGATTCAAATGAAAAAAATACATGGAAATAATATTCAGAATTTGTTTAAAATTTACAAAAGTTTAGATACAGAGGAAATATTTGGTCAAATAATATTATACAAGTACTAACTGGTTAAAAAGATATTAAATATAATTCAATGAAGTTAGCCATGTATCTATCACGAGGCGAAATTCTTTGCCAATAGTTAATCATTTCGATTAACAAAATTCAGAATATTTCAGTAAAAACGCAATAAATATTAAAAAATATATCTCTGCACTGTAACTAAGATCAAATTGTAATATTCCACACAATTTCTCATATTCAAAATACACTAAAAGTAAATATTCGTCAATATTGATTTTCTACTACTACTTGCTACTTTTTGCTGGGATTGCACATACAAAACATCCTTAATCTCATTCTCATAATTGTTGTATATATTGCCAAAATACGATTATTATTTAAATGTATCACTAATCAACGTTATTCAAAAATTTGCGCAACCTGATATCCTTTCAGAAATGATTCAATTGCAGAAAATCCTGCATTAACTCTACAATTCATGCGTTTAAAATTAAAAGATAATTTCCGTATTTCTGTTTCTATAATAATTTTAATATTCTTATCGTAATTTACATTCATGGGACGTACCATGTAAGAGTGTTGTCTTTCGATTGTGAACGTTCTAAATGCGGGTAAAGTGAAAATGAAATTGTTTTTGGAAGAATTATCAGAGTCACATGTATACACACTTAGAACAATTAGTTTTAATGATTGCGATCAATATGACAAATGTTTATTTCACAAAATACTCATATAATATAATAACTTATGGTAAAAAGACAATATATATCGACCGTATTTGCGTCCATTGGAAAAAATGCAGTAATCAAGCATCGACATAAATATCGATTCATCACTATAGTTATGCGCAGAACCCAGCTAATGATGAATTATCTAGAGAAATTTTGATCGCCAGCTGACCTTATCAATTTGAAAATCGAAAATCATTAATCTGCGCGATCGCGTTGATAAAATTCTCGCGACTTTTACGCTCAGAGATTAAAATATATCTAATATCTAATCGAACGTCGGGATTTGCGAGTATACATATTTGCTATTAAAGTCCTCGTTGTGTAATACGCGTGTCAATCGAAATGCCGTCACGCGGAAATAGTTGACAATTGTCGCGAATAGTTATGGGCGTATAAATGCCCGCGTTACGATATACGTGCGGTAATAGCCGGGTGAGCAGCGTGTTTTGCATAACGATCGCATTTTATCTCGCGGCGTGCACACACGCGCGACATATCATTTATTAACACTGACACAATCGTGTTGTCGCGATACCAATTACCCGGAGTAGCGTAAATAATCGCGCAGTACATAATGAGTAGGTTCTCGATCTGAGTCCAGCCGAATTAATGCTATCAATATAAACAGGATTCTCTCGAATACTCGGATGCCTTCCGTTACCCAAATTCGCGGGTATTAACCGGCTATTCGAAAATGTTATCTTGGATTTACCCAGGTACCCGAGTATTAAAATCGCAGGCAATATACACGGATATCAAAACTTGCGGATAATATACCTGAGTATTCTGATGCGTTTAAAAAATAGCCGATAAATACATATAATAAAAATACATGTATAATAGCCGATAAATACATATAATAAAAATACATGTATAATAGCCGATAAATACATATAAATACATATAATAAATACATAAATATTCCGATGTATAATATATATTTTTCATTAAATATAGCGCTCTGTAATTGGTGAGCGTGAATTAAGAAACACTTTGAAAAGTATTTGGGTATTTAGATATTTGACAGCATTAGATGAAAAGTGTACCGCTTGGACGTGCGCGACGATCCCTTGTGAAGGTACATAAGTGCGTATATAAGTAATAGTTTACGAATAATCGTGGCCATTTAAGCCGATTATCCGTTTTTTAAACGAGCTTATAATTGCGATTGCAGCTTTATCGGTGCAATCGTTATATTCATGCGTCATTCGTACGTCAGCACCTGAGACTTTCCTGATAGTCTTTCCCATCTCTTTTTCCTCCTTTGCTCTATTTTTCTAAATAAAATGCATTTGCGACTCGATAACTCATCGACCTTTGTGACTTGTTAGGCAAATACGTAGCTAAACGACATATATGCTCAATATTGTCAAAGCGTGTAAAACGACTGCTCGGAAAATAATATTTGTTTCAAAACGGTGTAAATATCCTTACTCGATAGCCAAGTGCATCAGATACCAGAGAATTCCTCTTTTCCTATAAACTTTGCGGAAGAGGAGGGAAAGAGCATGCCGGCGCCGATCTCTAAGATCATTTCCATTTCTCTGTTGCAGAATAAAGCGGCGCCGTTGAGGAAGGGTCCTGCGAGGAGGTTCTGCGGCCGGACTGTAAATACGCGTTCCTGAGTGGTCTCGGGATTTATTAGCGTTATCTCGACCTCGCGGAAAGAGCGAGAGAAAGAAGCGCAAAGCGAGTAAAGCCTGACACAGGAAGGAAGGAAGGTGCTCGACTCTTCGAGATACATAAATCTCGTTCCCCGACCTCTGGAACGCGCGACTAGGAAAAGACGTATGAGGAGGGAGAGGGCCGGGAGAAGACCGGGATAGAGGAAGCGGAGGGAGGGAACGGTTGAAGAAGCGCGGGAGTGTGCGAGACGGGAGGAAGCAGCTTAGAGGAGATTTAGGAATTAGGAGAATTACGTCAAAGTGCCTGCTTACGCACGGCTACGTACGGCGAAGCGACACCGCGGCCGGGTAAGAAGAAAGTATAGGGAGACGCCGGATTTACGTCCGACGCGCTCTCTTCCCTCTTCGCTGCTTGCGAGAGCGCCGCCATGCTTTCGATCGGTGCGACCGACCGATCTGGTTGACGACGAGAGGAGCGAGGAATGCGGGAGGAATGTATACTCTCTTAAATGGAATTGGTGTACTATATCACTGATAAGCTGCAAATAGCGAAATTTCACTGAGAAAAATATCAATTAATGGTTGATTTTTCAGTGAAATCTTATTGCCAGTTAATTAGTGAGACAAGTTGGAGGAGCAAAACGTGAGTGTTTTCATTGAAGATCAGTGAGCATTTGAAGTATTATCATTTATATATATCTTTATTAAAATTAATAAATACATTTAATTAATAAATTTTGAAACTAATGTATTTATTAATTCATTTTATTATGAGCAATATATGTTGACAGTTGTTGAAAATTAAAACAGTATATATATATATTTTCTATTCTTGTCACTTGAAATCTTATCATTGTCATCAGTGATATTTTCACTGATCCATTTTAAGAAAGTAACGATGCGCGGACGATTCTTAATTCGCTTGTAGAAGAACGCTTCCATTAAGTCACCCAGATCAGCTGGCCGACGAATGACCTTTTCGCGATCATCCTCGAACATTCATTGGCGCATGTTTTCACATGTATATTCGTGCGCGCGCACACATATGCACGCGTGTCTATTAGACATGCATAATTACGAATTTGTTTTCTTTTTAATCAACGGTTTATTGCCGATGATTTAGCGTCTTCTCACGAAGACAAATTCTGGGAGTATGCGTAGAGTCATCGATTCTGTAAATAAAGGACGCCTGTCACCGAGAATATCGGTGTCACACTAAAGATCGCATGCGTGTACATATATATATTTCTGACGAAAAGGTGGATCGTTTAGGATTCTGCTGCATCTCGGCGGACAAACGATCCGCCTCTTCCGCAATCGCTAATCATACGGGCAACGTGCAAAATAGCACCACTTCTTCGTTACGGAGTATGTAACGGAATCTTTCTTGACGATCGTCGCTCGTAATTCGGCAGAGAGATTTCGACGAGACGGAATCACCAAGTCGCGCGATATCATCGAGAGAGAAAGAGGAACTTTATCTACCTGTTGTAGGCTTAAGGCGAAAAAAGGAGAGACAGATTACATTACAAAGCTACTCTATCGTTAAACTTACCACTAACTCCTTCAATTATCCGAATGAAATATTAACGTATACCCGAATACCCGCATATAGAGATGGCATGATAAATAATACACCTACGCATTACACACACGGTGACACACGCGCAAGTATCTCTAGGCCGTAGATCTTAAGGCTGTACCTACTACATCACGAAATTTTATCGGCGTGATGCGTCTTAAGAATCTTGCAGAGAGAAAGACAGAGAGAGAGAGAGAGAGAGAGAGAAAGAGAGAGAGAGAGGATGCCTCCGCCGTAGAGAGTACATTGCTACATTATAAATATGAATATATGGTGGATCGTACGAATAAAGTCTGTATGACGTGACAAGCTTACGCGTGTAGTAATATTATCAGCGGACAAGACACGCGGTGAGAGAGAGATGGGATAATAATCGTTAAGGATCAAATTCGTCCCTTTTCGCGCGACAGCCGTGCACTCGCGCATCTCAAGAGTCGAAAGAGAGAAAAAGAAAATCGTATATTACTCCTTCCACCTAGATGTTTTACGATTGTTGTTTAATGCTATATTTTATTGTACTCTCTTGCAGTTATTAATTTTTTTTTATTTAGAAACAATTTTAAGTTTTTGTTGCTTAATTAGTCGTGTTAACGTGAAGGTTTTACTTTTAAGAAATAGGGAAGGTTAATAGTTTGGAAAAAGTTGTACAAAATATACACACGAGTCATCGCGAATGCGTAGCGTAGAGGGGAGTCGAAATGCGGCGTGCACGGTGCTCGAAATTGTTGATATTTTTTTATATTATATGTATATTATATCGTGCGTCTTTTCGGAGAATTCGCTAGCGCGAATTACTGTCGCGTTTTGGAGAAAAAAAAGGAGCAAAAAGAAAAAAAAGAAACAAGTTTAACAATTTATTATTTTGTACCTTGGCGTAAATGTGAACGAGAATGAGCGCGCGAGAGTCATGGTCGACGATCGAGGATGTATCGAATGCAACATTGTACATTGTTTTGTAAAGAATACATTTATTTATATCTGTGATAAAACGGGAGAGTTCAATGGAGGGGAAGTAAAAGAAGAAGTAGAAGAGGAAACGATAACACACATACACAAGGCGTTCGCGGTATCGGTATACTTTGACGAGGACGGTCGGTGCTCGTGCATTCGCTGACACACGTATATCATAGTATAATTATATAGATACGATAATGTTTTTTTTTGTAAATATAATCAATAGTATAAAAAGAGAGAGAATGAATGAGTGAGAGAGAGCCGAAGAAAACGAGGGTCGAGTGTACCGTTTTGCGCGAATGATAATTAACGAAGGCGAAGGGTAAATAAAATATAAATATTACATATAAATATAAATATATAAAACGCACGTTTTGTGTACATTGTCGCACCCTCGTGAGAGAATCTATTTGTTGTGAATAGTACAGGTATAATGAGATACAGATATATACTAGAATTCTACCAAGTTTTATTCGCTTGTTCGTACTTCGATTGTAAAGTAATTAAACTGTACATAGTTCTGAATGTGAATATAAACAGAATATATATATATATATATCTATTATTATTATTGCTATTATTATTAAAAAAATATTTCGATATTATTATTGCTATTATCATTATTATTATTTTATTATTAATATTATTGTCTATCGCATTATAAATTCACATATTATATTAAAAGAAAGATTATTACGTTCTACGTGTGCACGCATCATACTTTCCTTCTCCGTCTACCTCAATTATAAAACACGTTAGTCGCAACATTACTTTCCTCCGGTTACTCGCGACGAGAATTTATGAATAAAAAGACCACTTTAACATCATAGCACGTTCATTGTCGTTCAAAGAAACCCGAGTTTCACCATCCTCGCCTAAAAGTCGTCCTCGCTCAACAGAGAGATCGGCAGGTATCACCGTGCCCCTGGTCCGGACGATGCGATATTCGATCGGGCTCGTTCTATCGAAGGTTGCAACAACGCGCACCTGTTTGCGAATCCCTCCCGGCTTTTATTTTCGGCATCGCGCGGATTTTAAAAAAGTCACGGACGAGTTGTAAGTCGCAGCACGCGCGCAAGCCGCAACACAGGAACCACATTGTGCCTATTCTAACGTACCACAATGGACGTCTCCGTTTTGAATATTCGAACAATGGTACTTTTGCGGTGGGTGGAGTTTCAATGAAAATACATGGTTCTCGGCGCGGGGGGAGGAACGGGAGGGACAATGGATCGCGCTCACGCTGCTCTATCCCTCTTCCTCCGGAGAGAGGATAAACTCGGTAGTTTGCAGCCCGTTAAAGTTTTGGGGGATACGGCATACATACGGACGATAAATATTGGAATAAGTTGCGCTATAATAGACATATATATATATATATCCATGTTACTTTAAAATCTGTTTGACAGCTGCCATATATCGCACGTTGCGTTCGTTCATTTCAAAACTAGTGTATGAGAGAGATTATCGATTAACATTAAAGCTTGGGATAAAAAGCGTTTGCTTCTGCTGTATTAATAAAAAATCCCCCGAACCTTAAAACGAGACCACCCAGACCCGGCTCGTCGAGGGAGACGATGCTCTCACCTGACCCGCGTCCTTCCGGTCTGTTGGCAACAAACACGCACTCGCGGCACGCACGGCCATCGAGGATTAAAATTCAAGCAACGAGAGTAAAGTGAAATTCCGAGGTAGCGTGAGGGTCCCTCGCTCCGTTCCCCACTACGGATCTTTATATTCTCACGGATGCAAAAAATATTTGGCGTCTCTATTTTTAAGAGAAAGAAAATACGGGGTATTCTTCGTACATATGCAATTAAAAAAAATTCACTCGTGCAAATGTACAAAGGTATCACGCGGTAAAATTTCTTAATTCCCTCGTATGTGGATAATCACCCAGCGGTCGTCACGTTGCGTGCCGCTTTTCGTGGCCCACGATATTACGATCGCACCTCCGTGCACGGCTATATTGCCGTATGTTAAATCCTAACAACCATAAATTGGGCAACAAAAACTCTCCTCGCGGCGGGCGCGACGGTAAGACAAAGGATTAGGACCTCCAATTTCGTGGCAGGATATAACGCCATAAAGTCATAACGCGTGTCGGTTCTTTTCCTTTTATTTTCGCCCTCGGTCTCACTCTCGGTCTCTCTCTCTCTCTCTCTTTCTCTCTGCATCACTCTTCTTCCTCTTCCTTCCTCCTCCCTTTTGCAAGTGGCATCGGTGTATTCCACTTGAGCCGTATTTACCACGCCGCGCGTCGATGGGGCAGATGCAGCCGAGCCAAGTTTACATGACTCGGTCGTATAACAACGGTGCTATATCATTTGACGAGAAATATGGGACCTCGCGCGCCTGTAACGTACGTAATTCAACGCGGGGGATATACCGCGAGCAAATCTGCCGCGTCACGTCTCCAAATTGTTTCGGTTCGAGAGGCACGCGAATATAAATATCGAGCCGGCGTATTTCAAGGAGAGAGATCTATCATTTAACGACAATTCGCTCTTTCGTGGCAACACGCATGCGCAATCTGTATCGCGACTTGTTTTCGTCATCGCGATACTCGAAGCACCCGAGAGAAACGCCATCCCCGTGTGACCCGAATAATAATTTATATAATTATCCAACGAGAATATCCGATGGATTAATGATCCGTAGCGCTACAAATACTTGCATAAAATTAATATTCATGAAATTCCACGATCGCACGCGCTTCGTGAAATCTCGCTCGATCTCCGCGATCTCTCCCGTGTGTCCAAGCGGGCAATACGAGAATAACAATAACAGGAATGATATTAATAAATAACAGCGGTTAAACCATGAACGAGAGAAAGAAAGAGAGAGAGAGAGAGAGAGAGAGAGAGAGAGAGAGAGAGCCGAGATCGATAACCCTGCGTCCGAGCATTACCATAAATTTAAATGTCCACGCTCTGCCTCCTTCTTCCTCTCGCTTCCTGACCTCTCTTTTCCCGATTTCTCTCCCTCTTTTTATCTCTCTCCCGCGCGCGAGCATTTCCCCATGACTGCCGCCCTTTTTACGGCTTACTTTATGGCAAAGACTCAATTTGGCCGCGGCGGTTGCTGCGCGTTCTCCGGTGACTAATATACCGGGATGCGCCGCGTGGGGTGCAACGCGGTGATGCATCGCCACGTATGCCTTCTTCTCCCTTAGGAGATGGGGCCCCTCTACGGGACACCTTCGTTTCCAACGCGCGGGTACGCGTTTTTACGAATGGCTCCCCTTATTGAGCATAGGCGGCTCTCTCTCCCTCCCTCTTTATCTTTCTCAACGCGCTGCTCCACACAAGAGATCGTTTAATATTCCCGACTCCCTTAACGATCGCGAAACCATACATATGTACGTGTACATGGCAAAATATATTACTATTATTTTCTAATAATAAATCTAGAAAATTGAAAAAATGTAAATGTAAATAAGAGTAATTTTTAGAAGGATCGATTTCAAACGAGAATATAATTTTGGCCTCAAAGGGAATAAATACATTGGAATGAGATATTCTCGCTGCGCGTCAACTACCCGCTTTGTATATTCAATGTTATTTTCGATAATCATATTTCATCACTCTCTCTTTCATTCACTTTTTGTCATGTTGCTCTCATAGTTTGCGAGCGCGCACTTACGAATGGGCCCTTCACGAGTACACGGGTTTGCGGGGGTACCTCACCACGGGCACCACGTTGGGCCCCGTCTTCCTCACCGTGGGGCATCGGAGCCGCGCTAACTTACGCCGGATTACGAATACTATTTCATTGGAACGCGAGGAGATCCCTCGGAGGGACCTCGGTCACAATACGAGGGACCTCTTGTGCGTCGAGCGGATATCGCGTAGTATGCAAAATATCGCGTCGTTTCCTATGATATACAACGATGTGAGGATAGTTGTTTATCGATGTGAAGCCAATTTATTATACGGTAAATCCTCGTTATAAATTATTCCGTAACGAAGATTGTAAAATAACGTTGAAGAGAGACTAAATAATGTAACCGGTAAAATATATATATATATAGTCTCTGAGTTAATAATTTCAACTTATTTTATATTATTAAAGAGAGAGAAAAAGAATACATTAATAATGACGATAGATATATTTATGACCGATACTTGTATCTCCGTTATGATATAATCTTTTAGTTTTAGCACCCGTATGTAGAGCATAAACATAGAGAGATAGTATCAATGAATTAAGCGCACCGCGTCCGTGTAATCCTAACTTGTTGCGGTAGCGTTATTACGATGACTTCCGGCTAACTTACCCACCGCAGACCGCGAAGAAGTCGAGCGCGGAAAGTTAATGACAAACCGCGTATCCTGGAACCGGTTGCCGGCGAACTCTCGATGAAAATTATCCGTCAGGATGAATCGATGGAATCATCATTGACGGTGCCATTTTATTTAGGAGTTTCTCCGCTCCCAAGAAGCGATGAAGCTACCTGCGAATACGCGAGCAAATACGTAAGGACAAACTTCCAGCTGCGCTGGAATGTCGAATTTCCTTTTGGCAGCATCCCTTTGCTCGACACTCCCGTCGAGCTCGACGGGAAGCACATCCGTGTGACTTTTAATGTTGCATCGAAGACGACACAAATGTCCCATCTGTCGACTTAATTATAATACATCGTAATCCTTTTCTTGATTCAACTTGAAAAAGTTTGAAGAGGAGACGACTATTTCTAATTACTTGTGATTTTTTTGATGAAAAACATTATTTAAATTAATCGTTATAATTAGTTGGATATCTTTTTCTTTTTTTTTAACAATAAACAATAATTGTTTAAAAATAGCAAGAATGTAAAAAAAGTTCTTATAGCATTAGAATGCATTATAAAATTAAGAAGAAACAAGGTAAACGATAGGTGATCGGTAAAAAAAAAGAAATATATATATTTATTATTAGTGAATAATCACACATGGATTTCAGGAATCCGGTATTTGACTGGCTCGTGTCGTCTCGATGGCAAAAAGTAATATTCCAATGAGCGAAATAATCTGGAGTACAAAATAGTGGACCGAGATAAGCCGACGAGGAAGAGGCAGACCGCGGATGCGCGCGCGCTCGCACACTTATCTGGCACTAAAGATGTTTACACAGCGCACTCCGCGCCGTCGCTATCACTTCCCTACCCCCCCCCCATCCCCATTCCCGCACCTCCCTCCTCCAAAAGAACGGGGCACTCTAATTGATTTGTGGCTCCGGCGCTATCGGTGCTCGTAACTTAAATTAAATTACAACGAGCAATCGCGTCCGCCGACTCGTCGAAAAGTTATGCCTCGAGACCGCAATGCCACTCTCTCGCCTCATCTCGACTTCGCCTTCAACGACGGAGATTACTTCCTCGCGGGACAATGCTCATCTTGTTACAGAGCACGAATGTATATTCGGATATACATGTATTATTTAGCTACCGCGATGTTGACGACAATATTTTAAATCGGGTTCTCCGACGTCGAGAGCTCCTGGGGGCGGATGGATACATATATCGAAGGCGATAAAAATGATTTGATACCGAGGAAAAGGTTCAAGCAAAAACTCATTCGAATTTAGGGGAAATCGACAAGGTGACAATGTCAAGGATAACGGTATCTAAATAATCTTAATATATTATGATAAGACAAGACCTAAAGAGAAAAGGCGAATAGAAGCTATAGATTGATTCTTAAAATTTCTTTTTTAAGCTTTCAAAGAAATACTAGACGGATATATATTATTCAACACGAAGGATATATATTATTCAACACGAGATGGCTGATAAAGTACATAATTTGATGAAAACTGACAAGGGATTATTGGAAAATTATCGTAGCGCATATTCGGGCAGAAATGAATACGAATTGTAAATGAATTGATGTCAAATTGACTCATATATCATTTAATTTTCCTTCTTGACAGTTTTACTTCTTCTGACAGCTAATCAATGTCACACGTATAAAAGTGCGGATTAAATTCAATTACAATGTTCTTATGCCGCGAAATCTTGTAATTGATCCGTTGTCGGTGACAGTTTTAACGATGTTCGTTATATTGCTTAAACTTTGCCCTAATTTGTGATAAGTCATAATCGTTTCAAATATTTTTAAAAGGGTACAAGTAATATTACCGAAAATCAATATTAAGCGAGGAGAGAATTATCGAGTCAAATAATAATTTATGATGGTACAACCACATAATCGCTTGTAATTCCTTTATCTACGGTTTTGTGACTCTAATGAAATGTCTTTGAGTATCGTCAAGTAGCTTTCACAAATAAGATAATAAATTATAGTCGATTTCGGTCACTTTTACAATGAGAGACCACGAGCCAAACCAGGAATTTGGCTGGCCCTCTCTCTCTCTCTCTCGAATATTTGTTGTACAAGTCTCTAGAATATCTGTTGTATGAGTAGATACAAAACTATCAGATGCGACCACAAAAGTAGATACCGGATATACCTTGTTCATTCACAATCAGACCCTATCTTATCGGGCTAACCAGAAAAATAACCTTCCTAGGCCGTCAGGACACGTTCCGGTCAAAGTTTTCTCTCCTTCGCCCTTCGTTTCTTGCTCGTCGTTTCTCGAAATTTCGTGATTTAAAGTTACGAAGTTGTAACGGGCCACGAAGATGCAAAGTGGAAAGATAGACCCGTGCAATGCTGACCGTTTCTAAGATAGAATGTCAAGACGTTCATTGTTGAAAATGTACCCTCGGAAAAATAAAAAAATTATTTCTACGAAGATTTGCGAGTATTGCTTCAAGGTCTCGGCTACGGATCAGCCCTGTGTATCTGTTTCTTTCTGATCCTCATTCTTTCGCTCGCTTGTTAAAGTCAAAACTCACATGACACGTTCATCGTCGAATATCGATGCTTCGTTGATGCTTCGGTTTAACGAAGCAATTATCTGCTTCGATAGGCCGCCTCGGAGAAATGTCGGCGACTCCGATCGTGGAGCAGTAAAAAGTTTCCAATTAATGAGACCGTAAAGATTTTTAACGCTTTTCAGATATACTTCGAGATTTTATCATTCGAGATTAAATCAGTCCTCCTTTTGTTCTTGTACGGAAAATCGTGAAAACATTTTTCACGAGTATATTCTTTACGACTCTAATTCTGGGCCAACTCGACGGTACCGTGAGAATGGTATTCGTAGGTGTACGCGTTGACGCCGTTCATTCACGTTCCATACCTTTCATTGATGCCGCGAGTCCGGAACACAGTCGGAGCGAACAAACGCGGCTCCTCCAAAGGAGAAACTATGCGGTCCGGATAGCGTAACAAGGGAGGTCCGCGCATAAACTACTCCCTCCGCGACTCCCGTGAGACCCGCGTGCTCAAAAACTCCGGATCGCGTCTCGGGAATGTGTGAAACCGGTAGAGATGGAAGGAAGGAAAGAGATTGACCGACCGCCCGAGCGATCCCAAAGGGATCACGCCCGATGACACTTTGCGACGGAATATAACCCAATTTTTTGTCTTGTATTCAACTACAGTAGCTGTTTATAATTAAGCATTTAATTTTATTCATTAGTCGGCGAGAAAATGCGCTTATAAATCTCAAACATTGAGAGAAGCGTTTCTTTTTCTTTCTTTTTTTTTTTTTTAGTAGAGTCGCAAGATTAATCTTTGCTTCGGAGAGAGGACGATCGAGAAGGAACGGTGGCCGTCCGAAATATTTCGAGGACGCGAGACATCCCCAAGAATGTCGCCGCGACACCTGGACCTCTCCCTTCGTCTCCTCCGTCGTTGCATCCGGTGCAAAATGCGAATGCAGCGGCGAGACGCGTTACGTCAGCCGTGGCTGCGATTTATCACCGTCGCCGCTCGATTCGGCCATTCGCCGGCCATCCGCCGCTTAGAAAGCCGTCATTATTTGAGAATAATCTAAAACCGATGGTGATTAGTGGAGGAGATCCGCCGCGCCGGCGGCGTCACCTGCGCGATCAGCCTCTCGTTTATATCGAGGCCGCAGCGGCGATTCCGGACAGACGGGACGGTCGATTTCAACTATCCATCATCGCTCGTCCTCTACTAAATGACTCTTCGCCTAGTATCGTCGGATGCTGACTTCTGTTTCGACATCCCGTTCGTCCGTTAACGTATATCCGAAACACGAAGACAGATTTGCACTTCATCTGTGCCGAAGTGCGGAGAAATTTATTGCGCGGAATTTTTATTATGATTAATTAACAAATTATAGAGATTATGGAAAACGCTTGGTCACATGGGAAGAAAAAGAAGACGAAAGTTTTTATTAGTACGAAACTTTTGAGTAGTTCCTTTTTAATATTTTTTGACACAAGATAATTATAGGAAATAGTTGTGTACTGTAAAATGAAATATATCGAGAGAAGGGTGTCAAAACCGACAATTTGCATTTGGGGAAACTTTTATTAAGCCAAACCTTTTTTTATTTAGGAGATCCCTATATCGGTTTTACCGATATACTTTTCTTTTTACGGATTTGCTACGACTTTTATGAATGCACACATTAAAATCGTCGCTTATTCTCCCGAAGGTTAGTCACAGACATTAGGTCGTTACAGTGACTTCACCAAGAAAGATTGTTAGAATTTGCACCTTCATTTTTCCGTGAAAAAGTATCAAGGGGATAAAAGGTTCGAGGCAGGTAAAAGGCTAAGATATTCACAAAGAGCAACGTTAATTATCGCGTGTCACAGCCAAGGTCTCGATTATCCCTCGGCTAGTTATACTTCGTTTTCCTCAGTTTGTATTTTGTCGACATTTTCTTGTTGACATGTACTGCTCCCTTGTAAAAAACATTCGGAGTGCCCTTGTGTGGCAAAATACGATTTTTTACTCTAGCTCTGACCTCAAAAAAAGAAGCTTGTTGCAACATACTCTGTGATTTGTATGTTTATAATGCGCATCCATTCTATTATATCTATTATATAATACATTCATTCCATTATAATACACCCATTCTATTATAAATGGAAAAAGAATACTACTATTGAACATGCATTTCTTGAAATCTTCTAGTCCCGTTATCTTAGTCCCGTTACTTTTTAAACAATAAACTTTCTTTTCTTTTCTTTGAGTAAAAATGTTCTATCGTATTAAACGGAACACATGCATTTAACCAAACTGAAAATAAAGCTTATTCGAAAAAAGCTCGATTTTTTAGGAGCGGCAATAAATCTTTTACGTAAAGATGTGTTTTTCCGTTATTGTGTGTGCTTCGTAAGGATTTTAAACTTCTCATATATATATAACTAACGTAAGATTGCAGAAACTGCAAGCGCAGCTACCTCATTGTTTCTGCTATTTTAAAAATACATATCAGAAATTATAAAAATCCAAAGAGTTTTGATATAAAAATATAAAGCTGATTTTTTTATATAGTTGTTTTTGTTTAAATTATTTAGTTTTTTGAATTTTAAAAGTAAATCATAATTTTTATAAGTAAAAAATTGCATTTTAAAATTAAATAATCGCAATTCTATTAAAAAATATAAATACACATTTTTCTCTCTCTCTCCTTTATGTATATATATATTTTTAAATATTATACAAAGAAAATATATTGAATATTTGACATCCTGTATAATCTGTTATATTACATAGCAATCTCATTCTCAAATATGTTTATGACGAATATGTAAGTAGCTTACTAATAGCGGCTTATAGCGAATGTCTGATTAATTTGTAATCGATTGTCAATTCAAACAATTTTCGGGAAGAGGATTTTGCGCGACTTATCGTATATGAGAAAAATGTCGGTCCCAGTCGAATCGTGCAAGACACAGCGGCACGGTGATCCTCCAGGGTCGCGCGATTTCGTCGAACAATTTATTAGCCATTATCTGAGACAATGCCGGCTACCTGGGCGCCAAAGGACGCGTATGCAGTTTAAAGCGTGCGACTTCTCTACTGCCGCGAGAGACGATGTACGGGGGTGCACTCTTCTGCCGTTGTGCAAGAGGAAGCCGGCCAAGGATGGCATAGGTGGACCACGCATATACGCACCTTCGCTCCTCTTCTTCGACGTAGCCGAGGCGAGCAAAGCGGACAAAGAGAGAGAGAGAGAGAAAGAGAGAGAGGAAGAGAGAGAGGGAGGACGAGCGGAGGAGAAGTGGAAGAAAAAGTCGCCTAATTGATGCTTCGTCTTTGTTTTGGTTAATTCCAACATGGTTCGGCCATTAAAACGTCCCGCTATATCGGCGGGCCCGATCTCCGGTGCGAGATAAATGATGACACCCGCTCCAGGGGTACCATACTTACCACCACCACTACCACCGTCACCCACTACTACCACCATCATCGTCGCCACTACCATTTCTCGGATCAGCGCTGGTGTATACGGCTGGTTTTCTACGGTCACTATAAATGCCCGTTCTCTCTCGGGCCCCATCGGACCCGCCGCGCTCCCGAAGGACACCCGATAATCGTAAGCGGAGGTTCTGAACGAGTTTCTTGAAATCGCGCTCGATTTCACGCTTCTCGATGAAGGCCCGTTTAAGAAAGCGTAGATATCACTCAATCGCCGCGTTTAAAACATGAACTTGTATGTACCAACATCCTCAAATCAACTATGTCGTGATAATATCCTTAAAGTACAGTCGGGAATCTCGGGTCCGTTATTATTATGTCACAGAATTGAAGAATTTTTAAGAATATACTCTAGTTTAAAATGCATACATACAAGCTCATCGTGTTCTGATGCACGATACGTCACGTTCAATCTCTGTTAGCTTACAACTACTTGAGAATGATGGTTAATATCAGGGGAAAGTGACGATTTATGCGAAATAACGCAAAGTACGAGCTGTCTTCGCTTAGAATCGTGTCTAAAAACCATACTCGAGACATTAGCAAGTTTAAATCCGAGAGAACCAACGGGATCCTTTTCGAAAGCGCGCGCGCACGCGATGTAAAGCCCGCCGAGGTCGTCGCACGGCGGTCCAAGTGGCAGGAATAAGGTCAAACGACTTCGGCGCGACTTGGAACGTAGATATCATATCGGACGGGGAACGCCGAGAGTGTATAAATTTGTAAAGCCGGGAGCCTGACCACTCAACGCCGAGTGGCATTAACGGCCGGCGATCGCCACTAAAACACTAAAGTATTAATGTAAAACACATTCTGATAGAGATATTCTTTCGTCCTGTGTTTCGTTCTCGCGTCTCGCGTGGCCTCCTCCTCGGTCGGCGCCGATTTCTGCGCGCTATCGCGACATGACAACTCCGTTTCCTGCCGTTTCGGATCTCGATTTCGACGAAGCAGCGAGAAAATGTTTGTATCATCGCGTACTGAAACTATGCTCCTTCACGCTAAGCGAGAAAGAAATTTTCGCCTGGGATACTATAATACTACTTAATGGGTAGTTGTGTAATGTTACAAGCACAGGTTTTAAGCACAAAGTTCCTTGTTTCATCTAAAGTACAATCCGTTCTACCTGTGTTTAGACATTTTTTCTCTTCTTCTTTTCGTTTCAACAATGTTTCCTAAGCTTTCGTAATAATGCGTCGGGATGAGCAGACTTCTCAAAAGTGTCGCAAAATCCTTTAGCATGCTCCTTTCGAAATCGTCGCCTTTATTCTCGTGAATATAAATATTGCCTCAAAACCAAATCTTAGAATCATTATCTTGTCACTTTGCACCGATCGAAAGATCCTACGATAAATTGAATGGCTGTTTACGAGATGCGACGAGTCAATTTGCGAAGTGATAGAATAAGCGAATAGTCGTCATTTGCTGAAGAGAGTTTAGCTAAATGTCATCTGACAAAAATACAAAAACACGAAAACATTCACTTTTAAAACCGATAAACATAATAATGTCCGCGCTGTTGTGAATTCCGCGCAAAGGGTGAGTCGTAGATTGAATACAGCGCGATCATTAAATTGTCGTCACGAGCATTATCTGTCGACGACTTTGGCTGACGGAGGGGGACAAAGGTGACAACACCTCTGGGAAGGAGGGTGAGATCGCCTGTTAAATAGAAGAAATCGCGCGGTTGCGAGGCGACGAGCGGCGATTTAATTAAATTAACGCTTAACGCGAGATTAACAAAGGTGCGAGGAGAGATTCGAGATGCATAATGAATGACCTCTCCCCTCGAGAACCTATTCGAGATTCTTTGGGTGGTCCGTCGTCGATTCCGTTCGGACTCGGGCCTCGTTACTGGCCCCGGCGACACATTTTATTGCCAGTTTTCGTCCGGATGATTATTTAGCGCTTTACGAGGGCCGGCTGCGCCGAGGCACATCCGGTCGTACGAATTCCCGAAATCCCTCTAGAACGTCGACGTTTAAAAATCGAGATGCTTATCGAATCGAATTACGACAAGATTATTTTCCGTTCAAATTCTTGCGAAAAGTTGAAGCGACTCGAAGACGACTCGTCAATGACAACTACCGATACTCTCCTCATATACGTGTTCCTGTATTCGTTCATCAAAACCTTCCCCATTCTAGTTAGTTTTATTGTTTCGATAATGTTGGCGAGCGGTTACAAATTTAATAAATCTCCGGGCACAGTTTAATGCTGGAGAGGAGGAGAGGGTCCAGTGTGTCGTCCGATGATAAAGCGACTAGATCCTCGAAAAGATAACGGACGTAATTAAATTCAACTTGATTTTATTGCCTTGGACGCAGAATGTCGTTTATGCGGCTTTTATGCCTTACGAGCAAATTCTCAAACTACGCTTTGATAGTGCCCTGAGATGAGTATTATATGTCGGCTACGGCGTTCTTCGACACTTTATCGCCGCAATTCCGATGTACAAGTCTTTAGTCAAAAAGGTACCCGAGTCTTTATTCGTGTCGATGACGATTAATCTTTCATAACTAACGATTATTTCATCGCACACAAATATATTTTAAATAATTAATTTAGTTTTTAAAATTAACCGAGATTTTATCGATTTTATCATTCATTTATACTACACGGAATATTCAACTCAAATGTTAATTTTTCACCTATATCGCGCTTAGCCGTGTCGCATATTAAGTTTGATCGAATTCTACTTAACATAAAATGGATTATATGAATATAATATAATGAATCTCTCCGTTTATAGAACAAAAATACTTTATATCTGTCGACATGTGTCAAATCGAAATTCGATATTCAAATTCATCGAAAAAATTCAAGATTATCGTTAGTCATATTTTGAAGTACTTGAGATAGGCTTTAGCCATATTGATTGTACTCAAAATAACAATATGTCACACGCATGGCTAGTATTTTTATCAGTGAATATTTGATTCGACGAAATAATATATTCAAGACCACATGCGCGAATATGCATAGAAATCTAACAACGTTTTCGCGTGCAAGAGGAAATAATTAAAATTCAGAAATCAGTTTTTTATTATAGAAAAAGTTTACGATTGCATAGAAAAAAGAGAATAGAAAAAAGAGAAGGAGGTAGAGAAACATTTTATAAAGTCACGCCATTGAGTCTAGTCTGAACAATGCTTGGCGATAAACACGCGGTTGCTCATCCTGTCACGTATAAAAGAGTACATCATGGATTTATTCTTCTTCTATCTCTTCTACCTCTTGTCTTTTTTTTCCGTACCAGGAGAGACTATTGTCGTTCAAAGCTGTATTCCGGCTAAATCGTTACTTCACCGTTATTACCGGTATCGTTATTGCCGCGTATCGTGAATATATCGATTTTTCCTATAGTGCATAATATAGTCCCGTGAAACATGACTCACACTCAGACCGTGATGAATACAGTCGACACTTATCGCGTCACGCCGGATCCTCGTCGATCACCATTATGTTGGCTTCGGTTATTCGACTCGAGGACCATCGAGTCCCGTTGAGAATAGACATAGTCGTCGAATCGAAGAAATCAGTCAGGTAAAAGAAGGTTGCCGGGAGGAATTCGACTTCCGCTTATGCGTGAAATCGTAGTGCAGTGAAAAAAAAAACGACGCTCTTCCCGTCCGCGCGATCTAATCGTTTGAAAACGACGACATCTCGCCGACATCCAGCCGCAAGAAACACGAGACCTACTCGTCGCGAAAGGATACGCGCGAATGAGAAACGAAAAGAAAGAAGAAATCGGCGCATGGAGTCTCTCATGCGGTTGTCCTTGATTCATTCAGACCCTTTTTATCTCGAGAATTCGTCCCGGAAAGGACGCACGATTTCTTGGAAGACGAAGGGCTGGCTGGGGGGGGGAGAGAGAAAGGGAGGAGAACTCGTCGAACATACAGGAAGATATTTTGACCGGACCGTGAATGTGTGCTGATAGCGACACGAAGAAGACGATGCTCGGACGCATCAATGGGCTCCTTCATTCACCTTCGTTCCCGATGCTATCGCCGAGCGGTTTTCGGGGACTGGAACATCGATCTTGGTCTCCCTAATTATTTCCAAGATGGAGATTCGTGAGGTCTCGGTTCGGTCACTTCGGGGCTATTTTTGATCCTAAAGGGATGTACCTGCTGCTCCTTCGCGGGAGTGTCTCGTCCGGTGGACAGATAACTGCGTATATGTGTATGCATGCGTGTGTGTCATAGCGCTCTAACGATGGGTACCAAGGTGACTTTATGCGGAACTTTATACGGATCTCGTTTCTTTTTACAAAGATATATCTGTACATTTGTACATTTAGGTCTTCTAAGCACGGACACTATGGAACGTCGTATTTCGTCACCGTGTCCAATTTCTATCTCGAAAGTTATATATATATATACACGACCTATAAATTTATATACGTCACAATATTATTTTTAAACACACGAGAGGGGAACGTTAGGAAGCTTGGCGAGCGACTAAACGCGTCGTTTCATCAGGATTAAGAGATTATCGAGAAAAGTGGCGCAAAAAATCAGTAATGACTGAGAAAGGGAGAGACGCAGCGGAGATCGAAGGGGAAAGAGAGAGAGAGAGAAACGGAGACGAGGCCGTGAAACGACGAGGGTCTCGTCGAGGCTATCCGCGATGATGGAACGTGGCGGAGGAACGCGATGCCGTAGAGGCATGCCGGCCGTAGTTTCGAGGGGGGCCCTTGGCGGGGGGTGGTGACAGCGGAGCCCACGGACCGCGGGGGGCCTCCTCGGAAGGAGCAGGAATTTAAGCACGAATGGCCACGCAACCAGCGGAGAGCCGTCACTTCCAGCGAGCCCGGGCATCCATTACCTCCTGGTGCCCTGCCAACCGCCGCACCGCCACTCGTATCTTATATTAATATATTATTTACCTCGCTCCGTGCCGCTATAACTCGTTGCGCATCGTCGTACTATCTCGCCGAGCGAGCGGAAGAGGAAGACGAAAGAGAGAGAGAGAAACAGAGAAGTCCGAATAAGAATGGCCGTGGTGTGTCACGTGCCTCGCATTGTTCTCATTATTCGACGACGAGGCGGGAGATCGACGATCATCTGGAACCTAAAAGTGTTCCTCAGAGAGATCCTTCGAAGGTGAAGTTTGACCAGATTCTAGAGCGCAAACGATCCCCATCCAACGAGATGTCACCCACATGTATATATGCGATGTCCTTTTTCACTTTACACGCGTGCGAGAAATATTTCTGTCGCTCTTAGACTAGATATATTCTAAATATGTCTCATTATATAATTCTTGCTAAAATATAACAATTCCACTTTATATATGCGTAATTCGCATATAAGATTTATATATTTCGATTGCATTGAAAAAAAAGGACGTTTACAGCAATAACTTTAGTCGCCATGTCTCGCTTTCTCGAAACCATCGGTCATTTCATGGTGATCGAAGTGTCACGAAAGTCATGACTTTGCATTAAATTCAGATTAATGCGTTCCGCGCTTCTCGCGTGACCGAATCCGCGTGTACCGGTGGGTGCAACGCGCGTGACACTAGATGCGACGTGTGCGTATCGGTCTCGTACGCGCGCGATACGGCAGGCTTTATGGTATCGCGAGATATCGCGAGGTAGAGAAAGGTGAGCATGAGAGACTACGAGCACGACGTGGCATATTCATTTCTATGCCGGCCTCGTAAAGCCGACTTAATTTAATGTACCATTTCATCTTCCTCTCTCTCTCTTTCTCTCTTTCTTTCTGCCCTTTCACCCTCCTCGACATTCCCTGTGTTCTCTCGTTTGTAATAAAATCATAATGCTTCGCGGATTATCCGCAAAAGCGACTGCGTCGTCTTCTTGTTGCGATTCGGCAAATTTTTATCAATCGATCGAGAGAAAGAGAGAAGATAAAACTCTCTCTTTTATAAATTACAGAAACAAACAACGAGTTCTATCGCGCGAACAAGGATGTGAATCATTTCGATTGAAAACAACCCGTGTTTCTCGAGCACTCGCGGATTAATAACAGAGTACGTATCTCCTTATTATCGCTGCCTCTCGCGTAAGCGGCCGCTATATTCATTAAAACGTGTTCGTAATCGCGAGGCGCGGTAAATCATGTATCTCACAGTTGTTTTGTTTTTCTTTTTTTTCTACAGCAAACTCACCGTCGAGACCATCGAATCGTCACTACCAACGTAAACACAGCAGGTAGAAGCGCCGTTGGGGCTATCGGTATCAATAATCTCGTCTTCCATCGCCATGCGTGGAACTAAATCGCGACGTTTTGTTTCACGCAGAATCCCTACACTTAGACATTTATGCAGATACGCATTCGCTCTCGCGAAAAAAGAGAAAGAGAAAAAGATCATCTTTTTTCTCGGACTCGTACGCGCCTGCGGGACTGCTCTTTCTAATGTCTAATGAATAACCCTCAATAAATTCATAAGTCGGCCGAAACATGCCCGCGAGATGCAGAACACGCCGTCGATCTGCACGCTCCGCCGAACATATTAGTCTTGAGAATACCGTCCGAATGTGACGGTATGCAGAGGAAAGTTTAGTGATATTACCACGCAAGTATAAAAAAAAATATAAACGGAAATGGCTCATAAGATATCTATAAGGATAGCTCGCGGTCCTTCCTTTTTCGCCATTGTGCAAAGTCGTGCAATCTCGAAGAGTAGCAAAGATTTGTCACGCATATTTCCCAAAGAGAAAGATACGTGAAAATAATAACGTATGAGTTTGCGTTTTGCTTCGTATATTTTATTGGAGATATTATTAATCGCATTCACAGTTGAGACACATTATTACTTTTATAATAACAGCACGAATTTATTTCCAGAAGTTAGTCATATGAATTGAAATTTTACTCCCATTTTACTTTTAATCGTAATTTTTTTATATTTATGAATTACAATGATTTTGATAGGTTCAATTTACAAAAGCAGTAAAGGAAACTTTTACTTTGTATTTTAAATACACACTAAATGAACAGCCTCGCATTTAGAGGTTTAAAAGAGGAAACTTTCGGTAAAACTGTAGATTAAATAGTTTCAGAAAAGATGATTTAAATTGCTTAAAATAACAAAAGAATAAATTAAGATTAGACGTAATATTAATATTAATTAGGCGTAATATAGATTGATTAGATTGAAAATTGAGACCAAAGTGAGAGAAAAATTTTGTCTCGTGTCCTGACATTTCTTCATATAAATAAAACATGTCACATGGATAAAAAAATACAACGTCAAATTTTATTTGCGATATTATGCACACCCTATTACGATCTTAAGACGAGCAGGAGAGAAGTTGCAAACGCAGAGAAGCATCGAGCTCGTTACTCCAGCTTCTTTTACGATGAAACTTTTGCGCACACATTCTCTCTCTTTCTCTCTCTCTCTCTCTTTCTCTGTTTCTCTCTCTGCACATTAAGACAACGCGTCACAGGGGAAGGCTCCGAGAGTTCTGTTATATAAGTAATACATGTCCCCTGACGCCCTCATTGTTGAAATTTTCGGTCGAACGGCGTAAGCGAGATTATTTGAAACAGCCCTTACAGAAGAGAGGAAACATTATTACCTCAAGTTTTCGTCGCAAAGTAACTTTGAGACTTACGATATTTACAGTAGATGAAACTTGGAATAAAACCGGCATAACAATTCAACTTAAATTTCTAGCAAAAATTGTCATCAGAACAAAAATTCGAGGCAAAAATTGTCATCGCATTATTTTGTCTAAAGTAACTTAATCTGAAATTATTCAAGTCGAAATTTTGCCTTTATTCTCGATATCAATTACGTTTATGAATTTCAAAGAATTTCAACGAGTTTAATTTGTATGGGAATTGTAAATAAAGATATGATAATTTGAATTTAGTTCCCAATACAAGGTTTAAAAGAAGAAATTTCGCTAAAGTTATAGATTAAATAATTAAAAAAAAATAATTTAACTGTCCAAAATATCAAAGTAAATTATAAATTGAAATCCAGTCAAAGGTAGGAGAAGAAATTCGACTCGAATATACTTTATATCCTGGATATGATAATCGTAAAGAAAACGCAGATCATCGTAAAGGAAACAAAACACACTGGGAGAAGCATCGTTTCGTAGACACATTCTCTCGATGCGTCCTGTACAGACGTATGCGCGAGATGTATCGTCGCAAAACTTCAAACGCTCGTACAAACTGTACAATACGTTTCGACAGCGAGCGCGCTACATGTAAATGTACGTTGTAACGCGCGCAAAGGTAAAACTTGTCTGAACTTTGCTCGGAGAAAAGAGGCGAGAGGCTGCTGGCTGCTGTGCGCGCCGGAAACTCCGCTTCGACGGAAACATAACATCGCGCGGAAACGCAGCGTAAGGCAGTTTGTAGGAAGAAATCGTTGGTGATGCGCGTGTCGCATTCGCGAAGGAGAGAAAAAGGGAGGAAAAAGGGGCTGAAGCGGAATGAACTTGACGTCTAAGTTTTGGTCAAAATCTCGTCGTATGAGAAAAGAGAGCAAGAATACATCCTCGCGTACTTTGACTTTTTCTCGGAATACTTTTCGATAAAAGTACTCGCGTTAATGTATGTCAACAAACCTACTACGTGTTTTATGACACTAATTTAAGAATGCGAATAATGTTGCTCCCTTAAAATGATTGAAATTATATTAAAATTAATGTTTAATTAAAAATAAGTGATAAATTAAAAATTATATAATAATTATTGAAATATTGGAAGGGTTAATAAACAGAAACCCATTTAAATAGGCTTTTGCATATATTCTTCTTGATTTTATTCTTCCGTCGCTAATGCTGTCGCGCTATTTGAACTGTTTACGTACGAACCTATCAGAAATAATAATTATCGCACGATAATCCTTGTTTCGCGTCAATGGTGATCTACGAACGCCATCGGAGGAGAGAAAGCAACACACTATGATCTAATTTATCTGATTAGCGATACTCTCAGAAAGCAAGCGGACGATTTTGCTAATAATAATAATTTTGCGCATAGTTAAGGCTACAACGAGCCGCACCGAGTCGATTTCTCTCCTTTTATTTGCTATTTTACTTGCGAGATACAGTCGCTCCGCTCAAGGAGTTACGATTAACGTCACCCTCAAAACTGTAATTTGCGATATCCTTGTACACGCGGAATTTATTCTAATGCCAATGTAATGTACTACACGTAGGACTTACAGCTTTTCCATCTAAAAAACTCGTAATTATTTTCTTGAGAACGTAGATGGTGTCGCTCAATCGACCCTCTCGTCTCAATTGGTACAGTGGACGCGTGTGATGAAAGGAAAGGAAAAAAATTTGACGATTTTGTGTCTTAAGCGCTCTCGACACGAACGCCTATAATCGCGCAAATGATCGCCTTAAAAGCCCGCTACAATGTTGAGATCGCATCGCGACATTACGCGGTAATGACCTAATGACACTTTGCACCTTTCGGCGGCTCCTCCGTCCGCTATAATTATTTGCGGCAGCATAGTAGTTTTCTGCACGTAATATTGCGATTTGTCGAGCGGCACTATTGCGCTCGTGTGCGCAATCTGTAGCGAAATATCGCAATGTGTACACACACATATCCGCGTGTCATTAAAAATCTTTAAATTAATTTTGCGACCTTTTTTCCCCTTAAAATGTAGAGTAATAAGAGGGCGAGAGTCGCTCGCGTATCATTAATCGCGTAGTGAAAAAGTTCGATTAATATCTCTACGTGAAGAATGATAAATGAAATTTTTCTCCCACTTTCGATCTCAATTTTCAACCTAACATCTATTCGTTACTTAAATTTTATTTTTATTTTACCTCATCCTTTTTCATACTCTCTTAAAATTATTTTAATCTATAAGTTATATAAACGTAGTTTTGCCAAAAAGCTTCTTTTTTAAAAATCTATAAAAGTGAAAAAATTTAGGCTGAAATTAAATTAACGAAATTTTGGCTCGGATGGCTTGCAGATTCAATGTATATCAGATTCTTCGACGTTAATGCAGTCCGATGATTATTCAAATCTCTTGTCTAACGCGCGCTTCGTCTTCTTTACTAGTTACACACAATGTACGTGGGAAGAGAACACGTCGACGAGGCGAGAGTCATTGCTCATTAACGTGGCGATATCGCTGGATCTCAGTTGCGGTAATCTCAGCCGTGTAGTCATAGTAATTTATTGCTGATAAGAGAAGCGTCGGGGAAGGTGGCATTTATCGCTAAGAGCATAATGGCCGCTTTGGCATTTATTATCAGTGAAATGGCAACCTACGGCGAGCTTGATTTATGATTGAATTCTATGATATATTTTTATACGTCGCGTACATATATATGAACGTGAGGCTGTCGGCACCTATTCTAGCGCGACTGTTTCGTTCCGAGTGAATAATCATATCTCACCGTTTTACGCGGTTGTACTAGTTGTCAATTAAATTTGACGAAGAATGTAGAAAAATGATAGAGAGAAGATTTAGAAAGCGAATTTTTCCCCACTTGACGTTTATCGCGCTGTATGATGTATCGGGCTGATAAGCAGAGTGTGCAATCTTGAAACAGGCTATTTAAATCATGTTCCTGTCTGTGGTAATTCATTGCAATTACGTTTGCTCGTTGCAGCAAAAATTGCCGCAACTCTAAATAAACAACTGTGCGCTAAAGAAAATCGTTAACAATTTTTTTTTTCTTAATTTTCTTCCGTTAGCTTATTAATATTGATCATATGACATCTATATAGGACTGATCAACATCATTATTTTTCAGTGATTGACGGTTAGTGAAGCAACTAAAATCGTATCCAGGTACACACTGCCGCATGCACGCTCGCAATGTTCATATTCCTAAAGTTCCTCGTCGCAATTGCAGCCATCATAAAATCGCAATCACCACTCGATGCAAGTGTTGCATCGTATAAAAACGCTTATAGTTCACGTAAGTAGTAGATGGCAGCACCATACTGCGCCATATGGAATTAAAAAGAGTGACTGAGAGAGGGAAGGAGGCTGGGAGGCAGACGGAAGAGAGAAAGGATCGCGACGAGTTGCCAGAGGGTTGAGAGGGAAGGAGGAGAGCGTGAGAGAGGGCAGAGAGAGAGCGAAAGAGAAAGGGATGAACGAGACGAGAGACAGACATAGAAAGAGAAAGAGAGAGGGAGGGAGAAACGCATCGCAAAGAGTAGGAGAAAGCAGTGGATCGAAAAAAGATCGACGATGAGGATGGAATAAACAAACGAAAGACACGCGGGAAGAGGACGGAGGATGTTAATGCGTACGTGCTCTATGGTGGTGTGCGTTTAATCTCCTCCGCGACACGGAGGTGGGCCGATGGGAGTCCGGTCCGCGCCTCTTAGGAGGGAGATGACTCGGCTGCCTTAATGATTCCGGGGGAAAATAATGAAACATGACCAGGTATCAGAAAGGGGCGTTACTTCGGCGCACGGGCCGAAGGAGGTAGAGGAGGAAGGGAGAGTTTCTCTCCCTTTTCCTACGCGTCGTTGATATAAGGACCAGAATACAACGTCTCGTCGAAGGAGTAGGAGACACTAATGAGGTACGCGAGGGAGAGGAGGACACGGAGAATCTCGTTCAAGAAGAGAGACAAGGAGACGGAGTCCGGAGAAGGGAGTGGGAAGCCGGAATAGACGAGAGAAAGAGGAAAGAAGAGCGAGATAGAGAAGAGGCTGTGGCTCTGGACCACCGATTATCAGCGGGGATTGGCCTATGGGCTCAACCACTGGTGCGACCTGGTTGGACGAACGAATCCCTCGGTGCACCAGGTGAGAAAAACTCACCTGAGAGAAACCATACCTCCGCGGCGGCTGGGAGTGGTGAAACTATCGCATTATGGGATAGCGCTATCACGGGGTACCGATGGTTCACCGCATGGATTCGGTTATCAACACTCTGGAACTGCCACGCTGTTGCTCTCTCGAGAAAAAATTATTCTTCTACTTTCAATTTCAGTTTTCAATCTAATATTTATTTGAAGCAGTCAGAAGAGAGAGATCACTGTTTCAAAATTATTTAATTATTATATTATCAAAAGCTTCTCTTTTAAACCGAAATGGGAAACTTTTTATTTATTAGAGATACAAAATAGAAGATCAATTTTTATATAAATTAATCTCATCGAAATCCTTTAGAATTTGAAGAAAATTGAAGTTGAAAATGGAAAGAAAATTTCGATTCAGATACTAGACCAATCGATCGTGAGAATCTCAATAAGCTTAATCATATACAACTGATTTATTTAAATATGGATGCTAGTTAAGAGCGCAGATTCTTTTCTTCTAATACGATTTATTGATTATTCAAAGTTGTGCGTTTCTTGTTTGGATCATTATCCATAGCTGTCAAACATTAAATAAAACAGTAAAGCGTGGACTATAAAAGTAATCTCGCGTATAAAAATACAAATATAAAAATAAGTAGAATTATCTTTACGATGAATCTTTACGAGCGCTTCCTTCCAACCGTTAAAAAACGAGTTACATGGCACTAGTTATTCAAAAGTATGATACAATATAATGTCTAAACAATTGATAGTGATCTAAATAAAAAATAGAGATGTTTGAATAATTAATAAATTGTACCAGGAAAAAAAGAATCTCCGCTCTGTTTATCTGATTTTCAATTAATTAAATTTTTCCTAGTTTGTGAATATTTAATACGAATTAATACGAATTAATACGAATTTAATACGAAGCCTTCAACTTTGATTTATTTAAATATAAATATAAATTTATTAACAAAGTAGATATTATATTAAAAATTGAGAAAAATTTAAAATACAAGAAAAAGTTTCACTAGGACTATCAAAATATAAATTGGAAATTCGTTATTAAAGAAATTATAAGTATAGAGAACGACGGCATTTCATATAATTACAATATTATATCCATTTTCTCAACGAACGAGGGTGCATTAGGTGCCGAAAAAAATAATATGATGATTATGACGATTTTAAAATCCGCTTCATAAATATGTATATCCATTTGGAGCACGAGATTATCGAGATATCAAATTTTGCTATAAGCTTTCCTCAAGATATCGCGATCAACAGAATCAGTCTTCCTTTCGACATGCTATTTTGCGTATGAATATAAAATAAGCCGGTTTCTATAATGCAACTCAAAAGGAAACGATAGTTGCTTTGTTATCAAATGGATGCAAACTCGCGCAATTATCTATAATTGCCGTTTAATGGCAGGAACGAAAGGGGAGAGGGAGGAGGCACCTGCTTGTCAGAAACCATACACCACCTGATGCAGATCGATACCGCATACAATGAACGTGTTTAATTGCTTCGGATATTTGGCAAGATCGACGCCGACATGTTGTGGAAGTGGTCTCGCCGTGTATTCATCGCCTTTCTATAAAGTATATTTTGCATATTATGTAAATTGTGTCTTTTAATTATATTCATATTCAAAGAGCGAACGATTTTTTTACCAAATAATAAAGGAGCAGAAATTTAAAATTATGCTCAGATTTCTTCTATAAAAAATTATATATAATAATATATAATTTAAATTATATATAATTAAATTATATATAAGTTAAATTATATATAATATAATATATATAATATTATAAAAATGATTATATAACGTGTCGCATTAGTGGACAATAATAATTATTAAGTAAGGTACAATTGCGTGTTGCCTCATTAGAGATAAGAGGAAAAAAAACTTGAACATTGTAAGTCCATTAGCGCAAGTTAACACATTTAGGACATAAAAAGCAAGAGTACGTACATCGTTTTAGCAATAATAGAAATTCACGTGACATTTGTTGAATTTAAGAACAACATTTTTCTTACAATTGCCCGCAAAATGCGCGAGAGAGAGAGATTCTGTCAATATCAACTTTATAACGAACAAAACGCGCTCAGACTAGTGCTAATTCCTGTACATGACAGTATATACATTTCTAGATAAGGGCTTATGTTCAATAATTAGTGTATGCATAACTTGCCTTTGAAGGAGGCTTATCGTTCTCCTGAAATCACCGGTTATGATAATCGAATCATCGATAGAATCTCGTTATGTTATTTTTTTTGTAACAACACCGGATTTGCTATATATTTTTGTCAAAATATCAATCAAATCTCGAATCGAATTTTTTCTTTCGATTTCACTTTTGATCTTACTTTCGACTTCAGTTCTCAAGCTAACATTTACTTTGAAACTTTAAGCAGTCACTTAAACCATTTTGTTTTTTGAAACTATTTAATCTCTATAAATCTTGTTGACTATTATTAATATTAATTTTTATTTTATTTTATATTACTAAATATAATATTTATATAATTATATTTTACACATATTATTACACTTTAATTTATAATCTATAAAGTTTTTTGTCGAAAGTTTTTTTTTAGACTTTTAAGTGAGATACTGTTTATTGTTTCCTTGCGATACAAAAATAGTAGCTTAATGATTTTACATATATAAATTAAACTTATCGACATTTTCTAGAATCCATAAGTTTAAAAAAATTAAGGTTGAAAATAAAAGTAAAAATTTCAACTCGATCTAGTAAAACACGCGTGTAAAAGTTTAGATTTATTAAAAATATAAAAAATAAAAAATATACAAGTTGGATTGATAAATCTAAAAAGTGACGTTTTTACACCAAGTATATTAACTTTACGCGAAACAATATAACAATCGAGAACGAGACGAAGCGATCATTAACGCATGACTCGCTTTGTTCGATGACACACGTGAAACAATCACGATTGATTGACATGACCGCGTAAATTTGTTGATCGGTCTTTCAATCACAATCCATCAGCTGGGTGGCTCAAACAAATTCAAAAGAAAATCGTACCTGTCTACAATGAATGATGAATTGTTATTTCAATCCTGTCACATGCATATCTATGTTTATCGCATTCTCTCTATGTTTATATCAAAATATCTCGCTATATTAATAATATATTTATGGTAAAATTTTATTCATGAATTATTATCACTAGTTTTAAATATTATTTGAGAAATTGGGATTGTGTGGAAAAGATTGTTGGAAAGATAATATCAATTTATATACTTTATCAAGCAAATCTCTGAGACTGTCGTCTCTCTCGCGCGACATTACATTAGTTTCTCGATTGGAAGACGAGAGTCGACACCTTGACGGCTTTACGAATCGGTTGATCGACTTTCTAACGGACGATCATTGGAGCGGCTTCTTCAGATCGTCCGCAGGATTGAGGGCCGGCTTGCACAAAGACAAACTGAGCGACGAATAAGGGGAGAGGGAGAGGGTTGGAAATCTCGCGCTTCGTTTAATTAATGAATGGCGGCAGCGTTCTTCTCTTTTTTTTATAGCAGAACCGCCGCTCTTTCATCTAAACGTACTTCTCTTTAGGATTCTCACTATAGTTAAGAGCGCGGTGTCACGTATTCATCACACGGATCTAACTATGGTGCTTTTTACAGACCCCCTTCTCACGAATACACACGCATTCATATAACGACGACATACATGGCTGAAACTCATGGGTGGATCTAACTACGACATCCACCACGGTAAATCTTTCATGTTGCCGCGCGACAAGGTGCATCCTCGGACCCTTCTCAAAGATCGGCCATGATGGCGCCGGCCATGGATATCTCGGAACATCGACCATTAATGTCGAAGACTTCTCAGTTGCTAATCTTTTTAACTCGATTCTTACGAAAGTTGCCATGTAAAGGACGCGTGCATTTATGAATCATCGCAAATTTGTCAGATTGTTATTCGCTTCTAATAATTGGGAAGAAATTGTAAGTAAATATACACTTATACTCGTGTATGTCTGTTCAACTGCGGATATCTCTACAATTGTGCGTGTATAAATTTTTTTTATCTCGTATATTTAAAATCGGATCTTGGTCTTTTGATCTTCGTGTCCGATCTAATACATTAGATAATGTAATGTAATTAATGCGGTGCCCAATATTAGGACATTTTTGCTCTGACATATTTGCCCGTGCCAGATTTCACGATTATCGCGGATACGTCAACAAAGTGTCGGCTGAAATCCTTTGAAGATATCGCGTATCTATCTGTCTACTCGGTGTTTGATCTGCTTCGAAACATGGACGAGCACTCTGTCCGCTGGTGATAACGGCCAATGATTGCTGATACATACTTCGAGCGATTATAATGCCTGTCATTCGTCCTAGGTATAGATTGATCTTATCAAACATTATATGTGAACACACATATGTATGCACATGCATAAGAGACATTCGTAAATATCGATAATAATGTCATCATTATTTTTCATACAAGTAAAATATTCTTTTATATGTAATATTGTTTAATTTTAAAATATTTTAATATATACAGAGGGTTAGATTAAGTTTCAAAATTAAACATTCTAGCAAAATAAGTGTCAAAATTTCTCTAGAAATAAAATAGTATCTGCGAAAGTTTTGTTTAAGAGATTTACACACGATTTAAATTATAACTAAAAATTATGACTAAGAATGATCAATTATTGTACGGCTATTATACTATGCGAAATTTATCTCCGTTGTATAAACATCAATATTATAAAAATCGTATACAAATATTTTATACATCACTGAAAAATATTTTTCAATTTGTTCAATGCTTTTATGGACAAGACATATATATACTGTTGTTATTCTATACATTTAAATTCCGAAGAATGTCCGACCTAAGTGAGCGAGTGATTACTAAAGTATAAAGAACAAGTTTCTTATAGCGTGGACAAACATTTGGCATTGTTTATAATGCAGGTTTTTATATACGTGTATCACATACAATGGCGTGTGGAAGTATCGCGGTTCACCCTGTCGTAACGGAGGCAGGCTTATGCCGTGAGTGGCGTATTAATTATACCGCGGCTCCTTATAATGTAATTTATGGGAGGGCGCATGAGAGAACGAGGGGAACGTTATCAATTCGCGCGAGATTAATCACTTAAGTTTATACTAGCCTCTTCTATCCACTTTACTCTGTAAGTAGTACTCCTCGCCTTGCTCCCACGGCTTCTCTCCCGTGTCTCAACACCATCAGCAACGCTCTTGATTTATGAGGTGGAGCCGTGCGGTAGGTCTGCTCAGCGTGCTATTACACTAGACGAGCGGTCTTAATAAAAGTTTATCCGGAGAGTCATTGTGTCGGGCCGGGAAAACCTTGTGTTAACCACCGTTTCATTACAACGAAACAGTCCCGTGTCATGAGAAAAGCAACATTAATCTTTTGCTCGACTTGAGCAGAACGCTCCTCGAGAGATCCAATGTACAATATTTATTTATATAAATATAAAAAAATAAAAGCGTGTAAAATATCGACTGTTAAAATTTCCTCAGAAAGTAATAGTTGGTACCGTTTTTTCTTTGTTTCTTCAACAATTTGAAGGTAACAGATTAAACTAAATATTTTGAAGGTAACAGATTAAACTAAATATTTTATTAAACTGAAATAATTCCATGAAATATGTTGCATATTTGTCGAATATAATTCAATAAGATTTTCGTGCGTACAACGCCCTACGAGGAAGATTGAACGTTTCGCAATTGCGTTTCTTAATCGATGTAAAAAACTGTTTTTTTTTTTTTTTTTAATTCAGAAAGAATTAACGCAAAATATAACGCGCGCGCACTCTGCCGGAGAATGGAATGAACCCGTCCGTGATTCTTTCCTCGTTGCACCGGGCATTAGAATCGTCTCGCTCGTAGGATCCCCGTGCGGATAATTCAACACGGTGACAACCGTTGCTGCACACACCGTCGAGAGGATCTCCCCTCCCTCCCCTGGCCTCGCGCGTCGAGAGCAGGGACGGAGGGGTGACCGCCGCCGAATGGCCACGACGCGGCACCCCCTTCTACCAGATCTCTAGTATAACACACTAGCTCCCCACTTTTCTTGCTCCGCCGCGAATACCAACGAGGTGGGTCTATAACCGTCCTTTGTGTCGAGTTGTGCTGCCACCTGTCCAACAGTTTCAACGACCTTGCCCATGACTAATTTCACCGAGCATTTTCGGATGGTCGTCCGTAGTTTCATCCTGAACCATGGAAATGACGTCTGTTTGAGAGAATATTCAACTATGACCTTCCTCAGCAAAACTATGATCAGGTTGATTGAACCTTGCGATTTCTCTTGAATGAAGTAGCATTCGTTTTAAACATTTTGTGTACAGAAAGTTTTAATAATATAAAAGACATTTTTATTTTTAATGTATCTAGATACAGATATTCAATTGTAAAGAATACCTACATACTCAGGTAAAGCCGATTTCCCAATATGAGCCATATACATCAATATTGGTCATTATAATATTGGCTATATTGGTTGGACAATAGTTGTTATGATGACAATGTAATTGTAAGTTGACCATATGAAATTTATACGCGTGATATGTGTGATCAGTATCATATTGGCTAACATTGGTATTGGCCATATTGTGTAGGATCAATTTGAAAACTAAAGGATATAAAATATAGGGGAAGATGGAGAAGAAGTACTTACACATCTACATATTTTATACGATTGATTGTGTTTACATGTCGATCGCGTTATCGTAATTGGATTGAATTAGCTGCTGGTAATCGATCTCCCTTTATTTCAGGTTTCGTAGCCCTTATTACCTATCTTAAAGGATCGGGGAATAGAGGGAATAGCGATGCATATCCGTTGCGTGTATCATAAAATTGTAACAAGGCGCACATCTGTTCTCCCTTCTTAAAGGGGAAATCGCTTTCATGGGACGTCAGTTGAGCATTAACATATCTATATACGATGATGTTCCGTGCAAATAATTACGAGTCGCGCGGGATCGCGAACGCAACATGCGACGAGCCGCACACGGTTTGCTCGCGACGTCGAACACGACGAGTTCTTTTCGCTTTGGTATTACATGCACACTTTTTATTTATTGCGCGCGATCCATAATTGCAGGTTATTGCCAGGACTGATAGCTCTTTTTTCTTTATCCAACTCGCGCTTGCTGGCTCAATTCGCGTGTGAGGCGGGAAGGAAGAAGAGGGATGGGGATGTGGGGAGAACCCGTCCATTTTACACGCGTATATCGTGTCATCTACGATACAACGTGTCGTAGTGTGTTTTACACATTTGCGTGCATCGCCGATACACATCGCTGATTCACATCGCGATCTAACATTTTACTTTGGCAAATTGTCAAACGTACCACTTAACATCTATATCGCGCGAATTATGCGTTCACAAGCCTTTCGGCGATGTTGTTTAAGCGAGCCTTTTGTATATATAATTTGACTTTTATAAAACGGTTTCTATCGAATGTGTGCATGTCGAAAATATTGATCAATTAAAAAAAATCCAATAAATTTGAAACTTTTGATTATATTCTATTAAAATATTCCTTTACGAATCTAATTGAATGATTAAAATATACGAAAAAATATCAGTACACGTAAGATTCAACAATGCATATCATAATTTGATAAGTCTTGAATTAAATTAAATTAACTGAAATTGAACACACACACATACGACAAAAAAACTCTAAATATAACAATTATATTCAAAACAGAAGAAAACTCGATAAAAATAAATGCCCGATATACTTTCTAAGGGGATGGGACAAATCTATAACCTCGAAATAACAGAATCTCGAATTGTAGAATTGTAATTTCCAATTGTGAATCACTTGACAGATAATTCAGTAACTTTCTGTCACAAAACGGACGCGCTGCACAGTTCATATCACTCTACCTCGCTTTTTATCGTCTGGGAAAATGGAGATACCCGCGACATCAATATCATTATCTCGATTTATCGTCAATAGTTTGACACGACGATGATGACATCATTATAAGACAATCATCGGACATCATCGCGTTGTATCCTCTCGTCGTCACCACAAATATTATCTCAAAGTTGAAGACGCTCGATCTCCGATGATCGGTACACGCACACACAAAGTCCACGTGGTTACCAGAGACTGTTAATTTTCGAAATTGCAGTTTAAAGCGACTACATCGACGCTCTCTGTGCACATGGACAAATTTGACGTTGCATTCGCGGAAAATCAGCATCGTAAGAACAGACGAACGAACGGAGAGGCAAGATAATAATAAAGCGAAGTTGAAGAGCGAAGGAGAGAACGAGAGAGAGACTTCCTACGTGTCGGCATTTCGCGATGCACTCGCGAAGAAGGAAGGTGCTCGCACACGAGCAGCAACGCCCTCTTAAAGAAAGCGCGGGGAAGGTGAAGACAAGGGGGAGGGCGAAAGCAGGACGCGGAGAGGGAGAGTTTGTGCGCGCGATTGTGTGTAGACCGCGGTGTTAACAAACGGTACACTAATGTTTCACATCTCGGTTCTGTACCCTTCCCCCCTCCTCCCCCGTCTCGTCGTCCAACCCACCAGCCCTTTGTCGTTCTTCCTCGCTCCCGGTCACGCCGGGTCCCGAGTCCGTCGCGTCGTCGGCTCGATCTCGCTCCCTCGTCGGCGAGCACCTCCGTCGCTCTGTCGAGGAGCGAGAGCGCGAGGTAACGGCTCGGCGTGCCGTGCACGTTCGTTCGGGAGGTGACGACGAGAAGAGAGAGGCGACGGGCATCACGAGCTTCAGTAGTAGTCACTCTCGCCGTCCTGCATACAACCATCGGTCGAAAGGAGGAAAGAGAGGCTAGAGCGAAGGAGACCGGAAGAGGCGGGGCGAGGTTAGTCCGCGCCCACGGAGGGGAAAAAAGCCAAGCTCCGCACCTACCGTGGCAACGCTAGAGGGGATGCGAAAGAAGTATGGAAGGGGACAATTTATCCGACGTCTCTCGCCCGCCACGCTGGCTCACCGACACACCGACACCCGGTCGGCGCGCGTGTACGCGTAAGCGCGCCCGCCGCTAAGATATATCCGGTTGAACCGCCACCAAGTTAGACGAGCATGTGTGCGGGGACCGCGCACACGATCGTCGATCAGTCGGCGAAAAATACGTCTCTTTTTCTCGTCCAGGTGCGCCCTTCCGCCCTCTTCCCCTCTCGGCCCCTTTGGGGGAGACCCCCACCAACAACGGGGTATACTTCCGCACCGGCGATCCGCTACCTTCAACCGCCCCTATCCGCCCCTTTCGACGGCCAGGAGGGCGACAAGTACGCGCGAGGAGGCGAGTTTCTTTGAAAGAACTGCGCAAAACATCCTCGCGAGACGATCCTCGGCCGAGATCTCCATCGCCATCGCCGCGATTGTCGTCTACTCAAATTTATCCTCAAAGTACACAATTAACCCTTTTTATTTGGGTAGATCAGATTCGATTAAGTAGCAAAAGTATCGTTAAAAAAAAATTACTCGTCCGTTTCATTTTGGACAATCTGAGAAATGTGAGGCGAGAATCCCGTAACAAACATTACATGCTCCGACGAGATGATTGACGCTCGGGGCGCGTGCGACGAAACGTTCGTGCGACATTGTTACGTTAAACTGTCGGAACGAGCGTAGTACGCGGCGTAAACGCGTCCGTGTAATACGCTCGCTGGAGTGACGATCGCGCAATGTAAATGCGCGCGAGAGAGACGGACAAGGCGAGAACGAGACCGTGAACGACGGACGGAGGAGAGACACCGACGATGAAAGAGAAAGACGCGAGTTGGCGTAGTCAAGTGTCGCGTAGTGCGTGGAATAAGGAGAAGCGCACGGCATCGGAGCCAACGCCGAGGGGAAGGGGGGCGAAGTAGTCGGCGATCTTGTCGTAGCGCGGGGAAAGAGGAGGTGGCGGTGAAAAAGAGAAGGAAAGAAGAGACGATGGTGGGAGACACGGATCGGAGTGTGCGGTCGTGTCCGAGGTGGAGGAGGAGGAGGAGACGGTGGAGAATCGGTCGGCGGGAGAGAGGGCAACGAACAAACTACCGGGAAGAAGTCAGCGGCGAGTAAAGCAGCGCCGCCGAGGCTAAACTTCGGGATCTATCGAACTAAAATTGTCGTGTAGTTTCTGCCTCCGTGCCTCCCGACCCACCCAGCCACCCACCCACCCCCGTGATTTCCCCCTTTGCGTTCGCCCTCTCGCTCTTCTCGCCCCACCACGTATCGGAGCGTGGCAGCATCTCGGCCGGTCGCGTCCCCCGTCCGTCTCCGTCGACCCATCCCCTCCACGCGAACGAAAGCCGAGAACGAAGAGGGAAGAAAGCGACTACGGTGGGGCGTCGCGAGCGAGGGCGAGCTATCCCGGCCTTCGCGCGAACGAGCGAGACGCGAAAAACTGAAAGAGGAAAGGACGGAAGAGACCCCGACTCGTCGCGTCGGGGTCGAGGGGGAGGGGAGAAGGCAGGGAGAGAACGCGAGCGCCCCACAGGCGACTCACCATATTTTATTGTCGCGTTTGCCGACGCTAACCGCCGAGGCTCCGTTCGACATTCGAGGAGAGACACGTAGGGGAATCCGCGCGGGAAGAGAAGAGTGCCACGCACGACGACACACGGCACGGTGCGCTACGACGAGGAGGCTACGCGTCGCGGACGAATTCGCCCGCGCGCGCGCGCGCGCGCGGGCGCGCGGGGGGTACGACAGAGGTGGTGCCCGTACCCCCACCAGACTGCGCGCCACGTCGACCTGGACCCTCCCACCCGTCTCGCCGACGGCAAACCATCTCGCAAAAATCGTCCCCCTTTCCGCGGAAGGAAAAGAACCACGGCGACGACTCTGCCACCACCAACTACCACCACCACCGTCAGTGGCGAGAGAGAGTTCTCTCGTCGGAGCCGTTTCTCTCGTCATCGGACCACCACCACTAGCGCGATACTATCGTTACTCTACCCGCCAGCGCCATCGGCACTGTGTACCCGTCGCCTCCTCCTACGACACGGCGATCAACCGTCATCTCGCGGAATCTCGTGGGTAACTTACAGGGGGCCGCGTCGCGTTCTTTCGCGACCAAGGAGGATCCGCGCCGGGAACAGAAACGGGCAGTGCTCGTCGCGTTCGGATGAATGTGGAGCAAAGTTACTTTCTCCAGTGACAGTCGTGTCCAAGTGCATGTATAGATAAAACGGATAGAAAAGGCTCGATTAGATCTTGGTTCGGTTGGGCATCGCTCGAAAAAAAGGAAAAGGGTCTCGCGACCGAGGAGTGAGAGAGGGAGAGAGAGAGAGAGAGAGAGGAAAAAGAAAGGAAGGGGACAATAAGAGACGACGCACGAGTCTGGTCTGGTCCCCTGTCGACTCTCGCGTCGAGAGCGACCAGTGAGCGCGTCGCCGTCGCGTTGGTTCGTACTTGGCGCTTTCGCGGAGCGCGCGCGATCGGTAGCGCCACGACGGGAGCCGCGGCGCGGCGGATCGGCAGGCACGCCGATCGGGCGCGGCGAGAGCGAGAGGAAGAGGAGAGAAGGACTAACAGGAATAAGAAGACGAGCGTGCGCGCCGCTCTTTCGCGAATTCCGAGCGCGTGATTGCGCAGGCCGTCGGGCGACCGGCTGCGTGGAAGGATCGCGAGGGGCGAAAAAGAGACGGCCGGTGCGCGCGTGATTCAGCGTCGTCCTCGCCACTCTCCCTCTCTCTCTCCCTCGCTCTCCTCTTCCGCTCATTCCTCTCCTTTTTCAGCGGTGTCCCTCCGACACCCTCGCGCTCGACCTACCTACCGTTCTATTTCTCTATCTTTCTCCCTCTCGTTCCCCCCCCTCCCCGTCCCATGCTCCCTCTATCCCGTCCGCCTTTCTCGCTCCCTCTCGCCGCGGCCGTCTCGCTCGCACCCGCGTACCTCCGCCTTCCTATCCGCCGAGCGGAGGACTGGATTCCGTCGAAAAGAAACGACGATTCGGAGGATAGTCGCGACCGATCATAGCTGGCGCGTCGATCGGATCAACCCAAGTGAACTAGCCGCCGCGACTAACCGCATCGCGCGCGATACACAAGTATCACCGCGTCGCGCGCTGCGCGTGCCCTCCGACCTTTACTTTTTTTTTTATTCCCTCCCCGCGACTCGTGGTGCGCGTCCGGCCGGTGGCTCGCACTCTTTCTCCGGGAGGGACCCCCTTCGACTCGACGCGAGGGTGACCCCCGTGGTCGACCTTCTCGCGGTTCTCGCGGTTCCGCGAGTGTGTGCCCGACACGCGTGAGCGTCCCACCGAGGACTGAGAACCGCGATCGCGACCGACTGTTTTCGACTTGTTCCCGCGCGTGTTGACAGTGTTCCGAGTGTGCATATGCCGGCAACGGACCGAGAGGATCGCGTGCAGCCGGGCACCGGATCGCGACGACGGGACGCGCGGGAGTGTCGTCGCCGGCGCGAGTAGCACCCTCGCCGGGGGTGGCGCGTGACGAGAGGAGAGAGCCAAAGTGCGAGGATCGCGCACGGAGGATCCGACGAAAGTGACGGCAGCGTCGGGAAAAAGTGACGGGATTCAGCGAATGCCGCGGACTCTTGAAACGATGATCGCGTAGCGGCGCCCGACCATCACGGCCCTGAGCGGCCGACACATCATGTCACAGTTCTCTTTCCGAGGATCGCCAAATCTACAGGTGAGAGCGCCCGGCTCCATCGCAAACCCTGTCGCGCGTCTACGCGCGAGTAAAAATCGCGCGCTTCGAATCTTGCGGCTTTCTGTCAAACGACACGTCAGCGTGTCGACTTTGACGTTAGCGCGAAAATTCAACACTCGCAAGTGGACGTGCGTATCTAAGAGATTTGCCGCGAGATTTCGAATCGAAAATCTTCCATCGACGCGAGTGATTCGATGATAAGATCGATGCAGGTCGACGATTAGGAGACGCGAATAGATAAATCGAGGCGGTGTAGTGTCAGAGATCGCGTCGCAAACAATTCTCCATTTTTACTTTGTGGACAAATCTTTCGATCTGGCTTTATCGGTATATCGTTGTAAAAAATTGCACATTTTACTCGACTACACGTATATCAAACGAGAGAGACGGAAATCGATAATCATTCGAGAGAAAAGTGAACGTTCGTTAGCTTATAAATAGTGCGCCACACGAAACATTGTATATATTTGTCCATACATTTAATGTTTCGGTTTAAAAAGAACGCGACATAGAAAATTGATCTTTTTTCTCAATCACGAATTATTTATTACGTGTTTGTTTCGTTTGTTACACTGTCGTGTCGTTCCTTTAATTGCACAACGAGATAATGAATTAAATCAGCAAAAAATCTTGTATTAATTTAAACGCGTTCCAATTATACTGTTTCGTTAACATGATTACATTTAACATGGTTACATTTTCGGCTCTCGTTCTTTCCCTATTTGTAGAACTAATAATTTAACATATAATCAATAATAAAAAATAGCGTGTAGCACAAGTTTTCGCCAGTGTTTATTTTTTGCTAAACAGTTTTCTCCAAGCGCTGGATATTTCTGTTCAATTTCGCGCCGAGATGATTAAAAGCGTCCAACCAGAAATATCAAATCTAAAAAACATTGCAATTTTTTTTTCGTGCACAAACGTTACGTGCAGTCGACATACAGTCGCGATATTATTTATTCTTGGCTTGCAAATAAATCCGTCTGCGATCTGCTAAATCATATTTGTTGACGACATATTTTATCACATTGATAAAAAATACACATATTCTTTCTCTCAAAGTCTCTTGCGTTAATAATTCAGAAAAGAAACAAACTAATTTTTTATCAGTATACAATGATATACATATATATGTGTATAGTTTGCTGTCGTTTGCTTTAATTGCTGAGTTTCTTCTCATCATTGTATGTTAATGATGTTCTGACTAAACGAATTTTTTCTCAACGTAATCTCGATCCGAAACGTTAATTTAACTTATTTGGAAGTAAAATGCAATTAATAATTAAACAGAGTAATATATATATATATGTTTTTGCGCGCAAATATCGCACATATACGCGATAAATATCCTTATTATGTAACGATATGAACGAAACAAAACATTGTCGGAGTGATTACAAAAGCAACTTTACCAGGTTAATCGTTCTAACAGCATTGTCGTCGTTTGCAGAAATTACGATCGGCTAATGTCGCACGCTACGCGATCTGTGTTTAAAGCGCCCTCGTTATAAATAATTCTCGCCATTCGAAATTACGATGCGTGCGACGCGTCGTTAACTCGTTTTCGCAAGGCGTATCGAATAATTTGTAGGGGGAAGAATTTCGCGGCGGCAAGAGAAAGAGAGTGAGAGAGAAAGAGAGAGAGGAGAGGGTCGCGAAAATGAATAGCCGTTGGCAAGGCTGAGAGGTTCCGTACCACGTGTCCTGACACGCTGCATATAGGTATATATACCTCTCTCCGTGTGCATATATGCCGCGCGTAGCGCTGAACTGAGAACATGTGTTGCCACGCCTAAATGATCGAAGAGCCGAGCGCTCGGCGGAATAATTATCTTGTCTTACTAACAACGAAGGTTTTTGTCATAATAGCGGCGCTGCATTTGCTGCGCTTCAACCGTGTTTCGGAAAAGTGGATGCGACATTTTTCTCTTTCCACCTGTCATATGTTATGTCGTACATCTTGGAATCGATCTCTCTCTCTCTCTCTCTTTCTCTTATCGACAATATTTTCGACGTATATGAAATTTGCCGAGACTGACGTTTAAGAAAAAACTATTCGCGGCGAATGTTGTTGACACAAGTAAGTGCAGGTAAAAGGAGTATAGAAGATATGAAGGAATGCCGGCGCGCAAAACGCGTTCGTTACAAGCACTTCACACGTAACATGTTGTTAAAGTGCTAGATAAAATTAAACGGTCTGTTATCAATAAGTGTTACTCCACTTAGGGCGTAGTTAGAACAAAAGGAAAGAAATAATTGTTAGGTAGTCAGTGCATATTCATCATTGATGTATTTTCGATGCGAGCGAGTCGTTGGACACAATAATACGTTACGGTCGCAACAAAACAATTTTTTCCTTCCCATCTCTCATTTTTTATTCATCGTTTCGCACTGTATATTTCGCAACAATAACAGTCATAAAATATGATAGGATATAATCCGAAGAAAAGAATTTTTTTCCTTCAGAGCTAATAATATATATGCGTACATATCACAAATTTATTGGAATTGTGTACCCTGTACAAACACTTGCATTATCTTAAAAATAACTCTCGTTTAAGAACGACTTAATACGCTACGTCGATCTTGATAATTATATCGCGTATCAATGACGTAACACACGAGTCCGCGTTGCGGAAACGGTAAACCAAAAACCGGTGCAGACGGACGTGTAAATTTATCACGACGATTTTAAAGTTGTGCGAGTAGCTGATCGTCGATCTCTGAAATTTTCCATTTTATTTTTATCATTCCCCGTTCCATCTTATCGTATTCTCCACAATTTCCATATCGCGTCTGAAATATCCCAATGTGTAAATGATCGGAAACAATATTGACATTGACCATTACCTAAATTAATCCGCCACGCGTGATGCCGACACGTCTCCGGACACGAGAGACGCGAAAATGGCGACGATACAGATCCTCGTCGTTTAATTCGGGCTTTGAAAAATTGTCGCGCCATAAATACGAGTCTTTTTTTCCTCTTTTTTTAAACCGCGCGGCGGTTGCATTAAATTTAGAATGGCGCTGGAATTCATATCGCTAATCCGTGTCGGTCAATTTAATTGAAATAACGACCTCTCGCGCTTATCCTATTCTCACTCGTCATCCTCTTTGACTCTGCCGCGTTATTTTTGTCGCGCGATTTTCATTCGTCGTTGATGTATCGAGGAACCGAGATGCCGCGGTTAAGCCTACAATTTGTTACTCTACCAACAGCACACAAAATGTCACAATACAAACTTCGCTAAACTTGAACTTACAATGACGAATTCATACGGCGTCCCTTAGACGTGGGCGGATAAATTTATACATGAACGATCTCGATTTTTTTTTCACTGAAAACAGTCACGTCTGAAGTAAAATAACCAAGACACGCGTCATTGTACACTGCCGAGTCGTCCTGACACGCGATCGCTTACGCTAGTTACGACGATCACGAAATTAGACGCGGCACAATGCGCGGTTGACAAAGGTGGCAACAAATGGACTTGACCGAAGATGAATCGAAGATTCGCGTTTGTAATTCTCGGTCTTTGACTGACTGAGATTACATTCGTAATACGACGAAAAGTTTGCGATGATTGACCATTGAAAATGGAGAATTTCTAGAATCCAAATTTTAGAAACTCCCCAAGCAATCGGTGCATCCCAGATCTTTTGTCACATAAATGTTCAATATCAGACTCTCGCCGCAGTACAAGAGATCCATAAAACATTCGATATAGAATCCAAATTTGCAATCGGATTAGATGGAATTCATGTATATATATATATATACATATGTTCTAAGTTAATATTTACACTTGTGTAGTGAAATCCGTGTTGCTTCGTGACAAATATGTGCGCGAGACACGTCAGTGAATTTTACCGAGTCTTAAATAACCCGTTACAATATTTCCTGTTATCGCCGCTCGTCGAATCACGATATGAATGGAGACAATATTGGAAATTCGTGCATGATACGCTGATATGTCGGTTTAATCGTAATAATTGATGGCTATCGTATAACCAATGTGACGAGAGTGCTACGTGAATGACTTACGTAACTAAATTATATCTTAGCACACACTGTATACGATATGATCAGATCATGTCACATGTATTTATCTGTTTTGTGCGATTGGTTCCCACTCGAATCGATCACTTTGCAATCAATTTTGTGTCTCAAACAGTCATGTATCTTAAAAAGAATTATATATTTCTTCCTTTCTCTATGAAAATATAAGATTCTAATACTATATAATAATACGATTATGATTACTATATTATAATAGCGAATAATACTGCAAGCTGTTAAAATATTATTTCGAATAAAAAAAATAGCTAATTAAAAGATACGAGGGATTTTGGAGGAAAATATTTGATTTGTGGTATAAAGGAAAAGGCATTTCGGAGCTCGAAACGTCCGATGACAGCGATTTGAACGGAAGAGATGCAAGGGACGAAGTCCCCATTGACAACGAGCATATAAAAATTATGAATGACCATATTATTGCAAGTTGGCAGAGCGACGACGTGTCGCGGCGCGTTGTATGTGTAGGTGAATATATATATATATATATATATATATATATATATATATATATAAGTTCGCGTCCAGCGGTTAGCGCTGTTTCACTCGCTGACTTGGCGCTACTTGAGCCGGTCTCTAGAGCTGACTCAGATCCGCCCTCGGTCTTTCTCTCTCCCTCTCTCTTTCTCTCTCGCTCTTTCGACGTTAGTATTCACGTTCTATACTCGTTACGACATTCGGAAAATTCACATCGACTATGCGAGCTGTCAAGGTACAAATGGTCGATCGAAAATATTCGCGTCAATTTCGTAATCAAATGATAATTACATCGATTCGCGTGACGGATGCGAATCGAACACCCCTTCTTCGTACTTCCCTTATCGTCGGGAAGCTCTCAGCTTCGGTTTTACACGCGTAATAACTCTCCCACACGATAAGTCACCGGTAACACAGTAGCCGCGCGGCCGTAACACAGTAACGCTCTTCCGTAAGCATCGTCGACGAGAATGCGATTACGCCGACGCGGGCGAAAGTATAGTATCGCCCTGCTCGTGGTGCATGTGTTGGTTCGTCACAATGTTAAACCGAATATACGCGCGTACGTACGTACGTATGTACGTAACGCTATTGTATCGCCACCGGTGCTCTTCCGATAACGCGCCATCGTCGTCGTCGTCGTCGTCGTCGTTGTTGTCGTCGTTGTCGTCGTCGTCGTCGTCGTCGTTGGTAATCGCTTTACGGGGAAACTTGGGTGTCGGATGACGACTTCGCACAGTTTCACCGTTCTGCTTTTGTCGAAATAATGCGCGAGGTTCGCCCTCTCCTCCCCCACAAATGATACGATTGTACGGGCTATCCCCCTCATGGGCGATCACGCCGACGATAACACCGCGTTTTGCTCCCCTCGGAGGCAGGGAGTGTGACCGTAAGCGATTAGCAGGGAGGAATTAATTAATTTAGTTGCATATCGCGCGCGATATCAAATTATCGATGATACTTTGCGCGAAATGCGATTTCATAGATCGCCGTCCGATCGCGAGGGCGATATTAACGAGGGGGCGTAAATATTATTTATTCTCTGCGCTCTCGCGGAAATAATGGGTAAGAAAGCGCGAATTAATTATAGGAAAATAATTATTATTTATACGGGATGTATAACTTTTATTTGATACGGGATATAACTGAAAGAGTATATTGATTTTCTGTTAGGTGAAATTGAATTTGCAAGAATAACTGATTTCCGGAAATAAGAGAGAAGATATTATATTTTTATATTATGCCGTTGGTTAAAATTTAATTCACATATTCGCTGGTATTTTCGAACTTTTTTCTGAAAAGTTTATACGGCTCGTTGCAATTTGTATTCAGGAAAAATGTTAAATCTGTTTTGTACATTCGCGACGTTTCTAATTAGTTTTATTTACGTTTTATTATATACGCTTTCAATCGTTTAGTTTTAAATATTTAAATATTTAAATTTTTATCGACTCCTTTTATTTTTAGTCATTAGACATATTCTTATTATAGCATTTATTAATTTTCGCGACTAATCTTTAGTTACGCATTAAACTGCAAGTTTTTTCAATCTGTATAAAAAGATTTGTTTTACATTAAATTTGATCTCGAGTTTGAGAAATATTAAAAATTGAATTTACAAGAATAACTAACTTCCAAAAATAAAAGAAAAGGAGAGAGAAAGATACATCATTATATTTTTAAATTCGTTGATTAAAATGTGACTCGCACAGATATTTCTGAACGTTTTTCTGAAAAGTTTATGTGGCTCGTTGCAATTTGCATGGTGAAAAATGTTAAATTTATCTCCTACATTCGCGACGTTTTTAATTAGTTTTATTTTTTTATACGCTCTTAATCATTTCGTTTAACATCCTTTTATTTTTAGTCATAGACATTTTTATTAGCTTTAGTTTGTTAAATTTCACGCTTAATTTCTAATCAGCCATACGCATTAAACTGCAAGTTCGCTCAATTTGTGTGAAAAGATTTAATTTATATCCATCGAATTTGAATTCGAGATTGAGAAATATTACTTCAAATTACAATAATAGAAGATTCTTGCAGATTGAATTTGCAAGAATAACTGATTTTAGAAATAAGAGAAAAATTATTACATTTTAAAATTATACCGTTGGTTCAAATTTAACTCGTACACATTTTTCTCAAAAGTTTGTGCTACTCGTTAGTTCGCTTTTAAGAGGAATATTAAATCTGTTTTATACATTCGAATTTTTAATTTAGTTCGTTTAATTTCTCTTCATTTTTAATCATTAAACATATTTTTATTATAACGATAGTTTATCAATGTTCACGACTAATCAGCCGACACGCACTAAGCTCCGAGTTTTCTTAATCTGTGTAAGAAGATTTGACTCGTCGATCGGATCTCGAGTTTAAGAAATGTTATTTGTACTATGGAATTAGCGAGGAGGATTTTCATGTTTTTTCGAATGTAACATTTAGTAAATAGGGAGAAAGAGGAGGGGAGACGAAGAAGATGAAAGAAAAGAAGAGAAATATGGATAGGCGAGTCGTGCGGGGTGGGAACATAAGTGAGTGCTGCGTGGCCTAAACACACACGCGAGGAAGGTCCATCAATCTGGCTTGGAGTCAATATTGACTTGGCTGGGCCTCGTTGCAAAGAGGGCATCATCGGCACGCATAAAGAGGATCGGATCGGTCCCTTTTCGCTCGCGGGACACGCGTGACAAATGCCCCGCGCGCAAACACCGGCGCATCTGTGTCCACAGGATAACCGATTCTCTTCCGAATGGCCTATAAATCCTGGAAGTGCAGTCGCTCTGCGGAGGTCCGTCGTACGTTTCCAATTCGACGTACCTCCGCTCTATCCGCCTTCTTTTTACAAGCGCTTCTCTAGCCGACACCCGGAGCATCGTCGTAACCGCTCGTCGTCAATCTGGGCTCCCTATTCGTTTATCGACGCTCGCGTAATAGCGTCTCTCGAATTTTATTCGAATAAATTTCCCTACGTCGCCCGCGTTACATCACAGTTTAATCAAAAAGCGAAAAATAGCATCGGCTTCGCGAATATCACGGTCCTCGATTCACAATAATCATATTGCACAAAATATATTTGTCGTTGAAATCTTTTTCTCCAAATGTCGCTCGGATATCGATATTTCTCAATATGAATTATTCCCATATATATCTATTCACGGATATCGCACGAGTAAAAATTCACTTGTATGGGAAGATTTTCAAGTTTGACGTTTAACTAGGAATATCTTTTAGAAAATGTCAACTTGTCATTCTCTTCAATCCGCTGCATTTCAAGCGATGTTTTTGCAACGAATGTTTTCTTATCGCCGCTTTTTGCGATCGAATCGCGTCGACGTGATCAACTGCATATACGAATCGTAAGATGCGTGTACCAGGTGCTGTCGAGTACTCTAGTCTTTATAGTCGCCCGGCAGGTACTCCCTCCCCTCTCTACCTTCCCATTTACGACCGCTTTAATCCGAGGACATCCAGTTTTCCTTTTTTCCCAGGCTGGAGATGACGATCCATCATCGATCATCGACTCCGCAGCGCGATATCGGTTTTTCGCGAACGGCTCTCGTCAGGTATATTCGAGTGTACCTGAAACGACGCAACGTCCATTGGCCGATTCGTCGGGATGGCTTTTCGCACCAACTCCTCCAAGGTGTCACCCGACACTAAAGTGCCGGCAATGTTCAGATATCCATGTACGTTCACCGACGACGAATTCCCGCCTCGCGGCAGGTAGCTCGCAACAACGCCTCTTCGGTTTTATCGCTAACCGGTTTTTTTTATAGTATAAGTATCGAGTAACGGATGTTTGCGCGAAGGTTTACACGGATTCGGGCGGTAAGTAACGCATAATTACACTCGGAGAGGGCAATCCTTTCGCTCATATTAACGCCCGAATATTATATTAACGCGATTCGAGGCGAAATCGAGTCGATTATTTTTTCAGTCGGGGCTTGATATCACTCTGTTTTTTTCTTAAAATATCTATAAATATTAATTCGAACGCGATACGCGAATGATACAATTTTAGTTTCAACGAATACGCTGGAGTGCGAGAAATGATAAGAAAGGCACGCGAAACTTTCGTATAAAACGTCCAAAAAATATTTCGTATAGATACGCGAGTAAGTCTCAGCTCTCTACTTAATTCTACGATCTTGATGTCTGCGTTTAATCGTAAGAATGATTGATCAATCCATGATCGTAACGAATGTAGTTCACTTAAAAGTTCCGATAAATGCGAGAGACGAAAAATTTATATCGCTATGCAATTATTAATTCGTGATGCCTTTTTAGTCGGGCGACATCGCGTAATACTTTTTCGATCTATGCTTTAAAAAGAACAGCAATAATTAGTGATGCCAGAATTCATATCCAAAAATTCAGTCCAAAAAAAACGCTCTTATATAATTTTTTTTGTATTTTTAAATTAATTTTTTATAATAGTTTTTCGACTATATTTAATAAATAATAGTTTTTCGACTATATTTAATAAAAAATGTTTCATACATAATATCAATTATGTAGCTTCGATAAGAAAATGGTTAAAATTATATAAAATAATAGTTGTCGAGCGGAAAGTAAAAATAATAAAAGAATTAAAATTGGTTTTATTCTATAATAATGATCTTTTTCAAAATATGCAATCTCCCTGTATCTTTCATCGCTTTACAAGTCCGATAAAAAAAATTACAAAGTTTCGTTTGCGAAAAAAAAAATCACAAGACACGATTACGCGACACCTTGCAGAGGTGATATAGTTGCCGGCTCGGGCTTGCACGGTTGGCAAGCGGAGCTTCGATGCGATCGCATCCAGTAACTCCCGACTCCGACGCGCCTGGCTTCCTCTCTCGGAGACTAGGACTGAATTATGACCCGTGGTCGCGGACACTCGCCAACACGCTTCGTCGTTTAACCCTTTGCCCGATCCGGAGTCCCGGAGCGCATTCTTGCCATTGCCGGCTTTTCCCTCGAACTCCCCGGAATCTTACGATTTCTGGGGAGAGAGAGAAGGAGGGAACGGTCGATGTATGGTTATGCGAAGGGACCGGTTCTTTCGCCTTTAAGCGAATGTCGATCGTATGTTTTTTTAAATCGAAGGTTTCTCTTTTTTCGCAAAATTACGCTTTCATCGACGATACTTTTTCTCACTGTTGAAACAAACGTTGATGCGAAACTAGATATTATAATTTGAAGGCACACTCCTGCTTATTGGTTAGGAATTCTATAATGGAGCTACTTTATATTAGCTTTATCGCCGATCGAAATGCCTGGTCGTGCCTCGATCGAAACGTGGCGGAGATACGTTATTTACCGTAGACACGCACACAAGCGTTTGACCATCGTGCGACAGTTGGCCCTCGAAACATCGACGAGACGCATCGAGGACACGCATTAACGCGACTCTGTCTCTCTCTTTCTCTTTCTCTCTCGACGCCATAATGCGCATCGCGCATGGGTTTTTCGCCCCGACACAATGCATACGGGGGTTTCGACAATATGTTTGGGGCCGCCGAAACGAGGCAACGGATGGATGGATGGCTGGAACAATCGCGGGGAGCGGAGCGTCTCTCCCGGGGTAGGGATATTTCACGGAGGGTTTGTTTAGGTTCCCGGGCGCGAAAGGCACTCAACCCGCTAATCTATTTAGCCGTAGTGTTTGATATGGAATTAATGAGGCCCGCCGGCATTATGCCGCTCGGGGCCCGTAGATTTTCGATTTAGCTGTGGAAATAAAGAGGTGGAGAGGGACTGATGTGATGCGATCGCGTTCACCTTTTCAGAGCGCATAACGGGGATAGTCTTTGGCTTTCTTACGACATGTCAGCTGCATTGTAAAACTTTGTCGATATTTTGATGCATCGAAACGTCAAATGTCTAGCGAGATGCATCTAATTTCGCAGAAATTTAGTCTCGGAAAAATTTTACGTTTCTAGAGAATCCAAAAGAGCGAAATATTTTAATATTTAAATTTAAGTAATATTTATGAAAATCAAATAAATAAATGAATTAGATGTAGAATAAAAAAATTTCCTAATTTTAATTCATAAATTTATTATTTAATTCTAATTGTAATTAGAAATTAATTTAAAAGGAAAAGAGAATACTTAGAAAGATTTGATTTCAAATATAAATTTTCAATCTATTTAATTAAAATAAAATTTTAATGTAATAACATGTGATTAATTTTAGAGCTTGTGAAAAAGTTTTTAAGAGTTCAGTTCAATTCTAAGAAATATTGGAAGAAAACAAAATCTAAATTGCGTATCGATCAAGCTTCTCCGTCTGTTACAGTGTCCTGTGACAGTGAGCTCGTCGTTGGCGTCGTCCTCGGCCTCGCCGCCGACGGTCGCGATCTTGAACGCGGGCGGGACGTCCCTGGTGAGCAGCGTAGCCGCCGGTACGACGACGAATCATCCCCTGGACGTAGCCGGTCTGTCGCAAGCGAGGATGGCGGTGACGAGCGCGATCGTGAGACCGTCCGGGAGTCCCACCGCCTCGGTCAGTCCTTCCCAAGGTCACCCGCCGCCGTCGGCCGGCGCTCCCGCCGCCAGATGCTGCGACACCGGACGGCCCATCTTTACGGATCCGCTGACGGGCCAGACCGTCTGCTCGTGTCAGTACGAGCTGCTGGGTGGCTATCAGCGTCTAGGTGGTCTGCCCACGGCCGCGCTCTCCATGTACAGCGCGCCGTACGCGGCCGCGGCCGCGGCCGCAGCCTCCGAGGGTATGGCCGCGTACTTTCCCAGCCTGGGCGCCGAACAAGCACCCTTTTACACGCCTACGGTGAGTCGATTCGCTTTATCGGATAATTTATATTTTGCTGATTAAAGAAAGATTAAAAAAAGGGTTGAATTTAGCGAAATCGTTCTACGAGAGATCCGGTTTTATTATAATACTTTATATGATCGTAAGCGTGGGAGATTTTTTTCCAACATCTCTTTCCCGCTTAGATAGTCTGGAAATCGTCTAAATAAAGATTAAGTATATTAAGGTGAAAAAAATAAAGCGCTTGTTAAGAATTTTATTTAGATCAAGATATGTATGGCGAAGTTCTTTTTTAAAGAATAATTTTTAGGATATAAAACGGTATGTTCATGCTTTCATTTATGAATCCTTATCTGAAAATAAGAATTTTTCATAAAGGTGTCGTTTTATAAATTATTTACTATTCTTGCTACATATACTTGCCATTCCAATAACTAAACGAGCTGATGATGTATATAAAACAATCAGATATTTAAAAATTTTTTTTCCACTTGGATAATCTGGAAATCGTCTAAATAAAGATTAAGTATGTTAAAGTGAAAAAAATAAAACGCTGGTGAAATTCTTCTTTAAAGAAGAATTTTTAGGATATAAAACAGTATGTTCATGCTTTTATTTTGAATCCTTATTTCCTGAAGATAAGAATTTTTCATAAAGATATCATTTTGTAAATTATTTCTGCTATTCTTGCTACATATACTTGCCAGCAATTAAGCAAGCTGATGATGTATGTAAAAAAATCAGATATTTTAAAATTTAAATTTCTTTAAAAAAATATGATACTTAAAATTCTGTAAAAATGTATTTGCATAAATTAAACTCATTAAACATTATCTTAAATGACTTGAAGAAACGATACATGTTTATTACAGATAAAGATGAAAATATTTATTTTAATAATCTAAGTAAAGAGAAAATAAAGCAATTTTATATGCAAATGATTATATCTAGATACTTTTTATTCAGATAAGAGAAAATATTGTTCATGTCATACAGTTTTATATGAGTATATTTCTTATAACTCAATTGCCATAAGTGATAAAGCGTTCGACTATAGCGATATTTTATTGTATCGAGATGTAACTTGGTCCCTAGAATTCCTTCGCGGTATAAAGAGCGTTATATGTCGACAGGCCTAAGAGAGATAATATCGCTGCACGACTAAAATAATTCGTGAAACTAAGAGTATCGCGATTTTTACGATTCCATCGATAATGCACCCGGAAACTCTGAATTCTAACTCTACATTTGTGCAGTGCATTAAATGAAACAACTAAAAAGGAGATTAGCACAAATATTTCTCATAATGTAACGTATTTATGCTGTAAACTCGTCTTGTTCGTTCTCCATATCATATGTTTAAATATTTGCGAGCAGAAATTCCAGTACAACGATGCTAGCAAATAATCGAGATAATTGTGTAATCGAGAAAACTTTCCATTATCCAACTTATTTCCTCGTAGATAGCGATGCAGTAAATTAATTTCACTTGCTCGCATTCACTTGTATAATGAAGAGCAAACTGTCGGCTAAAATGCTCGACGGCGTATTTAGAAGCTTTAAAGTGATGATAGATAAATATAATAATGCGTTGCGTATCGAATATTTATTCGTATAAGAAGAAAGTAATTTTTTTGACTTAAACACTCTCAACATTCATAGTCGAGATAATATCAAATAAATGTCATGAGAAACAGTGTTTGTTGGCTCCTTTATATGTATTATTATATTAATATTTCTACATTCCTTGTGTAAACGTTACGTTCTTGTACACGTTGTGCGCATAAGAGTTCCCTCAAACCCGGATGAGAGGAGATGCAACATGAGGTTTTCGGATACCACTTGGGGATGCTACTCGCGTTCGACGTTAAAGTGCAAGAGGTTAATGTCTGAAGCAAGTCTGAGCGAATCCGTTGGAACGTCGGGATGCGAGGCTTCTATCTTCGCTTCCGCGTTCCTGCATGCTACCATCGAAACGGTTCGATGCGGCTCTCCAATATCGATAAACGCTCGCCGAGTCGGCAATAGTAGCGGCATTATATTCGCCCGTAAAATTTTTATCGCGCGGATTAAATCCCGCGATGCGGACTTCTATATTTCTGTATCGCCGAGCGCGCGGATTAAATCGCGAATCTTTATATTCACGATTCTCGAGCTCTCGCGCCGAGCGCTCGTGTTTATTTAGGAGATGAAACCGATTCGGATTTCTTTTTTCGCAAAGCGACTTGCCGATCGACTTTCGCCTCGCTTCTCGTTGATTCGCGATGTCGATGCGGAACCCAGAACAAGTGTCACACGCGGAAGAAAATAGCGGCGAATTTATAGATTCGTTCCTGCCCTAAGACTGTCGTGTGTTGCTCGTCGCTCTTTATAATCCAACTTAACCTTTGGTCCACAATCTTGTTTTAACTGACGGAGTCGTAAGAAACTAACCAATCGTATTTAATTATTCTTCTCACATTAAACTGTGGTTGATTAATTTCTTACGACTCCGTCACTTAAGGCAAGATTGTGGACCAAGGACAAGGGGCGAATGTATAGTGTATTGTCTGCTCGTAACGAGGCAGCAGATCGTACAGGTCGCGAGTTTCATAGAGGTAGCGTTCATGATAACCTCCTCTGCATAAAGCTATCGAGTATCACTTTTTAGCGAAAATGATTGCTTCCGTTTGTGGTAATTATTTCGATCGTGAGATTCTGAAGATCGTGAGTTCGTTTAATTCCTGTCATGGCCGATTTTTCAAAGATCATCATACGTTACTGCGCATAAAGATCTCTCATTTATTCATTTATCTTTCGGTCGTCTCATATCAATGAAGATTAGTATAAATATAATTAAAATATTATTGTTTGTATGATAAGTGTCTGTAATTACATAAAAGAGAAAGAGAGAAAAACAGTGAGCCCTTTATGAATCTATACCACCGCTAGATGAATTATGGCAGAAATTTAATAGCGACCATCTTTTGTCGTATAATCGAGGTCGCGAGGTTACAGAAGCAAACAACAGAGAGCCACACACATCGATCCTAATTATTATTATCAGCGCTCGGCTATTCTTTCATCATCGCGGTCGATCCAATCGAAAGATCGAACTGAGCTGCGATGTTATGGACTAATTGCGACGTTCCTAAAAATGGATCTCTCTCGGGCAATTAACCGCATTCTGCGCGATTTCATTTTAAAATCGCGATAATTATAATGATCGGTGAACGCGGACACGTAGAAACTCTCCCCGATGCCGGAATAAATCCGCGATTGCGCCGCGAAAATCGATCGATATCATTTACATTCATATTGCATACAAAAAAGTATATTACTCTGAGAAAATTAAACGGCATAAAAAAATTGCACTTCTCGACATCAAGTATCTGATACGCGATGATTATTTTGTTCATGTAACAAATTAGCGTGCGAATCACGCTATAAGAGATAGCGATCTATCTTATTTTTTGCGATCGAGCCAGATATGTCCGACCGACTCCTTCGATTTAGATACGTATATTGTAATTATGAAAACGGGCATGTGTGTATGTGTGTATGCGCGCTATTTGCGTTACCATCAATGCCGCTAATCGATCGCTAATTACAGTTTTTTATTCCACTTTTATTCATGATATTGAACGATCGCAAAATTGAATATTCAGATGTTTATTCGTTTGTTTACGTTGTTGCAGCCTGCTGGTCTGGATCTCAAAGAAAATCTCGGCGCTGGAGCTGCGGCGGCATGGCCTTATCCTTCGGTGTATCATCCTTACGACGCTGCTTTCGCGAGTTATCCCTTCAATGGGTAAGTCTCGAGTAATCATACTTTTCGAATTAATGTATTTGTCATCGTCCAATTACGAGTGTTGAAGGTTTAGCGCGTGATAAGGGGCGGCCATTTAATTAAGCGATGAATTGCATCTCGATGCAAACAAGCCAAGAATTTTTTACTTTCGTTGAAACTGTTTTTTTACTGTATAATTGCCGAAAGAGACTGACGCTATCTGTAAGCCATCGACTTATAACCCGCAATATCGAGTCTATCTCGGGAGAGCCCATTCGCAAGAAGGGTGAAAGCAGCTCGAGCGAAATAATCATGGCGCGCGTCGCCTTGCGAGGGTGGCCTTTAATAAGTTGATAAAAATTCTACGAAAGATCCTCGCGGAAGATACGAAGAAGGTGGCGTGCTCATAATTTTATTTATCTCCTCGGCGTTGAAACCTTATGCAGAGTAGACGCGACGCGATTACTGTTTTAACGTCGACGAAACAGTGTTTTACAAATGGAATACTCGCGGAGTGTTTCTCGCGATAGCTTACGAGATCGTTTGGACGAGAACAAATCTTAATTAACCCCGTAATCTCCGTAACGCGCTGCGTGTATGCATATTTTCAACGTCGACGCGTTTTAATGCGTTTTTCCATCGCGAGCAAGAGACGTGATCAGGTTTATACGCGCCCTCTCTTCCTTCTCCTCCTTTACGATATACACTCTCTGTGCACGGAGAGATAAGGCGGCGAGAGAAACACATAAACATTCCAATAAATTAGCGCTCAACTGACCCGGGACTGTCGCCACGGCACTTTTTCCTCGCGTGCGCTCGGAATCGGTCGCGACATGTGTCACGGTGACGCGACCGGTGAAAGGTCTCGTTTGATAAATACGATCGGACACTGCGACGAAGATTAAAATTCGGAGAATCCGAGTGAAATCAATTACGAACAGAACCGATATATCGATCAATTAATCCGCCTTTTCGATTTTCGTCCGCTTACGCCAATTATACACGGGCGATTTTTGATGGAAAATTTTTCAATTTTTTGTGTCTCATCTCTATAAACCTCGAGTCCTCCCGATGGACTGTTCAGCATATCTCCATGATTATAAATTATTAAATAAATATCTCATTAATTAAATGAATTAATTATATGTCTTAAATAAATATCTTATAAATTAAATAAATTAATTAAATGTCTTTTGTTGTTAAAATATTTATAAATAAATTACTAATTACTAGTAAATAATATATTAAGCTAGCTTTTGAACGTGTTCTTGAGATATTGCTCATAGTGCAGTTGCCATGATAAATGCAATCGACTGATAAAACTCCATATCGAGGGAAAGGAATGGTTTCGTCGATAGACTCTGAGAAAATTTGACGTCGCTCTTGTAGTGTTTATGTCTCACATTAATATCTAACGACGAAACGCGACGCGTGTCATAACAACAAGCTTAATAAAGATTCAATTCGCAGCGCTCTTTACGTCAATGCCGTCGATCGAGGCACTTGATAAATTTTTGCCAACATGTGCGATTGCGTTTGGTTGCCCCGGAAAAATAAATATATATAACAAGCGTACACATATTGATGAGGGACCGTGATCCTCTAAAGGCGAAGCGACGAGCCGGGTTGACAACAGCGGTCTACGCGTGGAATCTATATACCGTCGTGCGTGACGCACTTCCGGTGATGGTTGCTTTGTATGCAAGGAAGCGATCGGGTAATACAGCTTGCTTAGCATCCATTCGCTCTAGTCGCGGCTGGGAGATCGAGGGCCTCTCTTTGCGGGGACCTACCGCGCCGGATTCGCGAACCCACGTCGCACCGGAAACGCATACACGCGCGAGTTCTACGCGCTATTAACCGTAAAGTGATCGCGCACCTGCGCTAGTCAGATCGAGAGCGATTGGAAGGAAAATTTCATACCTGTGCTTCTTATCGAGCGAAACGTTCCGAATGTTTTTCTAGGTGTAATTATCCTTTTTACGTTCGAATAAATTAATTTTTCACGGAATCACGCGCTTATTTTGGCTACTGCCAAAAGTTCTTTTCGGAATGTTTTGTGCGGACACACATGTCATTCTCGCATTTCTGTAGCATTCGAAGTAAATGAATACGCATGATAAAGGTTTTTTCTCGATTCGCGAATATATAAATGCGTTTATCGACTTGTAAGCGTGTAAAAGCGAAAAAGTTTTACTTTTATCAATGTGCGATATCTATGCAAAAAAGATAGATTAATACTAAAAAAATAGTATGTCATCATTCGAGAGTCATCATTTGTCGTCGATGTATCTTCTTGTTAAATGAATGAAATGTTGTTCAAATTCCTATTCTCGCGAAAAAATGAAAATTAATTTTTAATTTTAATCGGTATTTTTTATTTCTATATTTTACCTGTAATCTTTCCGTGCATTTTACGTTTCACCATCTTGTACTAGTTAGTACACCGGGGTTTTCTTTCCTCATAACTTCTTGTCACGCACAACTCTCTCTCTTCCTTCCCCGCCTCTCTTTTTCTCTCTCTCTCTCTCTCTCTCTCTCTCTGTTTCTCTGCATTTTATATCAAGCTTAAAAGCGAGCAAGGAATTATTACGCATGTTCGTCGAATACGTACAGCGTGTATTTTTAACATGTGTAATTAATTTTCTCCTTCTTTTTAATTCGCTATTATTAATTATAACGATATCTGCAACTTTCATTTTCATTTTATTACAAAAAAAAAAGATTGCAAGAGTCGATTACTCAACTCTTAAAATGAATCTTAATACTAAAGTCGCAAAACAATTGTAAATCTCGCGAATGAATATCGCGCGAGGGAATACGTATTCGCGACGGAGAATCTCGGTAACACACCGGGCCCGAAACTGTCGCTCGAATCGGAACCCGGAGGTGCAAAGGATCGCGGCATTATGCACGAGCGTGCGCGACGACCACTTAACATGAGCATACAAAAAGCCAATAATGCAGCGTTGGCATGCACGGCCGCGAGGTCTCGGGAGCGTGCGGGTTAACGGTCCCGTCTTTCCGGCGGATTGGCCCCACTTCCGGAGACATATAGGGTAAACAATAAGAAGGCGACGTTATCGCGCGGGGCCTCTTCTCCTGTTGTACAGGGGACTTTCTATGTCCGGCATCGCGTCGAACCGATCGTACGTATTACGTATTAAGTGCGGTGTTCGTGCAACGACACGCCGTGATGTGTCGGCACGCGCTTCGAATCTCTCGATGGATCTCCGTACGACATGTGCATCCTAATGTAACGAATTCAATCGGGTAATACGAATCAGTCAGGTATCGATGGTACTCTTTGAGGAGCCGCGAAATCGACTGTAACACGCGTTTCTAAAGATAAAGAGTCGCTTTTGCTTATTGTGGTAACAGAAAGAGAGAGAAGAAAGATTGATAATCTTAAAAGAAAAATTGAGGATGGAATAATCTTTGAGACAAAGGCAAGTTTGGCGATTATTTGGAGATTAGAGCCTGAAACGCGGGTATCTCTCCCGATAGGAGTCGAAATATTCGCGGCTAATGAGACGAGGCGGGACCGGTGCCCCGCGCCCTTCGGCGCCCTGCCCGTGAGATACGTCTCGCGTGGATGATGTACGGCCGTTTAATGACCCGGTTTCGGTCCCAGGGGGGATGGTTTTTGCTCGGCCGGTAAGGGTTGAGGGGACGTATCGGGCGGAAAAGTCAGTGTGACGCTCGTTTTTCGTCGAAGGGAACGCGCGCGCGCGCTCCTTGCAGACAACATGCAGATGACAGCGATTCGTCGAACCGCCTGACAGGCGGCCCGCGGAATGCACGCCGTTCTTTTCCCATTAGGCTTAATGGACGTAGATTAGTCCTGCCCGGGTTATACGCGCGAGCCAGGATTTAATGACTCGGCCGCGCCCCTCTTCCCGTCGATATCCTGGACCCTCGGTCGTCTACAGTTAAACACGTGGTTGTGAATAACGCGTTGTTGCAAGCAGAGAACGAAAGGTTACCAGTTTTTGTTCAACTGTCAATTTTAGACAAAAATGTCGGGGGTCTATTTAACGCGAGACTGTTGATACGACGGGATATTTCGACCAGATCGAGTGAATAATTCATAAGAATCTGTGTCTCGATTAATAGATTCGGGAATATCGAGTAGAAAAAAATGTCGGCGTGTAGATGAAAAAGTTTAATGTGTGCGATAAATTATTCCACATATTATTCTCTGCGAAAAACATTTCTTACATGTCGAGCCTTAAATTGACGCGCGGGATACTAGTATTCGAACGGTTTTCGAATTCTTTCATTGAAATAAATTTGTGTGAATGACGTCATTTCATAACAATCCTTTTATCGATTAAATCAAGTAGTATTTTTCCGTCATCACGGGAAAATGTTCCGCAACACTTTATTAAAGTTTCGTGGGATATACCGCCGTATTACACACGTATACGTGTACATTAAATCTTTCGAGCAACATAAGAAAGATAATAAATTATGTAAAAAAAATTATTCGTCGATTCACACACATTTATCAAAATAACAATTTATACAAATTATACAAACAATAAATTTACTTATTAAATCATTATAGCAACATTTTGCCAATTTTATGTTTTACATTATTTTTGATTAATTAGAAATTAAATAAGCAAAGATTTAACGTTGCGAAATGTGAATAAATTTCATAACTATTAATATTTAAGAAATAGTAATATTAAAGTGTACATATTTGCATTTTAAATTTTATTTCGGGCACAATAATATCTCTCCATGCGATGTACCAAAATTTGGCACGGCAATCTAAGGGTTAAACTCACGGTCCATCGAGACACATTTCTCTTTATTAAGCTTTCTATAAAAAACTCGCATTCTCTCCTTCTGTTAACGCGCAGTGCAAGGCGCATAATTTAACAAACAGGAAAATAAATGCACAGATTAATTAATAACGATCGCCGATCCATTTCTCTCAGTCGCGTATCTCTGTGCGAGGCATAGGAAGCGTGGTTCAATAAATTTCGGTGGGTTCAACGATAACGGTCGGGAGAAGAGCGAAGAGAGTAATAATATAATCACGACTAAGCGATAATTCAGCGTGGCTTTAATCGCAGACGACCGAGTCGGAGTACGTTCACGGACGGATTTAAGCGATCGTATGACATAGTAGTGCACCGTGTATCATTTTGTATAAACTCGTGATATTCGCCGGGAGGAGAGAGAGACAAACAGATGGGCAAAGAGAGAGAAAGAGAGGGAAAGAGAGAGAGAGAAATTGTATAAACTCTGTACGTGGCGAGCCGCGTCGCGACACGTGTACATACACACACGTACACGACGCGCGGGCGGAGAGAGAGAGAGAGGAGTCTCTCCTCCGGTGAGACGCACGCTCGCACACATATCCGGCCAAGTTTACGATCGATCTGTCACGCCGCGACCAACTGGTAATAAAGTTGGATGCGGAACAACCGAGTGTCACGGCGCGGTGACAAAACTCCCTCCTCCCGAGCGGGGAGCGCGAAGCGAGGAGACGCGCTTCTAAGCGCTTCTAAGAGCTTAACGTGATGACATTGGGTACACATACACTTGGACTTGGACGTCGTGTAAACTACGCGAGTGAGAACCGTGTCTTCCGTCTCTCTTGCCGCGGTAACTCGACGCTAATAAGCGGCTCTCTCGTTCCACACGCTCGTTCTCGCTCTCGTCTCTTCGCTTTCGTATCTCTCGCTGTTCTCTAATCAACGCAAATATTTATACGCGCTCCGATGTATAAAGCGCGTTGCCGAGTCGTTGAATTGGCCCACCCTCGCGAACAAATTCTCTCCTCTCGCGAGTCCCGTCTTTTTCTCTACCTCGTGTGGTTGATTTACGAGCATCCGCGGAAACTACACGCCGTTGAAGCCGTGGAACTTACGAAAAGTTTTTCATCGTTGTCCGAAAAACTTTTACCTCGAAATTTCGCGTATATTAGTTTCCAACAGTAAGCCCGGCTTCTCGATGCAATCTAGATCACGCTAGGACTCGGTTTAATAAAGAATAAAGAATAATGAATCGCGTAAAGTTTTGTAAACGAAAGCTTCTTACACTTTTCTAAATAAGACAAACTTATCCACCGATGTAATGTCTTGACTGTAACATCGGCTATTTTTCTGCCTGACCGAACCTCGGTCTCGTGTTTTCAACCTGCCTCACGAGAAGAGCACGCAAGGTCATTGTTACGGAAAACGGATGGATCAAAGGGAACCGCAAACTAGTCTAGCCGCGGCTTCGCGGCTGATTAAACTCAAGCGCGGCCACGAACGAGAAACAGAGATGGTGGTGGAGGTAGTGGTGCGACGATGGTGCGCAGGCTGTGCGGCCAGACTGCGGGACAAACTGGATGGAAAGATGCGCGCAACCCTCTCTCGTGCGTGTGCATGAGACCCGCGGAAAGATGGCGTCTACCACACCGAAATGGCCACGGCAACGCGTCTGATAAAACATAAGGCACGACGACCATACCTGCTGAAAAGGAACGTCGAATAAGTTGTACAAAGAGAAAGAGAAAAAGAGAGAGAGAACAGGATGGAGAGTTAGTAGATATCATCCCTAGTTACGACTGGTGACGAGGGGCGGAGTCGTGTCGACCGCACACCTGCCTCGAGGTGGACTGCCCTTGGTCACCCCTGGTTTCCACCCTCTTTGTAGGCTACATCTTGATGGACGCGTTTACGGTAACCGGTCGACGGGAAAAGGACGAAAGAAATGGCCGGCTTTTAATGGTCGACTCGAGAGCCCGTTGCGAAAGCGCAATTTGGACCTCAAACTTCGTCCTGAATATACCTGGAAACCGGTTGTTTTATCTACGAGAAATATATATTCGCGATAGCGAGGGGTTCATCCTGTGTCGAGGTTGTCAGCCGCGATGCATAGTCGTTCGGTTTGATGGATAAGTCGCGCGGAAAAATCGAAAATAGTAGTAGCCTTCGCGTTGTAACACGATCGGTCTGGGATATGCAAATTGTCTTACACGAATTTGTAATCGGAACATAAATAATTATATGACATTTCTTATATCTGGAGAATGTCGCGAACGATAATCGGTACGTATGTTAATGTTTTGAGCGCATTCATAAGAGAAGAAAAGAGAGAGAGAGAAAGAAAGAAAGACGAAAATGATAATCATTTAGCAGAAGAGTTTATGTTGACAGAGTTAATGCAGTTTACGCCAGTAAAAATGTGTTGTGAGCGAATCGGCGATAATACCTTTACGACTTGCATTAATCAGATTGCCTCGCGGCATTAATTCACACAGCACCTCGTACACACGTTGCGTTAGCATGCTTGAAACATTGTAGGACGGACATTTAATGATAATATATACGCGTCGTTACGCGTTTGTATTCAAATTTGCTTTACATTCGCCTGATCAATACGTTCTTATATTTCTTAACCAATGGTAAACGTGTTGAATAACTGTGAAGGATGATAATCTGCTAATTGATAATCTTGCCGATTCACGCACTTATTAATAAGTATTATGTATCTTTAACATTTTCGTTTTCTGGATGTTAATTAATGAGTATCATTACGATATATGAAGGCACGATTATTCTCGGTTTCTCTTCTTTAATTGACTTCTTGTGTAAAGAATATAAAAATACACTTACTATAGAACGAATAAAAAAAAGTTGCATCATTTATCAGAAATATCTTCGAGATGTGTTACGTGCTAAAATGATTGGAACTGACAATGTCAAAGGTACGTGTCGTTAAAGATTTGTCTTCGTGTAATAATAACACAGACTTTTATAAGATGCTCGTGGCAAAACTTTGATACGCGGTCTACAAATACGAGTAGATGGGAGCGAAATGGTCCTGTCATTAAAAGTTATGAAATATCAAATCCAGTATTTTCCGCAAAAAAAAGAGCAAACAATATTACAAGTTGGAAATGGCGTAGGGTAGAATACGAGGCGCGACCCGATTAGCAATCACCATGGTAACAAGTACTTGATGCTATCAATTGGAGAGGATGGGAGGTAGGCGGAGAGGATCCGTTATGTCACGAATATGTATCAACGTACACCTACATGCATTTGCATATATATTCATATCTCCAACAAATGCACACACAGCATTCACATATATTCATATATATATATATATATATATATATATATATATATATATATATATACATATATAGCTGTTATATTTAAAGCGGTTGATGGCGATAGTGATGGTCGGCAACGAAGGTAGCGGCTGATAGATTGAGAGAATCGCAGCGAGCGCGGGATGAGGATGGAGAAAGAGAGAGACGGGGAGAGTGGAATCGCGTGAGCTTAGAAAAGAGACGGAAAATACAGAATGCTCGGAACGTGGATGGAGGAAACAGAGAGATAGAGAGACGGCGAAGGTGGCAGGGAGGTGCAGAATCGGGAGAAAGCAGCAGCGGCGGAGCGGTAGCAGTTGCCGCTCTCGGGGCGGCTGGCTGTTATCATGAGAAACAAGCTTCCACTCTGATTTTTTAATCCGATCCGCGCCCCCTGCTACCGGCTGAATTTTAAAATAACTGCAGAACGCCATTTGCTCCTCGCAAACAGACCAGGGGGAGGGGGGGTTAAGCCGTCCCCGCTGCCGCCGACCTTCTCCGGTGCTCTTGGCTCTTTTCTATCTTCTTCCTTCTCACTTTTCCTGTCCCCGCTTTCCATCGATGTCGGTCCATCTCGCGCAACCCTCCCTCCGTTTCCCTTCGCCTCGTTCTGCTCTCATTTGAACCTGTCTTCACCGTCACCGTTTCCTCTCTCTCTCTTTCCCTCTCTCGGTGTCGCGGCGGATAGGACGAGGAAAACGCACAAGAGCAGAGGAGAGATTAGTTTGGAGGACGAAGAGGAGACAAAGAGATGTGTATCAACGTCCGCGCGTAGCGTGGAAGCGCCTGATGCCAAATTGAAATGTTTAGCGCTTCGTTTCAGCTGTTTCAAATCCCGCGTGCGGGGCGTCCGGAATCGGAGCGAGACAAATAGAAGCGGGAAAGGAGACGAAGGAGAGACAGAGAGAGAGAGAGAGAGAGAGAGAGAGAGAGAGAAAGAGAGATAAGAGAATGATAGCAAACGGGGACGGTTGCCAGCGGCAGAGGGTGAGAACGAAGATAGAGGAGCGAGAAATGCCGCGTGTAGGCCTGCCTGGGGGAGAAGGGTAGATAAGTGACAGTTTTATTAATTTCCCATCTCTCCCGCCGCCATACTTCGCCATCCCTGTCTAACCTACCTATCTACCTACCTACCTACCTACCCGACGCCACGCAACACCAGGGACGTCAGTCGCGCGTCCATACACGTCCTTCCCTTCGCCCTCATCCTCCTCGTCGTCGGATACGGGGTGCGAGGGCGAAAATAAAGCTCAATAATGGCAACGCGCCGTGACGGGGCCCAGAAGGCGAAGATGCCGGTTGGAGATTCGAATCAACGATATCTCGTCCTTCGGTGCACACGTCATCTACTATTTTTATAAAGGAAATTTTTCTCATCGAAATTTCTGTGGTGTTTTTACAAGTATTTTGCGCCGTAGATATTTCAAAAGCGATCGATTAATTCATTATCGCTTGCATACATTTTTACATATATTAATATGCTGTAATTATAATTCTTAATGAGAAGCGTTAATATCAATTCTATCGACCTCGTTTACGTTTGCAATAGAATTCAGTGACGTCCGCAATCATGCATCATGTTGATGTTGCATGCCATTAAGAAAACTGTTTCGATTCAATCGACGATTTCGTCGATAAATCTCTCTCTGGATATCCAAGCTGGAAGCTTCGGATCGAGTCGCGACATCTCGCCCGGATTGTACACGCGAAGAGAAGGACCGAGAGACGAATAAAAAAAGAAAACAAAAGTCTACGAAGAGAAGAGGGTCAGGGAGAATGGAAAGAAGAGAAGAGAGGTATCCTAGCCGGTCGCCTCGGTGGTGGAAAATTTAATTTCGATCCCGTCGATTCAGCAGTTATACCAAAGTTTAATCTTTGATAAGGGTTAGTCTTTTAGTAATGGGATCCCAGAGGGTCGGTCGCTCCGGTCCGACGGAGCGAGGCGGAAGGCAAAGAGGAGGCCCGCCTGTCTCCTCTTCTTCTTTCCTTTCTCCTCGTTCCTCGCCTACTCGCCTTCCGCTCCATTCCTCTGGCCAAGAGATGGAAGGAAGGAGCTTAAACCGTTAGATAGAGATCTGCTCTCGGGGTAAAAGTAGTAGCTACCTACCCGTTTATATCGCTCCTCAAACCGAGCAGGACTCGGACTTTTATATTCGACGCTGGGGAAGACATAACGAGCCTCACGATGGGATAAGTTTTCCGACGCGAAGTTCTGCCAGCAACAGCAGCCCTTTTCCCCTCTAGTTTTTTTTGACGATGTCTCGTTTATTTTCGCTCCGATATAAAGTATTCGCGCCTATCTGGGTCACGCGAATCCTTCGATCGACGAAGATGCGTCTTGGGCGTAGAATTTAATTCTCACACGACTAGTCTGTCAGTGGAACACCTTTCCCGATCCTACCAGACCAGTTATAAGATAAATAATGGACGATGTAGCTTGCAGTTTTGCATCTGCTCCGACGACATAAATTATTATTGAGAATAGATAAAAAATTCTTTATTTGCAAATTTTCTATTTTTCTATACTCTTTATTTTTTCACCTTAATATATTTAAAATAATAAACATTTTCGCCTTCTATGCGGGAGAGAGAATATCTTGGTCCTTGTGTGGGGGATTATTTTACATGTAATATTTGTTTACTTGGATTTGTTGTAGTTATGGCATGGATCTGAACGGCGCGAGGCGAAAAAACGCGACACGAGAAACGACGAGTACGTTGAAGGCATGGCTAAACGAACACAAGAAGAATCCGTACCCTACGAAAGGCGAAAAGATCATGTTGGCTATCATTACGAAAATGACACTGACGCAAGTGTCGACGTGGTTTGCGAATGCGCGAAGGCGCTTGAAAAAGGAAAATAAAATGACGTGGGAACCGAGGAATCGTGTCGAGGACGAAGATAACAATAACGAAGACGACGACAGTGGGAGAAAGAGTGTCGACGAGAAAGATCGATTAGGTAAGTTCTGCTTCTCGTTGAATAATCTGCTTCTTTTAAATTACGTTGCCAATCAGTCAGTCATCTTCATTGCGTTAATCGCATCGATAATTGGGGCATTACATTCCCCAATATATCTTTCTCGCTTAAAAATCGTTAGGTAAATTTGGGCAAAATTGTTTAAAAGAGAGCGAAGATTCGGAGAACCGTATATTAACCCGAATCACGAAGCTCGATCATCTTCTTCTCGGTCCAGATTCGAAAGACTCGGGTACAGGTTCCAGCGAGGACGGGGAACGACCGGCGCATCGTATGGATCTTTTGCACGGCGGCAGCGGCGGCTCGGCCGGCGTTCAGGGTAGAGCCGAGAGCGAGTGGAGCGAGTCGCGTGCGGATAGCGGGCCGGACAGTCCGGAGTGCCTGTACGACCAGAGGGAGCCGAGGCATCCGCTGCAGCTGCAACATCCGGCGTATCTCGCGCCGAGCCACGGTCGGCTGTTACGTCATCCATCGCCGGAGAGCACGTCGCCGGGAAGCCAGCACCACCATCTCCCGCCGAGCACCAGCGCGTCATCCACAGCCAGCGCGGTGACGACGAAGCCGCGGATCTGGTCGTTGGCGGACATGGCGAGCAAGGACGGCGATCAGCAAAACTCGAACCCGGTCACGATAACGGGTCTCGCGTCACCTTACGGCGGAACGGGAGGCGGAGGCGGCGGCGGTGGCGGTGGCGCGGGAGGCAAGCTCGTCAGTCCCCTGGCCAGCCGACTACCGCCTCATCATCCCTTACACCCGGCGATACATCCGGGCACGCAGTTCGTAAGACCGCATCCCGACTTCTACAGGAACCTATACAGCGCGTCTCATCTTGGCTCCGGCGACATATCCCTACTGGAGACGTACTCGAGGACTCTGGGTGGACTGGGCGGCGTGATACCGCCACCGTCCACGGCGCCGAGCATACTGACGTCTTCGTCTTCGTCCATCTCCGTTGCCGGGAACGTAAAGCCTTTTTCGATCAACGGGGCCAGCGGCGCGGGGAGCGGCAGCGGTGCCGTTGCCGGTGGATCGGCCGTTTTGCTAACCACCGCGTCCTCCGGACTGTCACCGTCGTCGTCGTCAACGGCGTCGTCGGTCGGATCCGATCAGTCGCCCCATCCGGCGGCCGGCGGTCTTCCCGCGACTCAGGAACTCAAATCTCCCGGACGAGTGTGACTCGAAGATGCGACCGATCGTTGAAGGAAAGACGTTTCGCGCGCGCGCGCGCTGTGCATCGACGGGCGTTTCGTGTGGTGTGGCTGACAATAATCAGAGACTACAATCTTGTAATTAGTGTACAGTAAAACGAGAGATGATGAGATATACTGCCCCTCAACCCGCTTCTCGTTCCTAGTCTTCGTTCTCTTTCTCATTTTCGATATTCGTCGCGATATTTCCTTTTTTATCCCTCCCCTTCCGGATCGTCCAATCTTGAGGTTTATTTTCTATACCTAATTGCTCCGAATAAAGACGGAAACTCGTAGTATATACCGACTTCCCATAGTGGCTCTAACCCGCGGTATAACCACAGCTAACGTCGACTCGACAGTACACTATTATACATATACGAATGCTATAAATATATATAAAGATATAGGATAATAATTTATATTATTATCGTACATCTTTAATAATTAATTAATAATTAATAATTAATATTATTTATGCGTTTGTAAATAGTAGGAAGAGGCCCAGTAGAGAAATCGTCCGGCCAGTGTATGTACTGTATGTAGAGTAGATACAATATTACTAGCATACCTGAGATCATAATTCATATTAATGACGATTATTATGATTATTATGATTATTACGATTATTATTATTGTTATTGCAATGTTTATAATATTATCGATTCACACGTCGACTCAGGTTGTCGAGCATGACGAGGTATGGATCGTTAGTCGCGGCGACAGATTGCGAGGGACGCGCGTAGGTTCTCGAAATACGGTTCTCGAAATACGATTCTCGAATCCTCCCCTCTTGTATAAGTGTATATCCTCCCCTCTCTTATTTATTGCGCTGTAAAAATTATTGGCTCGTGATCATTTTGTCGCAGGTAATCGCGATCGGAACCGACGCGCTTTCGTCGATTCGCTCGCAATCTACTGCGAACGTGTACAATGATTCCGTCGCGTCGTCCCGCCTATCGCCGTTGCGTAATAAAGGGAAACATTCTTCAAGTTGTGTACGAAGGACACCAACGGCTTGCAACATATCATGTCATGTCACGTCGAGAGTGAACGATCGCCATCACCTTTTAGTCATTCGTGTCCAAAATTTCGCGCGAACTCGCTGATGCCGCACGGCACTGTGTCTCCTTTCGCAATAAACGAATCATTACGGAAAGCAAACGAGTTATTATTTCCGCCCCCCCCCCCCTCGTCGATCGCAATTTCAACTTCTTCTTCCTTTTCACGAAGAATCGCTTCTTTCAGGAGACACCACAATCGTGCATCGTGCGCGATTCAGCAGAGACAATACGCGCACGTGGCGCAGCCTCTAATCGACGTAGGGGATCGTCCCTTCAGATCCGGCGAATGAATATGAAACGTTCTCATTCTCGGAACCGGGCCGGGATGTACTTATAAAAATGCAAAGCGACCGACTTCTGGGTGGTTGCTGGACAAGCCTGGTTATTAGTAAACATTTAAATCGACAATCGCTGTAGCTATGCGGACAGCAGGGAGAACGCCGTCTCTCTACCTTTCTTTCTTTCTCCGCTTTTCTCCGACGTTCGCGGTTTGCGGTAGAGGAAACAAGAAATCAACTTGCGGGACCACCCGCTACGGCCTGAGCTTGCGAATCGAGTCGCGGATCCCGAGGAGGTCCACGCCGTCTTCATGAATCAACTCGTTTCTGAATCGGCATAAACCTTCAAAGGGTTACTGAGGGGGGGCGGGCGTTCCCCCTGCTAGGTCCATCAGAGTTATGCGGCCACCGGTATCCCTTCGCATTCTAAGCATCGGCCGGTGATCCGAAAGACACGGTGTCTTTGAAAGATCGCTGGGAAGACTAAGAACGAAGAGAAATTGTTACAAATAATAGGGAAACGCCAGTGACAAGGTGTTTTCGGGAATACGTTTGACGTTAAACTGCGAACGAGAGAAATGAGTTGTTTATTCTGCAACATTTTTCTCAGTTTATATAATATAAAATAAAAAAAAAAAAACAAATCGTAAAACACGTAATTTTTAAAATTTAGCAGACGAGGAATTACAACGGTTGGCTAATAACATGTTATCTCGATAATGAAAAATTTTACGCTTTAGAATCGGTGAGTTGCTCCGCTACGCGTTGCGAATCCTCTGAATAACAATTAAATCGCATGATATAAAATGTTTTTTATGTTACTATAAAGATATCGATGGATAAAAAAAATGTCAGTTCGTAAGAGGCAATGTTATGAAGATAAAACTCTGTAAGTTTCCATTGCAGATAAATCGAACCTATTACCAGCATAGCGGTCCAGTTCTAAAATGATCATGTCGCTAAGGACGACAAGACTATTGTATGATATATTTCGCAGAGACAGAGAAAGAAAAACAATAACCGGCTACTTTATTCCGCAAACGTGCACGAATGTTATACGGTCATTTTCAGTATTATAAGGTTTCCATGGAGTAATAAGAACGAATTGATGACTTTCGTTCTCCCCTTAGTACGAGCTCTTAATGCTCAAGAAACATTGGATTATCGCCCATCACAGACATACGTACTACAGTTACTAGATTTTATTTCGATTTTATCAATTTTTGCGGCAATTTTATCGTTCCTGTGTAAAACAAAGTGGAGAGAGAAAGAGGAAAATGTATCAATATTCAAAAGACCGTAGGTAAAGTGTATAGTTCGCGATCGTGCATAAATCAACGGTTGTACCTCGCCACGAATAATTCGTGCATTCCTTTATGTAGGCGCTCTTTCCCTTCTTTCTCGATTCGCGTATAATTTCACGGGCGAAACTTTACATTTTTTGCGCGCGACTCTTTCAACGTTGTCACGGTTAATAAAAATTAAGTAGTCTTACCGCGAGGGGATGCTGGTACTTGGGCGGTCGCGAGATTTTTCGGATTCTTTTTGCACGAGGATTTTTGAACGGCTCCTGCAGCAGCGAACGTCTTATCCCGGGAAGAAAGACACCGCAAATGGTAGCCCGTCGCGCTTACTCGAAGAGGAGAAATAGACGACGATAAACTCGACTAAACTGCGCTCGGTTGCGCGATGCTTTATTGGCTTTTATCGAGTTTTAACGCGAGCACTGGATTCCTTTATGGAAACGCCGTTAATTTTACGACGCGGGCATATTTAGCCCAGCGGCTTCTCGTAAAATCATACTTCGGTCGCGATAAAGTTGAAACATCGACGGGGGCTGCTAAAGCAAAGTTGGCCCCGTAAATACCTCGCAAAGGAGAGGAAAGAGAAAGAGAACAAGTAATTTCACAATGTAATATGCCCATACAATTTTTAATAAATTTTGATATTTTTTTTTAATCAATTTTAATTAATTATGACAAATAAATTCAACTCCTTGATATGCGATACTATTTTCACGTAGTGTTTCAGAACAATATTATTTATTTGCAGTTTGCAGATAATTCGATTATACGGTTTCGTGAAGATTTTTCTAATAATAATTCTAATAATAATTTTTCTAATAATATTTCTAATAATTAAGAAAAGAGAAAAAGAGAAGGAGATAATAGTGGTATATAAATATTCAGTTTATTTTTTCATAAAATATTTCAAATTCAAACAAACTCAACTTTGTCGAGGAACTTGCAATTTTATTTCGTATTTTAACGCTGAGATAAGAGATTTCATTTCCGTCGCATTTTATAAATTAAATTTCACGCAATAATATGATATAGTTTTAACATCATTATAAATTCTCTTTGTTAGCGAGATTTTTTAATACACAGTCGTATAATGTTTGCAATATTTCGTAAAAACGGCGTTTGTTTGCTGCTAAGAGATAATATATTTTTCGCAATAAAAATATGATTTTTTTTCATCTCGAATAATAAATACGTACCACGCGATAATATGCGAAACGAATTGCACTCATCTAGACAATCTGTAAAACAGATATATGGCAACGTTCTTCTTTTCCTTCTTTTTGACGCATCACCACGCAAGTACGTCTCGCGTTGTCAAAAGGTAGCGTATCGGTGTAGGTGGTGAATAATGAATGGCAACGTCGAGAGACAACTTGCTGGACCAGCGTCGACGATGCTGGATCAGGTCGACCCGTTGTGTGTACGTACGAGAGGGAAGGGGGGAGGGGGAGGAAGGACAGGGAGTAGGAAAGGGGGAGAAGGGGGAGAGGGTTAGGAGACGCAGTTATACAGCACGAGTTCCGGGTGAAACGACATGAAAAATTAACGGGCCCCGCGTTTTGACACTGCGTCAAACTTTCGTTGTACGAGAGTGATAGATTGTTCTACGGCCGCGGTAGATTATATTCCATACGACGCTGCGAGGGAGAGAGAGAGAGAGAGAGAGAGAGAGAAAGAGAAAAAGCGCGCGCGACGGAGCGCGAGCGAAAGATGGTTTTGGATTCCTCCCGGACTAACGACCGACGGACAAATTCGAATTTTACGAGGGACACCTCAACGGTGGTATTGTCAGTTCGAGTCCGCGAACGAGCGAGTCCGTTTCCCAGCCGCGTTGGGTAAGTATTTTTTTTTTTTTTTCACGGAGATTTATCACACCGTGTGTCAGAGTTATACAAAGGTAATTTCGGTCAATGACGCAGATTGAAATGTACGACGATATTTCATCTTCAATATTCGCGGATGCGGTATATATGATAGTTGTAGTAATTCAGTTTCACGGACTAACGAACGTTAACATCGGCGCGCTTGAAATTTCACTTTTTCTGTTATTCCGACGCATCCAAAGTGACGAATAGCAGGATTGATCTTGGAGAAAAAAGATGTAAGTATTTCTCGCAAGAAGAGCCATAATTTTTCGTCCGCGGTAGAATTTACACTCGGCAGTTCGTAATCCTTTCCACTTTAACGTGTATTCGCGCAACGCGTTGCAACGTTGGTGAGAGAAGACAAGGGAACAAAGAGAAAGAGAGAGAGAGAGAGAGAGATGATGCGCATCGCGATATTTCATTCGGCGTACGATCCCGCGAATTCACGTTCTCAAAGACTTCAAAGGGATCTCTGCAAAGTTACCGGATGTCCGGCTGCTCGCGACATCGCACTCGCTTTGTGCACCCCGGCCTATGAGAGGAGGGGACCGGAGGCGCCAGAGGAGAACGAAGATGGAAGAAGAGAAGGAGCCTCTCGACGCGATGCTCGAATTCGTCCGCGGCTTGTCGGCTGGCAAGTACCACGTAACTCACCTACTAAACTCGCGGCTAAGTAACGGGGAGGCGCATAATTCACCGCTGGTTAATTGGCGAGCGTTTTCACGCCAGCCGGCGGTCTGTCAAAGAGAGAGAGCGCGATGACGAGTCTCTGTTTCTCATCCGAAAGCAACGGAGTAGGATCGAGCACGTGCGTATCATCGCCGACAGCGAAGAAACGCGTGCTGCGAAATCCTCCGGCTCTTCTCCTATCTCTCTCTCGGTCGCGACAGTCGTCTCTGCTTATAAATACTGCATCTCGCGCAAAGAAAGAAATAAAAGAACAAACTCGAGGAAATAGAAGAGAATGAGACAGGGAGAGAAAGGACGCGATGTGAAGTGCAGGAGGTAAAAAGAACTGCTTCTGGCAGTCGACAACTGAGAGAGGGTCGACGCCGGGTTCTGGAGGATGCCGCGGCGATATGACTTATTTAATCGCCCGGGCTGAACGTTAATGTCCCTCTATGAGGCGCTCGCGCGAATGTTTCGGGGATTATGTCGCGTCGCCGTCGACGGGGCGTTGGCCGCGCGATTTACGAGAGTCGTAAGTTGAACGCGCGGCGATACGAGGTGACGGAGCGAGGCGCGAAATTGGAGCATAACGCGAAAATGTAGACGTTAGATCGCTACTAAGTGTTCCGTCGTCGCGTTTCTCCGTCAAGAGACACGCATCGAAGCGTGTTCACTTTAATGGCTAATATCGTACTTATTTATTCCCTTTTATTAAGGATCCGTACAATATTCTTTTCATTGTTACATGTCACATTCTGAAATTTTATTTCCACTTCAATTTTATCATGTTTATTCGAATGAATTTCGACAGGTCTGTTTTTGGAAAAGCTGAGTTTTTACTTTAAATAAACAGTAAATGAACAAATTCCTACTTAAAAATTTAAAGAAGGGATAAAACTAGAGATATAAATACATGCAATATAAATTGAGTATTATCAAAAGTGAATAACTTGATTAGATAGGAAATGTTGGATTGAAAATTGAAATCAAACTAAAAATTCGGAGACTGAAAAAGTAACTCGATATTTTATAATTTCAATCTCGAAAGAGGGGGCAATCGCCGACAATCTCCTTTTCCATTCCAACACGAGTGGTCCTTTGATTCATGTAACAGAAACGTGTGTAACTAGCGAGAGTTTCGGCAGAGTGGACACGCACGCTACTAATTATATCGACGACTTATGTTTGCCTTCCGAGAAGGCGACGTGCTTGGTCGATCGTACCCCTTTTCCTCTTAATCAGGGACGGTTCTATATCGAAACCGAACTTATATAAACCAGTCCGAGATCATCGACGGATCCCGATCTCGCTTATCAACATTCTAAAGTTAATATACGCGTCAAGGGCGGAAAACGTGACTCTCCTTAACAGCTCGATTATGCGCAAAGCACGATTATTACACGCAGCTTCCGATTTTTCGAGACGTATATCCGCCCCTGATTGATTTGCCGCGATCGATTCGCGCAGCGGGACGTCGCGGATTCGGAAGCGGCCGAATGAAAAACTGTATTTAATTAGGGGACCGTCGAGAGGCAATGACGACGACGAATACGACATGCAGAATGGCGATCACGGACCGCGCTAGTTCGGACGGATCACCGAGCAAAAAGCGTTCGCGAATCTCGTCGGCGGACGGAACATCGATGGATGACGAGTCAATCGAGAATCGCTGAACGCGCTGGCGTTCCGTCTGCCATTCCAGTGTCTGACGATGACGGACTTTTCGGAGGACGACCCGGGGAAAGAGAGATGGCAAAAACGCGGTCGCGAGGGTTATGATTGATACCGGTGCGAGAATGCTTATAAAATGGCCGGGTGAAATGCGACTACGCTTTTTCCTCCAAGCGTGAAACGTACAGTTAATGAGAGAGAGAAAGAGATCGCAGATCTCTTTATAAAATCTTTTGAGACTCGATTATAACTCGCAGAAAGATAAAAATGAATTGAAACAAGAGAGGCGTCTCACGTTCGACCGTGTCGCTTGAATTATTAATTCCACCCACACTCCTGGGAAGCAACATTTCAAAAAGAGAAAAAAAGTTGTTCAAAAAAATATTTTTTCCTGTCCGACTTTTAAATTAAATTTTTAACAGCGCTCTCTCTCTCTCTCTCCGGCAACAGTCTACTTTCGAACCTTTACAGGCTAACGCTTTGATTTCCATTAACATCAAAGTTGCGTGCGCAAAGGGATATTGGCCTCGCGCAGTCGTTTCCACTAGTGTCATCGACCCTTTTCGATAGGAGACACGGTATCCTCGCGAGGATGTACACGGCTGTAGAGCCGCGCAATTTCGATGTCTGTCACGCCGCGGTCACGTCTTAATCAGTGTCTGGACTTCCAGCGGGGCCCATCGGGGCAAGAAGCTCGTCGCCCCCTGCCTCATCTCTCTCCTTCGACTAAACGTGCCGAATGTTAATTATGCCAGCGGGGTTCCGGCGGCGATATCGACTCACCTGGGCGAAAAAGTCCTCGTTCGAATCTCGCCGATCGCGCTCGCCAGCTATGCGTTTTATATATATATATATATATATATACATTGCGCCGAGCGATTATAAAATTCCCGTCGGATCTCTCTCGTGCATTCGAGATACATTCGCGCCACCGTCCGGGTTAATTTCGCCGACTTCTCACGCACATTTCGCCCCGTCGAAATTAAAATTTTAATTAGCTGCGAGAGCGACCCGATCTCCGACTTTCCGGAGAATATAATAGAGATTTTACACTCCAAGTTTTACAACCCCGAGCGAAAGACTCCGGCGTTTGCTCCGAGAAGTTTGTTGTGACACAATCCCGGTCTCTACATCGTAACGTAATTAGTAACGTCGAGCGTCGAGAGGAGAGCGCTCCCCTCTTCCTCTCCCGCTTCTCGACGAGATGTGACTGACGGTCGTTCCATTAATGTTTGTTTTCCACGCGTACGATGCATTTCGGAGACGGCGCGATTTACGGTCGTATCACATCTTTTCGCGTGTAACCGTAGATTTTGTTCCCATCCCTCTCTTCGAGCGGTTAGCCGAATCGGTGTATAAATAAATGAGAGTTTATTGAGGGAAAGAGAAAATTTCTACGTCGAAAAGAGGGAGAATGAGAGAACCGAGACGCGTGTCACAACAGCGTCGAGGCGCGAAGCGTCAAAGTGGATTTATGATATTTTCCCAGCGTCACTTCTCGCGCGATACTCTCTGCCTAAAAACGACGAGCGCGCGCAAAGACGGCTCCCGCCTTTGATGTCGCGCTTCTTACGCGCCCTACGCATGATGCATCGCCGTTCTCAACGCGCGCCTTGCTCCGGGACCTTTAAACAAATCGTCGACTTCTTTGCCGCGCGCAGATTAATCGAGGACCTATCTCTCCCTAGATCCCTTGATTTATAACGATCCGCGATGGCAAATTGCGATCGCGGCAAAGTTACCTCGGATAAGTATCTTGATGAAAAAAAAGAAATTTCGAAACTCGGTGTCTCTTCCCTGACGATTGTTTCTCGCGGTTACAAAACGCGTGTCGTCTATCTTTACAACGTACAAGAATTTTTAAGACGAGCATAAATCAAACTCGACAGACATGACGAATATAAATCATAACGCGAGAAAATTTCTCACATGGGAATGATTAATATTACAAATTAGTAAGACAAACACGCTTTGCGCAAACGACTTCGTCAGAATTTTGAGTAATCGACGACGGGTCACGTTCCGCGGATTTCGTCAAGCAGCGATTAATAATAAATAATTAGACGCGATTCGTTAAAATATCCAGGGATAATTGCGCGTGGCACGAACAGGCGAAAGAACTTATTTACGAGCCCTCCCTCTCTCCCTATCATTTTCCTTAGCCGGGAGTCACGGGAAGAGGAAGCGGCGCGTCACCAAGATCATTACGCTGACGGATCCGTGCCTTCTGCGAGCGCCGGAAGTAACGCACGGAGGCGCCTTACAAATCCCGGCAGATGATATTCGAGGCCCGAGACGAAATTCTTTTCCGTGCAAGCGAGAGCGCTAGGTAACGTGTCGCGCGTAAAAATAAAAATGTCTTTGGCGAATGCTTGGAATTGTCTCAAAATAAGATACGATTCGTAAATTTCGAGACTCCTTTCTCTCTCAAATTACTTACGATTTTACAATCGGATAGCGCAGTTATCGCATTATTCAATTGCATCGTTTCATGCTACATTTCTCTAAAGATAAAGATTTCACACACTCTCTGTATATATCTGTAATACTTCCGTAAATGTGTATTATTACTAAACAGTAATAATACACTGATACTATGCATAGTTATTGATGATCTCAGTCTTAAAAGCTAGTGAAATATACATAGTTATTGATGATCTCAGTCTTAAAAGCTAGTGAAATATACATAGTTATTGATGATCTCAGTCTTAAAAGCTAGTGAAATATCAAGAAAACATCAATTAGTGTTAATGGCTGTTTTATAATCGGTAATATTTCAAAAATGCACTTTGTATTATAATATATGTGTGTAAGATAAATTTATAGCAATATAATATTTACTAAAGAGAAAAGCTGAGTATTTGATTAAGAGTGTCATTCATTTTTTATAGTCTATTATTTAAGATTAAGAAAGAATAATATGCTTAATTTAATACTAAAATGAATTTAAATAGTATTTATACATATTTCATTTTAAATATGTGTGTATATTTCTTCCTCAAAAAGCATATAAAAAAACTTTAAAAATTACATTTTTATTAAATTATTTTATTTTTGAAGTTAAACAAATTATTGTAATAATTTAAAATATATTAATGACATAATATTTAAAATAAATTTCCAATGTAATAGAGAGGAAAGAAAAACTTATTTTTTTCCCATCTCTATTATATTGAATTTATTTTATATTTAAAAACATTATCAATAATAATACTATTTAGAAAATTTTCATAGTTTATATCAATGTACAATGGAATTTTAAAATAATTAATAATGTATTTAAAAAATTAATCAAAATATTAATATAAAAAAAGACCAACATGTTTGAATATAAAAATTTTATAAATTAAATATTTTTCAATATTATTTTTGTCTAATATTTTATCATCTACAGTAAAACATAAAACAAATGAGCAAGATGTAAATATTTTTTATCGAGGATCAATGAAAAATATTGATTCGGTAAAATCTTGTGTCGCTGCTTTGATCAGTGACATTTTCACACTGGTTCACTTTAAGAGAACATATAGATGTATATACATTTACCATGCTTGTCTCGGAAGTGTTTAGTCCTAAACTAATAAAACTCTTCGCTCTCTGTTATATAACATTAAATTTCTCGCCGTTGAAAGCTCCGTGCCAGCATGCTTGTGCAAATAGCGCGACACAAATCGTCGAGGTGTACTTCTACTTCGTTCGTTGTTCGCGCACCAAGTTCGAGCTGTTCTTCTCGGCTCCGCCTCGGCCAGAAAGGAGCTGGGAACGAGGAGTGGTGCTCTCATCAATCACCGCGTCCGCGGGACCGTTTATTTTAAGTCGCCCGCGTTTTTAATACACGCGTCATTAACGCATGCTGGCACTTAAGCGGCGACGAACGACGAGACGACGAGAACGACATTAGAGACGTAGCGGTACAATTAAGCATGCAATGTCCGTAACGACGAGGGAAGTATATACGCCATCTCGCACAGACAGCCTCCGAACAGAAGATAGAACGATCTTCCTTATTCGAATTATGTCTCGATTGTAATAATCGTCAAACGTCGTCTTTGTGTATCGTCGAACAGCTGTTGCATCATACGCTTTTCTTTGACTCTCCTCGATAGATGAAGGGATTTATCTTCGAGAAGCGCGCGGGGAATGTGTCATTGTAGCAATCTCGACGAAATTGATCGTTGGACGCAATTGATACGCCAAATTATGTCATCTACTTCCGGAATTGGTCGTATTGATTATTCGAGTACAAAATATGCATGCGATCGCGGAAGCATTTTAATACCATTGTAGGGTAGCTATAGTCCAAAATATTCGCCGCGAAATTTCACATCGGGTATTTATTAAATTGCTGTTAAGCTCGGCGCTTCGATACGCTACGATACAGATGAGGGGGCGAGGGAGAGAGAGGGGGAGGGTAGAGAGGGTTTTCGTATTTATTCGATGAATCGGCCGAATACGTAACGGCATTAACGCCCAAACTTATGGAGCGAAAGTTTTATCGCTACGGCTCTCTGCTCCGTACAGCTGCGCATATATTGTACGCGTAACATACGGGCGAACTATTTGGCCGGAAAGTCGTTAACTATTAGCCGCCGACTTGACTTATGCGCGCAACGAGACTTACGATCGTGCTCGATGCACTTATTTCCACTACACTTGGCGCATTATGTGCCAAGTTATTATTCCGCCTTTCTTATTTCGTTGCAATCTTCGTCTCTTATCCAATTTATCGCATAGATAAGAATTACGCGATATTTCTGAATATATCGCGAGATTTCAGATCGTTATCGTTAATAATTCTTAACAATATTCATCAATATTTGAGGATTATGTAAATTTAACATCAAAACGAAAATGAATTTTTATATTTTGTCTATTTTTATATTTATGTTTTTTAAATTGTATGCAGAAAAGTGTGTATACACAATTTCCTTTTAATGGAAAATTATTAATGCTATAGTAAATTTCTTTATATTATTCTGTTCTACGTATACATAGTTTTACTAAAAAAATCTTTCGAATTAGATAATTTCTATTACAAAGAAAAATACATTTATTCGATATTAAATACAATACAAATTATTATAGCTATTGCAAACGAATCAGAATGAATATAAAACTTTCAAGAATATTAAAAGAAACTGCTATTTTGTGATTCTACTGATAAAAAATATCAATATCATAAGAAATTGTAATATAAAATTTATAAAATTAAAGATTATATAAAATAAGAAAAATTTGAAATAATATATTTCAGACTTTCTTTAAAATTTTATATCACCTTCTATGATTCATTTTAGATATATATATTTAATTAAACAATCGAAATATATACAGATTATTTCTAAAATATACTAATATGATTTATCATACATGAAATATATTCTGATCTCGATAATATTCTTGATAATATTTCAAAAATAAATGTTATTTGAAATATGTATTTAGTGTGATTTCTTTTTATATAAATATTTAAGAGATTGTGTAGTTATATTTAAATATCTGCTGGATAAATTTTTAAAAATTATATTAGTTTTGTTTGCGCCTTCGCTGTGCAAAGGTTATCTACATCCGTTCAGCACGTTATGCGCTCCACATTTTCGCACGTATCCTTTCTTTATACCTTGTCACGACGTTGCGCGACATTTACGATGTCGCGTTTTATATCTATCACATACGCCCACGTACTCAAGAGAGAGAGAGAGAGAGAGAGAGAGAGAGAGAGAGAGAGAGAAGAGAAAAAAAAGAGATCCCAATTAACACACGACTGGCTCCTCTCTTGGCACAGATCGTGATCGTTTTCCGTCGTTCCCGATCGTTTGACGGAATGAGCTGTTCGCTTTCGATTAAAATTCATTAAAGCCGCCGAGATTAGTGCGGTTCTGGAAATGGACTCGGAAGACCGTGCGACGCATATCAATCGGTCGAGGAGGGGCGAGAAGGATGCATCAGAAAGAGGAAGAATGGAAGAGATGGCGACGAAAGAGACGAGAGGAAAGCGGAACAAAGAAGGAGGAAAGAGAAAGAAAGAGAGAAGGAGAGAGAGAGATGGCCAAAGCGCGGAGAAAGAAAGCCCGGGCGAGTCGCTAATGAGAGCGACAATTCAGTGTGTCGGGCGCAGACCGCGCGCGGAATGCAGCCTCGGCTTCCAGCATTCATAAATTTATTCCCGCCGCCTTCTGCCAGCCTCGTTTTATCGCCTGACAATATGCCGCCGCAAGAGAGAGAAAGAGAGAGAGAGAAAGAGAGAGCGCATGGTGGACCCCGTGCGGCGCAGAGTTTCAAAATCGACGCCTCAACTCTTTAAATGGTGCTCACCTCCTCCAGGCAAGAGAGATCACCGGTTTGATTGATTTTTTCCAACGGCGGAATTATTGTCATGCATGTGCGGTCACGTTTCCGCTCCTTATCGCATGGATCGAAGACCTTTAATGCCGTTACACACCGTCTGTCACAACCTGCTGAAGCGCACAGTATTTATAGCGTACAGCCGTAACTAGCTTACTCGTGTTCTTAAGGATTTTTGTCATGCGATTTACATGTCACATTGCGAATCGGAAAACACGCACGGTATGATATATATAAGAATAAAAAAAAGATAATTTCTTGATGAAAAGTTTAAAAACATGTTTATATTTAATTTTCCGATAAATTGTGCCAAGGCAAAAAAATTGGCCAAGGAATTTCTTGCGTCTGCAAATAGAGAAATTTTACACATTATGCGTAAGAGAGAGCGACGATGTATATGAGCGAACACGTTTATTCCGAAGTAATTAGTCTTTTCTGCTACAGGGAGGCAGAAAGCGCGGAGCGTCTCCCCAAGGAGATACCTCTCGCCCTTAGAGTGGCGCCGAAATCTGGTAACCATTCGCCGACTTAACCGGAGTTTTACGAACGGCTTTGGGTAAGACAATGGCGGGGCTCCGGGTTTACATTATTTAATGCCCCCACGTTGCGATAGTCCGGGGCGTTAATTAGGCGCCGCTCATATGCTAATACGGGAGACTAAGCTCCGCTTACTCGCGTAGTAGATGCCGTGAGCCGAGTACAAGCGTACTTGCGCTCGTTCAGTTATAGTATGCCAAGATACGTAGTATAACTAGCCCTAACGTATTCCGACATACACATATACATGGAATATATACACTCCCACGCTCACACCGAGCTATTTGTCTCGCTAATATCTCCTCTCCTCCTCCCTTTCCCTTCCTCCTCCCTCTCACTCCATTCTCTCCGAGATCGTCTTCCACGCTTCCAACAAGGTAACAAAGCTGATCTACCTCTCTCCACTTTCGTCTCTCCGAATTCTCGCGATTCAACGTGTAAGCATCTATGTGAATGAACGCTATGGTTTTATTTTGCTGCCTCGGTGTATCGACGATGTAATCAAAATATATTCTTCTCTCTTTCCAAGAGACACCAAGGTTTATGTTCTATTGTAAAAAATTAGCGTGAAAGAGAGAAAAAAAGATGTATAATTTATTATAATTTAAGTATATATTTTAAGAAGAAGAGTGTATCATGTAAGAGATGACACGATACGAATCTTATCAAGATGGAGTTGTAATTATAAATCACTCGCTGTAATTGTGAGCGGCGATAGAGAAACTCTGATGTCGCTCTTATGCTCGATATCATCTGTGATCAAAATTACACCGCATTATGGGAGGTTAACCGCGTATTACATAGGAAGAAGCTACGATCTCTAATTTTTTTACGCGTGAACGATGCCCGACGCCTCGAAGGCGGCCAAGGGGGGTATCGTGGGGGTGGGGATCCGTCTCGTCGCGTCTAAGATTTCCCTGATAGGACCCGAATCCGTGGCCTCCATCTAGATTAGTATCTAAATAGCCGACGGTCCTCCGAAGGGATTCGTCATTCTAACACACTACTCGAAGGCAGAAGAGAGGAGAGACTTCTCCTTTTCGCCTGATTTAATTTATTCGCCCCGAGTTGAGAGGGATATAATCGAATCGCTTGGACAGGCTCGATCGCAGAATTCAATGTTTCTTAGGACGCTAGTTGGTCGAAAAGTAATACAAGTATAATTCTCTCCTTTACTACCGCTCTTATGGTTAAATCGCTTTAACTGCGATTCTGCTTGTGTTTGTAGGAGATCCGGAACGCCAAGTATATGAAGGTGTAAAAAGTTTGAAGACGATCGTCGCGTTTCGATAAAAATCTCTTATCGTCGATCGGGATACCTGACCGAACCGTCTCCGCAGCACCTGTTCGAGACGTGCGCTAAAAATAGTTCAAGGATCGATGGAATTCACGATTCGGAAAGAATCCAAACCAAGCTCGAGAGAGATTACATCCTAACCCAATACAAACCATTAGAAGGCATAACGTGGTTTAGCGGAGTCGCTATGTCGGTAACCCTATATCGTGGCGGCTTCTTTTGATGAGCGACGCACTTTCACGGTGTAGTAGTGCCTATCGTAGTCTACACGTAGAACAGGTTACAAGAGTCTCGAATACCTCTTCAGGTATATTCTCCCGGTGTCCAATTTTCCCCGCGAATGCGAAATAATAGTGAGGATCTATTCTTACATGATGGTATAGTTGAAAGAAGAGACACAGTTTTTATACTTGTCTTTAATTAGCTTCTTCCGCGCGCCAAGTTCTTTCGCTATCTTATTTACGCAGCGAACTCCGGCAAGCAAAGGAAATATCAAGTCACGTTGATAGAGTTTAACGGATCTCAGAAGTATGAGTGGGTCGATTTCCGTGGGTCGAACAATGATCGGTTGAAGCTTTAACCGACGCTAATGTCAGCGTTACATACGTGTTACGGTACGATTGGACGATACATATCGTCGCTACTTCTAACAAATGTAAGCGTGTTTATGTATATAACAACTTCACGGTCACATTCATGGCGTCCGGTCGGCATCCGATTACAACGTTACGGCGAACTGTACGTGTACGGGAAGAAAGAATGTTTATCCTCTCGGAGAGAGGAAAGCGAGGTCGATAATGCGAGGCCGAAATAACGAGGCCTGCTTCGCGGGAAGGCGACGTTGGCGACGTGTCAGCAACATCAGCAGACATTTGTCGCCCGATAAAGGAGAAAGAGAAAGAGCGATGTATAACGCATTTATATGATCGAGATCGAGGCATCAATGTCTGGCCATTCGACGACCAGCAACTTGTCTCGATCCATGCAACGTAGGCAACGAAGATAACAAGAGAGAAAGAGAGAGAGAGAGAGAGAGAGAGAGATAATTTCTCCTCCTGGAGCACCGGATCTGACGATTATCCGCCGCGATACACTGAGCCGATCATTAAGGAGATGTCCACCCGGACGTTCATGGAAGACATAGGCGAAGTTGGCGTCTGTGCGCGTGCAACATGCATGTCATCTTCTGATGTCGTGGCTCCGTGTGGCGCAGTTATCTCGGTCAGCGATTACAACGAACGGCGATATAGATTGCGCATAATCGTTGCGCGTGATATCATCCTCGCGTCGCGGATTTGAGGATGTATCGTCTTTCGCACGAGTCTATTAATAACTTTATGATTATTCAGCATAAAAAACATTAATTTTATAAATTGAAGTAATTAAATTTTTCATTACTTTTCGCTTATCATATATTTTTTTGATAATTTTTATTAATTATTTATTTCTTCCTCTCACATTTACTTAGTATTTTTTGTTTATGTTATTTTTATAAATAAATTATTTCTCAAAAAATAATTTTTAATTGCATTTTAATCCTCAAAATTATATAATATTGTTTATAAATTATTCCTTATTTGCTATCCTCCTCCTGAAATACAGATTGCAAAAGCTTTCTCGCGAAAGAATAAAATCAAGAATAAAATAATCCACGATATCGGTCACTATGTTTTTATTTTTTTTTAACGATTGTACCGCACAAAAGGAAGAATCAGGATTACGTTGCCTTTCGGACTTTCTTTTTCTCGTTGCTTGGCATTTGGTGGTAAACCGTCGAGAAAGTTCGAGATGAAACATGAATCTATAGGATCGTCATTATTTATAATTTTCCGCTCCATCGAGGTCGACGTTGTGCTTTCTCGTTTTAAAAGAATGCTCGAGACAAGAGAGTCCCTTTTCTCTTTACATCACTAGTGCAACTGTGCAACGACGACGACGACGAGATGAGAGGACGAAGGACACAAGGAACAAGAGAAAGAAGGGCTTGACCGCCTCCGCAACTTCAAGAGGCGTCGAGATGCCCGCCTCGATAATACCTGAGACAATGACCGACCGCCATCGTTACTCGCCTGAAAACGCGACACCGCTCCTTCTCTCTCTCTCTCTCTCTCTCTCTCTCTCTCTCTCTCTCTCTCTCTCTCTCTCTCTCTCTCTCTCTCTTACATCTGGAATCAATTTATCAAGGTGCGGAGAGGCATGGCCGTGCAGATTGCAATAATAAGTTAAAAAGAATATCAAAGAGAGAGCTTCTACAAATATAACATCTATTAATGTTCTTTCAAAATATACGGTCCTTCTTGCGCTCGAGATGCGATTAATGATATATCAAAGAAATATTGACGATACGTACTTTGTATTTGTCCCGAAACTCCTCGCACCAGGGATTACGCATCTCCTCGGCGTCACGTCATGCTAAAATCCCCTTAATAACGCGACTTTGTCGCGCGATGGAGGACAGCTCCGTTCAGCGCGAGATGCAATTAGCAGGGCAATCTCGATGAGATGACGCACGCATGTACCTTAATAGCGGATTTTTGTCCGATCTCGAGATGCGACGGGGTGATTAAGTCGCTCTTCAACAGGGCCACGCCAGGTATGTATGTGTGTATACATGCGCGCCCATACGAGGCACCGGATAACGAGAGCAACGGTGAGAAACGTCATCCGCATCTCGCGGCGAAGCTCGTTAGACGACCGGGCTCTCGCTCCCGTTTGTCCCTCTTCTTCCTCGCCGATGCCTCCCGACGGACTGTCCGTCCGTCTGTTTGTCCGTCAGCGAGCGAAACGAGAAGGGCAACGCCGATTCACTACCCTTCATATGCGCGAGGAAGACGGAGAGAAAGAGAGAGAGAGACGAGATCTTCAAAGCGACGTTAACGACGATCATCTGCCACCGTTTCTGAATTCCAAATGATACAGCACTCCACGGTCCTTTGAGAGAGTATTTTTGGACGGTTAATTATACGGCGAATCTCCTATCGTCGCATCGCATGATTAAGCCTGTCGATATTTTGCCTTCCTCTTCCACAACGCATTGCGGAATCTTCTTCTCACTTAGAGGATTAAAACTATTTATGGTATTATTATTTCATTATAAAATTATTTCCATTAATATTGGATTTCAAATATTCGTTCCTCATCAGCAAAATATATGGTGCCGATCTTTATTTCTTTTTTACATTCAATTTATAATCTTTCGTTATCTTTTATAAAATGATCAAGTTTAGAAATATTTTTTAAATAGATTTTCTTAAATAGAAATCCATCTTATACATCGATTTTTACGTTAAGCTTAAAAAACGAACCCAAGAATTATAAAACATTATCATTTTGAATATTGTGTCAAGATTTTTTGAAAAGATTATTACTTTTATATCTTGTAAAAAATATTATATTTATACTGTGTAATAAAGATAAAATTATAATTAATTTGGTAGTATTTAATAATTACAATTTGCATTTAAAATCTCGATCAATAAATTGATATTATTTTCAAACTAATTTTTGTAATAATCTTTAAACACGTGAATGTTCCATTAAACACGTGATTTAATAATATTTATGTATATGGATTCTCTCTCTTACTATTGTATAATATATTCAATCTGATATCGATAAATTATTTCATTCTCGGTTAATATAATTTCCATATAAATATTTCTAAGTGTTGTAGTATGTGCTTTACAAGCCCTCGTAATCCAATAAATTTTCAATATAGCATTAATAATCTTCAATCGAAAAAATTTATGTAGTCTGCGATCTAGGCATTAGTAGATTATCTTATATCTCCTTATCTTATATCGTTCATATAAACAGCATTGTTAACTTCGTTCTAAAATCTTTTCAATTTATTGTACGAGTTTCTATAGCGAAATTAAAGATTCGGTCACGCTTCGCTTACTGCATTCATGTTTCTAGTTAAATCTTTATTTTGAATATACTAGTGTAATATCGCTTCCTTCGCCTATCATTTGAAATATGTTGAGTAAATTGAAAGTATGCATAAATTTTTAAGACTAATCTCGCTTAAGATGAGATTCTCTATGAGTAAATAAGATCATAATTATTCCATGCAAATTCTGAACTTGTATTCTTTGAAAAATCGTCAACGTGTTTGATGCAGCCTTTCTTTTTGATATTTTAATAATATCAATTGCTCAAATCTTTTAATTAACTATCTAATTATTTAACGTGTCTTTTTAAGATCATTACTCTGATTTTCTCTACAAGAATGTACAGATCAAATCTATCGCAAATGGACGCAATTACTAGAACCTGTGAACTCGCATGTCAGTTTCTCAACTCGTATGATCTTTTCCATATATGCGCTGCTGTGTGTTTTCCTCTTCTGCTTTCAAACGATCTGTTCAACTTGCAACCGCGCGTCATTAATTTTCTTTTTCTTTTCTCGTTTTTCTCCTCCCATATTTATAATTGGAATCGTTTCATTTGTATCGAGATGCATAAACATACATAATAATATACAAAGTCGAACGATTATCTCTGGTGTCTACAAATGAACGACATGGATACGAATTCCTCGCTCGATTTGATAAATAATAAAGCGCTCTTTACGGACAACTTTACGTTACAACTATGTCGATCGCTATCAAGCGTAATAGATATTGCAGCGACGGCGTTAATGCGAGTAATACGTTGTCTTATCGATTCGCGTTATTAATTTACAAGTACATACAACTCGATACTCGTTGTGGTTTCAAGATCGTGACGACGACGACGATACTGGTTTTCTAATCGCGTTACGATCGCGAGACTTCATCGCTGCTTTCCGCAGGCTTCCGCCAAAGTGAGCTCTTTTTACCGCATCGTTTTGCAGCTTCGAGGTGACACGCGAGGATCACGATGCACTACGAGAGTCGAGAATCTAGAACGAGAGGTCAAACGTTACAGAAACTTTATTTAAATAAAACTGACGTAAACCTCGATATTGCCGTTTACGGTTTTATGCATTCAAGTGTAACACGAGAACCATTTCGTTTTTAATGATCACGCGTAAAGCATTCGGTCTTGATTAAACGCAACATGAAGAAGGACGGTGAAGAGGAGGACATTTTATTTTTTTCTTTCCACTTTATATTTCGCAGATCTTTTTTATCTCTTCAATCATTCCTCTTCCCCGGGCATGTAATTATTTCGATTAAAATTGATCGATGTCACATTGCATTTCGACAGCGGGACATCACCTGCTTCTCGTCTCCCTGCTAGTCGTTCACGTGGCTCTTAAACGACCGAGCAAAACGACCGAACACGCGTATAAATTGAAATTTACGAAGCGGCGGGGAATCGCGTGATAGAAGCGACCTCATCGTCGTTTTCTCGCCGGGAGCTCCGTGATCGTGGGTAAGGATCTTTCCAATCCCACTTCACACTTTCGTGTATCGTGCGCATCGCGATCTTGTCTGATCTCAACTTTGATTTTCGACGCTGTAACGTGGGCGTTAATAATTTTTATTTGCTCTTTTTTTACATTCATCAGCTTCTTCGCCGTTTTTTTTTTTAGAAACGAGTCTTATAAGAGGTGTAAATTATTAATTTCGCTTTGCAACCGGCGATAAAAATACAGGATAATAGATTCGAGTGTCTCTCCCCTCTCATCTAAAGAAATTCGCGCGGCTTACAACACGTATTATCTCCACTTCATACCAATATGTCAAGCGATACGAGGTCGGAGAAGTAATAAATTGCGGCTATTGACAGGCAACATGAGACTGCCGCGACGGAGGCATCGGTTGTATACCGGAGTCCGTTTGAATCCTTCTTCCTTTTTCTCGCGTTCCGCCTGTGGAGTCGCCGCGAAAGAAGGGAAACCGTTTTGCCGAGACAAAGACCGAAATTCCACGGAGGCGCGAAGGTATAAGAAGCTCCCGGCGAGAGGAATGGCGGGCTCGTCTCGTCCCCGAGTTGCTAAAGCGTGGGCGGCCCCGCACATCCGGCCTAAACTCTCCCCCGAGATAATATAGCGCCGGGTTCGCCGAGACATTTGCACCATCATTAAAATTCGCGATAGCGGATCGAACAGGCACACAGTGACATCACCCTCGTTCGCGCGGACCAACTAAGGCCCGCGCGGGGAGAGGAGGGGCCCGTCGTGTGTTGAAACCTGCCCTCCCTACCGATGACTTTCCTGTCCTCTCGCTCGTGTGTGTACGTGTGTGATGTGCTCTCGAGATCTACCTCGCGCTCCTGGTTAAGCCGCATATAGATCGCAGCGCATCATGATACACGCGTATGGTATGCATATAATGAGATTGACGATAACCGTTTGACGATTAGTACGAGGTGCACTCTGAAGAAGAATGGACGCAACTGTTATCAGGATCGATCTAGTGTCTTATTCCTGTCAATAAAATCATTTTTTTTTCACGATACAGCGAACGTAACGAAACCATAAAATTGCGATAAATCATCGGATCTATAAAATTGCTTCAATGAGGCGCTAATGAAATGCCCGAAGTAATGCAACTCGCATCATGATTCGTATAATTTATATTTTTACTTGGTAGAGACGATTAGTATTAAATCATCAAGTCTTCTGTTGAGTAATCTCTTGACATCAACAAGTATATATTTTAATTGTAAATCTCATAAATCAAATTTAACGATCTCTCTTATGTTTATAAAATAAATTTTAGTCTTTAAAGATATTTTAAAGAATTTATTATTATTGCTACTCACATCTTTGCTAGTGTTATTTATTTATTTATTGGTCGATATTTTTTAATATCCTACGATTCTAATTATAAAATTCTAATCATAAAGATAAAGAGAAAAGTTGATTTTCCTGGAAAACCTGGACGAGAAGATCGGTGATATCTAAACGGTATGATATTTCCGGTCGTTTTATTCCCGTCCGTTGGCTACTAATCAGCGCTTAGTCATATCGACACCTGCATATCGGAGTCCGTGACACCACTCGGCCGAGGGCGGGTGGGGGAGGAGAGCTCTTAATGCATCGTCGAGGAAGATGGTCATTCCGACAAGTGGAGGAGAGAGATCGAAGCCTTCCGAGAATCTGTATACGCGATACGTCCATTTAAACACCGGCATAATATTATGCGGTAAAAATTAAACCTCTCGCGCGGTTCCTCCTCCTTCCCCCCGCCCCGCGCGAATATTTATGTAGATGCAACGAGAGATGATGCGTCCATGCGTCTCTCGCAGAGTTCCTAAGTAGCGGAGAATGCAAATGCGTTACGCTCATATAAGCGCCGGCGACGGCACAGCCTCCACAGTGTCTCATCGAGGCCCCGATGCACGCGTGAATTTCCAGCTCGACACGTACATACATACGCGCGGCGCGTGCATGCGTGCGTGTGCGGAAATTACGCGCGCGGCAAGACTGGCTGCGCGAGATATGATTGTATTCCGCATTTCGCTACTCGCGCGAATCGCGCGCCGGATTTCACGCGCAGTACCTAAGGCGTGACGAGGAGTAACGAGCGGTATCCAAGTCCTGTGCGATAAGGGTTGTTGCGTTAATGCCCGATGCGGCCGACACTTGTTTATGCGCTATTGAGATTGATGATATTACGCGCACTTTTAAATTGAATCGCCGATTAAAACGGCAAGACGAAAGATCAGTGAATATTTCACTGAGTTTCACGATGAAAAATTAGATTTGCTCCTCCGTTTTGTGTGCACGCGTGTATCTCCCTTATTATGGCAATGACTTCTCTAAAAATGATAATCGCACATATTTGCAAGATGTAACTTTTTCCATTTATTTTAAATCACTATTTTTTGAAATAAACTCTCACGCATCTAGAATAAAGCATGTATAACAATTCAATATATTGTTACACATGTTAATCTTGTAAATATATATAACTGTTTGAAATTGAATTTAAAGCAATTTTGATTTAAATAATTATATATAACTATTTTAAAATGGTTTAAATTTAAATAGTTGTGTTAATACATATAAAATTAATTAATACTACTATGCATTAAAATTCTAACTATTTAGATTATTCGAATTTAGGGTTACACATATTACACTTTTTCATTTTTAAGCTGTCATAAATCATAAAAAATGCAAAAGATTCTTGGTTTAACAGATATATTTTTAACAAATGGATTTATATTGCTATAAATAATTTATTTCATATATAATGTTATAATAAAAGATTGATGAATATAGAGATAATGCAGATATAAGATGATCATTTTTAAATGTTACTAATTGAAATAGACTATCACAAATTAAGTCTCTCGATAAAATTTTATAGATTTACATACGCACACACAGATACACACACAGTGCTACTTATAATTGAGTCCATTAGAGCGACTAATCATTCCTTCTCAGTAATAATACACTGATTCCATTTAAGAGAACGTAATTATAAATTAACACGATTAAGAGAGAGAACTGCCACTCGCGATATTGATAGAAGATTTAACATAAGATGGTGAGATCTATAAGAGAAGAGACGCGAGCGATCGGACATGTCGAATAATAAATAAATACTTGATGTACAAATACGCGAAATATTAATAATATTCCAATATCTCTCGTGCAAAGTGCACGTTGAATCGCTATTTCTAGGAACGGCAATAATATTGAAATTGCGATGCATGTCAAAATCTTGCTCGAAACCGAGATTCACACTACAAATTTATCGAAAACTCGGTACGCAGTTCAACAAAAATTATGATAAATTACGAGCGCATCGTAGAGCTACCCATCTTTCCGAGTTTCCTTATGAGAACGATTCCGCTCGTTTTTTTCACTAACATCGAGAGAACCATGCGCGGTCGAGCTACAAATCCGGCAAAACTCTCGCAGACACCTGCTGAATTATTCAGTGAGAGCGGCTCTTGATTGCCCCTCTCGAGTGCGGGAGAAGACCAATGTGTTCGCCAACGTGCGAGAAAATTCTTCAGGAGCCTGTCCGCCTGCCTGCTTCTGTACAGGTAGATGGACCCGTGGACCGCGCGGAAACCACGCTTGGGAAGACCTCGGAGAGATGGTTACCGTCGCATCTCCCGACGATACCTGTTTCCCCTATCCGGCACAATCGCATTTCCATCGGCGCCGATCTGTTTATACACGATGCCGGACACGCCCGACAAATATTTTCCTTGGCAAAATTCTTTCCCCCGGGACCCAACGTCCTGCGAGCGACGTTATAATGCGCTCCCAACAGGATTGCGAACCGGAGCGACGTTTTAAATAATCCTGCTCCGGTGTATAATCGACCAGCTTCTCCGACTCGAAATTCTGCTTCTATTTTCAATTTTCTCACGTTTGTGGATTAAGGATGTCGGTAGATTTAATTTATGTAGAAATTGAGCTCCTACTTTGTACTTCAAGCAATAAACGAAAAATTTCTCACTAAATAGAGGTATAAAGATGAGCCTTTGGCAGAATTATATTTTTAAAATAATATTATTATATTACTATCTTATATGTAATATTAATATAATACAATTTTAAAATTTATTGAGTTTATTGGAACAATTACTATCTAATAAGATTATATAACTGACCATTAGTAACTATTTAATGCGTTTCAGTGATAATATATTGATATTCTATTTAAGAGAACGAATTAAATATTTTCAATAAAGAGTCAATCTGAATTATTAAAATTCTTAAAGACGTTAGATTGAAATTTGAGATCAAAAGTGGAAGAAAAAATTTTGCTCGCTTTTCTATTTTAAAGGAATAGTAGCGCATCCAAGTTGAAACAGCTTTTCGCTCTATATCTTTCTCGACTCTTCGCGTGAATTTATAAACGCGACTTTCAACACCAGTAGCGAGATGATACACATTTATGCAAAGCATAATCGCTCTGACGCATCGTTTCTACTCCCACATGCAATCATCACTTTTGCAATCGTCATTTATTAACGATGACGTATAATATATAAAAAAATATCTAAATTACTTAATAAATAATCTAAAATAAAAAGTATATAAAATAATTAATAAATAATAAAATTAATTGATAAATAATTAATAGATGTTTAAAAAACTCCTTTCTAGATGAATAACGCAAAGAAAGGGCGATGTATATCTGCGTCTCTAGCGAATCGGCCTAGCCTGGCGATTCGGTTCTGTACGAATGGAATGTTGATTGGCCCGATCGCGTTTGCAAATCGTGATTAACGCGCGTCTTCCGGCCGATTCCTCATCACCCGCGCCGGGGCCCGTCTTCCGGCGTGATTTCGCGCGTTCCTTTTCCCCGCCGTCGTCGTCGCGTCGGGGTTGGTCAGACGCTCGTTAATCTTTTTTACGACGCGCCTCGCGCGGGAAGAACTCCGTTTCTCCCTCTAGGGAGGGAGGGGAGGGGGAGAGTGGGGTGACGAAGGAGGTGTCCCGCGCTAATAAATAATTTCTCGCGTAGTCCCTGTAGATCTGGCGATGATAACCCGGCTGAAATACGCCGGACACGGGTCTTCGGGGAGGCACGCGAGAAACGCACACACGCGTGCACGGTAGTCGCACGTACACGAATGCGCGCGGGTGCGGAGAAGATAGGGAGGAACGGACACACGCTTGGTACACGGGATGAAAGATGGTCGCTTTATAAAGAGATACGTAGAGCGTATTCCGGGATGAATGTATCAAGGGAGCAATTATATAAAAATTGTCGTGTCTTTGCGGTGGCGCGGGTAGTTTAACCCATCTATCCGAGCGCGATGTATACGCGGTTTCATCATCATCAGCCGTCTCGTGCAACTCAACTTCTTCTTATCGAAATGTCTTCCTCCTAATTAACGATTTTTTATCCGTGAACCTTTGCGACATCGACAAAAATTGTATAACGATCCTCGATTGTACTTGTCACGTCATCCTCAGCAAAATCAAGCGAATCATCGCAAGAAACAGGTTGATATTCTCTGTTATTGTTATCGTGGACGGGGCAAACGGGGAGAGACGCCTCGGAATACGCGATAACATACTTAGTGGTACCAGCAATGTACTTGTAGAGAGAATCGTGAGATGGGGAGATGCAAGGGAGAGGCGAGGGACGTGATCCTGCGGAACGCCCGGTGGTGAGTATAAGGGCGCAATTAAAATAGCGCCACTCAGCAGCAACCGTCGATAAATAAATGCTACCTACCCGTCGCACGACGAAGCGGAATAAGTGTGCAGGCGGATTGTTCCGCCAGCCAGCCAGCCAGTTACAAGGTGGTGGCTCCGAGAGAGTCTCTCTCCTCTCCCTCCGCTGTTTCTCCATCTCTCTTCTGTCCGTTTTCATTCTCCTCCTGTGTCTCTTCTATTCCGTTTCTCCATTTCTCTCTCTCTCTCTCATTCTTTCTCAGTTTTACACACACACACACACACGCATAGACAGACATTCTGCCTTCTGCCTCTGGCGCTCACAATAAAAAGGTGGAGACGCTTAGCCCGTGCGGCCATGTTTCTCATCCCCCTGTCGGTATTCCCTCCGCTACCCTCCTGGCCATCCTCGCCGTGGAAAAAGCACGTAACGTATAGCCGCGATCTAATTGTCGGAATTATCGTCTGCGCGGCGCCGTAAGAAAATGGAGAACGCCGCGAGGGAACCGACTAAGCTAACAGCACCGGGTGTCTAAGCCGATCTATTGAGATATGACTCGCTCGAGAGGTTCATGCGGATCCTTAGTTCCTGATTTCTCAATTGGACGTTAATTATCGTTGACATCGATATCATTCGATAATTGAAATGGATACGAAATCGATATGTAATCATGAACGGATATTCAAAGCGTGATGATTAATTCGTGGGATATTGTTTTCCAATCAAGAAGAGAGTATACGATCGCCGGAAAAGTCACAGAATCATTAATCTAAGATGAAATAAGACGAGAAACGCGAAAACTGCAAGTTTCGACGAGGATGACGGAAGAGGCTTCGACGTGTCGTCGGGAGGCGGCGCGAAGGCAAGATATATATAAATTGTTAAAATTATCATCTCGCCATGGTATAAGAAAATGTCCGACCGCAGGAACCTCGGCTACGTGCCAGGGAGATGGAGAATTATCTCAATAGCAAGTGCAAGCGCGGTCCATTGTTCTGCCAAGACGCCTGGCTTCCTGGCGTCTCGCTCTCGCTCTATCGCTCTATGGAAAAAAAAGGGGAAGAAAAAAAAACTGCGGTAATTGCTGCGCTCGTTACCGTTCCTGCCGATGCAGCGGTAATCGGGAACCCTCCTGACAGAAAGATAATAAATGGTTTTCCTTTCAGAGACCACCGTGCGCCCGCGCTGCCGCGTGAATGCCGTGCAGATTTTTAATAGCGTATATACCCCGCTCGGTTACAGCGCGTATAGCGTGAGTGTGCGACGAGAGTACTTAATCTTTGTGGAATCGTTAAACTTGATTATTCGAGCGTGCTTGTGCTCTACGGGAGAGAAAGTCGCGCGTTAGTTTGTACAAGATACGCCGACTTGATACGCTCGGAGATCGGGATCGACTCGCGACATGCGTGGAGCAGAGAAGAGAAATGTCGACGGGAGGACAATTGGGGAGCCCCGGTACCCTCGTAGATAGAAACGGGATCCGTGGCGAGGGCGCGTGGATATTTACGAGGCAATAATTTAACCGCCACTTAGCCGGCTATTAATTTCGGAAATTGCTGAGAAAGGAGGAAATTATGAGAGAGGCGGAGAGAGAAAGGGAGAGAGGGCGCGACCAACCGACGTGACTTCGAAATATCCGCAAGCCGGTCGAAGGAGACGATCGTCACGTCCGAAACAGAGAAAAGATATCTCCCCTTCGAGGAGGGGAGGGATGGGGGAGAGAACACGTGTGACTCGTTGCGCGCGGGCGTTCTAATTCTTTCCGCGAAAAATTCTTTCTCCTCGGAGACGCACACATGGTCGCCACCTCGTCCCGCGAGAAGAGTGCTCGTTTAACCTTATGATTGATTGCCGTTCGCATGCAAGTCCGAGTCTCTTATTGCTCCCTTTACCATTCCCGTAAATTTATTTCGCGTTACGAAATGTCAAATTCTCTCTCTCTCTCGCTCCCTCCTTCTCTCCCTCTGTCTCTCTCTTGACGTTGAATTAATTAAAAGTAGTCTCGAACTATAATAAGAACGCTTTTTCATTGGCCTTTTACATCCGATTCTCAGCGCCCAAACTATACCGATGACGCCACGTCGATGAAAGAAAACGTCGCGACCGATTGATTGGAGTGCGCCCACGCCGTGTTTGCCGGACGGATTCCAATTATGCTCTACTATTTGCGAAGCACTCCCACGCCTGACGCGATGATTTCATATCGGCCCGATGGACGGCCCCAGCGGGTCTACCCATGGCTGTCCGATATGCGATATTAATACGACTGACCTCCGACCCTTATTCTCGTCCTTCTCCCTTCCTCTCTTTGTCTCTCTCTCTTCTTCTTACTCTTTCTTCGTCCCTCCGGTCTCATTGTGTACCCGCATTCTCATTGTATACGCTCGCGCGTATACCCGTCGTACGATTAAAGCGACAATGGAAATAAAATGAGAAAAAAATATAGAAAAACGAGTATTTCTGTGCGCGCGATCCGATTATAGCTAAATATGAAATTTCATCAGAGATAGAATAAAAATAACGCAATCGCTTCGAAAATAAGATCTATTTTAAATTGGTATTATATAAATTTCTACCTATTAAAATGTGTCATTACTAGATTTTTCTCAAATATATCTCTCTTCTATATATGTATAATAATATCTCGTATAAACTATTTTTAAATATCATGGTGGTATCATATTATAATGACGATAATTCTCGGCCATACTATGTTTTATACCGCACAACTTTGTTGTGCGCGTGGCAAATTCTTAGTTATTTTGTTACGGTGCTTATAATGCGTAACGATGCCGTTTAAGATATACGAGCTTATGTATCAGGTAGCGTTAATACTAAACGAAACCTTGCTAAATTCTCCGAAGACGGAGCACGATAGTGTATCAAGAAATATCGATGTAGAAAATTTATATGAACCGATATTTGTTTTCTCTCTCTCTCTCTTTCTCTCTGAAAATATTCCTGATTGTATCATACGTTAAAACTCTGTGAATAATTTTGTCAAAATATATTCAAATCGTTATTTTTCTCCTATTTTCAATTTTCCTATTCTCAATTTTCTACCTCCTATTTTGATACTTTAAATCAATCAGATTATTCTCTTTTAAAAATATTTAATTTATAGATTTGTCGAAAGCTGTCCTTTTAAATCTCTAAGTAGGAAATTATTCATTTACTGACTGTTTAAAATACAAAATAGGAGCTTAATTTCCATATAAATTAAATTTATCAAAATCGTTTAGAAACTATAAAATTGAGAGCAAGAGCAAAAGTTTGGATGAACTCGCAGAATCGTTTGCTTTCCGATCTGGCAGAAATATTATGTATTCTACGATATAAGAGAGACTTTTCCCCAGGATGTAAGAACGGTTTAATCGGCGAGGCATCTCTCCGGAACGTGGCCAGAGAGTTTTTTTTTGACAAGAACTATGGATTATATATCGTGATATTGATGAACGTCGTTGATCGGAGAAACGAAAGGCTACATCTACATCGTAGTTGTTTCCAGATGAGCCCACGCTGCGAGATGTATGTTCTTACGACAACGACGAAATTTATCTCGTGCTGTCGGTAACAGAGATCGAAGACTTTCACGGTTGTAGCTTCGAGGACCTGCGGCGAAGTTTAGCCGTGCCACGTCGTTAGGAAACTTTTGGTTGATTGCCAAACGAGAACGAAGACGCAGGAAAAGAGAGAGAGCGACGCGCTCACGTGGGTCGAGATATTTTGTACTTGTCGGCAAATAATAAATGTAACACTCGCAACTACACGGATGATCCTTTTACGATTTTGTACCCCCGTCAAATATTAAAGAAACGGTCTCATGAACGCTCGCCGGATAATTATAGACGGTCAATTTGTCACGAAATATTATATTTCGCGAGATGATCGCGTATGATGGAATAATTGATGATACAAGAATAAATCGTTGAGACATAAATCGAATATATTGCTCATTTATCCGGGATACTTGTGTGACACTTGCCGAGCATTCATTGGGAATCGATTACAATTATGCCGTTTATTTGCGTAACGGTAATAGATGTAGATGAGAGACTATCGCGTAAGATGAGTTACGAAACGCATTATGTATCTTTATGGAATAAAAAAAGAAGAAATTAATTAGCAATAAATTTTTAACATCAGTCTTTTTTTAAATAACGGACAGTTTATTTGCGGATTCCCGATATAGATTGGAATTCGCGGAAAAATCTCACGACGAAGTATCCCCGATGGGAAGAAGCCAGGAATTCGTCATGACACAAGCGGATTCACCCTCGCAGGGAGAGCCACGTGGTATGTCACGAAGTTCCACGAGAGGTATGGCGGCAATAGACGTTAACCGACTTATGTGGATAATCGCGCTCCCCTCCCCCGAAGGTATCTCATATCGATAGCCGGATACTATAGATATGCGACGAATGAGTTCAGGTATGCCGGACTCGCGGCGTTTGATATGATCGGCCTCCCGTATTATTGCTTGTACCTCTTCTACTGCTATATGATACCAATATTCCCGGCGAAGCTATCAAATTGGAAGCATCAGCTTTTGGGCGACATCGAGGGTCGGATACCCGACTTATTTATGTAATTCCAGACATCAGGAATATATTCCTAATATAAAAAAAATTCTCGTAATTGTGTATGACATGTATAGCATTAAAAAAATGTCACATTTTAAATAATTGTATATTTTAAGACGAATAAAAATCTGCAAATGTATCTTAATTATTGGAAGAAACGATTTTTTAAATAGTTTTTTCGAGCTTATATCGGTTACGGATGTACATGTATGGTTAATAAAATCCGAGTACGACCTGGTGGCAACAGTTTGCTTAACGCAAAACGAGCCGCATTTACAAACGCACGGTGCGTCACGTAAGGGCCGCACGTGACGCGTGCAGCGCGTCCGAAGCCAATGACGGTAATAAAACACAGTAACCCCGTGAATAATCATAACGTAATGTCAAACCCATAAAGTGCACAAAGGGCGGGCGAGTCACCCTAGCGGTATCGACACGGATTCGTCTCCCTCTTTCCCTCCCCTTACCTTGACGATCTGTTCTCGGATTGCGATACGCGCGTGTATCTCTCATTACAAGCATTCGCGACACCCTGGCATTGTTTAATGATCATTTTTCACGCGTTGTCGTCGAAGACACGCAGCCATTAAGTTGTTTTAGGATGATGGTCTTTATTCCTTTTTTTAAATGTAATAATCAGCTGTTGCAAATTATAATTAATTAGTAATAATTTCTACATACGACAATGCCTGAAGAATTTATCGACGCGTCTGATTTTCGACATATGTCGATAGGGGAAACGTTTCCAACTAATGCGTGTGCTTACTACACCGAAATTCAAATACTGACAACGTTTCGCAAGCCGTTTCCTGTTTCCTGGATCCGGGGCCTCGTGTACTAATGCAGAAACTTGTACTTCCTGTGTAACGCAACTTGATCGTTTTCAAGAACGTCAGCAGATTTCTTGGAACTTTGTCGACGTTCCGTCAATGAAAGCGCAGTTTCGCAATTCGTCGAAATTTACGCGTTTACGAAATTTGTTGACCCCTTGTTCTCCGAGCTTCCAAGAAATGAATAAATTATCGAGGCATGAATGAAAATCGCTTATCCCCGTGATTTTTTCGCAGATATACATAATGTATTACACAATGGCATATTTTTATCGATATTTTCGATACCGCAGTAATATTCCAGTTGAAAATTTTCTCGTATTTTTCATTTTAATTTTTAATCCAACATTTATTTTGATACTTTATACAGTCGGTTCTTTTTCGAACCTATTGAATTTTGCCAAAAGCTCTTCTTTTAAATCTCCGACAAGTGAGAGATTGTTCGTTTATATATTTAGAGGGAAAAGCGTAAAATGGGAAAGCTCAATTTCTATATAAAAATTAATTCTATCGAAATCTTCTGTATTTCATAAATGAGAAAATTGGAGCAACATTCCTGGCGACGCGCTGCGACTTTTTCACAGCGTGGTCTCAGATCTGTTCTAATGTACACTGCGACGAAAATCACGATATCGCACGTAATAACTGTACGATGCGAAACGATGCGATTTCATGGCCCGTCGGTGATACTCGAGGTACTTGATGCAGAGAGAGCTGATCACGTCGGAGAGCGCCGTTCCTTTTAATGCTCGGCCAAGGGTCGAATTTATGTGCCGTCCCGTGCAGTTTAATTCGGATTAAACTTATACTGCAAGGAACGAATTAAAGGGATTTGCGATTGGACACGTTGTATATGGACGGTCGCCGTTCTGTTCGGGGGAACGGAAGGGGAAAGGAGAGGAAGGGCTCGGACTCTGGCTGCACCCGACGTCGCACCAGTCAATTTGATTTATCGGCACGACGCCTCTCTCTCTCTCTCTCTCTTTCTCTCTATTTCGTCTCGCACGCGTCGCGACGTCCTCTCTCGCACGGATACAAATATCCAGAGGGAAACGCACACCCGCGCGCGAAACCATCTGCCATTCGACGTTGTCTACCAACGCATCCGGTTTATCTTTCCCTCGAACTTTCAAGCCGCGTCCGTATCGCGCTTTCGCGCGAATGATTTTCAAAGATCTCGTTGATCTTCCTCGGAATGAATGCCTTATTTCGCGCACATCTTACGATATATATTGAAATTAATTTTACACAAATTTTTCGCGTCCAGATTTTTTATTTTTTTTCATACGTAAGACATGTTTGTCGGAGGGAGAATTTTTACCGAGATCGATTGAGATTCGCGCCGGTCGGTTCGACTCGCTACTTTGGAAAGCTGCACAGACGTCTCTCGAAGATGACCCAGAAGCGTGGCGGCGAACGTTCTCACAGCTGAGCGCGGATCAGCCGGATTAGCCTCTTACCCTACGCCCGGTGGATGCCTATAACTGCTGATGAATACGGATTAAGGGAGCACTGGCTGTGCGCGCGAAGTGCGAAGCTGGTCTTGCGCGACCGAAGGAACCCGGTGATTTGCCGTGCCGAGGAGAAAGGGCGAGGGGGCGGAGGGGGCGGAAGATAGAAACTATCGTCCTGTCGCGACGAGAGTACGTTAATCTCTTTTGCAGGACCAAACACTCCTTACCTCGGGATTAACTTTGCCCGAACGGGCCTCTGTTCCGCGCTCGCTTCTCTCTTAAGCCCTTCTTGCCCTCCTCACGCCCCTTGCGCCGCTGATGTATTTAATTATCAGATAAAATTCAATCGGATGCTCTTTTCTAAGCTTCCTCGATCGAGTCAAATGTTGAATGTTATTATTGAAAAATATTTTCGAATTAAAAAAAAATAAAATTAAAATTAAAAATTAAAAATATCTGTATATATTTATATATACAGATATTTTTAATTTTAATTTTAATTTTATTTTTTAGTTTTATTTTATTCGCTCAAAAATAAAAACATAGTCATTTAGAAAGTCTTGGTTTTCAGTCTCGATTAATCGTGTCATTCCGTTTATCTAATTAATTTAGGAATGTTGCGAAAACTCTCAAAGCTTTAGAAATATGTTCGACCAACGCTGTTGTTTATTTCGAGTTTTATCAACGTATTTTGCAAGTTTGAATCTTTAGCAAATCTAAAGTCTTTATAAACTTATCGTTTGTTTATATCTGTCGATTTCAAGAAGATTTGCGCTTCGTTTCGAAATAGCGGAACAGAATTCTGTCATTTGACAAAAAAAATGGACCAAACAAGATAAGAAACAACTTTGTGACGAAAAAGGTTTGCCTAATGTCGGGTTACTAATTATTTGCAGATAATCCTAATATCTTTAAACGATCTGATCAATTTTTAAGGCCAATAGGATACAAACGGAAGAACCATTGGATTAACTTTTAATTAGAGCAAACTATCCAATAAATTGTCTGCAGATAACATGTGTTTGAAGTTTTGTAATCTTTAATCTAAGCAAATTTTAACGCGAAAGGAGAAGAGTTAAGAACAATTTTAAACATTGTGCCGCGACATGTACAAGAAAATGTTGAAATTTATTTAATAAACTATATTTATGACTTTTTCTGCGGGTATATTTTGAAACCAACAATTTCCCTGAAAAATTTTCCCTTTATCTCTTTCTCAACCAAATTCCGCAATGTAGTCGGCGAAGGATAAAGCTACAGAGATAGTTCCGTGCATCCGGTAGCACGTACTCTTCTGGACCAGCTTGGAATCCCTGATTCGAGAGTCATGCCCCTCCCCCTACCTCCCTACCACTCACCGCTTCCTACAAACTATACCACCCTCTGCCTCTTCTAGGCTCTTACCGTCGTAGGGACGAAATGAAACCCTCAATATCGGTGATTGCTGCCGCAAGACGCTTCCTCGCCATCCCTCCGCGGAGTCTTTTGAGTCGGAAAAAGAAGCGAGCCCCGTCTCTTACTTCTCTCGTTCTTTCTCGGCCAGGTCTGCCTCTCCCTCTCTTTCTCTCTCTCTCTCTTCTTTATGCGCGAGGGGATGTTGACTCGCTGCTCGGCTCCAACTTTTATGGAGATGCATCCTCTAATATATCCGGGCTCCGCTTGCTCGCGCTTGTGTTTGACGAGCGTACTTCGTGAAGTATATTATCTGCCAGTGAGACTTGCCCTTGCGTCCTTCTTTCCCTAGCAATCCCCTTCCACGATTTCGCCACTTGGCCTTTACCTCTTCGAGCGTTTCCTCCGACTTACCTCCCCCGAACGGCTCCACCTTCGATGCGTCTCACTCGAGAACCATTCGAATACGATTTCCGACTAGCATAGGGCCGCGCGGCGAGAAGGTCAGATTATGATATCCGTGAGATGAGAGGGGAAGAAAAGATCGTATCTCATGGCACGAGTTTCACCGTAGAACAGATGAACGAGTAGCAAATTTTTACAGCCTACGTAACCTGGGTGAATCGATACGAATAGTCAAGATGAATTATATCGATAATTATACTTGGAAGACATTTCAAAACAGGATCTCATCCGGATATAACAGCAAATCTTCTTCCGATTCCATTTGACGTAAATTACACAAAGAGAAAGAGCTGAAGGAAATTTTCGCGGATATCCAACGTAGGATATCAGCTCTTTTTTTTTTCTTCTTCACGAAGGAGCCTCGGTAAGCGCGCAGCTTTCCGAAGCTTCTCTTCTATTCCTGCGAGAACCATGTCAGCACGAACGAAAGAACTCTAGTTTCCATAGTAACACGCAGACAGGGGGGTACCTCGCGACCCGTGTGAATTTTTATAAGATAATCGCGCGATGCTCGCGACCCCGCGCGTAGACTCTTCTCATCCCGCGGTGCGGGAAACCGGGAGATAATCTCGCGTTTTTTTTTCCTTCTGTCGGATCCTCCTTCCGTGCGCCCTCGTCCGCGCCAATATGGCAACTTTCCAGTTTCCGCCCTTAGGCGGTTGCGCGGCACGATGAGGTGAGGGTGAGGAATAGAGCGGTTGCGGTCGGAACGTGGGATAGAGATAGATTCGTTTCGCTCCCCCTCACCCCCCGATTTCACCGATATAAATAGCCTTAATTAACAGACATTCATCGGTTACGGTTAATGGATCGTCAAGCCGCTATACATTTAACCGCGGCGGTGTATGTATATTCTGTCAAGAAATCACGAGCAACGTCTCTACGCTACAGATTCTTCTCGCAAAAAAATTAATCTCTTCGAAACACAGAGACACATTTCTTTTCTCCTCTGCGGATATCTAATTAAAATATCCACCGCAAATTCGATGTCTTTCGAAACGAAAGGACTTTTCCCTTCGGACAAAGCTTTCGTTCCCGGAAGGATTAATCAAGTATTCGCTATTGCAAGGAATCAATACGCGAATGTACCTGCAAGGGAGAGACCGGGACGTGGGGGGCAGGGAGGCACGACTCGAGGCCCGGCAAGCCTCGTACGAGATCGCGACTCTCGGTAGGATTTATGCGACCAAGTCGGCCGCCGGCGCCGGCGGCGAACCCGCGGACGCTGCGCAATAACTCGCATTGTGTACGCGAGGGCACCGCGTAGGAATCTAACCCGGCGGGCCCGCGGGTCAAACCGGGAGGGGGCTTGCGGCGAACGCCGCAAGAGAAGACGCGGCCTCTCGGAATATTATGCTCCGAGCTCTCCGGAGCCGACTGCGTCATGTAATCGTATCATGCACGACTTACCTCTCTTCTTTTTCTTCGTCTCGTCGATCATTTTTCTCTCGTTCTCGCGTTCTCCTCACCTTGGTCCTCTTCCCCGATGGCTCCTGTAAATGAGAAAGTATATTTTTGTCTTTAAGAAGGCACAAGAGGAAATTGCTCGTATTAAAATCATATAATATATATTAGAGGAGCGAATGCCAATGTTCGTTTTCAACAGAATGCGCATTTAATGAATTCTTGGCAAGAGGTTGGATATCCAGTCCGACGAGCTGACGTCGCTCTTGCGAAAGAATCGAGTCTCGTACAATGGTATCCCGCTGTGCAGGCAAATTTAAAAAAAAGGAGAAAAGAGGAAAAAGAAAGATATCGCGCTCTCGAAAAGAATCCCTCGGTCCCTTCCTAATCGCATCAGGCCGTACAAAATCCCTCTCGTTCGCGAACGGACCGACTCGGTGGAATACCGGGAACACACCTGCGAGAAATGATATCGTATCCGCGCGTGGCCGCACCGCGGGTTACGTCGTGAATGGGACGGCGATACGGCGATCTAATTCAGTCGGCATCGGGGTCCTCTTGCCGCCCCCTCCATTTTTGCCACCGTGCACACGGCTTTATTGTTCGCGTCCGACGAAAAAGGATTTATCCGTCCGGCATCTCATCCTTTTCTTCCTCCACGTCCCCCTCCCCCCTTTTCACCTCCCCCTCCCTCTCTCTACCTCGTACTCTCTTTCTCTCTCCTGAATTTTCTCTCCGCGAAAGACGCTGCCGCTGCTGCATAATGTAACAACGGTTCCTCGCTCGGGCTAAACGTCAAAGCCAGTGTGTTTCGCAAAGATTTAGGGAGGATGGGGTTTCTCAGCTTATGAGTTATGAGTTATGACACGTCCCGCCACCCTCGCTTCGCTCATCCTACACTCGTTCCACCCTCTTGCGGTTGCTCGCCTCTCTATCTGTTTCTTTTTCGTCCTTCTCTCTCTCTCTCTTTTATTTCCTCCCGCTCGCAATCTTTGATCCATCGTGATACGGGACTCATTGTGTCGCTGGTTGCCTCCATGGTCGACGTCACAGACCGAACAACAATAACAATGTGAATCCGCGCCGTCGCGACGTCCCGCCGCTTGTTCTACTTGTTCTTATTGGTACACAGCGGCCCTCTTTCTCTCTACCTTTCTTTCTCGCTCTGAATCATTCTCGCGGCAAGATCGCTGCGGTTGATGAAGAGGCAAGCGGATGGGGATTTCGTCCATTGTGCGGCGATAATTCCAGTTACACGCGATATCCCGGGAAAAGACTCCCGGATGAAATCCTAGAGGAGAAGGCCCGCTCTCTTGCTCTCTCTTTCTTTCTTCGGCCCATTCTCACCGCTCGCGACCCTTGGGGTGGTCCGGCACGGTAGCCGGCTGGTTCCTGGCCTAAGCATCTTATCGGACGCGTCCATCTCTGCCTATCGTTTTGACTCTATCTCTCCCCGGGTTTTCTCGCATACACAGAGTCAAATGTTGACTAAGAGCACGAGGAAGCGGCATCGCGTTTCTAATATCGACTTTGGTTTCGCGAGATATTCATCGAATGAAGGAACTTGAATGGAGAGAGAATCTCGCTTTACAAACGGCATATAAATGTACATTAATATCAATATTATCCGCCGAGCGATTCACTCTAGCAATCTTTTACCTTGGACTCTTGTAATAAAAAAATCGTCTTCTTATTACATGAAATTAATAACGCGTCAAGATAATTATTGCAACGAGTCAATCGCGATGTATATTTCATGAGATTTTATCTACAAACTACGCCGTAAATCTCACGGCTAATGTACGTATACCGGGTCTCGAAGTTGTTATCCGGTTACTCCGAAATACAAAAGACATTCGTGATCTTGATTTAGATTTCACAGGTAATCTACCCTTCTTGCCGCACAGTCTTCAAGCGGATATCTAGGAATATAATATACATACATGTGTGTTTCTCTTTCCTTCTCTTCTCTCCTCGACGTTTATACGTGTTGGAGTTCACACCGTTGGCCGCGCGCATCTTCCAGTAGCCTCTCGCGACTTACTATTCTACGTAATACGCGCTCATATCTCAGGATTATGAGCCGGCCTGAGAGACGGGGATCCTGGGAGAGGGCAAACACACACGTCGGATAGAAAGAGAGGCAAGGGGAACGCGAGAGGAAAGGCTCTAAAAGGAGCGGACAGGGAGAGCGGAGGAGAAAGAGGATATACCTACATCTGGAGACGATGCTGGACCGTTTGCAGCTTGAACGAGAAAGGCGCGAGCATGACGTGGCGTTACTTTGCAAGATATTCGTGCACGGGCGACGATATGCTTTAAATCCTACGACACACGACGCGACGTGACAAGGAAGAGGGCGGTCGATATGCAGCAATATGGTATGGGGAATTCGCCCAGTGTCAAGACTAGAATGTCATTTATAGCCCTTATCTTGAAAATTCTTCTTCCACTTTCGATTTCAATTTTCAATTTATTCCATTTAAAATCCACCGTGATACATTAAGCACAATCGGATTAAAATTGTTGAGATTGTTTAATTTTTGCCAAAAATTTCCTTCTTTTAAACAATAAATGGAAAACTGTTCGTCTACTGTTTATTTAAAATACAAGGTAGAAGTTCAATTCTTATGTAAATTAAATTTGATTGATTCTTATTGAATTTCGCCGTCTTAATATTGCACGGCAAATTAAAACAGAGATTAACTAGAGTTTTTATCCGATCGGTCGAAGACGACGATGACGTCGACGGAGAGGAGAATTAATCAGCCAAAGGCTCGGCGATGTACGGCGAAAGTACAGTGTGGACACAGCGTTGAAAGACACAATTTCGGGTTAGAAACACGTACCACTGGGGAAACTCGTGCTGTTTGTCCACTCGGTTCGGTCGTCCTGATCCACGCACACACAATCAGGAAATTACTACTCCAAGTGTATGCCGGCCGGCGCGACCAAGGTACCCGAGCAACACAGCTCGGCGAGTTTAATTAACTTCGTACGGCTGTTTTCTGTCAATATTTCCATTGGCTCCCGGAGTAGCAAGCGCTTTTCCTTACCGCCGCAAAGAACACGCGATTTGTGGTACACTCGAGCTTAATATCGTGTGAATGTGATATCTTTTTTTCTTATATATATTTAAAAAAAATTACTCTTTATAAATTAAAAGATTCTTTATACAGATACGAGATATTAAGAGACATTATTCGGATATTTGTGTATTATAAATGATTCACAAGAAGATTTATAATATTCATTATTACGGAGATGATAATTAAATTATTAAATTTTGTATTTTATTTTTGATTGAAGTAAACTGAAGTAAAGTGAAATTATTCGAATGTCTGTTTTCCGGTTTGAAATTCGGAGAAATCGAAGGAAGGTACGGATGCGCGAAAATTCTTTTTCTCAATATTCTACATAAGAGGGACCTGTATCATTGAGAAATATATGTATACGTTGGCTAGCAAGACCCACATTACCTCTTATCGTACATGTGTGTAGACGGCTACAAAGGTGGCCTACGTTGCCCGACGTGTTTCGTCGGGTCCCGAAACCGTATCGTGGTAAATACACATTGTGAAACACGCGTCACTTTGAATAATAAATCAATTTCGAGGGACAAAGACGGTCCATGATTATGTATGGACATCGCCGGTAGCTAGGCGAGTAGTCCATATAACCAGGGCTGTTGGGTATAAGGTCTTTGATGTATTGAGTTGGCCCCGTGTCGATTTGGTAAGTACCACTCCGCTTCACGAAGCGGCCACCCTCAACCTCCAGAACTTCCATTCGGAGGGCAAACAGTCAACCCCCCATCTCCCTGTCCTAGACCCCGCGCTCTGTGTAGTCTCCGCATGTATCCTAGGCCGCGAAACTAGTTTCGTATCAACTGCCTTCGGTAGTTGATGTAGTTTCCTTAACTCTCCACCCGATCCCCACTCGCGGCACTTTGCCGATATGTTCTTGCACCGTGAGTAGCCGAAGAGCGGTAACAAGCTCTCGGGTACGTCGGGAGCCCAAAAACGAACTATTTATTTCGTATTTTACTCGATAAGATTCTCAGTGTTAATCTCGAGAAATTCGCGTATGCAAATTTTCACAACGCGATAATGTGAATTTCTTTCTATTTTTTTTTTTTAGAAGTTTGCGCGGTGGAACTAAAGTTTATTCAAACTCTATCTCCGCGTGAGAAACATATTCCGATAGAATGAAATCGTGCGACATTGACGCGTCTTTTTTTAATACATACGTGCAACGACTTACTTGGCTCCAACCAACGCGGAACAATCATTTGCATTTAGAAATAATTTCTACGAGCGAGCGTCTCTCTCTCTCTCCTTCTCTCTCTCTCTCTCTCCTCTCTCTCTCTTTTTCTCCTCTGCGAGAGAGGAGAAATAAAATGAAAATGTAACGAACAAGCGCGGGCTGTACCAAACGGGGAAGTTACAATCACCGGGGCGCTTTTGCGTGATAGCATGCACGCGGGCGAGAGAGACGACGAGATTGATATTGGTTCCTGAGCGAATCGAGGAAAACGGTATGGGCTTCGAGGGCGGTTCGCTGATATTGGGCATTCAATCCTAGGCAACCCCGATTCTCTCACGCGCCCCTAACAACGCATTAACATGCATGAGCCCTGCGTGATTGTTTTACCCTAACCCACCGCCATCGGCGGCCTCTCCTCCCACACCCCCTCCCCCCATTCCGTTGCTATCCTTTAACCGCCCTTTAGCCTCCCTCAAATCTGAGTAGGCTGCGATCTGCTGCTATTGCTGTCGAAAACTCGACGACTCGCGATGCGTGCGTCCGATGCAAATTCAATGTTGAATATATCATTGGTCTTGATATATGGATATTGGTCTTCTAATCATAATCGCAATCTACATATCAAGAAAACCTCTTAGAGTCACGTGATATCGATGTCACTATTTTTGTCTTTTCTAATATAAATTAAGAAATATAAATCTTCTCTTGGCTCTATGCTCCTGCGCTCTAGGAGAACAGTTTTAAACTTTCATCGATTAGATTTATTTGGTATACGTTCGAACGACGACAATATCGTCGCTGTAAAATTATAGCCGCCATCGTCTCACGCGCGGGATACGGTGTAGGTGCCATTTTAACTCGTCCGCGAAGATCGAACCCTCTCGTTCTCGTTTTATAGGCGGTTCCACCTGCGAAGCCTATGAATACTAAGCAGTTTATAAAAATGTTGATTTAACGTCTTTGCCAACGTATACACCCTCCGTCGTCACCTTCCTTCGCATTTTCGCACCGTCGTCGTCGCGCGCGCATCGTTGTTCCATATATATATACTCTAGCCAGGCGACGGGAAGGAGGGAGGAAAATATTATTTCATCTGCCGCGCGAAGAGGAAAAGTTTTCTCGGCGAGAGGGAAAAATAGCCTCTCTATTTCTCAGCTATTTCTAATGGATGTAATCGACGGGAACATTTTCCTAATCGAATAAACTAGAGAACGGACCGGAAGTTACAATGACGTTTCGCGTTTCCCCGCAGTTTTCGCACAGTGAAATCAGATAAGGCGCCATGTTGGAGCACTTTCGTGTCATCCCGAGCGACCAATCGGCGGCCAGGCGAGAAGCCCCTTTTGCTCACCGCTCAAAAGAGGGGAATGAGTTTTAAACTCGCCCGGACTGATCCGCTGTAATTAGCGTCGGTGATCACTGGTGCGGCTAACCCGTTCGTAAGGATGCCCCTCAAATCAGAAACAAAGGCGAGTTCCGCTCTCCCGTTCGTCCTTTTCCTCCTCGCGCTCGCCTCCTTCGTAGTCACCTAACGAAGGCCTCTCTCCTCGATTATAGGCCGGTGGAATCGATACCCCGCAGGATTTAATCTCTTTAATCGGTAATTATCCCCACCCGGGTTAGACTTGTTCGCTCGTAGCAGAAACCGGAGGGACATAAAATTGGGTTATAGCCGACCGAATGGAACTCCGCCCAGAGTATCTTCCGTTCGAAGATCAACCTCGATTAAAAACACAGCACGAACGAGCTTTCAAACAGCGACTCTTGTATTCGCGTCTTGTGTCGAGCTTCGTGTGTGTTTGTATTATATACTTGTGCTTAATGAAGAGCGAAGAAGGAACATCTCGATCGCATAAAATGCCATCGAATTTCGAGATACAAACCCTGGCTATTCTCAACATGCGCGTTTGCGATTCGTTACGGTATTTAACGCAAGTTAAGGGCGTTTGTAGGAACACGCGTGAAATTATCGCCCTAAAATCGGTCTTGTACAGCTGATGTACGGCGAGTGTGGAGGAGGCGCGTGTGACGACGATGCCCCGATTTGTCGAGGCACAATGCGACTCCCGTATGCGTTTCCCGACTTTTCCGGCGCATCCAACGTCGAGTTTGTGACGCATCTCGTATGCCATTGTGCATCGCGGTATATTGATGCGTGCGAGTCAAGCCCGGCTAACCCGATATAGGCGATATATTCCGGCATGCTGGTTCTCCGCGCCCGAGAGCTCCTATTTTCCTCTCTTTCCTCCACCCCTCTTCTCTTTCTCTCGAGTGAGATGAAGGGACATAGAAATCAGTAGGATATCATGGGATACAGATGTTCTACAAAACAGGCGAACTACGTCGGGGCTCATAATAGCCAACACCGGGTATATACGAGAACGCTAAGTAGCAATCCCGCAGGATCCCACGGCACAATGGTGGACCCTTCGTATATTTTGACTTTTTGACAGATGGCTGGATCCTATCCGCGTAGGTAAGAACAGTCTACCGTTTCGCGCGATGTCGAGCCGAGAGAAAGCACGTGCGTGAAGTTTGACAACGGAAGCGTTTGGCTTTTAATGGAAGTCAAAAGACGCCTTCGATAAATAAATTAAATTCGATATAAATAATAATGTATAAAAAACACATACAATGAAACTAAAATAAAAGGAAACATATGTAAATTCACAAAATTAAAATATAATCTAAATGAATATACGTATAAAATTTTTGCGGGCACAAGTGTACATGTCATCAGTTGGACGATTTTTATTTTCGACAAAAATAATAATAAAATATTAGTTTTGTACAAAATAACATTTTTACTAATTAAGAAAATGGAATATATAAATGATTGGAAATAATACAATTTTGTAAAAATAATTTATATAAAAGAATCTAAGAAATTGTGCGCGTGCCTTTGTGTTTCATTTTAATCTAATAATTTTCGCACCTCTGTATACACTTTGTACATACTGTATACACATAGTTCACTGCGGGATTGAATCGTTGTTACCAACTTCCTATTTGTTACGCGGAGAATACGAGCGGTCATAAAATCGGATTCTCCACTTTTGAAAATCGAGAACGAGAGCGAGCAGGTAAGAGCACAATCTTCTCAGCACGAGTGCATCTCCCCGTCGTCGCGTTTGTGGCAGAGTCATTGCTTACAAGCTACGGGATAGATTCGAGGTCACACGGCGTAGTCGCGCGCGTTGCAGCGGGAAGAAATAATTGCCCGTAAAAGCCACGTTTCCCTACCAGCTTCGTGACGATGTTGAATGCGACGTGACAGCGGGGGACGATCTGTTGTGACCGTTACCACAATGAGATCCTTTGTTGGCAAACAGTACACGACGTAAACGTTTCCGAGCGGGAGGCCGGTGAACGATGATGACTCCTTCTGCCACGGGATTCACCCCGTGTCGAAGAGGCGATCTAAATTATACGCGCATAAGGGAGAATCGAATCCTTCTTTGTTGGCGCCTCGAAGTGGAAAAGATTTCACTCTCGACATTTTTCACGGTGTTTTCATTTAAAATCTTCTCTCAACGCGATGCTGGCTTTATCTGGACTAAAATAGACTATCGATAATGATCGGGCAATCTAAGATATGTTGGAGAAATTCGCTGTAAAATATGTCCTTTTTTAACTGCAAAGTCAATTTTCGTGATTTTCCCGTTCAAGTCGTCAAGTTCTTAATGCTTGACGAAATGCTAAAAGCTTTTTGAAGGAAGAGAGAGAGAGAGAGAAAATGACCATTTTAGTTCCCGCTTCCATTAGATCTCGCGCTCGCGGTTCTGCAAGGTTTTCACGGTGTAATTCGACCCGTGTCATTCTCGTAAAATTAAATTGTTCCCAAGGCTGTTCCACTGAAAATGGTGTTGATGGAGAATCGCTATCGTTACTACGACGATCAAAAGATTGACATATAATTTCGCCTGGATTTAATATGAATAATTTCCAAAATAAACGCTGTAAACATAATAATGTTTCACTATCTTATCTTTTTTGGTCTTTTGTAATTGATTGAACGTGTCTATGTAATATTCTTTAATTTATATTTGTAATTTCTTGTATCGCCTTTTACTGCTATTGATCCTCGACGGAACTTTGACAGAAAGTTTTTACATATGACATTAAATTTTCTTTGCACGAACTTTCTGTACAAATTAGTTTCAAATTAGCTGAGCGATACATTTTTGACGATGGAATTGGGTTTTCTTTTTTTTTCTTTCTTACTGGACGATGGTCTTCAGGAGACGGATTATTTTTTTTAATTATCTCATTGACATTAATAAAGAACAATATGAACTTTAATTTGTTGATTGTTTTTTTCTGTTTAATATTTTTATTAATTGTAATAAAGATGATTAAAAAATGGACCAGAATGTTTAATATATTTTTTATCAAAAATAATTTTTAATTATTAAATAAATGGAAAGGAATTAGGCTCTGTATTAAACAATACAAAAAGAAAACTGCGATTAAGAGCCACAGCGGATGGTAATGCCTAAAAATTCTTTAATTGTATGCAAAAATTTAAACGAGAACGAGGCATATGCATATATTTTACTTGGTGCATTTACCAAGATATAGATTCTTATTTTTGAGAATTCTATAAACCCTCTTTACCCCCCTGAAGAGATGTAGACGAGCAAAATATCGGGGCGAAGTCGCTGAATCGGGAATCGACCCCTTTCGCTTGCCGGGCGATTGCTCTTACCACTGAGCTATTCAGCTTCACACCGATATCTCTCTCTCGTCTATTTGGTTTTTATAACTATGGAAACGCGATATTTTTTTTTCGGATACGATTCGTTTCAATTAAATAAATTGAAAGGAATTAGGCTCTTATGTATTAAACACGATCCACATGTCTAATCTACATGTATTAAACAACACGAGAAATCTGGCGAATAAGAGCCGACATTGAAATGAAAACGAGGCATATGCACATCTATTGCATTTGCCAGGTATAGATTCTCATTTCTGAGAATTCTACAATGCCTCTACCCCCCACCCTGAAGAAAGACGAGAAAAATATCGGGCGAAAAGTCGCTGAATCGGGAATCGAACCCGAGTCTTTCGCTTGCCGGGCGACTGCTCTTACCACTGAGCTATTCAGCCCCACACCGATATCCTTCTCGTCTATTTGTTTATAATGGAAAATGAAACGCGATCTTTTTCGGTTACGCGTGAATTAATTTTTAATTATTACTATATATTATTATATTTTACTTACACTAGCTGATAAAAGAATTTGTTGCGCGTTGACTGTCTTTTTACATTCTTTCGCTTATATTGTTCAAAACTTTTTATTGTAAATACAATATTTTGCAATGCAAACTTCAAATTTTATCCATCAGCAGTATTTTGTTACTATCCATTATAAGTTTTAACTCGTTTTATCGATTATGTTGTCAATTATATTATTGCAGCATTCACGACAACCTTTAAATGCCGACGCAAGTTGTACGTATTTAATAAAGCTTATATTCGCAAAAGTCGCGTTTCGCAACGCGACAGGGAGCAGCGTCGTGGAACCGGCCGTGGAACCTGACCACCCTGAGCGCCATGATTTATGGGAGCCCGTCGTAATAGCGCGCGATTCAGCGCTCACAGAAAATATTTGTGTCGGACTCTCCGATTGTGTTCGCCTGGAGACTCTGGCCAAACATTTTCATTTGTGGACGAAAGGAGGAAAAGAGAGAAAGGAGAAGGAGAGGAAGGTGCAGGAAGAAGAGATGGCAACGAGGAGTGCATGCATATATGTAATAATGGATCCGACTGAGAAAAGTGAAATGTCACGGCGAGACGCGAACACGAAGGACGGACGAGTACGCAAGTATTTACGGATACACGTGTATGCGTAAAAAGAGAGAAAGAGAGAGAAGGTGAGGGAGCGTGCAGAGAGAACCACCTGCACATGACGTCTTATTTCGTTCCAACGGCCCCGCGGCGATTACCGTTTAACGATTACAAGTGTGTCCGGGATACCTGTAACGCCTTCATTCATTACCACCTACCGTTCTCCAGACAGACTACGCGTAGCATCGCGCAATTAATTAATCCTATGTTTTCGCCTGAGCGTTAACGAGATCCCAGCCACGGGCGGTCAATTTCGGGGGAGGAAGCTTGCTGTTTCAAACCATATCGTGCGATGATTTCGTTAATCTTGTGTCGGATTATCAGAGATTAAATAGCAAATGTGCGAATACAAGGACAAATTACTTCAACTTGTAACATTTGACATGTTAGAAAAATAAATATTATAATATTTTAATATAATTACATTTTATGTATTTTTATTTAATTATTAATATAATTACATTGTATGCAATTATATTAAATTATAAGGATTGTATATATATATATATATATATATATATATATATATATATTAATATTATAATATATATTATATATAATTATATTAAAGATAGATTATTATAATAATTATATAAAATGTAATTAAATTAATTTAAAATGCGAGAAATATCGATATATATTTCTTTAAATAATAATGCATTAATGCGACATCATATTTATATGGAATGTCGATTTTTGGATAACGACGCGTCGGAAGAAATTATTATATAGTTAAACGAGAGAATCCGGAAATTCTGTCGCATGCCATTCTAAGAAACGTTTCCATTCATCGAAACGAGACGAGAGTAGCGTGGCGGGGTGGGTGGCATTTTCTCACTGTGAATATTTCCTTCCCGGTCGTTGGAACTCGACCGACCTTGTGAATAGATCTCTCTATTGCCGCTGCCTCCCTCCGTTCTACCTCAAATCGCATTTATTTGCGAGTTACGAGCGGCCCTCTTGTGCTCATTCCACTTTAGTATACCTTTATGGCGGCTCTATAGAGACGTCAGTCAATCGGTGCTGCCTTCTTTTCACAATAATTCTAAAGTCCGTCTCCTCGTCAGTGGATCCAACCACCTTTCTTATCCTCCTCATCTTGTACGACCTGTAATTCTCTTTCTCTCTCTCTCTCTTTTTACTCTCGTTCGCTCTCATCTCCCGTCACTTTGGAATCCGCAATTCGGAAAATGGAAACATCCGCATCTGCATGGACGCGGCGAAGAGGTGAGTGAATCAGTCCTCTCTCGTACATCTGCGAGAATGCGATGCTGCCAAGAATAACGGCCGTTGCATGTCCAATTGGCGTGATTTCATCGTCGAAAGAGATATTCTAGCCATATGTATTCGATCCGCGGCGCATAAGAGAGGTAAACTTTTGCCCTCGTATATCAAAATGATTTATCATTGCAATTTGAAAGCGTAAACTTATTACGCTTTTACTTCCAGGCACGTACTCGCGGCCACAACAGCGAGAAGAGAACATAAAGTAAAACGCGAAAATGAGAGTGCAGTGAAAATGAACGATTACTTTGACAATCCGAATATTCGAGATAACGAGAGACATATCGCGCTTATTATACACGCAGTGTTTTCTCCCCCTAAAAAGTCAAATGGGATCGAGCATGACGCGAGCGCTGTTCGTCTATAGCCCGCGTTTCGCCCGCGTAAAGCAAAGTTTCGTACTTGGTGAAAAAAAAATAGAAACGCTTTTGCATCCGCCGGCCATCCGCGCGTCGATCCATTTCACTTGCGCCGACCCGGCAAAAAACGGGGCAGCGCAATTTTTTTTCCTCCCCTTTTTTTTTTCATCACGTCCCCGCAGGATCTGTCCCTTTTCGCTTATCGTTATTTCCATAGCAGTCGATGGTGTTTCGATAGTGTTCGGTAGTATTTCAATATCAAGCCGGCTCAGAAGTATTCCAGGCCGGCCGATATACCTTTGAAGCCGGCTTGTAACCCCGGGGAATCGATACTCTGCCGCGCTCCGAGAGCGAACGAAAAAATGCAGCAGCGGCAGCAGCAGCCCGGTGAACGGTGCGAGAGCGATTATCGGAGACGAGAGACGTACGGACGGACGTGCGGACGGATGGACGAGAGTGGACGGGCGGACGGTTTGACTTTGCATGAATGCGCAGATGCGGGTGCAACAGCTTGCGTAACGCGGCCGACAAAGAGCAAAAGGGAGCCTTCGCACAGCCATATTGCCTCCTGTCAATCACAACGGCGCGCGCGGCGCGCACACCTCTCGCCTCCCTCTCGCCTTCCCCTCGTCCCCTTTCCCACCCAACGGCCACGGCTTTTCGTTCGCGCCGCGTTGAAAGTTGCGACTGGAGACGAGACGATGAATAGCGGGTGCGATCATCGCCCTCATCATCGTCGATGTCGCGCGTCATCCAGCCGTGTATCGCAGATATTCGTGTCGTGTCGCAGTTTGCATTTCCCTATTCGCGCCGTAATATTCCGATCCGGTGCATTTCCGCGCGGGGCACGCATAGGGAAATCGGAAGAGATCTTAGCATATATCTCCGAGCGGGAGCTCGTTTGTTTCGGCGGACCGTTTAGCCAATTGCCGCAACAAAAGGCCCTCCTCGCTTCGCGGAGGGGTTGTTTGTAGCTCGAGTAATGGCCGACGAGGTAACCCTCCGCCACCCTCCTATGGGCCTTCTCCATCGAATGCCTCGTATCACCCTCCTCACTTCATCCCTTCTCTCTCGCGAGACAGAGGGAGAGAAGGAGAGAGAGCGGGAGGAAACGGGGAGAGGACAGTCGATCGCTAGTCGTAGAGAAGGAAAGAATAGGAGAGATAATGTAAATGGCAGATAAAGAGAGAGAGAGAGAGAGAGAAAGAAGCCAAGTGGGAGACCGAGAACTCGATCTATCCTATGCCTGGGCATTCCGCGCGCGGGTGCAGGCTTGTAGGTAGATGGGGAGAGGGGGAGGAAGCGGATAAATCCGAGCAGGAAAGCAGCGCGGCGCGTTCGAGAATCGGGGATTTATTCGGAAACTATTGCACGGGGGGGGGGGCAGATAGGTAGGTAGGTAGGTGGTGGTCGTGATAGGTGTAGCGTAGAAATAGGTGGAGGCGAGTTTTCGGGAGGGTGGCGCGCAGAGAGGCGAGAACGAGGATGACGCGAGGGTGGAAGCGGAGGTGGCGGCGATGGTTGCGAGCTAAATGCTTCCGCCTCCTGTCTCCTCTCTTTGCCGCTGCCACCGTCGTTCTCGCTGGCACCGTAGATTCCCTCTAAACAGCTCGAAAACGCTCAAACGTAATATATTATCGGACGTATACGGACCGCCGCCGTATTTATCCGGGCGCTACTCCGGGGGTAGCCCGGGCGGCGGTTGTGTGTGTAAGAGAGAAAGAGAGAGAGAGATAGAGAGAGAGAAAGAGACAGAGGGAGCCGCCGTAAAGCTGCCAGCGCAAAGTATTGCATAAATAAGTGCGCTGGCGAAATATTCATGGCCTTGCCAAACCATCCTTCCGCCGTACCGCAGGTCCTACCCTCCCCCTCCTCCGCCCCCCTTTACGGGCGCTCTCTCGAGTACGTCGACCACCGCAGACCTAGTAGTCTCCTTCGACCATTCCCCGCCTCTCTACGAGCATCAACCTCACCCATGGATATCCCACGTCCTCTCTATATAACCGATCCCCGAAAAGCGCGGATCTATTCATGAGTGTCTCTATCAGTACCCGGCGCTCCAATAAATTTACTCTCCTCCTCGACTTGCGTGTACGATGAGGATACTACCGTGGAAAAAGAAGGGCGTATTTACGTTACCAACCTGACCCCGCAACGTCGCCGCAGAAACGGCGACGATCGTGCGGGCTATAAATTTCGACGAGGATATCGTCGAGAACCTTAGCGCGAGTCAATGATTTCGTTTGATCGTCCGACACTCGGGGAACCGGTAGTGGAAGAGCGCATCCGTTTCTAACCGAAAGGAGAGAACGCGAAGATGGTGAGAGTCTCGTCTCTCTAACGATGAAAGAATTATTTCTACCATCATCAAAGAACCGATACATATATATATATACGAGCGCGAGCATTATTCTTATTATTTTTAATCATATTTAACGAATCGCCCGAGAGTCTTTTCTCGTCTCGGATGGAAAGATTTCGCCGCGTGAATCGAGAAAAGAAATTAAGCAAGAAGAAATGTCGTGTAAAGCCGCGGTTGATTGACATTCACGTCGCCAACTATTAATGAACGTACGCGGATTCGATCCCCTTCTCCTAACACGATACAAAAAAGAAACGAAATGACTTGGCCGCGCGACTCGACCGACTCTCTTGTTCCGAAAACACAGTGTCGCCGCAGTCGAGACCATTATACGCTCGAGTAAGAATGCGGAGCGAGAGGACGCGCGCACAAATCTGTAGAATCGGTGGGCGCGAGAAAGAGAGATAATAAAGGGACGATAAGTCCCACGAGTCCGCGACTGCATTTGTTCGAGGAAACGAGGAAGACGGAGAGAAGCGTTCCTCTCTAAAACGAAAGAGAAAGAGAGAGAGAGAGAGAAAGAGAGGGGAGGAGAGCTCCTCCCGATTGTCGTGCGTACGGATATAAACGTAGGCAAGAAAGCGAGAGAAGAAGGGTGATTAATCTTGCGGTCTTCCACGTCTCGAGGCGCGGACGTGCGTTATTGATGGAGACTTCTTTCGACCTCCATCTTCGTCGTTTCTCTCCGCGTTTGCCCCCTTCGTCGGCCTTTTTCTCGCTCCACTCTTCCCGCGAAGTTCCCTCTTCCGATGTTTGCGCGACAAGCGTGTCTACGCGTCTATGTACTTTGTGCTGGTATCAACTCGCGTGGCCTTGAGGTGGGACCACCCCAAACGAGGAGGAATGTCGTTCGTTGGAACGCGTGTGTCTCTATTTTCGCGAATGATCCTCGCCAGCTACTCGAACCGTTTTATCGCCCAAGTCTAAGCGCGAAAATAGAACCGCGCTCGCGTTTCGTCCGCAGGTAAATAAAGCGTGCAATATCCGCGAAACACGTCAATAGCCATAACATGACCGTATTTGCTACATGAATACGTCGCGGGAATACATATTGCATCTGTGCCGCTTCCGGACCATTCTCTCTATGTATCGTCGTTATTGATATTCAACCGGGACCGAGTTGATAGCGAGAGTTCTAGGAATTCTTCCCGTATCGTACCGTCGACATGAAACGAATAAGTCGACTCTCTCAAGAAGGGGGTTGACGACCGCATCGTTTCTCTTCATCCGCAGCTGTAAGCCCGAGGAAAAAGGGGGACGGTGTGGGTTACGCGCTTTTTCTACCGCGCGTCATTAATATCCGTTGCTGCGACGCCGCCTCGCAATTTGTCAACATCTGATATTTAATTTCACGCCCTTTTACTTTAACCACACATGTACGATGCGTGGTGCATATACGTGTAGCAGGTGTAAACTGCCGCCCGCGCTTGCGATAAGAAATATCGCGTACTATCTATTCCCGTACATCTTTTGATTTAGGTCGAACTTTCTGACAATAAAATAAAGTGTTCAATTGCATTGTTTTTTTTCAAGGAACGGGAATTTTCTCTGGAAACAGAGCGGAAATAGTCGCATATAACTCAAAGACAAACAACCAATGTCATACACTCGACTCCCAATATCCTCCAGTAATGCGCAACATGTGTTTAACTTGAGCCCTACTTGCACCCCGGGGAGAAGTTGGCTGTCGAAGTCGATACCACACGCGAGTGTTCATGGATTTAACTAGTGCAGCAAGCCTCCGAGACGAAACAATCAGCGTAAAACTCGATGACTCTATCGCACATCTGTTTTTCAGAGTGGTCTGTTGTGAAAATTCGACACTTGCCATTTTGAGATTAATTTTTCTAAACTCGAATTTTTCGGAATTAATTTTTCTCTACAAATCTGATAAATAAAGTCGTATATTAATGTGACAAACATATCTCTTCGACTTACTCTTCGGTTCACGTTAAATATAAAAATGTATTTTTAACAGAAAAAAGTTAGTTCTATTAATATTGATTTTTGTGATTGGCTCACAAAATAACATTTCAGTGGAGTTGAAAAATTTCGCAGCCAGAAACATTGTCTAAACACAATGTCAATTCCGCGGAACAGAATTTCTTTGGCGGAGCATTTTCCATTTTTCGGAGCATCTTCTCTTGTTTTTGCTCCTTGTTGATATACGCTACGAGTAGCAGCAAGTAGGTATAAACGTACCAGCAACTAGAAGATAATAGACGACCGACGTTCTCCCGGGTGCCGTTAATCATCGGGGATGAGGCCAGTATCGCTCGATGCGAAACCGCAGGGATACGACGACGGTGTGTCGTGAGATGAGACGCGGGAGGTTGAGGCGCTAGATGATCCAGCTCCTAGCGAAACGGAAGTGACCGCACGCTAAAGCGATAGATATCCCGTGAGCTCGGTTGACCAGTCTTTGAAAATGGAAAAAATCTTTCAACTTTGGCAAGAACTTTATAAAGCTCTCGGTTCGAGTAACAATCGGAAACTAATTGTGTTTTCTAAGCAAAGATTATCGATGGCGCGATAAATGGAGTCATTATCGCTCGGCACAGTTTATTACGGAAATGTATGGCACGTCGTTTCGTAAATGGCCGTGATATACATCATATCCGTAACGCGAATAATTTACGTTTATTACGCATGATATCAGATAAAGATCTCTCCTCCATTTTTACGCGCGAATTTAAAATATATTTATGAGATTCCGCGAAATTTCTCGAGCCCGTGCTTCATCTGCCGCGAGATACCATATCGCGCGACAAATTATAGATTAATATCTATCGAGAAAATGCGTCGCTTTCAGACGCGTGTAAAATCGTCACCGAATTGGATTCGTGATGCGGAGTATCAGCGTGTCAGGCGAGATCGCCGTGTGTGAAACACAATTGGTATTAATGCGGGACGGGCGCAAGGACGAGATAAATGATGACTCGCTTTCAGCCTTTTGCTCCTTTTCCATTCGGAATGGGAAAATGGATATTAATGGGGCCCCAACTAGCGCGGTCGACCACGATGGTCAGCGCGCGTAGGTAGATTGTTACAGTAGGGATCCGGACTTGGGGAGATCCGGGTTTATACCGCGTGTGTTGTACGTACACGAATGCATATACGAGCGTGTCTCAGCAGTTAGCCCCCGCAGTCCGGGCTTTTGAAGCGTCGCGGATAGACTCATCAACCTGGACATGCCCCGCTGATTATACGACCTCGCGGCTCATTATTGCGAGAGGCGGGGGCGATTCTAAAAGCAACGCGCGTTGAATCGACCGGATTTCATCTACCGTGATTAGCGAAACAATCCGCGCCGCATTATCCAATTTGTATTACACCTTGCTTCCCTCGCATCAAGATCGTACGAGCGAGATCATTATTTCGAGATCGCAATCGAATCTTTTCGCTTTTTTCATTTATTTTACGCTAATTATTCCTTAATTTAATCGGGTAGCTGGAATAATTTGGCATCACCTGTCTCCTTTTGGCAACGATATCTTCGAATTTGCGTTATAGTAACAGCGCTAATCTCGTCCCTAATTATCGCCGTTTCGACGAAGTTTCCGATGGACGACAATTAAGAAAGCCATCGGCTTTGCGCGTCCTAATAAAGAGCGCGAATGCGGAGCTCAACGTCAGCGGAAAGCCGGTAGATTGTCGAGAATTGTCGTCGGCAATCTTATTAGCGTTCGTATCGGGATCAGCGAGAGAATACGATCGTCTCACTCGTTTTTAGACACATTTTCCGACGGAAATAACTTGCTATAATATATCAAGAGTTTAAATAAAATAGAATTAAAAGAGATTTCTTTCTAGCATTTCTAAACTCGATCCGATAATTAGCTTAAATTTATTCAAAAAATTTATTTAAATTATTCATTATTCATTTAAATTATTCGTGAAATTTGAGACGAAAATTATAAGGAAAAAAATATGAAATAAGAGCGACAATAATATATTTAAATCGAAATAAAATGTCGAGGAAAGCTGATCTATATACTTACACCGAATAAAGAGACGAGACAAAAATTTATTACATATATATATATATATATATATATATATATATATATATATTATATCGAATGACTACTGGCTGAAGGCATCCGAGGCACCATGCAGCGATAAGCTAATGCATTTCGTGGCTTTTAATGAGGTTGATTGGCGGCTATGCGAGACTGTGATCCGGCTCAGCCGTTCCCGTATCGTTCAACCGAATGTGTTCACCTTCGTGTTCGGGCTCGCTCTACAGATTATTACTTACTTAAAGGACTGTTAACGACGAAATGTGCTTAAAACCAGCTTGTCCGACCGGAAATCAGGTTTCGAGTATGCTCTGTGCACGCAGTCACCGGAGAGATGATACACGCGAGAGATCGAATACGTCTCGACTACAAAAATGATATATCATAATCGATAACTGGCGCTAATCGAGCTACGATTAGTCAGCAACTCATCGAGTTTCAAAACCAGTATTTTATTTCGAGGTACTCCGAGACAGTTAATAATATCGGAAGTTCCCGCGCATATGAGATAATATGGATGAAAATAGATCTGATCGAGATTCAACCAAGAGAGAAAGAGTAAGAGAGTGGCTGAGATATTTTTATCAGCTAGTAAAACACGCGTATTGCTTCGTAAAATTACGCAAGAATTTATTAAAATTTATGTACAACAACGACGATGACGGCTCCTAGTTTCACGATTAAGACATTTCATCCGGCTTGGTACTTTATAATTAATCGACAGAGGAAAGAGAGAGAAAGAGAAAGATGGCAATTTACGGTTATAGTGCTTAAATCAGTGAGCATTATTCTCAGAGTCATTCGTCATGCTTGGAGTATTTCTATTTCGCGTGGGCGGATTCGGCGAAAGAAGCGAGTAAGCGATACTGATTGTGAGAAAAAAAAAAGAAATCTCTCGCAATCCGCCTCCGAGGCTACCGATTGTTCCGGTACATTCACCAACGTTCGTTTAATGCCAATGCACAATGATCGAGAAGTGTCTCCTGCACACCTTGTATCATGCCGGTCATCGACGCTCGACCTAACAAGCGCGCCTTTTTACGAATGTACGAAAGGGGGGTCTTTCACAAGCACTATGAGCGAGTATAATTAACTGACGATAGCGCGTTGTAATCGCCCCGACGACAGCGTCAACAATTTCACCGATGAAGCTCGACGTGAGAAATAATCGAACGCTATAATAGCGGCTTACATACGCGTGCGTGTCCGAGGGACGCTTCGCATATTTGACATAATGAAGAAAATTGCGTAAGAGCGAATGTGCAAGGCTATAATAATACTGATGTATATAATATTAATCCAAAAGATTTAAAATATATCTGAGATGAAAATCGCGAATTATGTACTTGAGGATTTTTTATCATGCTTAATCAATTATATTTCTAATTATATTTTAATTATATTTTTCATCATGCTTAATTAATTAGATACACATAAAAAAGAGACATGTGAACGATATACAAAATCACATAAGCCGTAATGAATTAATGAATTACATTTTCTCAATGATTGTTGCGTTTAATCTTGCTGCGAGCGGATTCGTTAGGTGCACCTGGACAATATCGAGCGCTCGTTATTCGATGTCACAACGTTTTAACGGTCTTTGATTCATCTAATTTGCTAGCGCGATTCCCGTCAGAGACATAATTAACTCGGATAAGAATTCGTTTATATCATAGCTTACGCACATGGCCGATCCTGCACGGCCGGTCCGGACGCGTTTCTATCTGATCTGTTTTATTGCCAACTGTTCTTTGTCGCAGCCATACAATGCCGTCGCATTCGTTAATTCATTGCCATTATCCGTGCCCCTTTTTCGCCTATCGATTCTCGTAATTTGTTAAATGTGCGAGGGCCATTATTATATACATATATGAAACGACTAATTGGAGATTATCTTGTGCTGCGAATGATTACATTTGAGTTAATCACTTATCTCTAATGCAATATACGTATGGATGAAAGTGCAAGAGTAATATATATGATCGAAATACTTTACATTCTTTTTAATTTACCTTTGAAATATGTCGTCTGCGCTCTTCGAGAAAAGATTCGTTTCTGATTAATTATTCAAAAACGCGACACCGCCGGCTTTTAAACGACGCGTTTTTCCGCCAATCATGACCGCCAGGCGTATCTATCCGACGAGCAATTCCGATTTCAATGAATTAGCATTCGGCGAAACGAAGGCGGATATAAACAGAGAGACGCGAGAAAAATCTGGAGAGAGAGAGACCAAGGGGGTGAGAGAAGTCCGAGGGCGGACAGGGAGGGGGCGAAAGGGAGAGAAGGGAAACGGCCGAGACCAGTCACAGATGGCCAATTACTCCCGACAATAAACACAATTTAATTTTATATTCATTCCACTTAGCGCTTAGGCGCGGTAATCCATCACCGGGGATTATTTTGGACTATCTCCTGGCCGGGGCCAACACACCTATGCCCCCGCTCACGCACGCACAGAGACGCCTCCGCTCGGCACACACGCGCGCAGCACGCGATACATGTATATGCGTTCGCGCGCTACATATTTATGTCCGAGAGATGGCCGATATACTGCTACCGAATGCGAGATCGCTTCTCCGGTGGCCCCTGTGTCTCGTTTGCCCTGTTCCTCGCAAGCTCTATTGCCGAGCGTTTTCGTGGAGCGAGACCCGAGTCGAAATTTTTTTCCTACTTTCGACCTAATATCTACTTTGATACTTGAAGCATAGTAGAAACATTATTTTTCGAAATTATTTCATCTATACTTTTGCCAAAAGCCCCTCTTTCAAATCTCAAAGTGAGAAACTTCGCTATTTACTTGAGATATTAATACGAGCTTAATTTCTATAAAAATTATAAATTTATCTCGAAATTCTCTACAAGACATAATGAAAATAATGAAGTTAGAAATAGCAACAAACTTTCCATTCGGCAACATTCAATTATTCCTGTTCCCTACGAGTGAATAATAATTAACGAAGGAAAGCACACGCTGCAAATTATCTTTTGCAACGTCATTAATTGATTAGCGCGAAATATGATGCAATTTTGAATTTATATCATAAGTTCTTTATGTAACGAAGGTGTAGGGAGCACCAGGTGGGAAGACGCGAGGCTGATTCATGCAATTTAAATGGCGCGTAGCTCGAGAGAACCAGTTAATTTCGTGCCGTCCCTCGTGAGAGAAAGAAAACGGAAACGTAGAAATACATAAACACTTGTACATATCTTTGTGTATATATATATATATATATATATATATATATATATATATACATATACAATTGCTTATGTGTATTACGTATAAGAGCCTCGAATCGTCGCCGTCGTCGCCGTCGCGTTCGTTCGCTTCTTATGCAAATCAGGCGGAAAAACTCGCGTGTTTCCAACGTGTTTTAATTATTCAAGCGACAACTTTCTGCAATGAAATTAGAACTCGCGCAGTCGTGACTGCCGGCGACAAGTGTTTTGCTTATGGCCGCCGCCGCCCACCCGGCCGAAGAAGGAAAGCCGTGGGGTATAAACTGCCAGGGTATGTATATCTTAATCCGCGGTGAGAAGGGAAAGAGAGTCCGAGAGAAAAGGGGGGAAGAACTAAGAAACACTGTCACGGAAAAAGAGTCTGTTACGGAGAAAAATAATTTGCTGGCTGAGAGAAACCATCTTCGATGTAAACTATCGCATCTTTCGATTGACGTCAGTTGCTTCCTTTAAAATGAAACATGTGTCTCTTTCTCTCTCTCTCTCTCTCTCTCTCTCTCTCTCTCTCTCTCTCTCTCTCTCTCTCTCTCATCATCGTGGCCAGAGATGAATTTGGCTGATGCGCCCGCTGAAATTTCTTTGCCTCTGACATAGAGCGGCGAATGGAGTCGCAAATATAGTAAACTCGTACAAGAAGGTTGTGTATGTACCCCGAGCTCGTAGTTATTCGGTAGTAACAATAGCAGTCGTGCCACCCGGGGCATACAGAGCGTGTTTGGCGCCGCCATTTGTATGAATGAAATTATTCGCTTCTAGGAATATATAACCGAATGTTACGAGAGGGCGAGAACGAGACGGAGAGGGTTAAAGAGAATGCTCTTCTCCTCCTTACATGCCGGTATATAGGTGTTGATCGCACCGCGGCAGCTGTGTTTTATGCTCCCTCTTTCTCTTTCTCGCTTCTCTCGCGAGACTTGCCTTTTAATATTATGTAATATTATAGCGACACGTTAAACGGCATCCCTCGCGTACCAATTTCGACAATCTCCGAGTATTATATGTGCCGCTTTACAGTATCGCTTTTTATGGCATCGAATAGAAGATGATGCTTAGAATCCTTATTTCTGGGGAAAAGGAAAATACACTTTCGTGTTTTCTAAAAAAATAGCACGTGGATAAATCGAGTAACATTGCGCAAAATGTGCTCGATGACAAAAATTGATTTGTTTTACTCCACAATGAAAATTTATTCGACATTCAGAAACTAGGCGCGAAATTGGCGTTCCTGAAGAGATCTTTCAAGAGATACGAGCGAAAGAACGTCGGATTCGTCGGCGATTTATTGTGTCGCTCGTCACGATGGGCGAGAGGGAGAAAGAAAGAGAGTCAGCCTTATTTATGGCTATATTAATCCTTAAATAGTATCTAATGTCACACCAGCGCGCCGGGCATATCTATCTGATGGGGAGGGCGCAAGGGGCCAAAACGTCGCTCTCTTGTGTAGAACTTGCCATTGTCGTACGTATTCATACGTGTGTTCTTGTACGGCCGTGCTGCCGCTGCCAGGCACTCCTACCGCACCGGAGTACAAACGACGGTGTCGAGTTACCGGATGGTACACCACGGGGTGTCCGTGACTTATACCCTGTTTGGTTACCCTGCTTCTTCAGCCCCTTCCCTGCGGCGTCCCCCCCCTCCTCCTCCCCTCGCCTATCTACCTTCCACCCCTCCCTTTCGATCGTCCCGCGAGCCCAAACTTTCTCTCTTTCTCTCTCTCTCGCAGTTCGTGCCGCGGCCAAGATGTTTTGCAAAACAAACGTTTGTATCTGCACGCTCGACCGAGCGAGAAACCCCCTCGTCGTCGGGGACGACGTTAATAGACGGCGAGAGCTCGCCAGCTTTCGCCCTAATGCGCCTTCGCGCTCGTTGCTGCGCGAAATAAAGTCGTACATTCACGGATGTCGATTGAAGAATTTAGAAAAAAAAAAAAAAAAAAGAATTTGCGCAAAAATAAGCCCCGCGAGAAATCTTCTCCTCTATAAAATCATCCTTCAATTATTCGCGATTATTTAATAATAGTGTGTCGGACAAATATCGTCGAATCATCGTAAGAGGAAACGATCGTCGCGAGATGAAGATCCTAGGAGAGGGAGGCGCGGTTCACGAGAGGGGGAGGAAAAAAAAAAGGAGAGAAGAAACGTGCAATAGCGCGTCGCATCGCGGAATAATGCACGGCGGGGTGCATGGTGGCGCATTTAATCCAGCAATAACAGAAATATCAGTATAGGAGCACAATGGCCCGGGAGATATATCTGTTATATGCGGCGCGGGGAGGGGGAGGGGGATAGGACGTCCATGTAGACACGTATACCCGACGCGACCATCGCCACCGTCGGCGGTGCGGCAGGCCGGTTATTGAGGTGTCACAGGCAGCAGCGCCAACAACGTGCGAACCAACCGAGCCGGGGCTAATGAATGGCATCCTCCCTTTTCTTTTCTGCCTATGAAAAATTATTGTTGCCCGCTCTCTCTTCCTCGCAGGGGCCCGGGCCGGCCTCGTCATCGTCGTGGTCGTGGTCGTCGTCGTCGTCGTCGTCGTCGTCGTCGTCGTCGTCTCACGGTGTCGACCTACCACCGCGCGCCGATGGTCGCGATACTCTCGATGCCGGTTGCCGTCTCTGGTGGCGTCCCGCGGCGAAGCCAGCTGGCTCCGGTCACGGCCCCGGTTCGCCCGATGCATCCATCGCGAGCATTGTCACGTGGAGAGGAATCCGCGCTCGCGCGCACGTGACTCGAGCGTTGCCTTCGAAGCTCGCGCGCGTGTATGCGTGATGGTGGAAGAGTTCGGCGTTTATGTATGTGTGTAGGGGTACGTACGTGCGGACCGCCGAGTTCGCCGCGCACATTTGTCTTGATAAAAGGGACGAGCAAATTAAAAGTAATGATTTGTAGAAATATTTCGGTCCCGGCCCTTCTTTCGCGCTCTGCCCCACGAGGGAAATGGAGCCATTACGCCGTCTAATGCCTCATCTGTTAGCCGCGTACGAAATCCTGCTTGCTCCTGCGGGGCATGCTTACAATGCTCCATTTATATAAAACGAAAGGATATTCTGTCCTCTCTCGGGCTTTTACAACGACGAACAGGGAAAGACGTTGGGAAGGATCGCCATAATACGCGTTCTCGATCAAGTTTGATTATGACAAATCTCTCGTCAGACGTTCGTGAATTGTTTCATTGGCAACAATCTTCTTAATTAGCAACAGCCTTTCAATTTCGTCCATCGAATCGAGATAACTGCGTGCGTGCTTTTCGCGAATAAAGGCTCGACGACGGTGGCAGGCGTGTAATACGGATCAATGGTACGGAAAGAAGAATCCACGCTCTGCGAAATCGTGTATACGAATGCCCTGTAATCAAATAAAGGGGAACAATGTTGGCGAACGATGCGAGTCAGCTAGCTCAGCAGTGCGATTTCGAGCCCGCCCGTTCCTTGTCCTGGACACACCCCCACCGTAACCGAGCGAGCGCTGTTATCCGCGTATCCTACGACTCACTTCGTAGTCCCCTTTACTCCCGATCTCGCTCTCTCTCTTCTTCTCTTCTTCTCTTTATGTATATGTGCATATATATCGCCATTTACCTCGCATTTCTCTCGCGATCATACTTCACAGCCTATTCGATATGAGACAGAGAGAGAATTCGAAATCGCATCGTGTTCTATAGACGAAGTATTTTACGATAGGAAGCTTCCGATTGGTCATCCGCTCTTATTTATGATAGTCAATTTATGATCGTGTCAGGACAAGGCGATACAATAACTGGGGACTCATATCTGTAAGTGGTTCTCCGATATCGAGTGTCATTGCTAATTTGATGACGACAACCGCTGGCAAGATGCGTTATTCGCGAGTATCGCACGATGATTCTGCACGGATGACGATTATCAGAAATCGATATTCCGTGTAAGACAGTTTAGGTAATCGTTTTCGCGACAAAAAAAAATTTTCTCTGCTTCGAAGAAACCATCGTCCGCGACTTTGCCCGTCTATTCTCGTCCTGATGAATATACCTCCGGGACTACGGGCTACCGGAGGGCGGCGAAGGGAGCGAGAGGGTGGAAAGCCCTCGATGGTAGATAACGTCGGTCCGTTTGTCTTCGTAATAATATTGGCCCGCGGTCCGTCATCCCGCCTAAACGGGTCTACAAACGCAAACACAGCGGCCGAGCCAGTTAATTAATGTACGAGTTGTAGCGTTGTTAACCTACAATTACAGTTACACAGCGTCGACGTGGTAATAACTCACTTTCGTCGTGACGCTTGAATGAATCGTATTCACTGGCGAAGAAAGTGATTCGGATAGTTTCTACTCTTCTAGTAGTCCAACTAGACCATCTCGAAAGAAGATTTTTACAAAATTGAGAGGGAGGAAGACGAAGAGATCAATCTTGGCAAACGTGATCCTGGATTGTCGTGCATCGTTACACCGTAGACACCGACACCGAAGGTCGTAGTCGCAGAAGGAAGAGAGAAATGTCCGGGAGGTCTCTTCTTTGATCAGACGCCGAAGACGTATGCGGTTTAATATCGTCTGACCCGGGAGAGAGAGAGAAAGGTCACCTCTTCTCTCCGCGGCGGTCTCGGCGGGATACACGTACGGTTCACGTCGTGGTACGAGAGTGGAGATCCGGTCCACTCACCGCCTCGTCGTCTCGTTGACAAATGTCCCGGAGCGTCCCTCGGGCATCTCTCCTCCTCCTTCTCCTTTCTCTCCTGGCTTAGGTTCACCATCATCCCTTAACTCGCGCTATCGAGCCACTCTCGAGCAAGCCTTGCGGAACGTTAATCCGGAGGAACGAGTCACCCTCGTCCGCGACACACGGAGAGCATTCAATTACGGGATGACGAACATCGTCGCCTGTCAGTTTGTAAATTACTTGCGTTACGTGTTGTAACGAAATTGTTGAACATTACTTTAAAGAGAGGAGATGCAATCTCTCTTTATATATAAACGATTATCTCTTTAATCTCGTAATTAATTCTTAATAATTATTATATATGTAATAAATTAATATACAAACCCATTATAAATAAAAATAAATACAAATTTTTATATGCAATTTCTTCGATAATTATTTCGCTAATGGAAAAATATATTATATTTTTACATTTGTTTATTAGTATCATTTATTAATAAATAAAACACAAATTAAAGACACAAAGTTATTAAGAATCACTCAAACTTTAAAAAGCATAAATATGTCACTAATTTTTTTAATTTAATTTAATTTTCTTGAAAACAATTTTAAATGATGAAAATTTTCAATCTCTTCTTTCATGTAAAAACATTATTTGTCTGTTTGCAAGCTGACCGTATGATATACGAGGTTGTTACACTCATACATATATTACATACATACATATATTCGCGTTTGCATCAAATATTCTTCGATTTTTTTATCCGTCGCGAATCGTGTGTCTTCGATTAATCCGTCACTTTGTGAGATATGTGTGCAAAACGATTGGCTATCCAATTAATCTTGGACGATTCCATTTCTGGTATCGTAATTCTATTTTGTGACACCGGCGCGATATTTCCGTGTATTAATGTCGGGAGTGTCGTCGAAAATACGTGTCGTATAATTAATTTTTATCGAACCGCGATCGCAAGTGAAGTGATTTGATTACGTTATTAAACGTGTGTCAGTAAAACGGCTGTAAGTAGGAAAATTGCGGCGAAAATATCGACGCGGATAAATTGGCAAGCGGAGACAATACGGGATGAGATATAAGTAAATTGTCGCGCGCGCGACACTCGCAATAAAAGTATATTTTTATTCTCCCGCGGCAAAAACGCGACGAGGAAAGCATACAATTTCGTAATATGTCAATTTTCCTTTTCCGAAGGAGATTATCCAATTTTTGCTCGCGTGATAACATTTCTCTAGGATGTCGCGCGACAGTGGGAAATTAATTTTTAAGCGATCTCTCATTTCGGTTAAATCCAATCCCAATTCCTTAAATATAACTGATTCGAAGTTATCTCATCAGTTTCTCTCTTCCAAGTCTAATCAATTACGTCGCTCGTATGCACGGAGATACATTTCCCAACTGCGCGATGCTCAAATAAAACCTTCCGCCCGTGTCTCTCACTTTTCATGAACCCAAATCGGGGTTTACGTATTCATGCCCGCGCGACATGTCGGGGAAAACGACGTAGAAAGTGCGCGAAAAAGGGATCCGAAGGATGCCGGGGAGGAAAGAAGAGTCAAATGAAAAGGAGAGTCTCTTGTAGGGTAAAGGAAGGAAAAGTTTACAGCCCGTGTCCGAAAGATCCGTGCCGGGGCAGTCGATAAAAAATGTTTCTCGCGTCGAGATAATAAAAGTGCGAATATACATATATAAGCGCGTGCGCCAAGGAGGAGGAAGAGGAGATGTATGATGCGAAAACCAGAAAGGGCGATGATCGAGAAAGAGAGAAAGAGAGAGAGAGATAGAGAGAGAGAGAGAAGGAAAGAGAGAGCGCATGAGTATGGGAAAAGGGTCTCGGTGGATGTTTGAAATATTCCCCGACTCACGCGAGGCTCGCGCGCGATGGGAAATCTTTATTGATTCGTCGGCCGAGACGCGTATATCGCTCCGGGTCAATATGATTTCTCTGCTTCCTCGCGCTGTACCATATATCCTCTCCGCGCGTGTACGGCACCTATAGATACATGTACATGCAGTGAGGTCGCGCACACAACAGCTGGTGTGCGTGTGCCGTACGTTTGACTGCTATTTGTCCGAGGGAAGTATCGCAGAGTGGTTTTCACGGGGGATGAAAGCCTGTCACTCGTTACATTGATCAGCAATAGAATATTATAATCTGCGCGTCGAATGTCTCCTCCTTCCTCGAATGCTGGATGTCGTTCACAATAAAATTATGTAATTTTTAGAGGAAGATCTCGTTTCATTTCACTTAATTTGCAGATGTTTATCCGACAAATATGAATAATAAGTATATTATTTATTTATTTCTTATTGTTATTGTTCAAGACACGTTTGAGAGTGAAAACACGAGATACAATTGCTCCTCGGCTGTAACATGTCTCTTATACGCGACACTACAGACAGCAAATGAGCCAAGTGGATCAATCAACCGTTCGCCAAATGGTAGCATCAAAGCTCGTTACGGCACCCTCTCGTGTATAGCATACTACGGGCGAGATCTCGGTTCGGGTTTACCATGCGGCGGCTAAGGAAGCTGCTCAAATGTTTGCGCCCCCTAACGTATGTACGTCGTCAACGCGTTACGTTTACGCAATGCCATAGTGTCGGTCGCTTAGGTATGTGTACATCCATCGGCGGTTGGCTAAGCACAGGTGGAGACAAGGGCGAGATACTGCTATATTGCCTGACGTTACGATCTGACGTTTGACAGGGGATGTAATGATGGAAAATGCACGTGACAATTTTCTCTCTGTGTGTGCAGCATTTCATTCCTCTCCCTTTCTTTAAAGTGTCATCGAAGGGCTCGATCATCCATCTCCATCTTTTTCACGATCCTTTGTATTATGCATAGCTTCGATAATTTTATCAATATATTTTTTGTCTCTTTTCCAAATTAACAATGCTCGGATTAAGACCCTACAAAGGGTCTCTCGCCTCTTTTCGCTGGTCGATTATTTCCTCAAGCAATTATAAAACCGTTTTAATGCTCAAATTTGTAATCCCTGCGCGATGTTATTCAATTTGACGAACTCGGCCTTAATGGTAGTGGCAACTGGATAAAGTTTGACAATCTGGCAGGATCGAGCAAGTAAGAAGCGGGAGGGGTGGGTGTTTAAGGATAACGCGTACGTACGCACAAATCTCTCGCCTCGGCTTGGAAAGTGGATTCTGGGCGTGTCTCCATCTGGCGACTCGGCGTCGATTAATTAATCGACGCGCAGCCGAGACTAACTGCGAGTTAATAAGCAAATTGCCACGCAATAAAGTTAGCGCCAAGTAATAGAGTAAAGGGAATGTATAGCACACAAGCCAGGAGGGGAAAGAAGGGACGAAGAGGGGCGGAGGACACAAGTCAGCGCGAGAGAATCGGCGCCCTCGGCCCTGGTTATAACAGTTACACCCTCTGCGAGGCCACAGATGCGGCTTGCTATTCGCGCGAACCTCCCCTCGTTCAACGACGGCCTTACAGCGTCCCATATAATTTAATGTCATTCATCCACTCGCTTATTGAGAGATGCTCGTATTGAAATCTCGGTAAAAATGCCGCTTACATCAGCCAGGAAATTACGTTTCTAAAGTTTAATTTCACGGCGATGAGATCGGCTGAAAAGGAATTAGCGTAATAATCGATAAATTTTTACTAGCTATAAAGGCGTCATTGATCAAGCTGTTAGTTAAACATTTGCGCAAAGTGTGCACGGAGCTAGACATTTCTAATCGTTTCCAGTTTCGCTTACAACGACGTGTAAGTACGTCATCCGGATGAGGAACACAAATAAATCTATCCGACGACCGATGAGAATATTCTATCAATCAAACGCGGCTCCTCTCTCGCTCTCTCGGAGCCGCGTTTAATTAACACGGAATCGCACTCTCGTCGCCGGCAACGAAACTGACAACGTGTTTGAGCCGAACGAGTGTCGAATAAAATTATCGCTTAATTCGACATCCACACTCTTCGTCGGGGTATGCTGGCAATAACGATAATAATACTTCATGCAAATCCTTTAATATCCGTTGATGAAGCTACCCCGGGCGTCCCCCATCGCCGGGCTTCACGACACCCTCGGGGATGTTAGACGCGGCATCGCTCTTCCCTGGACATGCCCACCCATCCTTCGATTCAGTGCAGTTGACACTCTGAGAAATGACATGCTTCATTATTATAATATCGCCGTCGCCGCGCGCGTATGCGTATTGGTGTCTGTCTATCCATCTATCTCTCTCCCTCTCTCCCTCTCTCTTTCTATGGTTTCATTATATTCATGCACACGCACCGGCGCCATTTGTCCCCAGCCGCGAAATGCAAAGTGTCTGAGACAAACTGCGAGGGATCGAATAAGAGGCCCGACATACGCGCGTATATTGAAGCGTAATTTATCCGGAATGCCGTTCTCCACTCTGCCCTTATCATCCATCATTGTGTTACAAGTCGGACGTCATATTACGAACTTGAGAATCGTTTAATTATCGCAAGCGACAAAAGAATAGGTCGGGATAATTTCTCCCTTCGAAAGAGAAAATAATTTTCCCTTTAGAAATATTATATTCAGTGTTATAATATTAGAAGATATATCCCGTGTTGTAAAAATACCACAGGGCAACAGGCTAAACTTTTCCCTCCTTCGCTCGGTACATACTCTTGCTTATAACCTACCAACGAGGGAATATGAGATCGAAAGAGTGTGGCGAAGCGCGAGAGGGACGGATAGAGAGCCTCCCAGAGAGAAATTTCCCCCTCTGATACGCCGGCGTAGACTCTCGTAAAGCTTAAATAAAGATAACCGAGGCTTAGGGTTGATATCATGCTGAGGGGGCGTTACGGCTGGTTGAGTCAACGAAATCAATTTATTCTCCCCTCCCCACACCTCGCGGGTACCACCCCTCTTCGGTCCTCCTTCGGAGTCTCCCACCTCGGCACAAGGCGGCAGACGGGAAAAAGAGGGTGCTCGACGTATACACATAATACACACAGACATGCATAGAGTACACATAGTACGCACACACCATCTCGGCCATCTTTGCCGATACACACGGACATTTGTGCGGAAACGTAGAACGGGGTTGTAGAGCGCGATCGTGCGGAGAGACTCATCTGGTTTAATGGCGAGTTTATTTGGGTCGATTCCCCACCTTTTAATCAACAGGATTGCCTCAGACCGCCTACCGACACGGCCGCGGACGACTACCGTGTAGGCCCGCATTCTCTGTCTCACCACCGTAAAATCATCCCCGCGAAGCCACCCTCGCTGCGGTCCCGCTCTCTGCGCGCTGTGTCTCGCGTTGGAAGAGACGAGCTTGCGGCTGTCGGTTGGCGAGCTTTCGAAACCGCGGGGATGGTTATTACCACCGGCTAATCCCGAGCTCGTTGCCCTCGTCTGTTCTCTCGCGTCTTCTTCCTCTTTTATTACGACGCTTCTCTCCCTTTCTCTTTTCCTCTCTCGAATAAACCCGTAGTTAAACGAGATAAAATGACTCCTCGTCGTTCAAATAGACAGTCCAATCGGTACTTAAGACACAAAGTTACCCGAGGAAGGAAAGAAATTATCCGGGGTAATGATAGAACTGCGTATACAGAAGCTATTTAGGAGAGATGTATATATTCTGAATACTGTTATTAACGTAAAACGAAGGGTCCCGAGAAACGCTTCCGGCTTTAAACTCAATCTGTCGACGATGTGGAATAAAAGGAGAGAGAGATTCATGTTTTTCCACAAACGATCGAAGGTTGTCCGCGGTAATCCCTATGAAGGGTCTAGCGTAGAAAGGAAGTGGCCGATGAGAAAGAATCCAATATGGACGCTGGTCAATCCGATTTCACGGACCCTCCTGCCATCCGTCAAATATGTTATTGGATCCTCGCGCGATATCAGCGACTACCGAAATCCCGGTTAATGTCCGCGGGAGTGGTGATCCGGATACGGTGCTCGAGTCAAATGGAATCTTGAAAGAGAAACGAGAAAGTGAGACATCTTTTTAACATGCAGCTAGCAACGTTAAATGCCGTTACATGCTTGTATACGTAATCTTTTATTTAAAGCGTGAATAAATAGAGTCTAAAATAAGACGCATCGTCGGACATGCGTTGGTATTAATGTCCATCTTTTTGAATCATCTCTTAATCGCGAACGTCTATCAACGGGGACAATGCGCCAAATTACATAATTTTAAAATACAGAGAGGCTCGTTTGGAAAAGGAATATGCGCTATAGAGGACTTGTGTTAAAAAATAAGCGGAGAGAAAATTTGTCAATCTCCTTTTAACAAAACGGAAGGAATGCGATGGCCAATAGCGACGTTGCGATCGCAGATTCGCACTTCTTCTTTCGTCTCTCGTCCGCTAACTCAATCCTATAAATCGTACGATTCAGCGAGTAGTAACGCCCAACTCGTTTCGGTCTGGTCACAATCGGAACAATGACGCGGAGAGTGTACCCTACCGGCAAGGCAGAAATATGGCGGTCCTCCTGCTCGATTCAGCTCGTCGGCTAGTCGAGAGATAGCGAGAGGAGAGCGAGAGGATACGCGCAAGGAAAGCGAGACGGAGGGATAAAAAGAGAGAAGAAGGCGAATCGCGTACACGACGGATGGTGGAAAAGAAAGAAACAGTTAAACGCGAAGAGGTGGGTGGGGGAGGGGGGGTAAGAGGGAGGAAGAGGACGCGGAGGAGGAAGTCGCGAGCTCCACCTTCTTAATTCAGGGAGAGGCGATAAAAATGACAGAGCCACTGCTCGCCCGCGCTGACTTATATCCATTTACTACACAACGGGTGCCTGACAAAAAATAAGAATGGAATAAATAATAGCTTGCTCCTCTCTCATTCAAAGGATAACAAATGCGTCTCTGAAAAGGTTCCGGCTGACAATGGGGTGGAGAGTCGCTTACACACGGTCGCCCTGTCGCTCCTCTCGCTCTCCCTCTCTCTCGCTCTCTCTCTCTCTCGTCTACCTCCTAGAGCCGTAAAGAACCGCTCGCGGTTGTGTAACGAGAGTGTCCGCGACGTAGAGTTCCCGCCTTGCTTAATGCTCGAGTCTGTGCCGGACAAAATGACAAATTATGTCGCGAGACACATATTTTATATATATAGCATGTTTCGTAAATGTAAGAGTTTAAATTTTGAAAATAACGCGCGTCGTGTATGTGCGTGCGTAAAATCAGCCGTCCTCTTTGTAATGTTTTATCTCTCGTACAAAGAGAAAATGTGAGATTAAAATTCTCGGAGCAGGAGACAAGTTCCGGACGCGCTCAATAGTAGCGGGAAGAAAATGATTTGTCGTCGTTCGTTTCGGCTGTCATCGAGTCCCGTGACACGTTCCCATCGTTCTACGCAGGAAACGCGCGGAATGTCGAGAATATACGAGAGAAAAGCGGTTAAGCTAACGGGAGGGAGAGGTAACAATGCGGCCTCGACGCGATCCGCGCGCATCGCAGGTCTACACCTCGTGGTCTACGAAAGGAACATCGGGACCAACGCGGGAGCGACGTGTCGACTTATATCTCGCTGTGTATAGAGTAGACGTAAAGCGACTAAATCCGCGTCACCGGTCAGGAATAGCGGCGTGAATAATAAAGGGGGGCTCGGGCGACGGGGGAGATTGCTCGGTTGTGTATAGTGAAATGCACAGAAGGGCGTAGAGACCCCTTTCCCCATTCTAGACGAAAGGGGGCAAGGGGGAGACGGGGATAAGGTGGGCTCGCGCAGCGAACGGAGGCCACAATACGAGCAGCCGCGGCCCGTTGTTGCCCACCGGGCCTAATCCGATTAGAGCATGCACCAAAAAAGAGCAAACGCCCAAATCGCATTTATATTAGCTTCGTGAATGAGTCGTAAATATTTATGTTGCACAGAAGCCCGTGGAAGTGCGGGCACCTCTAATCGGTTCACGGGTGTCGTCGACCATTGAAGATCTTTTTTCGCGACTCGACCGGAGAGTCTCTCCCTCCGATCTCCGAGATAAATCGATACGAGAGATTGTCCGCTTTCTCCGACTACTACAATTTTCCTAGATTTATTCTGCGCAAACGCGAATGGATCTCGCAAATCCGTAATCTCCGAGCCGATCGCGAGCCACAATTTTACGACTCTCCGAAAAGTTAAACCGGGAAATTCGCAGCGAAAGGAGGGAGCGAAGTTATCGGCGTAAAAAAAAGTCAACACCTCTGGCAAAGTGTCGAAGAGCCCCTCTCTAATTATTCGGCATCGGTGAGTCTTTAGTTCGTGGGGCGCATCAATCACCGCGCGCCTCTTGTCAGACGATCGCGCAACTCCTGTCCGAGTCGCGCGGGTCGTCCCGCTTGAACGACGGACAAAATTTCTCCCCCCGGCTCGTCGGGTCGCGGCTGCAAATGAGTTTATAAAGGCAATATCTCCGTTCGCGGTGTAGTTCGTCGAACCGCCGTCGTCGCTGTCCCCGTCGTCGTCGTCGACGTCTACGACGTCGTCTCCGCGTCTCTCGCTCCCTCTCTCGTTCCTTCCCTCTCGCTCTCGCGCGCGCGCGCGGCGCTAATAATAAAGTTTCCTCGGGTGGTTCGACAACGCGTAGACAGATTTTTAAATTTCCCGTCACAAGGAAGAACCCCGCCTCCCACCCGCTCGCTCGTCCCTTCTCCTCTCTTCTCCTCATCCCCTCTCGCTTTTTCCGCCGCTTCCACTTCCTCCATCTTCTCGCTCGCTACCCCCGGCGGCTAGATTCTCGATATAACCACTAGGGGCGACGAAGTAACGGGGGAGGGTGCTCCCCCAAGACCGAGGGAAAAATTAATAAAGTTGAGGAACAAAGTAAGTTGGATGGCGTAATGCTGCTGCTGCTAGTGCTGCTACTGCTGCTGCTGCCAGGAGAGAAGTGGGAGAGGGCTGGCGCAAAGAGGGCGGAAGGCTTCCAAGGATGGACTTTATTATAACGGAGTGTCGACTCTTTTATGCTCCTTCCGCCTTCTCTCGCTTCTTCGCATTTTCTTTCTCCTCTGCTTCTCCTACTTGTTCTTTTTATCTCCCTCGTCCCTTACCCTATCACCTCGTTATGTTGCGCCAAGTGCTGATATACACGTGGTAGTCTTAACTTTGGCAAAACAACGCTCGCCGCCGTAGGTTTCCTCTCTTATTTCGTCGTTATCTTGTATTCCGCGGTTCGCGTTCCCTTGTTCGCTCGACACACGCGGTAGAAAAATTAATTGCTTCTTTAAAACGGCTTTGCGTATTTTACGCTTGGAGATATGTGGAATTTTTGCATCGTCGATATTAATTTTCCGTCGCGAATATTCAAATTACCAATCACCGTGCTTTACGCGTTTTATTTCCGCAAAAAGGATTCGAAACAAGGGCGCGGACGTGCGATGAGAAGAGAGGAAAAATCAGTCACACATTCCCGATTCGCAATGAACCATCGCCTCGAAGGTTGCATCGACGCTTCGACGTCCAATGGACGATGTCCGATGCGATCGGGAAAGAGGAGGGAGAGGAATGAGAAGCGAGAGAGAGAGAGAGAAAGAAAGAAATAATAAAAACATAAGGGGGACGAAGGGAGAAGGAAACAATTGAAGGGAGAGAGCGCGCGCGCGAAGGGGGATGAGGATGGAAAACGGCAGGAAAGGGACGGACGCGAAAGAGAGGACGATCATTCGCGCAACGGTTGATGGACAGCGGCGCCAATTTGACGGTCGGAGGCTCCGGCCACGTGGGGCTCTTTTTTTGGTGGCGATGGCCGACCCACCCCCACAAACGACTGCCAAGAGCCGCTGAATATTGCATCGGCTGTTTGAAAGGGCTGCTGCATCGCCGAAAGAGCGTGCTGCAGAGAGAAAAAGAGAGAGATGTATGTAGATATGAGAGGCAGCGGCTGTAACCCGGGAAGGAGGGGCGGGAAGGGGGAGGGAGGAGAAAAGGGGAACGAGTAGACGAGAGAACGCGGGATGAGTGAATCGGGGGCGATGGGGGTCAGGGTGTAGCAGCGTTGGGTGGCGCGTCACACGCTCTACCTACACCACCTTGCACCACCTGCTCACCTCCACGCGGGTTTTCGCTTCCATCACGGCTCGTCGCTGCATATCACACGTCGGTCAAACGCCACTCTGTGCCAGCAATGAAATCGCTATACGTTCGCGCGCGTACATACCTACGTGGGTGTGCGTGCGCGCGCGCGCGCGCGCGCCCAGCGTGCACCGTGTACGCATGCAAGCGTGTGCGGGAGTGTCTCTCTCTCTATATATCCCTCGGCGTGCATACGAATTATTTATTCCGCCAGGGCGTCGCTTACCGCTCCGACGGTTACTGGCCGATCATTCGGCCGATTTTCGGCACGGATGACCGTATATGGGATCTTTGTTTTGCGTCCATTTTTTTTTTCATTTCTCGTTTCCCTTCCTCTCGTTTCTGCCCTTCTCATCCACGCCATACATGCATACGCGCGCGAGATACGTTGCAACAACGCACGAATTTCGTTGCTCGCAAACATTTCCATTAGAGATGTCGGCATTGCGGACATCGCGTTAAGCGAAGCACGATCATCGATCGGGATAAATGAGCTCATTGAGACGTGAAAAATTACATATTTACGTTAACATCCGAACCTTGGTTCGTTCTCACTCATCAAAGAGCTGCGAAACAATTTTAAGAGCGACGTAAAGTACGGCGGCTCTTGAGAATCGAGGACACTCGAGTCGAGGCCATGAAAAGAAGATGAGGCGCGAAAAAATTAAACGTCAAACCCCGGAGGGTCCGCATCCCTTCAAACGACATCACCGGTAAAATGGCATAATCGCAGTTAGGCTCAATTCATTAAGGAATTTAAAGAGGGCGACGCGGAAAACGACAGAGCGGACCCTTAATGGTTTTCCCAATTACGGGAAAGTCGGTGGATGGCGCGAGTCTCAAAGCTGGCCTAGTCATCTGTAATAAAATAAATTAGCAGAGGAGCGGGACGTGCGGAATAGTGCAATTATTGGCTTGCCGTCCCGACAAACTAGATATAACGCTTCTCCGTTCTCCGTCGTACCGATTGCCGCAACAACTTCGTTTATGGTAGCTGAATTGGCCAATTTATAATAACGTTTATCGTAAATCTATCTCTCATTTCCATTTTTTAATTTTATATATATAATTTGTTGTACAATTATTAAAGAAAAAATTATGACGTTTAGGAACACGCAGTCGTATCCACGATTGCGATGCAAATCAAACATAGTCGTGTCTCTTGTAACCACGTGTCTCATTTCGGGCGAGCATTCCTTTCTTGCCACGTTTAAACGGTCGATCGTTGAGTTACGCGAACTCATTTGGTAGCCGACAAACGCGCTAAGCAATCCGGTCGCGTACAACCTGAACCAATCCCGCGAGGATAGCGACGAATGAGAGAAGGAACCATTACCGGGGCGAGAAAAGTAAGATCAGGATGCGGGTAGCGTCGCGACGCCTAATGAACCCATCAGCTTGGCGCGTGCCCTCCGCACAGAGTTGTGATTAGACTGGGCATTGGCTTCCGTACGAAACTTATCCCGGCTATATGTGCCGACCAGTTCGAGGAGAAAGAGAGAGTGTGGGTCTCGGTCGCGGGTTTCAATTATACTCGAAGATTCTCCCGACAGTCGTTACTCCACGGAGATAATATCGTACGTAAGTCGTTCCCGAATAAGGGCGAGCGATCGAGGGAAAATTAAACGTATGTAGATTAGAATCGTAAAACGTGGCGCGTTTAATTCAATCCAAGTTGTTCGAGAAAAAAAAAAGTAAAATGCAACTTATATTCCGCGCACGCAATATCTCTTTCCTGCGTTATTACTTTTTATTTGTCGCGATTTCGCGGAGGGGAGCTAATGCAGCGCCATTCGTGTTGTTTCCAAATATTGACAACTCGCCCCCCCGCTATTATACATTTCGTACAACGAACTGTCCAACCTGTGAATTCGCGTAACACGACCGTCTGTACCTTTCTTCAGGGAGCGGAGTCGTGGGGGCAAGAGTCATTCGAAACGTGTTTTCACGAATGACCGTGTAATGACGAATAATGGGACCCTCCCGAACGGCTCGGGCTTGACATTTCTACGCCGCGTGATGCCCGAGAAAAGCGATGCGGAATGACTGATGATCGTCTTAAGGTTTCTCGAGGCGAGCTCGAAGAGAGAAAAGGGAGAAACGATATACGTAAGGAACAGGTAGCCTCGGCGAGAGCTAGCCCGCGGGAGTCACATACTGAGTCCTGAATGGAAGAGAGTCCTCGTATTCCCGGAACGTGGACGCGCTTTGTCTTCTTTTTCGTCCATCTCTCTCGTCCCGTTCGTCTCCTTCGTCCCCCTCGTCGTAGATTGGACAGAAAAGACAGTGCGGCCAAGAAAAATGCTCGCTCGCCCCTGGTGGCCCGTTCGAGATTCGTGCCTGTATTATGCGAGTTCTTTCTCTCTCTCGCTTTCTCCTTTCCTCTCTCTTTCCTCCTTGTAAATACACACGCAGGAGGATTATGGATGCTCGCGAGCGACTTGCGTCGGTATCGCTGAATGGCTCTTTCCGAGAGCCTGTAGGAAGAAAGAGAGAAAGAGAGAGCAAAGGAGATCGCTAATAGGCTTAAGACGACCGGAAAGGAACGATTCTCCCCGATTCATTTTGAATTAGCTCCTCTCTCGAATACCTCTCTCAGTCACTCCAAAGAACTCGCGATAAATACCAGTCATATTACTAACGCGTGTTTACCCACGCACTGGCTTTTCGTATGTATATACATACATGCCGTATATAATCTTGGGTACTCTTCCTCCCGTTCTCTTTTTATCGGGCTTTGACGCTGCTTCCGGTTATAACTGACAATAAGACCTACGGCTGTCAGGGCATATTTTACGAGATAATCGAGGCTATAGAGGCGTGCCCTCGTCGTAAAATTCATGCGAGGATAGCACATGTAATACACTGGTCAGCTTAAAAAATCAAACGTGACTAATAATATTCATCTCTCTCTAATTTACTTACATTTTACGGATGTTTAGAGAATGTTGCGCTCGTAATATAACGACTGGCTCGTTGCGGCCGATAAACCTTACCCTTATTTACCCTTATTTAACTTTCATTACTAGCGCGTAAACTGAGCTTTATTGATATTTGCTTAGAAGAGGCAAAGCCACGGATAGGATACTTGGGTCACGCGTAGACTATCAGGTTTTTATTCGATCCTGAAGTTGTCAAAATATTACGTTCCTTTATTTCCTTTATTACTCGTTATGTCATATTGTAATTTTTATTTAATTAAATAAGATTCAAAACTTTTTTCTCTTATCGAGCATAAAGAAAGTTTATCGAAATCAAGTGCATATAATAGAATAATGTCACTGGAACGAAATTAAGATGTTCTCGATGATATTAAATAAAGCGAGATCCGTCTTATAATATGAAGAAAAAATGGATTTTCGATGTGATTAACTTTTCCTCCTGGCCAGCTGAACAATTTCTCGAGAGTGCTTTAAGCATTGATCCCGTAGGAGAATTCTCATTCTACGAACGATTCGACTTTTATGGCTGTAACGATCGCCGCGTTAAAAAAGAGTAGTCGTTGAAACGAAGAGTAGTTTTATAAGGGTTCTTCCGCCCCCTCCCCCTCCGTCGCCATCCAGCTCACCAAAGTCTATTACGGCGCTTGAATAGTGAGATATCGACGTTAGCTGCGCGAAAACGAATCTTTTTTACGATTTGTTTACAGCGATCTCACTCCGCTGCGATCCGTTTAAACAATCGCGTGGGCGACTCGCAAATCCTCGTTTGAATCGTTGGATAAGAAGCCCGTGAGACGAGGTGTCTCGTTGAAATATTTTTACTTGACATTTCTTTTTTCGAAGATTCGATTATGTTTCCTTTTATTCGTTTCAATTTTCGCGAATTAATCGCAATCGTTAACTAGATAAAAAGTTACGGAGACAGACATTTTATCGCCTTGGACCGATCGTGAGATGCGTACAAGTACGCGAACGCTCGAATCTTATCTAAAGAGATGGTTGCTGCTCGACAAGGGTTGTTCGTACTTAATTCCTTATCTTGTAGAGGAGCGCGCTTAAGATTGCACCCTTCGAATATCGACTTACATCGTAAATTTCAATACGGGTATGCGTCGTACGACTTTGAACGGACTGCGTGGGCGAACTAGATGATTCTTGTATGAATGACCGTTGGTCAAGATGATGGCAGCACTGATCGAAGATGAGTTGACGAAGACGATGGACCAGTTTTTTTCTGGGAGTCGTCATCTTTAAATTATACGAAGATTTCGTTGAGGAAACAAATAACTAAAGAATGAAAAATTTGTTACAAAAAATATCTATTGAATTAATATCAATAATATAAAAAGAGGACGTTTATTTTGTAAACTATATAATTAGACGAAATAGTATAATATAAATATAAATAATATAATAAAAAAATTTGGAAACGTCTAAAAAACGTTTAGAATTAATAACCAACACATACACACAATTGTGTGAAAAATGAAAATATACTCGTTCATGTTTACAAAATAAGTATCATGCCGATTGCAGATCGGACCCGACTGCCTATCCTAGTTCGGAATCGGCCCCCCGGGGACAAAACCTTTTAGTCTTTTCTGCAACACGCGTGATTTTCGGTCGATCAAAAATGTCACAATCCAATGCAAAAAGGGGACTCCAAAAAATGTCCAACAAATTAGCAGAACGATTCTTCCTGTTATGTACTACCGTTGTTCGCAGTAGGGGTGGGACTGTACCGTCTGCCTGAAAGAGAAAAGTCGTGTTCTCTGACGCAACCGTATCTAAAGAGCTGTCGTCTCTCCATTTCTTGAAAAGTCACTACGTCTACATTTACTCCTCGTGTAGCATAATGTCCTCTTTCCATTTTTTCCGTCAAGGTAATCGTCCTTAACGAACGACATGAAAATGGACAATAAGCGTGGCACTCTCTTAGTTTCTTCGAAATAAGAGATAAGAATGACACCGATAAATTCATTTATCGATATGTCTAATTAAAACACGATACAAACATATTCTGTTATATGTAATATATAAAGTTTATTATACGAAACTTACAACTCTCACTCTCTATTGTAAATAATGCAAGATTCTCAAAAGCACGAAATTATATCGCGATCTCGACGAGGGAGAGCTCTACCATTCGTCGACAGAGACGACGATTGTTTCTCACAAATCGGACTACCGTATACAGAATCGTGGCGACAAATGAAATATCGTTTCATCCATCCGGCGGATAGACTAGACGGACGAAACGTAACAGAGCCGAAACAAGACCGATATGTTGGCGGCGACCCGGCGATGGAGCCGACGATGGAGAAACCAGAGACAGTCCGCGGACTAAGGCGGCTCGTTAAGTTCAAAATAGTTGGACCACTACTAATTCAAGCTGACATAATTGGGGGGTGTTTGTTACCTGCACACCCTCGTACGAGCGTTCCTCGTACAAGATCGTATAACGAAGAAGAACATGGAAAACCTCTTCGGGCGATCCTAGGGGTCGATAGGCGATGCTATCGTCGCCCGACAGCTTGTAGCCCAACGTGCCCTCATCCTCCGTCCTCGCTTTCTCTCTTTTTCTCAGCCGGCTGTCTTTCTTTCGATATACCTCTCACCTTTTCTATCCCTCTGCCCGATGTGCGCCGAGCGAGAGAAGAAGCGCGCTCGTCCTTTTCTCTTCCCGTAACTTTTCCTCCTATCTCCTCTCTCGCTCCTCCGTCGACGTCTTTCCTTTCGGCTTTGTCGCTCGATATATACGCAGATATACCTATACAACCACCTAGCCGATGACCCTCCGATAGCCAGGAGATAGCCGCCAGATATTCGCGAACTGGAGACAGCGCTCCAGGCTCGCTCCACCGTGAAATTCATGCGCGTATCTACAGGCTACGCCAAAAGACTTTCATCAGCACACTTTCGCTCTGCGCCTTTATGTCGCGCATCTTTTAAATGTCAATCGTATCTCTTTATTTTTCTCTGTATATATATTACAAACTTGATCAAGTCTTGTCAAAACGAAGCTTACTTGTTATTGAAATGTCATTTGATTCATCTTGTAGAAGTCGACGACATTCATAAGTCTTATTTTCGATGATTAAGAGTAATTCGAATTAGATTCGCACGCGCTTTGTGCGATGTGACGATGAAGATCTCGCATGATATTTTACGAGAGATGTGCATTTGCTCTCAAATCATGCAATCATATTTGTCTTGTTTCAAAAAGTCAATTTTGATATTCCGAGTCGAAATTTTTCTATCACTTTTATAATCTTGAGTTTTAATCTATAAAATTTACTTTAATTTTTTAAGCACAGTCAGATCATCTTTGTTTTTAATTAATTTTATTATAATAATTTTTATAATAATTGTATTATTTTATTCATAATTATTCTATCCAACCTATCGAGATTTCTAAAATCCACAAATATGAGAAACTCATTTAGTTTAATTTTCTAACCACAGTCAGGTCATCTTTTTTTAAATTAATTTTATTATAATAATTTTTATAATAATTGTATTATTTTATTCATAATTATTCTATCCAACCTATCGAGATTTCTAAGATCCACAAATATGAGAAACTCGAGTTTGAAAATAAGAAAAAATTTCGACTCGATTTTCGCACCAAAAAAGAACAACTCGTCCTGCCACCGCGAGATCAATCTGCTCCTCAAACTAGTCTCACCGCAGACGAGAATAGAGAACCGGGCGTGTTCACACATCTCCGTGTAAATTTTCTTAAAACTCCGCGAGGTCAGGTTGTAAAGTCAAGGTTTGACGTGTTTGCGTAGCGATAGGATGACACGCGGGAGAAAGGAGATAGCGGGCAAACCCGAATGTGCAAATATCCCGCGATCCATCGGTAAACAGAGGCGGTCGCACGTTAGGTACCATATCCGAAAAGCCGAAAGTGGCTGGAAAAATCCGCAGGCTGTTGTCTCGAGGCCCTCTCGTCCGGGAAGAGGATATTTTGTTTGCGCGAGTCCGTTTCGTTTCGCGCTGGCAAAAACCGACTCGGATTTAAAGCCCGAGTCGCGCAAGTGTGTTGACTGATAAAACTGGAAACATCGCGTCTAAACTGCGGCGAGTGTGTATCCCGCCCTTGGAGTCCGCGCGTCCCGAGAGTGCCAACAACTTCGTTCGACAAACGTTCCACATGCCGACGAAATATCCAAGTTCTAGACTACAGAAAGTTTCGCACAAAGAACTGTTCGAGGCGAGGATGCAAATTTTGCCTAAGCGTGCGGCGTTAATTTTTCACGTCGTCGCCAAGACGCACGTTGTCAAATATAAATATCTTTCTGAGGGAAAAATAATAAAATCTCGCAATTGCAATAATCATGTCACAATTCTTGTGACTGCATTTTTTGCTATGATATTATATAAATATAATATCATAAAAATATGTAATAATAATAATATCATAAAAATATGTAATAATAATATCATAAAAATATGTAAAGTATTGATATAATATGTCTCGTATCGATAAAAAATATATATTTATTTATTACTAATTTATTTATCAGAAAATCTACGCCAATCTTTTAAACTCTATTAAAATGTTGTGTCTACAACAATATAATAAAACCATAAAAATGCATCTTATGCGTAGAGTTTAGAAGTTTAAAAGAAACTTGATCTATTTTCTCGAATAGAGCGATAAGAACCCAGGACATAAAAGTACACGCGCTCCGAAGATTTTTCGAAAGAAGCTCTTATTTTTCGGAGTAAAGTTCCTTGTAAAGAGACAAGAAAAAGGTGAGGTCACACACGAAATCGATCGCTCCATCATTGACCGAAATCCCTTTTTCTCGCGAGTAAGCGTTCCGGGACGCGCGTTTTGGAGCTCGCTCCAAATCCGAACCGCAAATAAACAAACAGTCCGCTGTTCTCCTCCGTTTCACCAGAGGATCTACGAAGAAGAAACTGCTCGTGAACGGAAGAGCGTGCCGACGACGGATTATAAGAGAGCCGTATAATATGACTCCGCACACACGGTCCTTTCGACCGGGGTCCTCGTCGTGTCGTGTTTACGGGTCTTCGAGACGAGCGTGTTTCTCTTGGCGGTGCTTAATGGCCATATTTTCGGGACTCGGGGGCCGTAAAAGTGACAAAAAGCGGCGACACTCGCGAGCGCATGTTCAGCGTCTGTCAGCGCTCGTAGGTCCTCGCGTTCCCCTGGTAGTTTTCACGACGAGGTGTGTGCGTCGGCGGGACACACTCTCGCATGTTCTCGGGTGACCGGGCGATAAGACGAGAAACGACGTTTCCCTTGACGGAAAGAAATCGTATGCTCGTATACTCGTCTTTGTTCGTCGATGGACGTTCAACTCTGTGCTTTGAAAGAGAAAATGTCTCCTCGCGTCCGAAACGCGAAATTATTAAACATATTCCTCGCCTATTCGAGTGTTTCGACCGACGCGAAAAACCTCGTCGCGAATATTTCGGATCGATGTCGTAATGAAATTTATATAATAGATTGATCTATTTTGGAGCGGAGTAAGAGAGATTTCTCATATACGCCGCGGCGACGCGAAGACTGGATTATTTCATCATTAGCTGATAATTTTACGTCGCATTCAAAATTTAGCGATGCGCTAATTAAATTAAGCAACTGGATTTAAAAGTGCACGGCCGGTGACGCACACTTCGCCTGAGACCTCGCGCTACGTAATTATGCAGAAAAGGAACGGAGGATTAAGCTCTCTTTCTCGTCTATTTATGAATCTATTCGGGGACATTGGCACGAAAGAAACTCTACGAAAGTGCGCGCGCGCGCAAACCCTGGAATAAACGGTCCGTATTTATAAGCAACACAAATATGACAAAGATGACGAGGCGTGAAAATCGCGCGAATTTATATTTCGCCGTCACAAACGAATGGCTTTCTCGCGATCGTCAAGACGAACAGGCGGCGGCTCGAAATACTTGCTCCCTATTAGTATGCACGTATGTATATTCCGATATGCGGTGCATGTCGTTTCTAAGGTTCATCTCGTCGTCCTTTTTCCCTTCTTCGTGGTGAGGAGAGAGGAGAATGAAAAAGAGAGAGAAAGAGGGGGGGGGGAAGAGGAAGAGAATGAGAACGTTTGCCGTGGCTTACCGGGATTATTGACGTTTTATTCCTAGACGATCTTACGATATATTATTCACGTCGCGCCACCAGTCGAAAATGTATGTATTTTTCACTAAATTACACACATTTAGAATAGTCAGAGAAAGAAACAACGCGTTATTTATAATCGTATATAAAATAGAGAGAGAAAGAGAGAGAAAGTCTTATATAAATAAAAACAATAAATATTGTATTATTATACCTTGTCAAAAAATAAGCGCCTTTTTCCTTTGTCAATATTTTCGAGAAATATATTCTTTTCGAGATATCTCATTCTTTAAAGTGTCAATACAATGCTTTTGTTGTTTCTTGAATTTGTATGTAAAAATTTTTTAGTTTTCTCGCTATAATTAACGTTTTCTGACTCTAATATAAACAAAGATTATTTATATCTAATATAAATAATATTATATCTAATATAAACTTAATTATGACAGAAATAAAACATCAAAAAATGAGACATCTGGGAAGCAATGCATTTTCAGAAATTTTGAAAAAAAAAAACCTTTAATTTTTGACAAGAAATACAGTAGTATCTCGTATCGAGCTACTCTATCGATATGAGGCATCCTACATACATCAAGAATCGATCTACATTACATTCCGAATCGTAAAACATTTCGAACAGAGAGAGGGAGAGAGAAAGAGAGCTCTAATAACGACACCATCTTTCGCTAGCGAACAATAACAGCTCGAGGGGAGGCGATCTATATCATTCGGGAAGGAGAACACGTTTCTGAGGCTCGTGGTCCTCTCTCACTCTGGTTATTTATCGGCGAGATAAACCGCCGCGCGGCTGTTAAACGTGCCGGTTTAACATAAACACCGATAAGTTGACCGCGAGAGGCCCCGACGACATTAACCAGACGCGAAAACCAGAACTGCGCGCGCGAAGAAGGCGAGAGCATCTCGTGTCCCATCGTCTCGCTCAGTCTCGAGAACTCGCGTTTCTCTCTCTCCCCCTCACCCCCTTTCTCATTTTCTCTCTCTCTCTCTTTCTCTTTCTCTATCATCCCATCTGTCATCCAGCACCTCTGTCCGTCTTTCTTCTTTAGCACGGGGACCGCCGCGTTTATACATGCTTGCGCATGAGTACACCACCTACATATGAACGTTTACGAGCATACACACGGACACACGTATACGCACTCCCGCAGTGTTTATGTATCGGACAACTGTACGTGTGCACCTAATGTGCCACGTGAACATGCGTGTAGTTGTACCTGAATTGCTTGACACATGCCGGCTTAACACCGTCGACGAGACTCAATGAGTAAGCCCGACATAAGGGGTATCCAGTTTAACCCTTTAACCGAGGAACCGATGTAACACTCGCTGCTTACTCCGGATCGCTCGCATAAATTGACGCAAATAAGCAAATTGTTTACATCCCGATTGACAAAAATCAAATCACGCTCTCAACTCTTTCATATCTTGTTATAAATCTCACGATGGATTATATTTTCAATCACTACAAAATATCGTATTTTTATAAAAAAAAAAAGATTTAATATATTCCCAATATATATTTCTAATATAAAAAAATGTATTTTTAAAGAAATAAATCTGATTAAATAATGTATTATTTAAATAATGCATTGTCCATAATTTTAATTAAATTTCGATGACAAATGGCAATCATTCGTTTGTTATAATTGTTTTCACAAACGTTATCAATCGGCAGATGCGAAAAATGCAATATTGCGATATCGCCGTAAATCGAAAGAAACGCCGAGTAACGTGTTTTAACGCTCAGTCACGCTCGTGAATTTTCATCGCGTGTGTGCATACGTGTCATGTGTTGCAACCCGTAATATGGAGGACGCATTATACGTACGAGTGTGTGTGCACGCGCACAGGCACACACCCACACACGTACACGTACACCTCATCCGCTATAATTTACGGGAGGTCAGCTCTGGAACAAGTATATATTTCGCTATCGGCGATCGGGGAACGATTATCGACAATTGGCACCAAGCATAAATTTTCTACAGGAATCTCGCGAATGATTTCCTTCACGCGATTGCCTCTTCAAAAATATCAAAATCGAAGAAATATAATATTTAGCTCCTTTCAGATGCACACGGCTCTTATTAATGCATGTTTTCACGTTCGATTTGTGAGTGTTTTAGCTATCTAAAACGCTAATGTGAAAATTTATTTATTGTACGATGAAAACTAATAAAGTATTATTTAACTATGCTTGCGATATCCATTTAATTCTGATGAGAAAAAAAATATGAATTTTATGTCGCAATTTGAAAAATAATTGTATAATTTTTGCCTTTGTTATTTCTTGTATGCAATATACATATTTATACGTATAAGACAGTGTATTTTATATCGTTTATATATCTTTGTAATACCGCATGTTACATGTTATAATATTGCACATATTATATAATATCCAAAATTAATGTTTTTAATGTTTTTAACGACAAGAATTTCTGTGTTTTACAAGCGAATTATATATGTTTGAAATAATTCAAAATTAGTTTAAGTATTTTTTTGATACGCTCTTAATAAATCTTTATGCAAATGTTATTATGATAATGTACATAGAAACTGCCGTGACATCTTTTCCTGTCGTTTCTGAATTTGACTTGCTAAGAATGTGACATTTAAAAACAATGTAGTTCAAATTGATATTCAATACGATTGTGCAATATAATCGATTAAGACTACATAATTAGACGCCAACGGAAATACTTAAATATTTCAAATCGTGTCTTCGTTAAATTCACACGTTCTTCCTCGCGTTAGACAATAACTATACAAAGTGTTTCAAAATAAAACGCACGCTTTAACTTTAAATATTACATTAAGATTTTAAAATAAACAACAGTTTTTTTAAAGATGTGCAAGAATCTTGTTTAAGAAACATCACATCTAAAATCATGGCAAATTGTAAGAATAATAAGTAAAATCATCAGCCACTCAAAATTATCTCGATAACTGTGCATGTCAGTATTATAATTTCTACATGAATCAAATACCTCTTTATGAAGAATTATTCAAATATGTGAAAAAATTACGTTTTGAATAAGACGTTTGCTCAACATATTTATATTCCTTCATGTGCTCCGGTAACATCCTGCACATCGGGGCTTTATGATGTTGAAGCTAAAACGCGAGAGACAAAAAGCGGGAAAAAATCGCGAGAGACACATCTAACCAATGTAAAATAAATCGTCCTGGATCTGTTTATTTATAAAACACAATGTGACAAGCGTGCATATAGACGAAGCTTAAGCGGCCGCGATTTAGCGTGCGTTAGTCACGCCGTAATATATTACGGCCGAAGTGGCGGGGTCGTTGATGCTCTTTGGGTTTGTTTGCCCGCAGCTTAATGGATACACCTCAAGGACTTTTCTCGTGCTTTATAGCCCGTGCGGAACCGCTTGGATCCCGTCCAATGTCCGCAGCACTCGGCACTTTTACCTCCAGCATCCTTTCTACCGTACCTACTCGGATCCTGAACATAATCATTAGCCGCTCTCTTCGTTTCTCCTACGTATTCGCGTGAAATAAAGTCGAGGTGTCATCGTAACAATCATACGAACGTCAACTACGTATCGACTTTCTTTAGAGTATAGAAAGAACGATCTAATTATACTATGTGTTGTTTCTTGCAATTATCGCACAAGAGTAGGTTCATCTTCCTATGTTTCCTGTACAGGGTGTTTCTTAATAAATGCGAAAAATTTTAGGAGATGATTCTTTGTCGAAAATTAAGGAGAGTTTTCATATAAACATTAAAAAGTTTTAATAAAAAATTAAATAGGGGTTGCTAGTTTCATCCCCTTATAACAATACGGGAAGCTGAAAAAAATATTAATAAATAATCTTTTTACTAGCAGAAAATATCCACCTAATATCATTCTTTAACTTGTTCCAAATTTGTGAAAAAAATAAAAACCTCATTTTACCTCCATTTTTGAAGGAATGTAACTCGACAGGAAGGGATGTAGGAATATATGCTTAAAAAATTTTCCTTAATTTTCAAGAATCATCTCCTAAAATTTTTCGCAATTATTAAGAAACATCCTGTATTTCTTATCATCTCTGTCTCGCGATGGAATCATAGAGTAAATCATACGTTCATAGGAACAAATATCTCCGGATGCTATCTTCCCGGATTCATTACCTCGCATCTCGGCCGCGATGATATGCGCGATTCCACCTTGCGCTTTATTTAATTATCGATATCCGACCGCGAGCTTCCACCTTCTTCGGCCGTCAACTTATCGCGGAACATAACCGTAGAGGCGGCTCCCACTGGACATTAATACACGCGTACAGCAACATAATTCGCGAATCGCTTATCTATTATGAGCGTGGAACGTCGTATCGGCTATCCACCGCTAATTACGCTATTTGTCAAGATTCCTCTCGATCCTTAATCCTTCTCTTTACTCTCGTATACGCGCACTCTCCCTCGCTTCTTATCTCTACGCGTTCGCTCCAGCTTCCCGTCTTACCTGCGAGATAACACGGCGATAATCCCTCCAGACGAATTACCTTTTTTTTTTACGCGCGATTTTCATACGCAATTTTCAACACATCGAAACGCCATCGTATCTACCGTGTAAATTATGTCGACGCGACACTAATGCATAATTCGAGCGGTAAATTACTCAATTTTCCATTTTATTGACGTGCAACATTTGAAAAAATTGTGTACATATTTATCAAATCATTTGCATTATTCTAAGGTCATGTGTAACGTCACGAATTGGAAACGCATTTACATATAACGATGGACTGTTCTATTAAATTTCAAATTGGTTCATTTCCATTTGGAATTCTAATAATCTAACAAAATGCTAATAATGAAATGTCTCGTATTGCGAGTATTGGCGACTCGATTATACATACATACATTGCCATGATACAAAGTCAGTGTTTCGTTTTATCTCTTAATATTCTGTTTCTCGGACGCGTTAATTGCGCATGATTTTGGCGACTGATTTCTCCTCGTGACTTTTCTCCTCTCGTCTCTGTAATCGATGTAATTCCGCGAGCCTGTTAAAAAGCAAGCTAACCGCGAATAACCACACTAATCTACTAAAATTCCATGATAACGAGAGAGAGACTTGATTGGAACAGCGGACAAGAGGGGACAAGAAGCGAGGAAATTGTCGCAAATGTGAATGAAGCATGTGATATGTCGAATGAATGGGCACTCTTCTGGTCTCTTTCCGGTTTTATTAATTTCGAAAGGCGTCCACACATTGAGACCATCTTAGCGCAGGGTCGACTCTCTAAGCGATTCACTCACGAATGAGATACGAAGGCACGCATTACGGATCGATCGTTCAATGCTCGGTCTTGTTTTACCTAATGGCTCTGAGATTGAAATTTATGACGTAGGTTCCGCGGTACCGTCGATCAACGATAGAGTTGTATATTCGGAGGAAACAGTGCGCGTCTTTATCTCGGATGTTCGCGGAGAGGAAAATATCGTCGAGATCACGAGAGAGATAGAGAAAGAGAGAAAAGGATAGAAGACGGCATCATCGAAACGGAAATACGATAACTGTCGGATAATATCTGAAAAAAGACTCTGTTTACTTTAATTTTATATATTTTATCCTTTATATATTTCATATATTTTATGCTTCTATTTTCAATCTCAATTTTTCAGTCCTAATTTTCTTTTTTATAAATTCTAAGATTTCCATAGGTTTATTTTATACTGGAATTGAACTCCCACTTTGTACCTTGAATAGACGGCGAACGATCAGTTTCTCACTTAGAGATTTAAAAGAGGAACTTTCGATAAAACTATTAAGATTAAATGCTTTCAAAAGAGGGTGATTTGACTGCTTAAAGTATCAAGGAGGATTGAAAATTGAGATAAAAAATAGGAAAAAAAATTGAAGGCGTACATATATCTGCGTCAATCCAGAGGGGAACACTCATGTATGTATATCGTATCGCGATGGCAGGCGTTAATTAAGTTTCGAGTTAAGAGTTTGTACAAAGCGGGGCGTCCTTTCTCCCTACGCCGCAGAATTCTCCCTTTCCCTTTTTCTCAGGACCATTGCTTTATAGCATGGTGGAGAACGAGGCGATCCGCAGATCCCCGCTCGCGGCGCGGAGGATTGTTACGAAAGGATTTGCGGTAATCCTCGATCTAATTTGCATGCTGATGGTAATGGATGTGTATCTCTTCTCTTATTCCCTGGTTTTGTCGCCGTCTGCCTCTCTCCGAGTCGTACCTTGCAAAGTAGAAGGCTCGCTCGGAAGAAATGCAGGTGGATGTTCATCTTATCAGGTCGCGCTGCGTCTGCACCTGTCCTTTATAAGGGCGTACGGCGAGAGTAAACATTGATAAGGATTCTCGGCATAACAGATATGCTACAATATATTGAAACAGATGTTCCCCCGAAAATAACGTAATTAATGCAAGAGATGCGCAAAAATATGCAAACTTTTTAAATAGAGAACCTCATTATGTCTTTTAAATCTCAAAGTTAAGAAAGTTACGTATACATAATTTCCTCTTGGTCTTATATGATAAGATTGAGAATATGAAAGATTTGACGTTTAATAATTTTATAAATAATAGTAAACAATTTATTTCTGCAATGAAACTTGAATATATTAATATATACTACTATACTAATATACCAGTATATATTAGTATACAAGATGTTTCGATAAAGGTAGAAATAGAGCAGGTAAAATTAACTCTATGAATTCCTATAACACATTTTATTATTTATTTCGATCATATGCATTTTCCTCGAAAAATTAATTTTGATGAAGTGAAAAAAGAATACTTTTTCTAAAAAAAGATGCAAAGAGAGTCTAAAAACATATTTAAGAAAATATATATAAAAGAAATCTACCAATTCTTCAAAATTTTCCAAATCAGAGCCATTTATAAATAATCCGCCCCTGTCTCTCCGACGTGGTATCAAAAAATTTATACTATTTTAAAGATCTTTATAAAACATAAAAATAATTATTAGAAACTATTAAAACCTACAAAATGATACAAAAATTATTTAAAAAATTCTTTTCAAATTTTAACGTCAAGAACAAGTATCTCGGTACACAAAATTTTACGAGAACTCATGGGGTTATTTTTACCTGCTCTACGAGGAGTTATTTTTATCATGCCTACGAAAGATCGTTTACAATTGCCAAAACACCCTACGTTAAATACTCGAAACGCTAGTAGAATGGTTGAGACGAGGCCGCGGTTGGACTTCGCCTACCTGTAGATTCATCGACGCGACGTACAAGACAAACCCCCGACATATATCTCGCGTGTGCACGTCGTGTACCCACGGCGATCACGTGCACGGAGAGAGAGCATCGCTCGAGGCGGAGCGTGTACAGGCGAGCGGATAAAATAGGAAGACGAGGAAGAACGCCCACCGTGGCCCCGCAGGCCTATCGGAGCCGACGGCGATGGGAAAAGAACTCGTCTGTTAACAAGATGGTGCTTACACTCCTCGTCGTCGGCGGTCGCACGGCGATCGCTCTCCATCCTGGCTCTCCTCTCTCGCGCGACGGTCGAAGACGCGACCGCGCGGCGCCTTCTCTTCTCCGTAAGCCACCTCTCGCCTCCATCCTACCCTTTCAACATGGCCGACTTCCCTCACCCTCTGCCGATCTCTCCTCATCCGAGAGGCAGCAGCCCTCCTCTCTCCCCCGGGTCTCTCTCTTCCTCGGCCGAGCTCGTTCTCCGCCTCTCGCCCTCTCTCTCTTTCTCTCTGTCTTCTTCTCCTGGCACTTTTCGAGTATTCGTGTAATCTACTCAGGCCGGCGACAGCACTTTGTTCGGGCATTATCGAGTACACGTCGCGTATAGATAGGTGGGTCCTTACGAAACGGCTTCTGTACCGAAGATAATGATAATTCTCGGCAGCAATCGTCGTTCGGGTTTGCATTACAAGAGTGAATCGATGATGCGGTAAGAGAAATAAAGGTAGGAAATATGTATATGAATCTTTCGAGTCTATGTATGTATATATCGAAGCTGATATAAAATTTTCAAATACACGTGCGAAAACCAGGGGAAGGAAGTATATAGAGCGTGTATTTGTAGTTGCTCGGATTTTGCATTAGTCGGATAAAAATCCCCGATATGTTCGCTAGTAATTACCAGACCTCGGGCTTTTTAAGGACCCGAGAACACGCCACCTGAGCATTTACAAGTAGGTCAACGAAGTGAAATCAGTAGACGTCACTAATAACTGATAAGGCGGGAAATAGGCGACTCACGCAATCAGTTCTTTATCATGGATTCGTACAGAGAGAGATACGTAGCTCTTACATTCGTAAAGTCCTAAATTAGCTCATGATATATATGACGTGAATCAAATCGCACACAAATAAAATAATCAAGGGATCAAAATTTCAAAAATATTCCGTAAGCAATTCTTCCATTTTACTTCATCGTTTTCCACTCTAGAATTCTGGGTCCAAATTTTCTGCTATTTTCAATCTTAATCTTTTCGCATTTATAGATTCCAGAGAATTTCGATAGGTTTAATTTATAATAAATTATTTTATAAAGGAAAATTGATTTATCTAAAATTTAAGGTATAGGAATTGAGTGCCTTTGTATCTTAAATAAGCAATAAAAAGGAAAAGACGAGCTTTGGTAAAATTATAGATTAAATAATTTCGAGACTTTGGCTTGGCGTGGATGTTAGATTGAAAATTGAGATCGGAGGAAAACTCCGCGGACCCGAATATTTGTAGCGCACCGTATTTTCCAACGGCACACGCGACTCTTTCGCACAAGTCCGACAAGACCTCCATGCGTGTCGAACGATCCTGGATGCTTGCTACCGAGGAGCGAGGGTGGAACGCGCGCGCGACCCTCATGTAAATTGCTTCATACCACGAAGACTCGACGCTCGGCGAATACGCGAGAAGGAACGTGCACTTACAACTCCGACGACAGTGAAAAGAAACGCGGGAGAGCCTTCTGGTTTACGAGCGCGATATGACCGTGGTTCTCTGCCAGACTTTATATTACTTTGCGGGCCGACTCTCCGCTCTCCGCCTCCTCCCCCGAGCGATCAATGCGCCGTTCGTCTGGAACCGTTCGTTTCTACCAAAGGAACGGCAACATTACCGTATCGAATCAAGCCCGACGACGATTTGCTTTCCCCTCGTGTTAAATCAAAAGGAGGCAAGATGGATTTTCGATGTACTCGGTAAACTCCCGGAGACGATATACTCGCGCGCGCGCCGAGAAAGAGAGAGGGAGGGAGTACCCTTTCATAATTTGTAAGTTAATTTAACTCTGTCGCTCGTTTAGCCGTTTGATTTATGCGAAAGAGAACTAACAGCTACGTCCTCCGAGTAACGTATTTATCAGAAATATACGAGACGACATTACGCGTCTCTCTCTTATACATATGTTAATAAAAATAGAGATCACGGATATTCCACGAGCAAATTTTTACGGTAATCGAATAAATTTGCGTCGGCGATGCGTTCGGTGATCGATGAAAATGCATAGACGACACGCCCTACGCGTAGCATCGATATCGCGAACCAAAGAAGCGGCGCCTAAGTTAATATTTTTGCGGACGAGATATTGCATAAACGGTTAAAATAAAGAAAAAAGGAATCGATCGCGTCAATAAAACGACATAGGCGTACACCGCCTATGCCGAAGGTATGTTCCGATGACGTCCAAACGCGGACGGCGGTTCGTCCATCCGCTTTGAAGATCGTCGACGAGAGCCACCACCCTCCGCACGCAACAATATACGGTGGCGCTAAAGGCTCTCTCTCTCCCGTACAATTTATTGGCACGCCAGCTGCGGCCGACCATCTCCGTCTCTCTCCCTCGGACTTATAAATGTAAACGAAAATCTGTAACGTTCGTGGTCGGTGAGGCGTGCACGGGAACGCGGTCCACCTCTAAAAGGGGCGCCTATCCTGCCGATACCGAAGAAGCTGAGGTAGGTGGGAAGGGGGTGAGGTGACTGGCGATCGGATTTAAAGGGAGCCGTTGATCGACCAACAAGTGGTGGCGGCTGCTTCAAAGGATCTTTCCACCTTTCTCTCTCTGTTACCTTGGTCGCTCTTTCTCGTTCTTTTTCATCGACAGATTTCCGTCTCGCTCCCCCCCCCCCTCTCGCCTTCTCTCTCTCTCTCTCGAGTGACAATCGGCCTCTAGCCGTGGTATTTCCTCCGAAAATGCTCCCGCACCACTATCCGCCGTGTCTCACCCATTAGATTAGGTGTCCAGGTCCGATGCGGGATGCCGCGCCGCACGAAAAAGAGGTTTCCGAGGCAGAAGCACGGTGGAGGAGACGCGGAGGACCATGATCGAGGGAGGGGGAGAGGGGGAGGGTGAGGAGAAAAGGACAAAGTCGATAGCGCGACACGACCGCTCCTCCGGCTTAATGATGTGCCAGGGATCCACTTCTGCACTCTGCTCCCGAGGATGCAACTGTCGAGACTACATTCGCCCATTCGGAGCTTGCCTTCCACGAGTCGAGTCGTACTCGAACCGATCGTTTTCTCCGTTCGTTTCGCGACTAAACTTCTGTACGAATACTTCGGCGTGTATAGCGACAAGCTTCTCGGAACGAAATCGACAATTCGATACGTTGTTTTAGCGATAATAACATGAATTTTTATAGAGATTACAATTATAGAGGAAAGCGAGAAAGACGCTCCCTCTCTCTCTCTTTCTCTCTCAACTCGATATTTGAAATTTTTCTACCTCATGAGCATTAATTTCAACGATTCAGACGCGAGAAACACACCATCCGCTCGAAGAGTCAAACGCTACCCGATCGCGCGACAATTTGCGTAAAAGGGCGCGCGTTCGCCAGGTATCCATAAATTATACGGCCGTGCCATTAGCAGGGCATTTTGCGATAACGCAAGCGTACGCGAGCGACGAGGAGGGTAGCGTGCGAGGAAGGCCAGGAGAAAGGGAGTAAAGAGGGTTACAACGCCAATCGCGGATCGCGCGAGCGGGATCGCGGGTCCGCCTACATCTGTTGGGTCCATATAATCGTTTATACGGTCGAGCCAGCTGATGCCGGCTCTCTCTCCCCCTCTCTCCCACAGCCATATAACCAACTTGTATGCAAATTATATTCATGCAATGGGATCTCGTACGATTACGTTGCCGGTAGCCCGGGCGCGAGTTTACAGCGGCAACACGCGTATAAACCTCCGCCGGATAGATAGCCGTGTTTCTCCGCGCGAAGGTGTAAGTGCGGCGCGGCCGCAGCCGCACGCGCATTCTGCGTACGCGGCGTCTCGTACGTGTGGGTGTAGGTGTAGATATATCTGCGCGCGCGCGCGAGATCTACCTACCTCCCTGCGAGCGTTACGCATACGCGCGCACGTACGTAAACACACACGCGCGCACGGGAATAGTATCTGGCCGGCGTTCAATTATGTACCGGGCCTGCCGCTTACCAGTAATTTTCCGAATACAGCGATAATCGCTGTTATTATCATGGCGCGCGCTCCTTCTACCTCCCCTCCGCCCTCCGAAGCCCCATAGGCATCACCACCATCATCGTCCCTCTCGCGTCTCGCTTCCTCCTGTCGTTCGTTGCACTACTGCTATACTAACAGCTCAGCCGTCATTTCGCGAAGCGGATGAAAGAGAGAGAGAGAGAGAGAGAGAGAGAGAGAGAGAGAGAGAGAGAGAGAGAGAGAGAGAGAGAGAGAGAGTGCGTTTATGGTTTAATTGTTGTTGCGTTTAACTGTAATTAACCGTCCCGTAGACGTCTCGAGATTGCTCGATCGTTGTTCGAGTACTCGGCTTTTACGTAAGCGTTCGCGGATTCTAATTGGCATTTAATATCTTATCGAGGAAGATGAAGCGAAGGAATGCCATTCAGAGGAAAATGCAATAATGTAACTGATTACACTCGGATGCAACGATTCGTATTGCGTCATCATGGGGCGAAATATCCTTGTATCATGTTACTTTTAGATTAAATTGAGAGCAAAGTGAGAGTACGGGGCTTGGCGCGTAACCGCGCCCAGTGAAACCGTAAAGAAAGCTCCAATTACGCGTTGTACTGTGTCTCCTCATCATTCGGCGCGCTAGTCACGCAAATGTTATCTTGATTCACGAAATGCACATTTTCGTGCGAAACTTATCGTGGTTTGGAGACGCAATACCCAAATTAAGCAAGCCAACGCGATCCGAATTGAAATTTTTAAATTTTCAATCCTTATTTTTTATGAATTCTAAAAGATTCGATAAATTTACAGGAAGTTAATTTATGGGAGAAATTAATTTATAATTAAACTTTCAGTTTTTATATTTCAAATGAACGAATAATTTCCCGCTTTAAAGATTTGGATAGAAATTTTTTTATAAAACTAGATTAATAGATTTTTAAAATAGAGTTTTAATTTGAAGGGAGATTTAATTCCTCAAAGTGTAAATATATGTTTGAACATCGAAGAGGGAAATTTTGATTCGGGCAGCTGCTCATCGAGCCAAAAATATATCCTATGCAAGCGAGACGTGTTTCACGCGCGTGTAATACGTCGCGACGACGACGTATTCTCCGTGGCAGCTGCAATTTCTACGATTACAACTGCGTTTAACCGCGGGTACAAGCCGGTCGTTGATATACCGTTAGAAACGCCGGTAGTCTTGTAGATCGACGGATCCGCCGTATTATTACGTCGAGAGCACGCGTATCCTTCGCTCCCCGCGCTCGCGGATTAATACTCGACGTTTCAAAGTGATAACACCATCCGTGGAATCCCATTGTAGGTTGCACCGTAACATCCCGGCGAGCTAAATATCCTTGCTTGTAACCCGTTATACATGTGCGACACGTTGTTGAAATTCACTTTCCAACCTAACGACGGATGTATCTCACTTGATATTTCCATGTTGAAATATTTCTCAATTTTCCCACGTTTATAAATTCTAAAAGATTTCGACAGGTTTTATTTTTTTAGGAAGTAAACTTCTTTGTGCCTCTCTTTTAAATAGACAGGCACAATAAATGAACAGTTTTTCAGTTGTGGCTTAAAAGAGAGAGACTTCGGTAACACTGTATAAATTGAATAGTTTGAAACGAAAGAGTAATCTCTGCTAATTTAATATCAAAGTAGTAGATTAAATTAGTAAATTTAGAGAATATCAAAATGTTGGAGCGCTTTTAATTTATTTTGTCGCTGCTTTTTACATTTTAACGATCCATCGTGTGCGTTTAAATATAAATTTTAATTTTTAACCATATTTTTATTTTATTTCGTTTTTCCTGTCATTTAATTTAATACTTTTTTTCTCTCTCACTAATGTAATGATTTTTCTGCATATTTTAATAAATAAAAAATAAATAAAAATGGGATTGAAAGAGAAAAATTTACACTTGTTTATTTCATATCTCTTGTTACGTGTATTCGAGCACAAATAAATTATTTGTATTTTTATTCAAGAGAGAGGAGAGAGAGAGAGAGCATAATGTCTTGTTCCTATTCAGTAAAAATAATCGACAGAGCTATCACAGCTCGTGGAATGTAACAGACTTTTGACGAGCACTCTCGATGATGTTGAGCGGCGAATTAAGCTGATTTTTGTTATATCTGTTCTGCAGAGGCGTCGCTAATGCGTCTTTGTTTCCGCAGGTATCCGCGGAACTAATTGGATAGAGGTCGCCAACGTGGGAGATAATGGATATTAATTACCACGCCTTACTTTCCGCGGCATTAAACATTTTCTTAAAAGAGAGGAGGGAGAGCGAGAGGCGTCGCGGAGGTCGACAGGGATCCACCATCCCTCATTGTTAGCTCCTTTAAAAAGACGCCGTCCCCCGTTAAGTATAATAAGTATGAAATCTGCAGGCAGCTCTCGGCGCGCCGTAGTCCTCGTCCTCGTCCTCGTCTTCATCTTCGTCGTCGTCGTCGTCGTCGTCGTCGTCGTTGTCGTCGTCGTCGTACGTTTCGTTGTCCTCTTCGCTTGCACACTCAACCTAGACTACCATTTCTACCCCTCTGTGCGCGCTCTCCTTATAATCCATCTAAATTTTAAGAGCGGATCAGCGAATCCCCCGGAAAACTTTGCCACGGAGTTGCCGCGGTAATCCATTTAAATAATTCCCGTCGAGCCAACAGCGCGAAAGGGGTTTTCTTCCGCGCGCTGAGAAAGTCGATCGTCTCTTTCTCTCATCGCGTCACTTCCAGGATTGGCGCGGCGGACTTGGTACATTGAAAAGTTACGGAGGCGAGAGCTTTGATATGCCCGAGACATCAAAACTGCACCGAAGAAAACGAGATCCATCGGTCGAAAAAAAATTCAAAATATGTCGGTTTTCAACACAAACTTTTCATCTTAATAAGCCTATCTTATTTTGTAAACACAATTTGCATATTTTTCAATAATTATTTAATCCTTGTAGAATACATCTGCAGATACGTGCAAAATGTTGGAATAAGAAATAAGAGCGAAACAAGAAAGTTCCGAACTTATATGTCTACTGGAACAAGATGATGCTGAGATTTACGTTCCGCGTTTTCATCCTGATAGATCGCGGTCTCGCGAACGGAGGAGAACAAAGTTGTCGGTAGCAAGGTGTTACGAGAAGTCTGGTTCAAAGCGAAGACTAGTCTTCTCCGCGACGATGTTCTCGCTTTTGCATGCGAGCGCCGATAATTCACCGAGACCTTTGGGCCTTACAACGTGACATCGGCGTCCGAGCGTATCCGAGTGATTAATGAAGAGATGCAAAATGTACTAGCGTCCGTTGGCGTGCCAAACTCACCGCATACGAGTCACAACAAAGATTCTCTCGGTATTCATATACCGTTTAATAGCTTAAAGCGAGATTTCTACAATATTATAAAGTATCATTCGGAAAAAAATTATTCTTCGGAGAGGAAGAAGATATCTCCAAGCGTTCGCTGATGAATGATAGAGTTGGAACTTTCTCAAGGCCCTCGTTTACTTTTCGAGGAATCGTGGTCGCCAGTTTCAAACGAATTCGTCGATGTTCGACTCGCAGCTTCAGGTCAAAAGTCAGCAGACGACGAGCGCAAGATATATGCGCGTTCGCTCGTGCATCGCGACGCGCTTAGTTCGCGAGCGAGAAATAAGAATGCGTTTAACAGCCGGGGGACAGTCGCATTCTCCGCGAGACGACGGAGAGACGTCGTCAACGAAGACTATTCCCGTCCATCCGCGCCATGAATCTCCTCAGCGTCTCGTCGACCGGACCGCTCCGTCGAATCTCTCTCCGCCCGGGCTGTTTCTCGCTGCTGTCACCACGTGCTACGTCTGCGAGGAACGTCGATGATTTGTTGGCGAGACGTTCCAACGAAGGCGTAAGAGTCGCGCCGTCGCGTTATTTCCACGCGGATGACTCCACCTCGTTCACCTCGCCGACGTCTGGTCGCGAATTGCGTCCTTGTGTCGACGAGACACGTGTTTCGCGCAACGAAAGCAGCGCGTTGGCATGTCGGAGGAACGAGGGGAAAATCGTGCGACATTTTTGAAAGAACGCGCTTCACGCGCCAGATCGACGTGAGGAGAACAGTTTTTCGCAAGAGTAGAAAACTGAGACGGCTCGAACAGCGTTCCATTCGTTTTGCGATCAATGTCCGGTGACGCGGTATACTTGAGAATTTAAAAGATGTTCTAGTTGAATAAATAAGTAACGTTCCTAGAAGTCACTTAGGAACTCGTCAAGAACGTATTTTGGTAGAATCACGACGGTGACCCCTGTCGTCGAGGATTCTGTCGATCCCTTTCCCTTCTCGGTTTCGTAGGCGATCACTCACCGGATGTCGCCGGTACCGAGCGAGGGACAAACAAACCTTGCTACCTTGTCTTGACCGTGGGGCGAAGGTGGTGTCACCATAAACGAGCTGTCGGAACTTTGACGGATCTCGGGGAAAAGTGTATCGTATCGAAAAAAGAAAAGAAAGAAGAGAGATCGTCATGACTGCGTCCTGTAAGACGGAACACGAGTGTACGCCAGATTAATATGCGCGTGTCGTCAATTCTTAACCGTACAAACTCGGCGTTTCTTGGCCCGAGATGAGGAGGGAAACCTCGAGCAAAGGCGGTCTCTCGAAGAGGATGTCGCCGCGCGTCGTGGGAGGGTTTCCGATACCGCCACTTAATGCCGTGGCTCGAAATTAATTAAACTTTTGCGTTCTTCCTGGAGCTACGGTGGCGCGGGAGCCATGGAAATAAAACGTTGATGACACGGCAACCCGGGTACCGCAAAGCCCATCCCCGCGTCTTTCGTCGACGAAGGGCGCGTCGCTCCTTAATGGGAAAAAGGTAAACGAATTCTCACGCTGTTCCGTCGCTCTGATAAAATAAAACGGTCTTTTTCTCCCTTTCGTTCGGCACGAGGGAAAGAGAGGGAGGGAAGAGGGGTGCCGCATGATTTCAGTAACGAAATAAAAAAGACGAGCAAGGATGATAGTACCGACCCTTTTAACGCGTTTCTCGCGGAAAATTCGTCGCATCGCAAAATTAAGCCTCCTCGTCGGGTTCGTTAATTTATATTCGCAACGATATCCACTGCTCATTATCGCCTCTGCAATTACTGGGACATCGCTGTTCACGAGTATAAACAGCTCTCGGTGCGGCCTTTCCGGTTATTCAATCGCGTGCGCGCGAGTCACACGGGAGTTCAAAGTGATGTATATTTATAGGTTCGTTAACCGGAGAAAGGAAGTGAAAGAAACACGGTGAAAACTGAATGAGCTGCGTTTCTCCATCTCTGTCATGATTTCTTGGATGCGTTTGCTCATTCGCGATTTAATCAGAGAGTATGAAAGCGAAGAAACATCACTTATGTGTGCCAGCAAATAAATGGGGAAAAGTTTTAGAATGATATCGAGTTGTCCATTATTTCTAAAGATGATTATTCTAACAATATATGTGGACGTTACATAAGATATAATATTAACTAATAAGACATTCTTCGAAATAATTTTTAAAGTCTGGGGAAACACACGTTCTCAACTTTAATGTTCCATATTTCATAATAGAAGTAAAATTAACTCTTTTTTTTTTTTGATAAATTTTGTTTACTTAATTGCCTTAATAAATTTCTTTTTTTTAGAAATTTTATACTAAGTTTACCATTATTTATTATAGAATTTAATTTTTCAAAATATTTCTTTGTATAATTAAATTTAATTAATTTTCTAAATAATTAATTTCCATCATCAATATAAATCAGTATAAAAAATTAAATGTTTTCAAATTTTATAATTTTTACTCTCTACACACATGTAGATTTAAAATTAATTTATAGATTATTTCATAAACGTTTTATATATATTTATCTACAAAATGTTTTAAAATTTATATTTAAATGCGATATTTAGCTTTCTTACTAATTTCCGCTGCTGTTTGCGGCCAATTCAGCGTAAGAAAATGAAGACATTTTGCTAACAATAAGCATTCTTCGCGGAATAAAATAATATGGTCTCGCATCTATTCGACTTGTAATGCCTCGTGATAATTCAACAAACGGTCGAGCAGAATCTCGCAGACGGATTTTCTCCGCGATTCGACCGACTCCTCCTTTTACTCCATTGAGTGCTACTTCCCCCCTCTCTAAATCTTATCCACCAAATTGTTCCCATTCGAGGATGAACCGTGCGTCCCTGAAAGACTCGTTCGCGCTTATAAATCTCAACCTGCAGCGACGCATAGTAAGGAGGAATAGAGAAAACGGAAGATACAGAGGAGGAAAAACGGAGAAAGATGGAGAAGATAAGAGGGAGAGAAAGAGGGATGAGAGAAGCGTCTCTCACAAAGCACCTCACCCGCCTCTTTGTCGCCGCAAACAACCTCTTTATGGAGTCAGCTCTGAAACCGCTTCGCGAAAGATAGAGGGTAAGGGCGAACGATAGAAATGGGAGAGTCGGATCGAAGAGAGGAAGGGAACGAGGAAAAGGAGGAGGAGGAGGGGAGGGAATAGCAGAACCTGTCCTCGGAATTCCTAATTCTTCGAAACCGTCGGAGAATTCCCGAAAGGTTCCATTCAGGACCAGCGATCTCGGGCATATCATTAGCACCGTTTCCAGGTACTCTGGCGGCCCGCAGAGCTCGTGTGAATGGTTTGTTCGGGTTTACTGACTCTTGTCTACCTCTCTTCCTCTCTCCCTCGTCTCACCATCCCCATTTCGACCTCTGTCTCTCACGACACGAAATCTTTCGATCGATCGGTCCTCCTCGCTACTGTATCCGTTCTGTCGCTTCGATCCTCCTCTATTTCTCTCTCCAACATGGCTACATTAGACTGCATTTTAGCGAGCGGGGAAGAATGGAAAGGTGTAACACGATGGTAGCTTGGTTTTGTTAAGACGAAATGTGCGGTTTGCAGTTCGCGCTGTTGCAGCACGACTCTACAAGCGGGCTCTCAATGCAACGATGCTCGGGACAAGTCCACAGGTACGTATCGAGTCGACAATGATGACAAGGGAGACCAGCTGAATGGCCTCAGACGAGAGCCTCGTTAACTACGGCCTTGGCGCCATCCGAGATGCCCGTCTCGATATCGCATTTGACGATTACGCTCCGACTCGTCGTCGTTCTTCAACCTCGCAAATGTGAATTTTGCTGCATTTTCAGTCACATTATCGCAAAGTGCAAAACGAATGCGAATAGTTTGCAGGCACAGTAACGAGACAATCGTCTATCGTCTATAGACAGACAATCGTCTGTCTATAGACAGTCGCACTATCGTCGTTTTTTTTTATCGTAATAATTTACGCGATATTTTAAATTATTTTTATAATTACAACGTTTCAAGTATTTTAAAGAAGTTTCTTTTAAATGTTTCAAATGTTATCAAAGGCATTTGAAGGTTTTGAATAAAATTCACAATAGTTAGTTTGCGTTCCAGTTTGTTATACAGTCGAGCTGATGCGTTTCGAAATCGTTGTCCAATTCCCCCTGATACAGATAGCTCGGACATCGGACCGATCGATGTCGTGGGTGGTCAATAACGAGGACAGTTGTGAATGAGTCCAGTGTTCGATGACTCGTTTATGCACATCGTTATCCGCTTACACGCAAATATCCCAATGACCCAAGGTCGATCTCGAACAAAAACCATTTATTGTTCTTTGTGACTGTTGCGTCCATTTCGCAATGAAATGGGCGACGATATCGACGATAGAAGATGGACAATACACGCACAGAAGTGCATATCTTTCATTTAATAAAGAGTAACGCTAAAAATAATCTAATCATTCAAACGATACGCGACTCATTAAGAGATACAATCTTCTTTCAGCGTACAAAGAACGCGTTTAGAGTCATTGATAACGCAAACGATATTCGATTATCGTCCAAAATCGTACCTAAAGATTGAATTAAACAACTAATTAACGATCTATTATAAGACTATCGTGTAAAATAGACAGTGGCATGTGCTAATTTTATAGATTAAATTTACGTATTGGTAATAAAACATTCTTGTATAACACTCTTTCTCTCTCTCGTAGTGTCAATTAATTAACATCGTTCGCGAAAACGTTATTTTTTAACACGAGCTTGTCCAGCTAAACGAAATGGTTAAGCCTGTAAGTATCGCGCTGTCGCGAGTCGCCTCGTTATAGCAGATGAAAACATCGACGGACAGCGGGCAAGTGACAAAGAGAGGGTAGAGAGAGTAGAGATGGGACAACGTGCATGCAGGTTAATAATAATTCGCGACCGGGCCGGCGGTGTCCGGATAAGATAACAGGAAAGGCTGCTGGTAATAGGCGGTAGGTACGGTATGTATTTTGCCCTACGAGAGAGACGGCCGCAGCAGGGGTAGAAGATGAGGAAGAGAGAGAGAGAGAGAAGGAGAGAGAGAGAGAGAGAAAGAGAGAGACAGAGGGACAGGGAGGAAGAGAGAAAGAGAAAGCTAGGCGTGTGCGCGGCGTAGAACATACGCTTCATTAACGGATCATCTCGTGTTAATATCTACTTTATCCCGGGGCTGACCGTATCAGCTCTGGCCAGGCGCGCGGATACCAACGGATACCGACGCGTACCAACGGGACACGCGGCGCGGGCCTGCAATCTACCCTATCTCGTCGACGCATCATCGTCCACCGCTACACCCAGTGCCGTACCGAACAGTCGCGCACCTCTTTCCGCCCCGCTAGACTTTTCTCGATCGCGCGCGCCTGTCCTTCCGCCTCTGCGCACTCTTTATTAACGTATCACGGGTTCGGACATTTTGTAAAAAAAAAAAAAAATAGAGAAGAGAAATAGTTTGAACGAGGTTGGAAAAGTTTAAACTGCGATAAAGATATTTTGGACACCTCGTCGAAGGATTTAACTCTAGGCGATATATATATATATATATATAATGTGTACCGGTCATTTATTTATATAACTCTTCCTTGATGGGATTCATTCAAACTCACATCCATGAATTCCTCGATGGTAATGAATGCAAAAAAAGATGCGATATGGATTTAATATTTGTAATGCTCATCAAGTAGATAGCAAAAAATATCCCTCGCATTTCTATTCTAAAATAGAATAAACATTATTTATTTATACGTTGCTTATATTCCTTTTTAATCGTTTTTCATATATTTATACTATATTAATTTCTCCTTTAATCATAATATATTATTATCTTCGAGGAAGTCGAATTTCCGAAAATGTAATAAAATAAATATACATCTTTATATATCGGAGAAATCGAAATTCCACTGCGGAGCCGATCGCCGTCAGAAATTAAGAAGCACGCATACATGCGTGTGATACATTTCCAACACTTAACTTCCCTCACAATCGAGGGGGTTGCGCGGCGACCGACGGTTTTATCGACAATTTTCTCCGGCGCACTTTCTTCCTCGTTTTTCGCAAGTGCGACATTCGTAACCGTGGAGACTAACGTAGGTGAATTACAGGTGATACGTGCAACGGAGAAGAGGGAGGAGGTCGCGAAGACGAGGGCGGGGGCCGAGAGAAAAGGTGTTCGGGCTCGAGGGTTACGAGCATCGCGGGGCCGCGCGCGCGCCCTGCGACTCGTATAACATCGTAATCGCAATGACGGTAATAACGTCTCGTAAAGTCTTTTTACATAATCAACATTATTCACAATTTAGGGGCGAATGGGCCGCCGGGAACGCGCGCCCGAGAAGATAGAGACGACGGTGGTGTTGGATAATGGGGATGGTGATGGTGGTGGTGGTAGTGTGTAACGACGGTGGAGATAGGTAGCGTAGAGGAATGGCTTGTGCGGTCTCTCTCGAAGCACACAGGATACATCCCTGCCCTCCCCTCACTTCTATTCGTGCGTTCCCTGCTCGATGACGAAGTGGGCATAACCACGTGCTCGCGGAACGCTGCCACGGAGAGGATGGGAGGGATGGTTAGACAAACGAGCCCCTTGTGGGGTGTTCCAAAGGATATTCTACCAACCGACCGTATCGCGGCTGCCCGGGCATTGCTGGCAGGATATGTAATAGTATGTACGTACTCGCGTAATATTAGAGCTCCCTCGTAGTTTGTCTGCTAACAGGGTGAGGGTAGGGGATGACGAGCGAGAATTACCTCCATTTACACGTTTGGTTTAGACGAGACTGTCGGCATTCAATTGCCATCTTGCATTAAGATCTCACCGATAAATCTGCCAATTCACGTTGAAACGTCCCGCGGGGATAATGCTGCTGGAATTATACGCCAAAGACTTGAAAAAATTGTCTTCTCTCCGCATAAAGTAAAATATTCCGTTGATATCAATTTTTGAAAACTTTTTTGTAAATTCTTCGAGAGAGAAATTAATATTAATATTAATAATAAAGTGTCACGACTTGTACGTGTAACAATTATACGGGCATTAATTTTTCGTTCCATCGTTCAATAGTCAACAACACCTTTCAATGTCCGCCATAATAAAAGTTAGTAGGTGAGAGAACGACGAATACGTGCACGCTATAAAAGATACATCGAAATGTTTGTCTTAGGACCGAGGGCTCTAAGCTGGTCAAGACCGAGTCTAGGAAATGGGACTGAATCCGACACGGGAGAGAGCAGCCAGAGGTTGGAGATGGAATAGGTTGGCCGAGCTGGTAGTCAGCTGCTGTCAGTCCGTCCATCCGTCCGTTCGTCCGTCTGTCCGTTCGTCGGGGTCCGCCAGACACGAACCCCACCGCCTTTCGAGGTCGGAGGTGGATACACGCTTTTCTACTTAGCGAAGGGGCACCCCCAAGGGGGTTGAAGGCCGAGACCCACCCTAATTGCGTCCGAGAGACCGGACAAAGCGCGACTCGTGTATGTGTGCGCGCGAGCGCGCGGTCGAAGGAGCGCGGAGGGTTGGCGGAGATCCGGAGGTGGCAGCGGAGGGACAGAGAGACGGTTATGTCCGGGCCAGGCGTTCAGTTCCGGTTCCCACCTCTTGTCCGTCGGGCTACTGCCCTCTGGCGGTCGACACGGTGTACTACAAAGTTTGGCGGACTGAATAAACTTGGCGGCCGACCCTTGGACAACTTGGAAAAAACAGACAACACGATGTGAAAAGGCACGGGGCGGAAATAAAGGAACGAGCGGACACGGTGGTGCGCTCGCGGTCTTCCCGATGTCTGTATCACGCTCCGCCCTTATATAAGAGGATACTACTATTCACTGCACATTCCGCCAAGTGCGAGAAGCATATTGCATACGTACATATATACATATGTATACCGCTTACGGCTACGAGATGATGATCTAACTTTGCCAAATTTTATAGTGTAACATACAATAGCATCCCTTCCCTGTGCGTTCCTTTGTTAATTTTTTTACACCCAATTATAATGTGACGGTAGCTGTTGAAAATAAACATCTGAAAACCAAATTCCTCATCAGAGTCATGTCAAAGTAATGAGGTTTAGCTCAAGATTAACTATACCTTTAAGAATCTTATTATCGCCTTAGCGATGAGAAGGGTGCTTTCATCTCGTATTTCATAGTATTTCTAGACAAAAGTTAGCTGCTCGTGCGTGTACAACGAAGGAGGATCTTCGTTCCTTCTCTTATACAAGACAAGCTACTCGAATCATTGTTCTGACGCTTGAACCGTATCAAATCCGGAAGGCATCAAGATGCCGTCTCTACGCGAGGACACAACATCCACGCGTGTCCGTGAAGCAGCCGTTTCGTGCGGATCGTGTGCCACGACAGGTACACCAGCGCCTCCTGCAGCAAGACAAGAACTCGGATGGAGGCGGAGTTCGTGGTACGGCCTTCTCGTGTATGCTCCTCCCATAAGCTCGCAAGCTGCTGGGGTAGGCAACACAGTTGAACGGCACCTATATGGATCTTGAAGCTTATACCCCAGGCCAGCCTGGCGCACCCTGATGGCAAGTGCCGTAAACGTGTCCGGGCACCTATTCCGCCGCCTGGAGTCAAGGCCTGTGGACCTGTCTCGTCGGTTCGGTGACTCGCACTTGTCGTTCACTCCCCTGCGCGTCCTCGTGAGATCAAGGAAAGTATCGCTCGAAAGTATTAATTCACATTCCTGTGCACCAGCCTTATTTCACATCCGATTGATATCCCTAACGACGCACGTGATGTCTATTGGCAAAGGCAACTTCGCGCGGATACTGATGTGGTGTTTCGAAGCTCATGTAGAGATGCCACGTATAATGTATTAGGGATCAAAATTGAAATTAGTGAATTGAAACAATACGAAAATATTATTGAATTGTGAGTTTCTGGCAGATCTTGTGATGTTTTCTTTTTCTATAATATATATTTAACGAAATGCGCTTATGCTTTTGTTAGAAAAAGATTCCTTATTAGATCTTTATGTTTTATAAATCAATCAAGCACGTTTATATAGATAGATAAATGCGTAATAGAGGGCAGAAAAATAGTAGAGAGAAAACAAGAGGAGAATAGAATAAAAATAGTTTTCAAATTTGAATTGTTTTCCCCGATTTATCGCATTATAGATTTATATCGATATCGGACTTGTTATTTTCGCTCTTGACACGAGTTATAAAACAACATGTATCGATATCCGATCAATGGGTAAAAGTGCACGGAATGAGAGCGAATCTCTCGGTGCACTTATTGCGCTTACCGTGGCGAGGAGAAATAGGCTTTTTTAAATCGTTTTAGAGCTCTGTAGCTGTAGGAAGCGAAGATCAATAAAACAGTGAGAGGAAAAGAACAATTTGAGGGGTGGCTCCGGTTTCACAGCGACGGTGCACGTTTGACGGGTAGGAGAAGCGGAGAGAGAAAGAGAAAGAGAGAATGAGAGAGAGAGAGAGAGAGAGAGAGAGAGAGAGAGAGGACGAGAGAATGAAGAAGGGTGGATGAATGGTGTAAGGTGGGTGGAGATGGCGCGATTCAATTTAAATGAAACTCGTATTAACGATGTGAAATCAGTGAATTCAATTAGGCGAGTTTTATTAATACAACATGATTAATTAAACAATAGGGCACGATGGAGGAAGAAGATGAAGGGGGGAGGCAAAATAAGACCGGGTAAAGGGTTACAACCCTCCAAGAGAGAGCGGCAGATGTTCGTGGCGTCAACCGAATTATTAAATATCATAAGTTTGCGCGCCCGTTGCGCGAACAATCTCCTTCAATAGGTAAGGTATTTTTTTCCTGAACGACCTAACTTGCGAATTTTCGTATCTGTAAATTTTCATGGCCAATATATCGTACGAAAAAAAATATTCTTATTCTGTCCCCAATGGACAGTTTCAAAAGACACGAACAGCAGATGTAAAGATCGTTATTAAACATCCAACAGAGGAGAGAATACATCTGTTTACTTGGGATTGTAAGAGGTGTTTATAAGTGGAACGGGAGGCATCTTTCTCGTCTTTGTTCTTTCGCCGATGGCGGATTTTTCCACGTGACAGGTATACCTCGCTAACCCTCTACTACTCTAAAAACGACACGGATTTAACCGAAAAATCAGCCTTTTGAAAAACGAGCCTTTACAAACTCGACCTAAGAGAATATATATACATAACTTGCGTATTCTATTTCACGCTAGAGAAAAGCAGAATTGTAAGGACACCGGTTCGCTTACTTACGACGAGATTAAACGCGAGAAAGGACAAATAGGGAAGGGGGGAAAAAAAGAAAAAATTCTCGCCTCACTAATTTCTCTGCAACTAGATAAAAAACTTAAGTCTCTTTAATTGCGGCTGACTCTCGTTGGCGTTTTATCGCGACTTTAACTAAAATATCTCATTCTCTTCATATCGAGTCGGGCATACAAGCCACGGCGTTCTAAGGTTTAGACGAACTTTTTCAATGAAGATTATTCCAAAGTCCGCTAACTACTCAGCGCTCTCTTGAGGGTTTGCGCCAACTTTTTTCATTCGCCTAACTTTCCCGAGAGTCTGCGTCGGCGAAGGAGAAGGAGTAGATTGCACGAGTACGAGAACAAGAATATTGGAGACGGCTACATGCTTCGTTTGTTGTCATCTTAAATTTGTTACGACTGCGTCGACAGTGAGCTTGAAATCCGGATTCATAAGAAGAGCTATGCTTTAATTAACTAATTAAATCTATGTAACCGGCAATATTTATTTCAAATTTGAAATACGTTTTTTTATTTTACCTTATTCTTACGAGATAAAGTAGAGATCAAGTTAATCTACTGAATAATAAAAAATTATTATATATATCATAAATTATATAGCCGAATATTGAATAAAATACAATTGTATAGAGCCGAAGAAATGATATCGCGCTACATTAAACGATTAAATTCGCTCGTTTATCAATTAATCTTCATTTACGTTATTATTACGGTAGCTGCAATGTGCTTTTCATGTCGCTACAGCTCGCTCGTTTCTCCATCGAGTAGTCGACGACACGGCCTCTTCCCGAGAAGAGCCCACGCGATTTATCGCTCGTTAGCCTTCAGAGCGGGACCAGTCCACCAGCCTCTCGCCGGCATAATGACTGTAAGAGGTATGCGGCGTATTCAGGCGTCAAAATCCGCGGCCTTACGTTGCCTCGTAATTGGTCCGTCATTCTTCGGCCCGTCAAAATACACAGTGGGGTACAAAAGAAGAAGGAGCTGCTGCTGTCGATGCTCGGCCAAGGACCTGATTAGCGACCCATGGATCCCTCGAACGTCCACGTAAGTCCCCAGTCATGGAAGCGCAAAGTTGGTGGGGATAGTGAGAGTGAGCAGGAGAGGGAAAGAGAGAAAGAGAGAGAGAGAGTGGAGAGAAGGCGATTCACCGAGGCGAGCACCTGACATTCATGACTCGAAACATCGTTTGACGTTCATTCAGGGCAACTTTTTGAGGCAGCCTGTTTTCAGCGCGCGGATCGAATAAGGCTCCACAATAACTCGTGATGCAGGCAGCATGGATAATTGAACGTTTCAGTGACTGCCTGCCACGAGTAATAACGGTATAAGGTACCTTGCATATATATGTCTGATTGCGAGAGATCGACCGTTTTGTGGTGCGTGCGTGTGCGTACGTGTGTGTGTGGTAAGGAGGGAAACGTGGTTAAGGATGCGTGCGCTGGGATATGAACGGAGTTAAACCTCCGCGCGCAAGTCCTCCTGCCGAGGAAATATCTTCATTATCCGTTGACAAGCTCGTCGACTCGTGAATAGAGGTGTGGAACATGGACTTTGTCCGTGAACGAGGGACGACAAAGCGCGAAAATGCGATTGTATCAATATTACTCGTTTCTGTCGGCGTGATGTGATGTGAGCTGCGCGCATATCTCCCCGAGAAGGATGTTTGCGCGCAAAAGTGCGCCGTTCACGAAGGATCACTGCTTGAAAAAAATCTCCGCGACGGTTAATTAACGAACGCGATATATTAACCCGTTCTCTTTATTATCGTCGATGGCACTTTGCGCGGCTGAATTTTTACTTTGGCGGCTTCCAGCGTTCGGCAAAGGCAGACGCATTTCGAATATTGGCAATCAGGGCGTTCGCATTTAATTTCGGAACCCCTCGTCACGAGAAACGACAAACGTTTTGATCAAACATTTGGCAAACACTCGTCGGGCCCGAGCGGGCTCTCTCGCTCGTCTCTGAACCGAAACAGCTCTGTCGTTTCCACAAACAACCGCCGGAGCGAGATGGACCAGCGACGGAGGGAGACGGACAATCGGTTGTTTTGCTACTGTCTGTGCCGCAAAGTCCGCTGGGCTGCATATCTCGGGGCGCTTGCCTCGTCCATCTCTCCAGCGTACTTTAGTTTTTAGTATTTCGTTACACAAGTATGTCTTTATATCTTCTTAATACCCACCCATATAATGTACGTATGCGTATAAAAACGATATTGATATTGCAATTGCTTTTCTTCATCTTTTCCTTTTTTCTCTATGACACGCTCGAAAGAATATACAATTCGACGGATTTATAATTACTACGCGTTTTCTTTTTTATCAATGTTGATTACAAAAGAAAAAGTATTCTTTATGGGCAATTACGTTGCTTATGGTTGCAAATATATACATATAAACGAAAACAGCGCGCGTTTCAGACACGAAAAAAAGAATGCACGTTGCCACGACTTGATACGGGCTGGCAATAAAGCGACATGCCGTTGTTACTGTAACTATTAATTAGCAGCCGAGCCACAGCGCCGTCGCTCACGGGATCAGCGCTTCAGCGTAGTATAAAGGGTCCGGAACATATCGCGTAGTCTAAATGGAAACGTCACGATGATCGTGTAAGTGGCTTGTCTAACATTTTGATTAACACGTCGGTTGCCGGCAAAACGAAGGCGGAAAGCTGCAAAACGCGAAAGGGGCCCCTCCCTCTCTCGCCCCCCTTCATCTCCCTTATTCCATTCTCGTTCTTTATAGCGCGCGTACAGACGCAGGTTGGTATTAGCTTGTCGAGGAGAAGGCGGCTGTCACTCAGCCCGAGCTCAGGTATCCCGAAAGACCGTCTGGCTGTGTCAGAAGGTGGATACGCGAGGCCGGGGCCATGTGAATCGATCTGTTAGGAACATGTTTACACGCTACCGCCTCTCATTTCTACCAAGCTTCGACCAGCCTCCTTCCCAGCACTCGTCTCACGCGTGATTTTAACAATCTATTCATTGCTAAATCGAGCCGACCATTTTTTCCCGGCATCCTTTCCTTATTGTAATATCCTTTAAATAATATTTCATAATTTATATATATATATATATGTGCAAAAACACGCATACATATTCTTCTTGCGAACAAAACAATTTCTCGGCGAGCTCCATCGTTACGAGTGACGCAACTCGACGAACGGTCGTTCGCCTATTTCCAAGGCGAGCTCTTACTCCGGCGTTGGGCCAAATAAGCACAGTTTACAGTCGAGGGTCGTGGGGTTCATGACGTTACTTATGCAATGTAACTCGACTCGACTCTGAGAGAGAGGAGAAGTCGCGAAGAGGACGGGGAAGAGGCGCCCGCTGAATTCATGCCCTCTTAGAATACAACCCTTGTGCGGAGAAGGGTCGCGGGGAACCCTTATATTACTTACTGTAGACCCGGATCAGGAGAGACCCACTCGGCCCCTTTTATGTATGAAACCCCCGCGTATAATACCCTTCTCTCTTGCTGGCATCGCGCGCGGGGGTGGATCCGGATTGGTCACCGGTAGTCTTCTCAAATTACCCGTCGTTTAGAACTCGTTTCTCGCCGGTGAGTGCAAATGCATACAAATATATATGCTGATCGCGATCGTCCATCCGATATAAGGGGCGCCTCCGCATAAGGGGCCTCTACCCACGTTTGATTACACGTCGACTGATGTTTATCCGATTATATCGAACGGATCTCCGAGGAGAGATCCGCTTCGCGGCGTTAATCGCGTCCGCAAAGTCGAGAATTGACTGAATAAAATAAAAAGTCGCGTTATCGTACAAGATATTTTGCACAGTTGAAATCGCAACAAGCAGAAAATCTCGCGTGTCTCTTCTTATTCTCAATCGTAGACGTATAATTATCGTGATTATACCCTCATCGACCGTTGTACGTATTGTTTTCTTTCGAGAGTGTGGCTTTTAGACCAGTCGTTTTCGACCGGTCGCAACTTTTTACGGTATCGATCATTTCGAGAAAAGAAAAAAAAAAAAGAGATTCAACGGAATCCGGTGAATCGGCGCCTTGTCGACAGCTGCCTCATTCTTCGGGCTCGGTCCCGCGTCGCGGAATAGAGCAACCGGAGCAGAGCGTTGACGGGAGAGAAAAGAAAGCCACGAAGGTGGAAAACGGCTTCTTTGACAAATTCGATTCGCGTGTCACGGCACGCGGAACACGGCGAGAGCCGGAAAACCAGGAGGGTTGTTCCGCGCTCTCCCGCAGTCGCTAAATCAGCTAAATGGCTGAAGCGGCGGAACTCAAGGAGGAGGAGGGCTGAGAACCTGTGTAACGCGAGGTGTGACAGGCGTGGCTGACGCCATCGGTAAAATCTTGAATATTTGATGCCGCGCGTCTCGCGGCTGCTGCTCCGCCGCGTGATATTGAGAGCCGCGTGAATTTCAAGCGCGTCTCGCGCGGAGAAAATCAAGTCTCATCGCTCGCTTCGGAGAAGAAAGAGAGGAATCGAGTGTAGGAATACCGGATTGTCTGGCGCGTCACCTCTTATCTTCGTTACCCGTCATCGCTCTTCGTTCTCCGCGCGAATTATTCAACGACTTTAATGCTGCGCATACATCGCAAAGGCTGGATTGATATTTCCCGACTCGGTATTAATTATTCGCATCGGTACACAACGCACGGGAATTTAATTATAGAAATTACCGCCTGGTATCGCAATCGGACGTACATTTCTGAGCGTTGTGATGTTTACCATGAAAAAGAAACACGGCAGTATTCCTTTCCTTTCAGCATCGTGACATTGGGTATAATTCGCGAACGATCCTCTTCAGATACCAACAATTTGGGAAACTGTCACATCGGAGAGTTTATCTCGCCCTCGATAAAATAAAAACATTCACGTCGAGAGAGGGAAAATGTTTCGCCCGTTAATTCCCACTGTGTACACCTCGAGCTCGATATTATGAGTCATCTTGGAGACGCGAAACGACCAAGGGTGATAACAATCGCGTTAACGTTTTTACGACGTGTGTTGAAGCGAATCGGGCGGGATACGCGAGGAACGATGATTGAATTAAGCGTCTTAAAACCAGGGATCGTCATTGATGACCAGCGACGAGGACGGGTCGTTTCCGACGATCGCGGCCTTTGGTGCTTCGCACGACAAAGCCGGACCTACATATTGGAACGGAACTCGTTCCACGACTCCTCCAATTAATCATTTTACGAGCCATAGACTCTCCCTCCGTCGCCTTCCCGCCGTCGTCTACGGTTCTACAGTTGCGTTTGTCGCCGTTGATTTTGTCGCGGGAAGAATCGCCGGAGCGGTATAAAAAAAGGAGCAAAAAAAACATAACGAAAACAACGCGACGTAATTTTTATTGTTGAATGCCCCGACGCTGGCCGTGACACGTCGAACGAATTAACAAGCTCGGCTCGGTGATTTCCGACGGTACATCAACAACGCCCACCCAACGCTCCGATGTTAATGCGTATTAATGTCGAGCGTGTAGAATATTCGCTTTACGAGTGAGTCCGCCGTGTGTAGGTAGGTAACAAGCGCATTTATTTATGGATCGCCGGAACGCCCGATGAAACATCAATGTGTCCGAGTGAGCGCGAGGGAGAGAAACGCGTTCATAGACGACCTGGCGAGAAAGCTAGAGAAAGAAGGGACGAGAAAGAGAGACGGGACAGAGAGGAGCGGGGAGAAAAAGGGACGGCGATATAGAGAAAGAGGATGAATAGGCGCGGAACGAACGTGTTTGTGAAAAGTACGAAATCGTCGGTTGATAATGGGCGCAGTTTATCAGACCCCCTCCCTCTCTTTCCGCCAGAGCCCCTGTACCCGGCGCTCTTCCGTACCAGCGGCAATAGCGGGCGCTTTCATTGTACACGCGGCCTGCAAACAATAATCATGACACGCGGGATTGCCCGGCAATGACAATGGAATTGATGAAATATCGATTGCGCGCCCGGACGACACCGTATAATTGTTTTACAACGACTCGAGCGCCATCGGACCCTGCCGATAGAACCGCGATGGCTACGTAAAATCGCTCCCGAACGAATTTCCAGGCGAAACGATATACGCGCGCCCTCCGCACCCGTTTTACCTAACGGTGAAAAGAGAGAAGGACGAGAAATGCGCACGCGAGAATAACTGAGGAAATTATTACTAAACGAGGGTCTACTTTTCATGAAAGGAAAATCAATCCGATTGGAGATTATGTCATACGTAAATATTTTACGTACTTTTATAATAGCCCTGTCTCATTTTCTCTCAGATTGCAATCTGGCGTAACGAGAGCAAACAATCTAGTTTTGGTTCCTCGATAAATGTTACTTTGACAAGTATTTCAATATCACGGATGATAAGTCTCATAGAATAGCGTAGTAGGGTTTAATCTCCTCTGGCTTGAGATTTCAGTGTAAATTCGACGCCAACATTAATCGCGCGCAATTACTCGACGTGTCGCGTCGCGGAAACGGTCTCCGAGACACCGGTGTGTCAGCGGACTGACGCGGGGGGCAATAATCTTGAATCTCATAAGCAACGTGTGTCACACACAAGCGGGATATGTTGCGGGAGAGCGGGCGGTGTCAGCCCCGTCTAAGAACAGGTGGTGCCTAAAGGGCGAGGAGATTTGTAGTTTCATTAGGCAGCGGCTGCTGCTTATGACGCTCGGGCCCCGGGTTGTCTACAACCACTTACATCGCTACTTACCTGCGTCGCGTCGTAAGTAACCTCTCTCTCCCCCAATTCGGCTCCGTTGAGCCACTTGCAAGCCTAGTCTAGGAAAACGAGCAAGAAACGCGCTACGTGCGTTCAGTTGGGTAAGTGCCATCAAGGACGAATTATACGTGATTTAAGCAAATGCGCAGAAATAAAGCCTCCCCGCGAGAAGCGAAGAGAAACGATTTTACACGTAAATAATACACGTTGTTGATTACGTCAATCTTTTCGGGCTCTTTCGATCTCGAAGATCGATACGAGAAATTGATACGGAGATCTCGACAAAGTGGCTCGATGACAGAAAGGATAATCGACTTCTCCAAAGTTTATATTACAAATAAGACGAATAGCGAGAGATAGGAGAGATCTAAGATTCTGAAAAAGCAGCAGTTTGGAAGTTGCCGGTTTCCCAAAGCCGCAAGATTGGCTTCCGGGGGCATCGGAAAGTTCGCGCAATTGCCTCTCGGGGAGAGGGGATTCTAAAGAAGTTTCCCAAATTGCGCGACGATCTCGTTGAAACGACATTCGCCGGGCGTGTTTCAGACCCACGAGCGGCTCTGTCGAAAACTTTTGACGTCGGTGTCACGTAAGGTAGGTAGATACGCGTGACGTGTGTATCCGGCATTCATACATTCGCACGAAAAAGATGCAGATGGTGTTCGCATAATACGAACTCCGGGGTGGCAGCTGCGCGGATATATAGACGACGGATTCTCTCGCGGCTCTCGAATAAGCTCGTCGTTCTATTCTAACACAGAGCCGCAGGACATATCATTATACGATAGATATCTTGAAAACTGGCATAAACAGATTTACGACCAAAGTCCTCTATCTTATACAGAAAAATAGCTAATACCGTCTAAAGCTCCGCGCTATATTTCGCTCATATCGTTGCAAATTTTTGGATATCCGATAAGTATTGAAATATGTATGCGAGGGGATCGTGTGCTCCGATATGTATACGCGATTCGATTCGACCGCAGGAGCGCGAAAAACGTGTCGCTCGAGACAGATGTTTGGAGTAATCACCACGAGTTTTTTAAAAACGGATCGTTATATCTGCTTGTCTCTCTCTCTCTCTTTTTTTTTTCACGCGAACGTGCCCGAGACTCTGATCCGCGGATCTCACCGAGTAACGCAATCGCGACTCGGTGCGATGGCAAAACAGCCGCTAGCTAACTCGATTCACCCTCCGTCCCCCTCTCCCCCTTCCCCTATATCGCGTCGTTGCGACGTATCGACTACGTAGATGTGCCGGACGTGTTTCTGCTCGAAAGCGCCGTAATTACGGGTATCTTTTATAGGCAGGAAGAAGATATTTATACAGCCGACGTGCTGGATGATCGAGGAGGCTCTCTCGCCCCCTTCCTCCCTCCCGAGAATGACGCGACCTTTTCCCTATCAACCGGCGGTGAGATGATCCACGGCCGATCCAGCCAGATCACGACTCTAACGCGGTGATATTTTTCATGTATGCTCGGTATGTTCGGTAAATTAAGCGTCCATTCAACGCCATTCGACGCTGAGAATGCTCCTTGCGTTCATGACGTTGTTTGCTTAAAGGTACAATGCTGCTGGTTGCGATATAAAGCGTCATTGAAAATAACTGACTCGGTCGGAACATATAGCGAGATAACAAAAGCAAACAGCCTGTATAGATTGAGCATTCAGGGGAGGGTGTAAAATGTAAATCGAATTTATATATGTATAACGAGTATACGATGTATAATGCGCAAAATGTGAAAGTTATTAACTGACGCCTCTTATATTCTGAGCTTGACGATCTTGAAGCTTATTTAACTCGAATGTTGTCGTAAAAAATCTAACCGTTCCATCGTAGAGCGAGTGGAATTTTACGCGGTTCTTTTAAAGAGAGGGAGCCGGAGTCAGGAAGTGATAAAGAACGCGCGCGCGAGGGAGAGCGAGTTAATTTCATAGCTGATCACCCCGGGTAATCCAAGCCGGGGCGGGGGTGGTGCCACTGATGCGGAAAACAAAGCTGCAGGGTGCGACGCGAGTCACCCTACCAAGCTTTTCCGAGTCGTACGTCATAAGTGCTTCCGCGCTAGATTCATCATCTTAGCCGGGCCCGGCTTCCAGCGGTGTTATCCACTTTTTCCACCCTTGTCGACGACGGTAGACGGGCACGGTGACGGGGATTATTCTGCTTGAACCGTCCCAAAATCTTCTCCTCTCCAAGAAAAGGATATTCTTCGCGTAGAGAGGGATGAGAGCTCTTCTCGGAATTTTTCTCTTCAAAATAGAAATTTCTCTCTTCCCTCTCTTAATCGCTCTTTGATATCCAATAATATACAGTTTCTTGTTTTACACGAAATCTCGGCAGAGTATGTACTTGTATATTTTTCACAATTATACAATTTTTTGGATTACGAACCTTATATAATTCTTGACATCTGTTATATCCGCGATTCAACAAATGCTTTTTTTTTTTTGCGCGAATGGCGCATCGACTAGCGACGACATATTCAAAGAGGTCCCCTGGAGATGGCGCGTACAGGGGGTAGGAAAGATGTGCGTGCGTGGGGTGTGACTCGCGTACACGCCACAGGACTCTAATGGTGGCTGCTTACGAGTTGATTTATTTATCGGAGTGGCGATACCGCGCGACGAATCCACCCTAAGAGCACGCCAGATTAGCCCGGGGCCCCCGGTGTGTATCTTTCTCGCGGCTCTATGGACGCATAATAGACACACGTGACAGACGAGAGAAAGAGAGAGAGGGCCAAATGCAATAAAGTATACTCGGGGACGCGTAAAAACGAAAGGCGGACGCATTTCGCGAATGAAATCACGTATACATGTCCGCCGAATAATCGAAGACGGGCGGGGTAGGCCAATTTTTTCCCATTAAATCGCGGGCTCGAAGCGAAATTCGCGGGAGGATGATAGATCACCGATACAACGGCAAGTGTGTAAACGTACCTCGCGACACAGCAATCGGTCTTGGGAACGAGCCGCTTGATATCGGTATCACGTTTCCCGTAATCTCCGGTAATCTCATAAATAATGCGCGCTACGTGCGCTCCGTCCCGTATGAAAAACAAACCCGTTTACGTGCCGGCGCACCAAATTCTTGGACTGGTCGACGATCCGAGACGGGGGGGGGGAGGGTGTTGCGCCTTCGGAATCTCGCCCGCGCGAAACTGCATGTCGCGCGACCTTATCGGCATTGCACGCGCGAATATATATCGCGAGAGAGAGAGAGACTCGTCCTGTTATGCGCGAGATCGTAATCGAAATTCTATTTTCTGTCCCGCATTGTGCGAGTCGGAGCCCAGGTAAATCCCGATATACGTTCGAATAAAATCTAACAATGACCGGCCCGATCGGGGGCTCGCTCACTTTTTCCCTCCCCGAAAGAAAAAAAAAATGGCTTTTCGCCAAGCGTGTGTACACAAAAGCACGTGTACAATCGTGCAGCGAGATGCGGAGACGCGGGCGCGAATGACCGCGTTATCTATATATGTGTATATATCTGGCTGGATATCTCGATTTTCATCCCCTTTGCCCGATGGGACCGCTGAAAAGCGCGTGGACGCGGGAGTGAGAAAAGGAAGGAAAGAAGGGCGACGAGGGGGAGAGGGACGAGTTCGCAATGCGAGCGGATTGACCTCGCGATTTGACGCTATGCAAACGGCTCCAGCCAATTATCCGCAGTCTCCCCCTTTTTCGGATTTTATGCCCATTGTGTACGCCGACCCCTGTGCGCGGCAGAGAATGCACATCGTGTATTCATTCGGCTAAGCGTCCTCGCTGCATGGACTTTCGGTGTCGCAGCGCGTGTCGTAACAGGCGTTATACAATCGGACGTCGATGCCGTGTCTCGACTGTTGTGTGATTGTCTTCCTTTACAGCTTTCAACTCTCTCCCACGATATCTCGTTGAAATTATAATGCCACATGTGGCACGGCGAATGGGATGAATTGGATCAAGAAATTGGCAATTCCCGTATCGGAGGAACTACGAGTCGTTAAACGCGAGGATGGCTGTGAAAAGCGCTTCGTGTGTATATTTATTCCGTGTATACGTATTATTTTGTGCATACAAATATGTAGTAGAATAAATATATAAATTGAGAAATTTACAGGTTTTATCGCGCTGTCTTAAATTGAATTTGTCACTATCGCGATATCAGCGAAAACGATTCGAACCGACGTGTCTTTAGATTCGAAGACACGTCATGCTTGGCGACTTTGGAGGTGTCAGTCTACTTTCCCGTTCTGCTATTCAAGATCCAGACGTTCCCCTTTCCCTGAAAGGACACACGAGTTCTTGTCCAAATCCTTTCAATGCATACATATGTATTATGTACACAACGAACACGCGGGAGCGCCCAAGGGGCGTGCAGGATTTCCTTGTCACAAAAGTTATATGTACTTGCACAAGAGAGGAAGAGAGAGAGGGAGAGAAAGAGAGAGAGAACAAAGGAACCATTTTATTATGGAATGGTAACACTTAGGCCTACACGAGCCTCCTTCGTCTTTTGTACCGTAAAAATATTTTCTCTCTTTTTATCGTATTGTCTGCTAATTTGCGTTACTTTTGCGCCACTAATGGACCCTAAGAATAATCTTACTCAAAATGAAATTTATATAACAAACAGAAAAATCAAAAAATATAACTCTCCAGACTTGGTTTGTACAAATGATTATAGTGTCGTGCTTCGATAGCTTTTTTTTATATACGAAAGACATTGTTCATTAATTATTTGAAACATTTAACTGCGGTAAAGTTATAACTAGACGCTTGCCCAGAGGCAAGAGAGCCAGGTGGAAAAAAATGAAAATTTATTACGACTCTCTTTCTCTCTCTCTCACACACATACACACACACACACACACGAACACTAGAGTGTTATAGAAACGAAATTTCACCACAACCTCCGAGTATGTTCAACATAGTCGGTATTACGGCTATTTTATTCCGCTAATACTTCGTGCTCGTATCCTTATTCGCGCTTTTATTCATGAAAATATTCGCGAAATGCATACGCGTACGTATACACGGTATATTCTGTATTCAGGCAAAAACCTGAACGTCAGTGCTAATGAACAGCACGACGAGGAAGGCGAGTTTCGCTCGGGAAATACAACGTTTCGCGCTGTATCGCTCGCATTTGATGATTAAATATCATTGCGTCGAGAGATAACGAGAGATTTCAGAATTATCGCGTTCTCTTGCCTTGATTCGCGCGTAAATTTCCAACCGGGAGGAGCGTACACGGAAATCGGGAGAAACGCGGAGCGAGTTGCAAAAAAAAAAAAAATAAAATAAAATAAAATAAAATCATTCGCAACACGCGGCCGTTTTTGACACGTATCTCTTCGGGGACCGGCGAACTCGGCCGGATTCGCGCCTGTTCCAAGAGTCGGTGAGAGTCGGTCCGAGGGTGAGCGGGAGAGGGGGGGGGAGGGACGGGAGGGTAGCGTGGACGAAACATGGACGTGTCGACGTCCATGTCCTGTCGCGTATTTTCTCGCGGCCGCGGGTAATCATAAAACTCGAGCCGCCCGCGCGTTTTATATATGTATAAAACTGAAGCGGTGCACTTTTCCGACCGGTGTACATTCGAGTCCTCGCTTTGAATACAGCGCCCGGAGGACGGCAATAAAGAGTTTTGACAAACGGGCTAGACGCGACGCCGCCCGCTCGCTCGCGCGACGCCGGGCGTCGCGTCGCGTCGCGTCGCGTCGCGTCGCATCGCGTCGCGACGCCACCCACGTACGCCGTACCGGGCGGCGCGCGATTGTGTGCGTAAATCGCTACGTGCGCCGCCGCCCGGCTTTTTCATTCGGCCCGGAAAAACGAATGAACGTCGGCCGTGACGACAAACGGCGGGTACACGTCGGGTACATGAATACACGAGCGGCCGTTTGTACATTTCGCTCGCTCTCCGCATACTGTAGCCGGCAGTATATTACGCCGCGCTGCGCCAAATCGTCTTCGGGAGACGAGGTCGCGAATCGTCGAGGATCGCGGAATGACTTGAAATTTTGCGCGACTGTCCTACTTTATCAGGCGATTTTTAACGAGAGAATCGTAAACATATATATCGTTAGAAATATTCACAATTTGACAGATGTCAAATTTATAAATAAACGCGGAAAAGCGCGGGTTATTTTTTTCCGGAGGACGCTTCCAATTCGCAGAGTCGAATGATCTTTTTGATAGAGGAAAAATCGCGCTGCGCCGGCTTTTGTAATTGCTTTCATTCGTCGTCGGCACGAGTCACGCCAATGTGTGTATGCGGGAGGAGAGGAACACTGTGCCGGTTTTTATTTTTATTTTGTTGGGAAAAACAAATGAACGTCGGCTGTGGCGACAAACGGCGAGCGCACGTCGTCTACATGAATACACGCGCGAACGTTTATGGACCTCTTGCTTCTATTTCGTTCTCTGACGCAAATTATGAGTACACCCGTTAAAACAAAAATTTTTATCGCGCCTGTAGAAAAAAAGAGAAAGAGCGATGCATTTATTAACGTTTTCGGAGTAAATTCTCCAAGAATAATAAAAATTTAAGAAATAAAACGCCTGGATTAAAATACGAGCGAAACAATAATTAACTAATAAATACGAGAGAAATTTGTAAAAGAATTAAATACAAAAAAAAAATATATATGAAAGGATTCAATTTAAAAAAATTAAATAAATATTCTCGTCTCATTAAATCTTTGTACAAATCACGACACGTCATCATATCATGTCGGAAAATTCATCAACGCGTACTCGCGTTTAATATCCGCCGAATTTCCATCGATGGAACAATCAGCGCATCTGCGACGAAATTTTTGCTATCCAACATCAATATACACGCTAGCCGAATGATAACACGTTGTATCACACTGGTACATGCATACATGCACACACACACACACCTACACACGACCATCTCTCATCATCCGGCGTGGCGGTGACACTTCACCCCGCACCCCCGGAATCATCCAACGATGAAGCACTCGATTACTGCATTAACAATACTACTAATTCAGCAGTGTCCCGCCAAAGCCCCTCGCGCGCGAGCTCTCTTGAGCGGGGGCTCGGATTGGAATCGATATCATATCGTTCGCAGCATCCGTCCGGTCTTCGGTCACGAGTGTGTGTACACGGCTTTCAGCGTGGCTGGCCGACACTCGTTTTCCGCCGGGCCGTTTAAAACGGTTAAAACGACCGCACGACCGATACGTCATTCCATGATGTTCACGAGCCGGCCGTTGGACGCGCCGAACACGATCGCCGGCCAATCGTAATCGTTGACTCCCGATTTCCACTCGCCGCCGCGGTAATGAAATCGTATCGCTCGCTACCGCACGTTCAATCACCGCATTTATTCGATATACCTACATCGCTTTTGCGCTCTCGCGTGCGTATGCGACGTATTAATTTCGACCCTTCTTTTTCAACGAAAATTGCCATTTATTTATTAATACGAGGATGCAATTTGTCAAATTATTTCTCGTTTTTTTTATCTTTAATCACTCGTTTTTTCGAACGTTTTGTCTATTTTCAATGAGAAAAGAATTTTTAAATTTGATTAGGACGCGTAATTTTACCTGTCGGATCAAATTTTCCATCGCGAGAAAATTTTTGATACTATTTTTCATGTCTCATTGCATTTTTGTTAACAGTACAATAAACCATTTTTATGATAGAATTTTTAATGGAATTTTTTTATAGTTGAAACACAAACAGAATATAATGTCGAATATGTGCTTTATCAATGTCATCGTATCCATTACGTATTTTTTGAATAAGGTTGAACACTAAAATATTCTATATATGACGTTTTATAAATATTAATATCAGTACTTCAAGAAATAGCAGCAATATTCAACTTTAAATATTTAAATTTAAATATATATATTTATTAGAAGTGAATAAAATTAATGACATTAAATTGCACATTCTTTCATTTTATGAGGCATGTCTTATGCATTTACTTGCATAGCTATATTTAGCTATGTGCGAATTGATATTAAAATCTTACTTTTCGCTCAATTCCAAAATCTAACATTTGGAAATTTCTTTTAACAAATTTGATTTTGATTTAACGTCAACATATATAATGCGAAATTAAGAACTAACTAGTTAATATTTTATTTGAATGAGGACTCACCGCATCCTGCTCCTTATCCTGCTTCGAAGTCCATCCTCTTCCATTCTCATCTGAAAAATTTTAATTTTTTTTATAGTTGCAAGTGGGAATTTTTCATACTATTACATATTTACTTATTTTTCAGACTTGTTACTTGTTTATAATATATTTTTTAATAGGTATGTCAATTTATAATTACTGCATTTAAATAAATTTTAAGATATGCACATCATCAAGTCTGCAGACACTATATTCATAAATATCCAATAAACTTTTCTCACCGAAAAATCAAATTCAAATGTACGATATAATTTTGTTCAAAATTGTAAAAAATGCTTTCTTTATTATTAATTTATTATTTTAATATCAAATATATTGCTCTTGTAAAATAATTTAAAAATAACTGAAAACTTATTTTACGAGCATTGAAAAATCATATTTTCCGAAAATAAATTTAGAAATCATCTTAATAAAAATAAAAAAGTAAAAAATAAACAACATAAAAAATTATTCATTCTTTAAACATTTTATACTTGCAATTAAGAAATTGGAGGAAAGAACAATTAATTGCATTAACATAATTTACTCTTAAGCGATATGAGCATTTTTCAATCAATTTCGATTAACTTTCAAGTTTATTTAATATTTTTGAAATTTTTACTTTGAACGATTAATTCATAATTAATTAATTCTAATACATTCATTTTTTTACTCCCTACAAATGTTTTGAAAACGGAAATGTTAAGTCAGCACTCGGATCTTTAATTTTAATTTCAGTTTCTTGGTAATTGGTAGGAGCAATATAATTGGGGCAGTTTAGAGCAACAAATGAGCAATAAATTAGCATTTAATTACGTAATTACGTACGAGTTTGATTTCTCGTGGCCAAGTTATAAAATAGAGGTAATATTTTCCTTCGTTAACCCGAGGACGCCTCTTGCGTAACAAATACGAGATACATATACATTGTAATAAAAAGCGGAACGCGACGCGGCTCTCTCCTCACGCGTCGTAAACCGGCGTGATGTATATATATGTGTTCGCGTTATGGTCGCGCGGTTGAATCAGAGATAGGTAAGGTAAGACAGGTAGATAGGTGTAGAGGTACATACATCAATTTCCGCGGATATTTCTTCGGGTAACGCGTAACGTACGCGTGGCACAAGACTTTACGTCGATATAAAGTCGGCGAGAGCAGCATCGGGACAAGAGAAACGCGATCGTATGGCTGCTGTGGGTCGAGCAGTGGCGTTCCCCGCTTCGAGGCAATGAATACGAATAGGTTTCGAGATACGATCTCTCTCGGGATACGCGGCGGTGGGGTTAAATTAAATGATTTGCATAAGTAGGTGGGTGTCGACACCGGCAAACATTGACAAACGCGTGTGCTGCTGCAGCAGCACGCTCTCTCTCTCTCTCTCTCTCTCTCTCGCTTCCTCTCCGTCTCTTTATCCGCCATCTGAGAGGGGAGATCTGTATATATATGTATACGCCAGGTTATAAGAATATATTATTACGAGTAATACATACAACCGAGAGTGTCTCTCGGCGCGTTCTAAAGCAGTCGTCAGATAAGAACAACGAGCGCACGGGGCGACACGTGTCGAACGGAGTGTGGGTCACTGATACAGCCGTTTGCAATTATCCTACACGCGTCATCGCGAAAGCCGCTTCTCGATCGAGAGAATTCGTAGCAACACGCCGCTGTTCACTTTAAAGAATATAGCTTAAATTAATTTGTTCGAAATTCGCCTCCAAAAAATTCAAGAAAATCTTAAATCGAGAGATCTACGATCGAGATCTGTCAAGAAAATGACGGGAGACGGTACGGTTACCTTTGATCTTTCGCAGAGTAACTTATGTTTTCCTCGGTCTCTCTCTTTCTCTCTCTCTCTCCCTCTTCCCTCAGGCGTAGTGTTTACCGTTGTAGCGACAACGGGACGTCACGTGTCGATTCGCATTATTACTATTTGTCGAAGAGAGTATCGCGAACGACGAGGAGGAGAGAACGCGGTGGGTCGACCCTTCGTGTGGGAAAAGCCAGCGCAAACAAAATAAAATAGAGATAGATAAAGTAGCGGGCGCGAATATCGTAGGAGACCCCCTTCTCGCAACTTCCCTTGTATCTAATCCCGGATTGACTCGTGTCACTTATTAATATTTTATGCAAACACCATGATTTACGGCTGCGCGGAGGCATTACCTCGTTGCCCACCCTTCTTCCCTTTGGAAAAACCGATAACCGCAGACCCGACAATGGCCTTATCTCCCTGTTATCGCTGTGACGAATGACACTTGCGTCTTGATTACGGCTTCGGAGTGCCTGTTTATGAATTCGTCCGTACGGAATTATTAATTCCGCCATTCGGGCGACGCGGCTTTTGTTTCGTTCAACATTTATAGATCCAAGATTTTCCGTTCTCGACAACGTTTAAAATAATTTACGCGTCCTGATCCTCGCAACGAGTGATTTTCCCATGAGAGGCAAATTTTCTCAGAGAGAATTCGGACGAATCTTTCTTCAATACCGTGGCAAAGTGGCCCACGTACGTTATTTTCAAAGCCTCGAGATCGAAGAATTTTATTCACTGTTATCGCAATGCCGGCAAAACCATTCTGCTTTCATCTCCTCTCGTCCCCGTTCCTCCAAGATTCTCACCCCATCGCGCGTAGCGAATCACCGGTACGAACGCTGATGGGCACGGGGGACGGTTGGAAAAGGCGAAATCTGCAAGCCAAAACGAATCAGAGTAATCCTCCTTCGCGCGTTCTCGAAAAGCACCCCTTCCCCTTTTCTCGCTCGACTCGGCGGTTCGGCTACGGAGGGGGAGGAGGACGGAATACACCCTACATCCGGAAAAAAGCCCACGACGGTCGATGAGCATTCCGTAAATGGATCTCCTTCTCTCTTTCTCTTTTCACGCTTCCGTCTTTCGCAGGAGCGGACGATGTTTTCTTTCGGGCCTGAAGCCAATCATTTTCTAACAAATGCGAAAATTTAATAGAGTAAAATAAATCAAGTATTCTCATTTATTTTCTCTCTTTCTGTTTTTCCTTCTTTATATATCATTCTTCATAAATTAACAAGGATTTGAACGAAATTTCTAAACTATATAAATTTCATTTTTCTAGATATAATTTTGTCAATATTTAAACATTTCTTTAATATTATTCATGAAATTTTTAATATCGTTATTAATTATTTTTAGGATATTAAGTTACTCAAATATTATTCCTTCAAAGTTTAATAAATAAAATATTTTTATATTTATTTTGTAAAATAGCATTCTTATCTGCTTTAAAAAATTTCTTTCAATTTAATATTATAAACTACAAAATAAACCCTATATTATTCCTTAAATCTGCGGACAAAACGGAACATTAATTCTGCTCATAATAATGAGCGATAAATTATTCGTAAAATGAATCTCAATACGCGTCACATGTTAAAACAGTGCGTTAAGAATTTTGTTAGATTTCACGCGATCCTTCTGTACTTCCTTTTGCTCTTCATTCTATTCCTGGCCGCATGAAGACAGTCGTTTCACCACCGCGGCAGAGGCGGTTCACCACCGACCGCCCCTTCCGTTCGTTTCGAAGGAGCCACGAAAGTCTCTTTTCCCTCTCGTCCTTCTCCGACCATCTCATCGACTACACCCTTCCGTCCCGTCCTTCATAGCTGTCCTTTCAGAAGCCCTCGTCGTTTTAAATTGCTGATGAGCATTTTTAGATTGGTTACGTTAAGTGAATTGGTACATAGACGCTCCTGTGTTCTCCCGATAAAAGTCTTTAATGAATCCAGGAGAAAGATGGCCTCGACGACGATAGTATTGTCACGCTCGTGTTGCCACCACGTGCAATACGTGTATTCATATATGTATATGCGTGTGCTCAAATACATTTTCAATGATCGTATCGAGATATTCTCTTACAAATTTCACAAGAAATTATGTATATGGCAAATTAATAACCCGAAACGCACACGAGATGATCGCAACGAAATAGAGTCATAAGTTGATTTAACAATTTGCGATATTTGCAAGTTTAACTTTACGAAGTCGCATTTGATTATAATTATCGTTGAATATAAAAACGCGCGCTATGTATATTGGCACATTAATGTCATGAAATATTGATCGTAAAATATGTTGGCGAATATAATCGCGCAATCTCGTATCTTTATAATGAGAAACGTATGCAATATGTATTCAGGCAAGAGCGCAGAGAGAAATCTGTCGAGTATACATCGATGAAAAATCGTAAACGAGAGGGATATGAGACTTTTCCAGTGCCTCGGAACGACGACTGAAAGTTCAAGCCGTTGATACACGTAAATACCAACACGTACCAAAAAAGATAGCGGCGAGTTAATTAAAGTCCCTTCCTCCTACCCCTAGAGTCAAATCGAGAGAAATCCTTCGTCTCTGTCTCTTTCTCTTTTCTTCTTCGTTTTCCCTCGCTTGTACGATTTTTCTTTCCGTGCAAACGAGAGCGAGAGGACACGGATGAAGGAAATCGTTGGTGGAAGGGCTAAAGGAGGAAGGGAAAAAGAGAGAGAGAGAGAGAGAGAGAGAGAGAGAAAGGAAGAAGAACGGTTTGCCTTCTGGCTTCATCCGATAAAGGGAACGGGTAGTCGGCCGAATCCGTCCGGGGTCCCGGCAACAACAATAATGTCGTCGTCAGTTCGTTAAGCGCTTCTTTCACAAGCGACCTAGCCTCTCCTCCGCGAACGAGAGCCCAAAGAGATAACCAGCGTCCTCCGGTAAGCTCCGCCAGCTACGATGACAACAACGGCAGCGACATTGCGCCGACCGGATGCTCGCTTGCGTGCGTGACTTCGTCACTTAAGATAATATCGGACCATCTATCACCTTCCGATTCTCGTAGGAGCTTCCAGCAGAGATTCACGCGATGGCGATCGCGATGCACTTCGTTCTCCCATCAGCGATTATCTTTGTTAGCCACGTCAATGCACTATACTTTGATGTATTCTTAATCTAGCCTTCCCTCAATCGAGTAATATGTGAAATTGAGTCACGAGATAATTGAGAAAACAGTTCTCATAAAAATATTAATGGCTTTAAGCATGCACATGTGTTAAATATCTTACATGTATAAATATTTATATAAAATATTTATATATAATGTGTGTTTGTACATTGTATTATAATATACATATATAATTATACATATAAAATTGTAATTATATATAATATAATATTTATTATGTATAATACAAAATTTTAAAGATATTAATATTCATGCTTTGTTAAATGTGCGTAGCTGTATTTGCCATTATGCAAAAATGATATTGGCGAGAACGCTATCTTCGGAATACGATCGAGATTATTATAAAGGATAATATTTTAACACGGTCGATGCTAATTCGGCAATTTATTAGAGGCCGTATAATTAATAATATTGCATTTATGATTCACGACGGTGGTCTCGTTCAGCTGTCGATAAGACTCTAATAAATACACCGGATAAGTATCATTATTGGAAATCTGCCGCCGCCGTTGTCGCGAATGGCACGTGTGTGGTTTTACTCTGTCAATCTCACGACCGATCGAGCTTAGTTGATTGATTGCCGACGTATGATGAGTCACCGCGATTACCGTACAAAGCCTAACGTTGCTGCAGAGAAAGAGAAAGAGAGAGAGAGAGACAGAGATGGTGTCGTCTGGCGACGACGATAAGGCATATTGCTTCATGACTTTTTCTCGATGTGTCTCTTACACGTCGTCTTCATTTCGCGCGTAACAGGCAAAGCAGCAAATGTTTACATCTGCGTGTGACTTGCCAACGGCAAAGCTGCCTCCGCGTTTTTCGAGGCGATCTTCCCAAGTTCCAGCGGAGTTTCCGAATCAAATAATCGCGTCAATACAGGCGTATTATTCGTAACACGGGAAAGCGTAACGCGCGTATCTCGTTAACAAAGCCGACTCTCGATAGGTTCCCGCAACAGATGCCAGGAACGATGTCAATCGGAGCGGGTGCACGCGCCCGGAAGAGGCAGGGGAGGGGGATCTCGAAGTGATTGACATGTTTTCCACGGTGGAATCCATTCGCGTTACGTCGTCGAGATGTAACTCTCGACCTTCCTCCTTCTTCTCTCTCCTTTCCATGATAATTTCTCTCTCCCTTCGGAAAAACCTCACGTTAACAATGATTCCGTCGTGATTTCGATTCGCCTGGCTAAATTGGAAAGGCATCCTCCCCCTTTTTGTAATCCTACGGTCTCGCTAGATCAAGGCGATTTTCGCGCAGTGGTATTTTTATATCTCGAATAGGTGAAAACGTGATACGACGCAAACTACGTCAGTGGTTCGGCGAATAGAATTTTTGTTCTTTCGCGACGAGATTATTCCCGTACATATTCTTTTATGCGCGCGCACAATGCCAATCTCTTAGAAATCGAGTGGCATAATAAATTTATACGAGTCAGCAGAGTCAGCTTTAAGAAGATAACAGATACAACTCGGAGATAGGGCTCTCTCTTCTCGCTCTCTCTCTCTCTCGTTCACGCTATGACTCGCGAATTCAAACTCACGTCCCCGGACGGATGGCTTTCAGCCTCAGTCAGAGAGGCATTGCCAGGACGTCCCGGGAGGATGGTAGTTGATCATAAATGACAGATGGACTGTGCGAGCTGGTTGGCGTATATTCGTACGTATGTACGAGAGACTACGTAGACAAGAAAACCTCGCACATCGCGAAAATAAAAACTGTCATGTAACAAGTTAGCGACGACAAAGAGCGACGCGGAAACAGAGGGAGAGGAGAAAGAGAGAGACAGAAGAAGGGGGATGAGGGGAACCGGCAGCAACGGAGATGCGTAGTTAGACTGAAAGAGTGAGATCGCGTCGTGCGAGCAACGGAGATGATAACGACGGTGATGGGCAGTGTCGAGTTTTGTGACATGACAGCGAGGTATGCAACGCTTGGCAGCTGTATGCGCGGTGCGCTTAAGCGGATCTCTCTGTTGAGATTTGAAACGTAACACCCGTTGCAGAACACAACACCTCGCAAGTGTAGCGGCGCCGATTCTACTCTTGCCCCCTGCCTCTCTCTCTCGCTCACCCTTCCTCCTCCCCCTTTGAACGAGTTGCGATATAGTCGGGTTCCAAACTTAGCTCGAGTCCTTCCTCCCCGGTTCTCCTTCCCCCCCCCCCCTCGCCCCTATCGCGTTCCCTCGTACATCTCGGCCTACGAAACAGGGCGACACGTTTAATTGGTAATCCGTTTAAAGGATTAGTAACTCACGATGGGTATTAGGACGTGTCGCTGGTCCGTCTGCAGCTTGTCCGTTTCGCACGGACAAGCCGAAGGACACGTAACCCAAGCACGCCGTCGTGGACGCTTTCCAGCGTTAGCATTCGATAGCACTCAACAATCAGGGTCGACGGCCTTGTCGTCGTCCTTCTCGGCGGCCGAAGCTGAAAACGAAAAGAAAAAGGGAAGAAACGAGAAGCGAGAGACTCTCCTTTTTTTTTTTTTTACTCGCATTCGTCGAGAGCGGAGAACTTGTTAATCACCCACTCGGACCGGATCGTCGCTCTTTTGTGAGATTCATATAGAATGCGCGAATCTTTTCTCTCGAACGTTGAAAATAAGTCGTTATTTTACACGGAAAGGGAAATATAATCGTATATCGAGAACGCGAATTTAATGAGAAAACACACGCGCGAGAAAATTCGACGAGGCTCAATTTTTGCCCCGACACAAGAGATCGATTTAACCTCAGTCGTATTTTATGACGCGACTAAAAAGTGAGACTCGAGGGTACCTTCTGCCTCCCTCTCTGTCCCCCATCCCACGCACACATACACACGTACGCTCGCGTCCTCCTTTTCTCTCCTCTCCAATGTTCGACACGATCCCGCGGGGTGTGCTCACTTTTCAAACGAGCTTACTCTTTGCCACGCAAAAGCACATAGCCTGGGGGATAGAACGGGTTTGAAATCCGGTCTGATCTAATAGGGATTAACAGAGTGACAAATGTAAGAGTTAGCGACGGCGGGGTTGATGCTCCGCTTCTGCCCTTTGCTTTTAAGAGCATCTCTCTCTTCCGTTGAAAAAAGGGATATTCGATCAACAGCTTAATCATTAAATGCAATCTCTTCACCGAGAATGACAAGAATTAAAATTCACATTTTTTTTTTAATAGAATAGAATTTATTAAAACAATGTTGTGTATAATGATAGATAGCAATCGGATCATTAAGTGAATTTCGTTCATTATTCGTATATTATTAAGTTATAAAATAAAACCGGAATTAATATATGACTGTTATGGAGTTGTTCGTCTCGTTAAAGTGCCTGTTAAGATTGAAATGTCGGATTACAATGATAGCTCGATCGAAACGCGATAGTAAATAACAGCGCATAATAAATTATAAAAAGGGAACGTTTGGCAAAACCCGACTCACGTTTACCAGGAAATCGATCCTACTAACCGCTGGCAACGTTTCAAACACATAGTTCGGCTACATATTTATATTCTTATGTAAGATCCGGGGTAGATATGTATAAAGAACACAAGGGAAGTACTTAAATTGGAGGGAGAAACGCGCGCGCGGCGGACGTTACAAACTGGCGGTTCTTGCTCGAAGGAAACCGACGGATCGAGACGATCGAGCTTAAATAACGAGGCGCGATATTATAGAAAAGCCCGTACATACATCGCTAACGTAAGATATTTTATATTTTTTTATCCGGCATAAGATCTGGCGCAATTATTATGCTACATTTGTACAAAACGCTCGTATTTAAACCCGAAGTTGTATGTTTCATTATCTCGATGATTAATGGACACAGTCTTTGGGTGGCCGATAATGTATGTCGATTGAACAGCAACGTCGAAAGGAGTATCAGATAACGTTCTTTAATAACGAGGACAGGATCCGGGCTGAAATTATCGGCACTTCCAACGCGCTAAATTCTCCGCATGGGTCATCAATCAACGGCGGCGGTTGAGAAAAGATTCACCTGGCCTAATTTTATCGATAATCTCCGCGGGATCGATCTTCCCGATCGGAAATTCCTCGTAATAATAGACAAACGTAACTGCGACGGGTCTGCCCCCGGGTGAAACATATTTTTATGAAGGTTAAGGAGATAAAACGCTAAAATAGTACGAAATCTTTCTCTAAATTATGCAAATTTTTTCTTTGTTATATTGAAAAATTAATGATATTTTGCTTTTACTTAAATCTAATATGCAACTTTTTTAAATTAAATTCAATATGTAAAGTTTTAATATTGAATTAGTTATAATTAAATGTCCATATTTGTGTCTTAATTATTATTTATTATAAAAAAACATTTTAATGATTAATTATTATTTAAAAAAATATATGTCAAAATATATAATAAATAATATAATAAATCTTCGTATGCACGAATTCCAAAAATGTCCTTGCAAAATGATAAATAAATGTCAAATCTTTAATTTTTATACTTAAATTCAATTTTATACCTTGGATTTATATAATAAAAAAATTATATAACAAATTACAAGAAATTAACATTCGGAAATTATATAATCATAAATAAATTTTGTTTTGTTCTGAAATAAAATAAGAATTATTTTATATTGTATTAAGACACAAATATTACATATTTTATCAAATGAATTCGAATGTACTTTGTATAATCCATGAGTATCATACATATAACGCAGAACGTATTCCTCGTGCGCGTTATACATATAAATAATCTCATAAATTTTTCTGAGAAAGAAAAGAGTTAGTCAGTCAGCTGTGCTTTAAAATACATATGTCGTGTAAAGCATCCAGACAAGATCTACGCATTGCGGAGTGTCTCGTACACTTGTCCGGGAGCATACTTTGCGTTTAAAAAGCAGAAAGGGCGAACGCGCACGACATTACGCGACGACGTCGGCTATGCGGTTCGTAATAAATCAAATCGTGTTTTTCAAGAGGGTGCCGGCTCGCGAGCCTTCCGTGCACGAATGGTAATGAAAACCGTTGCACGATACAGCCCGATAACATTCCCCGTGACCAAAGACGGGGGACGCGCGAGTCTCGTTTATACGAAGACGGAGACGAAGACGCAGCGACGACGAATCGTTCTCGCAAAACCCACCGGCTCTCTCGAGTACGTATTCTCATTGCTTGCATACCTGCATACGTACATTCGGAATCGTGCAAAAGAAACGATCCAAGTAACTTTTCTCTTTTCGAGTTTATATAAGCCGTTTGACAATTAAGGCATGTTTTTTTTTCTAGATGATCGAAAAATTACGTTTGCAAATTAAAGTTTATTTTATTAAAATATTCCAAAGCACGCGCATTATTTACTTTTTGCGTTATGTATTTTTGAATAGACTACAATTAAAAAATTCCATAATTAAACGGGAAATATCTTTTCGAAGTAAGATAAAAAATTTGGCACAAAATGATAATATTAAATTAATTTATACAAATAATTTCTTGAATAAATATACTAATATTTTTTAAATAAATGTTAAACGCGATTACGACAAATATCGAAAAATAATTTGCTATAATCATTATCGAGCACATTTAAATACAATTTGATTTGAGAAGTCGATAAGATAATTGAATCGTAGAATCTAATATTTAACATAATGAAAGATTCCGATATATCTATCGTTTAATAAATAATTAATCTGTGATTTAAAATACCTTTATAATTTGATATTTCATATCGTACATACATATATATACACACATACGCGCGATTGTGAAATATTTTATAAAATATTAAAGTATCTATATAAAAATATTAATTAAAAATCTTTTATAGCAAATATTTTATTTTATAGATTTTATGTATTTTAAAATATTTGAAGTAAAACCTGAAATATTTTTTATATGCAATATATTATAAGATAATTTAAAACAAAAAAGAGTATATGTATGTATATGTATATAATATATATGTATTTTGAAAATAATATAAATGATAAATAATTTATAAATCACTTACCCCGCTTATCGTTGTTTTATCCGTCGTCTGATACTTTTATAGATCTCCTTTTCCTCTCTTGTTCATCCTTTTCTGTCTTCTCATGGCACTCACATTCACTCGCGAAAACACAATTAATCATGCTTAATTGTACACGCAACGAACGCGAGAGAGATACTTTGCACGACACTCCCGATCGCGAAACGATTACATTAGATACGCAATTTATTATATAAAAAGAAAGCAAGTAACATGAAAAGTATGATTTACTCCATTTATACAAGACTAAAATCATGTTCTACTTGTGACAAAAATATATCGCGTTTTCGATGTAAATTAATTTCATTATTTAATTGTCGAAAAATCGAACGATAAGTCGCGGACAAATATATTTGTCTCTATGTGTTACTAAAGGAATAATTATTGTTTGTAAAAATCATAAAACAATAATTTATAATTTAGATTTCTGTTGTATGCGCTTCGATTTTTACTTAATCAAAGGAGCAAATTACGCGAAATGTGTGCTTTGAGAATTATCATTGTGTGTAAGTAATATATATTATTTACATTAAATTAATCAGGAATCATATTGTTATATAATAATAAATAATTTCGATATTGATCGCGATTGAATTTAAAAATGGAATTAAATGGTATCTCACACCGCACTACTTTCCTGCTTCAGTGTCGTGGCATGAATGATAGGGTCGACAAGGAATTAATAACAATAGGAGATATTTAGTTTTTACGACGCACAGAACGTTAATGTTTACGTTTCTCGAGCCGCGCGACTGTACGAGTAGGAGAGTAGTGGTGGGGGAAACTCCGTCAAATTCCTTTCTTCAACGTCATCGCGACTACTACTAGAAGATTATTTGTTATAATGATATAATGAATGATTAATTAATTTTTATAAATAATATATAACTACATATATATACATATATATTTTTTTCTATCGTCATAGTCCTCGAATTAGATATTTCATTCAATTAGATATTTCATTTATATTTGTAATTTATTTATTTAATCAAATAAGAACTGAAGCGTGTGTGTGTGTGTGTGTGTGTGAGCTAAGAATCTAAATTATAAATTATTGTTTTATTGATCTTTAGAGACAATAATTATTCTTTTAATAACACATAGAATCATCCGCGATGCTTTATTGTTTTATTTTTCGACGATTAAATATAATTTACATTAAGAACTCGTAGTATAAAACAATCAGATTGTAGATTCAAGTAATTAGCATAACAAAAGATACTACGATACTACGAAAGATGACGATACTACGATACATCAATCGGTTAATAATAATTAACTTATAATCTAAAATACTTTTATATTTTAATATTCCGCGTATATAGATGAAATACGTAAAATATTTCGGCAAAGAATTTCGACAATATAACACAGGTGTTCGGCCTTGACGGCGTCTAGCGCGCTATTGTTTACATGTGACGGCCTTGTTATCATTCGCGCGGCGACGCTCGAGTAGTGTGGAACGTGTGCGTATATTATCGAATTCTTTTATCACAAAACGCGATTGTGACAAGTATTGAATCATAAAATTCGCTATAATTATTACAATTAATGATTATTAAACTTTTTATAAGCAACACGAAACTGTATCATGATGATAGATTATCGAAGCGCGACTATTATTGCAAAAGTAAAAATTAAAACGAAAGGAATAAGTTAAAAATTTTGTTACGATCCTTCGATTAATCCTTTCGAATAATAATTATTTCTCTAACTATATTTAGAATTAAATACTTTGGCCGATGATTTAAATTTTTCTAAAATGTGAGGATGAATTATTAATTATTAAACGATTGATGTATCACGATATTTTGATCTTACGATTTGTGTTATTGTGTTTACAATAGAGATATTATTGTAGCTAGCACATGATTTTGATCTCATCTATATATCAAATGAATTATATTTACTTTTCGTGTTGCTCGCTTATGGCGCTTATGATATAGTGCATATCACGTGAGATTATTCCGCGATCGGGAGTGCCGTGCAAAGTGTCTCGGGATTATTGCATATATGACTAATAATAATTAATAGTGTTTTCGCGAGTGAGTGTGAGTGCCACGGAAACAGAAAGGAATGAACAACGGAGGAAAAAAGCATCTAAAGAAACATCTGGCGAGGAATGATATGTAAGTAATTTATAAATTACTTATAATTCATATTATTTTCAAAATAGGTAGACTGCTCGTTTTTTTCTGAATTAATAAAATGTATAAATAAAATATTTCAAGTTTTATTTTAAAAGATTTAAAATATCTATAATATCTATAATAAAATATCTGTAATGGAATATTTTTAATTAAAATTAATATCTTTATATAGATATTTAATATTTTATTCAATATTTCACAAGCATAATTACTTTAATATCTTATATGTCTAACAATAAATGACATCCCCCTTTCTCGCAGTTTATTCGGGCTCTGTCCGCCGGTTCACTTTGCCGCAATTTTTGTCTCTGTCGTGTTCCGGGAGAACCGCGGTGTAATTAATGCGCGACGGGCAAAAGAAAAGTCAGATCTCTCCTGTATGTCTGTCATGCAGGATTCGCCCGACATGGTGGACGAGCGACTATGAAATGCATGTCCCCTCGTGAGAACCGACTTGTTCTTACGATATACACAACCGTTGCCGGTTTCTGATCGACGTATGAATATATACATACCTGTCTGATAGAATAATATCGATCGGTATATTACCGCAAATTAAAGTATAAATTCAAGCGCAATTTTTATCGCGCGTTTCTTCGACATCGCGGATATCGAACGGTATATTAGTTTATTCGTATCTTTTCTCAGCATAATTAATTTGACGCGAGCACGCCATCGTCACACATATTTCGTGTAAAATTATATTATCGAATTAATATTTGAAGAAAACTGTAATTTATAAGGAAAATTGCATATTAGATACCTATATTCGAAATACGATGACGTATTTAATTTACTTTAATTTATCTAAGATGATTGTTTCACAGCTATGTGTTAATAAATGCTAAATATTTTCATACGAATTTATCTCCTGCTTCGATGATTTCCGTCTTCTTTTTGACGGCGTATTAAATTACTGTTAATAGAAATATTTAAAAGCTCAAATATAGCGAAAATTATTCTTCTCTCGTCGCTCAGCATTTTAAAATCGACTTAATCGGAGACTAACAGAATTCCAGGCATGTCAACAAGCGTATAATAATAACAATCATCTAAATTTTCACTGTCTGTCAAGTATACTATTATGATTGACTTTGTTTGTTTCTAATTCAAAATGAAAGATCTATGTTGGAACCATCAAATTAATACTTGAAAACTGTCGACCATTTTGAAGTTCGATTTTATTTCGATTTAAATGTCTCTTGAAATGATCGTATAATACATAACTCGATCCGAAATTGCTCGTGCGAATGCGAGAATATGACAGCTTATTAATATCCCGGCTTATTTATTGGGGCTGGGAGAAGGAACCGCCACTTCTGCGAGAACGAAGACGGAAGGATTACGTGGTTCGCATCTTTCGAGAATGGAACCACTCTCGTCTTTCTCTGCTCGCTCGCCGTACAACTCGTTCCACCTTGGACCAACCCGCGGCCGACCTGTCGCGGTTTCAGTACCTGGATACAGCCTGCCGTAGCCGACACGCGCGCGATTTGCTCGCGTCGACTCCGAATTTTTGCGCGTCCCTCGCTCGCTCTGGAATCATCGTCGGTTTATTTAAAGGCTCGGTTTATTCAAAAGCGAGTAGAGTGACAAGTGTCATAAGGAGGCGAGACAAGTGATTTTAATCGCTCTCTATTGTAAGTTTCTCTCACTGAATTACTTGTGAATCTACAATTAAAATTGCGATAAAAAATAGGGGAAAGGCAATTCACTTGTGAATAATGTTCCTGAAATCTTAGAGGGTACTTCATCCCTATCCCTATCGGGAAATCGCGAGCGAGATTCCTCTTTCCTTTCGAGGGCGAAATCTCGGGCGGTATTATTCGATCGGTGCTCCGCGAACGGAATGCGCAAACCGTATTTAATAATGCGACGGCGACAAGAAAGCGTAGTCTCTCGTACGAGACCACACTCGGGAAATCGGCGCCGCAAATTAATATAAGATCGGGCCCCCTCGTCGCGAATCGCTTCATCGAGTATGCGTACCGTGCGAACGCGATTCCGATTGGCATATCTCATGAAATTCCTCGCCGGCGTATCGCGTCGCATTTTGATTAGATTTTCTCGCTTGCTGACGTTTCAAGTATTATCTTGTATCATTCTTATTTCGCACAGAAGGATGAGAAAAAGTTAGAATAACAAGTGTTTCGAAATATATTTTTCTATGTTCCCTCCAATTTATTTTCGTAGAAGAATATGAATATTAGCGTAATATTCTCTTAGAAACAAAGTAATATTATGCTTGATGCAAGACTTAAACTAAGTAATATTATGCTTGATGCAAGACTTTTCTCGCAGACGTCACGTGTTTCGTCTGGGAAGGCGAAGCGCGAGATGAAAGTGGAGAAGTTTGAGGTGATTGTGCTCTCGACACTTTCTCCGGGAGTGCTTTGTAGCCCGTAAACTTTGTTCGTTCGACAATCCTCGGACTGAGAGGGGGGAAAAGCGAGAAAATGCAGCAACGATAGCGGTGATATAGGCGAGGCGAGTCGCCGCTTCCAACCCAAGGCGGTTTTTCCGCGGCGGTAGCTGCGCAATCATTTGTTCAACACACTTGCAACAAATCCAATACCCTTGGTGCGAACACACGAATTTTTCTTCGTTGCTTTTCACCTTTCGCGGATAAAAAAAAATACGTGTATAAAATATTTGTCATCGATCTCACCACTATTTTTATTAGCACAATCTGTAGTAATTTAATTTTCTAGATACAATAAAAATACTTAATATTTTGATTATACACATGCAAATGCGCGATAATCGAAATTTTGTACAGACTGTTCCCTCGAGTTTCGTGGTTCAAAAGTACTTGTCGCGGATTGATTCCACGGCGACAGGAAAATTTGTATCGCGAGGAAAAAGCGTTTCCCCCCCGTCTCCCTGATTCTCAACCCGTCGTGGAAGCAGGAGGAGAGAAAACGTGCGAGGACTTTGGATTTATTCGAATACACTTTTTCCCGTTGGAAGAACGCGTCGCATTTACCCTGCTCGAAGGGTGTGTGGAAAAGGGCCGGATTCCTTAATATCCCCACGGGACTTTGGGATCAGATAGATATCGGTTAGGTTTGGCTATCTATTCAATATGCCTCCATTATTTGGTAGGTGATAAGGTGGAACGGTAGTCCCTTCTTCTCTCGGTTTCGTCCCCCTCTTTTCCCCCACGTCCATATGCAGGGATAACGCGAAACTCGCACGACCTACAATGTATCGCCTCCCCAGGGAGCATCCCGATGAGCGATAGTCTTGGACCATCTCTCTTTTTTTCCTCTTATCTCATCTCGTAATAGTCAGCTTTCGTCTCTGATACACTCGTTGTTTACACGTGCGCGAAATGCACTGATTAGTATTATATTGATCATTGAAAGTGACAGCACGTTGACTTTTTATTAGAATCATTTTAAAAGTATTAGATTGACAATAGTATATCGAAGCTTCGGAATAATAATATAAGTTGAGAGAAGCATTTTGTTAGATCATGTACTTGTTTCATGAATGTCTTTTTAATTTGGGATAGTTTTTTCGAGGCATAAATTATTTTCAAGATGTATGCGATTGAAAAAAAGCTTTTCATAAAAATTAAAATTAAATTTAGAATTGAAAACCTTTATTCTTTAATTTTAAGAGCTTTTCAATAGAATTTTTTAAATAGAATTTAATTAAATATTAAAGATATATAATTAAAAACTTGTAACTTTTTTGACGAGGAAAATCAACTTCAAATTGGTCGGAAAATTTGGCATTAGAAAAACATTCGGTAATGTCGAAACACTCTATATATTCTGATGAATATTCTGATCTTTGTTTTTACGTGGAAAGATGAGAAACATCGAGTGTAACAGAGAGCTACAAGATCTCGGAGGAAAACCGACATTTTCTCGCACGCGTTTCCCGGCGTTCATTTGTGCGAATCTATTTTGTCGCGGCTTTCGCGACAACGTCAACGTTTCTAACACCTAGCATTGTCGAATACACATTCGCGCGAACTGAATGCGACTCGACTTCCTCGGTTTTCAAGTTATACCTCGCGCCGCGTACCTTTCCACAGAAGAAACATGGTGTAGGGTCTATAAAGGCGGGCGTATCTCGGCTCGTATCTCGACGGCGGCGGTAAAACCGCCGAGGGAGAAGAGGAGGGGGAGGAGGCGTGAGCCCCTAAGGGTACACAATGGGGCCCATATGTTTGCGGGGGTGTATAACGTACCGCACTCCATCGGGACCTCGATCGACCTTCTCGCTTTCGTTCTCTCGCATCGCGTTTCCTCGATCTACGTTGAGGTTTCTCGAATGCACGGTCTCACTCGACTCAATCGAGTGCAGTTTTGTGAGATACCTAGAATCGATCTCGCGAAAATGTAATTGAGTCGTTGAGCGAATAATGGAGCGATTTTTTATTTCTACAAGTGTCATAATAATAAAAAAACATGCATTTATAATTTTTTTTAGTATCATAGCTCGGTATAAAGTTGTCGGTTCTTTTTTTATGATTTCTCTCTCTCTCTCTCTCTTTTCGTAGAAATAATACTCGCGACCGCACGAACGCGAATGCACGCGACGGTGCGCATAATAAATACGAGATCTCGCGCGTTCGTTGGGGAAGATTATCGCGACGAAAGTGGCTGTAGCAGCCTTGTTTGATATGACACGCAAAAATGTATGATTAGCCCGTAGGTATGCGCGCGACCGTTAACTACGTAGCTTCAAGTACCGTGTTACCACGTCGCAATCGCGCGTGTAAACGGCGCGCTTCGGGAGATCTACGTCGCCATAAAGGCCTGTATCGCCGAAGGAACGCATGCCGGTATTACAAAAATGCTGGTTTTAATTACATTTAGGTACGTCAGGTGGATCGTGCGATCTGCGAGCAGGCCAATACTTGCCCGCTTACGTTACAAAGTTTTCGAACTTCCCTCGCATTTCAGGTATGCAATTATGCCGTGATGCAATTTGAATTTTCGCAAAAAAAAATCAAAATTTCGTAAAGTATAGTAGTATAAATAACATTGTGTTACGCAGTCTCTGCATTTTTCACACAAATTTTATTACGCGCAGAGGAATTTTATCATATGTAATTTGTATACAAGAAATAACAACAAATCTTACACACATAATGTATATATATAAACTATATTATTTTATATATGTATATTTTATATTGTACAGGGTGTTCTTAATAAGTGCGAAAAATTTTAGGAGATGATTTCTTGTCGAAAATTAAGGGGGGTTTTTCATATAAATATATACCTATATTCCTTCCTGTAGAATTACACTCCTCCAAAAATGGGGGTCAATTTCCAAATTGAGAAAAAAATAAAAATTAGATTTTAGAACAAGTTAACGAAATGAAATTAGGTGGATATTTTCTACTAGTAAAAAGGTTACTTATTAATATTTTTTTCAGCCTCCCGTGTTGTTATAAGGGGATGAAACTAGCAACCCCTATTCAATTTTTTATTAAAACTTTTTAATGAAAATCTGTTTATATGAAAATCTCCCTTGATTTTCGACAAAGAATCATCTCCTAAAATTTTTCGCACTTCTTAAGAAACATCCTGTATATTATTTCATATACTGTATATTATATACATGTATGTGTACACAAATATACTAATTTGATTATACAGAATTAATCGCGGGGATCTCTCGTGAATGGCATCTTCTGGATAAAGAACGATTAGACCTAATTAGAACTATCGTAATGGAAAGACCGGCGTGAAAGCTCAACGTCGACCAATTAAGGGTCGTGCGTATATGGACACTAACGAGTTTTAATGGACTCGAATCGAATGCACACCGAGCGCCACATTGGCAGGTCGCGTCAATCAGATAACATCGTCGAAACGTAGTAGAAGAGAGGGTCGCTGAAGTGCCGATAACCGCGATCCGGCTTCCTGCTTTAATTTAATTGGACGATCGCCAGTCACGCGTGCCGCCTGATAAATAATTAACGCGTCTAGTCTAGATCGATTATCGAAGCGTCGCGTCGCGAATTGAGGGAGGAGGAGGAGGGGGGGAAATGAAACGAGGGGTAAAGCTAACCCGAGGGGGAGGAGAGGGAAGGGGAGGAAAACTGTCCCCGGGGTTGGGCGTGGACGATCTCGTTCGTCGAGAGTCATTCAGCCCTCATTAACTTATTGCGTTGCCTTATCTGGACCGATAAGAACCCGCCGAATGAAAACGTCGACCGTCACGCGAGCCGCGAGATGTGTTCTCCGGAAGTTTCCGACATCCACAGTCGTCGCATTTACAAAGTAAGTAAATCGCTTATCCGCGATCGGCCATTTGCCATACAATGTAAGTAAGCACGAGGAGAGCCAGTGAAATTTCAGTGCGTATTTACGCGAAATCGATAAAAATATCGCGCCGTATATAAGTAGCTTAGGAAGCAAATTACCCAGTATTTCGCAAATACATTATAATTAACGAGCGCGATTATTAACTTAAGGTCGCTTTATCAAGTACAGTCATTACGGCAAATGTTTCTTATTAGTCGTAAAATATCCCTCCGCTCACGATCGAGCAATTTGGGTCAAAGCATGTCGCTAATAACGTCCTTTAATACGGCCTTCGCAATTGTTACAATATGACGTGCCATTTCCGTGACAATCCAGGAACGACGGCAGCTTTCGAATATAAATTGATGCTTCGACTTTCGGAAGAGCTTTCTTTTACGCGCGATCGATTTTTTCGTCAATAAGAGATTGATTGAAAATTGATGAGAAAAGTACGCGGCAAAATTGAGACACCCAGAATACGCCAGAAAACATTCCGCGTATACACAAGCTCTAATGACCGCGGTGATTATGCTGATGCGACTATTGGCGCATAATGTAGCCTTAGGCGGAGAAAGAGAGAGAGAGAGAGAGAGAGAGAAGGAGAGAAAGAGAAAGAGAGAGAAAGAGGATGAGAGAAAGAGAGAAAGGAGATCTGTAGCGAACGGGATGGCCCATCATTACCGGAGGAATATTAAATGTAATGTACCGATGTAATACATGCTCGAGCGGCTTCATGAACCGACAGTCTACTTTCAGAATACTTAACGATATCGATTACCTGTTCGCAGAGTACTTGTACATCGTAAACGAATGGACTAGTAATAAGCTTTTATCGTAAATGATAAAATGACACGTATAATTATAATACCAATACACATGTAACCAATATATCGTATACCATCATGTATGTACAATGTTTTCGTTAAAATGTCGTGCGCTTGAGGAGCCGTTGACCTTCGTTGAGATGACGCGTATCAATTCCTGCACCGCGAATGCATTATGTACGCGGCTGTTTATTTTCTCACGATATTGCCGGTAAATATACGGGATAAAATGTAAGAGGCCTAATGGATTCGAGCAATTCTTTTATCCAATACGGGCTATTTAATTTCAAAGCGATTAAAAAAAAACGAAAAGTTATGGAATGAACAGGTGCAACGCGCGAGCGTCCAGCTGTCCCTCGCGCGCAGACGACGCCCTTACCTGTCACAGGATATGTCAGACTCTTGATTCGGCTAAACTAATATCCCAACGTTCGTCATTGATATCGGGCTTATCTTTGTCATTGGTCTTCTCTCGACGATCCGAGAGAATTTCGCGATCTTATCGTCTTAAGCGAGTTTGTCACATGCAGACAGATTTAGAGGACAATGGCGTTTCTTTACTTTCTCTATCAAATGTATTTGTTTATTCTGGATGAATTATAAAAAAAAAAGAATAGTTTTTTCCAGATGCCTCTCTCCTTTGCGCGCCCACAAGATAAATATTACTGCAAGTGCAAGCGTCGGAGCTCTGGAACTGGCGTTCATTATAGCCGCTTAATGGCGCGATTTACCATTGAAAAAAGCCGGCGACACCGTCTGAATGAGCCATTACGGGTCGCTCTACAGAAATAATTATCGCAGTATTGACACAAAAGGAGCTCCACTGGCTGGCACGGACGTAGAATGTCTCATTGGCGTTATACCGGGATGATGCGAGGATTTCTCCTTCTTTTCGCATCATCTCCTCTCTCTTTTTGCCATCCTTTTTTTTCTACTATTTATTTATGAAAGAAACGCGCGCGAAAGATAGAGAGAAAGCTAGGTGAAGGATAAGGAGATAACATACACGGGAGCAATGGAGGATATGTGGAAGAAAAAAGAGGAGATGAAGGAGAGGAAAGAGAGAGACAAACCATGAGACGGTGTCTCTCTTGGAAAAGCAGATTGTTTGTTTGTCAGGAGCGCTCTTTCGTGCGCACAAACAAGTGGGAACAAATAATATCCTGGCCGCATTACGAGGAGTCGATGGCGAGCCGAGAGGATTCGATGTGTGCAGTTGGGGTGGCTCGCTCTTTCTCTCTTTCTCTCTCTCTTTTCTCGCGGTTGCCCTAGGGCGACAGTAACGAGGCGAACGAGTGCCGCACGTTCCGTCATTAATGCCGGCCTCGGGCCCACGCATCACATTTTTCCCTCCGCTCGCTTTCACGATTTAACACACAAACCGAATATAACGGGCCTATAGCCGGATCGACGGTGCATCTCCCGGAAATTGACTCGTACGTTTAATGGATAATGATAGGAATGCATCAGTATCTTGATTTGCGTTCCACTTTGCTATCAATCGCGCTAAAAAACAAGTGTTGAAAAAAGTCATTAAGGAAGATGCCCTGTAAATAGCTCTTTCTCCAACCAAAAAATAACAGATCTTTATAAAATTTAAAAAATAAATTAGTTAAAATAAGTTTTTTTATGAAAGTGATATCAAAAAAAGAGATATAAATTAATAACAGGAAGAATTAATAAAAAATCAAGATACTGAAAATAATTTTTTGTTGCTAACGAATGGTAAATCATGCCAGAGGTAAAATTCGAGCAAAGACTCTATTTCGGTGCTTGTTATCCGTTTCTCGAATAATGTAAACAATTAAATATATTAATTCCGTGAAATAATTAATAAGTAGTAACTTATTCATTGACAAAAAATATTTTTATTAATTAAAGAATAATTAAATACTAATTTGTATATAATTTTTTAGTATTCCATTTAACTTTATATTTACATATATGTATATTAGTTTTTAATGATTTCTAGTAATCTCATTCAGCGATTTTTACAATTAATTTAGTGCAGGTTATTTCATTCTTATGTAAATAATATTAATACGCCAATTAATTTCTATATGTGCGAGAACATCGGGAATAGAAATGGCGCGGTATATTAAACGGACGTGTGTATTTATGAGCGCACCATGGCGTATAATCAGTGGACAAAGCAGTTGGTTTCGCGGTAAAACACGTCGCGGTCAAGATCGTTTCGAAATTGGCCAAGGATATAGTCATAAAGGAATAAACCGACCGCTATAAAAGATCATTCAAGAAATTGTCGGCACGACGGGAAGGAGATGCCAAAGGATACTCCGTATTCTTTCGAATAAGCGTCGAGCATACCAGTTCACAAAAGGACGTCATTGATTATCTTAATAAACTCACGCGAAATTTCCGAGCTCTAAAAAGTAATTGAACAGCGTCTTGCTCTTGTCAGAAATGATATTGCCTTGCAATCGTGCGATCAATCTAGATAACCGCGCATTTGTAATTACATAGAAACTGGACGTAACGTAAAGTTAACACGAATGTGAACAACGTTGGCGTCTCTTTCGAGAAAAATTTTTCAAATTATTTATATATACAATTTAATAGCCCGCATTAATTTGCCACGTTTAGTAATTCTTATTGCGTAGAGTACCTCCGTCCTGAACTAGTTTCATTGATTGCTTCACGTACGAGTAATTAACTTAGTTGATAGGGAAATACGTTGATGTGAAATTACGGAGTCATTATCGAGCATTTACATGAGTTAATTCTCGATCCTTGTCTGGTTTTTTTTGCGATCGCGAGTACGGTACTAGCGTGGGTAATTATACTAGCTACCTCGTTGCTATTAATGAATTTTTTAAGAGACGAGAGCCCGCTTCCTCTCTCTCCCCTCCTGGCTCGTATCCGCACGGCGGCCTGTATATCCGTTATTTATCCTCTGTTCGACCGCGGACCGGCTTAATTGCTCAGCCAACATCGGTAGCACTACCTCCATTAGCCTACAAGCCGCTTCATTTACACTTAGTACGCCGCGTTTTGTGCGCAAACGTACAGAATGTTTCGGCGTCTTTTGCACTGTTACTCGCGGCCCCTCGTCCGAGAATCGGCAAACCGATCGTCCGGAGAAGAAATAAAGGTTTCTGCACACGAATCGCATAACATACACGTGTATATTTATAAGTTCCTTGCAATTTGTGTTTTTATTAAACTCTCGGATAAATCGCGTAATATCGGTACGATTCCGCTCATTCTAACTAAAATATATACGACAAATATTATGAATAATATTTATTCAAAGCTCTGTCATATTTATTATTACTTACTGATTATATAAATTATTATTATAAATGTATTATTATTACTATATTATATTATTATTATAAAGAAACATTATTTAATAGTAAAAAAAATATATATAATTGATTTATGATTCTGCGACTTGTATGATACGCAGATTGCAAATAAATATAGCTCTCAATTTATAATACTTGTATTCTTAATAATATTCAAATAATAGAAAACAAGAGATTCGCGGAAATCGAAAGACCCTCATCGCTTCTCTCGTCGAAGCATTCGATGTGCATGCGCGCGCGAACGGATATGCGCGTGTATATTTTCCGCCGGCAAATGCTACCCGACTACAAGTCCGCTCGAGTACACTGCATACACGGCAGCTAATGGTTCGCATTGCACAGGTAATCCCACCGCATGATCGTCTCTTTCAGTTGTACCTGCTCGACACTCACCATCTCCGCGAAACACATGTAAATTTATCGTATCTATTCGCTTATTGTCCCCGATGACTAGCGGCCTTTACGTAATCGTAGGAAAGGGAAAAGATGAGAAATCGATGATATTTTCGATTTTGACTGATTAGAAATCGATAATTGAATCAGAAATCGATAATTGAATGTGAAAATAATCTGACTCGGCTAATTTTGCGCAGATAAAATTTTTAATCATTTTCTCATCAGCAAGTCATTTAAATCTTCGATGTCGAAAATATATTATAATATGAGCATATTTTTATAGAACGATATTTTAAATTGATTTATTAATGTTCGGAGAATTATTTTAACTTGATTATATTCGAGGCGAGAGTCACTTTCGAGTACATTAACGGCAGGTGTCGAAGCAAGATTCTGTTACGTAATTGAGGGGGGCATATTTTTAATCGCGCGATCAATCGATCGCTGATTTTTTTTACGCTTTTATATTTATAGCGTAATTATTATAAAAGAGATCAATGCAATTATTCGGCGCACGCCTCATGAATAGCAACGATATAATAAGGTAGTTATCGCTGCAGATCGGACGCAAACAGATTTTCGCGTTGTTCCATCGCATTTTTATTTCGTTCTGAAAAATAAGTACACTCTCGAACGTAAACATAGCCAAGTGGTTCGGTTCCAAGTTCCATGGCTGAAGTAAAGACGCGCGATTCCCCGTTGGATGTACGCTAGCCGACTTCCTTTGAGGCGTATTCTTCGAGAGGGTAGCCTGCGCACACCCTCCGAGAGCTTTCACAGGCAGACAAAGCCAGCCCTTTCCACAGGCAGTCTTCGCACCCTCCGAATATCTCTGCCTCGCGTTTCTCGATCCTCTCCTTGTCTCTCTCTTTCTCTCATGCGTACTCTCTTTCCGCGGCACGACGACGACGACGACGACAGAGCATTGATTGCAGGTTCACGGTCTGGAACCTCAATTGTCGCATCTAAGGCACGCTTCCACGCCTCGAACAATCGCGTCGCTGCCGCTCTCGTCTCGTCCTCATAATCCGCCGCATCCACCTCTGCCTTCACGACCATCTCCTTGTCCTTCTCCACTTCTGTCGACGAGAGACGCTTCCCGTCTGAAAACGAGACGCTCCATCGTCGTCGTCATCCACCGCGTCGTTTCATTCCGACAAAGTATTCGTTCAAATCACGCGCCCTAGGTTTCACCATTATCCGGGAATATCGAGGTAACGTTCCCCAATGATGATAATAATGACAGTTGAAATTTTTCTCTCGGAGATGCGGATTTCGCACGTCAATTAATATCGCGAAGATTCTAGGAATACATTATCGCGAAAATTAACGATAACGCATCGAGCGCTTCGCGTAATCGACAATCTCGAGCGTCGAGATAATTAATAAAATCGAAACGAGTTATCGCACTCTTTCTCGCGAGGCGGTTGTGGTACCTTCGTTGTAACCGTAACCCGTCATTATACTCGCACCGTGGCCCGTTATTAAAGCTGTTTCTCACTTTTACGAAACAAAGAAGCGTGAATTAAGCAATAAATACGCCGGTGCCTCCTGTGCAGGCCGACCGGTTCGGCAACAGGACCGTGACACGACCAGGTGCGGTTGTATCTTATGGGATCGAACTCGGATCGGTTGCGATCTAATTGCGATCGGCGGTGTTTTCGAACTCGCGATTGCGATCTCGTCGTCAATGTAATGCACTAGCCGTAATAATTACAAATTAAAGCGTTATCGCTCATCAAAAATTATGCCTTCATTTTCCAAAAGATGATTGCACAGCCGTTGGAAATATTTATCGCGCTATAAACTCGCATCCCGCATCACCTTCACGGTTACGATCTATCATTACCGTGGTACAATAATAGGTCCTTGTAGAAAATCACATTGAAATTAGCCGTACAACGTACAGCTCTAACGGAGAAACACTTCCACAGCGTGCGACGATATTCTATACAGCGCAGATACGTTAACACGACGCGAGTACAATGGACACGCGCTTCGCAAGGGAACGGAGAAGGTCGAGTTGGGGCGGGTGGGTGGTTTGTTGCGACAATGGCGCGGTTACTTTGTCCAGGAAGTACAGCACCATCGCCGAACCAACCCTCCGGCTTGAGCCACCAGACGCTAATGCAAGTTCCGGTGAACGTCGGGCGAAGAAGGATGGACAAATGCATCGAGAAAAAGAGAGAGAGAGAAGGAGAGAGCAGAAAAAAAAAACCGCGGCAGGAAGCGGAAGAGAGCGGGGGATGGCGGAATAAAAATCGTACCGGCGTCCACGGGAAAATGCGAAAGTTTACCCCGCGATCTTTTATTATCGCTTTGCTCGACGGCGCCGGTACACGCGTACCGAGCTAATTCTGTTCCATCTATCCCTCGCACGAGGAAGAAAAGAAAAGGCGCGGGGGCAGAGGGAGAAAGGACATCGCGCGAGGTAACCGCGTCTTGAAGAATGACCCGAAGAGAACCCTGCGATCGATCAAACGGTAACGTCTTTGTAAACATCGATTTACCGATTACAATGATTTACCTTCTGTTTATTTCCGAGAGGATAATGAGCCTTCAAAAATCTCATCCGAATATCTATCTTATCAAGATCATCTCGCGGCATATGACGATGATACTTTTCAACTTGGGGCGTAAAACTATCGTGTAACTCGCGCGTATCAGCTGTCATAACGCATTCTTGCTTCCTTGTGTGACAGACGTTTAAAGTATGACCGGTTTGGGAAGAGATGTGGGGGGAGGCGACGGCGGAAAGGTAACCGTGTAGGAGCCCGTGGAACGAGGGCGTAAGAATGCAGCCGCGCCTAATGCGCGTTTCGTGTCAACGAGGGCGACGGGGTTCGTATAGCGATGGAAAAGGAGTCGCGCTATCACCAGGAGATCGAGGAGAGTCTCTCTCTCTCTCTCTCCATCTCTTTCCTTTTCTCGCGGAGAGAGCTGCGCCGCCACCGAAGCGGGGGAGGGAAGAGTCGAGCGGGACGCGGGATGTGGGACACGTGTTTCCAGGGTCCCGATTACCCGCCGTCGCCTTCTTACACGCGTACATCGCTATGCTCGCGTAATGTCCCTGTCGATAAAACCCCCGAGGCGCGCGCGCGCGCGCGCGACGCCTGATTTATACCTGGTATGAATATAGCGAGGCGCGCGTTATCCACGTCCTCGGATTATGCTCGTCGCAAATGTCACGGAGCGATATATCCGCCGGAAATCCCGCCGCGACCGCGAGAGTGCTCGTCGTACTTTGGATTATTTTTACGACGGGAATCGCTCGGAGGCGATACTTTTTCGCACTTTCCCTCCCTCCCTCTGTCTTTCTCTTATTATCTCTTCCCAGAAAATTTCTTCCTCGAGTTTTAATCCTTTAATTAAAATTCGAAGGGTTAAAAAATTGTCCTTGTTTCAGAATTAATTCTTCTTTTAAATGACACAAAATAAATGTAAATCGAAATATTGATAAATTATTTAAACGTAAATTGCTGTTTTTTTTATCTTCATATGAAATAAAACGAGCTGTATACGTAATTAGCGATATCTACGAAGTTGAGTCATTTATTCGAAAAACTTGGAGTCCGGTGTAAGATAGCAAACGATCGGACACTCCCGGGTAAGCGTATAAACGCGAGCGAGCGGAAAAAGCCGTTGGGGAGGAAAAGCGCACTAGAGAAGAAGGTAGACTAGGATAGGAGGGTGTTTGGTGGAGAAGCAGAGAACGTGAGTTGTATCGCCAACCACGGCTTTAATAAACCCCCTTGGATTCCCGGCGACGCACTATTGTGGCGGAGTCACTCTGATCCTTAAGGTGGTAGGTCCGCCTATCCTTGGCGTCCTTCCTTTTCCCGCGTCCGGCAGTTTCTCTCTCGTTCTACTTTTCTCCTCCATCTCTCTCCGGGGTCTCTCAATATCCCTTTGTTTAGGGTGCTCGAGAGCAGTCGCGGAGCAAGGATGTCATGCGCCGGCGAAAAGGTTCTCGCGCCAACCCTCGACCCCCGACTTTACCCGGATTCTCGCTTACAAGACTGCATTCGAATGCTGGATGGAAATGGATGTTTCTCGTGATCACCACTCATGATACGGATTCGAGTCCGCAAAGGTATTAAATTTATCAAGTAAGCGATAAAAAAATAGTCGAGAAGTCTCGCTTTAGATGAATAAGAGCGAAATAATTTACAAAAATAACTAATCACCAGATTTTTTGCCTTGATATTATTTGTTATAATTTAATGTCAAAGTGGTAAAGTCTATTTAATTAGAGACTACAACATTTGAGAACGCGGATATATTAATCATGTCGACGCATACGAGAAGAGGAAAAAACTGGTTGGGGAGGCCGTTGATGCATTTTCTTCGGCACGTGGCCGTGACCCGCCTATATAATTTAAAGAGTCATCTAGATTGAGCATGTGTACTCCCATGATACAGCTCGTTTCATTTTTCTCGCCGCGTTCGTTAGAATGGCCTCTAGGCAAAATATTGCGCCCACTGTCGCACCGAATGGATATGGGCGTGCGTCACGAGATAATCAATCTCGACCCTCTCGATGATAGATTCCATTATGTTCGGAGAGTAAGTCCGGTGGCACGCGTGTGGCTTTCGGCAACGAACGCTCGAGCGCACTTGAAAAATAGCGGGACTATTAAGCTCTAACGAGGATACGTGTAACACTCTAATCTACTTACATATTCGAGGAGCAGCACGAATATACGTTTTACCGGCGCAACATTCGTTCGATGAAAATGTGTCAAAATATTCTTGGAAAATGCGATCAACGAAGAAAAATCGATTCGCTCGCTTGTCGAGTAAAATTAGCGGTCGACAATTCGTAAACAAAATTATCGAAAAGAGAGCGACGATTGGCAAAAATGATATTTCAATCGAAGATATCGCGGATGATTCGATTATCCCTACCGTGCTCACGTGCGCACGTTTGGGCTCGTCATTTCACGTAGTTAGGTGAAAGACAGCCGCGGCGAACCGGTTAATGTATCTATCAATAAATTCTGCTCGTACACATATCGACATTCTGCATTTAAGCGGCTATAAGCGCGCCGTGGAGTTTTAAGCGCAGCGGCGGAGAATTGTCAAGCCTTCTCGTTATATCGACAAAACGTGTCTGCTCATTACGTTGACAGACAACGCCGACAGAAACGAATGCGACGGCGAACGCATATTCCGTGTGATCTGTCAGCTCAGACCCGGAACGGATATAACACGAGAGGGGCCGGATATATATACATAAATAAAATCGACCAGCGTTTTCCACCGCGAAGGGAGAGGATCTGCCTCGCTCGCGAGAGACTGGATATCGCGTTAACGCGACGATTGCAGGTGAAAACGACTCTCGTTCTCTCCCTCGCTCCCTTTCTCCCTCTCTCTCTCTCTCCATTTATTCATAAAGGGGATGGAAACCCGTCGAGATACGGCGGCAAAAACAGCCGGGAATCGCGGAATGGAGAAGAGGACAGAACAACGAGAGATGGACAGAAAGGGGAGGGGGGAAAAAGGGAAAAGCACGGCGTTGACAACAAGTTGCGTTCGGCAGTGTACGAGCGTCGCGTTTGTATTAAAAGCTTGCAAATTCGTCGCAGAGAGAGAGTTCTGTCCTGGGATGCGAAAGAGAGCGCGATGACGAGATAAACGTCCCGAAGAAGGGGAACGGGAGGGGACAGTTGGATGGGAAAAGCGATGGAAATGCGGATATCCAGTCGCTGGAGGCGGCGAAGCCGCTTTCCCGGCTGATATTAACGCGGACGAGTATTTTTAATTATCACCTGCGAATGTACGCGCACAAAGACACGCGGCGAATATGAAATAATGCTGCGATTTTTTAAAATTGAATCCCGCTCCCGGACAAAATGCCACCGCGCACTTTCGCGAATTTGAATTTTGTACGCGATGGTATCCAGTCACGTGTAGCATTAATTATACGCTTATATGAGATTTTCATAATGGAATTCGCGAAACTTTAATTCGCGCGAACGATTCTACCTGGCTTGGCCAGGTCGAATAAATTAACCCTCTCGCGATTCGTCTCTAACGCGACGCTCGGAATAATGCGTATATTTGCCCAGCTAATTTTTAACATATTTGTACTCCGCGTCCTACCGTTGGCCTCAATTTACTATATTCCCTTTCGAGCGAGTTGTCCCGCTGTGTACACGACAGAACAAATGTGCTCACGGCAAACGTCTTGCGAGTTTCTCGGAAGCCCGAGACATAGCTACCAACTTGCAAAATACGCAGTCGTAGACAATATTTATTATGCGTGCCTTCTTTGGAGATCTGTATTTGGTTTCTGACGACATTAAAAGTTGTGCGCGGCATCTTTACTAGAAAGTCGTCTCTTTTCTGCGCGTGGTCCATTATACTACATTTCAAAAATATCTCTTAAACATAAATCGAGATACGTATGCATGTGTATGCGCGCACGCATCGCTCTTGTATCTTGCGTGCAATGATCGCTTTGACAAAGTATCCGTGAATAGTGAAGGATACGGTAGCAACGCGAGAAACATGGCTGCCGGTAATGGAGTTTACCTGGAACACTTATGCACGTAGACCACGCACGTGAACAAATGCATAGTGAATTGCTGACATGGAAAGAGAGAGAGAGAGAGAGAAAGCCACGTACGAGAAGTACCGCCCCCCGGAAATGCACTCCTGTTGCATCCTCGTTCCCCCCCTCTCCTCTTTTCCGTTGGTATATATATTTCTCGTACACGCCAAGATGGTCGTAGTTCCGAGACATTATTATATACGGGTACATATTTTTTATTGAAATTTAATAGACATAGGTTACACTATATAAAGCACTACATAAAAGTATATTAAAATTTGTATAAAATTGTATTATAAATTATATTATATTAGAAAATTTTATATAATAATATTATAATAATATTATCCTATAATAATATTAATAATAATATTATAATAAAATTAAATTATAAATTATATTATAAAATTATATTGTAAAATTAATTATACTATAATACAATTTTATATAAAATTATATTATTAAGCACATATATATATGTACAAAATTATTGAAATAACTTTTTTTGTTAGACCATGTTATAACCGGTGTTTATACAGAGAATAAACCTACGATTCTTATATCGGTAATTGCAGGAGAGATGCTCGGTAATTTACCAGTAAACCTTCGGGCGTTTCTTTAGTCAGCCGAGGGTCCGAATCATTATTATCCGTGCAATAAAGGAATCCCTCGATCGCAGCCTCGGTGCCCCCGGCGGTACTTGTAACTCTTGGCGTAGTCGATACCGAGGAGGAGAACTGGTTTTTCCTATACGAATTTTGCAAAACGGTCGCCAAAACGAACAATCTATCATATCTATTGTGTAGACTGATATAGGAGAGTCACTAAAAATTTTAATTACGAAAAGAAAAAAATAATTTTCCGCTTCGCGTGTCACTTAAAATTCAGTTAAGTAAGTTAGAGATTTTTTTTTAAATAGCCTTTGGTTGTTTTTCATGCAACGCGGTTCCACGACAGAATCGAAACGACTTAAAGTCAGGCTTAAAACAGTCCACGTTGCCTGGCAGATCCCCGGGGGACACGCGACACTTTGGGTGGCCGGTCCCTCATCCGCCGCCGGATAATGGATTCCCGGGGCTACACCTTGGCATCAGTTATTTTAATCCGACGATTAAAAATGTCAGACACATGTTTGTGAAAGGCGCGATTTCGCGCTGCGCAAGTTTGGAGGATTAGATCCCTCGTGGCTCCGACGCGACACGATCCGAGAGTGGTCCTCGGATCATATAGCGCCGGACACGCTGCTCGATTTCAAGGATGGGGGGAGGGGGAGGCCGGAGGGGGGGCGGGTTGCTTTCCTTCATGCAACGAAAGAACGCGACGTTTTCTGGATAAAATATTGATTTTATCGGGACGCTTTATTTTCAGATTTCTATTTCAGATAATCGAATAAGTAGCTTAATTCATCGATGGTGCAGTGAAAATTGTGTTATTCATAGAATATAAATATTTCGAATGGGGAATAATATGCGCGCGTAATAGAATTTCGTGAAAAATATTAGATCAGAGACTCGTAGGTGTTCTTACGCGCGGTCAATAACGCGTTTCACTACGGCTACTTCTTGTTTCCGAAATTATGAATTCACGTTGTTCTCGAAATGACTGCGGCTCATCGGATAGTCGAGTCACGTTCTCGCCCAAGAGACACGACCGCACACAGGTGTACCGCTGCACGGATCGTATAATTTCTAAGGGGCGTTTGCGGGGGCGGAGTCCGCAAAGGAAGTGTACAACTGGCGCACCGCGTACATGTGTACGTGCAAAACACGCCGCCATTAAAGTCGAAGCGATATTATGCGCGCGATGAAGTGCGACTGATAATGGCATGTCGAACGATATAACCGTTGATGCAACAACACGTTGAGGTAGCAAAGTAAATAGTCACCCGATAGATCATTCGATTTTCTCGTTGAAACGGAAAATGCGTTTTGTTTTCCTCATTTTTTTCTTCTCTTTACATTAAGTGCAGGCAGAAACAAGGTATGCGTGCTTGGTGTTGAATTATTTGTCAACTTTACAACGAGAAGACTTCCTATCTCTGCGAAGCAGGTAGGAAGAACGGTTCGAGGAAACCTGAACCACGACGCGAAATGACTTGATACGTCCCGCTGCGCTCGCCAGATTCGCACGGGTGTTAACACGGCCGTTTCACGCGCGTGTATACACGATTATGCTCATCTCACACCTGTCCACCGCTTGAGGTATTCGCCGAGGATGCGATGCTGCGTACCGCTAATTGGCTCGCCTCCTCGAAATTTCTTCTACACCTGTATTCGCCATCACCCTCGACGCAAGAGTATATTTCTCTCGCGCGAAAATGGGTAGCGCTATTGTTCCCGCGATTAATAAAACGGGAGACTGTTGTACAGAATAGTAATCGTGCCTTTTATATTTCTTTGATGTGGCAAGGAGTAGCGAGAATCTCGGGCAATAAAAATCGGCGCTCTCGAAGCTTCAAGAGGCAGGAAGGAAGGGGAGAGAGCGGCTTTTTTCTCGTTGGTGCAGATGCAAGGTTTCTAATTAACGCGGCCAGACTATAAATCTGAAATTGATCAGTTCTCTTTTTGCCGGAAGGTGATTTGGGGACTCGGTTGCGTGACTCATGTGTCGACCAGTTTGATATTCTATAATGCATACATTTTCTCAAATCATCATGAATATCGTGTATACACTTATATAAACATAAGCATAAATATAAATCTCTCTTTCGCTCTATTACAGAAATTGATTGAATAGATTTCCAGTCAAATGTTGCAGTTTTATCAATTGTTTATCGACCATTACAATCAATTAAAAGATTACGATTAAGGATGTTTTGAATGTACAATCCCAGCAAAAAATAGCTGAAAATCAATATTGACGAATATATCCGCTTTTGGTGTATTTTGAGTAAGAAATTGTGTGAAATATTACAATTTGATCTTAGCTTCAGTGCAGAGATGTCTTTTTTAATATTTATTGCGTTTTTAAATGAAATGAAATATTCCGAATTTTGTTAATCGAAATAATTAACTTTTGGCAGAGAATTTCGTCTTGTGACAGATACATAGCTAACTTCATTAAATTATATTTAATATCTTTTTAACCAGTTAGTACTTGTATAATATTATTTGACCAAATATTTCCTCTGCATCTAAACTTTTGCAAATTTTCAACAAATTCTGAATATTATTTCCATGTGTTTTTGTCATTTGAATCGTGGTTATACGTTTCCCATAAGAACACATGTTAATTCGGTGCAAATTAAAATCCTTATAACTTGTGAACGCTTTCTGTACAATTCTGTACAATTTTCATTAAATTCTCAATATTTTGAAAATAGGTACAAAACATCCTTAAAGAATACGCATTATTAAAGGTCGTGTCTCCTCCCTAAATCAGATAATGATGGTGCGATAATATCTTTTCAGGTATCTCGAGGTTAAAAAAATGCGATCCTGGGCGCGAAACATAATTTTTCTGTTAAGCATCCCAGTGAGAAATCATCTCCATCCACACCAGGTGTGGGAGCGCGCGTGCGCTCAAATATGCCCTACAATTTATAATTCGCCAACCTGGTGTGAATTATGGCGAGTAGATTGTGTGTACTTACCAATCTACTTGTCGTCATAAAGCACCCTTTCTCTCTTTCTCTCCGTTTGTTTGTTCGTCTCTGTTTCTCTTTTTATAACGCACACATACTCCGGTAATCTGCATGGCAGCATTATATCATGAGAACGTGCCCACAACACTTATCCTGCGATGCGTCGGATGTCACAGTACGTCGAATCATCCTGGGAACTCTAGACACGTGTAGAAGTGCGAAGGTCACGCTCACGTTTTACGAGCAACTACTAGACGTGCATTATTAAGCTTTACGGTCTTTGGCAGTATTCGAAACGCGAATCGAAAGCTCTCGTCGACAATTGGCGAACGTTGAACGATTCCGCGGGGGCGTCCTAATTTAATTCTCGCGCGCTCGATTGTACCGCTTACCCTGCTAATCGAGACTTAATTTTCGCTAAAGCCGAGGATTATATTACCACGAGCGCTCGCCAGCTTCGGTTTGCGAGATCTCGGCTCGCGCCGAGACACCGCGATCGCTATCTACGGTATTCCCGAAAGAATTCGTGGTGTAAAGGAATTTCTCTCTCTTTCCCTATGTATGTAGGATCGTAAGAGATGGCCGGATATTTACTACGCGACGATCCGGAAATTGCCGCGGGATTGTAATGGCAACCGACAGCGCACTTATCGGCCGATCGAGAAGGGAATTTTTTTCGCGAAACACGTGTTAAAACATGCGATGAGGCTGCATATGTATCTACCTCAAAGACGGTGGGATAAGAGGAAAAAAAAAACGAAGAAAGAAGGAACTCGAGAGAGGAGCAGATCGTGGTCGAAAAGCGAGTGAAGCGGGATAAGTCGAAAAAAAGAGCGAAAGAGAAGAGGGAGAACAGCAGGTATCTGGAAGGGAAAAGAAAATGGAAGAGACAAACGATACGCGAACTAGCCGGTAATGTATCGCTCTCACGCTAAAGCCGTCCGTGCGAGGCATCGTACATACATAGGTAGAACATATACAGGTAGAACAAAGAAGGACGACGGTAGGGTAGATAAATACGAAGGAAAGCGAGCAAAGAAAGGAAAACTGCGCGGTGGCACGGTACCAGATAGAAACATGAAAGCTCGAACTATACATGGCGCAAGTAGCGTAGTTTCTCTTGTCGAGAAAAGAACGGAGTATCGCGCCCTATTGGCGGCCTATCCCGATCGTGCGATATAAATATCTCGAATTCCCTCTGATGGAAACAAAAAGAAAGAGAGAGATGTATAAATAGAAAGGGAAGTATCGAGAAAGAGAGAGAGAGAGCCAAGCTTGCAGCGAAGAAGCCGATCGCGCGCTCACCACATACAATGCTATCTCATCGGCGGGATCAAATTGTCAAAGATGGGACGAGCATATTTCGCGTGACCCCGCCAGCAGTGGTTCAATTCCTCGGGAATACTTCGATATATTTGTCATTGCGCTCACGACCGTGTATTAGGTGTATTGGATGCAGAGACAAGTCCTCTTCTCTCGCGCTCCTACCCTCTATCTCTTTCTCGGTTCCGATGGTCATCGTTCCTCGGGCAGAGGCGCGAGGACGACACTCTTTCACGACGGGATCCCACCGAATATAAATCTCGCCGCTCCAGGATCTATCTATCTCTGCACGAAGCTATTAATCTATTCGAGCCGTTGACCGAGGAAACATATACAAATTATGATTAAAATCTCGTTAAGATTCCACTAGGATCACGATCTCAAATTTTTGTTATCGTACGGAAAGGAATTTGTTTATTTATTTGTTTAATCATGCACAGAAAAAAAGGACATTCCTGTTTTGAAAATATATTTAGTTTTGGAAATTTTGAAATGAGATTATATCGCGTTAATTAAAGAAAAATATATTCTTATGATTTAAGATTTAATTTTCTTGAATGGGAAAGAAACAATGTTGGATAGAAAATAACATTTTTAAATCGAAGATTATAATTTTCTTAAAGTAGAATTAAATAATTATATATTCTTAAGGTGACAATTACAATATTAACATAAGACTATAATATTGTTGAAATTTAAAATTATTAAACTCTTCTAAGAAGATTTTAAATTGTTGCGTATATACAAACAATGAACGCGTTAATTTAAGTATATAAATTTTGATTTGACACTTCCTTTTTTTCTGTGTGTCTTCTACAACGCTATAAAAATTTTTGTGCTTTTTTGGAAAGAGAGAGTCGAAATTTCTCTCTCTCTCTCTCTCTCTCTCTCTCTCTCTCATATACACACATAGACGTCTCAATATTTCAGATTAATATCCCATCTCATAGTTATTCCCCCCTAGCGGAGCCGACATCGATCGTCGACTTGCCTGAATATGTAATCAAGGATCGTCTCGCGGAAATGTTAGCGGCGATGGTATTCGACCATCCGCCGGCACCTTTACTACTCCGGAACGCACTTCCCCGAGTAAAACACAATATATACATCGCGATATGTATCTGCCGTAAACCCATACTTAACAGCGTGTCGGGCCGGGGTTCCTGCAGGACGATGATCCTCCCTTCTCCCTCTCTCTCTTTCTCTCTCATGCTTCTTGTAATTTCCTTTATTTCGTTAATCTTTCTCTCTCTTTCTCTTACCCGGTTCTATCGTTGTCATCTCCCCACCTCCTTTCCACGATCTTCTTCTACCGACTATCTTAAATACTCGGCGCTGCGTGTAAGAGCATTAAAATACAGGCAACCGCTCGTCTCGCGCGTTCCGCCGTCTCCCGTTCCCTTCGTTCCTTAGACGCGGTCGGAATTTCAATTCCGCGCGATTCGCAGCCGCTAAACGGCCGTCTATTTGCATGATAATTGTTGCATAGCCTATGAGATTCGCGCTACCAGTGTTGCTCCAGATATTCTCGTATAATGGGCTACTCCCGCCGATACTCGAATCTTTTTCTGAAATTCCATCTTCCCCCGTCCCCTCCTCCGTTTGCGTATCTCTCGCAGGTACTTACATATTCATTTATTTGCGCTAACGAACGAGTTATCAATCCGAACAAAGGACTTTATGTATTATTAATACGCGCAGCATATATGCATTTTTTTGACTTATGCAATTCACACACACGTATACAAAAAATGTATATTTATTTATTTTTTTTTTAATTCATAAAGTAGTAAGATGTTTTTCGAAATAATATCTCGACGCTTGTCATCGTGCAAACGTAACGAGAAACAATAACGATGTTTCGTCTGTCCGTTGACTGGCGCAATCGTAAATCAGTAATCTCGCGTAATAAATTGCGACCAAATACGGGGAACAATCGACATCCTGCGGACGCGCACGACGAAGATAGCGCAGCACCTGCGTCATGCCCTCAGCGTAGCCGCAAAAGAACGTATTATGCCACGATGCTCGTTAAGTGCATCGCTTATTCTCCGTCCGAAATGTGCTTTACGAAATGCCAATAATTGGCCCAAAAATTCGGCCGCGCTTATCTGCGGCCTGCACCTGTCGTCGAGGAAGCGTCCCGTGCATGCAAATGCATGTGGACTGCTTCGCATACCAAAGATTGATATCTTCGATAAATTGCCGCGGTAAACGAGGGTGTAACCTGTTTCGCGCGTAACGAGCTCTATTTTCACGGTATGAAACCTTCATGCAACTTCGTAGATAAAATTTGTGGCATCTCTCTCTCTCTCTTTCTCTCTCTCTCTCCCCCTCCCTCCTTCTTTCTCTCTTTTTTTCTCTCTGAGTGCAAAATGTTTGATACATTTTACCTTTAATTTATTATAGTTGGCTGTATAATTTATTTCGATTTATTTCTAAAAATGCAATTTTATATATAATTATATAATAAATAAATAAATAAATATGCAATTTTATATATAATTATATAATAAATAAATAAATATATATATATATAAAATTGCAATCATTTATATATATGTAAATATATATATATATATATATATATATATAAATATATAAATATGGTATAGAAATATGTTTCAGAATAACACACATTTTACTTCCGGATTATCAAGGAATGAAACTGCCGACACGGTGAACATCAATTTTGATAACGATTTACGAAGAGCGGGGCGAAAGATACGCACCGGATGCTGGGAAAGCGAGGCAATTCTCGAAAGAGACGTCGGGTAAGCAATTTTCTTATCGGGGCGTCATTTCCGGTCGTTTATCTCATGGCTTGTAGTTAAGAAGGGACATTGATTAAAGGGCCATTTTAACTCCCGATAAAATACCTAGGCAGTCGTCGTCGCGTACCGCCTTTCTCTCACTCTCTTTCTCGTTCCCCTCCCCTTTCGCCAAGGAAGTCGTCCACCCCGGTTCTTCATTTCGCTCCTTTTGATTCAATTTACGAGTAGGATGGCATCGATAAAGGTACCCGATCTTATACTTAGACTCTGTCCGTTTCTCCCCTCCCTCTGTCTCCTCCCAGCCTCATCTTCTCACCATCTTGCATCGTGGTATCTGTCTCCTTTGCCCATTCTCAAGTACCTGGATTCACCTCCATTTCCTACTGCGAGTTGTCCTTGCGTAGTCTCCCAGTCTCCTTATTCCTCCGTCTTTCCTCGCCACGCTCTTATCTTGCCAAGATCAAATCATTCGATTCCCTCCCACGAGTCGAATGGCCATAATCGTCTTGCTATTACCTTGAAAGAAAAAGAGGGTCGTTCCTACTGCTATTTTCCCTTTCTGGATGTCGTAGAACTGGATGGTCATTTTACTTCACGCTGATACGACCGGTCAATAATAGCCCGCTTTTGACAATACGAGGTGAGGCAAAACTATCTTTTCCCCCATACGATTTCGACCGAAAGATAGTGCGAAATAAACGACGCGATAAATGCATAGATAACGCTTGTTTAATCTTGATATTCAGTATTTATAACGCATTGGAAAATATTCAATTCTTTCTATAAGAAGGAGTATAAATTGAAACTATGACGTCTGTTAATTTCTACTCGAGTTCCTTCTTGATTCTCTCGCGTACAGAGCTTTACGGCGTAATACAATCTTACGGCGATAAGGACGAATTTCAGATATATCGTCGCCGGAGACAAATCTCCGGGGAAATTTACATTTTAATAATAATGGCCGACTGTATGTCAAATCGGCGAGCGGAGCCGCGCCAGGACGGGACGGGGAGCGGGAGGCTGGCGTCGACAAGACTCGACCGAAGTTTGATATTTCGCCGAAAAGTCCTCGCATTGTCTAAAAGTTGATGGCGTCACCCCAAGGAGGAAGATAACATCTGGTGCTGCCTCCATCAACAGCCTACTCTACCCCAAGCCCCCGTTCGTGCAACCACCCCCCTTCGCGAGGAGCGAAGGAAACTCGTCTTCAATTATTCTTGTACCCATCCTCCCTCACTTCTCTCCCCCTCTCTCGTTCTTTCTTACACGGCTTACCGCGCGTTGCCACCATCCGGTTCATCCGCGCGTCCCCTCTCGGAATATCCTCAGAATCCAACCTCTTTCTTCGCTCATTCCATCTGTCACGCCAGTTCTGACGAACAACGAGTTTATGGAATTACGAGAGACAAAGCGGAATTCATTTGCATCCATGAAAAACGTATATATATATATTGTTTGCGCGAGTTGGGATGCACGCAGTAATCGCTTCTTTCGCTTGCGGTCGATATTTATTTCTCGCAGAAATTAATGTGGTTCCTAATGTCCTTTATTTCCTCGGGACCTTCAAATCGAATCCGTTCATGAAAATCGAGGAAGCGCTAATCCTATCAATCAAAATATATTAAAGCTCGGCCCGCCTTTAGGCCCGTTACCCTTCTTTTCTTCGCGACTTCACCCTTTTAATAAACTCTCGCCGGGAGCGAAAGGAGCGATTTAAAGAGTTTTCGCGGGAAAGAAGCAGGTTGCGAAAGGGGAGGGCTGCAAGAGAGCCGAGATCCCGGAGTCCGAACAGCTGGCCTTTGAGGGTGTCGTAACTATTTAATTCTAAAAGACATCGTTGCCCCTCTCGCTCGCACCTCGTCGCGCGACCCGGCCTCTTCTCTTTGCATCACAAAAGAACCGCAGGAAATTCCAATTCCCGTCGAATGTCACCTCGGGATCGTCGACGAACCGCCGGTGGTAGCCTTTGTTCGACGTTATTATTTTCGTATTAGCAAGAATCTGTACAATAAATGCGGAGACGATAAACGATCTCAGAACTATCGTGTATTCATCGATAAACACGCCGGATACAAGTTTTCGATTATATTTGCGCGAAGGAGAAGCGACGTATGAAATTTTCCGACGTTAAAGCGTTTTTTTTTTTTTCAAAAATATGCGCGTAACTTTTTGAAGAATTTCGTACTTTATATAAATTTTGCATTCCATCAACACGTATACAAATGATAATGATAAATCTATAACAACGGCTGTAATCTGCCGACACGGAAGCGCCACACTAGTGGCGTTCACACGTGTAACGATCAGTAGGAATCATATAAAACACAAGCACATTTTTCATAATTACGCATTGAACGGATGCGAAACGGATGCTGTGTACCTTTTTGGTGCCAGCGCGCGGACACGCGAGAGCGTTATTACGCCGTTAAATATCATTTGCTAATTAGCTTCATCGCTCGACGTGTAACTATAAATTATTCTGTCTATTTCGATGTATGGAAGCTCTGACTTCCGTGTTCGGCGAGAATTAACCATAATACCACATCGACCGCTCGGAATTGTGATTATCCTCCGCGCATTTTAAAATAATTAATATTTATTCTGGCTCCCCCTTCTCTCTCCTTTAACACGTGTCTGTGTGTGTGTGAAATGTAGGAAATTTTAATTTTTCAAAGCATATAAATTATTGTGTTCTATAATGAAAACGTTCTATAATATTTCTTTTTGTTTCCCTGATATCCTCTACAACTACGAGATACGCGACTGCATTTATTTCATGTGAAACATTGTGTATACCGATATAAAATATTTAGCTTGTCCTATTTTATTGTGTTACAACCTATATTTCGCGAGGAGAGTGTTTTGTTACGAAGCAGTGGATAAAACATGGAAGAAGAAAGATGGAGATTTTTCAGGCGTAACATTCTGCTAAAATGTCTTTCTAGTCCCTGAAAGGGAAAAAATAGCCTCGCATGTTCCCACTTGACACTCACATATTCAAGTATTGTCCCGTTTCAACCTCGCATTCTAATAAATCCCGAAAAACATCCGAGATATTTATCGTTCGCGATAAAATAATGTTACCGCGTGTCGCGAAAAATTATATTGCCATCTCGCGATATTGATCGATACGATAATAACATTTTCCTTTTACTCGTCATGATACGATTTAATACAAGACTATCATCAATGTTATCGCGAAGAAGAGAGAGAGAGAGAGAATAAAATTTTTCATCGAAGCATGAGATCGTCGTTTCGAAATGCTCATCGCCAGCGAAACATCTTCCGTCTACCATCTCTCGCCGCCTCTTCGTCTCTATTTTAGCTTTAAGGATGTCCTCCGAAAACTGGTAAAGTGCAAGGTACAATGCTTGGTGGGTACAGTGTGTCCGACGTTCCTCCGGGGAGCGATCAATGATAGGCCGGGGGTACGAGTCACGTGACCTCGCCGCGGGGAGTTCGCGCAATGCATCACCAACCAACCACCCAGACCACCACCCTCCTCCACCCTCCTTCTGCCACGGCTCTCCACCCGATCCCCTGTATATCCTCCGACTGCCTCCGTCATCCTCTCCTGCGCGCTCCCCTCGACACCCCGCAACACCCGTCCTAGCCAGCCGTCTCGTATCCTGGTACCCCACTCTTCACTTTTCATCCACCCTTCGTGCACACCCTCCACCCCCCCTGGCACCGCCGCAGAGCTCGTTCGCCCGCCGCCACCACCACGTTTCTCTGTACTTTCCACCGCGCAGACACGCTGGGAGTACTAAACGGGATTGTTGCTACGTTGCTCTTGGCGACCAGCAAGTGTCGCCGTCGTCGTCTTCGTCGAAGACGAAGGCAGCGCTCCGCCGTTCCCTCTCTCATCGCCTTCTTGCTCCGCTCTCTCTCTCTCTCTCTCTCTTTCTCTCTCTCTCTCTGTCTCTCTCTCTCCCTCTCTTGTCGCCCAGTTTCGCTTCAACCGTTTCGGGAAATGGAAATGCTATTCCATCGACGGAATATTCGCATTTTTTACATCCGATGATGCTCGATGATTAGGTTCGAGTCGGAATAATACGCGTGAATTGATGACCATGTGAATTGGCTCCAGCTTTCTACATTGACAAATGAGAGGTCTTGTCTTGGAATTTCTTTCCCTTCGAGAAAGGAATGAGGAAATAAGATCGATATCGTTGCGCTTATTTAACGATCGCTTGATTTTGATTGAACCGCGGTTTTTCCTCGCATCAATCGCGCTGCATAGGTTTCTTTTTTTCACTTTCAAGAAAATTAAATTTCTACTACTTCGATATATTTGGTCCTCTCTGTCAGCACACTTTTCTATCGTTATTCGTTTCCGCCTTCGTGCATCTTCAGATATCAATTACGTTATTGCTTCTGTTATTACATTTTATCATTCCGCAATTTCCCCCTAAGCTGAGAGTTTGTATATGTATTATCCATTTTCATTACTTCGTTATATGCGTGGCTACACACGCACAATAGCAATATCTATTAAAGTGGAATCAATTTGCCTGCTCGCCTAGTTTTATGTGTACACAGAGAAAAATGTATACATTCAAGTAAATATTATTTAAATATATCATAAGTTTGTATATCCGAAAATATGTCATAAGTTCACCACAAGCATTAAATTTAATTGAATATATTCTAAATAGTAAGTACAGTATTTTAATCAAAAATATTAAATTAAAACAAAAATTTGCTTTGCTTATTACATAAAGTTGGCGTAAAGTAGATTTGATTTTTCTTTGATACAACTTTACAATATTCTTGAAGAAAAAATAAATTCTTCTTTTGAGTACACGATGATGAAATTTTCTAACACTTGTGATGAGTCTATTTTAAGACTATTATCAAGAATATATTCTCTGTTGAAGAAAACTATTACTTATTGTTAAAAAAAGAAAAATAAACCGAGTAATCGCTTTTCTTGTAGAATGATATTTTTCTCTGTGTAATTGTGGCGCACAGTGAGCGAATTTTTTTGCAATAATACACTTCGTCGCACGAATATATTGCGAATAATGCAAATACATCGCCGTTCTTGCAGAAGTGACTTTACCAAATTGAATTGAAACTATCGCTTCGCGATACCGATATCCAAGGTCTCGAAATGTTTTCGCCATTGACCTACTTGCCTCAACGAAACCGATATAAACGAATCAAATGTAGCACGTAATCCGACGTGACCTGCCTTAGTAGGAAGACAAATATTTCTATAAATTTTACGCGAAATGTCGACATCATTTATTTATTTATTTATTTATTTAATGATTTTTCTCATGATTATTCCATTAATATTAATTAATGTGTGATAGTAATAATATAAAATTTTTAAGCCCGACATTTTAGTCGTAATGTCATGTGACAGAAAGACAGGCGGTCACACACGTTCGTGTGAAAATATACAATATAGCTCGACGACTCTTGGGAAATCATGGCATCCATTACTCACGACAGAGTGTTTCAAAAGAAAACAGAGAAACATTTTGTGGATCTGTCAACGGCCGTACAACGTATTCGCGCTGCACAATTTTTAATTTGAGAGATTCTTTTATCAATTTCTCTTCTCGACACGCGAATCTTTTCTTATCAAAAGATCATCTCTTTCTTTATATATTTAATATTGGACAGTAAACACAAGTTTCCCTGTAATAATATCTCGTTAAACAATAATAGTCGCCATCAAGTATAGCTGATTGACGACTTTACAGCGACTTTACTGTCGTCGTCTTATGTACGATCGCGTGCGTGGTATACGTCGGTTGACAACGCCAATGTAAACAGCCCTTAGTGGCCGTAACACCGTGGCAGAATGCCGGCCCTTCGACCGGTAACCTGCATTCTACGTGGTATGCTCGTTAACGACCCGTTGTCCGCGCGATAACTTTAAGGTTACTGCCAACACTTACATCTGAACATTTACGCCGTGAAACAACACTGCCACTGATTGCGAATGAAACAGCGAACGCGCGCTCGAGTTGGCGCGCGTAGAGAAAGAAAAGAAAATGTGGAGTAAATTTATTTCTCGCTCACTTTACCCGCGCGATAAGGGTGGAATTATTTCTACAAACTGCTCTCCGTTAATTACTCGCGTATATAGCTCGGCCGGGTAATCTAGATCCTGGCACCTGCCGGGCGAAATTGTGATAACGCCTAGTGTGAAATAACATTAACGCGGTACCATTATTATAGCGCCATTATGCCGCTGCTACACGATTAATATCAGATATTGTACGGTAAATCATGGTTGTAGGAGGAGAAAAAAAATGGGGGTTAAAAATATACTATTAACGTAATTTTAGCTCCATAAAAAAGTGTATTTTTATAATTCTCCGATGATACAATATTGTTATTCTCTCTCTCTCAAACGGACGAAATTGACGATATATCTGACGTAATGTTCGTGTTTGCGTAAGCTTTCGTATTTGTTTGTCTTTAGACACTTTCTCACAGCGCTTGGAGCGAAAACGAGATACGATATGACGGATGGAAGTCTCTAATATCCAGTAAAGTCAGCGTGCAAACTAAGACGGAGGTACGAACACGCGGACGGATTATGGACGGTTATGATGCGTGGTCCGCGTGCGCCCTTCCCCTCCGCCCACCCCTCGACGAGGTTTAGGCGCGTGCGAGCCGGATTTATGACCCCCATTATGACGTTGACGTATCGCCTTCGCGAGGGTGGCCTAAACCAAACCCAAGGCGAATCTAAGCCCCGTGTATCTAAGCCAACGGCTAGCCACAGGTCACCGCGACTGGTACGAGAATGCTTGGGACTAATCCTGCGGTTCGCCGTATATCTGCGATAGCTGTAACTAACGATGAGTTTCATCCCTTTAACATTTGACTCGCGTATAACGCTTTTTTTTATTTATCTTATTTATTTTTTTTATTTATCTTATCATACTCACTCGCTCTTTTAGAAAAGAATTCAATGATATTTTGCAGGAAAAAAAATATACGCCGAGTATAATACAAATATTTGATATCGAGGAAATCAAGGATGGAAGAGTCGTTTGAAAAAGCGCAGACATATCTTTTCGAGAAGAACATCGAATTAAAGGATCCCCCAAACTGCTCACCGAGCTGTACAAGCGACGCGCCACGAAAATTATTGGCATCTTCCGTTCCATAATAGTTGTCTAGCGCCGCAATAAAGCAATGAGGGGAGCAGAGGGTGGGGTGGATTTAAAGGGCGTGCGAACTCGCTTTTACGCGTCGGATGCGAAACCCCGATTCAATTTATATCCTGTGGCCGCGCACTTCCTGCTTGCGGCGCGCACATCTTTCAGGATTGCACCACTTCGTCCACTTCCGGAGGATTCCAACTCTCGTCTTCTCTCTCTCTCTCTCTCTTTCTTTCTTTCTCTTTCAATCTCTCTCTATGAAATACGACGATGATTCTATCGGCAGCGGGTGTCGCGACGATTTCTCGAAGGGAAACGTGTGGAAGGGTGACGCAAATAAATCGCGTTGCAAAATGGATCGGGCGACGTTATAGCGGTCGACGTCACGCATCGGCGAGTGTCAAAACACCGTGGAAGAGTCTGCAGCTCTTACTACGATGCATTAAAGGGAACCGAGTTAATGGACAAACGAGACCGGCCATTCTCCTCCGCCCTCCAAGGAATTGTCAAAATACACGGCGAAAGATAAATCGAATATATAATCGAGATCTCGAAGGGACAGCGGATTAAACAAATACGCATTCGTATTTTGTCGGTGTATCTCATTTTTTTTTGAACAATTCTCCGAGTGTTAAATTCAGCGAGATTCTATTTTTCAGCAATAGCATATATGTATATCTCTCATGTATCGAAGGTCGATTCTTTTTCCGCAGAACCGACGTCTCGAATACGGTCGGGGAATCGTACGGAGCTTTACATCGCAATGTATATGTAACTATAAGAGTCGAGAGATAAACGGCGGCGGTTATCTACCGAGGTTGAGAAAAGCAGAGAGAGAGAGAGAGAGAGAGAGAGAGAGAAAGAGACATAGAGAAAAAGAAACAGGAGGATAGGAAGAAATAGGTAAATTCTGATACGGACCCGCATCGGGAGAGGAGCGGAGTAAGAAAGATGGGACGAAAACATCGATTGCAGGGGCTTGTAACACCGCGGTACGAACAGAGGGATCAAGCCGAGCGATAAACCAAGCGGCCTGGAAAATGCCGGATCAACGGTACGATGTTTCAGCAAAAACTGTCTGGAATCGGAACAGCCCCGGCTCAGAGGGGGAGGTGGGGGAGGCAAGAGTAGCTCGCCAGAGAACCGCGGAGCTCTTCTCGTGGTTTCTGCCTACGATCTCTGCCTCCCTTTCTTCCTCGGCGAACGCTTACCATATATATACACACACATACACACGCACATGTATACACATATACGTGAGTACATACATATTAAGGGTACAATCGTGTATGAATTTTGCGTTATGCCATCGTTCCGCACACGAGTCCCGACGGATTTATGAGAAAAGTAATATGAATTAAACTAATGCTTCTCTCTCTCTTTCTCTTTCTCTCTCTCTGCGCTCTGGCTATGCGTCGAGCTGTAAAAAAAAGGACCCTCGCCTCTGAAATTCAATTGAGAATAATTCACCGTAATAAAATATAACGAAGCTTCGCGAAACAGTTTGCATTGTTGTTGAAATAAAATCGACATTAATTAATTATCCACGATAATATATAATATTAATTAAATTCTATATTCAACAAAAGATAAGTTCAATGATTCGATCTAAGGACGAACACTTTATATACTGGTGTAAGAATAAACTGTTCAAGTATAGCATTTTCGAAAAAAAAAAACATCTCTTTTAAAAATATTTCTATCCAATCATATATCGCTGGGAAAAAATGCAATGTATAAATAATAATTATCAAAGTAGCGAGAGAAGTAAAAATGAGAGATGGACATCTATAAAAAAGTACGTAAAACTTGTATATAAGAATTAAGAAAATTATCATTCTGTAGATAACTTATCGGACAATGGTTAATGCATGTAAGACTTTATTTAAGTATTTAATATATTTATTTTAATGTCCATGTAATATAAATAATTTAATAGAATATATCGAATTAAGATGGATTGTTTATTTTTCAATTTTGATTAAACTCTCTTTATCAACCGATACAAAATACAGTAGAAGTTATCGTATACCGTTGAGAGATGGCAACTAGAACAGTTAGAGAACGGCAAGCTAAAAATTACCGATCAGCGTAACAACTAAATGCTACGAGTTACACGACTATAAGCGTGAGAAACGTCAAAAGAGCCGTGCCTCTTATTAGTTTAGTTGTGCAGTGAGATTTTTGGTTCGATTATGTAGTGCGTCAAATATGAAGACGATAGAGGGCAAAGTAGTATTGCTGGGATCGCAGGGTAAGTGATGATCGTAATAAAACGCGCGGCCATAAAATTTGCCTGACGTTATATAATAGGAATAAATTTTTTTTACCCAAAGGCGCAATTCGCATAAATTTACAGACGCGATCACGCATCTCAAAGATTAGTCATTGTGTATTGTTCCCGATTTATCCTTTGTTATGTCATGGAGGTTAGGTGAACAAGCCCAGTTTGAATCTGCTGCTTATTTACATTCATTACGAAATTAGATATTGCAACATCTGATATAATTGCTTGATTATGTTGTGCGAATGAAATGAATTCACTTAAAATCTCTGATGAAATACAAGATTTTTTTCCCACTTTGTGACCCTGAACCAATAAGAATTTATTGTCGTTGCGTGAACATGTCAATGTATATATGCATATATGATTGTTCAATTGGAGAGATTTATTGATAATTATTGATTATAAAAACGTCAAATATTTCGACCACTTGAAGCGATATTCGATAAATTATTTAGTGAATTTACAGTCATTGTCTTTATCGTTGTAGAAACAATACGTATTGATGATATAAATAATTTGTATCGACAAATGCTTTTGTTATTGATAGCTATTGTTGATCTTTATCGAGATATCAAAGAACTTGTTCGTTCTTTTTAAAAATTAAATCGTAAAAAAGACCGATATTTTTTTACATTTTGCATCAGATATTTGACGCGAGTGACATAATGTTTATTTATATTACAATACATACACTCTCGGATGGATCAAAATCCGCGTATGACACAATTTCCGGCAAAGCGCATTGATAATATGTAAGGCATATACTTTAGGGAATCCCGTAATCAGCCTTTTACATATCTTTTTTTAGCGCAATCGCATTTTTTATACATACGATATTTAATCAAAAACAAAAATACCGATAGCAGCGATGAATGAAAATAAAAAATAATTGCGAAATTATAATTTCTCATGAAAAATTATCTATATAATAATTTTTTTCTCCTCAAAGTTTTTTTTATTAGTTGTAAGAAAGAAATAAAAAATGTTAAATACGAAATTATATGTATTTAGAATTATATAATCTCTCGCTCTCTTTCGTGTAATTAAATAAAATAGGAAAATTATGAAAAATAATTTAAAGTGGAAATGCAATTAATGCCGATAAAAATAATCCAAGCGCATTTTATCAAGATAAAAAATTGAGAATTGCAAAGAAGATAGCGAATTGTATACATATATACTGACAGAGAAATTATTTCAATTTTAAAATGTCAATTATATAACGGCTATTGCTCTCTATTATATAATAAAAATATATGAATGCTATTTTCATACATATACAAGGTATTTCAGGAATAAAAATTTTAAGAGATGAATATGAAAAAAGTTCATATAAATTTATGTCCGATTCTGAATGTCACATTTGCATATTCAATACGTATGTATAGTATCTTAATAATCCTTCAAGCAGCTTATACAAAGTACAATAGTCAAACATCGATTATTTATAGAACGAAGAATAGAATACACACCATATAGCTTATCTCGGAAATTAGAAGCGAATACATGATCTTTTTTCCTCATAATAACCGATACACTATCTTATCTTTCAAAATATTGACCTTTTTACAACAATGATATATATTGTAATAAAATGTACCGTTGTATTTTATTACAATTACTGCGACATAGCTATATCATTTTAACATAGTTTTATTTTGTCATTAATTAAAAATGAATCTCCTTATCTGATAGCACGTGATTTTAAATTACTATGCAAGAATCGAATCTTTATACAATTTTATGTAGATACATGAAGATTCGCATAATCAATTATATGTACTTTTACATTTAATTATTTCTTTTTTTTATTAAATCATTACAATAATAACTATAAAGATAATAAAAATAATTTAATAAAAAATTATAATTAAATGTGAAACTAATATATACAACTAATTAATTATGCGATGTTCTATCTTGTTTTAAAATAATTTTCTTGTACAGTAGCTAATCACATGCTATCAGAGAAGGAGATTGATTTTTTTTAAATATTTATAGAACGAAAGTTCGATATATGTATGTCACATTAAATGATAGCTAATATTGATCACCAATATTGAATTATATATGCAAGTGTTATTGGTCTATAAATCGCTATATTTTCAGGTGTTGGCAAAACAAGTTTAATCGGACGTTACATAGGAAACTTTGATAACGTAAGTCCGACGATAGGAGCATCTTTCTTCAACTGCAAACTCAACTTAGGGGATATGAAGATAAAATTACATGTATGAAATTGTGAACAAATACTTGTTGAGTTTTATTATTAATATTTAATAATTAATAGAAAAATTTAGTATATCGAATTAATAGTCATGAAATTCCATCAATTGTTGTCTTTTCAATTAATCTCTGACCTTTCTATTCTTCGCTTCGACTATCTTTGTATCATTATCGTGCCTTCCATAATACAATCCGAAAATTCACGCTTTATCCAATTGACTGTTTATAAAATCATTCGAATCGCTCTAAAAAATTGAAAGCGTTTCTTCTGAAGAATTGAAAGACTTCCTTTTACAGGTATGGGACACGGCTGGCCAGGAAAGATTCCGTTCTATGGCGCCGATGTACTACAGAAACGCCAACGCGGCCATGCTGGTGTTCGACCTTACACAGTACAACAGCTTCGCCGCGATCAAGGGTTGGGTAAAGGAGCTGCAGCAGAACGTGGAGGACACGATGGTGCTGGCCGTGATCGGCAACAAGTCCGATCTGCATCAGCGTCAAGTCGACGGTGAGGAGGGTCAAAAGTACGCCACGTCGATTGGTGCTACGTATCATGAGATCTCAGTGTTACATAACGAGGGAGTGGAAACCGTTTTCCTGGCCATTGCTAAGGGTCTGCTGAGAATGGTATCGGACAATACAGACATTACCTCTGTCAAGATTTTCGACTCGAGTAGTTTTTTTAACGGCGATGGCATGCCGCTCTTGCCCTCCGTCGAGGAGAGCCCGCAAAACACCAGTATTGCGCACGGCATACTCGAGAAGCCGTTCACCTGCTGCTAAATTCTAGCTCAAGAGCGACAATAGTAGTTATAAAAAAAGATTGTAAGCCTTGCCGAGACGCGCTCGCGTTAACGCATAATGATTATGTGCTGCGACGACGACCAAAGAATTTTTAAATGTTACTCGCCGATAGTTTTTTTTTTTCCTTTTGACAATATTAATTACGTTGACGAGTCACATAAAAATTTTTTTAAAAAAGTAAAGGAAGTTTGACGATGCGTCTCCATTTTTTGAAATGCAAGATGCACGCGCAAGGTAATCGACAATCTGCTCTTCCACGTAGTTTCCGTCCTAGCTCGATTAGATCACAATAATGCTTGTGTCGATTTATCGCGGGCGTTAAGTCAATAATATCAAAATACTATCAAATAAGATTGTAACGCTAAAGCAAAGGAAATTAAATAATTTAATTTTTCTATAAAATGAGTACCAGGAGAGACAAAATATGATACATATCTTGTTATGTAGTGAATTTATATGTAAACGAGATTTCGTAGAAATTTAACGCGGTACGTTAATTCGTGTCAAAGTGATTAGGGTCGTGATGAGTTATAAGCCAGGAAATGTACACAATGCTATAAGCTCAACTAATATAATTATAATTATTATAATTTTCGCAAGCTCTATGCAATCTTTTGATTAGATAAATTTTGATGTGTATCAATTTTTTTTCATAAAATATCGAATTACGTAAAAGATTATGCAAAATTGATTAACGCAAAATATGATCGAAATACGTAAAAGATTATGCAAAATTGATTAACGCATGACGATTGTGTAATTTGTCATTAGAAAACTTTAATTTTAGCAAATTACAGCTAATTATTATTATGATTAATATTATTTTGATTATATTACTATATTTACTAATTTTATGCTAAAATTAACAGTATTCTGCATCTATGTGCAAATTTATTTATAATCGGAATAAAGATTAGATGTATTATGTTTTTCTTTCTACGAAGACTGCTAAATTTTAAGTTTAAATATTTTTCTTTTTTCTATGCAAAGAGACGACGAATTATTTTCGATACTTTTAAGAAAACTCTCAATACTTTGTCATTTTTATTTTCGCACGCATTGTGATATGCACGTTCACGCGCCTCGTCATATACTTTATCAAGTTTTTATATTCGATGAAGATAAATATGTTTGTAATAAAAAAAACGTGCAACGTATTTAAATATCTATCTTTCATACTCCTATTTGTGCGTATACAGATTTTATGACATTTTATTACAGATTATATTTATTTAAAAAAGTATTCATCAATAAACAATAATAATTATTATTATTATAAAATTAGTACGAAATATATAAAATATATATTTTATAAAAGAATAATAATAATAATTATTATTATTAATACTAAATGCATAAAAATAAAAATCACACTTATATATCGTAATGTCCTACATAGTCGAGATGGGATGGCGTTTGTTCGAGATCCGAAAAGCTGCACCTCCTCGGGAAATCTCGTCGCGCTACGACAGAGAGCGATAATCACACAATGACTCATTCTCACTCCAGGCCGGGCCTCGCGGAGCGTGACGTCCCAGCTTTGTCTACATGTAACTCGGCTTATTTTTGTTATGTAAGTTCTCGTTTACTATGCATCTAGGCCCATTAGAACTCCGCGGCGGCGTCTTCGAAACCGATGCGTAGTGGAAAGATGCGCTCAGGGTCGTCCGCGTGTGCGAGAGTCAAGGAACTTGGAAACTCGCGTTTTCTCACTAGCATAATTCGAACTCCGCGACATAAAAGAGAGAAAAGGACTCCAAGTTCATGCAACGCGAAGAATGATCAGAAAATCATTCGCCGATATAAAGAATTTAAAAAATATAATACAGAAGTTGCGTCTAAAAATAGTCAAAGTATTATTTAAGATAAAGAGATACTTTATCACGCCATTATGCGAATAGCAATTATCGAATAAGTTCGTTTAATCAATTACTCGATATCTTCTTGATCAGTTACAGATGCATACGTATCCAGCTAAATCCGGACTTGATTCCAGAACCGGAAAGATTCAAAGATGCGAGAACCGTTAGACTATAATAGCCAATCTGTTGGTTCCTGAATATAATCGTGAGATAGATGCAATGTCGAAGATGTAATTACACGAGCGAGTAAAAGCGTTCGGGCGATTAACTGAAATCAAAACGGCACTTTTGTTCCTCAATAGCGGGAGGATCGATTAGCATAACGAAGTTGCGAGCATAATGAAGTTTTATTACCGTTTAAAGACAATAGGCCGTAAAGCGGTATCCGACGATTGGCCAATTGCAATTTTCATTGCAAAACTACATCTCGATCGTTTAACACGGAGGAAACTGGCGCGTTGAGATTTTACACGCCCTTTTCGACACGCTCGCGACGCTAGAAAATTATTTTCCAGGTCCTTGACATGCGTGCGCGCGAGACAACTTGTATTTCGCGCTTTGGCAAACAGGAAGAATTTCATCTCGTCGTGTCGTTGCAACAACTTGCATTTTCACTTTCTTCTTTTTAACGATCGCGCTTTTTCGAATGGGACAATCGGAGCTTTTTTTTCCTAAACTAAATGAGATATTTTTAAAAATAAAATTAGCCATTAATTATATAAAATCAATAAGCACGGTAAATTTGTCTTTTTGTGTTAAAAATGATTTTATGTGGTAATTCATAAATTTTTGAACATTTTACATTTTCTGTTAAATATTTAAAATGAAAAAAATAATAATAAATAATAATAAATGAAAAAAATAATAATAAATCCTCGTGTTAGCTACTAGATAGGTATACAAATTAACAGCTGTTTTTTTTCACTATTGGCAATGATGCTTGCAAATCCCCTGATGAGAATAATGAGACATTGCAACAAGTTTTTCTTGTTTCAATTATATTCGTACATACGATATCGTGGATGATCTACGCAAGCGCGCACGAGGAGGGTATACAATTCAGTTTCGCAATATTACGAGCATCACGATCTGCTCCGTTCGTCGGTGTGTTAATTAAATGCAGGCGCGAAACTGCAAAGCGAGGGAAAAAAAGAGGAGAGAGATTCGCGTGCGCGCTGATCCTGTGAGCGAGCACGAGCTCCTTTGAGCGTGCAAGCGTCACACGAAGGAGCGAGTAGGAGAAGAGGACGAGGAAGAAGAGCGGCAGCAGGTACACAAGCGGAGGAAGCAGAAGAAGCGATCATAACTCCGGGCTCTTCTGTATAAGACAATGATACAGTTACACGATGCTCTCAGTTGTGGGCCAATCGTAAGAGGTACGGTTCAAAGAGACTCATACGTGAAAGTGTAATGAACCGCGACAAGGATACGCTAATTACATGTCCGGTCCGATGTAATTAAATAGATAAACGCTAATTAACATCGCCGGAAGCGACCGCCAAATGACAGGGTCGCTCGCAAATCGGCGCAATCGATCAAGATAATGAATGAATGTCTGACAGTGATAAAACAGAAGCATTTTTCCTGTGTAATAGATTTTTATGCGATGATGTGTGCATCGAGTTTTCACGATTTATCTTGAAATACAATGTATTACGCGGAAAGAATTGTTGACGGTTACGTTCACAATTGCTAATCGTGTGTGTCTATCTTCGGTTAAAAGGATACTTCTTTCAGGGACGTTTCGTGTGAGTGAATCGTAATTCATAGATTGTGGATAAAGTGAGATGTCAGACAACGGTTAAGAAGTAATAAAGCATTTTAATTAAGAAAGGAGAATAAGTCAAGATTAATTGAAACATAAATATTGCCAACCAAGAGTAAAGATGATCGTGTCACAACAACACGCGCGAGAATAGTGAGAACAACTTTTATTCAAAACTAAAAGCACAGTGGAAGCAGGAAATTGTACAATATAGGCATCATGTGAAGTAAAATGAAGTGAATATTCTTGGAGCACGAAAACTTTCTGTCAGCAATGGAATATTATCAACGGGGATTCCTCGTTTTCATCATTTGTTTCCTACGATCCTCTCAAGTATCGCACTCCAGCGGCCTCGCTATCGATAATCAACTTGTAATCATCGCAAATGGTGAGCGACAACGATTTATCGCCACAGTATATTGAATACGATAATTAAACATTATGATTATTATGCAGATTGCTATACACGAGTAGCTATCGGATTTAAATTGCCGGACATGGACATCTTCTCCAGCGTCGCGGTTGGCAGCATTTCGGAATGCGAGGACGAGTGTTCCAAGAGAAGGAATTCCTGTAACGCGTTTACTTTCGGGTACACGATAATATGCGAACCGCATAAATGCAGAGAATAATTATATAATTTCAATATATAAGAAGAATTAAATAAAAAATAATTAAATAAAAAAATAATTAAAGATAATAAAAAAGAATTAAATAAAAAAATATAATAAAAATAGAATTATATATATTAATAATATATTATATTAATAATATATATATATATATATATATATATATATTAATAATAATAAAAAAAATAAAATTATATTTATAAATAATCTATAACATATTAATATAATTCTTTGACAATATTTTCCTGTTTTGATATGTAGGATTAGTATCAAGGGTAACGGGACATGTGCGCTGAGTAGAAAAATGCCGAAGCCCGAAGAACTGCAAACTCACGCCGATTACGATGTCTACGTGAGAAGTCAACGTTCGTTACATTGCGAACCTGATCGACTTTACAAGATGAGAAGCGGCGGCATCGGAGAAAGGGGAAACGAGACAAAGTCGACCGTGATATTTGGAAGTGGCCTTTCGGATCCGACAATATCAAGTATCCTGTCATCTTCAAGGTATGATTCTCTCCTCTCTCTCTTTTTCTCATTATTAATTTCAAACCGTAAAACAATCCCATCATTAGCATTTCTATTGTTTGCTAATATCTCAGTAAAATAAATATATCTACGAAAATAATGGAAATGTTTATATTCTACCGAAAAGTATGCTTTTCTTACATATTAATGAGAAGTTTCAATTTACGTATTCATATGTTCTTTTAGCATACATGTCAAAATATACATGTCATTTTAAATGAATAGCTTGATCGAGTATCAATTTAGCTTTTCAAATTTTCTTTCGATTTTTATTCGTGTTAAATAAGCTATAGAATTTAATGCAATTACTACGATACGATTTTATGTGACTCACACGTGAAGAAACATGGGAAACACGATGCACGTTGTTAATCCTTCGTACCAGCAAGGATACGTGAATTCCTTGGACGATGAGCGCCGGATCTCCGATATCCTTAGAAACAGAAATTCAATATCGCCAGCCAGCAGTCCTTTCGGAATCAACAACGTAGAAGTCGTTAATGATCTCTCGATATATCCCAACCGGAAATCGGTGTTCGATCAACAAATATATTCCGACCCGAATTACGATCTCGGTCGACCGTTCACTCGAAATCCTTTTGACGATATCAACTACCTAAATTTCGAATCAAACTCGGGCAACGATCATCGGTTATATAAACCTCTCACTGTCCATAACGGGTTCTTCGATATTCTTTCGAGGCCCATCTTCGCCCACGAAACATCGAAGAACAAGTCTCCAGCAGATTTCAAATTCTGGATCGATCCGACGAAAGATCGAAACATATTTACGAGTCATCATCAACATCACAATCAAGGATATTTCAATAATATGCATAGGAATCACGGGATTATGATGCGACCGAAGCAGAACGAGTTAGTCACAGGAAGTTATGATATCAATAAAATGTCTCCAACTGTCGCTAATAATTTCGAGACGGATGGGACAAGAATTTCAACTGGAAGATTCAAGGGCACTTATGATATCCGGAATCAAGGATCGTGGATATTTCGTGGTTTTGATGCGAGGATCGCCGACAAATGTAAGTAATCATCTATTTTTTTTATCAAGATAAAGAGATTTTTCTGCCGCGTTTCTCTTCCTTTTACGAATGCCATTCGAATTAATCTGCGCGTGTAAGCGATGTGGTAAACTTTAGGTGCAATTCTAGCACCTGGGCAAACGGAAACGCGAATCTCCGTCTTTAACGAGGCGTGTACGAAAGAGCGGAGGCACAAATCTTCGGCCGGTTGTCGCTGCGCTTACTTCGCGTATGATGCATATGTGAGGCGCAACCTCATTTTTTTCTACGGCAATCATACGATTGCATTAAATGTGCTAGTACCGTGTTCCGCAAGTTGATTATTATTCTCTTACGTAAAGCATTGGCATTAAAAGGTACGACATTCGTTATTGCATTAATTTTCTCTTTAGACATAGATAAATAATTGCTGTACTTAAGTTTTCGCACCTTAAGTTGGAAATGTAACTCAATTTGATGCTAGCACAATCAATTTATCTTAGCTTTAATAATTTTTATATAATAATTTTGAAATATTAGATATGTATTTTATTTATATAATGATTTTTTTTTTGAGATATTAGATATGTATTTTCGATAAATTGATGACATAATTCAACAAAAAATAATTTTTTTCCGAACACAAGAACAAGAGTAATCCTTGTCTGTTGTATATTTTTGACGATGCTAAACTGTTTTTAATTTAAAAAAATACTAACAAAATAATCACATATTCAATAAATATTAATTTAATATTTAATATTTTGAATAAAACATTTTTGAATAAACATTTAATATTTTGATTGAAATTAAACTTCCTTAATATACACATTCCGCAATTAATAATATAACAAAATATTAAAATTTCTAGCAATTTTTTTTAATTATGTGATGAAGCAAAATTTGAAATCATATAGCATCAAAAAAGTTACGAAAAATAACTAGTCTCATTCTGTCTTTTTTTTTTAATCATGTAATATGCCTTATTTTATTGAAATCAAAGATAAGAATGACAAAATTCGACGAATACTGTGAATTGAATGTTAAGTTCGTTATCCTGCGACATCAATCGGCTTAATTACTTGGTCATCGCAGTCAGTCGGCACTGTTTATCGAACTACGTTCATCTACAAACTGCCGATTGACAAATGCGAACGGCATTGACACAGATTTTAAACTGTATGCGAATTAACTCGTTGCGTCCGTTGACTTCCGGCGTTAGCTACCGCTCTCAGCTTATCGCATAGCTTTCGCATATCTTTCTAACTACAACGTGACCGAATAACCGCGATCCTCTTCGCGGATTATTAGATAATAAAATAATGGAAATTGAATACATATTTTTTAAAGAAACAATGATGAAAAGAAAAATATGTCTAACGATCAACTATTTTTTTTCTTGGGCAAAGATTGTTGCTTCAACAATGACTAGCTAAAGGAAACTCAATGACTTTTCGCGATTGTGCCACCACGGAACAGAAATGACAATTGCACAAGAAAGAAAAATGTCGAGACGTTGCAGGACGTCTGACGTCCGGTTCGCGTGATCTACGAGCATAAGACGCTTTTACTTTCGACAGTCCCTTTTATTCCTGCCTGCGCTTCAAATTAATTGCGCGTCCGTTACTTTGATCAGGAATTGTCGCAATCGACTGGACATGCCGCCGATTCCGACACTATTTATAAAATTTGATTTTTAAATTAGTTTTCAAATTATCTCAAAGTTCGATACAACGGTCATATGAGGTCACAATTATATTTAGCTGACTGAATCGCGGAAGTATACGGCTTTACTGAAGTTATAGTACCACATTAAGAGCTAGGCTGGCTGAAATAATTGAGATAATTGTGACCCTGACGAATCTCGAAGGACAACACATCCCTTCTAAAATGATGTCACCTCTCTTTGTTTCTTGGGATAAAAGTTTAAAGACAGAAAAATGCAAATGGTTCCGGCACTTGGTTTCCAAACAGAGATCTTACAATAGAGCGCGCGAACAAATAATAATTTCTTATATATTATATCTTGCTTGATAATAGATATGCAAAAAGATAAAAAATTATATAAAATACATTGAACGACTTGAAAATAAAATATATGTGTGTATGACAATTTCTTTAGATTATAATCGATTAAGTATTAATTAAATCAAGGAATAATAACGATAATGTGAACGAAAAGTAAGTTAAGCATCGTTATAAAGGTATATACACTTACAAAGTCAGTGTTTTAATTAGAGATTTACATCCTGCAATTACTAAAAAGCGACGTCGAGTAAATCAATCCCACATAATCGTACGCAAAGTACCGCAAATGATGCCGCTCAACGAAAGAATGAAACGCTCGCGTGTCCATGAGCAAAGAAAAATAATAGTAAGTGGAATCATTAATGATCATGTAACGCGCTGAAATCCCTCCCCCGACGTGTGAGCACGGTTCCTCCCACTATCCTCGCGGAAACGTTCACTTTTCTATAAAACGATGCGAACCCGTAATTTCTCCGTTACTTTTTGCGCGATTTTCAGTTTGCGCCAATTTTTCGTGGACGTGCCAACGAAATCGGGGGGGGGCACGAATTCGGAAACGGAAAGCTAAATTCAAAGGAGAAGAACATTTTCTCGGGAGATAACAAAATGGCTCCGCTTTGTCGCGACTCGTGGTACATCACCGAAATAAATCGCGGCTCGAAGGAGAACTCGAAACGCTGAGAAAAAAACATCGCGTCGCCTCTCTCGCGATCACGAATGGAACATCCATTCCGGCGATCGAACGCGAATAGAATCATGTCGATACGACGATGGTTGTGGACTTTTGTGCTAGTCGTAATCGTTCGACGAGCTACTTCAGACTCGATCATTATAGTGGAGGATGAGTGCTCGCGTAAGTCTCTCTAAAAAAAAAAATTATGCCCGTAGAAAGTGCACTGAAATTTTCTTTTACTATACAGCATGCTACAGAAGACTGCTGGCCGGCAAGAAGAGCTTGGAACTGCATGTCAGACGCGCCGTCGAGTGCGAAAACATCGAAGATTGCCATCGCGCCTGCGACTATGAGAAATTTTTCATTTGCGAGGGTTTTAATTACAGGTAATTTTTTAAATTAATATTTTTATAAGAATTTACAAAATTAATTTCTATAATTCGTGTCATAATTATGATTTTCTATTGTATACATATTTTTTGTTACGTGTTGAAAAGAAATCAGACATTTCAATGTGAAATTATGTAATTTTCCGGAGAATGACATAGTTATATTCTCTTGGTAGAATTCCGCCGATGAATTTTGATTTTCTATGATTTTTAATTAGATATCTCAGTAAATACTGTAAGATAAGCGAAAATAATCTGTATAACAGTTAACAACAATTATTCACGCTTGGAATCTTCCAATGATTTTACATTATTTTTATATATGTGCGTATACATATATATATGTAGAGTATTTGTCATCAAATGCACACGCAAAATACAATGCGTACATATGCATGACCCATCGTGCGATTGCATCACGGACAATTTGATCGCGCCACAATCTGTGACACGCTTCTCCGGTGAGGGGAACTATCACGCACGCGCATTGGGAAGGTTCTTTTTTTTCCAATTAACACACATCCAAAAAATCGTTAATCGATAATAATAAATGATTCTAATTAATGAATTTATTTACTGCTGAGTAATAACAATTTTGTGGAAAGACGCTTGGGACATGGGGCGAGAGGGATGTGCGAGATGACATCGGTGCCTTATTCTCGCATGGACTTTCATCGAGACTTCGTATCGGATCCTCAATGTGATTATTACGAGAGGGATCCGAATTGCGTGGCAAACGGGCCTGGAATAAGACCATCCTACTGGAATCAACCATCTAGACCTAGTCAATCCTACGGTCCACCTTACGGCTCTCCTCATGAAAGACCAGATACAAGGTACGCAATAATTGAAAATTTATCTGATATTAATGACAAAACTATCTTGTATAACTATTGCATCAAAATCGAATGATACAAGCATCTTTAATTTCTAAGAAATATAGAGATTGATTAAGATGTATGGAAATTTAAAAAATTATTGATAAACTTATTTATTGATAAATTTATTATTGATAAACTTATTTCCTGAAAAGACGCTAATTTACGAAGCAATTAAACAATTTGCATTCGTTTATTTAATTATTTATAATTATTTAATTATTTATAAGAATCGTTCACGTGTATTTTTTATATGTGTCCAAATAAAACTAATTCATTTTTAATCTAACAAGACCCTACGTCCCGGATCGACGCCCCGAGGAAGTACCGCGACCTATGGATTACGATCGACCGCCCTTAGAAGAAATTCCCCGACCGTTAGATTTCGATCGACGTCCATCAAACGAAATTCCGCGACCGTTAGATTTCGATCGACGTCCATCCAACGAAATTCCGCGACCATTCGATCACGGAGATCATCGGCGACCGCCGATCTACGGGCATCCTCCTCATCACGGACAATACGATGATACGTTTGATCGAAGAAATTATCTCAATAATCAAGGTCAGACTGGATATTCAGGACCAAGATCTGAAGATTCATTCCGCTATGGCGGTCGGTATCCATCTAGACGACCCGTTGACGACGATTTTTACAACAGAAACATACCATGGACGCGGTATCCGAAGTATCCGAATAGACGAATCGATCACGGATCCGCTCACGACATAGGTAATATTTCAAGCGTCTAGATATAAGTTTGAAGAGACTATCATTTTTTCGCAAAGAAAAACTATTGCATGTGTTCACATATATAACGTAGGTACAAACGAAATCGGACCGTACCTGCCGGACTATCCAAAGGATCCGAGTCGGGACTGGGGTACTTACGGCACCACATATGGCGGCTCTTATGGCTACGATACGAATTACGTGGGAAAGTTCGACGCGTCGAAGCATTATCCGAAACCGCCGCAGCCTAAACCGCCCCCGCCTCCACCCCCGCCACCACCACGCCCTTACGAGAACGACCACTTTTACGGAGATTTTTACAATTATGGCGGTGCGTTCGGATACGGTGATAATTACATTCCGGCCAATCAGGATCCGCTTTACGGCGGTACCGGAAAAACGGAAGAGTGCTCCGTCCGAGCCGGTGCGGGATTCAAACTTAGCAGAGGTGTCGTCCGAAAGACTTATCTGACGGCGAATTTAGATCAATGCGAAAGCCTGTGCCTTAACGAAAAGAGTTACATTTGCATGAGCTTCAGTTATAGGTAATTTTAATAATTTTAATAAAGAAAAGTCATATATAATTTAGAAAAGTCATATGTCTTATAGAATTATATGTATAAAATTTAATATTAATAAAATTTAATATATTATATTAACATATAATTAAACGTTATAATCAAATGTTATATATTAAAATTTAATATATAATATTTTATATATATATAAAATATGAAAATAAAATATACAAAAATATTTATATTAATTAATTTAATACTAATTACTAATGTTAATTGGACAGGTACAATGTAGCACCCACGGACCCAACGGACAATTGTCTTCTCAGCGACGTTTCGTATAAAGATCTGAATTTTTATATCGATATTGAACCGGACCGTGATTATGATATCTATGCCATGATCGCCAACTCGAGAACCTGCGGCACGAAAAGAGAACCGAGTCCGCATCCTCCGGATGGTATACATATATATACGATTTAATTGAGAAAGAATTTCACCTTATTGATTAATTTTTAATTCTAAATGCCACTTGATATGAAAATAATTCGTAATATGTATTTTTTTAAATTTCAATTTTAACTAGATTGACAAATAAAACTGACTTTTAGATAATGCAATTTATTGTCCCGAGCATTGCACTACTGCCCCGATTGCGTTACCATACATTATACGTTCCGCTTTGTGTTTCCGGTAACAACTAAAATTGACAGGCAAACTCTATAAATCGTCTGTCTCTCTCGCGTGTTTTATTCAATATGGGACTCGCGACAGTTATGAGGAGTTTGTTTTTTATGAAACTTTTCTAGAATGTTTTTGGAGAGTCAGAAGCGGATTCGGGATGCCGGCGGACGTCGTTAGAAAATCGACAACAGTCAATAATCTAGGGGAATGTCAAGCGGCGTGCATTTTAGCGCAAGACTTTACATGCAGGAGTTTTGCATTCAAGTAAGCTCAGTTCGTATTATTCGAATATAATTTTTCACGCAAAAATCGATAGCAACAAAGCTAAAAACAATCGAGTAATTTATTTGTATATTACAATGTGCCATTTCCTCTAATTTGTATTATTAAATATTTTAGGTATGAATTACAAGACCGATCCGATGTTCCAACTAATTGTTATCTAAGTGATTGGCCCTCGCAGGATATCAATCCTGCTCAAATGCCGGATATGGACAGCGCGGAATTGTACGAGAAGGGTAGTTTTGGCAGAGGCTGCGAACCGTATGCCGTGCCATTCTTTAATACGGAGCAATTCAGTAGCAAGCAATCTCCGCAAGGTACAGATGAAGGTATATTTTTTAACATTAAAATTAAATATATAAATATATAACTATGTTAAATTTTCATAAATAAACCTTTCGTAGTTTGTTACTTTGGATATACCAAGCCATGCAAATTGACACCTTACGCCGTGCTTCTGGCAACGCATGTAAATTCGGAGCAAGATTGTCGACAGAAATGCTCGAGAATGAGGGAAACTAATTCTATTCCTTGCATGTCTTATAGTTTCAAGTGAGTATATATTAAAGCTTTCGCATTGTTTGCAATTTGTATTGCTTTTAATTTAATCGATTAATGTGTCTAAAATGCAAATATAATTATTATATGTAATTAACATTTATAATAATATTAAAATTGAACCGTGATTAAATAAAATCAATAGACGATATTTTTTTATAATAAAGAATCTCTTTCTCTTTCTCTCGAGATATGAATAATTATTAATATAAAATATGAATAATGTCAATTAACTTTAATTTTTATCAATGTACGTTAATTTCCTTCAATTTCCAGACTCACTACGCACGGCACAGAAGAGAATTGCTTGCTTAGTGATGTACCTATAAGAGACTTGCGACCAGGTCTGGATTACATCTACGACAACAATCACGTCCTGTACGCATGGAAAGATCTCGATCCTTATTGCGTGATTACGGGCGATTCCATCGATAACGATCATATGTTTGGCGGACAGGGTCATGCGAGACCGCAACTTCCAGGCCCTGCTCGACCCGATTTTAGCCAGGCCGGTTATCCAAGCGTGAAACCTGACGATATTTACCCAGATCCTAGACCTTACTTTAAACCAGGAAGTTATCATTACGGCACGAGGCCGGTCGATCCTGACAAGCCCGATTCTATCAGACCGCCCGATTCTAATCGTCCTGCCGTTGGATACGGTATTTATCCCGGTGGACTTGGCGGGTCTCTTTATCGTGAGTATAAACAACTAAAAATATTATAAATTTAAAATTATTAAACTTAAAAATTATTATTCACAAAATCATTACTTCATTAATTATTTTCTTCGAAATTAGCGAACGATTTTTCGACTTTCCGCCATTACACGGTAAACGGCTATCCGTGCAAGAAGGGTACGAAGTGCGAGAAGAACAAAATCGCCGGATTCTGGAGCTGCGAGCCGGAAGGAAGCGAGTACGGTAGTTGGGACTATTGTTGCGCACCGACTCATCATTGCGGCTTCTCACAAGGATACCAATATCCATGGTACATATTATTATAAATATGTATCATTCGCAAAACGTAACGCTTTTATTTTAATTCTTTTTTATTTAATTATTTTATTTTAATTTAATTAAAATTTACTTTAATTCATTTTTCCTTTATATCGCTCGAATCTCGCGTTCGCGAAAGTGGAGTATTTATTTCAAACGTATACGATAGATGGTGTACTTGTTCCTCCTTAACATGTCTTTACAAGTTATTTAATAATAATGATATTGAAACTCACAATTCCGCTATATTCCTTGCTTATGGTATATTCCTTGCTTACGGCAACTTCCCTGGTACCTCCTGCTCCAATATTTCTGTAAACAAGAAGAAAAAATATGTTACAAATCGATCAATTTTAGGTGCTACGTGGGATCATCGGAGGATCAATGGCGGCCTTGCAGCGAGAAATATTATCCCTACCTCCCAAGTCCGCGGCCGATCCGGCCCATGATCGGAAGTAACGATCGTCTCGATCATCACGATCGTCACGATCGTCCTGATTATCGATACGATCCCGGTTACAGCAGGCACTGGCCCATCACGTACTTGCACGGGGAATCGCCGCCGAATTGCACGGATTCACTCGCGTCCGCGGATAACAGCGAGGCTCGTCGTTCGAACGAGACCACCCCCGTCACGATCGTAACCAAAGGCGACAAGAACGATACCGCGATCGCGAACCGGGCGCGTCGACGACGGCTACGGGTGCGTACGATCGCCAACGATCGCCGTGCGATCTTCTCACGAAAAATTGGCCCGGATCGCGAAAAATCGGCCCGGATCGCGACGAACGAGGCCACGCAAAATCAAACTAATCGCGAGCGCGCCGCGAAAATTGAACGGGTTTCGAAACCGATGAGCACTGTCGCGTCGATCGCGGCGCCGATCGTCGCGCCGCCCGCGGCGGCGAACGCAAGTGACGGGGGCGCGCGATTCAAAGACACGAGGAGCAACGACGGGATGCTCCAATTGGCCCTAATCACGCCAAATAATTCACTGCCAGCTCCGGGGGCCTAATATTCGCGGCGAATATATTTATGTACGATCTCGCCATGAGATAAACGACTATAGAGATATACTTTAATTATATTAATGTCCAGATATTATTTGAAGATTGAACGAAATTGGTCGATAGATATTTCAAGATAAAATATATTGCGTGTTTATTTGAGGAAACTATATGAAATTTTTGTTTTATAATCTTGTAATAAGTTATGATTACGTTATATGTTTATGTTTTATAATCTTGTAATAAGTTATGATTACGTTAATTTTGTAAATACATAGATAGAGATTCTAAGATTAAACATGAAATTAATTTCCTAGTGTTATAATCGAAATTCGTATATTATTGTACTTAAATTGGAAGTGTCGCTATTTAAATCAATCAAGATATTACAATATATGATTGCGTTTAATTTTTAGTAGATAAAATTGATAAATATTAATACATTTTGAAGTTACGTAATATTTCGTAATATAGCGACCATTATCGAACTGCAATATATATTTCAATCGTGAAATTGCAGTATCTTAATAGCTCGTCATATCGCAATTTATTTATAATATCTCGTCATATCAATTTATTCACAACTGTAATCAACGTCATTACTTTAATATCTGAGTTAACCTAAATTAATTGCAAAAAGATATGATAAGATTAAATGAGATAAGGTTAATAAAAAATAAAAAAAATTATTGTGGCATTATTATTTATTGAATTTTCTGGAATTTTGAAAGAGATTAATATCAATTAACATTTTATTTAAATAAAATATCTGAATAAAATAATTATATAAATAAAATATATTTATATAATTATTAACACTTTATAAGTGCGATATAACAGAGTAGGAAAATAATCTGAATGACGGATATTATTAATTAACAATTTTAAAGTCTCGAGATTCGCAATAATTCATTCTATTTAAATTTAAATGTCAATATTCAATTTCATAACTCAATTTTTGTAATCTTAAAAACTTTTCTGGAATATAAAAAATATCGATGCATGAACATTTAAAAAATTTTTTTATTTTTTTAAATTTTGGCAACATTTTAATTAGAAAATATAAATAACAAATTGCCGAAAATGTTTGAAATAACTTAATTCATTACTGTGAAATTTATTATATGGCATTCCTAAAGGAAGAATTCGTTTACTACATCAAGATAACATTAATGATACTGATAACATTAACATGACATGCTCCTTTTTCTATTTGTGTATCGATTATGCAAGCTCCGTGCATGTGTCACGCGCACTTCGTACCAGTCGCAGTTGCGTTTCACCCGTGCCAGTACGATCAGCTGTTCCGCAGCCAAACATACGAGTTTATAGTGACATGTCGGTCCGAAAGGACAATTATACCGTTGACATAGGAGGTAAGAATCAATGATCATCGCAATTGTCAGTTCTGCATCGTGCTTCTAATCTTGTATTATGGCAAGTAGATATATAATTCTTTTATTAATTCAAAATTTAAAAAATTTCAAATATTATTACAATGATATGCATGTAAAATATTTAATTTTTTAAATTATACTCGCGATTCTGTGGAAAGTATACATAAATATTTATACATTAATACATACAGTTTGACTTTTGTTAGTTTTTTTCACTGAGATTTATATCAGTATATGGAATCACATTTCCCAAGCAAGATAACGTTATTAAGATGTCATTTAACATCACTCTGCTACCTGGGTTGTATCAATCATATTATTGTAAAATACTCTGTAAAATATAATTAACGATAATTATATAAATAATAATAATATAAAATTACTAATTAAAACACAAAAATTGACAAAATATTTCAATGACTTCAACTTCTTCAAAATTTTCGAATATTTTTTTCTTTTGCTCCAAAATTTTTGGAACCTTGAATATGTAATGTTCAAATTTTGCACACTTCTTTCCAAAGATATGCGAATAAAATACAAAGATAAAAGTGAGACCTTCACGGAGGATAATTTAATTAGTAAAGAACCCATCGGGCAATTTAAAGCATGGTTCGAGGAAGTATGCAATACTCCACAGATTTTGGAACCCAACGCGATGTTTCTCGCGACAGCGACAAGGTAATATTGAAAAAAAAATTATTCCTGATTCTAGAAAACATATAATATTATAGTAAAACGTGAAACATAAATATGCATCATACATGCGAAAATCAAGACTTATCTATAGATACAATTTATAGATACGATATTTTACGGTCTATTATCAAATCATCCGCAAGCTAATAGGCTGCAAAAATTGCGCAAATATTTAGTAACACAATCATATTTGAAAACACAAATATGACGTGATTCATTATCGTTTCAGGGATGGTGTGCCATCGTTGCGCGCGGTGTTACTGAAAGGCTTTGGCACGGAAGGCTTCAAGTTTTACACAAATTATGACAGTAGAAAAGGCCATGAACTAGTAAGTATGGACATTTACATTTGACATGAACATGAAACAAACGGAAATTGTATTACTCGACTCATTTTCAGGCTGAAAATCCACATGTCGCGCTAACATTTTACTGGGAAGCTCTTAGACGAAGTGTAAGATATTCATTGACATTCATGTTTTATAAATAGAATTATTACAATATTACATATTGTAATGTTTTACTATTAATACATATTGTAATGTTTTACTATTACTTAGGTACGTATCGAAGGTATCGCGAAGAAAACGTCAGCGGAGGATTCGGATCGTTATTTTCAGAGCCGACCGTATGCGAATCAAATTGGATCTATGTCCAGCAAACAAAGTAGCGTGATTGCTAGCAGGCAAACTCTCATTGTAAAAGAAAGAGAACTGCTCGCGAAATTCCCAGAAGGTCAAGTTAAAAGGCCCGATTGCTGGTAAATAACATAATAAAAATTATGATTAATATATTATTATTAAACCCTTATTAAGAAAATTGATTATTTATTTTGAATATAATTAAAGATTGAATATAATTAAGAAATATGCTTAAAAATTAAAAAAACTAATGGTCATATGCGATGACACATTGCCATTTGCTATCGCTTTTGTGCAATGCTAATACAATTTATTATTCTTGTTAAAATTAATCAATTATCAATTAATAATGATGCAAGTTTGTATTTTATACTTTCCAAATTTAGATTATCCTCACTCATCATTTCATAAAAATTACTTATGGGTTTTTATCGTTTTTTTTTAATTACATAATTTATTTCAGGGGCGGTTATCTCGTTGTACCGCATGTCGTAGAGTTTTGGCAAGGTCAGAGTGATCGTCTTCACGACAGAATTCGCTTTAGACGTACAAAACCGAATGAGAAAATAGACAATATACTTGTGCATAAAGGAGAAAACGGATGGGTTTATGAAAGACTTTCACCTTAGAAAAAAATCGCTGTATTTTTATTGAGGAAAAACGCGAGAAAAAATAACTTTCATATGTTTAGAAACGCTCAATTATTCTTTACTGCGAGAAAATCGCTAGTATTAATTACGCTAGTATTAATTAGTGCAACGTTCCGAGCCATTACCTCATACTTCCAAAGATAAACATTACCAAGACAATAATGTTATATTCCAAGCAGACCATGTTCTTGATGCTGTTTTCTCGTGAGTTTCAGGATTTCCCTGTTCACTCCTGAAATGTATACAATTAATATATTGTTGCATTAACAAAATAATATATTTATGATTATTATTAATCACCATCTTGGCTTCTCCACACCATTTTCACGTCAAAGTATCCATCTTTCAATACGAGATCCTCAAACTGCCTCATCCCACCACCCACTCCGAAATAATAGATTTTTCCAGCGATAAATCTAGCAGCATAATTGTCTGTTTTGAGAAATTGTACAAAAATAATGAGAAATCCTTATAATATACTTACCCAAGGCCATTAATTTTCAATTTTCTCTTAAAAATCTCATATAACTTTTTGTGATTGTCTGGATTGTAAATTGTTTCGCTCGTAAAAATATAATCATATTTCCTATTTTCCTCATCATCTAATAATGTTGCAAGGGAAGCCCAGTCTCCAGCATAAAATTCACATTTTGTAAATATATTTGTACGATTATCACAATTCAACAGTACATTTGGTATAGTCATAGATTTTAGTACTTCTGCATTCTACAAAATTATTTTGTCAACTATAGTCTATCTTTCAATATAATATTCATAAATTATACAAACATAATCTTGAAAATGGACTGTAGAATTTTTGAGAAGAGCAATGAGGCCAATCAAGCCTGCACCACATCCTAAATCCATAACAAGTTTATCTTTTAGTTCAATTTGCTCTTCCAATATATACTGGCCCAAATCAAATGTGCATTCCCAGATTTTTAATCCACCTGCATAATCAAATTGTAATGTATATATTAATAAAATATTACACAAAAATTCCCCAAATTAAATTAAATTCTTTAGTTTTAACGAGAGAAAGTATATTTTAAATTTAAAATTTATAAAAATCACCTTCATATTTTGCTGGAATAAGATCGGAATGTTGTGTCTCAGCCTCAATAATATTTTGACAGTTATGCTTGGTTAAATCCTTTACTACTTTATCAGAGCGAATTAATTTTAGATTAAAATCAGGGAACACTTTTGTCTCTGTATAATAATCTGTTCCATATTTCACTCCGACTTGCTCGGGTGTTATTTCGAGTTTGAAGGCAGGAATCCATTCTAATTCATCCGTCTTATCCTCTAAAATTATTCAAACTGAATATTTTTATAGATGAGTGCTTTGCAAAAATTTACATCAGTTGAAATTTTGCTGGAAAACAAATCAATGACAGTCTAACCCCAAGTTACGAATGAAAAAATGCGTCCCTTGAATTATTACAGAAATATAATTAGCAATACCTTCATTAATGTCAGTTATAGTTTTTGCAAATCCGAATTTAAACATTTTTCACGAAGTTTCAGATGTGAAATAAAAAAATTATAAGTTTAATAAACTAAAGCATTATTTTGGGTAAAATGAGGATGATCTTATAGGTTATAGACCGTTTTTAAATGATCTCTGACAGAGAGAAAACTGAGAGATGTCATGGCCTGCTTTTAGGTGATCCCTGAAAGCGATATTCCCTCTATGGACATTGAAAACGTGGACATGAACTACAAAGCCAATGTCCATGAATGTTCTCAGAGGGTATCATGTGCACAATTTCTGGTTTCGTTCCGTGCTATGTGCACGAAATGCCGGTAACACCAGAGTATAACAAGACACTCATGTATATAAATTGATAGTAAATAAATTATGCAATCGTGAAAGATACTGTAATCTTCCAATGTAATGTTCAAAGATGAAATAAATATTTTTCTATATTCATTGCCATGTTTATATATTTTTATTTACAAAACACAAAATGTCTGCTGTGGAATAAAAACATTTTTAACCGTTATTTCTATAAATCTTAATTAGTAATAAACTGATCTTTGACAGAAGTTTAACTAAGGTTTAATTAATCTATCCTCCTTGTACAATGGAAAAACGAATAGTATATAAAACTAAGTTTAAGGATCAAGAAACGTTTTATTAAACTTTAATAAAACTATGTTTAAGGATCAAGGATCGTTTTATTAAACTTTAGTTTAAGCTGTTATTGAAAAACCGGCCCTTATAGATGCAAATAATTAGCATAACAAAAGACTCCGTGAATTGATTGATAAATAATTAATTTTAATCAATAAATTAAATACTTTCATAATTTAATATTCCACGTTACTGTATATTTTATAATATATAAAATATTTCGGTAACGAATTATCGATAACACGATGTTCGACTTTGGCAATATAAAATATAAACAGTAGCGCGCTATACGTTACCGCTTTGTCATCATTCGTACGGTGACTCTAATAAAGTAGTGGTAAGAAACGCTTCGTATATTGTAATTTTTTTGCTAAACACGATTACGATTGGTATTAAAACATAATTTACTATAAATTTTAATAAAAATTAATTAATTAAAAATTAATTAGCGACATAAAACGATATCTTTATCGTAATTATTCATTACTGCGAACAAAAATTGAAACATGGAATACGTAAAAAAGGATAAGAGAATTAATTATATTATAATATCGATCATTGATGCTTATTATAATATTTCTTTAACAATATTAGAATTAACTACATTTTGATCAATGCTTTAAATATTTTTTTTATTAATTAAATCTTTGTTAATTAAACAATAGTTATGTATGACAACATGTAATTATTTTAATATTTTATTCTTACGATACATTAATACGTTAGATATATGAGATACATTAATATGTTAAAATATTTCAACAATGAACAACATCATAATATCCAACATAAACAGTATCACCCTAGTGATTTTGTTTTACCGTCTTGTTATGTAAATTTAAGTTTATATATTATATTACAAAATAAATTCCAAATTATATACATTATATTATATATTATATATTATATAATATATTATATATTATATTATATTATATATAAAAAAAATTATATATAATATAACTCTCCCATGGGGTACACCTTGTCGCGGTGGGAGGGCTTAGTACCTGGATGGTGCCTTGAGGTTTATCTTAAATTTTCCAATTTATGATAAATCTTAAGGTGCCTGAATGGGAAGCCAAGTATCCTTTCGCGTCGTCGGTGCCGTCAACGTGCCGCGGACGGCAAGCGCTTCGTCAACGCATCGCGTTAGGTATATGTATACATATTAGAGAGTGCCGTTAAAGGTATATACATATTAAGTATATACATCGCGTGATTAAATATAAAATTTTTAATCGAAATAGTGCGGGAGTGCCGTTCAGTATCGCGCGTAAAATAACAAAAATAGCGATATAAAAATATCGCTCGCGAGTGCGGGAGTGTCGTCAAAGTATCGCGCGCCAACAACATAAGAAGAGGAAAAGGCCTTGTAGAGCCTTATAGAGGCATCTTGCATCGGCGAAGCAACCTGATGGTGAATATTTATTTTATTTGTATATCAATTGTTATAAATCGTACGCATAATAATTCGTTCTTATAATTTAAAGGAATTAAAGAGGAAATTAGAGAGAAAAATTTTTATAAATATGAAAATTTCTATTTAAAAAATAATTTTAAAATTTATAAAATCTTCCCATATGTGTTTATATCTGCTTATTATTTTACACACCGGATATGAAATTCCACAGTCTTGTTATAAATGAATTTTATATTTGTATGTTTCAGACGTAGTTTTAACGAAAACATAATAACGGATAACGATAACTCCGCTGCTGCACATCAATGCCATGGTGAGCGATAAAAATTTTTATTTAATTTTAAGGTAACGGTAGAGATTGTAGATATATCTGTTGCCTTAAAATGGATGAGTTAGGATAGATTAAATAACTTTTAATAAATTCGTTTGAAATGTATTGCAGCCATCGCGAAAATATTACAGTATATTAATCATAAAGAAAGAAGATCGAGAAAAGATCATTCTTGTAATTTTATCTAATTTATTGAAAAGAACATTAAAAATTGTATCAATTACATCTGATGCTAATTTATTCTTATAACACGTATTTATCTTATCACTTATCTTGTTCACTTATCTTATTCTAATTTCTTATAGCTCGTCCATTATAGAATTTATTGTAGATATTGTTTTTAAACTTAATGTAAAGCCAAATGATTTATTATTATAATGAAATAACTTGTAATATGATAAGTGTTATACACATATTAATTTTTTATAAATTTATTATTAACTCGCGCATCTGCAATCGAATATTCCGATTATTGTCAATTTATTTATTCGTCGCGTTTTCTCGCGAATTTTAAATCGCAATTTATTTAGTAACTTAATTGTTGATTTCGAAGTTTATTCTATTCATTTTGAAAATTTCCTTTGATTAATTTACACAAAATGCGTCAGTAATCCAAATACTTTCTTTTACAGTCGAACAAACGAACAATAATTTTATTAATGATTCTTTTTCTTCTTTCACGATTATTTACATTATATAAAACTTATTAAATTCTATTGTTATCTATTATTAATAATAAATGTCACGTAATTATAGATAACGCGGCGTTCGACTTTGGCAATATAAAATATAAACAGTAGCGCCCATTATTTATTAAACAATTTATCACGGACCTTTTCGTTATGTTAATTATTTGCATCTATATTTCGATTGTTTTATTTCGTGTTCTCTCACAATCCAAATTATATTTAGATTGTCAAGAATAATAAAGTGGTACGGATGAAATATATTTAAAAATATTTGTGACTCTAAGTATTAAAATAATAATTCTTGTCCGTGAAGATCGCAATCATCAAAGTGATTATTTAATAATATCTTGAATTTCTATCATTCAATCGATTCTCGATTAAATTATAGGATTATAGGATTACGATATAATAATTATTTTAATACTTATAGTCACAAATATATTTCATACGTGTCAACTTTATCGTTCTTGACAATCTAAATATAATTTGGATAGTGAGAAAACACGAAGTAAAACAATCGAATTATACATGCAAATAACGAAACATAAACGAAAAGATACGTGATAAATTGTTTAATAAATAATGAATTTTAATTAAGAAATTAAAATAATTCCAAAATTTAATATTTCGCGTTAATGTATATTTTATAATATATAAAATATAAAAATATTTCGACAACAAATTATCGATAACGCGGCGTTCGACTTTGGCAATATAAAATATAAACAGCAGCGCTCTATACGTTACCGTTTTGTCATCATTCGCACGGTGACTCTGGAGTAATAAAGTAGTGGTGAGAAACGTTTCATATACTTTAATTTTATTATTAAACACGATTACGATTAGTACTGGAACATAATTTGCTATAAATATTAACTAAATTAATTAATTAAAAATTAATTAACGACATGAAACTGTATCGCAACAATAAATCTTTATCGAATCGTAATCATTCATTATTGCGATTAAGAATTGAAACAGAGAATACATAAAACAGGATAAAAGAATTAATTATGTTATGATATTCATCACTGATGCTTATAATATTTCTTTAACAATATTAGAATTAACTATATTTCGACCAATGCTTTAAATTTTCTTAATCCTTATTAACTAAACAATATACAATTTAATCGAGAATCAATTAAATGATAGGAATCCAAGATATTAAATGATCACTTCCATAATTGCGATCTTTACGGACAATAACTATTATTTTAATACTTAGAGTCACAAATATATTTCATCCGTGTCACTTTATCGTTCTTGACAATCTAAATATAATTTGGATTGTTGAGAGAACACGAAGTGAATTATAGATGCAAATAATTAGCATAACGAAAAGCTCCGTGATAAATTGTTTAATCAATAACGAATTTTAATGAATAAATTAAAATATTTGTATAATTTAATATTCCACGTTAATGTATATTTTATAATATATAAAATATTTCAGCAGCGAGTTATCGAAAACACGGCGTTCAACTTTAGCAATATAAATTATAAACAGTAGCGCTCTATACGTTACCGCTTTGTCATCATTCGCACGGTGACTCTGGAGTAATAAAGTAGTGATGAGAAACGTTTCGCATACTTTAATTTTTTTACTAAACACGATTACGATTAGTATCGGAACATAATTTGCTATAAATATTAACAAAATTAATTAAATAAAAATTAATTAACGACATGAAACTGTATCGCAACGATAAATCTTTATCGAATCGTAATCATTCATTATTGTGATTAAGAATTGAAACAGAAAATACATAAAACAGGATAAAAGAATTAATTATGTTATGATATCCATCACTGATGCTTATAATATTTCTTTAACAATACTAGAATTAACTATATTTCGACTAATGCTTTAAATTTTCTCAATCCTTATTAATTAAACATTATACAATTTAATCGAGAATCGAATAAATGATAGGATTCCAAGATATTAAATAATCACTTCGATAATTGCGATTTTTACAGACAATAATTATTATTTTAATACTTAGAGTCACAAATATATTTCATCCGTGTCACTTTATCGTTCTTGACAATCTAAATATAATTTGGATTGTTGAGAGAACACGAAGTAAAACAATCGAATTATACATGCAAATAATTAGCATAACGAAAAGCTCCGTGATAAATTGTTTAATCAATAACGAATTTTAATGAATAAATTAAAATATTTGTATAATTTAATATTCCACGTTAATGTATATTTTATAATATATAAAATATTCAGCAGCGAATTATCGAACACGGCGTTCGACTTTAGCAATATAAATTATAAACAGTAGCGGTCTATACGTTACCGCTTTGTCATTATTCGCACGGTGCCTCTGGAGTAATAAAGTAGTGGTGAGAAACGTTTCATATACTTTAATTTTTTTACTAAACACGATTATGATTAGTATCGGAACATAATTTGTTATAAATATTAACTAAATTAATTAATTAAAAATTAATTAACGACATGAAACTGTATCGCAACAATAAATCTTTATCGAATCGTAATCATTCATTACTGCGATTAAGAATTGAAACAGGGAATACATGAAACAGGATAAAAGAATTAATTATGTTATGATATCCATCACTGATGCTTATAATATTTCTTTAACAATACTAGAATTAATTACTAGAATTATATTTCGACCAATGCTTTAAATTTTCTCAATCCTTATTAACTAAACAATATACAATTTAATCGAAAATCGATTAAATGATAGGAATCCAAGATATTAAATAATCACTTCGATAATTGCGATCTTTACAGACAATAATTATTATTTTAATACTTAGAGTCACAAATATATTTCATCCGTGTCACTTTATCGTTCTTGACAATCTAAATATAATTTTGATTGTTGAGAGAACACGAAGTAAAACAATCGAATTATACATGCAAATAATTAGCATAACAAAAAGCTCCGTGATAAATTGTTTAATCAATAACGAATTTTAATGAATAAATTAAAATATTTGTATAATTTAATATTCCACGTTAATGTATATTTTATAATATATAAAATATTCAGCAGCGAATTATCGAACACGGCATTCGACTTTAGCAATATAAATTATAAACAGTAGCGCTCTATACATTACCGCTTTGTCATTATTCGCACGGTGCCTCTGGAGTAATAAAGTAGTGGTGAGAAACGTTTCATATACTTTAATTTTTTTACTAAACACGATTACGATTAGTATCGGAACATAATTTGCTATAAATATTAACAAAATTAATTAATTAAAAATTAATTAACGACATGAAACTGTATTGCAACAATAAATCTTTATCGAATCGTAATTATTCATTATTGCGATTAAGAATTGAAACAGGGAATACATAAAATAGGATAAAAGAATTAATTATGTTATGATATCCATCACTGATGCTTATAATATTTCTTTAACAATATTAAAATTAACTATATTTCGACCAATACTTTAAAAATTCTCCTTGTTAATTAAATCCTTATTAATTAAACAAGTTATGTATCACAACATGTAATTATTTTAATCTTTTAATCTTACGATACATTAATACGTTTGATATATGAAATACATTAATATGTTAAAATATTTCAACATTGAATTAACAACATTATAGTATCCGATATAAACAGTACCGCCTTAATGATTTTGTTTTATGGTCTTATTATGCAAATTTAAATTTATATACCATATCACAAAATATATATTAAATTATATATATTATATTATATATAAAAGAAGTTATATATAATATAACCCTCCCATGGGGTACACCTTGTCGTGGTGGGAGGGCTTAGTACTTGGATGGTGCCTTGAGATTTGTTTTAAATTTTTCAATTTACGATAAATCTTATGGTGCCTGAAAGGGAAGCTAAGTACCCTTTCGCGTCGTCGGTGCCATCAACGTGCCGCGGACGGCAAGCGTTTCGTTACCGCGTTTTCGCGTTGTAGTATTCTCGCGTCGTCGCGTTTTCGCGGAAATTTTGGACTTTTTCATATAAAATCTCAATTTCATTTATTGTCACGAGTCTCTACTTCCGATGCCAACTAACTGGGATGTTTCGAGTTTGCACACGTTGTTATGCAACGTACACTCGCGCTTCGTGCTTCGTACTTCGTCAAATGATTCGGCCCGAATTAGTTAGAACTCGATCGATTGCACGGAATGGTCGTCAATGGGTCCCTTCTCTTTGCTCGTCTACCTTACAGCCACACGCACTGCGTGTGTTAACCCTGTCGAGGAGTCGAGTGGATTCCCCTAAGCATGATTTTCGCTCGGTAAAAGGGGTTGCCTCCCCATTTTTTAAATTGCTGAATGTTAGCATTTAAAAAATGTGGGTATCCTCTTCTTTTGCCGTCTACCAGCCAGGTGTAGCCATATCCTGCATTGCGGGAAACTTCGTGTTCCGGGCGAAGCACCTGAAATCATGCTTAGCGGGTCCAGGTTCGATACGAGATAGGATAATTATGCGCGAAAAAGAGCTGGTGAACTTTATTTTCCTCTATTCCTCAATCGTTTCGTCTTCTTTCCGGTTCGGGCCTAATCTTTGCTCGTTGTATCTTTGCACTCCCGACCTGTTGGCTCAAAGTTAAGTCTCGTAAATGAAATGAGATTTTCGCTCGTACCGAAACCGGGAGTGTCGTTGAACGTATATATATATTAAATATATACATCGCGCGACCAAATTTTTAATCCGAATACCGAATTAGTGCGGGAGTGCCGTTTAGTATCGCGCGTAAAATAACGAAAATAGCGATATAAAAATATCGCTCGTGAGTGCGGGAGTGCCGTTGAAAGTATCGCGCGTCAACAACATGAGAGGAGGAGGAGGCCTGGGAGAGGCATCTTGCATTGGCGGAGCAACCTGATGGTGAATATTTATTATTTGTATATCAATTGTTATAAATCGTACGCATAATAATTCGATCTTATTATTTAAATGAATTAAAGAGAAAATTAGAGAGAAAGATTTTTATAAAAGTTATATAAAACTTTTTAAAAAACTTTCTTGAAAAACAGTTTTAAAATTTTATAAAATTTTTCCACACGTGTTTATCTCTGCTTATTATTTTACACATCGGATATAAAATTCCGCGCGATAAAAATTTTTTGAAATATTGATTGCATTTTGTGAACATTATTATAAATGAATTATATATTTGTATGTTACAGACAACTAGCTTCGATAACAACAACTCCGCTGTTGCGCATCAGTGTCGGTGAGTGAGAAAAACTTTTATTTAACTTTAAGGTAACGGATTCGTAGAGATTGTAGATGTAGATTGTAGATTGTAGATTGTAGATTGTAGATTGTAGATTGTGAATTGTAGAGTAAGTCCGTTGCCTTAAAATGGATGAGCTAGGATAGATTAAATTAAATCACTTTTAATAAATTCTTTCGAAATGCTTTGCATCTCTTGTGAAAATATATTGAAGTATTAATTTAAAAAAGAGAATCAAGAAAAGAAAATTTTTTTTGTAAAGACTTGACTAGTTCATTAAATCAAGAGCACGCATTAATAATTTTAACAATTTTATCAATTTTTGATACTACTTTATTCTTATAACGCGCACTTATTTTATTCTAATTTCTTATATCATAGCTCATCCATTGTAGAATTTGTTTGTAGATATTGTTTTTAAATTTTACTTTAACTTAAAATAAAGCCAAATGATTAATTAATTAAATAATTTGTAATATCATAAAAGTTATACACACACATGAATTTTATATTTTATTAGAAAATATAGTATATAGAAATTTGTAGTAATTTGGCTTTATTTGAGTTAAAATAAAATTATATTCAAATATTTAACAAACGATCGTAAAATCGAGCGATCGTTACGATGAGCGTGAAATATTTACGCTCATTTGCCGGTAATTAATCGGCAAAAGAAGGAGTGTTTGTCTCCTGTTTCGATCTCTGATTGAGAGATCGAGCGAGAAAGTGGCCAGGATCAACGAAAAGTAAGTTCAACTGGCCTGAAGAAAAGCTTTACGTACAATAGTACGTAATGTCGGACATTTATTCACGCGGTTAGGGCATGCGGTTAGAGAATGTAATTAGGGCACGTAATTAAAATATACGTGATTAGAGATAGGCTTTCCTCGAATAATTTCACTTAATCGAGAAATAGGATTGTTAGGGCTATTTGGTGATCATTAGGTTTTTCCTTTCAAATTCCTTTCTATTATGTCATGCTATTAGGTCATCATTAGGTATTCCTTTCTATTATGCCATGCTATTAGGTGATCATAAGGTTTTTTTCCTTTCAATTTTCCTTTCAAAAAGTAGAGGATTGTTAGTACTATTATGTGATTAATTTAGCTGATTTTATATTATGTATCTTTTAAGGAATCAGGAAATGTAGGTTTAAATAATATTAGGGAAAACAAATTAATAAATATTTCAATAATTATATTATTAATATTAAGAATTTTTAAGGGATCAATATTTTTTGAGTGTTTTTTATAGGCATTTTATTTATATAAGGATGAAAATTAAATTGTTAACACTCAATAATTTGTATAGTAATACGAATTTTTTTGCAAAATTTTACGTACTTATGTAATACGAAATTTATGTACTTTTATGTAATACGAAATTTTATATGAAAAATTTAAAATATAAATTTATATATTAAGCTATTTTTTAGTAATATGAATAATAAATTTCATATATTTATGAATTTATAAGTTATTTTTAAATATAGAAATTGAAAGATTTAAAATAGAATTAAGAATGAGTAGATATTAAAAAATGAATAGAATTTATAGAAAAAGATTTATTATTAAAATTCCAAAAAAAATTTTGATTTAAATAATATTTATAAATAATAACTTTTCGAAAATTTATATATTCATTTATTTATATATTTATGGTTTTAATTTAAATAATAATTTTTACAAAATTTATATATTTATATATTTATATATACATGTAAGGTTTTAGTTTAAATAATAATTTTTATATAAAATTTATATGTTTATTTTCTTATATATAGATGTTTGTGTATTTATGTATTTAAAATTTTAATTTAAATAATAATTTTTATAAAATTTATATATTTATATATATTTTGAGATATATATAATTTCATTAATTGTATTTCATTAATTTTATTTATATAAATTTATCTAAACAGCTTATATTATTAAAGTTTAATATCGAAGATATTAAGAAAATTATTTTTTTCAGATATTTGTGAATATATATTGAATGTATATAATATTGAATATGAATATTATGAACATATAATAGGATAGTAGTTTGTTAGGGTTACTCCATATAATGCTCCTTATGCACATGGTTCCGGGGACTTGCGCGTTGGAAGACTAAGGAAAGGCGCGTGGGGTTTTTAGTTGGTAGTCCCTGCCGTTAAAATGGCGGCGGGGAGAGCCCAACACTACCCCGACGGGACCGCTAAATAGCTAAATAGCGGTCCCGTCGGGGTGTGCATAAGGAGCATTTTCCCCACGTAAAAAAAAAAAAAAAAAATTGTTAAATTATGTTGTATTACATTTCAAATTATATTATATTTTAATAATGAATTTCAACAATGAATAACATAATATCCGACATAAACAATACCGTGCTAATGATTTTGTTTTACGGTCTTGTTATGCAAATTTAAATTTATATACTATATTGCAAAATAAATGCTGCAATTGTATATATTATATTATATATAAAATTATATATAATATAACCCTCCCATGGGGTACACCTTGTCGCGGTGAGAGGGCTTAGTTCTTGGATGGTGTCTTGAGATTTATCTTAAATTTTTTTATTTATGAGAAATCTTAAAGTGCTTGAAAGGGAAGCTAAGTACCCTTTCACGTCGTCGGTGCCGTTAACGTGCCGCGGACGGCTGCGCTTCGTAACCGCGTTTTCGCGTTATCGCGTTTTCGCGTTTTCAAAATCCCAATTTCGTTTTTGTCAACGAGTCTCTCCTTCCGACGCCAACTAACTGGGATGTTTCATCGAGTCGTTGCTTTGCGACGTATTCGCGCCTTGTGCAACGTGGCACTTGGTGATGCCGGCCGCGCAGAACGTATGTCCAGTACAAAATGTACATGGGCGCGCGGGTTCGAGCTTCGCACTCGATCGGCTTAGTGATGAACACGCTCTGCTTCGTCAATTGATTTGGCCCGAATCGGTTAGAACTCGATCGATTGTTCGAAATGGTCGTCAATGGGTCCCTTCTCTTTGCTCGTCTACTCTACAGCCACACGCCTAGCGTGTGTTAACCCTGTCGAGGAGTCGAGTGGATTCCCCTAGGCGCGATTTTCGCTCGGTAAAAGGGGTTGCCTCCCCATTTTCTAAATTGCTGAATGTTAGCTTTTAAAAAATGTGGGTATCCTCTTCTTTTACCGTCTATCAGCCTTGTGTACTGCGCTAGTGATATAGCATCCGTGCGGGTCACTTGAAATCGTGCTTAGAGGGTCCAGGTTCGATACGAGATAGGATAATTATGCGCGAAAAAGAGCTGGTGAACTTTATTTTCCTCTATTCCGTCAATCGTTTCGTCTTCTTTCCGGTTCGGGCCTAATCTTTGCTCGTTGTATCGTTGCATTCTCCACCTGTTGGCTCGAAATTGATTCTCGCGAAATGAAATGGGATTTTCGCTCGTACCGAAACCGGGAGTGTCGGACAAAGTATATATATATTAAATATATACATCGCGCGACAAAATTTTTAATCGTACCAAATTACTCTGAAAGCGATACTCCCTTTGTGGACATTAAAAACGTGGACATGTATTACAAAGCCAAAGTCCACGAATGTTTTCAAAGGGTAACATATCGATTTAGGATATCTGGTTTATACCGATGATAAACTAGTAACCTATTAAACTTTTTAAATTTAAATTTGCTTGAAAATCCTGACATCTAGTAGACAGTTGTACAATTACTGGCATCCACAAATTGCAGGAGGAATATTATGTAATTTTAGAAATTGCACAATAGTGCAGAATTCTATCTCTTTCTTTCTCCTAGTTCTTTTTTCTCTCTCTGTCTCTCTTTCTCCTATAAGAAACAACAAATTTGAGAATATATAGATATTGTTCTATTACAAAAAAGTGAGTATTGCGACTAATATCAAATATTAAATTAATTATCAAATTAATTAAGTAATCAAATGTAATATTATATAGTATATAATGTAATATTTTTAAATTAAAAAAAGTTTAATCTTAAATAGAAGACTGGCGGAAATTTTCTAATTATCAATTATTGTTTACATTGAATTTGTGTTTATCTTTTATTGATCAACAGAAATTTATTCTGTTGCGATAATAATACATTTGCACAATAATGCATTCAAGGTCGACTTATTGTGTTAAATCATCACACGAGTAACCTATTATTTTCCATTATTTTTTTGTAACATAGTGGATTTTATTCATAATTTTTTAGAATAGCGCGCTTATCATTATTTTATATATGTATATAATCTGATAAGTTTCCAAATAATAACTATTATTAATCGCAGAACTTTTTGTTGATTCAATCATTTCTTATAATATTAATTTCCACAATAATTTTGTTGCTTATAATTTATAATTACGAGGAAAAATAATAAATTTTTCAATTTTGTTCCATTTGTATTAAATTAAGTAACATTCCAATTTATTCTATTCAAACTATCGGTTTTATTCATTTTTAGAGTAAGAATAAAAATTATATTTATATTCACCGTTTTTAAAAGGCTTAATACGTATATTGCGACTTGCTAACGTTTATTTCATTAATCGATATTATATCTTATCGTTCAAGCAGTTATTACAATTAATCACAAAAAATAAATTTTTCATAATTGATTTCCAGTAATCAGTTAATGGCAATTGTAAGTTTTCACAGTTCTTTAAATCGTTCGTTACTTTTCATTGATTATGACAGCACTGCCATTGTCCGCGCCTACGTTAATGACTGGCGATTTTATCACATTTATTTAAAACGATTATTTCTACTCCGTTTTTTTCTTTCCCTCTTTTTTCTTCAGTCATTATTGTATTTCGCGTAATCACCTTATGGCCATTTCCGGGATAATTATCATCAAAATCATACGTATGTTTTGTGCATTCGTAAATCCTTATGTGAGCTCTGTAATAATGAATATTAAAATTTAACAGATTTATACGTGATGGGAATTATTGATGTAGGAAGCAGAATCGCTATTTTGATGGAAGCAGCCCATCATGGCATAAAAGATACGCCAATGATGACAGATTACAGGAAATAATTAGTCGATTAATTATGACAGCGCACTATGATGAGCAAATAAAAGTGTTTGTCGCTACTCAGCGATTTTGAATGAGCCCTTATCTTGGAATTTCTGCAAAACGCGAGTATTAATTCACATTCATCCTCGTTATTTATTGACTTTTATTATTCTAAACACAGAAAGAGAACAAAGAATTTTGCAATTTTTAATTCATAATTTTGCTTTGTCATATAGTTTAATGGAATAGCTATCATGCATCAATAGAGAAACGCGATATATTTATTTATTCGTTATTATAATATTTTTATTTTTGCTTTTAATAATTTCGAGTTATATATTTTTATAAAAAATACGTAAAATTTTATATATATAAATACGAATTGTACTGTTCAATGTATCCTCTCTTCAGGAGACATGCATATTATTATTTATTGTATCTTAAATCAACATATACGCACAGCAAACGCGTACATGTCATATAAAAGTAATTATTAATCAATATTATTCACATAACATTTATTTAAAAATAAAATGTAATTATCTTAGTAAATTTCGCTCTTATTAAACATTATTAAAAATTCATCAGAAATTTTTCAATAGCTTATCGAAGCGACAAGAAAATTAATGAAAGACTAATTTGTGATAAATATAATTTTATGTGTAATTATTGTCATCATTGATTTTATGTAATTCTTAGATACTATCGTTTATCAGAAATATCTGTTCTAACTTGATAAGGCGTGTGAATCAAATGTAATAATTCACCTGGAAAACGACGTAATAAATATTACTAATAGAAAAACACATAATTAATAAGATAGATTGAATTGAAACTTTCTTGTAATTTTCTTTTCTCTCATTATGGCATACAAATGATAAATGTGAAATTAATGCGTTTAACATGCGAATAATTACAGGCACAAATCTAAGATAAGTAAAAAACTACTTTGTTATTTTTAGATAACAAATTATTTCTTCTTATTTTATATTTATATTTCTCTTTATTATTTTCCATTTATTTTAAGATATAAAAATTCGTAACAAATATGTTAATCATGTATTTATTTTGTAAATATATATATATATATATATATATATATATATATAAACTCTTATAATTAATATTATTAATATATATAAACTCTTCTTTTAAGTATGCTTATATTTTTTCTAACATAATCATTTTCACAGTCAAATATAATTTATTATCATGTTATGTTATTTATTTCAGTGATCTTATCAATCTCGCTACACCTTATCACGCGTTTGATTTTTTTATCGAACGATTCCGCACCCTTTTGCATTTCAATTGTAATCAGATAAAAATTTTCATCTCTGTCGTAGTCATCGTCAGTTGTTGCGATGAACGCATTTGAAGAGGGGACATGGAGTTAAGGGACTACGAAACGGATTGATTCAACGATTTGTCCGAGGGACTTCCCGGCTGCCGTTCAGTTTTTTGTTTAAAAGCGGACGCAGTTATACGATGCCTACCCAGTTTCACGTTTGACACGCGCTGTAACGGTGTCAATTATCATGAAGTCATCCTCCTACCTTGTCGGATCATTCGTACTATACATCTTGGTGCTCGAACACAAAATCCTTCCTATACCTGCCATTGACATTGACAGCATGAATTTCGTGAATGCAATCGGTAAGTCACTCGAAAAATCGAATATTTTACATAGAAAGATACAGCAAATTTTCTAAATTGTTTTCTTCATTGAATAAAACTGCGTCACTATTATTGATAGTAATTATCTGTGAAAGACCATGATTTACGAGAAATGATATGATATGCATACGAACTTTACTTTATTTTCAGTAAATTATCTCGATTGTAAAAGCTTTTTAATATTGTTACTCTTGATATTTGCTTTTTAAGTATTCAGTAATATTAATAGTTCCAATTGTGCGTTTTTCATTCGCAAATATAAATGTCAACATCTTATTATTTTACATTTCTTTCGGTTTGATAATGAATCTACTGTACTTGCATTTTTTATATAATGTAATAACTTATTATATAAGAAATAATAACTAGTAATAAGTATATAATAAGTATAACTACTAATAAGTATATAATAAGTATATAATAAGTTATTATATAATAATAAGTATAATTAATATATAATAAGTTATTATATAAGTTATTATATTATAAGTTATATAATAATATATAAAATAATATTATAAAATGCTACAAATCACTAAACATCCGTGCCAAATTCTTATTCTGTCATTGGCGAGTTCAAAGAGATTTGTGATCTTTGGAATACTCATTAGTGCGCACGTTAACTATGAATCATTCGCATACAAAATATTTAGTCGCCAAAATAAATACATATTTAAATTCCGTATTTAAATACGAGAGATATAACAAATGTGTGATGTCACAGATTCGCAACTTTTTGTATCTACATTTGCAATTGTTCAACTGATCTCAAGACTAGCGTGTCCAACTTTTTAATCTTTCATTATGGCGATTTAAACAAAATTAAGATAAATCGGTGATTTAAATATAACGCTAACATGAGACGTAATAAATTTATACGATTTCGTAAATATTAATAACATAATAATCGATTATGCTCGAAAATTCGAAAACAATTTCTATGTTAACAGAAAATCGTATATTTTTATGCGCGAACTAAAAAATATATTCTTATTATCTTTTATTTTTATTAATAAATTTATATTTTTGTAAAAATATGTTCTATTGTAAATTATCCACATCATGTCAACAAGTTAATCAAGCATATCGAGAAAAAGTAATACAGTTTGAGGTAAAACGTGCGAGGCATAATAGCGAGCAATTACACGCATTCCTCGTGACAAGCGCAGTTCGATAATTGCTTATGTCCGTATGCTTCCTGCAAAAGTTTCCACACTTGCAGGAATGCAAAGTGCTTGAGCCAAAATTATTTTATGAGTGGAGGATCCGCAAGTCGGCAATCTAACGTTGTATCTTTATGAACAATATTCTGTGCGATGTGGAAGTACATTTGCAATTGCGCAACTAATTGTTGAAAATGTGTTTACTAACTTGTTAACTGACTCATAAGTTTCAATTGAAACATTGAGATCTGCAATGTATTATTATATATTTCATGAAGGCACTTTTTTGAGATTAGCGCGAAGTAATTCTTTGTCACTTATTAGCAGAAATTTATAAATTGCATATCAATTTACACGTAAATTTTCTGATATCACTCTTTTAAACACATTTAATCTCTGAGTAAACTTGGGAATATATTATTGAGAATGATGGATTATTTTTGGCTATTCAGAGTGTCCGAGAATCGTCAGCCGAAGCGAATGGAAGGCCAGGAAGCGCCTCGATTTTCAAATTCTGTCGGTTACACCGACGCCGTATGTGGTGATCCATCATGGCGGTATATCTAAATACTGTCGTGACCAGGAGACATGCTCTGCGATCGTTAGATCTTACCAGGACCTTCACATGGACGATCGAGGCTGGTGGGATATCGGCTATAATTTCCTCATTGGTGAAGATGGCAACGCTTACGAGGGACGTGGTTGGGATTATGTGGGCGCCCATGCACCTGGCTATAATACCCAGAGCATCGGCATATGCATCTTAGGAGACTTCAGCGGTATTTAATACATTGCTGTAATATTATTGAGTTTGTAGAATTATCGAGCATAGAATAATAATTTTTCATCGAGAAAATATTAATGATTATCAGAAAAAATAAATCGATCATTATAATTCAAGTTTCTCTCGTAAAAAACAATTAAATTAAAAAATTATTACATTATATGGATCAAGGATAAATTATTTAGATACGTTTTCAAAATAATTGTCAAAATGTTTTCAAAATAATTTTACCAGAATAATCTTTTCTGTATAAAATCAAGTATGAAATATTATTTCATAAAGAACGCATTTGCGTTGATAAAAATTTAATTTGACGCACATATAAAAATGATTTCGCAGACTTTCTCCCGAATCTGGCCGCCTTGAAGACGCTAAACGAGCTGATAGCTTGCGGGATTTCACTTGGTAAAATAAGCGATAAGTACAATGTGCTTGGTCATCGACAGGCGCGGAACACGGAGTGCCCTGGCCAAAGCCTTTACGAGTACGTAACTACTCTTCCTCGTTGGACCGCGAATCCGATACCCATTCGTTTGGCCATGACATTGCAAAAAAACGACATCGAGAAGAACAGCACATCGAATGAAGAGAACTGAAAAATAAAAACAGCATATCGCTTTATAATGAAATTTCTGGACGTCAAATAGGTCAAAGGTCAAAGGTCGAGATCATACTGAATCCTATAAGCCAATATAAAATGAAGATTTGATGTAATAAGACTATAAATGCAATAGTACAAATTACATCATTTCCATTAAAATAAGGTAAAAATCTTATAATTTATTTTACGTCAATTTTCTATATATTTGTTTTTTTATAAAAATATTAAAAAATGCGACAAATTCTCAGGTAATTATATTGTTAGTAATTTTAATTGTCTATGTTTTAAAGATATGGAGTTGAAAAAAAAAAATTCCAAATTCCGCTCTCTAATGCTTGTTTTTAATGTGACAGCATCTTGACACACTAGATAACCACACTAGATAACCATTGCTACCTCTTTTCCTTGTTATTACTATGAAACATTCTCGATCATTTCGTAAAAAGAACAATTTCTTCGCAAAAAGATTCTCTCAGTGTATAAAGCATTCTTGTGTTACACATTTCCCGTATAATTTATATCTAATAATATTTAAGATCAATGGTATGAGATCAATTTCAAAAGTACAGTGTTTTATATTCATATATATATATATATATATATATATATATATATATATATATATATGTGTGTAAAGAATTTTATTAAATCCGTTATACGCCAGACTTTTCTAAAGAAATTGCAGATATTAATTTATATATACATATATATATATATATATATATATATATATATGCGTGCGTGTATGTGTACAGTTTTAAACATATTATCAAAAATATCAACAAATATCCAGAAATTAAATGGATGATTAATAAAGTAAATATTTTTTACGCAAGTTTGATGAACAAGATCTCTTGCCTCGATTCGCGTGCGAGCCATATCTTTATATTTATTATAATAGTTATTTTCCCTAAAGTCATGGCCTTCGGAAATTTAATTAACGACGATGTTAATTTGAATATTATAGCACTACACACGCGCGCGCGCGATTGTCTATGAGGAAACTAATTTCGTACACGTTACTCAAATAAAATTTTTTCATACATCTGGGCTATAATAAAAACGGCATGTAAATTTGATGGACATTGATTAAATCTATATTATGTTGCAATATAAATAACAGAATATATATTATCGGTATGTATTCTGTCATTTATATTTTGATATGATATAGATAAAGATAAAAATTTTTCGATTTATATAATAACAAAAATTACACCAAAAATTGCATTTTTCAAAAACTATATTCAATTACATACACACACACACATATACATAATACATATATATATATATATATATATATATATATATATAAAACTTATTGCGGTCTTATTTGCGGTCTTATTTGCGGTCTCTTTCGGTCACTTTAGTGCAAGAAAAACGAGCGATTTACATATCCTCGAGTAAATCTAATTTATTAATAAATCATTAAAATAAATTATTCCCCGAGAATGCTCATTATAAGAACATCGTTTTATTCTTTGAATACGTGAAATCGATAAGATAATCGTATTGCGTATATCGCAGCTGTATATTACTATACAGTATTTTTCGTGTAAAGTTCAGAGAGATCAGAGGAGATAATGGTTAGTTTGGTAAATTTTTAAGCGCGTTTTATCGTATTTTATTTTGTTGTGTTGATCAGAACTTTGATTAAAATAAAAGCAAATCAAAACGTTATTACATTTGTCGATATTGATTTTGTATTCTTATTATAGTAATAGATCAGTATTAGTGCGACTGGATCATTAATGTTTCTTAGAAAAGTCTGTTCCTCTTAAAAAATACAAGTAAATAGGTAGACATTTTGTTCCTTATATTTCCACATTTTATAAGTATGTAATTTTCACATTTATTTACGCATAAATGTGAAAATATAATAAATATAATTTTAATTTAAGTCTTTAATATTTTAAAATATATAACTTTAATATGTAAGTCATCAATATATCAATAAGTCATTAATATATCAATAAGTCATATTGTCTCTCTTATATTTAAAAAAATAGAGAAGAATAAAAATATTTTTTCTACTTTATATGTTTGCGCTTGTATGTTAGTGATTTATTTTATCTACATTATTTGTATAAACAATGAAATAAATATATATATATATATATATATATTTTACAAATTATTTCCACTTATAATAATAAGTTAAATACTTTAAATAATTATATATACATCTATAACTACTTATACTTTAAATAATTATATCATACATCTATATAGATACATATCATAATTAAATTTTTTGCAATCAATCTTGATCATATTTATTGTTAAGTGCATTTAGAATTATAAATATTATAATAAAAATATAAAATATCGTATTTTTTCTTCTCTTCTGCCAATATGCAAATTTATAGAATTATACAATATTATAGAATTTACAATTTTACAATATTATAGAATTTTCTTAACACTGATTGCCATGCGAATTATGAAGAAAACTTCGTCAGGACATGTACGCAGTTACGTGAAGCATCTAACAAGAATGAAATAAGACTCACGTGTGATATCGGATCTTTTGCTGACCTGATATCGCTTCTGCTAATAGAAGTATGTAAATATCACATATCGAAATGATGAGGGACAGTCAGTCAGAAATCAGTAGTCGAGAACGAAGGATCTAAAAAAAACAGTTAGAGATTATATTTATATAATCTCTAAAATAACTTATATCTACATATTAATTTTAATATTATTTAAAAAAATATACTCGCACAGTAGTAATCAGTACTATAATTGTTAAAATTACTATTGATTATTATTTCAAATATCTTAGATAATTTGTAGTTAGGTATATACCTATATAGTTAGGTATATACCTATAACTGTCATTCTTATACGGGTGACGTGGCCTATTGACAACTTTTCGTGTCACTCGAATTCGGCTGACGTGACAATCAAAGTGTATCTTCTTTGTAACTCGTCGAATGAATCATTAGTTTGAAAAAACCGGTTGATAAAATATGATTAATGTGCATTTACATATATATATACATATGTATATATGTATTTATCAATTACACAGTCAGAGATCAGAGTGCTAGAAAATAATATTTTTAATTAAGAAGATATATGAAACTATCATATCTGTGACAGTTTCATTTGTTCTGTTCATCATGTCGCAAGTTAAAATGTACATCGTGACGACGACAACGTTGATTTTCACGATCTACTTAACAATCGTCGCTCAGGAAACTACCACTGGTAATTCTCATTCAATATATTATTTATGCGAGCCGTAAATCCTGCTTTATATTCAAAAAAACATTGAAATTTTTAGAGACATCTTTCGCATTTCACATATAAAAAATTCAACATATAAAAAATTGTCGTTGAAAGAGAATATTTTGCATGGATATGATAGAATTTTTATTTTCCATTTTAACGACAATTAATATAAAATCTTATATGTTAGTTCAAATGTAATTTTTCGAGATATCGAGCTAACGCGTCATAAATCTCTGAGATATTTTCGATGTACAAGGTTATCATAATAATGTTGTGCAGTATTGATAAATGAGTTTTTTTCCATTTTAACTTGTCATTTTCTTCATCGATTAAACTATCATTATTTCTCATGGGCACCACGCTAATTGTTGTTGACTGATTGATTAATAATGTAATAGCTATGATAAATGTTATGTTAAATCTATTTGCATGAAATAGAATAGAAATGTGTTAATCGATAAGAATTAATGGGAAGTTATTATAAAAATGTAAGCATCTTGCGCAACTAGAAAAATAATGACAAAAAATAATGCTTGCGTGAGTGAAATGATTATTTGCACTTTACATAAATTCTTCTTCAAGCCACATAATTACAAAAGAAAATAATTCGTAATAAATGTTTTACTCCTCTCTATTTTTGTAAAATTTTCTTATATTCACATATTTTTTCTTATCTTATTTCTTATATCTATATATTACATATGAGTCATATATTTCTTAATTATCTTACAATTACATATGAATCATATATTCTAATAATTATGAGGGTAGATTGAAATATTTCTGACCTGACCAAGAAAGATCAAGATTTCAACTAAATTTCAATACTTGTCCAATAGATGGTAGTGGAAGAAACACAGAGTTAAGCTTGATATTATTCTAGTGATTGGCTTGTTTGTTGACAGTTAAAAGTGACAATTTATCAATGGAGAATTTGGAGTATCGGGCAGTGACAAAATTTCTTCATTTGAAAGGGAAAACTCCTGCGGAAATCCAAGCTGAATTAAAATCAGTGTATGGAGATGCTGCTCCTTCATTTACAATCGTGAAAGCTTGGGTTGGTAAGTTCAAATGGGTAGAACGAACATTTTCGACGAGGAACGCTCTGGACGATCAAAAACCACAACAACGGATAAAATAATCGATTATGTTCAAATCGTGATAGACAATTTTTCTTGTTTCCAAATTTAAAAAAAATGCTATCTGGGAAAAAATTTCCGTCGAATGCTGAAGTGATAAGTGCAGTTTAGTGTCTATTTTTAGACAAAAGTTATTATATTGAGGGAATGAAAGGTCTAGAAAAATATTGGACCAAATGTATTGAATTGAAGGGAGATTATATTGAGAAATAAATTTCATTTTAATGATAAAATATTTTTTTCTTCGTCAGATCGGGAATTTTTCAATCTACCTTCGTATTAGTATCAATTCTAACAAATAAGCTAGACAAGTTGCTAACCGAATAATATAATGTATTTTTTGTATATTGTAAGGTACAATCTTTAATTTTCATTAGCAATTTACTAATATTTAATATTGTTTTCTTTTCAGATAGTTTTGTAGATGATCTACATATTATTACTAGGGAGGAATGGGGCGCCAGAGCACCGAAATCACCAGCTGACAATCTCTCAATAAAACCCGCGCCTTACGTGATCATTCATCATTCGACTGGTTCTAGTTGCAATACCAAAGTTGCGTGCCAGTTGAAAATGAAAGGAATACAGGTAATTAATTTCAGAGAAAAAAGAACCATTTCTAAATAGCAAGTCTTTTAATCTTTAATTTTTCACTATATATAATTGATTAGACTTAATACAATTGAGCAATAATTTAGATCAAGACTAATGTATCTTCTGTTAATAGGACAAATCTTATATCTTGTCTTTTTATTTCGCATATTTTAATAAATAATAAATCTGATGTACTTCCTAGTAATTCGAATCTTTCGTTTCAAGAACTATCATATGGACAATAAAAATTGGTTCGATATTGGCTATAATTTCATGGTCGGAGAAGACGGAAACATTTACGAAGGCCGCGGCTGGGGCAAAAAGGGTGCTCATTCTATACCTTTCAACAACAAGAGCATTGGAATATGTATCATTGGAGACTACCGCTGTAAGTGATATTGGAGAACTTGTTATTTTAATGTATAATATATGTACTATTTTTATTTGTTAGCTCGAACACCACACGTAGCTGCGGTAGAAGCAATAAGTAAACTGATCGCTTATGGAGTGGATAATAATGAAATAAAAAGTGATTACAAGCTTCTTGGACATCGACAAACCTGGTCAACTAACTGTCCTGGAGATGATCTTTACGCAATGATACAATCATGGCCTCATTGGACAAAAAAGGCCAAATAAATAACAATTAATAAAATAAATAAATTACAATTTCGTGATTTGTTAGGATAGATATATAATTTAGACTTTCTGTCTAATATTTATAATATTCCGATTCGTTAGCGTTAGATTTTAATATTATAATATTAAATGTAATATTATAATATATAATATTATTTCGCTAGTTAAAATATGATTTAATTCAATGCAGAGAAAAAGCACATATTCTATTATAAAATAATTTAATAATAATTAGATTAATAAAGATATATAATTTTAGTCCATTGATTATTATACATAAACAGAAACGACATCATTGACATAAGTATCATAAGTATCTTCTTCAGTCCTGACACAAATTTCCAATCTCGAGAAATCATTTGCAATGTCAATATTGTCTTCAGAATCAACTTGATCTCTTATCTGCAAGACACACATATAGAATAAATATAGAATAAATAAATAAATTTTTGTAAACTTTTAAATATGTGTAAATTAACAAAAATAAAAAAAAATAAATAACATTAAATTAAGTAACATTAAATTAAATAAAAATCTCGTCGAGAATTTAAAATTCTTTTGTTAAAAATGTAACAAATATAATAATTTTACATACCTGTAAGGAAATTTGTTTCCCGAAACGTTCGTTCAGCTTTTCTATACATATTTTTGTTCCATATGGAATACCGGATTTCAAATTACCAGCGACAGTGACATAACGAGTGCGGCCATCAAGGTAATCCTAAAACGAATTTGCATTAATATATAATACGTATAACACTAATGAATATTTAACAAATTTTTTTATATATAACACGCTATGTCTATCGCAAATCACAAACCTGAAGAGTCTTCAACATTTTTCCTCGATCATCCAGATGATTGCGCTTGTCATTCGTTCCGAACACGGGGTAATATGCGGAAAGAGACACGTTATGGAAAGCATGTCCTACACATTTCAAGTCTGTCCTGTTCAAGTTCCTGTCTAAAGTGTCAAATGATTAAACATTAATTAATTTCATCAAAGTTAGAATTTTAAAATGATTTAGAAATTTTAATTAAAATTTTAAAATTATTTTAAATTATTTTAATAAAAAATAGGTTAAAAAAGAGTTTTTTAACAATATAATAAATCATTAAAAGTAAACCTATTGTACACTCTTACCGGTAGCTAAAACCATGGAGAATAGAAAAAGCGTGAAAATCGGCGCGAACATTTTTAATCTTTGCGATTTTGAAACAAGCAAATGGTACAACTCGCGACAACTTTATGACAATGATTGTTGAACGGTCAGTTGCTCTTTTTAAAGCTGAGCTACTCTTGCACAATGACAATCGGAATTTGCTAACGTTAAAAATTTACTCGATCCCACCTGAATATCCTCAAGTAAATAAAAGTAATCAAAACCATCATATGCAGCAAATTATATGTGTCCTATTAAATTGATCGTTGCGCGTGATCGATCACATATGTAGAAAAAAATTGCTATCATTATAAAGTTTCTTTACGCAAAGCATTATGTAATATGGACATAGATCTGTCCTAAATTTCAGCGAAATCGATTATTTAACGATAATATTTGCGCTACATATAGATTACCATTACATTCGAAATCGTAAAATTATTCAACCTATAATACCTATTATTTTATTGAATCTTTTATGAATTTTTTAAATGTTTCATAAAATTATAATTATACAGATCGATGTTTCTGTTTATTCGCGAAAATATCCGGAACAATAATTATTCAATTATATCTCCAAAAATCAATCATTAACAAGTTTTTGATTATCATTTCCACATGGCGGCATTATGGCGCTAAAGCTGCACACTTTCCAACTATATCTCTCATAAATAATATAGAACTTGGGTGAATAGGACACGTGGAAAACTATACATCGTCAGTCTTACGAAGTTGTTCATACCTTTCAAACGTTCGTTCCTATTCCAAATAGAAAAACGGTTTAATACGATGAATCAGGACAACACTTCCGATGCAGTAGCGAATCAGATAAAGTATCATTGATTGTCAACAAATCGAAAGAATCAACATGGGAATTTTTATTAAATGAGTTGACATATTTACCTACACGATAAAAACGATTTTAATAATATCTTATAAAAATTCTTCATTAAACCCGTGGAGCTACGCTCAAAAAGGTGATTATCATAGTTTTAAGTTGCACATAGATATACAAGTAATATTTGCTTTATTTTCGCAACTTTAAAAATTAAATTAATTATTCACAGATTTTTTATTTTAAAATTTATTCAATATAAATTTAGAAACTGTATATATAGTTCACTAATTCATTTTAATAAATAAACTTTATCTTGTTTTGCTACAAAAATCTTGGTTGAAGAGCATATTTCAAGATAATATACAAATACTCATAAATTGCATGGTCGATATGTCATTGCACTGTACCCACTAACATCGATTTAAAGCATTATGATGCGAGTAAATAAATAAGAGAAACAAAGAAAAAAAAATGAGAAGACTAGGAAACATTGCAAATTAAAGGGATAAAATAAATGTATGATAATCGATAATCAGTTTCTTAGTCACGTTCTTATATCGAGGTTAGCGCTGATTAAAGAGAGATAAGAATTATCCATTGAAAAGTTTCCCTTCGGCAGAATATTCGAGATTATTTTAACTGAATGATTTATTCGATTAATAAAAAGCATGTATTTTAATTCGATAAATTCATTCCCTTGTTATCAAATACAATTAATTACTGAATTAATAAATAATAAACAATATGTAACACACAATATCTAAATATGAACAATATATATAAATAAACAACGTTTTTATAATATAAATTATTTAGCTGTACATAATTACATATTGACACGCATTTCCACGAAAAAAATATTTCAATTTTCATTTACTCTTGACCTTGTTGTTCACTTTAATAATGCCAGCGTATGTCATTTATATAATGAAATCGCTTTACTTGATGAGTTTATCGCGTAAGGTGTGCGCCTATAATGTATCAACCATTCTTTTCTAATAGCAGTAACTATTTATTTATTTTTATATGAATTTTTTAGACAATATAATTTTTACATTTAATTAATTTAGAAAAAATGCAATAATAAATTGATTTTCGAAAAACAAAAAAAAAAGAGAGGTCATTGAAAGGCTTCATTTCGTCAGATAAATAACTAATAACTTTCTAGTTACACCTATCTCGGGTCTAATTTACCATAACAACTATGACACACGGTTATTGACACAGCCAAGGAGAGAAACACGCAGCGTGCATTGTTTATTCTACTTTATAAGTCGATCGAACGCAACGCTATATCCGCATAAAAGAATGAAATTCTGTCGGAAGAAATTACTCTGAGCTGCAAACATGAATTCTTGATCGATCCTAATTTCTTATTTATTCTAGACGTAACTCCCACATAAGGAATTTTCTTTCGCGGGAATCGTCCCGGGGAACCGGCCGGTGTTTGTGGCGTCGCGACGCCAAACGTCGGCTTCATTCGACGCGCGACGCTTTCTCGTGTCGCACGTGCGTCGCGAAGCCCCTTTCTGTGTGCGTGTGTGTGTGTGTGCCATATTCGTAGGTGTGTATTGCTTGATTCACGGACTGATTAATCGATATACAAAATGATGGTAGAGGCAGAGCGAGTCAGAGCCAATCAGGTACTATTCTTTCATCCTTCAAGATTTATACGCACACTTTTCCGCTCCACTTTTTAATCTTCATTCGCTCAGGAATGAGAGATGTGTCTCCATTTTTTACATGTAAATGTCAGAAAGTTTCAACATTGTTGAGAATCTAATACGTCGAACTTCTCTTTTGTCTCAATTGCTCACATTCTGTTTCAATCAAACATAACGATTTTTTGGTTGGAGAAAGCTGGCTTTTTTTATTGCTCGCTTAAAATAGTGATAGTAGATTTTGTATAAAATTATATATATATATATATATATATATATATATATATATATATAATTGTACATACATATATATAATTGTACATACATATATATAATTGTAAAATCTCGCATTAAGACTGCTTTCGTAACGTTTGCAATTTAAATCTGAATAATGACATATTGACAACTTTTCTCTACTTATGTATCCGTTTAAATTTAAAAAGTAAATGCAGATAGTTCAAGGAGGCAATCTTGTCATATGTAAAATTATTTTCTTATGTAAATATCTGACATTCATATCGTTGAAAGTTACGTATGAAATCTACAAAGTGTGAAACACATTATTTATCTATATATTTTATTAATATAAAATTTGTAATTGTAATACGTTTTCGATAATATAATAAAAATATAAATATGCATAATGTATTAATATGTATGTGTGTGTATGATGCAACTAGAATAATACAGAAAATGTTAAGAGAAATGAAAATTTTTACTTATAATGTATTTATCAGAATACGTATTCATCTTTATGGAGTAACAATTTTTTATAAAGATATATATTAAGATAATTATTAAAGTAAAGTATTTAATTAAAGGATATTCAATAATAGATAATAAATGTACGCGTCTGTGCATAAATCACATAAATCATGTTATTACATATATTTGCATTCTCTTGAATTCCACACACGTAATAGAGAAGCAGGGAATTCACCGATCGTAAGAGGAAAAATCAGAGTGTTCCATTACTTACATTCGCATCGTTTAAGTAAATAGCAAAACATTAATGAGATAGAGATGTAATACCAATTAAAATCTACATAATCGTCATTAGTCAGCACAAATGATTAAATGGTCATTTAATATATAAAGTCCTGTAATAGACTGTGGCGTCTTTTTATCACTACTGCAACATAATTCTTGAAACCACATCATAATGTGGCTAATATGTTTATCGTGAAATGTAATTCGCATAATTAAATTTCAATAATCGAGAAACCTGATTGAAAATTTTTTGAAACTACATATATTAATATCTTCTAACCGCAATATCGGAATATCTCTCTATGTGAGCTTCCGACAAATATTAAGTTTCGCGTGTCATGAATATCGTTATTACATTCTGAGCCGACAATCATCCGTAACATTATGGATATGCGATCGAAAATACCATTTGAAAATGCCGTCAGAACATGCGAATCAATAACAAAGAGGAACCGGTAATTGTCTGTAAAATCTACCTATGGATGCATATTGAAGAAATTCTTATGTAATTTTCATTATCAATAGCGAATGCAATCACGCGTTCCGTAAACAGAATAAATTGTCTCGAAGAAAAATTGCTTATATTTTTACAAATTGTGATTACACATTACGATTAACATATATTCGGTTTAAAAATTTTGATATCGTTTTCATTGCAGAGGCTCAAATGAATTCTTCGGCCATAAAAAATTGGTTGCAGCGGGGCGAACTTGAAAAAGTGGAAAATATCGTATTGGAGGGTCGAGGCACGCGTTTATTAGGTGAACATTCACCGGATCTTAAAACTCGTGTCTTCCTGAAGGGACTCCCGAACTATTTGGTAAGCAAATTACAGAGGCTATAAAAAATTCTGCCTGTCTAAGAAATCATTTTCAATTTGACAAGGTTTTCTTTTAACCGAACCTCCTCTTTTAACGAATATCACCGATAAAAATTAATGCTTAACATTTATGTTTCGATTTATTCTAGACGAAGATCTATCAAATACACGATACCGTCGCACGCGGCTCGTTAGCTGAAACGCAGAAGATCATATCCGAAGAGCCAAAGAAGAAACTGGCGATTGCCAAGGATTCTTGCGGCACGCCCTTGATACACAAAGCAGTCTATCACGATCAACCCGACATCGTTGCCTGGCTCGTAGAAAATTATCCTATTACGCCGCAGCAGAGAGATAGAGTACGTCTCTTTCTTTTAAAATCGCTATTTGTTGAAGAATATACATATTGCGAGAAATTTAATCGTCACACCCTAGGGACGAACAATTGCGAAGTTGATGTCGAAGTACCTTCGACATTTACTTCGAGGTATTAAATGATGGAAAACTATTTTACGTAGCGATACGATTAGTTGACCTTTCTCAGTTTGCTCTTTATTTAAAAAATAATGTCTTTCTAATTATTTTTTTTACATAGATCTTAATGAGCATGAGTTTCGATCGACTATCCTTTATAATTCACGACACCTCGCGAGGCCCATTTTCGCGACGGAATTGTGCCACAAAGTAAACGTTTGTCGATTTTCTCGAAAAGAAAGCCCCTGAATAATCGACTAGTTTCCTTCTAGTTTGCTTTTAGCGTTTATTATGACCCCGCATCGCGTGACACGGGTAATAACGAAGTGTAAACCACCTGTTCTTCCCTCGCAATCCTCAGTCTTATGCTGGAAAATATACCCGGGACAAAAAGCGCGATTCTAAGCCTGCATATTAACCCCAATACTTTTGCTCTTTGTACTCATCACATAAATATTGCATAATTTAAATTCAATTATAATTAAACAGTCATATCCTATGCATATTTTTTACTATATACTAGGAAGGAAAAACAGCTTTACACTATTGCTGCGCGTGTAAAGATCCCGATTCGATCTGGGATCTTCTTATAGAAGGTGGATGCGACGCTAGCATTTGCGACAAGAAAGGAAACCCAGCCGCTTATTACTTGAAACATCCCACGGAGATTGAATTGCCCGAAGTGGAAGTAATGTCACGACGAAGAAAAAGTAGCGGAAGGGATTGTGAGTATAAATATCCGCTTTTTAAAAGATAATAATATGAGAAACCTGTCAGCACATTATTTGTAAAAAAAATTTATTAATAATTATATTTTTTTCCGTGATCTGTATGATATGCATCATCTTTTCTCTTTTCTGAAAAAGAAACGGAGTGTACTTTTTTCAAAGTAGCTTGTATTGTTTGGTTTTTATATTGCACATCCATTTATGTTTTTTATATTAAACATTGTGTAGATATAATTAGTATTAAAAAATGTCTAAATATTACATATCTTGCTCTGACTTGCAAGTGAGTCATTAAAACAATTTCGAGAAAATATCAGATAATCTTAAGACGAAGTACTATACATGTAGCGATTTCGTCTGTTTCCTATATTCACGAGTATATTCTTCGCCTTAGATACCTCACGTATTCATTTCTAATGACCGCGAAAAATCGATAGTATATAAATTCGTAAGGCAAGGCTAACTGCGACGTTCGATACGACGACACGATCGAAACGGGGATTACCGCGTGCGCGTCCATCCAGTAAATTACATAGCGCACTTAAACGTGAAAGAGGAAAGTGTATCATGTCGCAAACAAAAATATGCGAAATATTTTATATACTCGTTCGTAATGGCTCTTTTAAATATTAATAATTGGGACACTTGTTCTAAGAAATAAAATAAATTATAATAAATTGCAAAAAGAAGAGATAGTTACGTGAAAAGAAATGAGAACTTTTTCTTCTTCGCGCACGTAAATAGGTCGAGAATCGACTCATCGTCAATGAGTAAGAAAGGCCGATTTTAAAAAATGATAAGAACTCGTCCTCATTCTTCGACATGCTAGCTTAAAGCTTGTAGCAAAATCAATTTCCAATAAACATTCCAATAGTCTATTCCTCGTATATTTTATTCGATTACAGAAAGAAGAAATTTACTAAATTGTTCGCGCTATTGAATAGATTATTTAATCATCAGTTAATGTTTTACTCGTATATAATATATAATTTAATAAACATTATATTATCCTTCTTTTTGTTTGTTTTAGAATAAACATCGTATTAAAATTACTTGCATTAAATAATGATACCTGAATAATGAATTTTTCCGAAGAATTAATCCGAAAAATGAATTTTTATTGTATTTTTGTACAGTTGCTCGTTAAATCTTTGACAAAATCTCGCGTGATCGTAGCATCTATGCGAACGCGATCGTGGCCATAATTTATTGGAAACATCGCTGCTACGTGGCAGGTAAAGAGTTGTAAACAATATTGGCCGCGTATCACAGGTTTTCTTTACCAAGTAACACAATGTCTATATGCCAATATCTATATACCTTGTAGACAATTCGCAACTCGATATCAGTAATATGACACATAGACCTCACTCCTTCGCTTTGTCTTTTAGAAAATTTATCAATTTGGATTGCGCACGCTATCCGTGCGTGTATTCTAGACGATATAAAATATTAAGTAAAACATGTGCATGTGACACTATTATTGAAGACGTACACATCGAACATATGAATTGAATGCGGTGAAATTTATTTTTAACGATGAGAATCCTTGACACAGCTGTTCAGATTCTACATTTACAATGCAGTATTTAATAAATTTTTTCGCACTTATAAATTATGTAAAATATTTTTAATATGTATAAGAGAGATATCTATATTCAGATTTTGTTAAAAAATTCTCTGAAAATTTCTTAATTCAAGTAGTTTTATTTATAATTTTAGATAAAAAAATATTTTAAAGATTTGATGAATTTTCTAAAATGAGATTTTTTATTATATGCATTTTTTAATGCTTTTTATTCATACAAATGTAAAGCTATTTAATTTAAAGTTTCTGGATTTGCAAACTGAATAAAAACTGAATAACTTTCGTAAACTAAATATTTTTTACTTGCATAACATTTTTATCTTTTTACCACTAAAAATTATAATAAAGAATATATATATATATATATATATATATATATATATATACATATTTCATATATTCAATATATTTTAAATACATATAATGTAATAATTCACATTGATTTATCAGTTGATTGTCGATTGCTTACAATTTAAGAGCAAAATTATCAAAGAGAGAATTTTTTAAGATATTTTCTAAATAATCCTAATAAATTTCCATAAAAATTCTCTGATTTTTCTTGGTACAATAAAATTCTTATATGAAGTCATAGATATCATAAATATTTTGAGATTTTCATGTTATATTTATAATAAATAAATCTGTTGAGAATGTTGAGTCTTTAAAAAGATTTTTATATTCCTATATATTTTGACGGAATTTCTTTGTTATAAAAATATATATAGCGCTCTCTAACAAAATTGTGCTAACATTTATTGAACTATAGACTTCTCATGTCGAGTATTTTAAATATTTAATATCTTTAATAACAGCGATTCAAGGATTCGTGCTTATAAGTACATACTTAGTGAGTGTGTCAATGTTTAAATGATAATCGTAAAAAAACGATTGAATCACATTCTATATACTATTATGTTTTGCAACAATTATACGATAAACAAAAACCAATTTACGATTTATTTGTGAAATTATTCCCAAAAATTGTCAAAAAAGAGCAATAAATCAATTATATGCAATTGTCTAATATTTTATTATTTTATAATATTTAATTATTTCATTATCTCTCTTTCGAAAGATATTTTTAATAGTATCAGTTTTATTAACATAACAAAAATAAATTTTGTCACGTATAAATTTTTTAACACGAAAAAAATTATGTTTTAAAATATTGTTTGAATATTCGTTCGACGTATAACGTTTTTCGTGCTCCAGGTCTGGATTTCAAGCCTTCCAATATCAGGATATGGATACACAATAGAGACATCGGAAAATTGCAGCAAATGCTATGGGAGGGACATGGATCCAAACTTCGATGCGAAACCAGCAACAATCCTCGGATAAGAAAATTTCTAGAGGCCACACCCTTTATCATGGTATATTATCAGAATTAGTATGACAAAAAATTATTTCTCGCTTGTATACTTAGTTATTTATAAAACTATAAAGATATCAATATATACCTGTTATCTGATTCAAGAATTATCGAATAAAATTTCTGCAACTTCCTTATAGGGCACAATAAAAGATATCCATACAACAGTCGTTAACAATGATTTGGAAGGTTTTAAGCAAAAATTGGAAGAACCTGTTTCACCTATTGTTTTGTGCGGCAAGGATAGCAACGGTTTAAATGTCCTACATAAGGTATAAATCTGAAGACAACTGCTCGATAAATCTTTTTTTAACTTATTAAAAAGCAAAAGTGATTCAAATCGTTCTTGTTTTTTTTTCGAAAGGCCGCTGGTTTGGGATACACGGATATTGCGCGTGAAATTCTCGAGAGAAATCGTGAAACGGTAGCCGCTCAGGATAACGAGGGAAAAACAGCATTGCATTATGCAGCTGCACTTAAAGACGATGGCGCCATGTACGATCTTCTGACCGAACATGGAGCTGACGAGAGTAAATTAGATAACGTGAGTGATTATCTACAAATAAAAAAAAAATAATCGTCAACAAAATCAAATCTTGATATAATTATATTTTATCCATTTTGTTATAAATCAGAGACAAAAGGCGCCTGCATTCTACAAAAATCGCCCTTCAGACGTAGACTTGTCAAATTTATCGGTGATACCAGATGCACCTCGAGTCTCTGCTACTTATCCGAAAAGTTGGGATTGGAAAATCCTGGAGTTAGGACGGGCCGCTATGCGGGGAATGAAAAAGGTAGTTAGCAGTAATGACGTTGACAGTGCTTTCGGTAGCGCTGAATCCACAACGAAGGATGGCTCGAGTGAGGAGGTATATTTGCTATTAATTTTTTTTAATTACACAATTTTTTTTAATCGCACAATATTCTGCTTGTTTAAGCTTGCTGACAATATCGATTTTTTGTATGATATATGTTTCTATTGATTAGTAATTACTTAGTGCACTCGCGTAGCCGGACATAGAAATCCCGGTCAAAATGTAGCATTGCATCCGGAATGAGTAGAATGGTAGAGATTTTTTTTCTTGGTTAGAAGGGGGGAGTCCCAATTCGCAATTTCAGATCTACGATATGAAGGATTATATGGGAGATTTGGTGGAACAGATTAAGAGAGCCGATGACGAGCAGCAGGAGGAGGAGGTCGAGGCCGAGACTCCGAATGGAGACGAGGAAGAAGCGCAGAATGAAAATGAGGCGAATGAAGAAGAGGAAGCTGCGAATGAGGATGAGGAAGCCGCGAATGAGGATGAGGAAGCCGCGAATGAGGATGAGGAAGCCGCGAATGAGGATGAGGAAGCCGCGAATGAGGATGAGGAAGAAGCGAACGAAGAAGAGCAACAGAATACGGAAGAGGAAACAAAAGACGAAGAGAAGGCATCTTCGGACGATGACGTAGTAATCGGACCTGTCGCGGAATCAAAAAACGAGGAGGACGGGCCTGAGGCCGCCGTTAATGAGGACGGGATCGACGAGGAATCCCCGAAGATCGAAGAAATCGCCGTCAGCGAAGAAACCATGGTTGAGCATGAAGATAGAAACGAACCCAGCACCGGCGATTCCGGCGTCGATGAAGAGCAGGTATTGTCTTAATCGTTTTGTCATAATCACCGCACTGTTCCTTGTATAATACAAAGAAGAAGCCGGGATTTCTCCATCTATGTCCGCTTGAAATTGTTATGTATTAACTCTGTATACAAGTAATACATTTTTTGAACTGCACATAATAATAATATACATATCCTTTAAATTAAAAAAAAATATACTTCTTAATAAACTGGGAAAAACATATTTAACAGTTCTTTAGATAGAAATCAATTCGGCTCGTTATCAAACAGACCTTTTTTTTCTTCTTTATGGATATTCGATATGCATACATAACGTACGCGTAGGCGCGGCACGAGACAGACAATCGATTTGCATGTAAAATTCCCACATGCGATTAATATCTCCTATTGATCCACCAGCCTACGAACTTAGTCGCGCGCATGATTGTGTACCTAAATATGACAGCAGGTCATTGTTGGTGAACACGAGGAGGCTGCCGAGGTAGAGCTAAATGAGGGTAGCATGGCCCACGATTTGGAAGTGGACAACCTGATGGGGGACGGTAACATGGAACAATTGGCGGCTTTGGTTCTTAACGGCGAAGGCCGACGATTGGTTGGACGGCAGTCCGGAAATCCGGAACTCCAGGCATTCATTGACAACGTGCCAGCTTACATGGTACGTTATCCTTATAGATTAAGAAAAAATATGTATAATGTATAACATATGTCATTCCTTAATATTAGGGAAAAATTCATGCCGTACACATGGCAGCGCGAGAGGGAAATCTTCGTGATTTGCAAAGCGCGCTGGATCGGCGCAAATTCGCGGTGGCGCGAAACGAATCGTCACCTCACGGTGCAACGCCATTGCACGCTGCAGTTGTATTTGGCAATACTGCTGTCATCAGGTACCTGACATATTTTTATATACAATATATTTAATTCATATATTTAACATATTTTTTCTATTCACGCCACGTTTCTCCATTCTCTCGTTTTCTTACGACACTTTGAAGAATTAATTTCATCAGTTCAATAAAACAAAGCGAGAATTTAAGTCCTTATATATAATATACCGACCATTTAATTATTACCAACCAATCGCCAATCGTCAATGTCAGTTCACTATTCATCCCGACTCATGCCATGATAGTTTCTTATTATGAATGATAAGCTATAAACCTTGCAGTCTCTCAATCCACGTCACATTAGATTGAATATTTTATACCTGATTCAGATACCTGGCGGGAAGGTTTCCAGAAACCGCCAATGCAATCGATCTCGACGGACGTACTCCGTTGCATTACGCCGCGACGCTTGCGGATAACGGCCATTACTACAATCTCTTGCTTCATCTGGGCGCCAATCCTTTAATAGAAGACAACGTGAGTTCTTATTATTAGTTCTTATTAGACGATTTTCATTATTATTTCGCATGATTTTCGTTAAGTAAGTAAATTTTTCAACAAGAGAAAAATTTCGAATCTTATAGTTAAGATAGCAAATTAATTTTTCTGTGAGAAAAAATTTCTAATTTTAACGAAAAAATAGTTATTTTTATCCTAATGAGGAATTATACTAAAATTATTTAATAATAATTTTAATATTAAAAAAATTATGTTAAAATTATTTAATAATAATTTTAATATTAAAGAGAATTATAAATACATATTATATTTTAATAAATAATAGTGAATTATTAGATTTTAATAAATACTCACAAATCTATTATTGCAAGCGAAATAAAACATTATTTTTTTATCGTGTAGTTCGGACATAAAGCGGATTATTACAAGCAAAATCAAAGCGACCTATCGCACAAACAACTTCTTCGCGATTTCGGGGCCAGCGAAAGGCTCGCCGACGAAATGTTGACGGATAAAGGTATTTGTTTAATCGAGGTATTTTAATAGTGAGTACTAATTGGTAACAGTTGTAAAAATAGTCGCGCGCGGCAAACTATCCGGGCACTTCTCCTCGCGACGTCATCCTTCGTGTATTGTGATTGAGAATCGTTCCGATTTAAGTCGGAATCTTTGTAAAAATCTCTGACAACGTCGCACTTATTGTTAGCACAAGAGTACGTTATGTGTCGCGATTTCGTGAAGTATCCATTGATTGTCTCTCCTCCGCACACGAAACTTTAATTCTCGATTATCTTAATAATGTCCAGTTTCGTTCATGATAGATATACTTATACTTTTTTTTAGATAAGCGCAATCAAAACGTCTCTCAAATATCGCGTAAGAATCAAATCGAAATACTTGAGCGCACAAGTGTTTCTTCTTTTACTGACTTTCTGATTTTGTGGAATGATTTTATTTGCTTCGATTATTTTTATAATCGCACGTAATCAATTCGACACTTAACATTTCAGCGAGTTGATCGAGCTAATACTATCAATTCATTAATCGAGCTAATACTATCATTCATTAATTATCCATTATTTTTTTATTGATTAATATTTTTTATATTTAAGTTCTATATATACATATAATTAATGTATTTATTGGTAAAAAGTTTTATGATTTTTTATGATAAAACATCGATTATAAGTCAGTTTTAAATTGCATCGCATATTAATCTCATAAAGTTCTCGAGATTAAAAAATATTTATTCTTCACAAAACTAAATATTTTTCAGTAGATACACGCAAAGGATTACTACATTATTTATAAGATATATAATAGGATAGATCAAGAAATAAAGGATATTACATCTTTTATTTATCACTCATGCACAAATTGAACTTATTGTGTTAAAACAAAAGCTAATGATTACTTTTTAATATAATTTTCGAAAGTGCCGGATTTTTTTATCGAAAGGAAAAAAACTTGTATCAAGGTGAAGCAAGTGCATTAATATTCTCGAAAATTACATTGAAAAATAGTTATTAGCTTCTATTTTAACACAATAAGTCCAATTTATGCATAAGTTATAAATAAAAATCACAATAAAAGCAGGGAACTTCCCTTATTTTTTGGGCCATCCTAAAACAGCAAAGCAGTTTTATAGCTCTGAGTCAGTTTTATACCCGTCTTTAAGCGGAATATTTCATCTAAAATTCGACTTTTCGATAATCATCATTAATCATTGAACCGTGAAATTTGCTTACTCGCTCTTTCGCGTCAATCCACATCCTCAACGTCGCGATCCGGCTGTTCTTTCAATTACCACTGCTGCCGATTCGGTCGAGATCTACAGTTCCCGGAGGTGATATCTACTCAGCCCGACGTGACGTGAGCGAGCCCGAGATCCTGACTACCCTAGAGCGATGTTTCCGATTGTTGGCGGGCAACCGGCGATCGTCGATACCGAAGACGTCGTCGACACCATCGAACGCCGGTACACTAGTCGCTCGTTGCTTGAAACGGCCCGTATTCGATTTGATCAAGCACCGTGTGACTCGCATGGACCACAATCTCTTTGACGTGATCTGGCCCGCCCTGAAAAGGTACGGTACCGTCACGGGCAATGACAGTAAGACCAACAGCGCCCGCTCCAATCTCAGCAATGCTGCGGATGAGGATGCAGGTTACGGTGTTGTGGCACCCGACTTCGAGAGTTACGTCGTCTTCACGGAGTTCTTCGATCCCTTCATCCGGGAGTTGCACTGCGTCACCGCGAGCGGCGATCTACTCGATCATCCGTCACCGCGTTTCTTCAACACCGAGGACGAGGGAAGCGTGGAGATCCTGCCAGATGAATCGATCGTCACTGCTATTACACAGTACGATCTAGATCCAACTTGTAAATTCATCCAAGCCGGTATTTTAGAGTGCACCCGAAATCTGGCCGACTACAGTTTGCCATTGACATTAACAGTCAATCAACTGGAAGAGGTTGAGAGGGAGATCACTAATCAGCTGATGAGCCCGGAGATCACCGATCTGATGGCGGAAGGCAGCAGCGAGGACGAGGCCGGCACATATTTCACACTCAACGAGATTCTTGATCAGCCTAGTCGAATACGAACACAGTTGGCGGCAGCTGGTTTGCTGTTACCAATTACGGAGTACGAGCTGAACGACGACCGGCGTCTTCATGGCAAGCATTGGCCCTACGGACGTGGCGTGTATGTCACCACAGCTGGCGATCTCGCCGCGTGGGTGAATGTTCAGGATCATCTGAGGATCGTCTGTCGCACCAGTGAGAACCGACCAGGCCTGGTAGGCCGCGCTTATGTCAGAGTGGCTAAGCTGATGATGATATTCGACCAGAGACTAAACTTCAAGCGAGATCAGAAGCTTGGTTTCCTGACTGCGCGTCCGCACGCTCTCGGCAATACTCTTAGGTTCTGCCTGATCGTCCGGCTCCCAGAACTCTCGAAGACGTCCGACAATCTGCGGCACTTATGCGTGGTGCGCGGTCTATGTGTACGCGACACCATAAAGAGAGATATGGTGAGGATGAGCAATCAACAGTCGCTGGCGATCACTGAGCTGCAGACCCTTCAAGACTTCTCCAGAGCGGTGCATAATATCATCACGTTGGAAAAAGAATTGTCGATGAACAACTCGATGAAGATCGCCAATCTCATCACTGGCATATTCCGCAAGCGAGCAAACGCGTCGAGGAATGTCAAAACAAATCGACAATAGAGAAATCAATAACGATTACGAGAGACAATAAAACATTAGATTTTAAATTCTTGAAGACGATCCGGAATTACATTATTCTTTTTTCCATATTTCGCAAACGAAGACAAACTGAAAAAAAAAAGAAAATAAAATGAGAATTATCAGCAATGACAATTACGCATTTTCTATGTGTATGTAAAATGCGGAATGTATTTTAAATGATTCAGATTAAAAAATCATCAATCTATCCTGGGAAATTTTATATCCTGGGAAGAACTCTGTTTGCATATTTGCAGATATTTAAAACAAGCAAAATAACCAATCATCATTTATCGAAGATTTTTATTTTACGCGCACAACCTGATTCTTATATTTAAACAGTAATTTCTCTTGTCGATTGTCTTCAAGAAACTGTCCTTTCTTTTCTCTTAAGTCTTTTTATAAATAGCATTTACGCTTATTCATGGAAATTTCCTGTGATAATTAGCCAACATTTGACAGTCAATTACTCTTCATAGACTGAAATTTTTAAATAATTTAGGCTATAATGAGCGAGAGGGAGAGAGAGAAAGAGAAAGAGAGAAATGCATTGGAAAGATATGTGAACATTATTTTGTTTTCTCTCGTGCAAACTCAGCGTCTCTCTTATGAATTACGCTAAATCATATTCGTAGTCGCTCTATTAATCGGATTAACTGGCGACGAGAATACAGGATTGCTGATTAGGTTAGTAGACAATCAGCATTATTGGTATATACACGACATCATTGTCGCACAAAATCTCACAATTGTGCATTGTTTTTGTTTAAAAATTCGGCAAATTATTTAAAATTATATTTGTAATATGATATCTATATTTTTATAAATAACGATTTTACATGAATTTTTTTCGAGGTAAAATATAACAAAATAAAATACAACATACAAATAAAAAATGTTATCTATGAACACACATATACATATACATATACACATACAAAGGATTCCCATATATTTTAAGAAATCGTAAGCATATTTTACAATTATTAAGAGTTATCAGAATTTATTAAGAATTAGAAACTATATTTTATTTTATTTTTTATATTTATAAATATGTTTTTTATTATATAAATATATTTATGTATTCTAAGCATGTACGTGCTATTTTCATGTAAAATCGAAAACATTGGAATTTTTCGATGCGATACTGATGGCACAACAAGCTTCAAAAATATTGAAGTTTTTTCAAAAGCTTTTCTTATATGTAATGCACGAGTCGATGTTTACACAAAACAAAAATGATGAAGCACATGTCTTTCCAATGTTACTATTCGTTTTAAAATAAAACTCGTTTATCCGTCTTTTATCCCTTACTTATTGCATTTTATTGTAGGTTCTCAATGTGAACTTGTTAATTCAAAAAATGAATCAAGAGGCGTCTAAGTGTCATTATATTTTATATATATATATATGTAAATAAAGCTATATATTTTTGTAAATAATATATTCTCTACTGTATAATATTATAATATAATATTAATAAAAGAATATTTATAAATATTTATAAAATATTTATAAAATACAAAAACTTAATTCAACGGTAAAAAAAGATTTTTAACGATTTACATTCATAAGAATTGACATTTAAACGTCTGTTGCGTGACAATCGTAATTATTTATCATGTTACATAGATAATCACATAAATAATGCACTTTTTTCAGACAATCAATCGTGTTTGTTGTTCAATTATGTCTGTCTCTGCTTGTTTATTTTAAATTTTGAACTTGTATAATAAGCAAAGCTAAATTGCGTGTTCTGTCACGTGTTGTTGAGTGATTATGCACAAGCGTTTCTTGAGACACTTTTTGCAAGACTGAAAAGCATTATTGCACACAAATAATTCTTAGATCATAGAAGATGTTTAAAATAGAAAAGAATACATACATATACATATATATATATGTATGTATGTAAGAAACTTTACTTAAAATTTTATTAAAATTTAATTGAAATTTTCAAAAAAATTAAAATTTAAATAAAATAAAATAAAGTAAAATTTGATTAAAATTTACAAAAATCTCGTGTTGTCTACACAAAGTAGCAATAATTATTTTCAGTTAATAGTTTGCGGTTGTTAACATTGAAAATAATGTGCATGCTATAAATTTACATAATAAAATTATTTTGTGAACATTTTTATTATTAACTGAAATGTTTAATTCTTAAGATAAAATTATGCGCAATAATGCTTTCATTATTAATCCACAATAATTTAAAGGATTTATTTTGCAGATGATAATGAAGCCGAAATTCCGATATTTCGGACAGAAGAAGGACGTTATCTAGCATCATGTAAGTATGGCAAATTGTGTTGTATTTATCATATTATTATAGAATTCGTTGTAACGAAATCAATTATTCTCCAGCATTGGGTGATCCATTAATTAAAGGATTAACGGAAGTTGCTAACGCGCGCCCAAAAGACCCGGTCACATATCTTGCGACTTACTTGTACAACTTTGCTAGCAAGAACAAAACCAACGAACAGGTATATGTCTGATTGAAACAATAGACAAATTGAATACTAAAATACTAAAATATAGCTCTAGAGAAGAGTTTTATTTATTATTTTTTATTATTCTGACTTTAGGAATCCGATGTTCTCATTATACCTGATCGTGAAGAAGAAAATTTGGAAAATATTGAGAATGAAAATTTTGATGAAGACGCCGGTTATCCCCGAAGTCCAGCTTCAGACATACCCGAGTCCACGTTCAGCAATCCTAACAGAGTACGTGAATAAAAATATACATTTTAACATGAATATTTCTTAGACAAAAACTTACGATTTAATTTTTGCTGAGTTCTTGCAACAAGTACAATTACTTCGCATAAGAAATAAAAGTGAAAACAATATTTTTCAGGATGAACATGGACAAAGCATGATTCATTTCGCAGCGATTCGTTCCTATTCAAAGGACGGTCTATATCACCTACTACTGGAAACGCAAGTTAACATTGGTTTTAGAGACGAACTATATCGGACAGCTAGAGATATTGCTGAACAGGCAAACATTCGAGAGAACGTTGAAGAGATTGATCACTACGTTGTTTATCTAGCGGCGAGAGGTAAAAAAAATTCAAAATGTACTAACGATAAGCTATCTTCAAGTAGAAAATAATAGGAGAATCACAAACTATATTTGATACGCAGGTGAAACTGAAAAATTGGTTGAACTTTTACTGGAGGGCTACGATCATATTTTGGATGCAGAGGATGAAGAAGTAAACATTATCGACGTTGCTGCACAAAGAGAACACGAAGCTACGGTGCAGTTTTTACAATCGATTCCTAATTACGTGGTAAGTTAGCGCGAATAAATCTATAAGATGAACTATTATTTGCTTTTTTTTTAATTACGGCTTAACTGTAATATCTCATGTGTTTGACAGAACCAACGTGAGGAGGTACATGCTGCAATTCGAGCCAACGATGTGGATCGTGTGAAAGAGCTTTTGAACAAAAATAACGGAGGTGGAAAATTGTTGGCTGTCGGAAAGAATTCGTTCGGTCGATGTGCACTCCATATCGCTGTACTTTGGGAAAATGAAGAGATCGTTAAATTTATCGCAAGAACGTATCCGGAAACATTACGTATTGGCGATAATGTATGAATCGTTTAAAAGGATGTATATGAATTAGGATGATAAAATAAAATTAGTTTAATTCCGTGAGTTATGATAAAAAAAAAGTTAAGAAAATGAATCATTTAATCATAAGATATAGATTATTTAAAAGTGATTAACGAAATACTTTAAGATTAAAAAAAAGAAAAAATCCACTGCACTTTAGTAACGCATAAAAAAATATCTTTTTTTTTTCAGTTGGAAAGAACAGCTCTTCATTACGCAATGGGAGTACCATCCGTGGAAGTCTTGAGTAATATATTAATTACGGCTGGCGCGAAACGCACCGTCAAAGATTTGGTAAGTCATTTTTACCGAACATGCTTTCCACACACATACACAAAAGATACAGAGCTAATTTTTTTTAACTTTTAGAAATCTCGACAACCTTCGTATTACTTCATGAATAAATCTGATATCGAACGACTTCAAGAAGAAGAAAAATCTATGATCATGTAAATCGTACGATGCTGAATACCTGCACAGATTTCGCAATTATACGATTACACTTTAATACATTCACGCATTCCATTGTGAATATTGAATGTTGAGAAACTAGAGCCGATGAGAGACAAATTCGCAAAAAAATCCGAAATCTCTCTTTATGTTGCGTATATTTTTATCTATAACAATATTATTATGTCGATTGTTTTTGATGGATTATAAAATAAGTATACAAATGTGTCAAAGAATCTTAAAGCTCTTTATGTTCTTTTAGGATAGATATTTAATGTTTTATTTTTGTATATAGTATACTAGACAAGAGAAATATTTTACGAAAATATTTTGTCATTCAATTAACTCTTATCGGCTCTGAGAAAAGTTTGTATTTTCGCATGTTATATTGTATCATTGAAAGTATATCGAATCATAAATTATGTCAAATGTTGAGACAGTTTAGTGCCTTATAAATAAATGTAATGAGACTGCAATGTATGTAACATCATTATTTCATTGAATTACAGCAGAATATAATGTATTGACATGTACATCGTAGAAAAAAATATAAATAAATAATAACCTTAGTGGAAATTTTACAAATTCAGAATTTAAAAACAATATCTAATGCTTTTGAAAGGAAAATCCAGGATTGTTGGCCATTCTGCTATTTATTATAGTTTAATTCAATGCTTAATAATCTTAAATTAAATTGTGCTTGTTCGACATACCTAAGATAAATTGAGATCAAAAAAAAATTTAACGTTCCGATATGAAATTCCTAGCGTTGGTCTCAGTGGCATTATTTTGCCGCGTGATCATAAGGTACTCCTCGGTGATTTCTTCGGGTTGAATCTTATTAAAATACGTCTCCCGATCCTTGTATACATAATACGTATCATCAAAGTTAAAATGCAATCCCAACGCTATATTTAATGCAGAAGTGTCGTACGCGTGACAGCCAGAGTATCGATACTGCGGCTTTTTATTGAATCTACAACCCGCCGATTGTGCACCTACAAAAATTCAGTTAAGAAATTTAACATTCAGAGAATCAATTAAAAAATTGATAATCTGAGAAATATAGAAATTATAGAATTATTATAAATGCATAAATAAAAAATATTTACCAATAGGGGAAATACAATCTCTCGTCAATGCACACTGGACCCAAGGCAGCATTACACTTTCCCTAATGTCTTTAAAATTACTAATTACTAAGTATGATGCTCTAATCAATGGGAGAAAGAAAAAACTCTCAGCAGAAGCATGAAAGTATTCATACATCTTTGGATGCGTTAGGGAACTAATGGCATGCCTTGTAGGCCAAGTTAAGATTCCAGATTTTGGACAAAGATATTTTGAAATGTCTGAAGAATTCAGACGCACATTTGAGTCCATATAGATTATACTACCTAGCGTATTTAAAGCTGTCTGTGATACAAAAACATGATTTAATCAATATGACTTTTTTGATAAACTATAAGGGTGTTATAGAGGTTATTACTCACTTGAATAACTAAAGGTCTATAAACATGCAGTGTGTCATCTTCGACATGAGCAGGAAATGGGCTTAGATCAAAGTGAATCACATTACATCTCGTAGAGTTACAAGCAAGTCTAATACTTTGTAAGGATTCTTCATTCAAACCAACACTATAAATCACAATACTATTATTTGGCAAAAAATGGCTGATGTTTCTAACAAAGCCATGAATATATTGCTCGTTTCCAGGCCTTACGAGTGACACAACAGTCACATTCTGAGGCTTGAGACTGATTGGTGTAGTGCTTGTCTGACCATCCAGACCAAGCAACGCAAGATACTTGGAATCTGTCACCAGACGTTTTTCTTCAACGTCTTTCAAATTTTCCTTAAAAATGATATCTTGTAATTAATACGATGAAAATAGATAAATGGTTTCTCTGTCAAACAATATATTTACCTGGAAGTTCCGCAATTGTTTGTGAGTCTCCGTCACTAGAGTCTGAATGGAAGGTCGTTGATTGCTGAAAGCAATGAAAACGATGCTGCTTCCTGCTATGCAGATCAGCAACAGTAGCAGGCCTTTGATACGCATCGCTCATCGTTTAACGAGATTTGTGGGCAATCGGAGACAATAATACCGATTACGTTATGTCAAGAACGTCCTCTTTTAGGTTAGACTTTTCTCGCACCGTCATAATATGTCACGTTGCAAGACTGTGAAAACTCATATCTGATGCATTAACTAATGCGTTCTATCAGCTTAATGTTTACAGAAGTAAAGATTAGATCAATGCGCTTGATAATTACTTTCCGTGACTTTGGCAAACGTTCTTTCCCTCAGAGAGAAGAATGAAAAATGATGAAAGCAGAGAGAAGACTGAGAGATGTCATGGCTCGTTTTCAGCTGATCCCTGGAAGCAATGCTCCCTCTGTGGACATTAAAAACATGAACATGAACTACAAAGCCAAGTCTACGAATGTTCTCAGAGGGTAACATATATGTCTCTCTGATAATATAAATAATATAAATAAAAATATAAATAATTTAATTAATAATAATTTATTATAAAAAGACATTAGTATGTTCTCTCTTTTCACACTATTATTTATTTATTTATTTATCTTCTTTTTCTTTTCAACATCATTTATTTATTTATTTATTTAGCTCGCTATAAGTCAATCTTTTAAAATGCAAAACTAAATATTATAGAATTTGACTTCGGAAAGGCGCGGTAAAAGAATCGAATAAATTCAAATAATTAGCTCCGTGATAAATTGTTTAATAAATAATCAATTTTAATCAATAAATTAAAATACTTCCATTACTTAATATTTCATGTTAATGTATATTTTATAACTCATACAGCACAGATAGATCCTGAGTATGTACTCAGTATATCGCAAACGTAGATAAACGTAGATTGTATATATGGAACATTCCATCGGTGGATGGAATCATAATGTATACAGGGTATTCGTCAATTTTCGACCTTAACAAAATAAAGAAGTAGACTGGCTCAAATTAAGAAGGAATGACCTGTATTGTTTTGGGATTGTCGCAATAATTAACGAAATAATAAAGAAGATCGGCCAATCTGCGTAAGTAGCGCGCGGATGGTGGTTTGCGATATATCGCAATACCGCGCCGAAAAATGACCCGTCCTTTTAGTGGCGAGAAAATGATGCGCTATCATTTCCACACCACCTTGCGGTAGATAGCATGGTGCGCATTTTTTATAGTGGTTTCCCCCATAGGTCTATTCCACTCTCAATTTGAAAATTATTCAAAATGCCATTACTATACGCTGAATATATCGTAAATGTAAAAAATTAATGGTGACAGTACCTTTACAAAAATTGATCCGTGATTGAAAATCCCTCGATAAAATGTATTGCACACGTTGATAATGATAAGATGATAAAATGCTTCAAGAATCCTTTCTTCATCTCGTACACGAAGGCGCACTGCTGGATCGGTTATCCCGATATTATGCACGATACCCAGTTTCACATAATTATTGCACAACACGTAAAATTGTACGGCCACTTGGTTTTCGTGCACGCCCGAGAAATAATTTCATGTAAATTGCGGCCGCACGATATGTATTTTCTCCCGCTAGTTCGTATGCCACAATCATATTTGTATATTCCTGCAAAGTACACTTCATTTTCTCTGTTAATTTACTACGCAAACACAAGATTTTTATTAAAACATATTAGCTCTCACACGCTGTTACCAGACTGCATACGTCAGCAGCACGCAATTACAGCTGAGCGGACATGTGTTTATATATATAAATATTTGACGAATTAATCGAACGAATGCATTCCGATTTATCTTTTCGTTTGGTATATATAAATATTTAATTCACTATTCGACTGATTCCATTTCGACTCGCATTTTATTCGATATATATAAATATTTAATTAATTAATCGAACGATTGCATTCCGATTCATCTTTTCGTTCGATATATATAAGTATTTAATCAATTAATCGAACGATTACATTCTGGTTCATTTTTTCGTTCAGTATATATAAATATTTGACGAATTAATCGAACGATTGCATTCGGCTTGCCATTTTACTCGCCGCGTTACAGTGAATATCGCGCGAGAGAGGCAGGCAACATGCGTGGCGTCGTGCACGATTTCGACTGTCCGCGCGCAGACGAAAAACGGCCAATTTATATCTCGACTTCCGGACGCAATAGCGACTTCGTTCTTTTTGCATAAAATTCAACACCATTTCGCGGCTCTACCGTTTAAATTTCGTCCCGATCGCCCGAGGAGCGGCTGACTTATAGTGAATATCCGAAATCTACTTTTTGGACTCACAGTTAAGTGTAATATTTATATATATCGAATAAAAAAGCGAGTCGGAACGAAATCAATCGAATAGTGAATTAAATATTTATATATACCAAACGAAAAGATGAATCGAAATGCATTCGTTCGATTAATATTTATATATATAATATTTAGATATATAAATATTTAACGAATAAATATTAGTAAAGTAAAGACATTTCTTAAATATCAATATATTTAAAGTATGATCTTAGATTTTATTTTTTAAAATATATATTATGTTTTATCTTGAATATACACACATATATCGTTGATTCATATCGTTGTTATACACTTTTTTTTGCAAGTTGCGCATTTGCCGCGAATTTGGAGAAGACATTATAGTAGACTTTGTATACATACAAGTGTGAAAAGTGAGGGAAAGACTGAGGGAAAGATTTCCGAAAGGTTACTCATTCATGTTTACGCTTAAACACCGACTGGATCTCCAATTCTACGCACTTATTGGAGATAGTATTAAGTGTGAAAAATATAAATTTCAAACGACGAGAGCGAATAACAATATGTCTAGTTCATCTGATCGAGAATATCATACTGTTACCAGAGATGGTATATTCGCAAGTACGCCAATCGATGATGTACCCGCAAGAAATTATACTATATCTTTATCTCAAATCGGCACGGCTTCTTCCTTAAGCGGAGACAGGATCGAAGACGGATTACAGTCGCAGAGAGCAAGTAAGGATTTATTACGTAGGCGTAATTATATTTTTATAAATTCTTCTCATTATGAACAAATTCTATTTTTCCATAAAAAATTAACGAAATCTTTAATTGATTGAACTTTTTAATATTACTGTTATAATGACAAATTATATAGTCAGAAATATGATTTATATCTTTGTTGAAATTAGAAAAAATGTAATATATAATTAAAATAATAATGTAATATAAATAAAAATGAAAAAAATAAAAATGTAATATATAAAGTTAGTTCATAAAAATATAAAATTCGCGAATCATATTAAAGTAAAAATTATATTAGGAAATATTTATAAGTCGCATAACTAACTTAATTTTAATGTGACAGGGAAAAGAATAAAAAAAAGAAAGAAAAATAAGGGAATACCAAACAAAAGAAGGCCTATTCAATTAAATGACACTGAACAAATAACGACTACCGAATGGAGTACTCAATCGGAAGAGGAAGTTTCAAGAGAAGACATCCTGGAGGAAGAGGACGATGCTTGTATAAATTTATTTGATGATCCGTGTACGCCGGAGAAAATTCGGGATGCACCAATCATGTGTCAATCTCCTTTGCGCTACTCATCGATTTTACGTTCGAGTAGAAGATTTCTCTATGACATCGAACAACATGATAAATTGCTACCGGCAAATATATCATCCAAAATACCAGAGGATCCAGAGGAAATGAACAAAAATGAAATAAAACTCAGTATATATTTTGAATAAAGTATAAGATTTCTTAGAATATAATTGAATATAATTGAATAGAATATAATTGAATATAATAACTGAGATTTTTTAATAATCATATTCAATAAGTATTTTTTCTCAAATTTTAATTTGATGTTTTCTCGATAACGCCTCTTATTCAATATTCTTATTTTAATTTTTTCGTTGCTCAGATTATTTGTTTTACTTTTATGTGATATGTTTTACGAACGTATTTTACTTATAATCAATTAATAATTAGGTTAAATGTAATTATATCTTTCTTTTGTGATAACATTTTTTGCAAATTTATTCATTGAGATATATTACAATTTTAGATCGTCTGAACAACGCGAAAACATATAAAAGTCCTAAGGAAAAACAATCGCAAAATTTATTAGGAATTTATTGGAATGCTACATATTCTCCACCTTGCTTCTCAATGAGTGATTTGCTTTGGCAGGAGTTTGTCAACAAAAATCACAAAGAAATGCCTGAATATTTAGCATCGTGCTCCGCACAAGTAATATACAAACAGTCGGATTTTCTGCACAAACATCCTGATATTCCTCCAAAGTTTGAAAGCCCTCCACATTTACCAGGATCGGTTTGCATTCGAGGATACTCGACCAGAGAAACAAAAAAATGGATAACAAATGTAACATATTATCCGAAAGAAGAAACTAAAGTACGTCAAACGAAGACTCGCAAGAGAAATAAGAAAAAACAGAAAAAAAGAACAGTAACGTTGAAATCTATGAATACACTAAATGAAACAACAACCGTCTACGACGTAGATGATGAGATGGATGTCGAATTCGAAACTGGCGGTCGAGATGGTAAACGAATGTCCTTTTCTGAATTTTGTCAGAAACGCAAACTCGACAATGTTAGAGATAGTTTTTGAAAAATTGTCTTCTGTATCTTGTTATTCGTAAACATAGTGAGAATATTTTCATATATATAATGAAATAAAACACGCAAACGCATCGTTTACATGTAGCCTCGCTACATTTATATATTTGGTATTTATTTAGAATGTATATTTAAATTTTTTTTGTATAAATCTATAATTAAACATTATTAGTATTTCCCAATTATGTTAAAGATTTATTTGATAAATCTAATAAAACTTTTTTCCATGCATATTTTTATGCATGTCAGATGCAATCAAATTTTGTTGATATGCCAATATATTCATAATATAAAGATACATTTAATTATATACTTTGACATGTAATAATTCACTTCTTCGTACCAGTTTATAAAAAATATATTATTACATAATTACTATGTGATATATTACTAATTATTATTTATTGTAATTAATTATTTTTGTATATATTTCTACATGTAATATTAATATTAATTGAGCAATATTATTTAAGATGATCACACAAAATCCTTTTGATTCTGTATTTAAATGAATATAATTTACGATACAAAATATGTAAACAACAAATTATATGACTGCGAAAGAAGTATAAGTATAAAGAAGTTATATTATCCTTTGATTTTGGTTTAATACATTTTTCTTTTAAGCACACAGTCAACATCATAAAATTGTATTGATTTTAATTTCCTTGCAATATTAACATACATATATATTCTAATTATCTTCTAGTTATCTTTCAAATCTCAAAATCTTCTAAAATATTCTATAAAATCTTTTTTGAGGACCACTTCGCTAATGTGTGTATATATACAGAAAATTTCTAATATTTTTATTTTTAAAATGAAAGTTTATTTTTGCTAATTATATATTACATTATCTTCACATAGGTAAGAAATTAATCTTTATGAAAATGATGAAAATGAACGATTTAAAAATATTAATGCATTTTAAAATATTGATTGAATTAATATTTTAAAAATATATTGTAAAAGAAAAAGATATTTTATATAAAATATATTTGTTACATATTTAATCACTTTTTAGCACACGAAAAGTACTAATTAAAACAAAATTCTTATCTAAAATTATAATTTATTATAAAATTAATATTTAGCATTACAATAAATTATTTGTTATATTTGTATTATTTTAAATACTTTATTCTACATAAAAACTTTTTTTCTGACTGTTGCGAAAATATTTAAATTAAAACATTAATAAGTATATATTGATAAACTTACAAAATTTATAATTTATTTAGCTGGAGCGAACTTATTCTCTTTCTCTTTTTTTATTATTTCTGTATTTTTTATACTGTTTTAAAAATTCTTTCAATAAATATCAAAATTCTTTAAAATATTAATTTAAATATTATGAAATTGCTTGTTATTATATCGCGCGACAAGTAAAATTTTGATACATTTTGACATGTTGATCATATAATTAAATAAATTCGCAAGAAATGGTATTAAATTTGGTAAAGTTATATTTAACCACTCATTTAACCAAGAGCATACTGTTTGTTCAGTTTCTCCAATACAATCGCGGCGCCAGGAGGAGATTGCTCTTTCGATTCGCCAAGCGTAATTGCCTGTCGAAAAGATGGTATTATTTTTGCCGATTTACATTTGCACTCCTGTTCGGTAAATATTGAATTAATAACAATTACCATGTCCTTGATAGCTCACTTTTATACAGATCGGCATTCAATGTTAATCAATCTGACGACGCTGATGATACAAAAAGTACAATATCGTTTTGTAAATTTGAAAGGCAATAATATTTTTTTTCTGTCGAGTGGGCACAAACGATGATTCGCTAAGCGAGATCGCTCCATCAATAGAACTCGCATCATACCTCGCCATAGATACGTTATCTAATCGAGTCCACTCGACCGTTGAATCTGATCCTTATTCCATCAGTCTAACTTTGCACTTGTACGGGCTTTATTCTTTAGTATTGGAATTTTCTCGTTTCGTTGCATCCAATATGGAAGATATGGAAGAAGCCGGTATGGAAGAAGTACATATACAGTTCAAGGATGACACCATACGGGAGAACGTGCAAAAGAAGTTATTGAACTTAATCAACAAGTACAAAGAGCTGAACGACGAGGATAAGGAGAAGTTCCAAAAGCAGGCCGTTGACACGTTGACGAAGACGCTGCAAAAAGTACCTGAAACAATACCTCAGAAAGCGATTTCTCCCTCATGGCTCGTGTTATGTCAAGCTTACTTTCCATTCATTTTGGCGACATCGTGCGTGACATTTCTGCTCGGTACGATATCTTCTGGAAATGACTTTATAAATATTTAATAATAATGCGATATTTATGACGTTATATTAATAATAGATATACATATAACTTTTTTCTAGTAATATAACATACCGAGAATATAAAATAAAATCTATCACACTATCGACTGCATAATTATATTATATATACATAATTATATTATATTCAATATCTTTTCGGATTATTGTCCCATCTTCTACTGACTCTTCGGAAAAATTTTTCCATAATAGAAATTTTATTAGACATTATTTATTTTTTTTTCAAATGCTTATTTTTCTTGCAATGATTTAATTGTAATGTAATTATAATTTAATTGTAATTATTTCCTGTTTCATAGTTATGGGTGTCCGCGGAGTGTATCGCTGTATATGGAAACAAAAACAGCGTTATATACAGAAGAAAAAACTCAAACAACAAAAAGCGGAAGCGAAATTACAAAGTGCGAAGAAAAAGGAGGAGTAGACAATATAAGATACAATTAATCTTATATTTTGGAGAAGAAATTTGTTGACGAAATTGAAGCAGGTTCTTAATGAATTCAAGATGCATATAATGTTCATCATACACATATTTAATATATGTGTTGTAATATTCTATATATATATATATATTTTTTTTTTTATTAAATATTATAGTATATCATTAAATGTTCATATTTCAGCATATAATAATACATAAAAATAAGATATATATTGCAATGTATATATATAAAAATTATATATATATTATAAAATGTACGATTTATATATGATATATATCCATTATACATCATTCCATTATACACATTCCATAATTTTATTTTATAATAGTACTGATTGATAAAGAGATCCAAATACTTTTTTTATAGCTTATTTTAATTCTTAATTATGTATCGTAAATTTTTTGATATGATAGTAAATTAATCGTAATTAAAGTAACATGGAACATAGTGCAAAAAATATTAAGGATTGCCATCAAAAAACATTTATTACATCAAAACATTAATGATAACAGATTCGAAATTTTAAATTTAATATATAAAAAATGGCATTATAAGTAATTAAATATTTACTTATATATAATAAACAATTGCGTATCAACAACAACATTCGTAGTATCCCCCATGTTTAAACCCATTTTTTATATATTTAATTTATCACATCATTTCTCGTTGACTTATGAAGTATACAACAATTAACATATTGGAGAGAGAGAAAAAGATATATTTCTGTTTCTCAGAATATCAACACGTAAATATTACAAACTATAATAGAAAAAATAAACATATGTAATCAAATAATACAGATAACTTTTTATTCTTAATTATATTTATGGTACAATATAATTAAATTTTTCATAATTGACATACATATTAACTTAACCTAACATATTAAACGATTAGATTTGTAGTGAGCATTCCTAACGATTACAAGTGCAATTCTTAGCAGTAAAAATTATATTACTTGTTAGATAACTTTAATAATTATTTAATCTACTTTTCATCAAGTATTTTTCATACTTGTGTAAATACATGTAAATTATGTTATTATTCCATTTTCTATATGAAAATATATAATTACCTTTCCCAATACATTCTTAATGCATTATTTAACAGGCAACAACAATTCTATAATAAATTGCATTGATATTTGCATATAAAATTAATTATTGCAAAATATAGTAATTACTTTAAACATCATATATTTTATAAAATTTTCAAAAATGTCATATAATCTCACAAATATTAATATAAAAGAATCATCTTTTCCCTTACTGTAATATTCGCATTATATAAGAAAATATGAGAAAATATTTTTCTTTCACTATAATTCTCTATATCTATTTGTTATTGTAAACACTTATTGAATAAATACGTGTTTATCGGCACATTAATTAAGGCACTGGAAAATTGTTTCTCTTAAGCATATTTTATAATATAAATCATTTTTCTTTGATGGTTATTATTAATTTTTTATAATAATATATAACATTATTTTCTTCTATGTTAATAACAATCTTAGAACAATTTATAGAAACAACAAAATTACTACAAATATCTATACTTAAAAACAAATTATTAAATCAATGAATATATAATCGTAGTATAATAACTATATACAATATTAAGATTTTACATTTATTTTTAGTATATCGAATATTTTCATAAATTGTATTAAGAATAATGATACACACAATCTTTCGTATTTTTAATCTTTCTTTGTCCTTTCGTTTCTTACTCAATTCTGGTAGATATATGCATATAAGTATGTGCATTAAATACTTTTTTCAACTTGACCGTCAATCCTATGTGGCCTAGAAATCGAAATCAATGCTCGACGTCTTTGCATTCGTCCGAAAGATATAATTTATGTACTCATAATAATTATAATCTCAGAATATTCAGTACAACCTACGATTGCACAAAGTCTTCATACTTATGTCTACCTCTCGCTATCGTTGAAGTAATACGCGTCTAAGATATGTAATTATATAATAAATGAAATAATACATCATTCTTTAAAGAAAAAAATTCATAATTTCTTAAAGAAAGTATAAAGTACGATATCTTATAATTTTCTTTTTTATTTAAAAATTTGAAATTAAGAGTTACCCAAAATTATCGAATATATTTGAATTCAGCACGATTCATGTATAATCATCGTGATCGAACACCCGAAAGATCGAGTACACTGCATTTTAAATATATAACAGCAATATTACAATAGCAGTAATCATTATTAATACATGTTTACTTAAAAAGAGGGATTAGAATAAATTTTCATATATGTCTCAATTATGTTATAAATATAGCTTGATATTCAAATAGACATCAAAATAATTAATAAAATCGAGATAAAATACATATAATATCATAATCATTGATAAAATTTGTACACACTTTAAAATACAAATAATTTCAAAATACAATTTTCCAAATATATAAGTTACATCCTTTTTTGTAATATTTTAGTTTATATTCTTTTTCGATTATTTGTATTATAAATATACAATATGTACATTACAGAATTTATTTTATATTATATTAGAATTTTAAAACTTCCAAATCTATTATATTCAAATATATTAGATTTTTATCTTTTTACAAGTTATATTTATTTTTTTGCATATGTTTGTCAAATAATATATTTATCTTATTAAAAAGTTTTTACTTATATCTTTATAAAATTTCAAAAATTGTTCAAATAGTTTTCGACTTTATCAGTAATTTATAACGCTCGCTGGCCGGATCTAAAAGAAGCATATATTGTATTAATTCAAAAAATATATTAATTTCAATTGTCAAAATCGTAAATATAAAGTGAGCAGTTACCTTTGATCATTTCGACGAGATACATACTCTCATCCTTCATATTCGCTACCAACTCGTCGGTGACCATCACATGTATACCCTGTGGTCCTAGGAACAATATCGAGTGTAGTCGATCGTGCGATAAGTTTAGAGTGTTGAGCAGTTTATTCGTTAACGCGACGCTCGTGAGATTGTCGAGATAGGTGACTCTCCAGAGCGAGCCATTGCCCTCCAACGAGAAATAGAGGGTGAGCTTCGGAGCTGGCGCTTTGGAGTGCAGCGTGTTGAACAATCGAATACCATCTGCTACTCCGCAGATCTGGATGAGATCTTCCCGGGACAGACGCAGAATGTCAGATGCGGAAAAGCTTGCGAATGTCGACTCGAACGCATTGAATCGACTCGCACGAAGCCAAGCAGTTGTCTGCGTGGCGTTGGCATCCGGTGGTAACTCGGTAAAACACGGGGTGCTCTGTAAGATTTAAGATAAAATGATTACATAATATATAAAGTTAAAGTGACGTGAATAATTTTATTCGATTGTTTTTTCAGCTTCAGATTATGGGAAAATTCAATTGGACAAAATGAAATAAATAAAAAAAATCTCATAAAATATTAAACAATTATACATCAAATAAAATAATAAAATAAATAAATCTACGTGTAATTGTATGATAAATCAATACAAAAAGAAATGGCTTATTTGGGATCAAGAAAATTGCAGATGATATTGCGTGTTTTACCAAATTTTCTTGGTTCCAAACAAGCCTCCCCTTTTTGCATTGATTTCTCATAAAATATTTTCCGTTTCTTTGATTTTTCTTAAATCGCGGCATGAAAACTTAAGAAATAAAACACATGGATTTTCAGCATATTTTGCAGAAGGATCAGCTTATTTTAGAACAATATTTTATAATAAAGATCTTTACTGTTCTCATAGACTCGATTAATTGTTGCGGAGAAGTAGCTTTGTGTGCAGTCAAATTAACATCGGCTTCAATACAAGTTTGATCCGGCAATATGGCCGCAGGCGATGGCAAGGCTGGCGCCGTTCCCACGTTTTCCTTCACGGCATCCGAAGCGGGAACCAACGGTACGATACCGGAATTAGAAACTGAAAGTGCCAATGGTGCCACTACCGGGGAGGAATTGGTGATGGTCGAACGTGTTTGCGGCGAACTTGAAAAAAGAAACAACGTACATTAATATATATTAACATATACATTATTATCTATGATCTATTAATTTATATAATATATAAATATATATATAATTAATCTATTAATTATTATCTATTAATAAATGTCTTAAAAATCTGAAAATATAAAAATTTTGTTATACAAATGTAGACATAAATTCGTCGCGTTCGTTATTTGCGCTGATTAATAATTGTATAATTGTAATTATTTTTTTTCACGTTGATTCTTGGCAAATGACAATTTTTCCCGCACACATAAAAATACATTAGACTCTGTCGCGCGTGAATTCGTTTACTATGGTGTGTTGCAAAATGTTGGCGAGTTGTTAGCTGATTATCTGCCTTATTAATCGTAAAGACGAGACATAAATCGTCGACGGCTGACAGTTATACGTTTAGCTGAATATTTTTATGAAAAAAATACGCAGTACGAGTCGCATCAGACGCGTGTCCCGCAACACATTCAATTTCACTTATAATGAATTCGAAATTGATCTGAAAAATAAAATACAAAAAAATGCTCGAAAAAGAATAAATATTCGACACATTAAGTCTTAAGTTGATGGAAACAATGTGTGGATGGATAATCAATGAACACAACGTGTCCAATATAATGTATACTTATTGCATTTATACTTATTACATTTTAAAACAAGAATGATTCCTGATGATCATTTAAAACGAAGAAATTTACAATCTCGCGATCAAATTTTTATATCTATGCACATGTTAAATATTGCAAATATTTGATATTATCGAACTCGAATAACTTTGATAATTATGACGCGTAATTCTATAAACTTCATATTAGAAAGCACAAATTCTATATAATTTAAAAATTGCAGCAATCATATAAACGTAATTTAAGTGGAATTTTATCAACTTATGAGATAAAGATACAAAATGGTAAATATTGAGAAATTCGTGAAATTTGAAATAAAATTCAATTAATATTTCACGTGTAATATCCTTTTAAAAATCAATATCTTTCTAGCATTTACAAAATTTAAATCCATCAATCAAAATTTCTACTCTTTCGATCGCAACTAAGAGAAATTATTAATATCCTTTTGAAAGAAATCATTACAAAGTGTTCTTACACAGAATGCCCCTTCAAACGAACTACGAGCTTAACTTTCCCGCAGTCGTTGATCCTCTTCACGTCGCGACGTTTCCTTATCTGCAGACTGACTAATCCTCCTCGCATAATATATCCTCTCTTCATCCGCGCATTCAACAGAGCATGGACGAACTTGGCCACGACCTGGACGTGAGGCGGACCACCACTAATGATCACTTCGTGCTCCAGAAACCACATGACGAATTGATCGAGTGGATAGCACGGTCGTCTGATGGACCAGCAACTTCTCAGATCCCAATAATTCCTCGACATGTCGAATGAGTTCGCTTGTTACGATCGAAAGGAATCCTCTATAGCGAGTTCGTTTTCTCCTTGAAAAGATTTGACCTTCTTCCGACTCTTCACGCGCTCATTCATAAACGTACACCTGCACGCTCGAACCTCCGATTGTTCCCCAAGCGTCTTTCCATCCATTCGTGCTCAATGTTATCGAGATGCTCTTCCCGAATCCGTTTGATCGGTTCGATCTATGTGAACTAATCGTCTCGATAACCATCTGTCTTCATCGCGCATGTATTCGAAATTGTGCGAAGTCAGATTATCGTATCTTCGGTAATGCATGCGGTGTTCGCCATTCAATAACTGAACGCCACGCTCGATGATTTTAGGTAATAGAGAGTAGCTCTGGTTCGACCGGCAGATAGGATCAGTTCGAGTCAGTCGGATTGCATCGGTCTGCTGCGAACCGGATACGGCTAGTTGCCTGCGACATTCGTCTGTCGGCGAGCATTCTCGAAATTATGACCTTTGCAAGCGATAAGTCTTTCCTTCTTCAGAATTGAAATCTCAAGAAGTGATCGTTATGTCGCAACTTTTCTTTCTTTCCTCTTCAAAATCGAAATCAAGTGCGATCGAACAAACGCTCGATAATCACTCGCGACCCAATCTCGCGATCAGGAGAATGAAATATCGTCTTGCGTGTATTCAAAGTCCAAAAAACTGATTAATCATTTGCACTTCTTTCTTCGCTGTTGGAAATTGCGTCTTTCGCTTGCTTGTTCGATGCACCTCTATAAAGGAGTGAACTTTGTATCGACGAGTCTACGATGTTTATCCTCTTGAGACGCGTCGGATCTAATTGCAATGCCACATGTGTATCATAAACGTGCACTCTTCTGTCGCCTCGTTCTTGCTGATGCGTAAGATATATCCACTATATTTCTCTATTTCCAGGAAATTCTCTTCTTCGAAATTATAAATCTCTTCCATCCATCGTTACAACGTGAAGACGCGCGTAGAATGTTTCGAGTGTAAAATGAATCCAGTCCTAGAATCAATTTATTTACTCCAGTGCCAGACTTGCACAATTAGTTTCATTGGCCTTCTTCGTGCAATAAGTGATTGTTACAATCAGCTGTAATTTTTCTTCTCAAGGTTAATTCGTGGACTTCACGAATCTAATTAAACTTCAAGCACGAAGCTCAACTTATACTTTTTCTCCAAGAAAATCTCTATTCTATCTAAATCTCTTCTGAACTTCCCTTGTACTTTCTTTCTCAAAATAACATATTGAAGTTGTTTCAATACCTTCCAGTAGTCGGGGAGAGCAGGACATGTCCTGATTACGAGACTCAATTTAACCGCCCTGTCAGCTTTTCGGCGGCAGGGCTGCTCGTCATCTGAGAAAATGATCCTGCCGCGATAGGAGCACGTAAATGGCCAGGATATCACGCGTTATCACGGCGCATAGATCAATCAATGCAATTGAAAGTGCGTGTGACACTTGAATACACTCTGTCAAAAGTAGACTGGCTGCTACGACGGACGAGGGCATTCCTGGTGTTCGGTGCTTGCTCACGATATATTGATCACGTTGTTTAAGAGTCTTCGCGAAGAGCACTATCGTTCGAAGAAGTTCGCTTCGTGCATCACACGTGGTTCTTGTTAAAGTCGCGACCGCGAACTGTCATAAGCTATCTGTTATAAATGACTCCGTCAACGGTTTTATTGCATGATTAATGAATTGATTGCGTTTTTAAATTTTTCTCTCAGTAGGAAGTAGTTATTTGTTTAAGAGGCAGCGCAATATCAGGTCGCCCTCGATGTAATTCGGAGTCGGATACATCAACAGCGCGAGATATAACTGACTCAGACTCAAGAATCAAGCCGACGCGCTGTTCCCCCGATTGATCCGTTTCCTGTCGAAACTCACCTCGCACCGGAATGTACTCGTCGCGTACCGGAATATACCGGACTAAGATTAATTCAGTTATCTTGAATAATAACTCTGGCGTACTCTCTTCCTCTCAGCTGAGTGCACGTTACGCAAATTGTGTTTCAAGATACGAATGCAAGAGTCACGATATATGAAAATCTAGATTTTTCCACTAGGAGCGAGTTCTATTCATTTTTTTCAGCTTTAATTAATCGTCACGAATGTCTTATCTAAGATAAGTAGTTGCTTCTGTAGATTGGAGCACTTTGAAAATATCGCAGACAGAGCAGTAAAAATAATTCGCGAGTAGAACAAGATGACTGAAGAAACCGATCAATAGTTTCTTTGATAGCTTTGCATCTTGCTCCGAAATGTTTCGAGAAGTTGAAGATTACCGGTTCGAAATAATATATCGGATATATCGGTTTTCTTGCCCCCCTTGCAACTGTAAGCTTCAGCTCTTTCTTCCTGAATGATGCTTGGCTTGTTCGCTTCAAGATTGCACGCTTTCACCGAAATATCGATCGGATTTCGATTAATTGCGTGTAACAAATTTTCAACGCCAATCGATAAATGTCGCAAACGGATTACGCGAATAGAATGCCGGTCACCGGTTTACTCATAAAACACACGCGTACGTGTTCAACGGTGGATCGCGTTAGCAGCGGTTGTCATTCGAGAAGACGTTCAACAATGCGACACACTTATATTGGATATCTCAGGACGTGGGTGTGTCCCAATAGATTCACCGGGATAATGAATCGAGACGGGAGCAACGCGGCTACACGCAATGTACGACGTTCTGAATTTATTCGCATGTACCATGCCGCTCTTTCACCATGTCTCTCTCTCTCTAATATTTTCTTTCTCCTTCTCACTTCATGTTAGTTCACCCAACTTCCCCTCCATCGAGAGGTTGATCATCGGGGACGCCGGCTCGCGCCAGTTCGAGCCAGTTTGTCGGCGGCGATGCCCGGCATCTACCTCCGCACCCCTCGCTTCTCCTTTGCCACCACCGACGAGTAAACTCTTACCGAAGTCTAACTACCACTTCCATCATCCTTCACTAGAATGAACCCCACCAGTATCATGCAGAGTGTCTGACAACATCGCAGTTTCTGGTACACCTGTACTAAGAGTACATGTCCTTCTTTTCCCTTTTCCTTTTTTTAGAGTTTCTCTTTTAGATATTTCTTGCTTTAATGAAACGAAAGATAATAAATAATAATAGAAAAACAGATAAGTTTATTATTGTAGATCTTCATTTTTTATAATTACGAGTAAAAACGCAGGAAACAAAAAGAAACTTCGCTATCATAGCTTTTCAATATGTTTTTGCTCTTTCAATTTTCGGTCTTGTAACGAGATAAAGAATCGAAATAAGAAAAGGGGTAGATATATTTCTCTCGATCGACAATTATTCACTCTCCTTATTTGTTTAACTAATATTTTTTCATTTGATATTTTTCAAACATATATTACCAGACAAATAAAAAAATAATAAAAAAATTCGTAATACAAATTTATTTTTATTCATCTCGAAGGCAATAAGTAGAAGAAGAATCGATTTCTCTTTGATTCAAGCAACTTCACGGGACCTGCATTTACATCCAAGTGCGTCGCAATAATCCAAGGTCGTGGCGATTGCTTGGTAGATCGCTCGGTTGCAACAAGCGTGCACATAAATAGTTCGCAAAGGCAAAAACATTTATCAGAAGATACCGACGAATCAAGTATGTCGGAAATGTGTTTTGCTATTTATGTCCTGCAACAGGTATTCGAATACCATGACGCAAGGACTTGTACGATTGCTTATTATGGCGCGAATCGAAAATCGAAATCGAGATAAAAATTAAAAAAGTTACATGGATTGAACTATTGGCAACATCGTGAAATGAGTTATCACCGGAGTAAAAACGAAAAAAGTCAATTGCTCCCGTTTAATTTTGTAATCATACGGTCAGTTACAATTTGTTTTGCACGTCGTTATTTTTGGAGTCTGTCAATCGAGTGACCACGAGTTGTTCACAAAAACGAATGGATTCATACATATTGAATAGGCATCTAGAACTTCCTGTATCCAATATTGTAAATTATTACGAACAAGATTAAATTTCCTCTAATTTAAATTTTGTCTAATTATTATTTGTTTGAAATAAATTGATAAATAATACGGCTCTGTATGTATTTAACAACATGATAATTAAGAAACGAGCAATAAGAGCCTAAAAAACGCGGATGGCAATGCGTAAATTTTTTTTCGAACATTAATTGTTCGCGAAAAAATTTTTTATTTTTTGTTATTATTTATTTTTGGTTTTATTATTTGTTTATTTTTTATTATTTGTTTGGTTCCGCGTCACGTACGGAAGCGAAGTATTAAACCATAGCAATGAAACTGGCGATACAGCAATCTTTTATAAACATTCTTAATTGTTGGGTAAACGATTGTGAATTTTGTAAGTTTTATGACGCACGAATTTCGCGGTGATTAATCTTTTCTTTTTACAAACACCGTTTTATCATACGTTAAATATTTTTATGAAGCAATACTGTCTTTATCTTATACGGAAAATCTCGGGTTAATACGTTATCGTATTATATCTCTCAATTGTAAGTTCCTGATATTAGCAATAATGGAGAAAAAAATAACAAGCTAAAAATAGATATCAATGTTTTGCAAACCCAATACAGGAGACAGGGGCTGTGGAATAGTAATGTAAAAAACAAAAGAATTAAAGAGTGACGTAAAAGCTGTTGACGTAAAAAATGTAATTTTGTGTTAAACTAAAAAAACTAATTATAACAGCAGTACGATTTTCTAATTATCATACCTTTTCAACAATGCCCATATTTAACTCTAGACATTCCACGAATTGTGTATTTTATCATGTATTTTATGCATTCAGCATTTACATCTGCTACACGTCAAACTGTGAATCTTTTATTCATTCATTAAAAATATCTACTTTTAAAAAAATGAAGCACGATTATTGCGTTTATATCCAAATAAAGTAAAATTAATTTGCATGAATCAATAAATTTGTTAAAATCGAACATAATACGATGGAAACGAATATTATTGCGCAAGATGTTATTTTAATATTGCATCTCTGTTCAATCATAATATTAAGTAATTTATAGGCACCGCATCATTTAAAATTTAAAACTACTTTTACGTATGCGGTTTTTTTCCGAGTGTCACAATTTTTCATACCATGTGACATGTGGCATCGATCTTTTTATCTTTTATCTTCGGAATGCAACGACGATTAAAAAAAAAGTATTAGCAAAAGAATGACTGTAATAATCGACTTACATTGCATCTGTGGAGGCGTATGGACTTCCATCGTTTTGCGCCGGCAAGCTAGAGGATGATAAAGACTCCAGAGGGATCTGTAATAAAAAAGAAAAAGTTAAAATTACAAGTTTTTTTCTCAGCTCGTCGAAAACTTCAACAAATTAAGACAAAAATAAAAGGCATACGAGCAATCACGAGATGTTAGGTGTGTTAATGTAAATTTAATATTTATTTATGTGAACGTTTCGGTTCTTTCTTTGAACCATCTTCAACACAATATAAAATTTAAAAATTCTAACTAATGCATCTATTATCGGTCGGTCATTACAGAATTATAAAAACAGTCAAAAAACTCAGTAAAAGCAATAAGTCCATTGCATGGCATTGTTTCAGAAATGTTACATATTAAAAAACAAGATACTACAATTTGCAGACGGATGCTGAGAATTTAAACGAAATATACGTTACAGCTATAGACAAGTTATCAAAAAAACACAATAATAAATAACATACGTTTCTGTGTATATAAGACAATAGCTCGACCTATGCGAAATTAATGTTTGTCAGCCTCGATACTTAAGAACTTTGTTGTAATAAATGTGTCAGTGTTTGCGTTTTTGGTACGTTAAAATTATATATTTTATTTTTTATTTTTTATTATTTTACTGTATCTGTGCTCGATTGATCGAATGTAGTGCTCTATTTAACAATTACTATCAAGGATCTGGACATCATTAACTTTCCTTGCTAAATAACGAGGGACAAGTTTGAAGATGAAGCAACAAACCAAGACCGTAATTAGTTTGAAACTCGAGCTTTGAAGTTATATACACGCATTAGGTTTTTGTAATATTTCAAAAATTGCCATGCAATGGACTTATTGCTTTTACTAAGTTTTTTGACTGTTCTTATAATTCTGTAATGACCGACCGATAATAGATGTATTAGTTAGAATTTTTAAATTTTATATTGTGTTGAAGATGGTGTTCAAAGAAAGAACCGAAACGTTCACATAAATAAATATTAAATTTACATTAACACACCTAACATCTCGTGATTGCTCGTAAATGCCTTTTATTCTTGTCTTAATTTGTAAAAGTTAAAATCTTTCTATAAAAAAACAAAGAGAAAGAGAGAGAGAGTTCTAAGATATATTTCTACAGTGTTTCGGTATTTTTCTATTTGTTCTGAAAAACACGTTCTTCGATAAAACTTACATCGGAGAGGACGGTGCAGTCGTAGCTGGGCTGATATTTGTCCTGTTCGTGAAGAGGACGTCTCAATATCTTGTCCCGATCCTGCTTGTGTTTGCGATCCGCTCCTTTCAATTTAAAGACCTTTACCTGGCACGAGGCGGCATGTAGACGCGGTCCCCTTGGCAACCTGGTCTCCACTTGAATCCGAAAGGGAACGCCTTTTTCCCCACCGTGCTTCTTCGGTGTAAATTCAGTGCTTATACAATTAACCTATGCGCGAATAATCTTCTTTAAATTATCATCATACATTCTGGAGACGAATTCATGAAATAAATTTATTGAATTAAATTTAGAATTTCATTATAATTTTTTTTTAGAATTTCTTTCATTGAATTATATAAGATACATATAATTGTTGTAAAACAAGAAAAATCAATTACGCGTGTTGATGCGAATTATTAAGAATTAAAAAAGGTCTAATTAGATCAGTGTACTTTAATATAAACGCCAACTTCTTTCGTGGGATCCCACATAAATTCTACGCTGTTGTTAGACGGCGACGGTTGACAGACGTCCACCATCCCGTAGCTAAGAGGAACATCCACTTCTAGCAATCTTTCCCCCGGTCTAGCGCGTTGCCAGGCCAGCATCTGTTCCCGTTCTGTATATTGCAGTCGACGCTCGTGGAAGCAGATCCGTATCGTCGACTGGAACAGAAAGGTCGGATATCCCTACAGAGACGTTGTAGCACCGTTTGGGCGACTCACATCTTTCGAACGTCGAGGATACGCCGTGATCTCATGCCGATCGTGTCAGATTATACAACATTTTAATTACCATAATTGTGCGGGTCAGTTTTTTACTTCATTCTCCCAGGAAAGAGTTAGAACTTTTTTTATTTGCATAATTATCAGCAGAATCAAGCATTAACTGGTCGTAATTGGATTCATCTGGTTACTATGTTGTATGATTTATCAGCGTTTCGATGTCAACGAGAGTCAAGCGGTAATTATATCAATGCTTGTAAAAAGTTATATAATAGCTTCCAAAAAAATATTATATAATTATTCTAAATTAATATATTTTTAATGACTAATTTTATAATTCGATCACCAATTGAGATGTATGAATATTATTTCGTCATCTTTTTTCGAAGGAATCAATGAAATTCACCGGATCGACATCAGCATGAGCTCACTCGTTTACCTCATGGGTGGAGGAGTACCAAAGCGTTTTTTAAGATGCCGCTACCCAAACATTAGAAGCGTCCGAATGAGCGTTCCGTATTTTAAATACGTGACCAAATACCTTCAAAATCTTTCCGCGATAAGCAGACAAATCACCCAATTTTTTCAGTTTGATCTCATACGATTGTCCTTGGTTCAGATACGTCAGCGTTTCTTCATTAACTTTAGTGGCGATGCTGGTAGCGGCTGCTAAGACGTACTGGAAACTGAAGGAAAACTTTGCGATATACAACTCCATTTCAATATAATTCATTATATAAAAATCGAACAGTGGTATATTTTCTCTTGCTGTATTGCATGTGGAGAAATTAATAATATGACTATATATTAAAATAATATCACAGACAGATTTTTTTCTTAAACTGAATTTAAGTGGAAGCCTCAAAAGCTCTACTAGCTGCCTCTGTCAAGGATTAAAAGCTACATATATAGTAAAAATTATACATAATTACTTATATAATTATATTATATAATATTATTATTAATTATATTATATAATATTATAATTATAGTATATTATATTATATTAATTATATTAATATTATTGATGAGTTAGAGTTTTGCTACATATTGTTGCTTATCTAATAAATTAACGTTTAAAAGCTCACCGGCAATCCTCATTCAATTCATTTCCCTGCTGGGAAGAAGAAACGTGATTGGTGGTTGAGGTTGGCGGGTACTCCTCGTTGGAAGAGTATAAGAGTTGATGAAGACTGGTTTGGCCATTGTTGTTGCTGTCAGCTTCGACAGAACCGACGTTTCCATTGTTGGGCGGCGCTGTAGTGATCGTTCTTTGCGATACGTGATTTAAACTGTAATAAAATTATAAAGTATGTAAATATTTTGAATCAAAACTATATTGATATCGTATTGAGATCGATCGTCTCCTGTACTAGAAAGGAATATGGAATGTTCCATGGTCAATACTAAAACCACTCACTACAAGTTAAAGAAAAGTGACGGTGAGACATTCAAATCCGCGGGCGTTCTCATTCTGATATTCTCGCTCGTATTCTGATGAAATTTTCGTTTGAATCCCAAATAGGAGTCTACGCGAGCAGTTTTCACTTATCACTTATATATCCCGCGCATGTTACGTAAATCGCTTTGCCACGATCTCAACGTTGCACTCGCAGGAGCGCGATAAATAAAGAATCACCATGACGCGTGTCTATGAGTTCATCTATAATCAGCTATTTTCGATTGTACATTTCCAGAGAGCCTCCAGATATATTTTTTAATTTATTTATATCCGAAGAATAACGAGATCACTGGATCGACCTTTCGATTTCATCGTTCTACATCGATAAATTGCACGCGATTTATACAACGCTGATTCGGCGAGTCTCCCCGCTTTTTCGTTTATTCGAATCGATCTTCCTGTTAGATAGTGATTTTAATTTGGACAATAATATCCCACATGAATCATCGAACAGAATAATGATTCAGATTTATGAGAAATAGTTTTCTTTTTCTTTTTAGAAAAGAAAAAAAATATTTCGTACAAACTTAATGTGTGAAAATCCATTGATTTCAACTGGATACTATTCCGGGATAAAAATTTAAAGTTTAAAAATTGATACACACGTAGAACTAATTTTTTTTTCTTCTTTTCACTTGTGGAACTGTATCACATTATTCCGCCGTTTAATTTTTTTTATGCTTTATAGTGAATCCCAGTTAATCCTGGAAGGGAGATGTCGCACACATAGAACAGGCTATCAATTCTTGATTCACATTTTCGATTGACATATCACGCACGCTGATCGGTTGCTACTTTACGGAGTAAGTACGCGCGCCGCGTGATAAATACTCGTAATAAAGTAAGAAGTTTTACCCAAGTGCGCGAAGGCGACTTATTCTCTCGATAAGCGGGGGCGCAACTATATAGCTTTATCTTTGTAGCAATGTCTTTGCAGGGGAGCCGTTGGCAAATTCCGTTCGGAATATTTTTTATCCCCGTTACCCCTGAGTCACCCCGAGAGATATAAACATTATTATCTTCATATTGTAGTCTATATTATTCTAGCAATATCGTTGAGTTACTGTCATCAAAATAATCGCATTCGCGGACGCTATTCGCACCAATTATTACAAAACAAGCGGTGTGCGCGAGATGTAAAAATGCGTGAAAATTAGGAAATTAATAAAGCGAAAAAAAATTGTAATTATATTGAATTGCGATAATATCGGACATTCCAAATTTTGAATAATTATAATTAATTTCTGCACAGTATCAATAAAGCTCTAAAAGAATGATTTTAATAATCTAAATTTCTGACTTACTTGGTATTATTTTGTTGATTTTCAGGCGATGGCGCCTCCTGCTTAAAGACTGTCAGCGATGGTAAATTGAGGAAGGCATCGCTGAAAGAAGATAATAATTTTTCGATTGTATTAATTTTCCTTTAATCTTATTCGACATAGTAGGTATGAATTATATGCCGTTGTTTAAAAATTATTCGTCAGGAATAATTTCATACATCTATTGTACAAGTTATAACGATCGTTAAGTCGTTCATAAGCGAAATTTGAAAATAATCTTAAAATGGTACTTTTCATGATTATTTAGAATTTCAAGTATCTTAAGAAAATTTCAAAAAATTTAAAGAGATTTTATTTATTTTTTCTTTTCTTTTAAAATTTATTAAATTTATAATATATGATTCTTTTGCGTATAATTCTGTTAAAAAATAGCATATAAAATAAAAACATATTATTTATTAGTTTTTATTTATCTTTTGGTAATAATATAAAGATTAGCAATTAATATCAGCTTAAGTCGCAATACGTCGAATAAAATGGATAAGGAGATACGGAAAAAATAATTTGAGAACCACTACACGGCTGTGAGTCAATAAGGTCAGCAGAAACTGGAATGAACTAGTTTGATATGCAACGAATTTAATCGGTGTGAAAAAAATGCGATAATGTGATGTCAAGAATACCATCAAAATTTATTTACAATTCACTGATATTCACGTGACTGGAGCAGCTGATCGCATAAATTTCGCAAAAGTTCGCAACGCAAGTAAGTACTTTTGATCAACTCTTTGCTTATTAATTTTTCTTATCGTGTGAACGAATTAAATTTTGTTTTTTATTTAACCAAAGAGAAAGAATAAATTAAAAATAATGGAATTTCTGTAAATGCATTACTTACCCACATTTTACATATTGGTGCATTCCTTTATCTATGATTAAAAGATCACTTTGTTTACAAGGGAAGATAAAGTATATATATGGGAAGATAAAGGGAAGATAAAGTATATATATGTACATCCAAATTTAATCACTGATATTTCTTCACTTCCTTAAATATATGATAGTGATGTATGTACAAGAGTTTATCGCTATTTTTATGATTCTCTGTTGAAATGATACTAAAAATGATATGCATTAAAAATTTCCAATTATAATTTGAAAGAGAGAGAGAGAACTACACTAGTTAAATAATTACATATTATATTTCCTTTGAACCTTTGAGTATTATTTCCGACAATTCCATTCGTATATCGATTCGTATGATATTTAACGCCTAGTTCCAAATAATAAGATGATTGATACTGTTACTGACAACTTAATGAACAATACGGCGAATTCTGCGACGATTGTAGGTAATGCGGCTAAAATTCTTAGGAAAAACCGACGTATCGCCCAGAATAAACCGGTTTTGTGTACACATATGAATTGATGCGTCACCTGGTGCTGGTTTCTTACCGGATCGAACAACGCGAAATATGCATCTTCATTCATAGACGGATGTGCACGCCTCTCTTTTTTCGCATGTCGTATTATAAACTTTTGTCATTGTATTATAGATACGATCAGCTAATGCACGCGACTCGACGAGTCAGTTATCTGATCAAGAATTGTAATCGTTATGAATCGCAAAATTTTGTATATCGCATAAATAATAAAGATATTTAACTGCATAAGCTGCAGAATTATTGATGCAAAATATTAATAAGTTCTTGATTATTTGCATCGTGTTAAAGGCGACTTTATCTCGTGTTAGAAAATTTTAATTTTAATTTTCTTATTTATCTTTAAAAAGAACACGTAAGCAGATGGACTTTTGACATTCTTCGTAATATGAATTTATCATACGCATATATATTACTGTGATAAGGTATACGCATGCATGCTCATTTTTGATCGCGTGTCTAATCGTTCTAAAATTATTTGTATAAATATGATATTGATTATAATCGCAATTTTGCTATTTTAAAGTAAAAATAAATAAATATAATTATTTAATCAAAAGTTAATTTATAATTTATACGTTGGATTTATGTGTATACGTGTGTATATGCATCTAAAAATTATTTCTTATTTAATATTTATATTATAAATATTTACTGAAATATTTGCAAAAATTATAAATAATATTTATCAAAATTATTTAGAAAAAAATGAAAGAGTACGAAAAATTTACGAAATTCACCGACTGCGCTCCTTTTTCGTTCACGTTAAAGTGCTTCGCGTATACTTGCGCACGTGCGTATACAGCGATACTCGTGGTCGGGGTAGACCGGTTTGATTTTCTCGTGCGTGTCGCCGGTGAGACGTAATGCCAACAACTGTGGCCAGTTTTAACCGGATTTCTAAATCGACTCACGTTGCTGTTCCGCATACATTTTAATCTCGCTCGTGACAGAAGCCTACGCTACCGACCACAAGCTCAACAAACGTGCGCTATCGGCGGAGAATTAAGTTGATTATGCCGCCGAGGCACCATAAGACAGGTCACCTAGCATCTTGCTATAGATTTCTACTATTTTTTTTACATTTACCTATGATGCATTCTTCGAATAATTATGACTTTTTTCTCGTGCAAGATTGCAATTTTGATCAAAATCAATTGTAATTTTGATCATTTTTATATAAAAGTCGATGACATGTATTTTTCCGGAAATTTTAAACATCTTACCTCACATTAGTATAAGCGACGGCTGTTGCGAGATCAGAAGCTGCGAGAGCGGATAAGGATCCATCGAAATCAGCGGCGAGATGCTCCGCGAGTTCCTCCACTTGCGTAGACCAACCTTGACCAGAACTATTGCTTCCGATAGATCCTGAAAATCGAGTGAACGCAATAAGTTTATTTTTTTCAAAATGTTTTCAAGTTTCTTGTTTCCTTTATTTTAGTGTCGTATGAAAAATAATAAACTGTTATGGAAAAATTTTAGATATTACATGTATTACAATTGTTACTTCTTATTTCCCTTTGTGACTTGTACAAGTATTATAATATCAATAGGCATTTTTATGTATATAATATCGGCTTATATTTAAGAAAAAAAATTTGCAAAAGAGAATAAAATATATACAATTAGCAAAATAAAATATACACAAAGTTTTAGATCGATAGATAAGAAAGAAGTTTTAAATCGTGTGTTGTCTCAGAGCGTACAGAGGATTAATGATCTATTTTTTCCTCATCGTATCGCTTTTTTTCAAGCAACTATACGTGGCTATCAGCGTAAATAACGTGAGACTCTTTTCGCGAGACATCGTACCGCCTTGAATACCGTTGTAACCGATATGAAGCTGATGATGCATCGTGATCGGTCTTATATCTTTCGTTTCTTGAGCGATGTGACGACGCCGATTCTTGGTAGAGACAAGGGGATAACGTCGACTTTGCAACAGCGACACCATGGATCTATCGACATCACACCACTTCATCCTATTTCAGCCGTCGTGAGGATCACACTCGTGCAGGATTACACCACCGAAAACTCTTTGTGTATGCTCCTTCACGAAGTATCGCGAGTATGACGAACTGGTATCAGGCTTCTCTCTCTCTTTCTCCCTTTTTTTTAGAGCAAGCTAATCTGCATGATACATTACGTGTATATTATATGTATATACATATATGTGTGTGTATGTGCGTATTCGAGTTATCAGCCACGTGGGTGAAAAGGCGTCGGATGTAAGAAGATAGAGCGTAGAAGTTTGCCGATCAGTCTTGAGGAGATCTTCAGAGCGACGTCACTCGAAATTGCACGTCGCACCATCGTTGATCTTGAGCGTTAATCAAGGCAAGTACAATGATATCAAACTTTGCGAATATTGTTTTAGCCGGTTTACAGCGTCCTGTATTCTTAAAATGCGAATTTTCCTAAATAATCAAAATTTTGCGCTAATAAAATGGTTATTATTATAAGTTATTATTATAAGTCACAAATACTTGAAAACCGTTATCGCATGAATTGTATAGATCAATTAATATTATGCTTATATTTATAATTTATGCCAGGTAATGGATTTATCTTAAAAATAATTTAATCCCTTAAAAAAATTGAAACTGACTGGAAATATATGTGTAGATGATATACACGTTTTTTATGAGAGATAAAATTTATAACGCATTAGACAATAAAATGAAACTACTCGTGGCTACGACAGTGTATAAGAGGTCGTTTGGTCACGACCTTTAAAAAGATATATCTACGTTAATAGCTACACAATAATGATGATTTTGCGCCATTGCACATTTACAAGCAACATATTTTTACAATATATTTCAATGGAAAATATTTTTTGGGAAGTGAGATTTAAGATTAAATCTAATATCTCCAAATCTATTTTTGTTAAATATTAAAAAAAATATAGTTTTATACTTTTTGCTATCATTATATTAATTTGAAAAATTTTTATAATAAATTTATTTAATTTTATATAATAGATGTAAAATAAATGTAAGATTTAAAAAAAAATTTCTAATCTAAAAAAATTGTATAAAATTATATGAATTTCATTGAATTAATTATCGATTGAAAAAATTTATAATAATTGAATTTGTAATTAGTGATTTATCATAGTTACCGATTTACGTAAAACAATCTTTTGTAGATTTGCTTTTTTTTGAGATATTTTCACTTTTTAAAAACAAGATATTTAGAGACTGCATTTTTCAAGCTCTCTTATTTATTTTTTCTTGTTGACATGTTATAATTATCAAGTCCCGTTAGTTCCCACGAGCAGTTTTTATTTTATAATGGAAACAAAGTATATATATGCGCAAACATTACATCGGCAAATGTGCACAGTTGCCTTAAATTTACATCGTATCGATAAGAATTATTAATTTAAGATGAAATAATTAATTACACGTGAATTATACTGCATGATCCATTTTTTTACTACAATAATATTTGAAAAAATACATCGAGAAAAGTCGTTTGATTGTACTAACAAGATGTATCTGATAGAAGACATTTTGGTTAAACCAAGCAGAATTTCTAGTTATCATGATAAGACTCGATTTTTTATAACTAAAACGTTTAATAGAATTTACTACAAAGATTTGGTTAGTATTTTCTAATTGGATTTATAAAACTTTTTGTTATATTAACTAAACATGGACACAGTGATGCCATTTTTTTGTAAATTTAGTATTATTACCCAGAAAATTTGATAAATTTAACAGGAAGAAAATAATTATATTCATCCTAAAGGAATTCTGATTCGTCCATTTTCCAACATACTGGTTGAATCTACCAGATTTCTAATTAATGCAATCAGATTTTTTCTCAGTTTAGTAACGTGAGAAATACCAACCATCTCTTCTGATATGTTTCTTCTCGAGTTCCACAATACGTTGCAAGGGTTCCGTGGAACAACGTTTCAGATTGTTCTGTTCACAATTCGGAGATGATCCGGTAGACGAGAGTTGTTGCGGCGAACCATCATTCAAATGTATCTGATCATTGCCAGTCGGTGAATTTTTCGGCGAGTTATGTTTATCTTGCCATAGAGAATTTTCCGGACTATGATACCCCATTATAGTCTGTAACACATCATTGGTTCACAATTATATTTTTGAAATCATGCAAAGTAAATCTAAAGCTGATGAAAAAAATTTATTTTTACAGAAACTGAAATTTTATTTTTCGGGAAAATAATTAAAAAGATTAAAAAAATAAAAGAACTTTGATATAAAATTAAAAAGTATGTAAAACAAAATAAATGTTTGAGATATAATTTCAAATATATATGGTATATATGTGAAAAGAAAAAATTTCTAATTTATTGGAATATAATTGATTCATATTTGTTTACAATGACGAGCCACGCACCTGTTGAGAGGCTACGACATCGCACCTGTTTGGACGTACCGGCGACAGTTGGTCGTACGACGGAGACGATGCGTTGGCGAACCACATCGCTCCGTTCAGAGTTTCCGCACCACCGTCCATCATAAGTTGCAGCTCCATTCAACAGCTCTTGTTCTCAGAGCACACGTGTAATTATAGTTAGATTATTCGCCGATTGACGAATCGAAGTATTACCTAGCCTATATTACTGCGGCACTAATAAAGGGCTCGCTTGCGATGAGATTCCCGGGCGAGACGAATATCTACATTAATCTTAGATCTCAGACCTACGAAGAGTATCTTCGAACGCCCTTAAAGAGACTCCGTCGGCGAGAAGCAATTCTTTAGCGAACAAAATTTCTCTCTCGATAAATGAAGGAACGTCACTTCTTAACTTACACTAAAACTTATTACTTTATACGCTTTATATGCGAAAAAAAATTTTACGATTATGTGTGTTTCTCGGCGACGAGTCCATAAGAGGCGAAACGAGTCCACGTCGATCTCAGATCTCAGATCGACGGGCTTCGTCCCGGGATCAGATCGTTTCTCTGGCCGCGAGAAGTATTCATTCCACCGCGATTTGCCCTTCGTTGTAGATCGTCCACCTTGTCAGCACCCTCCCTCGGCCTAGATCTTCGATCTAGCTTGGAAAAACACGATGCATCCGCCGACTGACGGTGGTGCTCAGGGCTTAGATCACCCTCTCTTAGAACATGACGAAGAAGCTGTTGTACAATTTCTTGATGCCGGTGGTCTCGCGCTGCCGGTGCGTTTCCAAGAGTGCGCAGCCTCGCGATCTCAGTGACAAAAAACGCGAAAAGACGACGAACGCGTCCTCGAATATCATCGCCACACCTTGGCTGCAACGCATCTTGTCCTTAGTTGTGTCCTACTGCCGTTCCGCCGGAGAACTGCCTCCTGCGAATATCAAATACTCAATTTCGAGATAAAAGTGATAGTTAATCGATGCTCTGATTATCTTTGCCCCTTTTTCGCGTTTCAAGTGATACGCTAAGATAGTGATTCTCGTATTGCGTTCTGATGAAATTTTAATAGGGATTATTTAATGCATCAACTGCTGTATACGAATCAAATTTAATTATATAAAAATTGTAAAGTACATTAAAACATGTACAATTATTATGAATATATGCAATTATATTAAAAATGTATTTAATCATCTAACAAAAATTAAATATAATAATAAAAAATACTGTCAATCATTAAAAAAATTTTACATAAAAGATTGCAAATATCTAAACAGACGTGTAAAATTCATTTCTTAAAATCACTATCTTGTGCATTTAATTCATTGCATATTATAATCTATGCATTAGTCATTAGATGTTTACTCTTGTTGGACATAATTTTTATATTCTATGCTTAATATCGCTTGAGGTTTTCATAAAAAACTGTTTGTGTAAATGTTTCCAAGAATATTTTAATTCTAAATAATATCTTACATATTGACATCAATTGAATCATTAATAATTATAACCGAAAGGAAAGTATAAGTCTCCGTGATAATCAAATATTTTTGTACAATTTTGCTTTATTATTCATTTCGCGTTCTTAAAAGTTAATGTAAATTACTTAAATAGCTTAAATTTATTAACCAGTCGATATTAATAATCGCATTGATTGTGAATTTCGCGAACTCTCTTCCAAGAATTCTATATATTATATATAAATATTTATATTATATTATACTAACCTTCTTCCACGTTTTGCCGATCGATGCTTTCTCCCTGGTGTCTTCTCACATAAGAACTAAGAAAGGTAAGCTCGAGAGAGGTACCGTCTTCGTCGTTGCGAAGGATGGAAAAAAAGAATGTTAATTCCACAGGTCCAGAAACACTCCTCGGAATACAGACGATGTCTCGATTATCTTTAAGATGCAATTGTGGAAGAAGGAAAGAAATTGTCGAAACTTGGTGTTTCGAAATTTGCACTTTTTCCAATCTTGAAGCCTAGTTAAGAACTGCAAGACTACTAGACTGCAATTAATTTCAAAGTTTTATTCACTGCAAAACGGAGACTTGCAGATGAGAATAATAATTCTTCCGAAGGAGAGATGTCGAAAGATTCCAATCAGGGTCTCCGAAATGCCTGGTTCGATTTGGCGTCACGTATATCTCTTTCTAACGACTATGGCTCACACACTGGATAGTGTCTTGGGTAGCAAAGGCCTTCGCCTGACCGTTATCACCACATTTTCAGAATCCTTCGCTCCATGGTGCCGTCTAAAAAAAGAACCTGATCCAAGAAGAGGTAAATGAGGCCTCTCGGATGACGTCAATGGAGTCTCGAATTCGTCTGCTACGTTTTACAAAATCTTCAGAGCGGTGAAAAGAAATTTGGTTCCTTTCGCAAGGCGAAGGCTCTATTGGCGGGGCAAAAGAGTATTTAATCCTTTCCACGATACTTGCGTTCTTCTCTTTCTCTCTTTTGAATCGTGCCTCCGCCGTTACTATACGAAAAGACACTAGAGTCTTTCGAAGAGCAATAGCCAATAAAAACGAGCCATTCAGTCGTCGAGAGTGTTGGATGTTATCAAAATATTTCTTGCGCAATCTTCAAAGTGATACTGATAACGGGAAAGCACTGTAATCTTCTTACGTTAATGTATGTTAATTTCGTTGTAACTTTGCACTATTGCGAAGATAATTTGTTGATTTTACTGCTTCGGCATCAGATATTTCTTTTCAAGATACGTTTTCCGAATAAATCGATTGATTATTCTCTGATGAGTATTCACTGAAAATCTATTGGCAAGTAATTCTTCGTATTCTGAAGCTTTCGTCAATGATCTTAGCAAAAAGTAAGAGTATTTTCAGGAAGAGAAGAAAGTCTGGTTGACAAGACAGTAGTCGGCGGATTACTTGATGGTTCAGACGTGAATGTTGTAATGTCGGCGGGTGATCCAATCCAATCGTGCATCAAGAAATTAACAGCTTGACCAATGGGCTCCGTTCTCTAGGGTCGACACTCAATTGAAACCACTCAGTGCTGATCAACGCGATTCTTTTATCCTCGAGCTTTTGTGTTGTTGTTTTGCGAGAATCTGTAATCGTCACCTGAGGATCTTAATGTACTAAAGATCCTTCTCGTTGAATCACGAAACAATTAAATGTCTGACTTTATTAACTGCACTTTTGCGCTAGTTGTAATAGCCTCCCAATTTATCTCACAAAGATATTCTCTGTCTCTAATCTCTTATCTTCTGGTCGAAGACCTTGCAAATTTGAGAGGAGCAAATTCAAGTATCTTATTTGTGATGGTTATCAGTTACGACGTCACGTTGATAATCAAAGATGCATGCTTGTCTTAACGTTACTACGACTGATGAGTATTGTACGAATCGCGTACCTCGCTGCGGAGGATGTAAATAAGTCGTCTAGCCACCTATGGAGATCAGAATCTACTTTAGAACGAAACTATTAAACGACGCGGTGCAACGTCAGCTGCAATAATTTGCAAATTGACGTAGTTCGCGGCTGACAACCGACGATGATGACTGCCTGCGTTCTCCCGACACTATCGCGAGAGCGACGAGTCTGTTTGTCGCGCGGATTAATTAGTTTCGAAACTTTATTATCTTTGATATCGTATGGCTTTTCGCGCACCGTGACCTCGAGAGCTCCTCCTTCCACGCGCTCGTATATAAGAAAGAGGATTTCGTTTCTTTTGTAAACGTGTTTCTGCTAATAAACGTCAGCGATGCGATGCTGATGTGTCTATCGTCACCGAAGCCACGTGCCGACTTTTCAAAAATGCCTTTCGGGGACGTTATTTCTCAATTAGAGCTTCTGTTTGGACGCGACCTGTTTATCGAAGAAATTAGGCGTTGTTTGCTGCGCGCATTCTCTCTTGATTTTTTTTTGATTCGCGAGTATTTTCGATTAGCAAATTCTTTTCTGCACCTTGGAAGAAAGTCTGAAACAAACAAAAACGACAGCGATATTCAATGATCACACTATTGAAAATAATAAAGATTGAATAAAAGTATTATTTATTAAGTTTTGTGTACATCAAACTATAAATATATTTGTGTCATAATTCAAGACTTCATTGTTTAAAGTTTTCGTTGTAAGATTATGGTTTATCGTTTCAACGAATGAATCTTCTTCATCAACTATTGGATCAACGAATTATCGTCTTCCTCGTCTCGCAATTTACGGTTCGCGATTTCTCCACCTATCTCACTCTATCCTCGTCTCTTTTCATGAACAATAGAGCAACTCTTCTGCAGGATGGATCAACTGTAGTGTCGCTGATCGATGTCAATCCGCAGGGTCACTGTTGCGTACTTGCTATTCGCTTCGTAGCGAATCGAGTGATTCCTAGAACGCGAATGTACTTCCATATTGACAAAAAAAAACCTTGATCTTATGAGTGTTTTTATGGGAAATGATGAATTCCTTCATCAGGCGAATTATATCGTTCTCACGTATTTTTCACAAAATATTGTCATAAATATTTGTCTTATTTCTATAACTTTATATAAAAATACAATAATGTATTTTTATTTCCCAAATTGATGTCATATTTGAGCATTGTTATAAATTGAGTCACTGCAGCATTTCTTTAAGCTTTGCATTTTACATTTACTTATGGACTTCTTCGAAATCAATGATCTCGATTATCGTTTTGTTCACCCGGATGTGTCCCGAGGAAAACGATGATTTCATAATTGTAATAAACAAGGTTACATATGCAAAGCTTAGTTATTAACATGCAAAAATCCCTGGAAATAATTTATTTAAGTTGATGGATTTGAGTTGTGTGTAACTTTAAAAACTACAAGAAATTGAAAAATTAGCATGAAATTATATCCAGCAAAAACAGCTACAATCTGTTATTCCCCGGTGGAATATTTAGTATAATTTATTATTGTAATATTTTATCACATTATCGTAGTATATTGATCATTGTAATTTTTTATTACTAGTAGTATAAAGAAAATTATTTACTATTTTTACTAAATAATTTTAAAAATTAATTTGCGTTTTTACATAAAAGTGTATCAATAGATATAAATTTGATTGATAAAACTTTAGATGTTGGAAATTAACTAGTATTCATGTTGATTTATGCAAACAGCAAATATATAAAATTAGCATAATCTATACGAACTATTTTTACAAACGCGTCGATAATTTGAAACGCATAATACTATCTATTTGCAAGAATGCGCATACAATGCATTCTGTAATGCTGACGTAATAAGGTCAAACAAATGCTTTCTTAATTAATTATTGTCACTTTTTTTAGAAACCTTTCACAAATGCCGTGTGCTCTCAGATGTCATTAAACCATATTATCGGTACGTATTAAATCGCGCAATATTCCTAAGATAATCGCCGAATTTTATCTCAGCATAAAGTGTATACATTTTATATTAAAGCATTATATTAAATATCTCTTGTAATACGATAGATATTATATGTGTCAAGCGTTTTGACAATATCATCGTCGATCTTCTGGATACCAGCATTTCGATGAGAAATAATTGCAACGAGCGTGTCTAAAAAATTCGTGGCAGAAAAAAAATAATCGGTAAATCAAATTATATATTATTGTCGCAAAAGGACACGATTATTTGCCATTAAATTAAAGAACGCAAAGTGTGAATTAAATTGTATAAAAATCATATTGATGATTTATGATACACGTGGAATCAATTATGCTTTATCGAATAATGAGTCCGACATGTAACATTTTCGGATTCGTTTTGCAATGTGCAAATTTTTTGCGGAAAATAAAATTAAATTTTCTACGAAAGGACAATCCTTATGCAAATCAGTGTGCTGATATTTTAGCCTAAATTAGCTCAATTAATTGATTGGATTTAAAATTATAATATCAAATATTTTCTTTCGCATTATAAACTTTCTTTAGAGAGCTTTGCCGATATAGAATAAAATGAAATAAGAAAACCTCGATCATAGGGCTCAACTCAAGCTCACTTTGAAAACGGAGCATCCGTTTTTGCACGGCAAGATAATAGACTCCGCTATTGCAGGAAAGAGAAACAAAGAAATATATAGAAATGATTTTAACAATCTTTGGAGAATGATGGCACGTCACATTGTATGCTAACAAAATACAAGTGTTAATTCGCCGTGCACATCAAGAAGCGGCAGCAGATGCGGATGCATACGTGCAACGTTAAGACGTCAAGGTCACGTATACGTCTTGAATCGTTATGGTCGAATGCACGTCCGTATACCACGTGTTAAGTCTTTTGCGTCGTCCTGCTTTCGATTGAAATTATAAAACCGGTTGCAACGTGCATGGGTCTCTAAACCACAATCGCGCGACCGATGAATCGAATAGATAATCTTATGCAGATGAATCTCTGAGATAATCTGTTTGTCTAGGAAATGTTTGATCAAAAACATCAAGAGATGATTAAATAACAAACACAACTATCTTTTTGGAATAATTATGGGAATATATTGACAGAGTATTGAATCAGTCAAATCGATAGGTGACAATTGCGCTTACTCTGATTGAAATTGAATTAATTTTTTTATGACTATGAATATATACGCATAATGTGTTACGCAAGGGATAACGCATAATAAAAGTCATTATAATGTCATTTAAATGCAATGGTAAACAATAATTCGTGCGACAAATCGTTAACAAGAACAAGGAATATGCTTGCATGCTTCGCTTCTATTTGTTTTCATTTTTGTTCGGCCTTGCGGCATCAGTATCTTTCAGTTATTTCCGGAGACACTGCCGTGACCAATTGTCCGTGCGACTACACTTAGTACATTATTGTCTTCCACAATAGATTTACATCTAAGTCGTCATCTGTCATTTAAGACTTTTGCGAGCATTGATTTCTTCCACCATTTGCCGGCATTCTCGTTCCAGGATTCCGCTCCAGACTCGGTATCGATGATTCAGACCCGGCACCGTATGCAAAACCGCTCTTGAGCCCAAGACGCCGAGGTTCTGATTGACAGCACCGTAGAAGATCATCGCGACTCTGGAATGCAGCAAAGCCATGGCGCACATGGGGCACGGTTCCATCAGCAGGAATACCCAATAACCCGTGCAGAGATACGGCCCGCACTTCTCTACGTTTCTTCCATATTCTTCTTGCTGCGGATCCTCGACTCTGTCACCGTCGCTCCTCCTTCCCTTTCGTCCGACTTGCGTTTCGAGTGGCATTTGAACCGGGAACGTGAGCGAGGATAGAGATGTCGGGTAACAAAGTGGCGTTTCTTCCTCGTACTTTCTCTTGATCTTTCTTAAGCGATCTTTAAAATTCAAATTTTCAGTCTCGACGTCCGAGTCTACCCTCTCGTCGAGTGTTCCTTCGTCCATTCGCCTCTTCGTGAGATCCTCATCGTTCAAACGCCACGCACCGCCATCGTGAAGTCTGGCAACGAGATCCACCGCCAACATGGCGGCATGCCACATGGGATGCTGATCGACCCTCGCGGCGGATATCGCCAGGATTCTCCCGTCTTCGGGATCGACGACCGCCGCGGCGCCGGTGCAACGCACGTCGCCGACCGCCTCCAGCCTAGCGGCCTCTATTACCAGTGACATGATCCGTTCGATCGCGTGCAGGCAATCGTCGTCGAAGATTGAGCCGTCAATCAGCCTCTCGATAGTCTGGTCGGGATGGAAATTCACCGGCCAGATTTTCGAGGCCTCGCCAGCTTGCAATTTCGTTCTCGGTGCCTTGGCAGGCACCTTCGTCACCTGGAACTTGTCCTCGAAGAGAGAGAGATCGAATCCTCGTTCCTTGAGCTGGTTCTTGAGCTCATCTTCACCGAGAGTAATGTCCTCTTCGCCGTTCGCTCGCGATAATTCGTTCGAGCGAAGCGGGGCTAAAAGCAACTTGCCGTTCGAACAGCGCTTCAGATGAGCGAATCCTGGCAAGACGGCGGATATACTCTGGATTGCGGCGGATGTGTCCTTCCGCTGCTTCAAGATACCCACGTAGACCTCATGCAAAGGAAGCACTTCCGTAAAATCCGAGCCTAGAATCGGTTTCGCTGTCCAGCTTCTAGTCGTGGTTTCCATCTTGCTCGTCTTGACACTCTTCAACGATGCCATTCTTCCTGAAAAGATGCTGTCTTCACTTATCTTTAGAAGATTCCTCAACGATAATGTTTGCGACATTATTTTATTTCACTTATTATTATTTAATTAATATTTATTTTGAAGAAATTTTCTCCCAATATTCTTTTTGTCTAATTGTTTGTAAGTTCATTATTCAAGCTTAGCAAATAATTTCTAATTTAGGTGTCGCACTGATTCTTTTACCTAAATATAAATTAGTCTTATTTATATTATTATTTTTACATTTGGATTATTATTACATTTTGGCAAAATCGATTATATTACAAAATAAAATTTATTTCACGGGAATATAACTTTATGTGAGATTATCAATGTATAGTCATTTTATTTAAAGTCATATTTTATATTCAAGTATAATGGATTTCCTGTCTGAGTAGAATAATGGCAGAGTGGACACAAACATCTCTTGAGCATCTACAATTCATAATAATTAGAATTGCTACATAGCTATAAAATTCTCTCATAGTATTTCTAATGGAAAGAAACAGATTTCATTACAAATCATGACAAGAACAAGGTCGATGATGGGCATTGAAATGCTTCGAAACGTCGAACGATTGCGAGAGCGTTTTAAGGACACTTTCTCATGTCACGGTCGTAAATGTTGGTGAGATTTTAGCAAAGAAAAAGGAAAGATGATCCTCTCGTCGGATAAATCTTAATCGTAATCGAAACCATACTCCGAGACGCATCTTCTACGAGGAGTAAAAGCGATTTTAAATTGCTGTCAACTTGGGCCACGGTCGGATCGATTGTCGGAGTTAGGCGCAATTGTATGATATCGTCGTTCATATGCGAGGACAACACGTTAAGAAGTTCGAAGTTCGAACCAAAGCTTCCTTTCGTTTCGATGCGCAAAGAAAAAATACAAGCATGGAATTTATAATTTCAGCGTTGTTATTTATTGTTATTTATTGATACATGGAATGCATTTTCGTCAATAAAATTTTTTTAATCCTGACAAAAATGCACATCTCGAATTCTAGCAAATATATATTCTATAAAAATGTACGAAATATGATAAATACAATTAAAAGAGATGCAAATATTTCCGAATAAATATCGAGAATCTGCAGTGTTTGCAGTGAATCTCGATATTATTAATATAATTATAAAATTAGAAATTATTATCGACAGAAATAAATCATTTAAATTAATAAGCTTATTATGACATACCATAGAGAAATTATTACGTAAATGTCTTTCGATTGTATAATAACTCCCTATTCCCGTGTGCAGTTCATAGATTGCAGTTGAAAGCCGGTTGAATGCGTCGTGTCACGCGATCATAAATAATATATGACAAATTCTTACGCAAAATCTCAATTTTCCAGGAAAAATGTATACGCGTAAATAATATGTACGTTGCTGAAAGACCTACTTTGCGCGATATATTAGCCGTCTGATAGCTGATATCACGATCATAATGATATATGTATGTATACAAGTTAGGAAATTGTAAAATTTTCCACCGCTGAAATCCGGCAAAAAGTTGCACGGAAAGGAACGTATTTAGTGTCGTTAAACGTGTTAGGATGCGCATTTTTTACTTTTGTTAAAATTTTAATTGAATTAATCTGTTATTTGATAAATCAATATTTATATATTATGTGAAGGGATAAAAAGGAATGTCGCAATGTTTATATTCATCAATGTAAGAAAAGAATGTGATGTTTATCAACAACGTGTATTTTTAAAATGTTTTTTGTTTTTGCATATGAAGAATACTGGAATCTGTTTTAATAAATCTTTACACGACACAACGCGCGCAATACATACAATCGTCTCGTCGCCGGTTTATAATCTAATCTATTCAATGTCTACAAGCATTTCTCGATTATACGGTGTGTTTTCTTACCGTCATATAATGTATATTCAATTAATTTGACATAACGATTAGTATGTTTAAGTCATTTTACAAAATAAAATGCTGACGCACACACGAAAGAGGCATGCGGAAACAATTATTGTTTTTTTTCCGTGATAATTAAAACGCGATAATCGAATCGCAAAAGTTTCATAATTTCTCCACAATTACAGTAAAATGAAACAAAATTAACGGGCACGAGTATTTGATTAAGTTAAAAAAGAGATTATTAGATTATTAGAATGTTAGATTTCGTATTTTCGACATTTTTTTTCTCATAATATTTGAATTGAAACGGCGTCGCGTCGATTCGCAAAATTTTTGCAGATACAGCACGTTCAAATTTGTCTCACCGCGCATCACGTCAGTCAAGATGGCGCCCAATTGCACATTCACGGAGCGTGCTTCTTATATAACACGGAGAGCGAGTAACACAAGCGAACGACGAGGAAAGCATACTCGATGTCTCGGTCGCGTCATCGGACGCGTCGATCATTTGCGCGTCATTCCGACGATCTCTCATATTTTTGTCCCTTTCCCGCGTGAAATCGTCGATCAGTCGAAGCTGGTTCGAACGCGAGCGGGAAATCGCGCGCAGCGACTTCGAGGGATCGAGCGTTACAACATGTCCTCCGCGACCTTGAGTCGCGACGTGTCGCTCGTAACTTGATTTTATTGTCAGCTGGCTGTCAAAGTCGACGATGCCGTCGAACGATGGGAAACGTCCGTCCATCGCGTCCGTGACACGCCGTCGCGACGCCACGTGTTCGCCATGCGCGCGCATGCACTTTATTCATGAAATTCTTACCTGCTGTTGCTGCTCCCGCGGCTGCGACACGAAATCCGTTCTATTTTCTTCCTATTTTTCCTCGGCCCCGATTGTCGAGCGCTCGTTACGAGATGTATCGGAAATCGAATTCTTCGAACGCGTCGGCTTCTCGTTGACAGCAGTAACGTAATGCGCGAATGCACGTGAGAAATGCGCACCGGAGTAATCTGTTTGCGTCGTCGGCGGCTCGCGTCTCTTTGTGGTATGTAGCCTGAGCTGTTTATCAGCGAGGTCCACGATGGCGGCGCCTTCTGCCGGCAAGATGAAAGACTTTGCGAGAGGCAGGGATACCCGATCTCATTGTCGGGTTTGTAAATTTTCGTCTATAAGCGTTTGCGCGCGAACGAGGGAATCCGAACTGATTGTGAGTCGGTCATGGTCATTAAATAAAAAAAATTCGAAGGAGAACCTTAATCGATATGAATATACGAATTTTAACGGGATATCTTTGCAGAAAGAGATAGTACTAGTTTTTAATTTCTTTTTTACTCCCGACTGCTGTCAACTGTAGTTAGATTATTATTATTAATTTTTTAATACACTTGAATAATAATATTCATAGATGTTAATAATAGGTGACAAAACTTTTGATTTGATAATTAAATTTTGTTTAAATTGTAATTTTATATCTATTATAATGATACATATATATAGCTAATATTCTATTATCTATATATGTATGATAAATTTTTGCGAATTTGGAGGATTTTGCACAAATTTTTTATTCTAATAAATATGACAATTTTTTTATGATAGCGGTGCCATATTTTGTTATTATTATTCAAATTGTAAAATTCTGAAATAATTAAATGATAATTAAAAATTTTTACTATAATAATAAGATTTACTTATAATGATAAAATTGATTATTTCGTGAAAGAATGTTTAGAGGACAAAGCTTAATAGAAAAATTTTAATATACATGTTAAAATAAATAAATTTTTTCTTAAATTTATAAATATACCTTGCTCTACTATGAATTTAAAATATTTTTGTTTCTATCTTTATTATAACTTACTTCTACTATTTTCTGTGTATAGTGGGACTTTTGAATGCGTTTGATGATGTTCTAACTTGTGGATCCATATCAAAGTGCTACCATCATTCTCTGAAAGACAAATAAATTTTCTATACCCAGTCGAATTTACTGGTCCAATCAATGTAAATACATGTCTACAAACTTGTAACACTTGATTCACGAGCAAAAACAATATGCTCAGCATTGCTTTCTTCAATAATTAGTAAATGTGTAAGCACTATTTGTAATTCCAATGATCATTAAAAATGAAGTAGACAAAATAATTTAACAGAATATATATATATATATATATATATATATATATATATATATATATACAACTTATTTTATATGATCTTAATAATACGGTTTTTTGCTCCAAGATACTGCGTGATACAAACAGTCCTACGTATGAATTAGATCTGAACAGAGCACCTTTGAACGAATTCGAATATTTTTCTTTGAAGAAGACAGCTTTTATACGTTTATATTTTGCCTTTATACTTTTTGAAAGAGGCAACCCACAAGGCAATCTTTTTTGTTAGAATTTATCTGAGAGGAATCAGAAGGATCTTTCTCTAAAAGGACAAAAGATTTCTAGTGATTTAAAACGTGCATTATATTGAGGTTTTTGATATTACGAAAAAGAAAGGCTTCTTTAAAAACAATTAATATTTTCATTGAAATCTAAATATATTATGATAAAGTATATGTTTCATATTATAAATATTTGTTTAAAAGAATTTTTTAAATCTATCATTGTTTTAATAAAATTAGCTCAGGAAAATAAAAATCCGTCTTATTCATGAAAGTTTTATACTTGCATAGAAGCATTTAGAAAAAAAACATGTGCCTCTTTGTCTTAAGTTACAATATATCTGAAGTTTTTTCAAAATTAGAGTGGGAGTTTCTTTTCTTTGTTAAGTATATAAATGCACAGACACACACACAAACACGTGCGCACGCATATGTGTCTGTAGACTACATAATGATAACTATATTGAAATTTTATTAGATTTATTTTATTAAATATTGTCTATATATTGTTAAATATTACCTAGATTATGGATCAATGCTTCAAACAATAGTTTATAGATTATAATTCTGTTTAATTCAGTGATAGATTTTATAGCATTTGCTAAATTGCGATTAAAATTTGAAGAAATAAGTGTTTCTGTCTATATTAATTTTTACATTGCAATGAACAATGAGCAATGCTAATGCATTTTACAGTATAAAATTAATATATAACAGAAGTAGACAAACAAAAACTAATGAGAATTTACGTATGACATAGCTTATGAGATATTTTTATTTGCACTTGTATGTAATAGTTTTCATTAATAATAAAAGGATATATACGTGATTATAAATAACGCATGCGCAGATAGAAACTTTACGTGTATTATAAATCTATTTTTTTATAATATTTTTTTATTATTTTCTTTATACAGTTACTAACCATCCCTTTTTACAATAGTATTTTATAAATATTTTTAATTACAAAAGTGAATTAATTATTTTCTACATTTGTATGTTTTACATTATAATGTTATATTATTATATATTATAATTTAATACTATTTCATTATTTCACATTGATGATTTATTTCTGTTTTATGAAAAATTCGCGTAAGTTTCGAAATATTCTAAATATGTCACTGCGGCATCGTATAGAAATTCCAGTTGTTCCTAAAAATTAGATTAGAATTGCCGATTTGTTATATGTACCTATATTTTAAAATTTGCTAAAATTTATATATTAAATATATATATGATGAAGGTGACTAATAATACTGTATCGAATAAGTCGTTAATATTTTCCATTTGTTAAGAAATTAATACATTACCAAAGATCGAACAAAGTCTGGTCTCGATCGTCTAACCGCTCGTACCGCCAAACAAACGTCGCATTCCCTTTCAACGGCCATTCGTTCCAGAAGAAAACTTAACGCTAAATAAAGACCGCATCCAGTTACTCCGTCACTGAAAGATTATTATTTTATTTAATAGACGTTTTCTGAAATATTGAAACAAATAAATTTTATATATCATTTAGAAAAATTTTTTACAACTTATCAGTTATTATTGAAACAATTTATTTTTCGAAAATATAAAAGAAAATAATATATGAATAAGAAAAGATATTTTTCATTTTTTAAAGAAAACATGAAACTCTTTGTTGATAATTAATGATGATTTTTTCAAATTATTAATAATAATATTTTAATCTTTACTGGCAAAGCGTGACAGTCGGTCCATCGCCTCTAGCGATTCTTTCCGCAGCTTGCCAAAGTGTCACCATCGTCATTACTGGTGGTGGTGGTTGATCCCTCCCAGATTTCCATTCCGTTAAACATAATATAGTCACATATTGTTCTCTCGAGGGTTTCTATTACAAATTGTCATCACAGTAAATAGATAATGGCCAATGAAAAGCGCTAAGTAAGCTCGTCAAATTGAGTTACCTCCGAATTGTCAACGAGTAGTAATTTCTGTGACGTATAATACTCAAATTCTATGACTTCTTTCGCTGTAATGTTCAAGTATGGCGTTGGTTTAAACTCGCCACTCGCAGGAGCGATCACACAGCATGTCTGAAAATGCAAAAATAGATAATTATATTAATTTATTTTAATTATATTTATGTAGTCATTTATTAATTTATTAATTATTATGATATTATCTTCATATGATTATATTTCAGATAGACTGTCTCAGTTAATTGAGATTTCTATGTAATTAAATAATATAACGAGATTAAAATAAAAAAAATAAATAATAAACGTTGTTAGGACATCTTATAAGATAGATGTACAGTTTATATTTTGCAAATGTATGTCCATTTAATGCATAAAGAGGAGTAATATAATTCGTACAGGATCCTGAAGATCAGGTGGTTGTAACATGAGAATGAGTTCCACTTTAAACTCCGCAATCATTCGCCAGAAATCATTAACCGTCGATGGCATCGGAAGCTGTGTGGCTAGATACTGATTCTGAAGTTTTACTCCGTCTACGTAAACAGCAGATAGATAATCGCTATCTTCGTCTGATGCCGGATATCTTTTCAAATATATTCTGCTGACTTTGTCTGCAAAATAAATATTTTCTTCACAATGTTGGCATTTATAGTTATAAATAGTGTTAATTTATTTAGTTATAATTAGACAAAATCTCATATTGTGTTTCCACGAAGTATTTTAAACTGAATTTACTTATTTAAATTTCAAAAGAGATTCGCGTAAAAATAATTCTTCGCATACTCTATTGGATATGCAAACGAACCTGAAATAAGTTCTGGAAATCTGTTTTTCGCACGGTTTTTCTCTGATAAGGATGGTGGAGAAGTAAATTGTCGCAGAGCTTCGTCCTGCCACGCAATGTTCTGCAACCTGAAAATGATCGAATTTCAAGTTTTAATAATACATTATTAATCAAACAATCCCAATATTAAAGTCGAATCATTAAGAAATGTACCTCTGCTGTTGAACTATTAGTTGTTTCTTCAACTCCTTGATTCGTGCCGGTAACAGATCGTTACATGGTAACGTGGTCGGAATGGAAAGCAAACATTCCACTAATGCCAAATGTGCTAACAGATATTGCTGCTTATTATCCACCATATTAGCTCTTTCACTTCTGATGGATGCCGTTTCAGCAAATACGTCGACCAGCTGGACAATTTCGTTTTCATCGAATTACGATCTTTCGTATAGTTCGCGTATTTAAAGGAACTTTAAACTCGGATTTTATCGATGCAAACAATTATCGAATTAAAATTTCGAGAATATTATCTTTATATTATCTTTACCCCTTCGGCCGCTGCTCGATGGAGACAAATGTCGCATAGAATGATGGTACCGGTTCTTCCAACGCCGGCGCTGCAATGGACCACCACGGATCCATTTCCGGGTGGTGTCGCCAATAATTTCTTCAGATACGTAACTATAGAATGTGTGTACAATGGCACACCGTGATCCGGCCAGGCCGTATAATGTAGGTGTTCTATCTGTTGTTAATATACTTATGTATTTAGTAGAAGTTAATAAAAATTAGAAATAAGAGGATACCTTCCGAGTTTCTTCTCCACAGGTGACTTGAAAAGTTCTGAAGCAATAATCAGCAAAGACATTGTGCTTTGCGTTCAACACAATAACGTCTCCATATTTCTTTTTCTTGCCAATGTCTGGCCAATATTGCTCGCATTTTTTCTGGAAAATTCATGAAAGATAGATTGTTTAATTTAAAAAAACTAGGTAAAATTAAATATTAATTTTTGCTAGTTTTCAGTTTTTCTCAATAGCATATTCACGATATTTATAAGTCTCGTAAATTTTATTTTTAAAGTTTTCGTGTTGTTCAAATTGTATGATAATTTATAACAACTTACAGAATGAATAAAAAGGGCTTACCTTTCCATTTTCGATCACGTTTGCCAACATGCAAATAATAAGAACATTTTCTTGCCAAATCATGCGCCAAAAATCAATAACTGTACTGGGTTTGGGTCCTTGCGTTGCTATATAATGTTTCTTCTGCTTGTAGCCCTATTTTTTGAAGGGAATAGAATAATTATAATTAATAAAATTTTTCTTAATGTTAATAATTAATATTAATATTATATTCTATTTAATAATAAATTAATATTAAAAATACACATACAAATCTAATCTCACAATCTATATCTCCAAGTTAAATATTTACGATTATACGACTTACAGTGATGTAATTAGCATTGATGTAATCAGAGTAATCATCATCTGGAAGTTTCTTCAATATCACCCGCGTTTCGTCATCTGTGAAGCCAGCGCAACGTTTAACTTGTTATCACACAAAAGCAATGCGTACAAAAAGTTGCAATTTTTTACTTACATGCTATAAGATTACCATATCGATTTTTAGATTTATTTTGCGGCAATTTTCCGTAATCCCACGGTCGAGTTTGCCCTCTTGGAAATGTCTTGAAAAAAAAGTACAAAAATTACATATTACGTATATATAAATAAATACTAAGTATATACGAATTCAACGTAGTTATGCGAAATATAAATTTCTATTCCGTAAAATTTTTTGCATTATAAATAATTTGTACCGAATAATACAGATTTAATATCCAAATGTCAAATTCTCAAAGAATGTCCATATTATTTTTATATTAAATTAAAAATAAGAGTGAAAGCTCACCTCGTATTGTTTGTCCAGCAATCCTGACTGTATCGCCTCTCTAACGTAATCCTCGAAATCTTTCACCTTCGTCAATGATGTCGTTTCCTTTTTCATCTCCTCGTCTTTCTTCTCGACAATTAGTGGTATTTCCGGAGTGCTTGGTTGTGATAAGGATTGCCTGCTGGAAGGAGTTGAGAGCTCTTGCTTTGAATTTGATATCACGGACTTGGTTTCGTGTTCATAGTTTTCGACATTCTGCGACAAGATCATTTCGTCTTGTATAGGACGTTTAGTCAATTTCTGCTTCTTCCTAACAAAATTACGTAATTAAAATGTAATAGACATGAAGAAAATCAATTACAAATCGAAATTTGACATGTGAATGTCAGCTACATATATATTCGAAACTTATATTTATCAAAGTTTTTGATAGACATAAATAAATACGTGGCAATTAATATTATTGTTATTATAATGTAAGATAAAATATATACTACCTTTGATATAAATAAAAAGCCGCGCCTACTATGACAAGCAATAATATAATTGGAATGATCCACGCTTCGTGATGCTTCGATGGAATCTCACCAATACGGATCGATTTCGCAAGCATGATAGGCTCTTTAGACGAATTCTTTTCTATTACAATAATCACTATTTCGTATGATTCTTCAGATTTCAATGGACAGTTTCTAGCTCCCCCGTAAATCCGATTGTCACCGACCGTGAATAGTTTTCCAGCGAAATCACTAGTCTAGCACAATTGAAAACAAACATCAAAGATATTGATTCGACTCCAAAGAAACGTAAAACAATAACATTCTAATATTATAATTATGATATATGATAAAAAATTATAAAAAATTGTTCTTAATAGCTGGATTAGATCATTCAATTATCATTTAATTATTATTACATAATTTTTGTATACTTAAACTTTTCATGGGTATAAACTTAATAAATATTATGAATGTGTATACATACAGAAACCTCAGCAGCTTGCCAAGCGATATCATACATTTTTATGTTCGCTCGAGAACGCAAATTCTCAGGTACTTCTGAATGCTGCTCGCAGACATAGGGACCCTTTACTATGATGTGCATCTTACTATCGTGTGTATCATTTCGAACAGGCGGTATGTTTAACGAGATCATGGAATGTAACTTATCGATTATGACATCCAGATTACCGTCGAAACTTATTGTAGAAGGTGTATGCACTTCTTTGTATTTGTCCTTGCTGGTCACATTTGCAACTGTCACAGCTTTAATGTGAATCCGGTATTGCGTTGACGGAAACAAATATAATCGCATACTATAATTACGCATATAATGTGCCACTGGATATTCGTATAAATTGCTATGTAGCGATCGTGTTGCTAGTCTCTCCCTTCTTAGATTGGAGAAAATTTCTTCTATATAAATATAAAAAGTTTGCAGATGACCACCTGTTCTCCAAGGATGATGCCACTTTAGCTCAATTACACTATTATTGTTGATTGTAAAAGTAAAATTTTCAGGTGCGTCTGGTACTGAAAAATATATTAGATAGTAATCCTTCTTGTTAAATTAGAATTTAATTTACAGTATATTCTAATAGAGTTTTAAAAAAATGTCAAACTGTTACTCATTACGTAACACAAGTTGAACAATAAAGAAAATATTAATTTTTTATTAACGCTGTACGATGACTAAACAATTTAATTGTCATTCATAACAAAAATATGATAATTATAATAAGAAAAATTTAGTAATGTTTAATAGTAGAAATTATATAAATTAATTAGTATTAAAATACAAAAGAATTTATAATGCGCACAGATGCTTGTTTTTCCTAAAATCTTACTTGCATTATTGAGCATTTTATTAGTTACGGAAACTGGAGGACTGGGATCAGTAACATTCATATTGTACGCCAGAACCTATAAAAATAAAAATTATTACATATATTATCTCTTATGTCCACTTTTTTATTTTTTTTTCGTTTCTATGAATAAATTATGTTTTCTAAATTTATTAAGCGAAAGATTTCCTACTTGAATTAGTGTCCTACTTGGATTATTTGTAAAAGGTTTTGGTATCATTTGACATATGTAATCGTCCCACAAGTCACAAAATTGATTCAATTGGACTTTCGTAATAGGACAATATTTATTGTTATATTGGTCGCATGATTGAATGCCATAATAATGCAATTTTCCGTTGAGAGGAGGACGTGGTCTCTGCCATCTTAAATGTATCATTGCAGGTGTTTGGCGTGTATCAATCTCGATAACCTCCAGATTAATTACACTAGGCGGAGCTGTTATTTCGATCATGTTGTAATTGTGTAGAGATACATTATCTAATAGTGAGTAAATTGTGTAATATAAAATTTTACCTGTTGGTGGAGTTTCGAATTCATATTCTTGGTAAGCGGAAGCATTTTCCTGGCCCGCATAATCTCTTATTACGTAAATTTGTGCAAGATATCGTTCAGCACCGTGTAATTTTGGTTTTATATTATCTAAATAGAACTTATAATATAAAGTATTCTTAGGTGTATAGATCATATCTTTAACAGCGTCGCTAATTCCGTGTATTTTTATTCTAGCCTTAATTGGTCCAGAAATCATGGTGCAATCTTCAGGTGGACGCCACGATAGTATCCAGTCTTCCACATTTAGCTGACTAAACACTTCCGTTGGTATCTCTGTAAAGTGTTTGACAGTTTATTATTTGTTATCACCTTATACGTACGTATATACTATTCATCTAATACGTAAAATTGAAATTAATAAAAGACATATATAATATTGAAATTAGAAGAGAAGTAGTACATAGAATTCTTACTAAATCTGAAAAACATGCTTTCTATTCTATAATATCTGTTTAATATTTAAAAATAAGAATGTGCGAAAAAATGAACTTGAAAAGTTCAATCTAACAATTAATTATTATTTATTTAATTTATTTAAGGGAAAAAATTTGTAATTGTTGTGCCATTGTCGCTAAATATTTCTAAATTGGAAATTTACCAATCTTATGAGAAAGAGAAACATTATTGGAATAATAAGTAATTGATTAATTATCTCATAGTATTCTATCTTTAATTTTAAAACTGCGATAAAGAATAGTAATGTTCATATACACCAGAAATCTTTGTGTCAAAGCTTTTTTCGGCAGCCATGCTGTTATATCGTGAATTATGAGCTGTGACCTGTACGCTATAAGATGCGTACGAATGTAAATTCGAAATTATAATTGTTGTGTTTTTTGTGATTTTAGTAATTATGTGATTATCTGGTGTAGGTAATTGTAAGTCCTTACAGCCATAATATTCCTTAATCTGTGAACAATAGAAAGTATAATATAAAAATAAATAATACAAAAATGGAAGATAAATAATCAAAAATTGTTAAAAGTCTAATATTACAGTTAAAAAATTGAGATTAAATATGTATATATATATATATATATATATATATTACTTTGATTATTTCAATTTTATTAATTATATTAATTTTATGAGGTTTAAAAAAAAATATTATGCTTTAATGAAGTATAAAATTATTTTAGTTAATATTCGCGCTTTACTATTTTATACAAATATCTTATAAATAAACTTATATATATATATATATATATATATATATATACTTAAATTTTACCTTTAAAGTTACTTCATATTGCACTATTTTTCCATTAGGTTGATCTGGAGGTCTCCAAATCAGATTAAGTGTGTTGGATGAAATCATTATTTTCAGATCTAACACACTAGATGGAACTGTCAATATTTTTAAAAGTTATTTATGTAAATAATGATATTAATTTATTTATTTAAATGCTATTTTGCATAAAACGCAAATATAAATATTGTAGAAATATATTTATATACAAACATACAAAAAATTTCTAACAGTACATTCTTAAAAATCAAACTTATACTCACCCCCTTCAAGTGTGCGAATTTGTTTGGAAAATAGCTCGTTATTTTTATGAAGTATAGTTACATTGAAAAGAGTGTACGATGTCAATTGTGTTAAGTTATAAGAAGAATACTTAAATGATTCATTAAGAATTTGTTCATCAGTATCTATATTTCGGACTATCAAATGATACCAATTAGCCGGACAGGGATATAATTGCTGACATGAAAAAATAGAAAAATTATATTCTTTTCAAAATATACAGTATAAGTTGTAGCAATTTTCAATTGTAAAATATTTACATACGTCAGCATTAATTTGCCAATCAATTATTATGCTGGTTTCTCCGGGTTTCACATCAAAGCTTTTAACCGCTAAACCAATGTAAAACAAAATATTATAGAAGATATACAAGATGAGTAAAAATTTATAAAAAAGTAAAATAATATTTTTATTAAATAAAAACATAAGAAAAATTAACCCTTTAGCATGTATAAATATTCAAAAAACATATACTTATAAACATTTTGACGTTTCTCATAAATTGTTTCTTTATATCAATATATATAAAATTTATCTAGCTCAAATTCAGTAGAATAATATTAATATAATATCTATAAAAATAATAACTTTGATGGTAGCAAATTTAAATTATACTGTATATAACAAAATAAAATATTCTATGAATAATAAAACAAATATTGAAAGAGCTTAAATTAGATAACAATATAAGAAATATAATAATTTTGTTATTAATAAGTTTTAAATATAAATGTAAATATAAATAAATAAGTATGTATATATATATATATATATATATATATATATATATATATATGCGTGTGTGTATAATATGAAAATAGATTGAATATACAATCTAAATAAAAACATCAAATCATATAATACTTACGATTGCAATTTGTCTCAACATTTTGCCAATCACTGTATACAACAGATCCCGCAACATTTAAACAGCAATTAATTTTATAAATAGTACCGGGTACTAAATTTTCAAAATATCCTATTAAATGTGTCGTATTCGGAAATACATTCTCCCATGGTATGAAAACGTAATGTTTCATTTGTCCCTATAAAAGAGATTTTACATTTTAAAAAATTTTTAACAGAAATAAATTTTATTTCACTAAGAACAAACTAAAAAGCGCATCTAACATTTCAACGAATATCGGCGGAATAATATTGAATGATACTTACTTGAAGAGTGCAAGAATATAAAATTGCTATTTTTTCATACTCCTTTTTCCACGTTATAGGAATCATAGTTTGAATACTCGTAGTGCTTGTAGAAGTAACCTCAGGTGCATTTAGCTTGTCTATTTCTGAAGAAATAAAATTACTATTATTGTTATTTTGCAATTAAATAATGATATTAGTTGGATTAATGTAATAAAACAATAGCTTAACAAGATGATTACTTTGTTGACATAAAGGAGGTATGTACAAATTTTTGCATCCATTAAGACACTTTCCAGTTATTGCATTACAAGAAGCTCGTGCGTTGATTTCATTACATGCGCCACATTCTTTCTTGCAGCCATAACCATATGTGTGCGATTCACAAGCTAAAAAATATAATTTATTACGAATTTGTGCAAAAATGTTACAAAAAGTGTAAAACAAAAGTGTAGAAAAAATAAATAGCTTCTTTCGTTAATATGGCAAGGTACACTTACACGTAGAACACCTGCTTCCTAAAAATCCCGGAGGGCATGTGCAACCATCTTTATAACAAATTGCAGTCTCTTTGCAGTTATCGTAATTTTCTAAATCAAGCCCGCAATTAATTAAACATTGTGGTCCAATTTTTCCTTCAGGGCAATCTACATGATCTAAATAGAATATTTCCTTTCTTAAAGTAATTTTTCTAAATATGCCAGTTTAGAGAATTTAATAAAAGAATGTGATATTATTAATTCAAGTTACAGAATATATAATCAACTTTTTTAAATTACCAAATTTTATGTCTGGCTTAGCGTTTGATATAGGTTTTATGACGATATGATCATCATAAAATAATTTTTGACATGTTATATTCGCCCAAAATGTTTCAGGATTTTCGTTTTTATTATATATATTACTCCATCTCAAAGAGTCTAAACACAATTTAATGAATTATATATAGAAAATAATCAATAAAGATTCTTAAAGATATTCATAATTGTTCTACAAATGTGCAAATAAAATATTTAGCGTTAATAGCTTTTAACAAATTTTATAAGAGTTCACCATTTGTGGGGCATCGACGAACATTCGCTATCGCCCATAACGGATTAGAAGTAGGTGTGCTGAGTTTAGAAATCACTTCGAATATTACGTTTTTATAATTGATCGTTGCAAGATTTTTCTGGATTTGAACAAATTGCCACATGGGCAAGCCATGAATTGCCGCCTTTGATGAACCTTTTATAACCATTTTTTCTAACACGGAGTAATTTATGGACTCCCGTAACACTACATGTGCATCGCATTCTGTACATAAACCAATTAACATTTGCACACATATCATTTGATTATCGAGTTGGATGATGGGGCTTGTTAGAATTGCATTTTCTATAGTCGTGTGCAAAAAGTTATCTGAAACACATGTTCACGGATAAATTCTTTTTCTCAATTCTTATTCTATTTGAAATGATTATGATTGATTGAAAAATCTTCAAACTTTGTACCTACATATATGAAATCGAAACAGTATACGTTCATTGCTTCTGATGAACAAGTGATATGTGATATTGGAAAGTTTAGGTTCTTCCTCGTCCTTATACGTCATAATGATATTATCAGTGTTATAAACGGATATATTTCTAGTTATAGAATTCCATGTAATGATAAACGATCGCCATTCAGTTGCCGACAACGGCATATGCTACGCATTGATCATAAATTAGTTTCAAATTAAGATTTTAGTGCAAAACTTTGCAAATTCAAATTGTTCTTAAAATCGTAATATATTGTAAATAAGATGATAATAATAATAAATTTAATTCTTTCTTCAATTTGTTTATTTTAAGAAATAATTTTAATTATGTAATGAGAGAGAAAGTGGCTTTAAGCAATGAAATTATGTATCTCCTGAAATTATGTATCACCTGGAAGGAAACTTGTGTTTTCTTGCAGCTTGGATCTTCGGGCCAGTTGCCAATTAGAGGCACTCCCATCGCGCATTTTCGTATGACGGACCACGTATTGTTCCAACCACCTATTATGATCCAGTAACACAAATCATTATAATAATTCTTACTGTTGCAAAGCAATATATGTGCGTCACTAGATCCACGAATCGAAATAGAAATCTTTGTTGCGATAGTATCTTCAAAATCTATAAATTCATATCTATCTTCCTGGCTTACATATTCTTGAAATTCTGAAAATTTTAAATGCATCTTTCTTAAGTGATCTTAAAACTGCATTCAATATTGTAATACATTCTATAGATATCATAATTATGATTTGTCACATCACTTTTACCTTCCCATCGCTGATCAAATACCGGACCCATAGGTGTTTTGACAGAATTCGTGAAACTCCAATCTTGTTGAGTCCATGATTTTAAACAGTCTTCGTCTGCATTCATTTTGCAATTTATCTCACAATATGGAATCCCTCCATTTAGATTGGAAAATCCTGAAATAGTGTGATTATAATTAGTGCATTGTGCAAATAGTGGAATAAGGCAAAATATTTGCAAGTAAGTATTTTATAAACAAAATATAATAAATAAATATTTCAGTAAGGATGTTAAAATAAATATAATTAAATATAATTTTTTTGCATAATATGAAACAGTAATCCCCGATTTCACCAATCGCGTTTAACTTTAATCTTAGTTTAACTCATTCTTTGTCTCAAAATAAGTACTTATTTTAATTACTTATTTAATAACTTACTACTACGCATATATATATTGTTGTGATATTCCCAGTTTAAATTGCCATTCCACACCAGAGCGCTGCCATCATCTTCTGAGATGCATATTAATTTTCTGAGGGATGAATAAGTTTGAAAATTTTTTTTCGACGATCCGCGAAATACAGTCATTGTTCCGGAAATGTGTAATATTTGATTTGTGAAGAGAAAGAACATTAACGCGTCCATTAACACTTTTCTCATTGTCAACAAATACATAATTATCATTTTTACATCTAATGATCATTAGATGATACACTGTGACAGAGAAATATTATGACAATACGATCATTTTTTTTCATATCTTCATTTTAAGGCCTTTCAATCAAATTATTGCATGTGTGTGAAGCATATTATTCTCGTATTGAGTACATTTGAACGAAATGCCTATAAACAAATTATGATTTTTTATTTGAAAGATGCAAATTGAACTTTAATAATTTGACTTAAATAAACAATTAAATAATAACAAAAATAAATTTCTCTCGAAGCAATTAGTATCTTTTACTGTTCAGACTGCTGAACAACAATGGTTTCAGACGGTGACTGATCGAGGGAACTTGACTTCCTTCTAATGAATCCGCGATAACAAATTCCGTATCTGTTAAATACGGAACGACTGACGCATCAGGAAGTGACGATTTTACAGAATGCCTCTATCATTTTCTGTACAAGATTGAATAAAACATTATTTCATATGAAAATATGAAAAAACGATTAGTAAAATGGGCAAGGTTTACACATAAATATATAATATAATAGCACATGTATGTATATACAAAGTATATTTCCACACTATTTTACAAAACTTTTTGTAAAACAATTTTTACTTTATAAAAATATGTAGCTATATTATCAATCCAAAATCTTAGTACGATTTCAATGTATTAATAATATCAAAACAGCTCAAAAATAACTTTGCAAATAACTTAGTAAGGTTTGTAAATTTTACTTAAATGTAAATATTTAAATTTACATAAAAATTAATGTGAAAACGGTGGTAACTCTTTTACATAAACAACGATAAATAAAATACATATTTCAAATAAGCTAAAACCTCGTATATTCGATCAATTGAAGCGTTAGTATTTGATAGTTTAAGAAAGAGAAGATTAAAAAAAATAATTTATCTTTGGTAAAAATTTTTAATCCTCGAAAGTTTTCACTTTCGTCATGTCTTTCTCCATCTCTTCTTCTCGACAATGAGTGGTGACATTTCCGCAGTACTTGCTTGCGATAAGGATTGCCTGTCGGATGCAGTTGAGAGTTCCCGCTTCGAATTTAATCACGGACTTGGCGTTGTGTTCATAATTTTCGTTATTCTGCAACAAGACTATCTCATCGTGCATAGGCTGTTTAATCGATTTCTATCTCTTCCTGATAAAATTGTATAATCATAATGTAATAAAACGTAATAAACGTAATAACATATTTGTATACTTACATACATATAAATGTACACACATACATATATATATATATATATATATATATATATATATATGTATATATATATATATATGTAATTATTACGAAAACATATATATTAATTTCTATTTACGAATACGTAAATAAAATTATTAAGAATGATTAAGAATCAATATTTCATTGATCACCAGTAAACACTTATTTTTTGTTATCTTTATCTCTTACATAATTAATGATAATTTATATTTTAAATAACCTCAGATTTCGTTGCAAATATTCGATCAATTGATAAGCTAATATTTGACGATTCAAGGAAGGAAAGATTAAAAAAAGTTTCTTTTTGATGTAAATTAAAATTTAATTCTCGAAAGATTTCATTTTTCTTAACGTTGTCGGTTTCTTATCCATTTCTTCGTCTTTCTTTTCATGACAATAAATAGTTGCATTTCCGAAATGTTTGCTTGCGATAAAGATTGTCTGTTGGAAAGAATTGAGAGAACTTGCTTAGAACTTTTATCACGAACTGATAGATTTGATTAGTTTTATTCATAGTACTCGATATTCTATGACAAGACTATTTCATCATGCTAGGCTGTTTAACTGATTTCTGCCTCTTCTTGATAAAATTGAATAATCATAATGTAATAGACGTGAAAAAAATTCTGTACGTACACATGAAAATTTTATTTGTCATCTATATATTTGAAACTTACATTTATCAATTTTTGATAGATTGAGTAAACATGCGATAGCCAGTGACATTAGAATGTATAAGATATACCTTCTATACCCTATATATCTTTTATAAAATATAAATATATACCTTCGATACAAATAACAATCTGTTCCTGTCACGATGACGAATAATATAATTGATATCCACACTTCGTGATCCATACTTCCGTTCAGGTTTCAATGGAAATCTTGCTAAGAACATTTCTCTAATGTACCCGTTCGGAATCGACATTAAACTATAGGTCCCATGTGTGTGTGATAATCTGCACATCATAGGTATATGAAAGAGAGAAATTATCATGTTTGAAATCGAACAAAAAAAATAAGATAAAAACTGAAAATAGGTAGTACTAGATTTTGTTTAATCATTTTGTCTAAAACAGACGTTACTCCATTGACAGCTAGCTTGAAGTAACCCAGGTCCAAGATACCATCATTTAGTATTATAGAATGCTTGTTTGAAATCGAACAAAGAATTGAGGATATATTATATCCTTATGCTGCCAAATTATAGTTGATACAAGTTCTCAACTAATAATTGGATCAAAATCAAATGTTATTATTAATTATTGTAATTTTTTTAATAATCTATTATATTCTCTGAATTATACTATATAATAATATAGTATAAAATTATGTGTTGTTATATAATATAACTAAGCATTATTATATATAATGCCATAAACTGGTAATAAAGTGTTAACAATCAGCAGAGTTTCATCAAATAGATGTATAATAATCAGGGGTCATGGGTAAAGAAAGTGGAAGGAGAAAGGGGAAGATTGAGACGGCTATATCGTAGAACTAAATTTCTGCCTCAGTGGAACTTGAATCAGAGACCCTTCATATGGCAGACAAGTACCCTGCCGCCTCAGTCAAATGCCGCTCCAATGAAACTGTTAATAGATTTACTAAAGAGATCGGCATGAGCGCCTTCATCACTATGCAATATATCATCTCTGAGCGTGCAAATTTTAAATTATTTGATTCGCCTATTGTACAAATATCTTCCATTTGAAAAGTACTATAGTTTTGACTAAGGGTGATTTTAGACTAATTAAGGGAATAGAACTCGATTTCCTTCTAATGTGAATCCGCGATGATAAATTCACAGATAAATATTTATTAAATACAGCTGATGCATCAATAAGTGACGATTTTATAAAATGTCTCTATCATTTTTTGTACTTGATTGAATAAAATAATATTATCAAATGTGAAAAAGAGTATATAAAAATAGATAAATACATACATAATAAAATAGATAATAAAATAGATAAATACATACATAATAGCATATGTATGATACTGTTAAAATGATGTAGTACACTTCCATACAATTTTTTCAAAACTTTTTGTAGAACAATCTTTATTTTATAAAAATGTGTCGCTATATTGTTAATTTAAAATCTTTATATGATTGCAAGACATTATTCATACATCTCAAAAATTGTTTTACATATAGTATAATAATCTTATAAAATTACATTTTATTTATATATAAATATGATAGCTCTGTTAAACTATTCTTATTCAATGTAGGATATATGCACTTGTATCCTTAATTCTTATGTATCCTTAATTCTTTGTATCCTTAATTCTATGTACGTTAGATGGAACATATATTTAAAAATGAGGTAATATTAGAATATGTATTTAAGAAAGATATATGTGTGTGTGTGTGTGTGTGTGTGTGTGTGTGTGTGTGTGTGTGTGTGTGTAATACATGTAAAAATTTATGAGATAAGGATTTGTAAGTTTTATTTAAATGTAAATCTTTGAATTTAAACGGAAGTAATGTGAAAACGGTAGAAATTCTCTTACATAAACAACGATAATTTACATTTCAAATAAACTGAGATCTCGTTGCGTATATTCGATAAATTGAAGAATTAGTATATGATAGTTCAAAGAAGAAAGATTTAAAAAAAAGTTAATTTATTTTTGATAAAAATTAAAATTTATTCCTAGAAAGATTTCACTTTCCTCAACGATATTGTGTTCTCCTCCCTCTCCTCGTCTTCTTTCTCGAAAACGTGGTAGTACTTCCGCAGTGGTTGATTGCGATAAGGATTGCCTATCCGAAGAAGTTGAGGGCTCTTCCTTCGAATTTGATATTACGAATTTGGTTTTGTTTTCATAATTCTCTAAATTATCTTGATATTCTGCGACATCTGCGATATAATGCGACAAAACTATCTCATCGTATATAGACTGTTCATTCGATTTCTGCCTCTTCCTAAAAATTGCATAAGGCAATAAATATAAAGAAAATCTATATTATTATAAATCAAAATTTGATTTGTGTCAACTATTATATATATTGAATTTGATTTGTGGCGTCAACTATTATATATATTTGACACTTATATTATCAGCATTTTTGAGGACGTGAATAAATATATGGCAGCTAGTATTGTTGCCATTAGAAGAGGTAAGATAAAATATATACTACCTTTGATACAAATAAAAAGCTGCTACGATGAGCAATAATATAATTGGAATGATCCACGTTTCGTGATGCTTCGGTGGAACTTCACCAATACGGATCGATTTTGTAAACATGATAGATTCTTTGGACGAATTCTGTTCTGTTAGGATAATCACTATTTCGTACGACTCTTCAAGTTTCAATGGACAGTTTCTAGCAGCGCCGTAAGTCCGATTATCGCCGAGTGTAAATGTCTTACCAGCGAAATCACTAGTCTATCATAATTGAAAGTACACATCAAAAATGTTCGATTGGAAAGAAATGTAAAATTATAACATAATAATATTACATTTATATATAGGTTAATGTAATATCGATAATAAATTATGAAAAATTTTCGTGTTTTCAAACAGCTGGCCTTATTTAATTATGTTTAATTATTTTTTTTATATTTAAATTTTTCACAAGTATAAACTTAATAAACTTAATAAATATTATAAGTGTGTGCACATACCGAAATTTCAGCAGCTTGCCAAGCGATATCGTACATCTTTACGTTCACATGAGAACGCAAATTCTCAGGTACTTCTGAATGCTGCTCGCAGACATAGGGACCCTTTACTATGATGTGCATCTTACTGTCGTGTGTATCATTTCGAACAGACGGTATATTTAACGAGATCATGGAATGTAACTTATCGATTATGACATCCAGATTACCGTCGAAACTTATTGTAGAAGGTGTATGCACTTCTATGTATTCGTCCTTGCTGGTCACATTTGCAACTGTCACAGCTTTAATGTGAATCCGGTATTGCGTTGACGGAAACAAATATAATCGCATACTATAATTACGCATATAATGTGCCACTGGATATTCGTATAAATTGCTATGTAGCGATCGTGTTGCTAGTCTCTGCCTTCTTAGATTGGAGGAAATTTCTTCTATATAAATATAAAAAGTTTGCAGATGACCACCTGTTCTCCAAGGATGATGCCACTTTAGCTCAATTACACTATTATTGTTGATTGTAAAAGTAATATTTTCAGGTGCGTCTGGCTCTGAAAGGTACATTGATAGTCCTTTTTGTTAAATTAGAATTTAATTTACAGTATATTTTATTAGAATTTAAGAAAAATGTCAAACTATTACTCATTACGTAACACAAGTTGAACAATAAAGAAAATATTAAATTTTCGTTAACGACGACTAAACAATGTAATTGCTATTCATAACAAAAATATGATAATTATAATAAGAAAAATTTAGTAATGTTTAATAGTAGAAATTATATAAATTAATTAGTATTAAAATACAAAAGAATTTATAATGCGCACAGATGCTTGTTTTTCCTAAAATCTTACTTGTATTACTAAGCATTTGATTAGTTACGGAAATTGGAGGGCTCGGTTCAGTAACATTCATATTGTACGCCACAACCTATAAAAATACAAATTATTGTATATGTATATCATTTCTTACATGTCCATTTTTTAATTTTCTTTTCGTTTCTATGAATAAATTATGTTTTCTAAATTTATTAAGCAAAAGATTTCTTACTTGAATGTTTGAATTATTTGTAAAAGGTTTTTGTATCATTTGACATATGTAATCGTCCCACAAGTCACAAAATTTATTCAATTGGACTTTCGTAATAGGACAATATTTATTGTTATATTGGTCGCATAATTGAATACCATAATAATGCAATTTTCCGTTGAGAGGAGGACGTGGTCTCTGCCATCTTAAATGTATCATTGCAGGTGTTTGGCGTGTATCAATCTCGATAACCTCCAGATTAATTACACTAGGCGGAGCTGTTATTTCGATCATGTTGTAATTGTGTAGAGATAAATTATCTAATAATAAATAAATTGTGCAATATTTTACCTATTGGTGGAGTTTCGAATTCATATTCTTGATGAGGGGAGTCATTTTCTTGATAAATGAATTTATTGCTCATATTATCTCTTATTACATAAATTTTTACTATATATCGTTCAGCACCGTGTAATTTTGGTTCTATTTGATATAAATCAAAAGAATAATATGAAGTCTCGGTTTTATAGATCATATCTTTAACAGAGTCGCTAATTCCGCGTACTATTATGCTAGCTTTAATTGGTCCTGAAATCGCGGTACAGTCTTTAGGTGGACCCCACATTAGTTTCCAGTCTTGTACCTCTAGGTGGCTAAATACTTCCGTTGGTGTCTCTAAAAAGTAATTGACAGTTTGTTATTTATTGTTATTAATTTATACGTATTAATTTATAAATGTACACTATTTATCTAATACATAATATTGAAATTAATAGAAGACATAATATGTGTATACTGAGTATAATATGTGTATACTAGTAGAGATAACATATAATTCTTAGAATTAGTAATTTGAGAAACATATTTTTTATTCTATGATTTGTTTAACAATTAAATATAAGAATTTGCGTTCTGGAAAGACGAACTGTTAGGAAAGTTCAGTCTAATAATTAATTATTACTTTATTCCATTTATTTAAAAGAAAGAGCTTGTAATTGTTGTGTCATTGCCGCTAAAGATTTCTAAATTGAAAGTTTACCAATCTTATGAGAAAGAAAAAAATGATTGGATCAAAATAATAAATAATTATTAGATTAGATTAACACATGGTATTTTAGCTTTAATTTGAAAACTGCGATAAAAAGTAGTAATGTTCATGTACCAGAACTCTTTGTGTCAAAGCTATTTTCGGCAGCCATGCTGTTATATCGTGAATTATGAGCTGTGACCTGCACGCTATAAGATGCGTACGAATGTAAATCCGGAATTGTAATTGTTGTGTTTTTTGTGATTTTAGTAATTATGTGATTATCTGGCGTAGGTAATTGTAAGTCTTTACAGCCGTAATATTCCTTAATCTGTGAATAATAGAAAGTATAATACAAAAATGAAACATTAAATAATCGAATATTAAAAACTTAATATTACAGTTAGAAAGTTGAGACTAAACATATATGTTACTTTGACAACTTCAACTTTATTAATGTGGTTCTAAAAAACATAATGTGCTCTACTTTAAAGTATAAAATTGCTTTAGTTAATAATAGCCTGTCTAATTAGATAAATATCTTATATGTCAATTTATATGTGTACGTATGTATGTATATTTAATTTTTACCTTTAACTTTATTTCATATCGCACTATTTCTCCATTAGGTTGATCTGGAGATCTCCAATTTAGATTAAGTGTGTTGGATGAAATCATTACTTTGAGATCTAACACACTAGATGGAACTGTGAATATTTTTATAAAGGTTGTTTATATAAATAATGATATTAATTTATAGTGTCATTTCGCATAGTTCGTTAGTATATAGAAGTATATTTGTATACGAATATACGAATTTCTAATTGTACACGTTATTAAAATTGAATCAAACTCACCACTCTCGAGTGTACGAGTTTCCTGAGAAAATACCTTGTCAGTTTTATAAAGTATAGTTACATTGAAAAGAGTGTACGGTGTCAGTTGTGACAAATTATAGGGAAAATATATAACTGATTCGTTAACAATTTGTTCATCAGTGTTTAGATTTCGGACTATCAAGTGATACCAATTAGCTGGACATGGATATAATAGCTAGCATAAAAAAAATAAAAAGATTACATTCTTTTCAAAATATTGTACAATATTTACGGGCAATAATTTATTTTCTGTAGAGTAAAATATTTACGTACGTTAATGTTACTTTGCCAATCGATTATCATGTTGGTTTCTCCAGGCTTCATATCAAAATTTTCAACCGCTAAAAATTGTAACCAATAAAAAGAAATATTATAGATAATATACAATACAAATAAATTTTTACAAAAAACTATAATAATTTTATTAAATAAATACGTGAATAATAAAGGCCTAAAAAATCTAATTCTTTAGCATCAGTGTAATATAAAATTTTACATTTATTTTATATTTAATTATTTATATTTTGATGTTTTTATAAGTCATTTTGTATTAATATATATATAAAATTTATATATATAGACATACATACAAGTATATATGTATTTATATACGTATCCTATGTAATAGAATAAATATTCTATTACATAGGATTCTGTATAAATAACGAAAAAATGTTGAATTTTGTACAATCTAAGGAAACATTAAATGGTACTTACGATTGCAATCCGTCTCAACATTTTGCCAACCACTGAATACAACAGATCCCGCAACATTTAAACAGCAACTAATTTTATAAATAGTACCGGGTGCTAAATTTTCAAAATATCCTATTAAATGTGTCGTATTTGGAAATACCTTCTTCCATGGTTGTTTCCATGGTTTGTGAACGTGATGTTCCATTTGTCTCTATAAAAGAGATTTTACTTTATAAAATATTTTTAATAGAAATAAATTTTATCTCACTAAGAATAGATTAAAAAGCACATCTAACATTTGAACGAATATCGGAGGGATAATATTGAATGATACTTACTTGAAGAGTGCAAGAATATAAAATTGTTATTTTTTCATATTCCTTTTTCCACGTTATAGGAATCATAGTTTGAATACTCGTAGTGCTTGTAGAAGTAACCTCAGGTGCATTTAGCTTGTCTATTTCTGAAGAAATAAAATTACTATTATTGTGTTATTTTGCAATTAAATAATTATATTAGTTGGATTAATGTAATAAAATAATAGCTTAACAAGATGATTACTTTGTTGACATAAAGGCGGTATGTACAAATTTTTGCATCCATTAAGACACATTCCGGTTATTGCATGACATGAAGCTCGTGCGTTGATTGTGTCATTACATGCACCACATTCTTTCTTGCAGCCATAACCATATGTGTGCGATTCACAAGCTAAAAATACAATTTATTATGAATTTGCGTAAGAATGTTGCAAAAAGTGTAAAACAAAAGTGTAGAAAAAGTAAATAGCTTCTTTCGTTAATATGACAAGGTACACTTACACGTAGAACACTTGCTTCCTAAAAATCCTGAAGGACACGTGCAGCCATCTTTATAACAAATTACAGTTTCTTTGCAGTTATTATAGCTTTCTAAATCAAGCCCGCAATTGATCAAACATTGCGGCCCAATTTTTCCTAAAGGACAATCTTCATGATCTAAAAAGAATATTTTCTTCTTTAAAATAATTTTTCTATATACGCCATTTTAAAGAATTTAACAAAAGAATGTGATATTATTAATTCCAATTACAGAATATAAGAATATAATATAATTACAGAATATATAATATAATTTATATAATATATAATATAATTATAATATAATATAATTACAGAATATAATAACTTTTTTAAATAATTACCAAATTTCGTGTCCGGCTTAGAGTTTAATTTAGGTTTTATTACGGTATGATCATCATAAAATAATTTTTGACATGTTATATTCGCCCAAAATGTTTTAGGATTTCCGTCTTTATAATTATGTATATTACTCCATCTCAAAGAATCTAAATGCGAGAATTTAACGAATTATATACAGAAAATAATCAATAAAGATCCTTAAAGATTTTCATAATTGTTCTACAAATGTGCAAATAAAATATTTAGTTAATAGCTTTTAACAAATTTTATAAGAGTTCACCATTTCTGGGGCATCGACGAACATTCGCTATCGCCCATACTGGATTAGAAAAAGGCGTGCTGAGTTTAGGAATCACTTGAAGTATCACGTTTTTACAATTGATCGTTGATAGATTGCTCTGGATTTGAATAAATTGCCACATGGGCAAGCCAAGAATTGCGGCCTTTGAACCTTTTAAAACCACTGTTTCTAGTACTTCGTTACTTGTGGAATCACGTAACAGTATATGTGCATCGCATTCTGTACACAAACCAATCATCATTTGCACACACATCGTTTCATTATCGAGTTGAATGATGGGACTCGTTAGAATTGCATTTTTTATAGTCGTGTGCAAAAAGTTATCTGAAATACATATATTCGCGGATGAATTCCTTTTCTTAATTCTTACTCTATTTGAAATAATTCTGATTGAAAAATCTTTAAACTTTGAACCTACATATATGAAGTCGAAACAGTATATGTTCATTGCTTCTGATGAACAAGTGATAAGTGATGTTGGGAAGTTTAGGTTCTTCCTCGTCTTCATATGTCATTACGTAGATTTGATTATCAATGTCATAAACAGATATACTCCGTCTTACAGAATTCCATTTAATGATAAACGATTGCCACTCAGTCCCTGACAATGGTCTATCCTGCGCATTGATTATCAATTAATTTCAGATTGAGGTACAAATCTTCACAAATTCATGTTCTTTTTAAAATAGTTATACATTGTAAATGTAATGACAATAATCATATATTTAATTCTTATTCGATTTGTGTGTCTTAAGAAGTAATTTTAGTTATGTAATAAAAGAGAAAATGACTTGAAGTGATGAAATTACATATTGTACCTTGTAAAACATTTCTACTGTTTTGCAGTTTAAATCTGTGGCAGGTATATCGCTTACAGGTACTATTGTCGCGCATTTTCGTATGAAATATACCGCGTTCGACCAACCAATTATAATCAAATAGCAGGAATCATAGTAATAATTCTTACTGTCGCAAAGCAATATATGCGCGTCATTAGATGCACGAATCGAAATGGAAAGCTTTGCTGCTGTAATGTTTTCAAGATCTATATAATCATATCTATCTTGAAGGCTTGTAAATTCCCGAAATTCTGAAAATTTTACATGCATCTCTTTTAAAGTGATTTTAAAACTACACTCTCAATATCATATTTCATTCTTTATATCAGAATTATGTATTTGCCAGACTGTTTTGCAGTTTTACCTTCCCAACGCTGATCAAAAACCGGACCCATGGGTGTTTTGACAGAGTTCGTGAGACTCCAATCCTGTTGAATCCATGATTTTAAACAGTCTTCGTCTGCATTCATTTTGCAATTTATCTTGCAATTTGGAATGCCTCCATTTAGAGTAGAAAATTCTTAAATGGGAATATAATTAGTGCATTGTCGTAAATAGTAAAAAGTAAAATGTTTGCAAGTAAGTTTTTTCAAACTAAAAATATAATAAGTATTTCTGTACGCATGTCAAAATGAATAAATTTTTTTGTAGAACATATATAAAACAAAAAAAGATTCATATTTTTATTTTAATAACTTACGCTTATTTTGATGTGTTTGGTTGTAATATTTAAATTGCCATCTTAAATTGTCATTCCATACTAGAGCTCCGCCATCATCTTCTGAGATGCATATTAATTTTTCGGTGTATGGTTGAGAAGTTAATCTTGATCCACGTAATACAGTCATTGTTCCACAAATATGTAGCATCTGATTCGTGAAGAGAAAAAATATCAACGCGTTTATTATGGTTTTTCTCATGGTCAACAAACACATATATATCATTTTTACAGCAACGATCATTAGATAAGACACTGTAGTAAAGAAATATTATGATAATACGATAATTTTTTTTTCATATCTCCATTTTAAAGCTTTACAACCAAATTATTGCGTGCGAATCAAGTTTTGTATATTGAGTATATTTAAGCGAAATGCTTATATAAACTAATCATGAATTTTATTTAAAGAATGCAGATTGTACGTTAACAACTTCACTCAAATAAACAATAAAATAATAACAAAAATAAATTTTTGTCGAAGAAATTTTTATCTTGCACTTTTTAGACAACTAGACAGCGGTAGTTGCAGACGGTAACTGATAGAAAAAAACTCGACTTCTTTCTAATAAACCTGAGATAACAAATTTTGTACCTGTTATATGTCTGTAATATGTCTGGAAGTGATAATTTTACATATATAGCATATCTATATCATTCTCTATATTAGAATTATTAATAAAATATTATGAAATATAATCAAGAATGTCTAATAAAAATAGATAAGGATTTAATAGCACATGATAATATACTAATGATGTAGTATATTTTTGTACAGTTTTTATTTTTTGTAGATAAATTTTTATTCTATAAAATATGTAGTCATATTCCCAATTTAAAATTTTTATATGATTTCAAGACATTATTCGTACAAAAATTGCTTTGAATATAGTATAATAATATGTATAATAGTATGTTAATAAGATTACATTTCATTTATTTTAAAAACATGATATCTCTCATAAACAATTCTTATTCAATGTAAGAACATTTGTGTCATTAATCGTTATATATGTTAGATAAAATAATATATATATATATATATATATATATATATTTTTTTTTAATAAAATATTTAATAAAAGGCGTAATTAAAAACGACCATACTGGCAAATTTTATTAAAGTGAAAAATCACGACGTTTCGACCATGGGTTTTGGTCCTTTTCGAGTGAAAATAATTTAGTTAACTATTCTATCGTGAGAAATAAGGAAATCACCTCATCAAGATTATCATGTCAACGTTTCCATCCACACACTTCGTGGAGTAAATATGTGATAACCAATGATATTCACATTAGAACGTAGAAGATAAAATATATATTACTTTCGATACAAATAGCAAGCCCTGCTACAATGACGAATAATATAATTGGTATGATCACATTTCGTGATTCTTCCGCGAAACCTCAATATGGATCGATTTTGCAAATATGATAGATTCTTTGGACGAACTCTGTTTCTCGACGATTTATTACTATTTCGTATGATTCTTCAGGTTTCAATGGACAGTTTCTAGCACTGCCTACTAATATATACTATGCTTATATTATATAAATTATATATATTATATATATATATATATATATATATACATATATATTATATATATACTATGCTTATATAATATATATTATATTATTATATTATATTTGTTTATTTTTTGATAGAAAAAAGATTTAATTCACTATTAAACTATAATTTTTTAAATTTCTATAGTATAATTAAGAGAATATAATAGATTATTAAAAAAATTTATAGTTTTGTGGTGAATTAAATATTTTTTCTATCGAAAAATAAACAAATATAGTATATATTGTTATATAATATAAGCATTAGTGTAATATAAGCATAGTATATATTAGTATATAATATAATTAAATAATATAATTAATAAGATAAGTATGAGATAGTAGAATAAATATACACTTACGGAGGATTGAGGTAGCTGTATCGTAGAAATTTTCTGCCTTCAGACGAACCCGGGACCTTTCATATGGCAGCAAAGTACCACGCCGTCCCAATGAAACTGTTAATAGATTTATTAAAGAGATAGGCATGAGCGCCTTTATCGCACATAAATAAATAAAATAATGCCGATTAATTAACCACTTGCCCTATAATTTAAGTTTCGACAGCGCGTGCCACAATTAACAGCAAGGTCGGTCACGCGTCGAGCCATTTAATGATTCGGCCGAGCGCTCGAAGTTGCCAATCGCACACATTTCTTCTAATATTTTTAAGAAAATATATTTGAACGTGCGAATGTGGCCAAGAATAACACGTAACTGAGACAGAAGACATCGACAATTAATCACAAGCCTGATTCGTGTTGTTTACGTTTAATCCGACCTACAAATCACGAGCCTGACACGTGTTGATTACGTTTGGCTTGATCGACGTACTACGTTTCTCACCCGTGGTTCTTATATTTGGCCCGATTTCCTTACTACGAGTATCACACGATATTGTAGGCGAAGGAATTAAATAATACTTTTGAAATTATCTATTATAAAGTTAATGTTGCATGATTTTCTAACTAGTCGATATAAACAATGTCAGCGACGGATTAAACATTTTGGCGCCCCTAGGCAGCGTACATTTTGCCGCCCCTAATCCAAGGTATAGTCGCAGTGTCAGATGTAGAACCGGAAAGCAAAAAAAAAAAAAAAAGTACAAAATATGTATCAATTTTCTGTTACCCCTGCATTAGCTGGTGAAAACATAATATATTTTTTAATATTTTCACGACCCCAGACAGAGGCGGCGAAAATTTTCTGTCTTTGAAAATTTGCCGCCCCCTCAAATTTGCCGCCCTAGGCAAATGCCTAGGTTTGCCTCTAGTGTTAATCCGTCGCTGAACAATGTATTCTTTCTTTAATGAAAGACCTGCTTTTTATTATTAATTCTTAATGTATGTAAATAAACGTTTTTAACTAACGGATATATAAGCATGCAAAATATGATACATTTAAATTAAAGTGGTGGAAGTCTATCAGGGTTCTTCGAATATTCGCACGTTCTCTCGCTGTTGAAACATTATTCAGCGTAAAGGCATACGCGATCATGTATATATATTGTTACGCCCGCGGCGAGGACTTCGATTAATATCGAAGACGCGCGCGGAGAGATCGGCCACTCGCGAGTCGCGCGAAATGAATAGACACTTCTAAAAGGAACTCGGAACTCTTTAATGCAAAACACCACAACACAGAATACTACAACGTAATCACAGAACGCTTTAACACAATAACAGCAATCGGCTCGGCTCGATACACAAACGCGTCCGCGCAGCTTGACAGCTGGAACCGAACTCAGATGACAGGCGCTGCTGTCAACAACCTCTTGACAACGCGCTTCTTCTCGTAAATTGGCGCCGTCCCGATGAACACGGACATCAGGGTCGTAACAATATATATAACTATCGAATATTGATACAATAATAAAAGAAGAACCAGTGAGCGACAACACTTTATTTTTCTGTGATCTATCCGATTATAAAATAAAAGGAAGTTCTGTGTATCCGTACAAGGTGTCGAAATAAAGTCGTCGTCTAAATTTTTACGAATTGAAACTTCAATGATATCACGATACACGAGAAATGAACGATTAAGAGTCACTGCGGATGGTAGTGCGTAAATTTTTCTTAAAGATTAATTATTCGCGAAAATTAAAATGTGCACAAGGTATATGCATATGTTTTACATTACATTTTTTTTACATTACATTTTTATTATACATTGTGACAATGGCCTTGTACGACATACGTTTTTCTCTGTCTTACTTTACGTTCACGACTACAACAGACGTAAGCATTCACGTTTAGTTCTCTGCCATCAGCCTAACTCTCTTATAGTATCAACTATAATTTACATTTCAAAGCTCAGATCTAATTGCATATATTCGATCAATTGAAGAACTAGTATGTGACAGTTCAAGGAAGAAAAGTTAGTTTAAAAAAAAAAGTAACTTCTTTTTGATAAAAGTTAGAATTTAATTTTTGAAAGATTTAATTTTTCACGACGATGTCATTTTCTTCATCATCTTTTCGACTTCTTTCTCGACAGTGAATGGGAGCATTTTCGAAGTGTTTGTTTGCTCTAAGGATTGCTTGTCACAAGGAGTTGAGAGCTCCTACTTAGAATTTAATATCACAGGTTTCGTTCAGAGTATTCATTGATATTCAACAGGACTATCTTGACGTATATAGATTGTTTAGTCGATTTCTGCCTCTTCCTGATAAAGTTGAATAATCATAATGTAATAGACGTGAAAAAATTCTGTACTTATACATGAAAATTTTTGATTTACCAGCTATATATTTGAAACTTACATTTATCAATGTTTTTAACGGACTGAGTAATAAACATATCATAACGGACTGACTGAAATAGACATGTGATAATGACATAGATATTAGAATGACATTGATTTTAGAACGTAGAAGATAAAATATATTACTTTCGATACAAATAACAAGCCGCTCCTGCCACGATAACCTAATTGATATGATCCATTTCGTAATACTTCCGTGAAACCTCAATCTTAATCAAAACGTATATTTTTATTTATTAGTTAAAGAATAGATAAAAAAGAATATTTTTGAAAAAGGGCTCTTTGTTTTTTCGCAACGTTCGCTTTTCTTCCTCTTGATTTTATCTACATTTAAACGTTAACATAAATATCGCGAGATCATCAAAACATCTAGTTGTAATTATTTTTTCACGTATTAGCAGAACTATAGGTATAATGAATTTTTGAGTTACCTACAATCAGTTTTATTTTGGGTGCTAAGGCATTCGATCTTATTGGTAAAAATTACGTCATTCGAGTGCTGCTATAGGTAAATTATTTAAATATATATAAGAGAAGTTTATGTACATTGTGTATATTTAATTCTACATAAGACCCAGTTAATTCTACATGCATAAGTGGATTTTTTGGACATAACATAATATGGAATCGATTGGACCTTTATTGGATGTTATTACACCGAATTTGATATGGAGAATGACCGAGTGGAATTTGCTTTGGCGAAAAATTCATCACAAAACATGGAAATTCTCACACTTTATCGTGTTTATCCATGTTCTAAATTTGTATTGTTTTAGATAAGAAAAAAAATTAATATTTATTGTGAAAGCATCTTATATAAGCTTATTGCTAATTAGAATACTAATTTTTGCAATCATTTGCTTTGGCAAAATAAATATTAATTATTTTTTATTAATCTAAATTATTTAAATGTGATAAGAGGAGTGAGCGTATACAACTTTTCGATCTATATATTCGATCAATCGGCCTGGTTTATTTCAAGTTAGCTGTCAACTTCTGTCTTAGACGATATGGTTAAATAAGGCCTCATATCACCAATTTTCAGTTTTTATCTCATTCTTTTTGTTCGATTTTGAACATGGTAATCTCTCTCTTTCATATACCTGTGCATCAGATTATTACACGTATATGGGACCTAGTTTAATGCCGAACGGGTATATTAAAGAGATGTCCTTGGCAAGATTTCTCGATTTGCATTGCCTTCCGAGAGAGAAGCGAGCATATACAATTTTTCAATTCAATCGGGAATCGAATCCAGGGCATTTGGCTTTGTAGACTAGTGGTCTGTCTACTATGTCACACTTCGCTTATTAATTATATTTATATTTTAAATATGACAACTCTCTTAACTTCTTGTTTGATGGAAGAGTACACTTGCGTCGTTAGCTTTTATGTATTAAATAAAATATATTTAATAAAATTAGCTAAAATATTAGAATTAAAAAAACATATATATATATATGTATTAAATAAGGATTTGTAAGTTTTATTTAAATGTAAACCTTAGAATTTAAACAGAAGTCATATTATTTTAATAAGCAATAGTGCTCTCTTATATAAGCGATGATAATTTACATTTTGAATAAGTTCAGATCAATATATTCGATCAATTAAAGAACTGATATTTGACCTTTCAGAGAAGGAAAGAGTAAAAAAAAACAATAATTTATCTTTGATAAAAATCTATAAGAAAATATCATCTTTATATTCGCAGCAATTTTTGCAATTCCTCTTTGAGTATTTTACATATAAATACTTTGTTAGAATCATTTTTTTTTCTTACAAAAATCGATTTTGTTCAATTTAGTATTTATAATACAATTTATAACATGGAATATTACTTCTCAAATATTTTTCACGAGTATTTCTTGGATTTTTTATTTTACGTAATTATATTTTTAAATATCCTTCTAATGAAAGGACAATAATTCTAAGATGAATAAATTATGATAAAAATCATCGACGGTAAGCTAAGGTGAAAATCGTGGTATCCAAGAATGCACTCGTCTGTGACGTCCGAAACTGCATCTCGGCTTCAAAAGAGCCAACAGGGCAAGGCCAGCGCCTAAAACTGACACGCCGCATAAAGCGCCGGCTGTGATGTCGTGGAGTGGTGTGCCGTCCTTCGGAGATTTAGCTGCTAGTAGCAGAAGACCGGCACAGCTTAGTGCCGCCAGCCCAGCTAGACCAAGTCCTGTCCAAGTCTTTCGTAAACTCCTGCATGCACCCGCTAAAGCGCAGCAGGCACCGCAGCCGACTGCGCTATCAAAGTAGTATCTAAAATCAGAGAATGTGATATTTTATTAAATATAAAACTTATGAAACTTATAATACTATTGAAAATATTTATATATTCATAAGTAATGCATTCTTTGAATTGTTCAAGCAAGTTGAGTTTGTTTACGTTGACGCAAGAATTTTACAATTTTTTGTTTGGAGAAATTCTTCCTTTAAAAAATGAAGTCCTACCTTCTTCCTTGCGACGAGGATAGGTAGAGAGCGAGACCACAGGTCAGAAAACCGACTAGTATGAGTAGAATCGGCGCGCTTTTTCTCTCGCCTTTCTCCATACCACTCGCCAAAGTAGTATTCACGTCGCTGTTTGGCGGAGATAACGGTGGTACCTGGAAAAATTACGTTTTTGTTAGACGTTAGAGTGATTTTTCTGTGTCATTATCTGCATCATCATCACTTACAACGGCGGTGCGCGCCATAAACGCGCTCTCAACGCTTTGATAGTTTTTCTGGTCGGCGGGCATCACATGATATCTGGGCGAACCGGACATCATCGGCATGGACTCCAGGCCGTTTTCCGCATAAACGTAGCGAGGCGGCGGTTCATTGTGACTCAGGTTCATTAAATCAACCGGTGCGGTACCCACGTAACGAAGCCGGCCGCAATTATTGGCTGGACAAACATCCTGCTGACGGGATGAGTTCTCCAACAGAGGAAGGCATCTGCGAGCTGACGATTCCTTGTTGGGCGTCGACGTCTGGGGTCCTGTGAGTGAGAAGCCTCGACTCTGAGGCGTACCTTGAGGAGTTGTGCGCGTTGGACTGAAGGTGCGACCTGAAAGAAGCGAAAAAGAGGATGAAAAATAATAATCATAATGTGTAGAAAGATGATAAATAATATCTTTATTATTTATCCAAGTTAGTTTTTTGGTGCACACACATATATATTAATTAATATTTAATTTATGAAATTTTATTTATATTATTGCACGTGCAATTAAAGGGACCAATAATAAATTTCGAACCATTCGGAGATTCGCCAGGTGTGAGTGCCCTTCTCTGCGGCGTGCTGGTTTGATTAAAAGACTGTTGTCTCTTCGGCGACAGTGTCCTCTCTTCGGATCTTGATCTCGGTTTCCTGGGCGTCGATAATATTTCATGCAATTTCTGCGTAGCTAAGTTATTTTTTGGCGACATCGAGAGTTCTTGCATGTTTCTCTCGGGAAGTGCCGGAGGAATTTCTTCTTGCACAGGCACTCTAGTGTAACGACCTGTATAATTATAAATTACAATTAAACATTTCAAGAGATATTTATATATTTATACGTATGCAATTATTTATATTTTCCTTTTCATTCAAGAATATGGATCAATTTTGATTTATATGTATGTATCATTCTTATTCAATATTCTTATATTATTCAATCTTTTATTAAAGAATCGATGAGAAAGGTAAGAAAAGAAAAATTATTTTATTTCTAAAAAACGATAAAATAAAATATATATTTATACGTATATCAATTATTTATATTTTCCTGTTCACTCAAGAATCTGGATCGATTTTGATTTATATGTATGCATCATTCTTATTCAATATTCTTATATTATTCAATTTTATTAAAGAATCGATGAGAAAGGTGGGAAAAGAAAAATTATTTTATTCCTAAAAAACGATAAAATAAAAGAAAAATCACCCTGCGGGGTGTTGATGTGTCGCGATGCCGATTTGACGTTGCCGCTCCATTGCGGATCGTCATGATAATCCTGGTAGTCCTGGTCACCCGGTATAATGGCATATCTACCGGCATTTCCACGGCACGTCCGCGTCTGCGACCCTCCTCGATCGTCTTGGTTGGCCGCCGGTGCGGAACGTTGTTGCACCTGCTGCTGCGGAATGAACTCGTACCTCGAGGAGGCAACCTCGCGCGGCAACCGGTCTCTCTCGTCCTGCTGCGTGTATTCATATCGCGAGGACTGGCTATAAGTCACGCGAGGCTCTTCCACCGGAAGACTGGCGTATCTCCTGTGAGCGGAAGGGACGCGATTATTTTCCAGATAACAATATCGGCCCCGCAATCCGTCGTCTAACGTCGTCTCCGGCGGTGCCTGGAAAGCCGGATTGCTCTGACCCGCGGCGGGCAATTGCAATTGCTGCGGCGGCGGAGGCGGCGGCAAATCATCGCCTCCTTGAAACTGCTGCGGTGGCGGCGGCAGGTCGTTGACATGATCGTCCGGGATGTACTCCGATTGACGACAGAACGATGGATTGGTGTAGCAATGCACCGGCGCTGGTTCGGATGCTTGCGCCATGATCATAGCTCGTGACTATCTCATCGAGCTCTCGATGAAAAAAGCGGATTCGCGATGTAATCTTCGACGATGAGCGTCGTGAAACTCAGATGCAGATCGGTTGGTTGAGGAAAGAATTAAGCTGATAAGTTTAAGTCTGATTCGAGCAAATGAATCTGGCATTGACTCGCGAAGAAATAAATTGAGACTTAACCGATTAAGTGGAGTATCTGGGAAGTTATTAAGCAAATGAGCATAATAAAGTTTGAAGGACTTCCTTTACGAACTTTTAGATGTGTGTAGCTTCTGTCCAGAATAAAATTCTCTTTCAATTCATGTAAAATGATGTAAAATGAAAATTAATAAATAGTATTTTATTTAAGAATTTATCAGTAAAAATTCACTTGAACCTTTCGCGAATGCAATTTTAGCAAAAGTTCAACAAAAATTAATCACATTTTTTTTTATCAGCCACAAATACATGCATAAAAATTTCCAGCAAATTTCTCAGATTAATACATTAACAATATATCGTGGTATAGTTGCAAAAAATTATCAGGAATTAAGATCGATTAATAAGAATCACTATCATGTTACTAACGTAAACAGGAGATTGCCAAGTTTCCAATGCAAAGCTTACTATTTGTATCGGTGTTGAGGCAATTTCGTGTGTCAGTCTGCAAAGTTTCTTACACATCTTTCGTACACAAATTTCGGACAACGTCCGATACGTCGAAATTCTTTGTAAAACTGTCTTTTTCAACAATAAAATTGCATTATTTCACGTAGAGTGATTTTCTATCGATCACGCAATTTTTTTCGGAAAAGCACAACTATGAAATAATAAAAAATATTTTAAGTGCTTAGATACACTTGTATAAACATTAAAAATTTATGCAATCAATATAATTTTCGAATTCAAGTTGAATCTCAAAATTGTTAAATAATATAATGTCAATTTTATCTCATGATAGAATAGATGACGTTCCAAGAATATCCATTAAGAACACACTTTCGTTAACCATGCGATGTGCTCACGACGGTTGCCTTCGACAAACTGCCTCTCTCTTCCCTTAACAGCAGATGCGCAAAGGGCGTTTCTCCATGCGTTTCTCCATGCGTTCCCTCGCGTATCTGTGTATGCGCGTTCGCTCATGGGGTTGTCATGGGGTTTCACGTAATACGGGCCCAATGTCCCTTCGCGCGAGGTGGGGGCCCTTGAACTATAGTACATTTCGTCTAGAATTTTGACCGTTGCTTATATGTCACGAAGTTTTTTCGACCGAGTAATTTAAACTTTAAATGCCTGAAGGATACGCCTGTCATCGAAATAAACTGTTTGAGATTTTTGTGTTTCAAAATATAAAGAAACTTTTATTTTTTTATGTAGAATCTATATTCGCAAATATTTAAATGTTGAATAATTTGTTTGCCTCTCTTAAGAAGATATTTCAAAAAATTATTATATAATTATATAAAGCAGAGAGAGAAACAATAAATAATTTTCTTGTTAGAAAATTCTTTTAAAAGGGTATATTATTGAAGATAAATATTGTATAATTATGCTGCATCTGTCAGAATTTTTTACATTATTTGCAAGGACTTAATTTTATCATTAAAACATTTGAAATTATTTTACTTCAATTTCTATTCTCAGCACAAGATTTTATTTTGTAATAAATTCCAAATTATATAATTTCGTGTATTAAAGAAAAATAAAAATTGTTCTTTAATCAGATAAACATAAAGAACTTAGAATGAGGCTACTGTAGTCAATTTTCTGGACAGCTGCCGCGACCGTTGAGACGCGTGCCCCGATAGTAACAGCTGCTCCAACACGAATGCATTTCGGTCATTATCTCGCTCTCTCTTTCTCGTTCTCGTTGAGCACTGGATATATTCCTCTTGCGCTTTCGCGAGTATCGGCACGTTAACGGCCGAAAAGTCACTTTAAAAATGAAAGGACCCGAAACGGCGCGCGTGGCTCGCACGACGAGAACGCGTAAACGCGCGTTTTTCGAGGCCTTTTTACTAGTCGACACTCGCGTGAAAGTGTACAAGAAAGAGCGACGATATTATAAGAAACATGGAATAATAAGAAACCAGATCCCTCTGATCGATATATTTTTATGTTCCAGCTATTGATCCCGATGTGCGTAATTTCCGTTCGGCGACTTTTCACTCCTTTCAAAGAACATTCTGTTCTTTTGGAAAACTTTCCAAATTTCTTTTTATTTATTTATTTTTACAGTGATTTTTTCCTTCTCCTATTTTAAATAATACATGATAAACGAGAAAAAAATAATATTATTTTAAATAATAGTTAATAATATTAGTAATCTAACATAAATTTTGCATCTATAAATAGGTCTACAAATACATATATAAATATGTATAGTACATACATAAGTATATATATATATATATATATATATATATATATATATATTTAATATTTAGATATACGCTATCAAATTTAAATATAAATAATATAATTAATAATATTATTATTACTTTAATTATAATATTTATATCTACATATAATATAATATATATTAATATAACATTTTATCTTTATATAATATTACGTATTGCGATATCTTTAAATTTTATTCATCATTCATCTTGTACTTTGAAGCAAAATGCGATGCTACAATAAATATTATAGTGATTACTCTGATTAGTATTATCAGATACACGCAAAAGCGTGCATCCACGTGCAACTGTCGCTGGATGCACGCATGTTTTCCCACACGCAATCGTACAGATTGCGGTTATCCCGTCGTGCGGAGTCATGCTTACAATTAGTGTAAGATTTGATTTCTCCTCAATGTCTCTCTGTAAACCGCGATCGATTATCCGCTCGAACGAGTATGCGGTCCGGACGATCTTGCCGGAAGTTCGATGTCTCCAACGATAATATGCGTTCCTCTGGAAAGCGGTGTCATAATTTCCGCATGAACGATTTATCGAGATGGCAGAGCAAATTTGCTGCAACCTCCCTCGTGAAAGTCCTCTTTCTTTCTTGGATTTTTTGCAACGCATCGAAAGATGCATGCGCCGTTACAGCACATAATGTCGCTGCTATTGGACGTTACATGTCTTTCTAATTTCAAAACTAAATTGCAGGTACTAATAATGATACTTCTGTTAGCATTCCGCGATCCTTTTACGATCGTGAGGAAATTATTTGAAAGAGACACGATAATCACGCGTGATTTTACTCTCTCATTCTTGCACGAACACAGTTTAGCCCATTTGTAACAATTTAAAACTAATTAGTTTAGTGATGCTTTTCAGTATCTCAATCTATAAATTATGCTGTTACGAAATAATTACGCGGAGATATTTTTAAAATGTTGATACCAATAGTGTTGCAACAGTTTGTCTCGAAGCAAAATTAAAATTGCTCTTCTATGAAATTATTGTCCGCACTAATTGCGTTATTAATTTTCTGAAAAAATCTTAAATTTATCTGTATGGAAATATTAAATGTATAGAAATTTAAGACTTTTTATCTTAAAAAGTCTTAAATTTCTATACATTTTTATAGAAAAGCTTTGGAGCTTTTCTAGCTTATTTTATATAAGCTTATTTTATATAATAGATCAATATTAAAAAATATAATATTGTAATTTGAAACAGATCGACAATAAGTTTTACTATAAAGTATAAGATTAAAAGTAGTAAAAGTATAAGATTAAATGGATTAAATTAAGATTTCTCCGCGATTGAAAGCGGCAGGTGCTTGTCCAAATATGCGCTTTCCACTTAAGATCATTAGATTATCAATAACCATTGATGATCACTTTGACTAGACATTATAAACGATGATTTCGATACTTAAAGAGACTTTTAATGAAAATATTTCTTGCTTCATCTCTCAACTCATTAAATTAGACGACGATATTTGAAAATAATGCGTAATGCTACCAAGAGATACTGTTAAGATGGCCAGCCATAAATTTTATAAAATAATATAAATTAAATTTTCGTCACGATCAAGTGAACTCGATACATTATATTATTTATATTGTATTATTTTACCAAAAATCCATTTGCATTATTTTTATTATAGTTATACTAAAATTAATTATAAAAATATAAAAATAAAATAAATATAAATATAAAAATAAATTAAAAATAATTAAAAAGATTAAAATAATGAATTTAATAAAAATAAAAAATTTCTTATATATTTTCTAAGAATCAACGACAAGTGACAAAGTGATTGCCTGTCTCATAATTCTTGAGAAAGCTTTAGCGAATTTTTCTAACTATGCGAATATTTATAAGATAGGCAGTATCTTTAACAGTACTTCGTTAATGATAACGCTAAATAATTTTTACCTATTATAATCTAGTTGAAATCTGATATCAAAATCGAGATACTTCATATTCTTTCCTTATTTTATTTACATTTCTTGATGGGAAGAAACGTAATCTGTGAATGATTTCTTACCAATGATCGAACGAAAAGGTCATATGCCGAACCCACACGTCGTGTTCTGCAGTCAACAATAAAGATTAGCTCATGCACAATCCTCGACGAAGATCCTGGGATATGTTTGCTCTTACCTTCGATTATAACGGGACTTTCATAATAAGAAGAAGGGTCATGTTTTCGTTTAAGTGAAGTCAATTGATTACTATTCTGAAAAAATCAGCTAATTCAAGCACAGAATTTCACAGAATTTTATTTCAAAAATATCAACTTATTCGCTCGATCAAAATGTAAAAATAATCGAGAAAATTTACTTAGTTTTTGAAGAATACTCTGATATTTTTTCCATTCTCCTTCTTTATACACTACTTTCTATTATTTTTTCTTGCACAGTTTATATATATGACAACTCAGAGATGTTACTTAAAATAGATACATTTAAAATGGAAATACAATATACAAAATGTAAAGTGCCTATTTTCAAAACCAAAAATTTGCATTTAAAATATATTTTTCAAAAACTCTTTTTAATATTTAAATAGCTTCCATTACTTCATTACATTTTCTATTTCAAATGCATTTTTCTTGTAAACTTAAAAAATTAATCGAGATATCGATAATAGTTTTAAATCTCATTAAATCAAAACATTTGTGTAACATTGTAGTGAACTTGTTCATTAGTAGAATGAATTCTAGTTTGTAATAATTTAATCACATACATTATAAGAAATGGTAATCAAGATAAGGTTATATAGAGACTGGCTTTTACTTTAGTATGCGTAATCAACCTATTGTTACAAAGACTTGTTCATGGCAATGTATACAGCATGCAGTAAGAAATAAAAATAAAATAGAAATAAAAATAAAATAATTTTAATTTAAAAAATTACTTTAGAAATGTACTATTTTTTATTTTCTACTTTACGGATCTTTGAAAAATTATTTCGCATTTTTAATGGAAAGATTCTAACAATTTTGTATTTTCTATTTAAAATAGAATCGGATATCCATTTTAAATTTCTGGCAACAAATGAGAGAAATAATCAAAAGAAAATGTAAGATGACATTTGCCTTTTGATCGTTAAGATCGTTTCGCGTATAAGCATAAGTCGTCAATGATGTGAACAAGACTTAATGCGAAGGTATACGTTCATCCAACGTTACTCTGCGTTGTCCCTTTCACTAGGAGTCGGCTGCGTGGGAGGGTCGTTTGGGAATCCGTAGTAATTTCAACGAGAACTAGTCTTCGTAGTCCAGTCGCCACTCAAATGTCGCGCGCGAGAGATCGCTTATTAAACTACGAGATGTAATTGTTGCATGTCAAAATTGTTTGTTCTCTCGAGAAACAATTTCTAACGTGACGAAGGATATCAAATGTGATTGATTTGACATTGTCAGTGAAAATTCTAGAAAGATTCGCCAATTAGATAAAGTTTGTAAGATTTCATTATATGCACATGTAAGTTTCCTTTATAATATATAATATTTATCGCCAGAGATTTTTATTTTCGAAATTATCACAACATGTCAAGTTACATAAATTGATTTACTATCTTCTTTATGATGTTGGATTTAATTTTTAGAATTTCTAAGAAAATATGGATATCGTAAATTATAAAATAAATAGTTAAATATTTTAAAAGGATTGGTCTTGTGTTCAGAACTTTAATTTTCTCAATTTCAATGTTGTCATTATCAATGTTGTCATTTTCAATGTTGTAATTATTCTTCACACTTTGCAACTGTTAGATTTTGAAAAATAAATTAAATTCATATACATTAATTAATTAAATACATGATATTATTTGTGTTAAATAATATTTAATAAAAGAATAAATTAGATAATATTTTTCACTTTACAAAAGTTTAATATTTGTTTAAAATAAATTTAATGTATAATTTAAATATATAATAAATTAAATTAAATTATTGTATATTTTGAAGTATAAATTTACTGGAAATTTCAAGCATTTTTCAGCAAGCAATATAGAGGTCAGTGAATCATTTCATCTTTGTTTACATTTGGCAATCAACAAGGATGATGTGATCCTGTTGCATGCTGAAAAACGCCCAAAGATTCACACGGTTTAACGTGCTAATCCGTCTATGAAAACAAAAACGCCTGAGGAAAGACAAGCGCGCTCGTAATATAATCGTGATATATCGTAATCAATTGCATAATGTTAGCATGAGAAAGAAGAACAAAAGATCAAGCTGCAGATAACAACGTGTTTCTAGTCGTTAAGTCAATTGAACCAGTCACAAAGTATATATATAAAATGTTATAATCTCCTTTTATATTATCTCCTTTATATTATCTCCTTTAATATATATCTATATAAATGTTATAATCTCCTTTTTTTCTCAAGAGATAAAAGTGTTCATTTTGCATTTATTACGACTCTGAATTAAAGATTTTTTACTTCATTATGACAATATTTTCCTATTTTATAAAATTGATCTCTTTTATATACATAACTATACATAATTTCCTTTTAATCTCATTCATTCTATAGTGCCCCAGTAAAATTTATTCCGGAACTCCCTGCATAATCGTATTCCATTTTTATGCTACTTATGACAGTAATGTAGATTACAATACAATGTCGTTTGCGTGTGAACGCCGTTCTGCGTTGTGTCGAGATTTGCTTGCTGGATTCTGTCACGAGCGAGCGATTGTTATCCGCGGGTTGCGCAACGCAAGTCTATCCCGCAGAAAGTCACGCAGAATGAAATCCGCGCGCAGGCGGAATCCCCGACGGGGATTTCAATTAAGTCGAACGAGAAGCGGTTGCGATAATTGCTCGACCGCTGCGGAAGTCGGCTTCGGTTTCTTCTGCTACGCCATCAAACGTCGGCGAATTCGCGTTGTTAAGCGTTCGTCGGGCTCGATATTGCCTACGAGCACGATTACGGCTTGCATATCCGGTATAATTGAATGCGGAAGGAGAGAGCGGTTGTGCAAAAAGCATCGCGATCACTCATCGTGACTCCTTTGATTTTCCACGGTCGATCGCGCACTTTTTTTAATCTTATAATTTAATCTTTAATTATTTAATTATTAATTATTAATTATTAATCTTTAATTATTTAATTATTAATTATTTAAATTACCAATCTACATTGCGCTTAGTACATACATTTATGTAAAATCGCCTCATTATACTGCATGTAATAATTAATATCTTTATATATATTTATATTTATATATCTTTATATAAATATAAAGTAAAAAACTGTGAAAATATTAGAGATATATCTTTTTTAATACGTTATATATGTGCACATTATTTTACATTCAAAATCTAACTAGTTATGTTAATGGTTATGTTTATAAATTTTACATGACATCTCAATGTATTTGAATATATTCATAAGACGTTTTATTTTTATGTTTTTCAGACAGATTTTGTAACGTACAGCGATCAACTACTATATTTCATCTACGACCGAATGTTTTTCAATTTGATAGTGGAAAATAGAAGTGCGGAGATTATTTCATGAGTTTCTGGATTTATATAGTGATGAGAACTTATAAAAGTGCGAACTATCTTTTAAAAATGTGAACGTTCGTAACAATGGATTGTGTGTAAATTATGCAAATTTGTTTTACAATTAGAGGCAAATGTATCAAATTATTTATTATATTTTTTTTCCTTAGATCGGTTTCTTTAATTTAAAATTTTGTGCGATTTAAGTCGCATAAAAGACAATGACGGAAAATGTATACGTTATAAAAATCAAGACAAAACCACCGTTGTCGTCTTTGTATCCATCGGAGCGTCGCTACTCGGCATCAACGGTTGGCGGCATGTCCCTCATCCATTTCATCCTTGGGGCCATATCTCTCTTCCTGAGCACCATAGCCATGTCTGTTCCGGGTCATATTCTGTCTCTCGTATGTCTCGTACCGTCCGTGACCGGTTGCTTCGCTTGGCGACGTTGGTACATCGACCGAAACATCACCATTTTCTTCTACAGTAGCCTCTTCTCCTCGGTAGCAGGGATCTTCTGCTGCGGCGTTATGATGTACGATCTCACGATGATTTTAAACGCTGAAGAATCTCTACAATCGTTAAAAAATCTCGACGCTCCTCATCTCGTCGATGATTTCGCGAATGATACATCTAACGGCAATCCAAAGTTCACCGAAGATTACGATTCTTCGATGACCAACAAATTTAATAAGTCATTCGTTACTTTAGAACCCTTCGTATCCAACGATTTCCATGACGGTATCATGAATGACAGTTACAGTAGTCTTCAAGCGTCCTTTACAGTTGAGAAAAAAATGATGATATCGAAAGATATCTTCCAGGATGATGACACGATGAACATTACGGGATCTGTGAATTTGAAAAAGGAAAAAATCACTGTTTGGCATAAACGAGAATTCGAGGTGAATTTGAACAGAGTACCGATGACTATGAACGTTATAACAGCGTCTTGTCTGGAGATACTTTGGTCACTGTTGAGCGCGCAAATTGCATTCAATGGAATGATGAATCTACCGGAAAGCGGCAATGCCGTGGCTGGTTCGAAAACGACGAAATTGCTGCAGAAGAGAAAACCTCTTGCCTCCAAGCCAGATATCTTGAATCATGATCATCGATTATCGGAAAGTCTACAAAACTTCACTACATTGCAAGGTCTAGCTAGTCTGGGACCGCGGCTACCCTTGCCGGAATCTAACAGAGAATTTAGGGAAAGAGTTGAGAAGTTCTTGGCAAATCAGGCAACGCATAGAGTCGATGAAAGTGCCTGAAATAAATAATTTTATTATAGACTCTCTATGTGAATTTTAAAATATTCAAAAAGATTTCTCTCTCGTCTATCTTTTCTTAACAATATTAGAATATTTTATCTAATTTTTATTAATATTAGAAAAATATTGGATATTTTTAAAATAATTAATACTGAATAGTCTTATTGATATGATATAATAAAGACAGAGAGAGAGAGAGAGAGTACTTTAGCAATCTCAGCCTGTTATATCCTATACTTTGTTATTATATAATTTTTTTTTAACAAAAGCATTTTATGTTTGTATGTAATATGTTTAAAAAAATATATATTTGAAATATTTATTATAAAAATAACGTATTTTTAAATTGTTGACATTCATGTAAAACTGATCGCACATATTGCAGTCCTGTACAATATATTTAATTAAAAATTTGCTTATTTTATTTATTATTTATTATATCAGACTTATCACGCGTTATCAGATGTATTTTTGCAAATTATTTAATGAATATCAATTCAAACAATGAATAGACAATATAAGTATAGACCGAACATTAACACAGCATAAGATATAGACAGAAAGAAAAGAAATATACATATATCTAAAAGTTTATCTTTTCTAGACTGTTCTAGTAGATTATTTTTAATAGAATATTTATTAATAAATTTTTAAATATAATAATACACATAATTATAAGTAACAATTACTGTCTAATCAGTGTCAAACAAGAAATTGTTTTTACCAAATTATTTGATAGTTTATCATTTAGATATATATCTAGATATAAGTTAATAAAAAGTAATTAACGTCTATTTTGTTAAAACAAATGACACTTTGATTGCAAAAATTAATATTCTAATTAGCAATAAACTCATATCAGCTATTTTCACAATAAAATATTGCACTGAAAATTGCTTGAAAATTAAGGCAAAAATATGTACAAATTAATGCAAAGTTCATATATATTAATAACGCAATCTTTGTCGGTTGGCGAGATTAGAAAAGATTGAATATTTATTTTATTGGAAAACCAAACAAATAAATTTGATGATAAAGTATACAATCAAATATGACAAGGAAAGATTTTCAATAGATTTTGAATTTTTGCTTCGACTTAGGACAAAATTGAACATCTTTTCGAAAAATAAAAATTTTAGTTATTCTACATTTTCTCTTTTATTTATTCGAGCAAAAATTGTACACGCATTTTTCTTTTAATTTTCATCCACATTTTTGTTCATAATACATAAAACACCTTATACACAGAGAAAAGTATTTCTTTACATTTAGTATATGAATTTGTTTGACTTATATTTGTCTCGCTAAAGAAAAAATTATCTTATACAAATATTATTTGTTTAAATAAAAATTTAATTTAATTGTTTCGTTGCATTAATTTATATTGTTTAACAGAAAAATGACAATTATTTGAAATAATACTAATTCAAATAAGAGTGTTGCTTGTTTCAATTAACTTATTATTTGGAATAGTATGTTGCACATGTTTCTTCGCTTGCCATTACGCGGCGCACCAATCTTAACTTTTCTCATGTTCAATATTTATCATGAAATGTATATAAAGGACTTGTATTAAATAATAAGATCTAAAGATCTATTTTTTCCCCTCTTAGCACTAGTGCGAAAAAGAGGATGCTATTCACACGCAGGTTCTCTGATCATGTGCATGTTGAGCATCCTCTTTCTGAAGTATCATTGTTTATCAGTTTAATTTCAAACTGAATTTGAAATAATTTATTTAATAATCTGGATCCTTGTTGGGATTTAGAATATTAAAAATTATTTGAAATTAGACAGAAAAAACTTTTAAACGGTATGATGCCATGTGGAATTAACAATTAATATAATAAATTATTTAACAATTAATATAATTGTTAAAGGTTAAAGTCAAAGAAAAAGTAAAATTCTTCAAGATAAAATTTTATTTAAAATAAACGTATACCTTATTTGAAAGTCAAACAATCGTATTTGTTAAATCGAATATTAGTTGGTTGGAATATTAGTTGGTTGGACTATTCCAATAATTAAATTTATTTGATTTTAGCAAAATTTGTTAAATCCAAAGAAATATTTTTCTCTGTGTACATAAAACTTTTATAATTTTTATACATTTATATATTTATACTGTATGAAATGTGAAATATACTGTTACATGTATTTATTCTACTCTCTGATGTGCTTATCTTATTAACTTATCTAATTATATTATATATAATAATGTTTAATTATACTATACAATTATACTATATTATTATGTAGTATAATTAATAGAGTATGATATAATTATGTAAAAAATATTATTATCTTATTTTATTATATATGTTATGTGTAATAACAAAGAACCAGCTCGTCAAAGTGTATATATTGTGCGACAGTATATCTACTTACATTTACGCGATAAAAAATATTTTGTTCTGAGTGTAATTTTCAATTATAATTTATTTTTTAGAAGAGTGAGATAAATAAGTTATTTAGCTTAATGATATTACAATTGCATTCTTAGAAGATGAAACTATATTTGATATAATCTTAATTGATTTAAAATATAAAGAAGTTATAAAACTATATTGAATCCTTAAATCCATAATTACATTAGTGAAAATCTTATATATCTTTCTTATATATATATCTTATATATTACTTTTTGTTTAATAAATGTTTTCTATGTACGTTTTTAAGCAGGAAATTAAAGATATTCACAGTCTTTGAATACGTCAAATATCTCGTAATCATTACGTTTGTTATGAACAATTATTGATGAAAGTTATGTTAGTTATATAAGAATAACATTTAATATCAATTTTTAATCCAGGACTGAACAAAATCCAAAAATTTATTCCACCAAATGTACATAATTGCACATTATGTACATTTTTATTATGTAATATGTATATTTTTAAAAAATGTTAGAGATAGTAATTAATATTTATTTCGCCAAAGCAAATCCCACTCGGTCATTCTCCATATCAAACTCGGTGTAGTAACGGCCAATAAATGCACTACCTAGAATCAAATCGTATCCACGTTCATACATATTAGCTCCGTAAAATCTGCTTACACATGTAACATTATCTGGGTCCTGTACAGAATTAAATACACACAATGTAAATTCTCAACATATTTTTAAATAATTTAAATAATTTATACCAGTACGCACCCGAATGATGTAATCTTCACCGTTAAGATTGAACTTTTTACCACCGAAACTGAACTTTCCTGTCTTCTCACCAGCCAAAATAAAACTGATTGTAGGTAACTCAGAAATTCGATTGCAGTTTATCTTTAAACAAAAAAGATAATATCAAATTAGTAATTAATAATATTTAAGAAATATATTAAGCACGTTCAATCAAAGTGTGAATGTTAATTAGCGTTGTTATTCCAAAGAAGTTTAAGTTTCATTTGAAAGGAATCTAATATTTATTTTTATTGCTATATCAATTTTTTATAATTTTTTTATTAAAGGCTACATTCTTTATAAAAAATATGATCGTCTACTTACTGTTTCTTGACCATCAACATTTTTAGTTGTTCCAATTGATTCATTAATAAGCGTGATATATCTTTCTGATGCAACTATTAACTGAATATTTATATCAACGATAGCTTGACAGTTATAGCACATTGTGGTATGCGAATGACGATTACGTATTTCAATTCTACAAAGCGATAATAACAATTTATTGGAATATGGTTAACGTATTTTATAAAATAACGTACTCATCTATGGTAAATTGCCAGTATTTTTTGTCAGTAACAGGAATATATGTAAAATTGCCCTCGTAATAAGCAGGATCGGAACCACCCAATATCAACTCACCACCTAACTTGGCTGAAGAATCTCTGCACAAATTGCATAATTTTATATCGTAATAAGTATGTGTGTGTGTGTATAATAATTAAGATTAAATAATAAATTTAATATACAAATATAAATATTACTTTAATTTAAAAGATAAAAATAATATATAAATAATAAATTTAATTTATGTGTCAATATTAAAATAAATATAAATATACATACAAATATAACTATATATATGTATTTATTAACATTTTTGTTTGGAAATATGCATTGTTCATGTATGAGAAGATACCTATTTAAATAAAAACTGAAAATAGGTGGCATTAAGATTTGCTTAACCATATTTTCTAAGACAGACGTTACTCTGTTGACAGCTAACTTGGAATAACCCAGGCCCAAGATACCATCATATTTTGCATTATTAAATGCTTGTACGTTTGACACGTTAGTCACTTCTGCAAATGTTTGCTTCTGTACATTGAAGCCGGCAATCTGTAATAAAATTGATAAAATAACAAAATAACACATCGTTATCGTCGCACAAAAAAAATGATTGCTTGAGATATGTTTAAACTACGATTACAGTTGTAATTGAATTGGATTTTTTGTTTAATCATCACTTACATTCACTACGTCTGTAGATAGGAATCCCTCTACGTTAAAAGGAGATACATCATATAATATAGGTATATTATGCCTCTGATGATACATCATATAAATTGGAGTATGATTTGCTATATATGTGCTGGATTTCTGTACTATCATATTGATTGTGTTTTACTGTAAAACATATTCAGTAGTATCACAAATTAACAATATTAAAAAAAATTTTACAATAGAGATATTATTTTATTAATCTTCTTGTATCTTCAGAGAGTAAATATAATAATATATTTAAATTAATTTCTGTAAATTCCAAAATTTGCCTTTGCAATATTTACACTATAAAATATTAAATTTGTATCTGTGTTGTATTAAATTTTTTAAATGTTTATAATATATATATATATATATATATATATATATATATATATTGTTGTGTATATATATGTACAAAAAATTACTTACAACAATCAGTGTTGCATTTTTTGGACGGTATCCAAAAATTTGAAGAACCAATATCAAATATCACTTTGAATTCTTGTGGTGGAGTCCCAATGGTAATAGTACCATAGTATTCCACGTTTCGATAATTGATCAAAAATACTAAAGAAAAATTATTAACTAACGAAAGCATTTCTTTGAAATCGGTGTAAAGTTTTCTCAAAGGTATAACGGATTTCATCCCGTGCAATTGAATCCTTGAAATAACAGAAAGAACATTCTATGATACCCGCATACACACACACACACACACACACACACACACACACACATACAGTATTATATATATATATATATATATATATATATATATATAATATACTAAGTTATATCTGATTCCTAAGATGTTTTAATTTGTACAGACTTTTATGACTTATGTTTGTTCTTGGAAATATCTGCATATTAAATGTAAATAATCATTTTATACATATGTATTTGCATGTTTATATATATATATATATATATATATATATATACATATATATATACATAAACTTATATATGTATAAAACATATATGTATAAAATGATTATTTACATTTAATATGCAGATATTTCTAGGAACAAACATAAGTCATATAAGTCTGAACAAATTGAAACATCTTAGGAATCTAATATAACTTATATATATTTACAATATAAGTTATTTAAATAATTATATTTAATTATATCAGAAACGTTTATTAACTCGATAATTTTTCTAAATTATATGATCTTTATATTATATATATTTCCAAAGTAATACTTAATTTGTAATCCAGCCTTAAAAAATCATTATTTAAATCATTGATTTAACGGATTTTAATTTTTAAAATGAAATAAAACGAAAATTTTGCATGTAATTTTACATAAAGAAATAATTTAAAAATAATTGTAACTGTATCAACCTTTTAAAAATAGGATATCTTGTAGATAGTATCTAGTAAACAAATAATACAAAGCAACTCATACTTATAGTTGATCTGCTACACACGAGAAAAGTAGTTTACAATTAGATGTTTTGAAGATCTCTAATCATGATCATCGTTTAAATGTAAAAAGCAAGATTGTAAAACGTCGAAAGTGAACGTTACGAAAGAACAAAGAATCACTTTTTCAAAAATATGCTTTTTTATCTATTCTTTAACTAATAAATAAAAATATATGTTTCAACGAAAGAAAATTCATTCAATTTATATCGAAGCATTAATTGCGTGTGTACAAATCACGCGTTTAATCCAAGAACTCGAATGCGATTACAAGAAAAAAATCGATCTCTATAATCTCGATATTTGTGATGCCAAAATATATATTGCAATAAAATATATATACTGACCTGTGCAATTGCGCGTTGGTCATCACAAAGAGCGCGGCCAATATCACAAAAAGGCGAAACATAATTCTGAATTTATTTATCACTGAAGTTTCAATTTGTATATATAGTGAAAATTTAGACGACGACTTTCTCTTTCGACACTTTATGATCGGAGATCACAGAGAAATAAAGTGTTGTCGCTTACTGACTCCCCTTTAGCACTGTATCGATCAATAATATTTGAATGGGAAGAGAACGTGCGAAACATTGGCAGCTGCATTCAGCAGAAGAAGCAGCTTATTGTTAGTAAGATTACAAACATGTAATCCAGTCTTAAAATCATTATAATTTGATGAACATTAAGTTTTAGTTAACGAAAATTTTTGTAATTTTACATAAAGAAATAATTTAAAAACAAGTGTATCTGTAACTGTATCAAAAAAATAGGATACAGAGAATGTCTAATGAACAAATAATACAAAACAACTCGTTATATCTATAGTTGATCTGCTAACGCGAGAAAAGTAGTTTACAATTAGTTGTTTTGTCTTTTAAATGTAGAAAAAAAATATGTGAAGTGCAAGTAGCATATAATATATAACATTATTATTCCATCATAACATTTTTTACAATGCACGAGTTTCAACGGGTAGCATGAAAAATGTCACATTTGCATAATAAACATGTCAAAGAAAATATAGCAAGATAAATATTATTATTTTGTATCATATTTGAAATTGGCTACAATTATCATATTTGTTGAACAATTAGAGTGTGCGACAATATATGAAGAATAAGTCCTGATATGAGGATAGGTAATCGTTCGTCATGTGTAGCTTTCTTCGCAAAATCATCCTTTATTCTTAATCATTGTCAAATACATTGTTCGACGTTTGGCGCGCCGGATTTGCTATAACTCTGCGGCTCGCTCTTAAGGTACACTTTTCATTCATTTATTCACGCTATTAAGCTACTGCGCTACAATGTATCTTTTTCATCGGATGATAAAATATGTATTTCATTTACATGCTTATGTCTCTCGAGCGGCCGATAACGAAAATAGACAACCGACGAGTGCCCTATTAATTAATTCGATTGATCTCTCTATATTGTCCTTGGTCCACCTGAATTGTGATTTCCGAATGCAAATCTTCGTGACCTGAAAACGGCGTGACACTGAAATAAAGAGTGTCAGTAAGCACATTGATAACGCAATTCATTAGAAAGATCCGAAGTGAAGTTTACAGTTCGAGATGAAGCTTTTAATCGAGGTGAAGGAATACGAAACGTTTTACTTATAGATACTGAGAAATAAATTAAAATTATAATGACGATGTGTGTGAGACGCAAAAATTAAGTACTCATTAAATATACTTTCTTAACATTACAAACATATATCGTTTGATCATTGAGCGGGGATGATCGGCAAGTTATACAACTAACATCCAATTGGCAAGAGTAAAGCACACTTTTGTACATGATCTATACCGCGTATCCAACAAAGAACAATTGATCGGCAATTTTAATTTTATATACCGTATATACGTAACGAATATATAAAAAATTTCAAGTAAAAATACGCTTATTACTACTACAAGTCAAATACAATAAATAGCGAATGGATATCCGATAAGAGAAGTGGACATCTTTTTGATAAAGTAATACATCTCGTTCACGAGAAGAGATACATTTTCAACAAACAATCGACTATGAAACTAATATCTAAATCTTTCTTTCAATCTCTCTCATTCTGCATCGATCTCTTTCTATTCTCTATCTCAGTGTAGATAATTTCTTGGGTATATTTATTATTAGTACACACTATTATTTATTATTACGAACAACACGAGCAACATCGCTTAATGTGCAAAAATACACAGAATTTGCCGCGAATATTTCATTCTATGCAATGAACATTTTTACTTGACAATTGTATTTCATACGATCAATTGTCATATGATCGTTTAAATTGCTTCATTAATACTGTACGTCTTATACTGAACACGAGGAATTTTTATGCGCCTAAACTGTTTGTCTCCAATCACATTGCTTGATTTTATCAAGAATTAGCATGAATCTCGTAGCATAAATCTCACTTTGATCGCATGTTAATCATATTTACTCTTCAATTAAATATACATATATATGTATATAGCTTACATTCAACCGACAAACTTCTTACGAAAAAAATTAATGGCAGTAATCTCAATGTCATTCAAATCGAAATTCACAGTTACATTTGATGTTATCGTTTATATCACTATGTATCTTGTATCGAAGTCTCTCCCCCTCTCTCTCCCTCTCTCTATTTCGATTTTTATTATATACTTTCTACAGCATGACACGTAGATATAGAATGTAATGTCCATCAAGAAGATGAAATTGACAATTATTATTAAATAACTATTATTTACGCAAGAAAATTGTCAAAGTACTCATTATGTCACATATGTGTCACGGCCACTTAAAATATTTAAGAGGTACGAAACGTTGTTCTTAAATTAGTTTCATTAACAACACAGTCTGCTTCGGGAGAAAAAGAATCGATGCGATACACATGTCATCTCCAGACCTCTTTCAGTTTCGCTCTATCGATTGTAAATTTAGCTCATTAACAACTTAATTACGTTTTCATTTTTTTTTAACGAACCTATCACGTACACATCATCCGACTAGGACCTTATTTGCCAAGCTCGAGCTCTACCATCCCTAACATTTCTATTCCGGCGATTAAGTTCCAAGCAAAACTGCAGCTATTTGCTTTGTTTGCCGGGAAACAAGATCTAAATACACGATCGATCTAAATTACTTATTCACAGATCAGAAACTATTGTCGCATTTCCTTCGTTACGATCTAATTATCTTTACTTTTTCGCGAAAAATCGCTGGTCGTTTGTTACTTTGTTGTCGTTAAAATCTTATAAGTATTTAAGATCACACGTTCACCGGCCGCACATTGTCATCTGATTGCTGTTGTTCACCGCTCTGCCAACCGGAATCAGGAGTCGTCGAGTCGCTCAAGCAACACTGCGGCGTTTCCTCCTCCTGGCTATTCCTGTAGTCCCTGTAATCCCTTTCTCGCGCTCTCTCGTTCTCGTCCTCCCGGAAATAACCGGAACTCGCCGGACCCTCCTGTAATTCCTCGTCATCCTTCGATGTGTAATAGGAATAACGACCCTGCTGAATCACCTCATATTGCGCGTCGGGAGCGAGGAACGGGCCTCTAGCGTTCCTTGGCTCGTCACTATTTGCGTAATTATCGACAGGAATGTCACCGTTGTCCGTAGGCAACGGAAGAGGCAGCCGGGATCTCTTTGACAGCTGACGTTTGCCCAATCTGGTCGCCAGATAGTCGGCACCTTCCGAACGTTCCGCACCTATCAACACAAAAATAACATCCTAAAGGAGCATCCTAGCTTCTTCCAAAAAGTAAGTAATTTTAATGTAATATTAAAGATTTCGGCTCTCTTGTAAATAAGAAACATTCTTATACAATTTGCAATAGTAAAAGCATATGTGTATAGATATTTCACCAATTTCGTTAGATTTTTGCTTTAGGAAATTATTGAGGATATAAGAATGTAAATTTTTTAAATTTTTACATAAGAAATGAAATGTTAAATATATTGGAAGATGGAAAAATTTTAAATAAAACAGTGATTAAATTTACATATATTCTTAAAAATTATTATTATTAAATTGTTATTAAATTATATTTAAATATCTTTTATTTAAAAATTTTTTATATTAACGCATACATTAATAATTAATAAAAATTAATTAATAAAAAACGTATTAAGGATTTGAAAAAAAATTTGATAAAATTAGAAAAAAATTTATATTGTGTGGTATTTTCAATATTTTTTCTTTTAAATAACATGTAACGGAGTTAGTGAAATATTACTTGGAATTAATGTTTTTACGAATACCTTTCAAAATTTATTTTAAATATAATAATATATTAATGAAAAATTCTCATGTGGAAATAATGATAAGAATTTACATGACATGTGATTTGATCATAAGTAGAATAATTTGGTACCTTCTTTCTCCACAGCCAAATCGTAAAAACTACTTTCAGGTCCGCAGCATGAAGATACGTCACCGAAGTATAGCTCACTTTCGGACTGTTTCGGGCCGGGATTCGTTTCTTGCTGAAATGCCCCGTTCTCCACTCCCTTCAACGGTTTTCTAATTCTCCTACCTTTGACGGTTCCCTCATTTCCGCCTTCGGGATCCGTGCTGTTGGAAATCTCCTCGGCATTTTCATAATTATCAGTGGGACGCTTCGCGGATCTCGATCTATGATCTGAACATTTCGAAGAGACGTGAAAATTTCATTTTTAATGCTCGATGATTGATGAAATAACTGATATTTTATAGCACTTTATAGAAATGTTATTATGATATTTATTGCATCAAAAATAATTATTTAGCTCGTGTGTTCTGATGCATATTTTACCTTCATTATTTTCAAAGTTATCCATCCTCTTGGCAATTCTGGTTCTCGATTCGGTCATTTGCGGCCTTCTAGCGGGACTGTTAGGATCGCTGTAAGGAGGTGGCGGTCCCCATAATGGCACTGGCGTTTCCAAAACGCTGTAAGATGCAGTGCTCGGTGTGTACGGAACGTTCTGAGTGTTTAAAACGGAATAAGGACCACTCGATTGCGAGTTGAGGACGCTGTACGGCCCCGTTCCTCCTTCCACGTTGGTTTCCGTTGCTCGTGCTTGCGTGTGAAAGCCATAATTTGAATCCGGGCTCGGTGCTGGACCTCTTGATCTGGACCAAGGTAATCGCCACCTTCTACAAAAAAAGGCAAATTTTTTAATTAGTATTGATAGCAAAAATGCAAATTCTTTTACATTTAAAAAATAATGTTTGTCTTTTAATTAATTTTATTATAATTTTATTGTAATTACTTTTCATTTTAATATATAACAAATTATTTTATAAAATAAAATATCTCTAAAATCTTTTTAAATGTGTCTCTTCCCAATTTAGTTGTCAAAATGAAAAATTAGGAAATATGTTTACGATATATTTTTTCAATATTTTAAAAAAATTTTTTTGAAAAGCTTCTATGTGCTTTTGTTATATTATGAAACGCATTGTATACTGACGAGGCAGTTTTATTGACCATGTCTATTACAAAAGAACAGCATTCTTTAACGTAAGCTTTGACTGTTGTAAACTGATTTGAATTGTGCACAATACAAACATAATTCTTTTTATCTTTTTTACCTCTTCGCGGGCTCGGGATTGACCAGACTCCAATCTCTTATTGGATGCAATGTTTCAAAGAAATATCACAAAGTCTATCGTATACTCTTCACAATTGATATTACGCTCGTGTATTTTATTGCAAGTTTGCTACGGCGAGTAAAATAAATTTCAAAGAGTCCATCGCAATATTCCCGGAACTCGGGAAAATTGTTCTACGAGCATACGAAGTCGATTGAAATACCATTTTAATGAATGGTATGTATTAACAAATTATCGGAATACAATGCACGATGCAGAAGTGCGGATACACTGCCTTATGAGTTTATTGCATTCTGTTCGTATACTGACAACATTCGTATATGAAATCTATTGGTTTTATCGAATACATGTCGTGGCCATTATTACACAATATAATTGCAGTCCAGTTATTAGGCCAAATTTTATTATTAATAAATCGATTATTATTAATAAATAATTGTACTAGATATTTTTATTCAATAAATCAAACATATTAGATTTTCATTATCTTGGCCAAATAAAATTAAGCTCCTATGAAAAATATTTTCCTTTTGAAAGAGAATTTTACGCGAACTTTCAGTACGAACTTTACGATTTCATTAGAATGAAGTGATAAAGTTTCTCATAAATACCGATCAAAAATTCTTTCCTTTTTTTTACAACATTATTATTTTCATACCTGGAAGGTGCCATGTCGGGATTCGGCGTGTACAGATTTCCCGGTGTCTGCGCCCACCACGGACTCGCACCCCCGCAATCGTTGCAGCATCCGCAGGATCCGGCCGGTGGTCCCACGGCGCCACCCTGACCGTACAACGATCTGCATCTCAGCTCCAACTGTTCCCAGTACATCTTCTTCTTCTCGTGACTCAACAACTGGTATACGAGCATGCACGAGAATATGCAGGCCAGTATACCGGCCACCGAGACGCCGAAGAGAGCCCTCAGGCAGTCCGACAATGCGCCGTGCACTGCCTCGCAATGAGGAGTTCCCTCGAACAGTACGCCAGGGTCTCCCTTCGACTGCGGCGCACCATAACATGTGCACGATCTGCGAATCCCCATATGAAAGTTCAAGATTAATATCTCAGGATTTGATTTCTATCCCACTTGCCTCGGAGAAAAATATGCCTTGAGCTCGTAATTTAGATCATTTGAGTAGGAAAAAAATAAATTAAAATTCATTTTAATTCAACTCTTCTGTAAAAGTGATTTTGACCAACATAGACGGTTAAATTTTCAATAATAATTATTATCGTTATTACGTGTTGCTTTCATAACCGAGACGTTTTAATTTCTCATGATCATAATTTCCGAGATATATTAAAGATAGAAATACATGTATACACGCATACGTACCTCGCGCGCGCAGTGTAAACGCATTCGCGAAGATTCTGCAATCGCGACATGTGAATTACCGTGGTCGTGACGGTAACGAGCACGCACACCAGCGCGCACACCACTCCCACGGAACCGCAGACTTTCATCTGGAAAAGTTATAAACCCAGTTTAATAACAAAACTGTCAACGCCAATGACATTTTCCCGTGAGGGACCGATAAGTTTACAAGACGGACTTACCAGAAGTCCGTATCTGTGCTTTCGTCTAGCTAGCAGCATTGTGAAAAGACCCATGAGGATCAACTGAAACGGTAAAAAAAATCATTACTCTTTTTACTGAAACGGCAAATCCATTTTCAAATCATTATCATACGGTTAGATAGTAAATAGATAAATAGATAAATTGTATATAAATATAAATATATATAAATTAATAATATATATAAATATATAAATTAATAATATATAAATATATAAATTGATAGATAAATAAATTGTAAATAAATAAATTGTAAATAAATTGTACTGTGGAGGATTATGATTACGAAAATGAAATTTCATAAGACTCAAAGAATTGATTTATATGCATGTAACAGCTTCATGGCGTCTATGTAAAAATTAATTTTTCCGATGATGTAATATTTGATATTAATTTTCTACAAACGTTAGAATGGATATTATTAATATAATCGATCATATCATACATAATCAATTCTTGTCTCTCACCATAATGCCAGGAATGTAAGATGGGACGGTCTCGAAGAGCGCTAGACTGGCCGTGTGAGCCGACAGGACCGCGTGCACCGCCAAAAAGAGGCTGCCGACCGCTGCGCTTAACCCACCGCAGAGGCAGCAGAGGACAACGTACTTCTTGCAGCAGCCACCTTCGCCGCTGTGACCTGCAAAATCGATCACTGAAATTCTAATTGCTCCGATAAAAAAATTCCACGCGCGTGCTCGGAATACTAATGTCTCGATAACAAACGTAGCAAAACTTCGCCGAATACTAAATCAAGAGAAGGTGCGCTTGTTTTTGTTGTATTTTTTTTTTTTGAAAATTCAATGATCTTTAATTTTTATTTTTAAAAATCGACGAACATTTTTGTACTTTTAAAAAAGTAGCTCGAATCGCTAAATTCGCGCACTGTTTTTTTTTTTCTAATGTTTCGTTGAATTAATATGGGCGGATATTTTCGACTATCAATGAAAGATGCGAGTTGTAAATTTGATAGTGTCAAGAACTGCAATTAATTTCAGTCCCGTCGACGATGCATTATCGAGACTGAATATCAATGCGAGTTTGTGGGTAATCGCAGTCTGCGGATATATTCGAGGAATTTCGCTCGCGGCACGTTTCTCATTGTGACCAGATCAGAACTACGGCTGTTAGGTTCTCACGCGAACAATCATTATCCCGCTAACCGAAGATCCAGCACGGCTTACTACCGTCGTGCTTGAATTTCTCATGAATAGGGTTGATGGCCTTACAAAGGACAACGTTTAAGATCATAAAATAGCTCCAATAGATATACAATGATAAAATTATAAAGATGATAAAAATTATAAGAGTGTCAAGAGGTCAAGATAAAGAAACACATCTTGTAAATTCACATATCAAATTCAGGAATCAAAAAAAGATATTTAAATATACGAAAAAGTAACTAATTTCTAAAAAAAAAAAGTTAATTTCTTAAAAGTTAATTTCTTCTTTCTAAGATATTAAGCGAATGAGAATTATACACGATCACTTTCAACGCGTATCGCGTAATTCTCGTGTATTACGCATGGAGAGATTCAGAAAGCATCATATTATATTTCCATTTCTATCGCTACCGCGTTGCGGAATGCTTACGACGTTGCCTTTGTAATGTTCAATGCAGCTACGTTACTCTGTTTGACGGCATCCGGGTTCGACTTCCATTGTCAAAGCACTCTATTGAACCCGGTGCGCCGATCGTGTTGTATTGAAAGTTCTCTCAATGAATTCTCGATCGTTAATATACCTCGTAGTTTTAAAGACAGTACTAATATTCCCGACTCTCGTAAAATGAATTTTTCGGATATATTATCCATGCATGAAAAATATTGAGAAATTTAAAAACAAAATGAAAGATCACACGAATACGATCCAAAATGTATTCATAAATGTCATTTTATAGAGACCAGAAGATATTCAAAATAGATATTCAGATTTTTTCAGAACTTTTTATGTTCATTTTTATCGAGAAATATATACAAGATAAAATTCTTAGCGGTACTTGTGTAAATAAAAATCGAAGACGATGTAAGATCTCAAAAAAAGATTCTCTATTCTTTCTTCCAAAGGTGAAATGGGGGAGTCTCGAAAGATATTTTCAGAAAATACCTCGAGCATGACGCGTATTCTGATCCCATCTGCCGTTTAAAGACGGGATATAAGATTTGAAAATTCTTAGAGAGAAGAAAATCGAATAAATTCTTTAAGGAAAGTTTCCCCTTCGATCTAGTCTCCCATCGAACGACGAATTCACGTTCCATAATAGTCAGGACAATGAACCAGAAATCGGTGACATGAAGGTAGAGGAACGTATACACATTTCACTTTCTAAGACTCACAGTTAGAAAACTGGCGAAACCTACATTTTTCTTTTTCAAAGGTAACAAAGCCCAGCCTTTTACCTGTTGCGACATGTTTACTACCTATGTTGTTTAGGGAGAAAAGTTATATTGGTTCGAGAAAAGTTATATTGGTTTGAATCAGCGTAAAACAAATTAGGTACATACATAAAATTTTTTTTCTCATAATATTGATTTCATCGCAAAAAAGGATCACAAATATTTTACTCCTCGCTAATAAAAACAAATGTCGGAAATTACTCGAAACCTTTCTCGTAGTTCAAATACGGATATAACAAAAGAGAAATCTTCTATATTATATATAAATCCACATCATATAACCGTGCAATCTGATCTCACGAGATTGGACCATCTATTTTGAAGCGCGCAGCTAAGAATATTTCTCATAGGCGTACATAGATAGTCAATATGTCGAGAACAATTTTTGCCCTGATAATATTCGAGCTAGAGTAACATAGACCAGTCCCAGAACAATAGTCGTTTCAGAGAATTCACGACGCGATGTGATTGCCTAAAGAAATATAGATAGAAATGGAGCTCGACATTATGTAGCAGGGGTTCTCAAAAAATATCATTCTATCGCAATCTCTACGATAAACCAAATAAGCAATTCAGAAATTATACACGAGGAACAATTTTACATTTGTTCTCTTTCTAGCATTGGAGCACAATTACAGGGAATGATTTGAACGAAACAATTTTCAATCTTAAATTAAAATGCGGTAAAAATGCAACGCGCAGAATGCACGCATTGATGGAGCGAGGCGTCGCAACCTTTGACCTTGCCTCAAGACGCAGTGTCTATTAATAACGAGTGCACAAAGGGAGCGCAAAAAGGGGATGCTGATAAGCGAAAGGGGTCTCTCGGCGTACCACAGGGATGCGGATAATGCGGCCTCGGGAAGTGCGCGTGATTCGTCGGATGTGGCAAATGCGAGTGCGAGTGCGTCGCCATCGGGAAAGGATAGCCCTGGCTGTCCATCTCCATTTCCGTCCCGAGGCGGCAACGCACTATCTGGAGCACCGGATAGCCATCCATCTTCCTCGCGTCGTCTCGCACCCGCTCGCGACGATCTTCAGTAACGGGTCCACGGGTTCATTCCGGCGATTTTATCATTTAGCTGTTGATTCTTCTTAATCAATCCATTCTTTCGGCATTTATCTTGCTATCGAACAGTTTTGATGACAATTGGATAAATTGGCTAAATCTAATTTCACTTAATTGATTCTTTAAACAGGTAACATCGTAAAAATGTGAGAGTAAACTATACCAATACGCGAACTGTTCAGAACTATCTGCATCGAAATTCAATAATCGTACGTTATCTATTATTATTTTGGAAAGAATTTTTTATATCGTCACAATTTTTTAAATTGCTTTAATTGATGATATTCATATTATTTATATATTATTTCGTAGTGTAATTTTAATTCTTGAAGTTTACAAATACAAATACAATCGTCACATCATTATTATATTTGTATGAAAATTGTTTGATTACTTACTTTATTCTTTTTTAATTTAAATCCTCTAATACTCAAAATTCTTTTTTTAATTATATATTGATAAAATTGTGCATTGCATATTTTGCAATTCTGCAATTAAACAAGAATTGAAAGAATTGAAAGAAAATCGTATTTATGCTATAAAATGATTCATTATGCGTTCAGTTTATAACAGCATTATTCGATATAATAAATACCCTGTTGCCGTCATTAAATCACACATGTCTGCAATATTTTACACAGGTCACGTGTTATGAAAGCTCGCCAAGGTCACTTGTTCATCGTGCATTTCCGGGACAACCTACTTTCACCATCAATAATCGTCATCGGAAGTCATCGCTAACATTGGCTTCTGTTCTCGATCAGTGGTTATTTGATGCCAAGCTTCAATTCGAAAAATATAAAAATCCAATATCGATCTTCACTGTCTATTTTCTTTCGAGATCTGAAAATCCACTCTCGTATCGACGATCGCGTACTCGAGAGGATTCACAATCGTCGGTGGCGGACACGTTGTGATATGTCCCACAGGTGGCGGCTTCCATTGGTGCTCGAATCCACGAGATCCGGGATATGATCCAGTCTTTTCTCCACGTTAACAGGGAAATTTTATCGAGCACGTATAGCGAGTAAAAAGAAAATGTCACGTTTATAGCGCGATATTTGTAGTATCGTCGGCCCGCTCTCAAGTCGCTCGCAACCCTCGACAGGAGGGTCCTACTCTCAGTTGGTGCAAGCATCGACTGGTCGATATACCCCCGGATGATTCGAGCGACCCGTCGCGGTCGGGGGTTGAAATTTCGTGGGAATGCACCCTTCGTAAAAGCGGAATAGGAACTGCAGTTACATGTAGTCGTCGATAACCGATGTCCGCGACTGATAAGACGCAAACGTCGTGCGCCTCCTCTTCATCCGGCTGATAGTGCACGATAGTCACGGTTGAAAAACAAATCCGGCACATGGATGGAGCTGCACCATCCGTCCCGAGATCTCTCGGGTAATTTTCAGAGAACATCGCTGTGTCCGACATTTCAACGACTCTGTCTGACATTTCAATCTCGAATGGAAATTAAGTCACCGATATGGAATGGAGTGTTAACGTCATTCATCTCGCGAGTCGACCATTCGTATCGACGTCCAGTGTGCAACTCATGGACGGGAAATATCGCGTCCATAGAAGATGCATAACTTCGTTTTATATTATTAACGTTTTATATTATTAACTTGATACATTTTTTTCTATATACGCGATTATAATATTATAATATTCGCAAAAAATACATCTTGCGATAATAAAATTAAATACAATATAACGTTTAATAATTAACTATAAATAAATTTCGAGATATATATGTGTCTAAATTATTGTCTTAAGTAAAAATTAGTTATTTAAATATTACACGCATAGAAATAAATTACTTACATTGATTGGCAGTAGCTGTCTCGTAACGTCTCGTTGGTCTCGGTGGTGGACGTGGTGGAAGGGCAGGGGGTTGATGCGTTCTCGATGCCACCTCAATGCCTGCATCACTCTCACCCTCTGTTCCTCTGTTGTTTCCTCCGGGTTGCTGCACCACGTGGCATTGACACTTGTTCTTCGTAGGGGCTGAAACCTGAAACATCAAAGTACTTACGTTAACTCAAGTTAAAATAATGCGCTCATCGTTTAACGATATAATAAATTTTAATTTAAAAAACTCTTTTATATTGTCTAATCAATGATATTTAACAAGCGACAATATTATTTTAAATTTTTAATTCTGTTATTTTTTCTGGAATAGAAATTTGCTTGCGAATTGATATAAGTCGAAATTATTATAGTTTAACGAATCATTGATGAGTATTAATTATAGTATCATAATAATTGAAATCGCAATAAAAATATATTTCTTGTGTTATTATTAATGTTATGTGATTTAGAAGTTTTTTTCTCATCGTTAAATATGCTTCTTCTTCACAATCATTGTATTCAAATAAAATATGCTGTATTATATGGATTTAGATAAATTTTAATTGTTAATTATAGATAAGCACTCGATATCAACACTTACGGGCGAAGGACGCCCGATGAAATACTTTTCGTCGTACTCGCGACGAAATTCGAACATTCCTGCAACGGGCACCTATCATTAATCATCCGTGTGCGCGCTGCATTTGGTCCACGGCTGAAAATATTTCCTGATATAAACTCTAAGGGCAGAACCGTTGCTTAGTATACGATTTATAGCTTCTCGTGTGGCCGAGACACGGAGAACGTAACTCAAGCGTGCGCGGATAGAGATATGGCGATTCACGAACATGTATTTTCTGAGATGTGGCGGCAAAAACGCGGCTAGGAATATACGAACCGCTGGGCGGAACGATGGCATAAGTCATTCTCCTCATCTGGCGAAGCGCATGGAAAATTTATGACAGTACAATCGTGCGAGATCTAATTAATTTCTCGAAATAATTCCTTTTCTTTTGTCACTGTATGGACGAGGAGAGCGAGGAGAAAAAGAAGATTTAAAATTTCATTAGCTCTTGTTATCGTATCTGTTCCATATTATTCAAGTTTTATGCAAAATAATTATACAAGAAAGTTGTCACGATTTTTTACGATTCACTATGAATAAGATAGAGTAAATGATAATTTATTGTAGATTTGCATACCTGAATGGCATCGACGCCTATGAGAGACGCATTTTTGGTATCATTCTGTCCGTGTGGATGCCCATGATTGTGCACGTGTCCATGAAGATGCCCATGGTGATCCAAGCTCGAAGGCGCCCGATCTCTCGGCCTGGCATCGGAATGACTCGTGTGCAGTTGATGCACAGGTTGCAGGTGATGATGATGATCGTGAACGTGGTCCAACCTGCTGTGAGTCCTGGTATTGGCGTTCGACGATGAGGATTCGCATGATATCCCGGAGCTGATGTGATGGTGATTTACGCTGGAATGACCGGTCAGACTACCCGACGAACTGCCGCGATGGTGACCGCCCAGAGGTGTCGTCGACAGGCTGTTGTTGACGTTGACCACGTGCCGATGCACCGTAGGCGAGCCGCCGTGGTTCATCATACTCGAATTAGACGACGCACCGCTCAAAGCACTGGAAACACCGTGATGATCGCCGGGAAAGGTAGGATTCGAGTGATGGGTCAAGCCATGGCCGGCGCCGAGTCGTTGATGACTGCGTGGCGAGTTTACGTGATTTATCGTAGCCGTGATAGGCATCGACGTTGGATGATGGTGTCCAGTGGAGGTGGTGGAGCTGGTTTGATTCATCGAACCGGAACCTGTAACGATAATGCGACATTCCATTTATTTTACGAGCATAATAATTAACATGATCGCGAAGAAGATACGAACCGGACGCGCTTAGTGAACCAGATGTTCCGTGGATATGGCTGGTGAGATTAGACACCAGATTTCCGTGATGATGTCCGGTCATTCCTTGCGAGTGTGCGTGATGCGCACCGGACCCGTGATGATGAGTGACATTCGTCTTTGTATTGCCATGATGATGATGCGCGTGTGGTCGCTGGTGCTGCTGAAAGCCCATCAAGCTCTCGCCGGCATCGAGATTCGAATTGCTTCTGAAGTTATCGGTGTGCTTGTGAATGTGACCGTGTATATCGCCGTGGAAGTGTCCGTGAACGCTACGATCCACCGCCGCCGGTTCATGATGATGTTGATACGGATTCAATACTTGTTGAACATTCTTCAGCTTGTCTTTGCTAGAGTTTTGCTTTTGCGGTGACAAGCTATTATGATCTTCCAATTCCTTACTGCTCGTCTCGAGCAGATTCGATTCGGCCTCCAGTAAAGGACTAGGACTCGAGGTCAAACTGTGTTGATTGTCCTGTAGGCTCGAGGTCTCCTGGACCCTTCGAGCCGCCTCGAATGCGAGATTGCGCGATAGATCCAAGTTACGCGGACTACAAGACAGATTATGCCCGTGAAGCAATAATATCGAGTTCTGATTGTTCATGGATCTTGGATTAGGCGATATGCTCGCTTGGCGATCTAGGAGATCGATGTTCCTGGCGTTATCCAGGCTGATCTGTTGCGAATTATCTTGATGAGGACTCTCCAATCTTCGTATCGGCTCGAAAGCACTTTGTAAGGTTTCCAGACTTCGCGGAAAATCTTGATTATTGGAGATCCTGGTGCTTCCCACGTGTCTTTCCGTTCTGTCTCTTACAGGATCCATCGCGGAGCACTGACAAGGATGCTGCGGATTCTCAGCTACATCTAGATCACTGATCAATTCCGGTTGAGACATTTTAATATCTGGAATAATATGCATAAAAAAAATATACAAATTAGACTCGTAAAGTGTAAATTTGCATTATTTTAATAAACATGTGGGGTATGTCACAACTAAGACTCTACGTTGCAATAAATAATAATTCTGTATTTGTTTCTTTTATAATACAATTGTTACATGAGTATATCTGATGTGAGCGTGATGTGTCTGTACGCGAGCGAGTCAGTAGTATCGTGTTCAATCGGGTGATGTGAACTCTGTGCAAGCCGGGAACTTACTGCACTCTCAGGAAATCTGGATTCCGCATGCATGAACCGAGAAAGGTTTTTTATAATAGGAGACATTTTACAAGGGATGAATTGCATAAGGAAAAACCATGTGTTTGCCAAATGTTACATGGCAATCTATAGACTCGGAGGACGGCTGAGAAACATGCAAGGGTTGTAAATTCTATTGAGGTGAAAGCGGATGCATGCATGCGGGAATTAGAAAATTGGTAGGATTTCGGACATGTGTGGAAAATGTGCGTGTGTATGTAACACGGGCGGAGTAGGAGACAATTGTCCCTACAAACATTTATTCATAAGTTTAAATATTATTGCAATTTTCAAGTAAAATGCTAATAATGATTCTCTTCCTCCAAGGTATGAGATATTTCTTGAAAGAATCTATTTATTTATATTTATATATATATATATATATATATATATATATATATACATTCATTTTATTTAACAGTTAATCTTAATTCTATATAATTAATTGAAAGCAAATTCTGTTACGATCTCTTTAATTAATTAATAACTTCTGGTATTTTTATTTATTCTAAGGATTAATTAACTTGATAAAATATTTATTTTGTTTTTAGAATATTAACGAAGAAATTATATCGGTCACGGTCATATAATAAATAAGAAAAGATGTGAAAGAAATTACTCGTTAGATAGATTTCCGTTTTTACTTTTTTATACATCACTCGCGATGACTCCTGCTGTTTTGTAATATGGAGCGATTTATCAAGTGCAACGAGGCGGGACATCAAAACGAACAACCTCTCATCGCGATATACGGTCATCGCGCAGTTGGAAATCGTTCGACATATCGATCCGGATCTAGACGGTGGATATGTCAACGCTATTGCTGTCAATTCTTGTTTCTAGCTATTACATGTATGACAGTAATGAACTGTATCCATTTGAAACTGGATGAAAAATAAATTATTGATTAAATGGTATTCCTTACTTGACATGCTTTAATCGATATAACGAAAAGAAATGCATTAGAAAAACATTGTTTTAATTGTAAAAGGTATTGTTTTAAAAAGATTTCTTGTAGCAAATCTTCAAATACAGATGATTTCAAACATGCTTAAAGAATGTGATGAAATTAATAAATTTTATATTAAATATTTATTACTTTATTATTGGGATAAATCTTTAATTTTTATATTTGATCTCGATACACTTTAATTTTAAAAAGATAAGCTTATAATCAAACAATATAAGAGATTAATATTAGCAATCAATTTAGACGAAACGAAGTATTAATGAAGCTTTAAATTATAAACAAAATCACAAAGTATTATCCCAGTTTTGGATAATATGAAAACTTCGTTACTGTTCGTTATTAAAATTTTTCTGACAGCCACCCGCGAACTTGAATAAATCTTCTGGAAGAACGGAGTCTTACTTCTCCTCTTTTGTAGTTCTTTGAAAATAAAAGTAGCCTTTCATAATCGATCATAATTGTAGACTTCAAGAACGCGCTGAAGCGGTTTATTATGCGTTTATCTCGTTAAGAGATTTCAATCGTAAGTTTACTAAGCACAAAGATAATAGATTATGATTCAGGTAAATATATATAGAGTATACTATTGCATAAAATTATGTATCTCTCTTTCTCTGTCTCTTTTCTCTCATTATAATGAAAGAATTATTGTATTATGAGCTAAATTAAATAAATATTATTTAAAATGCTTATTATTAAATATATGTAAAAAATATTCCAAATTTTAGATAAAAAATATATGTATATTAATTAAAATTAAATAATTATATTCATTAATTAATTTATACCTTTTTTTTCATTTGTCTATTATAACATGTAGGAAATTATTCTAATGTCGATATACGAGATGCCTAAATTAATTTCATTTCACGCGTATTGTCTCCTCATATCAAAAAGGTTCCTTTGAGAGATATGAGATCCACGAAGAATTTTATCTTGCAAGACCGATTACGCTCCGGCATCACGTCAGGCCCACCATTCGAGATACCGGGCATCTAGCTGCTATAACCAGTCCGAAGTAGTCTTTGTAAGTACGACCAGTGACTCCCGGCCGCTCACATTCCTCGTATCTCGTTATACCAGCGCAAAGACTCCGAAGGCCACGGTCAAGTTCGATGCTGATGGCATGTGCTCAGTCGCCGCTAGCTTTTTCTGTCGTTTGACGATCCGGTGTAGTCGGCAAGAATGGAAATGTCTTCACGGCACGTGGATTTAATGTCGCTTATCGAGCAAAGTGCTCGTTTGAAGATATTCGTCGCTGTTACTAGTCTGCAAAATCGCTTGTGCGCTTTTGCAGGAAACACTTTCCCAACACGAACAACCCAACCTTCCTCTCTAATCATATAGATCCAATGCAATTAAATCAAGTCAAAATTTGTGCGTCGAGTAGAAGTGTTTGAAAATATAATTATTCCATTTCTTTTATATAATTAATAATTCGTGCGAATTAATCTCCAGAGATATTATGCAATTTATTAAAATATAAAATATAAATATGTTTCAAATAAAATTTCAAAAGATCCAGTCACTTTAATGTGTTTTTTCAGTGCAAATTCCTCCGCACTTAAGAAGCCAGGTCGGTCTTCCATGGCGCTCTTGCAACACCGTGAGAAGAACTGTGGCGACCTTTTCATAGGCGGTATACAGGCCCCATGTTTCGCACGCGTGTTGCGAAATCGCACGGTTATGCGCTCATGTTACAGTCTATCTTAATCTATAGTAAGCGATCGAATTGATCTACAACGGCAGAACTCACCTGTGAGTTAGTTCTTGGATTGCTGAATCCTCTTGATCACTACTGTAGTCCCACAGCGTTGTGTCTTCCGCGTGCTGGGCGATCTGCACACGATGCAGAGATTCGATATATGATGAACCGACGAACCTCGTTTCTCGTTATCCCTCGGAAATAACTTATTGCGGCCCTGAAACGGCGCATTTTCGTGAAATGCGTGCTCCTGTCGTTTTCTTCTTGCTTCACTGACTGTTAATCGACGCGACGCCTAATGAGGTTGGGGTGTTCCTTGAAGCATTGTAAGAGCCCAGGCGATCCTACAGCGAAGGGCACGAGAGGCAGCAAGCCAGGGGAATAAAATGCAAAAGTCTCGAAAATTCTTCCGTCTATAAGATTACACGATTAGTCGATTGTATTCTTGAAAGTTCACAACGAAGTCTTAACGGATGCGACAAACAGAAGATTAATCGTTGATACTATAAATCGTCATGGACTGCTAATCATCATCAAAAGCGAGATAAAATCATTAAACAATTTAAATAATTTAAAACTGATTTTAACTTAGCAATTTGTGCACAAAGCCATCTGTTAAATATAGTATAATATTAAGGTTTGCAGTTCGCAATAAATCCTTGGATTCTTGAACAACTCAAACTGTCGAGGTCATTGTAAAAGCATATATTATTTTCGCAACACATATCATGATGTCATGATAATAATCATTGTAACATAATAAAACACACGAACAAACTGCAGATAATTTCTCTTCTTATTTTTAGCTGATAAAATTCTCACGATTTATACACTTCCAGAATTCCACTCCAAAAATGCGATCTCGACCAAGGAAATAAAGTTACGAACTTCTCTGGTAACTTTAACGAAACTCCAAAATCTCGATGCAATTTACGCACTAGTATGACTTTCGCGATGTTCACAAACGGAGAAGAGACGCGGAGCAGAAGTTCGTGAGAGACTGTTGGAGCCTTCCACCTTCACTGGCAGCCGTTCTACCTTGGAATGTGCCTTTGCCCCCTGTTCTCCCCTCTCAAGTGGCTAGAGGGGCCCCAAGGGTCCTGACTGTTACACGGCGTCCCTCTCTTCCTACTCGCAGCCGGCACCAGCCGACCGGTGATTCGGTTCTGGGACCGATCGCATGTCAGGCCCACCTACTCTTACGAGTCTCAAACTGACTCGATAGGTAGAACATTCGGCTTGATTCGGTTTCTTTAAAGCGAACTCAAAAATTATTAACTTTTTGCTGCACTTTAATTTTTTGGTTATTGAACATATGATAAATAATCGTTGGAAAATACATTTTTAATCAAAATCAGCTTTCACGGAAATAAAATCCACTACTTTATCAAAGTGACATATTTGAATTTTTACGCAACATATGAATAATGAATAAATTAATTTATTTTCTAAATTATTTGATATTTTATCAAATATTTATATTTAGATTTAATATGAATAGATACCTAAATATTTTTTTAAATAAAAATATAAAATTTCCATATTTATGTTTTATAATGTTATGACAAAATGGTATTTATAAAAATAGTAAAAGTCTCTTTAAAAATTGAAGAAACATATACAATAGAATATAGTATGTAAATTATTGTGTCTAAATTATTTATTTCTCTTATAAAGCTTCAAAATAAAATGTACGATAGAAAGAGATATCTACAGCTTAAATATATATTTACGATGATTCAATTTGCCTTCAGGAAAATTGAAAGTTATAATTTTCAAGGAAATGTGATAATATAGATCTCATAAAATGTAATACATGTTTGAGTCTTATTATTTCGTTTTCTATAGTTTTTGTTGCGATGGTCTTACAAAATATATTCTTGATGATAATGGCCATAGTCTCGTCTATTTTAGGCAATCTTGCAAATATGAAATGTAATAGAAATCTGCTCAGAAATTCCATCAAGAATTCCTTAAACTCTCCATTTATTAAATTATTAAATTATTAAATTATTAAAAGGTCCTCTTAAAGGACAAGTAACTTATAAATAGTGAATTGTTTGATGAACCGTAATAACGGATGAAATCGACAGACATTATTTGGAGCTGATAAATTAAAAATGAACACGTTGTTGTTTGCTAAAACAAAACTGTATTATTAAGAAAATTAATTTGATTTAATAGTTATTATTCTCTCTCTCATCATATACATTATATATAATTTCCTCTTATAGTTTAATATAAAAAATATAGATATAATAAATTTTCTTTCTTTTTGTCTGGAAAAAGGAAGATTTAAGTTTATAACGGCAATTCTCTGCATTCGAATTACTTAAGGAAAGAATTTTACGCACCATAATATGACGCACATATATATAATCGATAAAATAATAATAGGATGTACAAAGAGACACGATATAAGATAACGTAATATACTACGTCTATCCTAAGTAATAGAATGGTACTCTCCTGACAACAGCTCGTTTTACATAAATATTCCACGCTCGAAACAATGGGATGCCATGGGTAGTATTTACCGAAATAACATGGAAGCGTAAGCGTTATGGACTCATCCATATAAACAGCCGTTGAATGGGCGTTTCTCAGCCAAACGTAAAGACAATAGGAGGCATGATCATATACTAAACATGATGCCGCTTCTATGAGCTTTTTGCTATATGCACATTTTTACTATGTATGTACGTATGTATATACTATATTGTTTCGAATAGTTCTCTATCTCTCATACATAAAGCTCCCTCTCTAATAAACTATTCAAATATTCAATAAACGTTTCATTCACTTTTCGATTAATTCTTAATTATTATATGCGCTATTTGTAGCCCACACAAAAAAATTCAATTCAAGAACATTCAAGGAAATAGAATTATATAATTTGATTCTTATTTTAGTTTGAAAAATTTAATAGAAAGAAAAATTTATGTTGAAAATATAAATAATAATTATAAATGAAGATGAATATTCTATCTTTTTATTTCAAATTTCTGTTTTTATTTAATAACTTCAAAATTTGCGTTGTATTTGTGTCATTTAATCAATATAATTATTTAGTAAATTATCTTGAAAATGTAATCTTAAATTGATTGAAATTGTATTTTGTGATACAAAATATAGTATATAAATATACTATAAAATATAGTATATTTTACTCGGAGAAATTATTGTACATAAATCTATATCTGAAGTACCGCATACGATGCTAGCATTGTGTTAATTAGATAACACAATTAACTGCATTCTCGCCAATTTATTATTCGTTTGCGAATGATTCTTGCACATATCAATATCTAATTATCGAATTAAAATTAATCACATGATTCACATCGCGTGAAAAATACGCTGAAAATAACAAACGGGTAAACATTATTGAGAAATAAATAATAATAATTAATTACTGCCGTACTCATATTACGCCCATTATTTGTCCGAAATTCGTTTTTCGCGCGACGCGCCAAATTGTCGCGAGTCGCGTGCGATCCGCGCATGCGCACATCCCGTACGCCATATTTCGTGTGTCCTCGCGCCGCGTAACGGACGCTGCGAAATCGTCCCGCGTTTTTCGCGCTTTTTACTCGATTAAAGAATTACATATCGCGTATAAATCGGTGTCCAAGATGTCGCATGCGAAGCTGGGCATCGTTATGTGTAGTGTGTTAATTAATCTGGGTGAACATGATTAATCCTGCTCTTGTGATCGTGAATCGGCGATTCTCTCACGCGTGATTCTCGGATGCAATGCTCATCATTTATCTCAGAACTATCGTGTGATTTATGTCGCGAAGCACGATGAGAATAGTCGACGAACAACATTTCCGGTAAATTGATTAAAGGAAATCATAATAATCATTGTCGTTTATCGAAAGTATCGGCGTCTCGCGACGCAGAAAATCATCGAAAACATGCGATCCACGCATGCGCAGATATATTCTCGCTTTCGCTGCGGGCTATCACTAAATCTCGTTGCGCGCGCTTTTTTTCCACTCGACAAAAATGCATTTTACATGCGAATTGACAACGAAAGTGTGATACTTGTTACCGATGTCTAGTACAGCTGTAGTGGTACATTAATTTGTCACGCATAATCGCGATTGATCGCATTTTCGCATAATTCACGTCGCACACGAAACATCGAGTATAGTGAGTGAATAAACGATCGGCCGCCAGAGTGAATCAGTTAAGGTAAGTGATACTAATTACTCATTGACACGTGATATTCGAGTAGATGTGTGAAATACAATCGTGTCGATTCGTAATCAAATGATCCGATGTTATTAGTCGAAAATGAACAGCAAAGCGATAACGTGAACTGTCGTTACGGTATTAATTAGTGCGTCCATTATTAATCTCATTTTCTCGATTGCACTATGGTATGATTCGATCTCAAATCATGTCGAGATTATCGATGTCCATCGGGATAATTTTTGCAATAAACCTGTAGTAATAATCTACTTTATTAAACTTGATAGCACAAATTTTTTATTAACAGTATATAATAATATATATAAATAATATAATTTATATATGAATTTTGCGTTTATTATATCTAAAAAATAATATTGTTTAAAATATAAAAATGTATGTCTATAAATAATAGAAAAAAATAATATCGTATTATTTTTCTATTATTTATAACCATACATATATATGTATATAAAGTCTTAATTACATATTATATAATTACAGATAATCAATCTTAAGCGCTTTGACATACGCCAAGAGGATTCTGTGGTACATGATGCAATTAGATGTAATTTCTATCTGCATCATGACTTGAAACTATATTGCCTCAGATAAAAATGACCGAGGAAACAGATGATTGCAACGGAGTAAATTAGTGAGTAAATTTGTTCAATTTATTTCATTATTTGCGATGCTATACTTTATTATTTTTGGAATTGTTCGGCAAAATTGCAACATTTCACATTCCAAAATGGCTTTATATAATGTCTATATATTAAATTGAGATTAATGTAATAATAATAAAAGAAATGTCTTTTTAAATAAATAAAACAGCTCGAAAATTTATTAAAGAGAATAGTTTTATGGTAAAAATATTCAAATCGAAGTATATGTATCTATATATACTAAGTATGTACCTATATATATATATATATATTTTTTTACAATTGTTTTTACACACTCAGCTAATTATAGAATATATATATATATATCTCAATGCTTTTATCATACCACTCTACATCACACTCAAACACACGCAATGGCGATATTAAATTATAGTTCTTTGAATCACTTATATTAAATTATAATTCTTTGAATTAATATCAGTATAGTTTTTTGAATTAATATAAATTATTAATGACCTAAAGTGTACTTATATACGCTTAATTAATTCAATAAGATAATTAATTTTGACTATACTATTTATTTATGTTTTATTACATTAAACTATATTTTCAAGAATTTAATTTATAATATTTTCGCTTACGATTTATTTGCAACTGAGATGTATTACGTGATATAAAAAACTTTCACACATAAAAGGTACACATTATATAAAATGTAGACTGTAGGACATTTTTTTCAGTAGAGGGCATTCATATTTTCATTGCATCTGGGAGAAAGAACTCCACGGAGCACAATAGTCTACGTAATTAAGGGTTAAAAGTTTTTAGCTTCGTTAATTACGCGAACATTTTAAATGACGCTATTATCATTCCAGAAGTGCTGCTAGCAAAATGCTGTGCATAATATAATTTTATTTCTTCTGCACTAAGGCATTTTTTTCAATGATTTTCAATAAATTTGAATAAAAATATACTAATTTATAATATTTGTTATGTGTAATATAATGATATTTGTATTAATTGCTATGTTTTATTTTAACAAAAATTAAAAGTAGATCAACATATTATTATTAAATTTTTAACAAATTTATTATTTGTTGCATAGTTTTAGAAGAATTAATATTTCTCAACTGATAAATTAGTTACACGGTACTTCGAATCATAAGACTCAGACAGTTCGTTGCATTAGCAGCAGATGGCACCCTCTGTGTATTTATTAATCATATTTTATATATACAAAATTTACTTTACATATCTAATAATAATCTTATTTTACAGTTCTTAATCTTATTTTATATATACAAAATCAAAAAGTGAATTTATAAAACAAAAATAATAGAAAAAAATTTAATCGGTTATTTTAAAAATGTAGCACGTGAATCTTATTATATTAGCAGCATAAATTATATATCATAAAATTAGATATTACACATAGAAATAAATTTAAAAAATATAATAAATGTCCATAACTTTATTTTAAAAACAAATTATAATTACTTAGCCGCTGAAATATTTAACATCTGATTAAAGAAATAAAAAAATCGCGAAAGAGAGCATCTACATTTACTTAAATTCAAAAAAGTTTACAAGCTTGCTAACATTTCTGAAAAAAACCGATTTTAATCAAATTAACTTACACTTTAATGTAAGAAAATGTTGGAAAAACCAATTCGTGACACAATAGCTGTTCCGAATGGTAGTTGACCAAAACTCTCTGGAATGGAGTCCTGTTGTCGAAAGTACTAACGAAACAGGACCCGATGCAAACGGTCGCGTGCGATACTCGCCAAGCTCGTTGACCCCGTCGACTAACCGAGCATAAGTTCGGCCGTTTTCCTTTTCCGATCCCGTGTCGATGCGGTCTTGCTTCTCCTCCTTCGAGACGAAGAGTTATGAGCGAGTTATAGTTTTACGAGACCGGACCGCGACGACGATTGCCGGCAGACCGAGAGGGATGAGGGGGAGGGAAGAGGACCAGCAACCTTCGGCATTCGGACCATTAGTCCGGCATGGCAATTCGTCAAATCGGGAGAAATGTAGTATCAATAACGTACCGCAGCTGCCGCCATCGAAGCATGCATTTCCCTGACGCGCAAATTGCCAGCGTCGATGCCTTTTCGAACGGACGCGAGCGACAATCGTTTCCGATTTCGTTCACTCTTACTCTACCCCCTACCTACCCTTATTCTCCTTCCTTTCCTTCTTTTTTCGAGCAACGGCAACTGCTGTTTTTAACCCGACGTCGATGTGCTTTCCCGAAGGCGCGCTCTTTTCCACCTGCCAATCCGCCAATTCATTCACCGACGCGAAATCGTACTAATGATAGATCATAAATTCTATAAATGGATTTATAATCCATGCGCTTTTTCAACCCCCGACGAATTCTCCCTCCGGGATAAAAATAGAGGTCCCCGCGTCGATTACGACGTGTATTTATCACATGATTGTTTTAAAACGAGAATTATTTGGCGCGTCAAGACATTTATTGCAACGATCTCTCTTCCTTTTCCTAGACGTCTTGTTGACGAGGACCGATTACAATTTGCATGTCCATCGATTAAGAGCCAACTTTTTCGATTTTCCCTTTTGTAACTGACCCCGCGTCGGCGTTAATTTGTCGCGGTTTCCATTCTCTAAACCGAATTCGACGATCCGAATTCCGGAGTCGGTCTGTGTGTGATGTTTGCGGATAAATCCTCGGTCCCCCCCGCTATGCCTGCGCCACCCGGTTTCCCTGTCCCCTTCGTCCCCTCCGTCCTTCTCCCACCGATTCTTCTCCTTTTCCTCTCGCTTCCTCGCAGCATCCCGCGCTAAATAATAAATACGAGAGGGTTCCTCGGGAATACCCCGAGGGTGCCATTAGCGGGGTACAGGCCCGCGCCCTCGGACTTACCCTCTCGCACACTTTGAAAGATCTGTCCCTGTTTCCCTCTCCCCCAATCTTCTTCGGCTTCCACGACCCGAAACGCGAGTCTAATACACTTAGAGACGAGACGCGCGGCGCGTCTATGGAAAAAGGGCGAGGGTCCTAGCGATCGCTTTATGGAGACAGCCGCCTTTCTTTCTTCTCTTTTTCTTTTCCTTTTTCTCCTTTTTTGATACTGGCTGGGCGGGCGTCGAATCAATGACTGGCTTGAAATTTATGAAAAGGATCGAAAGATCATCCTGTTTTTTTGAAGACAGTAACGGAGGGAGAGAGCCGAGGGGGTAGAAAACACGCTAATGTTTGAGATATTAATGGGTAGGTGCTTTTCTCGTATCTTGAGCGGCATAAATTATCACACAACGAGTCTTCATAGTATATGAGTCAATCAAATTCAGTTAAAGGCGCCTGTAAGCCTTGTGAACGATCGAGATTTACTGTGGCATGGACGAGTCTACGATTATCGCTAGTCGCATCAGGATTGAAATGGATAAATAAAGCCCAGTGAATTCTATTTATATCGTCGCGCTATTTTTTTATTTACGATAAATCGTTTACACACAACGAGCTTTTCCTGTTATTCGATACTTTTTGCTCGTACCAGAATATCGTTTTGAAAGCAGTAATCACGATATTCGTTACCGCTCAGTCGGTTGAATTCCAAAATCCGGAATCTGCCCTCGATTAAACGGCCACGGCCATCGATCTCCCGATATCACGATAAAGAGGAACGCCGTGCTACCGAATAGAAAACTTTCAATCAGCGCGGAGACCCTTTTTTGGATCTTTTTCCTCGGGCCAGATCAACTCCCAGAATTCGATGCAAGGAAACATTGTGAACCGGCTCGCCCGTCTCCGGAAATCTGTACAGGACTTCCGGTAAATCTAATAGAGCTCGCTTGGAAAACGTCCGTCGTTTGCTCTAACCGATGAAACGGTTAATCGAGGCCATTGCGGACAATAGAGGTTCTCAAATGCTCCCTTCTCGATTTGAATTTATATACTTTGTCACACCGAAATCGAATTTCGAAAGGATCAAATCTTTTCGCTCTCTCACTCATCATCGATATACACAGGATATACACGGTGCTTTTGAATTTAATATTGATTAGTAATATTTAAATATTTAAAAAAGTAGTCAAGACTTTTAACTGGAAATTGTACAATGGATCGATTTTTCAAATATATATGTATAAAATAATTCATAATTCATAATTATGTTAAAAAACTTATTGTTTGACATGTAAAAAATTAATTCTTTTCCTTTATAAAAAATTTAATTATTTACAAAGTTTACAAATTAATATTGCAAAAATCATGCAATATTAATTTGTAGATATTTCTTGTTTTCTTGTTTTCTCTTTCTCGTTCTCTCATTCTCTCTCTCTCTCTCTCTCTCTCTCTCTCTCTCTCTCTCTCTCTCTCTTTGCACTCTAGAAATCTAATTGAGTATTAAAATTTGAACGTTCACGTATCTTTTGAAAACATTTGAAATAATGCGTGTTTGTCTGAGGGAGGGGGGATATATCTTTTTTTATAAAAAACGCAATTTTTTTTTACATGGATCTACAATTTTCATAAGAGTTCTTCGCTTGGTCGCATTTTCTTCTCCTGATTCCAAGTGCATTGAAACTGCAACTGCGGGAAACGCACGCAGCAGCCCTGGAAACGCGAGGCGACGCGAGGGGTAAGTATCAATAATTGAGCACCATGGGGGTGGCTTCGCTCGGCCATTTAGCGGTCGAACGAGGGGGACGATCCGCGGCTGGTGCCTATGGTATGGGGATATCGGTGGATGTATCGCACGGCGAGGCCTGCTATCGACATGTCGACGATGCCAGACCGGAGCTGTATATTCTACGATATAGGAAACTATCCTAGCCGCGATCATGATACGCGAAAATACCATCTGTCATTCGGGGATGCGTGCCGGGTCCTGCTTTCCCTCCCGTCCCGCCGGGATTTTCGATCCCGTCGTTCTCTATCCCGATCGCTCCCTCGATTCGTGACCCTCGATTTTTTCGCATTCATTCGGGTGATCTCCTCGTAATGAAAATGGGTAAATCATCGAAAGGTCAATCCGTGAATTATAATTATGACACAGTAAGAGAAAAACTTAATTAGAAACATTCATATGTGTACATATATGTTATATTATTTTTACTTTATATTATTTTTACTTGGGAGAATTTATTATCTAAAATTATTATCTAAAATTACACACATTATGTACACATATTGTACATTCTTCATAATGCATTCAATTTACTGCTGTATATTGAATTTTCCGCTGACCTTGTTTATTAGCAGAGCAAATTAATGCGATCCACTTTGGTGACACATAACAGATAATTGCGTTGGAAATATACATTGGCACTTTCGCAATCGAATTAGAGGTGGATGCCATTAAGCTCCGGAAAATGTTTTCTTAAATAGCATGACCGTAAGACCCAGTTAATCCAGATTCCGGAACAATGCGGGATTTGAAACAATTGGCTGCAAACGAACGAGTATCGGGAGACCAGGTCGCTGCCCGGCAGCCGTGAATAATCATGACCCATAGTCGGATTCACTTTTCAATTAAAGGTCCCGATTTGCATTCGACTCCACTGCCGTTGATCGGAACGCGCGACCGAACTGGGAGGGTCGACGACCGGCCGCGCCATCGAAAGTAGCGAATAACGAGAATGGCGATAAATCGATCGAACGTGTCAAACAATATGTCCTTATCGTGGCTCGAATAGCCCAAATATTGCTATACAATATTGTGCGCATGGATCATAGTTACATCTCAGTTAATAAAACGGTGATGAAGTCATTATGATTAATTCGACGTTTTCATATGTGTGCGTAAACATGTTTCAAAATATAAATATAAAATAAACATTATTCATCTTAATAATCAGAATTTAATTAAAAATGTTTCTCTCTCAATACTTTATTTAAATCATATTATTTTATTGAGTGCTAATTAACGCCGTTGGTTTAACTAGCACGTCATTTCCATTATTTCATACAATCAAATATTATTATTAATGTTAGCTGCTTCAATTCAAAATAAAATAATTTGATTATTTTTGTGCGATTTTTCTTCTCTCATAATGTTTAAAAATACAATATCGTGTATACTGTAATATTCTGATATGTATCAAATAAACAGAATATAAAAGAACAGTTTCAGTAAAATAATTGCAGTAATATCCGATGGCAAAAATAAAAAAAATAATATGATAATATATCTTTCCAAAGAACAAATTATACTGACAGAATTTGACTTTGCCACAGCGTCTCGCCTCTGCGTTTTAACCCCCATTAGTGACCCAGACCGCAGTACGAAGGTCTCGGGCGCACGAACAACCTAATGTTATGTAAAAATATCCACGGCGCCCGGTGTATATTAATGTTGAAGAAGAACGAAACGGACGAATGAAGGCGCGGGAGAGGAAAGACATCGAACCATGAGCAGATGTTCCGACCAAAATATCTAAATAAATCCAGCTCGCCCTTAAAATCCCAGAGTCGAATAAGTAATAACATCTACGGCTGTGTCCCATCCTTCCTCTATCTTCCTCTCTCTTTCTCTCTCTCTCTCTTTGCTTTCGTCTCTTTTTCTCTCTCTCTATCTCTTTCTCTCTCGTCTGCCCTGCCTGTTTCGCTTGCATAAGCGAGCATGTCCGATTTCGAGACTTTAATTGGCCGGAGGGAATTCCACTGCGTGGCCTTACTTTACGAGGAAACTTTCGAGATATTTTGAACCGGGCTGGGGTGAACACGTTGCATACACTCTTTTTCCGGTTACCCGGTAAGTCGGTGAGATTGAGTCAGCATAGAGCAACCGTGCGCTTTTGAAAGATTTGACTTTTATCGCGCAAATACATATGAGATGCCATACTTTGTAAAAGTCCTTGCGACAACATGTACTTTACATAGTATTTTTTTATTTTCTTCATTTGTTTTTTCTCGGGCATTCCAAATTTGCATTTGAATTAATATATCTATCCTTAATCTATTAAGAATTACATAAAAATTATGATAATATTCTAATTATTTTATTGCAATTTGCTGATTTTCGGAATATTCCGGATGCAAATAAATTAAATTTAAATAAAAACTAGGGAGAAAAAGAGATCTTCTTTTTACTATTTTTTAGCTTAAAAAATGTTTATCAATTCTTCACTTTATAATTAATACCAAATTATTATAATTTAATAATAGATCGAAATGCAATATACCAAAGTTTGTCCATTTTTGACAGAATCTGTTAATCTAATTATTGGGAGGTACCATTAAACTGCACTGCAGTAGTGGTCTTCGCATAGATGGATTAATGCGAACGGCACTGCAAACACGCGACGACACCGAGTTCATCCCGGCCGAGCTAGGACGATTTACGAGGTTTCACAGGCTTGTCTGGCGCGTAGATACGGCGAATGTGTCAATTACGATAACGCGCATCGACGATTTATCTGATTTATCCGATGAAATTATTTAGACGCTCATTGGCAATTATCGCATCGCGATTCAATCTGAAAGCGCGACGCAGTATAACGCGATATAATTTCGAATATTCTTCTTCACACTCGGAATTGATCACACTACTTTGCAAATTGTTCGATTTTTTTCCCATATTACATCACATTACATCGCATTTTTAGCTACAAAAAAAAATAATTATTCGCGCGAAATTAAATTCTTATATTGCTCGAAAGATTCGCTTGCTCTCCCGATTTTGTGTCGTTATCTCTCCTTGTCTCCCGTGCAAATTTCGTTTTGCTGAACGCGAAATAATCTTTGCGACTCGCGAGAGCCGGTTCGTCGGTTTGCACGAGAAACTTTTCGCGCACGGGACTGAACTTGGAGGTCTTGCTCGCTAAATTATCCGCCGGAAAATCGACGACTTCTTCTCCCGAGGTTTTCAAGCGAAATCTTTTCCGGCTCGCGACTCGTCGATTCGAGTCGCGACTCTGCTCTTTAAAGGGGCGATACTCGAGATATGCTCCCGTGGGATATCGATACGCGTCGCTCCTAAGAATATTCGGAACGTAGTGAAAGGTCGGCGAGTAATCGTAATATCGATACGGCAAGTCGACTTTGTTGTAGATCAGTCGATCGTCGAGCTCTGGGCCATGGCTAGATATTTCACGGAGCTTACGATAATTTTTCAATATGAAAGGCACTTCAAATTCCGCAACGCTGTTCGATCTTTTGTTGTTCCTCGGTCGAGGGAATTTTCTAGCTTTAAGAGAAATTTTGGGATCTACTCGTAAATCTTTCAACTCCGCTATTTCAGACGCTCGTTTTATTTTCGAACGAATTCTGCGCGCAAGACTATCATCGTCGTCGATTATTCTTAATACAGGCGAAATATTAAAGACACCATTTCGCCTTCTACGATGTTTCAATCGCTGAAATTTGTCGCTATTTAAATAAACATTTGGATTAATTTCGACATCTCTGATGTTGTTTGATATAGGTATTTCCTCTTCTGTTAAACGAAGGTGTGATAAGGCACGATCGTCATAATGCGAATTTTTTATTACTGGCAGCAGCTTCCATTCGACGACGTCATTCGACCATTTATTATTTCTTAATCTTGGAAGCTCCAAATTATTTTCGGGATCTAGGTCACCCGGTACGTCCAACTTAGTTACATATTTTTCTCTTAATTTATTTCTGGAAAGATTATCATCATCATCATCGTAAGAAAAGTCGATCATCTTCCAATCTGCGACGCCGTAAATTCCTTTTTCTCGTTCCTGTCTCAGATTTTTCAGCTCGATTTCAGGATCTATTTCTTCGCTTCGATAGTTTGTCGCTCGATTTAATTTTACAGCGTTATCATCCGCTTCTTTTTCCGGTGCCGAAACTTTCTGTCGCTCCTTCGAGACCCCAATGTTCCTATCGCTCGTCAAGTTTACGAAAGTCGTACTTTCGTTCGCCCTGTCAATTTTTGTCTCGCGATTTATAGCGCAAAGTTTTCCCTTAACCTGGTTATTGGCTCCCGCGTTTATAACTAACTTTTCTCTCGTGCTGACTTCTGTAGTTGCTGTATCAATTGTAGCATCGGTTTTGTTGTCCGTGAAAACATTGATCTTATGCTCAGCCAATCTTAACCTATTCTCATCCTTCGTCTTTCCATTATCGTTGTTTTCGTAATCTGTTTTCAAAATTTTTCCTGATTCGTCACTACTGGCCACGGATACCGAATGAGATTTATCAAAACGGTCTGTGCTCTTGACAGTTGATGTCCCGCGAATGATGTCTTCCCGCTTCGTTCTGAAACTTGTCTCGTCAACCAGCTTATGTTTATCTCCTTCCATCAATTTCTCGAATCGTTTCTTCTCCCTCTTCGTGCCATTTCTCATGTTTTTACCAAAGGCGACCTCCTCCAGTTGTTTCTCGTTCTGCTTCCTCCAAGCTTCCCGCTTGTTGAGAAGTATCACTTCGTCCTCCAAGCGATTCTTCCCCTTTATTGGCAACAAATCGAGCATCCTGTCATTTTCGGTAGTCATGTTTTTCTTATCGGCCAATTCCCGTTTCCTCTTCTTCTTCTTCCCTGTCAATTTTGCATCGAGGAGGTCGAACGAATCGTAAATAGTTGGCTCTTCGTAACCTAAATAGATAGAATTCTTCCTTTCGTGACTCGCACGCTTCTGTCGTGACTTGTATCCCGGCGATGATCCTGCGCGACTTTGATGCTTGCGATGCTTCCTGTGCTTTCGTTTCGTTGCTCTGTTATTTTCGCTCTTCTTATAATTGCGAAATTTTTGGCGTTTTGTTTTGCGATGTTGCTTCGATGGAACTTCCAGACTGCGCGTTTCTCTATGATGACCTAGAAATTTTTAAATATGTAATAGAGAATACATGTTTTATTAATTCTTTATTAATTTTTCGAAAAAATATAGAAAAATTATATAAAAAGCAAAATAAGATCAAGTTATTAAATAACGAAATAGTTTGATCCCGCCAGTATCTGAAAATAATATGCGAAATAATCGTCCAACGAATATTTCACCATGCATTTTTCGGACGAGAAATTACGTGGATATAATTATATATGATTTTAAAAGTTTGTCCGAGGCCATCATGTTTTTTTTATCGCGAAAATAGTTTATCGCCATGGTATTTAGACTGAAAATATTTCCGATATAACTAATTTTCCGATACCGGTAGTTGAAGAAACATGTTCGGCAATGTTTGTTTACTACATTTACCAACGAAATTTCAATATTTATTCTTAAATGCGCATTAGAGAGAATAACGAAATAATCGATTGTATTATTTTTAAAAGGCATTCTATAAATCGAGAAATATATCGCGAGAGAAACATGACGTACCATCACGATGCTGTCTACCTGCCACTTGGGGTGCAATGTTGTTGAACTGAAAAAAATTACGCGTATCGATTGGCAAAGAGAATGCATTTTTTGCCATCGAGCTTGCATTAGTGACATTGGGCATTGCGCTCTGATATTGTAGAATATTTCCGGTTCCAGTTCTAACTGCTCCAATAGATACCGGCGCGATCTTTCCTTTCTTTTCTCGCTCTTCGATGTGTTCCAGAAGTAAATTTAATTGACGAATCTAAATAATTGTAAAATTCTGTGGTGACATTTCCTATTCTTCTAACATTTTTTGTTTCATATAAATTTGATCATTATTTTTAATTGAATATTAATTAACAAATAACGATATCAGCTTTTTAACAAAGTCTCACCAAATAATCGTGCACTGTTTGAACCTTTGTTTTCTCTTTTGCTGTCAGAGCGTTATATTCCTTTACTAGAGTATCTAATACTTTCACTTTTCTCTGTAAATCGCCAATATCCTCTGCCTCCGAAATGTTGTCAAATAAAAATTTGCGTCTCGAGTCTTCTTCCGGGATGATTTCCTCACGGATCAATGGCAACGGTGGTACCTAGTTCAAAAATTAATACTTATTAATTAAGAAAAATGTACATATACATGATATAATTATAATACACATTCGAGGATTATGGAATATACTTCTTCCAACGGTTTCTCCTCTCGATCCACTTCCAGCATCCATCCTAAAAATTCTCGCATATCCGGCGATAAAGAAACACACGTTTTTCTCTGAACTTCGTTTAAAATTAATCTACCAAGAAGCTCCTTAACTCTCTTCATCATCGTTTCTGTGTAATTCGTCTAAATAACATTAATTTAAGAAATATAATAACTTGAAATTATCAAAGTTTCTTTTAGAGAAAATACAATCAAATTTCTAAAATTAAGTATAGCAATTACTTTATCCTCATCAAATCCTTGCCGATAAATATTACTCGCTGATACCATGTCTTTAGTTTTATAACTACGTTGAAGTCCAGGACCAAAGACATTTTTCAATTGATCATTATTTTGAATCTACGTCAGTATTAATTATTATCAATGACTTTTATAATAAAAATGTAAATTGCATAAATAATTTTTACAGAAACAGTTTTGATATCGCGCTACACGATTCTTTACTTGCCCGTTCGAATATCTGCTCGACGATTTTTCCAGCTAGCTCGCCATGAAGAGCGATGTCCATCTGCGACTCGTCGTCGACGTTGTCGGCTGTGAGAAGCAGCGTAATTTCCTTTCTCCGTGCGTTGCCTTCTTCCGGCTTCACTGTCTGAAAAATCATCCTTAATTCTTTTCTCTTTTTTCATCCAGTCGTGCGATCTACTACACGACGATCACCGATCGCCTTTTCACTCACACTCTGATCCTCCGCGTTCTCGTAAAGCACTTTTTCACTTGGTGTCTCCTCATTCACTCCCGCACGAAACAGATCTTGCTCGGCCGTTTTGCTCTTCTGGATTCTGGTGCGTCCGATCAAAGAAGACCCTTCAATTTTGCTTTCCTTCTTTGGCTTCAAATCGTCTCGATTAGCGTCTCTCGACATGTCGGATCGATGCGTGTGATGTCTTCTGTTTCTATTTGAAGACGAACTTGAACTATTCTTCTTTGCATGTTTCTCCGAGGGCTGCTTGTTCTTTTTATTTTTCTTCCCAGAAATCTTCTTCTTTTTCGAATCGGTTCGAGGAATCTGCGAGTATCGATCGAATTGTACATCGTTATTCAAATTTGTGGCCGCGTACCCGTCATCGGATTGATCCTCGAGAATATTCGAAAGCTGGAAACGATCGCTTAGACTTTTATCCACGTCATCAGAATCGCCTTGATTCTCGTTCACGTCGTCATAAAACGTGCGATACGAAGCAGCTGTCCTTCTCACTCTTGTTTGATTATTTACGTATTTTTGTTCGGCAGCTTCAAGGTCCTTATCGCCATCCACAATGTAAATCGTGTTCATTAAAATTGGCCTTTGATTCTTTTCACCACTCCCCTCGGTTACATCACGATGATCGTTAAATATATTGATTAAGTCCTCAGTTTTGTTATTATACCAATCATGCGAGATCGATGAATTATGACGAAAAATATGCGAGGAGTTGTAAAGTTTAGAATTTATATTCGTTGTATTTGCTACACCTGATTTATTATCTGAGTCGTGAGTTTCATTTGAGTCGGAAATTAATGCTTCGTCTATGGCCTTCAATCCTCTGCCAAACCTGACTTTTACGTTATCGTCCAAATCATCGTGCCAATCTAAAGACTCTACAAATGACTCGTGTAAGTCTTGCGAACTAATCGCCGCTTGTTTCTCCGGATTCAGATTTCGTTTCAGTACTTTACGCGTCTCGGACTCGATGTATTTTTGATTTTCATAAGGAGAACCGGAATCTACGTTGATCTTTGACCGTTTTAATGCATTTCTTTCGGGAGACAGATTATTTCCTTCTTCATCTTGTACAATCTATGTATCGGTGTATTATTATATTTGCGATTGCAAAGAGATTAATTATGATTAATGATAACGAATTAATAAATATATGCGTACTTTAGATACACTTGATTCGATAGATGTAGTGACGGAAAATATATTTGGCGAATTTTCTTTCGTAGAATCACTTTGTTCGAGATCACCTTTAAGCATGTCATCCGTTACTTTAAGTGTGATGTAATTGTCCGTCGCAATATTATTCAAACCTGCAATTATCAACCAAACATTTCTTAAGTTTCCCGTATATATCTCATCATTACATAAGTTTTATAAAAATAACGCAGCAAATTAAAAATCGTAAATGAGATGTTAAAAAAATTATAAAAAGTAGTAATAAATCTGCGATTGAAATAAAAATCGATATAAAAACATGGATAAATTATCCATATAGATTAATTATCCGTTATTAAAATAACGATAAGTAAGAAATATTCTTGATAAATGCACTCAATATTTACTTGTCGAGGATGTATCGGCCAATTGGTATCTTTTTTGTTCATTGTCGTTTTGATTCAAGCCGAAGAATCTATCATTCAATGGCTGTAATTGAGAGGAATTCGTGTCGAGTTTATTATCCGATTCATAGCGCAGTCTTTGATCACCCCTGAGGCGGGGTCCGCTCTTTAATTCACCGTCAGGCCAATCGTACACGTTCTTCAATTCCTCGTACAGAGGCTCGACATTGTTCGGATGTCTCTGATCATTTTCTTGATAATAATAATGATCTTCCGGTCTATGTGAAGTAAACTACTAGACAATCTCAAGGCTTGCAAATATACATATTCTTAATAATTAATGTTGATTGATTTTATTTTTAAATTTTTCTCAATCAAAATATTTAACAATTAATTGGATTTTTTAAATATAAATAAAAATAATTTTATATATAATTGAGAAGAAATGTGACTAATTCAAAATAAATAATTTTCGTAAAAATTTATATCACATTAATTAATTATATTAATAATTAAATAAAATTTTCAATTTTTCCAATTTCATATACATTCTGCGATATAATTTAAAAACAATGATACCGTCCGTTTTCAAAATCTTCATAAAAATCTTTCCAGGCCTCTAACTCTCTGTTTTGCTCCAAGATTTTGATAGGCTGAATATCTAACAAAATATTTTCGATAACATCAGGATTTGTGTCTATACGTGCATTTGATATGATTTCTAAAGGTTCATTCAAACTAATTTGCTTTCTATGATTATCGTCTAATGCCATCTCTGAATTCTTCGGCAATGCCATTTTGTTCTCAAATGATTGGTCCAACCTATCAGACATCTATTTTTTGGTCATTTGGATCAATTTATATTTCATGCAATTTTATCAAGTTATTACATTTATATAAAATTTAAAATAAAAGATATCTTGAAATATATATTTATTATTGATAACAAGATATCATCATTTATAACTTGCAAATTAATTCAATTTACCATTTCGATTTTGCATCTGTCGATTCTCCTCGATAAATATTATTCGTAAAATCTTCATTTTGATGAACCTTTCCCGAGTTTTCCTCAATCGACAGTTGTCTTCCTTTATTTAATACATCTCTAAGACTTGATTTTGATGCACTGGACGGCTTCTTGTCTTTCTGCTCATTTTTTAAAGTCTTATTCTTACGTTCGCCAAGATCGACGACTATTTGTTCCTTTGGCTCTTTGTACTTTGCCTTCTTGTGTTTCTCCTTCATCATCGCCTCGATGTTCTCGTTTTTCTTCTTTCCTAAATCAGCTGATTTATATCGTATTTTAGCTAATCGAAATATTGATACATAATTGATTTCACGAATTTTTATTTCTGCTATATTTTATTTATTTTAATATTATTTATTACGTTTATATATTCTTACCACGTTTTATCTCTTTCGATGTTTCATCTTTGATTAAAAGTTTATCATTTTTATTCCGAATTTTCTGCTCTTTTATTGGCGCATCGCGCTCTTGTTCTTCATTATCTTCATAATCGTAATATTCGATCATATCCAACATACTACGTCTTTTTCTTCTGTAATCGCCACCCTTGTCTTTATACTTCTTTTCAAGCTTTTGCTTAATTAGCATATCGACTTTGGCCTTCACAGGATCGATCCGTTGCCTAGATGAACCTTCGCTTTCCATTGCTCTATCATCATCTGTAAATGCATTACATCACTTTTGCATTTGCGTTACTTCTGCTATAAAAATCCCATCAATTTATACCTTCCATTACATCCTCTTCACTGTCATTATAATCCTCTTTAACTCTTTCGACATTTTCATACTCTTCATTATTTTCTTCTTTTTCATCGTGATTTACTGCCGCTTCTTTTCCAACCTCTACATTCTCTGCTGCATTATTGGATTCAAGATTCTCAAAGGAATATGTAGATCGTTTGTAACGGGCATGATGATTTGCGTCGGACATCTGAGAATTAAAATTATTTTGCAACGCAGAATTTTCTTCAGCGTTATCGTCGCGTTTGACTCTAATTGAAACTTTTCTAGAATTTGCAGAATTAATTATTTTACTTTGCCGATCCTCATTCATAACATTTTCGATATGATTCTCAGTTGTGGAATTAAGAACTGATTCTGTGCTCTTTGTCAAAGAATCTTCAGTTTCGGCGTCGACGGAAACTGTAAAAATCCATAATAATCTTCTCCGTAAATGGCTATCAGGCTCGTGATACTCGCGAGCCTCCGTTATAGTTCGCGTGCCCTCCTTTACATTCATAGTCTCATTTCCGTTTGACCCGACAACACGAATATCGATTCTGTCGGTATCCGAATTTCCATTCGATTTATTTGCGCTGCTATTCGTCGCACTTAGAGACGGAACCATCTGTTGCTGCCTTCGCAAATCGTTGTCTACAATCATGGAAGCGAGATCCTCGCGTCGATCTTTCGGTATTATCGATTCACCGCTCTCGGACGCGAATACATTCGCAGCTTCCAGTTTCATTGTCGCATCGATAATGAGATCAATCGAGCTCGAAGAGTCTTCCCTTACATTTGCATCCGTTGACTCGTCGGCATCGTTCGTTCTCGTCTGCTCCGCGAACGTCCCGTCTTCTCTCATTCGCCCCAACAATCTCGCCTCTATCTCCTGCTCTTGATACGGACGTTCCCGAGACTCAAAGACCTTGATCACGCCAGGTATCAGCTCGCGGTTTTCCTCCCGCATCCTGCTCGTCTCGAGCTCTTCTCTTTTTGTAGCCGCGATTGTCTCGGCGTGGATTCTCCGCGATTCATTTGCTGCCGTGTCGAAGCCACGCGACGTATTTCCCTCGGGAAACTTCTCTCTCGCGTCCTTCGATTGTCCGTCATTTGTATCGAGTCGCGATTTTTTCCGCGCCGATAATTTTTCCTCGTCGCTTTTCCTATTTCTCGCCAACTTTCGAGAGTCATCAGCATCGCCATTTATTGAAAAACGTATCGAATTTACGGATGTACTTAACGTAGCAGAGTCTTTTCCAAAATCGAGCGAAATGGTGTGGTTCTCCGCTGTAATATCAATATTTTTTGATATTTTTTCAGTTAGAGAATGTTGAGTAGGTTTCTTCGAATTTATTTTTGGAACTTCATTTACGGCGATATGTTCTGGTGAATTTGATGTTTGAAGATTGATTTTTACAAGAAAGAGTGATGTAATGTTGTCGGAAGAATTATTTAAGTTAGGCTCTGTAACCGAAAGATATCTTAGTTCAGAAATGTTTGCTTTGTTAGGGACCGGTGAGGTAATCGTTAAATTAGTAAAACGATTGTTTAAGAAAGACCCTTTGTCTAAAGGATACTGCGAGTCGGAAATGTTCAGCTTATTTAAAATCCTCGTTAAACTTCTTCCATCGTTATTAAGATAATCAGAATACAAGTGTACTCCTTTGATTTTTTGTATCCCGGTTATATTTCCAAGAGAGTCTTTAATTATCTGAGCTTCCCGATGGCTTTTATTTTCAGGAATATCCTTCTGATTATTTAAATCTGAGTTGAAGCTTCTTCTACTGCGTTTAGCGCGATCATGTAATTCTCCCAAATTTTCTTTTCCAAGATACTTTCGAAGTTCCACTTCTTGAGAAATTCTCGGGTCACTTTCAGCTTCACTGTCTATATTTTTAGCTCTCTTAATTCTCCATATTGTCTCTTTATATGGATGTTGCTCAAGATCTCTCTCCAAGTCAAATATTTCAGCTACCGCTCTTGGATGATCCCACCAGCTAGATTCTTTGAAAAAATTGATCGTGGTAAAGACAATATAAAGATAATAAAAATATCGTTACAAGAATAATTATATTACCTCTCGAAAGCGCATTTTTCTTTTTATTGTTTATTGTCAAACTATTTTTTAAATCTAACACAATCTTCTTCAAAGATTCCAGCGGCATATTTTGAGATTTCCGCTTCATAATCAAAGATTTCTGCAAAACGCTAAAATCATCTGCATGCATTGGATCGTGTAACGATACGATTTCTAATTGATTTTCCGTGTCATCGTTAATATTTCGCAGCTTTTTCTCACCCTTCAAGTCTAAGAGATCATATCTTTTATGTGTTATTCAAAATTAAGCTAATAATTTTAATGTTTGAATTATTTTAATAATACCAGAATTAGCGAGACTTTCAGGAGCAGAGTTGTAATCACGAAGCCCTGTATTCTTGCCGTTAGTCACTTTGAGATTCTCATTAGAATTCGACCAGTCGTCCGAGGAATGGAGATCCTTCTTTCTCCCCCAATCTTTCAGTGGCTGATCGGCTATCGCTTCTCCTTCGTAGACGCTTCTATCTAACCTGCACTCAAGAGTGGAACGAATTTCTTTTTATCTGTCGCGAAAGACGTGTGCTGACTGTTAGAAAATTCGTAGAGCATGAAAAATGTGATTGAATAATTCAAATTAAATTTATAATTCACAAATCGTTTTATTATTACCAATTTTATTAGAATAATTTAAAAAATAAATTAAAAAATTTTTTAAATATCATTATTTTAAGGTCCTGAAATATTATTCTATCAATTTTTATAGACATTTATATTATTTTTTAAATATATTATGTAATATAATATATTATATATAATTATATTACATAATTGACATATTATGTAATATAATATATTATATATAATTATTATATATGTACAATATATAATCGATTAATTAAACAATGCGTCATGTTCTATGGCTTACATGTCAGGAGGTCGATAAAAAATGTTGAAATCAACGTCATCAGCCTCTCTCTTAAATGTCATGTCGTTATCCAGATAGACCCTCTGAGGAACATCCTGAGTACTTTCCCCGTATTTCTTCTTCTGCAGCATCCATATCCTTTTATAATTCTGATCGAAGCCTCTCTTGCCGCGTAACCTACTTCTATAACCGATATCAGTCGACTCTAGGACGTTTTCTGTGTTGACGGATACTGTAGAATGCCAGTTTGTATGCGCCAGTGAACTGGACCAGAAATATCCGCGTTAAATCATTCAATAAAAATCAGAATATTTCTAAATGGCTGTCAAATGAAAATATAGATTGTTTGTAATGTCTATCGATTGGAATAGATATTTCTCCAAATTTAATTATTAAGATTTTTATAAAAATTCAATTAAAATTTATTCATCGTTCGAATTAATTTTGTTTTCTGTTCAAACTATTTTTTTTTATATTAAAGTAACAAGCTCTTACTCATCTAGTTGAGTTATATGATTAACACGAGGGCTAGCGTGGTTTATCCACCTCAAATCATTCTGCGCTTTCAAAACATCATCCAGAAATCTGTTTAGAGCCGCGCTACTTTCCTGATCTTCGCCGATCGTCGCTGATTCATTTATGATGTGATTTCGAATGTCGACCTGCGTTCAAACAACAATCTCGACATCGAATGCTTTTATTGACGTATCGACTTTTCGTTGCTTTCACCGAGCATTAGTTGCACATCCGCGGACTTAAATTAAAATATCTCGGAGGATGCGAGAAAATTAACACTTGCACAAGCGCCAGTGCCACGGACTGCGAAGGGGTTTCTGCAACGGCATTCCTGTCGCGAAGACAGCGGAATGCCCTGTCGCTGACAATTCCTCTCTGCCAGCCCCGCCGGCACGTTAGCGCGTTATAATAATACCGGGCGTTCCGTATATAACGCATAACGTGTATGTACTATTTCGCTTCCCCCGTCCTTTTTCCGACGCGAGCGCACGGCCAAGACAATGGCCCCTACATCCGGGAGCCGCGGGCGGGACGCGGTGTTATTAAAAATTCACTCCCTCCCCCAGAGCGGCTGAAGTGGCCTCTGGCAATCTGCATCTCATTCCCGTCGGGCCCTTGTGCCATCAGGTGGCTGGCAGCTAGCGCACGGAGGAAAAGGGGTGGAAAACCCGAGCGAGTGTCGCGACGCAAGACGGTCCCGCAGTTTCGCTGCGGAACGCGACGTCGCGGTCGGTTTTCGCCGAATAAAAAGAGGAAAAAAGAATCTTACACTCAATTATACGCGGCATTTAACTAAATAAAGACTCGCTGTCTTCCCTCTCATCTACGGCCTTCCCCCGCCCCAAGCCCTATCCGGGGCCTAGAATTCCTTTTATTAAACTGCCACGCGATAATGAATCGTTTTGTTGGCTAAACGACGTTTAATTTTGTCTTAAAATGCATAAGTTTTATATTACTGCATATTGTGAACATTAATAACATGCTATGATGTAGCCTGATTTCTCTCTTTTTCATGCGTAAGAGTTATATCTTATTTCTTGCATAATTCTCTCGATCCCGTTTTAATCGTTTCCAAGTGTTCCTGCATTAATCAATATCGCAATCCCGTTTGCGAGCTCCTTTTCGTAGGTTCTCCATCAATCGGCTTTTGCGGGAGTCGGGCAAACCAAAAGTACGGCGGGCATAATCAATCACGAAGCGTTTTCGGCCGCAATACGCGGCCGAAGAGAGGAACGGTAGACGACAGTTCGCATAGTTCCGAAACGGGAACGGTAATATCGCTGGCCCGGGGCGACCAACCCTTTGTCATTTTGTCATCCGACATAAGAAGTAGAAAGCCACGCGATGAGAGGGATGCTTCGCGGGGAGCGTCATTCTGCGCGTCTCTCGCCGAAAGAAATTAACGCTTGAGGTATTAAAACATATTCGAAAACAGAGATCTGCCGTCGCGAGTCGCTCCCTTCCGGTCCGACATAATATCATTTCCGTTATCATTCACATACTCGCTCCGTGAAACCTCGCGAAAACGCTTCTTTGGAAGGATTATCGTGTATCTCATCGAACGGAGAAAGTTTCAAATTAATCGATACAAAATTGAAATCGTTTCAATTACGTAAATGCATTTCGAATCTTTACTTTATTCTTCCCACGCTGCTGTGAAGAGATGGTAGATTTTCTCGAATTCTTAATCGAGTCAGATTTCTCCCTCGTGTACGTCATTTTGCTTCCATTGAGTTTATTAATTTCCGCCGAGTTCAAGGTAGAAATGACGACAAGCATGACGTAGAGTAGAAAGCACATTCGAAGGCGAGAGAATGAGAGAACAGACGATCTGACTGTTCGTTTCATGCTGTAAAGTATTACAAATTAATACGCTATCGCAAAATTATCTTTAGCATTAAATGTTTTATCTTTAAGATAGCATCCATAATTTTTATATTAAAAGAGTCATTATCAATTAGATAATTTTATCTTAATCGTAGTCATAAAATGTGAACAAATGATTGGAAACTTAAGTGAAGGTATCGATTGTTCGACGATTTACATGAGTCGAAGAAATGGGGCAAATCGAATTCAATTTAATGGGCGCGAGAGAAAGAGAAAGAGAGAGAGAGAGAGACAGAGAGAGAAAGAGAGTGTTCGTCACTTCATAAATCCGCTCGCGAAATTGCTCACGCGTATATGTATGTGGCGCCCGGAGTATGTAACGGACTATTAAGTCCCGATCTCGGGAAGACATTAATTTCACGGCCGCGCATAACTTTCCTGTCACAATTTGCATTCGGCCTGGGCCTCTCCTTGGAGCGCGCGGCGGGAAATTAAAAACGTCCGATCGTAAAGCCTCGAAAAAGAGGTAAAATATCACCGCCCTTCGCATCCTGAATCGTAATCAGCCGCGAGAGCCTGCGTCTCGTTCGACCCCTTCGCGCGAGGTACGCGAAAGAGAAATCCTTCTTGTAATCGGAAAAATTCGGCGGAAAAGTGTACCGCGTCGATTATATCTGTGCCCCGCGATATCTTAGCAAGGAAAAAATCCGAGAGAATTAATTTTCACTGTCGACGTATTCTGCATCTACTGATTAATCACTCGAGAAGCGATATCAATCGCACGCCGGAGACAATCACTCGAGCGTCTTCATTTTCCTAATAATTCGCGTGTTCGCAAACTTCCCTTGTCCCTCTGATTGTGAAACAAAAATCGCGAAGAATAGTCAGTTCGGTAGAAGCATAAGAAATAAAGACTTAAGCGATCGTTTCGTCCTCCAGTAATCGCGCGAATGTGAAGGGGAAACTGGGGAAAGATTCTCGAGGAGGGTCGCTCGCTCGCCATAATTTCTCCCGATGGAATGCGAGTCTGAGAGAACCATCGCTAAAGTATCCGTTATAGGCGAGCGAACGGTAGGAGAGTCGGTTATTTTTGTCGTTTCGTCGAGGAGAGATCGCGAATAAAGGAGCGGGCTAACGAAAAAACAACGAAGGTTGGCGCCCGGGAAAGAGTGGAGGAAGGGAAGAGCGATATAACGTACCGCATAAGAGCCATTAGGTTATTAAAAACAGTGGTCGCTAGATGCGAATAATGAACCAGCTGGCTGGTGGCCACCGAGGGGCGCGACAAAGGCGGAAAATTAGCCCTGATAACTTCACGTTTGAATGCGGGGGAGGTTCGGGCGCGGAGAGGAGTGAGAGGAAGGAGGGAAAACGAAGCGCGCTCGTAATCTCGACTCGCCTTTTCCTGTGATGACGGGCTTGTTCCCGTCGGCTGTGTGTTTGCGAAGACATCACGGCGAAGACGTCTCGATTTTCTCGAGCGTGACGCTCGCGCGATTTTCCACAGTGGAAAGCGATACCTCCCTTGGAATTAGTCCCGATGATCTTCGGTTTCCTCTCGGGGAGAATAGGATAGTGAAGAAAGGAAGTTCAAAAGAAGGACAAAAATATGCATTCGACATGCAAACATGATATTACTATACTTATCTAATCTTGATTAGACGGGGAAGAGAAATCTGTTCACAATCGATTTAATTATAAATTAATTCAATCTATTCAATCAATTTAATTACAAAGGACACGCAATTATTATTCTTGAATTAGCAAGCACTTACACATATCTACCTTTGAAAGACATAAATAAATATTATACGTATTTTTAGATATCATTAATACACTTTTAATCAAAATTTATTCCTTACATAAATTATTAAAATTTATTACAAATTATTCGTGAATTTTATTGCCATTTTTAAACATTAATAATTCAAAGATTTGATGAACGCGATAATGTGCGAATCAGAGCAGAGATTGACGTGTCGCTTATCGGTTACGATCGCGCCTATTATTTTCCTCAAATTTACCTGGTATTTCGCGGCTACACGAGCGCTGGATTAGCAAATCGTTTTCGCACGCGCACTCATGCGCGCGTCATCGGCGATAACGTTTCGCGAAAAACGATCTATGTCACGCTGTGCCGGTTGAATTGCGCCCGCGTTTGACGTCTCGCATAACAAATTTCGATCGAACGCCGATTGTTTTTGCATCGATTATCGATTTCAATAAAAGCGCGTATCTTCCCGCGGCTCGCAATTTCCATCAATTTTTATCGTCCACCTGGTGCGAAGTGACGTTTATTAAATTCAATCATTATATATACATATATTTTCAACGATGCTTGGGTAGGCACGTTCGATTAATCATCGAAATGGTAAGTTTTTCCACCGTCCTAAAGATACTTTTCAAATAATTAACAATTAAATTGTGCGACTGTAAATACTTATCGCGGAAGAAATCTCGAAACTACTGCATACGATGGTAAATCTGAATCGTTCTCCCTCTCGAGTATGCTTGAAATTAACACGCACACCTATGAAATACACGTGCAGCGTCTCTTACGTCTTAGAATTAGTCGAGTTTATTTTCGGCATCCTAACGAAAACTTCTTGCATAGAGGAAATTTCGTTACGAGGCTCGCAGCCCTCGCAGGAAATATCCGAAATCTATGAGAGTCTTAGAAGTACATAGAATAAGCTCCGTACGCGTTAATTTTCGCACGTACGTTTTGCGCGCGAACGAAATAAGGAATAAATAAGGAACGACCGTATCTAGGTGAATATCTGCTTTATACGGCCGTTTAATATAGCGGGCCTCTCGTTAGTATTCACGCCGAATACGAATTTGGGCTAATCGCCCCAATACTCGAGGACGCAGATTTATTTCCCGTTCTCAGAGAAGGGCGTAAACATCATAACTTTGATTAGATACGTTGCAAAGTATCTACTCTTCAAATAACGCAATATTAAGACGCGATAATTTTAACTGTCGGATAAATCGAGAACTTTATAATTTTTCAGAAAATTATCAGTTAAACGTTCATAATTATTATTATTGCTGTTGCATCTTAATATTAATAACGCAATGGTCCAACAAAAGAAATTCAAGAAAGAGAATAAGCATTCTCTGTAATTTCTGTTTACACTACGGTTCAGACTTTCAAATTGTTCCATTACAATTGTGAGAAATTTGCTTGATTTCACAATGCGAAGCAATTTGGAATTTAGCATCAAAACAATAAAACTATAAATTAATAAATGAATATTAACTATAGATTAATAAATGATTATTCTCTTTCTTGCATTGAAGAAAAAATTAATTTAATTTTTGTTGAACCGTGTAATTATTATTAATATAATGCATTATTGATGTCTTTACGACATTAATGCATTTAGAGTATAAATGCGCCCGGGAATTATAATCAATATAGATATTATTAAATCATAATTGTTATTAAACTGAAATTCTATTATCGCATTATTGCGTTAATGGTAGGAGACTGCCGATGTAGAGTAATATACGAATCGCGTAACCATGAAACTCTCCCCAACAAGCAATTAGAATGGCCATCGGCACAATGTAGTCGCGTTAGGACGTTCTTTTGACAACGGCCCAGGTAGAGGAGGCGAATGATCCCGAGCGACGTGATCGATACATCCGTTCATTCGACGCATGTAAACGACGCATCGTTCGCTGCAATGGGCCAATGGGCGTTTTGTTAAACTCGAAGCCCAACTTTTGTAGTAAACTATACGTTTTTATACGCGGATAAAGGTAAAGAGAAAACGCGGCACGCATCTGTGCGGGACGATTAGGCGATGGAGGACGAAGAGGATCGGGGAGAGCGAAGAAGCGAAAAGGAAAGAAGAAGGGTTGAAGGGACATAGGACGAAACGGAGAGAGAATGATACGAGGAGAGGATGGAAAGGACTAAAGAGAAAGATAGAGATAGAGAAAGAGAGAGGGAGGGGGGAAATGAGTGAGGAAGGCGGAAAGAGGAAGCATCGCGGGGGGTTGGTTTCAATTAGGAAGCAGTAACTCTCCCGGGCATTGTTCATTTCACTCTAGATTTGTATTCCCCGTTTGTTTGTTCCCGTCGCATTTGCGTTAACCTGAGCAAAAGCGAGCCACCATGCGTGTATACGCGATCAGCCCGAGCGGAAAAGACGAGGCGGGAAAGATGAGGCGATGACGGCGCGGCTTCGGCTCTGATTTTCAGAGTAACCGGATTTTCAGAGCGGAAAATATCGCCCAATGTGGAAGTGAGCGGTGATAGAGATAAAATATTATCGACTCAGCTAATCGAATTATGTATTCCAATTCGCTTATGTCTTTCCCCCAAAGAGACACATCGTCGATATTTTTGTAACAAATCGTATAATGATTCGTCCTTTCGCAAATTCTCATAATCGAAAGCGCGATCGAAGAATCGCGGGACGCCGAAGAACGTGAATTTTCGTTCATTTCGCACGAGACTAACGATCCATTAGAACGATCAATTAATCTCTCCCTCTCCAATACGCGACATTATTCACTTCATTAATAACCGATAAGCTCTTTCGACCATTATGCGATTCGTACGAGCGAGAATTGATAGAATTCGCGCTCGTGGATTTAAGTAGCGCGCAAAGGGAATTCGGGAATTCGCGGGAACGCGATTTTGGCCTCGTTAATGGGCACGATCGATGACCGATCGCACGGAATCGTCGTCAATTTTTCATGATATCCGTATTCGATATGTCGACGGAATAATTCAGACGGCCTTTATTAACGTGACTGAAACTACGGGTAGATGCGAAAACTGCATTTATCATATTTCAAAGACTTTGCTCTGGCGCAAAAGAGTCTCGAATTTTGCGAAAGTTACTCCCGCGAATATCATTCGGTCGGGAGGAGGAAAGGACAGAGGGATAGTAGCTTACACAGCGGATATTACGAGGTGGCACGAGTGCGGAGGCCAAGCGGTAAACAATTCGAGGCATTTTAATGGGGCCCCTAGTGAGCCGTAAGAGCGGGACGCCAAAACTAACGCGCGCGTAAAGACGCGACTCTTCTTTGGGAACGAAGGTGAGGAAGCCTTATCCCTTAAGGCCGCCATACGACCGTCGAAAGGGTATACGTATGCCGTAATGTACCTTCGATCTCGGATGAGCCTTACTCTCTCCAATTTCTGATCTGCCCGGATCTGTCCCGTTTTATTTTTCTTCCTTTGTCTTGTCGCAGCGCCAAATCCGAAATAAATTTGTGAGCAACGCGAGCTCGTATTTAACGAGTTTCCGGGACGGCCTTTGATTTCCACACGATACTTTTTCTTTTTAGATGCCTTTCACTACGTCCTCGTTACTTTTCGAAGCGCATTATTACGAATTTATCGCTCTGTCAAAATTAATAAATTAGTGATAATAATAGCGAGATCTTTATAAATCAAATTAAAATACATCCTTATTTTTGATCCTTATTAATATACATCCTTATTTTTGAGAAATTATGAAAATTTATTTTTGTTTATCGAATAAACATAACGTTAACTTTATTCGTCATTGAAACAAGTGGAACGTTTCAGATCTCTGAACGTTTTGCATTTGGGAGAATTGCGTTATGGTAGGAATTTTTATTCCTTGCTCTCTCGAAATTTTAGATGGAAGAAGTCGAGAAGCTCGAGCGAGCTTTAAGCGCGCGATGCTCTTAAGGGTGCGTTCACAAGGACGATCGTTGTAACTCCGAGTGTGGCGGCGTCTAAACGAAATACGATAAGCACTTAGCTGGGCCGTATCTATCAAGTATAACCCTTATGCTGCTGCTTTGAGGGTGTGGTGTACCCTGGGGAGAGAAGCCCGGGGGCAGGACAACCTCCTGGAATTTATACTACGGACCTCGCCCTCATCCTACCGCGGCTTTATCACTTATTCATATAGCGTTGCGCGAGGAAAAGTTGCCCTAAGTGCCTATAAACGTTTAGTCACCGAATGTTTCTGCGTTTCCCGCATCCGCGCAATTCGATATCATTCGATTTCTGTCACCGTGGGATCGGTTTCCTCTTCCCGTTGGTGCCGATGCTGACGGTAAGTGATATATCTCGCGAAATAATAATGTAGAAAAATCTATTCTCTTTTTCCTACGCGATAATTCAGAAATAGAATTACTAGGGATATATTTCATTCGAAGTAAAAGAAAAATCGATCGAAAAGAAAGAGTCGCATCGACGCATTTGCCAGATACCTCAAAATTTATTACACAAAAATGTAAATTTATTTTAACGTAATAGGGGACATATACACAGGAATTTATTTATTTGAAAAAAGTTATATAGTTAAAAAATTAATCATCCTGTCTGTTTTTTTATGTACTTTTCTACATTTATTTGCTTTATTATACTTTTCCCCTTCCCCCGCTTATATTTATTTGTTGCATACGCTCGTAGAGATATTTTTGAAAAAGATATTTCTGTATATACCAGGAAATTGATCAGCACGTATTGACAGCTTCGTGTATGAACTATTGTGTGATCGTACGTGTGTTTGGCGAGCGAAGATACACAATAATCGATATATTCTGACTTGATTATCGTGTAATGGAATGTAAATGTTAACGCATCCGGCTCAGTCGCGCGATTAAGTCGGTATGTAATTAATTTTATTGTGACGGCAATTGGAATACACACAGGCACGACCGCTTTTAATAACCGGGATCTTCCGTGTAATTGAAAACAATGTGGCGGATTAAAATATATCGATGTTTGCACTAATGATCCGTTTTCGTCCATCAGCGGTTTGTGCGATATTCGCGTAATTAGCCGAAGCGAAATAAATTTCCGAGGACCTAATGATGCCTATCGCCAGATCGCTGTACGCAGTAATACGGACGTCTCGCGGTTGAAATGATATACGATTCCGAGACGACAAAATCCCGTCTGATTCCTTCGGGATATTCCACGGGGTCCTTATTCTTCGTATCACGCACCATCTTGAATCCTTTCTGCCCCGACTTGGAATTACTTTCGCGCGTTTTGCGGTCTCCCTCTTCTAATTCATTTAAGTTAAATCCTCATTTCAATCATAACAATCATAAATTATTGTCTAATATCAAGCAATAGAGATATAATAATTAATCTAACGTTTACTTCTGACATGAAATTTGAAAGATGATTGTTTCAAAAAGCTGTATGAGATATTTGAAGTAAGCTTGACACATTTTAGTTTCTCTTTATTTCCGTAAAATATAAATTTGAATACGAAAGAAACTCTTCCCCCCGTTATTATGCGATAAGTTTCAATTATTTTATTCACCGACATGTGATTCATTCACGATACCAACGCGCGTTTAGATGCAATTCTCGATCCATTCGACGAATGGAAATCAAAGAACGTAGGATCATCCTTCCGAGGGTGCAAAACAGAGAAAAGGGAGGGAAAGCCACCGAAGGGTGGTTACAGAAGAACAGGGTGGAATTAAGCATCTCGCCTGAAGAGACTTCAAGTCACTTCAACATCGTTCCATTCCCTCCTTTGGTACGACAAGGATTAAAATCTGCCTGCTATAGCGACTCCTAGCCACCCCTCGCTCTTCCGATATTAAACGGATGTTACGATATCTCGATCGCCTCGTATGAGTTCCCGTCTTCCCTCGCGAATCGCTCGATTCCACGATTTTCCACACGAACAGTATACATATACATATAATTACGTATATTACCTACATATCATATTATTATATTATATAAAAGATATGATTTAGACTATCAGTCTATTTTATAAATAATTACTTGCACGAAAAAAGGCCCTGTGTATTTATTTTTATTTCATCTTTTTTGAATTTATATGTTAGAGGAATGCAAATTAAGATAGTAATAATAAGATTGTGATAACTATCGTAAGTGGTAATATTAGTGACGATTATATGCAAATCGTAATGTTGACAACGACGCTTTTTCCATTACCTGGTATTGTATGTTCAGTTATCTATACGCGCGCATGTAACAGTATCAAACTGTCAGCGTGTTTGACAATTCAGGAAATTACCGTATCATGACAGGAGCTAATACCGCTGATTACATACAACTCGCGCTTCGGTATCGCGCCGACAAGATATCACGCGCGTATTACAAGACCCCCTTCGAAGCTTTAATTATTCCCAACTACAATAGTACGTAGCTATTGTCGAATCTCTGAAGATGCACTCTTTATAATATGTACAATAAAATTAGGTAACTAAAAGTTATGCAATAAAACGCAAGATTAAATAACTTTACGATATATTAAATTTCAAATTTATTAATGTACATTAAATATAATTTTTTTATTTTGTTACCGATCAAATATATTTTTAGATATATTTGTACTCACACACACGTTGTTGGTTATCCTGCTATAAGAACTTCATATACTTTTGTAAAATATTTGCGCAGATTTCCAAAGGCAGACAACAAAAGTGTGGAAATAACGAACGCGGGAAATTACAAGGGAATCATCGAAAATCCGAAAAGAGCGACTCTCGCGTATATTCTCGCGTCTCTGGTCATTTTCCCCACGAGAGAGAAAGCGCGGGGAACTGCAAATTATTTTCCAGTCGTTCGCCCGGTAACCCCTCCCGGATATATAACGGGTGATCCGTCCAAATTCCCAGCGGACGAAACGAGCGTCCTATACAGTCGCACCGACGGCGTCAGCCACGTATAGACGGTCTCACGAAATATCCCTCCTTATGGTGATCCCATGGCACATCCGACGCGCCCTACGGAGTACATCCCCATAACTCGCCTGCCGCACTTTAGCCCCGTGCGTACACTGCGCGCGGATATGTTGCGTACGAAAGCTCTAATGGTATTGGATCCGCGATCTTTACGCGTTTCGGTGCGGTGACCGAAGATGAGAAAATTGAAGAGTCTGCATCTTGCATTGGCGCCAATAGGAAGTCGAAAAAGACGACAGAGATATCTTTTTCCTCCATTTGCATTGTCAAAACTCGTTTGCATATTTAAAAAAAAAATATTTTTTTTCCTGATACCGATAAAATGTGCTTGTAATAAAGATACTTAGATATTTAGATATTTTTGCATGGCGTTTTTACGTGAACGTTTCTCACTGGGAAATAGTTTCTTGTATCTCTTAGCGACGGTATCGCAACTTTTTACGGAGCATCGATCGCGTCTCTCCTCGAAAGTTCTCTCTCGTTACTCGATACACTCGAAATCTCATAATTAGTGTCCGATGGCAGTTGAGTAGCGGCGATTTTCCAGGTCGGCGCATTGGGAAAATGCGGCCTCCGCTTCCCCACTTTCCCGCCAGCTTTCCGCTCCCTCGTCGCAAAAAATTCCGTAGACATTTCCCCGATCGGTTCCCCCCCTCGCGCCATTTTCCCTCTCCAGCTTCGTCGTCACTCTTTTTTTTTTTTCATTATTTTTCAGCATTCTCGCCGGCAAATGTATCTGTGTCCTCGAGCGCGCTGCGCCTTTCATCTCTCGTCTCCGCAGGCGGAGCACTTATACACTCCTCTCGGCTTCGCCCCCCCCCGCCGCCTCTTTTTGTCTCTCCCCCGGATCCCTCCTGCGGCTGCCTCTCTGTCTAAAGAGACTTCGCGTTGCACTCGACTTTCTCATCTTTCCTTCCCTTTCCGCTCTCATTCCCGGCTACGTTGCCGGGAGCGCAACATCGCGAGCTAAAATACATCGTGATTTTAATACTTTTAACTCCTTTATAATCCGCTTTGCACCTATCCCGAGGACCGGTAATGCCGGCGATATGTTTCACTCGACTTCTCTCTCTTTCTTCTCGTCAAGCCGCGGTAAGATCGAGCTAAAGCGAGCTGCGGTTGCATCTCGCGATGACGGAAAACAGCTGCATCGGCGATGCTCGCGAGCGGTAATTTCGCCATTCATTTCTGCCTATCGCATCTTGGAGCGCAGGATTTTCTTCCCCGCTCCTTTTACGCAGCACTTTGGATCGCGTGGATTTCTGCATACGCGAGCTGAAAAGTCATTTGTCCCTATAAGAGATTATCGCGGATGATTATCGCGTTCTGTATAAGGATCGCTTTATAATCGCTCGAATTATGCGAGAAAGATTCAAATGGATGAGACGCACAGCTTGAAAAGATGAATTCGCGACTTGTAAATTGGGCGACCGGAAATCGATCGAGCGAACGATAGTGACTTCTCGCGTTCGCGCAGCGTAAGACAGTTCCTAAGTACAGGTAAAACCGAAGCAAATCCCGCGATCAGGTCCCACCGATGGTCTTTAAAGGGATTTCAGCCGGCACGTCGTTACACGCGGAAGGCGGACTGCTAAGTAAAGATTGCAAGGCAAAGGGGTTGCCGCCTTAATCCTTCCCGGGTGTCTGTTTGTGGTATTACCGCGTTAAGGGATGAATCTCCAAGACACAGCTCTCCCCCGCACCCTCCGCAGGCGCCCCGCAGCCGTATTACGCATCCGCGAGCGGTTTCGAATTCACCGCAATCTTGACAGCTGTTCTTGATTTACTTAAATTATTCTCGCTTACCTACCGCCATAGCGAATTAATTCTGCGCGCAATAACAAAGCGCGATGCACGTCCTACGAATTTAATCGCGCTTCGCAAAGATAGAAGACACGTGCGTACATCATGTTTAATTTACATCGTACATTGTGTTTGATATTGATCGTAAAATGAAAATGATTTTCAACTGCATCTTTCCTTCGTGAATACTTTTTTTTTTGCGAATTAAATTATAATTCGGATAGATACGTTGATAAAACTTTCCTCGCTTCTCGCGGCGACCCCGAGGGGTCGAAAATAGACAAAATTCGAGTGAGAAAAGATACGACGCTTCCTTACGTTTTAAGCAGGGGAGGTGCGTTTCCATTCTATTGGTAGCGCAATAGTAGTTCGATAGCTGTAGCGCTCCTCGCGAATTTGAATGGTCGGCTTTCTGGTTGCGGCGGCACCGCGATGCGGCAGCGGTACGCGTGGCATACATTCCGAACGCGCGGAATCACGCCGGCTGACACGTCGTCTTCTGACGGGACGAGGACGTTCCCGGTTGCGCCGGAAACGCAACGTCCGGCGATAATGTCCGTCAACAGACGACGATGCGACCGTCCCGCCAAACAATGCGCCATTGTTGCCAACTTATTCCATTACAGATAACTCCCCCGTTCATTGTCTCCTCTCTCGCTTCCTCTCCTTCTCCCTCCTTCTCGCACCCTCGCTCGCTTTTCCACCCCGTTTCGCAGCCCCGATGCTGCTGGTCTTCTCTCTCTTTCTTGAGCTCCGGTTGCAAACTGTCGCTCCCCCTCTCCCACCATTTTCCCTTGTACTTTCCGCTTCTCTCTTCTGCACTCATCCGCTCTCTGTCTCTCTCTCTCCTCATTTTCTGTCTTTCTCTGTAAGTCTCCTTTCCTCTTTTTCCATCTTTCTTCAATCCTTTCTCTTCGCCTTTTGCATCATCCTTCTCTCCTTCTCTATTTTGCGCCGCTTACCCCCGTGCTCTCTCTCTTCGACGGTCCTCTCGCGACACGGAGGGCTCTTCTTCACGGTTGGAAGATGCACCTGGGATCGCAGCGATAAAAGAAATTGTGCCAATAAGTACGCCCCCGCCGATAATTGCTCGATCAATCGTTCATGGATGGTTAAAAGGGGCCGCCTTAATGCACTCGCGCGCTTAGAATACGCGATTAACGTTTTATGAACTTTTCCCGCACGAAGCTACTACGGCGGTTTTGCTGGTTAGGTTTTTTGCCGGATGATACCAGCGGGAGAAACTGCACATCCATTCTCTTTCTCTAGAGCCTCCTTCTTCCCTATCTCGCGTCGCGTCTTCATGGTACGTCTAATTAAGTATTTAGATATTGCACGTCAATATCTGCAATAAAATTTAAAATGAATACATTTGTCGACGAGTAGTATGGTATTCGCAATTGCTGTCATAAAAACTGTTGCAAACTTTACAAATAGAATTTAATTTAATTCTAATTTAATTCTCTCTAAAAAACAAGGTGATCGAAAAATAAAAATTCCCTCCTCTTTCTCTCTCCCCTAAATAAAAAATATCTTTTTGGGCAATAAAAATCTACGCAATCTAGTGAAAGAACAGAAATATCGTATTTTTGTATTTTGCAAAATCTACTAGAGGGGGATAGATAATTACACGTACATGAATTCCGGTGCTTCGAATCGCGCAAATGGAGATGTCCGCTTCGCGGACAGACGCTGACGCGCCGCGAGTGTATTCGCGAGAGGATCGCGGGGGAGGGAAAAAAAATCTCGCGTGCCGGTCCCAGCCACCCTCGACGCGGATGCCGTCTTCTCGGTAATGCCGGGTCTGATATGCATCTACGTGCCTGCCAGGGGCAGATCCGCCCCGGCTTATTAATATTAAACAGCGCCACTTTCGCCGAGACGACGAAAGCGACCGCGGCGCTATTGTCGATCGGCTCGTGGCCCGGTCGTTTCGCAAACGCGGGCCTTAACTTACCCCGCCGCTAACCGAGGACACTTTTAAATAGCGGAACAAGCAATCCGCCGCTGGATGGGATCGTCCCCCGATCCCCGATGGATACTTCATCCCCTACGGCGCGCCTGTCTTCCGACAATCAGGTTGTTTAAGAGAGTCGCGTCAAAGAGTTGAATCGGCCGGAGTATCGGCAAAAATTCATTATCATTATCACATCGAAATTTATGTATATTTTGACATAATGGATATTTATTCTTTCATTCTTTAGCATAGATCTAATTTGTGATTCCTTAATTTTTTTTTTTTACTTTTAATGTTCTAATGTTAACTTTCATTAAATACTATATTTATTCTTTTATTCTTTAGCATAGATCTAATTTGTGATTCCTTAATTTTTTCTTTTTACTTTTAATGTTCTAATGTTAACTTTCATTAAATACTACATTTAATGAAAGTTAATTAAATTTTTATTGAAATAATATCATTATATTTGATAGAAAAGAGTAACGCTAAGAATTAAAAGAAACATTCTAAAGGGTGCTCGAGGCCTTCAACTTTGCTAGACAGGCTTGCAGTCCTTATCAGTTTCCGACAACGATGTTAAGGGTTTTATCCTCGCCTTTTTCCGTCGCGACTCTCCATTCGCGATTGCACACGTAGCAGCGGATTTCATGCAAAACCGAGTCCCGCGGCAAGAGCCGGAAAAAGGGGGCTCGAGCGACATCGCTCACCAGTGCACGTGTGCTCACGTCGCGCGGAGGATACACGCTCGATACGTCGCCTGTATGTGTTTTTGTGTGAAAGAATTCGTAAATTATATTCTAGATGTGCTATTTGCAACACGAAGTACACTTTTGGACATGGTGTAAAATCGCGTGTGATTCCGTCTTCGCATAAGAAGTGACATTCCTACTTTTTATCGTTGCATCCGTAGAGCCTCTAAAATTTGCGTACATCTAATCAAGTTTTAATTTCATCATCACGGTTTATTGATCTTTTCCGCGATGCAATATTACCACTGGAATTTCATTTCATTCTTACGAACATTAGGAAGATTGGCGAAAGTATTATAATTTATAAATTTATGAAAAAGAGTAAGATAAATCTGAAAAAACTTCTAAAGAGAACTAAATACATCTCTTTTTCAGTAAATATGTTATTGATTAAAAAGCAGTGGCTTAAGATTTTATCGAAAATTAGTAAATTTTGTATGATCTCTGTTTCTTTATTTTATGTCCATCATTAATTAATTCTTTCGGAAAGAAATTAGTGAGATTTCACTAATTTATACTATTATATTTATAATTGAAATGACTTTTTTTATGTGTTATTTTTCAGTAATAATATTGATTCCATTTAAGAAAGATTGCAATAAGAATCTGAATTAGTGCATCGCTATTTATATCAATGCATCCCAATTAATTAACGTGCAACACAAAGAAGGCCGACGAGTGTTTTGGTCTGAAAGGGTTGGTGCGAGAAAAGCCAAAGGGAAAGGAGGGGAGGAAGCTTAAAAGCCAATATATCAGAATAATAACTTGTCCATTAAAACGCTTAAGTAGTAATAAGTACGCGAGCCTAAGTGACAGGCACTTGGAGATTTCCGCGGATTAAAGTGTCCAACTCACGGAATTTATTGAAGAAAATAAATAACGCTGTGCATTCGCGTGCGACTAGCTTTTCTCGCTAAGTCCTTGTAAGACTATAGACTTTCACGAACGTGAAGGCCCTTCTCCGTCTCGAGAAAATTACGCCGCAAGTTTTCGAGCACACGACGCAGACGCGCCACGCAAATTTCCGGAAAAAAAAACTAACCGATTAAACTTGAACCATTCTGCGTACACTCGAGCTTCTAATCGTATAATTTTTAAACATACTATTTCGGAAAAATTCGAAAGAAATATCGCCGCATATTTCAAGAAGTAAAATAAATTTCATGCAAAACCGAGTCCCCCATTTCTTACTGTTTTTTTTTACGATTTTTAATAAGAGATAATATAATACTTGTAGCCTAAGTAATCACAAATTAAAGTATTTTCGCGACTTTTCGTACACATGATAACGTAATATATTTAAAAATTTATTTTATTATATTTTTTAATAAATTTTCTAGGTGTATTACTTGTGCAGTTGATATTTCTTTTATAACTTTGATTGCAAGATTGCCACAATATCCGTAGAGGAATCGTACAGAAAAAGAGATAACAGAGCATGATATTTTTCGTGCTTGTATTAATAATTGAATTGCTGAGGAATACAACGCGCAATCTTTGCCTGTGCTGGAAGAGCGGTTACAGCTTCCATTCGCCCGGGTCCTTAACGGAAGATTCAATTTTCGATAGACGGGAAGATGAGTTTTAATCCCGGAAGAATTGTGTGTACGTGCCTTATTGATTGTTGGCTTATCACGGATCTTAATTCGGCGGGGAGAAGATGTAACCGCGTTAAACTCACCGTCACAAACGTAATTAACTGTACAACTGAATATTCGAAAAATCCGGTGAAAAGGGTAAGAGGAACGTTGCTTCGCGGGTGGAAATTTTGTCGCCAAACATTCCGAACACGATCGTCCAGCAATTAATTCAAAAAAAATTCAGTATCAATATGAATCCTGATTATAAGCATATCCATGCGTATCTCCATATTTTTAGCGTAATCTGTCGCATGCATCGGCATTTCTATACATTTCTTAAAATTGCGCAAGAAAACTCAGCAACTTGCAACACGTATTACGCAATGTTACATAAGATTGCATAACACGTACGAGGCTCGCCTCGCAACCCGGCTCGGAAAATTATAAACAGCTTTATGAAACGAAGCCGGGGTATATGTTTCTTATGACGTATCTTAAAATTTTCTTCGAAACACCCAAGTCCCGTAAAGCACTATTCTACGGGTGGAAAGTACCCGCGGCCGCCATAGCGAAAGAAATACCTCGCGGTAGACATGCAACAGCAGCGATGGTAGCAGCAGCAGCAGCAGGAGGAGCGGGGGTGGCGATGGTAGTGGTTGTCGGGGAACAAATCGAAAATGGATTTTCTCGGTGTGCGATGTGGCTGGTGTAGCTTCAAGCGCCGGTGAGCGAAAGCATTTGCCGGTTTATTCGCGGCTGGCTGTTACCCGGCAGCCATCTTCCGACCGTCTCGCTCAGCATGAAAGTTGCAGCGCGCCTTCAGTGATACGCCCATATGTGCTAAAAGCGCACGTGTATGTGTGTGTGTGTGTGTGTATGTGTGGGTGTGTTGGTGTATCATGGGTGTCTACATGTGAGCACGACACCGCGGTACCAACCTTTCTACTGCCGCCAACCCACCGGCGAACTTCTTTTTCTTCTTCCTCTTCTACTATTGCCTCTTCGCCCGCTGTCTTTCAGGCTCCTTAATCTCCTCTTTCCCTCTCTCCTTCCGTCGACCTCGCATTCTCTCTCTCTCTCTCTTTCTTTCTCTCTCTCTTTGAGACCCTCCCTTCGCTTCAAACTCGAAAAGGATGAGAAGGGAAGAAGAGCCGGCGGCGGCATTTCCTCGGCGAAATACGGATGTACGTGCCTCCATATCCCGATCTCCTACGTGGAATACGGCGAGTCCAAGGACGAAGAGGCGCGGAGACTGCTTGACCTTTGAATGTCGATGTCGACTGCGTCGATTCTGCGGCTTTTCAAGATGAGTTACGTTGTCCCGGTTTTCTCTTGTCGTTTGCGAGCGAACGAGGTCGGTGGTAGAAACCCTTCGATGAATTTTTGATTGTGAAGGAGCGACCTTCGAACGGTCAGGAATCGATGTGTTCCCTGAACTCTTAGACTTATTTAACAAATTTTCTCAAGACTTATTCGTGCCGTTTTCGCTCAACACTTGAATCCCGTCTCGTTCATCGAGAGACTAGAGAGCCGCGAGAAGGAAAAATGTGGCGGACTTGATTTTTTTCCGAACAGTCGGGGGTGACCTCGTCGAGAGGTAGATATTGCAACTCCGGCTCGAGACTCGAGTAACGTTAGGGCCAAGAAAATTGGAACAGGAAGTATCGATCTTGCCGGGATCCTGCCGCTGCCCCCTCGCGTTATCGAAGATCCGCCGGATATTCTTGCGGCTCAAGGCTACTAGCTAGCGGGAGAGGCCAGGACGAAGAGGAGAGACGGAGTCCTCCCGCTGTCCTTCCAGCGGCGGAGCGCGACGGAGGCGGCGATAGCGACGGAATAAAAGAAAGATGGTCGGGGTTGCATTTTCGTAACGGAGATACGAGCGAGCCGACCTCCCTCCCGGCCGGGTCCTCGCGTGCAACGTCGTCAGGATGTCGTAGAAAGGAGTAGAGAAAAGGAGCGCACATGCATCGCCGCCGCCGCTGCCACCTCCGTCGCCGCGTAGGGTAGGTAAGTAAAATAATAAAATACAACCGCGGGACGACGACGGGTTCGCGGCCACGTCGATACGACGCGGCCAATGGGAGTCTGCGAGAGCTCGTGATGTCGCTGGAAGGGCGCGTTGGTTGCTAGGAGGGTTGTAGGTGGAGCCAGGAAGAGCGACGCCCCGGAAGGACAGGTGGAAAATGCAGGTGAAAGCCACCCGGGACCGTCGATGCCGAATTCGTGTTGCACCCCCTTCGCGCCCCGGCCGGGGATTCATCCCCCGCGTCGAACCAACCTTCCTCCGACTCACGCGCGGAACCCCCCTTCCGACCTTAACGGAAGCCTACGGCTTCGGGTGCGGCTCCGTCACCCGGGGAGTCGGCGAAACGCGGATGACATTATTCCTTAATCCCGCCGCATGCACTATTCAATTTTCTGTATATTTCTTCGGTAAACGCGCCGCGAAATTTCGTTATTTGTCGCGTATCTCGTATACACGAGATGCGTTATATGCTTGTCGCATTGCAAGATTTCGGGCGCGGATATCGAAGGAAGATAGAAGGCGATCACTTCAAGATTGCAATTGAAATGTTCTTGGGGATGCGAATGATTTTGAAATAAAAGAAAAATATTCTGCGAAAGAGTCAAGGCCGAGAATATAAATGTCGCGACGGTATAATTAGTAGCGAATGCGCTGGCGCGACGAAAATTCATCGGAAGGGTGTAAACACAAGAGCCGACATCGTAAACAAGCTGTCAAGATTATTAACCATTATGTCGCGGTTCCTATTCCGTTCACGTAGTCGCAAGCAGTTGCCATTTACCTTTCGCCCTTGTTGCATTCGTTTTTTTTAATGTTCAGAAACATCACTTTATTCGTCGTTTTTAAGGGCCACGTGGGAGGGTAGTGAAGACTTAACGGTCGCGGAAATGGAATTTCACTGAAGAATTCATCAGCGCGGATGCGCTGTTTTACTGCGCGCGGCTTTGAACCTCGAAACGATAACTCTGTGGATAATTCATGACGCACAGTGTTCCTTGAAAAATTCATCCTAGCGCGGACGTGTTCTCCGAATTTCTCTTTCTCTATCTTCTCCTAGCAGCACCTTCGTAGAGCAATTGCGAAGGTTTCGCCACCGTGCCTTGAAATTGCATCCGGTCGCGCAAACCTATTCTTTTCCTTGACATCAAAATAGCTCGACGTTTCAAACGTGGCGGGATATAAAATCTCAAGATTTAACTAGTCCTCTTATGCGCGGTTGAATAAATTACGCGAGGGAGAAGGGGAGAGGAATTTCTTCGGCTACACCCCTCGCACAGGATCATCTCGCGCGAGATACCACAAAGAAGAATGACTTTCCTCGGTCACGTAGAGAACACACTCTCGTCCGTCTAGACGATCTCTCCGTCTCTGTTCCATCGCCTTCGAATTTCTTAGCCGACCCTAGCCCGACCTTACGGACCGATTGGTTACCATCTTCTGGTTACGGCGCGACAGGGTAACGCGCCGCCTAAAGACATCTAAGCCGCAGGGGTTAACCCAGCACCTGGTGCACACTCCCACGAGACGCTGCTTGCTATTCGTCCTGCGCTACCTCTGTTCTTCCTTCACTTTCCCGCGTTACCTCACCTTCCTTTTATGTCCTGCCACTCTTCTCTTCTCGTACGATTGTATTTTCCGCTGGCGGAAAATTGGCGGGGGATGAGTAGTCGTGTCTGTGATAACACGGAGAAAGAGGCGTGTCGAAAGTGTCGAAGCTTTATATAAAAAGCTACATTCCCCGATTATATTTATCATTAATCGCATAAATAATAATTATCGATCAAGACTAACGCAATGATTTATACAAACGGCAATCGTGATAAAAGTGGAATTTTAATTTTACGCATAAAAAGTCGAAGTCGCATGTTTCGCTCCGATTGATAATTTCTAATGTTAAATTAAGCCGCGTTTCTTTTTTCAATCGTACAATAGAGTCAGTTTGAATATCGTGCATGACGATAAAAAAATATACTTTACTTATACATATTATACGTTATTAGTATCTTGGTAAAAAGTGCGTATCCTGTTCTGTGTGCAAAATTGAAGCCAAATGATGGCATGTAGACGGATATATATTCGTATATGCATACATTACTACACCATGACATCTATACGCGCGACAGATCCATACTTTTTCGCGCACATGTGTATCTCATTTCCCGTGATTGTGTCGGAATCCAATAAGACAGTCGATGCAACCTGTCCCTGTCGTAAAACAAAAGCAAACAAATTTCGAGCCGCGCGACGACACACCGAGTAAACCGCGTGTCTCTCCAGAAAAAATGGCATATAAAGCCGAAGCAATAAGGCATCGCGAAAGACAGTAATTAAATTAACACAAACGATCGAAATGATACAGTATCAATAAATCAGAGACCAATAAGATAACTTTTATATGACATTTTTAATTAAAAGAGGGACTGAGATTGATTTTATATTATATCTAAAAATACTTATTCATCATTTGCTTGTATGTTATATATATTTTTATCATTATTATTCCGCTTATATATTCATTTCTTAATATTGTAAAATGTTTTTATCAATTATGTTGAGTTTTTTTAAAAAGCAACAATATTTTTTATTTAAAAATTCTATCAATTTTATTATTAGAAAATAATTTTATTTACTTGCCATTTAATCACAAGTTTCAATTACCCTTTCTCGAAGAAGCCATTCTCAGACAAATTCATCGAGCACATCTTGTTAATGACTAATGTTGGCGCGTCGAGACGACGCCTCTAATTCCCAGCGCTTCACGTTCACGGCGAAATCTCCGTGCGATTTGGAATTAATCACCAATTAATAATCGGTCAACCTCTCCTCGTATTAATCGCCGACGAAATCTCCAAAATTGCTCAAGTTTAATCTACCGTGGCCCTTCGATCCCGAGTTTATACCTCGATACGCTCTCGTCATCGCTGTTGGCCGTCTGCTAACTTGGATTGCGTTTAATATTACAAAGTCAATCAGGGGAATAGTGTTACGCTGCTCGGTAAATGTGCATTAATAACGCGTCCCGGTGATTTTAATCGATATTACAACGCGTACGTCGTCCTGCCACTCGAGACGTTCCATCCTCCACGAATAAGTCGCGTAACGATATATCCTTTGACTTTACGTCGATGCGTTTCTAACTTGAATTATTCCTTCTCGCCACGACAGGATGGCGAAAGTGCCACGGAAGAAGAGTCCACCAAGTTTCGCCGCTTTGCTAGAAGCGCGATTAAGCGAGGCCGTAAGGTAACGGCGTGCTCGTTAGGCAGGGCTTGCCTTAAGTGATCTCGTATAACACGGGATTTTATGGAGAGTGCATCGGGTCTCTCTTTGCATGCATTTGCGGCGGTCTGAGTGCCTCTTACTGGCAAAATGACGATTATCGTCCATCTTGGCGCGATGTGCCTGCCTAGTGCTGTATCTACCCTGCGGGCCGATATACATTTCTCTCCAAGACTGCCCTCAATTTCTCCCCGCGATTTACGTCACTCTCTCTCTCTCTCTCTCTCCCCTCCCTCTCTTCCTCTCTCTGACCGATTTACACGTAGTGACAAGTATTACAACAACAAATGCCGCATGTTAGCTAATATTACAGCAGCCAATATAAGCTTTCCCTTAATTTTCTCATTCTTATCTATAACAAATAAAAAAAATTTTTTTTGAAAATAAAAACTGGAAAAGGAGCAAACTTGAACTTTGTCATCTTCTTTTCATTTTCGTTTTATAAAAATTTTTTCTCTATTCATGAATTTGTACTCTTTGCTTGATCCTATTATGCGATGATACCGTGTGTTTGGTGTTTCATCGTGTAATATGAGCAAATCGCAATATCGTAGCTGTTGCTCGCGACGAAGCTAATAGATCGGGTCGGCCGGTCGTTAATCGCCGGATTAAGTGCGAGCGGTTCATTTAATTCGATCTTAGAGTTAGTAGGCGCGCGAGTTATAGGTGAATCCGCGCTAAAGGGATGCGTGAAACCGACGAATCGATCATTAAACGTCCAAGCTGTTAGATTAACCGTCATCCACTCGCTAATAAAGTGATCATTCTCATTTCCCCTTCGAAAGTAATTATACATCCACGCTTCTCGTTATATCAATCGATGTACAACCACAAAAATTTATGGTGTTCATAAACTTGTGTCTTTATAATATCAGATCGATTCTGATCAGTTACGAAAAAATATACATCTTTGAGATAAATTTGAAGATAAATTGTTCAATTTTTTTACATAACATCACGTCTATTATATTTTTATATTTATATTCAAAATATTGGGTCATATATCTTTATACCATTAGCATTATTGTATGTATTTATATGCGCTTTATTTAATATATTGCGGCACTATTTTTGTATAATATATTTTTAATATTATAGAGAGAGAGAGAGAGACAAAGAATGCGCTGCTATTTAAATTACTTTTCAAGAAATTTGTAACACACTTATAATCGTCGTGAAAGGAGCATTTTAGAGCGATGTAAGCGTTCTGCGAGTGTGGAATTAATTCGGTAGGATCGTAGAAAGGAGAGCGAGTGCGCGAGTCCCGAGGGGACTATTCGCGAGTCCTTCGGGGTGGATCAATTGGCGTGCTCGTCCAGGTCGACAGCTGCGATAGTGAGACGCATTGTCCGCAAGGCTGCGGTGGATTCTTAATATTGAATAAGATCGACCTCGCTCTGCACCTCGACCGAGCGAAATAGTGGCGGTCACGACGAGTAATTTCGAAGGCGATTCGATTTTCGATGTCGAATTGAAAAAACGTAAGGGACTGCTACGAATGACTTTTCACAGAAGAGAAAAAATAATTCACAGATTATATCAATGACAATTCGAAAAAAAAATTCACTCTGAGAAAAATAAGAATTTATAAGCGAATTTTCTCTCTCTCTCTCTCTCTCGGACTATTTTATTGTGGATTATCTTTCCACCTTTTCATATAAAAAAATATATAAAATTTTAGTAATTAAAATTAATGTGAATCAGTTTTTTATCTCATTTTTAATGTGATTTAATATTCCTTTCAACGCGATCGAGAATGCTGCTTTTCAAAGATATTACTTTACGTAGATAAGGTAAATCGTCTGAATTATTAATCAAAATGGAACACTTTTAGCGAGCCGACCGAAATAAAATATTAATAACTTCGCGACACTTTATTCGCGGCATTTAGTCGGTGAATTACATGCAATAAGGCTAATTCATAATATTCGAGGGATCGAGTAATTAGTTCCGCCTTTCTAATTAATGTCTCGGTCCTATGGAAGGGCAACCCTCCATAGCGCGATAAATATGTCAATGTGTACGCGTTATAATCATTTTGTATACGAATTCAACGTTATGTCATCGTCATAATCCGGCTTGAAGACACTTTATTAGAAGGCTCTTACGAAATTTCGCGATATACTGCGCCTTTAATAATTTCGTAAGATCAACCAAGTCTCGATGTTGGCTTTCGGAAAATCGTTTCGATATGAAATATTTCGAGGGAAGGGCATCCAGAAAGAAAGAGTCGAACGAAATTTCTGGCAGTCGAGAAGGTCTCCGATCGAATTCCTGTATAAGCATTGGGGTCTCTCTCCTTTCGCTTGATTCCCTTCTGCTTGCCCCTCCCCCCCCTCTCTCTCTTTCTCTTTCTCTTTCTCGAACAAATTAAATTTTCCGAATCACAAGACGCACCGAAATCATTCGTCCGGCAACACCTTGCCATAAATCATAATCAATCGCATTTCTACGAGTAGCCGGTTCTGACAGATTGTCCTTTCTGCGTCTGCAATCTTTTCTCCTTTTTTCCTTCGATCTATATATGCCACGCTACATTTACTATATGTGTTTCCTTTATCGGACAAATACTTTCTTGAAAACTATTAGAAACTACGTACAAATGAACATGTAACTTGCACGCATCAATTTTCGTATTTTGATTAGATTTGATTACTTTTCTTATTGATAAATTATATCAAATTGTCTTTATTGCAACTTTTTTTGTATTTAAATTTTAAGGAAATCTTCAAGGAATGAAATTTTTCACATAATGAAAAATTGCACTTCGTTTACGTTGTCGCAGTTATAAGGAAAATTGTGATTTTCGTGGATCATTAGCATACGTTAATCTCCAAAAGTGCATCGACGAGGGAAGAAAACTCATCTTTTAATGAGATTAAATTGAATCTTACTCTTCCCTTGCATTTCCCCCCGCGTGAAAACGCTAGTAATTCTCCTCTAATCTCTCGCCTCCCCTCGCGACATCGCGCGTAGAGCTTTTACTAGCTTTAAAAGTAAAAGCAATCAATTGCTCCAATTCTGCAAAACGTGAAAATATAAAGCGCTTCGCGCAATTTACGCACGGACAGTCGCGCATATTAATTAATTAAAGAAAATAAACAATTTACATTGAAATAATCTTTTACTTTTGCCGTAAAAAATTTGTCTGAGCCTCCGAAAAGCGCGAAAATTCGAGAAAATCTCCGTATCCATCGCTATCCGGCCGCTGTCCAGTGCCAGAGCATCGCGAAAAATGGCGGAGATTAACGTGATACGTCCGTACGATCTCTCACATAACTTCTTGTAAAACTGAGGTCGGGTTCTGAGCCAGCGGCTCGCTGGTGAAAAAGGCGCGCAACCGCTCGGTACCATTTCACCTTCGACGTTTCTGGATAAACGATCGTCTAGGACGAATAAATGCGCGCATTCGTGAATTCTTCGCTCGCACTTCACAGTTATTTCGCCCTTTATCACGACTTGCGCAGCTCGCCTCCTCTTGGACTCTCACCATTTCCCGCCCGATAAATTCAGTATATCCGCTTACCTTCCTTTATCCCTTACGATGATTTTATCGAAGAAGCATGCATGCCCACGGTTACGCCTCAATCAAACATTCACACCTCGATATTCGCGCCATTCGCGAACGGCATTCCGAATCACGTACTTGTGCGCGAGGGGATTATATCCTTCCGAATGTTCCTTTTTCACTCGAGCGAGCGCGCATTTTCGCGAACGTAATCTCGTCGGTAAGTCGGACACGATATGGTCCGATGGAAATTTCGAGCGTCGAAAATATCTGTAGTAGGCCGTAGAGCAAAGCGTACACTCGGGTACGGAAATGTCCAACGAGATAGCCACTCGTAACGAACAATGGTTCTCTGGTCTGACCGAAGTCGGGAGTCTCCCGGTACACGATACGGACGCTCGTTCTCTGTTCAGCATCCTATGCCACGGCTCTTTCCACTCACTTTCGACTTCTATCTCGTGCCATAATGCACGGTATCGCTACTTTCGCCAAGTGAGCGACTTCCGTCTTCCTTTCGTCGTGCATGACAATGGTATCCAAATTTAAGAGTGTCTGCGAGGACGTCGCGGACACGTTCAATCGGCTTCGAAAAGATCTCGTCGAGTGAGATGCGTCCCGATGGCTCTTGAGACACACGCGAATGCTCGCAATGTGTCCTCCGATCCTTTCAGGAAGAAATTATCCTTTCGCGCGATTTATCAAATTAAACATTTTTGTGAAACGTTTATTATTATTTCTTTTTAATATTAGAAAGTTAAGATTTTAGAAGAACACGAATAATTTATAAATCTTGAAGTAACGAATTGATCAGGATATTCCTGTAACATTAATTATTATTCCTTTCGAGTATATTTTATTTAGTGATTATTGCAAAATTTCCAGGATTTGATTAAACCTGATGCGCTTGCGTATGTATTTTAAGAGACGAACGCGATCGTGGACAGGAAATCGGATTATCATTCATCGCATCTGTTCCATCATATGGATGAAAAATTTATTAGCACTCGGCATCAAAAGTCGCGAGGTATTTCCGAGCTATGATTGTTACTGCGCAAAAATCCCATCGAGTATTAATTTGCAAGAAACTGTCAACAAGAATAAATTGCCCGACTGATTTATACCAATTTTTCTATATCGGTTTATCGATTTAACAATCTAGCGATTATATATAATATTGATAGAAAAACTTATCTATTTGAAAAATCAGCAACACTGTTTTTAGTTCATTGTAGATTATAAAATCGCAAATAAATTAAAGTTGCTCGTTGTTTATATCGAAATTATTCTAATTTCTCTCGAAATTCGCTTCAGTAATTTCTATTATTCACTAGATATCATAGTTGAAAAGCTGGAAGCTATTGTTCAACGTGCAAGCAAGCGTGCAATTGTCATTTAATTAAAAGCCGAGTCCACCGTTTTTCGATCCATCATCGATCGTCAATTAGATGCAAGCAGCGCGCTAAACATTGCATCGGCCCACTCGAAAGATGTAATCGGCCGGACCGTTAGGCGAATCCTTGGTAATTAAGGAGGTCGATGCCTGTCCAGGATGGACACCGGACGAGCACGGACAGGGCGTGGTTGCAGTAAATGTCATCGGCAGGGCACTAGACGTCATCAGCATCACATACGCGTCACATTTGCATGATTCCGTATATACGCACATCGTGCGAGCGCGTGCGAACAACGGTTGCAATGCGGACGCGGTGCGGATGCGATCGTCGCCCGCCCGCCGCCCCCGCAGCCGCGTCGGCCTCTTCCCTCCCCCCCTTCTCCGGGCCCCGGCTCGAGTGCCCCGCGTTGACACTCTTGCCGAAATTTCGACGACCCTCAATGTTCCAATGATTTCCGGCTTCGCAGCATTCGCGTCCCGAGTCCTCGCGCGATCTATCCCCGAAACCAGCGGATGCACGAATGTTCTTGTACTTATTAAATCCGCCCCCAAAATATCCCGGCACGTTGAGAGGTTTGTTATAAATTGTATGTTGTTTGGAGATAAAATAAATTTTAATATATATATCTTATATATTAATTTGACAGGGATTTTGCACAATTAACATTGAGTTTTCGGAGAACTTTTCCATTGAAAACAATAGGCGGCTTTTGCGCAACGTCGACATTTGTGAACGATCATTCACAAAATGCTAGTCGCAAAGTGCAGGACTAATCGGTATTAAATCAATGTGTTCCTGAATAGTTTATGAGTAGTATTCTGATGAATTCCTGCATCACAGAGGCAATCGCGAGCGCGCGCGCTAGATGGATTATCGCGATGGAAATATTTCATTTCTCCCGAGAGAGAACCGATACCGCCGCGACCGCTTCATCCATCGTGATCCGCGGTGAGGAAGTGAAGCGACACGTTCGGAGGAAATGATGTTAATGAAATTGAAAATAATCTCACTCCGCTGAAATCTTTTATTATCTTCTTAAAGCGTTTTGGGAGATTTTAGAAAATTTATCAGATTTATTATCAGATTTATGCGTTATTTCAACTTGAATTAATAAGTCAAACTTGAGAGAAGTTTGAGGAATGCTGAATCTCGATTTAAAAAACCTCCATAGATAGAAGTGAGGTATCTTAGCAAAATTATCATTTAAAATTAAAATAAAAATTATAAAAAATTACTTTAAATTAATAATTCCCTTATTAAGTGTTATATAGATCAAATTTTTATTTGATTTATAGCTCTTTTTTTCTCTTATTTTATTTTTCTCTCATCTTATTTTATTTTCTTTTACTTTTTTCTTATTTTCTCCATTTAAAATATAATCTCAATTATGTAATTTAGTATACATTCTTTGTATTATTTCATCTCCTCATGCATTGAAAGTGATAGAAATTAGAGAAATACTTCGAATAGAGCAATATAAGCATAGAGCATATAAAGCATACAAATTTGACATTTCATGCGTCTTCTCCCTCAATAAACATACATTATCAGAGGCCGTGACACATTACGGATCAAACCCTGATCATCGGTATCCATATATAACGAACAAAGACGTTCCTAAGCCACGAGAATGTCAATAGATTTCGCGCCATTGCAATTGTCAATGTATATCTATTCACCTCAAAATTATCTCGATTATCTAACCAGAGAGAATCCCTTTAATATCTAAGATATAATTATCCAACTTAAAGAATATCTGAATGGTTCAATAATATCTGATACTTTTCTCGATTATAATTTTATCTACAGTACAATTAAAAAAAGAAAAGTCAGTTCTAAGAACATCGACCAAAGAAATATTAACTTCATATATATCATTTTATTATATTCCATTCATATATCTTTAATTTAGAATTAATATAATGTAGTTTATTTCACATAAAAGCTAATCCTCGCGCTTTTGTCGTCATGAATACGTGTAAGAGATCACTCTCGCGTGTCTACCCCATCGGAATCCAAGCTCATCGGAATTATACCCTTCTCCATCCTCTGCGGTAACCGCAGCCGCCCATCTTGCGACGATGCAGGGGAAACGACGATTTCCCCGGTAGTCGATGACACGAAATCGCCAAGTGCTCGCTATTGTTTTCACAAGAGCAGAAGACAGAAGGCGCGGGAGGAGGGGGGGGGGATGGACCGTCGCAACCCCTCGCGGTATCGGCTCGACATGCTCGCGCGGAAAGAGAGAGAGAGAGAGAGAGAAAGATAAAGGAGGGTAACCGCGGGTGGTCGTCGTCAAATGAAGACGGAAAGAGTCGCGCGGTCCGACTTTTTAATATCCAGGGATGATCTGTAGCCGCGGCGCGCTGCGTCAGCCGCTGTCATTGTTATACGCCCGGATCTCTCAGCGCAATGACAATCTCGCGGGTTTTATTCTCCGAGAGCGAGAGAGCGGGGGAACGCGCTTCCAACCCCCTTTCGTGTCAGCCCTCGTTCCAGTTTCCGTCGCGAGTAATACTGTGCCCTTCCACACCCCTCCCCTTGTTCCTCCGCGAAGATCGCCTTGTTCTCCGGCAACTTCCTCGCGAACTCCTCGATTACTTCGTTTGCACATGAGGCAAGTACACGAACAACTATGTCGACGGTTATCCTCGCCCTCGCTACATCGAGTTTTCTCCGAGACAATTGTCGGGAAAATGGCTTCTCTTGTCACATTGATTCTCTAATATCGCACATTGTAATACACATACGTAATCGTGTACAACGAGAGACAGGAGAGAAAAAGAAATTGATGATCAATTATCGAAAGAATACAAATATATTTAAATTATATATGTACGATATGAAGCAATGTGTTTTGTTGATCAGAATAATTAATATAATTATCAATAATAACTAACAATTGTTACACGTAATTAAAGTTTTTATTTGGCCTTTAAAACAATATTCAATAAAGGATAATTTTTTAAAAATATTTTAAATATATTATGATTTTAAAATACTAAATATATGTGTATAATATACATTAAAATATAATTCTTAATTAAATGAAATAAAAACTTTAATTTTATTTAATATATATGTGTAACACACACACATACAGACATATGTGTGTGTAAAAATATATTAATTATTAAAAATATAAAACTCGAAATATAAAATTAAACGAATCAGTTTTAATGACAATACGAGTCAAGTGTCGACCTTATAACACAGTTATTTATCATACAAACAAATAAGTATGGAACAAATTACAATAAAAAGATTGCGAAAGAGGGCTCAAAAATAGGGTCGAAACGTGCGCAATCTTTTATTAAAACTGATTTGTTTAAAAATATGAAATATTATATTTTTTACCTGAAATCTCGTCTTCTTGTTTTATTCTCCCTCGAAGTCTGATCTTCCTATCTCGGTCCATTCTTTGCTGTTTCTTCATCACTGACTTCCAGCACTGGCGTAACACTCACTCGCGAAAACACGGTTAATTACGATCGCGCATGCACTAATTAACAGAACACAACAGGCGTATATTTTGCACAGCACTCTCGATATTAATCGCACCGAATGCGCACTGTATTAAATTGCGACGGAAAATCTATAGTACATACATAAAGCCACGATACGCTCGACACTCGAAAATCGAGCGGACAAATGCCCCTCGACATGACAATATCACTTCTGTTCCTAACAAGCAATAAATGTAGGATAGTACGCGTAGGACAATTTTATTAGTTACTCATTGGTTATAATCGCGCGATCGATTTCGAAAGAATGACTGAAGAGCGTTCCCCGTCATCGCGCTTCTCCTTCTCCAAAAATACTGCGAGGTACAATTTACGCCGCTTACTCGAGTCTCGCGCGCGAATGACAACAAACCCGATGTCCTCGTAGTACATAGCGTGCTATACGTCATAAAAACACACCGAATATCGCGTGACTGCGAGTTTTTGTTGTTGCCACGAAATATTTAATATTCCTCAAAATACGTATATACAGAATATTCCGTCCTCGAGTTTTTACTTGGCCCTGTAATTTATGTACTACTGCGCGCACTTTGAATCTGCAAAAGACTAACGAATAACATTTGAATAGACAAAAAATTCTCTCAAAACGTGAAACGAAATATGTTTCAACTGAAGCATATTTAAAGAAGTATATTAAGTAAATATTTGTTCAAAAAAAGTAATTGATAATTTTTTTATTCTCTCTCTCTCTCTCTCTTTCTTTCTTCTTTCCCTTTTTTTCATAGGCCTACTTAGTATTGGCAGAAATTGTAAATCTTTGCTTTAAAAACATGTTAAAGGTCGACAATATAATACACAATATATCTGAGTTTTTCAAGCTATGTTTGATCTCCGACATATCTCCCTAACTCAGTATTAGAAATGACGCGCGTAAAATAGGAATCTACTCGCCAGACAGTAGGAATGGTCAGGTACAAAAACAGAAACTTCCATACGTGCGCGTTCATCTTGCAAGAACGTCGCAAAAACGAATATGAATACCGCTCGGGAGACGTTTGCGGGAAAGACGGCCTTGGAAGAAGGACGTTTTAGAAGAGACGGAGGGGAGGACACGACGGAAAGGCCGCGGAAAGGTGCGATCGCGCGTCTTTCGCGTGTGCCCTCTCGGCTTGGAAGTCATAACGGAGATAGACGCGCATCTGAGCGATCCTTCATGTAGCCTCCGTATGGACGAGCGTGTGTGGAACGTGTGCGTGTGCGTTTGTATGGCCGCCACCGCCGCCACCTTCAGTCCCATGGGGCCGGGTAATAGATTTATTGGACACCCGGTACGTGGGATATAGATATGGATGTTATAGGCGCTCGAGAGTTAGAGATACAACCCGCACTCCGGCATGCCGCTGCCACAGCCACCCTTGGCAAATACGAATGGCACATCTAACTTTATGAAACGCACGCCGTCCTCTGACCCCCGTGGACAACACGATGCCGGCTTCTCGCACGCATACGACTTACAACGAGGCTATATCGTAGCTTCTCGTGCGAAATCTCGCAAAATCGCCGATGCGATTTCTTTTACGCGCTCGAATTCGCTCGCGTATGAAAAATGTCAATGTGAAATCATCCTCCTTCCGGTTTCTTGTCGCGCATTTCGTCTTCGATATGTCATCAGACGAAGAATTGATATAACAATAAATTTATTATTTATTATTTTTCCTGGCATAATTAAGATAAACGATAATTTTGCGAAGATATTCGCGTTATAGAGTAGAAAAAAATGCGTTATAGAAAATGCGCGAAGGAAACACACTCGATCGTACGAAATTCACGGAGCAAGTATTTTGCAACTATGGTGTGGTGGTTCGTTTCGGAAATTAGAAACGTTATCTGGCTTTCTCATCCGGTGCTATCGTTCTTCTCATAACCATAGTCGCAAGTGCGGAGTGTCGCATTCATACTCACAAAGACTCGCGCATGTTCTATTAACGGCGTTAAACTGTCACACAATCGGCCGATGAAACTGTTATTATCCTTCGGTTACATGCTTTTAAACATTTATAATTTTAGATGTTAACGGTTTGTGAATAATCGTGACGATTCGTTTTATTAGAATACCACACTTTTCTTTCGTAAATTAAAAATTTGAATTGTAAGGAAATAATCATGAAATGTTTACACTTCTCGCAAATTATACAGCAGTTAAATATTTCTTCAGTTCAATTTGTGTAATATATTTGCAATAATTTTAGATTACAGAAAGATATTCGTCTATTTTTTATCTAGGAAGCTCATGACTTAAAAGTCAAGCGCGTTCTGAAATATTTACGAATACATCGATTTAAAAAGACAAGACAGATAGATAGACGTGCGATCAAAAATATATGGTCAATTGAAGTATTTCTTTTAAATTTATAGAACTATGATTGCTCCATAATGCGATTGCTCTCATAGTAAAATATTTTTCTCTCATTTTTATCCGAATAAATATAGAAAAATAAAAAAGAATATAATTAACTTTATTAAAGCAATATTAATAATATGCAAAATAAATATATCGATGAAATCAATGAAAATCGTCGCCGATTAAAAAATCTAATGTTAAAATTTTCTCACTAATTAAAGACTCATTCAGATTAATGATTAATGACTTAAAATTCAAATTTTTTAAACGGAATAAATTATTTTATTACTTTTAGAGAGAAAGTTATTTTATTATCATTTTTTATAATATATTAAAAATATTGGACAGTTAATTGCAAAAATCATGTCTGTGATAGAAAGAGTCTGAATCTCATTGTCAAATAATTTCGTCGAAATATGAGATCTGCGATGACGCATTCGAACGCGTTTCCGTTGCGCAAGCAAACTTACCTTCGTGCGCTCTCTTATTTAGGAATCGTGTGCATGTTTATATGTGTGTATATGTGTGTGTGTGTGCGTGTATGTATATCTTGTGCATACGCTCCTGCGTTCATTCGTGTGTTGGTCCGCGAAGGGGCTAGAAGAGGAAGGGTGTGTTGAAAGGGCTGGTTTTGATTAGCTCTGTGTAGACAATACTCACCCTCTGATAGTGCTGTGATTCTCTCGCTCCTTCTGTCTCCCTCCCTCCCGATCTCTCCTCTCTCTCTCTCTCTCTCTCTCTCTCTCTCTCTCTCTCTCTCTTCCTCTCTCTTATGCACACTGTGCACTATTCCCCTCCGCCCGTCCTTTTCGTCGCCCATCGGTTCGCCTCGGCTTCGCCTTCTCCGCAGCAGCCACTTTGTACGCCGACTGTTTTGTGTCTGACGAACAATGGACCTGCACCACTGACAGTGCACCAACATCGCCAGCACCGACCGTCATCATCGCTGCCGCGCGCATAGTGATGGCCTCGATCCAATTGACGAGTCCCGTTTTGTGCGATCAAATCGCGATGAAGGAGAGATTCGGAACATGCAATGATAAGAAATTGATTCTTAGATTTTCCTTAATTTCTTTGAAGAAGAGAATTTTTTAACGATTGATTCTGTCTCCGTAAAAACATTGACGCATCGAAGATGTAACAAATCGCGAAGAACTATCGATGTTACATCTTATACTAAATTAAGTTAATTAAATTGAGTCAAAAAGAAATATTCTGTAAAAGAAGAGAAACCATTCCTGAGATTTTTCTTGGTTTTTTCTAAGAATAGAATTTTTTAAACAACGATTCACACATTCTATCTTTCTAAAAATATAGAATCATTACAATAATGTAACGGTCACAAAAATATAACAAATTGCAAAGACCTATCGATATCGCATTTTATGCTAAATTAAGGTTGGTAAATTAATGGATCAAGCAAATATGGGTCACGTGAAATGCAGCTTCTATATAAATTCAACATTTCATGATTAAGTACAGATTAGAGACCTACTCAGCAAACTAGAAATTATTTTTAGATGGAACATTTTCGTAAAAGAGATGGCACAAAGGGTTGGCAGCGTTAAACACCGGAGTCGTCTACACACAACTCGACGCGTATCGCGATAACTTTCTTCACGTTATGAGCAACATTTGCAAGCCGGTCTGGATGTTTCGGTAACTTCTCTCGAGGTCGTTTCCTTCCGGGAGTACACGGTTGCAGAACGAAGATCTAATCGTGCTCGCAACGTTACACGACCGTATCGCGATATTATTGTGCGACGCCGACGTTTTCGACGGCTGACGCTAAGTGTCGCGGGATATTGTATTTTGGGAATACATTGTGAAACTTGCCGCACCAAGTTCGCCTATCAATGCACGCCCCGCGAATGTATTTACGCGGTAAACTCGCGCGGTTTGACACCCCTTCGTCAATTCGACGCAAATTAGTCGAATTTATTTATGTGCGAGATGAGAGAGAGAGAGAGAAGAGCGTGTAAAGTCTTAAGTTAATTGCGTTAGTCGACTGTTGTTCACGCTTTGAATTGATTTCGCACAAATCTCGCTTTGAAGCGTCACGGATTATTTACAGATTTAATCGCAGAGTTGTATATAATTGTTGAATGAATCGATCGTTCACAAATCTTTTATGCTTTTTATTGTTAGTACACAAATTTATAGACGCAAATATTGAAACTTAATCGCATTAACAAATTGAAAAATTTTAGGGTGATATTAAATTTATATACGACTGAAAAAGTTTTTCTTGATAAAATAAATTATTCGCAAATATTCTCGGCAGCATAAAAAGTTTTCAGAGCGGAAAGTGTGGTCCGCGGTTGAAATATATTTCTCTCACTCGTTGGAGAAGTTCAATTATTACGCATAATTGATTTTACGTCGAGGCGTACTTTATTCGTGATGTTTCTCTTTCTACACGGAAATTAACACAAACTTAAGCGGAAAGTCGAGACACGAATAAGTAGAAGATCTCGTTGTACAATTAACTTCTGAACATATGTTGCCTATGCTTGATAAGATTGCTCACTCTCACAAATTTATTTCACACATATATAAACTCGATTATTCGCTTAAAATCGATACATAAGATTCTTAAATATTATATTTCGAGCATATGTCGATACATTTTTATCTAAAAATTGCTTAAAAGTTATGATCACTAATGAAATAAAAGTTTCATAACTTCGTTAACGTATAGAAGCGAAGAGCATTATTGGTCGGTCAAGATAACACGATTGTCCGTATTCAATGTAGATACGACTAGTAATTTAGATAGACCGAAGTGAATACCTTTATGCAGATCGGCGTAACTTTAAATTAGGATGTCGCGTTAATGAGATTTCGAGCGTGGCCTCCTTTCCGCACGACCATTCATTCGCTGCGGAATATGTCAGCAACAGACAGACTCACAAAATTATCAATAACGAATGTTAAGTCTGCACAAATAAGTTCAAACATATCGCCATGTCTTTAATTAATTAAAAAGTACAAGTTTAATTAATTGAACTTTTTGCAATTTTGAATAGATATAACAATTTTTTCCACAAGAATAAAATGTATCAAAAATAATTATATTTGCGTGATTCTTTAAATATTATTCAAATACTTTTTCTCGTGGGATCTTTTAATAATATAATTCTACAATAATTTAATTTTATTTCGCAGAACAATAATTGTGCAGCGTCTTATTTATCGCGCCAGTGACCTCGATTTTCCCCGTTTGGACTTTACATATATAAACTATGGCTTGTTTACACGTCCACGTGTCGACTTGTACCATATACCGCGAAATATCGATATTAGCTGACCGATTTTCATTCGCTTCTCTCGTCGCCGTCGTCTCGCGCATTTCAAATAGCTTTTCTCATTCTGGCGTTTGCTGCGCGCGAACATCGGGGGTGAGTGATAGAGAGGCCGAGACTCGCGGGGGACGCGCAGCCCTCGCAGCCGGTCTCGATTGGAAATTACTCCCTTTCATCCCTATTTACGGGGTGAAAGAGTAAGCAGAAAAGGCGCGGTCGCGTCGGGTATTGCCTGGTCCCACCGTGACGAAAATATACCGCCCGAAATACCGGTTAAAATCGAGAGAAGTAGACTCGAAAAAGACTGTACATGTTTGCCAATGTAGTAATTATATCGGGGAAATGCGTTACATCTCTCTAAATCAAATTTATTTTGGAAAAAAATGATAAAGGAATCAATATTCTATTGCTTTTTATTATCAAATTATATAGATTGATGATACTAATTAAAGTGGACAATATTTATTAGTTAGAAAAAAGCTAGAAATTAGCTAGAAAAAATATTTAGAAAAATAGAGAAATTAATTGTATTTATTAGAAAGATAGAAAAATTAAAAAAGAAACTCACTTGCATTTATTGTTTTACATCTGATAAAATGTGATATTTTGTGCCGCAAATTTATTTTCTCGAAAAGTTATAGCTTAACAAATATAATCTCCATCGGTCAGCGATATTTCCGTGCGAGTATCGAATCGTCCGCTATAAAAAGAAGATCCCGAAACGCTCGCGCTCCCCTGCCTCTCCCCCGTTCTTTTTACCGCACGTTCTACGTTCTCCGGGCGCAGGCATGCATCGGGCGGCGCGATCGATTTGGATTTAATTAAAAAATGTTTAACAAGCGCGCCTCTCTTTTTCCTCGCAACCGCGTAAATATCCTCCACGGTGGTCGCATTCCGCGGTTAATTTCCTTGACGTGCCGTCGAGCTATTACGTCGAAATAAAGATAAAAAAACATGGCATCGCGCGAGCGCACCGGTGCGTAAATAATTGCACGCGTGCTCGCGATATTAAGAGTCGCGTTTTAATAAAGACGTCGCGTCTCCGGAAGCGATGCACGATGCCTGAACCAACGCATCGCACGCGTACGTATTGAATTACGCAACATGATGACGCATGAGTGCATCATGGTTCCTGAGAAGCGTTCCGTGCGTGCCTGCCTCTACTAAACGGGACGAACCCCGGCACGAAATTCCACACGTGCGTTTTTATTGCGTAAGCGGGGAAGGGGAAGAGCGCCGAGACCTGATTGAGGTATCCTCGATAGATCGATGCGTGTCCATTCGCTTCTTCTTCGTTTAAATCGAGGACACCGGACAAGAGGAGTAGGTTTATATGCAAATGCGATAGGGGAGGAGGAGAAACTAGGACGCACGCCACTACAATAATAATTTTTATCCTCAGAATGGGATCTTCGATATCGAAGAGAAAGGAATACGCTCTCGTAGTCGAACCGATACGATGACCTGGAGGGTCGATGCGACCCCCGATGAGTAAACAAATATTTTAATACGCCACGAGACGATACTTTCGCGGTAGACCGCTAATGTTTCCGCTCCGCGCGCGGTGAATTAAATACGCGTATTGCGGAGATGAGAGAAAAAGAGAGGGAGAGAAAGGGAGAGAGGAAGAACTGCGAGGGATGGGCTGCAGTATTGGATTTGTTCATACAGGCGTTCGTGTACGCGCTACGTACGGTAGAAAATCTGACTTCGCGTGGAATTTTTTAATTAGCAAAGGACCTGAAAAAAAATCCAATGCCGCGATAGCCCGTTACCAGCGAGCGAATGGAATCGTCGCGCTCTATAAAGGTGCGCGCACATCCGCCACGCAGGCACGACTTCCGATCTGCCGGTCGGTCGTCTCGCTCTCGCCCGGTATTTGAGAAACGAGTGGAAAAGAGGCTCGTTAATTAGTGGTTACGTTGCTCGGCGAATGAAGAGACAGCCGATGATGATGATGATCGCAAAAGTTTGTAGAACCTGCGCCATAATTGTGTACGCGTCTCTTGTTAATCATGGGTTCTTTAATGAATTTGGGGTCAATTCTTTCTTAGAATCAGCACAGGGGAAAGTTTAATTATAGGATGCTAATAAAAATTGAAGAAGCTCGGCAAATTAATATTTAGTCAACTGATTTTCGATCAATCTGACTCGTCATTTATATTTGAAATCTTTACGAAAGAGATTGAAAATAATTTATTCAAAGCTCGAAAATTGGATTTCGAAAGATTCGAGTTCTATTTTAAGAAGTGACAATTTGTTGTCCAAAAGAAGGGATAATCTATACAAAATTTGTTAAGATACGGAGAGGAGAGTCTATTTATTATCGACGGGAATACAGTGATTATTACGGAGGCGTCAGTTATCGGCTGTAGGTCGTTGAAGGCCGAGAGCATTCGCGAGAATCTTAAAGAGCCGTTATTTCCTTCCGGTACTGGCTACGGCTATATCCCGAGTGAACTTTAGGTCCGCTAGCGGACGATCACAAAATGACAGTGGCGCAGAGAAAGGGGCTATATATTATTGAACCCTTCGTTAGTTGGTGCGTGCTCGAAGGCTGTGCTTCAAGTCGGGCACTCGCGTGATCATGGTACGTCTCGGCCGGACTCGGCAATAATTGTATCTCGCACAGAATCGTGCAATGCTCTAGCGGGAAATATAAGGATTATTCTCCTACGACCTGTTAGGGAGATGTTCACCGCCGTAGACGTCTAGATGTACCCGCGTAAGCAACGAGAAATTTCATTTATAAGTCTGGAGATTGAGCTGATCAAAAAGTGTCGTTCACTAATGACCCTAGTTGGAGCCCAAGTCGACGTAGGATACTGAGACGCCGGTTTAAAAATACTTAACGTTAACAGATACTCGAAAGTGATTGACTAGAAAACTAGTTACACGTTAATAATACTCTTCGTAATTTATGTACGTCGAGTATACGAAACTTTGTAATCGAGCGGTTCGCAAACAAATGAAATGTCAAGCGACGAGCTTCCACAATTTCGATCGTCCCTCATTTAGAACTGCGGCGCAACACTTACATTAAGTTCGCGCACTCAGCTCGAGTAATTTCTCGATTCCTCAAAAAATTTTCAATCCAGTTACCATCGCGCATATCAATCAATTTACTCTTCGCGGCAATCTCCGCGATACATCACGTCGTGCGACACGAAGCGAGCACGGGAGCACGAATGTCAGATTGGGGTGTGTTTCGCCCTGTATCTTCATCTTTTTCGATGTCATCCCGCGCGCTGCCCATGTCCCGCGCGGGGGAGAGAAGCGGGGGGCGGAAGGCGAGGCACGGGGTTGACGCGGCGCGTAATGGGGTTACGACAGCGTTAAAAACCTCCCTTATCCTGGTATAATGTCGTCCGAGATCGCGATAAAACTTCCGCACTCCGGCTTAAACGACTGCGAGTTAACTGGAATTTGTTTCGTCGGTATCTATTTTTCTCCCGGTGAAGAGCTCGTCGCGATAAGAATCTTCGCGTTTCGAAAAAAAAAGAGAGGAGGAAAAAGAAGGAAAAGGTAATAATAAAACGAAGGTCGGGAGATCGGTGAAAGATGGGCGAGAAACGACGGCCACGTCATTGAATGTGCGCGCAAACACATCACCGTTAATCGAAAGGGTGTACCGATAATACTGCAGCGACGACGCTTTATTTCCGTTTTCTAACTCGCAATTGATTCACATTTTCAAATAAAAATAACGGGAAATTTATAGCGCGCAACGTCAGAGCTCTTTGCAAATATGTAATAAATTTTTATACGGCTTGCTTTTCTCGTGCAATTTTTTTTCTTTTTTTTTTACACATGTATACGTATGCGCGCACGTATCGCGTTGACCGATGATCAATGAGGTCACAAGCGGAAATGAAAATATAGCTGTTTGGCAAGCGCGGTGCAATTAATTTTTTTATGATTGTTCATTTCGTTTCCACCTAATCAATTTTTAACACCAATACCTTTGTTTACATATTTTTATTTTTTTTTATCGCAAGCTGTTTTATGCGTTGATGAAAAGGATCATTGGGCTTTATAAATACAGACTTTATAAATACAGATTTTACAAATACTCGTTAAACTTTTTTGGTTACGTAAACCGTGCTAAAACTAACAGCCGATTAGTAATTCCATTATAGCGTGTTTCTCGGTCGTTTTTTTTTAAACGACTTTGCACGGATGAATTCGCCGAATTTTTTCTAAAGCGAATATACATCCTTCGCAAGTTTCTAACGAGATATAAATCTTTGAATTAGTCCAACTCTTTATAATGTTTTTCGACGACGAATTTGACTTGACGAGCGATAAAAATCCCTGAAGAAAATCTTGGTCGTGACGCGTCTCGCTCTTGAATGCGGCATCGCGAATCATTCGCGCGTCGCTCGTGGGGTGCGTGTAAGCGCACGCAAGTCCATATACTTGGACGCGTGCTTCCGTACGAATACGAGATTCATAATGCGTGCGGTACGAGAGAACCGCGAGATGCGACGCGCTCTCTTTCCTCCACGTCCCTTTTTCTCTCCTCTCTTCCGCACGCGAGGGGAGAGAGTGGGGGACACGCTCGTATTCACCCCTTCTACACCCGTGGCAACAACATCACTGCGATGGTCCATGGTCGCGCAGCGATCAATGCCATCGTCGGGCCCCTCTATGCTTCGTCCCCACCGTGCTTGCCGGTCGTCATGACGACAGCATCCCCACCGACCCCTCCAGGAGCAACGTGGTGTCCTTGGTGGGGCACCTGGGTAGCCGCGAAAGGGGTGACATCCTCGTCTCCCCCGCCCTTTCCTCTCCCCACAAACCCCTCTATCACCGCCGCAGGGAGGAATTCCTAGGGAGACGACCAGGGGATTTTGACCCTCCACCCCCTGCACCATCTCTCTCTCTCGCTATCTCTCTCCCCCTGTTTATCCTTCTCTCTCTCTCCTTCTCCTTCTCCCTCCCTCCCTCCCTCTCTCTCTCTCTCTCTCTCTCTCTCTCTCTCTCTCTCTCTCTTTCATCTATATGTCTATCTGCGTGTCTCTGCGCTCGGCCACCCGCACGCATTACACGTACGTGCAGCGGAGGTCAGGTAGGTCGCTCCAGGTGACTCGGCCCTGACACCATATCGCCGGCCACCACCGGCCGATTCGTTGATTAGATTATCGGTCGGCGATCAACGCGACCGATATCGTTGCATAGCGCTGTACGTTGAAACTTTTACATCTCTGACTTTTACGGCTCATTTTGACGACTAAATACTGTTTATCGTCTTGGGATGGTTGAAATTATTCGCGAGGAAAACTATGCTTTATGCGATTATGAACTCGGCTATATTCCGCCCTGCGACTTGACTGTTTCCACTGAATTATGTAACATTCTAAAAGGACTGAAATGTGAGAAATTAAATGAGGAAATTAATTCCCCCAGAGTTGTCTTTCCGCTTGTAACATATATTTTATAAACTAATCGTATTTATATAAATTTTATTTTATAAATGTCTGAAAAAGATAAACGGAGATTATTGGATGACTTTTTCAAGTCATCTGACAATGTTGCTTATCGGATGTTGTTTACGATAGATATTTAAATTTCTTGATTATTTAACTTATGAAAGAATGGGAAGATAATTCAGTTACCGATGCCAATAGACAATTAAGCATTTATCAAGGGTCAGGTGGCTCCTAGTAAATAATCGTACAATACGCGGTTGTTACATTGCGCTTGATACAGTCATGTTTCCACGGTCGCTAGTTGGATTATATGTATCTGGTGTGTCGGAGTATGGATTTGCCACGCGTTGATTAATTCTCGACTGTTCAAGCCGCTCTCTCAAATTGAATTCCAACAATCTTGGCTCTTTAATCGTAACGCGATAGCGTCATTTAGAATCGCGTAGCAATATCTCTATCAAAAATATCAATAAACATTTGTAAAATTAGAATAAGCGAGAACAATTACACGAAGCTCGTCGAAAAAGAGCAAAGAGTCCGGCAAAATTATTTATTAATACGTTGCGCACATTTCTTAGACTTAATAAAATGTAAAATTTATATGAAAAAAAGAGAAAATGATTCACTCGCATTTTTCAATCTTTCAATATTGAAGTAAAAAATGAATCACTCTGGACATATGTGGGACACAAAGCGAGATGATAAGGCAGCGAAAGACGGGAGGGGAAGAAGAGTCCGATCCGACTCTCTAAATCGAGTTATGCGGCCTGCTGGAGATAATGATATTTATGCGCGTCAAGTGTATGATGTGTAGTCCGCCACACATGAATTACGAGTAGGCCGTAGAAGAACAAGGAGAAATAAAAGCGCGGAAAGTTCGAATGTGTCTGCCCGAGAATATCCCGAGAGATTCGTATCCTCGCGCGTGCGTGTCCTTTCGTGAAAGCGCGATTTCCAAAGTTTCGCACATTTTTAATGTCGTCGCAAATGATTTACGAATGGACGACATATACATCGAGATTTATATAAATTCTTTTTTTGGGGGATTCATTCGTTTGTCCTTTCGATTACTGAAGGATAAATAAATTCGGATGATTAACCCTATGTTCCTCGGAGTACAAATTACAGACAACAGGGTTTATAAATTATATCATCGCGCATGTAAATATGATAAAATGTTACAATTATTTAATGAGTTGCTCCGGCGCGTTGCAGAGAAATTAATACATCAATGACACAATAATTAACGCAAATAAACGCGAGCGAGGTAAAAAGACGAATCCGCAAACTATTTCAATTACCGCACATCGCGAGCACGCCGTAATATCTACATTCGGGTACGCAAAGTCCGTATTCACAGAGAGCATTCAATGCGCTCGTTGAATAAGTCCGACTATACGTCAAACCTCTGAAAATTAAGGGAAAGAAATTTATCCTTAGATAAGATCCTTAGTCGCGGAAAATTACGTGATAAAAGAAACTTGCAAATTTCAATATTTTACTTCTAATATTCCGGAGAGCGAAGAAAATTGAAGGGCACCCCCGATCGCGTTGTTAATAAAAACGGAAGCGCTTCCATTCGTCGCGCTGCGCTTTTGAGGTGGTGCATCGCGCGAGAGCGCGTAAATATTTATCGTGGATAATCCGAGTATACAGGCGTCTATTACAGCCGCCCTTCGTCGTCGCTGCCCCTCGGGCGGCGGGTTTGACCCCGAGGGACATTCCTGGCGTGACACGTAAGGTCTTTCTCTCTCTCTCTCTCTCTGTCTCTCTTTTTCTCCCTCTTCCGCATCCGCTCCAGCTTGCTATCCGAGAAAGAGACAGAGAGAAAGAGAGAGAGAGAGAAAGCGTAGAAAAGCTTCGTCCGGTGAGCCGCGCGGGATTTTGAGCCACGAAGTTTTCGCATTGTCATTTGGGACGCAACGCAAAGGGGGCTGAGGGGGAAAGGAGGATCTGCGCGAGCGAGAGACACGCGGAAGGGCGACGTTGAGGGGTTGAAAGGGCAGACGGGGAGCGAGAGAGCAAGACCTGGAGGCGAGAGGAGGACGAGCGAGCAGAGGAGGAAGAGAAATAAATGAAGAAAGAGACAGAGAGAGGGAGGGGGGAAAGAGAGAGAGAGAGAGAGAGAGAGAGAGCGATAAACGGATGCAACGAAAGAGCGACGAAGAAATGGTGGAGATGAAGAGGGAGAGGGAAAGAAAGTTAGGAAGCGCAAGGAGCGATAGTTTATTAATAATGCGAAATAACGTTTCCCCGAACTTTATTAAGTTTTGCGTAAACGCGAATCCACGTTGCTACGTGATTGAAGTCTATCGCGAGTTCATTGTGTCGTTTAAAAACGTACATTTTAATGTAATACGTGCGAAATAATTTCCAGCAAAATAATGCAAAGCACGTGCGCAAACAGAAATAAGCGATGCTCTTGACAGATAGATTGTTTTGATACAATTGAAGCGTCAAACGCCAATAGTAGCTTTTTGATACTACGATATATCGCAAATAACTGATAGGTTCAAGTAATATGATATACTGTAATAAGCCATATAATGTTACACGTCGATAAAGGGCTCGAACAACGTTCGCTTTAGATAATTAATAAGGTAAAACGAGAGAGAAAAGAGAGCAAAAGAAAGAGCGAGGGGAAAAAACGAGTTCACGAGATCCTGACACAAGAGCCACGAAAATCTCGCTTTCCGCTTCTAAACTTACCCTGTAATCACAATATTATTGTGCTTGGCAGTTAAAGTCATATATAGCGCGGGGAATAAATACACGTCTCGTCAATATTGTTTGGATAACAAGAGCCGTTTGAAGAAGCGGCAATAGCGAGGAGGTTCTCGCAACGTGAAGATTCCCGACGACATAGAAATCTATAGGCGAGCATAAATAAACGCGACACACGCGCAAAATTGGCGCGAATAAAAATAATGAAAATGAGAATAGCGATGTGGCACGCGAGAACCAGAGCGACTATGATAATGAAAGTCATCTTAACAAACGTCAGTTGCAAAAAAGGAGCAGCCACGCGAGAGGGAGAGAGACGGCGAAAGAACACACGGAGAGACAGGCCGAGGGAGATAGATGGCGAACAGGGGCGAGAATGCGCGGTCTCCCTCCTGTCCCCCCCGCCCTCCCCGCCTTTCTCGAGGGCGAGAAAGGACGCGAGGGGAATTCTGGATCCTCTCGGTGGACCACCACAGGATCCACATCCCCACGGCGCTGCCTCGCGCGCAGCAGCCGCCGCCGTGGTGGGGGAACGTCAGGGGAACGTTAGAGGGGTGGGGGGGCTATATAAGGCCGGCGCGAGGGGGGGAGAGCTCAGTTCGTCCAAGAGGAGCGTATCGGTTACATTGTATCGGGTGACACGATCGGGTGCGATCATACTCGGCGGCGACGACGAGGCGCATCTTGTACTCGCGGGCCGCACACGAGACGCAGTTATCTCTCGTTGAACGAGAAGCGAGCAGGAAACGGCGGGGACTTTAGAGGACTCGGACGTGTGTTGCCGTGGGAAGACCGCGGACCTTGGAAGCTACGAAATGTAAGTAGCGCACATCTCTCTCCTTGTTAGTAGATCGAGAAAGAGAGAGACGGAGAGATGGAGACGAGCGGATCTCTCTTGGCCGGTGGATGACGGATCATCGATGACGTGCTCCCATTATCGTCGTCCCGGAGAGGAGAGACGTGCGTATTATCGATCGACCGAGATGGATCGCCGTTTTGGACGAGTCGCGAATAGTGTGAGCCGAGAGTTGTGACGTCACAACCGGCGTCCGGACTCGACGCGGTGCCGACGAATCTCTCGTTTTCCGGTGTTAGTGATGTCGGTCAGGATTTTCGTTGGGCAAAAAAAACGAACAAGCTCCAAGCTCGCTTTCTCTCTCTCTCTCTCTTTCTCTCTCTTCGTCTCGCCGGCTATTCGCGTCTCCGTCTCTCTCGTTCTCTAACCTCACTCTCGTGTTCCTTCGTCTCTCTCTCTTTCTCTCTCTCTTTCCCACTATATCTCCCTAGTTACAGCGTAGCCATATTCGAGCATGTTCATTACGAATACGGCACGTATTATCTTGTTGCGGCTTAATATTCTCTAAAGCTTACATCGCGCACAGTTACACACAGCTGTAACAAAATTCTCCCCTTTGTCTCCTCTCTTTTTGTTTCGTCGCTCCATTTTTTATATTTTAGCTGTAGTATTTTCCGATGGATTTTGCTTATATTTTTCTCTATGTATGTATATATTGTATGATATATACATATATATATATATATATATATATATATATATATATATACGCATACAACACACACAGCACTTACATCATGAAATTTCTCTCTCGTTCGCTCTCTGTCTCTTTCTCTCTCTCTCTCTCGCTGGCGCGGCGATTCGATTGGACGCGTGAACTCTCTTCGCGAGACGGCCGAGATTACTCGCGAAATTCGATTTCATTGGGAAACCGCCGCGCCGCGGGGGAGTCGCGCCATCAGCAGCCGCCCTCCACGTTTACGTCCGTACAGATTAATTAAGCGATCGATGCTTCTGGAACACGTGAAATTTGCATTAGCCGGCGAGCGAAAGGCGCGTTTGATCCGCCACACGAGGGCGAGAGAGGAGGGGGAGGGGGAATGGAACGCACGATCGAGAGTATTGCCGATGGCAGGGGGAGGGCAGGGGGTGCTTACGCGTCTCGAATCTCTTTCTAGCCCTATTGTTTTTTTTTTTTAAATTCTCGGATTCTTATTATCGCGTAATCGCAAGCGTATCTTCCACAAATAAAGTCCGATTAATTAAGTTTCAATGTAAAGTCTAATGAATTAAATGTCAAAATCGCGGCCGGAAGGACAAGTAAAAAAAGAAAATAATTATTTAATATAGTTTTATTTAATGTCATTTATATTTTCCTTGTTTTTTCTTACACGAGAAGAGAATTAACTCTACCAAGATTTATTTACTCGGCACATTTTTGTAGATAAGTTTGACTCTTGCCATTTGTGTCAGGTCGATAATTTATAAATAATCGAACCGGTTATATATAACTGATTATATGTCAAAAAAGTTAATTCTCTAGAGTGAATTATTAATAGAGCACGTGCCAGAAATTATCCCCGATTTAATTTAATTGTTCCTAAAATCATAAAGAGGTTAACGATAATCGATGGATTAAAATAAAGCATCCAACTCGAAAATTTACTTGATTATCCAGCAAGTAAGGTACATTATTTGAATGAAAATTCACTCAAACGATATCGCAGCTTAAACAAAACAAGCTTACACAATCAACAACAATCTCATTTAAATAAATTCAAATTTTGCTATCTAACAATAAGTTTATCTTATTCGTAGCATTAATTTAAGATCATTAGAAAATTATCGACAAATTATATCTGCTCATCTGCTTGGTGTGCATTTTTAATTAGATAATTAAATTCTCGAGAGAGAGAGAGAGAGAGAGAGAGAGAGAGAGAGAGAGAGAATTATATATTTATATATCTGGTGAAAATATACAAAATATGCTCTCAAAAAATCAGTGTAACGAGTAAGAAAATAAACTCGGTAAATCTCGAGATGGATCGCAAACGCGTCATTTCGCATTCTTACAACGTGGAACGCGTGGAAATGTTGCAACACTATCGTGAGATAGAATTAACGGCAGCGAGATTAATGATTATACTCTTAATCGAGTTAAATACCCGTACATGTGGCGGCCTTTGTAACAGACCCTTTATGCGCATTGTATATATTCGGCGGATAAACTCGAGCGAATACAATTCTGTTGCGCGAAACGACCGAAATGAGATCGATTCATTGCTTTTGAAGATTACATCTCGCTTTCGCGTCGGAAAAACGAGCAACGTCGTCTCCCACATTATTCCGTAAATTAATAGCGCGCGGTCGCGTTTTTTTTTTTTTTTTTTTTCACGCGTGTCCTTTGATCTAAGGTACGCGAAAATCTGCATAACGAAATGGAGTGCACGTCGCTATAACGTTATTCGACCGAGACGAGATTTCTCATCGTCGAGAGACAATATAGCGTGAAAAGTTTGAAAACGGTAGTGACAAAAATTGCGCGTGCAAAATACGTAGAATCTCGAGAAAACAAAAAGATACATCGATGCTAAACGAGAATATCTTTTTTCAAGATTTCACCTCCTGCCCTTTAATTTTAATTGACTCTTTCATCTCTACGCGGGGAGTTATTTAACATCAAACATTGAACAATTTATAATAAGCTCTCACCCCCCCCCCTCCCTCGCGTATAACCTTCCATGCGAAATTTAACGCGCGCGCCCGAGAGGGAGGGAGAGAAAGAGAGATACGTATTTATTCCGAAAAACAGAATAATATATTTCGAACGCGAAACATTTCAACGGTGACGTTGCAACGCGACGCATTCGGGCCGAAGTCGCGTTAAGTACTCGCGAGGCGCGTTACACCCCCCCGCTAAATTAATTCAGGCCGCTTTGGTGCTGAAAGTTTTCTGGCCGTCGTCGCCGCGAGTGCGCCACGCAGCAAATCGCATTTACATGATATTTTCCGGCGTAATTTACATGTTTGAGTCCCGGGACACCACCACTCGAAAATGCGTCGGCCACCCTCTCTCTCCTCCACCTGTCTCTTTTCTCTTCTCCTTCTTGCCGTCCTTTATTTTTATTTACACGCTCTTTTGACCGGAGGAAATTTTTTGCAAATTTTCCGTCGCGTTTTCGCGAGGGTGGCTTAACAGAAGTATCTCATTGCGCTGGATCACGCTGAACTCACCTTAATCCTTTTAACCTATCAACACACTCGGAACCTTTTACGTTGCACGGAGATATCTTCGCGCTCGCAATCCCATTAAATCCCTTCATCCGGTAGCGCTCGGAATGCGCTGACTTTAACGGCGAAGAGATAATCTTCCATCGGCTAACATAATGTATCCTTCCGCTGATTTAAGCGAAACTTAGTCGAGCGCAAGTTCGCGCGAGTCGGAAATACCAAAAGCTCGAGATTGACGGGCACCGTGATTCTCTACCTCTCTGTAGTACACCTATAAAATTGAAATCTATACCGAAAAGACTCTCTTTCAACGTCACTTCTCCCAAACATCTTATTTACACGATCAAAAATAATTAGGAGAAATATAAAATTGCACAAGTGGTTTGCACAAGTTCTAAAAATTCAACGACGTCCTTTATCATAAAGGATTTTAATGGAACTTGTTAATTATTTCACCCTGAATAAGTAATTATTATTAACATCGCGCGAAAATATCTCGGTTATGATTTTCCCTTGGAATTTCCGGCAAATTTTTTCAGAGATAATAATGATGAAAAAGAATTTTTGTGGCTGCGTGAAAGAATCGAGAGAAAAATAGGACGCGACTTCGTCTCTCCCTCTCTCTCTCTCTCCCCCCCTAAAACAGAAAGAATCTCGTCGCGTTTGTGACGTGCTTGAATCACTGTCGCGAGGCGAGGGGAAAAGTGGATGAAAGGTATCAGACGCGGCGGCAAGTTTTCATTTCGCCGTATGCATCATCACAATGTGATTGAATCGATGCGGCCGGGATACAGGCTGTCTGCGCGGTGTGAATATTTAATGAACGTTGCCGTTAATGAGGCTCGGCCATATTAGTATTAATTAACGTCGGGACGCCTGGCGCTTTCACCATGAGCGAGCGAATAAAAACACTAAATTAAAATAGACAACGAGGCCGGTGTGTCGATATAACCGATCATTAGCTATTTATCACGAGCCACGTGTTATCATTAATTCGCAAATGTAAATGTATCCTTATATCGGATCAAGCTGCGTGTGTTTGTCAATCGAAGTGATAGAGGTACATCGCGTCGTTTGTCGTTACACTTAGTATCTTTTCAAGCACACATTTGTATCAAATATAATATTCATATCTGTTCTCAGATAAATAAACAAATAAAAATTGGCATAAGAGTCATTTTGATTTAATTTTGATTTAATTCTGATTTATTTATTTGAGCCAAATTCCTAATTATTAAATAAACTTTTATCATATTTAGAAAATATATTCAAATAATATAATCTATAATAAAATCTCGAGAGAAATCGATAAGAGAACGCTCGTTTTACGCCTATCTCTAGATAGGCTAGATCTATAAAAAACGGATTGTCGAATAGATTGTACATACTTTTGAAGAATTCGTGCCATCAATCTCTCCTTTGTCAGGCGATTTCATGGTTCTTTCGAGAAGTTCGGATAAACTCGATCCCGTGCATTTGATCGGTGCGGTGCGTCGAATTCTTTGTCGGATTCCAGTAAATTCGGTACTGAAACTGTTCACTCTTGCAATGATCTTTTGTGCGACATTCCGGAAATTCAACCGTATTTTTTCATTTACTACAGTATTTGCAAATACTGCAGTATTTGCAAATACTGTAGTAAATGAAAAATTGGCATATAGTTAAACAATTTGTATAGATAACGTTTAAGTAGCTTTTAATTATACGATGATATATTAATACAGATATTTGAATTAATAAAGTGACTTTTGTTATTTTAACATTTAAAAAAATTAAAATAACAGTAATCATTTTAAATGTTATTGTTCATAATACATGCTTTTTAAAATTAAATTTTTAAAATTAAATTAAATTAGCAGCCTGATTCAGTTATAATTAACAAATAAATTAATTGATGAGTAATGTGATGAAATTAATTATGGATTAGATTAATAAAAATTACGCGCAATAAAATATTTACTATAATATCATTCAACATATAAAAAATTGAATTTATTAAATAGTATACTTTAAATATATGATCATTATTCATCATTGTTATTCATCGATGTGCATCTAATCCACATTTAGCAGTTTTGCAACGAGTCGCACAATCGATTGTCTCATTCCATCGGATCATTAATGAGGAACGAACGGTCGAATGGTGTTCTTATTTCGCGCGAAAATCAGAATGCGTATTGTTCGAGGGGCTGCGGATGCAGGACGCGCCGGAAAGAAATTGGGCGCATCGCTCGGAGATCATTACGATATCGTTGCTTTCAGGAAACAGATGGGAGAGGAGGGAGCATAGACACTATATAAGTGTTAGTTTTAAGCTGCGTGCACACATATTGAATCATATCGTCTTTTCAATTTATATCTTTTTTCTCCTTTCTCTATCTTCAAAAGGAGATAACAATTTTATTTTAAATAGAAGTAAATGAAAAAAAGAAATGTAATCATTTTTATGAAATGTTGAAATTATTTATGTTTGACTATGGATTATATTTGCATATGTAAATGTTTATTTATGTTTGACAAGATCATTGCTCATATGAGTTTGTCAGTATGTACGTAACTTTAGTACCAATAGTTTGCATTTCGCATTATTGCGCAACAGAGACAGAGGGAAGCTAGAGAGTAATAGATTCGTGTACAGGGTGTTTCAGAGATTGTTTATATTTCAATATTGAATCGAGATAAATATCATTTATATCAATGTAAAATATCGAGAAAAAATTATGTAATGAAAAAGAAAGATTATCACTGATACTTGCATTGCATATAACACTATAATTTTCAATTAATTTCTAGTAATTCTTATTTTAACAAAGATTGATGTAATTAAAAGATCTGATTGCCTCGAAGCGATCGACTTTGGACTTTGGCTAAAACGAATAGCACATGTGTCTGATCGAATTTTTTGCCGAAAAATACTTGACTCCCATTTCGAGGAGTAGGAATAAACTCGGATAGTATGCGATTTCTGGGGCATCCTGTACACGACACCTCGGTGCAGGCGGAGGAATAGAGAGCAGAGCCCGAGGCCATCGCTAACGATGCCATTGTCAGCGGCCTGGCCATTGTGCGAAGCGTCCTGTACGGAGCGCCGATTCCTGGCCAGGATCGGATGGCTGGCTTTATATATATTTCAGCGAGAGGGAGACGAATAAAACAAATCATTTTGGCAATGACGACGCGATGGGATACGATCGATCCACGGGAAAATCCGCAAGAAAAAGCCGCAGGGAAAAGCCGCCGCCGGCGATAGCTTACTTATAGCGAGAACTAAACATTTGATTTATAAGGTAAACGTGCGAGCTTTTCATGAGTACATGTATTTTGTAATTAAATACAAAATCAAAGGGTGAGATTCTAAATATGCGGATGATCGCGTTGACAGGAACCCTCTCGGTGAAAATTATTTGAGCAGAAAAATGTCAACGTTGCTTTAATTATTTCTCTTCAATATAAATCTTAAACAGTCTCAACTTTAAACTTTTCTATTTTTAGGATGAAACATGATAGAAATGTTACGTTATAAAATTGGACAGCTAAAAAACTCATTAAAAATTAAAATAATTTATAAGAAACGAGATATTTGATTCCTAATGATTAATGAAAATTTTTATAAAAATGTAAAGCTCCTTCTCGGAGGATTTTTGTCTTGATATCAATATGAAGTTATTAACTTTTATCGGTAGGCAACATTCAAACCCGGTTATTCGAGCCGAGAAGATACCCGGAGGAGCTTCGGCGAGCTTTTCTCGTCACCTCCGAAGGTATTAAACGGGACAACAAGACCGGGCTGTCTCGATATCCTTCCGCATTGCCGTCTCCCACCGAACTTCTTCCCCTCGAGTCGTTACATTGTGTGTCTCGCACGACGAATTCCAACACGCCCGTTGTGTTCGTAAAACAGCCACTTTTCCATCTGGTACTCCCAGAGTACCCCTCGAGCACTCTTTGTTCGATCTCGAAGTGCCGTTTCCTCTTTTTCTCATTTTCTCCCCGCCTTCGTCTCGAGTCCTTCGCCCGTTCCTTTTTCTCTTTTTCGCTCTCTTTTGCTTACCTCATATTATATCCCTATTATTTTTTTCCTCGTTCGCCTTATTCCGGGTATCGTCGCCTCCTCACGAAGACGTTCCATGGGAGAAGAGGCGTTCGATTGAATATCGATTACGCTCGATTTGAAACGCGCGTAATGAGGAAGGCCGCTCGCATCAGCTCCGCACGCGCTACATCGTGAGTGAGGAAAAAACAGTTAATAGTACGACGTAAAAGGGCGGGAAAAGACAGAGTGCGACGGGGTGGGATGTCGGACTAACCGTAAAGAGCTTTCAGATACGTTAGGATGCCATACAAGAGAGAGAGGACGAGAGTAGCGAACGTATGGTCGAGCGGAGAAAGCAATTTGCTAGTTGTAAATCGGTTATACACGGAACACTGTGCTTTCGATAGACTTTTCTCTCGACAGATTATGACATTTGCTGTTTATATCGGATCGAAAATGCAATTGGAACATAAGCGTCGAATGAGGAGCTCGTATTTATTTTTTGAAATTTAGAAGAGTATTTTATACGTCACGTAGTGATATAATAAATATCGCGATCCCATTGAATCGAACATTATATCGATGACGAGTAATTTTTTATAAATAATTTTGATCTTTTAATGACGTCTTTTCTTAGTGTGCGTGAGTTGCGTTGCTTAAGAGAAAATTAAATGAATCCCAAATTAGTATACAATATTTAATAGATATAATAAATAATCAAAAATAAATATAATAAACAATATTTGATAGATATTAAATAGATATCAAATAGATGCAATATTTTATAAGGAATAGTGATGTCTTTTCATCATTTATATATAAGTATATCGAGCGGGGTAGAACAATTTAGAGTCGCTTAGAGCTTTTTGCTATAATACTTAATATTCCACAAAACAGTAGGCGAACATTATAATGCAATTAAGAAGGAGACACGCCCATTTCTTCCGTTCGAGATGCAAAATTGACGATTTATGCTCCGGCGAATCGTCGTGATATATCAGAGGGTTAATTGAACATAAAATCATCAGGGCGGCAGATTTTATTCGGCCGCGAAGAGGCGAGCGTTTCAAAGCCTTTTTTTCCGGATCTCTCTTCTCGGGATTGAACCGAGACAAGGGAACAATTACCAGGGCCGTGTTACCCTAATCCGAAAATCCTGTTACTCGGGATCCTCCTCCGCGCTCGTGTGCCCTCGACTACTCTTTCTTACGAAGACAAACTTCATCCCTGGTCCGGGAAGACGACACGGCGCGGCGTTTCCTCCCTTTCCCTTCCCTTCCTCTCTCTCTCTCTCTCTCCGCTCGGTCCCTATTATATCTCGCCAACGATTTGCTGGAACTGCACATCCCGCACGTTCCTACCGAAATTCTGTCACTTCCGTTTCGCCCCGAAAAAGCTCCCTTCGAACACTTTCAACCCCTCGAGCGCCTCTCACCCGATCGTCGACGAACGTCGATAATACATCTTGACGTAAATCGCGAAATCCGGCGTCATTCCGAGAGACCGTGAAATGGAGTTACTTTGCGTAAGCGGGCGGGAAACACGTTAAAGATATTAGAAGCTATAGTCAGCGCGAGAATTAAATGACCGAGTTTCATTAAAAGTTCAAGTAAGCAGATTATCGCGTCCGCAATATGGTCAGTAATCATTTCCGCTGTAATCGCGAAGTTCATCGTGCTTCGATTAAAAGTTGCCGGCTAAGCGCCGGCGTCGCAAAAACGTGGCAAACAGGAAAATCTCGCGTATATTATAAAATAAACGGATTTTATTCCTTCGCTCGTGTGGCAATCTCGGGGCGCCATAATATCCGTCGCAAAGCCCTCGCATCTGCAAGTGGATACCGACAGATGAGGTGTTGTAATAAGCTGCGTAAACATCGCACGCGTTATCGCAGACGTTTAATTAAAACGTCGAACGATCGCAGGAATACGCCCTCTCTTCACTCAATGAATTTATTTTTTGATTCTCTCTTTTTCTTTTCGTGCGTCCCGCCTCTTTCCGACCTCTCGTCTTCGCCATCCCCCATACGACAAACAATGGCGGAGGGCGAAACCTCTTATTTTCTCTTATTCCACTCGCCGGCATTAAATCCACTTTAATTTGGTCAAGATGGGCAAAACGATCGATTGGGAGGGTTAATTAATCATTGAAATTCGAACGCTCGAAGCGACGAAGAAGAATGATGCGTAACACAGTATTTAAAATTTTTTAATTAATTATTAAATTTTTTCAAATATCAATCAGAGTTTATTATTATACATATATGTAAATGATATTGAGTTTTTTTATATATCGGAGAAAAAAAATTATTTAATAAATTGCGAGGATAAGATGCTCGTAGAAGATTTAATTTATATTCTGTTAAAAGTTAATTTTTAATTTTCAAAGTTAATGTGGCTTGCACATGTTCCGCTAAAATTTTGATAGCGATTTCATTGATTAAACTCCCAAATATATTTTGTGTCTCTATCTATCATTCCTTGAGACAATATCTGTACAGATGGATAATAAAGCTTAGCTCTCCCTTTTTTTAAAAAGAATATTTTTCAAAAAAGAATATTTTGCTAGATGTGAAGTTACAAATTGAAACGTTACAATTGTGACGTTTCGGACGTTTGATTTTTTTTATTTTTTCTTCCTTTAGTTTAAAAAAAAAGAGACGTAGTGTCCGAGATGTCATATGTGCGACGTTTTAATTTTTCTAACTCCACATTGATTAAAAATAAAAAGAAATTTTCTGTCGCATTTTAAGAATTATTAATTTATCGCGTTCACTCTCTATTGTTTCTAGTTTTTGCATGTTATGAACAGATAGAGAAATTGAAAGGTTTCAAGAAATTAAATTTTCTTGCGGGCTAGTTACGCGAAACCATAGCGTTTATTTAATTTCCACTGTGCTTTAATCAAATATCCGTACTTTAAGAAAGTTTTTAGTTATTGAAATATTTGTCGTTAGGAGTGAAAAGATTTTGACAAAAAAATATCGATCGATCGCATTCACATTTTGAGGAAATATCAGTCTCGGATTCGGAAAAGATCAATAACCATGCTTTATACATGGAACTTACTACACACATTTTACGACGATCTCTTCATTCTATCGCGAATTTCGGTTCTTTGAAAGTCTTCCGAGCCCTTTAAAAAAGAATCGGGTAAGAATGGCAACGCGTTGGCTGTTTCATAAACCCGCTCACGTACGCATCGTCGATTACCGCGAATAACGCTAGTCTCGTCCAAGATCTTTCCTTAACGGCCACCGGCCATTGTACCTGATCCTGCGAACGTGTTTGGAACACGTCGTGGAAATTCCTCCCGTGGTGCCCTGGCCGCGGTCGCGTTAGCTAACGCAACAGGATAACTTCCGTGCTTCTACTTCTTCGAGTACTTCTTTTCTTTTCTTCCCTTCTCGCTTTCCCGCATCAACGACTTCTGGCACTCCATGGCGTTCGTAAAACAGCCACTTTTCCAGTCGACGTTCTCTCCGGGGATTTCCGAGGTGTCTTCATATCCGCCACCGACCCCATCGCGTCACGTTGCCCTCGTTCCCCGTTTTTTTAAGTTTTTTTTCCCTCCCTTTTTCCGCCTCTCGAATGTGGACTTTAAAGACTCGCGTTTATTTTACATTTGACACAGAAGCGAGAATATCTACGATTTTAATGAGAGAATGGAAGAATATAATAATTAAGATTCGTGAAAGAAAATTTTTAACTGCAAAAATAACGGAGTACAAGTATTTATTGTACGGAATATTTAACACACTTTAATAATTCTGAAAATATTTTTCTTTTATTCTTCTTAACCCAAATTTCTACAATTCTATGAGATAAAGTACATATTTCTGAAATTAGCCGTTAGGCGACCCGTTTATCTCGCAAATACGAGAAATAGACACCTAAGATATTACAGTGCATGCCACTGTTCGCATTCACCGTGTATTCAAGATACACAATGCATAGCGGATAACACCGCGATGAATACCATCGGGCTCCCTTCCAAAGCGCGAACCCGGAAACGCGAGAGGAAGATGTGGGAATAAGGCGAGGCTCGATATATATAAAAAGAGACGACTACCGATTCTCGCCTTCATTTTTTACACACGCGGCGAGAGAAAGCGGGAAGAGGAGAGAGGAAAAAAAAGCGGCGTGAAAAGCGCGATAGAAAGCAAAAAAAGCGACGCGAAAAGAGGAGGGGGGTGGGAAGGAAGAGAAGGGGGGAAGCTCTACGATAGATGGGGGGAAGGAGGTAGGCGCGCGAAAAGCGAGACAGGCAAAAGGGGGGCCTCGGTTTTCCGTGTGGGTGCTGGAAAAATATTTGCATATACCCCGCGGCCGCCCCTCTCCCAGCCACCCCCTCCCCCCTCCCCCTATATCGGCCGCGTGATTCCTCGATATCGGCTCCTGCGTCTCCATATTCCGAAGTTTCACCAGCCGAAGCGACTTTCGCGCGACATCGAGCCTCCACTTTTTTTTCTTCCCTCACCTCTTCCTTCTTCCTTCATCCTTTTTTCTCCTCCCTCCCCCGTCCGCTCTTTGCCTTTATCTCTGCTCGTGTGCGCCGGTTTCTTCATCCACTTCTCCCTTTCCCTCTTCGCTGTCTCCCCCGCGACGATCTTCGTCCTCTCGCTCTCTTTTTTTTTTCTTCTCGTTGGCGCAATGTGCATCGGAAAATATGAATCCTTCGCCGCGCATTGTCTACGACAGCGTTTCTCGAACTTTCCGCCATTGTGCGCGAATGATAAGGGGACAAAGGGAGAAATTAAGAGCCGTCCCCGATGAGAGCGCGAGAGAAGAAGCGTCGTGACGGCGATGGGGACGGCCGTAATTTGCATTGATGCACCGAGGCACTTTGTTCGCGCGCATATAATTATGTCGTCCTCTCTCACTTCCCTTTTTGGGGAAAATCATAATTTGCGGTGTGAGTGTGTTTCGTATTTTCGAAACATTCTGTCCACGGGAACGGGGAGCGGAGAATGCGTGAATTTATTACGGGTCCATATCCGATAATCGAATATTTTTAATTTACGCACACACGCACGCGGCGCACACTTTTATTACGATTCGTATTCAATATTCTACATTTGTAAAATTGTAACTAGGTTTTTACATGTGCGAACAAATGTTACGTCACAATGTGCAAATTTCTCTCTTTGATTTAGCCAGCGCAAAAATGGCGATCTCGCCGCAAGAAATCGAATTACCGCATTATTATTCAGGAAGATGCAATCAATGAACGGTTTGTTTTTCGATACTTGGAAACAACGTGGCGGCGAATAGATGGTGACGGAAGATCGATCGTTGCTACGTTATTCCGAAAAAAAAAAAAAGGCGAGCGGCCAATGGTCAAACGAATGCCGTTGTTCGGCAGACACGGGGATACGTTCTACGTGGAGGGGGGAGGGGGAGGGGGGAAGGCGCGGCTAGTTGTTACAATTTTTAATTGGAAATTTTTTTGGAGACAGAGTGTTTCTAATTGACTACCGTAACAAAGAACACAAAGAAGTGAAAAAAAGAATTTTTCAAAAAATTGCACTCCGAAAATATTAATACTTTTATTGTACGGCTGGAAACACTTTTGCGAAAGTAAAATGTGTGTAAGGATAGAAATGTAACAAAATAATATTCCTGCACTGAGAAAAAAATCTGGTTGAATTAATTAGACATTTGGTAGATTCAATCAGTATGTCTGTTGGAAAATGAACGAATCAGAATTCCTTTAGGAATTACCAGATGAGTAGGATTAATTTCTTCCTGTTAAATTTACCAAATTTTCTTAGTAATAATACTAAATTTACAAAAAAATGGCATTACTCTGTCTATGTTTAATTAATATAACAAGACGTTTATAGATCTAGAAAATACTAATCAAATCCTTGTAGTAAAGTCTATTAAACGTTCCAGTTATAAAAAATCGAAACTAAAATGCCTTCTGTCAGGTACATCTTGATACGATCAAACGAATAATATTCCATAAATGGTTTTGTTTATGGGAGGATTTCAGTTTCCGAATTTTATTTTCTTCGTTTTTCCACATAATTCAATTTTATCATCGTTAAAAAATAAATAACGAAAATTTGGGGAAACGTTCGCGCTGCATCATTTCGCCAAATGACGGTTGCGGGATCAGCAATGTGGGAAAGATGATAATAGCAATGTCGTATCACACTCGTATTATGCGAATGATGAACGATGACTCTGTATACTCCAAACGTCCCGTCGCGTTACGTCACGTCGCTTTAGACTGTGTCACGCGTGTTACATGCTCCGTCATTCTCGATGATGTATGAAGAAGGGTCCTGGTTTCTTAAGGGCTTACCTTTCCGGGGCTAACTCGGATCCCTACGATATTAGAACGACCGCGCGAAGACGATAATACATATCGGGTCAAAGTTATAATTGTATCAGTACCCTCTATCCCGAGTCTCAATATAATTTCATCAGGAACATTCACAGACATACGAAGGACACATGGTACTTTCTCTAAATCTTTCAAATACGTAGCAGTTATTTCAGTTTCAGTTAATACAATATATATCAGTATGACCTATGTGTTTGGAAACTAAATTCGCCTTTAAGATGTAAAATTGATTATTTCACGATTGAATTCTGCCAGAACTTTTGAGATAGACAATGTAATAAAAATCAAATTTTTATTAAAGGTAAATGGACTCCGAATGATTTATGAAATATATATATTTTCGATACCGTTGAATATCTCTTATTTCCTTCGGTCAGAAGTTGGACTTTATCTTCTCGAAGGCAGGCACGCTCGGCTCGTTTGGAAAAACGTTTCGTCACGCTCTTATCGAAGCGAACCGATACGATACGATACGATCGATCAGTCGCGGCTGGCGGCACGTGACATCTCTCTTTCGAGGATATCTAAACCGTGCCGTTTCTACGGGCGAACAAGTTCGAAGGAGGGCACGCGCGGTTAATTAAAGCGCGGTACCGAGTTAATAAGCGGCAAGTCGATGCTGTAATTAACGATCATTACCGTCGAAATATCCCCGCCAAAGAGGATCACTAGTGGGGGCAGGACACCACACGGCGAATTTTAATTAATTCGATCTACCGCGGCGAATTCCTCGGGAGATTCCGCGACCGCGTTTTAACACTTTGCCCGCGAGCTGTCGATTCGCCCGTCCCGCTTTTTCTTTGTTAATTAGGCGGCATGCAAATGCTCTCTGGATTTTTCGTAGCGTATTAATTGCATCGAAATTAAAAATCCTCGCGCCACTTGATAATGAGATGGCATTAATTAATAATGATCCGTAGAAGATGAATCTTTGCGGGACAAAATCAGATTTTGTATTCGAGATTTTATATAAATACAATTGTTTTACAATTGACTGACATATGTAGAATTATATATCGCATATATTTCTTAAAATCGAGAAGAAATAAATTCGTACTAGAATTAAACGCGAAATAGTAATAAGGTGAAAAAATGTATAAAAAAAATCGTTTAGTCCGAGCTAATAATTAGTTGTTTATTTAATCGCCTAGAAAGTATTTTTTTTTCTTAACATCGTCTAATGCAAATTTCAATTTTGCATAGAGACCGGCTAACGCATTAACCTCGAGAACAAAGTGCATTTCCAGCAGCTTTAAATGCACTTTGTTGCCCTTTAACGGTCGGAATGGCCGCGTGACAACGCGCGAGCACGTATCTCGGGGGAAAAAGCGCACGAAGAGTATCAAGATATGTTAGAGGGTAAAGTCATTTCCGCGAGCTTTCCGCGGCAACCGAGGGAGGGAAAAAAAAGAGAGGAAACTTAAGCGCCGCGTGATAATATCGACGGTAGGAGAATTTTCGTTATCCGCGCGTGCGATCGTCGCACGTCCCGGGCGAGAAGGGGAGGAAACGGGGGGGAAAGGGGACGGTAATTGGTTGGGAGAGAACCCGGGTTTGTACGCGCGTGGATACGCTTTCTAATATTTGTACACTTTGATTGGAGTTTGCCCAGACGGGGACTCAAATTAATTACACACTTTTTCCCGCGCGCGTCCCGCATTTGCTGCGCGCAATAACGCGAAAATGCGACGAGTTTCCGACAATCTCGGATGCAACACGCGACGATGATGCACCGCCGATGCGTTTGAACCAATCGGGTGATTCAAGAAGCGCCCGTTATTAGATATCTTATTTATTTTAAATCTGTCGTGCTTCTTTACGGAATTTACGATTCGCGAGATGTACAGGGTGTTTCTTAATAAGTGCGAACAATTTTAGGAGATGATGATTCTTTGTCGAGAATTAAGAGGGGTTTTCATATAAACATTAAAAAGTTGTAATAAAAAATTGATTAGGAGTTGCTAGTTTCACCCCCTTATAACAAAATGGGAGGGTGAAAAAAATATTAATAAATAACCTTTTTATTAGTAGAAAATATCCACCTAATTTCATTTCTTTAACTTGTTCCAAATATGAGAAAAAAATAAAAACCTAATTTTATAATTTTATATATTTTATATATGAAACCCCCTTTAATTTTCGACAAAGAATTATCTCCTAAAATTTTTTGCACTTATTAAGATACATCCTGTAGAATAATATTAAAAATATTTGTTTTCAAAGCGAGCATGCTCTCTTTTTTTACGCAAGTATTACGCTAGCTGTCAATTTAATTATATTTTGATGCTATTACTTTGCAAATTAACTTTGCGCCATTTAAATATTATTCAGACACTTGAACTCGGATATAAATCAAAACTGCAAAACTAGCAATCGCGTCGAAACTGATATATATGTATACGAGACTGATTTTCGCGAGTTTACTAGTTGGCGAGTATGCATAATCACCAACTATCTCCGACTCTATAAACTGAGATAGTTCGAAACTCTAATGTAATTGTATTAAAATCTTCACATAATATAACCGTGAGACTCACAATCGTGTATAACAACTCGTAATTACATAAAATTTCTCTAATGGACGTCGCGTCATAAATAGCTTACGTTATGCTAATATCAACCAGATGAACACTATCAGGCTCGAAGCTAGAAGATTCTTTTTTTTTTTTTTATTACCGCGGTTGTACTTTTCGTCTTACGCAATCTCTTAAAAGTACTACATCCGTAGTTTTTACCTATATTTTCCGCTCCTGTTCTCCTCCCTGATCCGTGAATCGCTTGCTTTATTTTAAGCGTGAAAAAACTGGGAAATATTAAAAGAAGCAGACCTACTTTCTACGTGGCTCGAAGAAAAGCTCGGCTTGAAGTTCGACCTCGTAACTCGCGCCGCCACCACTACTTTCAAATCTCGTACGTACTTTTCTACGCGACGACGGGGGAAGGGACGACGCGAGACCTTGCCGTCCAAAATTTAGAACGACCAGGAGATAGACGGAAGAGGAGAGGGAGGAGGACTTTGGCGGGAGAGATCGTAACTTAAATCCAGAAGTGATCATTTTAATAGGGTCAAATTAATTTCTCGCGAGAATGCGGCGGCGACACTGCAGCCGGAGGGTTGGCTCCGACGCAAGAGTTGCCGGGCGGTGAAGTGAGGACGGAGGGAAGGGACTGCTGAAAGCTCGACTGGTGCACAAGAGGCAAAGTGAGAGAGAGAGAGAGAGAGAGAGAGAGAGAGAGAGAGAGAGGGAGAGAGAGAGAGGGAGAGGGAGAGAGGAAGGGATGGCGAGAGGAGCGCAGGAAGAAAGGGAGGATCGAGAGAGGGTAGCGCCGGGATCGTGGGGCATAGATTATGAGATGGGTGACATTCTCTGACATTTTAGTAATGTCGCCACCGTCTAAGCCAACCGCCACCCGCGCCACCGTCTCCCCCTCCTCTCTCCTCTACGCGTCCTTCCTCTCTCCGGATGGTGGTATTTGGTACCCAAGGGGCATACGGGCATAGTTTGCCGCGCGCGGCCGTGGTACAATTCGCTCGGCAAGTTTCCGCAGCTAATTACCATATAGTGTCTTGCGGCGCGCACCCTTCTCTTTGTCCCTGCTAGTCGAAGTCCTTTAATAGACGCTACGGCAGCTGCGCAGCTGCGAGGAGCGGTCAATTTTGAGGTGCGAATGCGATTGCGAATTACGTTTACACCGTCGTCGGTCGCGTCCAGGTGAAATCTACGAAATCAATTGCATCCAGAACAATTGGATGCGACGGTACAATTAGATTTAGATACTTGGAGGATGTAAGAGAATCCGTCTCTTATATTAATTCCCATTACAGAATAATCTGTTAGAGAGTTTCTATTGAAAATTTAATGTAGAAGAATCTGTACTAAATTTATTTTTAGATTCCATATTTATTTATATTTAACACAAACTCTTTCTCTGTCTCTTTTTATTATATTATATATCTTATCTGGGACACGGTATTTATTTTTTTCCTTCCAAAGTTTTACCGTTATAAACCGGCTCTTAGTCCGATATTTAAGGGCCGAGAGAAAAGCTGAAAACGTTCGGTGTCTAAATTTACATCACTCTCGTCCGCCCTTCTCGTTCCGCTTCAATACAATCGAGATACCAGATACTTTGGTTGGCCGGGTCATCTATTTCCTCCCTCGGCTCCTCGAGCGACGTCGACTAAAGACGACGACGTCAGAGAATCTTTCGCCATCGGTCGCGCCAGCCCGGATATATTCACCCTCCCTTGTCCTCCTTCTCATTTTTACGCCGTCCATTGTAAACGGCCGCGATCGTATTTACATACGCCGCATTATAATAGCGCGGCTCGCTAAAATGAGACTCCGCGCAAATTTTCCGCGAGCGAGCGTTAACGAGCAGGGACGATCGCGAGGAGCGCGACGCGCTAAAAGAGGGAGTGAATACGAAATTAATAGTATTCCGCGCCGAGGGCAAAGAGCCCGCAACTCCATGCATTTATACGCGCTCGCTTGGAAAAACCCCTGTTCGCCTTCTTTCCACATTGTCGCGTTTTCGCACCTTTCCCCGATGTTCCTTCGTTTTTTTTTTTTACGTCCCTTTTCTCCCCCTCGCATGCTCCGTCACGCGATTACTCCCGGAGAAATGCGTGGAAACAATAAAGCGCATAATATAAGAGGACTGGTGTATTTATGGAATTAAATTTATATAGAAATTTCGCGCGCGCGGTTCGGGAAGCACGTGTTTTATTCACTGTCGGTTGAGGGATGGAAATTACGATGCGAGAGAATCGAGATATTAATAGAAATTACAGACATGCTTCACGCGAGCACTGATTCATGAATAATATTTAAGCGATAACGCTTAATCGCGCGCTTACAAATGTTTGCATTTTCGGATCATTGTGTTTGGGAAACTGTTTGCGCCTATTTGCATGTAGGTCGCATCGATACAATCGATCCGCCGAATGTAGTTGGAAATATCTTGAGAGATTGGGAACGTGTCGCGTCTTTTCCGCATCAGCTCGATCCTCGAAATCATTTCTGGCGCACAGCAGATAAGTAACAGGGAATCGCTTAAATGTCACATTATTGACTGATACTTTTAGACCAACTGTTTTAAATCAGACACGAATCTAAGACATAAAGTGTTCTCTTAAAAAATGATCCAAATTCCCAACTTGAAGTGAAAAACATGCTATGTTTTTCGAAAATTGCCCATATATATATGCTCATGAGGACGCTTTTTTCAAAATGCGACCTTTATTATAGTTCATTTATAAAAGGACTGTAATTTGAAAAATTGTTTTTTTCCTTCAAATTCTCTTTGGAGATGTTTCATATTTTATTTTTAAAAAATGTGTGCTCGAAATTTCAAATGGGATTCATAAATTTTTCGCGGGACAAACTCAATCACTGAAAGTGATCCGTTGCAAAATACACATAATCGATTTAATATACAATCGAATACACACCTCGCAGATGATAGTTAAGTTCGAGGAAAGAGGCAGCGCGAGAGAGGCAGAGTTAATAAATAGAGTCGTACGGTGTGATGGCGTATTTCACGTATTTTCATCGCCAGCGGTCCCTTAGGTCGCCGTAATATAGAAACGAAAGGGATGAAAGATAAGAGGGGGAGGACCCGAGAGATATAGCCAGAAGAGTCGAGTCTCGGAGGCTCGTAAGTAGTTTTATTAAGGGGTTCCTTTCCGAAAACCGTGGAAGGACGGTTGAATATACATCGTCGAAGATATATGCGATATCGATTACCGTTTCAAGACTCCCGATATTACGTCGTCGGTCCATCCGTGTACTTTCTTCCACATACTATCGCCGTCAGCTGTACCTCTCTCTATCCTTTTTTTCTTTTAGCTCGCGTACAGGATATCCGCAAAATAGCAAAATAGTGTAATTTTATATTTCGACAACGTTTATCAATTTTACTTTCGCGAAAGCCCTTCGCAAATTTACCCACCTAAAATTAATTATTCTTTCGGAATATCATAATTGAAATTAAAATCACTCATGTTTTATATCATAATACTTATAGGTTTCCTACATTTTTTATGTACTAATTATATTTTATAATATATATTATAAAATATAAAAAATATATATTGTATTATATTTAATATTATATTTTTTGAAAAATTGTTATATTTTTCCTCTCATAATTTCTACATTTAAATTGGAAAATTTAACTTAATGAAAATCTCTTTATATAGCGATTCCTTTGTTGTTTATGATAAAAATAATGATTATAATTTTATATTATTGTCAAGTGAAAATCGATTCCGAATTTTTTAATAGGAAAAATTTATAAATGAAGATAAGATAAAAATTCACGGATACTCTTTTCCCAGTTTCTCTCTTTTTACTACCTATCTTGTTCCATCTTTCTTTACTCTTTACAATGGTCCCTCATTCGTTTGACTTCCCATCGCGTTTACGAGTCAAACACGTACATGGGGAAATAGTACATATATAGAAGCGAGAGCCTATCTTGCAAAATAACTTTGAGGCACTCTATCTACGTAATAATATATATGTTGTCTACGTAATAATATATATGTTGTCTACGTAATAATATATATGCGTACATGGGTTTTGATTCCTTAAATAATGAAGATGTATCCCCCTAATATAAATATAAAATAGGACAATGCAATCGTATGATACTGAACAAAAAATTTGAAATTCTAAAGAAATTAAAGTATTATACGATTTACTTTTCTTTACATGTGAAATTTTATTGAAATTTATAATGATATAAATATGTGATTGAAATGATTTATACAAAAATTCGGAAAGTGACTTCAATAACGCAGTAGACACCGACGGATGCATAAATAAGGTCGAGGAAATAAACCGTGGCGAGCCGAGAATTTGATTAAGCCGAACAATAGTGGAGCATAACGGTTGACGTTTGGTAAGAGTAATTCGAGGATATAATGTGATTACAAATAATGTGAGTACCTAGGAGCTACGAGCGTAAAATAATTTCCGAGGAGAACGTGACGTATATGCGGAGCCGCGGTGAGATATGTACTCTGACCCCTTAAATAATCAAAGAATGCGCAGGATGTGTCATTTTGGAGCTACGTATCACGTGTGACGTAGAATTAAGCGAGAGCCCTTGGCGTTCTCGCCGAAAGCCCGTGTTATCTCAACTATGCAATCCAATTGTAAAATTGAATAATATATATAATAATCGATACGAGGAGCGTCGCACGTGCTTAATAAAAGTACAGAACTCGTAAAAGGAAGTCTACGCTCCTGTAAAACAATATTTATTTATTCAGGGAAAAAAAATAGAAAAGAGGAGAATGCTTCTCAATGCATCAAAATTCTCAGAGAACTTTCGAACAAAATATTCCGAACAAGCTTTCGGGCAAACTTTTTACAAGCTGCACTACTGGGTCTTTGTTATAGTTTTTCGTCGATTGACTCGCGAATAATTGACAAGCGCACCGTCGTTGCGCGCAAATTTGCGAAGGGCTTTCGCGAAATTTTAAATTCCGCTACGTTATAAATGTTGCACGCGCAAATATCCGTAACGGGCAGCGTAACCCACGGAAAGTAGCCTATGAACGTAGTAACGTAACGGCGTATTTTTTTGACCCCTTAAATTGCCAGGAAGGTACGGGCGGTCGTTTGTTAGCCACCACGTGTTATCGCCGTCTTGAATAATACAGTCGGTGTGTTTTACGAAAGTTATGCGCTTACACCCTTTAACTAAATTACGCTTCGCGGGAGTTTGAACGTTTACCCGATAGATACGCCACGAATAAACTGGTGGAGCGTGCATTCTCCATCGTTTTTTTTTTCTCTAATAAATATTTCGCGCGTTGCTCTCACGTACGAGTCAATAAGTTTTATCGCGCGATGATGGTGAATTATTCGCGCAAACGAATATTTTCGCTGGAAAAAATTATGCAAAGGGAGGAAGGAAAGTGAGTCGAAAGAGAGAGAGAGAGAGAGTAAAATGAAAAAATAGAAGGAAAAACATTTTATTTCAAATTCTGCGACTTGGTTACAAAGAGGTGGCAAAATTGCGTGGAAAAAAAATTACTTCGCAATACATTTAACGCAACGCGCTGCAACGGAGCTGACACGTGCCTTCGAGGTATCGTTGACGTTAAAGAATCACTTGGCCGACGAGAGAGATAAAAAGTGTAAAACGGGACACGTGCGAAATGGGCTGAGAAGAAAAATACGGCGAAAGCCTTGCTGCTCCTACGCCAATGTCCGCCGCCGTTCCACGGCGTCGGTCGGTCCATCGAGTCTCGATAGTCGGTGAAATCTTTCCCACATCCGTCTTCCGGTTTGCGCGCCCACCCCCGCCCCCGCGCGTCTCCTCCCTGCGATTTTTTCCATTAAAAGTAAGATGGCGCGCAAATCCCCCGCATTTTTACACCGCCAGGCTCCCCCTCGCCCTGGTTTAAAATCAATGTTCAATGCACATACGGCTTCCTACGTCTCGCACGAGCGGCGGGAATGTATGCACTTTACGAGGGGATCCCATACGCGTGTGTTCTGTCCGTGTGCCGAGAGATTTCGAGAGTGCGAATACACGGGGTGTACCGAGAAGAAGCGAGCGCAGGGAAAAGTATGGGATTAAATATTCAAAATATCGCGCATAAATCTAAAATATTGCCGAATTAATCAGATATGTAATATTTTGAGTGACGTGAAAATATTTTTTTCCTGTGAAGGAATGATTCGGCATCATTTGTTATTTCAAATTATGATCCTAATATTAAGCGTAGAATTAACGAGATATTCAGTTTTCACGTTTGCCATCGATATCTTTAACGCTAACGAATTTGATAGAGTATGCACAGAGAAAAATGTATACTGTATTCAAGTAAATATTATTTATTTTAAATATATCATAAGTTTGTATATCCGTAAATGTATCATAAGTCAGCACAAGGATTAAATTTAATTGAATATATTCTGAATTTTAGTAAGTGCAGTGTATTTTAGTCAAGAATATTAAATTAAAATTAAAATATTAAATTAAAATTGAATTAAAACAAAAATTTGGCTTACTTACTACAACAGTTGGCATAAAGTAAGTTTTTTCTTTGATACAACTTTACAATATTCTTGAAGAGAAAATAAATTCTTCTTTCGAGTAATGAGATTTTCTAACACTTGTAATGAATATATTTTATTATCAAGAACTATTATCAAGAATATATTCTTGTTGAAGAAAATTATTATTTAAAAGAAGAAAAACAAGCTGAGTCGCTTTTCTTGGCAGTAGAATATTTTCCTCTGTGTGCCACAATCGAATACATGCGAAGACAATCCTGTAATGAGCATCTGAATCGAATACAAATATGTATGGTGGTAGAGAAATCGATAAAATGTCCTCTACAACGCGTATCGTTTCATCTCGCGCATATAAACACACAGGTAAACCCATTTTGCAGCTTGATAAACCATAATAAATCGGATTTATTTATGGTAATATAAAATAAAAATTCAATTTTCCATACATCTCGTGCGCGCCGATTTATGGAAAATATATGCTCTTATATTTTATCGGAAAAAGTATCGCGATATTCGATTTTACCCCGATTTTCTCGTGCGTATGCGTGTGCGTGAATCACAATTTTATATTAGACTCTCTAAACTTCCACCATATTGGAAAATGTTCTTGTCCATTGTTGCTGTCGATTCGTCGCAGAGCTGGATAAATTTCGTTAACGAATCTCCTCGTAGCTGAGCGCCGAACTTTTAATAGACGTGTTAGTAATACAAGTTATCCCACGAACACGACGGCACAAAGTTTAACGACATAGTTACACGTGACGCACGAGCATAGTAGTTTCGACAACAACCCAGATCGATAGATATTAGATAGAAAACTTTCAGTCGAAAAAATATACTTATAAATTAATATTTTGATATAAAATAATCGATTTTAATGAAATAAAAAAACATGCGCATGATGTTTTATACATATTATTATCTCTCATGAACATTAGAAGATCTAAACCTATGTGTGTCCTCACAAAAGATTTGATTACGTGCCAAATTTTGCGCATGCAAAATTATATTATAATTATTTTTCTAGTTTTTATTCGCACAAGTTTTATTTGGGTCTTTTTAAATTTCATCCATGTTTTTCAGAATCGATGTTGCCAACAGAAGACTGCCTCGCGCTTTTGTCAGCCAGGGTAATCGAGGTCGCAATTAACACTTTGACGGCTTCGAGCTGTTGTCCATCGTCGTTACGTAAGACTCATTTAATTCATTCGATTTTAAATGCATGTCATATCCGTTCCTATACGAGGTCTCTGATAATAAACACATCATTTCTCGTATGTAAGTAGAGCGGAATAAACCGAATAGGAAAATCTTGTATCATTTGACGATTTTCGCAATAATGAATGAGAAATTAATTTTAGAAAATCGATCGACTCGCGCGAAACACAATACTTAATTAAATCCTTAATTATTAACTTCAATGCTTCTTCGCGCACCTAGCAACTGTACAATATTGGACTGCTTCTTTCGTCAATTTCTAATTAATTAATTAAAATCTCAAAATGGTAGAGAACTTTTTTATTTGGTTTATCGCTCTATCTTCACATGAGAAGTGATACAATTATCACCGACACTATATACGTAGCCTACATAAATATCACGCATCCATGCGTACAGGGTGACGAAAAATATATTTTTCTCAGAATATGCATCTTTGTTTCAATATTATATATCCATTTGTTTTCTCAAAAAGATTTATTCGCTGAAAAACAGTTTCGCGAAACAATAACGTGTTCTTTTACTACGAAAAAAATACGGTCACCCTATATACGCGCTTGCACACATATGCGGGGCTATTGTTCCATCGCGGGCTTCAAGTTCGGAGCCTCTCGAGACGTTTCGTTCGCGGGGTTCCCTTTGTCACTCGCTCTCTTAAAAGACATTTCACAAAACGCTAGAATAAAAAGAGAAAGGGAGAAAGACGGAGAAAGAGATATAACCGACAATCGTATAGGAGAATTTTACTCTAACGAGCGACGAGACTTTTGTGCATCTCTCGGAAGGATTCGATTGAATCGCGATTCATCGCAAAGTTTGTCGTTTAACGCACTATATAAATGGCGGAGAAACGCGATTATTATATTTTTTCCGTCGAGATATACGACTTCGCCGCTGAACGCGTCCCATATCAATCACAATAGATAGGCCTCCCGCCTTTCCTCTCTATTTTATGCAATTCCCGAGGCGTCGCGACGACCTAAAGAGACTCCCGAGCGAGGGTGCATTTCCGTTAAACTTTCTGATCGCCGCAGGGTGCGAGAACCCCCTATCCTCGCGCTCTCGCTCCATCTCGCTCTGCCGAAAGGGGGAGATTTCGATCCCCCTGCTTCTCTCTCATTTCTTTTTTCGGTGCAGTTTGGCCCTTCAGGAAACCTATCGCGTTTCTTTCTTCGACGTCTTCTTCCCGAGCCACGCCGGATTCCATCAACGCCTGTCGTTTAGCCCGCGGCGGCGCGTTGACGAAAGCAAAAGTGATTAGATGAAGATAGAGTGGAGAACGAGAGGGCAGGCCCGCGAGAGAGGAAATTGCCGGGATGCCGAAGCGTTTTCGTGAGACGTTTTTCTTGAGTGCGCAATTATTCAGCGGGAGATCTTCTCCTTTCATAATTTAAATTTAAGAATTTCTAAAAGTTTTCTCTTTTTTACCTTTTCTTCTCTCCCTCTTTTTCGTCTTAAAAGTTCAAAATCATCTCCGCCATGAAGCGTTACGTTTCAAAATCTTGCGCTTTTTTTAATATATTTAAATTTTTACTAATTCAATTTTCTCTCAGTTTCCCCAATTATTGATTTTGAAAATCAATCATTTTTTCACGATAATTTTTTTAAGGCTAAATGTCATTAAATTTGCCGCAAAAATTCGGGCAGTAGTTCTGGGATACTTTGCATCGTACCTGTCGCTGTCACGCGACGCGATATTATGTATTCCTAGCCGTCGCTCGCGATTTTCCGATTTTCGTAAAGTGTCAGACGTCGTTTGGCCACCCCCGCGTTGCACTATCACGGAGACGCGAGAGAGAGCGCGACGTTAACTACGCATATAAGTAATTAAATACGAAGCGATGCTAAGATTTTTCCCCGCTTCCCGCGGGATTCATTATCATCACTGTCATGGTCGGTATGCATAGTTAATGAAAGAAAATCCACAGGAGAATCCGAGATGTACACTCGCTGTTGATACTTTATATATAAAATTTAAATTACGTTCAATTACGATCAAAATTACAATTTTTTTCGCGAATTTATTCCCGGACTTTGACTCCCTCTAATAAAGTATCATTGGCGCATTTCGAAATGACGTCCCCGACGCTTTCTCTCAATCGCTAAGGGCCAAAACGCAAATTGGCGAACTTTCAGATTCGCGCACAATAGATTCGCGCGGCAACAATGAGTCTCGTATTGAGGCGAATCTCTTGGAAATAATTCACAGCCTTTCTCGGCGAAAACGGAAGCCGCGAAGAAAGTTGCGTCCGTCTCGGTTATTAAAGATCGCCCCGGGGCGATGGATTTCTTCGGTCCTCGTCTTGGACCCGATGGTTATCATCTAACGCTAATGAGAGGAAGCTCGCGTCGAAAAAACGTATTGCACTGTCCATATACATTTTTATCTTTTCAATACGATCCACTGCTTTCTTATCGAGGAAGTTATCGTTCTGGAGAAAAGTTTCCTGGTCACGTCCGGTTTTCATTTTGTTTACTTTATAATTCGCATCTATATCGTCTCGACTCGGTTTGGTTTGTCCTTTAAAGACGGTATAATTATTATCTTTTCGTATCTCTTTCTGAATCACGATTAGAACTTTAAAAATTAAAAAGTTTATATATGTAATATAATGGCAATTTTTTTTATGATTGAAAGTGTTTAAGAAAGCGATGTAAAAGAAATTTATTTATTCATATAAAAAGAAATATTTTGCATGATATACTCCTGGACAAAATTAACGCATAATTTTCTTTTCACCTTTTCTTTAAAATTTTTTCGTCAAAATTTAAATATCAACTTTTAAAGAAAAAGTGAAAAAAAATTATGCGTTAATTTTGTCCAGGAGTATATATATATATATATATATATATATATATATATATATATATATAATATTGCAGAGAGATTCTACATATAAATAAAATATAAAATTTTATTTTTCGCCAACGTTTACAAATTGATAGACGGTATTCTGCAGTTGATGGTCAAAGAGCGCGCGAATTATTATTTTCTTTTTTCCGGAGCGTTTAGCTCGCGACGGAAATACGTTTGTCCGACCTCTCGCCGAGCGCCGACAATATTCATGGTAATCCAATTCAAATTAATTCTCGATGGTGGGGAGTCGCTCTTCGTCCGCGCGCGTATCTCCCTCCTACTAAATGGCGTCTCATAACCCGCTCGGAGGAGGTTTGTAACCGGAAGTGACGTGAAATATCGCGCTGCGACGTAATCGGCCTCTCTCTCTCTCTCTCTCTCGCTTTCTCTCTCTCGCTTTCCCGGTGCTCTATCTATTGCCGCAGACCGGCGGATCTCTTCGAGGTTTCTCTAATTGTTACCGCGAGCCTCCGCGATGTTAATCACGTGGCCGGGCTGAGACAGTAATTCAGCATTACAGTGAGGCATAACTCCTATTCAGATCCGCGGGCAATACCGACTGCCTACCTGTCGGCTTATTGACTCGCGTTTATTAGGTCCGCGCAAGTAATCGCGATGTAATTGGGAGAGTAATTTCATGAAAGGGAATTCAGGACGAATGGCGTCTTCCATCATGAGCAAAGGGTACTGCGCGTTCTAGAGATCCTTTCGTGAAAATATGTAGGTAATCTTTGCAAATAGCGGGTACGCTTAATTAAAATATCACAAATTTTTATTTTTTAAGAAGAAAAGATAATTTTCTAAGTATTTTGAATTACTCGAAATGATTTTTGGACATATCTAATAATAAGTAAAATCAAATAATGTTGAACATACAAGAATGTTCAAATCTATTAAGTGTTTTTTTATCGATTTATTTTACTTGTATCAAAAGATACGAACAACTAAAAGCGCTTAAATGATTTACTCTATAAATCATAATTAAAATTTGAAATTTTAACAGCATCTCTATCAAAATATAATTAAATACATGAGGAACAAAATGAAAAGATAATTAAAATATGATACTAAGTGTGAAATAAAAAAAAACATGATAGATGGTTTTACTATATGATTTCACAACTATGTCTGCCTACTTTTTACGGTAGATGAAAACAAAACAACGCCACTCGAAAAATAATTCTTTCATTTTCACAAATTTTCTAGAAATATTATTTTTTGACACGTTTCATTTTCATTAATTTACGGAATGTCGATCATTTGTTTTGCATTAAATGAATCTCATAATGTAGCAAATATCTCATTGTAAGGGCGGTATTTGATTACGAGCGATTAACAACTGGTTTGCCTAATCCTTTGAGCTCAAAAGGGCGGGGAAGGCACGCGACTTATCGCCCACGCGCGGCAACAATCAACGCAGCGAACGCAACGAAATATATATAAGGCAACGCCGATGAACGCGCGCCGCTCTCCTCATTAGAATGCCGAACATTTCGACATGCGCTAGGCTACATCCGCGAGGTACTTTCCTAACTCGGCGCTTCCGCACACACGTTCCGCCGCAAACGAACGAACCAACGAATGAGCGGGCGCGCTTATGCGATCGAAATTCCGCGCGCGTCTCCGTTTGTAGCCGCGGCCGGGGCGGTTAACCGAATGGGTGATTAGCAGCGCGGCGGTTAAATCGCTAACCGGAGTAGTTAACCGGGCGAATCGGTTAACCGAGTAGTTAGCCGGTCGCTCCGAGAGCCGGTCCATCGGCTATCTGTATTTAGAGCTCGCGTGTATTCAGAATGTCCACTCCCTGAAAAAACATGGAAAATTTCGAATTCTCAGGGATCTCTCTCTTTTGTATTTGGAAAAATCAGGAAATTCTTCAGGGAATTTTGTTTAAAAAATTCTCTCCTTGATAATTTTCTATTGTACAGTTGAGAATCCAAAAGAATTATGTTATGTTTAAATTATATTATAATAACATATCTATCTTTGTGTTTACATATTCAATATCTGAATAAAATATTGAATATGTAAACAGTATATTTTTTATTGTAATTTTTAATGATAAAAAAAATGAAATTTTATAATTGAAATAAAAATGGAAAGTACAAAAATATAAAATATATAGAAATATACAAATTTTCAGTATATTTACAAATCTAGCAGTTAAAATTTGAGGACAGAACAAATGTTTAACTTACAAATTAATTGTTAATTTTATAATTATTATTATAAAAGACTAAAAGTATTTTTTTTGTCAAATTCTTGATTGACAATTTTTGACATAATTAATCTATCTAGTTTCTTTTTAAAAGGCTCTACTTTTTTCCTTCATATAAATTAGACGTTAGCATGCAATAAAAGAATTCATTTTTTTCGAAAGTTGCATTAAAACATCTTTAAAATATTCTCTTTTTATTTGGAATTTTTAACTAAAATCTAAGAAGATCAGGAAAATTTTCAGAGAATCTTTTTACAAGATTTATATAAATACCTTGGTATTTTATCAACAATATATATATTGGAATAAATGATAGAAATTATATGAAAAATAGAATATATGTTATCCAGAATATATGTTTTCCAGTATCTTTTGCAGTAAATTGAAAGATGATGCCTAAATTAAAGCTCGTAAAATCATTTGCTACAGATTAAAGTATTTTCGCGAAAGGGAGGAGAGACGTGATTTAAAGCGCCGATTAAATGACGACGTTAGCTAGGTGAGAGAAAGATTTATCGCGACGATGTTAGACAACGATGACACAAAGTGACGAACGATGTCTTACTACGTAAACAAATTCCGTTGGATAACCGCTAAGCCGCGTCTTATTCAGAACGATGATTGAGAACCGTAAGCGCGTTGTTGGCCGCGTACAAAGGCGCCGTGTGTTTGTAGAATAGGATCTCGCGCTAATAGACGTTTTCTATGAGATCGAAATGACAGGGGGGAGAAAGGGGAATACACAAGAATGCCGCTGGTGAGCATGAAGGTGATGGGCGCGTAGAATGCGAGCGTAACGCGCTAATAACACTACAAAAGGTGATCTTTATGAGTAAGGAAGACGCTCGGTATGTGTGCATTGATCGTGGGAGGAGATGCGCTGTGGTAATTTTAAGCAGGGGAATTTCGGCGAGATTAAACATTTCAAGTGGAAAAGGAAATTACGTCATTCTCCGTTCATCGAAGCAGCTTATTATTCCTTATTCTAAGCAACTTTATTTTCGCTTAAAAATTTATATCGATATTAAAATTACTTCGATCTCAAACACGTGGATTGATTCACATAAAAAGAAATGCGCGTTTTGTGTTTAGATTTATGAAATATAATATATTTTAAATGTAAAACGTGTTGGAACCGTACAAATATTCCAATAATTGATGTTTGCAAACGTCAAGGTGGAATAGAAAAGGATAGAGATGTGTCGCAATCGGTTAATTTGTCATTTCCTCTGCCTGACACATTCCTGCCCATCTGGTTTGTTTCACACATGGTCGTCAAACTTGCCATTATCTCACAGTGCGAAATAATGCGAATTCTTCTCTCGAACTTATGGAATACAGTTAGTTTATATATTTAATATAATATTATATTTTATATTAATTATAAAAGTAAAAGAAGAAAGCATAACCGTTACGTCTTAATCTAATCGTTAAATTGCACGTTTAATTTTATGAACTGTGTTATTGTGATGTAAATGATTCTTTTTTAGAAATGGAAAAATGCGAATATAACCTTAAAGCTCACACTCAAATATATCAGTTTCATTAAATACACTTTGTATACTTGAATTCTAAGTCTATCTAAATCGGTCAATTAATTGCACGGTCACGTAGTTGATTAGCATGACAGTTAGACGAGCACGTACGACTTTGTATGTAAATGTATAGTATGTACTAGTATGATACATCTGCAAGACTAAAAATTTAATAAGATAATTTACTACCTAGATTTAGAAAAATTGAATGTGATAAACATTTACTTTTACAAGTAAATACACGAAAAGTGATCAATGATATAGCAAATTATTTCGTGAATTTTGTAAAAATTATATCATTCAATAATATTCATTTTGTCATCGTATTAATAAATGTTTAAAACTTAATGAAATTATTTTGAATGTTCACTGAAATAAATGTAAATTAATTACGTCTGTAAAATACAATAATCTTTAAATAGAAGCGAAATTATTACAAGTTACTCGTTTGTAACTATTATTATTAAATATACTTTCAATAAAACACATTTAAAATAAGGTTATTAAAAATTATAAGAAAATTTAATTAAAAAATTTATTTAAAATTTTATAATTGCCTTTCTTTCACCTTTTATGATGGATTTGAAATTTTATTTGCATAATTTACATAACATGAAAAAGAATTTTTTATTCGAAATTTAAAAAAAAAGTTTACATAGAGATATCTTTAACAGTTCTTTAGAAAATGATTATACAAAAGTCAGAAAGAGAGTAAAACATCGTGTACATTGATCTCCCATTCTTAAAAAGATTCTCTATTTTTTATCGCTCTCTATTACAATTATTTTCCAAAATAATTTACGCAAAAAGTCCTGGGATTACACTATTATCTGCGGGGTCGGCCGTATGACTCAGCCAGCGATGAATATAGTCTACATTAGGTATGGAGACTACAATCGGTCGGCCAGCGGGGGCTAATCCGGTGGAGAGGCATTTTCATCTCGAGGGTTTCGGAACTTGCCGGTGGATTCCGACGCCGCCCATACTCCGCGAAGAGGGAAAGAGGGAGAGGGAGATGGAGAGATAGAGAGAGCCTTCCCCTTTGGCCGGGAACTTTGTTGCGAACTGGAACCGCTGTACCAGCCGCCGAAACCGGGGGAATTAATCGCTATTTCAACGATGCACCGGCCGCTGCATCGCGGCATTGCTCGAATGCTCTTATTTCCGCGCGTTGCTAGCTCGTACTTCGCGGGGGAGCGCGCCGTTGTTCGCGCTGCGAGTGCTGGAAATCCTGGAATCGCCCTAATAATTTCAGAGAGAGACACGAATCGATATACATATGTGCGTACATTAAAAGTATTGAAAGAAAATTTTCACTGATTTTTATTTTAAGGCGAAACATGTGATTTATTGCGACAAATCCGCATTGATAGTCGATCTTCAGAAGATCTGACGGAGGAAAATTATTGTTTGAAGTCTTGAAAATCATCTACTTAATTAAAAAAAATTTTTAATATAATTCAAAATGGTTACATATATAAATATAAAGTTAGTAAAAAAACGAGCTTACAAGTGGTTTTAGACTTGAATCCGCATGTGAACAAAGTAGAATTTGCCAGGTCTCTTCTCCCAACTTTGTTTCAAACTAAAGCAAAGCCGGGTCCGAAATCACGTTTCTAAATGCTATTTCAACAACGCGTTCAGTTGTAGCGCAATATCCGAGAATGTGCTGTTATTTTACGGTACGATAATTTTCACCGATTACGCCAATAGTATGCTCACCATCAGTTGGCTCGTACATCAAAATCTTCAATTTAATTCATACACATTAAAGCGATGTGGCAACATTATTATGAAATTTTACAGAGAAAAGGCAAGCAAGTGCATAACAACAATTAAATTAATAAATTTAATTAAATTTTAATTAAAGATCGATTTCATCGAGGAAGAAAAGTCACACCACAATATTGTGAGATTAGTTAGATATAGATTTTAAATTGAAGATACATATTGTTCCCGTATATCGATCGCGCCATAAATACAGACTGTGATATCTGTCTTCGCCTCCCTCTTTTCCCTCCTTTCCATGTCCCAATAAATGAATAATAAACGCACGCGTGGCATCGCGATTAACTTATTGAATATTCCGTTTGCTGTCGGCCTATCGAGATAAAACGCAAAGTCTGCATTTATATAGGATACATCAAAAATCGCGCGCCCCCTCTTACCTTGTTAAAAATGCGTGGAGTCTCTTTTTAATTCTCAATATTTCAAATTTTCCATTTTCTATCTTTCATTTTGTCATTTTTAACGTGTATCCTATACGTTTGTTTATTTACAATATTCAGTATTAACATGAAATATGCAAGATTATATATTAGATATAGAAGATTTTTGAAACACATCACAGTTTTCAATATGATGAACTCTTTCAGATTTATTTGTAATAATACAGAAAACGTACAAAAAGAATAGAAATGTGTATAGAAGTATTTCAGGGCAAGCCTAGTCGAAATTTGTCTACGTGAAAGCAGCATCCTGCTTCGTCTCTTGCTCTCTATCTCGCTCTGTTACATCAGCATCATCCCTTTTCCATCTCTTGCTCTGACCTAAAGCTCAGTACATGCGTATTCGTATGCGCGCAATGTGTGCACGGGGACTCTAAAAAAAGGTAGCCAGGCCATTCGATGGCAGCTGTTCCACATTTGAAGGATGGATATTCTTCGGGCTTTGTCGCAACGACAAAAGGCCTCCTCTCACAAAAGGCCGACGTGGTCCGAGCTTTGCGCCGTAGGCTCTCTCTTACTCTTTTACCTTGCTTGCCCTGCCATTGCATCCTCTTCCTCTCTGAAAGAGAGAGAGCGACGAATAAGTATTCGTAGGCCTAAGTTCCATATGTGATGCAAGGGCATATATCTCGATCCTTTGCTCTCTCATAACATTTGTCTCTCTCTTTTTTCTGATATCTTCACTCTACGACCTGAATATTCACGTGTGCGACCATTTATAAGTTTTTTATACTATAGTAACATTTTTCTGGTCGAATAAAATTAATTAGACTTTCCTCGTGTGATTGTATAATTATGTATAAAATATTTATTAGGTTTTCTATTTTGTAAAATTTTTTCGCACGATATTAATTTTCCCAGAAAAATCTACAAAATTCTGCTGATAATTACAAGAATATTGTTAAATTGAGAAAAAGAGAAAAACTGGAAGTTCAAGATTCGGAATTTAGGACAGAAGGCGCAGCTTGACACTGGGAAAAAGCTCTCTATGTGTTTCTCTCGACAATAAATAAAATAAAAATTTTCCGCAGCCAGTTGTGGTTACTTTCGAGCGGAACGTGTACATGTTATTCGTTTTAACGAATAAATAACAAACGCGAACGAGAGAAAAAGCAATACTACCATCAACAGACATGGGTTATACACAAACAACCAGAAAATGGCTATGACTGATTGCATGCATCAAAAAACCACAGTTCATTTCTGAAAAAATTCTTTCTCCCATTTTTTTATAAGAAACTACCGTTTTGAGTGATTTGTAACATTTTTACAATTGTTTATATAAATCATACATAAATTTCTTTTCATTATTTCCCATTTTTTTTCTCAAAGTTAGCTCGTCGCTGAAAAGCTTCAATGAAAATTAAATTAAATAGCAAATCGTGACATTTGTTACGCAAATTCGATGAGGGAACGATTTTTTGTCGCGGAACCGGATCAGTCTCAGCTTCGGGACGAGTTTCGTCAAAGAGAGAGCGACGAATCGGCTCCTCTCCGGTGACTAATGGGTTTGCTACGAGCACCGCATGCTCGACCTCGTTTGACCTCGCCTCACGCGCTTGATGACCCCGCGAAAAATTGCGTACAAACATTTACGAGATCGAGGAGAGCCCGACGAAAGGCCGTCCCACGCACTCGACTAACTCTGACTCACGCTAATAATTAAGTTCGTCGGCTGGAATTTCGAGAAAGAGATTCCTGTGACCACAAAGGTCATCTTCAGCACGCGTCGTGATCAAAGCGATGTTTTATGAGCTGAAGCTCTGCCGGCAAAATCGTGGCGTACGATAGAATCTCGGAGAGGATTTCGTGCAGATCTCTCTCAACTTCCGAAATAGCGTAATTCAGATTAACGAGTGAATAAGGAATAATATTCATTACTCAATTTTGTCATGTGTATTGTAGCCAAATAAAAATTTGAATAAGCATAATTATCTCCAGTAAGGTAAAAAAATAAAAATTCTCCATAAATTAGAAACTGTCCGAGAGACTCTCGCATTTTGGGGAATCGAAGATTTTTCCTCATAAAAGCGAGTTCCCATGCGTGCAAGAAATAATAATATTTGATTGAATAACTGAAAATCGATTCACGGGTAGCTGCGATAGTTTCGTAAATAAGTTTCGAGCGGCGGAACAAAGCAGAAATGGGGCTGTGTGTGGACCCATATTTATTCTACCCCCCACGATCGTACATCAAACGAGTAATTGCGGGTTGCACGATATGCAATATAGTGATGATATCATACACGAGAGAAAAAATTGCACGTTTTCAACTACATGGCACAATCCGCATTTCCATAAACAATTAAAGCTTTATCCAAAAATCAGAAGCTTAACGATGTACAGCATGTACATTGTAATTTCGATCAATACTGACTATGTCCATCTCTAATTTAATTTCCCCATTTATTTATATTTCCCATTATATAAATTGTACACAAGTTTCGATTAAGTTTGCATAGAGTGCACTTTAAGGAGCTTGGAAATTTCCATTTTAGACTTGTTTATCAGGAGGTCTAAAATTAGAGATGGAGAGTCCGTGAGAGATCCTCGTTCCACTTGTCGCTGGGATCTCCTCTCTCTGCGTCCAATCGGCATACAATCGAATCTGAAAAGTTTCCTCTCGACAAGATGAAAAGCGCTAGAAACGAGATGAAACGAGAAAGGGAGAGAGATGCTGATGCGCTCGAGGGGCATCCCCGGCGTTGATGATCCGCTCGGTCGTCGCCGACGAAACTCGGGCGTCTTCGATGCCTGAGAAACGTCGTGGAAAACGAGTCTGCGGCTTCATTCAGTTGCGCACAGTCCGTGCATCCGTTCGTTTCTCATCGTGTAGCAGGGACCGGTTCTTCCGACCGAGATAAACTGATATAAATGCGCGGCGAGAGAGATAAGCTGCTATGACGAGCGCTTTTCGTACGGTTGTCCCTGGCTGTTCGTACACGCGATTGTCGTCGTCCGTCGAACGGATCGCTTTGAAGCTATCTTCCGAAATTTTCTAGGTGTGCGGGTGTAACCGGTGAGTGTGCGATATCATTATATGTCAATTATTACGAACAAAGACGCGATAAAGCTCGTATTCGTCCGTGACGGTAAAAAATAATCGAGTGATACAAATAAATGTAGAAAAATAATTCCCTAGGAAATTATTTGATTAGATTTTAAACAGGTTTGCTATTATTCTTTTGATATAGTGTCTTTCCCTTTTAAATTTATCGCAAAATTAAAATTATACGTGTAAATTGTTAAGAAAATTTTGCTACAATTCATTAATTAAATTAGCATATTTCGCGATTTAATAGAGAATAGAGGGTCGACCGGATTTTAACGAGTGTATGCTCCCTAAAGGGGCTTGGATAGGAGCATTTTTTTCCGGACAACTTGCACGGCCCTGATGCGCCCTGGTTCTCATGAAGTGTTCCCCACGTGGTGCTTAGCCTCTCCTCCTCCATCTCTCTGCTCTCGTCTGGTCGTCCATCCGTTCGCCCATGTGTTACGACGATTCAGGCCGCAATGACCTAACCAGACTGTCAATTAAAATGCCACCATATGCCACTTAAACCGTTCTAAATTTCAACCATTAAGCAGCCTCTTTCGCGATGGGTCGAGAGGATGATAGGAGGAAGAGAAGGGGGAGGAAGGTGCAAATTGCGTAATCGGGCAAGATGGAAGCGTACTTCTATCTACCGTGTAATCGGATGTTTTTGTGTTGTCGATAAAAAAACGATTTTTATCCGCCTTCGAATGACGTCCTTATCAAAATTAGATCACATCGTTGCTTACGAGTTCATCGTTCTTGACTATTCCAACGATAGTCACGGTGGAAATTGAGCGGCCGCCACATCGAAATTATTTACTCGGAGTGTTATCTAACATAAAGTGATATTAATTGGAGTGCGCGTGGAACGTAATATGCGGTTATTATTTCAATCGAAGAGCTCGCACGCGCTTTACGAAGATGTTTACGCGGAATATTATGATGTTTTAATTGAGGAATAAAATTGTTGGGCCTTCCTGAGGTTTCAATATTTTTTGTCAAAATTCTCACATATTCTTATATATTTTTTTCACATATATTTAATATATTTAATATAATCTACATATTTCTGGACAAAATTAACGCATATTTTTTTTTTCACTTTTTCTTTAAAAGTTGATGTTTAAATTTTAACGAAAAATTTTACGGTAGTATACTTTATATTTTCTATCACGAACTTTTTTTTTTAATTCAAAGAATCTGTCACATTAATACATTATAGAAAAAAAATTACGAAATGCCATAAACGTTCAATTGCGGTTGATGTATCATTTCAAAGATTATAATTGATAGCTTCCAACATTTGCAATTAAATTATTAATTCTTTATATAAACTAGTGTATTTATATAAACTAGTGTACATTGATTGTTGAATCATTGAGCGTAGTATTTATTTGCGTACATAAATTACATTATATCTATTTATGCGTGACACAAACAACACGCCCCTTCTGAAAATATATATCGATGATGGGCAGCATATCTCGATCACTCGTTCTTAATTCTCACACACGTCTTTCGAAACACCAGGATTCGCTCTTTTGTCATCGAGTGCTCCCCTGGAACTTTACGAGCGTCGTGCATGTCTGCTCGACGTCGAGAAAGATTAAACGAAAAAGAGAGAGAAGAGAAAGAGAGATAGAGAGGAGGAGTGAATACCTTGTGTGGCATACAACCCTGACTCATCCGGCTTACGTTCCTGTCTCGTGACGAATCGAACAACGATGAGGGAGCCAACAAGCTCCCAAAATGGGGCGAGAGCGGGGCTATTCGGGGGATGTTTCGGCCGCGATACAATCGTTATACGAATACTCGAATATCCGAGCGTTAACGAGCCATTTTAATTTTTCATCTAATTATTTTTGACTGTTCGATCTCTTTATGCTGTCCGTTTAATTTATATTTAATAACCCAGCTTCGCGTCCTGCAATTTTGCTTATCACATATTGTCTATAATTCAAATAACCACTAATGATCTAATTAAACTTTCATTTTTGTTATTAATTAATAATTATGTACAATAATGGTAAAACAAGGCCTTCAATTTTGACGTCAATATGAATTCAGAATTATTGCAATGAGAAAATTAGGTATATATAGTTCAAATTGAGAAAATAAAATAATCTTTAAATTCCAACCCTTTCAGACTTATCCGTGATTTCTTCCAATCACAATCGCGTTCGCTGAAATTTTTAATTTTAAACGGAATCACGCGTGAAATATATACCATTAACGAAACACTTTGGGAAGAATTAAAACTTGTAAGGAAACCTTGCGAATCCGGAAATTCATGAAAACCCTCACATGTAGACTTTTCCCGATATATCTTGAAACTTATTCCGGATATCAAAAAATGTTCTACACAAAAGTTTCACGGTTAAAACATCTTTATTTAATTATATGAATACAATTTTGGAAAAATAATTTTTTTCACAGATTTTTCAAAAATTCTTTTCTCTTTTATTATGATTAAATAGAGATGTTTAACATGAAATTTTTGTACAAAACATTTTTCGATATCTCGAATAATTTTCGGGATATATCAAGAAAGATAAAAAATCTCTACATATGAGGGGTTTCATTCCTTAGAATCATTTTTAGACACCGATTGAAAATTTCAAAATTTATTTACCTCTTTCCCCTACGTGTGTGTAAAGTCTCAAAATCAGAATTTCCGGGTTCGCGAGATTCATTCGTTAGTAAGATTTGATGAAGCTTTCGTCGCGCGAAGAGAAGGAAATATCCGAAACGGATCACGTGGCAACTCATTCGGTTCATATTCGCGTTACCAGCTCTCTCGAGAGGAACGAAGCCGTGTGTCCGCGCGTAAATCGCGTCGTGGTGCGACCGGCTGCGGCCACCGCGCCGGGAAAGAAGTCACATTACTCTCGCAGACGTTATAGGACCGTGCTCATTAGTAAATGAGCCCCGGGCAATCGAGCGCCGCTGGTCCCAGGTGTTATCTCTCCTGGCGAACGGACGCGTTCACCTTCGCACCCTTAAACGCGAGCGAGAGGGCGGACGAGCGCGGGCGGCTCATTCTCCGCGCGGTATAATGCCTTTTGTTAATTATTACAGCGGCCACACTTAGGGGGCTTAAAATTCGCCATAAATAATCGCCGAGACAATACGGCTCTTCCCCTCCCCCGCCTTTTCCCCGCTTCGAGATGCGCATTGGGGATACATATATTGGCCTCATTCTCTCTCTCTCTCTCTCTCTCTCTCTGTTTATCTATCTATCTATCTATCTATCTATCTCTTTTTCGTCGTTTCTTTTCAGTTTTTAAGCAAACGAAAAGACACTATCTTCATTGCTTCGCGAATTATTCCATCTCTCTTTTTTCTCCCTTTTTGATAATTCGATTTCTACGCGCGTGTTGTTTGGTCGAGACAAGATGATACAAAAAACTGTAAGGTAGAAAAAAGATGTGAAATTTTAGACAATCGCGTGATCGTGATGGGATCTCTCTCACAAGGAAATTGAAAATCTGAAGAAATGTTTTATACTGGAAAATTCTGAAAAAAATATTTTATACAAAAGTTTCATGACAAAAATATCTTAATTTAACATTAATAAAAATGTTGGAAAATAATTTTTGAAACAAAAATTGTAAACAAAATTATTTTTTTCGAGATTTCATTAACATGATTAAGTAAAGGTGTTTTTACGATAAAACTTCTGTATAAAATATTTGTCGATATCACGAATAATTTTAGAGAAGAAAAACAAAAAGCCAGGGGTAGTTTCACCTTAAAATCTTTTTCGGGCTGTAAATAAAACTTTTTAATTTCATCTATTTATCTCCCCGTTCTTCTGCAGGTGTACAAGGTTTCATCAAAATCAGAATTTTCCAATTTGCGGAGATTTCTTGTTAGAAAAATATAAAGATATCGAATACGCACGTATGATAATTTTTCCAATTTTCTTTCACGCTCATGTCACTGCGTGCAGTTGCATTTGTTTGCTCTCGCAGACGGTATTGAATTCGATAACGACCTCACGTGAAGAAAAAGCTTTAATCGAGTCGTCGGCGATAGGGAAAACTTTGTGTTCACAGTCTGTCTACTCGCCATTTTCCTCCAGCCAATTAGCAGCGACACGATGCACCCTTACACAGCAAGAAACGGAATTTAGCTTCCTCTCTCTGTCTCTCTCTCTCTTTCCCTCCCTCTCCTTTTTCTCTCTCCTCGTCCGCATCGGTATCTGCATAACGCGCGCGACACAATATCGACTGCTCCCATTGGCATCGTTTACCTCGGATCGAATTTACGATACTTCAGCAGATCGCGAAGAATGGTGTGTTCTTGCGAGCGGAAAGTCGACGAGGGTAGCTAGTGGAGTAGATAGATATAGCGTTGCAGGGTTGGAGGCAACATTTCCGCCGTCGGCGCCGACAAAATTCACGATACCGTATTTCCCAGGGAAAAGCTTCGCGATACATCTTTTTTTTTTGAAGAACAAATAAAAATTTGACACGTACGACGGTTTCCTTTTTTGTCGAGATAAACATCAAACAATGCACGTGTGAGTTTAAAAATATCTAAAAATTCTCTGAAAATAATTTATTTTCGTTTTACGAACGAGAAATGTGGAAAATGTTATTCTACGATTTTATTGCATAATTTTACTTACGTGATTTCGACAATTCGACGAACTATATTATTTTATATGTCTACAAATTATAATACGAGTAAAATTAATTTTTGAATATCAACGATGATAAATTTTGCCAAATTGACGATTTATTAGTTATTGCAGATTTTTAGAATAAATAATTCTCGTGAATAATGATAACAATAATTAAAACAAAATAGGATTTTGGACGATTTTCGTTGCATCTTCAAGGCGGCCCTGATGCGGAGAGTTGGATGGCTACTTATACTTTTTCAGTCGGACGAGAAAGTCATTTTTTATCTGTCGGGTGTGTTCTCCGACAAGAAAACGAATACATATAGACGACCAGGTGTTGCGAAAATGCTGCGAAAATACGTTACCGCGAAACCGTAAATATGCGTGTTTATACTGTTGTTATCGAGCGCCATTTTATTGGACATTGTAGCATGTTGTATCGACAGTACTGGCATTAACGAGCTAGTATCCTCCTCTCTTCCTTCCCTCCCTTTGATGACTTTTGATAATTGATATGATAATTAACCATTTCTCTCTCTCTCTCTCTCTCTCTCTCTTTCTCTCTCTCTCTCTCTTTGCATCGCGATCGCGGTAGATGTGACCGCGTTTAATTGTTGTTATATTGATGCTCCGTTTTAATGACTTCTGTGGACGCGATACGTTAATGAGATGAAGAGTGTTAGTTGTGCACAATGAATTGTTATCTTATAATCAAACTTATAACAAATTTAATATTTCTCGAGGAAAATTCGAAAATTGACAAAAGAATAAAAAATTTCTCAAGTTATACTTTCAATAATTGAAATTCTTTGAGTCGTGAACAATACATCAATTCTCGAAAGTGATAACGCACCGTGATGACGAAACATCGCCGCATTCGAGTGCATCGATGATGCACTCGTGTACATTATTGGCTACACAGCGAACGTTATTAATGCCACGTATAACGGCACGTATCTGTCCAGTTCCACGCGTTGAGATTATCGTGTAAACGATAGCCGACGAAGTACCTTTTGTACGTCCGGTGTAGTGGCGGGCTGGTTGCAATGTGTGCGTACGTAGGAGGATGCGTCGTTGCATCGACAAGAGGGAGGCGTTGGCGGGATGACGGGGGCTGCGAACGACAAGGGTCAGCTGATAGCGAACAATTATCTTTCAGTATAGCCCGAACGGCCGAGGTCGCGTTGTTGTAAAACATTGTGTCTACTTTGTAGGACGCTCCCTTGTACAGTCAGTAATCCGGAATTGTCGTTAGTTTTATCGCGAATTCCATCCACGATGCACGTATACGTACTTGTATGTACGTGTATATGTGTACTCGTCGATAGCATTCCATAAATAGATCTTGACGCAAAAGATCGATGGGCGTCAAATTCGCGATTCGACGGACGCGTAAAATTTTATCGGGTTATTTACAGCGTTCGTCAAAGTCAGGCGTTATAAAGCTTCCAACTTTTGCAATTTTTTTTTCGTTTCGGTTGCTTTTTTTTTAGCTGTGTTACGCGTGAATTATGAGATACGTTACGAGGCACGGAGACGGAATGTTTGAAGTCGACATTAAAATTCTTTGTGTTTTAAATATTTAATTATTCGATGATTAAATTGAAAATTGGTTAACAATGTCAATAGGCGTTATCACATTGATGTAATCGGTTTTAATTTGAATGCCTTTGCTTTAGATTGGGAAAAAGTGCTTTAAACAGATTCAATTTATAAATACTTTTCGATAAAATTGCTAAGGTTATAACTTTATGAAAAATTAATTTTGATTGCAACATAAAGCGATCGAATCATTTTATTACATAATCAAAATTATTTTATTTCGCAAAAGGCGTAATAAAAAAATGGGAACACAGAGCCGAAATGATAAGCTGTGCAAGCTGTTATATCAAGGTTCGAAGCATTAAGAACGTTTCAAAATTGTTATCGGTGCGGATATAGCAGTGGTTATTTTTATAATAAAACTCAGTTATTGATATTTTATATTTAAGCGTCGATTTATGTCAATTTATATCATTTTATTATTTTTATCTTATCAATAAAATAATCGTACCAATACGGTACCAGTACGGTAGAATCGTTAAAAATTATCTGAAAGTCTTCAAAATTTTCCATTTATCGAAAATCATTAATCAGATGTAGAAATATATTAATAGCAGGTAAATAAAAAAATATAAACACTCCGAGTAATTTTATGTTTATTGGTTGAAAATAAATAAAGGGTACTTTGTTGTCTGGATTTCCCAGTAATTTCACTCTATATTGCTAAGGATGGATACGAATATAAATTAGCAACTTCCGTTATTCTTTACTACGACATTGCGTCACGTGTTTATTTCCGGCGGTGGCGATATACTGTTTTGAGTAGCGCACTCTATCAGTTATATTAAATTCCCGTGGCACATACGCAACGCGTCCGCTATTCCTATACCTATACTACGTAACGAATTTTGCAAGCTGTCAGTTGATAAGTCGCAAACGATATGCAATGATCCCTTGCTTTTTCTACGAAAGAAAATCAGCCGTTCACGACGAAAACAGAACTGCCGGAAGTTGCAGACGCTACATAGAATGTGTTTTGATGACTGGTGATACACGTTGAAATTACATGAAATTGTTTTGCATCTAATCTTCTTTATCTAATCTTATTAGTTTCATTTTTATATTTTAATCGAGATAGGACGAATAAAATTGCGAGTATTAGTAGATATACAGAATAATGAAACGACTGAATTATTAGAAATATCCAGATACTATTGGATGCGTGTGATTAATTAACATCATTTTTAATTATCTTCAACGGTAATTCACCTCTCTGTTTGACGCAGGGCGCATTAATACGTCGGAATGTAAGAATCCTCGCGGCAAAATTGAATTATGAAAACTGCATTAAACGATGGAGAGCCGTGCAAGAGATCCATTCCCGCCACTTCGGCGTAATACTTAAATGGAACTGAATCTTAAATTTAATCGAGCACGGCGTTTCCACTCTTGGGCGCTAAGTGGAACTGCAGGTTGCGCTTAATTTGTTAATAAAAGCGGAACGCAGACGGAAAAATGTTTAGAAATGTCATTCGGGGTAATTGATACGACGACGCCCATTTCGAATCGAATTTTCCATTCTCAAGACGACTCCGCCAGGGAATTAAAAGTTCCAGTCGATATCTCACTCTCGGAAGATACAATGTACCTTTATTCTCCATCCGTTGCGCTCATTCTTACTCGACGATCAATTTTTATTTACGACAAATCGAACTGATAAGTCTGTCTATCGGCGAGGAAGAAATTAGAACTTGCGATAAAGAAAAGAGGATGAGAAAGAAATAGACAATATTCAACTAAGCAATTTAACGCAATTGACGTATATATTAATTGGCTGTCAAATATTATTGAAATGGAAATTAGATTATTTTTTAAGCAATGGCAATTATCATAAGGATATAATAGCGCTTGGCGAGAAAGTAAGTGAACATTTGAAAAAAATATTCGCCGGAAACAAACAGTCTGCTAGTTGCTCTCTGATTTCCCTTTTCTCTTTCCCACAGCTCTCGATCAATTTTTATTTACGACAAATCGAACTGATAAGTCTGTCTATCGGCGAGGTAGAAATTAGAACTTGCGATAAAGAAAAGAGAATGAAAAGGAAGTAGAGAATATTTAACGAAGCAATTTTACGCAATCGACGTATATATTAATTGGTTGCTAAATATTGAAATAGAAATTAGATTATTTTTTAAGCAACAGCAATTATCGTAAGGATATAATAGCGCTTGGCGAGAGAGTAAGTGAACGTTTGAAAAAAATATTCGCCGGGAACAAACAGTCTGCTAGTTGCTCTCTGATTTCCCTTCTCTCTTTCCCACAGCTCTCGATCAATTTTTATTTACGACAAATCGAACTGATAAGTCTGTCTATCGGCGAGGTAGAAATTAGAACTTGCGATAAAGAAAAGAGAATGAAAAGGAAGTAGAGAATATTTAACGAAGCAATTTTACGCAATCGACGTATATATTAATTGGTTGCTAAATATTGAAATAGAAATTAGATTATTTTTATAGCAACTATAGAAATTAGATTATTTTTTAAGCAACAGCAATTATCGTAAGGATATAATAGGCGAGAGAGTAAGTGAACGTTTGAAAAAAATATTCGCCGGGACAAACAGTCTGCTAGTTGCTCTCTGATTTCCCTTCTCTCTTTCCCACAGCTTTCGGTTCGTTTACCTCGTTGGTCAAATTACGCGGTGGCAAATCCACACGGTAAATCCGAAATGGGAAACCGTTTCCGAGTTTGCAAGAGAGAAAGAGAACGACGAGGAAAGAGCAAGAGAAGAGAGACACAACCGGCGAGAGAGAAAGAGAGGGAGAATCATTTTAAGATGGCAACCGTCTCAATTGTGCGAATTAACCTTTAATGAGAAATCTCGACCTCGACGGAACGAATTAGGAAAGAGGATCGAGTTGACGAAAAGTTTTTTTTTGTTTTGTGTATTTTTACGAGGGTACAAATAAGACAAGAGATTTTATGCTCTGCTGTTTATTTATTATTGCACTTTACTGTCTTTTATTTTCTTTTAATGATAAAACAACATATATATAACCCGAATAATATTCTTCAATATAAAAGTAAGCATGATTTTTAATAGCTAATAATTTAATAATTATTTAATAAATAATTTAATAATAGCCAATAATAATTTAATAATTATTTAAAATAAATAGTTAATAATTTAATAATTTAATGATAAGTGAGTTTTTTAACTGACCTTTTGAAATATATTTTCGAGTAATTCAAGGTACATTAGTTTCAACTTTAATCTTTTATGGTAACCAAATTAATTATTTCATCCCTTTTGTTTTAAATCAAAAAGTTTACAATGGAATTGATACAGTACAGTCGTAAAAAGTAAGAAATACGAGATAACATTTTCTCTTGAGAAAATGTTTATTAAGGATTTGAATTTCTTCGAGCGGAGATATAATTAGCGAGCAAATATTTTCCCTCCACAATCCCTGCAATTATTACTACTAACCCAGCCAACGTTTTCCCTAAGATTAGCCTGCTGCTATTGGATCCTCTTTGGATGCCTACTGGATCGTAAAGCGATAATGTATGAGCATTACGGAAAATTCGCTCGAAATTAGTTTGTACACTGGAAATGTATCATAATCACCTCCCGTCGTAGAACAATGTAAATATTATGATAAGCGTGCACGGTCGTTATACAGCTCATTTGCAGTAAGAAACCGCGAAGAACGACGGTAGTCATCCATTTGCTCCGATCTTTATTCGAGCGGCGAAAATCCGTAGCTTTAAATAGTCGCTATTATCCTTTTTCGCGATTTTTTTTCGCGTTCCTCGATTCGTCCAACGCAGTCTCGTCGATTGGAAAAGTGTGTAATTGTAATAATATTTTTACGATCTAAAAAAATCACAAAACTATATTTTAAAAGCGCAGGATTGACAGGACTTGTTATTTTTATTTTATTTATTTTATTTTATTTTAGTTAAACAATTCGCCGCGTTGCGATGTAAAGGGGAGACGTGTAAATTGAGGTAACTGATTTTAACTTTGGATGCGTACATTTTTTTCTCATCGAGAAAGTTTCGATAAGAAATTACATGGCTTGTAGCCGGCGATTACTTGAAAAAAGCTGCGCTGAAGGGGATATGTCTTATGATTCTCTTGACGGCAATGTTAAGGAGACTTTTCGTCACGCGAAGGTTACCGTCCACGCTCTATAACAACGAGGACAATTGCCGCGAAACAAAAGCGCGCTCGACGATGGCCTTTACCGCGAAAAATAATCGAGTTAATCGCCCCGACCCCGCCTCGTCCCGACACCTTCAATCTCATGTCGCGATGTCTCCTTCGATATCGAGAAATCTGACAAACGTCCGATAGTGGCGAGGTGTATCTTCCGTCGCGTCGACAAAAATCATAAGAGAAATCATGATACGATTTCTTTTATGTAATAACTTTGAAAAAGAATCTATTTTCGCGAGTGTCGTGTTGCTAAAATTAAACGGATGATGGAGATATTACCGCGTATACATAATGAGTATTTGCTCCCTAGAAAATCTGAGATTCTCAGGGATTTCTTTTTGTACCTGGAAAATCAGAGAATCTCTCATGGAATTTTATTGCGAATTTTTTTAAAAAATTTTCTTTTTGATAATTTTGCCTTTATATTGCAAGCAGTTGGCAAGTCAAGAATTATTTATTTATAATATATTATAAATATATATCTATATTTGTTTATATATTCTTAATATATTTTAACAAAAAATTGAATATGAAACATGTTCTTTATTGTAATTTTTAGCAACAAAAATGGGAAACTTGATACAAGTAAAAAATGCCTATTTTACAAAAGTTATTCAATATTTTTTTAGTACATTTACAAATCTAACTTGAAACTTAAGGGACTCAATTTTTTCTTTGCACGAGAAAAACATATAATGAAAGGAAATTTATTTTAAAGTTGCAAAGTATTTTTAAATTATTCTTTTTATGTAGAATTTTGAAAAAAAAATTACCTAGAGATCAGGAAATTTTTTACAAGCGGTGAGTAGACATTCTGATAATAATACAAGTATTTATTATATATTTAGAGAAAGAGAGGAACGCATCGCACTCGTGACGTGCGGCACGCACGAGTTGAATTCGCATTTATGTATTTTGGAAGACTCGAAATAATGCAGACGCGATTGTTCGTAAAGTGACGTTTCGCAAGATCTCTGCGCGAGAAGATAAATAATTCCTAACCGCGCGTGGCGCGTTCGAGAGCAATCGCGGGATAAACGTACAAGGTGAGAATATACGGGCTGCTTAGTTTCATCGGCGATATTTAGGCATCTAGGAGTTTGCGTCGCGCAGTAGCGGATGGATTAAGTAACGCGATTAGGAATCAAGCGTATCTCGCGCCCGCCGCGCGACTTAACTCGAATCACGCGTCTCGAATTCACGCGAGACGTGCTTTTCGCGGAAAATTGATCCGCCCGAGCAAAGAGGCGAGTTACGTCGAGCAAGTTATACCGGAGAACCTATCGATTCCGTCATGACGAGACTAGAGCGAACGAAAAACGGGGAGAAGAGAGAAAGAGAGAGAGAGAGAGATGTCGAATATTCGAAAAATGCTCGTCTGCGGACACGTTCGACGGGAAGGGTTGCTGGGCGATCTAGAGGGATGAAGAGGAATGTGTGCGTGTGTATGTGTGTGTGTGTGTGGATTGACGGTGGAGTGGGTCAACGGCCGGAAAGCACAAAACCGATGCTGGAAATAATGCACACCCCGTCGTCGCGTCGAGCCGCGCGCGGAAAAATCGCAACATGGCTGTCGCGTCACTTTTCGCTCTTCTTTTTTGCACGCCGACGATTCCCCCGGACGATTGATTGACGAATCATACCAGTCGGCGCACGTGTCCCATCGTTATCGTGTAATATTCCGGCCGTTCACGCGCGCGCGAGCGACCGAGAGATATTCGCGGAGACATCCGGAAAATTGACAGTTCGCTCAGCGCTCGTTGATCAGCTTTAATCAGTTTTCCACCTGCTTAAATTGCGCGCGCCTAAAGCAGCACGCTTGAGGGTCCATTTTATTCGACGAAGTTACGTTCGAGGAATTACTGGAGCATTTTCAAATTTCTGACAATTGCAAGAAATCTCCATCGAAAAAAGAAACTTGAAAATACATACTTTACTATATTAAAAATTAAAACCGTGTTTAAATATTTATATAAGATTTTCAAAATCCGAAATTGGGAAATTCTCTAAACTTTATACGTGATAAAATATAAAATAGGAGAAAATGTTTTTATTCTTTGTGTTTTCTTAGCACGACTCCTGATGCAGCTTGCGTAGCATCTTAAGTCATCAGCTGATCGTGAGAATCATGATATGCGGGTTTGGCATCCTGGTGAGAGGCGTCACATCAGGATCGGACAAAAACGTTTATCCTCGCGGTAAATTTCACCAAAGCGTACCAGGAAGCAGCAGTCCGTTGGCTTTCTACGCCTCATTGTGATTCCGGGAACGTTTGATACCGCATTATCTTCTCTTTGTATGCCTCGGCGACGTCTGCTTTTTCCCGTCTGCCTTTGACAGTCATCTTGATCATCTTTTTCTGGATTTTTCTCGCTTCCTCTTCCCTCTTGCGTCATCGGTAAGCGGCTGAGGCGCCTTTTCAGCGGGGACTTTTCCGCGATTTAGCAATGCGAGAAGGTGGAAACGGTCGGAAATCGGCGGAACAAGCGCGAGGAAAGGAGAGGGAAAAAAGTGAGAAAGGTAGAGGTTGAACGGGGAAAAGAGAGATCGATCCAATAAAAAGTAATGGTTCGAAAAGCTCGGGACTTTGGCGAGAAGTCACCCTGACATCTTTTAAGCCCCGCGAACGAACGGGTTCGTCGCTCTTCCTTCTTGCTTCTCCGGGGTGCGTGGATCCTCTTAATAGTTCAAGCTCGATGCGATGGCACGTTCAGTCACGCGAGACGCGAAAATTAAGCGGCGCTTGAGGGCAAAAAAAAGTTTTCGCGGATGAAAATTTCAACGGCGAAAATGGATAGAGCTGCGAAAACCGCGCGTAATAATTTCCAGGTTGATCGAATGTCGAAAACTTTGCTTTCTTCAAACAGAAATATGAGATCGACCGGATTGAACGGCACTTTTTGAAAACATCCATAACTGAGAGATAAATGTCTGAAATGTGAGATGTGAATTTCGTTCACATGTAGTTTTCGGATTTATTCTTGCAAATTTTATTTTGCGTTTGAAACAAGACTTTCGCGATTTGAAGGCGATAAAAGTTTATTTTAATTTCATGCGAGTCCAATTTTTTTATTAATTTTTAAGAAATAACTGTTTCAATTAAAAGTGAATATTCAACATAGCGAGACGGAGAATCGCAGACTTTCCCCCTTAAATGAATAGCATCCGGCAGAAAGAGAGGGAGTCTCAGGGGGCATCTCGCGCGTCCACGGATTTGATTTTTTCCACGTGTCGAGTTCCGAAAGGGTTTCTGCGCTCTTGCCTGTTCTTCTCTATCCTCTTCAACATTTTCCCGTCGAAGACTAGAGCGGCGGAGGTCGCCCATTATCGCTGAAGAGATAATTAAAAAGCCAAGCGTATAGAAGAGATATTAAAGTGTCGGAGAGAGAGAGAGAGAGAGAGAAAGAGAGAGGAAGGCTCTTATCAACGAGCCGTTATCGTCCATGTTGAGGCCGACTTTTTACTTCGCTCGTTGTCTTTTTTTTTTCTCTTTTTTGTTTCTCTTGCAGCCTCTTGTCTCCTTTATTCGATGTCTCTTCTCTCTTCGCTGTCACAAGTAGTACACTCGCGTTTTAATTTCGTTGATACATATCTTCTCTCTCTTTCTTTCCGCTCTTTCACGTCCGCAGAAATTTGTAACCGCAATATCGAGGAAAAACGAGTCCTTGTATTAGCACGTACTGTTTTTTTACTTAAAATTATCGGATTAATTATATTAAATAGAAGCACGCGTGTCGTTCTCGAATCAAACTGAAATCAAACAAATCTTGCCAAATATTACTCATATGAAATAATATTTATTCACATAATATAGTGACTATTAACTGATATAATATTTACCTGCAAAATGAGCATAAATTATGCAACATACACGCCATTAACAAGATACGTAATCCATTACCAAGATTCTTCCTACATGCTAAAAGAGTCGTGCTGGCTAAAAGAGGTCGGGAAACGCTGATTAAGACGAAAGGGTGGACCGAAGCGAGAGAGACCGAATCGGGAGGGACGACAAAAAACTGGTGGGAAAGAGTCCGGGAGTGACGTCACGCGGCAGTACCACTCGACATCTTATTTCCTACGTGTCCCCGGCTATGATACGACGGGTAATCTACAAAGGGAAAACGAACCCCCGGCCGCGAGTCCCGTGTCCCGCCCTTTCTTTCAGAAAAGCGCCAGGGCTGTCCGTCCAGCGAGCCCTGAGAACTGGGAACACATAACGCCGGTCGACGTGTCAGGTGACGACCGCGATCGTTCCCGATAAGAACGTGGAATCGCCGCGGTTGATTCGCTCGCTGGGTTCGATTAATGTCGCGGGCGCCCCCGATAATTGCCTTGCTCCGATACCTATTTCTCGCTGACATATCATATTCGCGGAAAATGTTAGCTGATTAATGATGCTATTTGCGGGAGAAAAGTTCGAATTAAAGCCGTTTTAAAAAGAGGTCTTTCCATTTGCGCAAGTATTTATTAATTCATATAATATTTATATTAATCATACATATGTATTTATTAATTTATATAATATTTATATAATTTTATATATATATATATATATATATATATATATTAATTTATATAATATTTATAAGGTGTATATTGTATAATAAAATATGTATATATTAATATATTAAAATTATCATTATAAAATATATTGATATGAATATAATATTAATATAAAATATAATATATATTATATATGTATCAAAAAATGAGTGATGACAGAATTCGCATGCAAGTTTGGCGCGTTTATTTATTTCGATCGTGCACAAACTACATTAATGCGTAAAACTCGCGCTAACTGACCCGAACGACGATTAGCGTTGTAGATCACTGTTCGTGGGACGCACCGGATGCATTAATATTCTTGAAGGAATAGTAACGCTTCCCTCGCGCGTAGGCAGCGTTCCACTTTATTCAGGTGATAGTTTAGCAATGCGATCCGCAATACACTGTACATATATTAATATCGCGACACGCAAGATCCAATTAGTTGCGGCTGTCTGAAGAAGAGCGATTTCTTTTTTTCGCAATTGCACATTTGCCATTGATGAACGCATTTGTTTGTTTGTCAAACGGTCCCGTCGTATTTCCGTAAACGGAAATTTTTTTCCGCCGAACCGAGAAAGGAATGTTCGACGTGAAATAAATGGGCCTCCCCCGTGCGTGTGTTTTTCGTTAAAATAAAAAAGATGTGAATTGCGTACGCGAGCAATACGCTAAACGAAATTAACTCGTACATCATTTTTTTTTTACTGGGGTCATATAAAAAGGTAGATGCTGCATAAAACGCGCAAAATCGACGGAACGTAATTCATGTAAATTCGTGTAATTTTAATGCCGAGCTTTTCTATCGTATTATTCATTCCGTGAACGAGCTGTCAAAGGTGTAATTATATATCTACTTTTCCTTTTATCTTTATATTGCTTTATATTACGCACTACAAAATTGCATATATATTTCCATATTATCGTTCTATCATCTTTTAATTTAATTTAATTCAATTAACAAAGACTAATACAATTAAAACAAAAAGAAAAAAAATATATAGGTCAAGATTTTTTAATAAAAAATTGTTATATATTAATAAAACATAAATGCTATTAATTGTCGAGAGCAAAATATATAAAGCGAGAGAGGAAATATGTAAATATTTCACGACCTCGTACGATTTGTGCTATATAAATCATTCAAGGTCTCCGGCATCACTGGCCGGAGCCCTATCACTGTAATGACATGTTGGCTGCGCCTTTCACACCGGCACGACCGTTCATTTAGAAACCAATGAAAAGATTGGGCGCAATTGTCTCGTCCTGTATCGGGCCGCATACGATGCTACTGACCCTACGTGGCTTTAATTCTCGTCTTGCATCGAGATCGATTCTTCACGCATGCGAGTAAAAATCGTCTGTAATAAAAATTTAAAGTGTTGCTATTCATCATCTTGAATGAAGAGTTTCTATTTTTTTTTAATTTAAGAAAAGAGATGTTTGAAAAATATCACCTTTTTATGACTTATTTTTGTATCAAGTCTTTTGTATTTTTTGACTTACTCTTGTATCAAGTTTCGCGAGTTTTTTTCAACACTTTCTCTCTTCAATATTTATATAAAATTTTAACGCTTCTTCATGATTCTTTAATGTAAATTACACGGAGAAAAATATTATTCTATTGCCAAGAAAAGCCATTACTCAGTTTATTTTTCTTGTTTTAAGTAATAGTTTTCTTGAACAAAGAATATATTCTTGATAACAGTCTTAGAATATACTCATCACAAGTGTTAGAAAATCTCATCATGTACTCAAAAGAAGAATTTATTTTTTCTTCAAAAATATTGTAAAGTTGTATCAAAGAAAAATCAAATTTATTTTACGTCAACTCTTGTAGTAAGCAAATCAAATTTTTGTTTTAATTTAATATTCTTGACTAAAATATTGCACTTACTAAAATTCAGAATATATTCAATTAAATTTAATGCTTGTGATGAACTTATAATATATTTGCGGATATACAAACTTATGATATACTTAAAATAAATAATATTCACTTGAATATAGTATACATTTTTCTCTGTGTAGTTTGTATCGCAAATTAAATGTACATTTTAAGAATATTTTTATGGCGACAAAAAATCAATTAAAATAAAAAACGAAATTAACTACCGGCATTAAACTCTTTTGCCTCAATTCATCGCAGCGAATGTCATATTCTCGCATCTGACCACAGAAATGGAAATTATTCAACTGGTATTAAAATCGCCGTTCTCTGTTACGGTCATTTAAACAGGTATATTTATTTGTCGCCGTACATGGTGCGTTAGCGATTCCATTAGCGAAATTGTGACATTGGCTTTTCGTGACCGGAAATGGGACGAATTTTCCATGGATATAAATCGAGATTCAAGGAACGGGGCGGGGAGGATTCAATCGTAAAAAAGATAATGTTGCTTGTGTATTATCACAATCAGAGAAATAACATTCGGAAAAGATAGCACGGTATTTTGTCGGAATAAAAATTTCGTGAAATATCCCGTCCAATTTAAAGGTCAAAAAATTATGACATATATTTCACGCCGGCTTTAATTTATAACCGACACGCTTTTTCACATACCGGTCCTTTTATATTAATATCACGGATTTTCCGCTATCTTCAACATTATCGCGTCCCCGCGGGCCATCGCTTCTTTTTTCCCCATTGCAAATAGACATTTTCGGAAAATAAGATGATGTCGTCAGGCTTAGAGGGGAACAATAAAAAAATAAAAAAAAAAGAAAAAGTACAAGTGATTTTTTTCACCCTCGAGCTATCGCGCGATTTCTCGCTCGTGACTTGCATCGTACATCACGATATTCGCGAAACGTCAAGTTAGACACGAAACATAGTTGCGAAAAAAATTACCATACAAATCGACTATCCATCGAAACTCGTGACACGCGTATCCATCGCGCGCAAGTTTGGTCCACTTTGATCGCCCCGGAAGCGTTACTTTTCAGGGGCGGGAAAGGAGGAGAGACTGCGCGAATACGTGGCGTTTACAAGTCGTCTTCGTTCGAATGTTCAGAGCGTTCCTCGGATACATATTGCCTGCTGGCGGTAGCAGCGCAATTAACATCACTCGGGGCTCCGAGCCCTCCGTCCGACTCGTGGCGAAGGGGTTGAAGACGACGGGGAGGATCGGGAGAGAGAGTAATAGTTTTCCCAGTCAGTCGTTTCTAACCCCCACCCGCCACCCCTTTCCCTCCGTGCCCCGTTTTTGACGGTCGTCCTACTCCAGCTCGTGTACATCTATCTCTGTCTCTCTTGGCAGCGTCGATTTACGCATATTTCAGAACCGAATGCGAAAGGGTTATAATGAGCAATTCCCTCCCTCCCTCTTTCCCGACAATTGAAACAATAATAATAAATTAATTGTCCTGAGAATTAAGTTTCAATTTTTCGCCTTATTGTTGGCGAATCTCGAGAGGAAATATAGGATAATTGTTGATATAGGATAATTTAATATTTAGAATAATATGACTGATAATGTAATTATATGTATATGTCACTAATATGCATTTGTGTCGTAGTAATAATTTCGAGACATCCGAATAGCACCTTTTGTCTATATCTTTCGAATTGTATTTTCTGATAACATTTTCCTTCGAAGCATTGTCTTCTCATGATTTGCCTACTTTTACCACCATCCCTTTTGACACCCATAAACCTGCACCGTCGTCGTGTATTTGTCTCGTCGCTATTTTCTTTTTTCTCAGTCTTTCTTCTTGTCTGCTTTCCGAGTAATATCTTCTCGTTTATTCTCTCCCGAGTCCTATCTCCTTTTTTTCTCCTGTCCTTTCTGTTCTTTCGCTCTCTTTGCATCCCTCAGATCGTAACTTCTCTTTCGTTTTTCCCCCGGATCTTTCTCCCTCTCTCTCCCTCTCTCTCTCTTTTTCTCAGTCCACCCTATGTATCGTAGCTCTTCATTCACCCCTTGGTCGCTCTTCCTCTCGCCTGCACTTTCGCTTCAACCTTCCATCCGCCTGCTCTCTTTCCTCTCCATGGTAGCCATGGTAACCGCTTCCGTCCCTGTCTACATTTCCGTCTTCGTCTGTTCCCGGCCACTCCATCTTCATGTCCATCCATTCCGAAAACATTGACTTTACCATGGCGGTTGTCGCATGATCGGTGATCCAAGGACGACGAAGAATCTGCGCGATAGCGGAAGCGCTTTCGCCCGATTATTACGGTCGTGGAAAAATTTTCTAGCAAGCGATAGGAAACGCCAAATATAAAAATATCATTCATCACTAACGATACGTCTGCAGCGCAAATTTACATTTATATTACACAAGACATGAAAAAGTAATGAAGACAAAATCGAGATCGCGAAAGGCTCGAGATTGCCTCTATCTCTCTTTTTCTCCCTCTCCCTCCCTCCCTCTCTCTCTCTCTCTCTCTCTCTCTCTCTCTCTCTTTACGTGAAATATTTAGAAAAAGAAATTTTTATTTAGAATATCATATCGTGTACGCTACGTTAAAAGTTACATCACGGAATTAATTTAAATCGTATTTAAAACATCGTTCTAATTGGATTTACTTTTATTTCTCTCTCACTCTCCTCCCTCTCCGAGGAGCAAATGGAAGCGGGAGGTAGGAGGGGGAGGAAGGACTTCTATTTTAAGATGCGTTGCACAGTTGCAACGGAGCTAAAATAATAATCGTCAGGCATTTGCCTCGAAAAGAGAGAAAGACAATGCGGAGTAATTTTGTATGCGCGGAAAATGAGAGATGCTGCGCGCGACGATAACGGTAAGAGATCCTCGATAGAACTTTGATCCTTATCGCGCAACTTTGATGTAGACAATCGCGCTTTGAAATGCCTCGTTAGTCGTCTTATATCGATGTCGCGACTCGAGATACTCGTCGCGGCGGTTTGCCGGGATCTTTCCCGCGTAATACCCGAGTCTCGAGTAAACTATACATCGTAAAGTCGGCTCTGCAGCAGATATCTTAAAGCTAAATTTTCCAACAAGCTCAGCAGCTCAGCAGCATTTAACGGCTATTTATTCTGAGTATACATTCACAAACGTTCCGTACATTCTGTTGTGTGTATGACGTCATGTTCATAAAAATATGAAATTGTAATTGTCCACGAAAGATGTCCGTCTTCGGAAACTGTGCTTGTCGAGCTCGATTCACGAAAATTCGGTATTTAATTAAGATATTTAATATAGAAAATTGGAGTGTCTACTCTCTGGAAAATCTGAAATTTCCAAGGATTTCTTTTTTATCTGAAAAATGAAGGAATTGTCATGAAATTTTATTTAAACTGGGAGAATTTCTTCAAAAAAATCCTCTCTTTGATAATTTTGTCCTTATATTATAAACATTCGGCAAATCAAGTGAATTACATGTTTAAAATATATTATGAATATTGAATATGCAGCACATATTTTTTATTGATAACATTTAGTGATGAGAAAAATGAAAACTTTATGCAAATAAAAAATACTTCCAAATTTTTTCAGTATATTTATAAATCTACCACTTGAAACTTAAGAGGCTCTGCATTTTTTCCTACGAATGAAAGACATTAGAAAACTCATTAAAAAAACCTATTTTAGAAAGTTGCATAAAAAAAATCTCTAAACTATTAATTTTTTAATCTGGAATTTTGAATAAAAGAAATAGCTTGTCATGAGGGAATTTTCAGGGAACATTTTTTCCAAGATTTGAAAAGACACTAAGGATAGGCTATCGTAAATTACAAGATGCGATTGAAATTAGTTACTAAGAAAAATATACCTATCGATCGCGCGACTTTACTAAGGAATTATTTGTTCCGCGTTCAACTATTCTCAAAGGCGATGCGAGGCGATTTTTCATCGTAACCTGACTTTTCTTGGTTCCTCATTATGATTCCCTGGCGCAAACCGCCGTTCTCACTTTGTCACTGTCTAATAAAGCTTTTTGCTTTCTTGGCAGATTCACGGCGGTTCCGTGGTCTTAAGTAAACTTGACCCGGACCGTCAGTTAATGGATTCGGGAACACTCCCGGGTCCATTCGAGTATGCAAAACGACGAGCGGGGACGAGGTGGAAAGCGGGAGTAAACAGAACCATTCTGGCGATAGCGAAACCGCCGGTCGACTTTAAACGATCGGATACACTTTGGTTAATAAGATTATTTCACGCTCCTGGTCAACCGTGTATGTTCCCTTCTTCTCGCGAGAGAGGAACTCCTGGACGAAATAGCTCCCGATCGGATATTTTTGCACTTTCATGTCGTCCGCTTTCGAGAGAGGATTGTGTCCGCCTACGCATCCGAGGCTCGCACAATACACTTTCTCCTTTATTTCGCACTCTTTCGGCTTGCAACGATCGAGATACGCGTATTTCCACGTTAACGATGCAATTAAATCAGATTATTAAAGCAACAGATTATAAAATATCGATAATATCGATAATAAGCGCAAGCCGATCGAGGAAGTTACTGAAAAAAACCGAGTGAATTATCGAGATATTCCTCTCGATTATTATCGTAGATTCTTCCGACAGAGTCCCGCGCCCCCTTTCTCGAGCGGAAGCACACGAATCACGTATTAATTGGCGAATTAAAGGAAACTTTGCCGCTATAACGAAGTTGCTCGCCGACGATTGCCGGTCGTTTGTCAATTTTAATTAAGCCTCGGCTCTTACGCAAGCGATTTCGCCTTTTCCTTGTACGCGCGCGAAACCGGGTATTATGTATTATTTTCTTACTGCACCGGTGAAACGTTAACTGCAGCCCCAGCTAGTTAATTCTTTTCGCGGTGAAGCCAAGCACTTCTTTCGGCGTTGCACACACACGCCATTACTATTATTACTTCCATTACGATGCTACTTACGCCGCTGCACTTGCAATCCGCGGTATCATTAATTGTATCCTCAACGAGGATACCGCTATTGCATCGTAACGAAAAGTATGAATAAAAATGACTTTACGTTAGCTTTCGAGGGCATTTTATGTCGACGACCATCTTTTATATTTTATTGATTCTAATATTGTCTCTCAAGTATCTCCATTAGATACTTAATAAAACAGTTTAAAAAAAATAAATAAATTTAATAACGAGTGTAAAAGGAGAAAAATTTTTTTCTAATTTCCTGTTTTTTTTTTCCTTTCAGATATGTGTCGTGAAAATTAAAGAAGATCCGCAGAATCCAAAGAAATATGAAATTAGTCGATCGAGATGGAAATTGCAGTTCATACACGCAGGTATGTAAATAAAAACTTGTAAGAATTTTATCACACATAAGGAAATTAAATCTTTCTCATCAGTTGTAAAACCCGATGCGCGATGATTCGAGTCACGTGCTTGATATTACCATATGCCCACGTAAACCTAAATTTCGGATCGACTCGGGGGGAGGGGGGGGAGGGTCTAGCATTCGCACGATGCTCTTGACGATGTCTCGTGGCTGATTTATATACCCGGACCGGACGCGCTCGATCCTCAATCGAGCCTCGCGGCGCTAATATCCGGGCAGTCGGTGCATTAATTGAATTAATTCCCGAAAGTAGCCGGCGCGACCTGATCGTTTCGATCGACGACGACGGTCGCATATATCTCTATCGACGATAACGCGTCGCTCGAGCAGGAGGCAGAGGCGGAAGGAGGGAGAGGAAGGGGATGGGGTCATCGTCGACGCGATGAACAAAGATAGGGTCAATCCGACGTGGGAGTAGGAACGTCTGGTCGCGCAGTGGCGCATTTACATTTGTAATCGCATCGTCCGTGTCGTATCGTTTAATCCGCTCGCGCGACTTGCGAGAGCCTGATCGAGCTGAGTGCCAATGGCACTGTATCGTCGAATGAGGCAGATGCGAATGAGACGCGAAGCGGCGTTCTTGTATGAGGATCTATTTTTATGAACCCTAAAGAGCGCAGCGAGAGACGCAGAGCGACTCGTTTTATTTAGAATTTTCTTTTCTTCAAACACGCAAACGTTAATGTTCGCTTTTATATTTATAGATTTTACTGACATTAATTTATCGACGCTAATTTAGATTATTCTTCTTTATTTATATCCTATATTATTTTACGTTTTTATTATATTTATTGTGTTATTATTATTTTTATTTATTTTATTATTCTTTTATTATTTTTTTATTATTTTATATTTTATTATATTTATTATATTAATTAAATGCTAAGAATAATATTTCTATAATAATTTAATTTGCAATTTTAATCGAAGTGAGAAATATTTTAATATATCCAGTTTTAATAATAATAATTTAAGATTAAATTTTTATTTCATTTCATTCAGATATTTTTAAAGATATTTTAAGACGAAATGTTTGTATTATTTTACATGTACTCTCCAACATTATATGCATGTCGCACGCTTACGTCATAGTGCATACATATATATAGGATTAGCGATACGAAGAAACATTGCGTCATTGTGATAGAGCTTTGCTCGTTATATTTTTCTTAAGAGCGTAAGAAAATAAATAAACAAGATGAATCCGGCGAATGCGGTGAAACGAATAAAAAAAATAGTACTTTAAAGCGAGCCAATTAAAATTACATCTCTCGTGCGATATCAAGTTTTACCACCGTGCACAAGTAGAACAGATATAAATATTTATTTGATGTAATTAAATTTCGCTGCACAGAGAGAGTTGCATACGGATTAAACAGTGTGTCGCTGTTGTGCATCTCGCGCGTAATATATTATAATTTCGTAAAAAAGAATTCAACGTTATTACCAATTAACTGACAGCTATTATTCATATTTAATCTCGTGTTATCGGACGCCGCCTCTTGTTTACGTTTTCTTCATTCGCAAAATATTGTTACGACATGCAACGCTTTGCTCGGTGAACGGAAAGTCGATGGCTCTTATAACAAAAAGTACGACACCGAACGAACCGACGTAATTGAGATTTCAACAATTGGACCTTTTAACGCATTTTATAATTCGTTAGTAACAATCCGCGCGCACAAAGAAGGCCGAGGGATTTGCTCTTCTCTCGCATGATAAACGCCCATTTTCCATTTTGAAACTTTTGAAACAACGTACAACCGCACAAAGTTGAAGCATGCGAACAGAAAATATTTCACATAAAACGTTGAGCTAACGAAACATCGTGCAAATAAATGTGACACAATAAATGTAAGAATATTTTTATATCTTTCTCATAATTTTTTTTTCCGTTTTACAATATTAGTAATACATATAGATTATTAACACTTTAAGATATGTATAAAAATATTGTTGTGCGTGTATTTTGGAGAAATATAAAAATTTTCTTAAAATAATAAATTATAAAATAATAATATTATATTAAATATTGTACAAAGCTTTCAATTTCTAGCAGCATCATTTTAGAAAATTCATGTAAACGTACTTTTTTTTTTAATGTGCACAGATTCGCACGATATATATTCGACTTGATTTATTCGTTCCCGGCTGCTTTACAGAGATAATTGGCCATGAAAAGTTTACGATTACGACTTTATACTTCCTTCTCCGCAGACTTCTTTTCATAACTGACGATTATTAAAAAATATCTAGCTGAAGGATTAAGAAGATAAATATTAAGAATGCGCGGGAAGGCTCGTCGTTTCCCATACACTTATAAAAACACTTCCGGCCGAATTATAATTTCAAATAGATCTTTCAAGACGAAGAGAAGATCTAGAGCGCGTTTCGCTTCTTTTTCAAAGAAGAAATCGCTATTCCACATCAAGGATTTTTTTTTCTCGTATGTCCACAGGAAAAAGAAGATCGCGACATAATATCACATTCGAATACAATAGACGGCTTATTAGCATTTCGTACGTTCACCAGACCCCAATCACCTTTGACCCTTTCGACCAAACGGTTTCAACCGCGAGGCCTCAACAAAGTGTCGCCTCTCGTGTTGAAACTTTCAGCTTTCGCACCTGGTTTGAATCGCTCCTTCTTTTCTTCTCCGACGAGAAACTAAGTTAACGAACACCTTGAGAAAGTTTAACTTAACCAGACGTTTGTACATGAACTGTTCTAACGCATACATTTCTTTTCTCGAGCCAATTTGCTCAGCGAAAATGTCCAAAGATATCGTTGCATCGCGCAACAACTTTCTATAATTCTTCCAAATTATATATTTTATTATATATATATATATATAAGATTAAATCTTAAATGGAAAATTCCTTTAAAAGAGTTTACTTAAAATTAATTTAAAAAAGTCGAATATCTCAGAAGCGGAGGTTTACGAGATTGAAATACCTCGGCTGTTATATCTAGAAAACCTCTTGATGCTTGCATCCTTGTGCTCAATCTTCCTTTCAATTACCTTTTATAATCAACGTTGTATGTATGTGTGTGTACGGGATTTCAATCAAAACATAAATTAACCGAATAACCGGAAAAGCAACAAAAACAGGCGCAGGTAAGATTTATTCCATATGGGGCCGCGTAAAAGCGACTCTGGCAAAAAAGTATCCGGCTCGAAGGTAACTAGAAAAAAGAGAGAGAGAGCCTAGCCTTGTCGGAGCTCTTTCACGCTCGCCGAGAATACATGGAAAAGAAACTAGCTCGAAGCTGGCGCATGTATGCGCCATGAGCGAGAAAAGAGGGAATCCTTCTGGCCTTCCTTTCTTTCCTCGGGCAAGAGAGAACGGAACGAGCGAGAACGCATCCTGTGAAGGAGCGTAGGTACGCACCTAAGTGAATCCGGGAGGAGAAAGCCCGCGACATCCTCTTCCTTTTTTTTTCCTCCCATCCGCGACGCAAGAGCGGCTAGAAAAAGCGTCCTGAAACCGGTCCAGGTAAAGGAATGTACGTACGCGCGCTTTCGTAAATCGGCAAATGGTGAACACCTGGTCGCCATCTCCGCACACCACGCCGAGATTTAATGGAATTGAAGATTACCGCGGCAAAAGAGTTCTTGCCATTGTTGCGAGCGACGTCGTTAGCCGTTTTCGGCGTATTTACCACCTTTATGAGTTTTTCGCTCATTCCATCTCGCGATACGATCGTTATCCTCTCCCCCTAGTTTTAATACTCGCCACTGTTTTTAAATTTCCCCGAGCAAAATATCGCCGGTCATTGAGAATTTAATAAGAGTTCAATTAGGGATTAATTGTGACACCGCAATATCACTTTTCGACGATGAGATCCTTGATCGTTATAAAATTATTAATGGCCGTAAAATTACTCGCTCAATCAGTAACGTAATTAAAAATTACAGTTATGTATCATTTCAAAATATCGCTGATGAAAATGTCGCGTCAAACAACATTTTACATGAGATATTAATTCTTTCGTTTGCATCAGGTTATGCCATGTATACGTAAAAACTTTATGAAATAAAATTCTAATAAAATAAAATGTAATAAAATATAAAACTTTAATACGAATCGCGCTAGAGAGATTTAGCTATCGGATTAATCAAGCTATCTATGGCGGCGATCGAAATAACCAACGCGATATTCCTTGCAAATGGTCAGGTTTCCTGATGACTTGTCTCCTGTAAGATTCGTTGGAATCAATAGAACGACAAAGGACCATCAAAGGAGCCGGCTCTAGGACTCTTCCGGATTCCTCTTACTATCTATCCAATGATGGCTCCCAGAGATCGTCGTCGTCGTTTTCGGTTGCCTTTTCTCTCCCACCGAAATTAATGCTTCTCCCTTCATCTACCTATCTGTCTGCGTTGACGACAACGTGCGCCACGTCAAAACCACTTACCCCTCCCCGATACCGAGGACTCCGGTAATTAAGATAATTCAGGATGAAAAAAAGCGACGCTCCCGCGACTCAAGGAGCGGCGCGAATTGCGAGAAATCGCGGCGAAGCGGAAATAAAATGCGAATGCGAGAGTAGAAGCTCTGATGAAAGGATCCTCCAAAATTCATTCATGGATTCTGAGAGTCATGCATTTGAGGGTATTACACTTTTCGCCTTCTTCATCATTAAAGTGGGAAAAAAATATACATATGATATTTATTAACATTTTGAAGTTAATTCGATTAATGTAATAAAGCGATAATGATGTAACAGACAAAATACATTTAATTGAAATAGAAAAAAATATGACGCAAATATCCATGAAAAATAGACGATATTCAGTGTAGTTGAACTTGAGTCTTATCTGATAGCTATTTTTAACCACGCGATAAATAACACCTCGTTCATCTCGATAAGTATGAATTAGATCGAGATAAAGGCGGGTCCCGTTACCGTAAATAGCGGACACGCTCGATAATAATTTGCTTAGTGAATTTCGTCGATGAAATTCGATACACTCTGTATATCGAAGGCGAAATTTTTCCAACAAATTTCGTCGATAAGATCTTCGGAGATCTTACAAAGAAACGGCGAGTCATTGATATTAATTTAACAAATAATTGAGACTTGAATGATTGATATCGATATAAAAATGAAATACACGGTAGTCGAAAGCGTAAAATTGCGATCTTGAAATTGAACCGGGTAAAAGAAACATCGAGGAGGAATGGAAGAGAGCATTAAAGTGAAGGGCTGGGCTCACAAATGCGATGTCCCGATAACGAGACAATAATGTGCGGTGGCCCGTGCCAATAATTTCAATTTACCGGGTTGCGGAGGTTTAACTAAGAGTCCTTGAGAAGGATGTTATATCCTCATCGACGATGCATTCGCACCTGTACGGATCATGCAACGTGTGTGTACAGCGTTAAGATACGAGTATCAATTTAACGCCAGGGTAATTATTCGCGTCTCGCAACTAAATTGCGTTTATGAATGAAATTTATAAATGAAAGCCCAGCTTCCATTTTTTAGAAAATATTACGAATAATACGTCATATTTTGAAAAAGACAGTAATAAAATATCTCGTCCAAGCTCTCTTTAATTTTAATTAACGAGCTGTAATAAATTTCCGTTATACATTTACCAAATATTTTTATAAACGCACTTGTCTTACTAATATTTTCAATATTTAGTTTTGATTATTGTGACTAGTTAATCTTGTTAAAAATTTTTAATTGGAGCTTATTACGAATTAAGACGTATACTAGGGAGATTAAATCGATGAATAAAAAATACACTTCTCCAACTTCTTTTTACGGCGTCCTAATTTCTATCGTCTCTATCGTTTTGTTTCTTTTTTTCCCTCGTCGCAATGACTTGCCGTCTCGTTCTTAGGCCCAGGAGAGGCTCATTAAGGAATTCCACGTCGACTTGGGAAATCGCTATTATTCTCCGCGAGTTCTTGCGGCAATCAGCGCGTGGCGACATCGTCGCGGGTATCGCGGGACCAAATCTGCGCGTTATTTACCGCAAAATTCGAATCCTCGTCGGGACCACCGGGATATTGGCTGCGGTTAGGAAGATCGAAGATTGTATTTGTCCTCGCAACAGCGAATTTTTGCCCATTTTTGCCCATTTTTACCCTCCTCATTAGCACGAAATAGATATAAAGCAGTCAATTTATCGTTTTTCTTTTTTTTATGTTTAGTATAAATTATCGCCCGTGTGTGAATCCTCGATTGAATCATCCGCCATATCTGTGCCCGATACCGTTCATTCGGACGTGATTAATCCTATTTGCATTTAATTAACGTCACAAACGAATCGGTGATCTAATTCTGATGTACTTTCGCTTTCAACAGATTCGATGAAAATTCTATTTATAATATCAATAATCGATACGCTATTCGCCATTCGGGATTCGTGGACGTTAGCTACTTTCCGGGATTACTTTAAGGCTGAAAATAGGCTTGAAACATTTCATACTTCTGTCTTTTAACGAACGTGTTATAAGAGCGACCTTTGTTGTCATTTTTTTTGTCAGGGTCGAAGTTTACATTAGCATTGCATACGGAAGATTGAATGAGATATACACCAGTTTACAAACATCGACCAAAGTCGAACAATAGACACGTTTACCTAGACCGTATTCTCAAGTTCGAGAGAGTCAAGCGCTCAGTTTCGCTCGGAGCGTCAGAGAGATGACATCGCGTGTTAAGAGTAGAGTTTTTTCGGATAATGGGGATTAAAGTTTAGTCTGGATATAAAATCTGCACGCGTTCGTTTCTTGCAAATCTCGTGAGAGATCTTGCTTAATATCAGGTATGATTGTATTCTTTCTTAAACGAATCATACACTGAGAAAAAAATCTGATTGCGTTAATTAGAAATCTGGTAGATTCAATCAGTATGTCTGTTGGAATCAGAATTCCTTTAGGAATTACCAAATAAGTATGATTAATTCCTTCCTGTTAAATTTATCAAATTTTTTTATAATATTATAATATTTAAAATTACTTAAATTTACTTAAAAAATGGCATCATTATGTCTACGTTTAGGTAATATAACAAAAAATAGACTAGATCCAACTAGAAAATATTAATCAGATCCTTGTAGTAAAATTAATTAAACGTCCTACTTATAAAAAATCGAGTCTTATTGTGATAATTAGAAATTCTGCTCTTCTGGTTTAACTTTCTATTAGATACGCGTCTTGTTGATACAATCAAACCACTTTTCTCAGTGTATTGATCATACATCGATATTGAAATAATTAAGTATTGTACGATATAGTTGTCTAATTATATAAAGATTGTAGAAAAAACAACTAAATACATATTTTCGTTGATATTGAATCGAGATAACGTAATTTCCATAAATATCCGTTAACGAAAGAAAGAACTTGTCAAACAAGAACATAGATAGGATCCCCTAAGTGCAGCTCCAGGAATTCTTACAAAGAGCATAGATAGTGCCTATCGCATATAAGCATAACATATAAAATGTTTCCTCCTTAAAAGGCGTGAATAAGAGAAGATAGCTGTTAGAATTTTTTATTTTTATCTAATTCTTGATGCAAGAGTAAAAGAAATCTTTCCATTGTTTGTATTTTCAACATTGGAACTCGCCAAAATTGAAAATTAAAAAAATGGAAAATATTTTTCTGTATGAAATTTATGCGGCTTTCACGAGATTCATTGAAATTCACTGAAGCTTTTCTGGAAAGTTCAGACTTTATCGTGGAAACGAGAGAAAACTGCACACATGCGGATTGAGCTAATGCACCGCATGTGGATCTGCCTCTTTAACCTTGACCCTCGTAACAATAGCAAGCTCCCTTTATCGAAGGTGAATCATCCTCTTTCTGTTTCCCGTTGTTCGCCATAAACGTGCTTTGTCCTCTGATTTGAGTGTCATAAGTATACATGCTCGATCTTTTATTACATTTATATTCGTCAGGATTTCGTGCGGTATCAATCACGAATACTACACTGTATATTCTTCGTCATAAGATAAGCAAGTCGGCAATAATCCAATGTGTTACACAGAGACTACTTAACCATATTAAATATATAATTTGCTATAAATATACAAAATTAATTAATTATATAATTTATATAATTATTAATTAATTATATATAATTAATAATAATAAATTTGAGAAAAAAATTAATATTTATTTCAACATTTTGAAATTATCCACACACGCTTATATAAATATACAGAGTGTTTCTTAATACGTGCGAAAAATCCCCCTTAATTTTCGACAAGGAATCGTCTCCTAAAATTTCTCGCTTACTAAGAAACACCCTGACATATAAACAAATAAATATACGCGATAAATTGGCATGTGAGGGAAGTTCGCGAATTGCAAAATCCGAGGAAAATCCGCTTTTATTTTATTATAGACAGGAAACAAACACAAAGTGTGAGAGCTTCGCGAGAGACTTTTCCGTTCCTCTCGCTGTAAATAAAGGAAAGAGAGTACTTGATACGCGTGTAGCATCAACCAGCGTGTCGGCATATGGGATTCTCGCGTTAACCTTGACCCTCGTATATATCGCGGCGATGGTACCCACCACGCCCCAGTCGGTGAACCATCCCATTACTTCCCCGTAAACGCTTTTATCTCGGCTTGTGCGAGCGGACGCGAGTACTCTACACACCGCTCATTCCTCTTTTTCTTGCCTCTCTGTCTCTCTCCCCCCCTCTCTTTCTCTTCTACGATTATATAGAACTCGCGGGTATCTCGCTGCTGGCTCGTATCGATCTCTTCGCCCGCTCAACATCCGCCGCCCGGTGCTCTCTTTCTTCATCCACCGAGATCACTCGTGCATCGAATATTCAATACGACATCGGATAATACGAGGTAATAAATTGAAGACTTGACGCGACAGAGAGAGTCTGCCGGTGCCATATTCTGACGTTATCATTTTTCGAGGAGAACCTTAGGAGTCGCGAGAGATAATTTTCTGTTTTCTCTCCAACTTTTTCCGCCGATACATTTCTTACTTCCACGATATCTAGGACATAAAAGAGAGAGAATATTCCGACATATTTATATTTTTTTTATTTATACACATTTTTGAGAGCTTGAAAATTCTGTACCATCCAAGGATGCTCCAAAGATGGCATTCTAATTTCTTGATAATCGTTTTAGCGTATTCGTATTCGTGCAGAAATGCGGACAGAAACAGCTGCCATAGACGACGAAGGCCACCGGTATAAAGTATAATTAGTTTTACTCCTTATGGACGCAGAATAATAGTTCGACGTGGGTCCAATGTCTATGCGGCTGTTTAAACCAAAGAAGTCGCTTTGAAGAAAAAAAACGCCTTTGTGTATGTGACTTGCCGACTTTCCTTCGCCGGTAGTTGATCCTTCTCGAAGGCTGAGCCAGCCTTGGAGACCAACTGCGACATACCTGACCTATAACGAAACTTTGTTCCGGTAAATTCTCCTAGCCTGACTCGCCTCGAAGCAGTTACGCTCGGAAACGTGATTAACGCTTTGCTACAACGCCGAGGAGAGACGCTCCCTTGTTTGTTGAAGCCTAAATTCGTAGGAAATTCGAGTACAATCGAAGAGCTAAATGGATGAGGAAGGCGTATTGTGACAAAAATAATGTTCAACAAATTTCATAATTTTTTTTAGCGCATTCCGATCATTTTTCAGCATTTTTCTCGGTGCAATATTTTTTTTCCGTGAAAAAGAGAACGCGATTGATTCCTCCGTCGCTTTAAGAAAATAGATAAAACAATGTAACTTTCTGATGCAGGACGTGAAGCCCGGAAGAAATCCTGGACTTTTCTTGAAATGTTCGAGCAACTCTGTATCGTGAGAGGAGAAGAAAAGGGAGACGAGGGGGGCAAGAGGAGGGAAAGAGCGGAGAAAAGCGCTGCTACAGGCGTCAGGATGAAGGTACACGTATTCTTTTTAAGGCGGAACACTTTACTGCCGCTCGTTCCAGCGGCGGTAATGGAGGGAGCCCGGCCACCCTCGAGGAATTAATTCGGGGCTAAAGCCGAGGCGAGACCATCCCCGCCGATATCGAGTCGCTCGCCCGGAAGTGTTAGTGTCTACTTACCACTTCTTCAGTTAGCTTTTTAGTTGACCGCATTAGCGCAGTCTCCCGTTTCGCGGAGACGCCCGGGCGATTTCTAATTTAGCCACTAATTTAAGCATCGGGGTGGTAGTCGACTTCCGGAGAGAGAATCAGATAGTGAAATTTTCATCTCGACGCGAGGGCAAATTTCACTATCTCCTCCTTCAATTTTTTTTATTTCGTGCACGACATTAATTTTTTTTACACCTGCGCATCGCGTAGTAATAATGGCAATTTATTAATTGTAATTTATATGATTATTTTGCACCGCTATTAATAATTATATTAAATAATTACATTAATAATTATATTTAAAAAAAATTTCTTCGGTCACATCTGGATCATTTTGATATCGATATTTTAACAAGAGAATCCCGGGGAAATTAATCGATAAAGAAAGTTATATCCTTATATTTAAAATTTATTTTTTAACTTTTGATATACATGATTATTTTTTATACACGAATATCAAGGAATTTTATTTGTGGATTTTTTCAAGAGACAGCTTGAGAGACAGCTGCACGAGAGTGCGATTCATATGCGATCAAGAACAAAGCGACGAGATTGAAAAGATGCGTGACCTTTAAGGATTAACAATGGTACCTTCTAAAATATGAAAAAAAATATATAAAAAACGCGATATTTATTTAGGTATTCAACACATGTACAGTCATAGCGCGTTGATTGAAACACTCGGGCATCCGTCATATCGCTTAGAAAGTCGCCTTTTGACTGGCTCAACGGAACAGCTCGTAACTCAAGCTCGTCATTTGGCTCGCTTGAATTTCACTCGCCGCAAACTGCCTGCCTGCGGGGTGCCCGCCGAGCAAGAGCCGGTGGTTGCATACTCGCGTCAGTCTGCTTCCTCGCCCTGTGTTTAAACCTGAAAGTCCCAGAACCTCCTTTCTTCGTATTTACCGTGGTCCTGGAAGATTCTTGGCGTGGTTATGCCGTCTCTCTCCCCGGCTACTTCGTCCAAGCCTCTCCTATTCATCCCCCGAGACACGCAACGGTACCGACGTCGGTGCGAGTGAGACGACCGACGGCTAGAATAGCGCGGCCAGACGGTGATGAGGAGAAGCGGGAACGAGAAGCGAGAGAGAAAGAGAGAGAGAGAGAGAGTGAAGGAGGGAGAGCGGCGGCGCGCGGAGATGGCGCCCCCTCCACCGCCGTCGCGGAAACGGCCGAGGTTCGACGAAGCGGATCTCGGTGACCGAGCCTCAGTCGCGCGCGAGACGTGCAGCGTGTAGGGTCGCGCTCCCTCAGCTCCGCTCCGCTGCTCTCCGTTCCTTGTGTCGCGCGTGGAAAATCTCGAGATGCGACGCAGTCGGCCGTCGTTAATCGTGCGCGTGCGTTATATCAGTGACGTTGGTGTGGTTCTCTCGATAATACCAGGAGTCCGTGCCGTTAACATCGTCGCGACGTGCGATCCTCTCGTCGTGGGAAAGAGCGACGAGATTGTCTCGTTGACGCGTGGTACTCTGTTATATCGAGAGCATCGGAGATTTCCAGCGAGTTATCTACGCCGAATTTTTCGATCCATTGATTGTCACGATGCACAAGTGCGGGGAAGAGATTCCAAAGATTTCGCGAGTGCCCAGAAGTTTCGTGCCTTCGAAAAGCTAGGAGTGCCCGATATCGTACTTCCTGCGAGCAACTAACTAGTCTAATCCCGGAAATTATCTCTGCGTCTTATCTCTGCGATTACCCGTTTATCGTGGCATCTCTTTTCCCGGATAAATAATAGCGGTCGCGTAAAGAGGGAGACAGACAGAGAGAGAGAGAGAGAGACTCGGACCGATATTGAAAAATGAGTTGCGACTATTTGCGGGTAACCTTGAGCTCGCGATTAGAGGAGATCGAGTATAGTTGTGCGGCGACAACTCTTTGTTACGCGACGCGTGCGGCATGTGATATGAGCCTCGTGATACGAGAATACGCGCGAGTATCAATATTCTCGGTGGATCTTGTTTTGCGCGAGAGCTCGTGTTTCTTTCTCTGCTCTCTTTTGTGTTTTACCTCGATCGATTTTACCGTAAGAAAATCAGTTATCGCGAATCCATTCCGTTACACGTTTGTCGCACGTCTGCACGTTAGAAATTCTTGGAAAATCCACATCCGCGAGACGGATTTTTACAAGATTCATACTAACGCATTTAAATAAATATTTAAGTAATTTTAATAAATCCATCGATAAACGGGGCGAAAATATCTGTTACACTATTCTCTAAAAATCGAACGAACGCATTCTTAGCCACGAAGGTTAAACGCTTTTCAAGAGCTCTCGACCTAATGACTTCATTACCCCGAGTAAACGCGCGCGTGGCGGAGATATAAGGACGGAGAGATGGTAAGAAAAAAAAGATTGGACACTTGAGAGATACGTTTCGCGTAGATTGCGAGAAGCCGGCAAAGCGTTTCATTACTCGCGGGTCATCGCACGCGCGCACGTCATCGGGGCCGTTTACGACACGCGTTTACGATGATTCGACGAACGAGAACCTCTCCGCCCCCGGAATCGTTGCACGGCTACAATTTCCGCGAGCGATCCTCTCCTGTCCGTCCGTAGTCTGTATCCTCTCCCCCTTCGTCCCCTTCTCTCTCCATCCGCCGCGCTGTCTCCCTCGAACGCCGGCTGGACCTCTTCGGTGCGTGCAGTTTCCGCGTTTTGTATCGCGCAGTCCCGACGCCGCTCTCTCGTGTGCGTGCGTACGTGTATGTATTTTCGGCGGCGAACAGATCGATCGACGCGAACCGGCCCCCCCTTCCTCTAACCCCCCTCATCGTCCGGTGTTTCTCGGTGTTTGTCGTTCAGTCGCGCGCGCCCATGTGACTAACTGGCGACGCCGATCCGACGTCAGCATCGCTGATCATTTCTCGGCCATCGAGCCCGTCTGATTCGGATCTCGCGCTCGTTTCGATTCCGCTCTTTGCGTCCCTCTCCCGCGATACTGCGGGTCTTTTTGGCTCGGGTGCGAAAAGCGGACGAAAATCGAGTAAATCCGCGCGAGCACGTGGAACGACGCGCTAAATTCGCGTCTCGGAAGAGCGCGTACTCTCTTTTCCGTTGACGTTTCTAATTTATACGCGAGGCCTTTAATTTAACGTCCGATCGATGTATCTTTCAAAGCCGATTTCGGCGAAGGGCGAGGATAAAAATGCCGCGATAAAAATATCAGCGAGGATGCATCGTCACGGATCGAATGTAAAGATGAAAGAAAGCGAGCGTGTCTCTCTCTCTCCTTTTCTTTTTCCCTCTCAAGGCTAACGGACCACACGTATCTCTCTTAGAAACATAGAGAATTCGTACGCTCGGTTTATCTACGTCATATTGCCTCGTGAAAGTGTTTATTGCGCTGGTACGTCTTTCGCAGACTATAAACACAGGCCCAAGGCTCTTCGTTCTCCTTTCCGATCGCCTCTTCCGCCAAGCGTATCTATTTCGATCCGCGAGTCCCTATCTATCATGCTGTCTTGCCTTTGAAGCGATCACAATGTTTCCGTTAATCTCCTCATTTTTCTACGACGCGGGTCAGAGATAAAGGCGTAAGGTAGCAAAAATCGTATAAAAAAAACCGTGTAATATCGATTTAATTATTTCTGTCTTGCACGGTCAGGAGATTGAATTAAATACGAATCGTCGCTCCTCGTATATATCCTCCGCGATCTCCTCCCTTTTCGTCCTCTTATAAACTATCGTGAATCTACGATGTCGGAATTTTTGCCGTCTAAGAAAGTCAGGGAGAAGGGGTGGCGAGGGGAACGGGGGAGGGAGAGGAGGTAGGAAGAACCGCTTGGGGAATTTTGATGTTCCATACGTATAAGGCCGATGTATTAGTTATTACGTAACTTTTCTCATCCTTATACAGGATGTTTCATAAGTGGTGGGCAAAATTTCAGGAATGGATTCCTCATGCTTAGAGAAGAAAAAAAAGTTAATCAACATAGATCCGGAAATGATTAGTTTTTGAGAGTTAAGATTTTTCAGGCCGCCGAACTTGAAAAATATTGTTGATGCCTGTTGTAAAACGACTTCTAAGACGAGAAATGAGACAAAATTTTGTATTACAAAAAACTTAATAACTCAGAAACTAATCATTTCCGGATCTATGTTGATTAACTTTTTTTTCTTCTCTAAGCATGAGGAATTCATTCCTGAAATTTTGCCCACCATTTATGAAACACCCTGTATAGCGTGAGAAGAATACGTTTCTTCGGGTTTGGAAAACGAATCTCGTCGAGTATACCCTAGTCCGTGTACGTACATACGAGAGAAATTACATGTAGCAGCAGAAGGAAGGGGAGGGGGAGCGTGAGGCCTGTTTTTTTATTGATAGTGCGACGATCAAACATGGACGTGCGCGAGCGATGTGATGGGAAGGGTGATACAGGAGGCGGTGGAAAGGGGGAAGCCCGTCGAGAATTTCCGAATGCAGTAGCATACCGACGGGAAATCCGCCGTATTTATAACGGCCGCACGTGCCCCTCTCTCTCCGTCTCTCTCTCACTCTCTCTCTCTCTCTCTCTCGGTCTCTCCTTCGAGTGGCGGCGATGAATAACTGATGCCATATCCAATCAGTAAATGGAATCCGCGCGGCCGTGGCCGGAGAGAGCCTCGCTAACAAGAATTTAAGACGCGAATTTCGGAGCAAATCTCACCCCACGTACTTCCATATACGTGTGCACGGATAACGCGAAATCGTACTCGAGATATCAAGATATCTCGATACGTCGTTGATCTTCCGTTCGATCGCAGATTAATTTATCCGACCCGAGGCACGTCGCATTATTCTTGATCGAAACGAAATGACACACAGTCTGTCTCCGTGAAAATTCATTCGCTAGTTTTGTCGGGACTATTTCCGTCTGTCCGTGTTTTACGGCGAGGATACACTTGCGAAACTTGCCCGGTATTCGCGTGTACTTGGCTATGTACAGTTAATTCGTTAGTCGACGAATTAGATCTTTAATATTTCACGCAAGTTCTGGCGCGTACATTTAATATGAATACATTCAAGCGAGTTTACCAACACAAGAACGGGCATCTCTTCATAGTCGAGATTAATGTGTAACGTGCGAGTAATATTAAAGGTATACTGAAATTTTAATAACTCACCATGAAATTTTTCCGCATTTTTAGAAAATATCAACCTTCCTCGATCTTAAACTTTTTTTTTAAAATCGACATTTCTTAACAAATTCCTTGTAATGTATATCACTTGGTATAATTAAAATTAATGATTACAAGGTAGTTGTTCCTTGAAGAAACATGGAAAACCTGGGATTCTTTTGTATCTGGAAAAATCAGAAAATTCTCTCATGGAATTTTTTATTGAGACTCTGGGAATTTCTTTTAAAAAATTCTCTGATAATTTTGCCCTAATATCGTAAACAATTGGCAAGTCAAATGAATTATATATTTCTAAAATATATTAAATATATATTTATATTTTATATATTCATTATCTTAACAAAATATCGAATATGAAGTATATGTTCGTTATTATAATTTTTAATGAATAATGAAAATTTTATACAAATAAAAAATGTTCATTTTACGAAATTTATTCAATATTTTTAGTACATTTATAAATCCAACACTTGAAATGTAAAAGGTTCTAAATTTTACCTTCGTATGAATGAAAAATGTTAGAAAACATATAATGAAATTTATTTTAGAAAGTTCACTAAATAACCTTTAAAATATTCTTTTTATCTGGAATTTTGAAAAAAATACCTGGAAATTCAAAGAACAAGTTTTGAATAGACAATATCCTGTGGATCATTCATAAAATGTTTTGCTAATGCAGGTAGATTTCTAAAGGTTAAAATAAAAATATATTTTAATTTTTTATATATAACATTGTTTGCTATATAACATTGTTTGTGTAGAATTTATAACAGCAAATTCTAGAAATATTTTTCAACAAATTTAAGTTTCATTACAAATATTTATCACTGCATTGGATAAATGAGTTTCAATACTTTAGCTAGAAATTCTTTGTGAGAAATGTATTTATTATTTATACCACCGTCAAACTTCATAACAAATACGATTAATCTTAACAGATAAATATCACAGAAAGATATTTTAAATTTCACAAACAGTTCAAACATAAATTCTATCTCTGTCATTTAGATCAATTAAGTGTAAAACATAAATACACAATATTTATTGATCATTTATCTACCTCAATTAATTTTTCATACCCAAAAAATTGTTGCAAGACCACTTTTTCGAGCGATTATGATTTAAGTGAGAATCGATATTTTCATAATTCGTAATTTATTTTCGTAATTCTCTCTGTTGAGATATAATTTCCAGATATTCTCGCTATTATATAATTTTTATTTTCAGCACTAATATATGTATATAATACTTAACTAATACATGTACATTGGTCTTAAAAAGCGAAAATTACGTAAAATCCGTACTCAAGTTTTTCGACGCTTCATTATCGTATGTTTGCGACGATCGGGAACGAGAGAGGTTCTTTCGGTCCAAGGTTGGGAGATCATGCGTGTTGTATAATAGCCATCGCGGTTCAACGAGATCTCGAAACAGGGCCGTAAGATCGGGCACCTGCTCTTCTCGATGCTATTTCCGTACGCGCGGCGATTGAGCGGGTCGGCGAGAAGACGAATCGACGCCAAGAATTCTGCGAATGGATCGAACGCAACTTGCATGAGATAACTTTGAACTCGTTCGTTCATCCGATCTGCTCGTTATCGGTTCCGTAAGCAAGGTTTCAGCATCGTAAATGAATGGATCAGTCGGCGAAATGTCGACAAAAGTGGCGTATCGTACTTAGATGAGCCTTAAATTATCATGCTTATTTTAATCGGTTATCTGTCATATTTATCTGTCACAAATCTGTCAGGAGAAAACGTCTTTTATCTCCTTCGTACTTGAAAGAGAATCTGAATGCTTATAGAGAAACTTTGCTCGAGAACTGATAAGAATACTATTTGACCTAGAATAAAAACAACGGTAATGTTGTAGAAGAGAGAGAGGCATATTTCTAGATCTCGAATTTTTATCATTGATTTGAAGTGCACTTTTCATTTAAATGGGTCTTGGAAAAAAAATCCTTATTAGATGCATGACGTTTGTTTCTTTTGCTTACTCTTCGTTATTACGTAATTTAATTTTCTAACAGCGCTAATGTTGTAGAAAAGGGAGAAGAATATTTATAGATCTCGAATTTGTATCATTGCTTTGAAGTGTACTTTTCATTTAACGGGTCTTGAAAAAAATCCTTATTAGATGGATGACGTTTGTCTCTTCTGCTTACACTTCATTATTACGTAATTTAATTTTCTAACAGTGATAATGTTGTAAAAAAGGAAAACGGATATTTCTAAATCTCGAATTTATATCATTGATTTGAAGTGCACTTTTCATTTAAACGGGTTTTGAAAAAATCCTTATTAAATACATGACGTTTGTTTCTTTTGATTACACTTCGTTATTACGTAATTTAATTTTCTAATAGAGATAATGTTGTAAAAAAGGGAAACGGATATTTCTAAATCTCGAATTTATATCATTGATTTGAAGTGCACTTTTCATTTAAACGGGTTTTGAAAAAATCCTTAATAAATGCATGACGTTTGTCTCTTCTGATTACACTTCGTTATTACGTAATTTAATTTTCTAACTGCGATAATGTTGTAAAAAAGGGAGACGGATATTTCTAGATATCGAATTTATATCATTGATTTGAAGTGCACTTTTCATTTAAACGTGTCTTGAACAAAAATCCTTATTAGATGCATGACATTTGTCTCTTCTGGTTACACTTCGTTATTACGTAATTTAATTTTCTAACAGCGATAACGTTGTAAAAAAGGGAAACTGATATTTCTAGATCTCGAATTTATATCATTGCTTTGAAGTGCACTTTTCATTTAAACGGATCTTGAAAAAAATTCTTATTAGATGCATGACGTTTGTCTCTTCTGATTAAACTTCGTTATTGCGTAATTTAATTTTCTAACTGCGATAGTGTTGTAAAAAAGGGAGACGGATATTTCTAGATCTCGTATTTATATCATTGATTTGAAGTGCACTTTTCATTTAAATGAGTCTTGAAAAAAAAATCCTTATTAGATGCATGACGTTTGTCTCTCCTGGTTACACACTTCGTTATTACGTAATTTAATTTTCTAAACTTGATTACGTTAATACATTGCAAAAACTACTTCCATAGCGTGCTCTCTATGAAAGAATGTCTTTTATTTGTGGGCCACATGCCGTCACCATAGCTGGGTTTTCTCTCCGGGCATCTCACGAGCAGGATTGACTCATCGCCGAGGACGAAGGTTAAGGAAGCATCAGTGAAGCCCGAAGAGAACAGGGGCGAGTACTGTGCCCGGCTGGTCGTTATCAGCGTCTGTTATCGACATAAGAAAGCGGTTGACAGAGTTTACCGAATAACTGACAGCCTTAAAGGATGCTTTACAAGGTCCGTTGTGCTCTCGAACGTGACTCACTCAATTCGCCAAAGGAGAACGGAAATCTTGTTTAGAGAGAAAGAAAGAGAGAGAGAGAGAGAGGGACGTTTGTCCTTTGTGACGTTTATCTGCGTTCGATTGTCCCAAACAATCGTGTTTGTGGTCCTCGTTCCCCTGATACGATGCGAGATATTGGTCTGTTAAAGATCACAGCGGCAACACACACGTGTCCCGACAATCGGGTCAAATATATATTTAATCACGTTGGCAGATAGATATATGTATACGAAACGAGACTCGACAAGGAAGAAAGCGATTATTCGAAAGCCGAGATATAGAAGATATTTTAGGATGACTTAATATTACGTGGCACGTTCTAGTTTTTTTTATATCCGTTGCTAGATAACAAAGATAATGGACTATACTATTCTATCGCCCTTGTATGCACGTATGCATCAAATTACAATAATAAATTCTAGATTTTTGTAAGATAGGAAAACACATGCAATCGTGTTTTCGATTATTAATTTACTGCTTGTGAATGAATATTAAAATTACTTTCGCATTTTTTATTGCGAGATTTTCGATGAACGATATAATCAACTGTTTGAATTTTTTTTTCAGATATGACACTATTTTCTCGTGAGACGCATTCCAGAGCGGAATTCTCTATCCTTCGATGGCTATTTCCTGTGTTTGAAGCAATGCGTGCCCAAAGCCCCTTATCATTCTCCTGTCCGGTGTAGAATTGTTAGACGACTGGACGGAGAACTGATAAGGGCCCGAGGGTCACCGAATCATCGTGGGACTACTACTGGGTACATCACATCATTTGCTAACCGGCAAAAGCATATGGAAAGAACAGCATCAAACTATCAAACTAATATTTATCGATGAATATTTAATAATAAGTATATTTAATAAGTTATTAATTTTCCATAAATTTTTAAATTTTTAGATTGACGGTGATAATTCATTATCAAGAATAAAAAATATATTTTTTACAGAATCAGATTTATATATGATTATTCAATGTATGAAAGATTATTTATTGATTTTATTTGATATATATATATATATATATATATATATATATATATCTTAGAAACTATATGCATATGTGTTCATATATATTATTAAAATAACTTTAAATCATATTTTTATAAATAATATATAGTGTAAAGGATTTATCAGGATGAGAATCAAATAAATCATAGTTCTCAATAAAGGACTGTTTTATTGTAAATACAATAAATAATACAAAAATCTGGTAACTCCTATATCACTCCTTATTCCTCTGTTTACATATTAAGGATAAATCTGTGACATCAGTCTATGTTTTACATTTAAAAAAATATTTGTTAAATTATTTGATGGTAAAAATTTGATAAGACAATTGACTTGTTTGAAGGTAAAAAAAATGACAAAGGTTAAAAATAAATATTAATGTGTAAAATTAAATTAATTTTTTACACATGTCATTTTACCATTCGCGAGAGTTGATGGTTCATAGAATCGATTCATTCGATTAAATGATATTCTCTAGTCTTTGCTAAGAGTTTCAATTACAAACGTTTTCAAGAGCGATTAATTACGTTCCTGTACTTTTAGACGCCGCGTGTTCCACCTCGTAATTCGGATTAATTTGAATGACCTGCCTAGCCTCGCATAATTTTCGTGGTTGATTTTGCACGATGAGTATTTGCTTCGTTTCTTCGGGCTTTTCCGGTAAAAATTGATTAACCCCCACGATTTTCAATGCCGGTAAACTTTTTATGATCGTCGCGTTCGGAAGTGTGAGATTTGTAGTACCGCAATCCACTTTCGGGAAGATCACTGGATTTTTTGATACTGTTGATTTTTTTACCGGCGTGTTTGGACTGTCTGTGTAGGAGGCTGATCGCTTTACAGGAACATTATTGGTTGATATCGGCATCGTCAACACATCCGGATTATTAATTGATATTATTTTAGGTCCAAGAACTATCCCGTTTCCTAATTATTAAAATTAATTAAAATTATGACTAATTGAAATTTACTAATTGTTACTTAAAAATTATAATTAAATAAGTTTTCTTGTTATCTCTACTTATCTAGATAAAATATTTTAAAGAGTAACTTGCGAAATCGAGCTAAATTGGACGATAATTTATTCAGTATTGTGTCAAATTATCGATGTGAAAAATTTAAAAAATAGTACCGATAGTATGAACTCAAGCAATATGTTAAATTAACAACTTGCCTTTCTGCATCGCTTTCGTGATCGGACAATCTTTGTGTGCCAGTAAAAGAGTCTTCAGTTTCGCCACTTCCGAGCGTAAAGCCTTCACTTCCATTTGCAAGGCTGCATTCGCCTCGTTTACGTTAGTGACTGTTCTCTGAAGGTCTTGAATCCACGCCTTTCTTTTAGCCCGCGCACGCATAGAACTGGCACGATTGCGCTCGAGAATATCTTTCTTCTTTAGTTGATCAGTTTTCTTAACATTTTCTTTCTTCGATGTAGGAACTGCGTCCATTTTCGCGCTTTCTTCTGTCGCTTTTTGATTCTGTGTGTTCTTAGATAAGGTTTGTTTCAGTTTCTGCAATGCAATTTCTAAGAAATTCATTTTGAAATGCGAATTAGTATTGTGATGTGATCTGATGTAAGTTACCATTTTTGCCAAAGATAATCTGGACATTACAGTTTTTTTGGATTCCGATTTCATTACGCATCGCAAAGCTGGTTCGGTTTTGATGACGACGGTTTGCTGTCTGGTACTAATATTGGTCATATTGGAAGATTCGGATACCGCTGTTGCAGATAGTTGCATCAATTTACCATCCGCCGTTTTCAGTAGCAGTTGCACCTCCTCACCATTGATGGACCTTTGCAAAAAAATCCTAGGTTTGTTAGCGAAATGTCATCGTAATAATTTTAAAGATTTTTGAATTAAAAAAGATACATATCATATAATTGACTCGTATAAAATATGTTATAAAATTTATTATTATTTTCTTTCTTAAATCATTTATCTAGAACTATAAAAATCACGTGAGTTTTTGATCACAGAAAGAATTTAAATACTACAATGGAAGAGAAAATATATGAGTCAAAAATATGAGAAAAGTGTTACAATAAAATGCATAAAGATTTTAAAACAAGAGGAAATTCTTACAAAGGCGATGAAAGTTCTATCGGCGAAAGTTTAGGCCCTATGGGTATATTTGTATCTGAGACAACGATGTTTGGTGAGAGAATATTATTTTTTGCAGAGTTATCATTCGAATCCTTGGTCAATTCCTGCGTCTCGTTTGTACTTATTTTAATACTGTTACATTCGTCTGACTTTACAGTATTGTCCTCCTCTGTACTTTTTTCGATAAGAGATACAGTTGAAGGGCAATCTTCAACATGGTCTTCAGAAAGGATTTGAGTACTCGCAGGCAATACATCTGATATATAAGGAAAAATATGCGGAGTGTGCAGTGTGTCATCTGTAATTCCAGCCTGCAAAAAATGAATCCATGTCACATAAGTATTTCTGGTATCGATTTTTTTCTATAAAAAGGAGTAATGTGATTTTTATAAATTTTTTATATACGAATTATATTTGATAAACATGCATTTCTTGTTGTACCTCTGGTACTGTAAGCGTTCCTGTATTTCCAGTTTCAACAGCTCTTCGAAATGTCTCCTCAAAAGGATTAACTTGAAGATCTTGAAATAACCCAACTTCCTCACAATTTTTGAAGAACCTCGTCGGCGTTGGAGTTTGATCTGCTACATCATAAATTAATCTTTCAATACCACTCACTTCTAATACAATATAAATAAATCAAGCTGTCAAATATAGCTTACCTACAAACCCACTACTTTTAGAATTACTGCCAAGATTAAGCATCATGTCATGTTTCTTTTTATGCACTATTAATTGATCCTCATTTGTAAAACTCTGTAAACGAGAAATAAGAATCGTGTTAATTCTTACAATTATTATAGTTTTCTTAAATGTTTCAATAGTCTAAAATAAGTCACTTTTTTTTTCAGCGCAAGACAACTGTCACTTACCATATTGCAGCCTGATGTGGAACAAGCAAAGAGTTTTTCTGTATCAGTCATTGCAGATATGTTTCGATAAACTCCAAGTATTCCAAATTTCTTCTGGATACAACACAATATTTATGGAATACAAAAAAGTATATTCCAATTAAAGCATGAATGTGATCAATAATTGCTGTTTATGGATATTGACATCACTATAACTTTTTTGTATAATATAATCACCAACGAAGAAATTTAATTCCTTAACTTTAAAATGATTAATTGAATCACTTTGTAGGTACACAAGATTTGGCCGTTCGGAGTCAGCTGTAGCTGTAGCCATATTGGTACGCTGTTTGACACTGGCTGTATTGACAGATGCGTGCTGCCATCTTACATGAGGAAAAAGTGGAAAAGAACACATGACTTGTAGTCGATATTATCGTAAAAATGGATATTTAAATATTTTTCATCATATCATGTTAAATCTTTTTTATATACTAAAATTAATTAGAACATTACGAATGATTTCAAAACGCGCTCCATTTAATTTCTTTATATAGAAAGAAAGCACGAGCATGAAATACGTTCTAAATAACTTATGTAAATATAAAATAATTTATTTTTAAATAAAAATGTTATCTATCTTTTATCTTTTATGATAATTATATAATTTTTAATAATTAATTATATAATAATTATAAATTGATTATAGATATAAATAATATAATAAATATAAAATAATTTATCATATTTAATAATGTAATTACGCGAATATTTTCTTGCAAGTCAGTTCATAGAGAGAAAGCGCGCTCTTTATATATTATTGATATCTTGTGATTAAACTAATCAATGTCATTTGCATCACGAGTAAATATTTATGCATAATTTACGTTCTTTTAATTTCAGTTATAAAATAATATTTTAATTGACATATATTACTATTATATATGACGTTTATTAATCGATCGATGATTTCTCGATTCGTTATACTTGTAAATACTCTTCACAAAATATATAATTAATAGCTTTATATTATCTCTCCCGAGATCTCTCTCATTCACAGTTCTAAAACACACACACACGTACAGATATGTGCGGAATACAAAATTTGAATGCATAAAAATTATAAGACGTAATATGGCGAGAATGACATAGAAAAAGCAGCATAATATGGCATAGAATACCTGCATAAAATATCTTGGTAATGACGTTTGTAAATATATGCGCGGCTTTTCATTACGAATTATGTCATGTTGTTACATAGCGAGTTGCATAGACACTTCATTTGAAAGTAATGAAAAATATACGTGTATCTTTGTCTTGAGCGATTTAATGATATATAAATATATAAAATATAGATATGATGAAAATTTTGACATATAATCGACATGTATATTGAAATAAATTGTCAAACGATAAATAATTAAATAAAAGTCTGGTTGAAATAAATTGTCAAGCGATAAATAATTAAATAAATAATTAAATAAAAGTCTGGTTTAATAAAAATTACAGTATACATGTATCATTTGCATCCGATTGATTCTATCGTGTTGACATCAAAGATGTAATTATGCTTTTATTGCTAGATGCATGATATGATTGATGGAGAGAGCTAAAATTTTTTAAAACTCTTTAAAATAAAAAGATTTTCTCTTTATTCGTTTATTTCTTCAATCTGGTTTGTATTTATCTAGTAAACGAATAATTGCAAAAAATTGCGTATCGATTGAAAAAAATGTACAACGAGATAACGAGATTTCGAAGTGAAATCTCGCGCGGAAGAAAACAAATTATCTCGCGCAATTGTAGCTCTCTGTGAAAGTAAGTTTCGGAATCACTAAGCTCACGGATAGTGAATCATACGGTACGATATGTATTATCATAATTACACCCTCTAAGAAAGAATTCATGTCAAACGCATGCAAGAAAATTTGTAATTTAAATTAAAATTGTAGCGTTAGGTTTGTGGAACATACATTGTTCTTTGAGATCTATAAGATAAACATACAAATGATTGTACACGAATTAAAAACTCGAATATATATATTCACAATTTTACAATAAGATCATTAAAAAAGAAAAAATTGAACAAAGATAAGGAAACAAATTAGTTAGAAAAAATGATTTAAAAAAACTTTATATGAAAGAAAAATAGGGCCAGGAGAGCAGCTAGATGGAAAGTGATGTTTTCGCTAAATCTTTTTTTTACATTCTGGAAAGAACGGATATAAGAGTCTTTTATTACACTTCGATATAATTTCACTGGTACATAGAAAAGGAACGCTTTGGGCCTCTTCAGGCCTATCAGGAGAGAGTGAGGACAGGCCAAAGAGAGTGGTCTCGGATGCTGATGTTTCTGTTCCTCATCAGTAGTCAACCGCATGTCGCGATGCTCTATTCATTGGCTTGTAACGTGATATAAACGGTGATACATGTGTCTCATGGCACATACATGTCAAACAAATTAGATCTCAAAGTAACGTTAGAAGATTTCCTCGTAGCAATAAAAATATCCGCGAAGTGAATTTATTTAAAAAAAGCTCGCGTTTTAAAGTAATTGAGCTTTCAAATGCATGTGCAATTTTAATAATATTGTATAGAATACATTGTGTGTGTGTGTGCATTTATATACATTGTGTAAAACAAATATTCTACCTCTTTATAAACTATAATATTTCGCGATTTGAAACTTCTTTAAGTTTAAAAAATAACAATAATAATAAATGTATGTGATATATATTTAAATTTATAACAGAAAAACACAAGCGTGAATTATTGATAAATTTATCTCATCGAACTGTGATAAAAAAGAATCGATTGAATCGGGGAGAAAGCACGAGCCCTTTCGCCCGTCTTGTCTAGAGTGTTAGATCGTGTTCCACAGATGGTATCTCAAACACATTGTTGGCCTTGATCTTAATCGAAATCCAGGTGAGGTTGTTGATCTCATCGTGTCGCACGTGCATTCAATTCTTTAGAACGTGATCGGACTGATTCGGAAAAACTGTCCTTGTCGGCGCAACGATGCATGCAGTTATCCGCTCGTCCATGAAAATGCTCTTGGAGACATTCATGACAAAGATTAAAGTTCTCCACGCGCTTCACTGTATCTTTTCTTCTTTTCGCATTTTTATTTAAATTTTTAATTAATTATTTAAAATTATTTAAAAATTTTTATTAAATTTTATTAAATCTTTCTTCCTTTCGCATTTTTATTTAAACAAAAATTTTTAATTAATTATTTAGATAAAAATTTTTATTTAAATAAAAATAAAAATCTCGGCTCGGACTCTTGTACAAAAATTTGTGAAGAATCTATGCACGTCTGAATTACTTAAATAATGTATATTTTTCTAATAAAATATTTTATTAAAAATAATGTGTTAATTAATGACATAAATTAAGACTAGGTGAATACACTAGGTATGCGCGCGTACTGCTACACGTTTTATTTATTAGATGGAAGAAAAACATGAAGAAAGTAGAGTAGTCAAAAACAATAGCAAGTTCGTGTACGAGTTTTAACTCGTAATTCACGGCACGATGGTTGAAAGTGATATTTCACTCTTTCCTTCGTCTTCAAATTACCGCGTATCATTTAAGCGAACTAGCCGAAATTCATTATCGAAATTGGAGCGAGCTCCTTTTAACCGGTATATGCCGCGAAAAATTAATATATCTCACGAGCATAATTTCTGTTACATCTTCACGAAATAAAAGGTTTTTTAAATCTGATACTTTTAACAAATTTAATTAATGTTAAAAAACTAGGATCATGAAATTAATCGTAATAAAAAACGTTATATTTATATTTATTTATAAGTTTCTTGATCAATATTCTTTTTTATAATTAAATATCTCGTAATTCGTAAAAAAAATGGATTAAAAGACACTTTTCTAGAATGATGCTCTTAAATGTAATCTAGTGCGGGGACACTGCGGATGCGTTCACCATGGCGAATCGCCGTCGTTGTCAAAGTCGAAAGTTACCGGCTAACTTTCACTAATAACCCCAAGAAGAAAGAGGAGGAGGGGTACAGCACCGAGCGCGCGCGCGCCCGGTTCCGGTCGGTGTAGACCGACTGAACATTACGAAGCACTAAAAGGCGTGCCACTTGTCTCGGTGGCCTGGTTTCGTGTCCCACTTTTGTCTCGGACTGTACGTGAACGTCTTGGACACGCTAGCGTGAACTCGCGCTTACGGTACGCTGTCGAGGAACCGACCGACAAAGGTCCCCAGGTGCCAAGATCGATAGGGAAACCGGAGATGAGCAAGTCCGTTAGTTGCGATCATCATAATTAATATTTTTATATCGTATCTTTGACGTTAAAAAGATTCGCACGCGTAATCTGCATATCAGCATGCAACTGTATGATCCGAGCGTGATTGTATAATTCCAAAATACAGACAAAAATAAAATGTATATGCTATTAATTTTAAGGCATGTAAGATAGAATAAATAAATAATTTTGTGAAGAATTTCGCGTGAAAGAATGACACAATTTTAAGTTATTATGCTCAAGTTCAGTTCCGTATTAAACCTTTTGCGTGGAACAATTATCTAATTTTCATCTCGAGATAACCCAGTACGTGATCTTCGTACAATCCAGAATAAAATGGATAGGAAAAGTGCCAAACGCGCGTAGGACAGATTAATGGACTTATATAAATTTTGCAATCTATATATATATTTAAAAGTTCTATAAATAAAATAAGCCTGTAAAATAATAAAACAAAATAAAACATTACATAATGCGAAAAACTCACAAAAATTGTTGCATTAAAAAAAATTTACAAACGAACTCCTCCCAAAATCTGATCATGTTTTTGCTAGGTGGATTTTTTTTCACGGTTCCGACTAACAATTATCACTTTCCACATCGAGGTCCACCGAGTATTATTGGCTTCCCTTTGAACTCCTCGCGGCCATTCGATTAACGCGACGGTAAAACAAATTTTATTTCGCCCAATTGTAACGAGCAGATCACTCTGCGTAAAAAAAAATGTGTAAAAAGGCACGATGCTCTTTTTTATTTGAGTATTTTTTGCTTTTTTAGTGGAACAGCGACGAGACAGAAAAGCGCCGGAAAACTCTGATTTCAAAGTGAAATCGAGGGAGAGACGGCAAAATGATCCGATGTCGGATCAAAAACGATCGAACATAATTGGCGAATGACAGTGGATCGCATATTCACGTTGACGGCCGAGGAGAGAAATGGTTGCTTTCAAAACTGATGCACTTATCACGCTACTTCTAATCGCTAATATCTGCTGTCTTCCTAATACCAGAAAGAACAATCGATTTTTGAAAAACTTTGGTAAATAGATTTATACTATATTTCCAGTTGTATCAATGAAAATAATGATTTACTGATTTAAATATGTTTTTTTTAGATCAGGTGGAAAAAGAGGAAAATTTCGAAAATGCGATCGATTCACATGGACAAGTGAGATTTTTCGATGAACTTGGATGTAAGTATAACATTATTATATTTATATAGTGTAACATATATTATATTGCTTCAAGTATGCCACCGCGAGGTCTTACCTGTTTAAATTATCGTGAATTACGTTATCGTGAATGTAATAGGCTTTAAAAGTAGGCTTTAAAATGAATTTTAAAGCAAGTAGGCTTTAATGGATTTTAAGAATTGTTTCGAAAGAGAAAGGCCGCTCGTACGTTGTGAATAATAAATGAATCTCTCCCACGTCAGTTAAAAAAATGAATGGAGGACTCGCGCCTTTGATATTGCTATCGCAATGTTTAAGCATGATTTAAATACAATTAAAGAATGATTGCCATAAAAGAATAGGGTTGCCGCGATGAAAGCTTGCCACCACCCTATTTAGGGTCCACCACTGTTATTGGCAGTGAGGATATTGTTATTCAGAGGGATCTTGAGGGATGTGGACACTACGATTGTGCTTGTCGGTACCGTTTCTTATGGAAGGTCAGTCGGAAGTCAACATGCAGTGGGCGCGAATACCTCCACTGTCACTTATTTGGTCAGCGAGCGACCTTTCAGGGATCCTTCGTGGCAATCGGCAATTGCATCCATTGAGCGAGATACCAACATCGCTCTGGAATCGCATATCACTGTGTTAAAAAGCAACATTAGGTGTGAGGTCGGGATAGCTCAGTGGTCCAGAGCAATTGTCCGGAAAACGAAAGACTTGGGTTCGATTTTCGATCCAGCCACTTGCATCTCACATATTTTTCTAGTCCACGAATATTGTTTTCTAGTAATTATTCGTTGGACTGAAAAATGCTCTCGTGTGAATGCTCTCTTCACAGGATACGCGTCAATGCTGTTGCCACAGATGGATTCTGGCACTCGTTGACCAAATGAATATATAGATATGTCTGACCTCCTCCCACATCCCTATCTTTTCTATGTAACATATCAATGCGGTCAAAATGGTAAACGATATATTTGGTTTTGCCTCTCTTCCCTAAAAATAATTTCGAATAATAATTAAATAACGTGAAAAAAAATAATTCATACATTTACATCTCCGAGCAATAAAGATAACTCGAGAAACTGATAGGTATTGGAAAGATTTTAAGGTGGCAAACCGGTTAACGTTCACCGGATATGTATATTTATAAATTAAGACAATGACCTATATCATTTTATAATTCATTTTATAATTAATTTAATGTTTTTTCGCTATTTTGCAATAGTTATATTCAAATTAGTGCCAAATAAAAAATACATCGTCGTTTTTTTTGTTATATAATTAAAGTAAACTTAGCAAATATTATAGTAAAATTAGCAAATATTTATTATTACGTGCAAGATTATATATTCAAAAAATTAAAAAAACATTGAAGAGAGAAAACGATTCTCTTTTTGAATAATATTTTATTTGGCGTAATCATTTTGACATTTCTCACGAAAGGAGATTGCGAGTAATATTTTCTACCGTAAATTTGAAGAGAACACGAGAAAAATTCACAGTTGAGTTAACAAGGGAGACGAAATCGGAATCGTACTTGAAAGGCCACTTACTGACGCTTACTTTCTACAAGAATATTTATAATGAAGCGCACGGAAGTTCTCGTTTTCACTGCGACCTCAGTGGATCTTGTCTCTGTCGTTAAAAGCGCGCTTTACTAGGTTTACATCTTTCTTTGTACTGAAAATGAAATGCTACTTTATAGTCTCACTAAATTACCTTTCCTGTAGCAGTTGCTGAAATTTTAATTAATTCACTTAACGACGAAATTTCATGGTTTAACTAGTACAATTTAAGCACCTAGTTGTAGTTAATTTCTGTTAAATGGTAGTTAATGTGCATCATAATATAAATATTATCTGATATTATTCTTTTAATCTTACTTTTTCTTAATTGAACTTAATGAGTAATATAGTAGTGTGGTAGTAAAGTAAATATTCCGTGTTAATGTATGTTAATTTACTCTCAAAGATAAAAATACTTTCAGTGAAACCATGCGATGAAATTGGGTCACAACATTTCAGTGTGTCAAATCTATTCGATGGAAATAGTCATTCTAGAGTCAATCGAAATCAGGTTTCTCAAAAACATTTTTCTTTATAATAGAAAATTTTCTATAGAATAGAAAATAATCTTATATCTTTTATTTATATATATAATAAATACAATTTTTTATGAAGAATTATTTCGCAAAATACTTTTAAATTTTTATTAATTCAGGTCTTTGAATGCTAGGATAATATTAAAGAATAAATGTTATTTAATTATTTTTTAAACAAGATGACATATATTGTTACTGACAAAATTATTAAATTTCAATGAAAAAAAAATAAAATTAATACATTGGAAAGTATGCAATTTTTTGATACTTAATCTCTCTTCATTATATTTTGTTAGTATTAAAAAAAAAATATCAATAACAGAAACAAAACATAAAATAGTTTAAATTTGACAATGGATTTGTTAAAAAGGTGATAAAATCCATTCTTGTTTTCCACCCTCGTGAAACGATTGTGGCTTAAATCTTTTCCCGCAATTGAGAGTACGACAAACCCGCGGTAAAATAATTTAGAGAAGAAAGAAATGGAAAATAAGCATTCGGACGATGGCCAAGGTGGGGAACCAATGTGGGACCAACGACACTGCTGTTGCGGGAAAGCTGATGCCGGTGAAAGCAGCGGACGCCTCCTTAGATCCGAATCGAGACTCGTGGGACATCGGCTTGAGCTAGTCCACGTGCAGAAGGCGTGCATTGTCACGGCCTCTCCGCCACTTCTCGGTGAAGTGTCATAAAAAGCCTCCAAGACCTTTGAACCGGTTTCTCGATCGCACAAACACGTATTACCCTTGAAAACTCTTTGAAAAAAAAAACTCCGTCAATTGTCGTCTTGAAACTTACAGAAAAATTTGCAACGCATTCGAAGTTACTCCAAAAGGAATAAGTGATACCAAAATGGCAAAAAATCTACATTGGATCGTAAGGCTCGTCCGAGACATTGCATCTCATCGGAACCTTCGATGAAGCTAGAGATTTGTGAGAAAAACGTGAATCAAGTCTTTTATCGTATAAGATAGTCATCAAGAATCTATAATTCAGAATTAATTAGTGATTGAATCATACTAAATGTACTTGAAATTTAAAATTTATTTAAAAGATATCAATATTAATTGATCATCGAACAGGAGGTGGAAGTTACTGTTCGGAAGAGGAAGAAAAACAAGAAGTTGATGAGTCAAAGAAATCGTAATCAATCGTAATCGCTAATCAATTAATTTCTCCGTTTATGCCAGTGAAATTTAAACTAGTCAAAGCTTGAAAGGGACTTTACAGCTCTCAACTAAATCAAGTTTCTCCTGGAATAATTTTGGAAAAACTCGATTTTGTCTTGACATCCTTCTTCTTCGTCAGTCGTCATCAATGGTTCGAAGAAATGAACCATTCTTGAATTATTCTTATCGTGGATTATCCTTCCGTTACCTCTGATTTTTCTCGTGTGCAGTGAGACAATGACGTGCAAGATATCCATGAAATAATAAACAAAAGTTACAATCGACCATGAATATCGTGCTCGGGATGCTTCTGATTACCATAGCCGGCGCTCTCGATCATGACAACTACTCGTGGAAACGCAGAGAGGATGTCAAAATCGCGGCCACGAGCCGACCGGTTTCATCAATCAAGGTTAAAGAAGCTCGCTCGCAACGATCTAGTGTACATTCGACTCACAGATCGAGACCATCGAATCCATTCAAGGGCGACGTTCTACAAAATTCACCGAGAAGATTCGCGGCTGCCGAGGATTCGGAGGAGGAGCAGAATCTCTGGAATCTCGGTACCGTCAGGACGAGACAGGATGTGAAGCGCGAAAATCGAGCCATTGAGAGCACTTTGAAAAACGTGATCGGCAGACCGTCTTTGGATAAGGTCGAGCAGTATCAGTATTTTTCGAACTTTCCGTACGGCGATGAAGCTGCCGACGCCATATTGGAGAACGCGAAATATCCGCAGAATGCAATATTCTCCAAGGACGTTCAGCAAGAGTTCCTGGATCAAAACGCAAAAGAAGATGAGAAGGAAATAGATTGGAGCGGGCAGAATGTATTCCAGAAAGACCCACAAGACGAGCTGGAGGAAGAAGTTAATGTTCAGGAATTTCTAGATGACATTAGACGGAAGAAATTGAATGGAGAATTCGAAGAGCTGTTGAATGGACATCGTCAGGGCAGAAGGAGGAAACTTACCAGTCAGCAGCAAGGTGTTCTGCTGGTGGAGACACTCAGGAAGAAGCGAAATCACACCAATGATCATCGAGGGCATGGTTCCAATCTCCAGAGCGGCCTTATGGATATGCTGGGCAGAAGTATGTTTGTAAAATCGAAAAATAAAACGGAAATAATGTTACCGCTGGTGTTATCGAAAGGATTAAAAGTGCTTTCAGTAACATATATCGATCCTGAGAGTGAACTCTATAGGTTGATGAATAAAATGTAAAGAGAGATGTAAAATATAGATAAAATAGATAAATATAAAAAATAAAATAATAAATAAAATATATAAAATTATACTAAATTAGCAAAACAAGTGATTCATCATCTTATACATGATACTTTCGAGATTTTATAAAACAAAATTTGATATTGAATATCACTGATTTTCTATTATTGAAGTAAATTAATAATAACAACATGTTAATCAAAAGTTTATGACGCACTTGTTGTGGAGTTTTTTTTAGGTGAACTTCATAGACACTAATCTTCTGAAGAAAAACGCAACGCAAAATGGTGTAATTAGCACGATTAAAACTGGAATTGCGTGAGATGAAACACATTGATATCGTGACAGATTTTCACATTGAAATTAGCTGCTTTTCCATTATTACATTATTGAAGGAAATCCTAACTAAATCTTTTCCCATGATAAAATCTTCCGCTGGTATATTAATATTAAAACCATTTAATATTAAAACTATTTATATCGATATTAAAACGATTCATCGTGGAGATATTTAGACGTGAAATTTATATGTGAAATCCAACACAATCTGTTTCAGTGATACCGCAAACGTGCAAGTACAAAGGCGCAAAGTTCGAGTGCGGCCTTAGTATTAGCTGCGTTTTCGGCGGCGGTCGACCTGTCGACCTCTGTTCCGGGGGTTTAATATGGAGCTGCTGCGTGGACGACGACGATATACCTGAGAAAATACGACCGACCGTCGGCTTGCTACAGAATGCCAGTAAGTTATTTTTGCAGATCATTTTTAGAGCCGAGAGAATATCTGGTAGCATCCACCGAAAAATAATCTCTACAAAAATGAGTAGATTTTAATTGATAAACTTGCAAATTGTGTGTCCTTTGTATTATCATTTAGAAGCGAAAGAAACGCCGTATGTTTTTATCTCACGGAAGAATTTTTATTCCAACAATGCTTCAATTAATTCTCGAGGTCTTTTTCATCGTCGTGGCTCTATAAATTTACAACATCCTCAAAGAGAGTCCCTGTCCTCGAATGTCGCTAAACCGAGACTTTCTGTACCGAGACCTCGTGGTTGTATCACGCTTTCAGCGCGACTCGTTTGAGAGAGAACGAGATTCCCAGTAAACATATTTAAATTTGATTACGCTGTGAATGGTCTAATCATGATTTCTTTATTCGAAGTAATTATCTGAAAAAGAAACGAAGCGAAGTAAAAAGAATACATGACCATAATTTAGGGTCCTGGGAAATGTTGTGTAACGTTATTTCTATTAAGTCAAAGGGTTAAATCCTGATTAGATTGGGAGAAGGTTGGGAACATCTAATTTATCTACGTTTAATCGAAAGGAGACCACTGTGTGGCTGGAAGTAACCTGATTTCTATCCGGTGACATCCGAAATTATACAACCGGCAGCGTCCAGCTAGAGTCGCGCGAACGAGCACCTACGGAGTATATGGTCGGCACTTTCAAATACAGTTATTCACACCTAGTTTGCGACGGCAAACGCGTTACGCGCTCGCAGAACTTACGCGGCTTTCTCAAGCCGCAAGTCGCTCACCGTAACCGCGCCAACATCAATACAATAGCGCGATTAGGAACACAAGGAAATAATGTCACCGACGGAGCAACAACAATTGCAATTATTGCACATCTGTGTTTTATTATATTGTTTATAATATGTGAATAATTATAAATTACTTTTTCTCGCACTCTTTTGTTATAAGAGAGGATATTATACAGTAGAAGTGGAGGGAAAAATCATATTTATGATCTTTTTAATCCTGGAATTATAAAATGTCGTCTGCCTATTAAATTGACAATTATATATTCTTAATTATTTTTGAAGTATATACAGAATATCCCATGGGAAATTATAGAAATTAATCAGCTGTCATTTTTAAACGTACATAAACTACAGAAAAAGTATCTTTTAATAAAGGACATTTCACAGTTTTATTTGCATATGGATAATCGGAGATATTCTTATCATTTAATAAATATTTATAAAAGAATGTCAATGATATAATAATGATATATTTTAAAAAATTTTATATATTTTTTTTCCGATATGTCATTCATTACGAAAAAGACTTGGTATTTGTTTCAATTTTGACGATAAGATATCGAAAATAAATCTTTAAAACTTCAATTTTGACTTGGTATCTGTTTCAATTTTGACAATAAGAGATATCGAAAGTATATCTTTAAAAATTCTCTATAGTTTCCAAGAGGAGCTTGATCAAAAATATATATTATATCATTATAAAATTGTTTACATTTTTATAAATAATAAAAATATCTCCGAGTATCTTTAGTCTATATGTAAATAAAACTCTTAAACATCCTTTATTAGAATATTTTACTTTCTCTGTACGCGTTTAAAAATAACAGCTGATTAATTTCAGCAACTTCTCGTAGAGAAGATATACCCTGTATATACCCTGCGTAATCTCGATGTTACTGGACTTAACGCGACGCGAGTGATTCCGAGTAGCTAACAGCAACAACGTTACGTTGCCCAGCGTTTTCCATAAATCTCGGGCACCAACAGCCGTACGTGGATGACGACGTGAACATTTACGGGAACGCGATTAGGCCCAGCAGGCCGTCGCACAGCCAGGGGGGATCCCATCGACCCTCATTTAGCAAACCGACGACGAATCCTTACGGTCCGTCTTACGCGATCTGGAACCACGATCGACCGACGAACGATCTCGCGATCGGCCACGATCGACCTACGTACACCACTTCCCGGCCACCGCATCACACGATCCAGGACTATTCGCAGGACCAGTACAACGGTGGATACCCGTCCCACGCTTCCGGTATACACGTGTCGATGTTTGAGGAAGCCTCCAACGCTGCTGTGGACTACTCTAGATACCGTGGTAATCGCACGAGAATGCACACGCAGACCTGTTGCATATTGCATGATATGTGTCGAGCACGATATGTGTCGAGATTTATGAAACCGATTAATCGACGAGTTCAGACGTTTCCGAGGTTGTTGGGCGCAAAACTTTTGCTGTCCCTGCGTAACACGAAAAACTGAACTCATCGAGGATGCAATTAAAAAATATACGGTTCCAATGCCTGATCGACTTTGTGCTTTTATTATACTCGTTGCAGCGGATTAAAATTTCCAAGGTCTTCTAGGCGCACTTGATTATCAGTTTGGATACGCTCGACTATATTATAATCGATAAAACGACTATATTATAATCGCAAAAACATTAAATTTAGAAGACAGATGTTATTGTGCGATCTAATAGAAATTATTAGATGCTATCTATCAGTGATCAAGATAAGAGAATAGTTGGACTTTAAATGTGCAGAGACGAATGTACAGAATTATAGCTTCAACGAAATACACGAGACGAAACTATGACGAATTTTGTAAAACAGAACAAGGTACTACATTTATATTACTAAATAAATATTAAAACATAGAAATAAATTATCGAACTATAATGATCTAAACGATCGAAAAGTTTCATGATCGAGACAGTACCTAAACAAGCACGCAATCCTTTGCACGGAAACTGCACGAGAATGAATATTTCCGCCGTCACATCGCACATTCTAATGCACAAAGAAAACGATCGGAAAATTGGATTTGTGAAGAAAAAATGTGAGAGAACGCGCTGGAAAATGGAAACATGATTGTACAAAAGACAAAAGAAACGAAATATAGAAAAAGCGAAAAACAATATTAAATAAAAATAAAAAACAATACCGAATAGAAGATTATACAAGGGAACATGGAAAAATAAATAATTATAGTTATTAGGTAGTTTTCTGATTTTCTCAAGTAAACTATAAAATAGAAGTATGAGATAAAGATAAGGAATATTGAAATATAAAAAATTGATGAGAATTTTAATATTCGAGAAAAATACAAAACATTTACACATGTATGTATGTCTTATTTGTATTTTTATTTTCACGCAATTGTATTCACTTATTTATATTACAAGGGTTCTTCGTGTCAAGAAAATCTTGCGTTAATTAACCTTGAATAATATCTTTTCATCCCGGTAATAAAATTGCGATATATTCTCTAAAGTTGCGTGAACTTTCTACACTTATGATAACTTGCCGTATTTATTTTCTGCTTTCTGTCTCTCAAGCCGCAAACAACATAGCGAGTAATTTAATTGCACGCAATATATAACTGTAGAAAGCATCAGTTGAAAAATTTTCAGTATAAGCTTACTATCCTTTCGGTATAAAACCTCGTATTTTCATTTTCTTCCTTCACGACGCGAATCACACAAATAGCAGCTCTGCAATCTTTCGTCCCACCCGGAGAGACGTCACTTCGCGTCACATAATGTCATTATCGCAATTTATCTCTCAGGCACTTCCTCCTTCGTTAATTTTCGACTTACATTAATGATGACTCGTTGTTTCAGGCTGCGGCGAGCTCTACACCAGGAGCAACAGGATTGTCGGCGGCCACTCGTCCAGTTTCGGCAGCCATCCGTGGCAGGTGAGGTTCTTCTCTCAGTTTCCTCCTCCTCGTCGCCACCATAAATATCTCTCGCACAGCTCTCGCGGAAGGACACCTAACTCTTCCTTTCCTCTGCATTATTCATCGGAAACGAGCCATCAATTTGCGCGTCTAGCGAGGAGAAGAGAGAGAGAGGGGGGGAGGGAGAAGGAGGGAATAATAATCTATTAAATCTTTTCCGCGAGCCGTGACGCGGCCTCGGATGCATATTTCATGTAATGCACTATTAAATGAACCTCTCGACGTTTGCTCTGTTACAGGCCGCTATTATCAAGTCAGGATTTCTTAACAAGAAGCTATCTTGCGGCGGTGCCTTGCTGAACAATCGATGGGTCGTCACCGCGGCTCACTGTGTCGCGACGTTAGTATCGTGACATTACTATCGTAAGTGGTATGATAAGAATATTGATCGATGCATATTTCGCGTTCCAGGACACCCAATAATAATTTGAAAGTTCGACTTGGAGAGTGGGATGTTCGGGATGCATCGGAAGGACAGCTTCACGAGGAATTCAACATCGAGAGAAAAGAGGTTTTGCTTTATATAAAAATATATCATTTTTTCTTCAAGTATTACGTATTTTGAAATATCGATATCTTTAAAGTCTTATTAATTTAAGAATATTTAAAAGCAAAAAAAAATACAAGATACTTTCTTTTATACAAAATCTCATCGAGACAAAAGGTGATCGCTTGATGACGCTATAAATCATAATAATAATAGGTACACCCACAATATTCTGCTACCGACTTTCGGAACGACGTGGCTTTGGTTAAGCTGTCTCGGACGGTAATTTTCAAGCAGCACATTGTCCCGGTTTGCCTGCCGGCGAGGAATTTGAAGCTCTCCGGCAGAACCGCAACTGTCGCTGGTTGGGGACGGACCAGGCATGGTCAAACTTCGGCACCATCCGTTCTTCAAGAAGTCGACGTCGAAGTGAGTACACTCTCGCCCGACTATTTGCCTTTGATGATAAAATTCAAATTATCTCGCATCCTCGAAAGCGAATTATACATGTATAACATATATAATAATATTATTTATAGTAATATATTTTTCTACAGTTTTCTTTTTTAATTTTAAGTAATGTTTCACACACTAATATATTCATAAGATTTACATAAAACATTATGTATAATATATTTTAAATTATTAATATATATTGAATGAAAGGCTCTGTGATAAAAGTTTACTGTAAAAAAAAAGTTATATAAAGAGATATACACATATATTTATACATGATTGTTGTATATCTTTGTTCAGGTAATACCGAATGACAGATGTCAGAAATGGTTCAGAGCAGCTGGAAGAAGGGAGACCATTCACGATGTATTCCTGTGCGCAGGTTATAAAGAAGGAGGACGAGACTCTTGTCAAGTAATAAGATAAGATATACAGAATGATCGAAGAAAAATACATGTTTAATATTGATAAGATAATTAGCTAAACACACATAGAATTATACAGTTATGTGTATAAGTCAATTTGTTATAGGGTGATTCGGGTGGACCGCTTACGATGTCAGTGGAAGGCAGACACGTTTTGATCGGTTTGGTTTCTTGGGGCATCGGCTGTGGTCGCGAACATTTACCTGGTGTATACACCAATATCCAGAAATTCGTACCCTGGATCGATAAAGTTATGAGTTAAATGAAGAAGAGATAGCTCAGTTCCTTTAAAGGTTGTGCGTTGCTTCGCCCAGGAAAAGAAGAAGAAGAGGAACAGGCGAGAGAATGACATGCAGTTATCCCCAAAGTTTTGACTCGTCCTTTGAAAACTTTTGCGATCGTACTTGGTTATCCTTGAACAACGGGCACTTTCTCGAAAGTGATGAAAAACATAATGTTTGATACAGTTTGATAAAGTATACTCGAAGCTGAAAAGTGATAATGAAAAGTTATAATTAATGTAACTCAATGATCGGTTTGTTTTGCTAAGACGAAGTTGTTGAAATATTGATTAGTAGCAATGAATGGGATATATAATATGAAGAACATTTAAGCTGTTCGTAAGCCTCGTTATTGTTATTCATATAGCAAATAATTTATTACCATACATATTAAAACTGAAAAGTATGATTTGATTTGAAATTATCTGTTATTTAAATATATATTTTTGAATTAATATAACAAATTATTGAATTGAGATGTTTTTTACAATAATTATTTATATTACATGGAAATTCAAGAAATATTGTATTTTAAAAATATTTTTAAAAAATATTTATTTTAATAAAATGTAATGTAATGTATGAAAATTTATTAAATTTGTTTTGAGATTCTATCCATCAAACAAATCATATTTTGCCAAACTTTCACATGAATATTCATATATTTAAGAAACTTGAGAAAAGAAAGAAATATCAAAAATTGCAATTTTTGATAATAAATTGACAACATATTATTAGAATTTAATTTTATATCGATTTCTCGATAAATATAGACAAACAAGCTTTGCTTTACGATAATAAATATAATTTGTGCTAGTTATCGCGTTTAATTTATTCATAATATTTTTAATATTACAATATTTTTATTAAAAGACATTTAAAATATCGCTGCTTGTTTGATAGATATAACAGAGATTTCTTTAACTTCATATGATAGATATGTACTTCCTTATTTCAATCTTACCTCTTGTTATCGACTATCTGTAAGAATGAACACCACCTATCCATTCATCCGTAAATGTCCTACGTAGGATAACTGAAAACGTTTGGAATTCGCCTTTGATAATTATAACAAAAAATACTATGATTAATTATTTTTTGATAATTTTATGATTCAAGATTTATTTTTTTTAAATATCCAGTTAATTTATATTCAATAATCCATCCAATAGTAACAAATTATTTTTTTTTCTTTTTTTTATTATCATCATATAAAGTATATTTCAACTCTTAGGAAAAGAGAGAAATATTTTTCTAATTTTGACTATATTTTAGAAATTTTAATAAAATACAAATAGTCAAGAAATTAATTTAAAAGAAGTAAAAAATCAAGAAGAGAGAAAAAGTTGGTATCTTGACGAGGATTAATTGATGGAAGATAAAGGAGAAGGAATATTTTAACCCTTCCACTTTAGGGCCCAAGATATGTAGATCCACTCCTGTCCTCGGCAGAAGGAGAAAGAGAACGGGATTGGTCACGGAGAATGAGCGAGAAGTGCACTTATCACGATGCAAGAGGGAGAAAGCGAGAGCAATGGTGGAGGGTAAGTTGCTAATTAGAGCCAGATTAAACGCTTGTCTGGGGAGCCATTTTCCTTGCCGTTCCTCGCCGTGGCCGAAGGAGGATGAGCGGCGAAGCGGGGACGGGAAACGGAGAACGGGGTGAGGAAAAATGGGGAGAGGGTTTGCGGGGGTGGCTGAGGCTGCGAGAAATGGGGAAGGGGATGCGGCAACGGAAGGGACGACGAAACGTCGACGCCGGCGGGAGAGGCGGGCTTAATGAAAAGTGTTTGCCCCGTAAAAGTTAAGATTAATTGGCGCTCGGGGGGTGGTTACCGCGATAATCAGCCCGGGCCAGTGGTTTTCAAACCCTCCCTGGTCGCCCTCCCGATTGCATTCTCCTTCGGGCTGCAATCGGATACGTAAGCAAAGTTCTTCTTGAAAGGGTTCATGTATTTTGTCGCATAACAACTATATTTAAACTTTCTTATTATTATCTTGTATCTTAAAGAGAAAAAAATATTATTTCATTAAATTCAAATGCAATGTGAGAAATTAATTCTAAAGGATCTAATTAATAAGAAAGAAAGAAACTAGTGGAAGAAAATATAATGTTAATCAAATGTGAAATTTGTTTTTCATTATAAAACTCATATTTTAATCAATTTATGATTAGTGTTTTATAATAATAGAAATTCAAGAAAGAATAGGATTTTGCAATAATTAAAATTCTATCTTTTCTTTTTTTCTTTTTTTAGTTTTGCAAATTTCTGGTCATTATAATGTTGGAATATTCAAATCAAGTTTATATGATCGATCTTATTTTTAATTTGGATAAATCTAAGCTCAAGATTATGCAAGCTGTGTCTAAAATATGACATTTGCTTTTTCAGACAATTTTTGTCTTAGAAAATTTGATTATTTCAATTATATACAATATATATAAAAATCTTTCTTCTGCTTAAATAATAATTATTAAATAATAATTTATATTATGATATTTATATCATGATGTCAGTATAATAATAATAATCGATGAAAAAGCCGCAAGAAGTATAACTATAAAATTCTAAGAGCTTTTTCCCATGATCTTCTGCAATTTTATCAAAAGTCTATCAAAAGTAATTTATGAAGCAGCAGTCAATTATCGGCGATAATCACACGGCGCATAATTAGAGAAATTTAATTACGCGTTTTTCCGAGCAGCGCTTTCGTTTACGGTTGAGCACAGCTGGAATGGGAGGTTAATTTGGCGACACCTAGTTTCATTAACAACGCCATTAAAAGTAATGGCCGGTGAGGGGGCGAAGTCGGTCGCGAGGCCTCCTAGGGGGCTGGGAGATTCTAATTACGGAATAGGACTTCCCTGGTGGAGTACGTAAGGAGGGGGTTGGTGAAGGGCAGAAGAGATCGAACGCCGGATACGGAGAGGGTGGTCTATCGAGTCGAAAGACGCCATGATATTCGTTAAACGGCATAATTGCACCCTCCGGAGCGGACTCGCGTAATTGTGCCGAGCCCGACGACATCGTGAAAAACTTATCGTTCTTCCGAACTGATTATTGAAATCGCGCGATTAATTTCCACATTTAAAATGATAGCTAGAAATGAACGGCGAATATCTTGTATGAAATCTTTATTACATAAATTTCAATATGTATAAAAATAAGAAAGATTATTCTAAGTACGCAACGAGAATTTGGATTAGCATAGTTTATAATGCAAATGATGTAATGAAACAATATACGTAAACAAGCGGATGAGAAGGGGAAAGAAATAAAGATAATAAAGATAATAAAATTTCTGTAATTAATGATTTTTATCAATTACTGAACAAATTGTGTGTCTGTAAGTGTTTTTTTTATGTCTAAATTGATAAAGCGATAATACAAGAAGATGAGATAATTGCGTACGTAACTATATTATTAGAAAACTTATAAATCGATTATATGGCTTTATTTGCTATTATCGCTCCTTAATCTAAAGTGGAAAGATGTATTTGATGACAATGATGACTTATTTATCATGTAATAAAATAAATATTTCATAAACCTATTTATACCAATAAAATCGTTATTTACGATCTATCTGATATTTATAGTGATATACGTATATCTTTACTTTATCAGATATAGTAGAGAAACAATATTCTATTACTCATACTAGAGGAAAATAATTTTATAATATAAAAAAATATTTTAATTTATTTATGAAAAGTTTTTTATATGTAATATTTTATTGAAATGAAGATTCAGTACAATTTGCAAGATTATCACTTATATGTTTATCAATACTAAATGATAATTATTATATCTCATCATTAAACAAATTGATCGTTGTCAAATTAAAGTTTGATAAGGATTCAAAGTAACTTTAAATTTTCTAAGAGAAATATAACAATTGCCTTTAAAATATGTAATCGCAATGGAATTATATACATATTATATATGTTTATATAATAATTAATTTTTCATAATTTTATATAATAATTAATTTTTCATAACTATTTAAATAATTTTTATACAAAAAATTAATAAACAAAATTAATTATTATAAAAGAGAAGGCAAAATAAAGTTAATATATATCTTTCTTATACTCTATATTAAATAACTTTTTATGCTATTTTTGCTTTTATATTACATCAGCTAGTAAAGACCAGCTGGTAAAGATATTATACGAGTAATAAATAATCGGAGAAGTTTCAGAAGATTCTTTACTGGAAAACTGATAGTTTTGTTTCGCCCATCTCATATTTTTTGCGTTACACAAAAAAAAGTATAAAATGTTCTAAGTAATGTCATTTTTGCCACATGTAAGCGAGGAAATAATTGAAATTAATCTGATAAACATCGAATAAGGCGCAATTAACGATATTTACATAAATATAGACGATTCGTGATAAGCGATACACGACATCAATTAGGACTTATCAGCGAGGATTGTTAATCGAAACAGCAATCTTATCATACGGATAAGAAGCGCGACGTGGGAATTAAGCATTATCAAATTGTTAATTACTTTCATCAAAGAGACACAAAGCACATACAATGTTTTCCTCTCTCTTTTCTTACTCTCATATCTATGTCCATTAATTAAATCGTCTCATGACTTCTTGATTATCAAGAAAGCCGCCAAACTCAATCGCCTGCTAATTAACATTATTGGTGGGGAAATAATTATCAGGATTACACTATCGTTTTGCATTATCAACATACTGTTAAAAACATTTTTTATTGATTTAATGTGAAGATTCGTCTGCACTTATAAAAAAAAATATATTTATTCTTTATAAAAAAATTATTAATTTATTATCTACCATTTATACTTTAATATTATAGTAATTATAATAATTATACAAAAGATTTACTTGAAAAAAATATTTAAATTTTTGCTACAACATAATTTTTAATGATTAAATTCTGTAAATTAATGATACACGTATAATACATTTACATTTATATTTATCGTTAATAAGATGCGATTTGTTCGCGATAGAATATTATTTTCTGGTTATCAATATATAATTGTTTTTAATACATGATTCCAAAAATTTGTTTTTAACGAGCATTTTTAAACAGAGTTTTGTTCAATCGAAATGAAGATATGGCGGAGGACAATGGAGACGTTCTTTTGCTTATCGTGACGGAGCATAATCGGTGGTTAAAAATCGTTTGATGTTTACTCGGTAACCAAAAGTGACAGAAAGCTACCTGTTTGTACGTGCCAGCGATCCACAATACGATATACATATATGTTTACTACCTGCATGGCCGTGATATGTGTCGTCAGTGGCGTAGAATCTATACACATTCAAAGATTTATATAAGGGATCACTCACATTATAACATAATTTCGAAATGCAATTGCGTGTATCATTAAAGTTTATCGATAATAAAAAGAGAAAATGGAAAGAGATAGAAATAGATAAATAGAGAGAAAGAGAGAGAGAAGAATATTTCAAAATACAGTTTATAAAATTATAATCCGATAAATTTCACGATGACATATAGGTATGATTGAAAAAATATTGACATATATCACGTAAAATAATATGTTTTGCGGTAGCCACTTAAATTTTAAGCATCTAAATTTGCATTTCTCTCACTTTTAACTGGCGTACTTAGTTTATTATTTATAAAAATAAGCAAGATAAAAGAGATTTGTGAAAAATTTAGTTAACATTAATAGGAATGACATTTACATTTAATAGGAATTATATTTCAGCTAGAAAGATTTTGTAAAATGGAGTCCGTGCAATAGGATGGTCATTCTTTGAAAAACTTGGAAAAACTTGAACTTTCGTTTTTTTGAATTTTCAGAAAAGAGGGTTAAATTACTGTCGCAATAAAATCTCGAAATCGGCCCTGTCGAGGAAGCAACTTGCGTATCCACGACACTGTGATGCGCGCGATAGCATTACTACGGGAGTACGTAGAAACGTATCGAGAGACGAGTGAAAACGAGTATCCCGTGAGTGTGCTGGACGTGCCTCGACCCTTAAGCAAACATTCTTTCGTCTCTTATTTGGCTACATACGGGCAAACGAGGAGAGCGGACCATTTACCTTCCAGGCACCGTGGTCATTCGTGGTAGAACCACGAAGCAGGTGATCCATCATTTTTCGACTGTTAGACGCCTCGAGTGCCTGCGACACGATACGGATGCCTTCGATGCATATTTATATCGCATTACTATTAACTTATTAACTTTCGCGCCATCAAACAATTTTTGATGGTTCTATGTCAATTATAATAATTGTATATTAGAAATTTGGGCATCTAATAAGAATAAAAATAATATTCGAAAGATGGAAATAGGGAAGAAAGAAGGTGGAAATAGGGAAGAGAAATATGAGAAGGGGGCAGTTGTATGATTTTTATTTCCATTAGAAAAATGAAAGAATTTTGAATGCGTAATAATCTAAAATTTATATTTACATCATTGGAATACATGTAAAACTCATAGAATAGAAATACACTTTATAAAATCAAATATGTAATTTCGGAAAGTAAAAAGATGGATATTTTATGTGTTTAATTTTACTATATATAATTATATAATTATATATAATATATAATTATATAATGTATTATAAGTATTTCAATTCATAATAAATTAATTTTTTGTATCCTGATTGTTAAAGTAGAGCGACCGCATTACTAATCATAGAATATTTTGACTATGGAATATTTTGACCAAAAGAGATATATTTTGACATTAGATGCCTTATGTCACCCCTCTGAAACCAAATATTTAATCGATATGAGAAATAACTGATAATGGAAACGATTACAAACGGGGTGTGATACCTATTAGGCGACTATTAGGTGCCTGATAACGTAACATGTATTATTGATATAATGATACTTTATTGTATTGACACTTTATTGCTATCTGTGTAACGGACGTTCACCAATACACATATCTCTGAAAGATCCCTATCGATTACACACTTTTTAGATAATGGACTATACAAATAATCCCAACGATTCATGTGACTATATATAATATATTTTGATAATCGATTGCACACTATAAATATATGTGATGACTATATATATATATATATATATATATATATATACAAAATTATAAAAAATTTTTGAGATATTGTAAATGTATATATATATATATATATATTTCATTATTACATACATTTCAAAACATGAATTTTATACATAAACATCAGATTAGTCATACACTAAAGTTTCAAGGTATAAATGTGATAAAAAAAATCATATAATTAAAGATATATTAAATGTTATTTATTTATTAAACGTTATTAAATGTATTAAATTAATTAATATATAAATTAAATTAATTTAAATTATATATTAATTTATAAAATGAGAAGGTTTGGAAAAAAAAAGAAAATAAGTCTTTAATAATTATCGAATTTTATGTAATATTCGAAGGGTTGTTTTTTTTTAAATTGAGTTTAATAATTCGAAGGGTTGTTTTTCTAAATATATTTCGAGAATCAAGAAAAATCAAGAAAAAAGTTTGATTAAATAGCACAAAAGAAATGTATTAATTTTCACATTTTTAAGATGTACGATTCAATAATAATAATTTCCTCCTCCATAAGAGACTTCAATTCTGCTTCATTTTCTTAATAATATACAAATCGTCAAAGAGACAAATTCAATGACAACGGATTACAAGTAAAAAGTCGCACATTACGAGTTATCGTATTGCAAATTACGTGACACAAGAAGATTATTACGATCTCGGGGAGAAAACGAAATGTCTGATTGTGACAATTTGGCCAATTTCACCGCCATCTTCCATCCGAACAGTTTCACGAGTCAGACTCGGTGGGTAATCATCGGACTTGAGTCACAGTTAAATTAATGATGCGATAATATCGATTACAATACCGTCTCCGGTACCCACCGCGCGATGCACCAAGAATCCCCAAGAAGACGCCGCGGAATCGTCCATCCGCTCGCACCCTCGCCGCATCTTCACGCCTATTTGCCTCTTCTTCCGACTTCCACGGTCACGTGGCGAGCATCTGTGCGTCTCTGTCTCACGTCGGTGCCTCGAACGACTTCTGATTGGTCGAGGGGGAAATTCGCCGTCTAGGGTGGCATCACCATCCCCGTCGCATCCGACGGAAGTGCCTCGCTCTGTCTCACTCTCGCCGAAGGATCCGGTGGGTGTAGCTCTCGGACACGCCCGATCCACGATGGGCGTAGTCAGAGCCAGCTGCAACGATTCCGTCTAGTGGGGAAGCTTTTTCGGTGGACACGCGGTCATCCGCAACGTCACTTTGCGACGCGACGCCGAGCCGCCTGCTCGTGTCGTCGGCCTCGTTACAGATCGTGATATAATCGTGGGACCGATCGACAGACGGTTATCGATCATTGAGTGCGGATGATCTATGAATCGGTCAGCGATCGCTCCGATGACATTCATGTGATAATTTACGAAACTGTAGCGTTGTGTTGAAATGCACGCAGATGCATCATCTGCGATAAATGTCACTAATAACCGATCAGTTTAAGAGATGATCGGATGAAGACTTTGTTGTCACTAGAGTTCATTTGCATCAGTGTTTGTTTTAAGAATCATTCCGGTATGTCTTTATCGTTCAACCGCCATTGATCTTTCAAACGGTTTGATCTATGACTCGTTCGAAACAGTGCCGATAGAGAGATTATTATATCGATTACAAGTGGATATTCGGTTAGTGTTGCTATCAAAAAGACATAATCTCATCAGTATGTGTTAGAGATCTACAGTGATCGCAGGATATGGCAGCTATGCATTACAACGCGCAGATGGTCTCGGAAGATTTGCATCAGCATCCACGGCACCTCTACAATCTCCAACAGAGACTCCAGGATTCCGGATCTTCGCCTAGATCGGAGGATGCCAGATCGCCGCTGAACAGTCGAGTGAGATCGCTCGAGGAAATGCGTTTCGTGGACGCTAGATCACCGGACGTGTCAGAAGATAGAGTAATCAGGTACCACGACGACGCTGGAAAGCATTTCTCCAAGGACCACGTGAGTCCTGCTTTTTTTCAGGACTCGGAGAACCCTTCTAGAAAATGTTTCAGCGACGAAATAGCGACAAATCGTTGCCGTGAGTCGGAAACCTCCCCCGGAAGAACGTCCTCGCCACAAAATTACATTCTCAGCTCGTCCAATCAGCACAGCAGCTCCATCGGCAAGACATCCTTCTGCATCGACGCGCTGCTCGGTCGTGCTACGAAGCAGAATGAAATAGAACAGTCATCGGCCGATCGACAGAAAGCGTTCTCCAGAAGTCACGGGGTCCAATCCGATAATCTGAATCTTAGTAGCATTCAGGAACGGGAATCCCCCAGCGCCATAAGATGCCCTGGAGACCAAAGGACAACCTTGGGAAATCCCTTGAATCCTTTCGTTCAGCATCATGAGTCCGAGTCGCCCAGTCTGGAGGCTCGGGATAGACATTCCGCCAGTCGCGAGACCGTTCTTGGTCTTCATACCGGCGAATCCGGCGTATCTATCCAAAGAGGCCAATTCAGGCCCGAAACGGGGACCAGCAACTACCGGAACGACCGGCTGGAGAACGTCGAGGACGACACGTCTGTTGACGTCGATCCGACGCGGACCGGAAGCGCCAGCCCCGGAAGCAACGCGAGCCGCAGTGCCGCTTCCAGTCCTCCTATATCTCCCGGTTCGGAGGATCCGTCCAGTAACGGCATCCTGGGCCATCAGAGTCTTGCGTCTGGGCCTTATGGCGTAAGCGCGATGGTCAGGCAAAATCAGGGCCTCCTACTGCATCCCGCGGGACCACTTATCCATCCAGGAGGATTGTACTATCATCCAGCCGGCGGCAGCGCTTTCCACTCGATACATAAGGAGGGTCAGCCAGTCGGTCATCCCCAATCCGGAGGGCCTCATCCTCAGCAGCATCACATTCATCCACTTCAGCTCGAGTGGTTCGCTCGGACCGGCATGTTGTATCCCAGATTACCTGCAGATTTAGCCGGTGAGTGAATTGACATGATTAATCTGATTAATTAATGACGATTGGAATATCTTAATCTTGGTTATGCATCGATATTGACGCAATTTTTAATAATTATGGTATGAAAAGAAGGGATGTATTTCGCGAAAGTAAAAAAAAATGTTATTAGATTGAAATTTCGTGAATATTGAATTTTAAAAAGAAATCATATCTCATCACATTTAAAAAGAAAAAGCGATGTTTGAAATATATTTAATAAGAACTTTAAGATAACATTGATAAAATATTAGTTTAATTAATATTTAAAAAAATTAAATTATTTTATTATAAGAATAATTTAAAATTTGTATGCGTTTGTGTGTGAATATAATAATATATATAAAATAACTTTATAATGTCATCTTTACGTCTATCTGGATTCTTTTAATGAGATAACGATATTTTTTGGTAAAGTAATAATAAGTCTTAAAAGATATGTTGAAAATTATTGAACATGAATCATAAATCTGACTAAATATGACATGCCAGAATTCGAATTGCATCATTCCTATGCATAAATCATTCCGATCGAATTGCGCTTATCAACCAAAGGCGAAATATTGATCCGTGTAATTAATTGAATAATATCATTATGATCGCCAAAGAACGACAAACAATTAATTGTGCGATATCTATCGTAAAGATCGCAATAATTATCATCACTATAAAAAAACAAAGCAAGTTTGATTCTGCTATTTTATGATAAGATATCATTTATATGAGCCTTTGAGTGAAATAGTACATATAAAGTGCGAAAACAGCGAAAACACATAAATCAATAATGCATTGCAAATGTTTGATGGTCAATTACAAAGATATTACAGAAATTTTAAATTTCCTTTGCGAAAGAAAAATAATAAAATTAAAAAATTTAATTTTATATATTTATAATATTTCTGTAAATTTCTTTACAATATATTGTATGTTTCAACATAAAGAAAAAGATACATTAATTAATTATAATTAAAGTAATTTTCATCATTTTTATTTGATTGTGAGATGAGAACACATGTTTGATACATATCATATATTAATTACGAAAACGCGAGATACGCATTTAATATTCAAAACTGGGAATTTCCAAATCAAATTTGAAGGCCGCACGATTTTTATCATAATCAAAAATAGAATCACGAAGATTGTAAACTCTATACCGGATGTCTTTGTAAAAAGCCCGACTTGACCTTCGTGTTAAAATCATTAATCTTTTTTTAATGCCCGATAAATTAATGATTTGATAATAATTTGCGAGGAAATTGAGGATATGGCTGATAAAAATCGCAACGATCGATAATAATCATAAATCTCTTTTTTCTAAGTCGGCAGTGACGCGATGCCAATCCCTGAAAAATATATGTCGATTACGATTTTATCACTGATCGTAGATCAGTAACAAACAGTGAGCATGATAGCGCAAGAAAAAAGATAGAAGAAAGATAGCGTCAAAAGATCGATTAAAAGAAATATTCATAATCGATCACGAATCTCCTAATAAGAATTTAAAGCGACTCTTAATTATCGATTTTCTTGATCTGTCGGGGAATTAAATAATGTCTACGAATGTAAACAGATAATGAATTTATTCCTTTCAGGAAATATCCAGTAGGATTTACTAAAAAATTTAATTTGCAAAATTTAATTCCCGATTCGATTAGTAACACAAAATATCAAATGACATTGATTAATGACTTCGCAATCTCTTAAATCTTCGTAAAAAAAAAGATATATTGAAATTTATCGAGGGAAAATGCGTATTGCGCAAAATCGAAATCCTTTACATGGGTGAGTGGATCGCGTCGGATGATATCGTCGATCGACGGTAACTCATGCGTGGGAGGTCGTGTTATGTTAGCTCTCGACGGCTATTACCAGCTATTAACTCGAAAGTGAGAGGCAACATCGAAAGACAGATTGCCGTTACGATGAGCAGATAGTACATGTTTACGTGTCTAATGTACCGTTCCACTAAACCATATTGGCCGACTACTCAAATTTTATGATCCCGATAATATGATGATATTCGCATGCTCGTGATTTTGAATATGGCTTCTCCAATTTAAAAGAAATATATGTGTGTGTGTGTGTGTATGCATGTAACGTAAAATATTATAAGGATTTAATATCATAAAATGAGATATCAATTGTTTCAAATCAGGCATTTATCTATATTTAATCTCGCATAAATAAGATGTTCAAAATTTTTGTCTTCTTCTGTTTTGATTAAAATTTCGATCGATAATCTTTTACTATATTTAACACATAAATCAAAAATACATTTACACAATACAACAGAATCTCTTTAATCAAGTATAAACAATTTTTAATAAAAAATGTTGATTTTCTTCATATTAATTATTTCGCACTACATTTTATCTAATAAAATAACTTTACAATTTTTTAATTAATTTTTCAATGATTTTTCCTGAATAAAAAGAGAAAAGATCTAAAGATGCATCTCTTTTCATCTCTTGCCTATAAAAGAAGAAAAACTGCATCGCTGCCAACTAATTCGCAAACCTTGCCACGAATCACAGAGCTGTCTGGAAAATACAAAGAAGGGAAAGACGAAGAAAGGGACACTAAGCGACGGCGGAGGAAGTTGAAAAGCAAAGGGTTTAGAAATGAGAGAGGGTGGAGGGAAGGGAAGGGGGTGCAACAAGAGACTTGGTTATCACGGTAAATTTCGCGCTCGGAAAAAAGAGCCGTGGCCGCGTTGTCAGGCCAATCAGTCGAGGGCTTTTATCGAACAAATTGGTCAGTGAACGTATGGCGATGGCGGCGGCGGCGGCGGCGGCAGAACAGGGGGGCGGGGGCGGGGGACAAGGGAGAGACGAAGAGAAGCAAAAATGAGAGGCGGAAGGACGGCGGGGATGCCGCGGACACAAGTGGCGGGTGCGCGGGGTATTTCCTGTCAGATGATCCTGATTGGTAGTTGCCGAGCAATCCAGCGTCGACCAAAAAGGATGAAAAAAAAAATCGAGCGGTGGCGTAAAACAAGCGCAAAAAAAAGAAAAACGAGAAAAAAAAAGAGAGACAGAGCGCACATGCGCGTGGCAACGAAATAAAACGCGCTTCGAATACATCGACCTCCCCCCCGTTCCTCGCGTCCCCCCGCATGGGGGCCATCGTCCGTGGGATACACGGCTCGACTTGTTAAAAATTGCCGGCAGCCGCGCGCGCCACCCCCGCGCGACGTTTCGTAAATAATGAGGGGATAGCGGGGGAGGCAGCGGACCGGGGGACGGAGGTGGGCAGGCGGGGGTGGAATGCCGGCTTTTATTTGCGGAATATTTGTCGCGCGTTATGCCCGCGCGCGGCGACGCAACGACAACATCATGTTTCATCTATCCCGAGCCGCGCGTAACGGCGTATCGAAATTTAACTAGCGCGCTATAAACGGGGTGTGTGCACGTGTCGGGGCCCGCGTATTGCACGATGTACCCCGTGCCCGCCACCCACCCAAACCCCGCATCAACGTCCGGTCGCCAGATAGTTATCCATATCGCGTTACGAACGGACGGCCCGCGTCGCGGCCGCACTAATTAGCGCGATTCTGCGGCCATCGATTGCCGCTGTCAAATGGAAATGACCATTGAGACAGCGAAACATCATCATTACTATAACAATTATATTACTAAAATTATACTAGGAATGTGTATACGAACCTGTATGCAAATCTTGGATGAATGAATCATTTAATTTTAAATTAAAAAATTTCTTAATAAAAATTTTAATAGAATTGAATATTGTATCTGAGAAATTTTAATCGGATATTACAGAAAAATTCTATTGAAAAATCATTTTGATCGAAGAAAAGAAGGGGGAGGAAACGAAGGGAACGAGAAAGAAAAATATTCGAAAAAATATGATATAAAAAATATGATAAAAATTAAATATCAAAAGATCTCAGATACCTTTTATGCATTTTACGTAAGATGAGGATATTTCTATTAATGATTATAGAAACGAATTTTTTTTCCAGAAAAATAACTTAAGATTATTAAAATTTTATTATTGTTTACTAGAATTTTTATTATTATTTTATTATGATTAACAAGAAATATCTAAATTATGATTAGCAAGAAATATAAAATTCAAAAACGCAGTTGTAATTTTTCTTAAATATAAATAGAATAAAATTAAAGGTAACTTTTCTTTTTGATTCAGTTCTATATTTTTTAATCGGCACGTATATACGTCAATCAGCGACAATTGACATCAGTCGATAGTTGGCTTTTGGATTAACGTGTGAAACGATCATCGATTTTCCGACGGTGACAGTCACATGGACAGGCCGACGATGATTAATTGTTCGCGCGAGTTGAAATGCAATTGTAATAATTACTGTCCCCGCCGAGCATATACCGGGAAGGAATAAATTATTCATCGCAAATTTATGGCCTTTTTACGTGATATGAGCGTGCATTGAGAAAATCCTTAAGCGTTTTAATAATATTAATTGCAGGTATCGATATCAACGGTAAATACATAAATAATAGCGGAGGGTGCGATAAATCTCGCCCTTCGATAAAACTGGTAGCGTGATTTTTATTTTCAGCGTTGTACTTTACATATTTTACGACAATAATTTAATGACGGCGAATGTTTGATTTGCCGATTATGAAAATGTAAAATTTTCGCGCTGACGTTTTATTTTATGCGTCTGGGAGCTTCTTATCTCGCAATGTTGCCTGTCATTATAATTTTCAGTGACAAGTTATGGAATTTAAAATATAAATGTTGAATATAATAAAAATATAGGAACGCGTGCGTATATTACTACTTTATGTAATTCATTCTATCTTATTTTCTCTGTCGGAAATGTCGATAAAGCGATAATATTTGCTTATATATAAACATACTTTCTTTTTTTTGCAAAATCTCTTTTTCGCCTAAATGTAAATCGAGTTACGAATTCCTTTCTAATGGCCGATAGTCTGTGAAGATATTTTTTCAAGTTAATGGGGAAGCTCTTAGAGTAGAGGGTGCAAACGAAATTAAAGACGGTATTTGCCGTCGAAGGGTGTCGAAGAAAAAACAGCATTGCCATTTCTTTTTGACGTCGCAATGAGACGTCGCAAAGTAAAATTAAATATCCTATAAAAATGAACGCCATATAATTCGGCAAACTCTATTATGCTAATTATGTGTGCGCTCTTATACTTATCGTGATAAATTTTACGTATTTGCAGAAAATTATTCGCGAAAAATCAAAAACAAGCAAATTGTTCTACTTCCACGAGATGATTAAATTAATGATATAAGATAAAATGATAGTAGAAGGCGACAAAAATTAGAATTTGGCATCCACTAATTTTATTAATGGATATTTGTTTTTATAGGGAATGAATTATTAGATGTATCATTTTTTTATACATCTACAAGATATATTACTATGAAATTGTGTGCAATAAATTGAAATATAGTCTTAATATGACGTTAAATAATTGTTATGTTGATATTTTTCTTAAGGTAAAGTGTGTAAAGAATTTTGATTGTTAATTATGTAGACTCCTAAGGCTGATATTTTTTAAAGAAAAAACATAAATAACTAAATCTCGATCATTTATCTATCCAACCGCTTTGCGTTTTTAATCAGCCGAATATGGATATTCAAATCTACATAAAATATATCAGTATTATTAATTCGATATTCGTGGAACTAGAACGTACGCCGGCGATGTATAATAATTTTCAGCAGATCGATGATGTTCGGTCGAGGAAAACGAAGATTCCCCTCGAGGAACCGCAATTAAGGAGGATTCGTTTCTTCATGGACATTTCGATCGGCAATTTGGCTTAAATCGACTTGACGAACCGTGAGGGTAGCGGCGTGACGATACGACCGGAATCTCGTTTTTTTCCCTTTCTTTTCTTTTCTCTTTTTTTCGACCCGGTCCCGCCGTCCATACGAACGGGGAGAAACAATGACGAGGAGATGGCGGCGGAAACTCTACCAACAAAAGGGGAATGATACTCGGGAGACAGAGCGAGAACGAGAAAGAGAGAGAGAGAGAGGGGGGGAGTTGGTGGATGATTTAATTAGTTAATTGTGCGTCATTCATCCGTCTATTCATCCCCTTCGCAGCCTCCCACGCCCCGGCACGCCGCTGCCACCGTTCTGTCACCATACCGTTCCCATGGCAACTCCGCGGACTTATAGTCCGTTTAAACGGCCAATTTCGCATTTCCGACGGAGATGCGCGAGAGAAAACCACCCGCTTTGCACACTTTGCCCTTTATAATATTATGCGTATAATATTGTATACATATACACATAATATAACAATTGCAAAATGTATCATACATATAATAATTAAGAATTAAAGATACTATATGCTATAGGAATGATATAATAAAAATATAATGCGAGGCGTACGTAATTCGTGTAACAAGAAGAAAAGTAATAAAAAAATAATATTGGAGCAACTATTAATTAAATCGCGCGAAACATCGAAAGGAAGTTGTGTCGGCTCTTATCGTGTCGTTACTGTCGCCCTTTGTACCCTTTTACTCTAACATATGGCGCACCGATTGCGGGGGATTAATCCTATTTGTTCGAGATTTACAGCATTCCTATTAATTCGACCGCAGCGCTTATGGTGTTTCAGATAGCTAAGCTTGCGCGGCTGATTGCACGAGATATTGTCGCGATATCTACTTCCACAGGGAGATTTAAACGGGTATTCATTTAAAATTACGCGATAAGAAATTTGTATGAGAGATAAGGGAAAGAAAGAGGGTGTGCGAAATATACAAAACTCGGGGGATAGTAAATTAATTTATCATTACTTAATTATTTTTAAAATAATATTAAAATTTCGTAATGAAAATATTCGGATAAAAAAATTTTACATATATAATTTAATAATTTCAGGAAGCAATCTAAGATATAATATAAAATTTAATTACTGAAATAGTTATAAAAAATTTGTATATCTCATTAATTACTACTATATATATTTTAAAAATATCTATTAATTATTTTATACAATATTATTATTTTTTTTATGTAAATTATATCTCGATACGTTAAAATGTGAAAAATATTCGCCGATCAATATTTCATTCGCATGATCAATAGAAATCAGTAAAAATTATTTCTTTCTAATAAATATATTTATAAAAAGGATTCATATTATATATATATGGACATACAAAAATAATTATATCGCATTCTCTAGTAATACAATAATTATATATGCCATGTAATTAGATCAGATTAACACAAACTAATGACAATAATTATTTCTTCGCTTATGTAACATCGGGCTCATCGTAATGGTAGCAGTTTGAGCGAAGGCGACGAGTCGGCGTCGGGCGAATCAGCGTCGTTAGCGAGCGGCTTCTCGTTCGACCTCGGGTCGCAACGACGACCTGATGTCGATGTTGTTTCCGGATCCGGAATTAAAGCTCAACGAGAGAGTGGCAGGGAGCATGGACGACGAGCGCGGATAGAGAGTCGGAGGCGGAGGAGAGAATTGGGGAAAACCGATGCACTCTCGCTCGCACGCACGTATAGAGTAACGTACATACGCGCGATTGTATATACACTCTGGAAACCGGCGGCGGCGGCATCAGGTCCGCCTATAAGCGTATAGGTGGTAATGGCGTTTCTGAATTAGCTGCCAGCTAGTTTGGCCGTCCGCAAGCAAACAGATCTTGGTTACCCGATGTGTAACATCCCGCGCGCTCGCTCAAACGCGCCATCCCGTGTCTATATACGGTCTTGTTGGTAATACTATTCGCGTAGCTACGCGCGTGCGTGTGTGTATGTATCGTACGTCTGTGTACACGTGCGTCGGATACCTGCCGGATACGTGACGCGTACGGTCGAGTACTCCTTTTCGGCCGCAAAACACCTTTGACTCTTTGCGACAGGCGACTCTTGACCAGGCGACCGGTTTAATGCTCGATGAAGCGGACGAAGTTCGTTTTTCAACCTCGTCCGAATTAAAAGTACTTTAAAAAATATTAATTGTCATGAAAATTCAGGGGATGGCTTTCCAGAGCTACGATTAAATGATAATCAAAGTATAATATTGTCGCTTCTAAGAATTACCAATTCGCCTTCTTCGTCACCGCGGTACAATTGGCTAAGTGTTAAAGCAGAGTTCGCCGACACTCCACTCCGGAAACTCTATGGGGGGGCCTGCATCTACTCGGCGACGATGCGAGAAGATGGCGAATCGGGCGAGCCGGTAGAAATGCGCGCGGCAAGAATAAGAAGTAACATCGCGGATGTTTATGGCGTGATTTGTGGCGAGTTCGGGATTAAATTCAGCCATTTCGGGTAAGGAAAATAGCCTGATAAAACTTGCCCAACTTTTCTATCCTTTCTTCTCTCTCTTTCTCTCTTCCTTCATCTATCCATCGCAGTCTCTCTCTCTTCCTCTCGCGCTCGTCCGGCTCCGTCCCCGTCTACGACCACCCCCGGTACGTCGGGGGTGGCTGTCGGACGGCGAGAGGGTGGCGGATAGCGACTCGCCTAGATTCGTTTAGCTCGGATCTGAGGGGTAGGTAATTCGGGGGGCGGAACACGGCGAAGGGGGCCCCGGGGACTGCGGGCGGAGCTTGCCGGCGACGCACACACGCGCACGACACCCTCGCACATGCACACAGACGAGCATAGGATTGTGCTCTTTCGTACACATACACGTACACACACGTGCATACACGCACACGTGTCTGGACGGACAGGTTATAACACAGCCACGGAAGCAAAAGCTGAGAGAACGCACCACCAACGAAGTCGTTACCAACCCCTTCGCTCGCTCGCCATTTCCCTCCCTCTTTCACCCTGTTTCTCTCTCTCTCTCTCTCTCTCTCTCTCTCTTCTGCGCTCTATTCATCCTCATCTTTCCCTTTCTATCCCCCTCGAGACGACGAGCGCGCACGGTGCAAGCCGGAGGGTACAGCGGCACGGTTAGAGGTATACACGCCGATTTAGGACGCTAATTCCAATTTGCAATTCGCTATTGGGTAATTGCTGCCCATTAGAGGGAGGCCATTTTCGGCTGCTACGTAGACCAGCGTAGAACCGCGTCCACGACAGCTATGTGTTTTATGTGGGAGCGGAGTGAGAGCGCAGATCGATGCACCTTCGAGCGAAAGACGAATCGCCAATTATTTTCGATAAAAAATAGAATCTTGTATTAAAATGGCGCTTCCAGTTCGATGACGAAAGACACGAACACATAATCTCTTCTAGTTGCAAATTTTTTCCAATCTTTTACTTTACCTTTAATTCTGCATTTTATCTTTGATAACGATAAAATAAATCCTACCGGAAGCTTAAAGTAATCAATCAAAGTAGAGAATATCTTTACAATAAAATATGTATATTTTTATGATATGAATATTTTTATGATATGATAATTTTTGCATATTATATATAATATATAAAAACAGAGAAAGAAAGAAAGAAATGTTACTTTTCCATGATATGAAGCATTTAGATGATATGAAGCATTTGGGTCATCCGTTTGAGTAACGTGGCACCCTTCGGACGAACCAACGCACAAAAAGGACTAAAAAACGAAGGTGAAGTTCCTGCGGGAGCTGGGATCGAGTAATCAGTTTTAATTAAGCGTACCTTTCGCTCGAGAGTTAACGAGGGTAGTTACTCGTTAGTCCGAGATATCGTGCGATTCGTCGACTTTAAAAAAAAAGAGAGGAGTAACGAGCATGAGATCGGATCTCGGCTCGACGGGAAAAGGAGCTATATTCGAATGATTAATTCTGTAAGTATTACATAACAATCACTGATGCTGAGGAATAAATGTCTTACACTCGATATCTCGAATTGTTGCATTTGTACAAATTAATGCGCGTTATTACATGGGGATTATCGGAAATAAAATTAAAGAAATAGAAGATGATATCTTTAATTACTTTATAAGAATACAATTAATTTTTTTATTATTGTTAATTAAAATTATATAAAAATCTCAAATGTGCTGATTCATCTTATTCCATTATCTGTATCCGTTAACGACGCGAAACAAAATATGTTGCGATACCTACCGCATCGTCGCCCTTCATTGTGGCACAAGGGTATTCATGCGACCGGTGAAGTGTAATTTTTCCGGGGGTTATAAGCTACAGGGGGGGATAGAGCGAGAAAGAGTAGTCGCTTTAAGTACAGATAATAGGTGGTGTTTACCGCCACGATGATCGGCACTATTTAAGGGTGGCCTGGCATGAAGCGGCCGATGGGACCCCAAATAAATTAAATTATCATGATAAAGGCCCCTTCTACCGTCCCACCCCCTCGATATAAGAGCGCGAATGGTGATTGTCCACTCGATAAAGTTGCCCTCCTCATGTTTACCGACATCTGTCACAGTTTGCGCATTTCCCGATCCCGATCGGACGCGCAGCGTGCCAAAATGATCAATTTTGGCGGGACACGCATGTCAATGAAATTAGGCCAATTCGAAAGCAAATGTATCGCGCGAAGAATATATTGCGCGGGAATTAATTATGGAAATTAATTATAAAATGATATATATTTTTTATATCAAATTGATAGAACTGTCCTACACAATATATAATAATAGTGAGAAGGAAAAACGTTGGATGGAAAGAAACGGTTTTCATTAATGTACAATACGTATGTTGTTTTAGTATTTTTCTCCTAACATTTTTTTTCTACTATAACATAAATGCAGACACTTGTCATTTTTCTTCTCCATTATTTTTATCGACCTCGCGATTGCACCGGATTGCTTTTATTTATTGAAGCGGGGAGAGGGGAACTATTTGCAGTTAGTTAACGCTATAGTTAACGTGGCGTCCCTACGATGGAGGGGTACGTACCGTATGTTAGGTGCCAACCCCCTCGATTGCGCATGGCGAGCAAATTTCTTCGGTACGTTTCTGTAACGTACTTCGTTGATTAATACGATGGCTCAATGAATAATTATCGCGATGAGCCGGCCAATTTGACGACGAAGGGTGCGATAATTTATAGCGGCTATTTGTCATTTCTTAAACTTTTAAAAGAATGATGGATGCGAGACTCTTAAATATGTCTAAACTTGACTGGTATCGTTTGTTTCGTCCAAATAAATTCAAATTTTACAATCTTTGCAAAGTTAACAATTTATATTTAAAATTTCGATAATTAATAAAGTTTTGGGGTTCTCTTTCAAAGAATAGTTGCTTTAGAATAATTGCTAATATATTAAAAAATAGTCATTAAATATAAAATGCAAAGTTTTAAAGAGAGGGGATGACAAGTTCAGGCATTTTCGATGTGTAATGATTAATAAAAATTTTTTCACTTCAATCAAAATTAAATTCGAGCCATAATTGTGCTATCTGAAACGCGTAAAAAAATATTGAAAGAAATTTTTAGCCTAAGAAAACTTAAGAAATGATGGTTTAAATTGCCAGGAAACTTTTTTATCCCGGTTTTATCATTTTAAGTGTAAAATTGAATCGTCAGAACTCTTAAAGAGCTATCGAAAATTTTTGAGAAAATACCAGATTCCAAATACATTTCAATGAAATTTGTTTCTTGAAATTGATTATGAGGAAAATATCTTTTACAATTGATGCTTTATCTCTTACTCATTTCTCTTAACTATTTGACTCATATTGACTAAAAATAATTATAGATTAAAATCTAATAACTGATTATAGAGTTAATATAATCTTGTGTCGTATAAACAGTTTTTGTAATCGAAAGATACTTTTATCTTAAATTATCTTAGATAAGGCACAATAGAGATAAAACGATACGTTGCTGCGTGGCGAAATTTTTTGGACAATGCATAATACGATGTGATATATGTCACGAGTATCTAATGGGCATCGCGTAGATGGTGTCCGCGAACGATGAAATTGAAAAAGGGATATAAAAATAAATCATGATGGGACGAGCGAGGAGCGCAATGGTGCAAATAATAATTGTCACAAATCAGCGGGGAGGGAAATCATCGGTCAGGCCATATGTGCCCAGCGGGGGAGAGGGGACAGAGGGAGCGAAACTCCACTTCGTTCAACGATAAATAACCCAATAAATGTGCTACAGAGTCTAAATACTAACAACTATCAAATGTAGTTTCTCATGTCCCTCGCGCACGATCCTGGCTTGCATGAACAACTGTCAAAAATATTCGGTGAGCTTAGCATTTTTTTTGTAACATCCATAGGGGTAACAAACATTGAATGCAGCAACGTAATATTTCATGATCGCAAAATGAGTTTAAATTTGCTCGAAATAGAAAAAAATTTCATAAAAAGTTATCTAAATCATTCGAATTTTATTAAATTGACATTTTTATTACAACTTTATATTACAACTTTAAAAAAATTGCTCTAATATATTTTTATATACTTTATATACTCTTTTTCAAATTGTTCAATTCTTACATCATGTTACTCAATGATTACTCTTTTCTCGTAATACTTGTGCTGCGTGTGTTAAATTTGAGGACGTTGTGCAACAGCCTGATAATGCGACATATCGAGATATCGGAAACTGCCGTTTATTTGTGTATCAGGCGTAAAATCGCGCGGTCCTATATCAAAATATACTGGTCTCTCCTATTCGAGGGAGAGCGGATACGTGCGTACCTGCTCGTACGCGGCTTAGTGAATCACGCGCGCGACCGGTAATCCGAATGCGCTCGACTAAACGCCGCCATGTGTACAAACACTGACAGCCGGTCACGCACTTGCTAGTTAAGTTACGAGGGTGCTTAAGCCATTGACGCAAGGCTCACCCCGCTGTTAATCGTGGAAACCCACCGTAAAGCTCGGCAACAACAAAAACACGTGACAAAAATAATGGCGTTTCTCGTATACGAAATTTTCGGCTTTCGCGTGAATTTGAAGTCTGCTATTATTTTTTAATGATTCCTGCGTTCTCGAATAATCCAATCTTATCTGCTCGTTTTAAATTTACTAACATAAATTAAAAACTCTATTTAAGTAACTTGTTTTGCATTAAAAAGTAATTATAATAATTACAAAAAATTAATTAATGTAGTATAGCGATTAGTGTATTAATATAGCGATAAGATAGATTGTAATTGTGTAATATACTGTTTGGTATCTTGTTAATAAGGAATAATATCATGTTTAGCTCTGAATGATAAATTGTTAACATTCCATGTATTCATCGTGTGACGCGATGTACAGTACACCTCCATTCGCGTGTGGATTGATTGCAATATTATCATGTTTGTATGTATCTCGGCGATAATTTCATCAAACTCTGCGGCGTCCTACGCCCATGGTGCTATAAGTCGGCGATCCTCCCCTGACCAAGAGTCATTCACGGGGCTAATTGCAGGGGCGGCTTTCCGCCCTATCGTCTAACCCCAAATCATCCCCCGGTAATCCATAGGGATTTACACTCGCGATAATTGCATTAGCATTCGATGATTTTTATTGGATCGTCCGGCTCGCGATAATGAATCATTTTCGCTGTCCAAACTGTTTGCCGGACTAAAATCGTCAATTCAATTTGTGACTTTTGTCCAACGAATCAATTAAAAAAATTTTTTCCCTGCCAATTTTTATTATGCAAGAGTCAACATCACGTTCGTTAAAAAATTATAACCATTTGTATAATTATTTGCGATTACGATATCGAGAGATAAGAGCATGATCTATTTCATACGTGTCTTAATTATGGAACATTTCAATTTATGGATCATTATCGCAAATATTGTTACTCGAATTAATCGTAGCGTAATCTGCATCATAATTGCAATTTTTTGTAATAGAATATTTTCCTTTTGTTACAGGCTGCGCGGCACAACATGCATTGCTGGGCAAGACCAGAAGGCCAAGGACAGCCTTCACGTCCCAGCAGCTTCTCGAATTAGAAAAGCAATTCCGACAGAATAAATATCTCAGCAGACCGAAGAGGTTTGAAGTCGCGACGTCGCTGATGCTCACGGAAACGCAGGTAAATCCAGATAATGATGTTAAATCGACCATTACCTCTCTCGATATCCGAAATTCAATGACAGCCATGAGCCTGTGAATCACCTCTCTCTTTCGCGCGCGCGATAAGCATCGCGCGATTAACAATTTTTATTAGTCACGTAGTAGAGAGATGTAATGTAACGCGAATCGTGAATCATCTATAATTCCACGATAAAATACCTCTGGGTAATAAAAAGCCGTTCCCACTGCCGAAAGAAAAAACGCGAATAAGCTTGAAGTAATTTTTTCCATCGTAACTTTGCGGTCGCTCATGACGTTATAACAGCTGTCAATAGGAACAGAAAATTATGCCTTTTTGACACTCGTCTACTTTCTCGAAATTACGAGAGAGATATTTTTGCATAATAACGTCCGATCGATATGGATGATGCGCCGAGGAATCGTTAAGGAATCCAATCGGTTATTTTCCGAGTTGGAGCTGGAGCTGGAGTTAAGTTAGCTCGTCAAGAGTCGCTCGACGAGGAGTTGAGCGACGTTGGTCGGTAAATAGCGCGAAAATGGAAATTCGCGAGGTCACGCGAGCGCTCAGGACGGAAAAAGAGGAAGACCCTCTCTTCGAAAGAGAGAAAATCCCTCTCCGGAATAATCCGGTCCGCCCTTCCTCCGTCCGGGACCGGCTGGCGTGCACGCGCGCGAATCCTCTCTCGCATAGTTCAACAACTTAAACATAACTCCGAAGCTTACGAGCCCTGACGGATCGCTCGGCAAACAGACGTGAAAGTCTGAGTTATGGCGGGCTCAGTCGCTGATTTGTTTCGATATTTTACCGATTCTGCCTCGCCTCCATCTCGGCCTCCTTCCTCCTGCGTCCTCTTCCTTTCTCTTCGTTCCTCCTCTCTCCCGCCTTCCGGTCCTATGTTACTCATTTCACGTCTGAGTTCCGCGTTTGCAGAAACGCGATTACCAGCGATTTACCGTCCAAGCTCGTCGCGACGTCCGACGAAGAATGCGTTTATTTAAAAAAGACATTGAAAGGTTGCATATTTCCCCTCTCTCTCTCTTTCTATATATATATAAATCTCTGTCGTTATCAAGGTAAATAATTTTGTTGGTATTATATCGTAGTACAATGTTATTATCTCAACGGGGAAAGTCATAAAATACACTATCTCTCTGAAAGAGGAAATGCTAATTTTTTGATGTATTATGCATTTCTCCGATATTTTCTTTAGACGATCGTTTTTTTGCCTTTAGATTTTTAACGAAGTGATTCGATATTTGATTTACGACTTTATTTCGACAGCGATTTCCTGTTGGATTAATTAAAATCTGATATTCCTTAATATTCGCGATTAAAGTATCACAAAATCGCAGTCATAATCGTCGTAATAACATGCGAAATCTACGCAACAATGATCGTTAGCGAGAAAAATATCTTGCACAATTAGCGCGATTGCGATCGAAATGATATCGCGATGGGAGTCTTTCGATGTTCCATGATTCATTCGTCGCGTTCGGTTTCCCGTGTACAAAGTGTCGATTAATTTCGATTCGCGAGATAATTTACAGCGCGATCTATTTCTCCTCCCTCCCTTTCTATCGCTCGCTCGCTCGCTCTTCATCGCTCGTCGATTTATCGACAACAAATATTTATTTTCGCACGTCGCTTTTTTTTCCCACCTTCGATCCATTTTTTTCGACTGACTCGCTCACGCCTACAATTCGCGCCTTCTCGTTCCCCTATTACTTCCCCCCCTTTCCCCCCTCTGTATTCGACCCCGACGCTTGTTTACCTCGTGCTACGAATTATTTGTTAACGCGACACGAATGATTTACGTAAATTTCTGCATTCCTCTCTCTGTCCCTTTCTCGTAGCAACTCGCCTAACAAATTATCCAGCTGATCGAGAAGCGATGATACATTTGATGTTTCTCAATAAAATTCTAGACTTTAAGAGAGATAAATATATTTTCATCAAACGCTTTTAATCTTATACTAGATTTTATATATCTTTTTATTGGTATAAAAATCTACATATTTTTAAATATTTATAAATAAATTCTATATATTACATATTTCCGAAATATTAATTCATAAAGATTTATTTTCTGAAAAGTGGATTTAATTAAGAAAGATTATGGCATATTTGTTATCATCGCTGATGTATATTTTAGGTAGTAACGATTAGAAATTTAGGATTAATCTCGCCAACGGAAAGATCCTTCGCGTCGCGAGAATTCAGCGAAACGTTCACAGATTCTCCCATTCGTATTCGTACGAGAAAGCTGCGCTCCTACGCGAAGGGTAAAGATATAATACGGTCGGTGTGCCTGGAGGGGATTGGCCCGGGCGCATGATATGTTGTCCGAAAGATTTACATCGTTTTCTTACGATTGGGGAGGAAAAATCGAGTCCCTGTATCTGTCTACCTGATTTACGGCGTCTCGCGGGGTGGTTCACGTAATGTTACCCGCGCTTATGGAGTACGCATTCGCCAAATTAAATCGGGCGTGGATCGAACGCGTCGAGATTGAGGCACTTATGCCCGCGATAAATCGTCAGATAATTAGCACTTTTCAAACTGATATTGACTCGAAATCAAACTAGGAAATCTTTCAATTTATGTGAACGTATCTGCGAATGAATTTTTATCATTCAATATCAGGGAGCGTGTTTGTATGTATGTGTGTAGAAAGTCCAAAGTACTTGGAATATTATCGTTTATTTTTCGATATTTACATATAGAATGATCAATAATCGCTTGTGTAGGTAACAAGGAAATTATTACTTTGTGATGGAATAGTTTGATACAAAATTACGTTAGATAACATGAGTCATTTTCTCCTAAGTGGAATTTATTATCAGAGTATAATATCTCGTAAGTAAAGATAAATTTGATAGTTTGTTATTTTCTTCGCTCTTAAATAAAAATGTTAAATATATTTTATATGAAATATAAATTCAAGCGGAAATGTTATAATGCACACAAATCCGTTTGAAGAATCTTTCTGTTCACGCGAAGGTTATTTCATAATTATCTAAAATTAAATACGAGATAAATGATATTCAGTGCCCAAATATTTTATCAGAGCAGATATCGCGCTCGTTGTAGTTGTTAGTTCCGCGAAATCGCTTATCGCCACGTAATTTCTTTAATCTTTCTTTACGTCGCGAGCACTTTGATTGATGCGTAATAAGTAATTTTGATAAGTTTTTGCTCTTTCTTTCTCTCTCATTTTGCATCGATCAATAATTACACGGTTATACTTTCGTTGCAGGTGAAGATCTGGTTTCAAAATCGCCGAATGAAATGGAAGCGCAGCAAAAAGGCGCAACAGGAGGCTCGTACGAGCGGTAAAGTCGAAGAAACCGGAAGCGCGAGAAGTGCCGAACGAGATACCGGAAGTGACATTAGCGTCAACGCACCTGGAACACCGGAGGAATCCAGAGGAACGCTCCAGGAAAGTCAGAGAACTGGAACGGACCTTCAAGAACCTTTGTATCGGCCTTACGTGGTTTAAAGAACCAATAGAGGCACGTTTAATCTTTGGAAGACCAACATTTTTCAAAATAAACTTCAAGCATTTTTTTCGCTAGTTATTTATTTTATATATATAATAATTTATATAAATGTTAAATTAAAAAATATTTTTCCTTGTTAATTATTGTGTTTAATTTATTATAATAAAAGAAAATAGTAAAGAAGCAAGGAAGGTGAGAAGAAGAAGAAATACTTCTTTTAAAAGATTAAAAAGGAAATTTATTGTTGGCCCTCCAACGATTAGAAAGATACGAATAACATCAAGCTGAATGTGCTTCTTGGAAAATTAATTTATTCAGAAAAGTGATTATTTCGGAGTTTCTAAAGATTCGAATCTAAAGATTCTCTTACGACTAAGTTCCGCTAATTAATTCGACCGTACAATTGTTCCTATATAGATACTTTCGTAGTAAAAAGTAAGAATGTTCCACTTCGTCATCTCGATTGCGATATAATTTTGATAATCGACTATAATAATAAATATCGCCGTGATTTGTAAAGGAAATTGAAACCAGCATAATGTCGATTTTTCATCAGTTTATATCAATTGTCACAAATAAACGTGAGAATTACTTTTGCGTGCATCAATGTTATCGAAATCACCTCAATTTTGATTTTCGCTTATTATATCGATCATAATTTTTTACCAAAAAATACTTGATATCTCTCGTGTATATATATATCTCATCTCTATAATTTCTTGCATCAAAATTCTAATGTAAATAATTGCGAATGAGATAATATCCGCATACACACGATCATTAACGATACCTCGCTTGTTAATCACGGTTATTAGTGCATCACACGAGCATCATTGCTGATTCGAGAAGTTCAAAGCAAGAAATATTGATGGTATAATCGAATTAATCTTTTACAGTCTGCCTGCATTTTGAGCAAGTAGCGGCTAAAAGATTCATACGTTGTGACCGTACGATCGAACGGTACATGCGTGACAGTAAAACTTTGCTTCGGAATCTATGAGAGCCTCGAGACGGATGCCATTTAATCTAAATCCGTCGTGTACATAAACGTTCTAGGGACTATTTATTCTGTGTTCGCTGGGCTTGTAAGATAGAAATGGCAGATAAACGCTGAAACCGCGACGTTGTTAATATAAACGATGTAAAGAGGAGATACACAGGATGGTAGGATCTCTACCCTGTCCAGGGTTATAAGTGTTATTTGAGTATTGTCCTGTATGAGTGCACGAGCGAGAAGCATGTATTTATAGCATACAATGTGAGTGTAAATATTATCCGCATAGATTCTAAGTTAGCGAATGCGATGCAGATACACGGTATGATTATCGCGAGAAGTTCCTAAATAAATTATGAAATCGAGTAAACTCTCGTTCTGCGTCCTTCCTTTTCGCCCTCGAAGTGTTCTCCCGATTTAGATTTAGATATGCTATCAGAGAAAGATCATCATTTTGTATATTTACATGTTTATTATTTATCTGTGTCTCTTAAAGAGATACGCATATGTTTGATCTAAAAATAATAATTAGTAGAATTATACATACACGTCATATCTGAAATTATTTTTTCGGATAAGAAGAAACAGCTATTTCTCTGGCGATTGTAATTTTGATTTCTAAATCAGACACGTTCTATATTTTTAAACTGATAGAAATATTACAATTATCTGAAAATATTTATATGTCGATTTTTCAAACTAAAAATATTTGTTATTTAATTTAGCACATAATTTATTCGAATCAAAATTATATGTTTCAAAGTAGTTTACTTCAACGTTGTCTAAAGTAAATTTGCTTCTTTTCTGATTACAATAATAATGTCAAATAAATGGAAAAAATCCGGAATCGCAATTTTTGGAATATCAAATTTTACTTTGCACCTGAAACGCCCGGATCCGCTTGTATTGAACCGCGTGTGCGAGGGAGCCGGGTCTCCTCACGTTATTTGCATGATGGCCGCTGATTGGTATATGGCTTGTAAATGAGAGGCTTCATCCCCCCGGCGGACGGCCCACCTGGCTGGTTGGTTGATGCCCGATGGAGAACCGAACATCGTCGTGTTTCGAAAGGCATTCGAAGGAGCCGCGTCGCGCTGCGCCGCGTCGCGTCATCAGTATTTATGACATGCTAATTCCCAGTTACGAATTCCGCGACATTCCGCGGGATCCGACGGCGGGGAGTCGCTCGTTCGGAAAACGTCAGCGACCGGAGAAGGAGGAGAAGCAGAGTCGTATTTGACGAACTGGCGGATCGATGTCACCGCTTCCCCGCGCTTTCATTTCCTTTTTCTGCCGAGTCCGAAATCACTTTCGCGAAAATCGCGAAGACGACGGATGCATATCGATAAATTGGGAGTCGCAATCAACAAGAGATATAAGTGTAAAAAGTGCCGCGAATATAAATTGATATAACGCACTCCCGAAATATATGTAGAGTTATCTCTGTGCAAAATAATCTGCATAAATATCTCCGCAAGTAGATCGAGTGGCAATTATTAATTAAATAAATGGTAAATTAATTTCTTGAAAGGAGTAACCACGTGTAGCAAGAATCTCTCGCTTTAAATATTTCACATAATTTTTCACAGCATTTTTATTTCCACGAAAATTGAAAAAAAATTATTCGAATTTCGAGAACGCTAAATGTTATTAATGGATATTCGAAAAATTGTCTCGCTCTATATATTTTTCCGCTGTAATTTCGCTGCCGTGCAGATTCTCGTCAATCTATTCGTTCTTATTACCGATTCGACTGCCAATTCTTTCCCCGCCTGCTGTCGTGTGCCGTTCCAATTTTTCGTCTTCATCTTTCGGTCGTGAAAAATCCGTGGCGAGAGCAACTCGAGCGAGGATTTTACCGGCGTGATTATTTGCGAGGAAAAATCTGGGATTGCCCGAGATGCAGGCAGGCCAGAACGATCTTGGGAAACGTTCTGGCATGGCGCCACGTCTCCGTTTACGCCATGGTGCGGCGTGGCGGAAAAAGGGAATGGCCGTAAAGCTTTCTCGAGGAATACGCCGACGACCTGAGAAAGCGCGAAGGCGTGTTACCGTGACGCTCTCGAGAGGGAATTAGCATAACGGCCAATCCCGCTTCGCGTTTCCCGCGTGTTCCTTTCTTCCGGTGGACGCGGAAGGTCGGAGAAGGGGGAAATTTATTCGAGTGCGGGCCCCGTTCGCGGACGGCAATTTAGCGAAAAACGCATTACACATAGTACGCGTCAATCTCGCGATCGATCTTGAATAATTGTGTTTGTTCCTTGTGATTTATCAGTAATTTCGCGGCACTCTAGTCGATGAAATCACCACTTGACTGTTGAAGATTGTTTTGCTAATTTTTAACTTGGACATACATAAAATTGATTTATTATTTTGCTATATTGACCTACAAAAAGTGCGATAATATTCAAGATTAGATGAATGTTTATAACATCATATGATTAAGAATTTTATTTTTATCAATTATATTACTATTATCGGCACGATTATCAATTTTATTATTATTATATTTTTTTATTTTAAGATAACATAAATATATGTATAATTTTTGAGTGAATATAAATTCGAAGAGTAAGGGAGCCAGACTAGATTTATAATAAAGTAAGTATTAGAAGTAAGTTTCTAATCTATAAGACAGGTGTCTTCCTTTTAAAATGCTTCGAAATCCTTCAACTTTCAATTAAAATAGATTCAATCTTGGAATTATTTTACATCTTACTTGCAATAACTACAAGAAAATCTCACCATTGTTTGATGGACGTTATATTTCGGTTAGCTGATTTCTCTCGTATCACTTAATGGAGGCTCGTCCTCATCGAAAAGGAAGTCGAGAGTCGTCGCTGTTGCAGGAGAGGATTGCGAAGACAGCGTGCTGGAGGGAGACAGGGAGGAAGGGAGATAGTTCGAAAGGACGTGGCGACGACGAGGGTGGGGCACTCATGTTTATATGCATTGTATTGCTAAAACCCTTTTAACCGAATTACATTTAGCGATTCTAGTGCCGCTTCTATGTCTGCGTAACTTCCCTCTTTCCCTCCTCCTCCGTTTCTCTCCATCTCTCTCTTTTTGTCGCTTTCCTTGCTCCATCCCCTTTCATTTTGCCTACCTTCCGTCTCTCTTTTACTCGCTTCGAGATACGGCGCGTGTCTACGTATGCGAAGAGCTACTCCATCCGCCTTTGGAAGATCCCATACGACGACGGTGGTGAGCTGATGGCTGAGGATGATGGTGCGAGGGGGTTGGTGGGCCGATGGATGGGTGGTGGAGGACGGGGGACGGATTCCAAGAGTCGGAGAACGGCATCCCTGAATCCCTGATTCTCTTGGTAAACAAGTGCTTGGGTGATTCACTGCTTGTTCACTCCTATCGGCCGTCGTTTGTTTCTAGACGCCATTGCGTTCTACGATTCTACCTCGTTTTCCGGTCTAATGGATTTTGGGGGCCGTCGAGGGTTGCTTCGAGAGTTTCTCGCGTTACCTCTTTCTCTCCTTTCTCTCTCTCTTTCTTGAGCTGCAGACATTTTTAGCACCTTTCGTCCCCTTTAGAGAATCTTGTTTTGATGCTGTCAATGATCTGTGTAACAGAACATGTTGGTAATAAAACGCGCCTATAACAGGATGGAATACGATGAAGATTCACCAACACGATAATTTGAAATTGTCATCAAAGATGTGTAACAAATGTTGATATCACAGATACTTCTCGCATATTATAATTATTTTAATATGATAATATATTATAATTATTTTAATATTAAACTTTAAGCAATATTTTTATATATAATTGTATCAAAAATTATTATAAACGTGTACATTAATTACGAATCTTAGTTGTTCAAAATCAAGAAGATATAATCCGTATCATTGTTCCATCCAGCATTAATCTCACAGAGATTCATAATTCAACACGTATGGGAAAGAAGAATTTAACATTTTAATTAATGTGTTCAGCTTGAAATTTTTAGATATTTAAAGTACGAACGATTTTTGATTGTATCAACTTTAACGTAACGAGACATCTCAAGGATCAATCGCCGCCATCTTCGACAACACCCTGCGAGAATCACGAGAGATACGTCCCTGCCTTGGCTCGCGCGCATCTCGCGGCAGAGTCCGTCATTAGCGCTAACAAGGTTAGCCTGGGGCTGTGGGGGGTGGAGGCCGGTGGGGGAGAACGAAGGGAGATGCCACCCTCTTCCAACGACCTACCCTTTGCTCGCAACACACACGCACGCGCGCGCGCGCGCGCGACACGTGCGCGAGAGCGTGTACGTATAGGCGCGTACACGTACACAATCTTGCGGCCGTGGTCTCCTTAGAACAAGGGGGGATAATAAGATCTGCGACAATCAACCCCAACGACGACGACGCTGCCGAGAGAGCGTCATGACGCTCTTCTCGGACGAGCTTTCAGGCGACGTCCGTCACGTTACGTGCACATCTCTTCCCCCATCTCTATCCCCGTTCCTCTATTCTCTTTCCCTTCGCGTTTCCTTTCGTCTTCCTCCCTTTGCTTTCTCCCCGTGTCTATCTCTATCCTGATTTCTACATCTATCTCTATTTATCTCCGCATCTACATCCATTTCATCTCTCTTCGTCTCTAGATCCCCTCCTCTCGTTCTCCATCTTCCCTCGTTGTCTTGTCCAACTCGCCCTCTCGTCATCTCCTCCTACCTTCTTCAAGCTTCTTGTTCTCACCAGTGTACTCAGAGATAGGAAGCTATCCAGTTTCCATTTTGCCGGCACGATTCGTCAACAATTTCTCTCGAATGTTGAAACGATTGTAATTGCGTTCTTTTTGAACACTCCAATAACAGCAACATACAATAGTCATGTAACTTTTATACTTTGAGAATTGCTAAAAATATGTGGATACGTTTAACATAATATTTTTCGATAAATGATGTATTGAGTTATCACAAAATATTTGTGTTGATTTTGAACATTTATTGAATAAAATTTTTATTTTTTTTATTTATTTGTATTTTTAATTATTTATAATTTGTATTTTATTTTAATTTAATAATTATATTTTAGTTAAAACTTATAAAATTTATGTATGTATTATTGTGTGACAGATATTGTTTTAATTATTAAAAATGAAAAAATTAATATATTATATACATATATTTGATTCTTTAAGCAATAAATTATAGAGCAATCTCTTATATTAGAATTGGAAAGTTTTAATAAACCAGATGATAACGATGGGGAGTGAACTCTGATATTTATATCTTATGCTCGGTGATATGGAAGATATTAGCCAACCCCATAAAAACTAACACAAGAATACAATTCGTAGCTTTGTCAGAAACTGATCTACTATCTCTCATATTTATCCGAGTTTCTTATTTCTACTTTGTCTTCCAAGGACCAAACTTATCCATTACAAGATAGGTCGGAATCATAAAGATCGGATCTATTAGGATTAAAGCTATAATTCACGTGGAATTGTTATTGTCGTTGTTAGCGAGGCAAATTACATGCATTTTTATGTTCCGGAATAGATATGTCGAATAAAGTTGGAAATGTTGCCTTTAATGAATGTGCCATGCAAGAAATTAATGAATGACAAAGCAAGAAATTACTTCTATTTTATTAAACATTTTTCTTTATTGTAATCCATGCTGTATTCTTATTTTTGTCTTCCATATTTTTTAAAACATTCGGAATTAAAGAAACGCAATTTCAAATTTGTAAAAAAAAAAAAATCTTCGCAAGATTTTTCCTAGTCTCTACATCTCAATATAAATAAAAAAATTATTTTGATATTTTTCTAAACAAATTATAATTCGCTGTCTAAGCTTTTTATACTTTACTCTTCTACTTTCTTTACTATGTAAATTATAAGAAAGTAACATTTGATCACGCTCAGACGTTCGCGCGATACATCGTCGAATAAGAGACTAAAGCGAGATGTCCAGCGGTTCGGTAAACATGACGAAGACTCATAGATCAGTCGCCGATCCATGCTGTTCTTATCTTCGGGACCACAAAGTTTAAGTACGACGACCGGCGAGCATGGATTGCGTTGGCCGAGTCGATTGTGTGTAAGTGCCTTGGAAGGAACGGAGAAGGATAGGACTGGTGGAGAGAGGAGAAGCCGGGGTGAGAAGGGTTGAAAGGAAGGGAAGGCAGTCCGAGCGATGGAGTGAGGGACTCGAGGGGTTGCGGGAGGCTGGAAGGAGCTAACCGCATCGTAATCAACGTAAAATGGCGTCGGGAACAGGGAACGGAGAACGGAGGAGCCTCCTGAGGTCGTGCCGCCATTGTTGATCACCCTCACCCTCGTATAATACGTGCTATACGGTTCGCCCAGGGATGCACCCTCCGCGGGCACCGCACACACCGAAGTTCTTACGTCGTGTCGACCGTTTACACCGCGCTTGAATGGACGCAAAATATTTTACGATCGTGTAACAGCGAGATTTCGAAATGCAATTTAAGACTACGTGTTGAGTATTCGTGATGATGCGCGAGAAAATTAAAACTTGTATATCCTTGCATAAAATTATAACAATATCGTTCTCTAATTTATTGTCAACTTTACATTTTACGTTATAAATTTGCATATAATCATTATTATTGAGCATTATGATGAGACTGCTTCTTAAATTTTGCTCTCTAGAGACGGAGACCATAAAAAGTACCGCAATGTAATCGTTGGATTCTGCATCAGGTACTTCCAGAAACCCTTTGGTTCTTCGAGATGATCCCCGACTCTCGCTATTGTACGGTTCATTTTGTATTTTACGATAAATCCTCGGTTCGCGTTGGCGAGAGAAAGCGCGCCCCGCCGTCCAAAGTTGGATTCGACCCTGCGGGATGCTCAGCAAGTCGTAATAAATTACGCAGAAGTGGAGCCGTGAGCGGAGATTACTGGCCCGGTTTCTCCCACCATCGCATAACAGCAGCCACCGGCTCCTATTTCACCACCAACCACTCCCCTTTTCACCACCGCTTGCATGATGGCTGTTTCACTTAAACCTCTAGCTGCTAGCCTAGGCTTCTGCTGCCGCTACTGCTGCAATTTTGACGAGCGCACGCCAAATGCGACGCAAGTGAAATCGACTCGCGATTCACGCTGCCGATTCAACGATATGGAAACCGTATCATAACGTTACGTAGAGAAGTGCCCTTTAATACTGTACCGATCTCATTCGCAGCTTCCTACGCTTCAACAATATTTCAACCCCTTACGGACGATAAAATTTGCGAATCGTATAAATAGAAATGGACAAATGAGTATCGTGGGAGTTTTAGATTTACAATTTTTAATTTTTAAAATTTTTAAAATTTTTGATTTATAATTTTAAATGTTTTATTTACAATTAAATATAAATTTGACGATTATGATATTAATATAAATATAATTAATATATAATATAAAAAATAATATAAATAAATAATATAAAAATAATATAAATATATAATATGAAAAAATTATATAAATAATATAATAAATAATATTTTATGCATATAATATTAACATATTTATATACAATATTAATGATAATAATAATTTAGGCAGTTTTGACATTAAACCACTCACACATGTATCAAAACTTAAATATTGATCTGCGTACACTTATGTGTACATATATTTTTTTAGATATAATCAAGCATATTTTTTTGAAAAAAAATATGGGAATAGATTCCAGTGTCCTCTGAGACATTCTCAAGAATTACGCAGTTAATTAACAAGTCTCTTGTGATTTCGAATCCGTTTGCAGCGAGCGTCGCCAACAAAGTCGGAGTAATTCGGATTGTCTGAGCGCGGCAGATCGCATAAAAATTCAGGAAAGTACCCTCTGAACGGTTCATTTCACTCGGGCTGATCGTGTTCGACTCAGCCTCGAGGGCAACATACATTATGGTGTGCTGACTGCCTACCATCTTCCTCGATAACGCAATTTAATCCCGAGAATGATATAAGGAACGCTTTTGTACTCGCGTTGCCCCCGGAATACGTATTCCTCTTTTCTCTACGAAATTGCGCCAACTGCACGAGTGAGATTTAAACGCGTTTTCTAATTCCCGAGACTCTAGTACTTTGTTACACGACAGTCGTATCGGTAAAGCTTGCAAGATTATAGGACACGATAATCTAGTTGGATAAAATCCTTTTCGATATGACTCAAGATTAGCGCGTCGAATTTTTGCACTGGAAGAGAAAAGTTGCGTAAGCGACATATTTCTGTGTTACTTATAAATTTGAAACTTAACTTTTATATTTGCAATTATATACTCTTTACAATTCCTTTAATATCACATATATTTTGTATTGATTTTTAATATTTGTGCATCGATTTATAACCATTTTGAAATGATTAAAAGCTTTAAAATCAAATCTTCAGATAATTAAGATATATATAATTATAATTTTATTTAATTGATCCTTTAATGACACATTGAACATAATATAAGTATGATTAAACAAACAATTATTAATAAGCAACAACATGGGAGATTATCCACGTGGAAACATCAGTATTCGATATTTCTGCTTTATCGATGAAACGGAAATAATATATTTGTTCAACAATTTAGTAACTATGTAAGATATTCTTAATGTTATGTTCAATAATTTATTAATATATAGTATTATTTACAATTATTAATAAAAAATTATTAATAAAATCAGCTGAAGGTAATTTACTGACCAACGGTATCAATATTGGTTACTAACCGAGCATATAGCTTCTGTTAAGATTTTTAAAACAGCTGTAAAGAGCAAAATATAACAGAATTCTTTCTTTAAAATATATTCTTTCTTTAAATTATATATTCTTTACAAATTATAAAACAAATGATATATTCTTATAATAAGTGGTATTCCTTGATTATTTCAAAAAAGAACGTAAGATCTAATCCAGACAGCACACATGTCCAAAAGACGCCTAAAAGACGATTTAAAGTCCTTTAAATGTTTTTAAGATATTTTTTGATCTTTTTGTCTGAAAATTATATTTATTTTAAAAAAGACATAAACCAAAATGCAACAGATATGAATGAAAATATTTTATTAAAATAAAAAAATAAATTTCGATAAAATGTTAGAAAAATATTAACATATTAACATCAATTTAATATATGCTTCGAATTTAAATTAAAAGCAAGTAGAGTATTATTATTTTATGCATTTTTTGATAAGATTTATAATCAAACAAGTTATTTAAAAAGAAAGCTTGACAATACTTGCAATATTTTATAATATATGATTTGCAATTTTTAAAATTTTTTGCACGATAGAATAAAAGTTGACGTTTTGCTTTATTATTGATAAGAACATTATCAAGTCTTGAATTTTATTCCACGTTTATTACGGACGTGTTCAAATAATCCGCCACGTGTGATCGTAGTCAGTATGGCGAATGATACACCTGCAACAGCGACTCACTCGACATTATGCTGTACCCTCGTGAGATGTTCAGATCGATAAGTGGTGGACTGTAGTCCGGATGTCGCGTATATCAAAAAAGACGCATCACGTGTTGATAAGGTTAATCAACGGCGATAACGTGTTGAGCATTTAGCTTAGTCCATCGTGAGCAGCCGTAAAACAAGGTACGTTCCTATCAACCTGCAAAATTTCCTTTTGCATTTCGAAACGCTTTATTATTAAACCTTACCGTCACGTTGTAGTGTTTGTCAGTGTTTTTGACACACGAACAGCTGACGCGGCACAACCGGCGCAGCTGATGTAATCATGAATAACTTGACGCACGCGCATCACGAAAAGTTCTATTATGAATCACGTATCGTGGGATAACACAATATGCGATGTTGAACAAATATTATGATGTCTACTAATCGAATTATGCTCTAGTAATTATAATTGCAAATAATAATAATATTATTAGCAAATAATATTATCAGCAATTACTTTAGATTTATCAGACTTGTTTTTTATTATTTACACTTGTTGCAGACATTTGTTTACTTTGATATGTATAAAGTATAAATCCGAGGTAATTGCTAATAATATTATTTGTAATTATAATTAAAGCATAATTAAATTAAACATGATTTCGTGATTTTTGTTATTGAAAAAAAACTATAATATTTATAATCTTATTCAAATTTTTTCTCTGATTTCTCATAAAAATTCTTCCTTGATGCCGCGAAGACATCCATAGTACGTTTTGCGAAACTTTAATAGAATTTTTAAGCGAATAGAATTTTAAAGTAATATAAAAGGTCTTTGACTTTACTGATTACTTGCATCATTTATAATTAAATGAGATAAGATTTTTATCATTTTTCCTGATTCAATGTTTTTCAAGAGAGCGGAAAATTAAAATTATTATAATGAGTGAAATTATTATAATTTTTATCAAAAACGCAATTATCTTTCGCAATGCAATCTACAGTCGTATTACTTTCTCTTGTGCATAAAGAATTATATGATAAATCCACAATGCGGAATTAACAACAGATGTTCCATCTAGCTACGAAATAAGTTTCATAAGATAGCAATAATTCCAACTGGTAATGTGCTCAATTGATATCGATGCGCGATTACAAATACAAATGTAAGATGTGTGTGTTTTAAAATCTTATTGTATCACTACACTTTCGATTAAATTGGCATTTTAATCCACAATTGTTGATTTTCATTATTTGCATTATATAAGTTATCGATTTTGCTCAAGAAATGATTAATAAATCTATGTTAGAGATATTTAAAATAAACTATTGTATATATATATATATATATATATATATATATATATATATAATATAATATAATTCTCTTTACATATCTCTCTAAAAATATCTTTATATCTCTCTCTAAAAAATGGAATCGCGAATGAAGCCAATTATATAGGTCAAATATATATGTGATATAAGAACTCGACGATTATTCTTTATTAATGAATTACCAAGCGATCGATTTTCTTTATATGTCGTGTATCATGACAAATATTAATTCAATTATATAGGACATCTAATGACACTAAAAATTACTATGAAATTGCTGTGTGTATTAAAGTATTATAAAAAATCATGTCAAATTATTATCATGAACGATGTTGACTTATCGTTATTATTTATGTGTGCATGAACCAGTTTTATATATCTTATCATTTGAAGAAAATAAATGTTAGACTTAGCTCGATAATGCAAACTGCAAATAAAAATTATTTGCCGTTATAACGAGAAAGTTTTTAATGGATGCATCCAAAAGCAATAATATAATTAGTCAATATTATAATTAGTTATTGATTGTGATTGGTTTTCGTGTTTGAATTCACCAATCACATTCAATTGCTACTGAATCATGCTTCTGAATGCACGTGCTTCTGAATTCACTCATTGTATCTGTAATATCTCAAGCGAAGACAAAATAAACATTTTTTAAAGAGTTTTAAGAAGCTCGAGTCATATTCATAAAGGTGAAATGTCACTTGATAATAATGTGTCGCCGGGTTGGTTGTTCGATTTCCGGTGCGGACATAATGTAAATGTAATTATTCTGTTACGCATTAATAGCTTCGCAAATCTTGTTTGGTCCATAATGCGACATTAATCCGTCAATAGTTCCACGATAAAGCAGATTTGTTATGCGGTTCACGTAACAAGTTGATTCGCGTTGTATGTACATACATCAAACGTCATTTCCATGCAATATACCATTCCAAAATTAAAGGAAAAGCTGGTATCTCGCGACCTGGATGTTTGAATAAAAGACCATTGAAAAGGTAGCGACTTTACTAGGTAATAAAATTCAAAAGGTTTTACCCCAACCATTTTATTATGTACTTTATTATTATGTATTTCGTTTTTATCTTACAAAAAGCATTGTATATTGCCACGGTTCTATAAGAAGTCAGTCAAGCAATTATTTTCTTGACAAATACGTCTTTTACTTTGGCATAAATTACGAAAAATTACCAATCTGCAATTTCGTGTGGTTGAAGTATATCTTAGATATATAATAATAATAATAATATAATGTTTTAGATATGTAAAAAAATTTAAAGAGATTCGACTTTTTAAATGTTTCCAAAATTTAATTATAAATTTATATAAATATATAAATATAATAAAAATTTTATAAATATTTTATGTAAATTATTTAGAAAAAATGTATGATACTCCATATTTTTATTATATATATATATACATACATTTTCCATAATGTTTCTTATTATGTAATTTCATAGTCACATCAGGAACAAGAGGCTTAAATGAGATTACGTAGCAGGATTGCTGCATGCGTACTCCTACTCAATTGTATTTGCTGTGGCTATACCTGAAATAGTACCGTAATTACCAACAAAATTACCGCTAATGCTAAAGGAAAGCATTCAATCGTGCAACAAATTGTGTAACCGCGACGTGTAACAGTATGATTTCATTAAGCTAATCGTGCATAAATGATAATGAAACTTGTGGAAGGTACACTCGATTTCGCAAATAATGTGGATTAATTTAAGCTAAACATCCTATACGATTTTAAGAGGTCTTTTTATGCCTCTGCGTAGTTGACTCTTAGGAATGTCCCATCAAGCTAACAGGGCTTGTGTCGTCGAAGCGGATGACCTTGTGCCCATCTTGACACCCGCCGTCGATATTTTACCGCGATTAAAGACCTTGGCCGCTCATTTCACCTCCAAATACAATGTGGAACCTTCCTTCTTCGCTCGAGTGCCGGGAAGGTGAGCTATTTTTAATTTTTTTTTTTACAAGATTATACTTTACTTGAATCTCAATTATTTGCTTTTATCACAATGGATTTCTTTATTACTCAAATTTTTTTAATCCACACAAAGTGACAAAATCGAAAATCGAATCTGATCTTGAATCATTAAGCGATTACTTTATTATTGAGCACATATATTCCGATATTTATTTTTAATATATCGAAGCACAAATGCTTTATAATTCAAGCTCCAAATATTATATAAAATTAATTTTGTTTATAATATATAAAATAAATAAATATAATAATATAATATATAAAATAAAATATATAATATAAATTTCTTTCATAATTATCAGCTAAATTTATATCTTAATTTTTGTAATATGTTATAATATCGCTAATATCTTGTGGAAAATTCTTTTTACGGATTTTGCAACTTATTTTGACAATAGATAGATACATTTACTGATAAATACATTTACTAACGATTCTGTATCGTACGCATGTTGCAGAGTGAATCTGATAGGCGAGCACATCGATTATTGCGGATATGCCGTCTGTCCAATGGCTATTGAACAAGATATCCTTGTTGCAGTGGCACTGTCAAAATATAGCGATATTTGCCTCACTAATGTTGATCCTAAATACAAGGAGTTTCAATGCAGTTTCGAGAACGTAGGGTGAGTATATAACTCAATGAAAGTTCAAGTTTATTAAATCAACACACAACGTTAGTTAATATTTTAGACAAGAGAGAGTTTGAGAAAATTTAAGTTAATTAATTTTTTAACAGCTCGTACGTGTCATGATATTAAAAAAAAAAGAAACTTTTCTTTGTGCTTTGTTAAAATCCCACGTGATATGTACACATAATACTTATCTAATATGATGTAGCGCGGTATACTGCACGTGGCACATAATATCTCTTCTATAACACATTGTCATGCTTGCAGTTGCGATCTCAAGCACTTATAGCCCCCTTAACAATTTAAGCCACTTGATCCCTCACCGCGGCCATCTTGGATTATGACACTGAAGCCAGAATTATACGCGCTTTATTCCCGCACAGTGCACGTGCGCGTTCATGATTGAGATAACATCCCTGCGGCTCCTCTCATTTCGCGTAATTAAATCAAATAAAAATTAAAATTGTTTTACGGTGTAAAATTCCGGTAAAAAGAATGATAGATGTGGCCAACCGACTACGCGTATAATGTAAGAAAAGCAGATGACACCGTGCTCTTTCTCCCCTCCGTGACCCCTCGCTCTTCGTTTGTATTAAATTACCTCCTCCGCGCTTTCTTTACTCCCGGTATAATACTTGGGAAGATAATACGAACTTTCTTAATCTCATTCATTATTCAATGTCGCGCAACCACGTCAGATAGCATGTAACTTATTGTTAGCGCTAGCGAACTAAACGAACGTATTTCATTATCGATTTTTCGATTTTTATTATTACACACACATATTATATTTACGTTAATTATGTAAAAAAGGAGGGAAAATGTAGGAAGAGAGACGGAATTTTTCGAACGAATCCAATTAAATCTAATAATACGCTGACATTTTCTCTTTCGCTATTTTAATTCCGACGACAGTCAAAATTCCATAGATATGAACCGCCATAGATAAAACGCAGTCGTACGTTTCAGATCTTGCATTAGCGACAGTGAGAGCGGACCGGCATGGTACAAATATTTTTTGTGCGGTGTAAAAGGAGCATTGGAAGTGATCCCGACAGAGTCCGTTCCTACGGGAGTTCTGGTTGCGGTGTGGGGTAACATACCTCCTAATTCTGGCCTCTCAAGTTCTAGTGCGCTCGTCTCGGCCGCTCTCCTTTCAATTGTACATGCCAGTCAGGTATTTATCTTATGCAAAATGTTAAACATTATCAAACTTTGCATTTTACTTCATATTAGAAAGAGCAATATTAATTAAAACTTTACTTTTTTCAGTATCAGCACAGAAACAATTCATTTCTCATTAATAAAGATTAATAATTAAGATTTTAATAATTAATAAAAAATAAACTGCTTCTGCGTGGATATTAAAAAATTAAAGTTTTAATTTTAGGATCTTTTTTTTCTTACTGCCGATGAGAAGTTTCCCCAGTAACCTTTCGTACGAGTCTCTAGTCAAACTTTTATGGACTTGTACGAATGGGACAGAAATGAAATAACATATTTCTTATCGACTTTTTAGAGAGGTCTCTTATCAACTATGTATTGTGTTTCCAAGTAGATCAAACTACCGATTACTATCCTATAAAGCATTCTTTTATATCATCGTTGACATTTTCGAATATAGATCTTATTTCTTTGACAGTTTCGTATTTGTTTGAATGGATATCGGACGCGACGTAGTCACGGATCTTTGAGATACTTTTTTAATATTTTGTCTTTGTACATCATTATCTTGTCTCTTTTTGTTTCCTAAAGACATTAAATTCATATTTCTCAGTTAGAGAGTTTGTATCTGAAAATTTGTTTTATGAGAAAGAGAAAAAGTTTTCTTTATTTAATCTTATTCTGAGTATTATTAACTATGTTTTATAAATCATCAACGTAAATTAGGATACACGCGCCGATATTACCATTCTATTCGTATTGGTATTATAGATTCAATTGTCGAAGCATGAATTGGCAACTATCAGTGCTCGAGCAGAGAGACATATCGGAACTCAAGGTGGAGGAATGGATCAGGCCATCGCTTTTCTTGGAAAAGCTGGTAATTATATTTTTATTATTTATTATTAGACTACTTTTATGCAAATCAAACTAGATATTTAAAAAATACACATATACAATTATAGAATTAAATTTAATTATTTAAATATTTAAAATTATAGAATCAAATTAAATTTATTTAAAATAATTTATAGAGAGAGAGAGAGAAAGAAAGAAAGAGAGAGAGAAAGAACAATTGTTTAATTGCGAAATTAAATATAAAATTTAAAATCTTCGAATAATGTTATAAGAATTTTAATATTTCCGTATTATTTCTTGTTTATTCTATGTGAAGGTTCTGCAAAGTTGATAAACTTTAATCCTTTACGTGGCATCGATGTAACACTACCAGAGAATGCAGTCTTCGTAATAGCGCATAGTCAAGCTTATCACAACAAAGCCTCGACTACCGACTTCAATCTCAGAGTTGCAGAATGTCGATTAGCTGCACAGGTATTGTTAGCGTTAATGTCGTATTTGAAGAAAGAACTTTTCGTTACGATGCATATATATACGAGCGAGAAGAATACCAAGATGCAGATAATCAAACCGGGAATTTAATCCTACCAACTATTAAATAACTGCTGTTGTCTACTTAATTATAAGCCGGGCTTTCTCTTGATATTCTTCTGCTCGTTATACATCTCTATAACGACGCTTGCTTACTACGCTTGCAAATATTATTACTCGCGAATATTGATTTAGAATAAAACGTAATTGTACTCGCGATTTGATTTATCTTTTTATTTTAAACAGCGCTGAACTCTTTAAAGATCTGTAAATATATTCGCAAAGAAAGAGACTATCGAAGAATAACAAGACACGTTTTTCAATTACGCTTTCACGCTTGTCTCTCTGCGATAGACATTGATCGATGCACCTCGCATTTATCCAGGATATTTTCCAACTCTCTCTTACGGTTTCTTTAATTTTATTTCTTTTCCTAAAACATTCTTTTCCAGCCAAAGACAATGGAAACAGAGAGGTATAAATCTTACGGAAGCATGCAATTATTTTTTTATGATATTACTTCATTATTTCCCAATTGAACAAGGAAAAATCTCTCTTTTGTATTTAGATGATAGCTAAGAAGAGAAATAAAGATTGGGAGCATGTTCAAAGATTAATCGACATTCAAGAGAAACTCGCTTTGGACTTGGACGAGATGGTTACTGTAGTAATGACGGATTTGCACGAGCAGCCGTATACTCTTGATGAGGTATGCATTGTTGTTCTATAAATAAAGAGGAATTAGAATTTCTCGTTTGCATAATGTGACATGGATCTTTCTAAAGATTACTAAAAAAGTACGTCATAAAAAAGAAAACTTCATAAATTATCCGCTACAAAAAAGAGGTTATATTCATATATTTCATTATTAGAAGTACTATCAATCTATTCAGCCATATTAATTTGCTATTGAATGAATCTCATTATCAACTCGAAGAATAATTTGAAAAAGGATAAAAAAACAGAGCGAGCGAGAGCTACATTTTGTAGACTATTTGTTCAGTCATGACTTGCTATTGAACGAAATTCTTCTCGCTGATGATGAATCAAAGGTTTTTATTTTATCTGTGAAATATAAATTCTTTCCTCCATAGATCTGCGAGAGTCTTGGTACAGACTATGAACGATTGAAGAAGACGTCTCTCATCAGTTCCTTTAATACCTCGCAAACGTTCAAGCTGCAGCAACGGGCGCTGCACGTTTTTCAAGGTAAAAGCATCAATTTTCATGCGCTGGTAAATCGTAAAACGCAGTTTTAAATCCGATAAATCAAAAGAGCTTACCCTCTCGTTTCCCAAGCTAATGCATTAACTTTTTTTCGTGCGAGTGAATATCTCGTTACAGTTAGATCTGTGAATGCTTTTATGCTTGTTAAAAAAGAAAAGAAAAGTGTAGCTATTAAAAAAGTTAGAGGCGAGCACTATTTTGTCCCATTTATTACTCCAATTATAAAAGTATTTAATTCTTTTTTTCTTTTATTTTTAATGTTATTATCAGAAACGTAAAAAAGGTATCAAAAGTTGCAGATCGTCAATGACTTACGATAAAATTATTGCCCATAATATTTTGCACGTGTAAAAGTGAACCAATGATTAATCATATATATGCACATTATTCTACAAAATTATAAATTATTGTAATAGACATATATTTTCAAAATTTAAAAGTCAATTTCAGCTCGCGTTTTTAAAATTAAATATTGTAAAAAAGAAAGAGAGAGAGAAATTAATTGCATAAGAGAAAATTGACATCTTCCATTCACGAAGTATAAAATTATTTTTATTTTCTCCTCTTTATTATATAATTGCTAATTTTTTAAAAAGTTTTATAATTATTTATTTTTTCGATGCAACAAACTCTACGATCCATCTATATTAAATAATATTAAATCGATTAGTGCCTGATTAAACAGTTTGCAAATATCTTAGCTGTCACATTACGTCATCGTCAGATTAAAAAGCGCGATCTTTATTATTATGGCAAGCCAGTAAACTCGCCTCGATCAACTTGATTTTACAGAGGCTAGCAGAGTGCTCGCGTTTCGCCGTATAAACGAGGAAAGCGGTATAATGGAACTCGAGAAGCTTCAACATCTGGGCAGTCTGATGTCAAAGAGCCACGCCAGTCTCCATAAGCTGTACGAATGCAGCCATCCTAGCGTAGACTCACTCGTCGAAAGAGCTATATGTTGCGGCGCATATGGCGCCAGACTCACAGGAGCTGGGTAAGTATTGTATTTTAAGCGTCTCTTTCCAAGTGACGTAAATATAGAGATAAATGATCAGGAACCCGAGAGCTTCCATTCGCTTATAATATCTCTAATATCTTTAATATCGATGTTGTCCCCTTTCCCTATAATATATATATATATATATATATAACATATAAAAAAATATATATATATACATATAACATATAAAATATATAAAATATATATATAACATATAAAATGCATATATATAACGATGTGATCAATATAAGTTTGACATCTGTTCAAGATGTAATAATATGCATACAGACAGTGGCAAAGAAAGTGTGAATATTTAATTTACATCAAATTTAAATTCATCAATTTAAAACAAATTTTCTATTTTATTAGAAATTTTATAACTTTTATAAGAAAGGATTTATTAGACAATAGCGTGTGTTGAGATTTCCGTGGAAAAATTATTCAATATTATATTAATATATTTCGCTGATTTATTACTTTTCACTTTGTTGTTCCGTAACAAAAGTGAAACAAATCGTTATTCCGTGTTGTACACAGTTGGGGCGGTTGTATCGTGGCAATCATTGATAAAAACGACGTCCAACAATTTGTGGATACTTTGCGAACGTATCTCTATCAGAACAGCACAGAGGACCGGGTGGAGCTCAAGAATATGGTATTTCCGACGGCACCGAACCAGGGTGCTATTATTTACACTGTGTCAACACTGTTTTAAATCATAAAACTCGCAGTATAATAAATATAGTGGCTTTCCTTGGCTCGCGACGTCACGCCATACCTTTTTGTTGACATTCCATTATTTTCTCCTCACCTCACTTTACTTTACGTTCCTCTCTCTCTGACCTGCTTTTTTTCATTCTTTATCACAAATTTTAATTGACAAAAAAACATCACCTGTGCCATGCAATCTCCCTCTGGTTGTTGACGTTCGATCCACCACCGAATGAATAGTATGTATTATGTTGTTCCTTGCTGTATATATGAATTACCTAGTTTATCATAGTATAATTAAATTTCTGAATGTAATATCTCTTATAATAGCGCACAACAGTTTCAAAACGAAGATTGACAGTAATTCAAGCTATAATTATTATGTTAAAAATTAACATATTAATCTTTATCTCTTTTCTACGACTATTAGATGTAAAGATATAATTATAACATATGAAAAGAGTTATAATCCACTATTCTAAAAATATAAATCGTACTACCCTATATAATATAGATACGAGATATTTAATAATTGATAATAAATGATTATAAATAATGATAATAAATAATTATTCACATATGGTATTTATATATTGTAACAATTGTTCCATGAAATAATTTATTATGAATAAATAAAATTTGCAGTGGAATATATCACTTTAAGCGAATATATAATTTTATCGACAGAAGTAATGCGAGTTAAAAATTTAAAGTGTATGAATAATTTCTGAATTCTTTTTCTTTAATTGTGTGGTTTTTCTATGAACTTTAAGAGATGAAAATCTCTAATAAACCTCTAATGAGATACGGCGAAAGTTTAGCCTGTGAATAACGAGAGATAAAGTGGAATATATCGTAGCAAATTTCACTCAAACTTCCTACGGTATATTACCATCATTGTATGTTGCACATGAAACTAATATATTCATGGAAAACATACATGTATGATCATAATTTATGTCTATTATTTTATTATATTCTATGTATTTAACCATAATATGTGCTATGAATATGATAAAATATAACAAACACACATGCAATTGCTTTTAAATAACTTTCCTGGCAATTATTATTAAAATTGTCATCAAATGCATTATTCAAGTATATATGAAAAATTTTTATTTGCGGAATGGGATGCTGCACCTACTGTCTTAAAGTCCGACACGGATATTGATTTTCCACCGTCTGTCTGTGTCGATAAATTTTACGGCAAGTAATCATCGGTACCGCTCCTTGAGAAGTCACTTTCGACTTCAATCGCGTTGATGTTATTACTCCAAAGACGATCAATTCCGGATTCAATAGAATGGAAATCAAAATTCTAACTGGAAAGATCAAATAATGTTTTGTCTTAGGCAATATATCGATATAGCAATCTTATATTCGCACTCACAATTTGATCACATCTATTTTTATGAATATATTTTACGAGATATTCAAATTTTTTACAAAATTGCTACTTAAATCAAATTAAGTAAATTGATATATGTAGATCAAAGAAAATTTAATTTTTCAAATTTTAAAAGTTTCCAATGATTTATTTAGATTTTCATTTTTTTAATAATAAAGTTTATTTTAATATCTATTTAAAAATGCCCTTCTTTAAAAATAGTTTATTGCCGCTACTGTTGAATATATCATTTAGAAGATGCTTTCAACTAAGTCTCTTTATGTATTTTCTCAGAGGAAACATGTCTCTCTGAAAATTCCAAGAATAGTTAGCGAGCAGCTAGACTTCATTTCCCTAGAATATCCTCTACATTACGTTGTTTTAATGAAATGTGTGATATGCAAGATCTCAGGCGTTCTTTTTACAGCGAAAAATATGTCTTACAAGATTCGAAAAAATATAGAAAGCATGATTACAAATATTTATAACAACAAAATTTCGATATTATAAAAAATATCTATATCTATATTAAATAGATATTTTACGATATTCTAACAATGTTATAAACAAATACTTTTCAATATCCATTGAATTTGTAAAATTTGTAAATATTTCAATGCGAAATTTTATTATATGACTTTAATTTAACGCAATTAGTTCAACAGTTTGATATTAATGAACATATACAATATAAAAATTTCTATTATATTGGAGAAATTCCACGTTTGTACATTCGCTCTTATTACTGGGATTTCGCGTCAGACGTCATTAATATGTAGCTTTTAATGACTGTTGTAACGCGAATACTAGTATCTAGGGTCAAGCATGCAACGAGAGCGTGCGTATAGTGAGGGCGTGATATAATGACGCGACATGTACCGCATACTTGCAAATTATACTCAGTATTACTGTAGCACGAAAAAGAAAATAGGAACGAAAAGACGAGAAAGATACGACTTTACAAAGTCAATAGTTGGTTAAAAAGAGATATCGCAATTTTTTTTTCATAAATTTCAAGATAACTTAGGCATGGCTCTTGGAACATAAACTCGGTCTTCGCAAGTAAATCAAAGTAAGAAGTTAAAGTTGAAGTGTCTGTATATGTATGTATTTGCGCACGTGTATTTGTATGTGTGAAACTCTTAAACAGATCTTTCTTTGATATTTTCAACCTTTTATTCTCTAATTTTTATTTCGATTGGGCAGCCATCAGTTAAGGTCAACCAATCGTCTATTCTATCTTCGAAAAGAGAGATTCTCAATTAATTTGAATGAATATTTCACGTGCGTGAGAATAATCGATATATTAAAATATTCGTAAATTATTTCGCAGTTATCTGCACTTGCTCGTTCATTCGCAAAGTTGTTGTGTAGAGTTGAATTAAACTTGTGGGTTTATCCTGTACCTATATAGATGGGACAAAGCGGTCAGGCAAGCGTGCATTTGACCAGTCTCATAGAGTAGCCGAAGTTAAAGCCAGAGCGCTTGCTCCACCAGAACATGATGTAAAGATACTTCGGGCCATGTGTGAAACCATCACGTCGATGAAAAGAACTTAACTTTATTTTTCATCTTGTTCAAGTATTGATCAGTCGGTATATGTGTTACAGTTAAGAAAATTACATTAAGAATACAGTAAATCTATAATTTATTGAGAATCATAAGAGTAAAAAAGAAAGTTGTATATATGTAGGCTTCTTATAAATTACGAATTTACTTTAACATGACTTTCTGAATTCTTTAGTTATTTATATAATTTATAATTATTTATACATTATAATTTATCAACTCTGTATTCTTTATATTGATTATTTATATATTTATAACTATTTAAACATCACATAAATTTATTAAATTTTCTATCTCTTATATTATATATTTTAAAAATTTATTTAGCATAATATACGCACTGAAATGTAATTCATTGAGAGTATATTTGTTTTTCGTATCTTTTAACAGAAAGAAAACTGTCAGTTTGCTACTTTATTTTTGTTAAATGCAATGCTATACACAATCATATAAACGCAGTGCATCATCGACTTCATTCTTTGTATGATAACATTTCAGAAACTACATTTGCTTTATCACACTATGAAATATGAACGATCAATCATATCACTGTCAAAGACTAGATAACTTAACGAATAGCTGATATCGAAGGAATCACGTCTGAATATCCAAGAGAGAAATTCGATGCCTCGATACAGCACCTTTAAACCGCATCACGCGTTTTGTCCATTGTTCACACTTCGAAGGGGGTAAAAAGGTGGAAGGGAGGAGATTTGTTCCTTTTTTGTCCTTTTCATCTCGATATAGATCAGGTTTCTCTTGAAATACGTATACGCTATTCATGACATGACGATGATTTATCATTTTTCTTTCGTAAAATTCTCGCTATTATTTCTAGCATAAATAGTGACAAATAACACCAGTTTTTCGTAAAAACACCACTCTGTGTATTTTTTTAAAGATTTTACTGCGTTTATTTTATTCCGATCGATAGAATGGGAGGTATGAATATTTCATGCCATCCGTTCCATCTAAACAGAGGCGAATTTTATTCCATTTTTTTTTTATAACATAGTAGAAATACGCGTTGTCGCTTACTACGGTGATATACATATATGCATATTCTTTCACAGCCACCGAAAGTAGAAACGAACGGCAGCTTATCCCAAATCCTAATCCTATAAGAAAAGATGTCCGGAAAGGGAAAGACAGAAACCATTTTCAGAATATATCCTGTATCGCCTACACGCTTATCCACCATTTCTCTCAGCAAATCAATGTCATTAAAAACGATATAGTATTTATTGATATCGCTGAGCACGCTTCCAAATCGATCGTTATATCGGTCCCTCGTTTGTCGGAATTAAGTTTTCAGAAAAAGCCAAGCGGTGCCAAGGTGATGGATTTAAAAAGAAGATTTAGGAATCATTTCGATTGTGAATATTCCGCACGTGTCAACGTGAGATCGCGAGATCTCGGAAAAATTAGAGCTTAACTCACGCACGTGGCATTTATTCTCCGAAAATTTAACGCGTGACTTATCGCTTATTTTATACTATATAATTTATACTATATAATTTAGTTTGACATATTTATTGTGTTTGTTCAAAAAGATCCAGGGTTCAATTTATTTGAAAGACTTGCTCCTAAAATACATATTTTAGAAATTCGCGCTCTCACCGCTTGTAAGTATTCAGTGGTATTATGTGTCCCTAGATGAGGAAGAAATAAAATGCCATCTTTTTGGAAAATACGTTAGGTGTAAAATTTTCTCGAGAGATAACAGATAAAATTCTGTAAACTATATCATGATTTAAATATTTTTTTATCGTTTAAATTAATGATAATAATTTTTTTATTATTATTGTTATTATATAAAATAATTCAACATTTACTGTAAAATAATTCAACATTTCAACATTCGTACACATTTTATTTATTTATCTTATTTTTCTATAGATGATACATTCATTTGTTCAAGTTTTAAACATGAGTTGAAAAATTACTGAATAACTAATTAATAAAGCAATTTATTTTCAAATGAATGAGCTTCTCAATATGAAGGCTTCAAGCTGTCTCGATACAAATGAAATGAATGAAAAGCAAGCTTTTGTTGGAAAAGTATGAAGTAGTAAGATACTGAATACTCTATTCACAATTGTCTTGCTAGTCTGGCAAAACTTCTCTAATAAGAATACAAACTCTTAAAGTTCCAAGCTCACATATTCTAAAAGTAGTTTTACAAGGCATTTATTCTTTTTGTAAATTTTTTCAAATTGGAAAAATTTTGTGCATTTATTTTGCTATACAATTTCGCAATTTTCTCTCTCTCTTTTATACTAAACAATTTTTCAATTCCATTAAAATTCGTATGCAATATACACATTTCAAATTTAAAAATACAATTAAGAGAATCTTTTTAATTGTTTTAATTTAGAGTACGACATTTTAATTCTATATTATAAGATTTTTGAGCTTCCAGAAATTTTCAACGTGATTGCAAGATTAAATTTGCTAGATAATATCGTAATTGAAATAAAATTTAACAATTCGGTACACGATAAGTATGCTCTTAATTATGATTGTAATTGAATCAATTGTTGAAAGGGCACATGTCAACTTCAGAAAAGTGAATTTTATTCATATGACAACTGAATAAAATAATCTTTGAATTTCGATCAAAAGGTTTTCAAATCGGTCAATTGAAATAAAAAGCATTTGTATAGCTATTTAAATGAAATTTAAAAAAATAATAATTTTAAAAATAATAATTTTAATATAAATAATTTTAAAAATATATTTTTTATTATTGATCAAATAATTTATGATAGTGTGTTATACATGAAAGATTGTTATATTTCACAAAAATCTTTATCTTGAAATATATATGTTCAAGATATAGTTCAAGATAATAATTTACTGTCGTAGGGATTTAATATATAGTACGAATATATAAATATGAAAGTACAAAGAAAAAAATATGTAAATAATGAGAACATGAGAAGAGAAAGCTAGATAACCTGTATTGGAAGATACGACACTGAAAAATGTAGTTCATTCATCTCGAATAAAGCTCAATACCATGTTTTATCGGGACTAAAACGGGAAGAGTAAAGAAAAATCAATGTCAAAAAGAAAGTTTCTCTATATTGCAATGTATACTTAATAAAAAACTCGTAAATCAAATGTATGAGAGAAAGATATAAACTATTTCAGAATAAAATCAAATATTGCGTTGTAATAAAGAAGTATTTCTATCACGCTTCTTATTACGATAAGCGTACAAACAAAATGCGTAGCACGTAATAATTTTCTGTGCTTTATTTTCTTTATAGTGTATAAGCGTGCTATTGCTGTCATTCGTGGTTTTATTGTCATCATTCGCACTAGCGTATTCGAGAATCGTACGTGCTAACTCCGTATGTCATCACATTGTTTTTAGAGAAACGCAATCGCGATAAACCGAGAGAAAATTTTGTCAAAAATTTGTGATCGTTTCTTATAATTATTATAATTATTATAATTAGCGATTATTAGTTCTTGCGATTAATTAACTTTGATAAGATTTATAAACTTAGTCTTGACGATTACATATTGAAAATTATTTATTTCACACGATATACAGATATGTATTCATCCGAAATAAGATTCAAAGTAATAAGAGAATTAATTATTATTTTATTCTTGTTAAGATGATAATTATTTGTTCAATATTTGAACAATTTGTTCAATATTTGGATTCAAACTTCTCTCTCAGTATAATTTAAAACTTTTGCTGATCTAAATGTAACTTGCTAATTATACTTTCAGATTGAAAGGAAGTAATAATGAATTTTATGTTGATCGACGATCGTTTTGAAGAGATTAAAGTAATAAAAATCGATGTATTAATCGGTTATTAATTTGAAATTGTCAAAAAACCGGAATATTCTATCATAGGTAATAGCCTTTGAACTTTCTATAGTCATGATATTTAAAGAATTTCCATTAGCAAGACTATAATTTTTTATCCTTTTTAACTAAGTGATGTTCACTGTATACTTTTGTTATTTATTTCTTATAATTATTTATTTCTTATTTATTTCTATTATAATTTTTAATTGAAGAAGATTTATTTCCATTATTGAATTTAAAGAAGAAATGTTCCTAAGTAATTAAAATGAATTATTATTCCTATTTATGATTCTTATTATGTACTTTTAATTATATATAGCGACAACTATAGATTTTTCTCTTCCTCCTTAAAACTAATATTATTACAATATTCTGTAATCATTTTGTAGCCTGTTAAATATTTTCTTTAAAAGACAGAGAAGGAGAAGAGGAGACGTATATATACATATAGCGTGCATTGCTGTTTATATAAGGACTTTACTTTGTTCCGTATGTGTTTTCCAATTATTTCTCAAAATACGATCGAAGTATCAGAAAATGTCAAATGCAAACACATTTTCTCTTGAATATTTAAAAGTTATCAATTTACACGCAAGTAATTCTTCAAGTTAATTCTTGTGATTGACGATTCGTAAGAATACCGCGGAGATAGTTATTTATTTCAAAGAACATATATAATCATTTATGTATAAATTGATGACAAGAATTATAAATTATTTCAAAATTTACAATAATATTATATCAAATATAATTGAAGTCAAATATATTTCGTATCAAATTTTGAATTTTTCATTTATTTAAGTATAATATACGCGCTCGACATTTTTCAGCGCGGATCAACTCAAGTAATAAAAAAGAACAATATACATATGTGTGTGTGTGTGTGTGTGTCGCAAAATTTCATGTATTTTCGCATGAATTATTCGAGTAAAATCTATCATGCGAGTAATCAACAAAAAGACATTTTCGGACAAAATATTCTCTATAAAATTTTAATTCTATAACTTATATATTCACATTTATATTATAATACAAAATAATAATCATTTGTCATTCAAATTAATAATCATTCTAAAGCGTATATTACTTGTTAGTAACAAACGCAATATGTTTCATCGATTAATGCGTGAATACAATCGCGCGATCTCGAGTACTGATAAGCGAATAAGAAATTTTGTACGATCAGAATTTATTTATTGTTCTCTCTTATTGCAATATAATAAGGTTCGCATCGCATGTGATCAATGTCTGGAGTACCGTACGAAATATTCAGACATCTTATTCCACTGATTAATGCATGCGCGATCTCATATTGAACCATAATTTCGCGAGTGTATATGAATGTATATGAGTATCACGAAAAAACAGCAAAGAAAAAAAACCTAGAAAGACATCAAGTGACAATGGAGCGACTGTATGAGGTGAGCACTTTATAATTTATTATCTATTATATTTGTAAAAATAGTAGCTTGGTATCTCTCTCTCTATCTAGTTTTTACATTACCATGTAATACACACACACACACACACACACACACACACACACACACACACACACACACACACACACACACACATATATACATACACGATACATGTGAAATATAAATATAAATTTTTTTACAAAAAATATTTAATATGCAACTTTTATTTTCTTTCTCTCTCTCTCTCTCTCTCTCTCTTTTCTCTTTATTTATTTCGTATTAAATTTCGTATTAAATTTTTTTTTATTTAGTAAGTAAATAAAAAATTTAATTGCGCATAATAATTATTTTCCAATATATTAATTATTTTGAATACTGATTTAAATAATTTAAACATATTCATATTTCATAAATCAACGAATTTTACCATTGCATATTATATCAATGAGTTAAATCATTTTTAATCTTAAGATATAAGAGAGAGAGAGAGAGAGAGAGAAAATTTTTGTTAATGTTATATCTTTTGGATTTATATCTATATAATTAGAATTGATATAATGAAATGTATATGTATGTATATACAAGAAAAAATATATTAGAAAACAATGAAAATAAAACAGTGAAAAATTTGTTTCCAGCAATTGTATAAAAATTTAAATTTGTAATGGTAACAAATGCAGCTCGATAAAAATATATTTTATATTATTCATTCTCATACCAAAATTTATTTCTATAATTTTTATTCTAAACAGAAATTAAACATTTAAATTAATTGTAATAAGAATGATATAAATAAATATGTCAAATTTATTGCAAAATAAGTGTTGCAGATTAGTGCAATACTAGTGGGGGTAATATTTCGTTCATTTCGATTCTCTTTTTCGGAAGGACAACATCTGTCTCGAGACGAGAAAAGATGCTCTCGATTGAAAATAAATAACCGAACTAAACGATCGATACATTGCTATCTCTCATCCACACACTTTCGTATTTAAATTTATATTATCAATATTTTATAATAAATTTAAAATCTCGTTTTTTGCATATATGTGTGTGTGTGTTTTTTTTTGCATATATATATATATATATATATATATATATATATGTACTTGTATGCATGTATTTTGTCATGTTCTTAATATAGTCTGAATTTAAAAAAACTATATATGGAGTGTAGAGGAAACATACGCACATATGTATACAACATCCGTTAGAAGACAACGTATTTTTCCATCAAGGGAACGTAATCTCTGAGACTTCGTGGGCAAAATAAATTCAAACAGCTTCTCTGATATATATGTACTATACATATATATATTGATATATATGTACTATATGTATATATGTATGTACATGTGAGAAAAATAAGGGTTAACGAAGTCGCACTATACATAAGATTTAGATTTTTGAATAGCAAATGCACGTGTATTATTATTTAGCCTTTAAAGTAGATTTTCACACAAATTTAGTTTCACAAATATTAATCAATTATTAGATTTACAACAAAGAAAAATAAAATTACAAACCTCGGTATATTTTTATTCTATTTTTCTTTTTTTCTTTCCCCTCTTGTTACATTTTATTTTTAAAACTAATTAAAATAAATATTGATTTTAGAGAAAAACTTATATTTATATTTTTTTATATAAGAATTCTGTGAGCGCTATAAATAATTTAAGAAAAAATATAAATGTTTTAATTTATATTTATGTAGCATGACATTTCTTTTGAAATAATATGAATTTTGTTGATTAATAGGGTGTATTTTGATTACATTTTGATGAAACATGCAAACTTACACGGGAATATAGATTGTAATTAACTATTGTTCGTTAGCCATAATTTTCTGACTTCATGCCAAAGCGCCTTTAAATTTACTGCGATAAAGCACAAATGTAGTCTTTGATGTGCAAAAACGTCAGCTCCAGTTTTACGCGCCACGGATATATTCCCATCTACCCCCGGCGTCTCTATCGTCTAGTGCCGATATAATTCAGAATCAAGAGAGCTATATGCGGACACACAGATCGATATTCGTAAAGATTCATTCGGAAATGTTCGAGCGAGATAATGACGGATAATCGATTTGATTTCCTAACGCTTTCAATTTCGTTAAATCGAAACTAGGCGATTTCATTCGTTTCATTCCGATGAATTTTCTGAGTGTTTCGACGTCCTTTATTATCCGCTTTGCGGATTAAACGTCGTATCGATTTCCTATCTTGAGGAGCATTGAGTATGTTAAAAAGTATAATTTATCTGGGATATCGAGAGCGAAATAGTTTGCTACTTTACCTTCATTACGCAAGTTTTAATCAATTCGCCAAGCGCACCTATTCCTACCGGTACTTTTCGCGTAATGTAAGAATCTGCGTGGATGTTACCGTGTTGGAAGTTAGCGCAGAATTGTCGTCGATCTCTCTAGATGCATCTTATAGCTTTAGTGTCAAAAGAGGTACACGTTGCCGGGAACAAATTTACACACCAACGCATCTACATCTTGTTTATTCATTAGATACTCTTCGTCAGACAAATATCAAATTCTGCCTTTCGTAGAATATATGCTACGTCAACTTAATAATTCTAATCGCGTTCTCGAGAACGCAGCCCAAATATAATTCGCAAGACTTTGACACAAACAAATTTCGTTCGTTACGCTTTTGGCTCTCAAGAAATACATTCGCGTAAAATCCTACGTTAATTTATAATTTTGCTCATGCAATTTTCTCGATTATATAAATTAAATTAATCATACTATATCGAGAGAAAAAGAGGGACAAAAGTGGAGAGAGAGAGAGAGAAAGATAATTAATATATGCATAATTCAAAATTGATTTATGCCAATCTGGTGTTATGTAGATTACGTAATTTTCATTTTATAATGGTTATTTATAGCTTGAACTCATTTTAATTAAACGGCTACATAGATTAGTGATATATTCATGTGTGTATGCGTAACAATTTTCACGCGTGGATAGTAACGAAAATTATATATCATGATAACGTCTAAAGATTAAGAAAAATATTTAATTGAAGCGTAAATATAATTGCTTGTGATATTCAATATATATGCTTGTGATATTATCAATATGCTGTAACATGATGACACATAACTATTAGTAGAATTCCAATAAATTACATAGCAAAGCAGCGATAATTGGGAGAAAGACAAGAATAAAATCTTAATTAATTTATATGTGTCAGCATACGTTAAATCAAGTTTGCTTCGCGTTTGCACACAGACACACGACTCTGATAATGACTCTGAATAAAATCTATAAGATATACATAAAACAGATAAAAATGAATTTTCAGTACAAAATTTTTTCCACTAAATTTGCGGTAAAAATATTAAATTTTAGAAGAATTTATTTGTTATACATAATAAATGTGAAATTTAATTATCGCATCTAATAAACTTGGACAATAAACATCTTTTTCAAGATTTAATTCAGCTTTTAGAGCAAATGCAATTAAAATGTCCGAGCTGAGAGTTCAAATGAGAATTCGAAACGTGAACAATGGGAACAATAGTCCTCTTGTGTGTATTCATTTGACAACTTTTCGCGTAATGGAATCGCATGCTTTTTCTCTCGTAAAAAAATTATTTATATCTTATATCGATCAAAAAAAGCAACGAATTGATGAAATTTTAGTGACAAGAGATATGAAATACTGGCGATAAAATAGTAACCGTGCAAACAAGCCGAACCATAAAGATCGATGCTTATGTCTCGACCTCGTAATATCAGTGAACATTACTTCAACAAAGTTATATAATTCAGTAAAGTCAAAGCTTTGTATTGGTGATTGTTATAAACTTTGTAATATTAAAGAAAATTTGATACATATATATTGTTTTATTTTTGCAGCGCGCTGCTTATTAATCTTGAAAAACGTATCTGGAGCACGAATAAAAATAATACGTTTCAAGACTAAAATTATACTTGTTAACACGTTGGATGGCGTTGCCAAGCATTTTCTTGAAAAATATTTAAAAATAGATCCTTTTCTTGTCTTCCTTCAATCTTCATCAAATATCAAGTATATCGAGTACAATCATACATCATGCATCCTGTTAATATAATTCAGAACGATATCGGTAGATGATTATAAAAAAAGAATCCTGGATGACCGGCGTGAAAACTTTGTCGTGCAGTAAGTTTTCTCATTATCAGTCGAGGAAGGAAGAGAAATGTTTTGCCGCGCATCCCCTATGAGTACATATAGAAGAAACCTTACTTTCTCGATTCAATTTTATGTTTTTCTTCTGGTAATACAATACGTGTCAACGTGGAGATCGTGTTCGCGGCTACAAAAGTACCCCCATAGGTGATGGGGTATTATAGACAACCGCGCAGGCGTCACCGCTGGTGGGCTTTTTGCACGACGAGCTAACTCCGGTGGAAGGAATTTCGCGAGGGTGAAACTGACAGTCGGCGCCGAGCCGCCCTCGTGCGATCTCGCATTCTCGATTGCGTGAGGAAAATTCGCCGCGAATCTCTCATGGTACGATGATGCTCCTTGTGCACGACTTTCGATCGACCGCGACATAAAAAGTACTTTATGGTAGAATTTCATCTAGTGCAAATTTGAGTGCGGATTTGCGTGAATCCTCGCGAAAAATCGGATAATTAAAATTGCACCCTCTTTTGATTCGGCGAGAAGATCCATGTGCTCGCAGCATGGCTATCATGCAGTCCTGTTGTTGTTGGCAATCTGTACGCAGAGGCAGCTACGCTTGTGCTGTTTATACCATAGTAAGTATTGGCGGCAGAGCAGTGTTTACGTATACTTGAGAATTGTTATTATAAACAGAAAAGTTTTAAGTAAAAAAATAATATTTTCTCCATTATTTTTCCTACATAATTTAGCGATACAGAATATCAGTTTTGAAACTTTGATATTTGAAAAAATTTTAACATGTATAACAGATTCTCTACGTGCATTTATTTTGACATTTATTTTGACATTTAATTTTTTATTTTTTAAAAGTATTTTGCAAGGTATTTTACACACACACACACACACACACATATATGTATATAAGTTTTTGTTCGTTTATATTATTTATTTCTTTTATATTATCTTTATTTAAGTAAGATTAAACATTATTTTATCTACTTATCTTTATTTTTATACTCCTATATCATATTTCTGTTTTCATTTTATAATAAAATAAAATAGAATGATGTTTTAGATTCTATAGAGAGATACACATTTACATACATACACATATACATTTATATATATATAGAAAGAGAGAGAGAGAGAAAGAAACTTGATTTATATCGTTATCTTGCATCTAAGGACTTATGTGATAGCCCTATGGACGTCTAATGATTAATTTTTCCTCTTTCACGTTCGACGGTCAAGCAAAATAGTGATATGAGACAATAACAAATTAAACGGTTTAGAGGATATAATGATTAATGATATTATACTAACGTTATAAAATTTTAGATTGCTCTTTCTACAATTATAGAAAAATATAAATGTAGTAAACTCATGATGTAGTAAACTCCAGCTTTTATAATATGTATTTCCTCATGAACATTTTTCATAAAAATAGGTCGACTATTGCGTTGTACACAATATATCTTGGGAAATATGTATGCATTTCGTGATATAATTACGTAAAGAAAATTACATAAATATTAAATTTATTATATTTGTGTGATATTTATATCGAATTATCTATTTAATTCAATTTAATATCGTTATATATCAGCACAATAAAAATTTATTAATAACGAAATATTACTAAATGATAACACCAACAGGGTATATAATTAAGTTGATATGACATCATCATTAAACTCTTCAAAAGCATGTCTGGATATCATAAATGTTCTAAAAAAAATTGGAAAAATATTTGGAAATTTTTTAGATGTATTTTATATATTTATATATTCTAATATTTTAAGCATATTTTAGACACGTTTTCCCGACATTTTTAAAATTTTTATATTGTGTGTGATCAAAATTTTTTAATTGTATAAAATTAAAATTATTTTATATTCGCAAAAAATTTTTATTAAAATTATTATTTATTATTTGTGAGAAGAACATAAAATCTGAATAGATTTACTCTATTTATTCTATTTTTTCATATATTTTTTTGTTTACAGAAGAGGAAATCTAAAATTGTACGATTTATAGGTAAAAATTTGTCTATTTGTTACGTTAGGTTTTATTTAATAAACACTTATTTTATAAAATCGTACGTTATTTATAAAATTATTCTTATCTATAATGAAACAAATTATTTGCAACAATAAATTAATAAGATAGAATAATAACATATTTTTTCTCAAGAAATTGCATTACATATTAATCATGATATTTGTGTCTCGTAAAATGAAGAAATGGGAATATTACATAAAATAACTAATGATAATTAAATTTATCGCAGTTATATAATTCATGAAGTTAAAAGAAAACTATACAAATATATAATAATCGCCACGTTAGAGATAATTTAAATTATATTGTTAATGAATCGCTAAAACGTAGTCATTATATTATTATTACCGCAAATGGGGGGTCCATTAATAAATATACAATACGTTTCATGCACTTCAATTGTATTATTGAACTGGCTAACTATTGATCAGCATATTCTCCTGGAAACATATGAATTCAGTCGAAATATGCATATCTATAGTGCGCATATTATTGTACGCATGTATACACTTACACCCACACATATGAACATTCATACTCTTCTTCGAATGTATTTTTACACATTTACAATTTTCAGTTACATTCTCTCGCAGAAACTAAAGGAAAAATTGGGAAAACAAAATAAATATCCGTATTTTACAATATCAGTGAAAATTTTCGTTTGATAAGAGGATTGTGTTTAATTCGTATATTTTTCCGTTTTTTAGATACATATCATTGCGGTGTGTGTTCCAAATTGTTTTTTTTTCTTGGCAGAAGAATCATTTTTATTTTCTAAAAAAATTGAGTCAACAATAGCATACATATGTATATCTGTTTTATTGACACAAAATATTAATTTTGAAATTATGTTTAAAATAATTTTATTTAAATAATGCATTTTTAGTTTATAATGAAAATTTTGTGCAAACAAAATATTATTGCATTTTAATTTTCGAAACATAAAAATAAGCTTTATATATATTTTTTTAAATATTTTATACAAAATTTGCATTAATTATGCGTTTTATACGTAATGTGTATACGTAATATGTATATATAATTATGTTGAACTTAAAATGTGTGCGTCGAAAATTATTTTCATTTCAAAATTTTAAAGAATCGCGAAAACGCAAAACAAATTTTTCGTTAAATTATTATTGAACAGATCTGCGTAACTGTTTAAGGTCTTGGAAATTAGTGGTGTTTGTGAAAACTTATAGTACACAAAGTTACACGAAAATCATTTGTGTGAGTTTCTATGGGACTTTAAGGCGGAGAAAATTAAACGTGTCGAGTAATCTTTATCTTATAATTGCTAAAGTTTCGGTATTTAATCTAATTATCCTCGTTTTACTCTTTCATCGATCTCTGATTATTCTTCGGACGGAGAAACAACTTCCGTCTTATTGCTGCTTATCTGTGTTTTAGTTTCTTTTATAATATGTGACATTAAAATTGAATTAACTTTACAGATTTTATTTTGTACATAGTTTCTTTTATAATATGTGACATTAAAATTGAATTAACTTTGCAGATTTTATTTCGTTTCATAGTTCTATCGCGTTTTATTACTACCGCGAAATATTCATAAAAATTCAGGAAAAAAAATTCGCTTTAATTATCCTACTCTGTTAATTATCTCGTTAGTTTCTGGAACACAATTGCAACAACCTCATTACATACTTCGTAATACCGCATCATTGATTCCCTGCCATGAGAGGTTTAGAGTGATATCTGATCGTGTCGCTAAATGATGTAATGGTTGATGCAAAAAGTTAAAAATGGTTAGCATAAAAATTCTCTAATTTTATTGTTTATTTTAAATTACTTTTAATATGAATATTTTTATTTGTATTATTTTATTATTTTTATTTGTTGCTCGAATATTTAGATTTCTATCATCGAAATTTCTATCGAAAATTAATTGATCTAATCTGCTATTCTTCTCTTCTTTTATAATTACAAAAAAATACGAAATAATTGTAAATTGCCTAATACAATAAAACATTTTTTAGCTAATTTTTACGGAAGATTAAATTAATTTTATACCTCAATTCAAAAGTTTAATCAAAGTTTAACAAATACACGCGCTTACTTACATGTGCTTATAGATCTACAAAAGTCAAATGATTATCATAAATACAGAATTGAAACGAGGGTTGTGATGCTCAGTCAGCATTTCATGGATATCAGAGACTCGACGAGGCGAGAAAAACACGTAGCTTGGAGACGCATTTTCACTTTTTTTTCCTCACATGTACCGGTCTCTGTTGTACGATTTCAATAAAACTTAATTGTGCATAGAAAGCTACAAAAAAAGTTTGAAATTTAAGAAACTGTGGTACTAGACTAAGGGATTTCAATTTAGAACTTTATCATGTTGAGAAAAAATAATATTTATGTACGATAATAATTATGTTATATGAGAGCTAAAAATACATTCCAGGAAAACGTTTGAGCAAATTACATTTAATTTGATGTAATTTGAAATAATAATCTACGCATATAAAATATTATAATTAAATTATAATTATTGACATAAATATGTTCATATGTGTAAATTAAAAATTTATGTATAATTTTCAAAATGTAATTTCAGAATATAAAAATTGTTGTACAAACACACATGCTATGTATATATTTTAACAAAGATGTGTTTTCTATTTGGAGAAGAGTAATTGAGTTAAGGGAGAAAAATTTTTTTTCTATTTTTCTCAAATGGAATCTGTTAGTATTTCTCTCGCTTCCACAATTTTCATTAAACGTTTTTTTATTATAAAAGCATACAAATCAACCTAAAAGCAATTATATATTGTTCAAATTCAAACAAAATTAATGCAAGATAAAAGAATATGCGACAGTTGCGCACTTTTATTATTCTATAAATTGGCATAAAATTATGACATTCTACATAAGAGTAAAGCGAGCTATACTGATTGATTGTTTATAATAAAGAATTTACCTTAGCACTTTTATCAATATTTCTCTTGATTTTATACTTTTTTCATGTTATGAGTAAACATCAATCTTTTTTCCTCTTCACGGAACGAAAATTAACGTAAGTGTTTCATTTATACAAACTTGAGAGATTCTCAATTTTTAATAAATTTTCAGTACAGAAAATGAGAATAGTAGTTTATAATTTCATCTATAGTCTAAGCTAAAATAATATAGCATTTTGAAAAAGTGTAAATAATGTTTTCAATATATTATTAGTAAACGATCGAACTACACATTTATCCATTAATTTCGTTCTCGCGACTGATAAACAGAAATAAATTTCTGTGATTACGCAAATAGAAAATTTAATTTTAACATTAATTATATCGTTAAAAGTGGAATTAAGCTGAATTAGTATGTTAGGCAAATTGAAATCTGATACATCTGAAAAGAAGCGTAGTAACGTAAATATTAATATAATATTTAATACAGTATGACATGAAAGTACGACAACAATATATAATGCGACTTTTCATTTAATTCAAAGTATCAAAAGCGCCGTGATATGCTTACGCAACTTATTGCAGCATTAATTAATACTGCGGTGTGTAAGCAGCAGTTTCGTATTTTCATCGTGTGCGTGTTTCTATATATGAACAAATACTCTCCAGAGAAACTCTGACCATAAACCCTTGGGAAATTTGTTTACCTAATAGAAACATACCACTCCCCCCACCCCTTTTGATCCTTTTTTCCAGCTAAATTATTTTTAACTTTGATTAAAAATGTGCATAGTCTCTCTCTCTCTCTCTCTCTCTCTCTCTCTCTCTCTCTCTCTCTCTCTCTCTAAAGATTTTTCAAATTAAAAATTATATAAATTATATAAATCTCACCATGTGTCAATGTTTCAATTACTTATTCATAACGATGTCACATGAACACATATTTATTAAATAAAATTTTATTTCTTTAACAATAAAAATTATGAGTTTAAATAAATTAATACTTTCTTTTTTTATAAGTTTAATATAAAATTAGCGTTTACATTATCCTAAATTTGATATCATTTTTGTTACCATTTTTAATACCATTATATTATATTATACACGTATTATTGCATTGTATAATATATTAAAGCAACACGCGCGGTATGTTTTAAATAAAGTTCCGCGAATTAAAACACATACAAATTTATGCGTATCTCATAAAATAAATATACCAAGAAATTGAAACGGCTTTTTTTATGAAAAACCAAATAAATAAAAATATATAAAATAAATATATTTGTTCGCACTGAATCAATGCATTTCGCGCTATAATTTCCTGTTTCTTGTTATTCTATCTCTTTATTCATTTTCACAAATGCACGTTCGATTACATTATTTCGTACTCTCGGTTATTTTTCTGACAGTCTCTTGCATTACGATACATTATGTTTACAAAATCACCAAATATGTACCAATTAAATCACTTCATTGTGTAAACTGTATAATTTGTATAATCCGTTATTTATTGAAAAATGACGATCGCCCGACACACACGTGTCCTAACAATTGGATGATAAAAAATGTCAAAAATCATTTAAATATAGTTGCGGCTATCATTATTTTCATTATTACCCGAACATCATTTGCCTGAATTCATTTCGATGATTTCTCGATAATCCTTTCGATTTTCCCGATGCTCAATTGCATTTGCGATTATAATGAATATCTGTGATCGAAAGGCATATTAAGTGCAGGAACTCGCCTGAACGTCAGATGACACATTAAGACGATAATTTCGATCGTTAATCTCGGTATTTCTGTCGCGTATTTGTACAAGAAATTTTATTTTAAAAAACAGCTCGAGAGAACCGAGAAATAATAGCGATTCGCTTCGATTCTCAGTGAGATGAACATCTGTTACGAATATCGAAAGACAGATTGATTATACTCTCCCACGCTAATTAATGCACTAGGATGAACCATTGACCACCGAAACTCGGCAACTTCCAACATTTACTTTGGATGAGGTACACATAAGAGGTGCAGCGCGAACGCAATTGTTCTCTCCAGGTTTCGAAAATCTTTACGATGAAATGATATGGCGGTTTGTGGAAATTTTCTTGAAGAATATTACGTCAGAGTGTGATTTATGAGAGTAATTTTAAAATATAAACGGAGTTAAGATGAGTAAAATTATGAATTTCAGATAGAAACCCCGCACATTTCAGCATACCAAGAGGCTTCTCACGGAGTAGAATTTTAATTTAAATGCATAATGATACACAGTTTAATAATTTCTCGACATTTCGAATTTGCGGTTTGCCCTCCAAAACGATATATATATAAGCGACCTATTGATTGTATAAAGGTGTACCATAATTCGATAATTCTCCGATGCGATATTAGATTCGCGTTAGATTCATCTGCTTCTCGTAATATCGCGTAACGAATGAATAAAGTGTATAATTAATAAAAGGAACATTTAAATTTTAACATAGTAGAATTAAGTAATTAAGTATCGGAAATTTTATTATAATTTCTAAAATGGTTCTTTCTCAAAGGGCAAAATTTACAAAATTATTTTACTTATTTTTTTTCATAAATGAATTCTTTAATATTTAAATAAATGAAATATTCAATTATTCTATATATGTTTTTTTAATAAATAAAATATTGAACGTATTGCGGTGTGCAGTTATTCCTGCGGAAAGGAGGAAAAAAAAATCATGCGAGAAAAAAAGAGGATATTTATTTAATATCGGTGAATTACCACGATACTACAACGACATTCACATGAAAATATATGTTGATGGCATACAATTCCCTGATATATCCCCTGCTGACACTCCCAGAATTAAACTAACTCGGATTATTGCAACGGACGTACATGTCCTCTTTCCCACAAATTGGTAACAGGATTGCCCCCGAGCTTGCTAACGCGAAATCGAATTATTCTCCGGATATTGAACTTGCGCCGCATGTCTGTTGTTTTTTATCTTTTTCTATAAAATCAATACCTAGATATATCGAATCGATAAGCTAAAAAAATGAGACTAAACAAATCTTAAATACGCAAAATAATGGAGAAGATAAAATACACATTAAAATGCACATTAAAATGTTAAAATATACATTTAAAAAATTAAATTACACATTAAAACGTTGTTAAAATACATAGCGCGTGGGTCTATCAAATTATTCAAAAGTATTATTATAGAATGATCTGTTTAAATAATAATAATATATGAATATTCCTAAAGTTAAATTTATAAAATTAATTATGATGTTAATGAGATGTTAAATTATCTTTAATTAATAATTTTATTAAAAAATAGGTTACAATCTCTAATATCTATAGTAGTGTAATTTTTTATAAGATACGTAGTTATGTATATGTGTGACTTGTGCTTCAATAAGAAGTAACGAAATTCACAAAAATTTCAGTTTCTGCATCTAATTCCTCAATTGATTTCTACTGTTATTGAATGACGTATTTTGTAAATATAAATTAATGGTAGCCTCCATTCTGTTTGCGGTTCTAGATATACTTTGTACTGTTAGCATTAACCACTGGTATGATTTTTCGAGAGGAAAGTCAATATCTCAAGGGGAACGTTTCTCAACCAGAGTCGTCCAGCTTTCTGGAATCGGGGACCATATCGCCAAGTAAGCAGACAATAAATAGCAAGTAGCAGTTAGTATTTTAGCGAATTAATAGTATTTTATTTTTCTCATAACAAAGTTCTTGATCTCATGCATGGAATTGTCCTCGAAATTGTCTTTATCTAAGTAGTCGGCTTCGCTTAAAAAATATCGTATTGCTTGTATTGCTTCAGCCACGGTTCATTTCAACGGAATGCTGCTTATCTGCTCCTGCTGTGGCGTGTTGTGCAGTCTCCTTCTTTTGTACGGCTTGTACAAGGTAGGGCAAAATTCCGGAGTAGTCATTAAAGCGCCATATATATAATTCCATTCCTTTGAAATAATTTCATTTCTTTATTTATTTGTAATAATTAGATATTGCAGGAGATTAATTTGTGAAAATATAGAAATGCACAAAGTAGAGAGAGAAAATTAAATTCGGATTAAAAGCGTGATGATAATTCTTCTATCCCTTTACTTATTTGTGAAAATTAGAAATTGCAGATGAATTAAAAAATGTAGCTATAGAATCTCGATTATTATTGTCTCTATTATTACATTAGACTGTTGTACGTTAGATGCTATTATATAATATAAGAAAAAATTGTCACCCTACTTTTTTACATGTCATTATTATTTTATTTTATTTTTTTTTTTTGAAAAGACAATATAATTTTAGATATTTTTATAGCTATGTTATGTTTGAGTAACAGCTAAATTTACACACACACACATATAAATTCTATTAGCTTCCCAATACGAGAATTCTCCATCAGTTCTTCCTCAAGACGTAGATTTTCACGTCTATTACATTTACCACTCAATCCCGTGAGAAAGCAATGGAAGATACTTTTACTGTCATTTGAAACGTGATAAAACAGTATTATCGCTGCTCCCGAATGGATGATATGAAAAGCTACTGGTGTAACATGCACACGTTATTCCCGAGAGGTACGTGCCATTAAACACAGACAGAACGAACAATTGAATGAGCAATTCGTACACATTATCGTTAATAAGTTTATTCAAAAAAAAAAAAAAAAAAAATATATATATATATATATATATATATATATATATATATTAAATTTTTAATGGAAAATCTAATTTTGATTTTCTGATTACTTTCTACTAAATTTTTAACTCATTTCAATATTTCCTCGAATAGCATAATTGAGTAAAAATTTAAATTTGAAAATCTGTTCACGTATTATTCATTGTTAAGACTGTGATATATGGCAAAACGTGCGTATTGATTCTTTATTTTCGTTTCTGTCAATCTATAATACAGATGTATTGTTTTCTTATATCGACTGAAGTTCTCATGCAGTATAATATAGACGTAATAAACTAACAGTAAACGTATTATATAATCCACTTCGCGATATTATTATGAAAGATAAAAATCATAAACTTGCATCAGCGGTTAGCGAAAAAAAAACCACAGAGTAAAAACGCATTAAAAACCTTAATTATTCTGAGTACCCGCTTGGTTGTGACAAATATCATTAATAAAACAAACTATACCATTCACGCGATATAACGTAACATAACGTGAGTAATATATTCATGAATATTAATAGTGAAATACTGATAATATAGCGAAAGGACCCTTTGTGAGCATCATAAAACGTGTTTGATGAAAAATACCTGGTACGTTTTACATTCTATATTCTAGCCTTTTACATTACAGAATTACTACGCCTTTTATATTTTTTATTATTTTAATACAGAAAATAATTTTTAAAAAATCGGAATCGCAATTAAAATCCTCGGAATTTAGAAACGTGATATAGATAGCAGTTCGCAGAAATTTTTACGTGGAAAATCCTATGTATAGCTTTCATGTAAGCTCTTATATAAGTACTCTATCCGTGAATTTTTAGGATCACAAGATATTGCTGCTTCCATGGATTATCGTAATCATCATGTGTGGCATCATTGATATAGCGCATTCGATATATTTGTTCATCGGCACAGTGCGTATATTTTGTATTCTTCTTCATATATGTTATATAATAAAAAAATGATCTTCGATTTTTTGTGATTGGGCATATACTTAAAATTAAAAATGGTCTTTTTTATAATTTTAAATATTTCGATATATATATTTATTAGTAATAATTATTTCAATTAATTTTCAGTTCAAGTGTAAAAAAATTTAGTATATTTTCCTATATCTCATAATGTATTAATCACTAAGATAATCATTTTTATAAAACTGGTTTGTGATGAAAATTTTATTAAAACAATTTTATTAACTTTTAAGATTTGATAGAAAAGGGGCGTAAGTGTTTGAAAACAAGAATATTGTAATATTGTAAATATTCTTCTAATAATATCCTTCTTTAAGCATATGAGATTTTCTAAAAATCACTATCTGTTTTATTTTATCTTATTTTTTACAGCATTTTATACAGCATTTCTTATTGAACTTATAGTTAATTCAATCGATCGTCTTATGAGTTCGAGTGCTATAAATTTTTTGTTTTATTTGGCATGTAAAATATGTTTCCCTATTTTCTTTTCATTTTTTTCTTATTTTTATTTTGCAATATTTAAAATTTATGAGTATCGGCCGCTTGAAAGGCTCGTAACTATTTTAGGAGGCAGTGCTGTTGTTTACGAGAGAAATATTAAAACTAAACTTGGCAGTCTTTTAAAGTAAACCATGGAAAATCCAAAATATGCATTTAAGACACGAGGACAGATGTAAGTATATTTACGCCCCTTTTCAAATGCTAATAAAATTTTTTCAAATGTATTTATATGTATGAGATAAGATTGTATATAAAATATTGGAAAATTTTGATCTCTATTACAGCCCGAGTTTAATCCAGCAAGAGTTATGCTCTACACATTAAATTTCTTTCTACTTTGTTTAAACGTAAGTCTATTCAACTAATTGTAAGTTTAATTGCTAAGTAATTTGTCGCGATTCTAATTGCTTTATAATCATTATTATAAAGCCATCGAAATTTATTAAACTCATTTAAAATGATTTATATGTATATGTGTATACATTATAAAAATATATTACATAATTGTATAAATTATACAAAGTTACATATGAGTCTATTATTCACAAATAATATAATAATAATGCAAAATAGGAAAAGAATATTTTTATTATAAAATAACAATAAGTGTAAAAAAAAGAAAGAGTTATTAAATTAACTAAAATTGCATTGAAATTGCACTTATACGCATATGTGTACGTTTTACAATATTATATCACTCAGTACAAAACAAATATTGTTCCAGACATATTCGCTTTTATGTGTCATCTCGCAATATCAAGAGTACTCAGCTGGTCGCGGTACTGCTGCGCATGACTACGAATATAGGGTCAGTATTCCGAAAATTTTGCAGAGGAAAAAACAGTGGGATAAGGGACGAAAAGTTAAGTGAATTATTCAGTCGTATTCCTTTATTCACGAAGAACGTATTTAAAAAAATATCAATATTGGACGCGTATATACGTATATGTATAATTAACGGACAATAAATGTAAGACGGATTAATTATGCAGACGTATATATTTCCTGTATTAGTAAATGATCTCTAGTACCATTAGACAATGAAACGATAAAGAAGATTAACGAGAAAAATACGATCAAATATTTCGCGAAAGCTAAGAAAGTTACGACGTGAGGGGATATTCATAGCAATTTTGTTACGTCAATTATCTCATAATCATAAGAGAATCGACCATGATCAAGAATTCTGTTATATTTGTGGCTCTTTTTATCATTATCAGAGATGCTTTGTGTCGAATTCTTTTTCCATATAAAAATTATATCTCTCTCTGTCTACAATATCCTTATATAATCTTTTAGTACTTCTCATAAATTCTGATATATATCGAGCAAGATATAATTTTCAAGTTTCGTTTTTTAATATATGATTTTTATCGTTATTTCGCTAAATCTCGCGATCCACGTTTTGAAAATTTTTCATCATTTAATGTATTATTTACGTCTCATATAATATTCCTTGAAGGTTCCAGTGGTGAGATACGTAACCCAACCACCGACTACGACCGCCACCACATCGTGTTTAAGTTCGCGAAAAGGTGTCACCAACAATGAAACAAAAGCTACACCGACTCAGAGTCCCACGGCATGTCACAACCCTCTCTTATCGGAGAAAAGTCCTACCGGGGGTAGGTTATCAAGGAAGCACGTTCAGTTTCCAGATACATCGACATCGCCAAGTCAGATACCAGGTGAGCGCGTGCACATTTTGGAAAAGACTAAAAATAAATATATAAATCTAGGGCAATATGAGAAGAAGAGAAATATCGCGTCATCGATATCAGTTTATGTCGCTCTGTCACATTTCATCACACGTGTCATTTTCATTAATCTATGTCTATATTAAAGCACCAATTTTTAGTTGTCAGTCTGTTTCTTTTGTCATTAAAAATTACGTGTAAAATATGCACATTATTTTGTTCTGACATTTAAAAAATCACCAGAAATACCGCGTACAAATTATTTTATGTAAAATATCACATTTTCAAAATGCACGCCAAAATATTACACGCTAAATATAACATCGAACAAATCAAATTTTATTATTTGTGTAATTTTTAAGTGTTTTCTCTCTGAAAACTTGTGTTCCAAATAATTTGTAAAATAAAATTTTGCGATTAATAAATTATATCTTATATAAATATGTCAAATAATATTACGTAAATAATTATTTGTCTTATCGAATAAAATTTAATAAAGAAAATATAGAATACATTGAGACTAATAATAACAATAATTTTTTTCATATACCTCGTACCTATCAAATTTTGCTAATTAGTTAACTGAATAGACAAATGAAGAACGTTTTGAAATATTTATTATGCATAAATGTTTCAGAGATATCAACAGCAAAAGTTCAAACAAAGTGTTCGCCGAAAATTGATCGCAATAATGCAAGAATTTGGCTACAACCTAATGATGCTATAACGATCGTAGTTAGCCAGTCCTCTCCATCGAGCGATGAAGAGCATGTCCATTACTCGTAAATAGTATGAACATACTCGATACAATTGTTAACAGTCCAAATATACATATACAGAGTGTTCATTTGAAAAATTTCCCCGCTATTTATTTTGTGACTAACTAATTTTTACAAAAAAGGCCAAAAAAGATTAATTTTTTTGTGTCCCACTTAATCTTTATTTCTCTATTTAAAATTTTTAAAGCAATAAATATCCTAACGGGATAAAAACACTGTTCAATCGCATTTATATGTCATTTTGAAAATAAAATTGATCTTTTTTGGCATTTTTTTGCAAAAATTTTAATTGATCATCAATTAAACAAACTTGAAAACTTTTTAAATGAATACCTTGTATATGATTCTTATACGCATTTCCATGGAGAATGTATGTTATCAATGTGTAAATACATCGATGAATTTTTTTAATAAAAGGGGATTCTTATAAGCTTTATTAATTTATTTAACCTTATCTTGTTATTTTATAATAATGCTTGTTAAACAAAAATCTTTCAGTTTTAGTTTTTGAATCTGGATTGAAATCGCATATATTGCTAAAAAAATAGATTTTAAAAAATAAACGGAGAAATTTTTACAAATAAATGTAAGAGTACTATTTTAAATAATAAAGCGAAGACAGAAATAAAATAGACAAAACTAAGCGAAAATGCTACAAAAAAGGCAAATAAAATTTAATGTAATTATTATGTAATTATTATCTGAATTCGACAAGAAAAAATGCCACAAAAGATTTTTTTAAATATTGTATCTTACAAAGTAGTAAGAAAACGGACTGCTAGTTTATAACAAATTAAAGTACGTCTGGATTATAACAGTCGAATATGTTATGAACAAATAATTTAAGAGTTTCTCCATTTTTTCAAATGTAATTTCAGCAATTTCCTCATTAAATATTTAATTTATGTTTTCTGTTTTTCAAATGCGATTAATATAAACGCAAGTTCAATATATAAATTCGTTATAATAATATAAACTAATTATAATTTGTTTACGCACCGTCGACATTCAATTTATGTATTATAATTAATTTTCAATTTACTATAATGCAGATTATATTACAGGTGAGATGGCATTTGACATCAAAAGATCCTTTTCTTGGTCGAGTATGAACAACTCTTGAATACTCTTTATCGAGATAAAATTAAGATATAATTAAAATGTAAATAATTTATTCAATATTAAATAATTGATTTTGAATATTTTAAATAATTGATTTTTTCTTACTGCTTCAAGCCGTGCAATCCCTTCTTTTTCCCTTATTTGTTTTACAAGTCTTATTTTCTTATTTTCTATTTCCGATATGTGGAAAGATGTGAATAAAGCATTAACAGCTTGCAATGAATATTAAAAAACGTCATATGTATATCAATCCATTCTAGATTTCAATCCAGATCAACATTATCAATTATAATCAAATATGATTTTCACTAAAATCCACAAGCATAATTTATGATAATAGTCATTGAACTCCCAAAGGATTTTTAAGGCTATTTATAGGAAATAGTTCCAATAGTGAACATGCCAGGACCTCGAATTGGATATGGTTTCACACATGATCACGCCGGTGATGAATAGCTATACTAAACTGTTAATATCCCCATGATTATGTTACAAATTAAAATACGCCCGAATTATAGCGGTCGAGTTGTATATTAAACAAATAGTGCAAATTTGTATACAAATATTATTATACATAATAAATAATAATAGACGATGTTTCATATAAAATTAAATATTGTAACATTAATATTAATTGATAATTATAGTATAAGTGTGAAGAGATTATTTTGCAAACACAATTTAAGTATTGCAGTGTTCTTTATCGTAAATATATTATAACATAATATTATAATGTATAAGAATATTCGTTAATTTTATACATTAATTGCATTACTATTGTATAATCTTTATACTTTCATTTAACAGAAGCAATAAAAAATAAATGTTACAATTTACTATAAGAGATTATTTCAAGCAAAATGCGATGCCATGCTTATAAGCTCGATTTGCTTAGAAAACAATTTTCAGATCAACTTCCGAATAGACCCTACCTTCGAAATTGATAAAATTTATAGCATTTGAAGATCATAAGAGAACACATATCGTAAAGGATTTTTTGCGGAAACGACTAGGAACGAAGAAATTCAAAAAAGAAGACGGTAAAATTACCGTTTAAGATTCATTTCCGACAACTTTGATTTTGACATATCTTGCTAAGGTCATAACTATGAGCAATTTTCAGAAGGTTTTAACCGTTGCTTGTTGTTTGTTAAAAAGTTATTGAGAAAAAATTTTGAAAAATATAGGAGTTATTTTGATTGTTGAAAGGTATAAACTGTGTGAGGTCTGTAATGTTTTGTTCTATATGGGTTTGCGAGTTTTCACGTGAAGCAATGTTTACCCCACATCCCTTTGTAAAGAAATTGTACTCCGTGACATAGTGGTAAATCTAAACAGATAGTTATTTAGTTATTGTTTTTTGTATTAAATTGTTAGTTTAAGTTTAAGTTGTATAAGTTAATTGAAATTTAGGTTTAAAGTTAAGATTAGGTATTTTGTCTACCGACGAAATGGTTGCGGGAGGTGGAGCCGAAAGGCCTCCGCGTGTGTGTGTATGTGTGTGCGTACACATTTACGTTTCTGATATTTATATAAGTATCTTTATATAAGTATATTTATATAAGTATCTTTTGCAAAATATATGAAAACTTCCTTTTTTGAGTTTTTTTGCTTCTACTCGTTTCCGCAAAAAATCCTTTATTGTATAAATGTGTTCTGTTATAGTCTTCAAATGCTGCAAGTTTCATCAAATTCGGAGGTAGAGGCTATTCGGAAGTCTTATCTTACATTCCTACATTCGATAAGCCTTCTGCAATTTTTTTTGTATTTTTTGAAAATTCTTTATTTGTACACCCGATGACCTTTGCAGTTCCTCCTGTATCTGTTCTAAAGTTTTACCTTTGGTTTCAGGGACATAGATAAGCATGAATAAAGCACCAGCAAGACTGCACCCCGTGAATATCCAAAACGATACATGTATACCGAGATTATCGGCTATGACCAGATATAATTTTGTCACGCCAAAAGATATGATACCGGCTATGATCATATTTATCATGCTGCCGAGAGCTTTTACATTCATGGAAAATAATTCGCCGATCATGGCAAACGGTAAAGCGGATAGACCTACAGAGAACATGATGACATACATGATTACACCGACAGCAGGCAACCATTTTAGATTGCTAGTGTCCACGTTATTATGCTGCAAATTAAAATATGTTGCAACCATGGCGGTCGAACAGGCCGAACCGATTGCGGAGATAATCAATAGCAATTTTCTGCCACTGCGATCAGTAATGAACATACAGACGATTGTGCTGATCACTTGTACCACGCCCAATATCATGGTTGAATATTTGCCCTCTAAATTATTACCCATCTCATTAAAAATTAATTCGGCGTATTGCTCCACGGCTTGAACGCCGCTCAATTGGTGAATAGTGCCTAGAGACACCACGGCTATTAAGGCTCTGTAAAATCAAATTTATTCTTCAAATACTTCTATGATAGCTTCAAAGTTATCAAAAGTTACTATAACGGTTTTGAATCAATTAATTCTTTATGCAATGAATTAATATAATAATTATTAATTTATTTAAAGGAATGTCACAAAATTTGAACCATATATCTTTCAAAGCTAAAATAAAATCTCAATAAATATTTAATTTATGGATGTTTAGATTGCGTTCATGTTTATTAGAATATATTTTGTTTATTTAAATATAGAATACACACATTATAAATTTTGCAACATTTCTATAAATTTTATTTATATTAATTTTCTCATTAAAATCAATATTATATATATAATAAAAAAATATTATTCAATATTATTTTATCATAAAAAACAGATTTGTATAAAACTTTTATTTGTATAAAACTTTTATTAGCAAAATTTTTTTAAAATAAAAATATAAATTTTAGACCCATATATAAGTGAATAGTAAAATAATTATTTTTTTCAAGATTATATATTGATTTGCGAATATCGTTCATGTGACGAAACAAAGTAAAATTTGACATCTTACCTGCGATTTGCAGGTATACAGAAGAGTTCTCGCAAATTAGATTTATTGGCCAAATCAATTTTCACAGATCGTTCAATGGTGTCAATTTCTTCGTGAACATCTTCTTTCCCTCTCAATTGAACAAGCGAATTTATAGCCTTTTCCTTGGCGTTACGGCGCATTAGATGATACGGGGATTCCGGTAGCCAAACGAAAATGACAAAAAATAAGCAAGGTCCTATCAAGGACACAAGGGCGAGATGTTTTACAGATAGGAATGGTCCTATCACGTATTCAAGTGTGGTTCCAATTTTTGAAATGACTGTGAGCATGGATCCGAAATTACCACGAATGTTTGCTGGTGAAATTTCACCAATATACAATGGCGTAATCGTATAAGTGAAACCTGTAGATAATCCGGCTAAAAATCTCGATATATATAGTTCCTGACAAGCAGAAAAAATATAGGCACATTAATGGATGAAATGCATCAAATTGGTTCTTGTTTTAGTGTTTACTGTTTTTTCAAGAAAATAGTGTTAACTCCTTTAATAATTTCATAGACATATTAATTTTTATATAATTAAATAAATCTTATACATATTTTGGCAAGTATAGGCTAAAATTTTTATTCATACACTTTTATTTTAGCTTTATATTCAATGATAAATATAATATGCAGCTATGTTATATATTTTTAATAATATTTAATGCTTACATATTTATTTATATTTGAAATATTTTGAAATGATTTCAGTGATTTTTTTATAAAAAATTTTTCAGCATATTACAAATTTTAGCAGGAAAGAGAAAGACAGAGAGAGAGAGATAGATAGAGAATCTTTTTATAATGATACAAAAAAGTTTTTGATTATTATTATTATTATTATCATTATCATTATCATTATTATTATTATTATTATTTTATTATTATTATTATTATTATTGTAGTAACATAAATAATTTTCAAAAATTTTATAGATATTATTTCTTCCATTTTGATTGTAAGATAATATTTGATAAAATGTTTAAAATTAATTATTTTTCTGTCGTTACTTACAATATGTAATAACTTTATATTTAATTGCTCGTGCCAGATAAAGTTGGTAATTTTATAAAATAGAACATATATTATATAACGACAATTTTTAAAAAGTTTTTTATAGATAGCGTATCTTACGTTATCAGTATAAATTGAGAAAAAATATTATTGAATTGTCTAAAATCGTCATATATTATTTCACGTTATAATTATAAAACAGACTGTTTATCTAAAATATAAATATTTATCAAAAGATATTATTCAAGATTTAGATATTATTAACAATTATCTCACAATAATTAGATGACAATTGCATAGTATTTTTAAACAATAAATGTGAATAATCTTTAAAAGTAAGTCACAAAATTTTGTCTGAAGGAAATAATTTTCTATAAATATTATAGAAATTATTAAAATTACAAAAGTTTATCAATTACAATAAGATAAAATTTAAATTTATATTTAAATTATAATATTTTAATTGTGCGTTTTCAAAGAAATCTAAACAAAGAGATAGATTACGCAAAGTATATAAACATGCAAATAGTCAAATTTTTAAGATAGAAAATCTGGATTGATCAATAAAACGAATAAATATCTGAGTTAATTGAATTCTTAAATTCAGGATGTGTGCTTCGAAAAACATTTATATATCATTTATACCATAAATTGTTCTCAAATAAATTTAATAAATATAGGAGTTATTATAATTATTATAATTACCCACGATGACGTTGCAAAGGCTATCATCAACCAGCTAATAATTGAAGGTACGGCCGCAAATAACATGGTATTTTTTCTGCCAATAATATTCACTATAAATGCACAAATAATAGAACCCGTCATTGCACCTAACATAAGTAGAGATGCCACCCAAGATGCTTCTTCCGAAGTCAAACGCACAGGATATGTTTCATCTTTTCCTTGCAGCAGTATAGGTAAAGATGGTGATGCCCAACCAAAATATTGGCCGACTGTTAGCATGCCCAGATTTCCTGATAAAATAATAAATTTGATGCAAGACTGACATGGAGAGATATAATGTTATATGTGTGTTTATGTGTGTATGTACACCTTATATCCGTATTATTATCATATTATATCCATGCATATTGTAAGATATTAATTATCAATATTACATTACAAGATTAAAATTCTAAAATATGTCTAAACAACTATTTTAATTATAATATACAATTTTTTTTATACATACTCCTAAAAATACATTACATTTAAAATTAATTTGAAGCCGAAGAGTTGTTTTTAATGTTGCATGTTTAAATGTTGCAAGAAATTAAGACTATTAAACACAAAGTATATAAAATAGATTATATAGTACAATACTAAATAATATACTGAAAATACAATTCTAAATAATATACTGAAAAAAGTATATAAGAAAAATATTTCTCAAATTAAATACGAAGATAGGAAATTAAGTGAGAAGAATGTAAATAACATTTTTATATAAATAGCGTATTTAAAAAAATAATATTTAATTTAAAAAATAATTTTTAATGTAATATATATATATATATTATTTATATTATGTATTAACAGTAAGAGTGAAGCTGGTATTGCATCCAAAAATTTATTTATTTCTAATTATGTTTAATTATTCCAAGAAATATATGTACCTGCTACAGCGGCGAGATATACCTTCTTCATCTTTTAGAATGTAACCGATTTCACGTACAAATGTTAAATGAGTAGTAATAAGTTGATTGAATTCTGCTTAGGTAAAAATAATATAGATAATGCTATCATATCAACTTCATCACTACCACATATTGCACATTTTAATGTAAACGTAGTGTTATGAAGAGAATGACAGAACAGATCTACATAATCTTAATTTGAAAATGATTAAATATCTTATCAAGAATTATTTGCAAATTTATATATTAGATAAGTGTGGTGTCTATATGTATATCTGACAGGTAAAAGATTATATCTCCTTTTATATTGTTTTTGAAAAGCTATCATACATATAAAGAAACATGCTGTTTATCTATTGCTACGTATTTATCAATATAAATATCATAGAACAAGGTCACATAAATATCAGATATGTTGTAATATTTGCAATAGTGAATATGTGTATATATATTGTTATGCGCCCGAGTCATTACGGTCCTGCGTTGTTCGGATCCCATAGTCAAGAAACAATGATGGTCTGCTGAGAGTGCTAAGTCGAAAGATAGCTGTCAAGCTATACGGTCGTATTTTATGTACGAGCCATAATTAATCCGTTGTGTTATTATTCTGAGTCATTGTCTGTGTTCTGTGTTGCTTATTAAAGTTCTTCTGTTCTCTAAAAGTGTCTTATTTAACGCGATTCGTGACGATCGTTCTTTTTAGTAGAGCGTCTTCAATATATCTCGAAGTCTTCGCCCCGGGCGTAACAATATATATGTATATGTATATATATGTATATATATATATATATATATATATATATATTACACACACACACACACACACACACACACACACACACACACACACACACACACACACATATATATATATATATATATATATTACATATATAAATAGAAATATGTTTTTTTGATTTATGATTAATATAAATATTATTTTAAACAATTAAGTTTATTGGACAGAATACATAATAAACTAACACATTATATTATATATTGTAAAAAAAAGTGATAAGAATAATAAACAGAAGAATAATAACACAAAGTATATCTGCTATCTGTTGAAATTTCATCTAAGCATATCAGCACAAATGAAAAAATGATGCTTGTAACTAATTCGATCAATTTCTATATATATATATATATATATATATATATATATATATATATATATAATTTCTGAGACACAATAGAAAACAGAATAGAAACATTACATGGATTAAACATTAATGAATTAAATTTATTTCCCATTGTAGTTATAAATTACATATTTTCTGATGTATTATAATACTATTTAACTCTATGTATTATTATTTAAGATATAAATATATCTTAATCTTCTTGAAAAATATACTTTCATATTTAAATATCTCAATAAGTAGGTATCTATTTGCTGCAACATTAAGTGTAAGCAGTATCTTCTTTATTTTTGTAGCAACCATTGTAGTAATCATTGTAGTAATTATTTCCACTTACAAATGATATACGAAATAATAATCAGTTTATAATAAGAAGCTGTTAATCAAAGTTTTCTTTAAAAGTTTAATTAATAAATTTATTTACAACTTTACATATCTGAAATATATTATTATATAAACGTATTGTTATATAAACGTGTAAATGTTTTTATATAAACAGTTTTATATACACTTTTATATAAACTTTATATATAAACATTATTGAACAGAAAAAATGTAATATGCTTAATGATGTGCTTTATATAAAAGAGATTAAATATTAAATTGTTGTAAATAATTGTTGTAAATAAATTTGCAAATATATATATATTATATTAAATATTTTACGAAATGTATTAATATAAATTTCAGGAAAAAGCTTATAACATAATTGAGCAAACTCTTTTTTAATATATTCTTGAGAAATATTTATGTCAGTAATTACTATTAAATTATATTTAAAACAACAATACAGATACACTAACGATATACTATGTACTTACCTAAAACTACGAACAATTATAAATAAATAACAATAGATAACTAATGTAAAAAATTTGATTGTCTCTTAATGTTTTGTAACTGCAAATTTGTTATAAATAATTTTATATATTAAGTGTTCCTCCCTCTTCCTATTAAGTGTTCCTCCCTTCTCCTAAGTATCCCTCCCCCTTGCAATCCCGGGGCGCGCGCGTGTGTGTGTGTGTGCGTACACATACGTTTCTGATATTTATATAAGTATCTTCTGCAAAATATATGAAAACTTCCTTTTTTGAGTTTCTTTGCTTCTACTCGTTTCCGCAAAAAATCCTTTATTGTGTAAATGTATTCTTTATAGTCTTCAAATGCTGCAAGTTTCATCAAATTCGGAAGTAGGGGTTATTAGGAAGTCTTACCTTACATTTCTACATTCGATAAGCCTTCTGCAATTTTTTTTGTATCTTTTTAAAATTCTTTATTTCTACACCCGATGACCCTTGCAGTTCCTCCTGTATCTGTTCTAAAGTTTTACCTTTGGTTTCAGGCACATAGATAAGCGTGAATAAAGCACCAGCGAGACTGCACCCCGTGAATATCCAGAACGATACATGTATACCGAGATTATCAGCTATGACCAGATACAATTTTGTCACGCCAAAGGCCAGGATTCCGATTATAATCATTTTTACCGTGCTGCCAAGAGCCTTTATATTCATGGGAAATAGTTCACCGATCATGGTAAACGGTAAAACGGATAGACCTACAGAGAACATGATGACGTACATGATTACACCGACAGTAGACAACCATTGTAGATTGCTAGTGTCCATGTTATTATGCTGCAAATTAAAATATGTTGCGACCATGGCGGTCGAACAGGCCGAACCGATTGCGGAGATAATCAATAGCAATTTTCTGCCACTGCGATCAGTAATGAACATACAGACGATTGTGCTGATCACTTGTACTGCGCCCAATATCATGATTAAATATTTACTTTCTAAATTATTATTCATCTCATTAAACATTAATTGGGCGTATTGCTCCACGGCTTGAACGCCGCTCAATTGGTGAATAGTGCTTAGAGATACCACGGTTATTAAAGCTCTGTAAAATCAAATTTATTCTTCAAATGCTTCTATGATAGCTTCGAAGTTATCAAAAGTAATATACTATAAAGGTTTTGAATGAATTATTAATTCTTTAAATAAATTAAAAATTCATTATACAATAAATTTTTAATTTATTTAATAGGAATGTCACAAAATTTACAACTATAAATCCTTCAAAGCTAAAATAAAATCTCAATAAATATTAAATTTGCGGATGTTTAGTTTGCGTTCATGTTTATTAGAATATATTTTGTTTATTTAAATATAGAATACATACATTTATGAATTTTGCAACATTTCTATAAATTTTATTAATAATAATTTTACTCATTAAAATCAATATTATATATATAATAAAAAACTATTATTGAATATTATTTTATCATAAAAAATAGATTTGTATAAAACTTTTATTAGCAAAATTTTTTAAAAATAAAAATATAGATTTTAGACCAATATATAGATGAATAGTAAAACAATTATTTTTTTCAAGATTATATATTGATTTGCGAATATTGTTCATGTGACGAAACAAAGTAAAATTTGACATCTCACCTGCGATTTCCAGGTATACAGAAGAGTTCTCGCAAATTAGATTTATTGGCCAAATCAATTTTCACAGATCGTTCAATGGTGTCAATTTCTTCGTGAACATCTTCTTTGCCTCTCAATTGAACAAGCGAATTTAAAGCCTTTTCCTTGGCGTTACGGCGCATTAGATGATACGGGGATTCCGGTAGCCAAACGAAAATGACAAAAAATAAGCAAGGTCCTATCAAGGACACAAGGGCGAGATGTTTTACAGATAGGAATGGTCCTATCACGTATTCAAGTGTGGTTCCAATTTTTGAAATGACTGTGAGCATGGATCCGAAATTACCACGAATGTTTGCTGGTGAAATTTCACCAATATATATTGGCGTAACCGTATAAGTGAAACCTGTAGATAATCCGGCTAAAAATCTCGATATATATAGTTCCTAATAAGCAGAAAAAATATAGGCACATTAATGGATGAAATGCATCAAATTGGTTCTTGTTTTAGTGTTTACTGTTTTTTCAAGAAAATAGTGTTAACTCCTTTAATAATTTCATAGACATATTAATTTTTATATAATTAAATAAATCTTATACATATTTTGGCAAGTATAGGCTAAAATTTTTATTCATACACTTTTATTTTAGCTTTATATTCAATGATAAATATAATATGCAGCTATGTTATATATTTTTAATAATATTTAATGCTTACATATTTATTTATATTTGAAATATTTTGAAATGATTTCAGTGATTTTTTTATAAAAAATTTTTCAGCATATTACAAATTTTAGCAGGAAAGAGAAAGACAGAGAGAGAGAGATAGATAGAGAATCTTTTTATAATGATACAAAAAAGTTTTTGATTATTATTATTATTATTATCATTATCATTATCATTATTATTATTATTATTATTTTATTATTATTATTATTATTATTGTAGTAACATAAATAATTTTCAAAAATTTTATAGATATTATTTCTTCCATTTTGATTGTAAGATAATATTTGATAAAATGTTTAAGATTAATTATTTTTCTGTCGTTACTTACAATATGTAATAACTTTATATTTAATTGCTCGTGCCAGATAAAGTTGGTAATTTTATAAAATAGAACATATATTATATAACGACAATTTTTAAAAAGTTTTTTATAGATAGCGTATCTTACGTTATCAGTATAAATTGAGAAAAAATATTATTGAACTGTCTAAAATCGTCATATATTATTTCACGTTATAATTATAAAACAGACTGTTTATCTAAAATATAAATATTTATCATAAGATATTATTCAAGATTTAGATATTATTAACAATTATCTGACAATAATTAGATGACAATTGCATAGTATTTTTAAACAATAAATGTGAATAATCTTTAAAAGTAAGTCACAAAATTTTGTCTGAAGGAAATAATTTTCTATAAATATTATAGAAATTATTAAAATTACAAAAGTTTATCAATTACAATAAGATAAAATTTAAATTTATATTTAAATTATAATATTTTAATTGTGCGTTTTCAAAGAAATCTAAACAAAGAGATAGATTACGCAAAGTATATAAACATGCTAATAGTCAAATTTTTAAGATAGAAAATCTGGATTGATCAATAAAACGAATAAATATCTGAGTTAATTGAATTCTTAAATTCAGGATGTGTGCTTCGAAAAACATTTATATATCATTTATACCATAAATTGTTCTCAAATAAATTTAATAAATATAGAAGTTATTATAATTATTATAATTACCCACGATGACGTTGCAAAGGCTATCATCAACCAGCTAATAATTGAAGGTACGGCCGCAAATAACATGATATTTTTTCTGCCAATAATATTCACTATAAATGCACAAATAATAGAAGCCGTAATTGTACCTAATATAAGTAGAGATGCCACCCAAGATGCTTCTTCCGAAGTCAAACGCACAGGATATGTTTCATCTTTTCCTTGCACTAATATGGGCAAAGATGGTAATGCCCAACCAAAATATTGGCCGACTGTTAGCATGCCTAGATTTCCTGATAAAATAGTAAATTTGATGCAGAACTTATATGGACATAGATATAACGTTACAGTGTTTCTGTGCATGTGTGTATATACGGTTTATATCCGTGTTTATATTGTAATATATAATTGTTAATATTACATTAAAATTTTAAAATATGTATAAACAACTGTTTTAATTACAATATACCATTTTTTCATACTTTCAAAAGTACATTACATTTAAAATTAATTTGAAGCCGAGCAAGAGTTGTTTTAAATGTTGCAAGCAATTAAGATTATTAAAGACAAAGTATATAAAATAGATTATATAGTACAATACTAAAATAATATACTAAAAAAGTATACAGGAAAAATATATATATCACAAATTAAATATGAAGAGAATTTAAATAAAATTGAGTGTTTATAACAAATAATTTTCAATTTACTTTAAATTTAATTTTATATATATATATATATATATATATATATATATATATATAATAAGAGCCAAGCCGGTATTGCATGTAAAAACTTCTAATTATATTTAATTATTTCAAGAAACATGTATGTACCTGCTACAGCGGCGAGGTATACCTTCTTCATCTTTTGCAATGCCGAACGTTTCACACGTTTCGCACGAAATTTTCACAAACGTTAAATGAGTAGTAATCAGTTGATTAAATTCTTTTCAAGTGAAATTGATTTAGATAATGCTATCATATCAACGTTATCGCAACACTATCACATATTGTACAGTTTAATGTAAACGTAGTGTTATGAAGAGAATGACAGAACAGATCTACATACATATTCTTAATTTGAAAATGATTATATATCAAGAATTATTTGCAAATTTATGTTAGATATTTTATGCTGTCTATATATTTGCGTATCGCTTTAACGTAAGTAAGATGATGATATGTTTAACTAGTTCTTAAAATTAAAAAAAATTGTTAGCCGGTAAACCATTAAATTGATCGTGCTACGAAACATATCTATGTATCACAATTAAGTCGTACGTTTTTTACTAAGTAGTCGTATCGATTTAAACGTTTATAGCTAAAAATACAATGTGTAATTTTCATTTCATATTCTATATATTGTGATATGCGATATATTCTATACAATATTGATGCAATACCTATTTAAAGTTATAAAACAAACTCGAGAACTATTAGTTATTGTATATTGCGTGATGTTAGCATATAACACAGTTTTCTTATACGTATCTATATATATGTATATATGCAATGTAACCTAAACAGCAAACTTGGAGTTATGTGTTTAAAAAGAGAGGATAAACGAGAATGTTATGCTTTTTATTCAACGCATCATCGATTTTCGACACTTGTCCATGTTAAAAAAGTACATTTGATTTTTTTTTCATATACAATATACGTGGCATTGAACGCGTATATTCTATAACAAATTAATTCTACGAAATGTACAAAAAATTCTCAACGCTCAGTTATATCACAATTGTTAGTTATATGAAAAAGGATGCGTAATGTCAATCAGGGTCCAAATAGATTATCGACAGAAAGTTGCTATTAAATATTCATCAGTGATCGTATCATAATCGTAATTTACTTGTAGACATAAAATATAATGACCATTTGGACCGCGATTAAGATTTCGAAATTGTCTTTTTTTCTCCGTTTTTTTTCAGTCTATTATTTTTATGCGTTTAACCACTCCCTAAATGTATCATAAAGTAATACGACCCACATATCTCTGTCTCGGTTTGTTTTACATATATTAGCATGGAACAAACGATATCGTGCTAATATCTTACTTCTAGATAAGAGGACAATGAAGAAGCTATTAAGTAAATTCTAAACGAAATTGTTTACAAATTTTCTAGAACATGCCAAGTATACATCCTGGACCGCTACAACGTGCTAAATTGATAAAGAGGGAAAAAGAGAGAAAAGGAAAAAACGTCATTTGAGCAATGCATCGAGAGAATCAGCTGTTTTCCCGACAAGAGTTCACAGAAATAAGACGTCGAATAGAAGGAACAGGATCGAATTAATGGCATTGTCGATGTGAACTTTTATCTAAGGTAATAATCGGGGATTAAAACGCCCCATGTGTAATATTAAACCGGAAGGATTGTGTCGAACAAAATATAAGAAAGGCCTATCGAGCTTTAATCTCGGTCTCTCTGATAATCCAGAGGGCTGTCTTTTCTCTCTATAGAATCGATCCATATGCGATTGGTCCATATAGAACGAATCCATGTGATTCTCTTGCGAAGATGTTATCCCTCCGTATCTCGACGCATCCTCCTCAGAGATGTTGGCGAAATTGTCAATGTTTTCCATTTGTCGTCTGATACTTCTTAACGGGCTCGCAGGATACGTTTCTACGTGATGCCGACCGTTAAGAATATTCTCATCGCCACAGGTACTGAACAGGTTCATCTATAAAAAAAATTTATCAAATATCAAGAATTATATAAGAAATAATTATTGTTAATATAAGAATGCGTATATCAAATAGATATACATATACTTACCTGCAATACATCGGCCAAGTAGAGACGGTGACCTACGCCATTGATTCCCTTGAAATCAGCGTTGCCCGAGAAGAGTTCATCGAGACCCATCCTCTTCAAAGCGGCAGTCGCGTTGACGACAGATCTGTGACTGAATTTAGGCACTTGCAGCTCCAAGCCATTTCTCGGTATTAGGGTCTTGAGGAGCTTATTCCAGGCTCCATCGCGGAAAGCGCTTCTAACGAGACGCTGCTCGAGACGATCCAGCGTGTCACCAGGCGCGGTATGACCCTGTTGACCTGGCAACACAAAAATTGTCGAAACCAATTTGTCGCTTCCGCCAAGGGCGACGGCGGTAGCGTCAATACTGGGCTCGTAGCCGGCTAAGACTCCTGATCGCCAAGTGGTAGCTGGGACCGGCACGAGTTTCCTCTGCCTGACAGCTGGCGAAACCGCAAAATACAATTCGCCGTCTCTTCCAATGGAACTGGTCAGAGTGCTATTGCAATCAGTCTGAAATACATTGGCAGAGAGCGCCGCCAGCGGTGACCTGAGCGGGACCGTATTCGTCTTGACAAAATCCTTGATTCTACCACCCGTCTGCTTTCTAACTAACAGATTCGTCCTTCTACGAACGAGATCGCTGATGGTGGCAAAGTTCACCTCGGCCACGAGACCCTCGTAAAATTGTTGGGCCTGCTCCTTGTAGAAGGGCATGAGCTTCCTGACCTTCATCTTATCGGCGAAGAGCTCACGAACGAAGGCCGCGTTTGCGATACCTTGACTACGAGCCAAGCTTACGGTGTCGGTTATATTCTGGAACACCAAATGCGGATTGAACGTGGCTACATCGTCCAGTCCGAGCACCTCGTTCATCTGATCAGACGTCGGTCCACGCGCACCCAGGAAGATCATCGCCAACAGACTGGTCATACCAAACGGCGATAAAGCCAGTGATCTCGCGGTGCTCAGGCCCTTGTTAGTGGCTACCCAGAAATTGAAGGCCAGCTCGTTGCACAGTCGGGCAAAATTGATGATATCGGCGCTCGTGTGTTTTGTAGTGACATCTAATCCGCTCGCGCTCTGCGATGCGTCCCAGAGCGGTAGCACGGATTGCGTCGAAGTGTGCTGATCCTGCTGATCGAACTGATGAACCGCCTCTGTTTCGTTTCCCGGTGGACGAATTTCGACACTCTCGTTCACCGAGTCGGACGACTGAGTCTGGACGGGATTGACCGGCTTCCTCAGTGGCTTCGGCGGCTTCGACATAACCGGCGAGGTTTGTTGCGATATAAGTGTCCACTTATGCTCCCCGTCCATCTCGGTCTTCGAGGCGTTAGACTTCTCCGACAGTTTAGGACCAACCGTAGGCTTCGATGTCTGTCGGATCGATGGCGGTGTTACCTCCGGCTTCGAAAAATTTTCTGAGTGTTTCAACGACGCGGGTTTACTGTCATTATTTGAATTAGTCTGCGAAATCGATGCATTCTTTATCGATGAAAAACTATTAACTACCGGTATGATCTGTGTCACATCTTTATTATTTTGATTTGATGCATTATTGGTAGAATTCAAATTGTTTGTGCTATTAATCGGACTTGGTTGAGAAAGTTCTTCCTTGATGTCGCTTGCATTTGTTGGTTTTTTCACAATTTCGATAATAGGACGATCGGTTTTTACATGTTCTTGGATTGATAGAGAAGATAAAGAATTATTATTATTATTATTATTATTTATATTATTTTTATTTTTATTTTTATAATCAGTTGTGTTATTAACGCGATTTTGCAAAAGCGTAAGATTGACAGGATTTTCATTTGATATGATGGGAGTATTAGACGTAACGTTCGAAACATTAATATCTGTAACATTATTAATATACTTGTGTGAACTGTAGAACTCAAAATTGGAATTATTAGCAGATTGAACTGCTTCCTTCGTTGTTGACGAAGCGTTCACAAAAGATTCATTCTTTTCGCTCAATGTTTCTATTTTTGAACTATTCTCCGCGTGTACCGAAGCATTTACTGAATTTCTTGTATTATTCGCGTTAGCCGAATCAATTAATTCAATTTTCCCAGGTAATTCAGGAGTTTCGTCTATCTTTATAATGGGCGCTTCTGTCGTTTTCACCTTTTCTTTGTTTTCTGTTTTCTTCTGATTATTAGTTGTATTAATATTTAACGATTGCTCAGGATTTACAGCGACAACTTCCTCAGTAATTGTGCTCTGTCCAACGCTGTCCTTTGATTCATCACTAACATTCGCGAATTTGTTTAGCGAAGTGGCTAAAGATACTTTCGTAGGATCATCGATATTCGACTCATTACTATTTGACAATTTAATTGGTTTTAATGTATCATTTGACTCTTTCGTGCTGTTTCTAGCCGGTTCCGTTAGTGTCTTTTGCGTTGACGTTTGCAAAATATTTTTATCTTCCTGGTACTCACTTACGTTAAATCTTACAGTTTCTTCGTATATCTTAGTGATACTTTCAGTGGATTCTGCAAACTTTGTCGCGTTATTCGATGCATTTTGAACCGTTTCATTCTCACTAATTTCTTCGAGGGACGATCTTTCCGATGTGCTCGTTGCAAATCCGGCGATAAGGCTACTCGCTAAATCACTAGCTACAAAATTCGTCGTGTCACTCGGTAAACCGATCGGCTCGATCTCAGGAGTGCTGAACGATTGTGGCACAATATTCAATACTTGATCGATAGCGGACACCGGATTGCTCAAGTTTAAATTTGCGAAAACATTATCGAAATATTCGCTGGTCATTTTATTCAAAGATTCACTCGATGCAGTTGTCGATTGCGTTTTAGTTACTACATCAAGTGTCGAAGTGACAGGTAAAATTTCTTCGGGCAATTCTGTAGTTTGATCGATCGCTTGTTTCTGCAAAGTCAATACGTTAATAGCAGTAGTGGTTTCGAGAGTCGCGAGAGTCTTGGTCTGATTTCCCAGCGAAGAAGCGTCGTGAATCTTCTCGAGCTGAATCTGTACAGGCGAAGAAGATGCCGTTGATTCCATTTTTGTGCTAATCAATTCAACATTCGGTCCAGCTGGCGTCGTGACTAAAATATTATTAGCCGTTATTTCGTTATTCGTCGTTTCGGTCTTAATCGAAGCTGTCGATGTTGTCATCGTAATTCGAGAGTTCGCGGAAGCATCAGTGATTGATTCTCTATTCATTGTATTGACAGGCTGTTGAGCGATAGAGTGATCAATAAGCTTAGTAGTAACGTCTTGTGACGGAATTTCTGTAGTAACTATGTAAGTTTGTGAACTAACATGTTCAACATTCATCTCGTTCGTATCGTGAGACATAAATGTATTTACATTAGCACTTGCGGGTTTATCTGAATCAGATACGTTTCGCCTCTGATTGTAATTAATATTTATGATCGATATTTCCGGCGGCGCCTCGTCCGATAGAGATAACACGGTGGGCCTTACTTCCGAAACTTGATTCATTACATTCGAAAAGGAATCTATCAATTGTGTAGGCAGCGGTTCCATCAGTTCCAAAGACTGGATCTCGGCTGGAGATTGAGAATTAAGATAATTTTCCGTGTACGTTGACGTAATCGAGCTTGAGGATTCTTTCGTAACTATCGAGGAACCTTCATCGCGATGATAATCCGTATGCAGCAAAGTTGGAACAGTCGAGACCTCGATTGTCGAAGCAGTGGCGAACGTAGATGGTGAATGCGTGATTTTGTTAGACGCAGTTTCTTCTCTTACAGGCACGGATGCGTGAGAAAGTGGTTCCGAGGTAACAGTATTAGCTTGTGAAAATATTTTATCATCATTGTACGTTACGTTCGTTTGAGATTCTTTCGTAATCTCGGGTATAAATGAAAAATCCTCAGATTGTTTCGTATTGTTTTTATCTTGTATAAGAACGTAACTCGCATTCGAAGAGGAAGATACCTTGTCAGCATTCTTCACTTCAATGGACTCATATGTTACAGCCTGCTTTGTAACGGTAGGAGCATCCGTCGATATATTCGGTATGGTTGTCGAATAGATCACCGGAACTTTTATTTCTTGACTTGCTTGATTATCGGGATTCGTTGTCGTCGACTTTGTAATATTTACAGGATGCGTATCTAAGCTCGTCGGTTGCGAAAATGTTGTAGCTTCAGGTACTTCCGACAGAGTTATCTCGACAAACTGTTCCGTTTGATTAAATCCTTCGATCTGAGTAGACGGTTGGGCGAAACTTGCGGCATCGATGTCAGCTGCATACAAATTGGTCTGGCTCGTCGTCTTATGAGTACTCTCAACTGGGATCACACTAAGCATTTGGAAGATTGGACTTTCGGTAATGGCAGAATGCAACGTAGATAGTTTTTGTTCCGTTAAGGTAATAACTGGAACTGGAATCATTGGTTTCTCTGTGATAATATCAGCCGATGTTTGCTGCGAATAATGGCTAAGCTGCAGTTTCTCATTATGATGCTTGTTATTCGTAAAACCAGCGTATGCATTTGTCTGAACGTCTGACACCGCCGGCTTCTTCGTTGTTGGATTTTTCAGACTAATTCCGACATTCGCGCTTTCAGTCGACGATATTTGTATCTTTTCTGTTGTAAGCTTATGCAATAATTGATTAGATTCACTGTTTGGAGAAATCGCATCTGCCTCGCCGGACAGAATGGAAGGGAGAATGTTGCTCCATTCGACGTTTGCGTGTTCCGGAATCTTCGGTATCGAACCCGTTAAGATCGGTGGTTTGTCGAGTGCGCTCTTCAATACATTCTGTACCTTCTGTACTACATCCATGACCTAAAACGCGACATGAAATGTGTTAAATCCGTAAAGATGAAGAAGACATGACAGCTCCGTTAGCTCTTAACTGGTTATACATTCCTGTTTATTTCTTATTTATGTTTAGATAATATCTAATTTTAGCTGTAAAATTAAATCATACTTTTTCATTGAATATCTAATTTGCACGTAAGTTTTTATTTAATTGCATTTAAGTGAAATTAACTTGATTAAATATACATGTTTTTTCGTATCAAAATATTTCATTAATTTATTTACATTTTTAATTAAAATAAATTTTATTTTAAGTAAAATGAAAAATATATGTGTGTGTGCTATTATTTTTATCTATTTTTCATTTACAAGATAAGAGAAACAAAAGACAAGAGGTGGTGAATCAACCTTTTTTCCGCCCGTCAGAACATCATCGGCTTTTTGAGGTTCTTGTCTGTCCATCGGGACGTGATCCGCGCCACCTGCAGCGATGAGACCTTGAATTTCCTGAGCGGTCATCTGCCGCGTAATCATATCACCATTGTCGTTGTAAGTATAAAACTGAAACTTGTCAGGCCGCAAAAGTCCAGCCGGGGAAGCGACCAGTTTGTGGCTGGATTGCGTATCGTTTTTGCCATTCGGAGGATGCACACGTTTGTTGTAGTCCTGGCGAATCATTGTTGAAGTAGCTACGCTGTAAAGGCACGAAAATCCATCCAGAATATTATCCTAACTTTTGCTTTATAACATTCGGTTATTCAAATATATATAAAAATTATATAAATATACATAAAAATTCGATTTGTATGATAAATAAAATATACGAGATTTTCAATTCGAAATGCGAAAAATCGTATTTTGAAACGTGTATAACAAATGTACGAAGTTTAATGTGCATCATGTATTTTTCATGTAAAATTGTTCATTTTTCAATGAGCTTGTTTTAAAATTTAAATATACACTGAAAAATATACACTAAATATACACTAAAGTCTTGCGATGGTAGATATATCAGCAAGGATTCTTCTGTGAATTGATAAGAACAAAAAGTTCAATGGGCATGTAATTATCCTTAATTAATCTATTCATTAAGAGCACTGAAACTGTCTGGTAGCTCGGGAACTAAGTCGCGATGCCTTTAATAAGAACCGACCATGCTTTTCATGCTTTTCCTTTTCCGCATTCTCTATCTTGTCTTTCCCATGCACAAGGTGCGATCTCTATCTATATACTCCTTGTTCGCATTATCTTACGTCGCCTTTATGTCATCCGTCCGTATGAATTTTCCGAGAAAAGAACTCAGAATTTAATTTTAACTTCATACATATACACATTATATTAAAGCAAGCTCTAAACTTAATCTCTAAATATGTATGGCATAAAGGAAATTTAAAATTTACATGAAACCGTAAGAAGATTTCTTTTATGATACTGACCTAGGATCAAATGTATTCACAGGTATGTGCGGACGTTCATTATGAGCCGGTAAAGGCGCACTTAATTGCGGATTCATCAAAGATACGATTAGTGCCGGCAATAGCCAGCGTAATCGTTGCAGCAACATGATAATTGATTTTCTGAAAATGAAAAGATATTTCGAGATTGTGAAGATAAAGATAGTAGCACTGTTACATTATAAATTACTCCTATTATTAATTTTCTTTCTCTATCTACGATGCGTTTTGTATCAAAATGTTTATTAAAGTTTATCAAAGAAATTTTAATATATAATAGAGAATATTAGACAATATAATTTTCAACATATTCAGAGAAATAAATCGAAAGATAAATATTTATACGATGCAGGATACATATAGACAAATCAACCGGATAAAAATCATGACATAATAATGTGCGAAGAAAAAGAAGCAAAATGAAAGAGAAATAAACCATTGACATTTTTAATTCCTTGCTAATTATATATTAGCGATCTTAATTTTTCTTGACTTAATTACTCTTATTTATTTTTCATTATATATAAATCTGATGACTATTACATGCAATTAGTATGTTTTGCCTTTTAAAAAATCTTTTTCATATATCTGTAAGAAAAGTGTGAATATTTATTTTCTCTTTCTTTTCCCTTTATAAATTTAATAATTACAGATTGCCTCCCGCTAAAAAAATAAAACTTGAGCTTTATCTCTTAAAAATTGAAACTTAGCTTCTCGTAAACACTCACACTTTGAAAACGAAGATAGACTCCTTGAAAATGTCATTTAATCCTATCGAGAATTAATTACCATCAATAATCCCGGTGTCAATAACTCGGTGATCGCGACGTTCGAAAACTTGACACTGAACACACCAGTTCGAGGTGACACAATCAACTCGTAATAATTGACAAAAGGAAAATGTTAGGCGAGTTTTGACGACCCTGTTTAACTGACCCTTCGATTCTTTAACGCGAGACGCGATAGTCTATCCCTTTTGCTTTCTCTTCTTTCGCGTCTGCTCGTTCCTCTTTCTTTCTCTCTCCTTCTGTACCTTCCTTCTTCCCTTCTTCGTTAAGGGATCAAGGACGTTTGGCAGTTGAAACTATTTTGCGGTCGACCTTGTTGGTTGGTCAGACTCGCCGGTGTAGCGACCTCGGCGGAGATTACGAAGCGTGTATCATGAACTCCTCCCTTTTCTTTCTGTCTGCAGGTCCTTTCTCATACACTCCCTCTCGTATACTTCGCGCTCGCTCGACACTCCGGCGCGATTCTCTTCCTATGCCACTTGTTCGCTTCTGCCGTCTTATACCCTGGATAAACACGTACTGCAAGGTAGGATCCTTCGCTGGGAAGAGCGCAGTGGAACAAGAGGCAGAAGAAATAAGGAGGGGAGACGCTTCTGAAGGGTAAGACAGAGAAAGGACTCGCCTCTCTCGCCTCTCGCGATAGTCGTCGGATGGAGTGGATTACGCGGAAACAGGTGACCGCGCGTACATACGCGAGCTTTCTTTCTAACAGATCGCCTTCGACTCGAATATGATCGAAAATTACATAAAGATTATGCAAAAATGCTCGAGAAATCTCTACCGGCAAAAATTGTCATAATCTTCTCAAGTTTATCGTCTCGCTAATATATATTCGAATCGTCTGCATCGCACGATTTACCTTTCTTCGATGAAAAAAAAAAAGAATAGAATTTTAAGTGATGAGCGCGACAGACGTTAGAGACGCCGGTCGACTTGATGTACGCACATCATGGAGCCGCTAAGAATCGTGCTCCCGCAGATCGCCGGAGAGACATAGCGAAATGAGGTAGCCATCCATATTTTTTTGAAACGACAGACGCAACGTAAGCCAAGCCAACGATTCACAGCGACGATTAACGGTACATCGACCGAATGAGTTGCTTACATGACGTACTAAATTGTGAAAGAACCAGTAATGGGCCGTGTGAATGGACACCACAAAAATGCGGCTTTCGGGAGGGGAGGAATCTTTTAAGAGATATTTTATCGGGCTAAATAATTCGTCTCCCTCTTCTTCCCCCCAACGAGTTGACCAGCGTCCATGCATCTCGCATCAATCACACTTTACGCAACTCATTCATAAACGGATCGATTCGAGGCGCGGCGCAGATCCTCTAAGATATATCGATCTTTTTTTAAGAGGAACAATTCCTTTCTCGACCTTCTAAACCTTCCGTTCGCCAGAACTAGGCGATCAGGCCGAGTCCCGAGCCGCACGAGAGCAGGAGGCGAATCGAAATGATAGATTTAGGTTTGACAGTTGATCACGCGAGAGGAGATGAACGAGCTCGCGCTTGGCAAAACCCGTTTCTCGTTTCTCGCGCGACTACGTCTGGTTAAGTTTTCTGTGAACGTCGAACATGCACGGGTTAATAAACAGCCGTCCCACTTGCACGACTGTCCATCCGTAACCCAGTGTTTACCAAGACAACGGTACCGCGCCGCGCCGCGCCGGATTAAGGCTTATCCAACGGTTACCTATCGACAAATTCGACGTCGGGGTTGGGAGGAGTAGCATGGGAAAGGGGGTCGCGAGAATGAAGCACTGGTAAATCCCCGACCTATTTTCCTCGTCACCGATTTCACATCGTACATCTGATTCAATTCACCAATCGATTCGATATATCCGCGATTTAGTTTGAATTTTTTTATTTTTTTTTCCACGAACACTCGATTAATTTGAAATAAATAGAGAAAGAATCCCCTGCGACTCTTTTTCTTAAAAAAAAAATTTAAATAAAAGGATCTTTAGACTAGAGATACTGATGCACGATATGATATTAAAAGTATTCTCGCGGTATTTTCAGAATTCGCTCTTAGCAGCGATTTCGACCTTTACTCGAATCTCAATTAATTCGATCTTCTTTAAGCAGCAATCATTTGCTTCACATCTATGACTATAATTTCAAACATCATTTCTGTCTTCGACACGATAAGTACGAAAGTATGATAACGCTCGGGTGGAAGAGAGAAAAAAAATACAAGTTCGCCCCCGGTGTATGTACCTACTTATGAGAAATTCTCAGGTGCGTGAGAGATTCTCCAGAGAGGTGTCACGCTCGGCTGAGCTAACACGACATTCCAGATTACGTAGCTGGAATCGTTGCTCCGAAGGGAGCATCGTCCGGAAACGACTGGCGTAATCGCCCCCTCTTTTCCGAGTCTAACGTAGCGAATCTAATGTTATAATTGGAGTAATAATTAATAATTTACGATGTGCATGTAAATTTTATGTTCATACCTGTTATATTTAATTTAACACAGAAACATTCGCTATTAATACATATATTTTATATATCACATTGCATTTCCCATCTCACTTCTTACAGAGGGAAGCTTTGCAATGAATTAGTTGCAAAGTAAGAAATTTACTCGTATCCGGAAATCGATTGCAAAGCATATATATGCAAATACAATGTTTTAATTAAAGTATGCTTTCCTAACAATTTTCTATTGCATTGTTTGAGTTACTAAATTGTAAAAATTGTAAAAATTCCTGTCGCTAAAAAATCCATGGATCATAAACTATTTCGATAATTGGCGCATTGATCATTGGTGTCGGCTTTAAAAATCGCGTAAAAAAATAAATTCGACCCCTCGGATATATTTCAATAGATATTCGCATATTTGCTATTCAAAGCGGAATACCTCAACCGAGCACCGGTTAGCTCCGGTAGTATGAGAGCGCACGAAACTTGGGGAATATGTTTCTCGACACATATACACTGGAGAATGTACCACTTTCTGACACATAACAGTAGTATATGCGGCACACGACGAGTAGACGAGTAGACGGGGTCTCTCTCTCTCTCATAGAAATACAAGAGACATAACGGTCCCCTCGCCATTGTCCCATCATGTTACGAACACGTCCGTATCCGAATCACGCGCGTCCAAAAAATCTGATTTAGTTACGCGTGCGGGATATAAAAAGCTATGCCACCGGGTATATTACCATTTGCATTTGTTTACGAATTCGAGACGCGTGTCTCCCTAGTTTTGCACGCCGTTCGTGCGAGACGACTTATGAACCGACCGAGATTATACCAGGAATACCAGGCAACGAGGACATCCTGTAAGGATAAACCCAGTCCCGGTTGATCATTCCGGAAGAAGTCGGCGCTTGTCGACTACTCATATAAAAATTCATAATTAATAATATTAAAGCAGAAATAAAATAGCGATAATTAATAATATTAAAGCAGAAATAAAATAGCGATAATTAATAATATTAAAGCAGAAATAAAATAGCGATAAGCGAAAGAACAAATTTTTTAAATATTTACAATTACAAATAAAATTACAATTTATTATTTTAATATAGGATTTATATATGATCAATCTGATCAAAATGAAGGAAAGTGATAATAAAGAGGAAGATGAGATTGAAATGTTACGAGAAATTCGATTTGTCAATGGAAGCACTTACGAAGGGTTGTGGGATGCGATTGACATGACCGGCGTCGGCAGATATGTCACACCTTACAGTTAATTAATCTTAAATAATTTCAAGATTAGTTTTGTTTTTTAAATTATTTTTACATTATAAAAATGTTTCATATTTTATTTTACATTGCATAATAAACAAGTTGAGATCAGCTAGGAAAGTCAATTAAGAACTAATTAAAACTAATATTCATCAGTTAATAATCAGTTAATGATCATTAATTAAAATTTAATGACTAATCAATTAAGATTATTTCCTGTAATATAATTGTAAAACTGTAAAGTGCATTAATAGTAATTAGTGCAAATTTTATTATATATTTTTTAGAAGTTGTACTAGAGGGAGAATTTCGGAATGGCATGCTTCATGGATGCGGAAGTATGTATTGGCCACGTGGGCAGGTAATAGATAGCACCTGGAATCGTGGAAAAATGGAACGACAAAAGCGTTACACGTTTGCGGATGGTTTAGTATATCGAGAGGATGAATGGGATTATTGTAAATTTCCCGATAGGCGGTTAGCATAATTCTTGAATAAACAGAAGTCTTATATGCCTATATTATTTTCTCTTGTGTTATAAAAATATTTTAGATTTTACAATTGCATATTAAACGGATTGAGACCAGCTGGAAAAGTATTGAAAACTAATGACCAACCAACTAAGATTATTCCTCCGTTCTGCTACGATACCGGTTTCGGAATATTCAACCCAGACAAGAATTGCATAACGTCATATCATAATTGTAAAAAAGTAAAAATACACTGTTCGATAATAATAAAATCAGAAACGCTACTCATATCTATTCTCACAAAATAAATAGTAATAGATTTTTAAAAAATTATGAAGATACTCAAGATTCCAACGACTGTAGAAAGTAATTGGATAAAGCAAAATTGTCGAAAAGGTTGGTCAGAACCGACCGGTCATCGAGAATGGTTACGTGAATACTGGCAATCGGGAGCGGCAGATTTTGCAACGTTACCGCACATTTCATCGGAGGATGAAACGGAAAATTGGTGGCAAAGGTCGATAACGTAATCTTAGCTACAATTATATATATGTAATTGTAAAATTACTTGATGGAATCAATTCCTGCTTTTATTAACTTCATATATCGTTTAAGACTGACGAAATTTGTCAGACATGTGCCTACAGACATGAAATGGAAAAAACATAACTGTGTTGAAGAATGTCAACTAAATCGTTAAACAATACGAGGAAGAAGCAATATTAAGACTCGAATTGAAAACTAGTCATAAAATGAAAAAATAACATGTTTTACATAGGTATAAAATTTATATAAGTGATAACATACATATATATACATATTTTTCATATATATGCTATAACTATAAAATTTGTAATCAACTTACTAATTAACAACGAGTTCTTTTTCTTCAGTCACAACTATCGGTGCATCTGTCCTTCGATGCACATTAAACAATACAGACAGTTTCAATGGTATACACGTGTCAACTGTACAAGCCATTATGTTTAATGTAATACGTAATTGATTTTCTGTTTCATCTGCAGGAAGCTTTACCGACACAGGAGTTGAAAGTCCACCTGTTAAAGAGTTTGCTGCCCATGTATTTATAGGTAAGAATACATGCCATTCTTGTGGTGCATCTACATTTAACTTCAAATTATTTAGAAATACGATATTAAATAAAATATTTAATTCTCCACCATGCGTATTAATCGATGTATTAAAAGTAAATACTTTATCAATATTTTCATTTGAATCATGTTTAGATATAACCATCTGAAAAATAAGATTAAAAAAGTTAAGATATATATCATTATATATATCATTATATATATCATTATATATAAAACATTTTTTGTATGAGAATTTTGAAGGAAAGCGAAATTACACTTACAGTTGAAATTTTTTCATTTTTCAGATCAATAATCTTAAGAGTATGATTATTGGTATCTGCCACATAAAGAATATTATCATCTGGGCTGATAGCAAGACCACTCGGTTCATTGAACTGATAACAGAGTATTTCAAAATTTGTATTAAATATTTGTATTAAAATGTTTACAAAAAACTTTTGAAATTATCTTTTCAAAAAACATAACGAGACTTACGGAAAACATAGGATCAGGTTTTCCTGCACCAAATAAAGTCTTACAATATCCTGTTGTGGTATCTACAGTTTTAATCTTGTGATTATAGGTATCAGCTATATAAATTTGTTTATTCAAGTGATCCCATGCTATCCCCAATGGATGTTGAAGTTTAGCCAAATATTCTTTTCCATCTATATCTCCAAAAGCATGTAAGTTCTATAATTTAAATTAAATAAAATAAGTTAATATATATTACACGACCTTGATATATTGCTATCATTTTAATGAAAAATGATGTATTTTTTGTTCATGTACACAAAATTAGTTATATATACATAAAACAATAAAAAAAGATGAAAAATATTTATTATTAAACGAACCGTTGGATTTTTGTCTCCACCACAAACAGCAGAGACTCGACCATTGTCTAAATGCACTCGTCTAATAGCACTGCTTTCACTGTCTGCAAAAAATGCAATTTTATATTCTTGAGCGACTGCGATACCGGAAGGTTGTGCTAATCCAGCCGTATGAGGATAACTGTTGTTACGGTTCTCTTCCCGGCCACTCCCGACAATGGCAGCGCATGTGCCTGCTGTATATTTTCTTAAAACAAATGGCAAATTTTTAAGAATATTAATCCTTGTATGTGTAGGTTACATATTTTCTTTGCTCTGTCCCTAATTTTATGTATGGTTAAAATGTCTTGTAGTTTTAATTATCTCAAGGTGCTTGCAAATATCTATAAAAATATATATTCTTTGATAGCTATAAAAACTGATCATGTACGACAAAAATTGAAGAATAAATTTTTAATAGATTAAATTGAAATTCAGTAAATATTAAGTATCAATATTTTCAAAATAATTCAATATTTTCAAAACAATAATTTTCAAAATAATATTTTTAAACAATCTTTAAAAGTCAAATATTTTCTTAGTAAAAATTTGTTTAAACAAAGAAGAAATATTCGTTTATTTTACACATTTTAAAACAAAAAACATCAAAGAAATTAAAACTAAACACAAAAATATTATTATATTTTATTAAATATCTTACTTTTCTTTCCACCAAATAGTATCTTCCAAAAACAATGCCCAGATTTGATGAGTACCCGCTATAGCGATTAATAAGACTGGCACAATGCTATCTTTATATTCGTGATGATATATTGCCACATCCCAAGGAGATGATAAAACTTGATTGATTCCCTGTTTTCCACCTTTATGATCATAACCTTGTGAACCAGTGCCAGCTATAGTAGATACATTATTTTCAGTCAGATTTATCTAAAAATGATTCAAAAATGACAATAAAAGTAGTGAATCAATATTTTAATATATGATATGAAGAATGGGAAAATTTTTCTCCTTACTTTTCTAATGGCATGATTGTTATTATCCGCAACATAGATTGTATTATTTAATACGCAGACTCCTTGAGGTGAATTAAATCTAGCATTTTTGAAACTGCCATCTTTAAAACCTTGATTGCATCCACCTATAAAGTGTTCCACTTCTCCATGTTTTGTTGCGATAACAATTCTATTATTTCCGCTATCTGATATGATGAGCTTTGTTCCATGCTCAGATGAAAGAATAGCTAATTTACCAGGAAATAATAAACCATTTTTAAAAGATGATAAAAGATGATATGCTGGCCTCAGTGGAAGACTATGGTTCGATATTTGATTTAGGGATTTGAAATATGCTATCATTACTCTTGCATATAAGAGTATTTCATTTTTGTGATCTTCACCAACAAAAACAGCCAATGGTTGACCATTAGGTCCTGAAATAGATTTATAACTATGTATAGCAATAACATATATACAAATTTCATACAAAAATAGCATAAATCATTTAAATCTTATACAAAAAGATAAATATGAAATTACCTAACATGACAAGACTAGGCCAACATATAATCCCCATATTATTCCACATCCTTAATGTCACATCATTTACCACAGGATGTGTAATATTATATCTCTGTATAGCAGATAAGACATTTTTTGAACTACGTTCATTTGTAAACTTTGCACTGTGAATTCCAATCTAAAACAGGAAAATTATTGGGCAACTATTATAATTGAATTTGCATAATATTTTTCCTGTGTAAAATAATATATTCACCACAACAAGACCATCTTCTATAGAGATTTTTTTTTCGATCTCCTCTAATTCAGCTAAAACATGCATACAATTGATGCAACAATAAGTAAAAAAATCCAAAAGCACGATTTTTCCCTTCAAATGCTGCACTAATGATAATCCTTCCGACACATTGAACCATTCTAAACCTGTACCGTATAAAAATGTATGAAAATGTATAATGAAATTATACTAGAGTAAATGTAAATAGAAATTTTATTATATTTCACTTTGATGTTTATCATTAGCAATAATTATTTGTTACAAAAAACAAAAATTACTTTTTGGAAAATCCTCAATTTCTGCTCCGGTATTTTCGAACCGTTTTATATGTTTTAAAATTAATGTTTCCTTATCCTTTCGTTCCGTCAAGTCATCCAGATGAGAGCGCATTTGAATGCAAACTTGTGTCAATTCCTCGACTACCTCTTGTGCGTTCATTTTTTCATTTACGAGTCCACACATCTGCACAAAGATAGTCGGAAACTAATGAAATTCTTCAAACGAGCATTACGGTTTCTCTCGAAGGTATCTGACGTATTCCGCACACACAGAGAGAAGAATGAGATCACCTGTCACCTGTCATCTGGTCATCTGTCATGGCCTGCTTTGTCGGAAGAGGTTAGGTTAGGTTAGGTTAGGTTAGATCGAAAAATTATCGTTTGACAGTTGGCATCCCTACAAGCTGCGGAAGCACTGCGCGCGCGTATACAAAATAAACTTCAAATTGCTTCTAGCCTAACCATTTTTAGCGATTGACTTTACTTGAATTGCATCGCGTCGCATCGAATTATGATGATTTGCCCGAACGTAATTCGGGACATCTCGATGCTGTAAAGCATCGAATGAGCACGAATTGTCACTAATAATAAATTAAATATGAAATATAAATCAAATCAACTCACCATTCACCGGCTGCTCCACAGGTCGCTCCATTCGCTTGCCTCGGGATATCCCATTTGATGCACACAAATTCACACGATATCATCAACGCGAACTTTATTCGGCGACACTTCGACACTCCCGATTCCCGATACTCGCTCGCATCCGATAATCATCATCAAAGGCGTGAATAACGCGACACAATTTCGCTTCACCTTCGCGATGACGCTATCACTGAATACTGTCAAAAACCGCTATCGCGCACTTCCATCGACATATTATGAAAGTCGCGCGATCATCCTTGGACACTCTCAACGCTCGTTTACTCGTGATATTCGTTTATTTACAGTTAAAGACGCGAAAAATGCGGATGTACGACGAGCTGCGTAACTGCGTATGTCTCCCATCATGTATGACGTATCAATGACGCAACTCGAACTAACATGGCGGCTGAACCGGTGCGCATTCGTTTCTGCGCATGGCCATTATTGCGCTCAACATTCGCGCGACTTTGATTTCTGAACATTGTCTATGGCTTTAATTAATAGCTTTAATAAATAATAATATATATAATATGTATATGTAATAATAATAAACTAATAATAAATTAATATACCTCACATAATAATAAATATATAAAGATATAATACTCTTTATAGATCTATTCTTTATAAAATTCAAAATAATTCATTTTGTAAAACTAATTATTACGCGCGATCAATTGTTTGATCTTTTATCTCTGATATTAATACTTTAAATGTAAAACTAGCAAAAAAATATTTTTTTTTATTATAAATTTTTAAAAAATGTAATTAAAAGTAAAGAGAGTATGTTAATTTTTATATATGAAATATTTAAATAATTATATTTTAAAAATATTTTCTAAAATATTAAAATATTTCTATATAAAAGTATTAATTAATAAAAAAAATATTATAGATGCTTTATTACAAATACTTTAAATATGTTAAAGTTAAACGTGGAATATTTTATACATGCATTATGTGATTTTTAGTGAATTATATATATTATCGAGAAAATGAAAAAATAATAAGCAATATATCTATTTTGAAAATAATATATATAAATAATGCATAATTTTATATATATACGGTACATGTATATTAATACGAATTATAGGTTCAAAAGTTTAATATAATCTAAAGTCATGATACAATAATCGTTTAATTAATAATTAATTTAACAATTTATACGTATTTCGTACTACTATATCTTTATTATTCGAGTGTCGCTGTGTGAATGATACCAAGACTGTATGATATGAACACTAGCGCGTTATTGTTTACATCGTCAAGGCCGAACATCGCCCAGTGAGAAATGTTGATCGAATCTACATCAATTCGACATCGATTCGATATCGATTCGACAAATGATTTATCGAATCGATGTCGAATCGACATCGAATTGATGTAGATTCGATCAACATTTCTCACTGGGCGGGTTATTGTCCATTCGTTATATCGAAACATATTTTATGTATTTTAATACAGCAAATAACTTTTCAATATCGATCGCGATCGCGTCTAGAAAAGGAATTTAACGGAGCATTAATTTACTCCTTGAGTGTCGTCGCGCGAATAATAATATAGCCAAAAAATTAGCCCGAAGGATCGAAAACCGTGTTATTATTTTTTTATCGAAACATTTTTTAAGACTGACATATAAACATTAGCGCGCTATTGTTTACGCCATCAAAAGGTCGGTATTATTGTCTGTTCGTCATCGAAATATTTTACGTTAATTATTATTATTTGAGCCAATTTTTTGTTTTAATTTTAATATTTATAGTATTTAATATTTAGAAATAAATTAGAATTTTTTTATGTTATAATTAAATTTAATATATATATATATATATATATATATATATATATATATATATATATAGTTAATATATATAGTTTAATATATATAGTTAAATTTTTTTATGTTATAATTTATTTTCAATGATGAATTGTGATAAAAACTATACTAAATTATGTAGTAATAAAGGCGATGGTGATTAATATATGTATAATAATATCGGATAATATATTTTAATAACTAATTATACTTAATGGATAGATAGAAAGAGAGAGCGAGATCACACAAAACTTATTTATATTAGAAATGTAATATATACAAAACTTTTGTGTTACAACACTTGTGTGATATTTTGTGCACGTAGCATGGAATACAATCCGAAATTCTGTATTATCCACTGAAAACATTCATAGATTTGGCTTCGTAGTTCATGTTCACATTTTCATGTTTATAGAGGACCATGCCATCTCTCGTTCTTCTCTCTGGACAGGGAAAAGTAAAGAGAGAATAAATAAGATTAATGTCTCATTATTGTCATCAAAAAGCCATTAACACGAATGATCTATATCTATATCATTTTTTAAAGAATTAATTTAATATAACCATTGTTGAGATTGTCCACGAGACGCGAGTTTGATGCTCTTTGCAACATGACACGAGCATCGGGCATCAGTGGCAATTGGCAGGTACTCTCACAAGTTATCTGACAAATTTCATCAAATACCGAATATGGCCGATCAAAAACCAGACACTGAGTTAGATTGGGTGAAAATACGAGAAGAATTTAACAGCGATTTTGTTGTCGAGACGATATTCGATAAAGCGAAACGTAAAACACGAGAGAATCCACTTGTACCTATAGGTAAAGTAATAGTAACCTCTAGCAGTATCAAGATTTCATCTATGCATTTCATTTTCTCCCAATTTATAATAAAAAATTGATAAAAGAACTCAATTTGAAAAAGAATAAAATATTAAGAATGAAATAGATATTTCTACAAAGAGAGTATTGTATTATTTTTTGAAAGTTGTCTAGGATATTTTTTTGAATTATGTATAGGTTAAAGAAATATTATTATTAAATTTACATACATCAAAATATTTTAGTAGATTTATATTTCTCTAGGATGTTTTGCAACTACAGCAGCACTTACTGCTGGACTTATTAGTTTTATAAGAGGAAAGTCACAGATGCAACAATATATGATGCGGGCGCGTGTTGGTGCTCAAGCATTTACCATCATTTCTATAGTTGCAGGATTTATTTTGCTACCTAAATCAAATTAAAATATAATACTAATTTGTACAAATGCTGTTGTAGTATATGAAATACTCCTGCAATTGTCATATTAGATTTATGTATCTAATATGAATATTATATTTTTTCCCAAGAAATACCTATAAGTTAGCAAGTACAACATGGATAAAGAAAATATATTTATCATATCTGTAAATTAATATCTATAAAAATATATTTCCAATTGTTATCAAACAAAATTAAAAATGTATATATATATTGTTTTCTTAACAAGTGTATTCTTAATTATTATAATATATAAAAAAAGAAAAATATTTTATTAATTTTCCTATAATCTATTCTCTTAAATTAATTCTAATATATATATATATATATATATTAAATGTCAATAATTAAATAATTTAATTAATGATGATAAGGATTTTCAAAAACAAATGCATAGATAATTATACATATGTTATTATTATCAGTATTATATTATAAATTCTATATATTACACATATGTGTATTCTTATTACAGCCATACTAAATATTGCAATGCTCTTATTTTTTTTAATAAATTTTTTTTTAATAAAAGCATTATTGACAGGGCTGCTATTATACTTTCTTTAATAATAAAGCTTCGCATTATAAAAGTAGAAAAGAAGAAAGAGAGAAACCATTTGAAAACGAAATGTTTTGTACTCTTTTATATCCACCAAGTTTTGCTAAACATATCAAATTATTCAATCAATATATATTATCAATATATATTGTTTTTAGCCAATACTTACAATTTTTCTATATTTTTATATATTTATTTTAAATTGAGAAGGATGTCATTTTCAATTTAGAAGGATTTTCAATTTAAAATTGTAAAATATTTAAATATATTAATTTCTAATATATCAAATATATCAATTCCAGATTGTAAAAGTCTGATGTATAGAAAATTGGAAAACTATAGCATACTTATCTCTTTATGCAATAATTCTGTACTTATCGGATATATTGATTCTTCGGAAAAAATGGTGCACGCACGCATAAAATCGTTATACATTTTTATTAGTCAAATGGGATTTTAATGTAATGGCACTTTGTTTAAATGCACCACTGATACTCAGTGAACGGGAACGCAGGCTTGTCAAGCTATTTGTGGAACTACAACTGCTTAGACTAGTGCTAGGTGTGAGATCAAAAATTGTTTGTATGGTAGGTTTCGCGGATGTATAATCCGATGGGATTGATTCTGTAATGAAAGAAATATTAGTTGATAAATAATTCATATTTTTTGAGAAATTTTGAAATATCATTTATCAAATTTTGGAAATTAATACATATAATTAATTATGCATATTTACCAATTAAAGGTGTTTCATCATATAAAGAGCCCTGTCTTTTATTGCTGATAAAAGAATTTCTTGTACTTTCAATATTAGACACCCTTTGAACAACTTCTACAGCATGTTTCCATCTCGAGTGATCATTAATATGTGCCGATAAAAGCATTAACCATTTTTGAGCATCCTCCTTTGACTCAAATTTTATGGACAATAATTTGTTCATGCTATTGCCAGAATTATTTATCAAAAGTTCTCTAGCAGAAGATTTAGATAATCGAAGGGATGTTCTCTACAAATATAAATGAAAAAATTACTTAAACTGAACAATAAATTAATTATAAGAAATATATATGTCTACAAAGTTGTCAACTAACTTTATTAATTGGTATGACATGCTCTGGATTTTGACCTTCTTCTGCATGTTTTTTTGATTCCCATATTTTTATATAAAAACCTTGCAAGCGTGCCCAACAATCTTGATTATCCATTTTCACATTATTGATGCCCATTTCCTTGCTAATACAGTCCGGTTGCGCTGCCAATCGACAACAAAAATGTCCGAAAAGTGGCAAAGAGTGATGTTTATGCTCTGAAAAGAAAAAAAATGTAATTTAAATATTTCAAAAATACATTCCGAACTTTTTATATTTTACTTACCGATATTATTAATAATGAGGTCATGTGTATGAATGTTATCATCCGTATCATCTAGGGTCAATTTTGCACGAGCTACTAAGTCAAAATGTGGCCCACTGAAAAGAAAGTGTCTAATTAATATTAATATTTCTAATTTAATAATATTTATATTTATTACAAAAAATATAAAAAAAAAACAACTTACGATTTGCCGGAACTAAATTCGTCACGAAGGGAAGCGGCGAGTTTTTTGCCAACAGTTTTCGAAATTGACGAGTGAATTGTTTTTTTTATTCTTCTTGGCGTGCTAGCGATACTTAAATCCTCTTGTAAAACGTGGCTATAGATTTCCAAAACTAATTCAAATTCGGCAGGCACATTGTTACTGAAGACAAAGTTTATATAAATAAATAAATATAATTACTACGTTCTTTGATTATGATTAGTATGATTACAAATATTTTAATTTATGTGCTTACGTCAAATTAATAAATTCTTTACAAAAAAATCAGAGAATTATTAAAACTTACAATATTAAAACATCGGGAAAACTGATATCCGTATGAGCCCTATCAATAGGACACAATAAGGATGTATCATGGATTTCCGTGCCCAGTCGCGCTAAGCAAAATACAGCGAATCGACGATAATCTCCACGATTTTTGAAATGATCGGAATCCCTCCACATTAAAGGTATTCTAAGATCCGAAATCGATAGCTTGCCCGTAGTTCCAGTATTACTGAAAACAGATACATTATATTATTATTATTAGATATCATTATAGAAGAAGGATTATATGTTATTTTTTCTCTACGTATTTTTTTTTGACATTTTTACAAAGAAAAAAAATACATGTAAGAACTAACCACGGTTTTTTAAGAGATTCGCGACGACGGCTTTGCAATTCCGCCATGTAAACCGACATTCTCTCGTTCGATATAAGCAACGCTTTGGCAGCTTCCAAGCTCTGGGCACGATGCTTTGCGGCTGCCAAAAGTCTCGCCGAGCCTTCTCTCATCTTGATTTCCACCTCGATCTTCTGTTCGAGATCATGCTCCTGAAACACACATAATTCATAGCATTTTAGCAATCGATTCGAATTAGTTGCTAATCTATCGAGCGTTCGCGAAAAATCTTAATTCGAATTTTTAATTAGAAAACTATCCGAAAACTTCAAATGTGAAGTCATACGGAAAGTGCAATCTCGCAGCACAGGTGTTCGCAGGTGTTGAATAAAACCAGCGTAAAAAAAAAGAAAAAGAAGCGACCGGTAGTTATGATCGAAAAAAATCGAAGTATCAGCAATAAAATGACTATGTGGCTAACACGTGGTCACACGTTCATTGTATCGAGTTACATACCTAACGAAACGTTTTACATATTTTGCGAACGCATCATTTCACTCATTTTACAAGATATCTATATAGACCGATTCACGAAGCGTACAATTTAAAATCATTTTGCAAGATTAAAAGATTTTTATTATAAATTTTACGATATATATTATTGCATTCAATATACATAAAAGGAGCGATAACAACACCTGAGAGAGTGTAGTCTTCTCATTCGTCGCTTTTTCAGATCTCGACATATAAAGCTACTATTTTATCGCCACGTAACACGTGTACGAGATGAATGAAAATTCCGCTTTACGAGGCAAGAAATAAACTTTGCGAAAGCGTAAATAAATCGGCGCGATTCTCACAACGCTGGTGTAGCAGAACGTGGCGGAATCGGACTGAAATAACGACTCTTCGGGGAAGTGGCTGAATGCACGAGGGGGTGACGTTCACCTCGACAAATTGGCTCCTCCTTCCACCCTCGGGGAACCATCATACAAACACGGAGTATCGATCCATGCGGTTAGTTTCGTTTCATAGTCAGCGTGCACGAAATCACACGGGTCTATCCTTGCGAAACGCACATTTCTCTCTTATAAAAAATATCGGACACAAAATTCCCCCTCTGAGAATTTTTTTGTACAATAAATTGCGAATAAATTTTTATATCTTGGAATGAATCGTATAATCCAAAAATAACGAACGCATCAGTAAGATCAATAATGAAGATGATTCATTGACGCGCATCGAGCGATTTCGTATTCCGTTGATGTTAGCGTGACACATCCTTTACCTCGACACTCGAGGTGTGCGCGCCTCGTTCTATCAGAGATACATGATCGGGTCACGGCGTATTTCTCTCGAATGTCTCGATGGTCTCGAACAGGAATTTTGCAACGACGCAAGGGTAACCGCGGCCACATTTAATCCCTGACCCCGGTGCTGTAACGAGCCTTGATGAAACTCGTTGCGATGCGCACTGTGCGACAAACGAGTTCACGTACGACGTAACGCAATTCGCGGCTCTCTCGTATCCCTGGTTTTTTTTTATCCTCTACATTTAACGACGTATACTTGTATGTAAACGTTTGTTTTGTTAGCGCGAGACATTTCTCCCGTTCCGTTTTATCTTGTTCCTTCGATCCCTGCGTCCTTCATTTCCACATATTCTCCCTGGATTACTTTCTCTCGTGTTGCTAACAGTTCGTGTGCTTTCCCCGACAGCTTGTCTGCCGAAAATAGTCGCCAGAAATCCAATACCCCGTGCGGTTGTGCCTGTAATAGTCACCGCACACGCGCGACACGCATCCTTTTCCTCTCTCGCGTAAATCTCCCAAGACGCACAACGCACGACATGCCTAACATTCGCGACAAGTATGTAAAATAGTTGGGAGGAATTAATATTAAATTATCATGCTGAAAATAAATGAAGTGGCACATGTATGTAATCACGTCATGTAAATGCATATAAATAATAAATGTGAATAAATATTCGCTTTACATTCTTTGATATTGATTTGTTACGCAATTTTCAATATGTCGAGCGAATAAACGAAAATAACGCGTCTCGTACAAGATCATTATCTGTGAAAATTTTATGTAGTCGAGACTTCCAATCCGTTTGACATTGCCATTTGTATGTCGACCGACGCGATATCACACACGACGTCTAAAAATACGGGCAACTTGCGAGAAAACGTCGGCTTCCGTGAAACGCGTATATGCAATATTATAAACGCGTATAAAATTTTTCACTTTCTATCTCCAAGTTAAATCTCTGAATAATGTCTTGTTGAAGAATCTATTAGGTAATATTAAAAGAAAATTAAAAATAAGAATTTTTATACTATAATTTATAGCAATCGATATTTTCGAAATTCTGCGTACAAATCCTACCTTCGAATTTCGTGCAATTTGTCGAACGTAATACAGATCCAAATCTTGAAAGACGTCATTCTTTCCCTGGAGGGTTGAAGTCCTCGATTGGATGCGAGTATCCTCGACGTTACATTCCTCATTTCTCGATTTATTCGTCGTACGCGGATTCAGTATCGTCAAATGTGGGAAGCAGGAGTCCATTTTTCTTTATTTTTTTTTTTTCGATACGGTACTATTCGTCGTTCGATATTAATTACAATCAAATATATACAACGAAATCACTCCGATTCCGATAACTTGCGAACGGAATCGATGTCGAAGACGCATACCGTCGCGGATGAACAATCATAGATCACAGGTCCATTGAAACTACATTTGCTGAAAATGCCGCACGTGTTTACGAGCGAACAGTTTTACGAATGAATACACGTGACTGTTTTTTTCTTCGTAGCCTTGACGTATCTTAAACAGGAGCGAAAGAGAGAAGGTTGTCCACTGCTTCTTTCTCGCGAAAAAAATTGGAGTCAAGGTAGACTGAGGAGAAGAGGCTCCGCTTCCCTCCAAAACTTTTTCATCCGCCTCTTCTATTGTTCGATACGTTATATATGTTTTTGTAAACTTTCTGACCTCTAAATTTGGCGTAAAACAATGAAGAGAGAAGAGATGTCACATTATCCCGAGGATTATTTCTTCTTCCTGTCCTCTTGTAACGCGAGCGGCCTATCGTACCGATTGCGAGTCTAATCGCAAACAACGGATAGATATTCGGCCGTCCTACGTTTTTCCGTTAGTTATACAAAGTAACTCGTGACGATATACCGCCTCCGCGCGATACAACATACGAGAGCTGTCGTTTCGCCTTTCGTTTCCCCAAGTACTCCAATTCGTTCGCCTGCTCCACCAAATTTCTCCTCTTCTCCACTTCCGGTAATAGTCGACGCCCAATCGCCTATCATGATTCACCGTCGAGCGGGGAAAAAAAGCGATGTGTTTTATACCCTCGCGGATTGTCTACCGGTCTTCGTGCGACGAGACATCTTCCACGACACGTGGAATGTACGATATGCAAATTCGCGAAAATAATTATTATCGGGGCGGTTTAATGAGGCCGATTAAATAGATATTAGACCAAACTGAATACAGTGTATCTGTACAAGAAATCTATGAGTCAAACAAAAATGCTGTTAAATTGTGAAAGAGAAGGAAAGAGAGAGGCACGCGATTCTCGGGAGCACCCGACTAATACTGAATGACGCTCGATCATTCGACTGTGTAAGCATCAACAGGACGCACCAGTGCTACGCATCGCACGCGGTAAATCAGTATAAGGACGAGGAGAAAGAAGGGAAGGGGGAGGAGAGAGAGACAGAGAGAAGGGGGGGGCGGAGGGGAAGGGATCACCGGCGTTAACCGACAATAGATTGAATAAGAGAGCGGGGCGAATATGAGGAATCGCCCACGTCAAACGGCATCCGCCGACTTTTACATTTAACTGTGTGCATTAGAGTAATTATCGCGTAATTATCTACGAAATAACTGACAGCGTGTGCGTCGCTCTCGAAAGTGTCATAAACCTATTAAATAGTAGTAAATATATTTGTTTCATTGCAATAATGAATATTCTCTTATCTGTTAAATATATATCAATTATTTTTGTTGTTATATCAATAATCATGGATAATTACTTGTTATGTATTGTTTCATTATATAAGATGTTTATTGAATATTATAGTAAATATATATTAAGAAAAATTTGAGAATTGAAAATTAGAATTGTTTAATTTTAACATCATTGTACAAAACATATCTCCTGATATCTATTTATATGTGTATATGTATGCATTTTCTCATAATTATTGTATAATATAAATAGGATAAAATGTATTCCACAAAATAAATAATATCCTCTTAGCGAAATCCATAAAAACATTAACAATTCTCTTGCAACTAAAATGAATAGCTCCATTTCTCATTTTTACAAACAATCCAATTGTCTCTATAATTTCAATCTATTTAATATATATAAGGAATATTTTTCCCAAGATATATCTGTGCGCATAAAATATAAAAGACAATTATACATAATAAGGCAGTATATATACATAATAATTACACATTCTTTGTCTTGTCTAAATAAAAACATCTTATTTATGAGAGCAATGTCAACCTTATAATTATAGTATACAGTTAATATTATAATTGTATATTAATAGCATAATTTTCTCAGATATGCAAGCATTTACATTTGAGAAATTTGCCAAGATAACCTAACCTAACCTATCTGATCATTTAAAGTATTTTTCACATGTTCTATAAATAGCGAATTTAATAAAAGAAATTTAAATCAATATTTATTAATCTCTATCGAGTAACAAGCTAACGAATTTCAATTAATGCAAAGTGCAAAGTATTTTTAGAAGCAAAGTCAATGAACCGTTATCAAAGAAATCCGTTAAATTAAACTCACCACATGATTTCTTGCATTTCTAATGCTTTCTCGCCTACGAACTCTCGTTTGAAAGTCATTCAAGCAGGACAAATAATTATTCTCCTTGTAAGAAACATTGTTTAAAGACTTGCGTGACGTTTGAACGCTTTTCTTCCGCGGCGCCATTTTGTAATTTGAATTTTTTATGGTGAATGTGCACGGTTCACCATACCGTTAGGACGCCGAATCAACGCATGGTGAATTTTCATGAACTGAAATTAAAATAAAAATGTTATATTTAAGAAAAATAAATAATTCATAATTATATTCTTATATACTTCTAATTCTTTTCCTTGTTTTTTAAAATGTAAATTATATATTTAATAATATATCGCATTTATACATCATTGGACGTCAATTTAAAGAGAGGCAGCAAGTGTACATACGTATATTACATACATATGTTACAAACATATATTACATATATGTATTATACTGCCCTCTTATAAATGAGGACTAAGAATATTTAAAGATAATTTTTCACAATTGTTTAAAAAATTGACTACAGCCCAAGGGTATGTAAATTAAATTCGTTCAAGAGAGTGAAATTCTTAAAAACATGTATTTAAATAATACAATATGCTGCACTTTGAATCATTGATTCGATTTACCGGGCTTCAAAATATCATTTCGAATTACTCGAATATACGTGTACAATATTGCCAATCAAAAGTTAGGCAGTTTCAATAATAATTGATAATATATTTCATAAGCAAGATAGAGATTAGCTACAATATCATACATAATAATGAAAAAGTTCAAATTTTTTTTCAATTTAGCCGTAAATATGAATGAACTAAAAAAGAAGCCGTTTATTTCTTCTCTTTATCTTTCTCCTTCTCTTTCTCTTTATTTTGTTGTAACGATCCGACAGCTTGGCGAACAGCTTCGGATTGTGGATCCACGCCTGGTAAGTTCTCCAAAACCGATTGCAGAAAAGCAGGATCGGACATGACAGCTGCATAATCTTCTTCTACATCCATCGCTTCTTCTTTTTGAGATTCTAGTTCTTCTAAATAACGATAATAAAAATAAGTGATTTTAGAAAGATTATTAATATTATTGATTTATTTATCATAGACTTACGTTGATCTTGCATAGACATTTGCATAGCGAAGGCGATTTGTTCTTCTTCTGTCATATTAGTAAAATCTGGTACGTTGCCTCTGCATGGAGCAGTGTCATCAGTAGCGGCAGTCGAATCTTCCGCTCCTTCAAGAGACATAGCGAGGGCACGTTTTAGCATAGCTTCCTCATTTGGAGCTTCTTTTATAGTTTCCGGTTGCTTATTTGTGGCAGTCTCATTCGCTTGTGCGCGACGTGCTTCATCTTCTTGTCGTTGTCGTTGTTCCTCCATAGAAACACGTAAAGCCTAAGAGGGAGAAATCATATAGTTTATAAAATCATTATTATTTTTAGTAGGAAACACTAATAAGATGTATATTTTAGGTACCGACCAACGCAAGTTCGGGATCTTCATTTGGATCGACACCAAATTCAAATGCAGCGCTACCCATACCAGCTGCACCCATTCCATCTTCACCCTGTATTATAGGAGAAGAGATCAGGGCATCTGATAGATGTGGTCCTGGTGGAACAGTGACGAGATGACTTCCGGTGCCATCTTTACCATTCAATGCATTCACAAAGGCTGTCAGTACTTCGTTATTAATACTCTCTTCGCCGAAACTTATGACATCAACGTTCACTTTTTCCTTTTTCAAACGTTTGGCTAGTTTTACCAATTCCTTTTCGTCAATATCTATTGGACTTCCGATAAATGCAACAATACGCATTTTATGGTTTTTGCCTTGTCGATGCTTCAATGCTAACTATAAGTTTTACAATCCTTAATACATGTTTGGCGGATATACTTGAGTAAAGTTAAATAAGTTATACATACATGAGCAATCCTAATTCCTGTGATGAGACACAATTTTCCATTTGGCTGAACCTGATGAAGCTTAGACAGTATTCTGCCGACATCGCTTGTGAGTGTTGCTAATACTTCAACGCTAAAAAAATTAAGAGATTTATATTTAACATGCGATAAATTTTTACGTCCGCAATAATATTGATTACACATGAATCATACTTCGCAAGAGTTATGAGACCAACGTTGTTCTCAGGATTCGAACGAGTCTTGGAATGACACACCAAGTTGACAGCATCTTGCTGGGCTTGCAATCGAGTAGGCACGAAATCCCCGTTTCGCATATAATCGCTGTTATCAACGCTGCATATATTGAGATTAATTAGTCTAACTTAAGGAACATTTAAGAGCAAATATTTCAGGGAGGCTCATTATATATATTTAAGATTGTCAACGTCATTGTCATCGCGCTAACCTCGAAATTGCGATACAATTAACTCTAAAGACGCGTACGGAATTAAATCAGAGTTAAAACATTTTATTATAGGGTAAACCGATCTCGTAAATTCAATAGTAATATCGCCAGAGGCGATAAAAAATTACGAATGAAATTTTAAAAAAGACTCACCATATCATCGTACTTTCCAGCACCATGTTGGATGGATCGTCTGTTGACTGCTTTATTCGACGCGAGGCGGCGCAGCAATTTAATCCAATTTTCATCAACTCACGTTTCGCCTTGTGCGCATGCGTACGCATTTAAAGAGCAACAACTCGTCATTCATTAACTAGATTCACTTTAATTTTTACGTCATAAATAGCAATGATTAATCAACAGCTTTATATTTCTTCTTTCTTTCCTTTTTTTTATTTATTTATTAACTTAATTTATTAACTTAATTTATATTAAATTAATTATTTATTTATTAAAGAACACAGTTCCCAGGTAGAACATGAAATTAATGACACATTATTATGACGTCATCATGATTTTATTTATCACTTAAACGTTACCTAAACAAAATGATTAAAAAATGAGTTAAAGATGGCAAAAAGAATCATAAATTTTTAAGTTCAATAATCGCATTATATAATTTTAAAAAGATTATGTTGCTTAAATATAATTAAAATATACATGAATAATTAAATAAACAAGTAATTGCGTAATATATATAAAAAAATGATATTATTATTACGATTGATTCTTAAGATTTCATACGCCAAGTATATATATTCTTCAACAGAGTTCGCTAGAATTGTTTAACATCAAAAATAAGTCACCAAAACATTGCCAAAAGTCATATCAAATGAGATCATTATGATTTTTCTAAAATGACTTTTAGGTGACGTCATAATGATGTCATTATGAGTTTCATGTTCTACCGGGTTTTAAAATATATAAATCATCTCGTATCATACATGTATAAAAAGATAACAATACTCTATTCATGTAGAATGTGACTTAATTACGTGACTCGAAAAGACGAAGGTGGGTGACGGGGGCGGCGAGGGCGGTAGCGAGTTATCGTCGTTTAAAGCGAGCGACGAATATCTTGGCGCTTCGCTCGAGAAGACGGCTTGCTCGTAAGTTGGCGGCAAATCTTCCCGCGCGGCAGCAGCCAAGGCATGCAATTTCCTCGCTTGCTTCCTCTCGTCCAGGATACGTAAAATAATCACGATCGGCCCTATCAGCAACATAATCGCTCCGATCGCTACCATAGTGACCGCCGTGACCGCGCCGCTATTATGAGAGAATCTTATCCTGTTGCTGCTCCTCCGAAGGCTACTGTTCGTCACTTGACGACCGCTGTTTTCGCGAGCAAAGAATTTTGATTCGCGCGATACATCGTCCACGGAATTAAGATCCTTTTCCTTCGCATCACGATTTCCTTCCTCCTTCGATTCCGAAATGGATCCGGTGACGTTCTCTTTTGCGTGGGTGTTTTTCGAGGGTCTATCGTCGAGGAAATATTCCCTGTCCCGAGCTATCCTAGAGGTTTTGCTCGACGAGCTTTTATTTTCGCGGTGATTTTCTATTCGTAATGTTTGTCCATCAGTTGTCGAATTTTCAAAGGGATTTGATAGCGTGGATCGTTGCTCTTTCGAAGCGATCTCGAACTCGTTTTTGATTACATTCAATCCAGGATAATTTTTGTCATTTCGTACAGATGATTCTGGATCTACTCGAATTGTTATCTTCTCATTCCGATCGATCAATTGATCCTGGGCGGATACTATGGCGAGATATTCATTTTCGGCGCGTCTTATAGATGTGATGGTGGATTCGATAGACAAATCGATTGATGAATTTGTCTGCGAAAAAGTAAAAATCTTATATACCAATAATTTTATTTTTCTGATTAACAATTAAGTTCGAGTTTCAATTACCTCGATAGTGTAACCAGTATCCAGTATTCTCTTCCGCAAGATATTAACACCTTTTTGAAGAAGGATGATAGCGACGGCGTTCCAGATGACTAGATGTAATATAATGATTATTCTTGAAGCCCATCTGTTTGTTCTCAAAGTGAGAGACATTACGGCAACATCACATTGGCGATTAATCGGAAGTCAAGGTGTGAATATACCTTTCACACACCTGCTGCTCCTTCCTCCATGATAACTAAGCGACATTTTTGTCATTATATATTCACCACTTAGATCTCACGTGGGCGGTGAATGACATATATATCTGTGAGATGTTGAAAGAATATCTAATCTAACAATCAGGATCTAACAATCAATATTCCAAATATATATTAAAAGCTTAAATACATTAATTCCATACGTCATCAAAGAGATATGTCATTCTTGTATGACATAAATAAAAAAATTGCCAAATTATAATTTAATTATTCAAAGAAATTTTTCATATTTTATATAATATTTAATTTTAAAAAATGCGTTTAAATATATTTTGCTAAATAAATATATCATAATTGCATATTTTATTCTTGGATGTTGCTTTATTCGATTTAACATTAATTATTAATTTTTTACAGACGTAAAAGTAATACAACTATAGAACTTTTATTATCCGAACTATTCGATGAATAAGTCTTTAAATGATCGATTTTTCAGACAATCGAAGTTGTCAGATACTCGATTGTTTGAAAGTGAAAAGGAAATTTATTTATTATATAATTCTGTGAATGCAAATATACAAATTGTATTGCATTTATTAAGTATGCAAATTATAATTATATTAATTTTACAACCTTCTTCATTCTCCATTCTATTTTCTCAAGTCTTTTTCTAAATCGTTTTTTTTATATTTTATATCTATTATAAAATCTAATTTTAATGATATATATGTATTTTAAAAAAAAGCCAACTATAATTGCACAGTAAAAAATTATAGTTGAGATTATACTCTTTTTATAGTTTTTATTATTAAACTTTTATAGTTTTTACTATTAGTTTTTACTATAAGGTTGATAATAATATCCTTGTGATAATAACCTTGTGCGTAGTAATAATAATTTCAAATACAGTTACAATTGAAAATAATTTATGATTTAATAATTTATGATAATTACAAAAAAAAACTGATAAAAATTATTTTTTATTAGTATATGTATATATTTTATGATAATTACAAAAAAACTGATGAAAACAATTTTTTTATCAGTATATATACATCTAAACTCTTACTTGCGTAATCTGTGATATATATATATATATATATATATATATATATATATATATACGTTTATTTTTATTTCCTGTCACTGTCGAAATAATCGAGCGTTCATTTAATTAAACAATAACTATTCGGATAACAGAAGTTCTACGGTATTTGTTTTACGTACAACACGCGTAGAAAATTATTTCAGGTGTCAGCGGGGCACTAATTTATGCGTATTAAAACACATGAGATAATCTCTGAGTCACTATAATAGCAAACCATTTTGAGAAAAAAAATTTGGAGATTTTTACATAACGTTACTATAACAATTCACAGTATGAACAGTCGTTTTAAGCGCAGCACGATTACGACTTATTTGTCCAGTTATACGCGACGGGTCGTAGAGAGCAATAGCGAATGACTCATTTCCACTACCTTGCACCATCCCGTTATCCCGCTTTATACATGCGAAACATGACGACCCTGAAAATTGATGTCTCGTACCACTAACGACTGTATTGTTAAAGACAGCGTCGAGTTCTTGCGTAGTTTAAAAAATTCGCTGTATGTTCTGTCAAGAAAAATATAATTAAAGTAAAAAGTAAAAAGCACAATTGATAACAACAGAAATACAGTTATATATACATGAGAAAGAAAATTATTGCATGTATTTACCATGGCAAGTGACGCAATAGCGTCATAACGCTAAATATATAAAAGAATTGGATCTGAAAAATTATCAATTTTTTTAATTCTGGAATGTTTTTCATCTCTATTTCTTATATAGATAATTGTGCGATTGTCTTTTCTAGACGTCAGCATATTCTGTAGTTTTACTGCTTGTATATTTAATTTTTTCTTCTGCTGAAGTATAACGCGAGTCAGCAGCAATTAATTTTTTATGAAAGATTCAAATGCTATATGTTCAAAACTTTCTCTATCAGATGCTATTTTTTACGTATTTTTCTAAAGTTGAGAATTTTGCTGGATTTTTTCATCTTGGAAGAATGATCTTCAACAAATAGCTGTTTCTCTAAAAGATTGTAAACTTTTGAAACTGTGAAATTCTTTCAGAAGATATTGCTTCTGTCCCGTAAAGTTTTTTTGGTGTATTAGAAGACAGATTACTATTTATAAATAATAAGAGATAAAGTTTAAAATAATTATAAACTATATAATAATAATTATAAACTACTCTATATATCAAACAAATTAATTATTTCATATTATTATCACCTTCCAATCTTTATGAACACATTAATTTTTTCAAATAAGATGTCCACAATTGTTATAATCTATGGGTGCAAAATTATAAATTACACCTATAAATTTCGTATAATTGCACTTTTGATATATGACAAAGGTATTTTCATTGCTTTCCATTTCTTCTTCATAAAACCCTCTTGAGATGCTATAAGAATATACATATAAATAGTCTTCATACGAATTTTTTACTTTTTAAATTATTTTGTTTGCACCATACAAAAGTTAACAAACCTACATGTATTCATAATATCAGTCATTTTTCTGTTGTGCAATTTAAAAAGACAAACTTGTGTATGTTTGAAATAAATTTGTTCTATTATATACTAGGTCTTTCTGTTTCTTTACATTTCAATGATTTAATGTTGATGTAATTGCCATGAACTAAATATTCTATAATAATTTGACGCGTTTTTTCAGATTTTTTATTAATACGATCTTTTTCTTGCATTTTAAATTCCATTCCTTGAAAATCGGTCAATCGAATTAGTTGTTTTATCTGAAAAAATAAATGTATTGCATATAACTTAACAGATCTTTTATTATTTATTTTTGTAACATGTATAAAAAATAATGTATATTTAAAACTTGTTGAGAAATATCATATTTCTACATCTTCTATATAATAAAACAATATAAAAGAGATTTTCAGATATTTTTATAATAAATATATATATTTACCTTTAATTCTGTATATATCTATTTGTTTTGTGACATTTCAAAAATACAATTTAATAAATACAATATTATTCTAATTTTTGATAATATTAGATTCTAATGGAGAAACATTTTGCATCCAGTAACTCTTCCGGCCATCGCGATGGTGATACCATCTAACGAGCATCGGGACAAATAAATGGAAAATGAAGTGCGCCTGCGCCATCGGCGCCATGTTCAGTCATGTCGGAGACGGACAACTTTGTGCTAGTGACTCGTCGAAGGAGGCATCGTAAGGCAAAGAAAAACTTGTGCGGAGACGTGACTACTCAAAACGTAGTTACGCAGGACTGCGAGGTTGATTGCGAACTTCTTCTTCGGTAAGCTCGTGTCTCGTTTCTCGAATCAGCGAAACAAGGTTCACCGGTTACCTAACCTAATTTCTGAGCGCCTTAACCCGAGTCAGTCCCTAATCGCAATACGTTTTACGGCGATTTTCAGCACGTTAGGCAACACGATAATCGAGGTCAGAGATACATCCTTTACCAAGTTTGTTCTTAGCCAATTGACGGACTCTCTAACCGTCCTAGCCTCTAAGGGTATTTCCGAGATAGTCTGCTACGGGTTAGGACGATTCTCGCAGTACAGGTCATCGAAATGTCAATTGGCGCTTCTGCTGTGTTTGAAGGCGCGACACGTGGACGCTCGCGTGCACGTGTACGATCCAGTGTTTTGCCCCGAGGAAGTGCAAGTTTTGCGTGCTCTGGGTCTAGAGGTTATAGAGATCAACGAGGAGGGCAAGCGTATCGTCCAGCGAGATAAAACGACTCTCGTATACATGCCGCATTGCTCGCGGCAGTTGACCAATAATTTTCTCTACGCAAACTGGGGAGAGGGATTAAGCAATTGCATTCTGCTCGCTAATAGCTTCTCAGGGATAGTTGACAGTTGTTTGCACAGGGATGCACTGAATATGGCAGGTTACATATTGCGCATTCGACCTTATGTTACAGAAATTCAATTGGAAAATTCCTTTGAGTACGAGGAAGTTTTCAACGACCTTAGCATTCATATCTTTACCAAGCAAGATTTGCTTAAAACCCCGGCAGATTTCTGGAACTCTAGAGAGGAACCACAATATTTAAAAAAGGACGTCGAATTTATTGCAACTGCACGTTAATAAATAATATTCGACACGAATTATGTAATTATTTTCTCTGGTTCTTGTGGATTGATTTATAACATAAAACATAGACTTTTCCTGTTGTACGACTAATGACTTAATTCACTTTTAGAATACAGCAACAATGAATGGTAATATCAAAATTGTTCGTTCTCTCGTACGAGAAATTCGCAGAGTCTCGCAGAATAAGAGTACAAAAGAGAACGCAATGTTACAGTATATCATGGAACAAGCACATATTCATAAAGAGACGTCTCAAGTTTTGTGTAAAGCAAGAGAAGAATTGAAGAATTTAGCAGAGACGTATCTTTGTTATTTGAAATCTCAACAAACCTGTAAAGATATTCATAAACAATATGCTGGTAAAGGTGAACGTAGTATAAAAGAAACTGCAGATCTTGTAGGTTTTAAACTACCTCATGATCCAAAATAAAATGGATAGTAATATTTAAAGTATCATTAGCGATACAAGTATTCTCACCTGTCCATTTGCCTGTCTATTGTATTTCTGAAAAGATAATCTATAAGTGAAGATTTTAATTAAAGATTATCATACTAACACAAATCTGAATTTATTTTATATAGCACATTTCTTTGTACATCACTTATTTTCAAAAATATGAAATTGTACATGTATCATTGTAATAAATATATTTCTTTTAATTTTAATATTTAGGAATTATAGGTTGTACATTAGAATATTGGAAAATTGAATTATAATATAAAAATACAAAAATATATTTTTGTGGAAATAATACATGTGTTTTATCTTAATAATGACAATCATGATGTAATTTATACTTATATGCATCATAATTTTTAAAAAATTTATACTGATTACCGTTTAGGAATATTGTTTACGTATACATTTCGCAATAGTAGATAATTGCATATTACTTGTCCCTTCGTAAATAGTGCCAATTTTTGAATCTCGAAAATATTTTTCTTGTGGAAATTCTGTTGTAAATCCAACACCACCCATGAAATCAATGCACTTTGCAGTAACACGTAGCGCAGTTTCTACATAACATGATATGTTATTCTTTTGTTGAATTTATAAAAAAGAATTTGATAAATTACATACCAGATGCAACTAATTTGGCCATAGCCGCTTCTTTCATCACATCCTTTTTAGCATCTACCAATCGTGCCGCGTTATAAACGAGCAATCTAGCGCATTCGAGTTCGGTTGCAACTTGAGCTATTTGATGTTGCATCGACTGAACACAGATTTCACAAATTAGGAACAAATCGTTTCTTAAGTGACGATTTTTAATACAAAATAAACGAATTCTTATATACCTGGAATGAAAAAACATCATGTCCAAATTGTTTTCTTTCTAACGTATAGGGAATAGTCGCATCTAGACATCCTTGTGCTATACCGATCATCTGTGCACCAATTCCAACTCTGCCTTCGTTTAAGAATCCAGCAGCATATTTATATCCCTGTCCAAACTCGCCTAAGATATTTTTTTCAGGTACCTAAAGAATAAAAATATGAAAATAATATTGATTATATAATTAATTTTATGTATTTGTATTTGATAAGAGCAATATCTATATATTCACATATGTACATATATGCAAAGAGATTTAGTTTTATCTTTGATTATACATACTCTAACATTGTCGAAATGAATCATGCACGTTCCGGATGCTTTAATACCTAATTTATCCTCTGGTTTAGCAACTGATAAACCAGGCGTATCGCGATCCACGAAGAAAGTTGTGATACCGCGATAACCCTGTTTTAATTAATAGAATATTGCATCAGTTGATTTTCTAAGATTTTATGTAAATAATCATTTCATCTTTTTTGTATCAAATACATAAGGATCTGCTCACCGCGGAAGGATTCGCATTAGCAAAAACTAAAAAAACTCCTGCGATATCAGAATTTGAGATCCACATTTTCGTTCCATTGATAATGTAATCAGAACCGTCTTTTTTTGCTACAGTCTTAAGGGAAAAAGCATCTGATCCTGCTCCAGGTTCCGTTAAGCAAAAACTGCCAGCCTAAAAAAGGTATATTAAAAAAGAATTTTAAATTATTTTATTTCTTTAAATCTACATGTATCTACATGTACATCAGGGAAAATAATGTATATTTTCATAATGTAAATGTGTATCGATAACAGCTTACGTAATTTTGTGCTAATTTAGGCAAATAGGTTTGCTTTTGATCCTCGGATGCAACTTTAATGATGAGCGAATTTACCAATGTATTATGTATGTCGACAAGAGCCGCTATAGCTCCATCGACTTTAGCAACTTCTTCGACGGTCAAAATAGTACTCATAAAATTGCAACCTGCGCCACCGTAATCTGTTGGAATTTCGAGACCCATTAACTGAAATTGGCAAAATTTCAGGTATTAAAATATAATATTTTTTTATTTAACATAGTAAAATATTAAAAAGATTGCGTTATATACGCAAAATAAAAAAAATTGACATATTTTATTATTAGACATTATGAAATTTTATAAATAATTTTTTCTCCTAGCGTGAGAGAGAGGGAGAGTAGTAAATAAAAAATATTCAAGATTTATTTACATATAAATTACTATTCAAATTTTGACTACATTCTGTAGCAAATGTAATTAACATGTATATTGTAAAAAAAATGGAAACTTACACATCACGAGATTTTTATATCTTATTACAAACACAAAGATAAGAAAAAAACAAGAATACTTTTCCTCATTGCTGCACAAAAGACAAATTTTTTTTATCGTTTTACATATGTATTGTGTATAAATATCGTGTAAAAATATCTTTACATGATATGCGTGCAGACTGCAAGATAAAAAATATCTTTAGTCTTTATAGTTTGTAATGAAAATATATATCTTCTTTCTTTATCTTTTCCAATTTGTTAATTTAGCGTATAAAATACGTGAGATATTCGGCATTATCACATTTATGGAATAGATCTCGCAATTGCTACCAGATAGATACAATATTTTGATTAAAAACTTGAATATATATATTTTTTTATCGAAACTTGCAATATACGACTAATTAATAGATTTTGCGAAATTCATCAGTATCATAAAATGTGTCGATTTTGTCGATCAAATTGTGTCAATATATTTTATAAGTGTAAAAAATTATTAAAAGAATATGAATTATATAAAATGTGTGCGAGAGAAAGAGAGATAGCTTTTTATTTCAAAATATTTGTCAATGCAAGATTAATATCTGGGAAATTTAATTTGTTGTTAATTTCGTTTCGATTTTGCTTATGTAATTTCAATATTATTTCTTCCTATTTCTTTTTTATTGGTGATTAAGAAATTATCTCGTGATAAATGCTTTTGATACACACAAGCGACAAGGCCGATTGTTTGTACAAATGCTATATCACTTTCAATGACTTTGATACATTCGTTGTTACTTCATTTTTTACTTCCTTTATCTTTTGATGTACACTCAGTATATTACATGCTGTTCCTTATTTAAATACGAACACATTTTATTTTTATATATTTGAAAAAGCAAAAATTCTTTTTTTTAATTGTACTTTTATATGTATAACTATAATAAATATATAAATAATATAAATGTGTGAATGTATAAATAAAAACAACATAAAAATATAAGTTATATACTTATAAGTCTCTCATAAATATGTAGATATGTACTCTCTCTAAATATGATTGAAATAAACAGATTTAAATATTATTAATCTCTCGATTTAATAACACAAATTGATTGAGAAATGGTAAAGACATTTTTTATATACACACATTCGATTTAAAAGTTTAACTCGATCTAAAATTCAAAAATTGTTTCGAAAAAACTTACGCCGTTCTCGAAAAGCGTTTTCAGGACATAATCATCTATTTTCCCCTCCTTTTCCATTTTTTTCACGTGTGGAGCAATTTCCTCTTTTGCTAGTTTAGCGACTGAGAAATATAAATATACGATATTAGTTTATAAGTTCCATCGATGTCGCAATAAATAGACTTGCAAATCGACTAGCTTGTTTATTGTCATTTTGTAAATTGTACAATCTTGATGAAAAAATATTCTTACCAGTTTCTTTCATCATTAATTCGTCATCGGTAAACTCCGTCAAAGGAGCTGGACAGTGATCTAATCTTGATGTACACAAATGTACTCCTCGCGTTTGCATCAATTTTTTTGGCATCTATAAAATGCATATATTATACAGAATACGTATATATATATATATATCAGTATATCACATAGTTATCAGTATATTTTTCAATATAAGAGGTAACAAGAAATATGTATTTTTTAATAACAAATATGTTTCGTATATGCTAAAAAAATAAAATATATATATACATATATATACATATATATATTTTTTTGCATATACGAAGCATATGTATATATATTTGTTACTAAAATTTTATATTTCTTGTTCTTCTTATATTAAAAAATATGAATGATAAATATGTGCGTGCAGAAAATAGACAAGCCTAATTTATCAACTGTAATTGTAGTCTATCAGTCATTTAATAGTAGAACATGATATTGCACAAACATTCAGTTACATACAGAATATTTTCAACAAAATAGTAAAACTGATAGTACGTAGAAAAGTAAAATTGTTATGACTAATAAAATTATAATTAGTAATTTATCTTGAAGTAAAATATGATATCACACAAATATATTAATTATATGTTAATATCATATTATAGATTTTATAGATATTATATTTTACTTCAAGATAAATTACTAATTATAATTTTATTAGTTTAATATTAATTTTATTGTTTCATAACAATTTTACTTTTCTGCATACTATCAGTTTTACTATTTTGTTGAAAATATTCTGTATGTAACTGAATATTTGTACAGTACCATGTTCTACTATTAAATGACTGATAGACTACAATTACAATTGATAGATTAGGCTTATGTATTTTCTGCACGCACATATTTATCATTTATATATACAGGGTGTCCCATTTTAATGCCCCACCCCAAATAACTTTCTTATTTTTAATTTTAGAAAAAGATGTTTCAGACAAAAGTTGTATGGTTTCAAGGGGGACATAAGGTGGTGTCATTAGTTTGACCTTGAAGAGTCACATGAAGATTACGTGAAGGTCATTTTGAATTTCTTAAATGGAACACCCTATATATTTTTGCATATTCTTGTAGCTTATCTCGAGAGCTTTCCAAAACACTATAAATAAACATTTTTTCATCAAGTACTTTTCGAGTTATGAGGCTTGAAATCATTTCTTAATTTTACATAAACCATAAAATATCTTGTAAAATATTCATTTTTCGATTATTTTACCTTAATACTTTTATGTACAAAATAATGAGAGAAATCAATTGGTGTAAAGAAAACATACAGTTATTTTTAAGAAAAAATATGTAATTTGCAATTAACAATTTCATATTTTTTCTTAAAAACAACTGTATGTTTTCTTTACACCAATTGATTCCTCTCATTATTTTGTACATAAAAGTATGAAGGTAAGATAATCGAAAAATGAATATTTTACAAGATATTTTATGGTTTATGTAAAATTAAGAAATGATTTCAAGCCTCATAACTCGAAAAGTACTTGATGAAAAAATGTTTATTTATAGTGTTTTGGAAAGCTCTCGAGATAAGCTACAAGAATATGCAAAAATATATAGGGTGTTCCATTTAAGAAATTCAAAATGACCTTCACGTAATCTTCATGTGACTCTTCAAGGTCAAACTAATGACACCACCTTATGTCCCCCTTGAAACCATACAACTTTTGTCTGAAACATCTTTTTCTAAAATTAAAAATAAGAAAGTTATTTGGGGTGGGGCATTAAAATGGGACACCCTGTATATATATATATATATATGAATGATAAATATGTGCGTACAGAAAATACATATATATATATATATATATATATATATATATATATATATAAATTCAGCAAAGCATAACAAAAAGAAGAAAAGAAAAATAGATAATTTATGCTCACGTACTTCACGGAAGATTGATCTGAATATGGACGCGTTCATGTTTGTATGTTCCTTGGATTGCTGTTCAAAGATACGTTCGACGATGCTGACAGTCCGCAAGCTAAACTAACACTGACTAGGATCATTTGTGCGGGTCGGTTTTTTGTCGCTCCGAACCGATCAAGAGAAGCCGAGCTAGATTGTGCCTTCATACAAAACAGGTTGTTGCGTAATAAAAAATTAAGAAGTTAATCACGTCAAACCAGCTGCAGTGCTCCGACAGTATGCTTGGAGTATTTGTTACGTCTTTCTGGTTTATTATATGCGCCCGCAACAATTGATCTTTATCGATTCGTATTTGCTGTTTAATCTTATCATTGAGGACACCATTTTTCCAAGATACATGCGTATATGTGTGTATTCAACATTGTAGTGTAAGAGATAGTGTATTCTAATTTACATCAAAAGAGAATTTTTTGTACTTGATAAACTTGTTTTGTTATGTTTTTACGAATTGTGAAATTTTGTTATCGCAATGTTTGCGTCATCGACAATAACTCAATAGTTTTGTGTACAGAACTTTTTCTATCTAGAATTTAATAATTGTTGATGTTGATATTATTGTAGATTAATTATCGTAGATAATAATTATTGTATATTAATTATTATACTCGAGAATCGATCGACAAATTATTTTTTTGAAAATTTTTTTCTGAAATCATTTTTTGAAAATTTATACTAAACGAAATATCAATATATTTAATTTACTAGAACCGTGGTCCAAATAATTATTACATATTTGTGTAATTTTCAGGCGCGTATCTTTTTAATTGATTTTTTGAAAATAAAATTGTATGTACAGATAATATATACAAATGATATCTGACTATATTAATTATACGATTTTGATTAAAGGCAGATTAAAAATAAAGAAAGATGAAAGTTGGATTGATTTTACAATCATATATTTATTCGTTTTTATATGTTTTTCCTGAAATACATATAAAAATATTAATTTATGTGTTATATTTTATAGTACTATAATAAATTAATATTTTTTTTATAGTGCTATTAATAGTGTTAACATAAAAAATATGTGCAATGTATATTTATCATATATGTATATCATTACTCGACGTTTAGATAACATCCTTCTCTAAAAAAGACATGTTATTGACATTGTTGCCTCTTTTCCACGATGATTGGTTATTGGTCGTCAATAATAATTTGCTGACTTCATTCGTGTCGTTTGACAGTTTGACAGTTTGACAGGTTGACTATTACGTTAAGGAAAGAAGAAATATAAAATAAATTAAAATTAAAGAGAAAAAAAGTGGAAGAAGCGGAAAAATAAATAGAGAAAAAGCATTATATATATATATAGAGAGAGAGAGGAGGGAGGGAGAAAGAGAGGAAGAAAGAGAGGAAGAGAGATAGAAAGGAAGGAAAAGGGAGAAATAAGAGAGAGAAAGAATAAAATAATAAGGAGGAAAATTAAAAGGAAAAGAATGAAAGCTAAATTATTAAGAAAGTAGCGAAAAGAAGAAAGATGAGAAAAAGAAATATATATAGTTATATATATATATATATATATATATATATATATATATATATAGTTGTTCAATTTTATTAATATTATTTAATATTATTAAATTGAATTATATAATATTAAGTATAAGTATATTGGAATATAGATTATATATATATATATATATATATATATATATCTTGAATATTTAAATATTTGAATATTTTATTTTTTTCATGTAATAGCTCAATAGCGCGCGCCTGTGTTGTTCTAGTATTAAAAAATAATCGTGTGATTCGACATCACACCATTATTTAATAAATCACACACATATATACATATATAAAAATGAATTTTCACGAAATGTAACCAAAAGGATTTGAAGATTTTTATACATATTATTATTTTTTTTAATTATTTTAGTGTAGCACTCGCCCTCAAAATTTATAAAAAATGTTTTAGTTACATTCTGTATATATATTATGTACTTTTTATATTATATTTTATAAATGTATTTTGTATATATGTATTTTTTATATTATATCGCAAGTATATTATAAAATAATTTTTTTATAGCCAGGTAGATGTAACAAATGTACATCTCAATTGAAATAATTTTTCGGATATCAATTTTTCTCTCTCTCTACATCGATTAATTTACAAAGCTGGCGATTAATCCACTATAACAATTATGGTCTAAAAATCACTTTTATATCTTTCGATATCTTTTTCTTTTTTCAAAAAGGACATCGAACAAAGGACAAACATGATATGGATATTCATGACAAATATTTACCAAGCCAAAAAAATATTGGCAATCCTGTTCGCGAATGTGGGCAACCGACGACAGGTGGCGCCAATCGTAGAGATCGCGACTCGTTTACTCGAGCGGCCACCTAACGTACCTATCGCAGTTGATTCATGGACCATTGTCGAGATACGCGCGGCGTTTACCTGGAAAGTGTCCAGTGAGCAGTCACCAGTCGGTCGGTTTCTCGAGGATCGCGACGACGTCGCGATCGATTCCGCGTGTACGTCGTGCAAGACGAAGACCCGGGACCTCAGCTATGCGAGCTTTCGCGGATCTCGGGGACACGAGACGCGCGTAAAAACGGACGTGTGTTTCGACGAGAGATCGCGCTTTCCGACGCCGGATCCGAGCATCGAGCCAGGACGATCGGGCCAAGTGCGGTTTATCAATGAGCGGACAATAGATACACATTCGGACAGAGTCGGGAGTCGACGCGGGAGATCGGCAGCGTGAGGCCAGGCCCTGGAACGTCGTGTCAGGCGGCAGAGACGGAGGCGGCGGGTGTAGAGGCGGAGGCGGAGGCGGGGAAGCTGTTCATCGAACGGAACAGCCGCGCGCGCGGTGCGATACGGACGGCCGAGCTGTTGTACGGTTCGTGAAACGGCCACGGGCATATCTCGAAGAGGGAGGAGGAGGAAGCGGCTGGCGACGGCGATCCCTTTAGATAGGTACGTTGAGATATCGAGTTAGCCTTAACGTCCTCTCCGTTATCCTTCCACTTCCGTGGACCGACGAATCTCTCCAACGGCGATCCAATTTCGAGCCCTCGCCCTCGTGAGTCCTCGTCGCTCGTTATCGTAGCGTTTCGTTGCCGTTCGTTTCTCTCGTTCGCGCCGATAATGAATGACGTCGCGCGAGGGGTGTGTCGTCAAATGCTTGATGCTACTGCCGTTGGGCGCGATTCCGGTGCCACGCGACCGACTCTCCGGTCGCTGTCATTGTGTCGTCGTCAGGCGCGGACGGCCCGAGCGGCGACGCCCGACCCCGACGACGAGCTCCATCCCCGCGTCCCTCGGCCGAGGAATCGGCGGTCGAAATCTAAATTCGCTCCCCCCGAAATGTCGCCATTTGCATCGTCCTCCGTGGCACGAGCTACCCCGTGATACCTCTGCGCCCATCTCGAGTTCTCTCCTCTACAAGCGGACGTTTTTGTCGTTTCCATCGACGCTCGGCTTCGAGCGTTCCGCTTGGCTAATTAAGTGGACTCGCGCTCGCTCGAATTTTACTTGTCCCATATTCGAGATCGAAGACAACTCGTGCATTATTAATATCGGAAATTATTTTACAATCAATCTCCAATAGAATTCCAATTAATTGAGCGATCGCGGATAAAGACATTGACGAGTTGTCTTCGCGTTTCCATAATTTCGCGACCTTTCCGCAAAGGTCAATGCGATAACTCGAGACAATCCGCTTTAATCGAGCGTCCTCCGTAAAAAAAAAAAAAGAAAAGAAATACCGTCTGAGAGAAACGATGAAATACGAGTATCGTGCACGCGACATAAAGATACGAGAGCAATATATATATAATTTAGCGAGGGTTCAACAGTCGACGTTGTATATAATCGATCCTTTATTGTCTCCCTTCATCATTTTCGTTCCTTATAATTGATAGCGATTCTAGAATGCGCGCCCGTCCGCTACGACGAGCGTAATCTGTGATTAGCCATGACGTCATTGCGTAAAGTGTCCGTCGTCGTTGCCGGTCGGACGCGCGACGATGGTAATCCTCGTTTACGTGCTCCTTTTGGCGCATGATGTCAGTATTGACGCGAGTAAGGGAGAAAAAGAAATGTTTACGCAACGCACGAACGTAAAGTTCCCGGTTTTTTAATTGACAATCAACAAATTTATATGATCGCGATATAGTATATATATATTTTCGATGACTCATCGCTCGCTCTTACCACGCACGATATAGGTATTCGCTTACGATACCGTTTGTCCTATGTCAATAACCCACGAATCGGACGAAATTAAAGAGCGATCGATCGATGAATTGTGAGGCTGGTAGTTGACGTTATGATATAAAAATTCGAGAGGTAGAGTCCGGTCGGATCTTCGGGCCAAAAATCCTGTACTTTACGGATTCGTAAACAAGTGCGATCTACAAGCACGTGCGCAGGTGCACACGCACGTACGCACGCACTTGATGCACTTGATGCACTTAATGCATGCACGCACGTAGTGCGATTCTATAGTTACGGGCCAGGTTGCGTAAGGGGGCTGATCGTCATCGCATCACACGGGTCCCCGCGTTAGATGCAGCACTACAGAGTAATATAGTTTGTTTTCAACCTTTCTCCTTTATTTTTATCGCGTTAATTAGGGTACCGTTAAATATAAATAAAAAAAAATATCGGATAAAGAAACCAGAATATCTACTTTCTAGAGAAACGTGGAAACTTGGAATTTTCAGGAATTTCTCTTTTGGGGAAATTAGGAAATTTCTCTTTAATAATGCTTTTATAATGCTTTTCGTAAATAAGCAAAAAATCCGATAAGCAAAAAATTAATTGTGTTTAAAAAAAAATATATATATATATATATATTTATTTATTTATTTATTTATTTATTTTCGTCTATATATGTCTATTCAATGTCTTAACAAAATATTGAACATGCAGTGCACATTTTTTTATCGCAATTTTTTGCGGTGAAGAAGAGCGCACATTCTTTCTATGGTAATTTTTAGCGATAAAGAAAAAATGAAAATGTTAAACGAGCGAAAAAAATATTACGAAAGCTGTTCAGTTTTTTTCAGTACACTTGCAAATCTAGCGCTTGAAACTTGAGTGGATTTGTGTTTTTTCTTCGTACAAGTGAAAAGCATTAGAAAATGTATATAGAAATTTATTTTAGAGAAAGTGGCACGAGGAAATATTCTCTTTATCTAAAATTTTGAACAAAAATGGAAGAATAATTCGAGAGTTTTTTTTCACAAGATTCGAGCAGACACCCTAGATTCACAACAAAACTATTGAACCGATATCAAATATTGATTCGTATTTCATTAATTATTTATATATCCGCAAGATACTTTCTCGGTGCTATTTAAGACGAACGTGAGATATGTAAAAGTAAGAGAGAAAAATTTGCCAACAAAAGATGTATCCGACTCCGTCCCTGGCCTTTCTCTATTTTAAGACGAGGACTCGCGCCAGGAAACGAAGGCAGCGAATCTCTGTCTGTGCGATCGCTTTCATTCAGTTCGCGGAATGGTCCACTTTGTCTCGTTACCGTTAAGATAAGCGCCTCGGGACCGCATGCAACCCCAAAAGGATGTAATCGAGACGTTTTGACGTAGACGAACATACATCGTTGTGTCAAAGTTCATGGCAAATTAGAAAATTTCGAGATATAATTGTGCGGCACGAGAGATCGATCGAAACTAGAACTCGATAATCACCAATGCAGTTGCCCCAATGATTCATGAAAATTCATATCTTCGTTTGCTCGAAAAATCGAGGGCGAGCATTTATTGTCCTCAATTAAGTTTCTTTGTTAACGTAACTCTTTTTCTCTCTCTCTCTTTTTCTCTTTTTCTTTCTCTCTCTCTCTCTCTCTCTCTCTCTCTCTCTCTTTCTACTCTTGATATTGACCACTTCATCGATACCATGGGCAAAATATTACGGCACTGTATTACATTGTACATCAACGAAGCAGCGCGCGTATACGAGGGACTTAAACGAAGCCACTTATGCCAAATACCTAAACCCCTTAACGTTAATTACCGTCAATTTGCACACCGAGCCATCATTGACAGCAGCTATTATATATTTTTGCGAGCGATGTTTCCGTACTGGATTCGGCAATGTATCGAAAGTATATAATGCATTAGCTTGACTGATGCGAGAGCGAATTCTCCCTGGCAAGGTTTCAAACATTAATACGCTGCGAATACTCTGCGTTATTTTCGTATTAGGTATAAATTGTTTGCAGGCATACGGAAGCTTATATTAATTGTATAGATGAAAATAATACATACATAATATAACGATGAGATAATCGACGAACATAGTACGTGAAACGAGTATCAGCCTTGGTCTGCCTTTTATTCTCGCGAAATACTTAAGAAACGCGTTAAGAAAATTTATTAATTATTATATTTGTTTATATTCATTTATAATATAATTATTAATTATTATATTTATTTATAATATAATTATTAATTATTATTATTTATTTATTATTAATTATAAATTATTTATTAATGTTTATTGTTATATTTATTAGCGATTATTAATTATTATCTCAAGAGATTTTCAATATAAAATTTTCACGAAACGTACATAAAGTTTGACAATATGTTATATAGATTGTGCGTTTTACGCGCTTGCGTGCGGTTAACTATGTATTCTCTTCTTTTTTTGTGCGTGTAACAACGGAAGTGCAGACGCATGACGCACGTTTTCCGGTGCAGTAATAATCGCAAGTTTAATCGGCGGATCAAACTCATTGGAAAGTTCATCCATCGGTGGTTTTTGTCGATAATCATCGTAACGTTGATTTTAAAAGCGTGACGTTTGCTGGTAAAAATGAAAAAAGCAAACACATTTTTTCAAAGGTGTATATATTATGTATTAAAATGTTCGTGTGAGATTGCGATATAATACTTGCTTATGCAAGCGAAGGATTTAGCGTGGGATTCGGCCGGTGGCGAGGGAAATGCGGCGTGAAAAGGTGAAAAGCGGATGCCGTAGGATAAAGATTGTATGTAGCCGAGTATACGAGAGCATTGCGTGTCCGATGCACCGGTACTTGACGTAAGGAAAGCCAAGCGGTGAACGACCGGTGACACAGATCCGAGTTAAGCAAACGCTAACTGAGTAACATAGTCATTGAACATTTTATTTTATATATATATATATATATATATATATATATATATATATATAAAATTTTTTCGAATGGGGGATATAATATATATGACGTGGTATAATAAATAAACAAATATTCCCCTTATTTTTAAATTTAATAGAAAATTGAAAAACTCCCCTGAAAGGTTGCGGCTAAATAAAAGGATGTCGTAACGCAAACGCGGTTCGTTGCACGCACACGATTCCTGGTAGGGCCCCGCAACTTTATTGATCGCACACCGGTAAGGTGTCCATACCTCGTATTGGATTCAGGAGAAACGAGCGAAAAATTTCGCTTACACGTTTGACAGATCGTTCAGCTATACTTCTTTATCTTTGTTATTTCTTTTTTTATTTTTATCATTTTTTTTCATCATTCTGCTTTATTCTCGTAATAAATATGTCGAGAAATTTTCCGATTACATACAATGAGATATATCTTGTCCATCGCGACTCTTAATATTGATTGCATGATTTGAAATAAAAATATATCGGAGCAAAAAAAGATTATTTTTTTTTAATAGTGATATTGACAAATGATACTTTTCAGTTGCCGGTACTTGTACGAGGCACGAAAATGGCAGACACGAGTCAACAAGCATTGAGCGAACCACACACAAATGGTGTGGTGGACGGTTTGACGGAAGATGAAAAAAGCAAGATGAGACCCGCTGATATCGATGCGGTAAGTTTCGTCCAATAACGATTTTCTATCTGAATTTTTCCAGTACGGAAAAAACTCGAAAACAAGTGAATTAAACACGCAAATGTATACATTTTAAATGAGAGGATTTTATTTACAGGATATGAGAGAAATGGAGAGGAGAAAGAGGGTCGAGATGATGATGAACTCGCGAATTTTCCGAGAAGAGCTAGAACGTATAATCGAGACGCAGATGAAGGACGGTGCTGGACCTTCCGGTCTTTTGCAGCAGATCTCTGACATGATGGGTGCACAAGGAGCCCGATTCAACGGCAATGTGTTCAAAAGTTAGTCCCAGATTCTTTCAAGTTGTATTGTCGATTGTCTTCCTTTTCTTGCTTGCATTATCATACGGTTTATTCGAAAATATAGATTCAAATTGCGTCTTACCTATCAACGATATTCGCGGCGTGGAGAGCATGGGATACGCCAAAGGCGAAAAGTTGCTACGTTGCAAATTGGCAGCGGTGTTTAGATTGCTCGATCTGTATGGATGGACACAAGGCGTCGGCGGACAAATCACCGCTCGTCTTAATCAGGATCAGGAACACTTTTTAGTAAATCCTTACGGGCTACTTTATCATGAGGTCACCGCCTCGAGTCTGATTAAGGTGGACATGCAAGGCACGATTGTCGAGCAAGGGACGACGAACTTTGGCGTGCACGTTACAAGTTTCCAATTGCACTCGACAATACACGCCGCGAGACCTGATATCAAGTGTATTATTCATATTACTACTCCGTCCGTTACCGCTGTAAGTATGCTCCGTTTCGCATTTCATCATTCCTGACGATTTGTTTGTTTAGTATTGCATATTTTTATGCAACGATTGTGCGATATTACTTCAACATTAATGATTCAAATTTATTAGTTCTATTATTAGTTCTATTTTTCGAAAAGAATTAATACTAACACGTGCGTTATATTACATAGATCTCCTCCTTGAAATGTGGATTGCTACCGATCGGTCAAGAGAGCATAGTGATAGGCGAAGTGAGTACCCATCAATATATAGGAGGTTCCGTTGAACCGGAGGAACGGGAGAAGATTGCTAGAAACCTCGGACCGATCAATAAGGTTATGCTTTTGACGAATCGTGGTGCCCTTTGTTGTGGAGAAACTGTGGAAGAAGCATTCTTCAACGTTTACAATACCGTAGTCGCTTGCGAGACTCAACTGAAGCTAATGCCCGCTGGTGTAGATAATCTAAATCTTATCAGCGAGGAATCGAAGAAAGCTATATTTGAAGCTTCGCGAAAACCACCGATCCCTCAGCCGAGTTCAGTAGTAGAGTCATCTGCTCTTGCGGAAAAACTCGAGAAACGTTGGAGAATCGGCGGCGCCGAATTTGAAGCTCTTATGAGAATGCTCGATAATGCTGTAAGTTCAATTGTGATAATCATTCGACATTACAATTGTTCGACTATAACATCTTTCTGTCATGTCGCGTTATTTTATTTCAGGGATTCCGTACGGGTTACATATATAGAAATCCACTCGTAAAAGGAGAACCTCCAAAACCACGAAATGATGTTGAAGTTCCACCGGCTGTATCGTCCTTGGGGTATCTACTTGAAGAGGAAGAATTGTACAAGCAAGGGTAAGTTTCTTTTCTTTGATACGAGCAATATTTTGCTCCAACGATAGAGTAGTTAAAGTCGCATATTCAATTGATTTTCTTTTTCTTTTGATGCAGATTGTGGAAAGGTGGACGTAAAGGTACGGACCGATCCCGTTGGTTAAATTCGCCAAACGTTTACCAGAAAGTCGAGATCCTGGAAACTGGAACACCCGATCCTAAAAAGATCACCAAGGTAGAAGTCATTACTTTTGAGAATAAGACCGACTAATTAATTATTCACATTTTTGCGCGTATTCGCCTGACGCTAAATCTAATATAGACATTCTTATTTGGCAATATTAATATTGTAATCGCGTATTGTGGCTGCTAATCGAATTACGACTTGCGCAATGAAGGAGAAGGAGAGCTTTAAACGCGTCAAATATTAAATAATATAATATATTAATATATATATATATATATATAAAATAATTACGACATTGATGTACATGGAATCGTTTATAAGATTTATTTCTCTTAATTGAATTTGAAAATAGAATATTACTAGGCTTTTTTGTGATACAAAATTTCAACATTCGACATTATATTACAAATTCATTTTAATTGAATTTTGACGCTATTAAGATTTTTATATTCAAATTTTGTGTATCTTTTTACGAGATACACAATTTTTTTTTTAAACTAACATCTATATATGTTATATATTTATTATTATTACTATTTCGGAGCTTTTGTGAAATTAGTATAGCGATATCTAATTCTATTATCAATTTTTTGTTAATTTTTTTTATATCGGTAAATGATAACTTTATTTTACCGAATAATATTTGAGAGATATTTTTAGCGATGATTTGAGAAAGACAACGCGCATATCTATGGCCGTAAATAGATAGTATAACCTCGTACTCAATGCGATATTATGCACTGGTATTATCAGCACAGTTTTCAGTCAATTGAGAATTGCATTTTATCATGTTAATTGCATAATTTAATTTAATCTTTTCTCAATTTAATTTAGTTTAGTTTTATTATATAAATATATATGAGCAAATATATACATATATACATATATATGTTATGCTAAATAATCACGATTGTTTTTTTCTCGAATTTAATGCATTCCAACTCGTGCCATTAATCTGTATTGCTAATGTGTTAAAAATGATAATTTCTGTATTATATCAGTTTAATCGCAACAAGCATCTCCTAGAGTAAATAATATATCAAACATTTGTGATGTTTGTTATAATATATTGAAATATTTCACATTATAGTGATTATATTGCTCTTTAACTACAGATATAAATATAACTCTTGTTATCACAGAGGGATACTATATTTGACAACTGCTTATTAATGCGACGATATAAGGGATGACCAAAGTACAAATTTGGAACAAAAATTACATTTTCAAATCCTGTGTAGAAATAAACATGTGTATATATGTGTATGCACGTGTACGTGATTTATGTGTATAAATCTTGATCAGACTCATAATATTAACAAAAAGAAATTGTATTTATTATTTAATACAATTTTTAATTGCACAAATTTTCATATGCGATATAAATGTTTCACAATATGACAAATATAAATTAAAACCAATTGTTATTGGTGCATCCTTCAACTAATATATTAAAATGATAAAAGAGAGAGAGAGAGAGAAGTTAAAGCTTTCCATAATAACAAATATCAAATAATTTTATAATTTCATTAATTGTTGATTGAAATGTATTTTATTTTTCGATTGAAAGTATTTTATAGAGGCTGACAGTACAATCTTCTTTTCACTATACATTTGTATTTTGACAAAGTTTTATTGATACATAACTAAAAAAAATAACTCATTATAAATAACTCATAAATCATAAAAGAGCTCACTGAAAAAGTATTTAAAAAAAAAGATATTTCTGTTAAGAATGAAACGCGCAAATCGAAAGACTAGGGATGAGGGCGATTAACATTTTCGTAAACACAAATTATGAAACATCATGTTGAATTCCAGTCAATCGTTAGCATAAGTATATTTACATATAAGATATTAACGACTGTTCTTCTGTAGCCTCTTGATGTTTAAATAAAGTTATATGTGCTGTTTAAAGAAGATGATTAACTTTAATAAAACTTCAACTTTAATGGTATTTTATACTAGCATTATATTCATAGCCTATGATGCTACACTAATAACTTGGCGCCTTTCATAATATATTGCAAAGTTATATATTATCGCGCCTACATACGATATATCGATTGATGCTAATTTTATGATTTTGAGTTTATCTATTCTATTTATATACAGAATTATCCTCTAGCAAAAATGATCTTAAGGTGTAAATATTTTGTACACTTATAAATAGAGGCACAATAGGGTTTTGTGCCTTTTATCTCAATACTCTTTTCATGAGGCGAGAATAGAATGATTTATTTGTATCTCTTATTTAAAAAACGTTTATTTTAAACACTTTTTATCATAATATAAGTAGAATTTGTATAAAAACATATTAAGTGTTTGACGACTCTGTATGAATGTGTGCCTGATATCGTCTTCCTGGATAAGATCTCCCTGGCCTAATGACACTGATTCCACTGCATTTACAAAACCAGATCAAATGACCCTATGTGTTTCGCGGATTTTATTTATTCTATTTCCTTGAAATGTTACATGTATGTTAATAATATTATGTTTCTGAATTGTGTTGATTTTCGTGCAATATAATATATTGATTTTTATATGATTCGTATAAAGATAAATTATTACAAACATAAATAATTATAATGTAATATCATACTTGAAAGAGAGAGAGAATTTATTTCCCAGTTTAAAGCATACTCTGGAATAATATATTAAAGAGGATATATATATATATATATATATATATATATATATATATATATATATGCAGCAGGCACACATAGCATGCAAGAGTCTTTACTTATGTTAATATTATTATTTACAATGGTTTGAAGGGGGTCGACTAATGTTCTGGTTTTGTGTGCAGTGGGTGTCTGATGGATCTCCTACCCATAGCAGCACACCAGTGAAGATAGACGGTGCTCTTCAGTTTGTACCGAAAAATACCAATCCAAAGGAATTCAAACAAATACAACAGCAGGTAAGTGTTGCTAATTACATTAGCATTATATTTTCTTTGTTCTTGTTTTCTTATATCAGCGAATTTGCATAAATGGAACAGCTGGATACTTGCTTTTATCTCCCTGACAGATTAAAGATTATCGACGAGCAGAGAAGATATCGGCTGGTCCGCAATCCCACATACTGGAAGGTGTTTCATGGGAGGAAGCTAAAAAAATGCAGGTATGTCAATTTAACAAATTACTAAATCTTTGAATCGATTTAAATTTAAATGGACTTTTATTATATTTAATATTCATTATAAAATCATCAAAAAAAAGAGCATTTCCATTGAATAAGTCTTTTTAATTCAAACTTAAATGTATACCGTAATGTAAAATTTACAATTGCATTATAATAATATTTCTTTTATGTTTATAAGTTTTTCTGAAGAAGATACATATGTCTAATTTGTATACTTGTTGTTTTTATAAGGATGCAACAATTAGTGGTACTGCAGAACAAGTAGTTTTAGTAGGAGCCGCTAGTAAAGGTATTATACAACGTGGTTTTCAACACAATGCGATGGTCTACAAGACACCCTATGCCAAAAATCCCTTCGACGCGGTCACGGATCAAGAATTGGATCAATACAAGAGAGAGATCGAACGCAAACAGAAAGGAGATCCTTGTTAGTTTCATTCAATCACCAATCCAATCTCTTCTGTCTTTGCATGCATTCTATCTGTATCCTGTATCTTAGAATTATTGTGTAATCACCTAATGTTTACCAGACATTTATTGGAGCCATTAATATTACCTATTTTGTAAATAGACGATGAGTCACAATCAGAATCCGAGGCCTTGTCGTCCTTTAACATCAGTCGTGCGACGCATGAATCCAGCACTGCCAAGAGTCCTATTCAATCACCGGTTTCTGTTACTTCGGAAACGGAGGAGGAGAGTAGAGACGGTAAATTTATGTATTTTTAATTCACGACTCTCCATACATATACCACGGAATCTACCACATTTGACACACATGGAATCTACCACATTATATCTACCACTTTATAGTAATATATTTTTATTTTCTACGTTATTAACTACACTCGCTCGTATACTCCTTTGCTACAGAACCCCGAGTATTGCGAATAGAAACGAAACAAGTGCCTGTGCCGAGTCAACCCGAAGTCGTATTAAGTGATGGTAAGTCTTTCCCTTTTTTATTTTTATTTTACTCCAAGTGAAGTGTGTTTTTCTATTTGATCTGTGTAAATGATCAACGAAATGGTTAATGAAATGGAAAGAATATGTATTATGCGATACAAAGATATTTGCTTTAATTTAACCTGGACTTTTGCATGGCTAGCTTTTATTTGCGATAATTTGCATATGACACTCGCAGGTCTATGACCAATTTGTCACAAATAATTAAATTATAGCATGTTTGTATATAGTTACAATTGCACATGAGAGAACTACATAATTTTGCACGAGTTTATCGGTGTTTGTGTATTGATAAATATGTAATGATAAATCTCTCAATGCGATCATTTACAAAATGAATATGTCAGTATTTCACGACAATCACAGGTATTATGTATGTATTACATTTTCAAATATTACATTTGAAAATGACAATCGATTATGTCGAGCATTTTACTGATGAATGCATGTGAACGTATTTATTTTTGACGTGCAGTGAATGATGCTACTACAGAGTTCCTTAATGAGATGCGCTACAGAGCGATGGAGCAACAAAGTAGTTACAGAAGAGGTGAGTTTTATTTTATTCAGGGAAACGAGGGCTGAATTTGAAATTTTTCATCTGAAATATTTTTTTTCTTATGTATACTATTTACGACGGTAACTGAAGAAGTCTTATCTATATTGTATATTGCATTTGTAAAATAACAAGATGTGCAAGGCATGATTCTCTGCATGCGCGATTTTTATTATTATTAGAAAATAAATAACTCTAGATAAAGAAGTATAATTTATGATTGCGCATACTCGAAACCCGAGCCGCAGTAGAAGATAAGATTATCTTCAGTCTAATCTCGTACACAGTTTTTTATACGATTAAATTAATCTCACTCGGTTGCGTAAGATGCGTTTCATCCGGTATAGGACTACACCTCTTCCGGCATGAAATACGCTCCCTATCCGCAATTATAAACCGCATATATGTGTTTAAACTTGAATAAATATGTTTGTTTTAATTTTATTGCTAGAGATACGTATGCAAAGTTACCAAATTTGTCATGCTTTTGCCTACGTATGAGCCTCAAAAGCCCTCTCGTCTCCTTCCGCCACTCGAAATAACAATTAATGCTTGCATCAATAACCGAATCGTTCATATTAAAGCACTTTTTTTATTTGATTTTTCTCTTTATTTCTATGTGTGAAACGCTATAAAAATTCTTCAAACTCGCACGTATTTCTACTTAATTTAAGGTGTGGTTTGTTATCATTATTAGGTTTTTTTCTAAACAATAACGCGAAGATAATACAAAAAGAAGCCTTATCGATTTCTATATAAAACTCGAGATAATTTTTTTCTACAATTTTTCTAAAATTTTTCCTTCTTTTTATATAACACAAATGTATAATTACATGTAGTAATTACATATAGTAAAATAAATAACGGTGAGTAATAATTTTATTCAGGGTAGATCAATAAATAGCGTATTTTTGTGCAATTATAGCATAAATGCAAGTGTAAGAAAATAACGTAGAAAGAAAGTAAGTGTAACTCTTCGATTGTAGCGATAGCTAAAACTAAAGCACTAAGAATATCTATTTCGAGCGCAGCGTAAGCGACGATGAAGACTTCGCGGATAGAAAGTCCAAGTATCCGTGAACGTTCTCCGTTTCTTCAAAACGAGAAGGACGGGCACCGATCGATCGTTTGCCGGATCTATGTTTGAGACATATTTTTGGAGACGTAATTAATGCTTGCAGATTGCGAACTAGGCAGCAATTGCAGCAGCATGAGCAACGAGCGTGCGCAAGTGTACTATGGTCGACGATTTTCCGAATCTTTTTACGACAGCCTTCGTCTGGAGAATGTTAGAACTTCGATAATTGCCGAACGAAAGAAACCTCTTCTTGTTACACATTCAAAGACGTCCATTAGCAGGCAAAGTATGATGCAATCGAACGCGATCGTCGGGGACGAGAGTCTCGTAAGATCGCGCTACGAAGCGAGACGAAAATTTTTCGAGGATCTCGGACGTCAAAAGAATTTAACAACGGAATCGAAGACAGCAACGAGCGCGAATAAAGAGGAGAACGTATCTAAGCAATATTCCATGATGGATTCCACGAGTAAAAATTTGCATACTTATCCTGTAAAAGTATGCGATGCATATTTAACACAAAATGTAGATACGAGAGAATGCTTGAAAGTGAATGGCGAGACGCTTTCGGACATTATGGTGCATACGAAATGGGAAAATATTGCGCAACCAAATTTCGTTACAGTAGTTAACGTGAAGGAGACAGAACCGAGCTTTTGCGACAGCGCGTTTTGTACGAATGACGATTGTCAACTCGAGGAAACGATAATACATGAGAATCATGTAACGACGATTGATGAAAAGGATGCTTCTGTAAGAAGGGAATCTTTGAAAATTCAAGAAAGAGGCAACGATTATTTAAATTCGATTCAGGCAATGAATGAGGAACAGCAGCAACGTATATCAAAAACAATAATAAAAACGATGAAGGAGAACCGTAAGATGTTTCTACGTGATAACGACGACAACGAAGAAAACTCGCAACAGCTGAGCGATTTATCTTCCAACAATTGCAAGAAACATTCCACCAATCATGAATGCGATGAGGATAAAGAAGCACCGATGAATAAAGGAGTAAACGGTTGCGCGATCGAGTTAAAGAAACAAAGCATTTGTACATGGATCGAAAAATCCATGTGCGAAAATAATTGGCCGAATAACAAAATGGAAAACGACGATATATATGAATGTTATTGCGATGACATTACAAAAATCGTCGAGAGCATTGATTTAAATATCTCTTCATCAAGAACAGAGCTAGACGCGTTGCCCAACACGGACACTTGCGTCAAGTACAATCTAGACTCGACGAATATGAGTCTCATTTACAGTCTAACTCCACCAGCGGTCCAAGAGGAGAGTGGCAACGACGATACCTCACACGACTTGGCGGAACAATCGTCAGAGTGGCAATCTGATATAACGAGAAGCGACAATGATGCGTTAGACGATTACGTATGGATAGAACCAACGATGATTAAGGCAGAGTGTGTAAAATCTATTCAATGTCCGCAAGATCATAGACCAGTGTCGAGCAATGCTAGTAGTTTCGACTCAATGTCCGAGAGACATTCGGCGAGTGGGTCCGACATACTCGAGTTACCGAGTCGCACGATTCGCGAATTAAAGGATATCGACGGCGAAGTTTTTCATAATGGGATCAACGAGTCCGCTAACGAGATCATCGCCGATCTTAACGCAGCTCCTGATGAAGAAGCGCCATCGTCGAGTGACGCTCTACAAATTGCACAGCATATCCTCGCCGAGATTATCGAGTCTGTTTACATTCTGCTTTTCCTCGATTCTTCTATTTACGACCTCAACATCGCAAAAGAAGTCGTACGTCAATTTATCTACAGCTGTTGTTACGAATATTCTCTCGCAGAATTTGCCAATCAAACATCCATATCAGATATCTCGATGATCAACACCGATGTCGATAATATTTGTCGAAGAAAAGGCTTCTTGGAAAATTTGTCGCCGGATTTTGCCGGCTATAATAATGAAACGATACACGAGGATCCGGAATCTTCTGCCGTAATCGAGTTTTGTACCGTAGCCAAGGGGCCGCCGATCGAGAAACCGAGTGCTCTGGCATTAAACTTTCGCATTATCAAGGTCTCGCCGGACGTACATACCGATACATTGCCTGATGCTGCTCGGACATTTGACAGAAATTTGATTGATAACGATCGCGGTACCAAAACCGATAGGATCTTTGATAAAACGAGGTACAGCGAGAACATAATCGTGTCAAGGTCAGAGATAGAAACGTGGAAGCCATGCTGTTATTGCCAAGAGAGGGATGAAGACTCGACGAGAAATAAATTGAATTGTCTAACACCCATAATTGAGGAATTGGACGAGAATCTGCATGATTCTACATTTGTTTTAGAAAATTCCAATGAAGAATCGTCACGTCACCTGGAAACCCATCTTGTCGATGCTGTCGAAGAAAACAGTATAATAAATTCCGCGAAGAAATCTATTTCTCTAGACGATACCTACACGATATCCGAAGTTAGCTCCATCATTATCTCTGATAACGATGAGACAAGCGATGTTCAAGAACGCTGCGATATCTGGGACTCGTCTATAGATTGCATGTCTTATTCATACGACACTAAAGAATTTATACGCTTAGAAAAGGCTATCGCGGATAATTCGCAATTGAACACGTAGCTGACGCGTCTTCTTTTAGAAAATCATATTTTATTTTGATTCATTTAGTCAAATTACTAAACAATTTTTCTCAATTTTTTTGGGAAAAAGAAAGAACTTGAATGATTCATTCATCGATATGCACAATCGCATTGCAAGAGCAATTTTAAAACTTGTACGGTTATCCCAACTACATTAATCGATGAAGTAAATTTATTTTTAGCATTAATATTTAGATTTGAAGAGCATCTCTCTTATAATATTGAATAGTTTGTACAGTCAATCTTTCACTTTATACGCGCGTTTATTTAGTTTAATAACATATCAAGTTTTCCTACATTTTAAGCCGATAGAAAATAGATTTATTCTATCATAAAAATGACACGAGAAGAGAGTAAACGCGCAAACGTTAGATGTTAAGGAAAAAAGAAGATATTATTTCAATATTCGTTAATATTTCTCATTCATTATTTCTTGTTCTACAATTTTCTTTTCCTTTTTATCTTTTCTAATTTGATGAATCTCTTTATGTATGAACAAAGTACATTCCTAATGCGATCGACTTTAAACATATCTGAATAGGAAAAGAAAATTTTAACAATTTCTGCACGTGAATTAGAGCATTGATGAGAGCATTTATGAGAGTATTCTATTGTTTATGTAACTTATATTTATGTAACATTTCCTGAGATTCAGTTTCTTTTGCTTTTCCTTTTTCTCTTTTAGTCAAATTGTGACTTAAAGACGAATTAAAAGAGTTTTATTATTTAGTGTGATACAAGAGTTTTATTTTAATATTTTTGTTTATTTTCTCTTCAATCTTTTTGCAATGAGTTTAATCGATATTACATTGTGTTACACACTTACATTGCTTTCTACTAATGATATTCTACTAATGATATTGTATCTAAGTTAACTTAAATTACAAATGCTTGTATAATTCATATAATATCGTAATAGTTTTGCAGTTTGATGATATAAAAGTTTGCATAAAATAGTTTTTATAATTATATTTTTCTATACCCATCTTTATATATTTGAATCTATGTGTGTGCATTAATTCTCACCATTAACACCTGCTACTATTTTGGTGGTATACACGCATCCTGCAAGCTACGAATGATCGATGCTATTTGCTTGGACATTGATTTTTTATAACGAATTCAAGAACGAATACGCTTGGCAACAAACATCATTTCTCGAAAGGTAAGGTGCATCTATATGTGTGCGTGTGCGTGTATCTCTTTCTCTCGCTTTTTTTTAATTTTAAAATATAATGTCGTGCAATTTTCAGCTGCCCTAAGTTTGGTGTGATTGATATCAAGATCCCTTGGCTTACAAATTATTACAAAAAGATGTATTGGCTAGAGACTTGATCGCTACCTGATGAATTTAATTTAATTATCTTATTGTAATTTTGTAAGAATCTAAATTTCATATAATTCCATATTTGTGTTCTAGGAGAGAATACCGTAAATGGCGACCACTCAGACGCTCATCACAGTACTTTCTCACAAAGTAGCAAGGAGGTTTGTTGCACAATACTTTTAATATCAAAGTCACCGTACAATATTACTATACATCATATGCGGGGATATATTGCATTAATTTTTCACACGTTTTATTATGTATATATCTTATTCGATCTTAATTTTGAAATACTGATAAATATAAACATGTCTCTTATACACGGATAAATCACATTATTACGGAGAGAGAGTAAAAACGAGAAATTAATTATATTTCATTAGAGAAAAGAAATTAATCCTACTTTACATCATGTGATTTGAACAAAGCAAATATAAATCTCCGCATATGTATTACATTTGCTTTCACACATTTCACACATTACATTTCTCATTTATTCGTAAAAATTTGGGAACGCTGTTTTCACAGTAAAAAAATGAATAAGATATTTCTCGCTCTATAATAATAATAATTACAAAAATATACAGCGTATCCGATATCTAAGCGAATTATCGCTTTGTATTAATTTTTCATACTGCTCGTTCACAAGCATTAATAGCCGTTTCATAGATTCTCTTCTACAAACTTTTCTATTATGTCCTGGTTTGCATGCGATCAGATTATAATTGGCTAATAGAACGATTAGCGAGAAAATTCGACGCGCACTTATGCATGTGCATGCAGAAAGGTTTATGGTTACGGTTGGGACCTTCCGTGTTAAGGGTTCCATGTCGCAGGATGTGAGCGTTAGCGAGGAATCGCCAAAGAAGGAAAAGAAGAAGAAGAAGGGCCTTAGGACGCCTTCTTTCCTTAAAAAGAAGAAAGAAAAGAAGAAGTCGGTCGAGGCGTAGGTAGTCATAACTCAGGTAAGCGAGTTCAAGCCAATTGAACCCAAGTTCGATTTACTTTTCATTTCTTATTTCTTGAAGAGATATTTTAGATAGATCCTAAACAAATACATTTACGAATTTATCGAACGTTTTTCTTATAAGCGTTTGTATGCTTATGTTAGAGAGCGTTTTTTATAATCTACGATCTATAGATCGACCGAACGAGTTTCAAGCTTTTATCGCTGTAATGTTTTAATCGTTCGATTACTTTTCTGACGTTTATTTTTGAATATAATTTTTTTTTTAATGATTAAAAATTTTTTTTAATGATTAAAAATAATTTTGACAATTCGCTCGTTCGCTCGTTCAATCGATCATCTCAGTCTGCACTTTTCTCTCGAGGATGATTAGTTTATTAATCGAAGGTAGGAGAAGAAGCATCCCTTTTCTTTAAATTAGGTGCGCTAAATTTCATTTCGCATTCGATACAATACAAATCAGAAATCATGTTTCTTCAGATATAGAATTACATTCTCGAGCAAATATCTAGCAAGAATAGAGTTTCTCAAATATTAATGATTAACGAAACGCGCACAAAAAGAGAATTCGAATATTATTGACGCTGAATTAATCTATATTTGCAGACACTGCCACAAGCAAAAGCTTATCGTAAATAATAAAACGAAAATATATAAGTTTAAACTCAAGATCGAAGCGAGTTCGGTTTAAAATAAAGGACGAAACATTCGACGAGTAACGAAGCACAGACGAATAGCGAAGGAATGAAAAAAAAAAAAAAAAGAAGAAGGATACGAAAAATCGAAGCGGATGAGCAACAATCACAGCATCTTTCCAGGACTCAAGACTGCCATCGCATTACGTCTACGATAAGGAAACTATATTGTACTGTTAATGTTTTTACGTTTTTAATTTGTTAAGCGTCGCGCGCTAATGTATTTAATCCGCTATTTAATTTTGCCTCTCCTATCCCGTTTGTGTGTAACGCAATAAAGAGTTACATATGCATACTTTGCGACGAAGACAGATAGAGAGGCGTCATCATTGTCGTCTTCGTCATTTTATTCGCCGATATCGACAGTTGCCGTTGCCACCGTCCTTTTCCTGTTCATCGTCGATGTCATCGTTGTCGTAATCGTCATCGTCGTCGTTGCCGTCTCTCATCTTCATTCTTATTATCACAATTCATTATTATTATCACAATTATCATTATCATCATTCTCATCATCATCGTTATATCATTCTCGTTATCATTACCATCACTATTCTCATCGTCATCTTCGTTGTTGTCGACGTTGTTACTATTGTGGTCTCATCGTTGCTAATTTGCTTCTTTTTCTTTTATCTCAAAATTACTAGTTTCTATTCCTTCATTATAACTTTCATTAGCATCGGTAATTTTAGACTAGGAGGAAGATGTTTTATCTTTTTTTTTTCGCAAAACGAGGTATATAATAGAGTTTACGGCGCAAACTTTACGCGCGCGAATGTTAATTGGGAGATATATGAAACATATTTCGAAATTTTTATGGATTCCACTGGGCAATATGGTCAGCGTTATCGTAATAAAATTATAGAGATGCATGCGAAAGGCTGTGTTCTAAAAATTTAATGTTGGCATGCGAGAGAGAATGTTACGGGGATATCTTATGTTTGCAAAGGTGCAATTATGTTTCTATTAAAAACATCCCTGTCAATAGAATCGTCCTCGATGTCCCGAGTGTCCCGATTGGTGTATTCGTCTTCGTGATCGATATCCTGTGCAAAGTTAATTCGTGATCTTCTCGTTGATTACGAAACTTGTTTTTTAAAAAAACTATAGATTGCTGCTTACATCAACGTAACTTGATAAAATAGCATAATGCTGACAGTATCAAGAGCCCACGGCAATATTCATTGATTTATATCATATCAATTTTAAAAACGTGATCTCTCTTGAATAAATTTACATACATTCATTGAAAGATAATAAGGTATAAACATGGTAAACTTGAAATTGATCCTAAAGTGGAATCAAGACGTTTTCGTTCAAAGATTTTCAACAAATGCTTCTTTTATATCAGACTTGGACTTTGATCGAATTTTAATATTTCGAATCGAAATTTGTTATAACAAATATTTGTTGTATATATAGAAAGAGAGTTTGGAACGGTGTATGATTTTTTCCCTCGTTTCCTTTTTTTAAATAAGAAATTAATTGCTTACTGATTATTATGTAAAAATGTGTCCTTGTTTTGTGGTCGATTAGTCTTAGTATTCGAGAACTGTCAATTTTATTCTTTATCGTATTTACGGTAATTAAGTGATTATCCCTTTGATCTGCTTTGATCATTTGCGTGTTACTTGCGATTGAACGACAGTTTTTTAGAATAACTTCAACAAGTCATATTTAATCGGATCAAGTAAGAATATTTCTTTTCAGGATCTTGAAATATTTTTATATTATTAAACAAAATATTATAAAAAGCACTCAAAGTTACGATCAGAATAATTATTTTCTTCTCTATATTATTTTAGCTTGTTGAAGCTATCGAGGAGTTGTTGTTCAAATTTATAATTCGAGCACTAATGATTACGTTATTCATAATTGATCGCGATCACTTACAACGTATATTTTGTACAAATAAAATCGGCGTTAAACTATCTATATATGACATGTATAATAACGTACGATTATGTACAACTATGTATAATACGATTCGTATTATACATAGATCGAGAAATATAAGATAATAAAGATATAGTATATATTATTCTCCATCAGTGAGAAAGAGAGAGGAAGAGTATGTTTTGATTATAAATCATTCATGCTCGAAATGGCTAAAGATTAGACGAATAGATAACAAGAGAATGAAAGATATAATACACGCATATATACATGTATATATGCACGTTGCTTTAAAAGTTTTTATCAAGTTTTATGCCTGCGCGAAGTGGCAATATTGACGCTATGTTTTATTTTATATTGTTTTATCGAATCGTGAAATTAATGTGTTAACGACTATTATTTACCATCGCTATTATTTGGTCTTATTATAAAAAAAATATTATATTACTATTAATAGAGTATTATATTATTAAGGTCAACTCAATTATCATCGCTATCATTACATCTACAACAAATTGCGAGTTCGTGATTCAATTGAATTCATGTCACGTTTTCTTCTTCGGATAACGATTCATTGCGAGATCGTATGATTTTATACGCTGACTAGACATCTATGAAAAAATTCGCTCATTTTCCACTTTTTTCTCATTCTTCTCTTCCTATCCTTATAGTATTCGCGTATCATATAATGATTGATAATAACTGTACGATCGAAGACGTATATATTAATGCAATCTATTATATTGTAATGGTTGATATAATATATAAATCATATTACAAAATATACGAGAAAGTATTTTTAGATGTGTGCTTATATATACATCTCTTAATAGCGCTGTTTCTTCAAGCAATCGAGTGATATTATAACAAAGCGAATACGATCTCCTTATTGAAGATGTTATATATATCGCAAGATACGTAAAAGATCGAATCAGAAAATAAAGTTACCATAGTAATTTGTTTTGTGTTCCGTTGCAAGATTAGGCGGAAAAAAGCGATAAGAAAATAACTGATAACAGGCAAGAGCGCATGGTACAGATATTTGAAATACAAGAGTATACAGAAGAGTAGGAATCGCTAATCTTTAATATTCATCCGCAGCATCTCCCTCGCCATCGATGGAGTCCATACCGACTTCCTCGTAGTCCTTCTCCAAGGCGGCGAGATCCTCTCGCGCTTCCGAGAACTCGCCCTCTTCCATCCCCTCACCAACGTACCAGTGTACGAAGGCTCTCTTTGCGTACATGAGATCGAATTTGTGATCGAGCCGCGCCCAAGCCTCGGCGATCGCCGTCGTATTGGAGAGCATGCATACAGCACGCTGGACCTTGGCAAGATCCCCGCCAGGAACGACAGTCGGTGGCTGGTAATTGATGCCGACCTTGAATCCAGTGGGGCACCAATCGACGAATTGTATACTGCGCTTGGTCTTGATGGTCGCAATCGCCGCATTAACATCCTTCGGTACTACATCGCCTCTGTATAACATGCAGCAAGCCATGTATTTTCCGTGACGCGGGTCGCATTTAACCATCTGATTTGCTGGCTCAAAACATGCGTTTGTTATCTCGGCGACGGAGAGTTGTTCGTGATAGGCTTTTTCCGCGGAGATTACGGGGGCGTAGGTGACTAGAGGAAAATGAATCCTGGGATAGGGCACCAGATTTGTTTGAAATTCCGTCAGATCGACATTGAGTGCGCCGTCGAAGCGTAACGAAGCCGTGATCGAGGATACAATCTGACCGATCAATCGATTTAAATTGGTGTAGGTCGGTCGTTCAATGTCCAAATTACGTCTGCAAATGTCGTATATGGCCTCGTTGTCTACCATAAACGCACAGTCGGAGTGCTCGAGGGTGGTATGCGTCGTGAGGATTGAATTGTACGGTTCGACGACGGCTGTCGAGACCTGAGGCGCCGGATAAATCGCGAACTCCAGCTTCGATTTTTTACCATAATCGACCGATAGTCGTTCCATCAACAGGGACGTGAAACCGGAGCCAGTGCCACCGCCGAACGAATGGAAGATCAGAAAGCCTTGTAGTCCCGTGCATTGATCCGCCAGCTTGCGAACGCGATCCAGAACAAGGTCTACTATTTCTTTGCCAATCGTGTAGTGGCCACGCGCATAATTGTTAGCAGCATCCTCTTTGCCGGTGATCAATTGCTCCGGATGAAATAGTTGTCGATACGTGCCTGTGCGTACCTCATCTAAACGAAGATTTGAAAAGTTTCAATTTCGTTTTTTGTCTTAAATTATTCACAATAATAATAATAATATAATATTGTTATATATTTATCGCACTTACCCACGACAGTTGGTTCGAGATCGACGAAAACAGCTCGAGGTACATGCTTTCCAGCACCGGTTTCGCTAAAGAAGGTATTGAAACTGTCGTCACTGCCACCCAGGATCTTATCTGAGGGCATTTGTCCGTCAGGTTGAATGCCATGTTCCAAGCAATACAATTCCCAGCAAGCATTCCCGATTTGTACTCCGGCCTGTCCTACGTGGACGGATATGCACTCACGCTGTAAAAAAAATTACAAGATATATTGTAGCAGCATTTGAATTTGAGCTTCATTCATTTCTTTTTGTTAAAAGATTTTTTTTAACCGCTATCGAATAATGGAATATAATACGACGTATTATGTATGTACACTCCGCGACAACGATTCGTTCCGCGTCCCTCTCGCGGGGCAAGGGGAGCGTAGCCTCTAACCAATCAGCCACTGCCACGCTGCCGGCTGATTGGTCACTTCTACGCTCCCCTTGCCCCGCGAGAGAATGGCCCCGGAACGAATCGTTGTCGCGCAGTGTACATATATCTAGAATACTATACAGAGGAGTGAAATGTAAATAGAATGCAGCTGTTTGTCCCGAAAAAGCTCGGCAAAATTGTCGCGAGCTTTTTTTGCGTTGTTGCTAATTAAAGAAGCGCTAGACGGATCGTGACCTTGACCAGTTTATAAGAATATTAAATTGAGATTCTCTAAATTGAAACCTTTCTCTCTCTCTCTCTCTGAACAATATGATAATAAAAGTTGTATTTATTATGTTTCTTTTTTATAGAAAATATATAAACAATGGATTTTCTTACCATATTGAGAGACGTTTATCGAATTGCGCGACAAAAACTTCTTGCGTCAATCTCTACTAATGTATTTCCAATAGCCGTTTGAACGAAGCTGGCAATGGAGCTCCTTCGAACGATCTTAACTCACTGAACCGGGCAAACCGGAACGGCGGTCTTTTATAGCCTCGGTTTGTACCCGATTTACGCTTGTTGCTCCAAGAGCATACGCTGCCATCAATGACACTCGTCACGCTTCGCATCCGGTTACGTAGGAGTAGGATTACGCAATCACATTTGCAATTATAGTCATAATCATGCGAATGTTATAAAGTTCACTCACTTTTTTTGCATTATTTTGTAATTAACGATAGAATCCGCAAAAACATCGTTTACTGATTGTACGTGGCTTCTTTAGATATCTTTCGATCATTCTAATAATAATAATTCTGTAATATTTCTGCGTTTTTTGCATACGCATTGCGATTTTATTTATCTCTTATTTTGTACGTTTTCTGGAAAAAGCCATAAAGTGTAAACCAAAAAGATTGTCGCGAGTCTAAAACGATTTAAACGAGCAGGATAATTTTAGAGAACACTGTGCTGTAAATATCATAGAGAGTAATGAACTCTATAGCTATTAAACGTGTATGTGTTTCTGTTCTAGAATAACCAGTGTATTCTTATAATGTCTATTGTATCTCTTAATTATAACGAATCATTTTACAAAAAATAAAACAATATTGGACGCGACGCGAATCATCAGCAATCATCAGTAGCTAACTAGTATTCTTTTCGTATATAAAATGCTCTTGAAATATATTTTTTCCAAATACATATGTTTTTCAACTTGATATAGCTACTTTTACTGTGGGTGAATTGAAGTGGATGCATTGCCTATTTATTGTCGGTTCGATCGAGCGAAAAGGCGATAGCGAGACAACCTGGATGTAGGTGCAGCAGTATCCTTATAAGGCGGGGGAAACTGGCGACGTTCATATTTTCAATGGAGAGTAGGTCGTGGCGAGAATCATGTAACTTCCTGTAATCGTGTAATGAACCTTCGAACGAGCAGCCTATCACATTGTTATAGAGTGCGTATATTGCAACCTGGAACGTATTTTAATTTTTAGTTTTAATATTTTAAAATGCCGAAGATAATTATTTTTTTACACAAAATCATTCCTACTCGGACACCCAAGTGTGATTAATTACCGCCATATTGATTAATATTGATTAATATAATTGATCATGCATATTATTATGTTTGTAATACAACAATAATTGTTGATAATATGATAGCAACTTTGCAAATTGACTATCTGAGTCTATATAAATATTATATATTGTGATGATGAAAATAATTTATATTACAATCCTCCTTCCCTTCCATATTTGTATACACACATAGTAAGATATGTTAGCTCAATACTTCAAAATACTGTGTATTGTCCGAATGTTTTAACACAAATATTTTGTAAACGCTTCGAAAATGTTGTCTGAGAGAGATAATATAATTTTTTTAAACGATGTAAAATTATTTTATCAGAATTATATTACCCCGAATACTTGTTGAACTTGTTTTGCTAGGACAGTTTGATAATGTTATCAATGTTAACTACATATTGGAAATATTAGATGTTATTGAACATTGTGACAATGTCACGTTAATGATTTCTTGTTTATTGAATAGAAGCTAGACACTAATATCTTTTATACGTAAAATATTTGAGAGAAACATTTTTCCAAATACATAAACATCTCACTAACATCTGACATGTTCGCCATATGTGATGCACGTGATCGGCGTGGTGGGAATAAATTCAAACTATTTTGCAACAGTGGGTAAATTTGTATTCGAGAGATGTCGATAATCAAGTTTACGACCTTAACAGCATGCATGTTGATAATCAGTGCTAATGAATAGGTGTAGTCTAACCTGTAATCATCGACAGAGAAAAAATATATGTGTGTTTAGAATTTTAATATAATATAAACAAACATATATATATATATATATATATCCGATGTTGTAAAATCGAATAGGAAATTCTCTGTATCAGTCTAAGCTGAATCTAAATCTCAGTCACCGACTTCCATGGATTCCAATGATTTTATAGACATGCTGTAAAGGAATATATTGGATGTAATCCATCATCATTATTATTCTTTATTTTTAGTTTAAAGGACGGTGGAAAAAGAATTGTGTGCTAAAAGAATTTACGAAATATAACATTGCAGCGCGCTTAGATCATTACGCTGGCTGTCAGAAGTCGTCTCTTCGATGAAAAAGCAATGTCTGCTTTAATTTTCTACACTTTATTTTATCTTCTGATGTCCGGATGTATCGTCTATCCGCCAACGGAATTCGTCTCGGCGGGACTGACTGTGAAAGACATTTTCGCCAATTGGCTCGGTAGCGAGAATGAGCTTTTTATACAGTATCATATTAGAAGAAGCGTAGTTACATTACTCGTACACTCTATGCTTCCTTTAGGTAATGCACAGTTTTTTTTAACTTGGGTTTAATCGCCCTTGTTTCTGTCATTTTAAATTTTCACAGATTTGTGTATAACTTTTTCTCTTTTTTCTTTTACACAGGCTATATTTTAGGATTAATTTTCTTCGGTCATGTAGACGCCACAAAATTGTTCCTCGTCGGTGGAAATTTCTTTGGGCTATTAATTGCTTTTTGCTCTACGATTGGTCCACTTTATATATTAAATAAGGTCTTTGAATGGTCCTCGCACGATTGGGCCACGCATCCGATAGCACAAAATCTTTCTGTATACAGTAATAATAATATGTCGTGGACATCTGTCGCCTCTGATATCAATGTAGAATATCGAAGGTTTATTCAGAAGAAATATTCTTATCTATTAATGACTTTTAAATAGTATTATAAGTATCTGGATTTATTATTTAAAATAATACAATTTTATTTTAGAGTAGATAAAATTGTTATTGTCACAAGTAGTGTAACTCGTATTGTAGCAACGGACAATTGGATTATTAAGATTACACCTTATAAGTTGCAAGTGGCGCATCAAAGCGATGCAACTCTAATTGTGAATAAAAGCGATACACACTTAATGTCACCAACAACGAGAGATCAAGTTCAATTTATCAATATACAGGTATAACAATATTATATATAAATTAGCATTTAAATAGAATTTTATACACAATTTTGCAGGTGAAACCCACACGGGCAATGGCAGGAGCATTTGATATAAGATTAAATGCATTGGATTTTAAAGATTTGCAAGATAAAGTTTCGCGGCCAATTATTGTACTGCAAAATATAACGTTTCACAGAACTTTGCTCGATAGATTTATCGATACTTTCAAAGAGGAAGTTAATAGAAATCCAGCCTACGATACTACCCAGGTATCAAGTGACGTGATTGTTTTAGTTCAGTTATTTAAATTCTTCTCTTAAAACTCGTTTTTAATTATTGATTTGTACATGTATATATAAAGGAACTGGATCAATGCATTGGATGCATGCAAGCGTCTTCAAATATAAAATTGAACAGATTATGCAATGCCGAAAGTAGAGATTCTGACGGTTGTACAACATGTTACTGTCGTCCAATGTGGTGTATAGAATGTATGGCAAAATGGTTAATATCTTTTATTCCTATTATTTTCAATTATTCTTATTTGTGCTAAATCATATAGCTAAAGTATATTCTTAATAAACTTATTATTATTTAAGGTTTGCTTCGAGACAAGATGAGAATGCACCAGAAACATGGTTGTCCTCCAAATGTACTTGCCCTGTCTGTAGAGCAAAATTTTGTATTTTAGATGTATGTCACGTAAGAATTTTGAACCATTAATGTTTCAATATATTGGATTATTTTCATTAAACAAATTTTAATGTTATATCTTCTTTTGGAAATAATTTTCAACAGAATAACACATAAAATTAACAATTTCCATGTAGATTTATATAGATGTTTAGACTATATACATCTTGTTCATGCAGTAATGCTAATTACTAAAATGATAATTAAGAAAAAAAACATATATGCATATATGTATATATATTAACATGGTTTTTTATCATATGAAGATATGCATGTGTGTGAGCGTGCCTTTATATTTGTATCTATTTTTAGTATCAATTATCACACAATTAAATTATAATCTGCACTCAATTAATATGAATACAACTCGATGCTTCTGTAACATTAATAATTAGCAAAATCATTTGTTTCATTTTTTTTATCACAAAAAACTATTGCTAAAATATGAAAAGTTTAATGTACAATAAAATATTGTTATTTTGTTATTAATAAAAATACTCCTTGATCATAATATTTTATTATTAATTAATAAATACTTCTTGACCATATCTTATCAGAAATATATGAAAAATCGTTTACTAAATAATTCACCTCACATATTTCATTACACAACAATATTGTATACAATCTGTATATAATTGAAGATTATTTTATTTATGTATACAATAAACTAAAGCTATTAATGTATCATAAGTCTGGGTGCAATATTCATTGCCATGAGTTCCTGGAACAGCAACTTTGCTGCATATGGTAGTCTAATTTGGGAAATTTGTGTTTTGTTTTTACATCCTTTACATTCAAAAGTATTGTTTCGTAAATTCGCTATGGCAATCAAACCACAGAAATTACAAATATGAATTCGATACGGATCTGATACTTCAAAGAGACGCTCTCGCAGAAACTGTGCCGCACCGTGAGAAATTTGACAATCTCGTTCCATTTCTCCAAAACGAAGTCCTCCATCCCTATACAAATATATAGGCATATGAGTATTTATATACAACAGAAAAAATTATATTAGAGATTAATAATATGCGTAATTACCTCGCTCGTCCTTCCATAGGTTGTCTAACTAAAATTTGCACAGGTCCTCTCGCCCTACTGTGAATTTTATCGTCTACCATGTGCTTCAAACGTTGATAATACGTCGGTCCTAAAAAGACTTGCGCATTAATCTTGCGACCTGTGTGTCCATTGTACATAACTTCGTTTCCTCGCAACTGATAACCATATTCTTGTAAAAGCGTGGAGATCTTTTGCACATTTACAGCATCATTAAATGGGGTAGCATCACCAATCTCTCCTAAAAAATACACATTAGAAATAAATATATATAGATAATCTTATTTAAATTGAAATGAAAATTATATATTATTTTTAAGAATGAAAACTATATATTACCTTTATTAGCAGACACTTTTCCCTGTATGCACTCTATCAAGTGACCAATAGTCATACGAGAAGGGATAGCATGGGGGTTGATAATAATATCGGGAGTAAGTCCCTCGCATGAGAACGGCATATCTTCTTGTCTATATTGAATGCCGCATGTACCCTTTTGTCCGTGACGTGAGGCAAATTTGTCACCAATTTGTGGAATACGTACACTGCGTACTCGAATTTTGCAAAATTTATATCCTTCACTGTTCAATGTTAACATCACTTGATCGACTATGCCAGTCTCACTGTTTCGTAAGAAAGTTGAAGCATCTCGTTTTGTAAAACGTTTCGTTGTACTATCTAACTGAAAGTATAAACGAAAGAGATAAAATATCGTCTAATACCTCACTATCTTTATTAATTAAATAATACAATATTTGTTATTATAGAAGTCAATCAACTTACCTCGTCGTCTGTTTCTGGCAAAGTAATTGTTTTTCCTATAATTACATCATCGCCTGATACTCGAATACCAGGAGCAATGATTCCATCGTCGTCCAATTTATCATATATAGCGTTACGCATTCCTTGACAAGTTAAACGTGAAGGTTTTTCAAACTGTTCTTCCTGATCACCAATCTTTTTTGACTCGGCCTCTTTGTAAGAACGATAAAACACCGATCTAAAGAAACCTCTTTCGACAGCGCTCGCATTTAAAATAACGCTATCTTCTTGATTATATCCCGTATAACACAGGATTGCGACGATGCTATTGATACCCGCTGGTAATTCACGGAATCTAAGATATTCCATGGATCTCGTTGTAACCAGAGGTTTATGAGGATAATACAATACGTGAGCTAAAGTATCCATACGCACGTGAAAATTTGTAATATATACACCCATAGCTTGTTTACCCATAGCACTCTGAAAAATGATATAGCCGTTTTTATACTATATTTTGCAAACAGATGGAAAGGTAAAAGAAAAATGTATTTATAATAAATTAGATACCTGATAAGTATTTCTAGGACTTTGATTATGATCGGGGAATGGTATAATGGAAGCGCATACGCCCAAGATCATCGCTGGATGAATTTCACAGTGCGTATATGTTGTACAATATGCATATTCTTTGTCTTGTTTAAGGTCATCAGGCGACATGGCTATCATAACAGTTTCTTCTTCCAATGTGTCTATATATTCTACTACACCGCTACCTACTAATTCTTGCCACCTGTAACATGATATAATTAATGTGCATTTCCACAACAATTAAAGAAGCAAATGAATCATATCAAGCGCTTACCCGTCGTTATTATAATCTCTTTCTTTCAACATATCAATGTGTCTCTTTTTTAATAACAGATTCTGTCCCTCTACTATAAGCAAAGGTCTACTGATCCTGCCAGCATCAGTGTATATTCTTATCTCACGATCTCTGATATCACGAATCATGGATACTTCCGATACAATGATGTCCATTTGTCTTCTCAACTTGCGTAAAGTAGCCATTAATTGATCTGGATCTCTGTGAATGCCAACCCAGCATCCATTCACAAATATCTTCGTAGCATCGGCGATAGCACTCGGTGCTATCTCTTCGAGGTTCTCCATGGACCACTCCTCCAAGAACTCAAGAATAGGAGAAGGCTGTGAACCGACGCTTATGTACGCCATCAGAGCTAAATTTTTCACCAATCCTACAGCAGCACCCTCGGGAGTTTCCGCGGGGCAAAGCATACCCCACAATGTATTGTGTAATTGTCGTGGTTTGGCAAGTTTACCGTCTCTTCCAATAGGAGAGTTTACTCGTCTCAAGTGTGATAACGTCGATGCAAAAGTCAATCTATTCAATACTTGTGATACGCCCGCTCTTGCCTGATGCGCTTTCTTCTGATCACCCCAATTCCCCGTAGCGAGTGAATATCTTAAGCCATCGGTGATAATTTTCGTCTTAATGGCTAGTTCAAGATTAAAGTCTTTTCCACGATCTATAAATTTCTGTGCATACAAACGTACTTCTTTCATCAGATTTTTAAATAACCCACGAAATAGAAATGCCAGCAGAGGCCCGGCCAGATCCAATCTTTTATTGCCATAATGATCACGATCGTCTAATTCCCTTCGTCCTAGAGACGCTGATAATAATCTGTGTACCATGTAACCAAGGAAGTAAGCTTTTTTAGTTTCACAAAAATCGCTTATGCCAACATGCGGTAGCATCTCTTTCTGTAAAATTTCTCTGGCATATTTAATTCGTTTTTCTTTAGTTACACCCGGCTTGGCACCTCTTGTACCGATAAAATTCAAGGCAACATTTTGTTCCTGTATAACAAAAGCTTCGTCTAAAGATGGTTTTACCATTTCCATCATTTCTGGATCATCGAAATCGTAAATAATGTGTTCGAGGATGTCGCGGTCAGCTACAAATCCAAGAGCTCGGAAAACTACCATTATAGGTATCTCTTGCTTGATGTAGGGAATGATGGCGATGATGCGTTGACCAATCGCAGATTTTTTAATACTGGCACCACTCTTGGCCATCATATTAATCCATAAAGTTGAAGTAGGTCGCGAACTGTGTTCCAAACAAGACCTGATTTCCGCCTTGTAAGCATATTTACCATCTTTCATGCTGAATACATAAACAGTATTTGTCGCCATTTTCTCTTGTGCTATAAGAACCTTTTCTGAACCGTTAATAATGAAATATCCACCGGGATCTAACGGACATTCGTTTAATTCTGTTAAATCACGATCGGATAAGCCAGCGAGCAAGCAATATTTTGATCTTAACATAATTGGTATTTTGCCAATAAATGTTTTCTGATGCTGGGTCTCCACAGGGTCCTCGCCATCTTTTACAATGGTCTTAGTAATGTCTACATACAATGGTGCGGAATATGTTAAATTCCTCAGTCTGGCTTCATTAGGCATCATAGGAGATGGAGCACCATCTTTCTCCCAATGAGTCGGTTTGGATAAATAAATTTGTTCGAATTTCAATAAGTGCCTAACAGGATTTTCTATTTCGCCCGTAGTGTGTTGTGCTTCCGCTTGCAAATCAATTTGTGGTGAATCTTCTACTATGCGTTGAACAGACATTTCGATGAATTCATCAAAACTATCTAGTTGTTGCCGCACAAGTCCTTTTTCATCAAAATACGCATTAATAAGGATCCAACAGGCTTCTTGCCAAAGTTTCGACGAAATTTCTTCCGCATCTTCATCATCATATTGATCTAGATAGAAAAAGATTTTTTGATTTTTATGAATAAAAAAAATGGACTACAAATTAACCGGTAATTGCAAATGAACGAGGAAGCATTTATATATAAACGTTTCTTTTTTTTGAATTTTTTCTTCATCAATCATTTTATTATTTCTATTCACTTACCATCTTCGAGAGCAAATATATTGCTCATTTTCACTAAAAATATTGTCAACTGGTTCAATGAATATTCACACGAACGCTGACAATACGAAAGTTGAAAATACTGTTGATACCGAGCAGAAGTAGCAGAACGAAAAGAATCTGAAATTATAAAATACTATGAATAGAAGCTACTCATCAAATCCAGCGAAAACTCTTCTAACGCCCTCTGTAGAAGTCGATAGGATAATAGAGATCCTCCAATCAGAGTTGTACCATGAGGAGAGACTCCAATCAGGATTCATATCATTGGTCCCACTCTTCCACTCTTTGTCATGTGACCAATTTTCGTTCACTCGTATTTTAAAAATATGAGGCGCGTTCAGAAATCCTACCCGCATGGTAAAGTAACATCAAATCGACCAATCATGATAAAAGGAGCAAACATTTCTCGATCCCGATTGGTAGGTTAAGTATCACTCTACTTTACGAGTTTCTGAAGGCAGCCATGTGAGTCGAAAAGTAATCTCGCTTTTCAATTATTTTTTACTACACCATTTTCCTCTTGTGAACGAAAATTCATAAAAGATAAAAGAAAAAATGGAGTTTATGCATAATGACGATGTGCCATTTGATAGCCAAAAGGTATGAAGTATTCTTTGCAAATTTTACAAAAACATTTTTATACAATGTTTAGAACTGTACTTTTTAACGTGTATATTTTAGATCGAAACAGTACAACAGAGTATTGTAAAAAGTATAAATTCTCGGTTAAATCAAGCACGATCCGATGGTTTACTTCTGCTGGATAGACTTCTGCCTTGTTCTAAGGACACATTATCAAAATATGGTTTATTCTGGATAACTAATGCCATTAAAGTAGTGGAAAACATACATAGTAATATACAAGATTTAACACTGGCATGCAAAGTATTAGGTCCTCTAATTGAACATTGTAAGAATATCCCAGAATTACATAAACAGATTTCCACACGAATTATTAAACAGATTATAAATGCACTTAGTGCTTTACGAACAAATGCAAAATGTGGAGCGGTGTATTACTTAATAGCTGTTTTGCTATATCATTATCCTGAAGTTTGCGAACGGTTTCAGGTAACAAAATTCATCAAAATTTAATTAGCAGCTAAATATTTTATATATAAAATTTTTTGTGAATATTAAATTTATTAAATTAAACAGTTATAAATTTATAAAAATTAAAAATTATATATGAACATTTTAATATTTTCAGGAATTGATAAAAAAAATGATATTACTACAAATTGATTCAACTGATGACAATTTGGTTAATGCAAGTGCAAAATGCTATGTTCTTTTTTCTAAAGCAACAGAGCGTTCATTTAAATCAACAGAAGCTACACCTATGTATACCAGATTAATATATAACGAAATGTTGCTTTGTAATAATTTAAATGCTATAATGGATCAATTATTCCGTGAATTAATAGAGCTGAAAAAGAAAGATACAAAAAAGGATCTATTAGAATTACCATATATAACTGATAGGGAGTATAACAAACAGGAACAAAGATTTTCAAATTTGTGTATATATCTCTCCTCAATGTTACGGTATTAATCTTAAGTTTATATCACTAAATGATTATTTATATTTCAATATCATCCTATTAAATATAATTCTTGAAATATATAATTGATTTTTAATTACAGTGGATATGAAGCAAGAAATTCAGTTTTGCCTCAGAATATTTTACAGGTTTTAAGTCGGGGATTAATGATTACACCATTAAATTTGAAGACTAAAACTTCTGACGAACGGATGCTATACATAATCTTGCCAAAATTACATATTAGTTTGCTCACAGTTTTAGATGCACTGATAAATGGGTATAAAAGTTAAAATATATATTTATGTTGAATTAATTAACATGAACAGCATGATTTATAATATAAATGTGTGTTTCTCAGATTTGCACAGGAGTTGGTACCATTTGGAATAACAATATTAGAGTTATTCCAAACAGTATTACAATGGACAAATACTGATTTTAAAAATCAAATAACATTTAGCAATAGTAAACCTTTCAGAAGTGTAAAAATACAGGCTTACAAATGTCTCTGTTCATGGCTGATGAATACTAGTTCATTGTCGGGTATAGAGACAATCGCAAACGAATGTATTAATTCTATATTGAAGGATATAATACCAGAACGAGATCGTATATTATTAACTGTAAGTTTTAGATATGAATTAAACAATGTTTATAAATCTAATCGATACATTAAAGAATTATTAAAGAATCTATATATTATTCATAAACTATAAATTAATCATGTAATAATGTATATATATTTACTATAAACTATCTAATAAAAAATAATTTTATTATCTTCTGTTTAAGATGCACCAAAAAACGCCACAATTATCTAAACGGGCTATAAAACGTTTTAAACAAAGTCAATATGAAAATAGCACAGTTTTGAATAATGAAAAAGATTCTATTAAAAGTGGACATTTAGACCCAGATTTGTGCAAAGAGGCTCTTATTACTTTGTATAATATACTTTCCAGTGGTACAATATTATTAAAAGAAACGTTTTACAAGGTAAATTTATCTAAGTTTACTTTATTATTAACGAAACGGTTCTATGATATTTGATACTAATGATATTTGAATATCTCTTTTTTTAGAACGTTCTAAATACTGTGATACCTTTATTATACAACCTTTATTTAAATTCTTTTGAACAAAGCTTTTATAAAGAAAACCACAAATGTCGCTTGGAACTATTCAAAGTCTTAAAAGCTTTGCTAATGTATCCACATATTACGTTAGGATTTCCAATACAATATTGTCTAGAAATATCACATATGGCAGCTTATGATATTGATATAAACATCATTCAAGAAGCAAAACTTGCATTAGCTGAATTAGAAAAAATTATACATCCTGCTGCACCTACATTACAATTACCTCGACAACAGTAAATATCTCAAGTTTTATTTAATTTTATGTATTGTGCGTGAGTGTGTGTGTGTGTGTGTGTATATGTGTGTATAAGAGAGAAATTCTAAACAAAAATATATATTGTTAATTTGCAGGGAACCTGATAATGAATTTGTTTCTGAAAATCAAACAGAAGAAGTTGCTATTACTAGCAAGTCAGACAAAGGAAGTTGGGTTGAAGAAGATATTTCAGAAAATGTTTTTGAAAGTCAAGCAGAAGAAGTTGCTACTACTAGCAAGTCAGACAAAAGAAGTTGGGTTGAAGAAGATATTTCAGAAAATGTTTCTGAAAGTCAAGCAGAAGAAGTTGCTATTACTAGCAAGTCAGACAAAAGAAGTTGGACTGAAGAAGATCTTTCAGAAAATGATGTAACGTTATCTGTACATAAACGACCAAAAATAATTGCGTCAGAAATAATACAGAATGGAAATAATATCAAATTAATAAAGAAAAAGAGCACATTAAATATAGATAAATTTGAGACAGAGAAGAATTCATATAAAAACATTAGCAAATTAAATAAAAATGATAAAATTGAAGAAGAGCTTCCTAAATTGAAGAATTCATGTAAAAACATTAGCAAATTAAATAAAAATGATAAAATTGAAGAAAAGCTTCCTAATGATACAGATATAGCATCATTTATATGTGAACAGCCAAAAATAGTTACTTCAAGATGTACTGAAATAATTCCAAGTAAAAATACAATAGAATCAATAGAAATAGTTCCGAGTGAAAATACTATAAAACTAATAGAAACAAATAATAGTATAATGGATATAGATAAAACTCAAGAAGATGAGAATTTATGTGAAAAAGAAGAAACTGGAAATATATTACAAGAAGAATGTGAAATATACTATAATAAAGAAAAAAATCAGCATAATATTGATAAAATCATAAATTCCACAACTGAAAATAAAGTAGAATGTGAATACATTACACATGTTAACACAGAAGAAAAGAAACAACTCAAAGAAAATTTAATATCATGTACAAATGAACCGGATAAAAAAGTAGAAGATATTTTTCTTCAGAAATTTTCTGAATTTGATGAAGAAATACATATGGCGATGAATGAAAAGTCAAGAACAAAAAGTGAAGAAGAATTGGTCAATGCACAGGATATACAATCATTGCAAGAAGAAGAAATAAATTGGCAGACAGATTAATATATATTTTTTTATTTGATACATTTATACAATAAAAAGATATGTGTATAAACTAAAAGAAGTTGAACAAATTTAACCAGCGAATGGTATTGATGGTATAGGTACCTTTGGTAATAATCTGCCATTTGTTTTACGTTGTACAGTATTCTCTTTATTTGGTTCTTTAATATTTTGATTGGTCGATTGATTCGCGATGTTAAGGCCAGATTTAAGATCAGGAACAAATTCATTTATTGTATTAATAGGTTCTTGAATTACAGATATTGTTCCTGTGGTACCTTGTTCTATTAATTGTAAAGGAGCTTTATATAAACTACACATTGGTGATTGCAATCGTTCTGGCACAGCGGTCCATAATCCCATTTCGCAGTATCTAGAACATTAATAGCAAACGGCACGGTTTAATGTACCAGCATGAATATGTAATTCGTAAGTTTTTCGCAGCGTTACCTAAAATTATTCATGCTTTTCGGATCCGTCGTGATACTAATGAAAGAATTTGTTTTATCTGAGAAATTTGGAATTATATCCGGCTTCCAAGCACTGCCATTAGAGCGTATATTCGTAGTAGGTACGCTAAACGTCCCGCTTCTTGCGAAATTTGCTATCATATCCGTAAAAATTTCGGTTACATTTTCATCCACTTCATCTACTTCATCGTTGTCGCTTATTTTTTCACCGGTAATTGTATTTCGGTCGAATATGAATCCTAAATCGTCTCCATGATTCAAATTACCTACGAGATAGATAATAATTTCAATGTTATGTATAAATGAATAATTCGATAGATTTATTTTATCGTGATTATCATAAATTATACCATTCGATGATTGTTTGGCGTCAACGATTGGCAATCCCGCAAGGAAGTCTTTACCGTACTTTCTTTTTCCTTTATGATCAAAAGTGTATAAAAACGCATTTGCTTTTTTGGACCAGTGATCGACGGTCAGAAATGCAGGAGCGTTATAGAGCGAGTCACTCAGAGCTTCTGCAACTCTTCCAATTGTATTCCGCATGCTATCACTTCCAAAGATGTTGAAGTAGCCGTTGAAAGCTTGCGGGATGAAGCGCAAACCGTTTCGCATATTCGGAATAGTCCCTTGCAAATACGGTATGAACTCATTGGTCAAATAATCTGGAGCCATGTTTAGTTTATTTTGCACTTCATCTTTGTATTGACCGAAAACGGCACCTCCCGTTTCATCGCTCATGACTCCTGTCAACAGCGGTATAGATGGAAAATTGCCGAGCTTCAAAGAATCCTCCGGCGACGCCGTCATAAAGTTCGGGAGCGATCTTAAAGATTATACAGTATTTCTTTCTCGCAATTAGGACAATGAATGTGTAAATTAAAAGGAATTTCAAGAGCTTTTGATGAATTTACCTTCCGTCATTGGAACCTTCTACGACGGGACCGGATCCGAGTAGATTGGATAAACTGGAGACGAAACCTCGTGCGGCCGCACGAATGCCTTCTAACTCGGAATCAACTCTAATCAATTTTTCCACTGGCAATTCTCGCAGACAGTACACCATTCTTCGAGTATCATTTATTGGACAGCTATTTTTACGTGCTATATATCTGGCCGTTTCAAAAGGGTTCTTGTCGACAGCGAAGTGAGATAAAATTGAACCGGACATAGCGATCAAGCCGCTGAAACTATCTGCAAAAGAATGTGACAATTCTCTTTCATTAGTGACAATAATAAAAAAAATATGTAATGCGCGGTAAATTATATATATTTATGTATAATTGCCAACACATTACTTTCGCAGAATTTTGACAACGATAACATCATGGCAGAACTGGCGCCGGTACCGTGACCGAAGGCTACTATTTTCTTCGGATTACCGCCGAAGAAGTGTATGTAATCCTTCACCCAGTCGACGGCCAGTATCATGTCAAACATCCCGTTGTTTCCTGGCATTTCTGACGTACCTGTACTCAAAAAACCTGGGCAAGATTTCAATAGAGTATTATTTTCTTTATTATATTATATCAAAATTATATCTATCTGTCAGAATGCTTCTTTCAGTTACCTAACGTTCCCAATCTATATTGGATAGACACTACAATCATTTTCTTTTTGATCAAATGTCTCATTTCATATTGACACGCTGCACCTTTTCTAAAACCACCTCCATGAATCCATATCAGTACAGGATAACCGTCAGTGGTATCCGGAAGCGATGGTGTGAAGATGTTCAGAAAGAGACAATCTTCGCTTCCTATAATTTTGTTGGTTCCATCATAGGCAGGCTGAGGACAAGGAGGTCCCCAAGTAGTAGCGTTATATTCTCCTTCGAGATATACAGGTGAAGCTCGCTGTAAATTTATTTTTCTTACGTGATATATGTTATTTTAATGACGGCTCTATTATTTTGTTTCAAAAAAAAGTAAAAATTATTATTAAAATTAATCAATTTTTTAATTATAATCAATATATAATATAAAAACATATAATTAATATTATATAATAAATCTGTTATATATAACGATTAATAATAGTTGATAAATTAAATCAAGATTATCTTTACTGATTGATATATAAAAACGCAAAATTGCATAAAATTAATTAATGTGTGTTGAATAGTGATATTGCAATATTTAAATTTTAATGCTTGCTTTATTCTACCTTCCGGCTGGATTGATAATATATATCAAGTTTATTAAATTGGGCTGTTGTGACAGGATACATCAAGAGATAAAAAATGATATCCCATTTAATTTCGCGTCATCAAATTTTGTACTAACAATGTATAAAATATATAATAGCGGTTTCTTATATGGAAGAAAGCTATTATTTGCGATTGCTTGTTAAAGCAAAGTACACGTTTACTCGACAGGTCATTGAATTTAATTATTGTACGCGTTGTGTTCGTATAGTATCGCAGTATCGCATAACGGTTTAGTCTCATAATCATTTGCACTTGTAGATATTACATAAAAAATTTTAATTTAATAAACTCTTTTATGATCAAATATAATTATAATTAATTTCGCACTATCTTTTCAAATTTTAAAATTCTGGAATCTGCATTATTAATAATCATTATTAATAATCTTAATTTTTATTTATAATTCCTCATGTTGATGGAAATCATGATTAAATTAAGCATTGACTAAATCTTTTAATTTTTAACAGCATAGAATTAATTGTAATACATTTATTCGATAAATATAACACCAGAGAGATAAAAATATTTAATTATATTAAATGCGCGCGTGAGATATAATTTATAGACAAATAATAATGAATCGTTTTATCGGACAGTATTATATTTTTTGTTTTACCTGAAATCTTGCTCGACCCGTCGGTGGTTCCCCAAATCTGATTCCACGAAAGATGTAGAATCCTTTGTCAGGATCGCGATTGCCGATAATACGCGCGTGTCGATCATTTTTATTCACAAAAACCACCGGGTCGTCCTTGGGTGGTTGCGCGGCCGCGGTTCCGCCGACAATTCTCTTTCGTCTAATCAGCTCTACATCTCTGGCATTAATTAACGAGCAAAGTAAAAGAACGAAAAACGAGACGACGCGTCCATCCATTTCGAACGTATAAATTGTAATGAAAGAACATCGCGAGTTCCTCGTCGATACGAATGAATCTAGTGGGGATATATTATATTGGTTTTCATGTTTTCGCGCAATGTGTCTATAAATTTTATGTAATTTTATGTAAATTTTATATTAATATTTTAGCATTTATTGTTTCTCACATACATGTATATTAAAATAATATAAAAGTTTATATTTAAATAATATAAAATTTTAGATTCTCCTTTTTTAATAAAACAATAATTTAATATAAGACAATTTTACAATGAAAGTGTCAGATTTTATAAGATTAATAAAATATTATTAAAATAATTGGAACATTGATTTCTTTTTACGTGTAAACAAATTAAAAAACAAACTTAAGAGGTCATTTAATATATATTACTTAATTCGTATTTTATTTATTAATCTATGTTTATTACAATCTTACGCGTAAAAATATATCATCAAAATGTAATGCGTATCAAAGTATGTACAAATTCATTATTCAAATATTAAGTTTTGAGCGCGAGCAGCAGTCATATGAAATGTCACATTTGGCGAGTTGACACGCATCAAGGATGCGTTCGGAAATTCTACCCGTGAGATAGAGCAGATTTTAGTCGACCAATCAGAGCGAAGAAGTCTTTGTTTCGATTAAATCCAACGAATAGAATTTCCGAACACACCTCGAAGCACAATATCCCCCACCACGACCAACTGCCACGACTTCCGCTCTTGCCTTTCTCTATTTCATGTCGGCTCTCTCGGTACGTGTAAGATTTCGCTTGCGCGGAATATCCACTTTAATTTACACCTATGAAATGGATCCGTTGAAAGAAATTAAAAATTACGTTCTCTCTGCTATCCGTATGCAAGATATTTTCGATATTTTCGCGAATCGCGGGATATTAGATTTGCATTTTGAGCGTCACTTTAAGGTTAACATACACCAGCAGGAATGCACAACGTGACGCGGTGGTGTTGTTGTAACGAATATTATGCATGATACCGTGATTTCTTTTCAGATTTTGAGCCATGGGTCGAGTAATTCGTGCGCAGCGTAAAGGTGCGGGATCCGTCTTCCGATCCCATACCAAGAGGAGGAAGGGAGCACCAAAGCTCCGCTCTCTAGACTACTCTGAGAGGCATGGATTTATCAAAGGTGTCGTAAAGGTTTGTAACAACTTCTTATTCTGTTATGAAAAGAATTAGAGTAACTTTAATGGGATATGTTAAGTTTACTTGAACATTGGACTTGGTTCAACTTGCTACAAATTATTCGATTTTATGTATTTATGATGATATCCGTATATCTACAACTGATTGATTAAATGACGTCAAATCAGAGGCTCTTTCTGAAAATATATTCTCTTGTATTTCAGAAATGTTCCTTCAATCGCATAGATACTTATTAAAATCTTTGTTGTTAGGATATTATTCATGATCCTGGTCGTGGCGCACCATTAGCAGTGGTACATTTCCGTGACCCTTACAAGTTCAAGACACGTAAAGAATTATTCATTGCTCCAGAGGGAATGTACACTGGTCAATTTTTGTATTGTGGAAAGAAAGGTACAATAATTTTTACAACAAATAATATTAAACGGGGATCTAAAATTAATGCTTTATCCTTTTATAATATGATCATTACAACTCTTATACTTTTTGAATTTTTCAGCCAATCTTCAAATTGGAAACGTAATGCCAGTTGGTATGATGCCTGAAGGTACTATTGTCTGTAACTTAGAAGAGAAGACTGGCGATAGAGGTCGATTGGCCAGAGCTTCGGGGAATTATGCTACAGTGATAACCCATAATCCTGATACCAAGAAAACTAGAGTTAAGTTACCTTCTGGTGCAAAGAAGGTCATTCCCTCTAACAACAGAGCGATGGTTGGAATTGTCGCTGGTGGTGGACGTATAGATAAGCCTATATTGAAAGCTGGTAGAGCGTATCACAAGTACAAGGCAAAGAGGAATTGTTGGCCCAAGGTATATTTTGTAATTTTGTTCTTTATTATACAATAAGAGTAAATTCTTTGTCAATGATGGTAATTATGACATTTGAAACCTGAAGAATTTCATGTAGAAACTTTTTTGACTGAGCAAGATATATAGACTCGTTTTTATACGTAATTTAAAGTTTGTATATTGTGTCTGAGATATTTTGAATATTTCTAGGTTCGTGGTGTTGCTATGAATCCTGTGGAACATCCTCATGGTGGTGGTAATCATCAACACATTGGTAAGGCATCTACTGTCAAGCGTGGAACCAGCGCCGGTCGTAAGATCGGTCTTATTGCTGCTCGTCGTACTGGACGAATCAGAGGAGGCAAGACCGATACGAAGAAGGACGATTAGATATGAATTATTAATTTTTGTCACATATGTGTACAATAAAAAAAAAGAAAAATATTTACAAAAATGTATTTATATCACACACTCGAAAAGAATTCGCATTTTGTTTTGAAAAATGATTTGGTTAAATTGAAAACTAAAGATAAAAATGAAGAGTATTCGAAAAATTAAATTTTTCTATGTCTAGATTTTTTAACTGCATAGTTTTTTAAAGTATGTGAAGTATCAATATTAATTTTACAATTATAATTTTGAATATGTAAGTACAATTGTGTGATGTAATTTTTATTGTTAACCAAAAACAATTTTTGTGAAGTTAAATTTAATAATTTTAATTATCATATCATATATATATAAACTTGATATGTTAAAAAGACTTTGATCTAAAGAAAGAAATTACAGGAACCGAATCTTTGATAATATGCATATTATATGAAATCTGATATATATTCATACTTGGATACAAAAAGGGTAAATACTCAAATATACAGAGAAACCATCTTTTCGATGATGATACTTTTGTCGCGAAAAAATTTCAATATTTTTATAATATTTATACATAAAAAAAATATCTCGATTATAAATTCTTAATTATAGCAATGAAAGCATCATCAGCTTTCGCTTTTTAATTTTAAGATCGACAGAGATAGGTGCTAATTTATTAATTCTTCCTCTATTCATATGACAGTAGGAATGATATATATATATATATATATATATATATATATATATGTATTTTTTTTTAACGTAAATTTCCGAGTATATACATATATATTGAACAGGATAATAATATCGGGACATTCCTTTCCAGATATTCCCCGTCTACTTGCTTTGACATCCGGCGGAAGCGCCACTATTCCCACCAATTTGCCACCATTTTGCTAGCTCGTGTCTCGGCCATTTTTGTTGCGTCGACGTCAGTGTGCGGCCAGGGGCCTCTCGCGCTCTCTTAGCAGTTTAGCAAGTTGTCTTCGGAATTTCAGCCGTTTCTCCGTATCGCGTGTATCGAGGGACTGATCGGACACGTGCCGTTCTTGGGTTAACCGACGTTAATTCGGCCGTCACGAAATTATTGGCGAGCGTAAATCAAGCCCGCGAGACAACAAAGACATAGGTAGCGCGTTGGACGCGTCGGGAACTTTTTCGGGCTCAAGTGAGGCGTGTGTGTGTGTTAGAGCGGACGAGAGCTAAAAGGGCTTCAAGCGACAGAGCTGCGAAACCTACGCACCGAGGCAGAGTAATATGAGTAATGCAGCCAACCAGAATGGATCAGGTCTAGAGCAGCAGGTAAAGAGACAGAGAAAGGAAACGTATCGCTTGCGAGAAGCGATTTCCGCGAGTCCTCTTTCCTTCCTCTTTCTCTCTCTCTCTCTCTCTCTCTCTTTCTCCATTTTTTCCTTTCCCCGATTTTTCATATCTCCATGGCGTCCGCCTAACGCGAGCTCCGTTTTCTGCTGTCCGCGAAATTTCGCGAGCAAGATGTTCATTTTTTCAAAATTTACGCGGAGAGAGAATCCCCTTCCCGATCGAAGAAACGACCCTTCATCAACGGCCACGAGCACGATGGATGAGCCATCGTCATTCGGACAGCTCGTGACGTACATTGGCGGCGTATAATGGCGGCAAGCGAACATTTCCAGGAACGGCATGCCGTGTGTCATGACGTATTCGCGTCCTCTGTGTTTTTTCACGCGCGTTAATCCCCATGATTAGATCGCGCGCGGGTTATATATAAACGATTGGATTTTTTTCGCGAAGAAAATGAGTCATCGGTGTTCGTGATAATGACTCCTCGCATATATTTTAACACACGATATCTGTTGTGAAATATTTAACTCGAGTTTCTTTTTGTCTCTTCAGTTAGCTGGTCTGGACTTGCAGGGCTCCCGCCAGGGTCGCTACGTTCCACCGCATCTTCGTCATAAAGCTGCAAGTTAGTATGAAAATTTGCCAAACATTTAATTTTTAAGTTAATTTAAATTAATGAGAGATTTCGTTCCCATTTTTATTAGCAAATATATTATTTATTTTTTATTGCTCATGATACCTCGTGATGGTAAAATGTTAAATGATAATTGAAGTATAATAAATTAATAAGTCAGAAAGAGATTGACAGAGCTGATAAGTATATTTTAGTCAGTGCACTGTCTGGGCTCTGAATTTATGAAATAAAAATGCTTCATCATTGCTATAGAATAAAAATGTTAAATATGTAAATTACTTGTTTTACCAGGTAATCCACCTTTGGATTTAAATTATTCTTCCAACTCAAGATCGTTTGGTGAGAGAGACAGAGGTGGAGATCGTGACCGAGAAAGGGACCGTGATCGGGATAGAGGTAGAGGCGGTTATCGAGAATCACGAAGTCCTCGCGACGTCGATTTCGCGAACTTTGGAAGCTTCGGTGGGCGCAATAGGCGCAGTCAAGAAAATGGAAGAGATTTCAGATATTCCAATTCTGAGCGCGATCGACCAATTAGTGGTAATGATCGCTGGCAGGAGCCTACTAGAAATGATCGCTGGCCAGAGACTAGAAATGACAGGATGGGTAGTAGCGGAAGATGGGACGATAGAAGCAGCAGAGGCGGAAGAGGCGAGGTCGATTGGACAATTCCGACTGCCAGGGATGAACGATTGGAGGTGGAGCTGTTTGGTACTGGCAATACTGGGATTAATTTTAGCAAATATGAGGATATCCCAGTTGAGGCTACCGGAGAAAATATACCACCACACATCACATCTGTGAGTATAACATATGGAGAATGCCTCTTGATTCTTGAAAAGGTCACCTTTTTTATCAAGCTCTAATTTGACTGTTTCTTAATTTTCAGTTTGATGAGGTTAAGCTGACAGAGATAATAAAGAACAGCATCGCCTTGGCAGGATATGACAAGCCTACACCAGTGCAGAAATACGCGATACCGATCATCATCGGACGCCGTGACGTGATGGCCTGCGCTCAAACGGGGTCCGGTAAAACAGCGGCCTTCCTAGTGCCAATATTGAATCAGATTTACGAGAGCGGGCCGCGACCGCCACCAGTACAAGCGAATTCCTCTGGTAGACGTAAACAGTATCCATTGGGTCTAGTATTGGCTCCTACGAGGGAACTCGCTACGCAGATATACGATGAGGCGCGGAAGTTTGCGTACCGATCGCGTATGCGTCCCGCAGTCGTATACGGCGGTTCCAACATAGTAGATCAAATGCGCGAATTAGATCGCGGTTGCCATTTACTTGTGGCGACGCCAGGACGTCTAGTGGATATGTTGGGACGCGGTAAAATCGGTTTACATAATTGCCGGTAAGACACTTGATAAGATAACGATTTAAGGAGGACGATTAGATTTTTATTTGTCATTCTTATTTCAGATATTTAGTTCTGGACGAGGCAGATCGCATGCTGGACATGGGTTTCGAGCCGCAAATAAGACGTATCGTCCAAGAAGACAACATGCCGCCAACTGGAGAAAGACAAACTCTCATGTTCTCTGCTACTTTTCCGAAAGAGATTCAGATGTTGGCCAGAGATTTTCTTAGCAATTATATCTTCTTGGCCGTTGGTCGAGTGGGTTCGACTTCCGAAAATATCACGCAGAAGATTGTGTGGGTGGAGGAACACGATAAACGTTCATACTTGCTTGATTTGCTACAAGCTAGCAACTTTTCGGACCCTTGTGAGTGGCCGTATTGAGTTACAATTTAAATTAATATGGAATTCTTTGTTGTAAAGATTTATAATTTGTAAATTATATCCCATTATACTCTCTCTCTCTCTCTCTCTCTCTCTCTCTCTCTCTCTCTCTCTCTCTCTCTCTCCTCTCTCTCTCTCTCTCTCTCTCCTCTCTCTCTCTCTCTCTCTCTCTCTCTCTCTCTCTCTCTCTCTCTCTCTAAAAAAATAAATTAACGTCATACTTTTATTGTCGCGCAGCTGCAGAGTCGCTTACTTTGGTATTCGTGGAAACAAAGAAAGGAGCCGACATGCTTGAAGAATATTTGGCCACAATGGGATATCCAGTTACTAGCATTCATGGCGACAGAACCCAGCGTGAACGAGAGGAAGCCTTGCGTCGCTTCCGCGCGGGTAAAGCACCGATTCTAGTTGCGACTGCAGTAGCGGCACGTGGTCTCGATATACCACATGTTAAACATGTCATCAATTTTGATTTGCCTGGCGACGTTGAGGAATACGTTCATCGTATTGGTCGTACCGGTCGTATGGGCAATTTAGGTTTGTTTTTAAAATTAAATCTTGTAAGAGAGGATTATGGATTATCGAAAAATGGATAAGCTATACATCTTATTTTATGTAATTCAGGTTTGGCTACATCGTTCTTCAATCACAAGAATCATAATCTGGTACGCGATTTGGTGTCTTTACTTATTGAAGCCAATCAAGAACTTCCACCCTGGCTGGATGACATGTATACCGAAGCTAGGTATTCTGGAAGCTCATCTCGGCGTCCTACTGGTGGCACCAAAGGAGGCCGTTTCAGCGGCGGCGGTTTTGGTGCAAGAGATTATCGTCAACAACCCAGTTCTGGATCTGGCCGTAGTAACGGACCTTCAAGACCTGGCGGTTATGGAGGTAAATTAAAACGAAATATATTAAAAGTGAAATTAAATAATTGCAGTTTGCAAGAAACAATTATCAAGAGGGTTGAAAAATTAAACAGATGTATTATTCTATATTTAAATGTATTTTTCATTTTGTTGTAGGTGGTTATTCAAGTTATGGAGGTAATTATAATAATTCAGCGTACAATAATTCCACTAACAATGGCAATAGTGGCCCTGATTGGTGGGGAGGATGGGACAAGTAGACGATTATTTCCATCTCTATTTCTACTTCTATCATTATTATTATTACTCTACACGCAAATTCAATTATATGTAAGGAAAATACACGACATTATGTCTGACACTACAAGCACGTGTTTTGCGCGCGTTGTACATACGCGCAAAGTACAGACAGTTTATGTATAATATGTATTCACGTTTTTTGCTAACTGCCTGTGCACATCGATTTTTCGATGAAAAAGCAAAAAAAAGAATACTTACAATACATATTTGTTTAAATTTCCCCTAAATTACATTTGTTTATGCGCGACATTGTGACAAATCCTGCGTGCAATTTAGTATTCGTGCCGGTAAATTACCGGGGAATATTTCGAACGTAAATGATCTCACCGTACAAAAATGCGAGTATCATAAATGGGATTTGTTCAACACTATTAGTTAGAAATCCATCCAACATTTCATTGCCGTGCGTGCTGAGAAACACATGTAGTATATAATCACTAACGAATCAAATCGATAAGTCGTTAATGCCTGTTCGAAGGTAATAACGATGTAACACATAGTAGGTGGTGAAACTTAGTAAAATTTTTTAGAACTCCTGTCAAGACTATATGGGGCTCATTGTAGCTTTATTATTTACATTTTTTTCTTTTTTTCTCATAGCGGTGCAGTGGGCGTATCTTCGGTCTGTCAATGCTCGACACTGTTATCAAACGTTTTATAAAAAAAAAAACGCTTTTTATTGTCTTTGCTATCATAATGGCCAGTAGGAGAGTCGCGCAATTTTCTTCGAATGCATGACATAATTTTTTGGTTACATGTATGCACATTCATTAAATGCCTAGGATACGCCGAGTCACCATAGATTACATGACGATTCTTTATTATTATTATTTTTTTCTTAATTTACTGTATAGTTCAGCGACGAATGGTACTTTGTTGTTTTGCCGTCCCCAGAGATAGATGTTGCGCCGGCAATATCAAGTTTTAATTGAATAAGCCACGTGAATTTTTCGGGGATCGAGGGTTTCGATATCGGCGAAAAAAGCAACACACACAGGCTACGTCTTAAGATACCTTTAGAAATCTTACATTTTCGTTATAGTCTGATATATATGTATACGCATTTTCTGTCGATTATAATTTAGTAAATTTCAAGACGCTTATGCAACATACAGCTGATAAAGTTATTTTCATAATTCTGGCCATTGCAGTGGAACCTCAATATGCACGATGATTATATAATCAAACTTATGCAACGGGAGCATTTTCCAATTGTAAAAAATATGAGTTTTGTTTGTAAAAAAAAATAATAATTGTTTATATAAATTTTTCTTTTTCCTGATCTATTATTAATTACATTATTCTCTTTCAGATGTAGAGATTTACAGTGAGCATTAGATGATGACAAAATTTTCATTAAAATTCTTTATTAGGTTTTATGATATATTGAGTTTATATTGAATTATGAATAAACAAGAAATATAAGTTCATATAAGTTTCTTTTTCTTGCGAAATACATTAAGACAAATAAACTTTTTGAAATTTTTATTACTCATGCTCGATAATATAAATTAATAAAATACGATATTTATTAATGCAAAATAACAAAACGAATTTTTGTTTGTACATATAATTAATTCATACATTTGTCTTATATTTTCTTAAGTCTTTACGACGACTTAAGATTTAGCAAGCTATTTATTAATTCATGAATAAAAAAAAAATTTTGACGTATTTACCAATCAATATTATAGAACACGAGTAATTGTCCTTTGATAATTCATAATTCAATATAGCTGCAGCGAAAATACAGGAATCTTAAATAAAAATATTAGAGAAATATGTGCATATGGAGGTTTCACTAAAAGCGGCTATTTATGTATGTTTTAGTGCAAAGCAGGTATATATAACTATTTTATGTACCTGAACTGTCTTGAGTAGTTCTACAGATAGAACTGCATTGATCCTATATAGAAACTATGCTTCGAATAGCATTTCTAAATGTAACAGAGACGTTGCCCTGCGAAATTGGTACGGCGCTTTACAAGAAAATCTTAGTCTACAGTACACACACCGAGTGTGAATGTGTGAGAGTGCTCATGGAAGATAAATTATATTGAGATGGATTAAAAATACGGTTGCAGTTACAGAGAGACATTAAAACCTGCTATAAGAGCAGAGGAGAAGAGACGGTGGGCTCAACTTCATTAAAAAGGAAAGAAAACAAACGAAAGCCCCTTGAATAAGGAGAGATATACGGGGCGCACTCATATTATTTTCTAGCTGTATTTATCAATATGATATACGCGCTATATATAAATACATACAACTAAAATAATTGAAAAAACGACTGTGATATTGAACGATCTTGTGACATTCAATTTCCACGCGAATTGATAAATGTGAACAATTAACGGAATAACAAAATGCATTAAATGTATTACATTAATCAGGTATTGAATGTCGGGAAGGTACTAGCTCAGTTTGAACTGAGAACGGAATATTAAGTCGTTAACAGTAACACACACAAGACAACGTGGCTGTTGTCCGATTAGGGGAGGGCTGAACGCTAGGCTCTTGCGGTCCTAAGGGACCTTCCTAGGGCATTGTTTCCGCTTAAAATAATGCGCATTATAACGGTATATAAGTGAGCTCGCGCTCGAGCGAAGTCATTACCGGCTGATAATGATGATGTTGGTAGGGCTTTATAGGATGTCGATATCGTTTCGTGCAAACGTCGGATTCTTATCTATCTAATCTATCTACGCGAGAGGGGGGGTAGGGGGAAAAAAGTACAAATTCGATTTGCGTCACAACCGACAAGATTTTTAGACACACGTCATACTTATACCTGTTATATTACTAGATTTAATAGTGCAATCGCGTGCGTGAATCGTATGCCGTGTGATCGTGGACCAAGGTGTGTGAATGCCTCTTTTTACGAGAGGGATAATTATTTCATCTAGAATCATTCGAGGATAGCGTTTAACGAGGTAAAATATCGTTGGCTTTCGACCGCGGATGCGAGTGTTCTCAAATTTTTAATACGATTCGTCATCGAGGCTATTTGGTCAGCTCTCGGAGGCCCTGCCAAGAACATTAATAAGAGAGAATCCTTCGTGGACAGCGATACATCGATTTGATGACAATTCTTGTGTCGTCTTCTCGTGCAGATATCTATTACGGCAATAATCTTTGTATGATTTATTAATCGACACATGGATTTTGTCATATACACGTGTATCATTTCTCAAGAAAAATTACATCGGTTCCGAGACTAGTATTATATACGCAAGCCTTTGCATCTCTTATTTTTTTCTATTTTATTTCGTATTATTTTATAAAGTAACGAAAGAAGAAGGAAAGACATCAATGGTCGTTGGATTTTAATGAATTATATCACGTACATGAAACGATAACAAAATTTCACGAAAATTTATAAACAGATGAAGATTATATGTGATGAAATTTAAATATTACATGTTAATCCGATATAATTTTATAATTAATCCTTGGATGTATAAAAAAGATTTTTAACATCTTGCAGTCTCTTTATCTTTTCATGATGTTTATTTCTTCAGTTTAATCTATTTTCCTTTTAAGTAATTTTTAGCGAGACTTGAAGCTAGCTTCTGCATTCAATTTAAATTAATTTGTAAATTACTTCCGCAAACATTTATTAGACCGTGCATCCAAGGGTTAAAATCCAATTGTACTAGTGATGTATTAAGCATTCATGACGCATCGAGCGTTACATGTTTTAATCAATCTTATGCATTTCGAAACAATATATTTTGTTTGTAACTCACATGGTGGACAGAGAGTATGTAAAACAATATATATACTTATAATTATATATACTTAAGGCTATTTCCATGTTAATGTTTCCTATTTTTTTTTTAAGTGATAATCAATGATATTGATCACGTACCGAGATAGAAAAACTTTCGCTTTACATTATAAATCTTAGGATGCGTAATGTCAAACTTAGGAAGTCATTGAACGTTCCTGCGAAATAGTCAAATGTCCACCGTGTAGTATCTATGACATATATGTATAAATTAAAAATATGGTACTATGATTTATATAACGTATTAGTATAGCGGAAGAGAGTAGAGAACGATGTAATAAGCGATTACTATTTATTGATCGATTTAGTATTTATTTTCTACGTTTACACGTCTTGAAAGGTAAACAGTGAATATCTTCTGTACTGTGTACTGTATTTTTCGTGTCATGTTTGGTCCTCTGAAGTATATCGGACGAGCAGCCTTAGGGAAAAAACACTTTATACGTATACATACAGAGAACGCGGAATAATCCAGACGAAAGATTAATTTAAAAGAATATTTAAAAGAAAATGAGGAGAGGAGAGAGGAGAAAAGAAAGAGAAATAAAAAAAAAGAGGGGCTATCGGTTTACGATGAATTAAAAAAGGAAAAAGAAAAGAAGGAAAGAAAGAGAAAAATAGCATTGACTGTGACTGCAATCATTACTGAGGGAAGGAAGAAAAAAATTGCACGATCCGCAAGGAACACATTACACATTGTAAGCTGTATTATGTAATAATACGATGCGTGCGAGATTATACATATTACGCCGCCGGCGAAAGCGGAGAAATTGTTCACGTGCGAGTATAGTCTTGTATTTTTTATTATTTTACACACGTACACGTACGCGCGCGTGCGTGTACGTGTGTCGATGGTTCCGATTTCCAACGACACCCGTCGAAGGGAGGGATCGGATGCCTCACCCATCGGAATCCATGCCCTCTCTTCGGAGATAGCGATAAGAATGCGAATCTGGGGCATAATATGGGACGCGCGCGCGCGCGTTCTATAATAGAGCGAGGTGGGATGGCAAAAGAAATGTCTTCTAACTTGTTCCGAATGTTTCAATTTGGGGTCGAGGATCGTCGTACGTGTCAGGGAGAGTACAAGAATATGAAAAAGATTACCGCATAATTCGTTGCGACTCATCGCGGTGGTAAGTGCGATAAAAGCGATATATTACGAGAACGAGAGAGAGAGAGAGAAATATATACATAAAAAAATGTACGAATACAATGTGCGAGATGTATAGTGAATCTACGTGCGACGTTCCTCGCGCGTTATTTGCTTGTAACCGTAATGATACTGCTATACGTTTACTTCACTCGATGTCGAGCGAGAAAGAGTATCTTAACGGAACGGTAAATGTACCATTCTGTCGGTCTCTTATTTAGTAATTTACATACTTAGCGCTAAAAATCGAGGCGAAATCGAATATGCGAACAAAGATGAGAAATGTTCCAATGAACCGTTGTATATGTTCATGCACGTACGGTTCTATATAAATATATATATGAAAAACGCATTGGATAAATTAATAAAGTGTCTCAAGGAAAGAATTTGCGAAGGAGAAAAATTGATCAATGAAAAATAGATGAGGATCAATGTGTATCGTACACTTATCGTTCATTAGCAATAAGTTATTGTGTGCGTCGCACACATACTTCTTGCATGCGTAGGTACAATACAACGTATGCTCGTGAAGAATGATGTAGAGTGTCAATATTGTTACAAAATACCTCATACGGGACGATCACATATTAATTCGGTGTTCTTTCATTCGGTGAATTTTTCGTTTATTTATATAGTATTATATATGAAGAGAAGGAACGAGAGCGAGAGAGAAACAAGAGCGAGAGTGAGACAGGAGACCTACAAAAATGAATATAATAAAGATCACAAAAGAAGATTAAGTAGAAAATCCTTGTTTTATGCGTCCTTTCCACTATCTGTATAATATTCAGATATCTTTGTACATTAATAAACATAATTAAATCGCTCGTCTTGTGCAATAAGTGGCAACTTATTGTACAAAATTTTAAAAATGTATGTTAAAAATTAAGAAATTATATTAAAATTATAAAATTATATATAAAGTAGAGTAAGCAAATTTAGATTCGATCGTTCTTTAAAAATTTACACTGTTTTTTTTAACTTTATTTTCACAAGCATCACATTGAAATTCTGATTAAATAAAATCAAGATAAATGGGAGAAGATATTAATATTTATAGAGATATTAATATTTTCTTTATCTATTTTATTTGTGGGAATTTTTGCAAAGCTGCTAATCATCTAAACAATTCGAAAAAGCATTTATAAATAGAATTGTGAAATAGCTTTAATCAAAAACCTAAATATCTAAAATATTTTAAGTATATTATTAAATATATTATATTTTAAATACATTAAATATATTTAAATATACATATATTAATATATTAAGTACATATATTAATATATAATATATTACATTTAAATATATTTATAAATATATTATTAAATATATTTTAAATCTATTAAAATGCATGTCATAAGATGCATGTACTCTTAATGAATGTTTGTACCATATCTACAGCTTCATTATTAAATTATGTTCAATTTACAGTGGGTATTCGTCGAGGAAAATTACATAATCGAGCAGAAGTAGTCTGTTAATTTCCGACGTTTATTTTTCCCGCGTTACGCTATCGCAAGATATCGAGCTTATCGGATCAATTATTCGACCAAATTCAACTCGCGGTGGGAGGAACACGATGCTCGTGTGACCAATCGCGTAAGACCACGACACAATGGCGGCGTGGCTGGACAGTTTTGTGTTGTCGAGTGGTTAGGTGTCATTAGGTTTCTTGTCGCGATCTCGGATTAATTTTTTTGTTTAGAAGATTGCTTCGTTGCGCTCGGTGAATTAATTTTCCTCTCAGTCATGCACGGTTTCCTGATAGTAGTCCTGTTGGATTTAACCTTCGACTGTAGGTATTCCTAACCTTTCTCTAATAAATTTGAATAATTGAACTTATTATTCTGTGTCTTTGTGCCTATCTACAATTGATAATCGGCCGTTTTTTAGTGGTCGGAAGTGTTTCTCAATTGGAGATCGACAAGCATCTAGAGTACGGCAGAGAATTCCTGGCAAAGGGCCAGTTGCAGGACGCACTATCGCATTATCATGCAGCTGTCGGTAAGTTGAATTATACATTGCAGTTGCTCTTGGAATTGCACTAGACAAATTTAATTGACAACTCTTGTGCTAACGTAGAAGAAAAATAAAAAATTAATAAATTTCTTTCAGAGGGAGATCCGACCAATTACCTGACATATTATAAGAGAGGAACAGTTTATTTAGCATTAGGTAAAGCCAAATTTGCCCTACTCGATCTTAATAAGGTTTTAGAATTGAAGGTAGACTTTACACCAGCAAGACTACAGCGTGGTAACATTTTACTGAAGCAAGCTCACTTTAATGAAGCTGAAATAGATTTTCAAGATGTCGTATGTTATTTTTTATATATACTTTACATCATAACCAGTATATAGTAATTTATCCTCATTTTTCTTATTTCAGCTATCTGTAGAACCAAATAATAAGGATGCCTTGTATGCCTTAGATAGGTTATCTTCAGCTAGAGAAGATATGAAATTTATTAATACACTGATATATAATGACGATCATGCAGCAGTTGTACAGCAAATTACTCGAATCCTTGAAATATGTCCATGGTCTTCTGACCTTAGAGAACAAAGAGCAGAGAGTCATCGCCACCTTGGAGATTATATGAGTGCTATATCTGATATACGATCGACTACAAAATTACTGTCTGATAATACAGAAGGATTCTTCAAGCTCTCGACATGGTTGTATCGTCTTGGACAAGTTGAAGAGGCATTAAAGTGAGTACTTAGTCAAATATATATATCTTTAAGTAAAATATATTAAAATTAACATAAATATTCAGGGAGATTCGAGAATGTTTGAAACTTGATCCAGACCATAAGGAATGTTTCCCATTTTATAAGAAGATTAGAAAAATTCATAAATTCCTACAAGATGCAAGGACAGCACTAGAAAATACAAAGGATTATAATTCGTGTATCGACTTATCTAATCGTATATTAAAGGAAGAACCATATGAAAAGAACGTGCAATTTACGGCTTTTCATTATCTTTGCAAATGTTACACGGGAACCTCTAATACAACTTATGCAATCCGTAATTGCCAAGAAGCATTGGAAATTAAAAAGGAACCTGATTTGATTTGTGATAGTGCAGAAGCTTATCTCGCTGCAGAAATGTTCGATGATGGTAATCTACATCTTTTCCTTAGCCTATCTTATGATGAAACATATGCACAACCTTTTATATGATTTTTGTATAATGTAATAAACAAACATCTTTTTTTCTGTCCTCTCTACAGCCATTAGAGAATATAAAAATGCCTTAGAGATAGAACCGAATATGCAGAGAGCCAAGCAAGGATTGCAAAAAGCGCAACAACGCCAAAAAATGTCAGAAAGCCGAGACTATTATAAAATTTTAGGCGTATCGAGAAATGCCAGCAAACGAGATATCATTAAGGCATACCGGAAGCAAGCACAGAAGTGGCATCCTGATAATTTTCAGGAAGGCGAAGAGAAAAAACGTGCGCAGAAAAAGTTCATCGATATTGCCGCTGCCAAAGAAGTCCTCACGGATGATGAGAAGAGAGCGAAATTCGATCAGGGCGAGGATCCCTTAGATCCGGAGTCGGGTCGACACCAACAGGGCTTCAATCCCTTCCAGGAGTTCCATCAATTCCATGGTTCTCCCTTCCAATTTAAATTCCACTTTAATTAAACACATCCTAAGATCTTGTTGTAATAGAACAATTACTATTCTCGAATTTTAATACTCGTCGTTTTAAACGCGACGGTCTCTTTATTTCATCCTAGCCCGAATTTCGTTTCGCTGTCGATGGAAATGGCGCGTGTTTAATCTAACGAATTCGGGAGATTGCAGATGAACAAATCGATGAATCGTTAACCAAGACCAATGGCCATCTAGCGATACCGGGTAATGCACATATCCCGGTACGCGTTTAATAAGAGATGCAAAGAGAGACTTTAATCGCTCGCTAGTTTGTTTACTGCAAAACTTATAATACAGTACTCGTTCTACTAGTACATGCATACAGACTGAACGATAATTATAATATATTTCAATTCACACGTAAATATCCGTCGCGCATAATTTTATCATTGCACTATCCATCTTTATACTATTGTATGCTACTGATAAAATTGTGATTGTTCCACGTATTGCAGTACAAACATGATATGTACAGTGATCACTTGCTACTGATTGTTTCAGCAGCTCATTTTTAGCTTGGGAACATGCGACAATTAGATCGAATTCGAAAGATATTGCGCGTTTATCGAGTACGAATATATTAAATCGGTATTTATATTGTTATTACTTTCGCGCGTATTATATTCGTACTCGGTAATGTTCACATAATGTGTAGCTGTGCGTATGAGTGTGAGTCAAAACTTTATGTAAATACTGTATTTCTGAGACATTTGTTTAAAAATATATTTGAGTAATTTATATACCATTATAAAATATATGAAAAAGGCATTATTAGTATATATATATAAAGAAAGCATAAGCGTTCACTAAAACGTCAAATTTTATATTGTTTGCTCAAGCGTCAAATTTTCTTTTTAAAGCTTTCTTTTTGACTACACTTTGCCTTTTCTTTTCATCAATCGCTCTTTCTGTTTTCTTAATTTCTTTTGTTTTTTTAATCCTTTTTGCAGATTTTTATATTTTCCTAATTGTTGTCTCACCATGTGACCCCTCCATATCGATTGGATAATAGTTGCAGCTCTATTTAGCTTTGCTTCTTCCTGCAATCTTTCTTCTTCTTCGATAAATTTTTGCCGCTCATCTATCAAAGTGCGCATTTCTTTCATCTCTAATTTTTGTTCTTCTATAAGACGCTATCGAGACAGAAATATAGATTCATGAGTAACTTAAAAAGTTATTTGAAAATATACTATCATTTATATAATTTTATATTTTTTATGCTATTCAATTTTAATTCTTTTTTTTACTTTTCTTATTTTTTATTTTTATATTTTAATAATTATATTTGTTTTTACTTAATTATACTATATTATTTTTGACGTTCGGAAATAATTCTGATGTGTGAAATATGTTTTCCTATAGCTACTAGAAAATATTACTACTCTCTTATATTAATCTTCGAATGTACCTTTAATTCGTCGATTTCCTGCTGCCGTTCCACAATTTCCTCGTTATATCTCTTCGTCCACATAATTACCTGTTCTTCTTTCTCTTTGATATCCGCTTCTAAATAAGCGTTCATTTCCGCTGATTTAATTTGCTCCGCGTTATATTCCTTCGAGTAGTCGCTTAATTTGTCCAGCATTTCTTTCTTTTGTAGATGCAATTTGAGTTCCTGCTGCTCTAGTCTGGCCTTCTCCCATTTTTCCGCATAGCCTGAGCACGATAATATTGATAAAGAAATATATTTGCACGTATAGAAATGATGTATCTTACCTAATTTTCCGCTGTTTAAAAATATTGCGTGATCGACTTGCGCGTCGCTTTCCTGCGCGAGTTTTATTATATTTTCTCGATCCTCTTCATTCGCCTTCTTGTTAGATTCCAATAGTTCTTGGAGTTCCTTAGCTTGGTTGAGCCAGATCTGGGCATTTGCTTCGAGATTACGTTCGCTTTCCTGCTTCTTTGCAATATTATCAATTTCCTTTTGCAAACTGTCAAATCTGCCATTTTTTTTTATGTCGCGAAGAACTTTCTGAAGGACTTGATACACATAATTTCTAAATACAAATTCGTTAAAAATGCATGCATTAGAAAAAATTTGGTGTACATCTTCGACTGGAGAAGTTTTAATTCATATATTAGGAAGATACCGAAAAAATAGCATCTATATAAAAATATATATTTAAATATATATATTATACATACATATATATAAGCAAAAGTTATAAAGGAATATTTTGGAATACCTTTTTTAATTTTTTTTAGAAGTATTGAAGCTGTGTAGAGTTTTATATAATGACATATGCATTAGACAAACCTATCCCTCTGCATTTTTTCAGCCTCTGTAGGTACGATTGGCAGCAGATCCATTTCTTCCCTGAAGAGCCTTCTAGGCTCGTCGGGCACTCCGTATGTCTCGTCAATCGTTTTAAACGTGTCGTCCCAGCGTGAATCAATTTTAGCCGGTATCATGAATCCTATTATGGCGAGCTGATCTAAACATTCCTCAAGGACGCATGATATAGCGGCCGCTTCCAACGGAGTGAACGAGTCGATCGGCGGAACTTCCATTTGCATACTTTGCACCCCGATATTCTCTGAATTTTTTACTCTCGGCAGCGTATCCACAAACGACTCCACAGATTCCGAAGGTGTCATTACAGACGATTCAATCAGATGTAACGGCTGAATAACAAATGTTATTAACTTATGAGACGATTAAGTTATCCTTTCAGCAAATTATTTCTCATTATATGAATTATTTTTTATTGCGAAACATTGTATATTATATATTATGTGCATTGTATATTATGTGTACAGAATGTCATGTTTGATATTAAGAAAAAAATGTATTTGTTTATTTGAAATCATACGTTATACTTCAAAAAATATCAACATTAAAGTCAAAGTTTTTAATTTCTTCTCAGAACATTTCATGGACTTTTACCCGATAATTTAATAATTAATATAATAATTTAAAATAATATAATAATTAGGATAATATAATAATTTAATATTTAAATGATTCTTTAATTTTGTTACCTTATGATGTTCATTAGTTGTACCGAACATAATCGGAAGATTTGGCAATAGAAATGTAGCAGGTCCACAATTGGTGATTATATTTCCGTGCTCTTTCTGTTTTATCAATTCTTCACCTTGCAATGTTATTGAAGAAGTCTCCAAAAAGCAATTTTCTTCAGTCAGTTTTTTCGTATCTTCAAGTTCGATATTTTTCTAAATATGTATTTATATATAATCTAAATATGTATTTATAATATTTTTCTAAATATGTAAATATACTTCGAGATTTATGAGTATAATTCTAAATATAAAATTAATTTTTCGTTATGTATAATATACGAATAATTAAATTTTGATTAATTTTATTTATATTGAATTTCTATTTATATTAATTCTATTTATATCTTACTACGATATAACGTTAATCTTACTTTTTCATCTTCTATTTTAGAAACGATTATCTTGTTCATATTTTGCATGAATGTGTCGGTTGTTTGTTTCAGTGTTTTCTCAACAGCATGTCCATCTATTGATGCATCATCGATGATGATTACATTCCTACGAGCTTGTTGAACTATTATAGACGATAATCTATCGAGCGCGATGTCTTTTTGAAATGCTTGTATATCTTGAGATACTTTCAGTTCATTTATCATTTTTGTGATTATGCTAACATAACAATTATATATAATGTTATTCATAAATTAATCAGTTATATATAATATTAAACTATTTTTATGTACAATTTAAGAGTTTATATATGTTTGAAAATTAATTTTAGAAGAAAAAGACAGAATCAATTAATACAATTTAAATATTATTCGTATCTGTGATATTACGATATTCACTGCTAATTAGTGTCTTAAAAGTTATATTATAAATTAAAATAATTGTATCGTTGACAGAAATTTAATCTACGAACTTTACCGTTTTTTTGCCTCATTTTTTTTCATCAATTAGTATATCTGCCAAAAAAATACAAAGTGTGAGAACACAATATATTGGCACAGAAATCTTGGGTTTAATTTCTTCCCAAGTCATATTGTTATATTGAATTTTTGCTATTGTCAAGTTTGTAAATATTGAAGCTGTATAGAGAAATAATCTCGAACAAAGAAAAATCTCGAACCATGTGAATGCTACGAGCCAAAGATCATTCTATATTTAAGCGTTATATACAGTTATTCATATTTTGAAAACAAATATTATTGATGAAAAAAATGTTCTCTTTGCTCGTTGTATTAGGATCTCGTTAGCAGTATGAGAAAATAAAAGTATATTTGATAACAGTGATACATTTAATCTATAAATACAATAGATACATTAGATAAATATATTTATCATAGGAATCAGCAGTTTTTTCATTTAATAATGACTAAAATGTTTGAACACGCAAAGTTATCTTAACAAGTATATCTAAGTAGTACACTATATAATAACACTATATAATAACTATATATAACACTATATAATAACACACACACACACACACAAATCATTCTATAGAATATGACAAATAATGTAATCTCATTTATTGTATATTTAAATATTCATCAAAAATTTATTTTTTCCGCATTTTTGTGTAAAAGACAAAAAAATTTATATAGGAATTTAAATAGACAGTTAATAATAGCACACACACACACACGTAAATTTTAATTTAGTTTATACAAATCCTGGTTAAGAATTGATAACATGTATACATGATATATGATATATTTGTACTTCCTGTTTATATATATACATATATGTCATATTCATAGATTCATTATACACAAATTAAACTTTAAATTTATTATGCTTTAACAACAAATGTAAATCTCATTGCAAAAATAATTGAATATCAACATGACTTATAAATTGGCATTTCTTTAAAAGCCATATCTATCGCGCAAAAGTTTGCTAGACATGATTTATCTCTTCTCCTTACATTTTCTAACAATAAATTCTAGTAACTATTAGTACTTAAAATATTTGACGAGTTTCATAGTTTAATAATACTTTGCTTATAGCTACGCTCTCTTGTCTATAGCTCTTACTTCATTTCCTATTCTATGCATTTTACAATGTGATATATCACATCATTTTACATAATATGGCTATTGTCATGGTAATAATAATAATAATATAAGAGCCTTCGTAATCTATATAGCTCATTTCATCGCATTTACATACATTATATTCCAATGCAAATTAGTTATAACTATGTGGCTGTAAAAGCACATTAACGTTGATCGATATAGATTTACATTGCATGTATGCATATAATCATGCATACATATACCTATTAAGGTATATATGTGTGAGGCAAATCCTCATCGTTTCGAAATTATAAACTTCTATATTATGACATTTTAAATAAATCAGTTTTTAACTTATAATTGAAAATCTATTATTATCGATTCAACATTTAATGCGAAATATTTTGATTGTACGCTCCAAAAGCGTTTGCTACTCACATAAGAACAATAATTAATATTTATTTTTTAAAATACTAAAGCTTTACATAAAGTAACTGGTATATTCATGAGGCATTACACCTCTTCTAGGATAGAATGTATGACTCGTGGAATATTCTAAAAGATTTGTGATTGAGCTCATGTAAATGTCGGCAAATCTAAACAGTCTTCTGGAAAAATAAGTCGGATTGTGATATGTTCTGAATACTGAGCCAAATTGTTTGTTGAAGACCGATTTGATCTCGTTTCTCAATTGATCTCGTTCCTTCATCCATTCACCTAGCTCTTCTTGTACTTCGGCTCCTTCATAATCTTGATGTTCCTCGATTACACCAGTTAACATCTGAAGCCAGTTAGCGTTTTCTTTAAACTTTGGATCGTTCAAGGTTTCGATTTCGTGCTGTAATATAATATATAATTCTTTATGCTTTGTATATTATATTTATATTAAATTAATTTCAAAAAACAAATTTATATTAAATTAATTATAATTAATTATATTTAATTATATTATATTAATTTCAATTTTTAATACTTTTGCTTGATATTAAATTAATTTTATTCGAAAGTTTTATCAGAAATAATTAATAAAAATTTTGTTTAAATTACCGTTAATTCTTTGATTATCGCACCCGTTCGCCAACCATGTTCTAAAGTTACATCCGCTAAATCGCTGTATGGATGATCGCCAAAATATAACACTTGATGTCCTCGCCATCCAGTTATATCTTGAAGCTGTTTAACTGTTCCCTAAAATAATTCATTCAATTATTAAAAATGTATAATGTAATGTGTCTCAAGGATGTAAATTTCTAAGATATCAAAATAGGAAGACTCACTTCAAGATATACAACACCTTTGTTGAGTTTAGTGACTCGATCCCATAATTGCGTTTGTTTAACTTCATCGTAAATTCTCAAAGGGCGCGATTCTTCTGTAAAAAATCTTGGTTTCCTTGCTTGAACAATCACTACATCGAAATAGTCTTTCCAATTTTCACCGACCAAAAATTGCATACCCTTATTACTGCAAAACATTAAGAATTGTTTTATCGTTGCTATATTCTGATAAATATCTGAATTAATTATCTAAATTAAAATTATTAATATTTGAAAAACATACACAAAATGAAAAGGACTGTTTGTGACCAAGAACATTTTCTTGTTGGCTTTGTGAAGTCGCTCGAAAAATCTCCTTAAATCTTTATTCTGTTCTAGATACTCGGACACGTTTTCCACCACTAGTTGATGCATTATAGGATGGCAGCTTTGCACAGAATTCTAGATATTGTATAAAATGAATTGTATAAACAATTAGCAGGATTACATTGGCTACGTCAAAGTAATTTACCTTAACATCTCTAAATAATATCTCTGGATGATAATCAATGTGATTTTGCAGAAAATATTCCGTAACGTTGCACAATAAACTCATTTCCGGCACCGAAAACAAATCGGCTAGTTGAATCATTTTCGTGCGATGCACAGCATTCTTAAAGAAAAAAACAAAATGTGCAATTACAATCTTTTCAAAAAAATTTTTATATATCTCTCGCAAGTATGAATATATACTCACTTTCTGTATAAAACAATCCATCATCAAAAATACATATGTTGATAATGCAAATAGAGAAGATTAAATATTTTTAGCATATTTTAAAGGGTCCGTTTTATGAAAACAAATTATGAATTTTGCAAACATCATTATTTCTTTTCGTCTCATGAAAAAAAGAAATTTTAAGGGAAAACTTTTGATGATTAAAAAAGCCAAAATTCTGTCAACTTATAAATGAAACAATTATATTTTTAGGATTTTAAGCAGATCATGCATTCCTTCTGTTAAGGAATACGCATAATTCCTGTTACATGTACTCTTAATGTATTATATTTTTAATTTTATTTATTGATATTTGCAATTCTTTCATTCAATAATAACAAACTTACGTGAGAGTGCTTGTGTGGCGCCTCCACATAAGCTATCGGTATTATTCTATTTTTGTAGACTCGGAGGACCTCATCGTCGGGTACAGGATGCAAACCACGATAAACGGCACCCAATTGAATTTGCAAGAAGCTGTCGAGCTTTAGCAGGAGACCCTTTTCGATGTCGTAATGGAGGCCGCGGACGGCAAAATTTTCTCTGTATTCTAGATTGGCAATTCCCTCTGGATACTGAAAACGGCAATTAAATGAGTTTAAGCAAAGTTCAAGATGAAATTCTAATCGGAAATGTAATTATCTTTTGATTTCGGCAGAAATTCCGAGTAAGTTGTCCTTTGAGATGAAGGCAAGTGGGACAAAGTTCTGTATACTTTTACTTTTAATTCTTTCTTAATGCTTTCTCATTTTCAGCTTTCTCGTCTCGACAAAATATAGAAATTATATTTCCAACAAACTCTATACTTATATGATTAAATAATAATTTCTTAAATAAAATAAATGTTGGATATGATAGCTAGTGATACACATGTACATACATATACGCAATTTTTTTCTATCTATTAAAAATATTTGTGATTGAAGATATTTCTAATAAAAATATATTTTTTCAATTATATCATTACGATATGTGAATTGTAATTTTAAGAAAAATATATATTTAAAGAACAAGAAATTGTATATGAGTCTAATAAATTATATAAATATTTTATATTTTATACTTATTATATTTTAATCGATCGATTATCACAGAAAGATAAAGACCTTGTATTTTTTAATGAGCATATCGCGTCCCAGATTGTAAAGCAAATAATCCATGGATGGCTTGTAACAGGCCAGCGTATAATCGTAATCAAATCCATAGACCTGAACTTCTTTTAAGTCGAGTTCATTGCAGGCAAATACACCCTTCGGATTCACATCTTGAGGGAGTTTCTTCGCTAAAATTGCAACGATATAAATAAATTATCAATACTATAGATAATGAATATTGCATCTAATCAGGTGCAATAAAAAATGTGTATATAATCTGCAATAAATAATAGAATATTAAATAAATATTAATATAATTAATATAATTATATTATAATTATTAATATAATATAATTAATATAATAAATAATTATTTTGTACGTTTCTCTCTCTCGAAAAAAATATGGAATCTTTTTAATAAATATCGTTATTGTTCTCGATCTTAATTCCATGCGAATTAAAGTCCTTAATTGGAATGATATGAGAACTACAGTTATTACTTTTTCAGACCTAACTGGCGATCAATTCGCGCGGTGCTCTCGTTTCATTCTACAAATATACAAGCTGATTTTCACTGTCCTAGATTTTTCTGCCTATACATTCGTCTCTGCTTTCGTTGTGCCGTGGGAAGGGAGAGAAGGGCGAAGAAACCGATCTGCGATCTAAATCTAATCTGTCTCCGTTGTTCCCCCTCTGTCCTCTCTACGCGGTCTCTTTATATCGCTTTTTTCGGCGCCATCGCGAGCTAATTAATGAAGATAAATATCCTGATGAGCTGAAAAGTAATGGGAAAAGATAGAGAATCTCATCAATAATTTATGTGCTCTTTTATTTTTATCTGTTCTCTCGAATAATTTACTTGATGTGATTTAGCACGTCTTTTATATATATATAAATGTCGTCAGTTTATAAATATAATATCACCAATAAGTTTGTCAACGCAAACGGTTGGCAGAGATACGAGAGATACTTTATCTCAAATCTTGCGGTGTGCATTATGTCATGTTTTTCGCACCCGTAACAAATTTATGTGTATGTGCATCGGACTAAATGTTTTTCTTGGTAAAACTTTCCACTTCTACAATTTATCGACGCTCCGCGAATTTATGAATAATAATATATACGCATTAATTAATTCCCTAATTATATGAGTGACAAAAAATGTGCATTTGTAATTCGAGATATTTAAAGGAAGGAAAAAGATCGTTTACAATAGTCGCGAAAGCGATAATATCGAACGTTCTTCAAAAGTACGTTACGAATAACAGGAAAAAACTAATCTCGCACGTTAATAGTTACTCTCGGACACGTGGCAAGATACTCGGCAACACGCCAGAGAATCGTGATAAATCTCTTCAGTCGCCAAATTCTACGTAATAACGAAACCTCTCTTTCTCTCTCATCCGCAAAATTTCGCGACTTGATTAAATCTTGTCCCTTCTTTCCTAAAGACGTAACGGTGCATCTTCCTCCCCCCATCCCCCTTGGAGGGGTGATGATCCGCGTGCCCAGTAACAATAACTTCTCCGCCGTGCGCGTCGTGTCAAGGTCGCCCGCGCGCGTCTTATCGATACCTCGAACGCACGACGCGCATGCGCCGCGCGCGCTCGGACGTGCGAGCGAGACGGACGTATCCAGACGGACGTCAACGACGCGCACGACATTGGCATGGCCGCGGACGTTCGGTACTCACATTTGCACTTGTCGAACATCCTCAGATAATTCGCGCGCATAACTTCGCGCGACACGGGACCGCGATTGAGGGCGCGGTCGCCCACCGTGCGCCTCGACTCCCCATAAGATGCGGTGATCTGGCGTAGACGCGCCAACCGAGTTTCCGCGACGCGACACGTTGTCACGACGGTCCTCGCGTGGAGCATCACGGACGATTGGCGGGCGCGCGACGCAAACTGTCGCGGCGGCGCGCGGCGATTGGCGTGCTGCGCGGGCGGCCGATTTGAATCCAAAGCGCCGTCACGAACTAGCGGAAGGATCTAAGGCGGGAAACTCGACTCGCGGGACTCGGAGGCGCGTGATTGGCCGGCGCCGGCTCGTTCCGATGCGTTGATTGGGCGCCACGATCGCGCCTCGCGTTCCTATTGGACGACGTCGCGTGTGGGGGCGCTGGGTGCGCTCCGTCGACCTCGTCTCGCGGATGACATTCCGTTCTCGATTGTTTGTTGCCTTCAAGGCCGCGCGCGAAACGCGTTCGCGATATATATACGGAATATTATTTATGTAATAGAAGAGTTATTTGAGCGTGTTAACTGCTATTCGGACTCAATGAGTTTAAGTGATGTACACCGTTACGTGTTCGATGACGACGATGTTTCGAAATCACGGCGTCTCGGCGGATATCGTGATCGAGTATTTACGAAGTGGCTATTTTAAGGTAAGATTTTGAGGTTCTAAACACGAGGAGCCTCAAGAACTTTTGAGATATTCGAAAATATCTCGCCTTCACATTATTGGATATTCGGTCCTTTGTGTTAAAAATACGATTTCAAAGATACGATTTTTAAGAATTCCATATACGAGAGTTGTTTTGAATATTTAAAAAGCTTCTTAGGTTCCTTGTTATTTATTGCATTTTTGTTTTATATTTGTAAAATGGCGGATCTTTAAACGATACATTCCGTCCATAATTTTCATTACTGTTATTTTTATCACAACGAATATATAATATATTCGATTCTAATAAGCATTATTTTAATGACAGCGTTCAAAGATCCGCTTAAATGTACTATACTTTGGGAAGAAAATGTCATACATTTCTCTTTCATTTTATTCCCAAGTCACGGAATAAAATTGATCGGTCCAATTCCGAGCTATTAAAATACTCGTGCGTTCTAACGGCCTACGTGACGTTAGATATCCAATTAGGGTCGGCCGAATGTTCGAAACGCTTTGACGCTTTTAGAAAGCCAGGCGGGCGATATCTGCCCGCGGGATCTGTATTCCGTGGCGATTCCCTTCCCCTTTTATTTGCTTAATATTTTCCTCGCGCTAGCTCGAGAATTGGGTTAATTACCTCACGAATCCAACCTGCGTGATTTGAATGCGGAGGTTTTCTTCCTTTTTTTCCCTCTTTTTTTGCGAGCTAAATACCCGGCGTTCGACGCGCATAATTCCCAGACATACCCCTGCTCCCTTCTGCGCAGCGTATAGACTTGTACGAGGACGTTCTAGGATACTTAACACACTTCGCACCTGATCCTAATTGCGAGAAACTACCCGCGTGCGTTTGCAACCGGTACCGATTATACGCCTCCATATTTAATGGGTGGCCGCGAGCGTGCGATGGACGATGCCAATGGTATGATTAACGATCGCGATTGTGTCATCCGTCCGTTTCTTCTGCATCCGCGTGTTTTGCCGTTATCGGTTCACTTAATAGATCAAAAAAAGCTGGTAAACGTCATTTATCCCAAGATTATAGGAAGCCATCGGTTAATGAAATGGAAGGATGAGAATAATGAATTATACCGCGTGTTACAGGCGGCTTTTAAGCTTCATATAACGAACAAGAAAGATCAATTACCATCGAAGATATTTTGTAACATAGTATCTCTTTTTTATTTGTTTATTTGCACATTTGTTGTCTTGTGCTACTTGCAAGTATCGATAGTCTTCCGATTGTATTCTCTAAAATTTCTCTAAAATAGTGATGCAATCGAAAAAAGAAATATATCGAAATTAATGATTTTTATTGCGGAGTAATACCGGCTTTCGACATTCAAAAACGATTATTCATTGATTCCTTGATCGATGGAATGTCGGAAGCTGCAGAATTTTCCAACATATCCACATGTAACTATCCTGCTGCTATTGGTGACACGCGACCTCATTACCTTAATCTAACATAGTCTTGGATCCTCGGTCATCGTACTCTTCTATGATAATGTATTTAGTCGTATATATTCTGCGAGACGTTATCTTGAATGATTACCTTCTCGGTATACATATAATTATGGTTATGAATGTTGCATAACAGTCTGTTTATTTACATTTAACAGTGTTTATTGCTGAGATTATATGAGAACTAATACAAAAGTACATGTAAGATGCAGATAAAGTAATATGTAATATATAATTTTATACTCTCTATCTTTATTAATGATATTAATTTTTTTGAATAATAATAAACGTCACATGTTATATGTAAAAATATACGTATTTCTCACACACGCGTACGGATATGTAATATTTTTCAGCTCTTTGATAAAAATGAGACGAATAAAATTACAAACTTTTACGACCGAATTTTTGAAATACTAGCCGTCGAATTTCGACTTCAAATATACAATTTCACAGTACAATTGAATTTTACGTTATAACAAAGTATGCGTACATTCACAATATTCTCTGTAAAATTTCCCATACGTTTTCCGTGATACCCTGAGGCACTGAATGCACATCCTGCGTCTCGTATATTGACAGTTTCAGCAGAATCAACGTTATGCACGTTGTTGCTGCTGAAGACTCGTTCGTTCGATCGCGAATTTCATATCCGTGAATATTGTGTTAAAAATAGTAGCTTTTTACTCCTTTACGGAGAGTTAGTTTTACGTTTGCGATTTCCTATGTTATTTGGCGCTTTTCAATATGATTCCATATATTTCTATATATTTTTCCTTGTATCAATTATTTCCGATTAACGTATGGTATTTTTAATTGTTATATTTTTGTTATTTTCATGCTAAGAAAATAATTTAATGTAAAATATAAAAAATATTTATTAGATTAAAATTGTTGAAAAAAATAATATTTCGAAGAAAGATAAATCTGAGAATGCGAGAATGTTCGCTTTAGAAACGCTTCAAAAGGATATCTCGAGTGATTTACGAACACTATAAATCTTTTTTTTCATCGAATTACGCACACGCTATGCTTATATCACGATAATATTACTATCATATAGCTGTAACGAGTTATGCGAGCGAAATGCGCTAATTAGCCGATAATTACGCTCGCAATTTTCGATCTGCACTAATCTGTTACTTAATGATTTACACTAATTTTAGTTTGCGGCCATTAAGCTCATTCATTTCTTCGCGGATCGTCAAATTTGCAGCAGTTCTCGAATAGTAAAACGCGGCCATTAATTAAGTAAAAAATAAATAAAAGTCACCACCGCAATAAAATTCAGCCAATTAGATTTAAATTTGTTTGTCTTTCTTGTAAAAACAAATCGACAGTTTTAGTTAGTTACAGAAATACCTTTAATGATTGAAACTTTTTATTAAGCTGTCAATTTTGCCATTAATTATGTTGTTAATTTTTTATAAATAAAAGATTTTTTTAAGTTGAATATAAGAGAAAATAATGATTCGATATATCAATAAATCTAATTTAATATATTTGGATATTTATTTTTCGTGCATTATTATTTACAATTTTAAATGAAAAATTATAAAGGAATATAATTTTTATTTGTATAATACAATTGGAACGTTCAGTGCTCTTTAGATCAGATTATTATCAAGTTGGAAAAATAATGTTTTTAAGATTTTCTCCTGAATACCTGAAATCGTGAATTATGAGCACTTCCTGTGTAAAGATATTGTCGCATTTCCCATCACACGGATGACTTCTCTCGGTTTTTATCGTTCGCGTTTCAGCTTCTTATAGTTCTAACAATTGCTCGTATTTGTCGTTTTAGTAGACGGAGGTTAATTACAATCAGAGAGACCGTGTTAATGGTGCCTGGAGACTTTATGCGGGAAGAAGCGATTTTCTCTTCTAATGACAATGAAACCTAATCTAAAGCTAGGCCTATCTTGATAATGCAAAACCGCTTAAAGCAAACGCGTTTTTAATAACGTGTGTGTTTCCAGCAGCAACTGTATATAACACAATAGCGATGATCGTTTCAATACAAAAATGGTTTTAAACAATGGTTTTAAACATTGAATCATATCAGGGATTTCAAATAAAAAAGATAAAAAATCAATCAGAAAATTGATTAAATGCTCTGAATATAATATAAAACCATATTATGTAAAAATGAAGCATAAAGTCACGTTTCTTAGACAATTTATGACGATTAAAAAAATTGGTGTCTTTTTTTTCAATTTTTAAGAAAACCATTTGAATTATCTATATATCCTCCTATTCATAAAGTCTATATATCCATCCTATCTCTATATATCTTATTTATAAAGTTAACTCTATATACATAAACAACCATAGGTTTTTATATTAATAACGTGTGTGTTTTTTATATTAAATTTCTGATGATCGGAATTGATGCATTTTGCAAATTTTAAAATGCTTAATTAGATACGATTTAACTGATCGATTTTGCGTCTATTATATTGAAGGAGGACGCAAACCGCTAGGTTGTTTTGCTCTCGAGATGTAACTCATCTTCGGCTCGCTGATGATGGAAATTGCTTCAAAAGGCTCGCGTCTAATTAATATCTCTTCTCTATAGTCGCACACATCTAACGTGCATGTGCGACATGTGAAATTGCAGTATGCGTCACTCAAGGATATACGCTAGTGTACGATCGCGCTCGCGCGCGCAAGCGGCGCAAAGGTGGCGAAGAACGCAGATCGCTAAAGGCGCTGTTCCGGTGACCTACTCCGCGATTATCACTCACCGGTGGCCGATCGTCGATGCAAGTGCGTGAGCGTTAACTAGTGTTGCCAACTATACCACGCCACGAGAAAAGGAGGACGCCGCGACGCGGGGACGTAATCACGATGTAAACGTTGCGCGAACCTCTTCTTGTTTTTCGGGCCCTTTCTCGGCGCGATTCTAAGGTGCGTTGAACCGACATTCGTCCGCAAAGAGATAGCGACTCGTGATTTTATCCCCTCAATCCGATTTAGTACTTTACTAGGATTCCATTTTCCTTGGCATCCGAAATTATTTCTTGAAGAATATACAATAAAATAATCAGAGTATCATTAAATGTCATAATAAATTCCTGTTTTGTGTTACAATATTTTATATAAATAATGGCAAATATTTTGTAGCAACAAAGGGAATTAATTTTGAATTATTATAAAATGTTTGCAGTGACACTCTTTGTTTATTGAATCCATTATCGAAATATATGGAAGGATTTTGGATATTATTATGCAGCTTTCATTTTCACACATCAAATTATTTACATTGATGTGAATTTTAAATTTTCGAAATCTTGAGTAGAAAAACTTAATCTTCTTCTATTAATATACTTTTTTTTACTAAAATTAATTTAATGTATAATATTACAGAGAATATGTTTTCCATTAAAATAGAGGTAAAATATCATGCTATTTGATTTGTGTTGATATACTTATGTAGCTTTCGAATATGAAATATATATATATTTATTAAATAAATTTAAATTAATTAAAAATATACATATTTATTAAATAAATTTAAATTAATTTAAATTTAAATTTTTACTAAATAAATTTATTAAATAGTGTAGAGATTAACTGCGCAATAATCATATAATAGCGAATCAATCAAATCAACAGCGAAAAAAATCTAGATCTGTTTCTCGATCTCCCTCTTAGTCCGCCTATTAAGTGAATGATGAGTCCGGGATCGCTGGGTGATAATTGCCAATTTCTGGCAAGAGTCTGCGCGGAGAAAGTATGGCCGATCAGAAAGATGCTGCGATCGATCTGGGCGGCAAAGCGTGACCGATTCGTGAATATTGAACATGATTTCTTGATCGCAAAGTGCTTTTTGCTCGTTCGCGTTTATCCTATTTTTCACGCGTTTTACCGTAACCGTTGACTTTTTAACGCTATAACAACATGTATGATATCTCTCTTCCTTGTTAATGTTTATGTATCTTCCAACGGGTTGTATCTCAAAATTTTCTTTAAATATTGAATTATAACGAATTAAAATAACAGCGAATTCGAGGATGAGTGACATTTTAGAACACATGACGATAAAATAAAAATTGTTAAATAAATACGGCATACTTTTATCGAATATATTTGGCAAATGAGGGCATTGTTTGGAACCTACTTAACATATATTTCCAACTTGTTTGCACAAATGCGGCCGCGACTTTCTTATCGTGACGTCACTCTTACATTTATCGTGTGACTTGATGCGTAAGAAATTGAACCGTGCACCGTGTTTTATTGCCGGCTTCCTCGTTGTTGCCACCCTTGCAGCGTAGTATGTTATCTTGCATAGTTTAAGACTCACTGCAGAGATTTGACGTCATCCAAGGCACATGCAAATGATGATTACTTTGAACGGAAGAGCGGATAATGAAAAGAAATAGCTCGGTACAATGACTTTGGTGATTCTTTAACGCTAGTTGCACTCGACGAAATATGATCGGAAAATGGAACGGTATTTATCATCCAGAACCAGGTAACAAGGCAAGCAAGACAGCGTACAATTATCCCAGCAAGCGGGAGGGCAATGAACTGAAGAAAACTGCCCTTTCAGTCCAAGTAGAAATCTTCCTGTTGATTCCATATGTGTCAACTTTACATTATAAACTTTATTACAAAAATTATTAATAAAATTAATAATTAATAATTAATATTTAAAATTAATAATTAAATTTTAAATTTAATAATTAATATTTAAAATTATTAAAATTATTAAATTATGTTACAAAAATTTCTTTTACGTATCAGATATAGAACATAATGTGCTGGGATTAAAAGAAATTAATGAAATAGATTTTTTTTTGTAATGAGCTAAATGTTCGCTGAAAAAATTTAATAATGAACCTAAAAATGTGATATCTTGTTATTTGAAGATTTGAAGCATATATTGGAGATTTGAATATATAATGGGATTATTATATGAAACGACAAGTGGCACTCTCTACGCGCGCGCGCGTTTAACGGATGGAAAAACAGCCTTGACCTAGTCGGGTGAGCGTGTATGTAATGTCCAATTGACGTATTTGAAAATAGTATTTTATGACCAATTCGCTATCGGCAGAGACAATTCAGTTTTACACGTTTCTAACCGCAGGCAGCACAATGGAAACAGCAAAATGGTATCATTGCAACAAGCAACTGACGTAAGAGGCTTTAGTTTGTACGTCTTGTTAACTGATTTGTTGTTTCTTTTGTCGCGTTTCTGTCTTGCATAATTGAAGGAAAAAAGCTAATGGTTAGGAAAACTCGTCTTGCGGACGTGTAAAGTAGTTTATTATCGTTTCATAGAGCTAAATTGTTAATTATATCTCTTTCAAAATATAGGTGATAAAATTATATAATTAAAAATATATGTAAATTTAATGATACACATTATAAAATATGTATAATTATACGTATATATAATTATAAATTTTTCAATATCCTATATAGTTGATGTGCATTAAATAATTGTTGTAGTATTAATGTTTAGCATGTGACATTGAATCAAAATTAATGTATCAACCTTAATAGATTTGTTGACGTACATGATTACACTAGATTATATATAGTTCTCTAATTAAGTAGAAAAAACTCTTCTACTAATTTAATTTTAACTAAATTATTTGTAAAAAAGATTACATTTTTCTTACATTAATTTTCATATTTAATTAACTTGATATTACTGCTTGAGCAAAATTCCCACTTTCAGCATAATTAGATTAAATTACAAAATATATTATATGCCGTAGCAAAATAACATTATGAAGGATATTATTGGATTTCCGTATTTTTAGCAGGACATTAACGCAAATACGAAATATATCCTCCTCGTTTTACGAGGACACGTTATTTATGCGGCTCATCGTCGCGACGCGATACTATAATAAATAATTTCGATTAAAGGGCTCCGTTTATCATACAAATTCAATAGGCAACGCTTGCCCCGGCTTATGACCGCGGCTACAGTGCGTTTCAATTAAAATCGTAATAGAATACATTATCACCTCTGCGCGGAGCATAAATTTTCCCGAGCATAATAGTCGAAAATATTTCTTTTGTTTAACGAGCGCGATTGCGATTTTTTAAACGTGAGTGTAAACTGAACGATTTACTGTCATTTCACATTGAAAATTAAATTAAAATTCTAGTCTTTCAAAACAAACGGAAAGAAAATTGAGAGTAAACACGCCGCGATGCTTATTTGCATCACAGGAGAGGTATCTGGAATCTATAAAATTGAGATGCTCCGAGTAATCAGGGCTCGGTTGAAATTTCCGTCAAGGGAAAGTCGGCTGGACGTTGGTCAAAGAATACGTTCCTGCTACTGATTTCCACCTTTTCTGGGCCACCCTGTAGAGAAAGAATATCGAGACGATGGAAGAGAGTTCGTCGATCCGCATACCACGTCGCCGGATGATTGTGCGGCGACGTTACAAACACGCGCGCGCGACACACACGGGCTCGGTTGTTGTAGGCCGGAGAAGGAACGAGACACTACAAAGTGGCGTGCCACGGGAGTATGGACCTTGCGAGCGGTCAAAGTCGTGGCCTACTTCACTTCCTGGCTCCGAGAAACTTTCTCCTCGTGCCGCTCGTGCGTTCACGCGAGAACCGAGAGCGGGGTGTTCTCGAGATCGGACGTATCGTCGAGATCGCGGTTTCCCCCGCTCGTCATCTCTAGGATGATGCACGGTGGACGAAAATGCCGCTCTAAAGATCAGTGTTAGCGCTATTAGCATATTTAGCGTAATTATTGTCAATTCCAGATGACGCTACCTTTGATCTTCACGAGTAAACTTAGTCGGAGAGCTGTATTATTATTTTATCGTTAAATCAATCCGTAAATATAGATGTAAATTTTGTGTAGAAGTATGTGAATTTATCGGTAAGAAATTTGTCCAAGTTTAAAGTATGGATCTTCTTATCATGCTATTCATTTTTATTTTGTTGAGAAGGATATAAATATAAAATCTAGTTCAGGTTTTTTTCTGGGAAAATCTACAGCGTGTTTGATACTTTGATAATTCCATTTATAAAATTATTCCCCATTTAATTGATAAATCTTTGATGCTGGCACAACATCGAGATAGATGTAATCTTGCGTATTATTCTTGGAAAATGGATCAAGTCGTTGCTTTTAAATTTTATTTGAGCGAATTGGTGTCCATATCGTAACCATTCCGAGGATATTAATAATCCGCCGTTATCGATGCTAAAAACGGTCTCTCATCTCGTCCTGATTTTTGTTAATCGGCCAACGTATAACTAAAAGTATTATTCGGAACGTTCCATTGGCCGAGTATCCGACGGTACATCCGAGTATGGGCCACGATCCATAAACCATGTGTACGAAGCGTGCACCACTCGCTTGCGCCAGGTCGATAATCCACGAGCGACCGGCAGTAAAATATCCCTGAGATCGGACAAACACCTGAGAGAATTGATACCTCGAAGTCGTAAACGCGTATCTTGGGCTCTCATGGGTGCAGGCCGACGAGTTTCACCGATTACCTTTCGAAGGTTCAACCTTCGCGGTGATACACCTTTCGATATATCCGATTCGTCTGCTAGTTACACTTTGGAAAATTGCAGCTGACTGATGGCCCCGACGGGTTTCGGGTTCCTGATTGTAACCCGTTCGGGGCCAGAGAACGTCGTCGATCGCCATGTTCTGATTGCTTGAGGAATCAGAGCGTCCTCTCCGTGTTGGTCGGACTGATACAGATTTCGCAAGTCACCGTGATCTAAACGCGATGCACCGACGATAATAATGCGTTGGTAATTAGCTATTGGTGTATTAGACATCTATCATTTCCAAGAAAATTTGATGGTGCGAATTAATGTGTGCTTTGGCAACCTTTGATTCATTTTTCTTATGCTGAAATTTCATTTTATTACAATATTGCAATATTTTTCTTGAGAAATTTCGTAATAATTAATCTGGAACTGACAATGTTTGATATTTTTAAGTTAATTGTTCTTTTTTAAATAAATATTTATAATAAAATAATAAGAAAATATAATGTTTTGCATAATTAATAAAATTATATGCATCAATGGAAGATCAGATTTTAATAGAATTTAAAGTACTTGTCGCAAATATATGTGTGCTATTTTAAAATAAGAATCGTAGATTATTTAATTGAAAAAACGTTCGTTTCAATACACGATTATCCTGTGAAAGGATAAGAAAAATACACAATTATCGTGAGCGTGTACTAAATGTATAACGCGTTAATGTGCACGAAGGGAATTTGCGAGTGAGCGATTATGGTCCGTTCAAATTGATGGATAGGATAGAACGTATCTAGCCGTCAGTGAGCGAATATTCTGTTTGCGAATGCCGGGCGCCAATCGATTCCGGATGCACTTCGCAAAAGCTGCGGGAGTGCTAGATGCGATTCTCCCCGCAGTATCGATGCGGCTCGAATTCCGTTGCGAGAAAAGCCAACTGCAACGCTATTGTTGGCGAATGCACTAGGTCGATCGTATTACGGAATTTATAGTAAGTGCACTGAAAAAGGTCCGGTACTTTCAATAGTTGAAAGTTTAATCGAGAGAAATAAATATCGTAAGATATTAATCAGTTGTAATAATTGCATAATCCTTTAATAATTCCTTCGATTGTAATAATGTATAATTCTTTAAATAATTTAATTTGTAATAAAGAAAATGATATTCCCATAAAAATATTAAAAAGATTTATTAAAGAAGATTTATTAAAGAAGATTTATTAAAAAGAAGAACGTGCGCAAGTTTGGAAAGTTTACAATATTTTGTTAAAATAAAATTCGTCAAAATCTTGATGTATTACGATATAATATATATATATATATATATATATATATATATATATATATATTATAACATATATTTATTTAGATCTCTATATAATAAGAGAAAAACTGAATCCTTTATTCTTTAAGCAATATTTTTCTGCTTTTTTTTAAAATCATAATACAATGATATAAACGTAAAGAAAGAATATGCTTCATTTTTGGCCTTACCGTCGATTCATAATTTCAATATAATGTTTTAATATAATATTTCAATATAATATTTAAGACAAAATGCTATAATCACTGTAATAATAATAGCTGTCTTACTGCTATTATTACGCGATACTAACAAGTTTATCCACCTCGTTATGACAAGAATATAATTATCATCAGTAAATTTCACTCGTGAGTTGTAACTCAGTAAGTAGATAATGTAAGTAGATATTTTCGATCAAGCTAGTTTATCTTTTTTGAAATCTGCGGAGAAAAAACATTAATGAAATTGAACAATATGAAAAAAGTTGAAAAATCAAGATAACTAATTATTATAGATATATTCGAAAAATATATTCTTTTTACTATATTATCTTGCATTTACATAATTATTTTATTTTTATATTTATAATAACAATTTGTAACAAAAATATATTGTATTGCAATCATATTAAAACGCGATAGTAATTACATCGTAAATGACAAACGTGAGATTAATGGGCTATTTCGCGATGAACATTGCTCTGTAAAGAGATGAACAGTGTAAAATGACTGCCTTGAAAATTATTCTTTTGTATCGTAATTCGAAGTAAGTGTAACGCAACTGAAAAGACAAAAGAATTTAATAATGCCGACGCAATCTTTATCCACTCTCGGCCATTCTTTTTATAAAGTATAAAGGAGCGAGTTCCACTCTTAATGTGATCTTAAATGAAAAGCATTAGAAAGAATAAGAAGAAGATAGAGTGGACGCGGGCATTTTATCGTACATCTCTGTGTATCTCTTATCCTATTTACTTGTAGAATCTTGATTCTGGATACGCAGGATGCAGCTGGTGAAAGTGAGTTCAGGGACGTACCCGAGTTTGTTGAAGAGATTCGATTTACTCGAGTGAAAAAGCAATGCAGCGTTGCTCGATTCTATGAGAAAATTGTAATTATTCTATGAATGAATTTTAAATACAAAATTAATATTATTCTTATTTCATAGATAAATTTGCGCTTTTTATAATAAAAATTGCAAACAAAGAGTTATTAAATAATATCTACACACTCTCTACTTTTACATGTTTATAAAATGTCAAACATTATTCAAGTATTAAAAATAAAAATATTATGTGTATTATGTTGATTATATCAATTAAAAAAAATAAACTTGTCAATTTCGATCGAAAGTTTACGTCACAAGACTATTTTAAGAAATGATATCGTAACCATTCATTGACGTCATTCTATATTCGGATTTCCGGTGGTCGCATGCCATTGGCGTGCAGGAGGCGAAACGATAAAAGTGAAAAGTGAAAGCAAGTAGTAGTTCTGCTTATAGATATTGTCATGCGCAAGGCGGTATGAAAATAGCAGGGAATTGTCTTTCCTTTCACTCAAACGTTTATGCACGGATTAAAAATATATATCAAAAGCATTATAACAGATATACATTTTACATTTTTATGAATTTTATTATTTGAGAATGGATTACATACGTGTGAGGGGGGAGGGAGACGAGATATTTTTATCAAATGCGATTTTCACGTGATAAATAAGAGGAAAAGATTGAGTCAGTTTTTGAATTACAAAAGAGAGAATGAAAGGTATTTGAATTAAGCTTCTGAAAAGGGTGAAGGGTTAGGGCACAATCCCCCTAAAAGGATTAATGCGGAAAGAACTTTGTTTTATAATATCTGTTAAAAAACTACGAACCGGATTCAAATCTTTTTCACTGTGGGTCTTTATTAAACCAAGAATGCACACGTAAAGCGAAATATGAGGTGAAATATTCATTGTCGAAAAACGGGGGGGTTTCGCAACAGTGAGTCATTGTCACGCAAATGCGTGACGGTAGGCGGCTGACAGTATAGAAAATTGACACGTGGGTGGTGAAAGTGAATGTGTCGACTGACTTAAACGACATCGTTATCGTGCCGATATTAGAAAAGCGAAAATGGAACGCTTTTTAATGACGTCAACGTAATCCGGGTACGAACAGAGAATGTTTTTCTTCACTCGATGAATACGACATTCTTCAAAGAGAAAGTACGCACAGTTTTTAGTATATTCTACATACGGTCTATTTTAACGATCGAATGATCCATATTAATGATTACCGTGACTAACTTTCTTCCAAGTTTTTTTATCGGTCCCGATTAATTCATATATCCGGTCGTCGCTTGCTTCCCGTAGATCCCCATGTTCATCGATGTGAATAGAAATCAATTAAGTTCATCTAGCACTACGCAGAAGTCGCTGCAGAAGAAGAAGCCGACACGAAATGAAAATGACTGAGAGAAGGTCGCTTCGCACCATGCTTCTCGTTATTCAAAATTAAATCAAGTTCCGCGAGTCATTACGAGAAGAAAGAGATCTCGATTAATTCGAATTAATGGAATGACACGACGAAACTGCACGGTGTATTGTGCAATCTGCAGAAATTACAACTCACGCATTTGATAAGAGTCACTTTGCGATAAGAACGATCATAACAACATTTCACTGGCGAACCGTAAGATGTGTTTTATATACTAGGCAGACATAGATACCTACTTTTGCTAAATACCATCCTCTTCTGTGGACTGAGCCGTAGTCTGGGTTCACTAATCCCGGGTTACAGACCCGCTATCCCTTTTTAAATTACAGTTCTACATGTAATGTAGCGGCTGGAAATGGAGAAAATTTAGTTAACCAGTGTTAGAGAACGCTGGTGCATCCGTTCCTTAGTCATATTACCGCGTGAATGCTGCGTGAAATGGTACACACTATTCTACGCGGATGGCTAATTTCAGTGAAACTTAAATTGAAACGAAAGATAACAGTTGTTCTCGCGTCTCGAGCTATTTTCCAGATGACGTCCAAGTTTTTTGGCGCGTTTTGCCATAAGCTTACACGGTGATCTACAGTTGGCCGACGTTATATGTTTAAGCGTGTTTTTTTTTTTTTTTAAACACAATGTGCAAATTTCAAATGCGATTTAGGACGAGATAACATTTTTATGGATTTTTACGGTAAAATAACCGACGCGGAATGTTGTAAAATGGTTCGAGATTAGCACGTTTCCATATTTATGAGGCGCTCTTTTAATAAACGCCGGTGTACGCTAGCTAATTGGGTGTAATTTTTCGACATGATACCCGTCGATAGGCAAATTTTTGTAGCACCGCATCATTTTATTGCGCGTACGCGCAATTATACACGCAGAGCGAATGGGTGGGGAAAATGTACGAGGCTACTTTCCACCACTCGTTGTTATTGCGAAGGAGTTAAGATAATCGCGCGTCAAAGGATTTACTGACGTACACGATAATTTACATTTGACACGAGCGCGTATTCGCGTGTGGAAGCGTATTCGTGTCTGCGATATTCGCAGACACGAATATTACACGTTAAACTTCTCATCGTCGAGCGATTAGCATATAGGCACACTGACATACTAAGAATCTCGAATCTGTACGGATTGTCCCAGAAAGTGCAATCTTCCTTCGAACCGAGGATATTAGAAATCAAACTAAATAACAGAGCGATCCATTATAAGTCTCATGGATATTTTTTGCGATTCATGATATAGAGAAAAAGATCTCTTTAAATCTACATAGTAATCTATATAGTAATCTACATAGTAAAAAGAGGAGCGCTTCAATCTTATTTTAATCGGAAATTTTTTGAAAAGAAAAAAGAGAATGATACACTCGATCTCGTATCTATATAGTAATCTATATAGTAAAAAGAGGAGCGCTTCAGTCTTATATCAATCGGAAATTTTTTGAAAAGAAAAAAGACAATAATACACTCGATCTCGTTCGATCGATCGGCCTTCGCAGCCGTCGAATTTTTATTCTCGGCAAAGTTGCATCGCAAGTGCATACATCTTGCAATCGCACGCTTGCCGTGATTCTTGAATTTGCGTACGTCACGCGGCGCGAACGCGACGAAGATTTATCCCGCACTCACCGTAATTACCGGTCGTTTCTTTTCCGCCGTTCGTCAAGGTTTGGCGAGTGCACTCCGCGCTCCACCATCCCTCTCGTCCCGGGCCCGAGTGAAAAGATGGAAGAAAGTCAGCGATTCGGTGACCCAAAATTACGGGCCCGTATAGGTACTATACATCGGCTACATCGGTCGCTGCCTGTAATAAACGCCTGCAAAGCGATTGTCTTCGGAATCGTTCGAGGGATCTTCTCTCTAATCGGGCACGATTAGATGCCGTCGTTGACGTGTGTACCTACTTCGAGCGATCTCTCCGTTTGTCTCGTTGCAGAGAGAATCCGAAACGTTTGGCCGCGCGTAAACATCCCCGCGAAGATGATCGATTTTATTAGAACGCGATATCGCGAAATGTTCGTTTTCTGCTAGCGATGTAAATGAGGTAGATTATTCTCGTTCGCAGAAAATGAATATTCCTCGAACACGCTATAAATTTTGTAAATAGCGAGCGATAAATTATGGGCCATAATTTTCACACATTTGGACACGAAATATGAGAAAGTCGAGTTTCAATCATTTCCCTCTATTTTATTTTTTCAATCAATCGCGTCGTAAAAGCCAACGTACCACTTTTTAATCAAGATTCCTAGCTCGCATCGCATCGATATGTGGGTTAACCTGTCTTTGCATAATAATAACGAGCATGCGACGATTAATCACGTAAAAAGGAACGCTCTTTTCCCCGTCTATACATGACAAGTTACGATCGATCGCGGATCAATCGCTTCGTGCGAGATGCTGATGCATCACACGCAGTTAGTAATATTAATCTCGTGGGCGCGGTACGTGAAGAGGCCCTCGGCATCGTGATCCGAAAGTGTGTCACAACTAAATCTCCCGTTCGACTTAGCCGGACGCCGGGCGTGCGGTCGAGCGGCACCGCGATCGAAATCGACGTGGTCTACTCGTTGTTTCGATACCCGTCATCGAATTCTTACGATTCCGGTGTTACCGGAACAAGAAATCGGTCAGACTCGCACGACTGCATGCCTCTGCGTATCTACCTTGGCGCCTCGAAAAGTGTCAATCAACTTGCGTCTTCGTCCATCGATCAGTCTCCAGATTCCTTCGCGTTAGCATAAAGTTCTCTCTACTCCTGAACAAAATTAAAATTAAAATTAACGCATATTTTCTTTCACTTTTTCTTTAAAAGATGATATTTAAATTTTAACGAAAAATTTTAAAGAAAAAGTCAGAACAAAATTATGCGTTAATTTTGTCCAGGAGTATATTTGTAACATTTACACTAAGTTATATATAATTTTTAATAATATAATATATTTCGTATGTCAACATGTTAATATTATTTAGACGTTTAATTGGTACGACTTTTCATGACGTGCTTTATTGCAGAAAAAAGAAATGGAATGCGATTCTGGAGATTAAGAGCCTTCCTATTTACGGAAAGATCGTTTAATATGCGTTTGTATACATGTGCGGTTCGATATAAATATATAATCGATTCGAAAACATTGCATCGCGTGATGCAAAGGATACGGATTCAGATGCAACGCGCACGTTTCATAAGTCCGTGTATCCGCGCGCGGGTGCTACATTTCACAGTAATCCGAAGACGAGTTTCAGCCGTGCGGAATCCAAGAGATTAGAGCTTAATCGCGAGAGTCTAATTGCTCCTCCGAGGCTACGGTAACTGTTCCAGACTGGTACGTTGTATGCCAAGAATACCGGATCTTCGTACACACACACCAACGCGACCTGAACACGGGCTCGGGAGAAAGTCCTCCGAACGTGCGATATCCACGTTACCATTTCGTAAAAGAGAAAAAAAGGTATTTCCAACATCTATGACGCACAACGATTACAATGTCCGAGGGACGAGTGATGGACATTCATGTGGCGAAATTGAATTCGCATTGAAGATTAATATATTCACTTAAATCTAAGCCTGGATTTAGCTGATGAAAGTGTGTCCGCGACAGAAAGAAATAAAATAGAATTTTGATATATAACACATACATACATACAGTAGAGTATAGTTGGAATTACGGTATCTCTGGAATGTTTTCTCAAAGCTAGTTTACGAGATAATATAGAATACAAATCTGTCCGATCAAAGCATTTGAGGAAATCATTTTCACGACAGGAAGCAATTATTTGAGACAATGCTGCGACAATGCTTGGATAATGCTCGTCGGATCATAACGAAATGTACAGAGCACAATTTACGACAATGATTACGGCGCTCTTTGTCTGAGTAATTTCAGAGAGATATGGGTGTGTATAGTTTCTAGGATGACCCACTTTTTAACTGCATGAAATATTAATGAGAGATGTTTTGAAGAACTTGAAACCGATCTTTTCAATTAAGCACAATATATTCTTATAAATTAATTTACTGTGGAATTATTTGTTATTTGTTATTTTCTCGAATACATTAATTTTATATATTACTGTCATTAAAATAAATGAAATATACTTATTGTAACAGAACATCTGTTGACAATTCATCAAATATCAAATTGTATATATAATGTATGTTATTATTTAATTATTATCTAGTAATGTCATATATATGGTTAATTTTCCATATATGCTATTTTTAACTGTAGATTATTGATCTTTGGGCTTGGCTCATTTTTGCTCCAAGGTCTGCAGTTAACAACTGCGATTTTGTCTCTTTTTTTCGGATGACAAAAGCTTATGCCACCCAACCTTGATATGAATTCTGCTTCTGCGAGATATAGAATTTCCCAGAAACATTGATCTCTTTTAGTTACGGAAAGAAAGAGAGAAAAAATAAAAGTTATTTTTTCTCAAAAATTAGATTTTAATAAAATGCATTTTTTAGCATTTATTAATTTTAAGTATATGAAAAATTATGCAATTGGATCTTATATTTATTTTTTACTTAATAAAACACAATTTTTAAAGGTAAAATATACTCTTTATTATCTATCTAATAGATAATATGACAAAAGATTCTTTAATCTTTAATGCTAACTTTGCAGTAATTTATATGAAAACTTTAATAACGAAACAATCATTACTTTAGTATCTGTACCTGAAAAGATATATTCAATAGGTCCAGGACATCCACTGTGAGGACGAAATTTATTTGTTGCAATGATCTTTCCTTTCTTTGCTCGTGCTCCCGCGATGAGTCTACTTATGTAGGTATCTAGACAACAAAACAAGATCCGTGTGAAAGCCGCACGGCGCTCTCTTGAATGGTTGCTGACGTCAGAGCGCGAGGAAAAATTGCGCAATTTCACCATTCCGGCCGAGGCGGAATTTGTTCGCGCAGCTTTCTTCCGGAATTGGATCCGCTCCGAGGAGACGGAACCAGAAAGGGAGAGAGAGCGAGAGAAAAGGAGAAGAGGGAGAGAGAACGGGGGTGAAATGGCGATGATTCGTTTCGTAAAATACCCAGCGTATTGTTTCGTCTGCGATGCCTACAAAGCTCTCAATTAACATATATTAGGTATGCTAATACACGATAATCAATGCAGTGATTCATTAGAATATAACAGAGAATTCACAATATTCTATTTATATTTTAAGATTCTTTAAATTCTTTAAATCCTAATTATACTTATAATCGGTGTTATATGAATTAAATTAAATTAAATTAAATTAAATTAATTATTAATTAAATTAAATTAAATTAAATTAAATTAGACTCATAGTAATTTTCTCAAGACTAATAAAAATTTTATAGCGATTTATTGACTTGCACTGATATAGTGAGCTTATTTAAATTTTATTGTAAATATATTACATATTCTCTCTCGACGATATGTGCTAATTTCAATGAGCAACGAATGTTTTAAGTCAGTAGAGTATTTAGCATCTCAAACAAGCTTGTTACCGCTATAAATGACACTTCTTTATTCTCACTGACGAGTAAATTGGAGAGTTTCCTTGACCCGAATAATCAGTAAGCTGCTTAACGTACTATATTATAATAGTCTGTTCCACGTAACCGTTTCTTCCTCATGTACGGATGAGTGAGTTGCGACAGCGATCAAGAAGAAACTAGACACTTAATAAGACCGCGTGCGCCATAATACGTGTTGACCTTCACCTAGGTGCGCTTTTTTAATGATCATTAACGTCGAGTGTTACTTTCCTTCCGACCATATCCGTCGAAAATATCTTCCGGCCTGGTTCGTTGCCCTCGAATCTTGTTCAAAATAGATCGTTACAAATGAGATAAAACTATCCTTCTGAACTCTGTTCTTTAATCCTATACCGGAGAGAATCAGTTTGAAAATTCGCTCCGAGTTAACTCTTGCCCTAAATTTCATACTTATCTTGAGCGAAAGGAAAGGAGAAGTAAAACTTTGCGAAACTTCTTTAAGATGATTGATTTTGCTTTCTCAGTGATTGTAATAGGTAACTCGGGGTCGTTAAAGAGCTTAGAATATCAAAAGATTGTATGATCGATCGAAGTTCTTGAATAAGGATAACTGAACTATTTTTCATTTTAACTTTAATCTTCTTTCCTAGCATGATGTATAATATATGATGCTTAATTTTTATTAGTCTTTGCATGCAAATTTTTAAGACTTTCTTATTATATTTCTCACACAAATCTGAAAAATATACGAGACATTAATTATCATTATTAATCTCATGTATTATTAATATTAATAATAATCCCATCACTAATTTTGCTTTAAATAATTTCTCGGAATGTGATTTTATTTTATAGTTTGCAATTAAAACAAGCAAAAACAAATCCGAAAATATGTTTTAATATAATTGAAAGAATGATTCTACTTTATTAATAAATTGCAATTTATATTTTTTTATATAAAACATACAATTTTAAGAGAATATTAATGTTTTATCGAATATAATAATAATTTTAAAAGCAAATAAAAAGATCATATATGAATTACAAGAATATTTAAGTTTATCTTTTTCTTATTAATTCTGTCAAACTTAGAGACAGACTTTGGTTTCATTTTCAATTTTATGCACATTAAGAATTTAATTTTACACTCACTATTTTATTGTAATATTTTCTCGTATTTGTAATATCGTATTGATAATAAATAAATAAATAAATAAAAATAAATAAATAATATGAAAATAAATAAGTAATTTCGCATATATTGATAATAAATAAATAAATATATAAAAATAAATAAATAAATTTCAGTACCGCATTCCAAGGAGCATGACCCTGAATGAGAGAGGACTTTCGCTGGCATCCGGTCTACGGTCGACTTCCGCCATCGCAGCCAAGCCGGCCGTCAAGGTAAAACCTTACCGAATTCGAGCTCTTGACCGGTGATTCAGACCACTTTAGCCACTCAACTCCCGTCTACAACGATGATTAATAAAATAGAAAGTTGCGACCTGCGATGAAATAAAAGGTTCGAACTTTTTGTCGCGCTGCTCATACTTGAAGAGAGAGAAGAATCGGAGAGCGAGTTTCTTTTTTTTTTCTCGCCTAACAATCGGGATCGACGAGACGATACGTAGAATTTCGATTTTTCTGCCAGGCGACGATTACACCTATCGCAGTGGTCGAGGTGGTTTTTGGTGAAAGCCGACGACTCCGAGAGGGGAGAGTATATAGGCCGCGTGTCGTTTCAGGCGTGCTCACAACTAACGCACTCGCTAAAGTCGCCGGTGTCCTTCGAAAATACCAATCGAAGATCAAACCGAATCGATCGACATATCCTTTCTCCGGCGTTTCGCTCGTGAAAAAAAAATAGCAAAAAAAAACGAAACTTTCTCTCGAGCTTTTCGGTCGGTCCCGACGTGGACGATACGCGATAAGGGGGAGGACACGCAGCAGAAAGAAGTCACAAGTGCCAAGTGTGTGTGCCAATAGGATTATAACGAGTCCTGTTTGCCGAATCTGCTGAATCACGGAGGAAAAGAGGTTTGTGACTATTCGATACGTGTTAATCGATATGTGATCAGTGATATGGTATATTTCGTAGATTGTGGTGCGATTCATAAGTTTCATTTGATACGCGATGACTATTTTTTGCGCTCCTATTTTCGAAAGAGGTGAATGACAAGTACACGACAGCAGATGTAAGTGGTGTTCATCGAACAGTTATATATGTTGTACTCATCAGAGATTAATTGCTCGAAATTTCTTTTTATTTAAGATGGAGGAGAAGAAGATTATATACTAATAATATATATTGATAATAGATGAATAGTGCTCATCAAATTAATCGATGCTCTCTTTCTCTTTTTCCCTGTTGGAACTTTTCATCACAAATTAAATTTTCTTTCATAAAATGTCTTAAAATTCATTCACATACGTCAGCTATTTAATTTTGTCGTCAAAAATATCTTTTTTTTGATAGTTTTTGACTGTCTTTCGGTAAAAAGATTTTGCCGAAAATTTTCGCATCCAACTGTGTGTCGATTCGTCAAACATCGTTACTTTTCGTCATCGATGAAGAAGAGCAAAGAAGACAGCAAACGGTCTTCCTCTTCGGTCTTCCTCCTGTTTCTCTCTTCTCATCTCGTCTCCCCACTCGTGGTCCGGCGCGAGCATACGTTGAAAAGGCAAAAGGGTATGTGGGGTAGCGAGTCAGTATGTCAGCGTACTGGCATCTCTCCTCGCGCGGAGAGGCGCGTCCTTCCTTCTCCGGCTCTATGTCAGAAATAAGGCCGCGCGTAGGTAGGTAGGTAGGTGGAAGGAGACCATCTGTTATGCGACGCGGCAATTTATAAAAGAGAGGTTGAGATCGCGTCTAACTTGTGATGGAAATGTCATATCGAATATCCGATTGACCGCACTCTAATGAAATCGATACACGTTGGACTAATCTGAATAACGATGCAATTAGCTAGAAATTTTGATCGGGAAATAAAGTTCTCATAATTAATACTAAAAAAATTGATTAAAGCTAAGAGAAAGAGAAGGGTACAGGTAGTTTGAGAGATGGTTGCACGAGAGAGAGAGGCGAACTTTATCCTCTGATTGCCCCCTTAGCCGCGTAGAACAGTCCGTTATGCTTTCTACTAGATTTCCATAAGTTCCTTTTGTCGCGGTATGATTTTCCGCTTTTCTGGATGCGATTATGTGATCGTGATGGAGCTCGTTAGTCGTTGAAATTCAACGCCACGTGATGGTTCCTACGATGTTAGAAAGGCCGAATGCAATTTTACGCGCTCGGCAGAACGGATCTAGAAACTACTCGTTGTCTAACAGGCAATTTTATGATCCTTAAGAAGTGATGCAAGGATTTTTACAAGTTTTGAAAGACTTCAAAGAATCGATACGTGTTGAGGTCTTAGATTGAAACAAGGAAATTGATTTACAACATTAGAATACCAATTAAATTAAAAAAGAAATTATTTTGATGGTTAAAGTAATTAAAACTTTTAAAAGTAATTGCTGAAAATATAATTTGTAGATAGTCGTTAATTTATAATCGTTAATTATTATTAATTATAAATAATGCAGACCTTTTTTAAATTTTGAGAAAATGTAATTTTAATTATTATTTTTTACGTATAATATAATACTTTTTTTATACGTTTATGAAGACAAGTAAGAAAATACAATGGACATTATTTTTTCTTAAATAAGTTTATACAAATTATTATTAATTTATTGGTTTAAGATTGACAATAGCAAGTATATTAAACAATTTTAACTATTATATGAATATTAATAGATTAATAGATAATTTTGTGAAAAATAATAGAAAAATATTCTCATTATTATACATTGTACATATCAACATATTCTTATTTTCTTTTAAAATTCCGTTAAAGAATAATGCAAATTTTAGTTCATAAACAAATCTAATAAAGTCTATAAATATCTCGCGTTTACACCGGCATGATTTATTTCGCGCGGAATCTTTCTTCCCATTCGAGTCACTTTCACGAGAGTGCAGAATTTGGTGCACGGTGTTCCGTGTCACGTCACATTCTTATAGGGTTTCACCTGGCGTGTGTGTCCCGCGTATAACGGTACCGATATTACGTCACTAGTACACACCTGTCACGCACGCGTCGTGAACAAAGGGTTGCACCATACGACCTGGTAAAATAATAATATACGGAAGAAGGGATTGCTACTGTCGCTAGATATCTGATTTCCTTAACGTGAAACTTGGACGTTGTAAGAAAAGTTTTTTCCACCGTAATATATGACAAGCATCTTATCTTTTTGAATTGTATTCTAATCAAATGAAGTATTCATTTTTTTAAGGTTTTGAAAAAATTTTAATAACATTAATTAATACGTCAGCGATTTTGATTAAAAAATATAAAATCAATATTAAACTAGAATCGATAGATATTGATTACGCAAAACTAATAACATGAGGAAAAAAGCAAACAATAATTAAAATTATACAGATAATTTATAATTATATGCATGAGAGAGAAAGAATGAGAAAGGGAGAAGGGGCGAAAGAGGGAGATAAAATTCGGAAAATAAAAAGGAATTTATACAAATTTCATTTTATATATTTTCCTTACAACAGCTTTCAAAAAATTATGCAAAACACGAAATATGTTTGTGGAAGACCTTTTCTTTACGCAACTTGGCATGGTTATATAATCTATTTTCTGATTAGTAGAAGGAAGTCAATAATAATTATGTATCGTGATAAGAAACGGGAACATGTTTCATCTTATCATTCTCTTGTCGTTTTCACGTGTATTAGAATTCAGTGTTTATTTTTAACTTAAAATTTCATTTCTTTTGTGTAATTTGCTTTTTTCTTTCTACCACTTTTTCATGTCCGTACTTTACAATTGTGATGAAAACTTGTCATAAATAATTAGATTTACGATATACAATATATGCGCAATTATTTTAAATAACTGTGATTAGAATTAAAATATTTTTGACAAATTATAATATATTTTGCGCTATGTGCAATCATTTACAATTAGATTGCAAATTTATCGCAAATTGTTTCTTAAAATTGAAAACAATAATATCTAAATTTTATGTTGACAAGCTACCGCCTTTATTCGAAAACAGGATTCTTACACGTATGCTTAAATTCCATATACAAGTATCACTCTTCCTCTCTCTCTCTCTCTCTCTCTCTCTCTCTCTCTCTCTCTCTTTTTCTCTCTTTTTTTCTCAAATATCAAACTATATGACTGTCCTTCGTATGCTGGTTTCTCAAGTGCCTGTGATGTATACATATGTAAATACTATAGTACATATAAAAAACCGAATTTTATAGCGCACTTAGAAGTAGACAATCTTCTCCTTTTTTCCATGAAAGGTCTTCGTCATCGGGAGATTTGGGTCTTCGGAACGAGAGTCTTGGATAATTTGGCTTGTTCGGAATAGGCTGCATTGCCTTGGATTCATGGTTTTTGATAGGGTATGCTAGTGATTAATTTTTGAGGTCGCTTTCTCCTAATAAAGCTTTCCTTTCTATCGATGGTACAAGGTACAAGTCCCCCTTTTTTGGGACATGAGCGAGTCTGTTTTCGTTCGCTCACATTCTTTGTATACGATGTCCATAATAACCATATATTCTACTTTCTTCTGTTATTATTAGAGAATGGGATTTTATAATATTTTTTGGATTTTATAATATTTTTACATACAGGTTTTTTTTTAAATATATAATAAAATCTACATTTATATAAATATTATTTTTTGTAAATAATTTTTAATTGTGAGAATAAATTATATATATAAGATCTATGATATATTTGTATATCAAATAATTATCGTTAGATTAATAACGTAAGACTATAAAAATATGTTTTACACTGTAATTACATAAATATTCGACTTAATTACATAAGTATTCGAATTAAAAATGTCTGATCAATTTTAAAATATTCTCCAATGTGTGCGTTTCCTGTGTTGATTGGAGTTTTCAGTCGAGAAAATTCAAGTAGAAGAATATAATTGGTTGATCAAATTTAGTTTCCGAATCATGTACGACATAAGACATCGACGGTGTAACTATTGCTCAGAAATAAACAGTAGAGATTTAATTGAATATTGACTAAACTTGCACGAGCTTACGATAACGCGACTCGTCTAGACTAAATGGTTGAAGAAGCAAAGCGACGGTTCATGATGAAACTCGTCTATGGATTTCCTCTTTTTTTTCTTTCTCTCGAATGTTTTGTGGCAGTTTCAATACTTTCGACGGAGCTTTTAATACAGTGTATATTCGATATAGTTATTTAGGATACTCGTCAATCGACGAGCGTATAAGGTATGCTCTGGCGGAGCTAAAAGGCCAATCGATGGCTAAAAAAAGCTGGGAAGAATAATCGACGTGAGAAAATTCGATGAATGAAGGTAACTCGTCTCTAGATAAAAAATGCAGGAAGACAGAGAATAACTCTTACTGGGGAGAAGAAATGTTTAGATACCGACTCTTGAATAGGTTATTTACATATAAAATATGTTACACACAATCGTCCAAAATAAAAAAATATAAGCTATTAGAGTATACATTTGTGATAATTTTAATGAACACACGTTGATGCATTGTGCTAATAATTTTATCCTTCGAAGCAACTTGAAGTGAATTCGCAATCTAATAACGTTAGTTTCCTTGGCAATGCAATGTCTGTCGCATTATTAATTAAAAGGAATATCTTTTTCCAGTCGTAGTATCTAGCAAATTATAATTTGCTCAATATTTTTTTAAAATTTCTCAATATTTAAGAATTAAAATACGAAATCTAATTTTATACGAAAAGATCTGTTTGGTGGAAACTTGTTTGGTGGCTGGACTTGTGTCGCACTCGAGTGATGCAAACGTCGAAAAAAATGGCGAAAGAGAACGTTCACTCGCACTTTCGCATATTATCTACCGTTCGTCGTTATCCCTCGACGTGGGTCGGCTACCATAAGCCATTTCCGGATGGACGAGTTAGCGCCATGCGGGTGGGAAATCCAGGTCAGCTCGCTGCTGTCGATTAGCTTTCGAGTCCCGTTCTTATCGGTCGTGGCATTACGCAAATACAGCCATATGCAAACCGCAAGAATTTCGAGAAGTGAAAATGAAAGTGCGAATTATAAGGCGAGCACATATTCGATGATTGGTCATTTTTATCAGGTTTCTACTTTGTTCAATCATGAAATGACTCCAATTTTTATATCTCGAATCAAGACGAGATTAAATGTGTAGTATGCACAAATCGAGATAACTCGATCGAGGCACGTTATAAAGTATACAATCTATTTCACAAGAATCATGATAAACTCGGCTCGAGTGTTTCCGTATTCTATGCGAGTATCGTGAAACCTGGTGCATCGCTCGCGCAACTCTTTACTCTCAACGCTGGGTTATATGATGCTGTGTGAAACGACGATTCGCGAAATTGGACTTAGGAGAGATCAGCCGAGTCCGTATGTCGTGACTCAATTCTCAAGCGGAGAAACGTCCTCGTTTCAACGACTTCTGCGACGTCCTTCGTGCGATTTTTTGAAATTGGAGCCAGTTCGGCTTGCCAGTGTCGCTTCTGGTTTCCATCGCATCGCGAACCCGTGTTATTCGAGTCACGAGTCGGGCATCCATATCCTTGTCTCTTTCTCTCTCCGTCGCTCCGAAGATTTGTTCTCTCTTCGACAACCGTATGACGGATGGGTCGCATTCCATTGTCTCGTTCGCTATCGGGAAATTGATCGACGTGATAAAAAAATTTTCGACTTATATAGTGACGTGAAAAAACGACGATTCCGTCGCTCCGGCTATTGTTTGCCTCGAATAAATTTGCAATCTCCTCGTGACGCAGGTGCTTCAAAATGTTTCGTTGTGCAGTTTTCGTCTCGTTGCTTGCGTATTTCGATCATGCTCTATGTACGCATCGCCGCTGAATTATTATCGCAAGAATGGAAACATTGTATACTGCAGAATATCACTTACGTCACTTTCTCATTACGGCATCTCTAATTTTAACCTTTCCATTGAAAATCTTTTTTCAATGAAAATTCATTCGCGCGCGCGACGTGTGACGGATATCTCGTCCAGCGCGTGTCTTTCACCTGTGCTGTAAGACCCCTACTACTCTTCGAAGAGAGAGAAAAAAGAGCAGGAGAGTTGAACGCGTGGTAGGGATATCTCGCCGTCGACATGGTGGGCCTGTTTGGGACCTGACGTCGCGTAAGGTGGAGGGCGAGAGGGGGCGATGGACGAGCGCGATCGAGATCTTCAGTAGGTCACTGGGACGTGGCTCGTGGCCGAGACGAGTGTGGCTCGCACCTTCAGTCGGTCCCCGTCGACCAGGAAAACCACCTCTGGGCCCGTCGAATCCTCGCTATCGGACACGAGAGCACGACGGTAAAAATTAAAAGAAAAAAAAAAAGAGATTTGAGAATTGAAAAGGAGAAAAAGCGCATAGCCTAATGAGGACCAACTGACGCGAGTTGTCGGAGCCTTCCCGTTGCGGTCGGTGCATTCGTGGGTTCGTTAAAGGGGAAGAGCAGGTGGTTTTAACGGGGGGATTGTCCAAGTGATCGCGCGTTTCTTCCATAGAACGGGGCTCCGAGAAACCGGAAGGATACGCAACGAGGTGCATCGATCTATTGTTCTTCTTTCACAAGACTCTTGTTCCGGACGCGTTCTTCGTACTTTGAAGAAAATTCATAGTCGTGCGTGCTTTCGTTTGCTCACAGAAAATGTATTTGACATATTGAATCGTGGACGTCGACCTACGATTTTACGGATTTTTTAATTTTGTTGATTGAATAGACAAGCATGATGAACGTTAAATTATTTTTTATTATTAAGGAGTGTGTTTGTATCGTAAATCTTGCAACACGCACATGCATCTCATGATGGATGATGTGCAATAAATTTTTTTTTACCTCTTTAGAAAAGTTTTAAACAATAGAACGGTGCGGTATTTTTATGCAGTGTCACACACAGGTGTGCATTTATTTTCAAGAGATTTTTAAATAGATTTCGGGGACGTTTCTGATCATAAGTTCCGTGTTCCGAGATGTGGGTTAAATGTTTATTGCGTAACGTTCTGCGTGCAGCCGTTGACAAGTAAATGTGTCACTCTTGCGTGTCCAAGTAGCGACGATCGACGGTTATCCTTTGCCTGCGTCGTTCTTCCTGCATACTTTGAATCTCATCTGTGTTTCTTGTTTCAATTCAATATAATTTCCTTTAATTATACACACTTAAAGCAAATATTACATTATGAATTTAATATTTTATTTATTAAATAAAATTATTAAGGTTGTATTTAACTATTTAATTCTACGTATATCGAGTCATTTAAACAAAAACATTGTATTACTGTAAATTCATGATTAATACAATCTTGAAAATTTATTGTTTTCGTCGATAGATATATAATGTGAACTTGTTTAGCTAAAGTTTCCAAATTTTTCTTTTTATTACAGAGAGGACACCCACATGATGGAGAGGACGTGGCGGAATATACGAAAGATAGCTTTTATCCTACTGCTGCCCTTATTATTGGCCGTGAGTAAAGCGCATTAATTTCTCAAACAGTTCACCATAAAACGCATCAACGCATTCTTACGTATTAATAATAATTACAAATAAGTCGGATTCATATTCAACTTATTTGCAATTATTGTTTTGATATAAAATATGCAGGTTTTTCAATCAATTTTACATGACAATTAACTTCATTCTCTTTTCTACGTGTGATATGAATGGATGCGGATATACAGTCTAATAGATTCTAATGCTGACATTAATCGCGCGTCAAATGAGCCAAATAAATCATCCATGCCAAACGCATTGCCAATCTTCTAATTCCGCCGGAGGTCGATTACTGCATTCCCGGTGCGTGCGCGACACTACGCATCCGTTTATGACGCCTCACAGCAAATCCGCATGCCAACGACGATCGACATTGTAATTTCACTGCGATAATTTCTCAGTCGAACAACGGAAAATTATACTACTATCGCGGTTAGTGCACATTCTCTCTCTCCCCCTTTAAAGTGATAGACAGGTCGTTAATGCGCTAACCGTTATGTGTCGTGGTTCGAGTTATTTACGCATCTATGCAGTGTATACCTCCGCGTGACATTTCGCGAATTATATATACAGGACGTCAGGGCAATCTCTTCCCAAAAAAAACTCTTGTAGCTTACCTCGAGAGCTTTTCAAAACACTATAATAAAGTTTAAATTTTTTCATCGAGTACTTTTCAAGTTATGAGGCTTGAAATAATCTCCTAATTTTACGTAAACCATAAAATAGTAAAATATTCATTTTTCGATTATCTTATCTTAATACTTTTATGTACAAAATAATGAGAGGAATCAATTGGTGTAAAGAAAATACCCAATTATTTCGAAGAAAAAATGTGTAATTTGCAATTAACAATTACATATTTTTTTTCGAAACAATTATGTGTTTTCTTTACACCAGTTGATTCCTCTCATTATTTCGTACATAAAAGTATTAAGGTAAAATAATCGAAAAATGAATATTTTACTAGATATTTTATGGTTTATGTAAAAATTAAAAATTATTTCAAGCCTCATAACTCGAAAAGTAATCAATGAAAAAATACTTTATTATAGTGTTTTGAAAAGCTCTCGAGATAAGCTACAAGAGTTTCTTTTTTGGGAAGAGATTGTCTTGACTGTATATGTTTAGAAATGAAATTATTATTATTAGAGCGTTTTATTAATAATTATTATAATTAGGGCGATCCAAAGATATAATTGTAACATGCATCTTGTCTTGAGATTCTTCATAGATTTATTCTCTGAATATTAAGTCCGTCTCTATTCGAATTGATGTATAACGTTATGTTAATCGGTATGTTTTATTAATATGAATAACATACATGGATTTGCCAAAGGTATGAATAATCTTTGCATTCATCTTGCGGAGGATAATCGATTTGCAAGGATACCACAAAGTAAGAGGATTCGCATATATCTCCGGTGTTAAATATTTATCGAGCTCGTAACGCGCTGTCTTTTCCACCGAAAACATCATCTGAATATCTCTGCCGAACGAACATCCTCGAGTCTTCGATTCACTGTCTTCGTGTTGAAAGACATCGTTCCACGCGAAAAGATGCAAATTATCAGGACACGATAATCCGGAGAAATTCGGAGAGACACCCTCGGAAAGAGGTGATCGTCGAAATGTTAAAAGAAGAAACCGATGCGGTTAAAAAATCCATTCGACGAAAAGTGATACTTCATTGATGCTTAACGTCTCCCCGAGACCGCTATGCGACGTGTGTACGTGCCGTTGGCCGAGAATCAACACGACGTTAAGTTAATGTTTAAGAGGAATCACTCGTTGCCGCGGGCGCTACCTGTGCCACATATATAGCCGTGGCTTTCCACAAGGCAAAAGTCTGAATGAAGCGGCCTGCAACCGCGTCGGATAATCGGTAAACACGGATATGGCTCGCGGGGACGCGCGCTCAAGTCAGCGTCAATGATGATCGTACGATGATTGTTCTCATCCCCACGTGGGAATTGACTCTTCCGCGTGGGAATTGAATCAATCGTACGTAGAAAGGTCTCATTAACGATAGCGCGATTATGCGATACACTTATGTCATATTATATTTTCACGTTAACACGATTGCGTACGGATTTATTGAAAAGTATAGCAAATGAGCAAAATGATAGGTTCTTTTTGAACGAGGGGGATGATTTCGATGAGATTATACGATCAAATTTTCACGAAAATATTTTTTTTATTCCCTCGGTATATTTATTCTTTATTTGTGTATGAGTTCTGTCATTGCTCGTTTTCATTTTTATGAAGGTTTACCTGGTGCATCGCGATACTCCTGAATTAAAAATCGGTTGCAGAGGGCGCGTTAACTTCAATAACGTAGCTTCGACAGTTTGATCGATCGTGGCAGTTTGCGCTCTTGCAAAAATAATGAATGAATAAAGAATGGCTGGCGATACCGAAATTTTGTACTATGACATACATTGAAGTTTTGAAAGGCTGACTGTCAAAGAAAATTAGTTTTCTTATCTCGCAGTTTACAGAGCTCATTCGTGAGCTCCTTTACTTCGCTGGTATTATTTATGCAACATCGTTCTCGACAACATAACGGAAAACAGAGGAAAAATGCCAAGCCTAGCAATGATTCAACGCGCTTAATAATTGATGAGAGAAAACACGGTTGAGAGAATCAATTCGCGCTCGTGAGAAACTGGTGCATACGGACGTCCAATTTGTAATTGCCTCCGATATATTTTGATATATTTATTGAAAAGATGAACGCAGAACAGGTGTGTCTAGAGGAAGATACGCGCGCGATATAATCTACGTGTTTCCTTTCGCACATGCAGCGTGACAGCGTGACACGCAAATAACGCCGAATGCAGTCATCAGACGACGGCGGGGGATAAAGTAGGAGGAAATACGCGACCGGTGCATCCACATCTACGCCGTGTACGCATATCTCTGCGTCGGTGTATCCCTGTATATCGCGTATATACGCTTCGCATACTCTAACCACATCGGCTGTCTACATAGCCGAGCCGTCGAACCGAAGATAGTAGGTCACTGCGCCGGACGCAATGCCCTCTCTTTCAACTATACTCTCTAGACGGTGCTCTCTCTCTCTCTCCTCGTCTGCGTTTCCCACTGTCTTCATTTCTTTCCCTCTTCCTTCATCGTTCGTCAACTGCCTTTTTCATCCTCTCACCTGTCTCCGCTTCTCTCGCTTTTTCTTTTCTCCCATTATCTCTCTCTTTCTATCTCCCCTGTTTCGATCCCCTCGCTTCCCTTTCCTTTCTTTATTACGAGTAATATAGCACGACGCATAACTTGTACCATTTTTATCAAACAATCGGTAGCTAACTTCCTTGAGAAAGTTTTCGAACAAAAATACTCGAGGAATTTTTTGTGAACATTCTGATTTAGGAGTTCACATCGTTCGCACCGAGCATGTTTAATTTAATGTCAAATTTACGGATTTTTATCAGATTTATCATCAAAACTTTTAATTCGAACAAAGTAAATCTGTGAGAAACAACAAACGCGTGCTCCAAAATGTTTCTTTTAATAAAAAAATTAAATATCTTGTGATATAAGATTTAATTAAAAATTAAAAAAGAATCTAATTTATTACCGAAATGAAACATTTAGTTTTCCTTAATGACGCATATCTGATTCTATTAGTTACGAATGAGAGGGTGACTTTATTTATCGCGTTGAGTCAGGTGGCAAACTCTTTTCATATTTTTGACGAGATTAGAAAATCTTTAAAGGCGCCGTCATATTGGGACGGGATTGTAAAGATAGAGGGCTGCGGTCTATCTATAGAACACGAAACTAATGCATCTCACTAATTTACTCTGATTAGTCCGCGCATAATCTTTTGAAGTTGCAATACCTTTGATTCAGGCGCGCATTTTTCAGTCTTTATTTAGTCTCTGATATCACACGCAACACTGGTAGCACACAAAAAGCAATCTAAAATAAGTGCTGCATTAGACTGACATTATTCAGCAAAGTTAATAAGAAATTAGCATACGACTGCGACGTCATTTTTCTTGAGCGATGACAAGTAAAAACGAATGGACTTATTAATTTTGTTTTGCCATTTATTTGTGATATTAATGTGTAATGCGAAAAAGAGAGCACAAAGACCAAAGTATGACTGAGAAAACGGAGATGCAACAAACGGAAGTGATTGTCTCGTCTTTTAAACACGAAGATACGTGATTTAGTACTAAAAGTTCTCTTAACCGTAGAGATCAAACCGCTATTGACAACTCGTAATGAATGGGAATGAAACCGTCCCCGTGTATTTGCGATTCTTAACAACGTGCAATCTTGCGGACGACCACAGAGTCTCATGCTGCACTCGTTCTGGCAGCCAGTTAAGCGATCTTGTAATTCGACATCGTTACCAGTCTTTTCCATGTGTTTCAACCATCGACGAACATCCTATAATCACGAAATACCACCTTACGCGAAACTGTTAATTTTAATTGCGTTTTATTCGTTCAATGGAACAGCTTTTTCTCAAAATAACACGTTAGAGGAGATAATGGTATCAATTTTTTTTCTAGAGAATGAGTTAGTTATTTACACTAAAGTCTCGGCGAATATTGCTGTCTTTTTTATTATACAAGAATGCGTGCGTTACGGACGAGACATACAGTAATTAATTAATTGTAGTAACAATTTTATATTTTTTAAATTAATAAATATATTGATTTATTAATTTATTAAATACGTAGCATTATAAATCTTTAAATCTAGTTTATAGAGGTGTATATCTTTATAAAGATTTATAATGCTATATATTTTTCAAATTAATAAATTGATTTATTAATTTACCAATTAATTAATGTAGCATAAATCTTTGAATCTTTAAATTTAGTTTATAGAGATGTATATCTTTAAAGACTTGTTATAATATCTATATTTAATTATAAAGTATATTCTCTTCTTTGATCTGAAGAATAAGTATAAATATAACAGAAGTAATGTCTGTGTGAGAGTTTCTTAAAGTATTATTATTAATTTTGTCATGTTAATATAATTATCAAAAAGTCGGCGTTTTATTATCTTGCAGTTTTCTATATAATTGGCAGTTACCGTAGACAATTGTAGTGATTGAATACAGCGTTCCAAATAATTTGATGACGATACTTAAATCGTAAATCTATAATTTTAATTCAAAACTAGATTTAATTGCACTGAATTTGCTTGATGGAATTAATTTATTTTAAATCCCTATTTCTTACAGTAATTAATTGTTCCTTTATGAGGATCACGAAGACTTCTTCGTTGCTAGTAAAACATTCTAGTCTATATTTATCATTGTATCCGATGGAAACGAGCGAATGTTAATATGAAATTTTTTTTGATACTCCAGGAAAAGTCTCGAGAAAATAATAATACAATTTTAATTGTAATAGATTAAAAAAGTTGAATCTAAAATTAAAACTACGGTGGCATTATATCGTATATTCAAAAAATTTCTCTTTGAAATCCTGCGTATCAGGAATTATAATCGCCTGTGTATCTTTCTACGGGAGAGAATTATTACTTCTTTTTTCTCGTGAGCATACATATATGTATATGTGGAAGCTGGATACACATCCTTACGCGAATGAGATTTTCATAACTGTTTAATTGCAATACTTTCTCGTCGCGGTATAAGGCGCATCAAAAGTTTCCAACAATCTAATCCAGCGTTTTACAAGCGCCGTCATAATCCGCGAGGAGTTGCGTAGGATTAAATTTAATCAGCATCCGCGGAATGAAATTTTAATCATGAGAAGAGGGTCATTGACACGCGAGAGAGCCGCACAAATGCGAACGCTGCGAGGATTACGCGCGGATAAAAGTTAGCAGGAGTTGCGCGCGATTTACCCGGCCATCGTCGCTGCCGCCGAATTCGCGGTGACGTTTGCGCACTCGATGCATCGCGTAGTAGTATTGTACCTATCCGCTCTATCCGTACACCGGCGTAGGGTCGGTGTCCTTCTTTAATTAAAATCCCGGCCGACGAGTTTTATTCCGCGAAAGTGCACGCCCGTCGCGGTTCTCAGCCTGGTTCGCACGCGCTTTTGTACGCGCTACGACGCTAATCGCCCTGTTCTTAATTAGATCGCGCATCGTCTTCCCGCGCTCGCGATACCTCAAAAAGAAAGAAAAAAAAAACGTCGACGATTTAGGTCCCTCCTAAAGCGGGTAATCTGTAGATTAGATCTACGGAGCGTTTGAATGCAATTTATTCCACTCTACTTGGACTTTTCATTCGTAAAGTACCGTTATTATAAAAATGGATCAGATTAAGAGCATTAAGTCTCGGCGAAACATTATTGTCTTAAATTTAATAATAGTCTTGTCTGGTTCTTACATATTTTGTACAATTTCCCTCGGTAAAAGTAAATTTTAGATTCAATGTAAGAATGATTCGCAGTCTTCTTGTTAATCTTATTAGCTCTGTTAAATTAGTATTGGATATTATCACCTTAAACTAGAGCGATCAATGTCTTTTATTTTTAATGTTCCATATAAGCGATATATTTGATCATTTATTTCAAAAATACAGGTTCTAGTTTTACATTATCGATAGATATTACGTATCTTGTACACTTATACATACATATAATGTTATCTATTAATGTATAATATAATTTTTTTATATTCACCTTTGCAGTTAATCAGCTTAATAGGAATCGATTAATTAACGTTTAGAATATAATTAGACCTTGATTTAAAAATGTACAATCGATACGATAAAGTCGAAATCAATTCGAACGGTGATATATCATCTTGCGAAACGAGTCAATGAATTTTTTTCGCGACTATTTCGATTTCGACGTCGAACGTTTCACATAATAGCCTTATCGAAACGTACAACGCGACATGTAGTACCGCCGTCTACGTTGATTGACCCGGCCTACTTTTTCGCCACCATATATAGCCGAAGAGACATCGCTTGTATTACGACTCGAAAGTTTCTCTTTGTGAAAATTTCTTATCTTATTTTTGATAGCGGGCTGTGTTACATTGTTGGATGCGCAAACCCGCAGAAACGCGAAATGATTTTTAAACGAGAGAAATTCGATCGTCAATTCGTTTGTCGTCAAATTTGTCACATGTATTTCCCGCGAATAAAAATATCTTTGATGATTGAGATATGAATCAATAGTCATCCCGATTGCGTATTAATTTTTCGGTGTCTATTTTTGTATCTTTAAAATTATACCAACTTGTCTGGTATCGTATCTATATATTATATTAAATAAATTAAGGAAAATATTAAGAGATGAATCAACTATAAATATAAGTACCAAATCAATAAGTGTACTCATTTTGAAGGTTGATATTCGTGAACTCTTCGCTGTGTATATAATACGAGGGAGATAAAAATACCGTCATCGTGAAATATCGGACACCGGTATCCGTCCATAGCACTCAACCTATTAAGCAGCGCGGCCAATAGTGTAAAATTGCGCGATTAAAGCGGAACTTCTGAAATCGTCAACGTCTCGTATCGAGCCATGACATCCGCGGCTATAAGATGCTTATTTTGCATTTTCAGTGAAAGTACATAGATACGTTCTCCAATCGCGAACAATTCGTTGTTCAAGGGACGACAATGGAAAAGTGAAATCACCTTGTTTTCTGTCGCGATCACATATTCTTCATCTGTGATGCGTCTTCGAGTGCTTTCTAAAAAAAGATAAATTTAAATTAGTTGATGATTATTTTTTCACTTATTTTAATTTTGTAATAAATTAACTGCAAACTAAATAATTTGACTTTAGGTGAATTTTTTTATATTAAGTGTGTTTTTTTATATTAAGTTTTATATCGTTGCATAATTATGTATTTAATAGGTTTTAAATATATATAAATATATAAATGATATGTATATATATATATATATATATATATATATATATACATATCATTTTTTAAGACAAATTTATCAGCTTCAATATGAAGCTGATTCTATCAGATTTAATGACTTGTCATGAAAGTTATGTTTTGATATTAAAATTAACGATTCATCGTGAAAGTTATTTTTCGCTAAATACTAGACTTAAAAGTCGCGTTTCATCATTCAAGAATTGTAATTCTATCTTTAACCTATTTATATACTTATTAAAATTAAGGATGGCAGGAAGACGTAATAAAATGAAAGTAGAGTACTAACTTTTTAACAATGTAAAAGTAATAATTTTAGATATAAAAATATAGATAGTGGAGATATTAAAATATGTACATACATATTATCCATAAAGAGACTCACGGACTGACTAATTAACTCGAATTTTATATTTATTCTGATCTATATATTCATTATCATATTTGCGCCGGAAATTCGACAGCCTAGCAGAGAAATCGATCGCATTTATTTAGCTTATAATCGTAGCGGACCATAATTTCGATGTATCATCGATAATTTTCGGTAATTTTTTATTCAGAAAGAATCCTCGAATCTGATGCAGATACAAGTAGAATAAAGAAACGAACAGATATGACACCGATTTACTCGGTGAATCGCCACTATTGTCTGGCTGTCGCGATTGATACGACGATTAAAACGATGGCACTGCTTCACTTGGTCTTTCCAGAAAATTATAATAATAATATATATAAAATTATATAAAATTATAATTATAATATACATTGTTGAGATGAATAGAAAATCAAAAAGTACGAAGAAAATAGGATTTTTCTGTCACAAGATAGGATAGGAAGTCTCAAAATATTTTATAATTCCTTTAAGTTATTTTCAAAAATCATTTCTTCCAATGTTCTTTAAAATCGCTCGGAATCCTTCGGAAGTAATCCTTTTCGCAGCTCATGATTCATACTAGAAACGTGCATATTTAATGGAGCAATTATAGAAACAAATTAATGTTGCGTTATCCAAAGATTAACGACTGTATCAATTGTACGATTAAGATTCATGCGGTCTAGTTTACCATCACGCACGCGTAACGTTTGGTTTCTGTAATTAGCTTATAATGAAAACTGTTGCAATTGGCACACGACGATCTAGTTTTATACAGTTATCTCTGAATATATATTATATATATATATATTTCTCGCGCGCCTCTTTATTTTTTTTATATACAATGAAACATGGTATCTTAGCACGCAAACTATATTCATAATCGCTATCTTTAAATCGATATATTAATTGCACGTTCTTTTCAGTTATTAATCAGTATCAGTGTGCGAGATTCATATCGCAGAATCAAATGGAAAACGCTAGATTTTAGATAAGGACAAAGCAATGTGTGTATATGTATGTGTTTAGAGTTGCGTGTCAAATTGGGGAAAACATAAGAGAATGCGATAGATACGCTTTACGAATAAAATCGCATTTAGAATCTCCCTTGGCGGAAATAAAGACATTGTACGCGAGCATAATTACGTTTCTGCAACTCTGCGCCAAATCGGAATGCAAAATTGCCCGAGGGAACCGGCCGATCTTCCGAACATAAGTCCGCATTCGATTGCTCTCGACGAATGCTCCTCCTTTGGCTAACAGTACACGTATTTTCGGTCACATTTTTTGTCAGCATATCTTCGAGCATTATTAACATACGGTACCTGATGCGTATTGGCACAAAAGTGTCGACATCATTCGACTCGGATCCAGACTTGTATATCGATCGTATCATGGTTATTAGGTTCGAAAGATTAATATTTACAGAGTACATTGTAAGAATTAATATTGAACAATCGCTTTGAGGTGCAAATGGACTATCACGAAAACAGTGACGAGGAAAAAGAAAATAAAAAATAATAGCTTCCCCAATTGCACAATACTTGTATTATTATGATTTAAAATCTCTACTACTTAATGAAATATAAATTAATTTATTAGAAATGAGAATATAACTTTATTATAGAATTTATTGTATAATTTCATTCGAACTTATTTTTCCACATATCTACACCTCTAAAAAAAAAGTTTGCACAAAAGAGAGCAAAAAGAAAGATATATAGCGAATCGTAAATCTTCTTGGTCACGTACTTCGAAGATTCTCTCGTCCTTAATAACGAACTTAAGGATGTTAAGGAAGTTAAAAAAGATTCAGAGATGCATTTTTCAAGGTCAAGAAGTGCTTTTTTTTCTACGGAATTCGCGCACCGTAAATCGTGTTCGATTGACATTCCGTTGTAAAGGTCGCAACGGCCGAAAACATTCGTGGAATTCCTAATCTTCCAGCCTCGCTTCCGTATCGTGCCAGAGGGAATGAAGGGGGTGACGATGAGAGGGAGGGGACGTACTGCGACTCGTCATTCATTGTAATTCCAGAAAGACCGTAGCTTGCGAGAACTCTCGTCTCGAAAGAAAAGAGTCGAGAAAGACGGCAAATCGTTGCTTTTCATCACGTTTAATGCGATTCTGTCGAAACTTCAGTTGAATCTCCGTTATAAGACCGCAGAGTGAAGAGCCCTTTCGAAAGGCGTACGTACAGGGTCTCGAAAAGGACATGCGTCTCTCGAAATAGTTGCACCCACCTGAATAATCTTCAAAGTCGACATATTTCAATTGCGTCATATTCGCTTTACCTTGTTTATATAAGCAGATTGAAAATGTTTTGTGCAAATAATTAGTTGCATCTCGAAAGAATAAATGCGGCAATTTTCATAATTAATCGCATTTATTACATTTTAATTTTGATATGTAGTTTTATTATACGTTTACTTGTATCACTCTTTAAATAGGATTTTTGCATTTATTTTAGTATAAACATTATGCATCTTTATTATATGATGAATAATTATTTTTCTTGATCACTGTTTTAAGATTAGAGTTGCACGAGATACTAACGGTAGTCTTGTCTTGCTTCAAAATTCGAGACCAGATTTTTAATTAGTTATCAAGATTAATTTTTAAGATTGATTTTTAAGAAAAATCGAGACAAGACAATATTTTTGCCAGAAAGCTTCATTCAAGACTAAGATAAGATTTAAGTTTTCAAAAATGTTTAATACCAAAACATTTTTGCAAGTCTTGTCTTGAGTCTTGTGCAAACCTTATTGAAGGCGTCATTCATCCTTGCTAGGGCGTACGGAGTGAAGCACCGTTGGTTGACAGCAGCGCACTACCACTGGAACACAGATCAGTCTATGGAGCCCCAGCTCAGTACGGCCCGCCAGCGGTTCACGAGGAGAACTGGCCGCTGGCGTCACCCGACACCCCGCAGATCAAGCATCTGCAGGTGCAGTGCGAGAAAACGCACATGCGGGTGAACATCGAATTCGATCGGCCGTTCTACGGTATGATCTTCAGCAAGGGCTTCTACTCGGATCCGCATTGCGTGCATCTCAAACCAGGCACCGGTCACCTGAGCGCGACCTTCGAGATCTTCCTCAACTCGTGCGGCATGAGCTCGTCGGCGAATCACAATGTTGCGGCTTATGGTGCCCCGACGCCATCCGGCAGTTACGTGGAGAATACGATTATCGTGCAATACGACCCGTACGTGCAGGAAGTGTGGGATCAAGCGAGGAAGCTGCGTTGTACTTGGTATGACTTCTATGAAAAAGCGGTCACCTTCCGGCCGTTCCAGGTCGACATGTTGCACGCTGTCACAGCCAACTTTCTCGGCGACAACCTGCAGTGTTGGATGCAGATACAGGTTGGCAAGGGTCCGTGGGCCAGCGAGGTGTCCGGCATCGTGAAGATCGGTCAGACTATGACAATGGTGTTGGCTATCAAGGACGATGAGAATAAGTTTGACATGCTGGTGAGAAACTGCGTCGCCCACGACGGCAAAAGAGCGCCGATTCAGTTGGTCGATCAATATGGTTGCGTTGTCAGGCCGAAGATCATGTCCAGGTGAGTTTCAGCCCATTCGTGATAATATAAAATATGATATGATCGCAGGATATATTATAATAGCGTCAAAATATAATATAAAAGTATATAAAAAATAATAATAATATACAAGAAAATATAATAAATAGTAATAGACAAGAAATATTATTTGTATATGAAATAATTCTCTTATTGTGTATAATATATACGGGAGTTATAATTAATGTAGTTTCCAAGAGAGAGGAGTAACGAGGCTGTTTCTTCTGTAGGTTCCAGAAGATCAAGAACTTCGGCCCAAGCGCGTCCGTTGTTAGCTTCGCCTACTTCCAGGCCTTCAAGTTCCCCGACAGCATGAACGTCCACTTCCAGTGCGTGATTCAAGTTTGCCGATACAATTGCCCCGAGCCTAAGTGTGGACATCCTGGTCTCGAGTACGGTGTGCCTGTCGCCGGCATCTCTCACGAATATGGCGCACCGGTTTCGCAAGGTCTTTCTTCGGAGTACGGTGCCCCGCCTGTGCCTGAATATGGCGTGCCACCGGCTTATCCGGATCCGCGACATCCCAGCGGACCCGCTGGAGCGTATAGGTGAGAAAGCATAATTACTGTTTAAAGAAAGCTTTTCTACGAAGTGTCCATTGAGAGTCGCCAACTCGCGTAAAAAGAAATCTGCTAGATCACGTTAAGAATCTAGCAATTTTTTCTTGCTGGAAAAAATTATAATCTATATTTATTTTATTTACAAATGGAAATACATCTATAATATTTTTTATAATTAAATAATTATACAGATAATTAAAATATGATTACATTAATATATATATAGATTTTTTCTATAATTTTCATGTATGCTTTTATGAAATATTTTGAATAATTTATTTGAAAATTCTTTTTACTGAGCACTTTTTACGGGGCAAGATCTAATCTTATTATAAACTTTTATTGCTGTATAAGAGTAATATTTTGTTTAAAATAAAAATTTTTAACATAAATATCATGATGCTAATATATATTTATCAAAACTGGATAGTTTAAATAAATTATTCAAATTAATACAGAAGATTATTCTTTAGTAGAAATATGAGAGATTGTTGGCAAAACAATATTACAACAAATTAATTTCTGCCCGCAGCGAACCGAATCCAGATGTAGTTCCGGCGCCGCAGGCGCAGACCTCGTCCTCTTCACCCAGCTCTACGCCAGGCGACGCTACAGCGAGCAGCTCACCCCAGAGTCCCCAGGACAATATCCATCTCCCTCCACCCCCTCTACCCGGCCATTCGGCGGCGTACCAGACTGTGAAGCGAAAGGGTACCGCTGGTACGGAGGAGCTTGAAGGTAACCTAGCCATCCTCGGAGGTCGACCGAGGTCGGTCGAAGGTTTTCCGGCCGAGCTCAGAGGCGCCAGGAGGCGAAGACACGACGAGCCGCACGAGTTGGAAGATGACGATAGTGTAAGTATTTTTTCTCTCCTTCTTTCTTTCTCTTCGTTAAATCTATTTTCCGAATGTAAGATCGAAGTAAACATTTGAAGCAAAGCTTCAGAGTCTTTCAGTAGTTGCAATTCGAGTTATTAACGTAAAGTATCCTCCTCCAATTTGTCGACAATGTACGCTCATGACGAATACATTATCAATGACGCGTTCTATGGTACCGTTTGCTATCCTACTACGACGAATTCTTCGGCATTACAACGGTTATCCTCGATTTTTAGAATATCTATCACACGGTGACCCTGTTCTCCACCCACGTGTACAAACGAGCAGCGCAGGAGATGACGGACGTGAATACCTCGAGAGTCATCCAAGTAGTCGCACCGGGTGACGTCAATTTTGCGCTGGGCACGACGAATTCCAGCAACGACACCACCGTGGTGATACAGAACGCCAGCGCGTCCACCGATCCAGAGACGATCTGCATGAGTCTGCCCGGTTTCGTGGGCGGTCTGGTGATGTTGCTTCTGGTGGTCGTGGTTGCCTCCCTCGTGGCGGCCTTCCTCTTCGTCAGGGTGCGCGCTGTGGACCGCAAGAACGCCGCGATAGGTGGAAACGGCTTCGTACATCCGGCGTATGTGCCGGACTGCAACATGCCGAATCCGGAGTTTGTCAAGGTCGCCAACTGAAGCAGCATATACGATGCGCAAAATCAAAAAAGGACTCGTCGCAGGAGAGGAGGACGATGACGGAATCCCCCCCGGAGGATCGTCCACCTCGAACGACCGGCAATACTTCGGAACCGTATCGCGACATTTCGCCCGAAATTCGCGACATTCGTCGGAAATTCTCCTTGTCGAAAGTTGCAAAATCACATTTCTCTTTTCTCTCCTCTTCCATCATGATAGCTTGGTGTCTAGTCCAGTTGCGTCAATCGCGCTCGTCGAATCCAGAGGAACAACGGCTAGATCGCTATCGAGAAAGCGTGAGTGCGATCGTACGAGGCGGATCTTTGAGTAGCATGTAAATAAGAAGTCCGAAAGCACGAGCAAATTTAACGAAGAAATGGAAAAACGGAATGAGAGGAAGGTAAATGAGAAAGCAGCTACACTGATGCGCATTCCATCGATCGTTCGCGATTGGAATTACTTTTTTTCTACCGAGCAATTCGATCGCGATCGATGGAACGCGCGGTCCAGTAATAAATATCGCGAATCGATCTTCGATGATGCTTCGTGATCACCGCAGCGCGGCAGTAATCAACGTCTAATATCCACACGTCGTCAACAGTCCGTCCTCGGTATCAGGAAGCGAGAGATCAATCGCAATCGCCAGAGTAGTCTCTAGGAGGGCATTGTAAATAAGTCGCGCGGGTAGTCAGATGGCCCTTCAGGACCCGCTTGTCCTCGCGTCTCTTCTCCGATTCATCATGCGTACTACGCATTTATTTATATACGCATCGTTTAATTCAACGAGCGCGTTTCTCTTCATCATTCTTACCGTATCTCGTCGCGTTTTATCACACTCCGCGTCGGCGATTCTCGCGCGTCGCGACGCTCGACGTCATACGTCGACGGCGATGCTTGCCATCTCGAACGATTCAGCGAACGCTTCCGGTAAACATGTTTGTCTCGCAGAAAGTTGTTCAAAGGCAAAGGCTTGTTTTCTAAAAGTTTAATTCGGAGCGAAGAATCGACTATTCGATCGTGGAACGCTCGCTAAGTCGTTTAAGATTCAACGAGAATTCTATTTATTATTTTTTTTTCTATATTTCTCTTTATATTCCCTTTTTTAACTCTACATCCGGATTGATCTAACATAATTTATTGATCAAAATTATACGACCTTCCTACTTCGCTTAGTACTTAAGTTATCCGTCTAAGAATATTCCCGGGAATTGGGAATATGTTTACGTATGTGTCTTAAGCACACACACACACAAACACACACACGTATACATATACATATATACATACATATATACATATACAACACAAACGTGTACAAACTAACATGTACACATGAGACGTATGACATCATATATGCAATAAGTGTGTGTTGTATGCGTTATAATACCAGTGCGAGAAATGTATTCACGAACATCCGTTACGATAACAATTAATTGTTTGAGAATTATTTTAATTACATGATTCATTTTTATTTATATAAATTTGAGTCTCCCTTTCTTCTCCTTCAACTATTTTTTATATATCTTTTATATTACACTGAAACAACGAAAAGTCTTTGGAAAACATTTTTCGAACTAACATTTCTTCAATTATATAGCTTAAAATTTCTAGTTCTTCGCTTTACACGATCGAGTAAAAGCATGGTTGATCTTGGAGAAAGGTTTGTATTTGGCAATCATAACTTTACGTTGCTTCGCGAATCTTTTCACTTTTCGATATTCCTTAGCCAAATCGTACAGACTGCTATCCGATTCCAAGGTTTTGGACAAATTCTCCTGGAATCGACATCTGCAACATGGTTTTTACGACAATTTTCAAATTTGCATTATGTTATTATCTTATACCTTAGCATATCGCTTTTCCAATCGCTTGCTTCTATCATATAAGATGCTTTTTCTTTATTAAAATTCAAAATTGTCCCCAATTCTATTCTACAAAATAAAACCAAGATAAATTAGTAGAAAAATTACTAAATAATACCAAATAAAACCAAATAATAAAAGTAAAACATTTCTGAGAGAAAGTATATTTCGTTTAAAATAATTGCAATACTTGATGTTTTTATTTCTAGCAGAAAATCGCAAACTGATGTTTTTTTGATCGATGATTCGCAAGCTGAGAAATTCATTCAATTTTAGGCAAATCATTTTTATGTGACAGATATCCTCTTTAGGAAAATCCTGGTTGCCATTCAGTCTAAAAGTACATTGATAATTTATTAATTATAATTACGAAATAATATGTACATATTTTTATTTTTATCATATTATATTAAAAATATTAGTAAATTACAAGTACATGTAATTATGGTTAATAATAAATAGAATTTTCACATATAATTTATCACACATAATTTATATATAAGTTTATTCACACATAATTTATATATAAGTTTTCACATAATTCATTTAGTTTGAATAGGATAATAATTAAATGATCTGTGTTTTTTTAGTAAATTACTGCTGTAACTTTTATCTCCAGGAAAATAACATATCGCATAATTGAAATGCTTTGTTCGGATAGAATTTGCTCTACTTTCTTGCTTGACATACTTGTTTCCGATCTCTTCTTGTCGTTCTTCGACAACAGGTTTCTGTACCTCGACGACCTTCTTTTCCTTATTTCTAGATGATGAGCTAGAAGATGATGCCGATGTCTTAACATTTCCGGAACTGAGGAGCCAATCAAATGGAACATGTTGTGTACATAAATCGGTCGGTCTCTCCTGCAGTTTTCAAAGAAAAAAAATCTATTTCGTTCATTTTATATAATATATCGATAAAAGAATTTTGAAACATTAAGTTTTGCATGAAAGATCGACTCACTTTGCGCGTTATTTTTCTTACAAAAGACTTTTTAAATCGTTTGAATAAATTCAAGGTACTCGGTTTATACACAAAACTTAGGAATGACGTATATATAAAGGTTGCCTTCGCATACTTTCAATCCGTAATCCGTAATCCGATGGAAAAGTTAAGGAAGATGAAAAGTTTTAGTTCCGTTCGCTTATTCATGATTGATCGAAAATCTATACGCGAGGAAAGTGGAAAAAACTCTGGTAAACGCGTTCACACCTACCATATACACAGTCTCGAGTATCGACTCTCTCGGCTTGGCATTCCAAGTCCAAATGAGAGGCAGGCCCGCGGGATTGTCCGTAAAAATTCCTCCGATCTGGTTATAGGACAGCCTGCGGAAGTAATTGGAATCGCGTGAATCGGTCGAGCGAGAGAGGCTTCCTCGACAGTAATTAAACATTCTTTGTAAATTCTTTTTTCACGAACAAACCTCGCCGCGCCGTCCACGTCGAAAACGACACCGTATCCCATAGTGTCGAATATTGCCAAGATCTGAGATCCCCTTCCGATCCCCAATGCATCTTTGCCTCCTGGCGTGAACACAGTATACATATCGTCTTGAAATCGATAGTAGCGATTTTTTTAAGCCTGTCTCCGAAGGCCGGTCTTCTTAGATTGAGTGATATTTACGAGTGTGATATCGTCGCCAGTCGAAAATTGATTAATTCAATTTAGCAATCGTCAATTTTGAAAAATATTTAACAATTTTATCATTATTTTTTTTTATATTTATATTTAATTTTTCGATGGATGACGATTTTCTTTTAATTTTTGCTGTATTGCATATAAATTGTATATATATACAGAGTACTCCAGAGAAAATTATCAAATATCGATTAAATAATGGATGACAAAAATAAAATGACAATTATTTAATGATAAAGAAATTATGACAATTAATTTATTTACTAAGAGAGATGAATGTTTAAAAATTTATAAATGTTAACAATATACGACACAAATGAAACATTATTTTAATAATGTTAATATCTAAACTTTGTGATTTTTATTCTGATTATTTAATAGAAATGCAATTTAATATTTAATCGTCATGTAATTAATGCATCAAGTTAAATTAAATCAATATAATTATTATTTAATTTTATGTTTCATTTTTTTAAAGCACTTGATGCGAAATTTATTAAAGGATTTATGAATGAGACACTCTATGCAGACAATAATGATGGAGTACTCTGTATAGATAGCATTATGTAAATAATTCAATTACATTTCCGATTTTTTGGTTTATAAACCCTAATAGCTAATATGCCATTGGGATAAAATAACTCGCCGGAACCATCGGGATAGAATTTCAAAAATGGTGTTAGACCATCTTCATAATATTCCGTACCTTTATGCTTGTATTTTTTTAACCTAATATAAAAACATAAATTACTTAATCATTTAGTGGTTAATCATGCAATATTAATAATTTAAATGCAATATTATATAATTTAAATTGTAGAACTGGTAAAAAACATGCTCTGTTTGCAATGGTGTCTCTTAGCTTAATTCGTCGGCCTAATTGTTTAGTCATTAGAAACTAAATAATTACGAGACTTTTTGCAAAATTAACTGTAATTTAATCATTGTTCAATTTGCTTACTTTTTGCTCTAAATTAATATTAGCATCTTTTAATTTATCTGATTAACGACAATATTGGATCATTTTTAATCTATGTTTTTATATACTAATTTTAAATATTATTATATATTGCTTATATAAAATCCTATGATATATATTATCCTATGATATATATAGCTTTAATAAAAATTTTCACTATTTTATTTTATAATGTATAAATAATAAGCTTACTTATTACTCTTATTATTATTTAAAAAGTATATTATTTATATATTTTATACATTTATATTATTTTTTATAGAGATATATTTGAATATTTACTTACCAATCTAACCTGGGCTTTGCTGGTCTGGCTTCATACTGTACGATCTTTCTCATGGTTTTAGTAATCGGCAACAGGGTCCAGCCAAGTTCCACAAAGTGCGCGTTCGATAATTGATACTCGATCGGATTTGAAGGATCTATAAAAGCAGAAATTTTCCATAATTAGAATTGCATCTTTTCACGCGATTGATAATGCGATTTGTATGATAATACAAGAGAAGGTTAGTACCAGAATGATTTCGTTTAACTTTAATAAGTGGTAATTTTTTCTATCCTCATTTTATCTCAATTGCTCACGTTAAATTACACAAAATTTAACTGCATCAAATTGAAAAAATATTATACCAGTTTTTCATAATTTATGCATTATTTTTTTGTGTTTTATAAAAAATGTCCGCAGACACTTACTATTAATTCTCCATTTTCTCGCCTCTTCGAGATCGTATCTTTTTTCAGCTGAAGCAGCTTTGCGTTGTTCATCATTTGCAGGAAGTTTTCCCTCTTCATTAACGACAAAGCGTCCCTCTTCCGCATCGTCAAGCGAAACCGTCGCTTTCTTAGTCCCAGGCTCCTTATTCTTATTTAGGAGCATCGTTCCTTCCCTCTTGTCCTTGTCCTTCCCTTCTTCCTTTCTATCTCGGCGAGTAGTTGGCTTTTCCTCGTTCTCGTGTCGATTGCGATCATTCCCATCCTGCTTTACCTCGGACCTTTTGGTTGGCTTCGATGTCTCTATCGAAGTGCTCTTCTCTTCGACTCGATCCAATCGGTCGATCTTCTTCGTTCTGTTATCCAGCAATCGCGTCTCGCGTTCTTCCCAGCGACGCTGTTGATAAGGATTCTTACCGGGATTCCCGCTGCTCTCTTCCACCGTATTCCCGTTTTCCGTATCTCCATCTTTTCGTGTTTTTCCAACCGCGATCCACGATCTGTTCGCTTCTTCTTGCACGTCACGTTGAGCCGAGCGGCGATCTTGCCGGTCCTTATCTTCGACCTCACCGAGTCTGTGCTGATACGGATTATTATCACGTTTTTCGCGTATTCTTTCCGTTTCCATGCCGGTGTTTCTTGTACGGTCCTCACTACGTGTTCCACCTGCTGACACTCTTGTTTTTTCGCGCCGAAGTGAATGATTACCATTCGCTTTCGATTGATCGTTGGCGGTTCCGATATGATGATCTATTTCCATAGCCGATTGAATGAAACGCTTAGCTTTTGTCGAATTGTCTTCTCCTGAAGTATTTAAAACATTATGACATTTGTTATGTAATTTTGTCCAAGTATTCGAATATGTCTTTGACTGGAAGCCAATGTGGCTCTTATAGTGATCCTCGAGTGTAGTTAGGCCATTAGTGGAGACTAATTGTAATCTTGCATTATTGACGTTATCGATTCTTATAAAGTCATTTTTTTGCAAAGTATTCTCACTTGAATAATTCACTTTGTATTTGACTTTGGTAGGATTAGAAGATTTTATTTTTGATGTATTCTACGAAAAAGTAAGAGAGAAGACAATCGTAAATGAATCTGTAGTATAAGCATAATTTTACAAGTGAAATAAAGATTACATGTGATACATGTGAGAGCCACTCCTTCAATAATCGATCGAAATGTTCTGCTGCGATGCAACAAAATTTCTCCTAAAATAATTTTCATAAGCAAGTAGAAAAAGTATTCTCACGAAGATAAATCTCTTCTAAAGAGGATAAAACTCTTTTGTATTCTATTAAAGTATTATGTTAATAACTTGTATTTTATACCGTGTATTGCCGAGTCTCCTCGTTGATAATACTGTCACAGAATTTGCAAATTTTGAAATGGGACCGCGTTTTACATGGTTTTTCTCCCCATTCGCGAATAAAATTATTTGCAAGATTTAAGAGAGTTTTTGTCTGAATATGCGCCGGCAGTTCTGCAATATTACAAGAATTTTATGCGAGAAGCATTACTAAAAAATACTATCTCTTGTAAATTAGCGAGCATAGCAATAAAAATAAATAAAGATTATTTGCATAAGAGTCTTAGCTTATAATTTATGAGATAGCAAAATAATTCTGTTTTAATCTATAATAACATTGCATCTGTTTAATTTATCCGATATGTGATATTAATTTATAATTTATGACAATTGTTTAATTATTTAAGATACGAGACATAAATATTTATATAATAATTTTATTGTTTGCAATTTTATTTGTTGTAAATTATTATATTTACTGTAGAAGTGATTTTTAATTTATAGAGATTTAATGCAAAATTGTCAAATAATCATATACACGTATAAAACTTAAATTTAATAAGATTAAAATTAAAAATTTAATATTATATAAACAAATATTAAATATTCGTACACAACGAAATTTTTTAAATATTAATATAGTTATTTTTCAATAAGATATATTTTCGATAAAAACATTTATACACATACATACATAGATTTTGAGATATCTTGTTTCTATTTTGAATGAATAATACCTTTAGCGATTTCTTCGCAGCATGTCATGTTTTCTGCTTCTTTTAATAAAACAGATAAGATTTGAAGTTTTTTGAGCACAGAGATGCATGATAAATCAGCTAACGCAAACAAGGTAGATCCCATCTGCGTCGAATAATTTTTTATTGTCGACGATTTTGTGAGAGGCTTTATCGTAGTTTCAATCTGAAAAGATTTATATAATTGTGTATAAATCATCAAATAACAGACGTTTATTTGTACTGTTATATATAATAATTTTTCATTTATTATACTTGCTTCGTTTGCAATATTTTCTGATATATCTGTCGATTTAGAACAATGTATATTACAAAAAGCATCTGCGAATAGATCTGATCGTTCCATCAATGGTTTGAACAGATTCTCGTGAATGCTCGATACTGTCATTTTATTCGATATTTCTAATGTTCCTTCGAATGATATTTATTACAATAAATAGAAGAATAATTGAATCCACGAAATCTGAAACGAGAATTATTGTATTTTCTTTTTTTAATCGACTGCATGATAAAAAATAAAAAAATTATACAAAAAAGTATAAAATAAAAAGAGATAAGAAACAATTTAGTTACTTAAAAAATTCTACAAAATTATTCAGAATACTATAAATTTTTAGGGAGCAATCCAGACTCGTAATTGTTGATTGATATTCATTCATCAAATTTGATTTAATCGTTTGATATAATTGTTTGCTTTTTATACATATTTTTCACACTTAGTATCTTTCAATATCAATAATTTGAGTTAAATATATTTTTTTAACAAACTGATAGTTTAAATAAATAATTTGTACATTATGTGACATTATTTGTAAAAAAAAGTTTAATAGAAATATGATTTTATATGGTGAATAAATAATGAAGTGTATGTTTATATTTAAAACTATAATGAGGTTAGAGTTGACGTAGATAATATAATTGTTTATTAAATAAAGTAAATAATAAAGTAAATCGTACTATGTGTAAAATTGGCTTAAAATAAATAATTAAAACGCTCAATATTATTTTACAATTATTTACACATTTACAATATAAATTAAAAGAAACCTCGATATAATATAATCCTTAATATCTCTTTTCTTCCGTTTTTTTTATCAGAAGCATTACATGGCATTCAATAAGCCTTGTTGCAAAAAAATTCATATAAAACTAGCGATTGTTAAATAAGTTTAATTAAAATTTTGCGCAACACAGTGAGCGAATTACAGGCTTCATGGCGAATCTTTCTGGCGAATCAGTCTGCCGTTATACCATTTGTTTCACCGATACCAATCTTGGTCGTAAATCGTCGGCTTCTCGTGACACTTTTTGTCGATAAAGCGAACCTCCGACAGGCGACAACTGACATTCGTTACACGAAGCGAGATAGCCGCGTTTGTTTCAATTTTCGCGATAGCCCGCAGTCACCTTTATGTTTACAGTGTCATTTACAACGCTAATAAGGTATGCAGACTATGCATTCTAAGAAAAAAAATGATAATAGCTTAAATCTGGGGAATTTAGCTTTTTATTTTACGGAAAATACAATAAATGTACAGGATACAAAGAGAAAATATTGACGCGTTTTTTAATATATAAACTTTTTATTTTATTATTAAAGTTAAGATATATGATAAATACGTAAAATATATATACATGATACATAGATTTTGTTGCGCATATAAAGCACCGAAAAGTGGAAAGCCCTTTCATCAATTACGCTGATTGCTAGGAAGAATAAGAGAACGGGGCGCGAGAAGAATAAGAGAGCAAATATTCGCGTTGGTGTTCCTGAAAGTTTTTTATGACGCCAGATATAATTTATTGGCCGCCCCAAACAAGTCTCCGCACACTTTTATATACGAGCGCGTTCCTGCGCAACTGCAATATTCATTTGAATACGACCGAAAAAGAGAAGGGAAAATAGCGAGAGGAATAGAGTTGCTGAAATCAACATATCCTACGCGCTTTCGTGTGCAATTTTAAGCGCGTAAAAGTTTATGCACGCGCTCGTGCAATCACTTACACGAGAAAGAATGTAATAAAAATTTTATATACATATTAAGGAAGATGCAATGGAAGTTATTGAAATATGATAAAATATAATATCGCAGATTGGGAAGACTTGATAAAATTTTCAATTACGAATTAATTTTAAGACTTCAGAAAATAATTACGCTCGTATTTTATTTAAACATATTATATGTATATTTATCTTTTAATAAATTAAACAATTAATAGATAAGACAAAGAAATATTAATAAATATTATCGACAAATATTATAATTCGTATATTTTTTCGTTAAATATCTGTCTGCTATAACAATATTAATGGTAGAAAGAAGATAGAATCGCGATGAATATACGCATTTGCGCAATTTATGTATTCGAATAACGAGTCGCGGGGGTTGATATGATAAATAACGATTGTCCGAGCGTGATAGACTCTACGATCGCCGATTATCCGACTATTTACGAGCCTTCGTATAAATCGAATTTTCATATTTCCACGATATAAATTCCAGAAATACGAAATGCTATCGTAACGCGAGCAATCGTATACCTCAAACGATTCTACGCAAAAACCTCCATGGCGCTGTTAAAGGACGGAAGAGGTTCACTTAGAATTTTTACGACCTCCCGGAATCATCTGAATGGTCTCCCGCATCCCACGAGAGCCATGTATGCGCTCCGACGTACATACATTCTAGATTAATATAATATCACGAGGCGCAATATTAATATCGTCACGTGTGTGTAGCAGTGACGCGGTATGCGTCATATAAGGAGAATCCTCTTGTCTTTTGCAATAACCGTGAGAGGTAACGAAGCGAGCCTACGTTCCAGCACGCGGTGGAATAATCTTCCTGCGATAGTGGAGGAATTTAAATGCCGAGTTTCCGGCAGCTTTTTTTAAAGAGCTGCTCGTAGGAAGGAAAGCGTCGCGCAAGGAAAGCGATCTGCATCTCGAAATCGCGTGGGCGTGCAAGAATGCTTGGACCACTCGAGGATTCCGTCAGGCGCTACGCATCCAAGTTGCTAAATTTGCGATAAACTCTCTCTTTTTCTTCGTGAAGGCGCTCGAATCATCTTTATAATTCTAATATTCTCAGCAAGTTTAGGTGCTGTTAAATAAATTCCAGGAGTCTAGATTTTTTCAATTTTAGAGCTTTCGCATGGATCTCCTCGATATAATTGCAAAGCGGGTAATTTTTAGCATAAATTTTATGCAATTTGAATTTAATTTTCCTACGTTGTGTTATAAATTTTTCGGTATTTTAAACAATATTTTGTGATTAAACAATGATTATAAACAGAAATGCAATCTACAAGTTTGACAATAATTTAATTGAAGTTATGTGACGTGCTGTATATTTATTGTATGGTTTGTTGAATACATTTAGATAGATGACGGCTGGCAGTTTTATACAAATTGGACACATGGTTGCATAAAAATTACAAGCTTCGTAGATTTCAACAAAATTTTGATGCTCATAAATATTACACAATATTTCTGACGAGAGTTAAATATCTATTCACGCTCGCCAACGTTTTATTCGTTCTCATATATTCCAGATTTAAATCATGATTAATCTTCGTTTGCATGATAAATTTCAATTTTAATCCTTTTAAACCTAGTTACTAAAATACTTTTAAACCTAGTTACTAAAATACATAGAATGCCTTACTTTTCGCGAATGTAGAATACATCATGTTAGATTTAGCATTGATATTTTCAATTATAATTATTTTAAGTTGGCCTAGTAACTTATAACTTTTTTACACGGTACTGAATGTCTATTATAGCGTCGACATGTTGCTTAAATAATTCAAGATATGTTAAGTGTATGAGAGGGTAGATAGATAAGTGTTCGTACCTAAAGCTCAACAAGTTTACTAATTCCTGCGTAGTTCTGTAATTACGGACAAATCTGATTTTCATCAAACATGAAACCTTGGGTTTGAGGGATTGATGAGTATAAAATCGATGAACGCGAATTACATCCTCGACTGATGTACTACACATTCAATTACAGAAATTATCGAAAAAGGATGAAAGTGAATTAACTTTATATTTTTAAATGTGATGTAGAATTATCGAAAAATCTATAAAATTTTTCAATAAGTACATTATCACATAATATTGCAAAATTATAGTTTAATTAAATAAGGAAATGACTACTTTGAAGCGCGATCGACAAGAGAGCAGTTCGTATTTCATTTCGCGGAAAATAAAGCGATAAAATATTAAAAGACGAGAAAAAGAGAGAAATGTAAAAAAAAAAAAAAACGGTAAAGAATCTATTGAATTACAATTAACCGACATTGATGAACAGGCAAGCGCATACTTTTCCTCTGAGCGGTAATGCATTTACGCGAGCGAGACAATTCACTTAAAATTCTTGCACGAGCATTAAGTATCTTATTACGTTACTCTTGAAAAGAGAGAGTTCAGGTTATAGTTTCTGTATTCTTCTTTTTTGTTTCTTTACCCATCTCACTCAATTAACGCGGCTCTCCTTCTCAAAGCCCGCGGAAATTACAAAGCGCCTCACCGTCGCTTTATCACCCATTCGCAATTATTTTTGCGAGAGAGAACCGGCACGGGGCCGGCTCGTCACGATGCCTAAGGGACATGGTTCCCCGAGGCGCCCGTCCGAGTTCCTCAATTAACGCATCCACGCCGCTTACTTTACCTCAGACGCGAAAGCGGACAGAGGGGGGGGGGGAGGGGGTCGTTAACGCGGTTTTCTTACGGATAGGACGTAATACCTTGCTCGCGATCAAAGGAAACGAATTTCATGTAATTACCGGCGAATACGCGCATTTTCCGAAGAGGACGGTCCTGAAGAAGCCTGTACACCGATAAATTTATCAGCAAAGTCCACGATTCTTTTGAGGATCGTTCTTTCGCTTACCGACGCTCGTCTTCCGATTATTCACTTGCACGTTCTTTCTCTCTCTCTCTCTCTTTCTGTCTCTTTTTGTCTCTTTCTCAAAGCTTTCACCAATTAAGGTGACGCTCGCGCGAGAAATGACTTCCTGGTGGCCCATGTGTAAAGGACTTGACGAGTTACATGGCCCGAGGGTGCTCACTCGGTCGTTCTGAAATTCACTATGAGTCCTTTGATCCTGTTTTCCTTCTTGATTGCAAATGAGAACAGAGAGGTGCGTTTAAAAATATTCATCGCAATTTATAATAATGTTGAAAATGATGCCATGTTATATGGTTCTTTATTATAATTAAATGTTCTTCATTATACAATCATTGTCTTCTTAAAATTACATGTAACAATTCTAGAAATATCTGTGAAATAAGCGAGAATATTAAACGCTGACACACTTCGGTTTAAAATTGTCAATGAGTATATAAAATATTTAAATCGAACTGAAATGATTGAATAGCGCATACTATAAATATTTTGTGCTCATTGTCAGTTTGAAACCAAAGTATATAATTAACATTCAATACATTCTCGTCTATTTTACAAGCATATTTAGGTAACTTTTAAAAATGTTACATGTATAAGGTTACATGTGTAATGTTATATGTATAAGGAGGCAACGTTTATTTTCGCGATAAATTAATAAATCCAAAATAAAAATTCAATACGTAATAAAATAGTATGTTAAATATTTGGATTATGTTCTCTCATAAGAATATGACAGTTTCAAATAAAGATGAAGGCATCATTTGATAGAATCTTTTATAGGATGTGTTTCTTATATACATGTTTTATACTTCGAAGACTTGATTATTAATCTCTCATGTATCGATAAAGATTTATAGTTTGCGTACGAAGTAAAGTACAATGCACTCGCTGGAAAGACGAAGTGATGAAATAAAGCAGCTAATAAGACCTCTTGTATCGTAAAATCATACTTGTCTGTATTCTTATATCCGAATAAATGACGACCCGATAAAACTGCTCGTAAAATTTTACTACAATCGTTGTATTGCCTTCGACATTTTTCCTTATTAGTATTATCGTAATAGAAACGTCTTGCAAAATATTATCATATTTTCTTTCCTTAGGAATCGCAATTTTAGATTAAATTAGATTAGATAAATCTTTTATTAATAAATTTGCGAAAATGTCAATAAAAAATACACATAATTTTATTTTATAAAAAACATGTGTAAATTAATATTTGTTATACGTGTATATTGTTATATGTGTATTATAATATTAATATAATATTAATATAATATTAATATAATATAATATTAATATTTGTGACACTGTGCCTTAACACACTATTTTTAAATCTTTCAAAACACAATAATTTACATGAAACAAAGTACAATTTAAATCTTGTTATTACAATAAAAAAATTATATTTTCATTAAAAAGATTTTAGGGCAATATTGGTTATACCAATTCAATTAAGACTAAAGAGCATTTAAGTTGATTTGCACTCTCTATTAGTAGCTACGTGATAATGGCTCGTATTGCGGTGAGGCTAGACGTAAAATTTAACTGTCGGGCGAGCTTGCGTTCGCGTATTTTGGATAACTGTTACAGTCAGCGGGTACATTTGTAGCTCACACGATTCGTTCACGCGAGCACTTTCGCGAAATGAGCTTGCAGCAGGTGAGCTTGAGCTTCCTGCGAGATCTCTACGTTCTCGTCACGAGCGATTTCCGCGGTACGCGCTTACATCCGCTTTTAGTCTTCGCTAAAGTGACACGTTTGCGACAAATAAGTTCCTGGATGAACATACGAACAGCTGTAGCAATTCTTTGCGATTTCGTGTAATGTGTAATATGTACCTTAGCTGACGCTAAATTATAATTATCACCGGCGGTTAAAACGCTTCTTTGTCGTTTTTAAGTGAAAAGATACTTGTAAGAAAGTGATACTTGTAAAATAATCGATCATATGCATTTTTTGAAAAAAAGTACGAGTCGCCTTAATCCCTTTAATCTCGCCATAGATAGCGAGATGATCGAGGCGCGTTGGAACGTTTCTAATATCCTGTCTGTCGACGGGAGATGAGGTGAAAGGATTCGCATCATGGATCAACGCGAGGGATGCGATCGCGAATAGATTCACCGAAGGACTTGATCTCTCGGAGATTCACCCGGAAGGGCGCGGAACAGAATGATATTCTGTTCGCGATGAAGCTGGCCCGGACAGTTTTGAATATTAGATTAAATACCGCTCGATCCCCTGTCATTAGCAGGATGCTCTAATCAAAGTCGATCCAAAGTTCGGTACCCGTTCGATGTGGGTGGCGCGTCTTATTAAAGCAGAGACAACCCTTCTCCTCTCCTGTCCCGGCTGTCTATTCCCTTATCGGTAGCTTATCCGCGTCGTTGCTCGCTCGAGGGGGCATCCTCGCGTATTAATTAAGGGATCATAGGACTTGATGCGCGTTAAGTGTAGTTGGAGTAAGCGACGAGGTGCTGTAAGTGAATCATGCCCATGTAACGCATAGCAATCGATGTCACTTCCTAGTGCATTTTCGGAAATGCATCGTGCCAATGTTTCGTGCATCGCTACTCGCACTTAGACAGGACATGCATGCTCGTGCATGATGGTGCGCGAGATACAGATTCATCTACGGAATTAATTGAGAGTCGTTTCGCGTAACGGCCGTTTCGCGTGACGCGAAAATTGGATCGCGCATTAAGTGGCGCGTTAAGACAGCCGGTAATCAACGATTTTTACATTTTGTTACGTTGCATGTTATCGACTATCGTGCCGTGTAATATGAGTCAATTTATATAATGGGAATTTATTCTTAAGCTTGGCTTTACACTTTTTTATTTATTACATTCGTTAATTGTACAGCATATCTCAAAAAAAGATGGTCAAAAAGAACGAATATCTCTTGCTCGCAACAAAATGTTCTAATTTCGATAATAAGTAAATTGATAAAGGAAATCTAATTAAATTCCCTGATTGAATCCTTTGGATTTTTATTTATGTAGACATGTGTCAAAAATTTTTTTATTCTTATGATGAATAGAATGTGCTCCTAAAAATTTGACATCTATTTCTGAAACATTTTAAACACGCTAGAAGTATATATTTTATAATATTTACATTTTTTATTTATTACATTCGTTAATTGTACAGCATGCCTCAAAAGAAGATGGTCAAAAAGTTACGAACATCTCTTGCTCGCGAGAAAATTTCCTAATTTCGATAATGAGTAAATTGATAAAGGAAATCTAATTAGATCCTTTGGATTTTTATTTATGTAGACATGTCAAAAATTTTTTTATTCTTATGGTGAATAGAATGTGCTCCTAAAAATTTGACATCTATTTCTGAAACATTCTAAACACGCTAAAAGTATATATTTTATAATATTTAAATTATATATAATTTTTTAATTACATATTTCTTTTTATAGATTTCTAGAATCATTAGATAAATTAACTGTTCATTTGATTTACTTGCGCGAACGAACGAGGAAATGCATAAAACTGGCGATAATGAGAGAAACGTCGCGCCTTAACAGAATGCTCGTTTCGCGTCCGTGGTGCATAATCGTTATCGTCTCATTGTACACCCGATACATCCTCCATCGAGACGCCGCCATTGCGTCGCTCCAAACGATTTCGGCGTTTTCCAAGCGTCAGAACGACGCGAAATACACGCAGTAAATGTCTCATTCACGCTCCATTTCCCGGTTCCCTCGTATTCATTCATGGCCCGTTAGTCTTTAACTGCAGGTGCGTAAGCGCACGTGAGTCCGACATTCATGCTAATTTTATCGCTCTCAGAGAGAGAAAGAGAATAAAGTAAATTGTGGGTGCCTAGTGGCAGTTACGGACTTCGACAATATGATCGCCGACACTTCTTCCCATCACATACGCGATGCTTTAACGGAACTTACGTACCAGATATGTTTGCGATGGAACAATATTTGCCCACTTAATTGCTGTTCTTCCCCCATCGTCGATGATAATTCGATGGTTAATGTCTGACAATTAATATTTAACGAGCCTTTTAACGAAAATCGAGACTCTAGCGTATATAATTAAATTAATAACTTACGATTAAAATTTGCCTATCTGCTTCCACATGTACTTGATATTTGCGGTATTCTGTAATTTTCCTATCGATTATTCGAGATTATTTTCCGCTAGATATGCTTCGGTATATGTTTATTTCGCTCGCTTGCCGCGACGTTAATATCGAGATGTTTACAGAGTTTATACGTGCATATTTTAGTATACAGGTACTATATTATCGTCAAATATGTGTTCAGTAACACTAGAATATATATGTAGACTTGTAAACACAACAGAACTAACGGCACCTTTATTAGCTGTAATTATTAATAAACTTATATTAAAATAATTTGATTATAAACAAAGGTTTCTTAATTTTTTTTACATTTTCTGTAACCATGTTTAAATTTTAGTCAAGTTAAAAATATTCTAAAACCAAAAGTAATTAATTATCCTTTATAATATTTTATATGATATAATATTTAATATTTAATATTAATATATTAATTTCTAATATTAAAGTTCCGCGTGAGCGTGTGTGTGAGTTAAAAGTCCTAACTGACTGGATTCAAATTAAATCTAAATATTATTAAATGCATATAACTCTGTTTATAGAAGTTTAATTACATTTTGAGTAAGCGAAAGATTGCACATATGCTAGACACACACGCTGCACACTTAAGGGTTAAAGAGCAAATATGTGCACTGGATAGATAGTTTTAACTGCAATTAAAAATCCTGTTTGCGAATGTCGATATGTTCGCCCTAACAGATAATCCGTTTGTCCATCTTTCTCTTCGACAGCGGTAGACGCGAAAATGACGGGAACAAGAGTCGAAGAAATTACTTCCATTTCTTTTCACGTACCGGTGATTCTGAACTCTCGAAGGTGCAAAGATAGGAAAGTAGAGAGGGAAAGATCGGTGATAAATGCTTTAGAATTCTCCATCAATGATAGAACGAAAATGATCGTGAATCAAGCCGCGAACATTTCTTAGTCTTTCACGCTAATGGCAATTCTGTAAATAAAGTGCATCAGTTATAATCATCGCAATTTATTAATAAGAAGATTTAGTTCATATTAGAATTTATTATAAGTATGAAAAAGTTTAATCAAAATTTATTTTTACAAGGTATCTATATGCAAATATCGCAATTTAAATGATGCCGAAGAAAAATTATCAAGAAAATATTCGCGAAAGATTTACCTTAGGAAAAGCCGGAAAATAATTAGATAAATTATCTCTCGCAAAAAAGACATGTTTATCATTTAGAAAATTTTTCTCATTATATTACAATAAGTAGCTATATTTTTAATTATTATTATGTGAGCCAATTTTTTATTTAAAATTTTTTAAGATTATTAAATAATACATGTATCTATATAATCTATGCGTATTGTCGGTTTAAAATAATTATAATAAAATTGTATGCTATCGAGAAGCTAATATTCGAGTTAATGTCAATTTACAGATGATATAATACAAATATCACAATTAAATATATAAATATGACAATAAATATGACAGATCTTACTGATTCGGAGAGAGAATGATAAACAGGAGCTACTAGAGAACATCTTAAGAAGGATCGCTATATTAATTTGTCTCCTTCTGTATTAGTATTAGTAATAATAGTATAAAGCAGTTGAGTCAGTCGCAAGATAGTCAAAAATATATAAATTTTCGACAAAATATATAAATTCCGGAAATTGTAAATTAACAAAATCTTTCACACGGCAGACAATCACTTTGCCATCTTTGTCTCGCCATTAATTTCTAAGAAATAATAAGAAATATATAAGAAATTTTTTTTTAAATTCACCATGTTAATTTTTTAAAATTATTTTTAGATTCATTTTTATTTTTATATTTTTATAATTAATTTTACTTTTAAATAAATAAAAATATTCCACATAATTATTTTATTATTATTACAACTACTCTGTATAATGTCTATTCTTTTTTGATTACGGTTTTAGTGAGATATCTTAATCGAAAGTTTATTTGATGTAAAATTTCGCATAAATTACTTGATAATTTCTCGATATATCGAAAGTAATGACTCTCAAACAATTGATTCAATTCTTTCATGTATTTGGCATCGCGACGCTACCACATCGCTTGATGATTTACTGCTTGACTTGTCTCACTGTCAGTTTCGCGTAAATCTGTCACTGATGCATCGAATCGTAGACACAAATGCATGTCCAAAGATTTATTTGTCTCGCCTATCGTTTCGTTTATCCGGACCATGTTAGTTCGCCATGACGTAACGTCGTTTATTCATAATCGGACGAGAGTAATATGGCTGCAGCGATGAATTTACTGGATGCAAGACCGGAGAGCTATACGTGACAGTAAACGAGAACATCGCGTAAAAAGTAAGGGCATGGAAGAGAAGAAATACAGCGGTTTAAGGATATACGAAAGGGATGGTTGCGCTTCTTTTACTACTTCCTGTTTCTCGGCGGGTCCTAACTCCTGACGCGCCAAGAAAAACCGATGCACGACATGCCCGAATGGCATTCAGACAAATTTCGACCCAAGCCAAGAGCATCATAAAAGTTCGCCCATCCTGTTCGCGCGACCCTCTCTTCATCGAGTCATTCAGAGCGAGGGCGGCAAATTTCCATCGGGGTGACGATCTACGATGTATTTCGGCCAATTCTGCATCCCTTTCTTCGGAAGAATGAGCCGCGATCCTACGGACATCGTAAATAGTTATAAATTGCTATTCGCGAACGAATGAACGGAATGCATAATTTTTGGCCGATTGCCATCGGGTACGATACGGCTAGTTTTTGTTGCTTCATCCGGAAAACGGGAAGGGAGAGCAAACCAGACCTAGAGAACGTACGCGATATTGGAAATGTTTTCCGATAAAACATGCACGTAGACTGATGACATCGGAAATATCGAATCGAGTTCCATCTATGGACTAACTCGCTGATATAAAAAGAAAAAGAAGAGACGTAAAAAAATATTAGAAAAAAAATAAAAGTCAAAATGTATAGATATTTTATAAATCGAAAATTTTTCTTTTACCTAGCACATGCACAATTCACAATTTTATTTATAATATATTAAATGAGCAAAATTTTTCAAGGAAAAGAATTTTCTTCTCCTTTTATCCGCAATGATTTCTGATCCATTCGCATTCTGTTAAAGTTTCCATACTTTACGCAATCTCTACATGATCGTCTTTATTTCGTTCCTCTGTTCTTTTCTTCTCTTTTCTCTTCTATCCTTTTTTTATTATCCTATTCCTGGTGCCAGCGAAGTTTAAATGGACTTCGCCCAATAGCCTGCGCTGCCCAACCCCCAAGAGCTAATAAACTATAAATTCTTTCCGCTTCTGGTCATGATATTTTGTTAACCTAAAGTCGATTCTGTCTCGGCTCTCACGACAATAAGGGGCGGTTCTTTGGCCTCGCGAAATGGAGATATAAATATATTTCAAATGCGATATATACAGGGTGATATAAAGCGATCGTGTAATTTATGATGTTCTTGAGAACGGTTGGCAATAGAAAAAAATAATAGATAAAAAAGCATGATATAACAATCACTATTTTTTTATTCTCATTTCTTTTCTTGAATGTAATAATGAACTTATACTTTATTTTTCTTTTTATTTTTTTAAGTCATCTAAATAAATGAAAATAAACACACATGTATGATTAATATATATAAATAATAACATAAATAATAAATTACTCATCCTGAAATTGTGCTCGATGTATTCTTTATGTAAATAAATGATATGTTAAGGAAAAAGCCTCTAGCGACAAAACAATTTTAATTAGTAACCCGAGGAAGCAATTTTTTTAAATTATTGATTACTCGTTATCGATATCGTACTTTAAATAAATAAATTTATCGAGATTTTATTGATTAGATAATTGAAATATTTTGACAATCGTAAAACGAAAAAACCAGAGATTGTTACGATATATATGGAAAATTAAGGATGAGAATGTCGAATTGTTGCAAACAGATTTTAATGCAATTGTTTACCCAGTATGATCGGAAGAAAATAAGCCGACGTCCGTAACGGAAGTCACGTAGACAGGCTTATGGTGCAAACAGCTTCTCAACTAGGTTGGATCTATTAATTTAATGCTGCAAAATCGTTCTGTTTTCTCTCAAAACAGCTGATGTAAACGCTTATTTAATACAGATGAAATGTAGAATATATATATATATATATATATATATATATATATATATGTATATGTTGTAAACAGATTTCAAAATAAAAATTTGATCACGAATTTATATCTTTTCAATATATATACAAAGTTTAGAAAGAATAAATTTAAAAAAAGAAATATTAAGTTATCTTTTTTAAGATATTACTTTGTTTATTTACGCATAAAACGTGTAATAAGACAAGTTTTTACATTTTCTCTGTAATCTGCTTTATAAAGCGAAAGTGAAAACTTTGCAAAGGAAATTGATTTTTTAGACAGAACCGATATCAAACACGCCAATATTTAATGATTTTTTCATCAAGTGTTTTACGCCATTTTGTTTCCTCTGATCCTGGTCATGAGAGGGAAACGATATATTCAATTTTTCTCTTTCTCTTTATTTCAACCCCAGAAGGATACGAAAAATGCCGTCTTCTCTCTCTCTCCATCGATGTTACATAAGAACATCTAATTCCGGCCTCTGTTCTCGTCTGCTTCAGCCTCGCTGCACCAATTACTTGCGCCCATCGCCTTCGAATTTGCTCGCCTTTGCCGAAGGGCATCCGAGCGGTCCCGCCATCAAAGAAGGCACTCTCCGGTGTAATCTAAGCGGCGCAATTCTGCGCAATTATCGTGGGCCCCGCGCGGGAACAAAGTACAAAATCGTATTTCGGCCTTTGGACCAATGTGGCGGGCGTTGATAACGTCCTACACCCTCCCCGAGCAGACACATGTATTTAAGCTTATACAGTGGTTTCTCTTCTCTCAGTGCCCCTCAATGTGCATCGCATATATACATATATGTACATATATATATATATATATATATATATATATATATATATATATATATATATATCTTGTTTTCTCTGTACGCGCTCTGGCGTGGCGAGTGTGAGCGCGACATCGATCCTGAGAGAACGTTTCGAATTTCAGGGGTAGCTCTCCTTGATTGGATTGAAGGTTCCATTGATCACACATGCTTTGACGCTCATTTTGTATATTTTCTGAGAAAAAAATGTTTTTGACAAAATGAAGCGCGTCAATATCGAACAAAATTCGATGTGACACGCGTAAGAGAAAATATTTATAATTTTCACTAATATTTTAATTTTTATTTCATTTACTTTTTTGAATTCCTAACGAAATATATCTTTGCTATATGTTATGAATGCCACGTCTGCCAGCATATTGTAGGATCCTTCTCTTCGAGGGGTGATCACCCTTATCTTTCACAGACAGCGCTTTGGTTGAACCGAACGCTCTTGCTTAGGTAGATAATCGGGAAAACAGTCTCTCTTGCGAACCGAACGTTGTATTAATGAGATCCTTTCATCGTATACGTATCCATTGGATCAAAGAGGAATATAAAAAAGATGATGCAAAAGAACAAGAATTGCAATGTAGTTTTTTGATTGATGAAAAAGAGTTTTGAATTTTTAAATAAAAATTCGATTTATTGATTAAAAATTTAAAATATTTAAAATATTTGTAGATAAATATAATTCATGGATTATTGTCGAATTAAAATAACAGATTTTATAGATCTTAAATAATGATAGATGAAATGAATGAATATATCTGAACAAAATATAAATATAAATATAAATTTATATTATTTCTATTTAATTATAATATTCAATAATCATTAATTTTCGTCGCTCTTTTTGTAAGATTTCACATAACTGATATGGATATATTATATGACTTTGGAAACGGATGTTTAATTATTATCATATAACCATTAATATTCCACAAGAGGCAAATTGTCATGTTAGATCAACAAATAGTAGGGTTCCAACTGCTCGGGCTCACGACCGATTAAGTATCCCTTTTTACTTTGATCTACTTGTCTCACTCATTCCTTAGAATTTTTCTCTATTTTCCTCTTTCTCTTTCTTATTCTATCTCTTTCTCTATCAAAGTGTCTCGTTTCGCGCTGCGACTGATAATGGACTTTTAATGCGTTTGATTTGCGAATCGCATGATCCCATCTCGTCCTTTTCGAAGCGTAATTTCCATAATATTTCCGGTGTGCGCGATGTGGAGGGTTGACGGTGGATTTACCCATCGTATGAGATATTGATGGTTAAATGTCAATAATTCGAATATGGGAAGAGACACGTCATCGTATATTTTATACAGAAAAAACGAGAAAGAGAGAATGAGAGATTCTGGGTACACGAAAGGGAAATTGCAAGAGCAATGTTTGCACCGAAAATTACATCTTTTATCTGCGTTTGCGTATCAAATTGCCATATGTAACAGAATGGAAGCAAAATAAAAAAAGAGGCGAAAAAGAAAAACGGTTTTATCTCGCAAGATGCTCGCAGAACTTGATTTTTCAGAATAGAAAATGTGTATGTGTGTGTTATATATATGTGTGTTTTATTGTCATATGTTGACAGAAGATCCAATTAATTCTTTTATCTCAGTTTTCCTCTCGTAACATTTTAGCGCTATTATTTCTATAATTGTCCATTTAACAAACATATCAACGCATTAAAATCACATTTAAATTTAAATCTAAAAAAATAGAGGCTTGTACATTTTGTTTGTATCTATAAAAAAGAGAGAATACGTATTATAAATTATAAATATTATAAATTATATATGTAATTACATAATTATATAATATTTCTTTTATCTCTGGAGAGATTACATCGATGACATGTATTTGATGACAGGTATTGTTTAGCAGTGAATCTATACGAATTAGGAGTGCTTATTTTATGAATTGCGTGCCACGTTTGTCGCGTATCCTATCGAGTTATGTCATAGCAAATATTGATCGAGTCGATAGGATTAATAGTTAATCATACATATGTAGTTTCTTTTGTCCCGTTAAACTGGTGGTAATCTCGTGTCCCCATTGAAATCGACAGAAATCCGTTGATAGATAAATATCACGACTTGGCTGGTCCCATTAAAAAAATGCAAAAACTCGTCGAGCTTGTTTCACAGGCTCATCTGGGTTAATCGGAATTTCTCGGGAGTTTCTTCATCCGATGGTACCGGGAACCATCCTTCGAAGGACTTAAGCTTCTTTCTCTGAAGTAAGCACATCGAAAAGTTTCGCGCAAAATATGTCGCATGAACGAAAATTTCTGACCTCGACTTCTGTCAGGATTACTTAGAAGTTTCGAATCTTTAGAAACTTCAAATCCTTGCGTCATAAATTTGTTATAGGATTGTATAAATTGTTTCTGATAATGTAGCTAAGTTTGTCATAATTTTATTATAATTTATTAACAGCACTATTATATTATTATTATTATTATTATTATTATTATTATTATTATTATTATTATTATTATTATAACGTTAATAGTTTGTTTTTTTATGTTTTGAATACTAATTGCAAACAATTGTAAAAATTTAGAATAAAACAAAATAAATATCTTAAGCAAGCAATTAATAAAAAAGCGAATTTTAATAAAAAAAAATCACATAACTAAATAAATTTTTATTTCGAGTAATTTTACAAAATTGAAGTTATACTTAAATAAACTATTTAATTTAATTCTATCAAATTATATCTCTTTAACTTTTTTCAAACATATTATATAACTTTAACTAACAATCAACGATTAAAATCAACGATTAAATCAACGATTATATCTCTTATATAAATTCTATGATATTATTTTTAGTTTTCGTTAAATCAATTGATGAATTGTTTGAAAAAATAATTTGGGTATGTGCCTGAATGATTTAAATCGTTTGTTTGCGTTTGCTTTAGACTGATCATATTATTCGATTCTTGTTAATTATACATGTATAATTCATTATTTTGATATTATTTAAGTTCGTAGTATTGGATATTTAATTTCATGTATCTCTAAATATGATAGGCAGTATAATAAATATTTTAATAATAGGCAGTAATAAATATTTTAATAATTCGTGTACTTACTACGTGCTTACTACGTATTATTACTTGCGTACGTATTTTATGGAATGCTGAATATATTTTGTATCAGTGTCCCCCACTCCGCCTCCGTAACACACAAGGAATATCTGGCACGGCGCGCGTGGCTTGTTATTGTTAGAGTCACCTTTGTCGCCGGCGATACTCGAGTCACTAGTCAGTAGCATGAGCTCCTTTGATTGTATCACTACGCATTGTTACCTTCTTCATGCGATCATTTCCACATTCTTATAATAAGCGGTTATCGATCTGCAAATTAGTCGAGGCTTTTTATTAACGACTCGTAAGTGTATAAATAATATGTACTTCGTGAAATTCCGTGTGTCCGAAACGTAACGCAATAAATAAATTCCGATTATATATTTTCGAATGTCCATTTATCGTCTTAATTAATCGATGATGTGTCTTTTCTTGAATTATCGCGCAATCCGCCGAATTTACGCGACTAATTAAACGCGGCTGTCATCTACTTGTCACTGACGTAACGATTGATTAATCAGAGATCTATCTATTTTTTATTAGATAGCCGATAAAAAATACACAAAATGGATATACATACCTGCAGCCCGTCGTTTTTAACTAAATTAAAATTTGCGTTTAATCTAATAATAGAAGCTTTTATGGAAGTATTCTTGTTATTATTATCGAACTGTGATAAACAATGTTTAGTTTCGCGAGTTACGATTTGAAATATGAGAAGCATAGACTACTTATAATTTATGCGAATACATCGACGCGATAAAAGAGAGAGTAATACGTAATTAGGCCGATATTACATTTGTCATAGGGCAAATTTTTAAGCATATTGATTGGCTGTAGCATAGTAATTTTTTAGAAATTTTCTATCCTGCAGCCAATCAACGTGTTTAAAAAATTTGTCGACAAATGTCAGTCAACCTTACTCTTTTCCTTTCTACCAAAAGTAGAGGCAGCATAAATATTTTCTCACACTCTACGCATATTAAAGGAGAACGGTGAAAATTGAATGAGTCGACACTTTTTATTTCTCATAATTGTAATTTACGAAAACTATCAAATGTATGACAATTTTGTAACACAAAAAAACTCTAAATACGCGATATCACTCGGTTGGCATCCCTTGTATCTAGTCGAGAAATTAGTACGCTATCTAAATTAGTACGCTATCTGTCCACCTATCGGCTATCGGCGTTGCAGCGTGACGTAATTTAAATTTTTCTGAAGAAAATGCAAGTTTGCTTCGCGCGTTAACGAACGATGGATGCATCGCACGGTTTAAGAAGTAATCGCGCGATTTATTCGTCCGATATGTGCATCTGCGAGTGCAGAATGTGAGGAGTGACACATAAAGTGATGGACAATTATCGTATCGCGTTAATTCGTATCCGCGGGTGGTTAAATGTGAAAACAAAGGAGTGGATGGAGCGGAGTAAGGTTGACCATTAAACAAAGAGACTTGTTTTTCGCGGATCTTTATTAGAATCCTACATATATCACGAATCGGTGAGTGCGTTTGATGTGCTAAGCAGAAAAAATTCATTTTAAATTTATTACCAAATAAAATTCTCTCTCTCCCCCCCCCTCTCTCTCGCTCGCTCGTTCACTCTCTCTCTCTCCCTCTCTCGCTTTCTCTCTCCTCTCTCTTCCCATTCTTTCTCTCTCTCTCTTTCTCTCTCTCTCTCTCTCTCTCTTTCTCTCTCTCTCTCTCTCTCTCTCTTGTTCGCCCGTTCCGTCTGTTCTCTCAAGGTTTCGAAACGCGCGCATTTGCGTATTTGAGATTTACAAATATACGAAATTGACAGTCATATTTTCGGAGATAATATTCTGCGGATAATTGTTTGTATAATTTTAACTCGTACGCACACGTTTCTTTATCTATCGTTATAATAATTTCGTTTTACAAAACGCGCGCGAGCATATATTATTTGTTACATGAAATACACAAAGTACATAAGAGTGTAACTAAAAGCAACAGGTGCAGCCGCGTTAGATGACGCGTGAAATTGGCCGCGCGATTCTTGAATTCCTCCCCCTCCTCCCGACATTCGTCCGTTGCGCTAATTTCTAAGATCGAGTGTCGAAGGGTAATTTTGTACGAATGCAGTGTTTCGCGTTACTCTCTTTTTCGTAATAATACATACAGTAAAGTTCGCGTCGCGCGTGCATACGATTAATATCGGGAGTGCCGTGAAAAGTGTCGCGCGATCGTGTGGTAAAGTGATGATTACTAATCGCGCGATCGTAATTAACCTCGCGAGTGCATGTTACGCGAGTGCCACGAAAAAGCTTGGGAAAGCAAGGAGAAAGAAGAGGAGACGGCAATGAGTCGACGATGAAGGAATGAAGGTAATTTATTACATATTTATTATTTTTTTTACTTGCGCGCAATTAATCATTTATCTCGGCAACAATCGCAAGCATATCAAGCATCATATGCGTGACTCTGCATTATTGTGTGACGTAATGTGTATAGAGTATTTGAAATCTTTTTATTTTGAGAAAGAGATATTTTTAAAAAATTCTAACAGCATATTTGTAATATTTGGACATGTCGATTAAGAAATTATTCAAGTAGAAAATTTTTTTTACATAAATTATATTATATTAATCATAAAATAAATATTAATAAGAATTATGATATTTAATTTTTTATTACGCTTTAATTATATATTACAATTAAAAGCAGATGTTGTATATACGTTTAATATTTAACAAATAATGTTCTAAATTTTTTTAACCTTAATTAAAAATATTAGCTACATTGGTGCAAAAATTTAATATACAAAAAATAATACAAAATATTGGAAACTTGAAATATTATGTAATATGAAACCGACTATAGATGTGATAAAAATGTGATTGACTCTTTTAAATTTACATAAATTTTTGTTTTTGCAATAAATATGCTTGATTGTTGTTTCCGAGTAATGATGCGCAAATTATTTCTATTAATTTCTATTTCATTATGAAACTACTTCATTGTAGTGCACATGAATAATGATATCATTAGTTCTAAATGCAAAAGGTAAATTTGCTAAATGTATTAATAGGTAATAATATTAGGATAGATTTGTTTTGTTTGCATAACTATGCATATACATCGTACATAATTAATATCATGATCGATTTTCAATCATTATTCATTATTAGAATATTAATGAATTAGAATATTAATGGATTAAAATAAACTGTTTCGAGGACTTCGTTAATTTGATGTTAATTATTTTTTCGTTAGACATTTTGCTCGTTATATCTAATCTTTCAATTTTAATATTTACATTAATGAAATAAACTCATTGCTAATTATTTTTAGACTTTACGTTATAATTCATATATACATATAATGTGTCAAATATAATTTTCCCCGTTAAAATTCTCGATCTCTTTTGACTCATTTTAATTAAAGATAAGAGTGAATCGACCTGTCGATCCGCAATTAAATATTTACAGATATTATATATATATATATATATATATATATATATATATTTAATTTATATATAATCAGGACTTTGATACTTGACTGAATTTATTGGCATGATAGTTGATGTGTCACATTTTTTATTTTCGATTTTTTTGTCACTGATGAATGAAATTGATATTTTCCTAAAATTAAATATATAAAATATTAAATATATAAAACATTAAATGAGCAAAATGAATGATGAGAAAATAGATTTAAAATCAATAGACCTTTGAAATGGTTTATTTTAATAAGTAAATAATTAATATTTTAACAATTAATAATATTGTGCTATAATTAATGATAAATTAATTATAAATTTTGCTTTATTAATTTCCTGTGTTTTTTAAATATATATAACTATACAAGAAAGAGATCAATTAAAAAGAGTATAGATATAAAATAAATATATGAGGCAGTTGCAAAATAAAAAAATCTAATTCAAAATTTGTTTAAATTTAGAATTACAAAATCTTCATCACGAGAAATTTAGTTTAAATGTACAGCATAATTAAATGTATTGATTTATTGTCAAGTTATTGTTGTAATTTCGAATTGTTTGCTTTATATAATTAATTAATATTAAAAATAGAAATGCTGAAATGTATTAATAATTTTAACATTTTCATCTGTAAAAAATATTTGCAAATTGTAAACAAAAATTAAATTAGCAGAATTAATTGATATTGCAAAAATAATAAAAGTTCAAGTTTCAAAAATATTTAATTTCTTATGATGAAGATTGCGGATTAACAATGATGGTTGCAAACCAAGATTAGTCCCAGTAATTTGTGCGAAATATTCGAGGGGAGTCGTCGACATAGGTACATATCGCTTATATCAAACGCATAATCCGAAATATAGTTGCTCGAAATGTGTTGAATTGTGAAAACCATAATAATTCAGTCTGGAACACTGAAATCCCCGGCGGCATTAAGTTGAAATAAGAGGGACGACGAGGAAGAAATATAAATGTAAATATTAATACAGAGAGAGTTGGGCTACTATATGGATCTTAAGAACCGAGGGGAGACTTCCTCCACGAGCTTGCTTCCCTAGCCTCTTTCGTTCGCTCAAATATTTAATGGATTCGACTAGATCCACTCTTAGCTTTAGCTATATTCGTGTAACTTTCGTATGTGTATACATTGAGTTCGTGTGCTGTTCAATTTATATACGTACATACGCCATACGCTTGCGTGATTCTGCGAAAGCTCAAACTACATCCTTACGAGTCGGGGTCGAATCACATTTCGGCGATGTCGGAGAGAGATGTTTTACGCTTGCTATCAAATAGAATGCATCAACAAAGTTAAATTATATCAATCAATGTGTGATTCATGAAAAAGAGGAAAATGTTACACTTATAAAAATATCGATGAAACAAAATTAAAAACATTCTTAAATTATTTAAAATTATAATTTATAAAAGTTTTGGATACGATGATACTCTTATGTAAAAATATGTTAAAAAAGCAAGAGAGACAGAGAAGGAGAGAAATAGAAAACAGATACAAGACGTAATTATAAACATCTTTCTCTTACATTACTTTTTTAATAAAAAAGTCAGTTGTTTATCAGTAAATTACGGTAGCTTCGCATAGTTTGCGATATCACTGCTGTGTAGATTTTTTTGTGCGATTGCAATTAAAAGTACTTTGCTCCCATGTGTCGAATGTCGACGTCAATATAAGATGACTTCGGGAAAGCATCTGTTGTGCAAGCTCGAGGAAAGCGCGGTTCGACGAAAGAGCGAAGGCACGAACGAAAAACAGTCTTTAATTATTTGCGATCGGCTCGGGCGAGTCCCGCGGGTGTGTTCCGTCGAGTTCGACGGAGAGTTAATTAATCCCGCGGTATAATTAAAGCGCCGTTTCGTCAGACCGAGGGACGAGGGGAAAGGGGGATAGGGGAGGGAGGGTAGAAGGCGGACCCGCTGGAAGTTAAACTCTACGAAGATCAAATTGTGAATCCGTGGCTGTCCGGGGGACCGTCCGGCGATTCGGAGAGGGGTGGAAAGGAGAGGGTGGAAAGGAAGTGGACTCTGCGACACGACAGGGGTAGCCGGAGAGACCGATTTAATTAAATTCTAACGCTTTCGGAGAAACGCGCGCGCGAAACGAGCGGCGTCGATCGTGCACCAATATCTCCGATGCCTCCCCTGCCCTCTTTATCCCCCGTCCCTTCTTCCTTCGGAATCATACGAGGAATCAACGTGATCTGGAATCGACGCGTGATTGTTGGAAATTATTTCTTTCGTCGTTACGTTCCCTCTGTGCTTTCGCGTGTCGAGCTAAAGCTCGTCAGCGACGATATTGCGTTCTGACGAGGACCTGGAAACGCACGGGCGAGGGTGAGAAAGGGGGAAGGGGCTATCACAGGGGGAAATTTCACGGCTCGAAGTAGATTGAAAGTTTTTGATGTTATTGGATGCTGGACGTCAATTTCGTCGTTGTGCCGAATCGCGGCCGTTAATCGGCACTCTGTCGCCGCCACGTCAATAACGAGTTCGATAGAATTACGGGCGACAAAGGTTTCCCGTATTATTATGAAATTATATCGTAAATCTGATCGTTTGCGTGTTCCACGCCGTGGAATACGCCGTTGCAAAAATATTTGTACGTATTCTACGGTGAAATTCCATTTTTTGAATTTTCCACGTCTCGCGCGCGCGCACACGCACACACACACACACATACATGGCATAAATATGGGATGGATTGTTACCGATTTTTATATTTTTCACGTTGTACACTTTGGTGAATAAATTATCAAAAATCCGTATATTGCAGTTTAAAATTGGAAATCTTTTTTTTTTATTTTTTACATTTCGATTTAATTCTTATTTTGCTGCGAACCGTGTTTTTTTCACAATCTACAATTAATACTTACGATATATTTAAATGCATGACACACGGATTAAAATAATATTTTTTTTTCTATTTTTTGCTGATATATTTTTTTTGCAAATAGCACAATAGATGATTATATGTTGCGTGCACGATTGTTGTAGGATAAATTATGTCATTTACATAGAAGATTATGTGCGCATTTAAAATAAACGTTGCATGCGCAAAAGATTTATTTTACCATATGTTGGTGATATTACTGATATAATAATTCATATAAATGTGACAAATATGCATATATTATAAGCGTGCAAAGTGTTCTTGGAACATTTCCATGACATCATCGTGGTTGACCTAATTTTCATCATGAAAGAACATACTCGGTGTAATCACAAAACAAATTAATTACGTTAATGCTGCCTATAATCATGAAAACACTGCACGAATTATTCACGCGATTATTCTTAATTTCATGCATCATCAATAATCGTGCACGAATATGCTCAATAATGGTTGAAGTATCCTCTCGATATGGACGAATAACAATTTTTCGAAAAGCAATATTTTCACATTAAAATCGTGGAGAAGCGGTGGAAAAAAATGCAGACCGGAGGGAGGGAGGCTGGGAAAGGGAGGATTTTTCGCGCAATGCGTAGCGATGCATACATCCTCGCTATTTTCGTAGCGATATCTCGCGCGTGATTTTCGCGATATTTATCCGACTGTCTATTTTCGACGACGTAATTTACACCTTACCGGGATTTGCGATGCGTACGCACGCACCCACTGTTTTTCTAGTTCAATCCATCACACGTACGTGTGCATAATATGTCCGTTCGTCGTATATAAGCGACGAGAGGGTGCATAGGCGCAGGCGCGACGAGATTCATCGTCGCGACTCGAAAAGGACGGACATTCGGCACGCCGTTCAGTCGAGCACCGACGTCGACGACGATGACATCGTTTCTCACCCTTAATCAGGCGCCACCCTCGTCTTGTCATCGCGCCTCGCCATGTGATCGTCTTGCCGTTCGAGGGCTCGTCCGATCGTGAGCGGCCTTTGACGGTGCGTGTGCGCGCGAGAAAAATGCGTTGACCATCGTCGAAATTCGCTCCTTTCTACGTATCGGGGTGGAAAATGCTCCCCGATGATTTTCTACGATTACGATGATTGATAAATCTCGGCGAGCGTAGCGATCGAGAGAAGGAGAGACTGACATATCGGGACGGCTTGAGAAATGGCAGGGCACGTCGATGAATGGATCCACGTGCGAGCGATTCATGCCCGAGAGAACGATAGGATTTTTCTGCGATTCTTAACGACGCGGTGTTGAAGTTAAAGGGCTACTTGGTGCGTGGAAACGGGTAGTGCTTACGGAGCATGTGAGACAATGCGGTGGTGTAGTGGTCCTTGCGATCTCCTGCGGCGCGAGTTCTTCGTCCTCCTCGTCCTGATCGGCTGCAGCGATGCCTATCTTAATGTATTCATCAGTCAGTCTCAGGTCATGAAGCTCTTAGGTATGTAGGATTGCTATTTGATGTTGACGTGGGGGAAATTGTGAAAATGTAACATACAGGCGTAGGAAACTGAATAAATAAATTAATGCCGGTCGAATTAATACATAGATAGATTTCGCATCTTTTTTTTTATTTATATCTATAGTTTTATTCATGAAAGATTAGAAAAAATATATTTAAATGTATGACAAAAAGAAGAAGTTTCTGCGTAAAAATTGAATAATTAAACTTTTAAATAAAATTTTAGTATACTTGATTCATATTGATTGATTTATTCATTCATGTTGTCGTAACACGACAATCTGATATTTTGTAATTTTTCTAATTTTTTTAATTCTTCGAATTTCTTAAAAATTTTTATTCATTCAAACATGGGTTTAGCAGTTTCTTTAAATTTTTTGATATCAAAATGAAAATATGCATTGGAAATAAAATTTCATATATCATGCAATAACTCAATGATAATATGTTACTTTGTTTTTGATGCTTTTAAAGTACAGCTCATTTAATTCATAAAAAGAATTTTCAAAATATAATCGTTATCCTATATAAGTTTATCTGAATTATGAATAAAAATTATTTAAGATAAATCGTAAGACAATTACGAACATCGCGTTAATTGAAATTTGACGTATAAACATTTACTTGTATATCTCATCCGACACATATTATGAGAAACAGTTTTAATTATATCTGATTTATTAATGGAACCCATCCTTCGCGAGTAATCTTTTCCTCGTCATGCCGTGTCATGCTAACATCGTGCAAGAGCTATAGTCGCAAAAACGTTGAAATGCTTGCCCCGTCCTCTCAACTTCGCATTACTTTTTCCATTCAATCGAAACTCGCGCGTACATTTCCGCGTGGCGGTAAACATGAAAAGTTCCTCTCCCATGGCGATGTTCGTTAACAGGTCCCATTACAATTGCGCGTCGGACGCGCAATATTTTCTGAGAGCAAACGAAAGCCGGCGAACGCGCGAAAAAAGAGTTGACAGAGAGAATCTGTGAAACCGGACCATTACTATGTTGCCGCACCGGTGCTTGCGCATAAAGTCACAACCAGCGATAAAAACGGAAAAAAGAGAAATAAAACCAACAGAGAAGAGAATCGAGCTCTCGGAAAAGCAGCGCAAAAGTTGAAAGTTAATATTATAGAACTAGTTGAAAATCAGCAAATTAATAATGAAGCATGAATAAAAAATAATATAAATTTTTACAACGACAATATTATTTATAGTGCTTTATTTTTAAAAACTTAATTGACAGCCTTTTCTGAAAAAGTTTACATTTTTATGCTTTTCAAAAAGAATTCTGTCAATTAAATATTAAAAATTTCGAACAAGTATATATGCAATGTTAAATATACATTTTTGTTAGACAACCGATAATAATTTTCATTTTACGTACACAATTAAAATCGATTCAACTTTTCTTAAAAGAATATGTTAGATTTTTGTAAAAATATTAAAAGAACTTTAAAAATTTGGATTAAAAAATTTAAATTAAATTATTTCTATTGGTTTAAAAAATTTAAATTAAATTTAATTTAATTTAAATTAAAACATTAAAAGAACTTTAAAAACTTGGTTTAAAAAATTTTATTCGAAAATTGGAAAATCAAGTACCTTTAAAAAATTGACGATATTATTTTTCTTATTTTGAGACCAAACAAAAATTCTTGGGCATAATATAAGTAAATGTTAAGTTAATGCCCACTAGCGTCGGAAATGTCTTTTCGCTTTTACATTCATATTAATTGCGAGCTATTTGTGATTGTACTATCCTTTGTATCTTATCAAATTTGGTCTCTTTAACGTCCGCATCGTTTCGCATCCCCAGTGTGCAATTAACGCGATTGTAACGTGTCACGGGGGGAAAAAACTCTTTCTCGAAACTCGTTGGCGCGCAGTTTTAACAAACACGGGCGGAAAAACTTGGGGTTGTGTGTAAGGAAAAAAAAAGATGGAGAGCCGCGTATATCTCGAGGCGTCGTGAGAGGGAAACCGCGGGATAATGAACGAAAGAGAGCGAATTAACGTCCAGGACCGCTTATGACAAGCGCGCGCGGAGTGTCATTTTAGCAATTTGCGGCACGGACCGCTCGTTTTAATGGTCGCCCGTCCACATATATCGGGATCCTGCTATGCATCTAGATAGTCTCCGTTCCATTCGATATCACTTTACGGCCCTGCGATTCATATTCGCGCGCGCTCGCTCGCGATCCGCGTCGAACGCGGATCAAGCGTTCTCCACTCGACGTCGGTCGCTGGATTGAACGGGGTCTCGGGGGTGGCGGGGTGCTCGGGTGAAAAAAAAAAGGCGAAATCGCTGTATTTACGAGCGGCCGGTCCGCTCGTGACTCTTCGAAAATCGAGGCAATCCCGGCGGTCGCGACTCTCCGAACGGCAGAACGAACCGACACGTTCCGCTGGTTGCGTCGCGTGCTATAGCGGTACAGATTGCACGCGGCACTTTCATACATTTTACGTTAATCGCGAAATATGGCGCACCGGATGGCGAATGTGCGAAAGAGATAGGGAAAAGAAGACCGAAATAACACGTAGAAGCGAATTTGCGCGCGAATTGAAAGCGGACGGCCAAGGCTTCAACGCATTTTTTCGCTCTCTGTGCGTTCTTTGATTCACGATGGCCCGATTTAATGGCGATTTAGTAATGCAGCAGCTAACGTAAAATCGCGATATTGGAGGTAACGTAGTATTGAGAACGCTTTGGTATGAGATATTTATGGGAGATGCAGGTCTCGTAATATATCGATAAACTGGGCTAGTTTGGCTCCTCTTAGTGGGTAACTTTAGTCAGTCTTGGAAGGAATATATAATTAAATTTCGCTGAAATTACACTAGTGGTATAAGCACGCATCTAAGATACACCGAGGAGAGATAACATGGATAAGAGGGATAATAGCGCCAAGAGAGGCTGATAGGATCTAAGATTGAAGACAAGTAGTGTTGAGTATATTAGTTCATATAAAGTTATTAAGTTTAGTGCTCTACTTAGGCTATGCTTTAAAACGCTTGATCTTAATGACAAATTTTTTTTAATACATATAAAATTGCCTCTTTTCCGGGAAAACTTTGGGGCACTTTTCATTATTTTTCTTCTTTGCGTTTCAAAAGCTTATCAATGATTATGAATTTTTCTTTAATTACACATATCTACATAATTTTCATTAAAATAAATATAATTCTTTTCTTTATTACTTTTTGCAAACATGATTGATTTGCATAATTTTAGCATCAATTAAAAATGTGAAAGATAAATATTTTTTTAATGAATAATTGAAGTTAATCTCTCTGCTTGATAGTTTATGTAATACGAGGATGTAATGCTAATTTAGCAGAAAAAACGCGGTGACTCCGTTCCTTGGACTGGGTCTATCTTTTAGATGCCCGAACAGCCGCGGATCTTTAGAGAGAGATACAGGGTAATTTTCGTCACATTTCGGATTCCGTCGTTGAAGGAGTAGAGACCGGCAACTACGGGAAAGTGAAAGGGTTGCCTCTAAGAAGAGTAAGCGGTGGGGCAAGTTTCGTCGCCGACGCTCTCGAAAGTCACTTAACTTAGATTGCACGAGCGAAATGACTTTACTTCCCCGGAAAACTTCGTTCCGTTGGAAAGGCATCTCTTCTCTGCAAGCACCAAAAAAAAAAAAAGGAACGAAAGGAAAAGAGAACAGAAGAAAAAGAGAAGAGTCGCAAGAGAGAAAGAAAGAGCGGGAGGTGGTTGAAAGTGGTGTTACGTACGTAGGGGGAGAGGAGAGAAAATACTCACTGCCACATACACACGTGCACATCCTCCTTTTGCGAGAACGAAGATACGAGTCGACTATTACCTGACACCTCCGTGCGGATTCAGCATTTACTTCCGTCGCCGAGTTCGGAACGTTTACACGGGGTTTGCTCTGATTGGGCAGGGGATTTCTCACTATGTGATGAAAGGCGCGGGATGAGTTTGCGCTTTGAAGTAATATCCTTATTCCTCAAATGGAGTTGTCTCTCGGCAACCTGGATTTACTACCGAAATTGCTTCGCACCAGTCACGGTCTCCAACGGTGTAAGATACCGAGTCTTACTCCTCGATGAAGTTATTTAGCGGCAACGTAATCTTACACAGATGGAATATACATTTTTTAAATTTCTTTTCCGCGATAATAAATATAATTCGCATATGTAATACTATTGTCGTTAAATGAGCAAGATTAACATAAGAAGTAGAGTGGTTAAAATTGTAAAATTGGGTTGTATTATTTTGGAACGTGAACAATTTTGCTGATTTTTGACCGAAATATCAAATAAATTAATAGAGGCACTCGTAGGACCGAGTTGTGAACATTTGCACGTTTATTTCGCGTGTATAGCGAGATTTCGCGAACTGCACTTTCCTCGCAATAAGCAGGAACTTTGGGACTACCGCACATTCTAGAATTGATTTTTAATTTACCTTCGTACACGATGCACGCTCGCTGCAATCGCCTCCGTATGTTTGTCCTGTCTGGACCACGAAACGGTCCGACAAACAACCAACAACGTGTTCATTGCCGACGACTGTCGGACTAGCTTGTGAAACGACCCTTGTCGATTCCCCAGGCTCCGGCCGTGTCGCTGGAAACGACACGAGAAAATCGATTATTCCACAAGAACGCCCATTAAAAAAATAGTATTGCGCGAAAAGATTAACGGGTGCAATCTATACTCATTTTTGCATATCTCTCTCTCTCTCTCTCTCTCTTTTACAACCATGAATATTTTCTCCGTTTAGCGTTAATTTACAATTGACTCCATTATTTTCGGGTTATTTAAGAGAAAAAAAAATAAAGAAAAAAAAGAGAGCGAAATTATATAAATTATACACACGTACACGTTATTGCAATTTTCTATTCCATTTGCACTTTTATTTATTAAAATTTTTGAGTAACTTAGAATTCATCTTTTATTCGTATATTATTCAAAATTGGCTACTTTTTCTTTGATGTAGGAGATATAAAGAATCATTCTTTGAGAGGTGAAATAGATATTTTCGAAATGAAATTTCTCATATGGTTTTGACGTTTCAAAATTGAAGATATTAGGACGTCCAATTTTCTCGTTAAAGACAAATCGCTTCCATTCCGGATTCTTTCTTTCTGGTTTTCTTTATCACAGTTTATCTCAGTTAGCGCGATTACGAACAATTTATACGACGTATAATTTCTTCTGCGAGATGTGCGGCAAATTCCTCCCTTTTTTCCCTTTATTGTCCGTTATTTGACATGCTGCGAAACTTTGGCGAAAATTTTCGGCCTTTTTCACACACGTGCGTAATTTTCGCGCTGGACCCGACCGCGTCAATTTCTCCAAAATTGCTGCTGCCTGAAGTTGGCAAGGTGGAGGAGCGGCGTCAGCCCGAATTGCAGTAGTTTGGCGATGGGTAGATCCGACCGGACGATAACGTAAACCGCCATGGTTTATAGCCGTGTACGCATTCACGCATACGCGTGCAGGTCGCTGTAGAAGCGGTCTCTTTAGCCACGTGTGTTATTGCGAAGCCCTTGATCCGGCGATAATAGATTAATTAATACGCCTTCCCTGTGTAATTAACGGCTTATATACTGTCGCGTTTCCATCTTTCGTAGTTGCGACAAATTGGGAAGGATTAAGGAGAATGAGCACCTCGATGAATGATGAGAGATTTTTACTCTTTTAATTACCCGGTACATAAAGCAGATGTAAATTTATATGCTTTTGTCTTCAAAAAAAGCGGAATAAATTTTTAAATATTAATTTAATTTTGTTTCTCACAAGACGATATATACGAGTAAAAATAAGAATAATATCTCATTTTTAATATCATTATTCTTATTATTTATCATATAATAAATACGTGTGTGTATAAATATATGTATATATTCATTTCTGTGATAAATTATAAAAATCTTTCTTTATACATTTTTCCCCATCTCCTATTCATTAAAAAAAAATTTTTTTAATATTTAACATAAGTAATAAGATTATGAACACGTGATCAATTTCATATTAGATAACATATTACGAGATTAAAAAAATATAGAAGTATGCAAAATTATTTTTGGAAAAATAAATAAAAAATATATGTATACAAGGCTTCTCTCTTATACATGAACCATTTGATATCGAAAGTAAATCATATAGATATCAGTTAATTTGTTGGCTAGCAAGTATGCAGCTGATTTGCAATCCGATTCATGAGCACAGACCGGTTTATACGGGAAATTGATATGACCGTACAAACGTCGATGTACGCGATATGCGCGCCATTCGCCTCCATATCCACGATTTCGTACATATTTACACGTGTCTCGCTTGCACGCCGGCAGACACGTGTGATTTACGCAAACGCGTGAAGAGATTCGCCGACAAAAATTTATCCTCCGACAGATCATCGATGTATAGCTAAAGTACACATATTACCTATTTTCGTATACACTTTACATATTGATTTTTTTCTTATGAAAGAGTGGACACAGAACGTGTAGAGAAACAAAATTAATTCTGAAACATTAAATTTCAAGAATGCAAATAGAATATTCGAATTAATTTAAAAAGGGGAAATATCCTTGCTATAAAAATAATATTTTTCAAATATTTTTTAGTGCAATATTCAAGATGTATCTAATTTATAGAAAAATACAGAGAATTGCGCATTGAGCGCGCAAATATAACTTTTATTAAACTGCTCGACGAGGAGACAAATAAATCTAATTTCGAAAAGAGAATATCTTGTTTTTACATTTTTTCTCACATATTAAATAAATAAAAATATGATTGTTTTTCACAATCGTATCTTGTTTTCGATACCGATACGTCTGTTAATTTTTTTTTCTCGTCGGATGCTTTGAAAGACTTCTATTGATTCGAGAACTCATCGTTTCATGCGTGATGTATGGTACGTGTCAAATACACTGTGCACGCATCACGTACGAAGTGGTCTCATAGGATATTCGTAGGGAGAGCGCAAATAGTATACGTATATAGAAGTGTAGAGGCTGCACGTGTACTCGCTCCGACACTTGCATATTAGTACGTTTCGCCTATACGTCGATATCCGCGCGTGCACAGTTAAACATATTTGTACGTGCACAGCTAGGGTCAAATCCGTTCGTATTAATTGGCAAACATTAAACTCGTTATGTGTATACGAGCCTTGTACACATATACCACGAGCGATGAAATGTTATTTCAAGTCGGCAAAAATGCATCTGATCAAAAACATGGTGTTTTCGAAATGCTGTGTTTTATCACACATGTCACATTTGTTATTTAAATATAATGAGTAATGTTTTTTTAATATTTGTATGTAGACTGTACTTTTTAACTGTACTTTTATCGAGGGTGCCGTTATAAATTTGCCTATCAAAATTTATATTACAAAAAAAATACATGTATATATATTTTCATCGCGAGCGAGTTTATTACGATTTATTTATATATGTATCAAAAATATTTTTTAAATATTTTTATGGCATTTTGATCGTATGTTACTATTTGTTTAAGCGCTTTATAGTATTTTTAAATATTGCGTGTCGGATACGCGATGTATACACCTGAAACAAGAGTATAGTTTGAAAAATAAAAAAAGAAACGTTTTATGCTCTATATACACACGTGTCGTGTATGACGTTAAGCGTTGACATCGTTACATGTACACGTAAATTGGACGTGTATATGTCGATTGATGGAATCGATAATGTTTTAGTGACAAAAAGCGTGTCACTGTCGTGTGTAACTCGTTCCATACATTTGGCGTCATTTAATTCCTTCATTTAATCGCATGACGCGGTACGCGAACGCACTTCGATAGAAACAAAATTTATAAAGCAAAGCGCCAATACACGCGCGTACGCATGCCTAAATACGCGTTTTCCCAAGTTACTTTTTTTCTCGAAACAAATTTTTCGTTACGTTTGCTATATTTGGCGTCGCGCCGACAATATTTTCAAGACGTAAACTATCGAATTTGTTGCCCGCGCATAATGCACGCGTTCGAGTCGAGCGAAGAAAAAAGTCAAAGGTAAAAACGGAAAAAAAAGAGCACGAGAAGGCCTTTCCATCGAAGCGCAAAATGCGCAGAAAATCGTCGGAAAAGCGTTGTCTGCCGTTGCTCTCTGCGGCTGCACATATTGCGAATCCGCGCACACCCACACACCCACACACCCACACACATACACGCACGGTACCTGTCGAAACCTATCATCGTATGAAATCTTCGTGCAGGTGCGATAGCCGTTCTGTCGCGACCAATGGAAATTGCTCGTGATTCCTGTGAACATTTTTTATATCCCCTTCCCCATCATCGATGGCTCGCTCCCCTCTGCGTTATTCTTTTCGCATATTCCCCGGTCTCCGCGTAGATAATATCGTATCGTTCGCTCCACACTTGTAAATCACACGATATATCGCGATATATCGGTCGGCTTTTTGATGTTTTATTCGAGTGTGATTTAAACTCACGTTTAAAAATGCTCGAAGAATAAATCTACGCGCGTATGAGATTTATTCTCTTTGTATCGCATGTACATCACCAAGTTTACATAGGATAGCGACATTAAGAAATTAAAGGATAAATGGTAACGATAATAAACATCATTAGTATTACTGATGAATATATCCAGTAAATCCGACTCTCGATTTTGAATTTTACGTTATGCGCGAAAACCATTTATCTGTTTCAGTAATTTATTGCGCATTTATGTGTACGTTATTCGTTTATTCTGCATATCGTAACGCGTATGTTGATAAAAACCGCAGGTACTAGAAGAATTAATATCGATTGCATGTCGAATGAATATTCAGCGCGTGATTGGGGCCACATTGTTGCTACGCGTTCACATTCTAATGAGCGTGCATTCCATCGTGATCAATTATCCTAATTGACAATTAGTCGCCAGACATCATGAGATATTAAAAGTGGAAAATGTGCTGTTAAATTAGTGGAGAGAAAAATGGGAGAAACAATTTCGTTCTTTATAAATAAACTTAGAAAATATTCATTAAGAAATTTACAATTATCTGTAGAAGTATTTTTATTAAAAACTCTATAAAATGTATATCTGGACATTAATATTTGTAGATGAAAATTTATGCTGCTCTTTCATATGTTTAATATTGTTTAGCGCATTTTTTTCATAGTAAATTAAAGAAATATATAGTGGATATAAATTAATATATAGTGGATATAAATTGCTTATGTCATTAGAAAGAGCATCAGTATATTCATTAGCTTTATGGCAGTTTATCTAAAATCGACAGGCTGAATTAAACTTTGGATATGTTGATAAGATGCAATTCAGAGTAGAAATAGCTTCGATTCGTAAGCGATATATCTATATACAAAGCACGTATTGTCAGAACTTGGGTATTGAAGGGAGAGTTATTCGCGTCGGATTTATGGAGAAGATAGCGGGAGACATCGGCGCATCGTTGCATGCAAGTAGTACGATAAGTGGTGAGGTTGACATTTCAGTAAAAGAAGCGTTTCCTATGAAAATTACATTGTGCAATTCTTATGCAAAAGAGGAAGGAAGCTTGAATTAAATCTCAGAAAAGAGCTTGTGTCGGTAAAATTATAACAAAATCAACAGTATTAATTCTTTTTTAATTTTAAATCTTCAATCAATAATTTTAGACATTTATCAGTAATTTAGATTTATAGCAAAATGAAGCAGAAAAATGTTTGTATCTCTTGTTGACTATATTTTAAAAATATGTAAAATTAAAAAAAAATAATTACAATTTAAATTAATTTTGTATATCTATTTCTAGTATTATACGAATGTATTTAATAGATGTATAAAATATTGAGAGACAACGTCTCGCCAATATATGTCTATTATACTTCCAAACGAATAAATATAGTAACAATTCTCTCGTGTATAATACAGCTTCGTTTGAAACTACTTGAATAATTCTGTAGTTCGAGGAAGCATTTATCGTTATTAATATAGCGAGAACATTAGTTCGAGGAGTCAGGTCAGTGCATTGGAGACATTGTCGACATCGATTTTCGGCGTAACGCTGTGTGATTGAAACTTTATAATGCAAACACAGTAGACAACTTGATGCACGGTATTGTACAGTGTTCGTATTAGATATTAAATTGCGGGACACAGATTCATATAATAACAAACTTGTTTAATATTGATATAAAAATAAGAAATAAATTGTAAACATTAAATGATACAATTTAGTTATCGTTATCACTAATGGATGATTGACAATTAGTAGAGAGCGAACAAATGAATGGATAAAAAAATTGGGGACAAAGAAAACAAATTTTGTAATTTTATATATTATAAATTATATAATTATTTTATTAGAATCAAGTTTTCACAACTATAAATATAGTTTAAGATAAAATTCTATTTTTAATTTTATATGTCATATTTTTCTCTATAGATATTTATTTTCAAACATGTATTTTCTTTCATACGACTATTTTATTTCCTCAAATAGTCCTTATATTACACGACGTATAAAATTACAAATGAATTTTGTCGCTAATCATAGATCTTTTGAGGTCGGCCTTAGATTATTGATGACTTTAAAACGAGAAAATTCGATTATCGCGAATTCTACGCGACTCGATTTGCGTTTTACAAACGGTGAGATTGACTCGCGAAATTAATATCGTCATGAGATGACGCAAACTTCTATACGATTGCCAGAGCGTTTTTCACTCGACGGTTAAATTAGCATTCTCTGGCAGCGCCGGAACTTCTGCATTTCTTTTTTTGTACAACTCCCTCAACCAGTCTCCGCGGAGAACAAAAATTTTTTTTCATCGGATGTTCCCCCAATTAAAAATTCCGGATAACTGAGCGCGCCTAATTATCGCCCGTGCACGAACAGTCGGGCAAAGTTCTTAATCAGCGGCGGTTAATTGAGAAGCTGCGGTAGCGATCGACCGATCTTACGAACAAAACCACTTCTGCGGAAGCTTCAGATACGTATGCTGCCTCGCTTTTTTCCTACGCTTCTCCCTGGACTGAGCCCGTTAACTCCTTTATTTTTCATAAGAAAAGCGAATAAAAAGCGGAGGAGTGAATCGAGAGGATCGAAAAGTCTGTTTCTCATAACCTTTGCGAATTGAGAATATTTTCTTGAAATCTAAAATTCTTCAATTTCCGATTTACTCCAATTTTTATTTTGTATCTTTTGATGGAAATGGAAATTGAATTTTCCTTAATAAAATTTAACGCGATCTTATATCTTCTCGCAATTTTTATTATTTAATTTTTAAACATTTGTAGAAACTTATTAAGATTATTTCTAGTACGAATTATATATATATATATATATATATATATATATATATATATATATTATCTTCATATTTTGAAAAATGGATGTTTGAAAACTTGATAAGAGTAACATATTGAAACTTCAACTCGTATGGAAACTTTCTATTTTTGATATATTTTTCTCATTTTAAAGAAAACAACTCAAGTTGATCGAGAAATTTACAGAGATAAAAAAGCAAGTTTAATAAACTTTAATTCACTTTATGTTTCTTTCCGTGCGTGTTTGCCCTCTTCCTTTGATTATGCAAACTCGGAAATAGCTAGCCGATTGTAAAGTAGAACGTTGTGAGGAAAGTAATCAAATTTCAACCCTGCTGAGTCTTGCAATAAATGTGCATTCCGAGGAACGTCACCCAAGACAGGAGGAAGGGCGACGGGAAGAAGGAAAGGGTGGGACATGAAAGGGAAGGACGGAGAGGAAGTACCGTCACTCGAGGGCGATTAACGATCGCTGATAAAACGCCTGATGGTAGGCGAGTTAGAGAGATTGACTGCTTTCGCAATAACGCCTGGATAGCATTAGCAATCTAGTTTATTAATTTGTTCGCTACTTAGAGGAACACGATAATTAATCGCTGTGTAATCAGATAGTTATAAAACTAATGACGCGAAATCAGATATGAAGTGAAAGATATATACGTTTTTGGAAATACATAAAAATTACAGGGAAATTAAATTAAAATTTGTGCGAAAAAATATTACTAGGTCCAAGTAATAATTTGATTAAGGAAAATTGTCCTTTGAAGAATAATTTTTCTTTCTAAATTAATTATGCATTTTAAGAAAGGTATAGGAATATCGCGCGTGAGAGAGCTAATTAATAAAATAACGATTTTTCGATTCTCCTGTGAGGACTGCTATTGCACTATTATAATTTAGTTCAATTAAATGCATTTGTACTAGCATCAAACGTATGTGTTTGCGAAATTTAATAGAACACTTAACGTACGTTCGATTCAATTGATCGCCAGTATTAGGTTCATTAACGAAATGTCGGCGCGTTTATATCTCATCGACGTTACTTCTCGTGATAATTGTCGCTAATTACGCTTCGTGTGTTCGCTTTATTTGAGCAAATGTGCCATTATTTCTCTTGTTTCTTGGATCATTATCTGTCTCGTTCATTGATCGTTCTAATGAATCGTAACGTTTCATACCGACATGTTTTATATCGATCTAGCTGCACGTATCGCGACGTCAGTTTCATTTTATCAGATTGAAACATGTTAGACCAAATCACATTTCTCGGACAGTTATTAAAGTGAGAGCCGTTGTACCGATGTTTTTTTTCGGATTTCTTCTTTTAAACTTTTTATCTTAGAAAGAAGAAATTTTCCTTCTCTCTACGATTTCTAGCTAAAAGTTAAAATGATAAAAATTGTTACCAATATTTTTCAGAATATTATTCAGCATTTAAAATGCTAACATTTTTACATGAATAAAAATTGTTTCTTATTTTTGAATAAAATCTGTTACTAAATGAAATGTAGATTGCATCCAGCGATGCGTCGATTTTGATTCAAGCTTTTATCAGGGATGTATAGCGTACTGTCAAACAATGACGATCGATGCACGAGCGTCGCTGCAATTGTGCAGTTTACACAGAATGTGCTTTTTTCCAAGAGAAATCTGCGTTGCGAGTAATTCGTGAATAGTCCCTCACTTGGTTCGGTGCTAAAATACTTCCGCGACAAAGAGACGAAGAGAATAAAATGGTCTTTTTCCCCGCGCAGCTGCAGTCTCGATGTAATGAAAGCCCTTGTATCGCGGTGGCTCTTTCGCATTCATCCCTCGGCCGCCATCGCCGCCTCTCTTGCGAGTACAGTTTTTCATGGCGCCAGTCACCTTCCGTTTGTTTATAGCTTCAACTATTTACCGTCGCTGAGGAAACAGGAAGGTTTTATCACTCCGCGATAAATTGTTAAAAGAACGACATGCGAGGGAATTTTCATTTATTCAAAAGGCGCAAATGGTTTTTAAATAATTCAGTTTTATCAAGAGTCGAAAGAGGGAAAATCTTTCTTTATTACTTTATTAATATTAATCTGGGAATTAATTTTTTATCAATATCTCAATATATATGTCTATTCATAGGACTTTTTCATTTTTTGAATTTTTCGAAAAAAAAGACAACAGATTCTTTAATGATAGTTTCACTGTAAAAATCTGAAAAAAAAAAATCATTTTTAAGTCTTTTCTGTTAACTCTTGCCGACGAATTGTTGATATCTACTTTCTGGTTTTACTGAAACTGTAGGGAGCGAATGTAAATGTAATGCAAATTAGTACACAGCTTCGGAACAATTGTATAATTTGCAAAATGAGCAAAGCGAGATGATTAGGCAGAGAGGATGTTTGTTGCGCAAAGAAATTTATGACGAGCGAAAGTTAAATCCGCATTAACTCATCGTCTGTACAGACAAGGTACTTATCCGAACACGCGAACTTTTCGACCGGAAACGAAATCCAAATATTGCTTATGTATCCTATCAATCGTCCAAATTAACCGCTCGCCGATTCGTCAGTTATCGCTAACCTCCATCGCACTCTGGAAATTAACGAAATTCAATAATTGAGTAACGAGGCAGATCGTGTAATATTCACCTCGTTCTCGTAACGTCGGATCAATATTTAATAAATGTTTCAATCTACCTGAAACAACAAATTTATTGGCTAGAACGATTACCACTCGCTCGAACAAGCGCGCCGGAGGGGCCATGCGCGACTAATTAAAAGCACGGGGGGATAATTGAATATTAAGAATTGTGTCCGACAAAGCGGCCAACGGGGCGGGGGACCCAGGCGGGTGACGATTGCGAAAAGGGCGAAGGGAGGGAGGGAGGAAAAGGGGAGGAAAAGCAACGGCGAATTTTCGCGGAACGAACGAGTTGCGACTGATTTTAATTAAAGACAAACATCCTGTTCAACTAGACGACGCGACGCTCTTTCGCGGCCAACTCCGAGGAACAACCGTCCCGAAAGACTCGTCCGCTTCTTTTTGCTCCTTCGGCTTTGTCTTTCTTCCGCCGCTCCTTGTTTTTCCCGTTTTCTTTCTTTTCTCCTCTTTCCTCTCTCTGCTACTTCGTCGTTGATTTTCCGCGGCATTCGCCCTCGGCTCTTTTGCGCCATATCCTCCAACTATCCGACGAAACCTCGGACGAAACGTCGAAAACTATACAAACGAACCGAGCGAAGAGAAAGTCGGCGATAGGACGAAGAAAGGTCTTCGAGAGAAGAGGCTGCTGTTACACGATCGTAGATAAGTTTTCAGAGAAAATGTACGAGCAAAGAGATGGAGCGTGGCTTGGTCGAAATTATTTGCAAAAAGTGACGTCAGTTTTCTCAAACGACCCCTGCCTCTTTATCGCAGTCTCCCTTTTACTCAGTCTAATACGAACTATACACATAGATATCCGAAGTAATCATCCAAATAAAATAACAGTTATGCGCTTCTCTCTTGCACTTGAAAATAAACACATCATTTTCTCTCTCTCTCTCTCTTAAAAGAAAAAGGAAAAAGGTATGTAAGAAGAAAAATATAATGATATGCATGTAAATAAATTTATTAATAAACATAAAACTTTCTCTAAGAAATCGGAGATAAATATTTTTTTTACTTGCAATAAAATGCTTATAAAAACGCTAGGAAGGGTATATTTTTAACATAGAGAGATATATAATAAATTCTTGTATTTTTACTTGAAGACACACGACGCAAGTAACTAGTAATGTTGTACTCGTACCTTTGAAGCCCTCGTACATCGTTAAGTCTTTCCACAGTGAAACGCAACTCGTACCGTATCGCTTTGCCGGTGAAACAAGGTGGACTCTAATGAATAACAAATGAGCGAGGAAGACCGAGAACGGAATGGAAAAGTAAAAGATTAGCTGCTGGCGATATTCCTTCCATCGCATCTATCTTCTTTATTGCAAATTCGAGTAGTCGACGTGCGCTCTGCGCGCGCTCCAGGAACAATAAATGACTCCTCCGGAATTCCATCCGGCTTCAACGCACACGCTCGGCTTGCGAAGACGGAGATCGCGATAAATGACTCAGATAGAATGAATCGTGGAGACTGCTCAAGGTCATGTCGAGGTGCCGCATTGCGTTCGGTCGATGCACCAGTATCGATCGCCTCTTTGCGGCTCTTCCAATCATTAGAGTTCAACATTCGCGAGTCGCTTCATAGATAAAAAAGAAATACAAAATGATTCGACCAATCGGACATGTATGATTTGATGAGAAATATATATATCATTCAAAAAAATGATCTATTCATGTAGGTACATTTCTAAGTATCACAATAAATATACCGCCATTTTTTGTACCTTCTAAAATATTATTTGTATGATGTAGAATTTATAGCAGCAAACTCTCTAATTAATCTTTGTGCAAATTTAAATTCCATTGCCAAATGTTAATCTGATGCATTGATAAGTTTCCATACTATAATTGGAACGCTCGTAAAAACGAATTTTTCTGCGTGAGTCAAATTTTAGAACAAGTATGACTGTAACGTGGATAGGCGCGCGTAAAAACTGTGACCACACGATATGGTGGCAAGGATCACGCACGTTATCGACGAAGGGGGTAAACGAGTGGAAACGACGATCGAGGGAAACAAGATCCGAGTGCAGGAGATTAGTTTCCAGGGTATATGTCGACCCAGCACGACTTTTTCCATCTCCGGCGATCCGCGAGACGTTCGAATTTCCGTTGTAGTCGGCCATACGCGCCGAGTTTCCCCATCGGCGGGATGTGTCTCCTATACAGGATGTTGTATCCTTAATGTGTTTACCTTGGCTCCTGACCCTGATCGAACCCGCGTGCGCGTCTTCCCCCGTCTATGCGCCTGGAATATCCGCTTAAAGAACATTCATGCGCCTCGTCGCTTAGCCCGACAGCTAGGTGAATACAAATTACATGCTTTAGGAGCAAACGATCCCAAAAGCGTATGTTAAGATGTATTAATTGAGCCTAATAAATTCAACTTGTTGGCTTCAACGCGTTGGATTAATTTGCTTTAATTTGAATATTATTCAATTCACGTGCAAATTAAAGTTTCGCAGAAAGAGATTATCGCTTGGAAACTTCAAGAAATCGATGTTAATATAAAATACCTCTCTCTCTCTTTCTCTTATTAATTCGCGGATTTTATTTCCGGTTGTAATTTGAAAAGGTAACGAGGTAAATAATATTTGAGGGAGTACGGTTTCTAAAATTTAAACTTTACAAACCGTTTACGTTATTGACAGAGGACATCGCACGAAACGCAGTTACTCACGCGCGTTCATTTCAAATTCAATTTGGCGTCGCATCAGTCTGCGATACAACGTCAATCCCTATGCTAATTCAATTTTCCTAGTACGATATATGCTTCTAGAACGAGACTTTCTGCCTCAGAACAACACGTACAGTCAATTTCGCATGATACGTTACTCAACAATTTTCTAAATATTGTATTTAATTACGAAAAAATTATTCGCGACCAATAGTCAATTACCTATCAATTATTATTAATGAAAATTTTCAACGAGATAATTGCTAGAGACGCTTTGAGTAATTCTTGCTCGGAGATAATCGAGAGAATAATACAGTAAATGAAATCGCACTCTGTTTTAATGGCCTAAAATAGTCGTTGGTCGTTCATATGCCAAACACGATATTCTACTTAACGCCATCAAAGCAGGGAGCCCCGTTCACGAGGTTTCATTCCTGAAGAAGCACCCATAACCTATCCTCTCTGTCCCCGTGCTCTTTTTCAGAGAACCATCTCCCACGGGATAAGACAGGAGAGCTGGCCACCCTTCTTCCTAAATTCTTCCTTCCGTACCGTCTCGACGGCAAATTGATAGATCGCCCTATGACCCGCCGTGATCTCGCGCGAGTGCTTGTGAGAGATACGTCAGGAGATTTGATGGATTTGACCGCGATTTTATCATATGAAAGGGACACAGACTATGTAATAAAAGATAAAATGAGTGATATTTATACATGCGCTCGCATGTACGCGTGTCATATCATTCAGATTCGTCTCGTGGAATTTCCGTGCTTTGGAAATTTTTATGCAAGTACTTTTTGAAGACTCGAGATGTATTATAAAAGACTGCCGTGTAACATGACAATTTTACGAATATATATGCAAGATTAAAATTGGAGGAGTTTTTGAAATAAGAGTATAAGTGAGATTTTATTTCTCAACTAACTTTTATATATAAATGATTGATATATATATATATATATATATATATATATATATATATATAATGGAACTTTATTCACAACTTTATTAATAAAAGTTAAGAAGTAAGAAAATACAAAGTTGTATTCTGCACATTCATTTTTCATTTCCATCAAAATAAAAATATAAAAATATAAATATAATAAATAAGTTTGTCAAAATTTTTAATAAAATATTTATTTGTCAAGAGAAGAAATATACATCATAATATTACTTTTTTCCAAATACCTGCGGGTATACATATAATAAAGTTATTCTATATTATATAAATAAATATAGGGTATTTAATTATAATTAACAGAGTCAAACATGTTTCAAATTAAATGCTTTCTTTTTACTTTATTACTTTATAATTTCATATTTTATATTTCATGCTATAAAATGTCAGTAATATCATGATGTTATAAAACATTAGTAATATTATGATATGTATTTAAAATTAAAAATAAGTTAGAAAGCTATTAACTTTTCATGATTCAATATCAATCATATATGTAGAATTTAAAAAAATTAATATTCATAGAAAAATCGTATAATCCTAGTTATAAAAAGAAAATCGTATAATCCTAGTTATAAAAAGAAGACATCATCTTGGCACACTTTCGAATTCAAAAATTAAAATACAAAAATATAACAAAAAGATTTAATTAAATTTCCAAGATACTTGACTTTATTGATAACAACTGGATTCTGTACGATTATTTTATGGATGCCGTCAGATTCGCGAAACCATATCGTGGGATGTGGTATAATTACACGTTTGCTTGCACCGCTAACTTTTGGCCGTCTCGAACTTTTCGCCGAAGATCCTGGGCGTCGTGAAACGGAACTTACGGAACGATCGCAGAGTCGTCTGGGTAGTATCCACGTAATCTCGACAACGTAATGCAATGGCCTGCCCAGGTCTGCCATAGTCGCGCGGTGCAACCTAATTATGTCCATTTGTTGTCCCACTCGAAACCCTTGGGCGATATCGCGAGGAACTTAATCCACCCGAGTTAGTTGCTTGCGCGTGTCCGTTCCTCGTGGGATCGGCTAAGATTTATCTTCTTGAAATATTTTCTGCCCCTGGCTTTCCGACACGCGGTAGAGTTTCGTGTTTCAGAACCTCCTTCACGAGGAGGAAGGAAGAGCGAGACCGTGCACACTCCCCCCCTTCCTCCCGCTTCTTCAGCCATATTCGAAGTCATTCCCGTTTTACGTGTGCGGCATTCCCACGGGATAGCTGCGACTGATAAACTGGCGTACAAATATCCCCGACTTTGCATCCCGGTTATTTTGCGACGCGGTGAATAGATAATAAAGATTCGCGATTTTCCGGTTTGTTTTCTCGCTCGGTTATTTGCGAGCGGGCGATTTAATTGACCGGAATCGAAAGCTAACTGCTCGCTGACGTTTGCAGTAAAGAGTTTTCCTGTTAGTAATTTGTTTTATTTTTACGATGGGTCGGGTGCGAATTTTGATGTCGCCGAGTGAACTAATTGTGAGCTCGCTTCGAAATTTTACATTAATGCAATGGAATTATCATCTGCTTGACACTTTTACGTTAGTTCAATATGAAAATTCGATAGTGTCACTCTTATTTTCAGTATAACTTGATTACGTGAGCGATAAACAATTTTATTATCTTCTAGAAAGTTGGGAAGGATTTTTCGAAATATATATATATATATAGAATAATGAAATATAAAATTTCTTTTTTCAAGAAAGAAAGTATGCACGCGCAACAGGATTTACGCGTTTCACGCGTAACGTAATACCACCAGGCAGCAATATTATGCGATGAGTTTCGGCACATCTTAAAGTGCAAGTGGTAATGCGTTTACTTAGTCAGACACGATTCTCCACTTTAGCCGGGATTAACGCCTGATAATAAAATGGAGTACAGTGGGATTAATTCGATTTCGCGGATGCTTCGCTTAATACACGGCCGACTGTCATTATCAGTTTCTCTGCCGAGTGTTAGTCTTCCGTTCGTAAGACCCGGGGCACGGAGTAGAAAGTTACTTAATCTTCTTACTACGCTTACTCTCGACTCCCCGCTCGATGCCACCTTAAACTTCAACTACTAGCATTTCAATGTATACGTATATTCACGAAACGCTAAGCTCTCGCTAAACCGTATCACAAGCGTTCGCGTCTCGCTTCGACGCCTAGTTCGTGGAAATACAGTTTGTACAACCCATTACGATTTTTGAAGTTTCCAATTTTATTGTTAATCTATTTTGCAACCTTTACAGATAATATACATCTGTGTATGTGAATAAATAGCATAGGTATATCTGAAATAACCGCTCTTTTTTTGTATACATTTCACCTTTGCGTTGGTCCTCGAAGCCTTCTAATTTTTATTGATTTTATCTAACGGACCTTTATTTCATTATAATAATAGGTATATCTATTTAAAAAACAAGTCTTGTGATTCTAGACAAATATTTTTACTTTTAACAATTTTCAGAATATCATTAAAATAATAATATTTTATTCTTATATTTTTCTGCGCTTCTTATATTAAGGGAAATCTAAAATATTTAATATATTTCTCCTTCTTCTTCTATAATAGAAATGTAAGAATATAAATACATACAACAATCGCAAGCAAGTTACTAAACGTTATGTCCTTTGACTATCAAAGAACCAAAGCACAAAAGCAGTAGGACTCGATACAGAGTCAGACAATCTTTCCCATTTGCTTTTGTAGTTAGAACTTTGACTTCGACATGCAATCTGCTATGGAAGGATGTCTGAAATACGTATAAAACAATAAAAATATTTCTCGACTAAACGTGATACGTATTAGTGAAAATTTACAAATATAAAGAAAAATAATTGCTGAGAAGAAGTGCTAATTACAACTGTAAACTGAAACGCGAGCGTTTAACTCGAAAAGAAAAATGTTAAGAGCGAATAACACGATTTACGAGGAGTCAGAAAACTTTTCGGTTTTCAACACTATTAATTTCTACCAAGTCACGTGCGCTGTTCCCACTTGCTCACAACACACTCCGCGATATAGAGATTTATAGAACATCCTTTCCACTTGCCTCTTTTGCTTCTTTCTTTTTCCATTTGCTTTCTTGTACTACATTTTATGCGCTTTTCCTCTACCGAGATTGTGCAGCACTCCGGATCTGAATATCTCGCTTCTTTAAAGGAATCTTATCTCGACGCACACGCGACACATGGTTTGCACGACGTCGAATATGACGTATGTCTATGCACGTCTGATAGAGCTTGTTCGCGAGCGTGATATCGAATTGCGTAGTCATACGTGAAGGCAGACGGATGACGCATCCGATCGCCGAGAAAATTCAGATCCCTGTGTATTTATTCGACGTAGGAGATTTTTCGGGAGAGAGGAGAAGGAAGATGGGGAGACGCGGCTGTACGTGCGAGTGCTCGGGAGGAATTTTCAGATCATGATCCGCACTGAGAAAGAGGCTGCGTGGAGAATGGAGAGAGAGGATGGATATAACTGGCATCGACGGGAATCCGTATTATAAATCCGTTCCTAGAATTCTTGTGGTTATTCCTTGGTAGACATCGTCGAGATATGATTCCACGTGTAGAAAATATATGCCGACAATAATCGTCGCATTAGCTCTCATTCCTCACCTGTCACGCGTCTTGACATTTGCTTGCGACTGACATTTCCCTTCTTCTTCCCTTTTTTCTTAATTTTTCAATTAATATTTCTCAAAATTATATAATTATAATATATAATTATTATAATTTTATTAATTATAAATTATATAATTATAATAATATATAATATATAAATACATATAATAATAATAATAATAATAATAATAATAATAATAATAAAATGAACATTGCGTTTTCCTCAGGGGCAAAAATGTATGTAAGGAAAAAAAGGTTTGCGAAAATAAAAAAGATATGAAAGATCGCATTAGGATTGTATCGAAAGTACAACAATGATTTTGAAGTGCGGGATTCGCGTGCTGCCGAACGGCGAAATTATCCCGTTTCTGAAGTTTTCATACGAGAAACGTACAACTACGATACTTCATGCAAAGAAGACGCGACTGTGGTCAATGTCCTCAACTTATAACGAGAAGGGCGACTGCACGTGCCGTAGTCTGCGATCGGTCGATTCATCGGTGGGTTGGCGAAGGGAAACTTTGCCGGCGACGGCACGGTACAGCTTTTTCATAATTGATCGCCCAATCGATACACTCGTCGCTATTCTGCTTTCAGGACTCGAGGCCGAGTTGTACTACGTCCGGGAGGGGGTGGTCAACACGTACGCGATGAATTTCGTCGTTCCTGTGCCGGCCAACATAGCGGACCTAGAATTTTCATGGCAGAGCCTCGTAGGACACCCGGTATGTATATCCACGAGAGGAACCATCTCTAAGCGAGACTCTCGAAAACGTTCGAGAGCTTACAAATAATGATTTCAACATCGGTTAAATATTTATTTATTTCGTTCCTTACTTGATATTTTTCCTCGGGATAAAAAAGCGCTCGTTCCTTTAATTTACGTGCGCGACATTGTATGATACTATTACGCGTACAAGAAGAACCTAACCACTCCTTTCCGGATACGATACTTTTCCAAGACCTCTCTTACGTCTTGGGTTACAAAAGAAATCACGATACTCGGATGCATATCCGCGTCGCCGAGGGAAACGCTGAAACGGAATCTCCCCCGTGTACTCGGAGAGCAAAACGTTTCCGCCGGCCATTAACGAGACGCAACAATGCGGAACAAAGTAAACACGTGACCCGGCCAGAACGGTAACACACGGGATATCCTCGTTTATGTTTTGCCGCGGGACGGGTGGCCCGTCACGGTGGTTTACCGGGGTTGCTCGTGGAGGGTTAAGAGGGGCTCGTCGGGGCGAGGTACACGACGGTACAGGGCTGTATCAATACTCTATCAATATGAAATACAAATAGATGGCGTGGGCGTGAAAGAGACGGAGCGAGCGAGTGTGGTTCGGTTTTGCGCTCCCTTCGGTCACCAAGGAAACCGAACGCGCCCTCGAAAACCCCTCGCGACGAGATGTAGGACGCGGAAAAACGTGAAAAGTCGCCGCGCTCTCCCTCGATTGGGATGTTAAACGACAAGAGGAAACCTCCATTCCGCAACTACCGTTGCGTATCTAATTGATCGTAATTGCTTTAATAATCCTTGTCGATTGATTTGGATTTATTATCGTATTTATTGATTATTTTGTTTACAAATATTGAGTAGAGATGTAAAGTATCATTGCCGTGCAATAATCGTTTTTTAAAATATGGAGACTTTTTAACATTTCTGGAAATTTGTGTCGAGGAACAGACGAGGTAGTACATTAACATCTATTTTTCATAAGTCTGCTCGAGACCATGTTCTCAAGCATTTTGAATATTTTCTTAGGCAAATAGTAATGCAACAAACGGTGGATACATTTCAAGTGTGCAGAATATTGAAAATAGTCACTTAAATATTGTTTCGTTTAAAATATTATTTAAAATTTTTTTTCGTAGAAATGACAGACACGGGAATATAAATAGAGAAAATATTAAAGTTAAAATTAGAATTTTCAAAAATAATAAAAGAATAATTAAAAATTTTTACTTGATATAAAGTTTTTGAAAGCGCATTGTGATTATTTCATCTTTTTCGTATTATTTCAAATATTATATTAAATGTAAAGAAAATTAATTAGAAAAATAATAGAGTTAATATTTATTTCAAAATATTAATTTAATAAAAAAACCATTAATACTTAACAAAACATGGAACAAACATGAATTTAAGAGATGTATAAGAGATAATTAAATAGAGAAAATACGTATATAAACAATTCGTAAAAATACCGTGTTCAAATATTTTACTACTCATATAATGAGAGAAATAATTATGTAAATTGATTAATTGAAATCCCTGACGAGAAATATTCATTTATTTGAAATATTTATTCATAAAATTAAACTAAATATTACAAATAGGATTTTAATTAATATGTAGATATAAGTTATTATTTTACGTTAATCATTTATAAGCCAATAGGTATAAAATAACTTACGTAAATATTTATATATATATTTTTTATTTTAAATATTATCTTCTACCGAGACTTCTCTCTATCAAGTAACTCAATAGAATTATTATAAGATTAATATATAAATAGGAATAAGGGTTATATAAAAAAGGAGCTTCTATATCGAGCGTCTGTATCGATTTGTTTCCGGTTAATTGATTGTAAAGTTGTCTTTCGACGACGTAGACTTTCTTGTCGACGTAAGTCTTTCTTGTCACCGTCCATGTGTCGTATCGCGGTTTCATTGAATCTCGAGATTTTCAGGACGAGCGTCCGTAAAAGGCCAATATGTTCGCGCCACGAATCCTGGACCTGGACGCGACGACCGCGTCGCGATCGTTGAAAAGACGTTCCTCTACTACTTCGTAGATGTATAACGTATACTCCCGGCACCATTACGGGGTAGGCGCTTTATTGTCGTTGCGGGAATAACACAACGATCCGCCTTATCCCGCGGAGAGTGTTTCCCAGTCCCTTCACTCCGTTATCTCGGTGGACTTATCCATAGGTTCGTTAACCGCGCAAAATCGCACCATTTCCGTGATCACGGACCCGTCGTTTCGCCTTATCTCTCGTTCGCTTTCGATCCGATGGAAGAGTCTCGCTTCTAGAAAACCGCCATAGCCGGCACAAAAGAATGGAGGAACAACGTGCGCAACGAGATGAGAATACACACAGAAATTGGTCGCTTAATTTCGTGCAGATACCACGGATTTTTATAGCTTTGCTTGCATTGCAGAATTTTTGAGCGCGAATGTTTAATTAATTTTTTATTATTTTGCTGAGAGTCAAAATGATAAATTAAAATAGAATGTTAAGCTATTTCGTAAAACGCGTCTTAAAAATCAATTTTGAGAAAGATAGAATTTCTTGTACTTTATTACATTTATATTTAAATATTATTTTTTCCTAGAAACAGTAAAAAAATTATATTTAAATATAAATATAATTTTTATATATCATTTAATATATTATTTTAGAATCAACCTTTTCAAGTATTTAAATTCTGCCAAGTTGGAAAAAATGTGAAAATTCAGAAATAGAGTTGCATAAATGATATATATGAAATATCTTTATATTTGAAATTCTTTGTTTCTCTTGTCGCCCCTGTTAAAAATATTTCAAGAACATTTGAGATATAATGCCTCATTCAGCAGCAACTTGATTAAGCATAGCTTTATCCGGCTTTATCAGTCCATCGAGAGCAAGAACTTTTCCTCTATCATGGGAATGCTACACGTTCTCGTACACGTTCTTCGTGATTCACCAGAATGTCGCATGCTGTGATCAGACGAAAGGATCTCCCGTCAGATATCACCATGTAGGTTCCAACTAATCCGGTCATCTGAACCGGCGGGTCGATGAGTCATGACACTTAGTTCTTTATCCGATGGCTTCATCTATTGAATTGCTCCCCACGAACGAATCGATCGCGACCGAAGGTCCTCGTGTATATAATTTCTCTGGTATTAGAATCGCGAAATGTCGACGGAATCGCGTCGTCGACCTCGTTGTTGACGGCACGAACAGGAAGGAACGCTATTTTTCACTTTTAAGGTGTTTCATCTTAAGAGATTGCCGTCGGAAGACGCGAAGACCGCGACAGTGAAAAATGGAACGGAGCGAGGACATTGGAGGGAAAAAAGAGATCGCAAAGTAACACGGAAGGCGGAAGCAACCTCGAGCGATAGCACCCTCGATTAGGTTCTCGATTCGCGTGATGGCGAATCGGAGAACATTACACGTTTATTTCTCCCCCGTCCACGCCGTTCTTCGGTCTTCCTCTGTTCTCGATTCGTCGCCTGCAGCGAGATACGAGTTATTGGTCGTTCTGGGCAAGGATATAGACTGAAACGAAGTTTCTCATGGCGTGGGGTGGCGTGGGACGCCGAATCGGGAATGATTTGTGAATCATCCACTTGTTAGGCGAAAGTTGCTCGCTACTTTTTCCCTCCGACTCACGAATCGATGTGGGGGAGCGGGAGGGAGGCTTGTGAAAAACGTGGAAGGGTGTCGCAGTCTCGCATTCTTCTCTTTCTCTCTCTCCGTTCGCTTTCAAACCCCTTTGAAACTTCTCTCCTTTTCCCTCGAACCCGCTCTTTCTCTTTTTTTTCCATGCATTCCATGTTATTCTCTCCCGCGTTCTTACTTCGCTTATACGTTTTCCTCCTTTTCCATTTCTGCGTACCATGTTTTCTTTCGTGTCGTGTTTTTCCTCTATCCTTTTTTCCTCCGTTTTCTCTCTGCCACCTATTTTTCCTTCGCTTTACCTCCTTTCCACTCACACCCTCGTCCCATCTCGCTTCGAGATCGGGTTGGGGTGGATATAGGGTCGATCTGCGTCCTCCCCAGGGCGACAATTACTTGTAATACCGTCGGTCTCTCGGGGCCGATGGGAACTCGACGGGGTGTATTTTCTCCGTAAGGAAAAAAAGATATTACTGTAACCCACACATCGAGTCCGGTGCCGCCTCCCTTACGGAAACAGTCACGATCTGTCGTTCTTGTCTTATCGTGGCTGACATGTTTGATGAACTGTCAGGGGCTGCTGTTCAATTAGATGTGTGTATGTCCTGTGAATGGTGTATTTATGTAATTGGACCGCAGTAATTGTACGCGTACTTTGAATTTGATAAAGAAATCATCGCAAAAGTTATTGCATTTTCTCAAACAAATCATCATTGATGATTTCTCGTGTATGGTAAACTTTTTTTAAATTTACTTGATAATTTAACTAAATGAAAAAAAGCTTTACTTGAAACTTATCAAAAAATGATATAGACTTTTCTTGTCGCTATTATTGTTTTCAAAGGTCTTTAGTTTCGATCTTTCGCTCAAACATTTTCTCACAAAGAATAGATTCACAAACGTATCCCTTAACCGCCGACAATGAATTGGCGATGCGCTCAGCCGGCATTCGCTTCGTCGAACGATCCGCATCCGCTAATTCCATCGAATTCCGGCCACTTCCGTTAATTAATGAGATCGAAGCCGCGGCTCATTCATCACCGGCGATCGCGCACCGGTCCGAATCGGACCGCCTCGATATACGGTGTAAACGACGCGCTCCTCGCGACGATGACGGCAATTTCGAATTAATTGCAAATTCACTGAGATCACGCTGGGTGACGCGAAGGTGATTAATGTCCCCGCGGTAATCCGGGGACCGGCCTCCCGCCCCTCCTCCCCCCCCTCCACGATCCGTCCGTCTCGTCCCGTTCTTCCGGCCATCGCGGCGCTTACGTATGGTAAGTGCTGTGGGATAACAGCCTCGTGTTTCGGATAACAGGGAATATCACCCACGGGGACACCCGACACCAACCCGTCGCCGTCGTCGTGGCGGGCCGTGACAAACGCACTCACCGCGGATTATACGACATAATCGCTGGAAACCCGAGCGGCCCGACGAACGCGCGGTAATTTTCCTGAAATATTCACGGAAGATTTCAGTGTCGAAGGACGTTCACGCTCGTCGCTATGTAACGGGAGACAATGACGGAGGGGTGATTGTGCCGGATTTAACGACGGTAGATTACACCGTGTTATCATACCGCGTGTGGTGGTGATTTCAGTAGACATCGGGGGCGGCTGCTTGTTTATAAGTCAGAGTCAACATTCCCACGAGTATCAGAATTTAATATAGTATTACTCTTCGGTTTCCTGCAAAAAAAAGTATCTCGATTTAATCGGGAAAATTAAATACACCTTCTTCAGACGCTTAATTTAATGTAATTGAAAAAAAAAATTTTGTAATCTTAATTAGATTAATCTCGACACTGCAAGAATCCTATTTTATTTTGTGTATTAACTGGGTTTTTTTTTCCTTAAATTAGTTTTTAATTTTTATATATAAAACGAAATAATAAAAATTTTTATTTGCATGTGTCAAAGTGTGATGCGCGATTTTTGATCTCTCGCGTTGGTGCTTATTGTTTTCATGATGCGAAAAATTGATGTTGACGGAGTATCTTTTTTGTTGAATGCAGAAACTTTGTCGGAGAAATATCCATAATATAAAATATTCAAAAAGGAATTCCATATGGCGCGATCGTACCCTGTAATGCTTCGCAACGTCGAAGCGAGAAAACGATGTAGACCGTTTATTGCCCTCTGGGATTACTCAAGAGCCGATAAAAAATTTACCGTTATTCTCCGGATCTTCGTTAAAACGCGTAAATGCACCCAACAGAGCACGCTGATCCTTACAAAATCCAGTATTAAAGCAGACATATATTCATCTGCATAATATTACATTATAATATTATAATCTCATCATAATCTCACACGAGTACTTCTATTTGTCTAAATGTTACACATTTAAAATATATTATATAATAACATATATTTTGACGCATAATTAGATACGTTGCGCGACTTATGGCAGAAGAAGAATTTTTTTACTTGGATAAAAAAATCCTATAATTGCATATATGAGTTACACATATTTGAATGATTGCGTAAATTGTATTCGAAATTAGATAAGACAAGTTTCTCGTTAGCATTTGTGTTACATTATTCATCGTGTTTCTACGAGGAAAAGGGAGAATAATTTTTATTGCGACCCGAGATGCTCTCCATAAGGTCGCTCGATCGATAGAAAGTTAATTGATTCACATTCGCGAACTTACGAATAATAGCGCGCTACTCAAGTATTACTCATAGTTAACATTCCACGTCGTCCTGTGAAGTGCACATTGTGTCGATTTAGTAAATCGTTTCCGAAGTTGAGCTGAACTTTTCGAAACGAAAGGAGCAGCGGAGTTTCGAAACTCTCGAATGTCCGCGAACAAGACGTTAAGGCCCGAACGTGGGCCGCGTTTAAACTGGAAATTTTGTATATACTGCATAATACGACCTTATTATGTTAAGGTATACGACAGACCTGCGACGAGGGCTCCGCGGGGGGTGAATGCATAATACAGTGCTGTACCCAGAAATACTTGCTCGATAGCGTAGGTGGAGATTCGACTCTGTATCCTGGAGGAAGAAAGCAGAAGGAAGGAGGGAGGGATGTATAGGAGTAGTCGTGGCCGTTTCGATACTCCAGTCGCGATATCGATATTCACGATTCGATAACGTTCATATTTTCTCGACTACGACGGCTATCCGATATTATTGTTGCAACAGGAAATAATAAAAATGTCGCTGTGAATATATCCCGCTTGCATTCGAGCTTGCATGAGCTTGCGGCAAGGGAATCGGAGCAATTGATAAGCGATTGTTTAAGCATCCTATATTTTTGTGCGTATATACGTGAGTAGCTTATATATTCATACCTAAGTACACAACAGAAAAATTGTATCGCGATAAATGAATTATTTATCTGCGACTTCTTGGATATTAAGATGAGAGATATCGAATGTCGTACATGTTTTATTAAAGCACCTGGCGAATAAGCACGGAAGATAGCGTGCATTTTTTCAAGAGGCTTGTAAATTACGTTACTTTAATAACTGGAAGCTCGTATTTTTCACCTATAGATAATCTCTCTGTGTCCTCGACGTCGTGTAAACAGCACGCTCAGGATCTCGCGTTCATCGGGAGAAAGAGTTCCATTAGCGCATTGCAGAGAGCAAATCAGGAGGTACGCCAAATGACGCGTATATGTATTAATTTTCAGCCGTGCGCCTGGCGACACCGTAACGGCTTTCGTCGTCAGATATACATGGCGTTGACGTTTTAATAATTTCATTCCCCGCGTCAAGAGCCCCATTTCCCTGGCGCCATCGCGAGACATTTTCCGCGGGAGGATCGAATCCGTCCCCTTTCTCTTGGCTGCCGGGTAGATTCAATTCCAACTTGCAGAATTGCATGCGCCGCGACGCGACGCGCGGCAATGTAATTCCGCGCGATTCTTCGGGAAACTCGTTAATTCCTGCGAGAATAAGACTTTTCAATGGCGGTGGAGTGCGCGGAACGCGCGACGTACGGAAAGTTCGTTATGGGGAGAGCGAATGCGCGGGGGATGGCGGATAGATAAATAGGGTGAAGCGATCGGCGTGGGAGGGAAGGAGAAAAATCACGCGTCCTCGAAGCGCTCGTCTCTCGAGAGTCTGGCTATTGGAGCGATTTCGAATTAAAGTTTCGGCTCATTAGAATTATGGATCGCGCGACGCGAGCGGGGGTGTCACCCGACACGTGATTATGAGCAGCAGCGTGTCGCTCGTGTTTGGGATTTCGTTTGACGCGTTACTCAAATTTCAATTTAAACATTTGCGTTTATATAGGGTGTTTCTAAAGTCTACCAAAAAATCTTACGCGTTCGATCGGTCCGCTTAAATCTTCAACAAGCATGCACGCGAATTGTAATAATGGACGCATCATCACGTCAGCGTGGAACAATTTTTTTAAAAATACTTCTAGTTTCACCAAAATTCGATACTCGAGTTCAGAAACAGCCGTATAACGTGCAAAATTCGAGTTTAAACGCTCGTTTTTGATTTTCTTGATTTTTCATCTTTTTGCCGATTAAACACTTATTGATCGAAATACACGAAACACAATCGCCCCGAGAGAATTTAGCACATAAATCATCGTTATCGCTTCAACGACGCTTCGTTTATCGACAAAAGACCCGGCTACGTTGTTCGCCGCCAATTTAAACGCGAGAGCTCCGTCGAACGAAAACACGATAACGGCGATGTCCATCCTCGTGTCGAACCGCGCTGGTGGGAACCTATTGTCGTTATTCTCCTCGTGCCTCGTCTCCCTCGTGAATTTGTTCTACTCGACGGTGCCGGTGGATCCTTCCACGGTAAAAGTTGCCTATAGAAAACTCCCGGATTCCGTCATTAATTTTCCCGCGTGCGGGAGGGGGGAGGGGGAGAAGGGGGTGACGGAGGCGGCCGGGCCATAGTGAAGATAGTAGCGTCGGTGCCTCTGGCATTGAGCGATCATCTCATCTACTCGGAGAAAGTTAGATGAGGAAATTTGTCCTTGCGATAGGTTCACTCATAGTTCACAAACTTCGCTGGAAGGCCATGCCTGGGCTATATCGGCCGCGCGTGCGCGCGTGTAAGGTCCCTGTATCCGTACGCGAATGCATCCGGTATATGCGTGGGAAGTCTTCGTTACTGTGGCGACACCCGTTACACCCGTCGAATCCATTTCCTCTCTCCTCTCCTCCTCCCCTTTTCCCCCGTCGTAGGGAGCCATGGAGATTCTGGTGGAGAGTGACTACCCGAGAAAAGGAATCGACTAAACCCCTTGAGAATTAATATCTCGGTGGGGAGCAAACGACCTAAGTGCTTCAATAATCGTCGGAGCGGTTAAGAGGGTAAGAGATAAAATCATCCCCGTTCATGGATATACAGTCGTTCGCAATAACGACTACATCGTTATATTTTTTTTTTGTCATTTTGTTCCTACAGAATACATAAAACTGTATATTATTAATTTCCGTTATTCGTTTATATCCATAATTTGTTCGGAAGGAGTATATGGTATGGAGCAGAGGGGGAGGAAGGGGAGAGGAAAATAAGGATCTTTTAATGCTCCGTTGTATACTTTTACGGAAAAAAGAATCTTATACAAATCATTACAATCATATCTACTCAGGGCATTGTTAAGGTAATCAATTTATCTCTTTCTTTCCGCGCCGTCAATTTTATCCTTCAAAATAAAGTAAAATATATAGGAGGCACAATATACAGAGTACGTGTCACGATAAGGACGAGGTATGAGAGCTCGCTTGAAGACGCCTCCTGCTTTATAGGAAACTTGGGATCAAGCGCTCGTTTATCAAACCGAGAATTACGGACATCTGTCCGCTTTGGAACCGCGCCAAATTGAGCGAGCGTCCGCCTTCCATCGGCGAGTACTTGAGAATCGATGGAACATTACGTCCATACCTGTCTCTGCCTTTGTTTGATTAACGACGATTAAAACTGTGAGGGATCCTTCACATTTAACGCGATTCAAAACGGCTAGGCTGATCTCAAGTGTTCTGCCCTTGATTTACAAGTAACGAGCTTCTTGCTTGAAATAATTTAAATAAACATGACAAATTATCATTTTTAAATTGAATAACATTAAAGAGGACGCGATACTTGTTTGATGTCCCGAATACTTGTCATATTTTATGTCGCATGCGTATATAGAGTTTTATATAGAGATGCATGTCGGATATCGCGTAACACAATTTAAAAAGAATGATTTTTCTTTTTTCTTTTGTGTAAAAAGATAAACAAAATGTATATTATACAATTTATTAGAATGCGAAATTTCATTTCTAAAAAAGTTCTTTTTGACTTTTTTTTCATAACGAGAGTCATCTTTATTTGTGATTATGATTCTCAACATATTCTATATATATATGCGTACACAAAAAATTATTTTAAATACATATTTAAAACAAAGATAGTAAAGCATATTGAACAAATATATTAATTTAAAAAAAGTAATTTCTAGATAAAATGCATATTTTAATGCATTATTTAATTTCCTTGCTTAATACAATTCTCCAAACGAGTGTCAATAAACGAGTAGCGTAAAGAATGCATATTCGTATAAAAATAATAAACGAATTATTGTGCAAAATTTCCGCAATAAAGTATTCCCGCAAGAGCGTTTCCGAAATGAACAAGTTATTACGACGAACGAACGTGTAAATTCGATATGAAAATTTGATTCAAAGTGGACAGTGTGTGAGAGCGTTTGCGCTCACTTGATCCCAGCAGGGATGTCCCTTGACGGGCCGGTATCTCATAACCGGCATATCCTCGCAGGTAACATAAATGTAATTATAGTTAGGTCTGCGGAGGCCAAGGATCTAATTACACGGTCGTCCAGATTCCGGAACTCAATGATGCGAGTCCATCGAGGCGTAAGCGCGTAGGACGTACGGAAGGACGCGACTTAAGCGAAGAGAGGACAGCGGAGGGTGGACGGTAGACGAGCGTGTAAGGCAGGAGGTCGGGATCAGAGGCTCGTTTATCAACCTCGGGATTCCAGACGTCTGTCCCGTGTCCCACGGGATGAATTTATCGGTTTTATAATTAAGCGTGGCTCTCCGGCAATACTCTGCAGCGAATGTAACTCTCGCACGGTAATTTATATATCTCTCGGCGACGAGAGAACTCTCGAAATACGCTCGCGGAGCCTGCGCCGCGTCTGTGTTTCGTTAACTTAAATTTTCTCCCGCTTCCCTCCCGCATCTCTCCTCCGATACCATCTCTTTTGTCTTTCGCTACGTGTTTCGCACGTAAACATTTTTCGGCCCTACTGGAAACGGAGGATAACGAACGAAACGAGATAGCGAAAAGTTTGCCGGTTTGCGCGCTAAGAATTTAATCTGATCCCGCTCTCACGCTGCAACGCGCTTAAATGCTTTATAATGCTCAAATAGACAATTGAATCGTTTTGATAAGGGAAACAACGTCTGTGAATAATGCAACATTCACTCAACGTTTAACAATTAAATTCTGATTTAGAACAGGCGCGTTTTCTATTTGGTGTATTTCTAATAAACGAATGGAATACAAAATTTTGTAAAACCTCACGTTTTGAATTTTAAAGCGGAGAAATACACAATTGCTCTGATATGTATCGAAATAATTTAATTGTTAGATGACCGAATACATATTTAAGTGTTGTTATAAATGATGAGGGAAACGCGTACAATGGGATTTGCTTTGAGTATAAAGGTGCCGAGTTTCGACAACGTGCAACTTTGTTAATTAAAAACGGGCAAATGAAAGATGAAGTAGTTACAGGTGAGATTAGGTACTTCGATGAGTAATCTTGCTGTCGTTTGCTAGTACTTTCTTCGCCTATGGAATGGGTAATGGAAGTTTGATTTTGTCGCGAGATGAAGCTACGGCATCTCGTTAGCGAGTCCTCTTTCTCTCTCTTTCGTTGTTGCTGTTTTTCAGTCCCGGCTGGCACTAAAGCGACCCGTTATATGATCACAGAGTATGAAATATTCGTCCGCGTGGAATTCTGCGGGATTCGATCGGCAGACGCGACTGCATTGGTCGATAATGAGAAGCTATGGATGTGCAAATGACGAGAATTAGAAACGCAATTTTCGAGCATTTTCGAGAATTTATATTCGGAAATAATGTCGACGAGTTATTTCGCCATGTACTTTCCTCATTTAACGTGTGTTTAATTAAAACATTTCGGAAATAATGAGAAATGTACATGTTGTTTTCTGCGTTTAATTTACGTAAAAATTATTCTAATAGTAGATACGATTAGTGGCGTTATACGTGAAATGCGCAAGTGTTTATATTTCTATCACACTCTATAAGAGCCTAGATTCATTAAAACACTTATTATAAAATATTATTAGGAAATTTAATTATCTTGCAAAATTTCAATAAAATTATTCGTGTGAAAAATCATAGAAGGCCAGACGAAATAGAAGAGATTTTCCTGATACTTTCTCATTGAATACATATTTAAGAAAGAGATTTTAATGCCTGGATTAGGGAAAGGGATTTTAATGCGCTTTATGAATTATGCTTGGTACAGCGATAAACGATGAAGCCCGTTGTAGACTATTCTCAGGGAGAACGTAATTGCAGCCGCGACTACGAGACGCATACGGTTGACCGTATTATGGCACGTCGGAAAGCCACGCCGGAGGTTTCTCTGCCGGTCGCAGGCCGCTAAACTAAATGACGAGCTTCGAGCTCGGAGCTCGGATATCCATTGCTCTGAGAAACACGGGAGAGGACGATTCTGTTGTTGTTGCTAGCCAACTCGTGCGGCGTTTGAGTTCGTGTACAGGCGCTATATCAACGTGCAAGTAATTACTATGAAATGATTGAGCCGTCACTGCCTGTATAGCACGGGAGAAATCCAGGTAGTTATCGCAACTGTTGAAATCCCGGACTACCGTTCGCGGATTTGAGTTAGGAGCATCGAAAGAGAGAGAGAGAGAGAGAGAGAGACGGACAATGAAAGACGAATGCGGTATGCGGCAGCCGCAGAAAGACGAATAGCGAGGAAGGGAGAGAGAAAAAGAAGGAGAGAGATGGAACGGAAGAGCGAGAAAGAGGGGGGGGAGAGGAGAAAGAGAGGGAGTGAGTGAATACAAACCTAGTATGGAGTTTGAGGCTTGTTTGAACAGGCTGCAGCTTCCAGAGAGGGTGGACGGAGGGTACCGAGGGTTGCTATGACGATCACGCCCCATCGAATTACGCGAAAATTGCCCTACGTACCCTCGACCCCTCTTTCTCCCCATTCCTCCCTCGCGTTCCACCCCTCAACCTCACCATCCACCCTTCATCAGGACTTCAGTCATTCCAATCTCCTCTTCCGTCCCTGTCGCGTTGCGGATGTGAGCGAGGATAAACGGCTCGCCGAATTGTGCCTCTCGATGAACCTCCTTGAGCTCGCGATATCTTTTGCCGAGAGGAACAAGTAAGCGAGTCTTAAGTCAATGTTAAGAGTAGAGGGTCTTTCCGCTTACCGTCTGTCTTAATTTCAACCGTTATTCTTCTTGCCGGATATGCGATGTATTCATTATTCAGTGTGTTTGCGGTTGACTTGATATCGTCGATGTATGTCGCGATACGGAAAAGAGTAAAATTATTGTATTAAAATTATAAAATATAAAATAGAATATAAAATAAAATTTATTAAGATTTACAGAGATACATCATTAATATAAAAATCTTCTTATGACCATCGAACGCTCTACAGTATTTCTTATATAAAAAGTTATACTAGACTTTTAATTGCAGCTTCTTTAGAAAGATATTTAGCCTCATAAAAGATTTATTGAAATAAAAAAAAGATAGAGACTATAATTATTGTATCTAAGTAGTTTCAAGTGGCTATCATATAATCATATAATATAAATCAGCCAATTTATATTCATAGAAAAAGAGCGGTAATAAATAATCAGTATACTAATTGATTAATATTGATTTTGTAGAATAAAATGATAGTTTATTTCTATAAATTAAAGTACAAGGAGTTATAATTGAAAATAATAATGCAATTATTTTTAATTTGTTAAAATTAAACATAAAATAATATAGAAAGAAAGAAAATATTTCAGATTGAAGGTGAATAAAATTGAAATTGAATTAAAACAATCTCAATAAAACTATATAAAATTGACTTTTTATTGCGGTGACAAAGTCGGAAATTTAAGAAAATAATTTGTGGAATCCATTCATTTCTATCGAGAACGTAGCCACTTTCATCGGTCAAAGAAACTAATTTCTCCCGTGCGGTTCAGATTTCCATTATCGTGCACGAAAGCGTTTTCATTTCCTTACAGAAGCGTCTGCCGTGTAAACAGCGCATAATGAAATATATTGAAGTCGAGAATATAGCTTGAAGGTTATAGACGGGGAGAAGACTCAAGCCTTGATCAACAAATGATATAAAAGAGATAAAAAAATATAGAATCATGAAAGAAATATCCATAAAGCAATTTCTATTTTATATTGTCACTATTTATAACAAAAGATTAATAATAAAAAAAAATCATTTATTTTTATTATAAAATGTCGAACAAATAATACATGTATATATTTCGCAATAGATTTCAAATTATCTCGTACTTTCTGCCTTTCAGTTGTCAAACGAAGCGTTAAAATAAATGTTGAAGAATGCGTCTCTCGTATCATTCGCAGCGCAATGAAATGTCGCGCGAGTAATATTTCGCGATTAATTTAACACATCCATACACCATATATAAATATATGCATTACATGTACAGTGCATCCGTCATTAAGGCGTTTACAATGTTGAATAATTTATCTAGCGTTATCTTTAGCGTAAATGTCTTACGTCACAGATGGAGAACACAATGCCGCGAGCGAAATAATGGGAGTCTCACGCGCGATAACGGGCGTTCTCCAACTTTGACTTCTAATCGCTCGCAGACTTCGCGGGGCCATCGGATTCGGTTAGAACTTCTCCACTGTTACCCGCCAAGTTCGCGCCCGACCTCGGTAACCGCACCGTTAAGCCGCCTCGATTTCCGCGGAGATTCCCGTCGGCAGATTTAAAACGACGTCCGTTACGTCTCATCGCTGAAAGACATCGCGTTCCTTTTTTTGTCCGGTCGCCAATAAGCCGCTGGGCCGGGATTAAAAGATTACAAGGTTCAATATATATCGGTGGAGGACCGCTCGGGTTTCTAAGTAAGCACTAGGTAGACGTCGCACGAGATTCCTGCGGGAATTCCAGCAATCCTTTACGTGACTACCTTCCGACCTGGTCCCTCACCGCCGAGGGTGCCGAGGGGGAAGCAATGTTTTCGCATTAAGGATAAACTGCCCCACGTCCCTACGGTCCGTATGAGCCGAGTGTCGCCAAGCCGCTGCAATTTATACGCTTCTGGCGCCAATTAACTGGACTTGCGCGTAATAAAATTAGTATTGCACGATTAGACCCTGTCGCCCGGCAACGAGGTTAACTCGATGGCACAGGTCCGGAATATTGCACGTCGTCGAGAGTCCTGAGGAAGTTTTATTAAAGTAAAAGTAGGATTTCTAAGCGAAAATAAATTGTCTCTTTTGATCGATGTAATAATAGATTCGACGAATGTCGGCAAAATGAAAAGTCGATCGATGATTTTCCGAAAACGGTTTTTTTTTATAACTCGATCGAAATATTATATGAGGATTGAATCTTGCATTAAAAATTTATTTGATTTGATTTATTTTATTTTACTGACTTTTTCGATAATTGTCAAAGTTATTATGCACTTTTGAATCGTATCATTTTTATTTCATATGATTTATTCTTTGTTCTCATTACTGTAGCTGTTCTTTTGTTATGTTTATTAATGATGCTTCTCATTGTCTTTGACACAAGTCCGATATATAGAGACAATGTGTGTACGAGACACATTGCGTATAGGGTGTATTCCGAGAATTAGGAAATAAGAAATAATAACCACGAGAGCACTAGAGGGGGAAAATGTATACATAGTGAAGGTAAAGGAGTGGAAGCAGACGGCACGTTATAGAGGCAAGAGATTTCATATTTCATGGAGATAACGAAGACAAGTGATGCCTGGGGATATGAAGCTCAAGAAAATGAATAAGGGATTGGCGCAGTGATATGTATATGCGACAGAAATGTTAAAATCATGACTGTATATAATATGTCTAACATATCGCGAACTGTGTATTATGAACGAAGAGAAAAAAAGAAGAAGAATAAAAGTCAAGAATAATATATTAATTCGAAAGAAATTACACTCTAAAAAAACCGATATCGCAAGATATTGTACGGATAAATAGATATTGTAGTTAAATTATATAAGCAAATATGTAATTAAATATTGTACAATCGATTTTAGCGGAATATGTCCCAAACAAATAAATCCAATTTAGCAGCTACAAAGAATACAAATTATTAACGGAGAGAAGCGAAGGAAGGGGACGAAGTAGCGCGTTGTAGGCGCTAACGGCGAGCATATAAGGGAATATGGATGCACATGGGCAGACAGCCCGCAGACGGGCAGCGCTCGTGTACACATGTTAAGTGCGTCGCGCCCTAGAGCGAGTATATTGCGTTAACACTGAGGGCGCAAACACACCCTTGCCTCTCGCTTTGCAACCCTTTGTACAATGTTCTTGTTCTCTTCGCGGCAGTACAGTCGGGCTAATAATTAAAGCGTTAAAACCGCTCGTTAAGTCGTCATTTACGTCGCGGCCGCGAAAATTAATGCGGGGATAATCTTTCGACGACTGCTTATAAAAGATATATATTTAGATAAAAACTTCAATGCGTTTTAAACGATACTGTGGGAGCGATAGTTGCAGGTACTTTGCATTAAAATCTTTAAATAATAAAAAAAATAATGTTACATGGAAACATTTCGTATGCACAAAGTCATTCAGTTATTTATGATTAAAAGTTCAATCAATAAATATTTAAGCAATGAGTTAATATTTATAATTTATTATCAAGAAGTATATAAGAAATGTACAATTTCTTAAGTATTTTTTTTAAATCTGTGATTAGTAAAATAATTATCATTCTTTCCGCTGTTACTGTTTCTCTTATAGTTTGGACGAATACCGTTTATTCGCGATAGAAATGGTATTAATCAGTTTCACTTCCCATCTTTAATTAATTCTGTGTATCGCCGGTCATTACACTTCTTGATATATAAATGACGACAGTCAATCGTTAAGAACGGTTAAGGAGGTTTCTTCGCTAACCGCTCTCTCTCTCTCTCTCTCTCTCTCTCTTGTTGTTAATTCATTTGCTTACAACGGTTAAGGAGAGGCAGTCAAAGACGACGTTGGAACGAGGGGTGATTAATTCATCGTGTCGTCGAAAGTAGCATTAAGACGCCTCCCGCATAAATGTTGTCCGAAAGAGGAAGAGGCGTCGCTTTCGCTTCTCGGGCAGCGAGCCGTCTATCTAACAATAAGTATAAGCGCATTAGCGATTATCTTTCTCTCTCCCTCTCTCTCTCTTTATATATATATATATATATATATATATATATATACATATATATGATTGAGATATTATGGCGAGACTAAGCGTCCTTTGCGTGCCTCTAAAGAGCACCTTGTAAGTAGATGCCGCGAGAGATGTTAAGGGGTTTCCGCTCGCATACACGCGATGTTCGCAATCCCTAGCTATTTTTCTTTTTCTAAGGATTTTAATTTGTCCGCTTATTTGTAATCTACTCATTATTTTCTACCTAAAAATTACTTTAAAAATACTTTTTTTAGGATTAGAGCATATCGCATCTAAAATCGACTGATATATATTTCATTTCTTATCTTTTCCTTTTTCTGAAACTTTGTGGAACAACAATCTTAATCCACGTTTTAATTGAATTTATTATATTATATATATATGTATTTTAAATTTTTATTTTATGAAGGTGCAAGTTAAATTTTAGTGTATATTTCTGAAAAAATTATTTGATTTATCTAGACGTCGCGTGTGTCGAGAAATTTTTAACATATCGTGAGTGATCTTATACCGTCAAAGACTTTGATTTAATTTCTTGCGTCTAAAGGTCATTGGTCAGAAAAGAAAGAGAACCGAATTAAAGCGTAAACTCGAAACTTTCGTCCACACAGTTCAAGTGCGAGGGTTCTCAGCGGCGATACAGAGGGTGGACACGCAAAAAGACCAATGGCATTTCGTTATTGCACACTGAAAGCAGAAGGGAAACCATAGGAGGAATCTCGTAAAGCAAAGCATCTCGCCGGCCTCCTCAACACGATGTGCTTTTCCTTTCCGCCTCTTTGTTTTCATATATTTGCGGATATATATATATATATATATATATATATATATATATATAAGGAATAAATAAAATTTCATTGATATATATTTGTAACGGTTTTATTAAATTAATTAGATTTAATTGCAATTAATTTAGATGAAATATAATCGTTATTCGGCAAATTTAATGTGAATTGACGAGATATATAAATTGATATATACAGGGAATAAAAAGAAAATTGGCTTTTATTCTAAATATTTTGACGAGGGATCAAATATAAATATAATTTTAATATTACTTTATCAAACTATTATATTTTATATTGCAATTTTAATATCTGTGATTTCATTAGCTTGTATATGGATACTTGTGTACGAATGAAAATTATTCTCTCATATATTATCATGATTGTACTGAGCGAACAAGATTTTAATTTTTAATTTGAAACTGTACGGTTAACGGAAATATATCACTGCCTTCCAAAATTTAAATTTAAAATGAAAACAGGTATATCCGTGAAAGGACTCGAAAATGTGTTATTTTAATCGACCGTCCGTATGATACAGGATAAAACCGTATGGATTCAATCGTGTAAAAAGATCCACCGGAAAATTCCCATAAAAATTACACGATCGGTGCCTCGAGTGTTTAGCGACACGTGACTAATTTCGTGGCTCACGCACTGATGGATATCGGTTGGAATCATGTACTTTCGGTTACGCGAAAATGTTTACGATATAACTGCGTTTCGATGGTATTTGCTTAACACGTTTCCTTTCAATTTGTAAACTATATTTGCCACAGCAAATTTATTGTTTCATGATAATTAAAATAATTTTATTATTTTTTTTAAATAACAAAAGAATTTTTAAATATTTTATGATTCACATATTTTTATGATCAAAGAATGAGAGGTAAAAGCATTTAATATTATAATAATAGACCTCTTGCATTTAAATACAGATTAAAATATAAGGCAACTCTATTATATTATACTATATTAACGATTATATTTTTCATAACATGTTAAATCTTTTAAAAATCATAAAAAGAGAGAATTAATATTCCAAATAATACCTCGTTCAAATTGTATTATTAATTAATATTTATTGATGTCAATAAATTATAAACAAGCATGTTATTGTGTAAAAACTAACGATAAGATCGATCATGTAAATTGTAGTATATTAACAATATATTTTTGAGATTTTTCCAGTGCATTATTTTTAACGTTATTATAAAGTAGTTCTATAAATTTTGATTAATTCTCTTTAGGACTAAAGTTTCTATTTTCTTGTATATTTATCAAAAAATGCATAAGCAGAAAATGAAAAAGCGTTAACAATACGAGAGGTCGATAAGAAGCATCATGTCTAAACTTATTAACGTTGAAACATACGCTCGGCTGATTCGCGATATTGAAACCTATCTCGAAAATCCCCGGCGCCACGATTAATCACTGAAGCCGCGATCGGCGGCGTTGACCCTTTTCTGTACGCTTCATGCCGCGTTTATCATCGTACTTTTCGCATGGCCGCACATTTTTCATCGCTCACGCGTATCCAGCCAAATCAACCGGCGGGCTCGCTCACTGGAATAACACAAGGACGCGAATAATACGGGAGCCGGGAATAATTCCGGGATAAATCAGCCCGCCTTCGTCCTTTAATATTCTCTCCCCGCTGCTGTCCGATAATACAAAATCGCGGCATAATTTTGGTATAAATCGAAGGCGGGGGGAACGCGAGGAAGCGGAAGGGAACGGGATGCGTTCTCTTTCTCCCTCCCTCTTTCCCCCCCTCTCTCTCCCTTTCCCTTTAAAAGCCACGGGCGTTTCCTTCCTGGTGTCGGACGATAGGATTTCCCCGTGTTATACGACTTCCTTTTCATTGACAGCGACAATGGCGCTCGTCGTGGTGCACTTGTCGCCTCTGTCGTCGTTCCTAGCAGAATCCAAGTGTTCTGTACACGGAAACACGCGCGAGAACGCGTACACACACATGCGCGCGACACGCGGAAGATATGGGAGAAGGTTGACGGATCGCAATTCACGCGACACTGTCGTGTTGGCGTCATGGGCGTCGCCGGGAATGCAACGGGGTGCACCGCACCCCTGAACTCTGTTCTAGGATAGAGCGACAAGCTCGCGTGAAAAATATAACAGAGAAATTCGTCGTTAATTATAGCAGTGCCGTAGAAAGTACGTGATAAAATCATTAAGACCGCGTTGCGGTTTAACGAACCTCGCAAAGTCCATTTTGCCCTAATAGGAAGGTACTGAAAGTCACTCGGGCCTAAGTGCAATACGAGTGTCTAAGGTTAACGTTGCATAGCTGTCGTCATTAATTAAATGGAAAAAAAGTAGGAAAGTTTCCAAGTTTTCTTTCGAGAAAATTTCTGCCATTTCAGGAAAAGTCATGTCGACGCCCATGACTACGTTCTCTCTGGATTCGAGAGGGACGCGCGACGAGAGGAGCAGACGCTTCTTGGGCAAACATTTTTACGCTATTACGGGAATCCGAGACTGGATATTAAGCAAACGCTTACAGCTGCAGGAAATCGCTCGAACTCTTCGTGTCGAATCCTCGCGTACTCTCTCGAATGATGCTGAGCGAGGAGAATCGAGATTTGCGAATTTTTATCGAGAAATTTGTAATAGCGACGATGAGAAACGCGAAATATGCGCTTAATCGGTAGCGACCAAAATATTCTTTAAATGGAGATATTTATATTAATAATTACATCGAAAGAATATATATTACTATTTTTTATCGTTTTGTAGAAGATAATAATATTCGATTATTTTAATTTATACACTGAGGAAAAATCTGGTTGCATTAATTAGAATTCTGGTAGATCAGATTCAACCAGTATGTCTGTTGGAAAATGGACGTAAATTCTTGTAAGAATTACCAAATGAATCTGATTAATTTCTTCTTATTAAATTTACCAAATTTTCTGGTTAATAATACTAAACTCGCCAGCACCAAGTCATCTAAAATTTTTTCCATCTAATCTCAAAAGTCTGTTTAATATTCTAAATTCCAACAAGATTATTAGATAAATTCAATCCAGATTATTGAATAAATTATTTTAAATTCAGTGTGTTAGAAATTAAACTGATAAACAGTGATGCAAGAAGAGGATGCAGCTCAAACACACACAATCAAAGAGCTAGCGTCCTCTTTCTGGTACTACTGCTTGTAAGAGAAAAATAATATATTTTGGATTTAATGTTAATACTAGTTCTTTATATACATTTTAAAAACATTTTATAACACGAGTTAAGTTAAGAGTGGCTCGCCGCAAGCAAAGAAATTAATGTAACAAGAAATTTTATAGATCTAACCAGAAAATATTAACCAAATCCTTATAGTAAAATCTATTAAACGTTCTAGTTATAAAAAATCGAGTCTTATAACTAGAAATTCTTGTTTGATTTAACCAAAATGCCTTCAATCATACACGTCTTGTTGATACAATCAAACGATTTTTCTCAGTGTATCTATCAGTATAAATAATATCACTGTGTGTGTCTGACTGGATTTTATTTTTTATAGTTATAAATCTTGTCTCGTATTTCTTAAAATATATTTCTCCTACAAATCAATCTAGATTTGTTTAGAGATATTGGCCGTTTCTCTTTACCGGGCGCGTTTGAGAGCAATACCGAGAGATGTGAACGCGTTTAGTTCGAGCGCGGTTGATTTATCGTGGGAGAAAAGGGTGGCGCGCGAGTGAAAGAAAAGGGTGGCTTTTCGACGACTGAACGAGGCACTTCTGTCAATTACTACCCGTCGCGTAGGTAGAACGGTGAAAACACGTTTTATCCCTGGCAGCCCGAACGCGACGGATAGATGTCACGTCATCGTCACCCCCGAGAAGCGATTACGAGGCAAATGGCGGCGTCCCGTCTCGAAAGCACCCTCGACATCGCGTCCTCGATTCAACCGCATCGTCATTAAGTTACCGTCAATTAGGACGAATGCCCGGACGAACGTATTCAGTATGAAAAAGCTCGCGTGCCTGCCTGAAGAGAATCGGAAATATCATTTATCTTCCCCTCTCCAAGAGAACCTAACTATCTCCGGTATTTGTAGGGGAGAGTTTGTTAAATGGAATCTTTCTAAAAGAGACTGGACATTGCTATTGATATTATAATCAATCTTCTACAGAAAAGGATCATATTGAATTATTATAGTAAAAAATTTCATCCACCGACTTATTGTTGGTAAAGTGAAGAAATTAATTAATTCTTCACTTTTTTTTTAACGTCGCAGATTTTAATAGGTTTCTTTAGAAAGGATTTGAAAAATCATAACTGCACGATCTCTTTCTACCAATGTCAACGATGAATAACGATTCGCGTGCGCGATGCTTGAATCAAAATAAATCGTCTACCGTAAACTGAGGCACTCTCTGTAATTAAAGGGAAAGGTCGGAATGATCTAAGAGCTGTTCGAGAGCTCTGATATAGAGACCCCCGTCGCGGTATCTCTTACACAAGTGGGAAATGGAGGGAGGGGGTGGGGGAGGAGGACCATACGGGGAGTGCCGTGCACACGCGTGCACGGTCCATTCGGTTTCGTTTATTTTGCCGGGACTCACGTGTATATACGGTCGGGAAAAAAATAATAAATATCCAGAGAGAAAGAGAGGGAAGGTAAGTGCGCGATCTCGCCACGGGGGTACGATAGGTAGGTGTCACGCTACCGCGCGACCCCCCGTCGCGACGATTACCGGTGAGCCGAGAGGGTGGAGTCGCCTTTCCGTTGACACTGCATCACGAAGCACTAACCGGGTTATTTATGCCACCTCGTAAAACTTGTGGCGTGCCTGAACACACTACTCGCCGTTCGAGGTGGGCCAATCTCGAGTGTGACAGAACGAGGGGGTTGGTACAATCGTGCTCGCCGGGATCTGAGCTTACCTTACCTACCCCGTCGTGCTTCTCCTGTGTCACCTCGACTCGGCGTTCAAAGTTACGAGATAGGCGGATAGTAAATACGAAATAGACGCGAAGGATTTAACGCGAAATGTCGCATGCGACGGCGATACGTATTTATATATATATCTATAATATAATGTTAATACGTGCAATCGTATGCGACGAAGGGACCGCGCGAGTCTCTGGCTTTTCCACGTGAGTTATGAGGGCCGCGCTATTTTTATTACACGTCAGATTATCAGCCGGTGAGCGATAACTGGGGAATGCTTTTACGTGCGAAATGTCAACGGGAGTTGAAAGTTCGCGCGAGCGTAAATCACGCTTTTCTCAAAGATTTTCGTCTCTGGTAAAAATGTTTATCTGCTCAAGAGCAATTTGTATGCTTCGAGATTGTGATGATGTAAGATTGCACCCTGTCCCTCGAACGGTACAGTTTTTTTTAAAAACATAATTTCTTTTCTCAAACACACAGTTACCTTATTCCATGGAGTTGGATTATGACGTGGAATATGGGGCGGGAGTGCTGGGTGGACCGTCCTCCGGGATGATGGCGTTGCTGCCACCGAGAGTGAATGTCTCTGCGAGGGGCGAGATTCCAGTCACCCTGCAAGTCTTCAGGATCAGATTGCCCTGTTCGGGGGTCGTTAGCGCCGAAATTCCTCTGGCACTGAGATTGAATGTCACCGCGCCACCCGGCACTAGGTACAACGACACCATCTTGGTCTTCAAGAGAAACAAGATCTGCTTGAAAGGTACGTGAATATATCTAGTTAGAGGTATAATTTCTAGGCGATTTTGCGTGACAATTTTGAAAAATGTCGAAATACACCGCGTTTCGCATTATTTTCGTATTTTCCTGAAGTCAATCACTGAAAATATCACTGATTAAAAAAGTGGCAAAATTTTAAAGATCAACGAATATTTTATTTATTAATTTTTAGCCATTTTTTTAGATTTTAAAACTCATATTTTGCTCTTATTTTATATTTTGCTGATTATGAGATTGTACTGAAAAATTAGCCTCTACCAGTAATTAATTTTTTTCAGTGAGATTTTATTTTCATCAGTGATAGTATACTGAGTTCATTTAAGAAAGTATATGCAGAGATTTTAAAACGGAAAGAGAGAAAGAGAGCGGTATACCTATTTCATTATTCTCGCGCATGAAATTCAATGTGATTTGAAATTCCGCGATTTTCATGGCAACCACGCATTAACCGAGAACCTAGATCCGGATTCTAGATTTTTTTCTCCTTTTCGTTGAAGGAATGCCGCGAGTTCTCTCCTTCCGCTTGTTTTATTCAAAGTCTGAAAAAATCATGACGGCACTCGCCGTTTATCTCACTTGAAATATGAAAACGCTAAAGTGTGAATTATATAACTCTTCCATTTAGTAATGTTTTTACTCTAATTAAAATTGCAATTTTTCCCCAATTCTGAATAACATTTATTTAACTCTTTGAGATTTAGATTCGTTTCTATTTCATGACTGCGTCATTAATTTAATCGTGATACATTTAATCAATGCACGTACACATGCAATATATATATATATAATACATATAATTATACAAATTAAATACATTTCTTCAGGAAATACATTGACATGAATACAATATCACGTTGGTGCGAAAGGTTTATGAATTTCTATGCTCTATTATTTAATGCGGTAATATTGATCTACAATGCGTTATATGAAGATCCATTTCAAAGGATGATACTATTCAAGCTTTGTAATATATGTAACATGTGGTTCGCTTGTTCATATATTCTACAGTACACGAGCGAGTCGCAGCAGAAAGCGCCTTTATTCATCTGTACTCACTTTGGCGCCATTGCAGCCTGTTGATAATTATTTCGTTTACGTAATATCGGATTTAATTAGTGCGTTCGCGAACCCAGTTGAATACCTTCGTTACGGCGAGACAGTTTCGACGTGGTCGCGATTAAAACAGAAGCGCGCATTCATTTCGCGTCACGCGCAAACTCAATTTATCCACGCGATTTATGGACTCTAGAGTAAGCGATTTTTGGTAACTTTGATTTAACGTCGGGAGGTTAAACATTTTTAACATTAAAAAAGGTAATAACAATAGGAACAATTTTTGAAAATGAAATAGAATAAAATAAATATTTATAATTGCATTTAAATATACATACACAAAAAATTGAAACTATATCCTATGTATTTTTTATTCATAGAAGAAAATTTATAGATTTATAAACCGCAATATAATTTAAACCACATTTGTATAATTTAAAGTATTATTTATTTGTCATTTAATATTATTAAAAGTGTTATATAATTTATTTAGAATTGTTACACTTATTTTATTAAGCGATTACTTCGAAATAATTTCCGACACTTCAGAGCTTTTGCTAAATAAACAACTGTTAAATTATAAATACAATGCGGAGCACGCGCATGGTCGTTTAAGTAATTATGTTTAGATAATGGAATTATATATACACGTGTAGTTTACGTTACGAGCAGAAATGGAAATGTTATGACGGACGCGAGCAAAGGTACAAACGTAATTTCCGCACCACTTCCGACAAGGGTGCTCGTAAACTTGTACGCATGGTACTTCACAGGCGGTTCTCTCGACTCCGCAAACTTCACGCGACCTCGAAAGCGTGTTTTCTGAAAAAACAAGCCGCACGGAGCAACGATGAATGCAATCTGGCAAATAACCCCCCTTCCCCCGATTTTCATCCCTCTCTCTAGCGCCATAATAGTTTGCGAATACTTTATACTGATTTTGTGTAACCAAAATGAGTTTTGGGGTGCATGGTTTTCGATAAATAAACGTTCCGCACAAAATAAATTGAAACCACAGCGATGGATTCATGCACTCCATCTTTTTAATTAAGAAGAAAATTGATTCTTTGGTTTCCGATGAAAACGGGTAAAAATTGGATTTTGTAGAATTAAAGAGATGAAAAAAAGAACGCATTTTAAAATTGAAAATAATTTTTCTTTATTTTTGACCAACAGTTGACCGCGACTTTTTCGTTCTCTGAAATAATATCGTTAGACACGAAACAATTTTTTAAATGAATTTTATTGAAATACTCATATTTAGTCCTATATTTTACGTTATTTTATTATATTAAATACACAGAATTTTTTATCTTAAAAATTTAGAAAACATTTATTTAAAATCTTTTTACTAAAATGTAATTAAATATCCCTGGTGTCATGCATAGAGAAACGCATGCATTTATATGATATCTACAGAAAACAATTCGATAGGAGGCGAGCAAGAAAAAAATGAAAAAAGAAGAAAAACAGAAAGGGAGAAAGAGAAGAAGACAAAGAAGTCGCAGATCCGGATCCGGTTACCGAAGCAGGCGATGGTACAACAAAAAGCAATTCGCCGAGTAAAATTGAATTTCGTCGAGGGTCGGTGTATTTAATGAAAGAGAAGAGAAGGCACCAAGAAGATTCCTCCTTCGACGAAGATCAAGAGAGTCGATCGTATAGAAAAACGAGGTGGACAGGGATATGCGAAGAGAGGAAAAAGGACGAAAATAAGTAAGCACCACCGCGGTGAGGACCATAGTCGCGTCTTGAAGAGCAGATTTCCTGCTTTGTCGAATTTGCTTCTTCCTTGTCCGCTCCCGCATCGCCAAAGAAACCGAGGCCGGCTCCTGACGAGTCCTTGGACGATCGTTTCGAGCTCGAGAGGTCCTAGCAGCAATCTGAAAGCGCCTCGAGATCACTCGAAAATAATCGAATTCTCTATACGGAATTCTCTATATTCTCCAAGAAGACTAGAAGATATATTGAAGACTATTGAGATGTCAAATCGAAAAAAAGAAAGATTTAATAATGTCAACTTATTCTCAACTTTCAAATTATAGTTATTTTATTATTTGAACTTTCAATTCGCAATTCGCATTGAGAGTGCACATATTAGATATTTTTTGTTCATATTTTTAAATGACAATATATTCTACCTTCCATATTTTTTTCAGAATTTTCTGTGTTGTTTTCAAACATTTATATTATTTTTCATCTCAAATATCTTTAAAAAATACCGACAGTTTATGAATTATTGAATAATTTCTCTTGCGAGCAATATATACTATATTTAGAGAGTATTAAAAAAATATGTGAAATGTTTGAAGGTAGTGATGCACTAATAAAGATACATCGCGAGGGGATAATTCACCCAACTACTTAAAATATATAAATAAGTATCAATTTTCACTTTTTTTTCGGCACCTAACTGTCGTTAAATTTTCTTAATAGAAAAGAATAAATTTATCAGCGCCTAAAAGTGTAATTTCGTGATTTACGCGAGTCTCTCGACATGACTAAATTTGTTTCTAAAGTCCACAGAGTTCGCGGCGAATGAGGAAACGCGACTCGTGGAGGGTCACCCTGTTAATCCTCTGGAGACTTAATTCCGGTCCTCCGTAAATCTCGGTTAAGGTCTGTTTGATGGTAGCGGATAGCATAGCTCAGTCGGATTTAATTGAGAAGTCGCTCTTAACACGCCTTCCTGACTTTATAGTCGCCCTTTGAGTTTCGCGAGTGCGCGTCAATCGCGCAATTTATATCGATAGGTGCTCCACATTATTTGACTAGTGCAGCGTAATCGAAACGAGATGAAAGTATAACGATGTAGAATGTCTATATTACGCTATTTTTAAATAATCGCACGATGTTAATTTACATATTTAAAAAACCATATTCGATGTATAATATATACGTGATTTAATTTATGTAGGGGGAGTAGCAAAATATAATAAATTTAAATATTGCAAAATATGTAACCGAGCTACATTTTATAGTTAAAATTAAATAAATTAATGAAAAAAACCTGATGAATATATTGCAAAATCTAACGCAATTGCAATTTTAGCGCAAAAATAATAGAGACCTCTCGAAAATGCTCGTCCGTTTCTCGGGCGCATCGTAGCGCACACACGAGAGAAACATTTTAGGAAGATGGAAGGACTCCGCGAAGGAACGATGCGAACGAGTTGCTCCTAAGATACTGTAGCGCAACGCCGAGGGCTACTACGATTTATTTAACTTTTTCTTTTCCTGCTGCATCCTGCGCACGTCTCATCGCGCTCGAGCAAACTCTTTCTCGTCTCGTTCCTCGTAGCTCGTGTTCGCAATGTGCTCTATCACGTAAAGCTGATCTGCTTGGTTTACGTTATTCTGGCAAGAGCACGAAGTCTATTTCCTTCCTTCGTAAAATGAACGAGGGAAAAGGAGAAAAGAGATAAACATCAAGGCTTATTAGAGCCCGTAACATATTTGTCAAAGTGAAGAATTATATTTACAATTTTTTTACGGGAAAACAACACAAGGGAATAATAAAATTGGAAGTAAAATTAAGAAAAATGTTGTTATTTGAATGTTAAGTTTTATAATAAATTTTGAGATGGACGAATCATTGATAATTTAAAAACGTAGAAAATTGAAGCTAAAATATAATTTTGAAGTTATTTTTCAATCCCATTATTGATAATTTGTGAGAATAATAATTTCAAGCTTAACACGAAGAGAAAAATTATAGCTGAAAGTTTTATAATAAAAATTAAAATTTTATATAAAAGTACGACACGTTTTTTTAGACTAAAGCAACTATAACTTGCAAAAAATGTTGAAAGTAATCCAATGTAACATTACTGAATGATGCATCGTAAAGTTTCTACATAAAAGATTTCGGCTTTCAAGTTTTTAGTTTCTCTCTTGATGGAAAGGAAGGAAAAAAGAAAGAATCATGACTGTATATTATGTCGACAATATTTTAATTTTCATTCTGAATTCTTTTACGCCGCAGGCGGTATGTATTTTTAAAGCATTGTTATTTTTACCGCAACTACGACGAATATTTCAAAGAATCGTACCATTTCCTCTCTCTCTGTAGACGACATAGATGTTACTTACTGAAATTACTTTACAACAAAAAATGGTGACCTTCAAATAAATATATAGGGAAGAAAAAGCGACTTGTTATTTAATACCCACAATCAAAATTTAACTTTAATTATCGAAAAATAACAATTTGCGAGTTCGACAAAATTTTGTGCCAATTTTTCCCGAAATTTTAGAATCTTTGTCTTTATATATCTTCATTATATTCAGCGAAAGAGAGCACAAGATTGAGTTTCTATAATTAAATTGAAAAAAAACTATTAGAAATTCGTCAAAAATATACGAGAAAACTTGATAACCACGATATTTTATGTGGAAAAAATAATTACTTGCGTACGCGAGTTATAAGTCAGGGGAGAAGCAGAATTTAATAATGGCGATCTTACTCGTTCGTAAAAAGAAAAAAAAAAGAAATAAGTTAGCGAAGAAATGGAGAGTTGTTTTAGATTTCAGGCGAGCAACGCCTGAAATTGGAGGAACGCATTTAGGGATTATACGACGCTATAATCTCGGCAACGAGTTAAGAGCTGATGGAGTTTACTTAATTTTATCATGACGCTCCGAAAGGATGCGCCCCTTTTCCTCGGCATATCCTAGTCGAGGCTGACGTGCTCGGTTCTTGAAAGCTTTTGAGCTCTCGCGCTAAAGTTCCTCCGTCTAGGCCACGTTATTTACCTTTATAACAGACGACAAGGCGCCGCTCAGTTCGACCAGAGTCTTTACTTCTCACAACGCACGAAAGGATAGAGAGAAAAGAAATATCAGAAAGCCAAGTATGGCGGAAAAATGTAAACGTGCGCGACGCAGAGAGAAAAGTCTCGACAAACTCGTTGTTTCACAATCCCTTTCGCGAAGCGAACGGAGCTAACAAAGTTCGACTAATTCGTTCTAGATTCCTTATCAAATGTGCATTTCGATAATGAAAAGTTTCAACTAAAATTGCGCCCGAATATAGTTTATAAAGTTTCAAGTAGGTATGTCGGAATATTTTAATAATCAAAATAAATTAAATAAAGAAAAATTTGATTATTTTAATTGAGATTTCAAGTGATATACATTGAAAATGATAGACATATCTCGAGAGTTCAAGTGATACACATTGAAAATGGTAGACATATATTCTTCAAATTTGTTTTCCACACAAATAAAGAATGGAGCCGTTAGCATACGCAACGCAGGAATCCTACGGCGCGTGAGAAATGTGTAACTATTTGCGAGGTAAAAGTAAATCGAATGAAACAGTACCTTTCTTGCTGGAAAATTCGTGGTTTGCGACCAATGACTCGCTATCAAAGTGAGATCTCTTTGGGCACTTTCCACGACTCGTCGATATTCCCGCTCGTTCGATAGCGCCGCGATACGTATAAACAATGGCTCGATTCGCGTCCAGTGCTTTTCGATAGATTTGAATCTCGAGCACGTGGCTCGAGTGGAAATGCTCCAATTGATAAAATGGATTGCCGATACTATAATGGCGATCGTGCGAGTTTTGTAGATTGAATACATTTGTATTTGGTGACGGATATAAAAATCGTCGAATAGAACGTCAAGAGGCTTCGCGAGTCGCGTAGCAATTTTTTTTTCGATACAAAATAAAATTAAAATTAAATTAAATTATACACCGATGCGTTACAGAGTTATATATGTGTACATATATTGTTGGTCGCATTTTCTAAAAATTAAAGCACGAGGAAAATGCTTAATTTGACACTTAAAAAGAAATTTATTTTTTATGAAAAAAGGAGAGGAATTTTTTTATCAAATCAATTTAATTATCTTTAATGTATCTATCACAATAATTTTCGAGCGAATGCACCCCTCTTCCATTTATTTTTATATTTGATTTTTAAAATTGCATAAGACAAGGAGAGGTGTATAGAGATTTGTAAAAAGTAATTAATTAATTTATATCTATTTTCAGGTGTCGAGACACCTCCCAGCAACGATTCGGTGCGTTTGGAGCCCGATCCGCTCGCAAACGGTGCCGGTGCACTTTACGTCGCAGCTACTTGTGCGTGCGCTTTAATTCTTGTCGTCGGCAGTGTCGCCAGTGCGTTATACATTCGCAACAGCAAGGCTCGCGTTCAAGAGTCGCAGTGAGTAAATTTTTTCATTAATTATACAGAAAAGTATAGTAGTATGAATATCGTGTATTTAAAATCCCGATGTACCACCACTTTTCCGCTGTTTCGATATTTAAAGTGTTTAGATTAAAAACACGGAAAGGAAGTCTGAGAATGAAATTTTTAAAGAGTAAGCAAGTGTAAGATGAAAGGAGAGGCTTTGTGTATCCTGATAAATTGCCGGTCTTAATCTTTGGTTCGTTAGAATTATTCAAAGAAGTTCGCGCATTATTAAAAACGCGGCAGAAAGAAGTATAATCGGAGCAGTAATAACTCCACATGCACGTACACACGTAAATGCGTCGGTGGATTTTCGAGCCGACGTCTGGCTCGAAAGGAGAGAAACCGACACGAGGAAGAATAATGTGGACGCCGTGCAACTTTTCATTCTACGTCACTTATTAAATTCGCATTTCAAAGCATCGTCCCTCTCGTGCGTCGCTCGCAAAAAGAAGAGAAGAAAAAAAGGAAAGAAGAGAGGTACAAATCGCTGCTCGCGTAGAAAAGATTTTTCCATTACGCAAGACGCCGTCGCTTCGCGTAAGGCGCGTCGTAAATACGGCTTTTCACGTATCGCGCTCTCATTTTCCGCGAGGCGTTCGAGAGCGAAAGAATTCGCGCGTGTCTTGCGACGTCGCGAGTTTTCTGCCGAGCGGAAGAATCGTCTGGGAGGAGGAGAGGGGGTTGGGGGAGGAAATGGAAGGGGAGAGTGACGAAAAGATTTTCGTACACCCGCGGGAAATTCGCGGGGATAAGCTGGATAGGAGGAACTCGTCCGAATGAAATATCCTTTCAATAAGCCGCCGGTGATCCGTCGACCGCTTGGCACGGCAGCCGACATTTTATTGCATAGCTATACGCACCCTCTTACCTTATCCGTGGGACTGGCTGCTGGGGGGAATGTAAGGAGGATGTAAGGGGTCGCGAGAGAGGATCCGCTCTTTTATCTCTCTTTCCATATTCATGCTTTATACTCTTTTGTTTGTCGATCGCCTTTGACCGCGTTGCGCGCATACTTTGAATGGGTTCGATGTAGAGACTTTTTTTGAAATTAATATCGCATTTGATCTCCCCTGAAATGATTTTCCGTTCACATTGATTACAAATCTGCGAAGATTTGGCTCTCTTGACAAAAATTTTTTTAAATCACTTTCTAGTGATTCCCAATGTCACAAATCCTATGTACAGTTTGTGTATTATTATTTAATGTTAATAATATTAATTTCCAATATTAATATTTAATATTAATATATAGTAATATTTAGAGCAATTTTTATTATTTATAATATTATTTATATGGATGAAGTTCACAGTTCTTTTAATTAAAATGATAAAGAAATCCTTACTGGATAAAACCGCGTGTGGTTTCAGATTCATAAATTACAACTCAAAATTAAAGGCACTCGTCAAGAATTAAAACCTCGCAAGAAAAATTATTTTCACAGACCTGTATGTCATTTGACATTTATAAAAATACTTTATTAATTTTATTTTATAGCGTTATTAATTTCATTTTTTATAAAGAAAGTAAAGTACAAAAATACAGTTTTTATGCGCGATGCAGAATATTTTAGATCCCTCATTTTCCTTTAATAGGATTGACTTTTATTTTCGTCGGTAAATTGTCTTTGTCTGAATATATCGAGCATCCTGAAAAGACCTCGTCATGAATTTTTCTCGTTAAACGAAAAGCAGATCGTGTTCTAGCACCCGTCTCCTCATTAACGATATTATGCGAAAACTTGTACCCGTTGCTTTTAAAGTTCGATCGTTATTTTCACTGTAATTATTTTATACTTTAGCGTATCGAATGTTCCATTTCACGTGCCTCTACTTCGAGGCATAATCGGTGGACGGAGAATGTAGAAATCATATTGCCAGAAAGTTGGGCAGAAGCAAAGCCACTCGTCGCTTCACTTTGCTGCCACCTCCTTCTCTTCCCCTATTATTTGTTTCAAAGAGGGCAAATTGTCTTTTACCCGGATATTTATTAGCTTCTTTGATGTTCTCCGTTGCGATTTTTTTAACGAATTTTTCCCGATACTGTTAAATGATAAACAGTGGATTTGCTCTTTCAACGAATTTTGCTGGAAAATTGTATATTATATGTTGTATTATTCATAACATTATATATTTCATACTTAAAATCATTCGCTAATCACTCATCAAAGATAAATTTTTTTTATATCTTATACATTTGACAAAATTATAATTGCTTTTCCTTAAAAGTAAGACCTGTTTCTGGCTGTTTCTATCAATCTGTACGGACGATAAAAAATGCAGTGCATGGGAAGATATATTACGTTAAATCCCAGCGTTATATTACGCGAGATTGAAATATTACACGCCAATCTGTCGCGGAATTGGAATCAATATCTCACCGCGGTACTGACCGGAGAATTCGAAAAAGAAAGCAACAGATGTTCGCTCGAACAAACAACATGCGATTGGTCGGCGCGTGATACGAATCGAGTACGATCATCCGTAACAATGATCTCGCATCGGAGGACATCAAATATTTATCGCGTGGCAAAGTGGCCTTTATGGGGAACTTATAGGGAACCGAAAGGAGGGGACGCGCCCTTACTTTATACGCGCCTTTGGGTTCCTTTTGACGCGGACCAATTGTCTCTCCCGGGATATATTAGCTCTTTTGAGTCTCTTCACCCCGATACCGCGCGAAGGAACGAGGATCTTTGCTTCCCTTGGTCTGTCTTCCCGGTCTCCCTTTCCCTTTTTATCTTTTTTTTTTCTCCTCTACGTACATCCCCGTCGGCGGGTAAAACTGCAGATTTTACATCCGTTCGCTCGAGCGAACACGAGCCGCCCTCGTCCCTCGTAAGCTCTTCTTGCCGCTCGAATTCGACGTACAAAAGGCGCCTTCGAGATTCGGCAAGCAGCGAAAAGTTTCCTCGGGAGTAGTTACGCCACTCACGAAACTCGCGTCGGGATTTCGTTGCAGTCTTCCAACTTTTGCTCCTTCGGCGATGTTTATTTTTGCATTTCGATATTGGCTCGATTGGTCTTTCCGTGACTGTAGGCGCACATATGCTTGTTGCAGTTTTTCCCTTTAATAAGAAGATTCACATATATAAAGACCTGCTCTTTAACTCGTAATCATTCTTGCGATATATTTTTGATCATACGAGTTATTCAGAATACTTGTGTATAAATACTAAGGGCAATTTTTTAAAGATTTTGTAAACTTAAAATGTACATTCTTACGGAAATTTTATTCGTAATATTTGTTCTAAAGTTTGCAAAATTTTATTGCCTCTTCTTCCGAAAGAAAGTTATTGAACTTGAGACATTTTGCAGACCGTTCTTACTTAGGAAATTAGATTAAAATGATCGATTTACGGATTTTGCTCGAGCCGATAATATTGCGGCGAACACGTCCTCGATTTCGCCATAAATTTTCGATCTAGGAATATTTCAGCGCGAATATTCGTTCGCGAGTTGCAAAAATGATATTACTTTCCGAACGACGCTTTAACGTTTCTGTTCCTCGCTTTCACGGACGTAGACAGATTCGCCGGAAGTCGATCTGGCTGCGAAACGCTTCCGTAAGGGTCGCGTAAAAATAAACGGGCACGAATGAACGAACTAGGGGGATATTTGAAATCGATGGCTGTACGCGTTTTTCTACCGCTCGTCTTTTTAACGAATATACATTCGACGGCAGATTTACATGCACGAAATGGCCAATAAATCGCTAAAAATATCCTCTCTTCTATTTCTCGCCGCTATTTTTCAGTCGTCCTTCCGTTTCGTTTCTTCCTTTCTCTCCTTTCAGATTGTCTGCTTGAAAATAACGTCTTTGTTTCAATATAACTGCTCCAAAAATATTTGTCGCGAGAACTTAATATTAATTTCGAAATTACAAGATAAATGAAGAATGATCTTCACTAATTTCTTGAAAAGCCGATATTATTTTATTAATATTTAAATTTAAATTCTACTTTTATTAACTTTTATTAATTTAAATAAAAGATTTATAAAGCTGTTTAATCACAAATCGTGCTAAATACATTCTAAAAGCGGAAAAGAGAGACGAGGAAAATTAAATATGGATGTAATGTTAGACCAATGATGTGGAATAGAGATAAATTGCATTCAAAAGTAAATCGGTTAAGCCGAAGGTAGAAGTAGCTTTTCTCGACTTAGAATCGAATTGACGCGTTTCTTTATCGCAAGATCGTTGGTACGAAAGAGAAAGGATCATTTCGAGCTCGACAGCTCACCCGGGACGGGATGTAAATCCTCCTGGAGATAGATAGATGGATAGATAAAGAGAGAAAGAGAGAAAGAGGAAGGGGAGAGAGGAAGGGTAGAAATACCGGAGAAACTTCTTGTCGAAGATAATTTCTCGTTGAGGGTTATGCACAAGGTGCGGAATGGAGCACGCTTTTGAAATATGATAATGCATCGTTCTTCCCACTTATGCTCTTCTATCTTTTACCGGGCAAAGTATATCTGCCGGACTTTATAAAGCGACGGTCTATCTCGTAAACGACGTTGTAATTTGAACTACGCATTTATTCCGACATATTACTGTCCTGCGGGAGAGGCTCGCTAAAAGAGCTCATTACGCGGTGATCCCCAGGCGAAATTAAAGCGAGGTAAAATTATCAGTTAAGGTGTATATTTTCTGACTCTAATAATGAAGCTTATTAAATATTTTTGAATTGCAAAAATATGTGATTCAAGGTTTCATAAATGCAGATTAAAAACGTCTGATTCGAATCGATTATTAATCATGTAAACATTAATTTTTAAGGAAATTGATGAAAAAATAACGAGTATTTGTGATAAAATAATTCACAGCTGTAGCTAAAATCTTTTTGAATTTGTAAAGTCATGTAATTGTTCAGAAACTAATCCAACGAATAAGAAAATTAACTAACGAATCTTGAAGACGCGCGAAATTATCGATCAAAATTTTCTCGTCGACATCCGTGAATTTTCGTGAGATTTCAAAGAAATTCGACATAATAACGTCCTAAAGTTTGTTGGAGCGAAATCACCTTACTACGACTTCTGCTTCGTGACAATTTTACTCGAACTCTCGTTTTCACGTCGCTATGTGCGTTGCTATTGTAAGGATAATAATTAACTCTGTAACAATTGTGCGCGGCTACAGAGGTCCTTTCGTCCTTTCAGGAAAACTCTGCCCTGCTGCAGTTACTCGGCGGCTGACACCGGCGGCCTGGCGAGAAGTTCTGTCTTGGTTAGAGTCGACCCGCGGCCCGGAAGCGCGAATTCCGGAAGTTACGCCACCATCGCCGACCTCGAGCCGCTGTACGCGAGGCCGTGCGGTTCCAGAGCGAGTTACTATGCGGCGAGCCACGTGACGCATCTGAGCCAGGTATGATGATAACGATTTAGCATGCTAAGCTGGACCTGTGTGTGTCTATCTGAAGCTAAAATATGTACAAAATGTTCGGTACCTCAAGTCACATTTCACGTAAGCTGTCATTTTATGCGATGCCGCTATAGCCTGAATCAAATTCAGAGATTTTTAATTCCAAATGTGTACTTTTTTTTTCTTATCTGGACGTCGCAACATCTCGAGAAATATAAGAAGCTTTAAATTGAGATGAATTTTAGAGCTCGCTCGAGAGAGGATTTTAACTGAAAATTTAATTATCCGAAAAATTAATAATAGATATACACAGCGCGACTGAATTTTGCCGCGCGACGAAATAGTCCGTGAAACAGACTCGGCGAAACGGACTCGGCGAAACTCGTAGCGCGCGTCAGGAAATCCGATTTTTCCCCGGTCGGAGTCTCCTTCCACTTCGCTATCGCTTCGCGGAGCGAAGCGTCTGCCACCGGACTACCGGAAGCGGAAACAGTGCGAGACGACTCCTCCTCCTGTCTCATCCCGCGTCCCGTCCCATCTCGTCTCGTCTCGTCTCGTCTCGTTTCGTCCTGTATATATACACAATGAGTGCCGCGCCTCGCAACTTTATCGAGTTTGCGGCCGAGCGAGCCGCTTTCCACGGACAACTTTGGCGCCCAACCCTTTGCAGCCCTTCGGCTCTTTATTCAGCGATTCTAAGCCCGCCGACCTACAACCCCCGTCTCCCTCTCTCCCTCTCCCTCTCTCTCTCTCTTTCTCTTTCTCCCTCACTTCGAGAGATGTAGGGGAAAAATCGTACGCGAGTAGTGCCTTTTTCGCTTCGATTTGCGTCTTCTCGAGCGTGTTCGCCGATTCCTGCATTTCGAGCAGAATCTCTCCTTCAGTTCGCTTCTATCGTCGCTTTGACGCGATTGCTGACCGCGTCTTTGATTCCTTTCACAGCTTTGAGTTCGCGTTCAGCGAGACGAGATGTTTGGTGCATCGCGATCACTTCCTTGAAATTATTTCTTCAAGAAACGCCGTGAACCTTTTCTTAAGATGGACATTTCTAATATGATAAGAAATATTTTATTATTTTATTTCACGCTTAATTTCATACACTTTTGGTGAGTGGCTTAATTTTGATATAATTGAATAATGATGCAAATTATTTTTAATCTATTCATTTATTCATGCGTCGAAATATCCAGGAAAGATGCATCTTTTTGAAAATTGTATCAATTCATTATATTTTTACGTAAAATAATTTTTAAATATTTTTTTATAATCCTACATTTTTTGTAAAGTATATATATCTATTATTATCGCAGCAGATATAGAAAAGAATTTGTTTGTTCTTTAGGGAAAGAAACAATATCAGATAAATGTTATTAAAGAAATTAGCTAATTTCTCCGCGATTAATTTATACGTCTTTATGGGAAGATAAAGAGTAATTCGTAAGTATCCTTGCGCTTACTATTAACGCGTCGTTCATATGTAGAGTGATATTTACGAGCGGCCGCAAAAAAGCGATAAAGGTCGATTTCAATCACCGGTCGTGCACGCAATCGCCGCGTGTCACGGGCCGCCGCGTCATTTTAACTACCGCGTTTTAAAGCACGCGCTATTACCCGCCGCTATTACTCGTCGTCCCCCGGAGTATCTTTCTGCAAAAGTGCGCAATCAAAGAGAAGAGAAGAGCGAAGGGTCGTGCGAAAATATCGAATAAATATGGGATCGCGCGCCGCTTCTCGCGGAACAAGCGTTTTGCATTAATTTCCCCGGGAAAAGAAACGCGGATGTATTCACCTGCACCCTGGTTGGGCGCGAGAAAGAAAGAGAAAGAGAGAGATCGTGTCGGCAACGCATGTGCGTACAGGGTTGTAGCCGGCGTCGCCGACGCCGGCGTTTGCCCTCCTCAGACGCGAAAGAGAGGGCGAGGATCGGCGTCGAGCTGAGGGAGCCGGGCAGAGGATGAGAGCGGTTGTGGAAGTGGGTCCTGTGATTGTTTCGGCTTTGATCTTGGATCAATTTACCGGGTATACGCGCGTATACGCGCTCTCCCCCTTCTCTCTACAACCCTCCTCGACGCGACGTTCCGTCTCGAGCGCAACCAACCCCGTGAACATACATGCACACACGCCGAAACGCCACGCACACGTGCAAAGACGCATCATATACAGTCACGTACGAGCACTCGCGCGTACCTTACCTACACCAACGGCTCGATGTAACCGTGAACCTTCGTGAAAACTTACCCTCCCGACCCGCCAGCCAGCCAGCCTCTCGGACCAACCGACTGACGTAATCCAGCGACACGGCGTCTTACCCCAACCCTGTAAAACGATACGCTTGAGATCCCATTGCTGGGGAAGCCATTACCTGGCGCTGTCTATCGGGGAAACGATCTTCGGCACGAGGACAAACACACGCCCGTTTCTCTTTCCCTCCTGGATCTCTCCACCGTGGCTTTCTGTGCGAGCGAATCGGACGCAGGGAAATGGCCTGGCGACCCGGCCATTTTCCGCATGGCCTGTCCGGAAGCGACAATTCCCTTTTCTTTTCCTCGTAAAAGTTAGACGTACGTACTATCGTTGCAGTGAAGATAACCAATCGTGTATTTGCGATGTCGCTATCTGATCCTCGCGCTTTGCTCCAACTCTACGGAGCAAACTGGTTATTTTTCGCTTATATTATTATTGGAGATGAACCGTAAAGAATTGACTTTTTTGTATCGTAGATTATTATTATTTTCTTGCGCGAGAAATTCTTTTTTGTCTATCGATCGAAAATATTTTGAAAAGGTAAATGAAGAAATAACTTTACGTATTAATTATAATAATAGAAGAATTTTCCATTTTTTAAACTTTTCATGGGGATGTTTCTCCACTACAGCCAAGCTGACAATAAGCAAAATCGTATATCTCGGAAAGAGACAAATGATTTATTTTGTAAATTCCGGGGGAGGGGGCAACATTGGAAGATCGGTATAGAAGAGAATAATTAATAATTTCGAGCGTATTGGAAACCCCATATAAATCATTTAAAGTAGTAATAAAATCAGAAAAAGCGCGAGCTTTTGCGATTGCGTTGTCGAATTAGCAATTAATTTGCGATGTATCGAGCTGACGCCACGTAATTATTAGTTACGTAAAAGCCGATTCTTCGATTTAATTAATTCTCGTCGTCGCGAACTTCCACTCCGTCGTGTCGAAGCCGTCGCTTTTTAATCGGGTGAGATGGAAAATTGTATTATTACATTGGCAGAGTCGAATTAAAAGTGCTCTGAGCATGTCGGGCATGGTAGTCTGAAAACGAAGCTTTTAGAGCGCCTTCAGCGAGTCGAACGAACGAACGAACGAACGAATGAACGAACGAACGTGATGTTTGACGAAAGCCTTTCAGTAAATAAATCAAATTGCCGCTCCCCCCGCATTGGATGGGTTAAAAACGCTCGACCATGGCGTTCGATACTTTGATTCTGATTCCATAATGCAAACAGTGAAGTAATATTCATTACTAGATGTATGAAAAGTTTCTGAATGATTCGACTCTAAATATATTTCCACAATATATGGTTCTTCATGTTGATTAATAAGTAAGTAATTTTACATATCATTTATTGAGAAATAAATTAATATTTGAGGGTAAATCGCGCGCGCGATTTTTTCGCTTGTTATTTTCAGCACGCTACGATAGGAATAATCAAAGTATACATAGTCATTTAATTGGAAATTTTTTGCTCGTATATTGATTATATCGCGCATCCTCCGGAAAACCTCCGGTGTAAACTAACGATCGATGTTCCATTCGATATCAAATTTAATCAGAATTTATATCGGAGTTTATATTAAGTTAAGTCTTAGAATTTTAATCGCGCTTAATTAATTTATGACAATCGGATATCAGGCAGGACTTAAATTCTTAATTCTAATCTAATTTATATTTATAGCTTCGTTATGCGATTCCGAATTCCATTCGCGCCTCTAACACACGAGACGGTCCCCGCTCGGCAATTTCCATCTCTCATCACATTTTTATCGGGAAACAAAAAAAAAAAGAAAGTACACAAGCGAATCGTATATATGACGTGGACCGAGTATCGCTAAAAAATATAACCGCGAGGGAGAACGAGATCGACGATGAATCGCGTCCGAGGATTTGAGACTCTTGGCCAGCGCGAAAACAACGCTCGCCAGGCGCGCCGTCACAATTCGCCTCCGCAATAATCACAGACCTCAGATAAGCCGCGGAATTAGCCGCGGTGTTTGCATTTTCGCCGAGCGTCCCACTGCTATCCGGGAATTTTGTAAATAATTTCCGAGAGACCGTCCTCTCCCCGCGGATCGACCAACGCCAACTCGCACCTGTACATTCCGAATCCGAACTGTTGCATCCCCCTCTGTCGCATCCCCCGCTCCCTCCCTCCTCCCCGATACATCGCGCGGTAATTTCGCCGACGCGGTCGCATCGACGTGTTTCGAACTGGTCCTCCGTCGCGTTTTCCTTCCCCCTTTTTTCCATTTTTATCCAGTTGCCGCCAGTTCCCCCCTCGCGCCTCTCGTTACTGTCTATGCGCGGGCATGTACGCGTGTGCGTATGTCCAAATGGAACGGGAGGGGCCGAAGGCAAAACTCCGGAAAATTGAAATTAATGAATAGTCACCCCTCCTGCGCGCGCGTCGCGTAGCTTTCTCGCGTTTTACGTCGGGGACCAATGGAAATCCGTCTGGCGAACAAAGAGAGCCGCGCGACACGATGCCATAACGACGCCCGGGGGGAGGCTTCTTCCCCGGAGGACCCGCGCGACGAGGTCTCGTCGGCGTCACCTTACACGCGACAAATGCCTTTTTAATGAATCCTCGCCCGATGGGGATTTCTTTTTTTTTTTTGAAGGGGGGAAGAAGGGGATCGAGGGCAGGGGGTTATGAATTATGCAAGCGCGCCTGTTTGCGCGCGCGATTGAGATTTTAAACGACAGCTAGCGTGACTTGTCAACACTACTAGCATATAAATAATTGTATAATCCAATGATTCTTCCCCGAGAGATAATGGATAAGATTGAAAGAAAACGTTGATCACATGTGGATATTTTTGATTTTTTTCTGCTTTTTTGTTTACTCGTAATCATTTTTTTTAATTTTATTTTTAACTTGATAAATGTTTACGATAAATTTTAAGTGATATAAAATTATACGACTTGTCACATGTGGAAAGTTGTAAAAAAGATAACTTTTATACTATTTAGAAATTATCTAAAAAATTAATATGATTGATATATCTATATAGGATTTAACATAATGAAAAAAATATTGTGTCATTGATTTTCAGTCAACCGACCCGTGTGAGAAGGCCAGAGCACTCGCGATTTCGAGAACGGCATTGTATTGTCGTACTCTTGTGCAGGAAGGTACTTTCGGTCGCGTATACAAAGGAACTTTAGAATTAGCTGGACGGGAACAGGAAGTCATAATAAAAACTGTCACAGGTGAGATTTAATTTATAAAATATTAAAAAATATTAAAAAATATTAAAAAATTTATATTAATATAATATATTATACATATATGTATTATGCATAGGGTGAAACATATAATGTTGCGTTTTTTAATTACAATTTTTTTAGTTTAATTAAAATTATTAAAATGCTGCAAAATATAGATATAAGAGAAATAGAAAAATTTTATTTTATCTAATTATTAAAATAATTTACAAATTGTAATTATCCTTTTTGCAAATATTGAAATACGACTTAATGATCGATGAATTCCAGAATACCTGTTTAAGATAAACTAGAAAATTATCGTATCCGCTATCGGTCAGGTGAATAAATCAATATTCGTGTCGATTTATTATATGAATATAAAATCCCATAATTAAAATCTCATTCAATTTTTGTATGTACTAACTTATTACTATTATAATTATTTAAAATTTACAAATATTTATAAAATAATTCTCCATTACATACATAATTTGACAAGGAAATAAATCTGTTCTGTTGAAAGATTATTGAAATCATTTGAGATTTAAACATGCTAAGTTTTTTATTGTACAAATTTCAATTATAATTATTTTATTCGTTTTAATTATAACTATTTAATATTAATTTGTTGGAAAGATTTTTTAAAGATTGTCCAACGAAACAAACGCATAATCGATTATTACACAGATATTCTAATTATGCCATTAAAGCTGAATAAGTATGTTTATTTCAGAAGTTGCATCCGCTTACCAAGCGTCTCTTTTGGTGGTTGAGGGTTCGCAACTGGCTGGATTAGTTCACTCAAACATCGCCTCTTTGGCGGCTGCTTGTCTGGACAGTTCGTGCCCTTTGTTGGCTTACACAAGTACACCTGGTGAATTAAATCTGAAAGTCTATCTTACCGATGGAAATCATCATCCAGTGACTAGAGATTTGGTGCACGTTGGCGCCCAAGTTGCTAGGGCTGGAGCATTTCTCCACGGCCGAGGATTATTACACAGGTGAATTATTATCCATTCTCCAAAGCATCATTAAAATTTATTACATTGATGAATAAGTTATTTATTAGCCGTTATTACGAGTTATTTCAAGTACAATTCAAAAGTAAAAAGATTAATCTTTTTCCAAATTTTAAATTTTGATTTCAAATTCAAATCATAATAATTTTTCTGACATTTAATATTTTTTAAAATATTTGATATATTTAATGTTTAATTTAATTTTAATATTTAAATCATACATTTTTTCAAATAGAATTATATTTATTAAGAATAAAAGACAGATAACGATTATATTGTTAAAGAAATTAAATTTGAAAGTTAAACTTGCTGAATATAAAATCAAATAGATCATATATTGTTGCAGCCGTCGTTATTATAACTTATTTCACCTCGTGATGTAAAGAGCTCGTCTATCATGGTTATCGTCAAGATGTCAATGTGATCGTTTCCGCCTTAAAATCGATTATTCCTTTTCCAGGGATATCGCTGCCAGAAATTGTCTGATCGAACCGAGCAGCCTTCGCGTGAGATTGGCTGACGCTGCCTTGGCTCGAGATCTCTTCCCTCAGGATTACCATTGTCTCGGTGATAACGAGAACCGACCTATACGTTGGATGGCCTTGGAGAGTCTTCAGCGCAATGAGTATAGCACGGCAACCGATGTGGTACGATCCCAATTTATATTGACAAATCGAACTAACGTATTGTCTTTTTCGCGAAAGCGAAAAGTCTGCGCGAAATAAATAAATAAATATATTTCTATCCATAATTAGACAAGTAACATTCTCTAATAGAATATTTCTAAGAAAAGAGAATTGCATTTATTATAATTTTCCACATATTATAAATTCTCACTTTGTTTCAAAATTAAAATAACAGAAAATTACATGTGCATATTAAAAATTTAATTTTGTTATTTTATTATTTAAACAATTAACAACAGAAAATAAATTATATATAATCAGATAGTTATATCCTACACAGACATTCAATTTTATTATGTGTCTTTTTCTTTAAGTGGTCCTTTGGAGTTTTCCTATGGGAACTGGCGACACTGGGTCAGCAACCATACGTAGAGGTGGACCCGTTTGAGATGATGGCCTGTCTTCGAGACGGATACCGACTCGCTCAGCCGAGACCTTGTCCCGATGAGCTGTTCGCCTGTATGGAAGCCTGCTGGCTCGGTCTTTCCAGGGATCGACCGACCATGCCTCAGTTGCTCGCCTATTTGCAAGATTTCCACGATGCGCTAGGCGGATTCATCTAAATCGTCCGTCCGCGATCGACAGTGTATGATGCATCGGTACAGATTTATGCGCGCACGGTCGATTACAAAATTCGTTTGAATCGCATCGCGGATTGCAAATCGCCGGATAAGTATAGCTAAGGCTATAGTGACCGAAAAACCGTAACGCCGAAAGTACGTCCACTAAGTTTGTAATCAAATGGAAGGTCTGAAGAGAAAATAGAATCAAATTCGCAAGGAATTGAACGTCACTGCCCATTTGCGACATACTGCCCTTAACGATAGACATGACACATCAGGTATGACATTTATATACTATTATTAATTCGGTTTAATCGGCTAATCAGGAATCAAACATTTCGTCGTTTAATCGTCGTTTAATCGACGAGAGAACTCGCGAAGGAAAGTAGAAACAATCGGCACGGACACATCCGTCCATAGCAATTAGAGCACGCGTTTGCGTATTTTGTGTCTCGCATTTGAACGATTCATGTGTGAAACACGAATTTCGAAAGAGTTTTATCTTCAACATTATTAAATACGAGTGGTTCAAAACATTTTTCCTTTCTTTCATGATGAAGAAAGTTTGGTTACGTAAAACAAATTTTATTGCCAGTTTAATCAAATAGATTGAATACGAAGTCGTTACATTCAGGTATTTTTTATTCAATTAAAGTTTATATTTTATATCTCTTCTCTCTCGCTTCTTATAATTAATATCTGTTACGTGAATTATATAAAATTCTCTGAATACACAATATAGATACGCAGCAATTTATAAAATAGCTTGTCAAGAGAAATTGAAAATCCTTTCTGTAATAATATTCTCCCTGGTAATCTCATTGGACTTGGTTAAATTTTATTCGAATGTATCTTGCAAGGCTCGTTACAGTTCGCAGAGTACGCGGTCTTTTACTTTAATCATGAAAATGCGCAGTCCCTGCGCACACAAGGTACGCCTGCGGCGTGGCAATTCTTTATCCTTTTGATGCAGTTGTAACACGAAATTCAGGCGACTGCGTGAATGAAAACGTCACTCCTTCGAGCTGTATTCATTAGCGCTTGTAAATACATGGCCGTCTTAACGCGTACATACCACGAATCACTCAATTCCCATGGCGAAAGCCATGCATTCAATTTAATGAGAAAGCTCGGCTTTGGCTCTTTTTCAGCGTATTGTTCAAGAACGCGAAAATGAAATGACGAAAAACAATATTCAGTCGGAAGAGTCGGAGTAAATTTCCAGAACGTCGTTGCGAGGAATGCATTGCAAATGTACGCTTTTATTCAATGTATAATGTAGAGAGAGATTTACGAAATGCGAATTATATGTTGAAAGTGAAAAACGTATCGATAAATTTTCTCGAAGCACTCGCTACTTGAGGAATCGTGTTTTATATTAAAAGAGAAAATGATGAAATATGTAAAGATCGAAATGATTAAAAGTGGTAAGTTCTTAATATTTAGCGGCGGCGAATAATTTTTGCATTCCTAAAGAAAAAGAGAGAGCATGACAATATTAGTAAATATTAATAACAAAATTATATAACACTAACGCTGTACAGAGCGATGCACACGCACATACATACGTACACACATTCGTTACATAAGACGGCTGTAAGCGTGCAAGATCGATTAATTAGGTCGGTGCATTTCATTCATTCCGCTTTATGGGAGTTTGCGCCACCATCGTCGAACCCGTACGTTGTCAAATCGCGCGAGTTTTCCGCTATGAAAATGCCTCGAGGCGAATCTAACGTAAGCCGCGCACAGAAAGGCGACCCGACCGCGTCGCTCGATCATTATTCATTATCAATAGCGATTGCGAAACCTCGAATAATCGTGACCGGAACGGATGGAGAGAGCAAAGGCAAAGCTCTCCGAACACTTAGAAATCCCATTGTTGTCGCAAATGACCTTCGCACGCTGTGTGTTGCGTAAATGGGCGGTCGAAAACTATACGTACTTTGTAGTTAGGCATACTCTATTAGTTGCACTACCATTGAAAATACCATTTCGAATTCCCGTCGTCGACTCGCGTCGACATCGAGCACGAATCTCGCAAGAACGATGCCGGATTTTAATGTCAGGTCTCGGGAAAATGGTCCCGCGTACGAAATTATCTCGACGCTCGAACCTTTTGACCTTTATACGCGAACTCGAGGTCCTTTCTATTGAGTCTAGAATTTTATGACATGTCAAATATCATCGAAAAATAATAGTAGGATCCAAAACGTACCAAGAGCAGAAATAATAAGTTTTTAACGTACGTTTGGATTTGTTTATTGAGGAAAGTGCAATCCAGTATACTTTTATATTTTGTTATTTTGATTTTATACAAGTAACTTTTTATAAATAACTTTTTGTAGATGTTGAGATCAACGAGTTAAATGTTTATTCAATTGGTTTTATTTATAAATGTTGTGCAAACGTATTTCATTAATATATTTTTCTATCGTATCGCCAAATGGACCAAAAAATACTGCATTAGTGATGTCAGATTGATGTTTAATATTTCCTCGCTATTTGAATTATTATTATTTGTATTATTTACTGTTTATTGTAAATAAAATTACTACAAATGTCGGAACACGGTGAAAGGTTTCGCCGTGACATTTCCATCATATGTAGAAAGACATTACCAAGGGAAATGAAGTTAGAGTCAGGCTGCTTCTAACGGTATGAAAAACATATAATTAACATCCAACTTGTTAAAACAATAAGAATTGATATTACTACATAATTTAATTTATTTTAGCAGTTTAGCAATTATTTTTTCATACGAATATATAATGATTATATTCTATAAAATAGACGTTCTACATATTGTAAATTTATTGAAGCGAATAGAATATATGCGAGTAAGAGTAATGCTGACATACCAAGGCGTATTAATCTGTAATCGTATTAGTTCAATTGCGCTTATTTCATATCTTTTCTGTTGCAAGCGCAATTGCGCAAGTGGCAACTAAAGCTGGTAAGGCATACAAACGAGACGAGGGACAAGAAAGCACGTTTATCGACGTATTAAACACGCTACGCGATTGATATCACGGGATAAAATTAAACTATAGTCAAGAGAGAGAGCAATATTGCAGGGCGCATATACCAGAATATCCTAGATTCAGCGTCTTTCTTTTTTAATGAGGGATTTTTCGCGCAAAGGTTCGATAAAAGAATGACCAGAGATTATCGCATTTTTAGCATTATTTTGTATTTTCGTTATTCGAGATTTAATTCTCTTTTTCTTATAATAAGTAAAAATTTAAAAATTAATTATACATCCTAAGTTATTAACTAAGTTATCTTATTAACTATATATCTAAATTATCTTATTAACACTGTTTATTTTCATCGAATTTAAATCCCATTGAAAAGAAAGATAACGATGCAAATGTCATATGTGTATATAATTAATCATTTTCCCGAGACAACCTATACTCAATCACACTCGATTTCCTCGTCGCATCTCTCATGCGAGCAATAGGTGCAAATCGAACAGCGTGCGAGCGAGGATCGCATTTGCGGCGCGAGGCAAATGTAAGGCACTCTTAAATGTACTCGATGTGTTAAATGTCGCATGTGTTCCTGATCACGACTACGAAACTTTATCGCACTCGTCTTTTACTCGTCGTTTCCTATCCATCTCTTTCTCTCTCTCTCTCTCTCTCTCTCCCTCTCTCTCCCATCTCCTCTCTTCTCTCTCTTTCCTCTCTCTCTCCTCTGCTCTATCGATTTACCGCGCAAACATTACGGGAATGACTCTCTCCTCGTATAACTGCCAGGTGCACATCTATTAACTAATTATCGATATCGCTATTTAATAATTATCTCGCTCGCTACTATTTATTGCGACGCTCTAAAGTTGTGCGTTTAACGAAAAATCGTCGGATTCTATGATGTATTCGTATCTCATGAGTGTTTTTGGAAATGGAGGAACAGGGTAGGCTGTAACTGCACACTTTTCGCTATCGCTGTATAATCGGAAGCTGCCGGAAGTTTCCGTGCGCGAACGCACTGTATTACTCTATGCTCTCCCAATTACTTTCCCCTCTCCTTTCCTCCTGAAAGGAGGGAGATCCGGCGGTGTTGGGGATCCGGTCTCGTTTCCGCTTCAACCCTCGCCCTCAGAAATAAGAACCCCTTCTTCGGACGACAGTTCCAGTCATTGTAAATATCTCTAGCGAATAATAACAGCGGTGCGCCGAGAGAGTTGATTTGTGCAGATTCTATTATTTCCTACGACGATTTACGGCATTATTTTTCAACGGAAAGTGAAATATACGTGTTAAAAAAATATTGACCTTCCATGACGTTTCATATTTTTCCTCTTCGTTTTTCTCTTTGCTCTTTGCGTTGACAGCTGGTAGGGGTCATAAGTAGGATGATAAGACCGACAGAAAAAAATAGAATATAATTATACACCAGACTATAATTATACATTAATTATATAATTATAATTTTTAACTTTATAATTAATATGAGGAGAAATTGCTATTTTTATCTTAAAAAATAATTTTAAAAGTTTTCAATACACGTGTATCTATTTAAAAATTTTTCACATATATAATTTGTATAAAATAAAATTAATAAAATTAATGAAACTAAATGTTTCATGTTAAAGTGCCATATTTCCAGATTACTATTTTATTGTAAGGAACAACACGAGGGAAAAGGGTGCGGTGTCGTGCCTTACGTTCCGCGAGGTGCGGAACATAACGTAAGGGCACCAATGCGGAATGGGGCAACGTACGAGAGAGAAGAGGTAGGAGACCCTTTCTAAAATCGCGGGTGCCAACCGCAAACGGATGGAGGACCCGGTAAGTGCGGCGCGATCGGGGCCTCCGGCGATCGACGGAGGGGCACGCACTATTTCTTAATCCCGGCTCGAGAGAGAAACGGGGAGAGTCCGACCAGCCGACCAACGAAAATGAAAGTGACGGAGAAAGTCGGGGCATTGTTACGAAGCGTAAAGCCCGCGCTGTAGACGAGGTTGTACTTCGGTTCACGAAACACCGGGATCTTGAGCCGCGTGGGTTCTCGTCTCGCACACGACGACGAGAACCGGTGCACTTTAATAGAGATGGCCTCCCCGTGTTTTCTTGCCGAAAAATCGGGGAAAATAATTCGCAGTTTTTAATTTAGATCGTCAAGTATCTGAATTAAAACCTTCTTAAATTGATCATTTTTCTACAAGTTTCCGCATTTTTTTATTAAAAAAGAAAAATGAACAATGGTTTAAAAAAATATATCAAGCAAGAATATATCAAATACTTGAATTAAAACCCTTAAATTTATCATCTTTCTACAAGTTTCCGCATTTTTTTATTAAAAAAGAAAAATAAACAATGGTTTGGAAAAGTATACAAACAAGAAAATATATCATTATCTTCCAGGATTATTTTTATAACAAAAATAAAAAATAAAACTAGATTCTTGTTTAGCAAAGTATTGAATATCAGCGAATGATATGTGTTTTTTAAATGTTAAAATATTCTTCTTAAGTGTATGTAATATGCGGTCTATTCATTTAGCGAGTAAAAATGGTAACTCGATGCAAATTGAGTGAAAAAAACCTTATACGACTATTTTTAACCGCGCGTTTGTTAGGGACGCGTTGGAGCAATCTCGTTCAAAATTTCTGGGTTATCACGTTGGTTTGTTCAACATTGTCGTCATTTTATTTATCACGAGCAAACACTTAAAGGGCCTTCTCGGTTACACAATTTTCACGAGTGGGAGTGTTCCATATATGATGATATGCGTATATATTAAGCACACTGTGCTTTTTCTCTGACAAGGCAGAGACAATCGTTCGATTGCATTACTGTCACGATATATTTTCTTTTTCAAATGCAACATTTATGTTGCACGCGATCGCGTTTGACAACCGGTAATTCTTGTCGCACGTTAAAATGACAATATTAGCGCAATGCTAATAATTATAATCGTCCAACGCGCGCATGTGAAAACATAACAATCACCTTGGTCTCGCTAAATTTAATAATCGTCGCGGTACTACAAAGAAACAATAGCGTAAAATGCAAATTACGTTCGATTTTCCATTAACAATTTTTCGACATAGATGTTTGTCACAAGACAATGACTCATAAAGAAATAGAAGGATGAAATAATACATAAAATAAAAGTTCGAAACTTGTTGCGCAAACGTGCCTTAATTCTAGCAACGCTATAAATATAGCAATGGAGAAATAACGTAAAATAAAATTATAAATTTAATGCGACTGTCAAAAATCGACAATATAAATCGGATGCAATTTTTATAGGTGACGTTACATCCGAAATTATTTTACGAATATTCGGTAGGGTGAAAGGCCGAGCGACGTCCCCCACTTCCCTTACGCCATCATGGATCATTGGTGGCATTACGATATCACAAAACTTTCTCTCTGACTTAATAAATATTGACAATAGATCTTGACTTGTAATGTCGTAATAATTAGCAGGTGATAGAAACCATTATTCCCTCCATATAATCGGTTTATTAATTCATAGCTTATATAAAATGACGCATATTTTGTTCAAACGTATTAGAATAATAAACAAATATTATCTTAATTAAGAATAATAAATAAATATCATTTTAAATTAATAATAATTATTAATAATAAATGTTAAAAAAATTTATGAATTAAAAATAGAAAAATGTATGCTCAGATTTAAGATGTCGGATTACCTGCAAGTTGCAGAGTAGCATGCAAATTATATTGATATAACAAAATCAATTTTTAATGCCAATAATCTACATATTGAACCGCAAATTAAATTTGCCTTTTAATTTTTCTTTCCATACATAATTGTAGATCAATTTTTTTTTTTAATATTTTTTAGAAATTGTACATAGTTTTCTTTATGATACATATTGACTCTTTCTCTCTCTCTCTCTCTCTCTTACTGTCTTTCTCTAATTGTGAGATAAATGCATAGAGAGATTATAGAATTATATTAAAGGTGTGCGTTATGAAAAACAGTCAAGTGCATTATTCTCATTAATGAGATCTACTGTTATACTTTGATCGCGCGACACAATCGTTATGAAGAAAATTAATTTTAAATGCAAAAAGAAAAAAAAATTATCGACGCTTCAACACGCGCAATAGCTATACGATCGCACTGACATAAGAGACGCCGACGAAAGTGCGGCGTTACATAATTCGAGCACGGGACACTCGTTCTCGCGTCCGGTTGGTAGGAAACAAACGTTAAAACACTTGGTGGGGATGGAAAGATGGCAGTCGGACAAGAAACTAATTACATTACTTTGTCGTAACGGAGGAAATGTTTTCACACACACACAGTCGGTCTTTTGTATCTTTCAAATAGAAATCGATTCTCGAGTATCTTGCAATATCTCGATTTCGTGTATTAAATGCAACAAATTAAATTAGAATAATCTTTTCAGAGAATCAGAAAATACAAGCTTTTTTTATCTTGATGGGAAAAAAGGAATTTCAGAGACAATTTCTTTTAAATCTAAAAGTATAATTTAATCGAACTTGATATCTGAAAATGCGTGTCAATTTATTTAAATATTAAAGATGCGAAATTTATAAAATATTTTTTTAGTATCCAAATATTTATTACTACGCATATAACTTTAAAAAGATTACCAGATATTTTAATAACAAAGTTATATATTAGATCCTTTAGCTTTTGGAGTCTGAAATGAAAGTTTTAGGATTAGTTTAATTCTAAACTATATTCATTATATTACTGTGCTATAATATTGCGAGGAAGAAAGTCGCGATAGCTTTTATTAAAAAATATCGTACAGCTAGCGACTTAAATTCGCTTCATAGATAACGCGTGCTAATCGCTGCGATGCAACTTTTTATCGTTTATCTTCTTAGCTTAAATAGCAATTATCGTGCTTCCCAGTTATAGACTAGGTAAAACAATCAGGACAGCTACATAAACCGTCGCGCGAGTCCAACCGGTCTTTTACCCGAGTCGGAAAAACTGGTTCCCCCAGCGCTAAGAATTGGCGATCCGAATCGCGATGAACAAACAGGCCAAAGACACACGCGTTTATCGGCATCAATACGGTGCCATTGAGAATAAAATCGAAATCAATGAATCGTGAGAGTATGTGTAAGAACACAATACTGTAAAGTACGTTTATGTATATGTATATGTAACATTTCATCGCGACCGCATATAATATAATTTGTGATAGAAAATAATCGACATGTAAGTATGACAAGAAATTATATTTTCTCAGATTGAGAAAAAAATCAGAATAAGAGAGAGAGAATTAAAATATATAAATTATTAAATATATATGGCAGGAGATATTAACAATTTATTAATATTATAAATTTAAGAAAAATAATTATGAATTCTAGTAAATTTCATTTACGAGAGGAGTAATAAATGATTAAATAGGAATATACCACTATAAATATTACTGTTTCTTTTTTCAATTAAAACTAAAATAGAAGAAAGAAATTGTAGCTATAAGTCTAGAAGTTATCTTGTCGTTGAAAAGAAGACAGATATAAGTTTATTGACAGTGAAAGCAGTTATGAAACAACGTGGACGAAGAAGCTGTTCTTTCAATGTGATAAAGGAAGAACATTTGGAGCGATCGCGAAGTTAATCGTAAGGAGACTCGGGCCAGTAGTCGCGATCGAGCGAGCGATTGGTCGGGTTAGTGAAACACTTGGAAAGGCGGCTCAAGGCTTAGCTAGCCTTGGACGCATTAGATTGCCTAATATTCAGGCTCCGAGCAATGCTGCGTATCGCCGCCATGGGGCAAAAATACGCGTGAAACTACGCGATAGAAGCACACGATTCTTTATTGACTTTTTATTCGATACGTGCAATTACGGCAAAAAGAAATAGTGAACATTTATAGGCTTGCTGCTGTCATCATGTGGCCGAAGAGGCGCCAATCTGATCAGCTGATCGTGCTTCGCTAAACTTTAAATTGGCGCGGTGAAAAAATTTAATGGGAAAGTTACGTACATTCAAGATAAGAAAGAGAGAATCTCTTTCTCTATATCTCTATAATATATAAAGATAGCAATTATTTTTTTATGCGAATCTACTTTTTTTTCTTTTAATATTGTTAATTGTTTTTATGTTTAACAATTTTCTATACAACTTTCATGAGAGATAAAAGGTTTTAACAAGTTTAAATCGATTAATAACTTCTTTGCATAAAAAGACTTTTCGAACTATTCTTATCAGTATGGAATTAATGACAGATCTGTTACGCAAAGAAACTGAAAGTTTTATTGACTTTAGAAATACAAGCTTGCGACATTTTATTTTTGGCAATCACATCGGCTTTTCAGGGAGAATATTCAGTCCGATGATTGTAATCACTTGCTACTCAATAGTCGACGAAAAGAGACTCAGACTGGTTCATGTTTTAAAACTATTTAACCATCCGTTATAATCGTTGATGTCTCATGTGATGAAAGAATTTATAAAATTTTGTATTATCTATCTATTTTCTATCTGTTTCGATATTAAAAAAACATGCATGAAAAATGTATCGTAAAATTTAAAAAAAATGCGAAAGATTTTGAAACATGTGTATGTAAAATGCGCGCAAAAACAATTCTATTCTCAATCAAATTTCATATTTTTATAATCAATATATACTGATTTGATTATAAAAATTTAAAGCTTGGTTAATAAAATGACAGATAACATGATAGAGAAATTTCAAATTTATTAAGAATTATGTGTTTCTTCTGCATAAACAATTTTCGAATGTTGTATAATCCATAAGTATCATATAATACGGAACATTATGTGGGAATCTATATTAATAACAGATAATATTGTGGAAAAAAATACTATAAGCAAGAATATTAACCACAATAATTGATATATAATAATCGATAATATATATTTATTTAATAACGTCAAATACAGAGTAGTAAAAACAGGAAATCCCGCCAGAGTTGAACCTGCAACTAGTTCAACAATTATCGGAGTGGCTCGCGTTTGTATCGCGTTCGTAGAGTATCATCGAGGGCATATTATGTGTTTTGAAAAGTACGCAAAGAGAGTGAAATACGTGCGGCGCGCACACACGTGTGCGTCGAGTTATGACATAACGGCGTAATGCATGCGTTTAAAGAAGACTATCGGAAAGAGAGAGAAAGAGAGAGAAAGAGAGAGAGAGAGAGAGAGAGAGAGAGAGAGAGAGAGAGAGAGAGAGAGAGAGAGAGAGAGAGAGAGAGAGAGAGAGAGAGAGAGAGAGAGAGAGAGAGAGAGAGAGAGAGAGAGAGAGAGAGAGAGAGAGAGAGACGCGAGCCCGTCTTGTACGGGGGAAAGCACTGCTCACTTTCACCATTCGCAGGCTTTTACATTGTAACACACGCGTGCACCACGCCGGGCCTCCCGTAGGTAGGTAGATAGGTACACAACTCCAGCGCGCCGTCTCTCTTTCGCGCGCGTCCCGCCGTTTAATATAATACCCAGATGAGCTCTCGCAACGCGAGGACCTGCATCGGTCTTACGTAATCCGCGTCGGAAGATACTTTGTCCTCAAAGTTTTTCACAGCCACGCAGCTCACGCAGCTGAGAGAACAGTGAGAACATTTCGCCTCCGTAAAAAATTGAATAGCTATATATTTCGTTGGATAGCTTTTTAGACATATCTCTCTCTTTCATTGAAAATCCTAGATATGATTAGATAAATCGATTAATATTGTCGTTAATTATTGTGACGTAAAACTAGATGTTTCGCATTAAAATTAATTATTATAAATATAAATATTACATATTATGTAATATATTGTATTATTATTCTTTTGAAGATTGTCAGTGATGTCGGAAACATAATTATATTTATTATAACGCTCGCATCTCTTTTAATTTCTCTGGATGAGCAATAATGTTGTTTTGATGTGATAAGATTTATATTAATATATTTTATTATATAAGATATCTTTTTTTATATACATGATAAGAAATATCGACGTATTCATTAATTGAATTAATCTTTATCTCAAGACACGTGTAATGTAAATATAAATCAGGTGTCATAGAAAATTTAGTGATTTTTCTCAATAATGATCGATAAGTCAATCTCTTAAGTCGAATTAAGTCAGATATTGAAACATCTTGATTACGATATTTCTCGATATTGGCAATATGATCGGTAGATATTAGTCACTTAACTCAACAAATAGACAAAAATAGAGCGAGATAAATTTATTTACGTGTAATTGTAAGATTTATTACTTTTCACGGATGAGAATATACTATTTCATTTGTCATTTACTATTTCGTTACATTATATATTATTTTATTTATTATCTGGAAGTATATATATATATATATATATATATATATATATATAAATGGCAGATATTTGATATCGTGTTTTTTTTAGCAATGTGATTTAAATCTATTACGCTTTCATTTCAATTATATAAAAGCCAATAAATGCAAATATAATTTTTAAAAAATCTACAAGCATAACGAAAAGCTATTTTTCATTGGAATTAAATTATAAATTTTATATATATGTTATATATATATATATATATATATATATATATATATATAATTGATTTAATTTTATATATAAAATTAATTTAAATATTTAATATACTAAAACATTTCTTGTTGAATATGAAAAAGTTATAAAAATTTTTTCCCCGATAATAATAATTTTAAGAAAGAGAGAGAGAGAGAGAGAAAAAAAAAAGAGAGAGAGATTTGATTTTCTGTAATAGACAAATCTTTATTTTTAAAAATGTTAATATTCAACATTTAAATTAAACGAGCTGATTTGCACGTTACATTCAATTATTAGTTCTTACATTTTAAATTTGAACGATCTAATTATTTTTTTAAACTCCGGTTTGTGGGATTTTTTTTTAATTTCCTCCTATTCTTTTCTTCGGAGACCAAACGTTGAGTAAAAGTACGCGACCTAACGGTTCGCTCCTTCATAAGGTACCGTGTATCCTCAGTGCGATACGTAAAGTAAGGCGGGCACTTTCGAATTGCATAACCGCGGCCCGCGCCTTCATTCGGTTATGTCAGAAGAAAGCTGCCGAGAGAGCATGTCTGGGAAACGTAGGTACGGTTGTAGGTAGAGATAGGTATACGTCACACGTACACATGTACACGCTCGCTCTCTGCGTCTGCTTCTCTTTAAACATTATAAATAAACGCGCGCCAGTTTCTTAACTGGCATTCGAACGCCCTATTCATCGAAAGGGCACGGCTGCTCCTTCTCGTTCTTCCCTCCCGCGCAATATTTGTACATCTCATTATTCGAATTGAACAGATTAATAATATTATTAGATGTTTGAACTAGAGCGCCATAAATATTTTTTAAATTCATACTATGTATTTTCCAAACTGTTTAGACATACATTAGATACAGCTTTTGAGTCATAAAAATATCTAAGTTCATAATTCGATAATTGTGTCTTTACAAGTATAAAGATAAGTAAAAGAAAATATTATATACCTGCAAAATTCTATTCACGAAAGACAAAAACTTATCGTTTCAAAATAAGGATGGTCGAAGCAATCTATTATATATATATTGAAGTAGTAATGACACAAAAAGAGAAGCCCTTGATCCCAAGGATTCTGGTACTTATTTGTCCTAAACTGTTAATCCGCAGGCGGTAAGAAGAAAAGGACGCGGCTTTCCTTTAAACCTACTTTTTCTCTAAAGGACACTATATAAGCGATACGATGACATCAACGCCACGCGCTTCACGTGATTTATTATCGAATTTTGCATTTTCTTGGTTTTTGATTTTCGTACAGACACATATCTTCTTTTTATTTTGACCAATGCTATCCCTTATATTATATATAGGAGACTTTTCTTGCCTTTTTTCCATCCGTACGACTTACGTAAACTTTTTAAACGTGGTCGGAATATAGCCACTGACCACCGCAACCCAAAGATATTTTGTTATGTTTGACAGTAACAACAAGTTCCATCGTTGTGACATATATCATTGAACTTTACCGAATGCAAAAGAATGCGATTTCGGCCTTCAACGTCAAGGTGCAACCAAAAAAGTCATTTTTCAATTAAATTAAATTGAAATCGATTAAGAGAAAAAATTTTGACTTTTAGGCAGGCACATGGTCAGGTAGGATTCACTCTTGGATCTTTGTCTGAATATTATCTTCAAAAATTCTGCCTTTGTATTATATTATATTATATAAGTTATATAAATATGCGACCTTTCAGATATTGATAATCTTATATTTCTACTTTGCTTATAAAGTAGACTATCTTGTAGAATCCGCCTCGCAATATTCTCTTCGAGTACTCTAATAAATTATTTTTCATTTACAATTTAAATTTTCAGTAAATCATTTTTATAGCGGTACTCGTGGACTCGTGGACTCTCTTCTATCGTAATTTTTATTTAAACTGTCATGTATAATAAATAATTTCGTCTATCTTTATTTTTCTCAATTTTCTTGAAGAATATAAGTCGATATTTTGTGTAAGTAGAATTTTATTTGTCATATATTTTCTTATCTTAATTTATAGCAAGACATATCTTTTCACATAAGCATTTTGTGAGTTAATATTTAAATAACTGATTTGCTTCATTATTCTTTTACGAAGTATATCATATGCTTCTACATTGATAAATATGCAATTTTAGATATTGATAATTTTATATTTGTACTTCAATTATATAAAGTAGACAATCTTATAGAGAGAAACCTCCGTAAAAGATCAAACAATAATTATTTTATTCAATAAAAAATTCATAACGGTGAAAAAAATTCATAACGATGTACAAAATGTATTGAATTCGATTAATACAAACAGCGTGTTGTAAAATAGAAAAAAATGATATATTACAAAATGAGAAAACAATATGTTATACAAAACAGAAAATAAATAACATTTTACATAAAATGATGATTGGTCGTAAGATTATAACGCAGCGTATTATCTTTTACGTTAATTACTGAGTCATTTACGGGTTAACATGTTCACGTGCAACATGATAAAGGCGTGAAACTAGTAAAATGTTGCCTTATCACTAATAGCACGGCTGTAGAGTAATAGTGCAGTACCGTTTATAACGCGCGACTGCAGTAATAGTGCAGTACTGTTTATAGCGCGCTCCTTATCGACGTCAGTTTTTATCACTTACTGCCGAAGTTAAGTTTATCACTTAATGCAGAAGTTCTTAATCACGTTTTGTTAGAATGCAGTATTGTCGCTTGCTCTTTTCCAACTTTTAAAGAATTGCGCAACAACATTGACTGTGGTAGAGTTGCAAAGCATTACATAAGCGAATTTTATCAATACAATCGAAAACTTAAATCTACGCGTACGCTTAAACAATTAAATTAATTTTACTTTGACTTTAATATCAAAATTTAAATTTTTTTTAAAGTATAAAGAATCGTTAAAAAATTACTTTTAATACATACACTTCAGAGTTACTTCAAAATAATCTTTATGGATAAGTAATATCTTTAAGACTATATTTAGTTTAGTCTACCTTTAATTTTCCAAGAAAATTCATTTTTCTTCTGATTATATAAGACAAATTGTTTTGTTATCAGCGTATTAATATAATCTATAAATTAACATATCTTTGTTATATTTATAAAGAAAAGTGAAGTAACTTTAACATATAATTATATATGTAGACGTGCATAATTTTGCAATATGACATATGGAAATGTCTTAACCGTCGCATTGTTGCACAAATGCGTTACAATTTGCGGCTTATGTAAAATGCAATTGTATGCATGACGAAGCAACCGTAAAATACCGCACATTTTTAGAAAGCGCTTAAAGTCATTGCGTGCGAAATATCTATGTCGATATTATCCACGTTGTAAGGAGGAGGTCATCGTAGAGATAGCGTAAAAGCAACATTGTTGAATCTTATCGCTGCCGTTAAATTTGTGAAGTATAATTTGCATAAAGTAGAACGGCCGTGAATTTTGCACGTGTAGCTTATGAAATTAAATGACAGTTCATTTTTGTTTCTTTTCGATAAATTTAATTTTCTTTTTCTTTATTTTTAAATTTTCCACTTACTCCTTGCAACGAAGTATCCTTGAACTCCTCCACGTATTGCTTGCTTACACATGTAGGTTGAAGTGCGTCCGGAATATTCAATTTTATTGAAGTTGTTTTTTAGAAACTCGAAATTACGATTAATTACACTTTTCTCAGATATATCTACATATATCGTAAAATTAAAAAAAATAAATATTGTTATTATTAAAATAACTTGATGATTCTTAAAAATGTATCGTTTAATTATATATATATATATATATATATATATATATATATATATATACATATATATATATATATATTGAGAAAAAAAAATTATTAACTTGACTAAACCATTCAACTAAAATTATTAACTTGACTAAACCATTCAACTTATTTTTTTAATTGAAATATTTAATTATTTAAATTAAATAGTACACATTAAATTTAACATGACATCTATTTAACTTAAAATTTAAATATTTCAATTAAAAAAATAATAATTTAGTTGAACGGTTTGGTCAAGTTAACGACTTTTTTTCAGTGTGTAGAACCAGAATATAATTTTGTGAAAAGTTCACGCATTTAAATGTGCATCTTTAGGGTTCGGTTTATCTAAATTATCCTACTCTTTAGCGAGAATTCATTTCTTAACACAACAAAAATGCTTTCCCTGAGTTCACTCGGTATTCTTCCTAAGACGGGATGCCATGTTGACGACCGTATAATGAACATGATTATTTTATGACAACGAAATGTACTGTTTCACGATCGTAGCGGCTGCAAGATCACGCGCCGCTTGATTACGAGACATTGGCAGCGCGATAGTCTATAGGTGCGTGCATTATGCGTGGCCATGTATGAGCGTGCTCACGATTGTCACGAAAATAGGTCGTCGAGCTGCTACAACTGAGATTGTATATGTCGTGTATGTGTGTATGTTCGAGGGGAAAAAAGAAAGAATTATACTATTTGCTTTCCTTCTCTTCAACCGGGCCAGATATTCGGTTGGTTTACTCGCTCGTGGACGTTTTAATGACTGCCCTAGAAATATTTCGGCTGCTCAACCACACGGTTAAGCCGAGCTTATATTACTTAATCTTATAATCATCATGAATCATTCAGATATGATATATAGAATGAACAGGTTTATTTAATTTATCAATCAACTATTCAATTCAAGTCGCTTTAATCTCGAAGGTATTTGGAAAAAATCCAATGTGAGAAAGACGCGATTTTTGTTTCAAAATCACAATTGTATGTGATAAAACTTAATTTAAACCAGCTCTGCCCCATGTAATCTCCATAAATTTACCGTTTTCTGCGCATGAAATCAAATCTTACAATATATTGGAGAGTTTACACATCGTACGATAAATTTTTTACTCCAAACAATCAAAACAGAGAATGATCATTTCTCCATTATTTATAACATGATTGAAAAAAATATATAATAAATCTGTTAATTATAAATAATATTAAATTAATACAATTCAATTAATATTATATTTATTATTTATTATTATTATTAATTATTAATTATTTATCATTATTTATTATTTATTATTATTTATTATTATTATTATTATTATCAGTAATTATTAATTATTTATTATTATTTATTTATTTATTTATTATTATTATTAAATGCGATGATTTTATACAGAAAAGGAGAAAATTTTTTCGTGAGAAGGAAACATTCCCGAATTAAGAATTAAGTAAACGCGATTCGTGCATAAGTCGCCGCCCTCGTGTTCGTTAAAGTCGCGACGACTGCGGCAGTAAAATTACGTGAGGCTATCGCCTAAAGTGGGTTAGACTAGTGCTGACTGGGCCGATGTCGAAAAGAATCGAACGAAATGGGTCAGCGCCGGAAACGATGTCGAAACGAGAATCGCGCTAGTCTAGTAGCCGCGCTTTCTTCGCGACCTTCCTCCCCGTATCTATAAATACGCGTACGTGCGTGCCTTGTATACGCGCAAACAGAAGCAGACACGCGGGTGCGTGCGAGCTTAACGGGCGTGAAGCGTTTCTACAAACCACGGCCCGGGAAAATAGGTCGGCGACAAACATGATACATAGTTACGTACTTTCGACTGTTCTCTGTGGTACTCGTAGACCTCGTGGAAGAAACCACACTCTGTATAAAATTTAGAGAACATTTCATAAATTTATGTCAGAACGTCTGCGGATAGTTTGGCAAAATTAACGCTTCTCTTGAAATTAATATCTCTTTAATTAGTAATATTTTATATAATGCTATTTTTATGAGAAATCCCGCTCTGATGACTTTATTTATTTTATTATGAATTTATTTATTAAATGAATTTATGGAAATCAATCTGAATAATTGAAACTTATTATTCAATGAATAATATAACGAATTTATAGAATAAATTTCTGTTGGAGAATAAAAATAAGAAAAAAACATGCAACAGAAATATATTTTTATAGAAGAGGTTTTTTAACCATTTTTATTCAAGTCATATTTGTGTCGTGCACATTTTGCAGCAGGAGCGCAAAGAAATTTTGTAGCATGTTCCGCGAATAAGCTCAGCTTAACGTTCGTAGACATAAATATAGAAATATAGCTTAGAAAGTCGTTAACGCCATCGTTGCCTTATAAAGTTCCACAATTTTTAACGACGGGGAGCGATATTGTTTCACCCGCGATACGCAACGAATATCGTTACACAACGCTCGGGTGATATTATTAGTGACCCGTCTGGATGATTGCTCGGCAGCTGTCTCTGCCAAACGGTCAAACGGTCTAGGCGCTTTCTTCCCGACCTTCCTCATCTATAAATAAGCGTGTGAGCTTACGCGAATGCGTTTATGCAATTGTACGACGAGAGAAATAGGTCAAGCTAACGAGAGCGCGATCTTGTTTCGTTTTCTTTTTCTTTCTCCCAATCGTACCTTCATCCGGTATCCATTTTCCGGCGAGGACCAACACGCTTCATTGACGACAGTCAAACCGCATTTCCTACAGGGACGCAAGAGCGGTTTTAAATTCGATGACAGATGAGATATTCCACTTAATTTTCCAAATACTTAGATATTTGGCATTTTGTTTTTTGTAAAATCCTAATTTCTTTACCTTTATCTTAATTCATCTTTTTTTATCGTAATTTTTTGATATTTATCATATTGTCCCTTTTGTAATTTTTACTCTCTTTCTCTCTAAAGGAGAGATTTATTTAAAAAATATTCAAGGCCGCAACAGATGATAATGATAGTGATAATGGTTATACGATATTTATTACGAGAAGGTAAAGTAAAAGGATGAAAAAATAGATCGAACGCCTACGGATATCGCGATGGAATCGAGATCAGCAGCATGCTTTCTTCTTGGCCTTCCATCTTCCTTGACTTCTACTTTGTTCGTCTTCGTCGTTTCTATAAATAGCGGCCTGCACGCGCTTACGCTTGTGCACGTCGACTGCGTGAACCGAGGGACACGCGTATTCACGCACAGTGCGCGGTTGCGACAGTCCGCCTGATTACAACAGGGCCGTATGCACAATGTCCAGTGGGAGGAGACCGTCTCTTCCTCCCTTTCGTTATCGTATTTTTCTTCTCCTATTTGCCTCCTGTTTCGAGATGTTAGGTAAACATTGTAACGTAAAACATTGTAAAAACGTAACGCGTGCTCTCGATTTCGAGCATGCATCCTTCATTCACGTTTATTCGGAGGGAAATAAACCTCCGGTTTTTTTAGGTTTCTAGGTAAAAAAGACGATAAAGTAAACTCGTGTAATATCTAATGACTCTTTAAACAACCAAGACCCTTGGACTGTATAAGTAGATTTCGTCACGCATTTTCTAAAAGTAGGACATTATCCAATTGTGACTGACATTATCGGTGGCAAGAAGTTATGGTAGCGCAACAAGTGGTCCTTTCAACAATCTCAGTTAATCTGACTATAGCGGAGAGTATTTGCTGTATTTCTGAAAGAAAAAGTGCGAGAAAGCCTGAGGAGAAGCCGACCTTCTATTCTAACTATTGATTTCAAACGGAAGCTTTTAAATGTGTCTAAATGACACTCGTAAATGACATTCTTTCCTTACTTTGAGTAACGCCAAAATAATCCAAAATGTGGACTTAGTTCGGTTTCACAGTCTTTAGCCTAATTGTTCGGTTTCACAGCCTTTAGCCTAATTGTTTCGTAGATGCTTCTTTATGTGACTCCTGTTGACCGTCGGAAAATAAAATGCCTCACCAAATGAGATGAAAACAGCTTAAAATGCGAGAAAACACTTATAACTTTGTATGAGAAAACAGTCTAATTTTACGTGTTGGTTTTCAATTTTTGTCGAATCTTATGATGACTAGCATGTAAAATTGTAAAACAGATATAAATAGAAGAATAAAATCCTTGGAAAAATATGGAAAACCTGAAATTCTAATTTCTATAATACTTGGAAAAATCAGAGAAATTTTATTATGAGGAAATTTAATTTTTAAAAAAATTAATTTAATATTATTTAATCAATTCAGTATATTATTTAATTTATTTTTCCAATACACTTACAAATCTACAATAGTACTCGAAACTTAAGTGGCTCCTTCGTACAAGTGAAAAACCGAGATTAGAAATCGTATATAATAAAAAATTTTATTTATAAAATTGCACATCCCAATTTGTTTTATAAAATTGCACTCCAAAAATATTTTAAATATTTTTCTTCTCGGAGTTTCAAATAAAAATCCGAAAAGGAGAATTTTTTCGCAAGATTTAAATATCCCCTGAGAGAAAATTTTATACTTCGCGCATTTTACGCTAAAAATACTTGTGCTTTTAAAATCCTTTTTCCTTTCCCGAGGACGATCATCAGCGAAATCTTAAGGTACGATCGGAGTTAACGTCGGCAACGAATATATAATAAGAGTGGCCACTATTATTTCGACACGCGGCTCTCTCGCGCGACCGGCCCTTCTCCTCTCTTCTCCGCTGTTACGGGCCCCGCTTACGTAATTTTCTCAACCGCCGGAGTGCGCCGACGAAACGAAATTGAAAGTAAAGTAACCAAACGTTCCCCGATGTTCTGTGCTGCCGTTAAAATACGGTGAGAAGTGAACCGCGGGGGACGAGAAGCACGGCAACAAGTAGACGCTCGGCCAAAAGTACTCTCTCTCGATCTAACGTAAGTGGGAAAAGAGAAGCAGAAAGACTTCCTGCCCTTCTCACATCGAGAGGAAGTGGTCGCGGAGGAAACGGCACTCTCCTTTTCGCTCCGAAACAAGTCCGAATAGCCTCGCAACCTGGTGAATGGCACAAAACCGCGCATCAGGTCGGGATGTGCGCTCGCTAGTACTTATTAAATCCTAAATTTAATTAATCTCTGCGTCTCTATCTATTCGAGAAAGACAGAGAGAGCAAGAGCAATTTTTTGTGAGCTTTGTTCTCAGATCTAGATATTTTATAAATTCTCGAGAAACTTTCAGATAAATTAATTTCGATAACAGAGCCATCGTTGTTTATGAATGAAACGGTTTATCTTATTAAAGCAATCTGAAAAATCTCTTGACAAACTAACTAGTCGAGAGGAAAGTTTATCCAATAATCGGGCAAATGTTATCAAAATAAGCCATTAGTATTTAATATTTGTTCGGGATTGCATAATGGATGTAACATCTCAAAGTTCGATTTTTCCTGAGCTTTCCCGTATTATTTTGCGGTGATTCACCGTAGGTGTTGCGATGCTTCTCGGAATTTTTCACAGCGACTTTTGGATGAGTCGATGGAAAAGCTCGCGCGCCGATGTCGCGTTGGCCCGGATGAATTCACGAGATCTATTTTCCCGCGAGTCAGTCACTTGGCCAACCGCTTGGCTGAGAGCCACTTATTGCATCTTAGCAGCCTCTTCCTAACTCTCCGGACCTTGCTCCCATTTCACTGCCAGGAGATAAAGAGGTAGGAGCAACTAGATCCTCCGCGCGATGTGGACGCCCGAGACTCTTCTCGCGCAAAAGTAATTGTTAAGTAAGCAAATAGCACTTCGCGGTGATGAAAAATGATACTTCCGCGTGATGTTAAATCGATAGAGATGTTAAATATGAAAAAAAATATAGGGAGGCTTAGGCAGAGTATCTCTCCCCAAATTCCTTTTATTTAAAGATATTATAAATTGCTGTAAAAAAGAGGAGCTAAATTTATAATAGATATGAATAAATCAAGAAAATTATTTTTCTTTATTTTTATTTTTTTGTTTGGTATTAATACATATGTTCAAGATTTTTCTTCGCGCGACAAATAATTTCTAAGAGCTACATTTTCTCTCATATTCCAACATTCCACAGGGTGAGAGAGATAAAATCGTTTCGTCAAATTTAGCACAGGGTCGAATGGCATACCCGATTTCACTGCTCTAATTTATATCTGATGGATACGATGCAATAACTCGGTTCTCGCTTTTTCTAATGTCGTGCTGCGGTGCCCTTACAATGTGCACGCGTATTACACACATTAAAAACAATTTCTATCCATTTTTGACTCAAGGATAAGAGAAATCTTCGCCGTTGGTCCTTTGTCTCAGCTGGTTGACTCGCAAAAAATTATTAGAAAAACTAACTAAAGCAAAGAGCCAGGAAACGTGCGAGTGAAAATTGTACTAGTTAATATATAACAATCTTCTTGAACAGGATGGATGGATAGAGGAAGAGAAGAAAAAAAAGAGAAGAGAAAATGGAAGAATAGAAATAGAATTCTTGGGATACAACAGAAAGACTTCCTAAACTTATTTTAGACGGAATCAGAGAAAAGAAAACACGGAAGAGAATCGGCGAGAGGGTTGGCCGAATTAGAAAAAAATCTCATAATTCGGACGTTGACCAATAGCAACCGCTCGTAAATGTTCTCGTAAATGCCGCATAATGCCAAATGGTTGTTTCTGTTAGTCGGTTTTTGGAGGACAGAGAGAGATAAAGATTCTCAATGATACTTATGTTCATCTTTACCGTCTTTTTTGCCGAGGATGTTTGAAAATGCCGAAAGCTTTTCACGGATGATACAGTTTCATGAAATTAATTTTATCTTTTTGTCCTTTCATCCTTGGTTCTTTTTACCCTACTAAAAAGTATGCGAATAGTTTCCTAGTTTTTCTGGAAAAACCCTCTGCATTCTTGGGCATAATGCGTACATAAAATGAGTGATTTACTATCATTTTTTTACATATCCATCGTTGTAAATATAGTGCGACTTAACAAAGAGACAGATTCGCTATAAAAAAATAAAAAAACGAATGCATGAATGATATATATCATTAAAGATATATATTTATATCTTAATATTTCAAGGATGTTGTGAATTATGGTATAATGATAACATATAGATATATTACACATTTTAAAATTTACCTTTTAGAAATTTATTTCTTTTATCTATTTAAAATTATAAAATAAATATATTTAATATATTTATAATTAAAGATATTTAAAATTGCTGCGATATATATTTATTTCAATGTATTTTATAATTTTTCTATTAAAATACAGTAATATATTTTCTATTAAAATACAGTAATATATTTTCTGATGAAACAAGAACATTATATAAGTTAATTGATAAGAGTGGAGAGCAATTACATTTTAGTTTTTAAAATTTTGATACAATTATTTCTTTTGAATTATTTAATATTTATTACTTTTGCATTAATTATATTTAGAGAAAGAAAGGAAGAGAAGAGAAAGAGAAAGAGAGATTGGCTGAAGTTATATTTTACAAGTTATATTTTACAGTATTTTAGTTTCGGGTAGTTTGGATTTTTTAGGTATCTATGCTTCTCTCTCTCTCTCTCTTATGTTTCCTCTGTGTCTTCAAGGCTGTAACTTTATTGTGTTAAGACTCGAAAAATGCATGTGTAACTCTTTTCTCGTTTCCGTCGTTTATGACAGCACGTGTTGATGATTTAATGCGAATCTTTGGTAATAAGATCACATCATGACTCACAAAACTAAAAATTCTTAATTACTTATAATTGACAAAAAATGTCCGCTCTCGGAGTTTTGTAAACTTGTTAGATTTTTTCTCTTTGTATTTTTTAATTGCAATTTAAACGTGAATAGAAAATAAAACTCTTTACTTATATTTAAGATAACATTTATACTTGATTATACAATCAGTATAAATTTTATGAAAATTGTGCTGCTTATAATTACGTTGTTTAAATATTTTTTAACGCGAGAGCAAATTTAATGTTTTGTTAACACTAACAAATTATTTGTATAAATTTTGGTTTTCATTAATCAACAAAGGTTCAGAAACGTTTTTGCTTAAAATGTAATAAGTAAAATAAAATTTGTGCTTCCGAACAAAACAATAATAGAAATCTAATATTTTTTACATTTTGTTTCTATTGATACCTCGATAATCATTGAATTCTAATTTGAAACGAAACGTTTGAAATCATGTCGAGGTAACTTATTCAGATGTCATTCGACTTTTCATCGTCTCGAGGTTATTATTATGATGAAACATGACTAGTTACGGGGCGACGGTTGAGACAAAAGATAATATAAAACTAGATAAAACACGTACAGTGATATAGGACGTTGCACTACAGGAGCAATGGAACTGTGAACAAAAATAGAAAGTACATTTAAGATTAAATAAGGCTAACAAGATTGAATAAAATTTATTTATTAAAATATTAATTATATATATATATATATATATATATATATATATATATGCGATAAATAATATATTTATAATCTCATTTGTTATCTTTTTTATTATAAATAGATACATGTATATATATATATTAATATTTTTATTATAATAAAACATTATGAATAGATTTTTCTCACGCAAACAAATTTTTATCATTTATAATAAAAAAATAGATTATATATATAATAAATTATACATATAAATTATACATACATATATATATATATATATATATATGTATATATATTTATACATAATATATGTATATATTTATACATAATATATATAATGTAACTGTATTATATATAATACAATATCAAAAAATATATTATATATATTATATAAAATATAAATTTTATAAATATATTATATAAAATATAAATTTTTTATAGAGATAATTTAAAAAAAACTGCATGCAAAATTACAACTATTTTAATTAAAAAACAAATATTATTTATGGAGAAATGCACGCATACACTATATGTAACAATTATATTTATAGAACCACTCAAGTTTTAAACTAGATCTGTACATATATAACGCATGCTATGAGAATGCCTCTATCTATAATCCTTTTATCTCGCGATCTGAATTCAGTATATATGCTGTATCTTTAACTACATCGTTAAAAACAAGAGAGATGATCGATACAGCGGAAAGATCCAAAAAATTAGATCAGCGACGCCGAAATCCATCAGTCATTCTCTTGTTTCTGGCGATGCCCAGGAAAATTGCTCATGGGTGCCACGTTGATTCGTAAAGGGACGATAAGTATCTGCGATTATTTCACATCTTCTCCTTATCAACGTGACTTCAGGCGCAGTTATCCACACACACGGGCGTTTCAATTTCCGAATGACCCAATTTCGCAATGACCAAGTCGTATACACGCATATGTGCACGCGCGTGTGTTGCATCTGTCCCTCCCCCACGGATCGTCCCTATTCTCCACGTGTTACCGAAAGTTCGTTTAGCTTGACACGCGTGGAGCGATAACATGCATTGTCAGACATGAGGCGCCACGATTGAAAAGACGTTAGATGCCATTCCACGATAATTTTCGACAAAATTTTTGATAAATTTTCAAACTCCATCTTTAGTCCCGAATAGAAAGAAAGAGAGAGAGAGAAAGAGAGAGACAGAAGAAACTGCGTCACTCTTTGTACATTGTATTTTTTTCCTTCAAGGTTTGATCTTGACTACAATTCGTAACGGAAATAGTCACAAACCAGTCATTTCGCACGCTTCGAATTTACATATTTACTAGCAGGCACATAAGGCAAATAAAGAAATTACCATAGATTTTGCTCACGTTTCTCTTATCACTACTTAATGTAAAAGCGTTAAGCGACGCGCGAAATATTACTGCCGTGTCTCGATAAGTATTGCCGATATCATTTCATGTTTGTAGTGAGATTAAAAAACTATTTTCTCGACATTTTTCGCGCTTAATGTACGCCAATATTTCATCAATATTTATCGTGCGCGCGTGTATGACATAAAACAATCATTTATTCTTTCATATTTTATTTTATGTAAATATTGTAGAATTTACCTTTTAAAATTGTTAATATCTTTCTTTCTTTTTCTAACCATATACAGTTTGTATTTTATTTAAATTGGCAATGATTAGACAAGGTTTTCTATTAAAAGCGAAAAATCTTTAAAATTTCCAAAAAAAGGAAAGAAAAATTATTGCCAATTTTTCTTACTTTTCTTCTTTAGTACGTGTGCCTGCCTTTTATTATATTTCTCTATATACAGAGTTACTTCCGCATATTTCATTATGAGACATTTATCTGTCATCAGCATTCTTTTGTTTGCAAATCATTGTCAACCATTATGTTCCATTCAATTTTCTAAAAATCCTTAATTTTTTTCTTTTAAAAATAAGGACAATCGGTTCATCCTTGTAGAAATGCGTGTCCAGAGAAATTTTCCACGAAATTTACAGGTACCAAGATGCGTATTATAAGGCAAGATGTATTACGGAGGTCAAGTAGTATCGTCGCATCGTCCGTGTTTTGTACTCCATTTTGTTTCTCGGTTCTCCAATCGGTTATTTATAAAAATTTCAGTTATGTAAACAACAATTTCGTAATTTATTTACATATTTGAAACTCGCGTAATTTATGTATGTGTAAATATGGCATTTTCGTAAAAGAACAAGCAAATATCTGGAAAAAAGAGCGTAGAGTCTGTATTATATATTTAAAAAAGCGATGCGAGGTATTTCATGTATTGAGACACTAATGAGAGAAATATTCTACATGATTGGCGCGAGATTTTGAAAAACACAGGCTTTCGAAAATGCTCTTCGAGGACGCCGCGTTTGAATTTTCCGAAATACCTATACTTTGACAGTTTCCCTCTGATAAATTTCTATCGTCACCTATTACAATATTTCCCGATTATTTTGCAGAGAATGTCAAACAATCATTCTATCACGCATCCAAGGCCGGCGTCCCTCTTCATCTTCCATCCATCGCGTATGCACTTTGCGAGCGTCGACAAAACAACATTGGCAAGATGGCCTCTCGAGTGAGAAGAGGCCGGTGAGAGCGCGATAAAAGAGCGAAGGAAAAAAAAAAATCGAGAAAATTCTCGAACGAGCGTTCAACGTTCACGCGTGCTCGCCCTCGCGCTTCAATGCGGCGGACGCGCGTCGTGCGACGCGCGTGTAGTACACACACGCCGATTGCGCTGCGTGCGTGCGTGCGTGCGTGCGTGCATGAATGCTCGCGCGGGCATTAGTGACGCATATAAGTGCGCACCGAGTGTAAGTAGGCCACGGTGCTTTCACACGATAAGACCTTATCAGAGGCGTGCGCGTACGCCTTTGGTTCGTATCATGCGCGTCTCCCCTTCCTCCCCCCTCCCCCCTGCCCCCCCTTGGACCCCCATCACCTCTTCCTGCGCCTATTGGTACCGCCGCCCCCCTGGAGCTCTCTGCGTCCTCGTGATCTCGGCTCTTCCCTCTCTCTCTCTTTCACTCCCCGTATCGCTCGCTTCAGCTCTTTCGCATGCACACGCGCCGTCCTCTCTTTCTCTATCCACCGCGTCTCCCTTTCGTTGGTAATATCAACAGATTATCCGTTTCCTCTCCCTTGTTGTTGTATAAAGCGGGATATGAAGTATTTTTCTTTTCCCTCAACGATTTATCTGTAAAATTCTCGTCTCCAAATTAGTGTTTCCGCGGTAAGATAATAATAATAATCAGAAGGTGTACTTATCTCTTTAAATCGTTAGATCAGGGTTCAATTTATATGAACGATCTAGAACAAATATTGCATATATCTATATATATAAAAAATCTTTTTCAATTATACATTGAGATATAAATTGAGAAAAAGATATTTTAATTTATTAAAATAGAAAAAGAGAAAAATGATATAAGGACAGACCAATAATATTGTTTCAGAAGCAATAAAATAATAGAAAGAATAAAATAAGAGAAACTATTTTAACAAAATGTATTGTATATTTATATATTTTTTTAAATTTATATCCATATTATATCCATATTTATATCCATATTTATTTTAAAATATCGCTATATGATATTTACAATAGAAATAATAATATGAAATTATTTTTATTTCAAAAATATAATTTTCATTTCCGTTTATATTTGAAAATAATAAAATTCAATTCATATTTAAAACATAAATAATTAGATTACGTCACAATATGTGTGACATTTTAGAATAGTTTAACCAAGTGTATAAATACGGTCAAAGAACAAATATTTATGAGCTATAATAAACGGAAATGAAAATTTCGAAACCGATTGTCAGTATCTATGCCAACAGAAATTTAATTTTTATGATTGCAAAAAGAAGGAAAAAATAGAGTAGTTAAATCAAAAACTGGAATAGAAATAGTCGTATATTGTGAAAGAAAAAAGGGTGACCTTACGACAAAAGATTTTCTCGAAATTGTATCCTATTCTGTTAATATTTTTTTTCATTCAAAGTTTTTTTATTCCCGGCTTTTTATTGGAGCATTTCCTTCAGCCTCTTGTGAAATAATCTCACACATTGATCGAAAAAGAGAAAATTTCTAAATGAAGAAGAGAGATATCTCTTTTCGACTCTAATCCGTTCAAAGATAATTTGAAGGATCGCAACGTGACGTATAAATATGATTCATATTAGTAAGAAGAAGGCGTCTACAAAAACTTTTATGGAAAGATTTCTAAAAATCTGCCTTTAGACATCTTTATAAACATTAAATAGAATCTTTAATTTTATTTTTATTTATATCTTTTGTACTTCCACTTATGAAGAAAACTATAGAGGAGACCGACGTGCATTCTAGAATTTTGTAATTTTAATTTGATGTTCCAGATACTATTTTTTATCGTTCAAGATCCAATCTTGATTTGAAATCTAGAGATATCAATATAGTCAGTTTCGAATTACAAAACGATTGTTGATAAAATGGTTTCAGGGGAAATTATTCCATTAAACACTTCTACTGAGCAAATATTGCTTGAATTTAAATGCCAATCTAATTTGCATCATTTCATAAAACTAATATATTGTGTCTGTTTGTATAAATGTGTATGTATGTATATGTATATAAGCTTTATGAATTAATGCAAATCTGGTTGACGTTTAAATCTCGCACATGCACCTGTGCAAGTATGAGTGAAATTTTTTTCGCACGAGCGCGTCCGCGACGCATGGCGAGATTTTCGCGCGAGGTGTCACGTCCCTGGACCGCATCGGGACGCGTTAACGCGACGTACAAATAACAATGTGGGGACCTTGAGACCGCAACGGTGCAAGGCATCGAGAACGCGAAACGCTCGCATAACGTTATAGCATTACATAATGATGCGTGAATGCAACGTTGCGTCTGCTGCGCTCGAAAACGGGGCGAAAAAGATCAGGCAGGCGGATCGCGCAGAAAAACGCGCGGGAAGGTGCGCATCGAGCGTTTAATCGCGTATGCGTGTATGCGTCGAGTCAAGGTAACAGAAGGTTGTATTTGTGTGTGTGTGTGTGCATGATCGATTTATCGTGGCGAGCGTTTTATCGCCGGCTGCTCTCAAAATATCAACAATTAGCGCCTAGTTCTATTGAGGAAAGCACGATTCCGTCTCTAATCTCGAGTATGCATTCTATCAATAATAATCGATAGCGGATTTCCCACGTGTCGCGATGATGATTACAACACATTTAAGAGAGAGAGAGAGAGAAATCGGGTAAATATCTCTTTATCTCTGTAATCGACAACGCGCTTGATCGTAAAACACGTGGAATCGACAAGCGTAAGAGCGTGTTATATTTTTCTAGCGGCACATATATCTTTCTCCTCGCTACAAGAGAGAAAAAAATTCTTAAAATATTCCTCTGAAATTTCTCGACCGCGTTTTTTCAAAAGCGCAGTTTTCTCGATACATCGATTGCTTCTATTGTCGATTAATCGCACCAACAGTTTACACGCTTTCGAAGAAACGCTTTCTAGAAATGTAAAAATGAGATAAGAGCGGTAAACACAATAACTCGTTATCACGGGAAATTGCGATTGGATACAGCAGAGCATATATAAGCATATGGATGAGAAGTGTGTCGTCACAAAAATATTGTCGCGATTGCGTCGTCTAAAATACGTAAAAATAATCGTGCATGACGACAAGAAAGCGATTAGAGAGAAGAAAGCCGAGATATGCGAACAACGCAGTTGAAAATGACCGTGAATCAATCTGTGACACGATGCGAATTTGCGTGAATTGTGAGAATCTAATCGGTTACGTGAGCCGCCGCTGTATAATTCAATTGAATGACATTTCGCTGCGATCATTCCTATCTACGTGTTCCATCTCTCTATTGAAATTATATATTTGTATATATAAATAAATTTTTATATATAAAAAGAATCAATTATATGAATTATATATTTATAAATATATTATAAATATATTATAAATATATAATTTATATAATTGCTTCTATATATATATATATATAATAGTATTTAATGAGAGAGAGAGAGAGGAGGAGGAGGAGGAGAGAGAGCTTCTATTGTCGCATATTTGAGATACGTCCTATTCTCTTCGCGTCCCGCTTGCAATTAACGATTAGCAAAGAAATGAACGGACGACAAATTATGGTAGAAATAATTTTGCGATGCTCGTACAAACGCCGGCATTCGCTCGTGCCTCTCGTCGATCCTTGTCACTTGGATGCATCGACTCCGACCGATGCCGCGTGATTGCGTCAACGCCTCTAACCGTTTCCATCGGCGGTACGACAACTGTCGTTTCAGAAAGACGACCTCTTATGCAACCTCGTCGTTGTTTTTTTCCTATTTTTCTTTTACGGCGAGGCGCGCGTGCGGCCGTGCGCGCGAGCGAGCGCGTATTCTTCTTTGGAAAGTCGAGGTCTCGCGGCTTATTATCTGGCCACGTACGTGGAAAAGAGACCTTATCGTTCGTCGCCAACGCGCAGATTCGTCACGATCCGTGCTCCGTCAGCGCGAGTCGTTTCGCGAAAACTTTCGCGATCGCGCAACTCGCCTTTCACTTTCGAGTCGCATTAATAATTAGCGCGATGCGCTTTATCAATCTGATACAATTTTCATATATTCGTTTCATCCAGGACACATTAGCTCTACATCCTCCGATAATTTGATTCGGAGCAAAGGTAGAAAAAAAAGAGAGATCCGGAAAGAAACGTTTGACGAAAAAATTAATCTAATTTGTCGAGATAAAAGAGACGGAGCATCTCTTGTCATCGTCCACTAGATTACAAGTTTCACCAGGATCCGATAATAAGCACTAAATATTAATTATTGGATTAAATTCTCTATAAATTTATTTAAAGTCAAGTGGTTACTCGAAAAAGTTACTTGTAACGTTGCAGAGAGGAACAGGAAAGCAAAGAATTGTCGCGAATGTATCAATGTTAACTTTACTCAACGATATAGAATTGCAAATTTTCTCCATATTTAATTTATTATTTATTACAGCGACTTGTGTTACTTAAGATAGCTCTCCGAGTGAATCGCACTTTGAAAAACGCTTGAATCTCTACGCAGAAAAATTGCAGGAAACGCTAATCTTTGCGACGATGGGTTCCATAAAGTCGGTCGGAATATATTTCTTGGCAAGGAGCATGTTTACGATTGCGCTTTTGTGCGAAATACCTTCCGGAGCGAGAAAATTCTCGCATGCTTCGATTCTATTTCGACCAACGGGAGAGCTCGGGAGCGGACACGCTAGCGTATTTCTGTCAACTGCTACGTGCGAAGCGGAAGGTTGCCGCATGACATCAGTCCGGGAGCCATTACTACGCTCTGTTATAGCACAATCGCATTTTCTTCGTTTACGTGAGAATTACGGACTAGCGATCGTCGATCGCGAATATCGTCGGCGGGGAATCGCCGATGGAAACGTCAAATGCGACGTCGAGCGACAGGCTATGGGTCCGCGCCTCTCGTCGTCGCTTCGAGATGCAAGCGGGATTCTTCAAGGTAATTAAAATCTTTGCGACGAGCGATTAGCGGAGGGTTTTTATTGACTGAAACAAGAACAGATCCGCGATAAGGCGTGCATGTACGAGCGACACGTCTCTCTTGCACACTTAATAAAACGGCATAACGATGTCAGGCTTACGCAACCAGTTTCGCACGTTTTCAATTGTCTAAGGCATCGGGGTACCAAACTGGGGCGTGAGGAAATTCTTGAGTAATAATATAATATAAAGAATATTAATATATTCTCATTCTCGGCGAGAGAAATGAATATTACTTTTCACTTTATTTTATAAATAATTTATAAATAATAAAAAAAAAGAAGAATTTATTTTCAAATTTCACGCTTTTTCATGAGTTTCGAATATTAATTTTATTAAGTAATTAATAAGCTGTTTAAGGATAATGTAAAGGGATGTAAAAATTTCGGAGCAATTTTAATTTAAAGTGATTTAATTTTTAATTCAATTCGTATAATAATTTTCTCATTTATTTAGTCACATCTCTGCCATTTAATTTGTTAAATGTTAAAGAGGACAAGTAGTTTGCTAATTTTTGTTACGTTGTTTACGTGACTGATTGCCTTGTCAATGGACAGCCGATGCCGCGGTGGAGGAACGTTACAAAGAGAAGCGTTTGTCGCGACCCAAAGCCATACATTCGCTCGGCGAACGAACTCGGCATGCTGATATTTTGCAAGACGCGCAAATATGTGCATAAATAGATGTGCCCATCTTGTAATCATTACGCGAATAGTTCCGAGACGCTCCTCGGTCGCTTAACGGCCGTATCTTTTCACTTCGTGAAAGCAGGACGGCAATGAAGTCGGATTATCTCCTTTGCGCAGAGATGACTTCATCGAGCGTGTTTCTTCAAGTTAAGTCGATTTAATAGGAATAATTTTATAAATAAAGACTTTTCTTCCTCTCTCTCTCTCTCTCTGTTTCTTCTACAACTTCGAAAAAAAATTATAAAATATTTGCGAGCGAGATTTTCTCCGATGATGCCGCGACTTTCAATGATTTCCGTCAACTCGAGGCTGCCGCGGAAATCGCAAGACGTGGATTCCCGATCGCTTAACGACGCAGCGCGTAAATAAGTGTCTATCAATGCTAATGACGAGCACACACGCCCGTGCAACCTCGTTCTTATTTTAGAATCCACTCGTATCTTTCCGCGAAAAGATGTTACCGCCTTTCATTAAGGCGTCGTGCGACAAAAGTGCGCTGCGCTCCGGGACGTCCATGAATCCTTTCGTCCGATTATCGATCGTCCGACACGTGTGTATTTTTTTCTTTTACCGTGCACAACAAAGTCATATAATTGCTACGTCAAATAGCATAATACCTGGGTATATTTCCGGAGTGACATTTTGCAAAAGATGCATACGTATACAGAAAGACAGAGCTTAGCTAATTAATTGTGGTCAATAATAAGAATATTGTCGATGATATTATTAAGAGATTTTCATATTTCTTAATTCGGAGAAAATTAATTATTAAATTATTATTTAATATGAAAGAAATATGGTATAAAATGCACTGATTATTTCGTTTGTTTAAAAATAATCCTTTCTTTATTTTTCGAAGATCCAGGGAAGATTTCGGTGCAGAGCTTCGATATTTTATTCCCGATCGCTTTATACAAGAGCGAGGCGTAGTACGCCTAGTTAACGTGCGTAATTCGCGCGAGTGTGAGGTGGCAACCTTGAAACTGGGCACCACCTCCACCTTCGTCACTTCCATCAACTGCACCACCACTATCTCTCGTGTGACGGGCGAGCCGACCGACAGCCGGTAGCAGCAGCAGCAGCAGCAGCAGCAGCAGCAGCAGCAGCAGCAGCAGCAGCAGCAGTGGCGGCGGCTTCAGCAGCAACGCGCAGCAACAACTAATAGAACAAGAGGAGAAAGGACGAGGAAGAGGGGAAAGGGGGGAAAGGGCGGGAGCGTGGCGTTGGCGGAATGAAAGAAAGAAGGTTCCCTCCCCACGAGCTACACGCGGCCCTTTCCTTTTCCCGCAACTCTCTCTCTCCCCTCCTCCCCTTCCTCGCTCACCCTTCGGCGCTCTTAGCCGTGCTAGCTCGTCGTGCAAACGCGGGAAGCACAAACCGGATTCGCAATAAAACGAATCCCATCTCGAAATGCGCGCGAGACCAACTTCGGAGGATCTAAACCTACACACGTGCAAACTGGATCTCTCGCTCCTTCTCTTTCCGTCTCCTCCTCTTCCCGCACCCTCGCCCTCATCGTCCCGGCTATCTCTTCAACGTTCTTCGCTGCTGCTTCCTCTCCCTTCGCGTCTTTCGCGCGACCTCTCTTTCTCCGAGAGATTCACTCGCCCTCTCTCTCTCGCTCGTTGGCCCGAGTGAAAGGGACGCGGAAAGAAGGGATGACCGAACCTGCGTCGCACTGTGAGAAAGGTGCAAGTACAATCGTCGACCGCTTCGTCCAACGAGGGCAGTTAGAAAGAACCGGAGGAGAGAGAAAGAGAGTAAAAAAAAAAAGATTAATAAGAAGGGCTGAGATAAAGAGAAGGGAGCGGAATTGGAAGTAGTATCGGGAGGAAGGGTGAAATTGTCTCACGAGAGAAAGATCGGGGAGTAAATTGTTCTGCTTTCAAATATCGTCTCGCGTCATTAATTTCTGCTTCCGACGCGTTCAGCGGCAATACTTAATTTGCGGAAACGAGAAAAAGAACTAGATATTTATATTTTCGTGATAACACTGTGATAACAGTGTTCTGGTTTCATTTCGAATGACAAATTTGTAATAATAAAACCAGCGAATTAGACAACTGTATCTAATTATAATTATGCATGAATCATTGAATTAAGAATGCTTATATATATTTTAGATTATGATAAGGAAATTGGAGATAATCGAAAAATCGTCGAAAAATATCAAGCCATTATGATTTGCAAAATTGCGATATTGTCATAAAGAATAAAATATTGATTAAACTGATATTTTATAATTAATTAATATTTTTAACGTTTTGACAAATTTATTGATACACATATATACACATACACATAAATATTTAAATACTTGTGTAAGATATATGTTTAAATATTTATTTTAATTGAAAAATTTTAATAAAAAATAATTAAATTGGGATAAATTCTAATAGACGGGATATAACAGATTGAAGAAAAATTTCAGAAAGGGAACGATCGTAAGCGTATAATCACGTTTTAAAAAGGCTTAGAATCTCGAAAGCGTAAACACGTTACGAAGGCGGGAACGGTGGAAAGAGCAAAGTGTTTAATTGCATGTGTGCCGAGACACCGAGAGGAGGAGGACCTTGCGATTCCCTCCTCTCTCTCTTTCTCACTCTCCTTCTTTCTCCTCTTTTTCGCGCATAATGATAAACAGCAGCCGCGTGCTCCCTACAACGATTACGCAACGTCGCTTGGCCTTCTCTCGCGTACTCTGCAATTGTAAATTAGACCGCATCATAAATAAATAAATAGGGCGCAAACGGTCGGTCATCATCGATCGTCGTCGGATAAATCGACGGGCCGGATTCGCGACAATCAAACAAGCGCGCGCGCGTGATAATTATACGCAATTGATATGTCACACGAGTGATAGCGGTGTGCAAATATTTACGCGTGAGAAACGCGGCGCTTCTTCCGGAAATAATACGCCTTCGCTCTGATACGATTTGAATCAACACGACTCGATGTAATTTATTCACCGATAAATCATTCCGCGCGCTAACAATATTCATTATTTTTTTTTTTTTTCATTTCGAACGTACACCGTCGAGGTTTTATTTCCGCGAAAACGGATATAGCGTGCAAAAACATCGATTAATCGTCGATAGCGGGCGTGCTAATCTCGAGGAATCTGTATACGAGGGATATTACTCGCTCGTAAGTCTATATTTGCCCACAAAAGGTCACGGATTTCTCATCGATTAAATGATTGGTTGAGCAGTTGACATTTTTCACGGTTTTACGAAAAGGGTAAATCTCCCAGATTGGCGAATATTTATTATTAGAATCGACAACAACCGAATTGATTATAGCAAATGAAATATTTCACAAAAGAAAAGATACATCTACATATCTTATTTTAATTGTCTTACATTGATATTTACGTACTTTTGAATTTCACAATTGTATAAAATTTCTCCACGCGGTCAAACATTATTTTTACCAAAATAATCACTCACTAATACATTCTTGTATGTTTATTATATCGTTTGCCGTTAAATAATTTAAACTCGTTACACGTAATTTATATATACTTAACAGAGACTTGTGTGCAGACATTATAAAACTAAAAAACTAATTAAAATAAAATTATAATTATTCACGACATGATGTCGGACATTTTGCAAATGTATCATTAAAGTATGACGTGGATAAAGATTTAAAAAAAAATGAAATAAATTTTGCGATTAGGGCGTCATTTCGCCAGCTGTCTTGTACGGATGAAGACGCGGAAGGCGGGAAGGAGGAAGAGTGAGAAGGTAAAGGCGCCGTCACACCAGACTCGCTGCATCAGCTGTTCCACGACCTCCTTTCCACGCGGCCCTCGAACGAGATTCGTCTGGCGCGCTAAGTATAGCCGTCGGTCGCGTTGCTGCAATCATCATGCGTGTCACAGACTCGTCGATCGTCGATGACAATCCATCACGATGGCGGAGAAAAATGGAGCTCGTTAGATCGAGAATTATAAAGCACTGTCGGCGCAAATTTCCCGCTAAAAAAACGAATCTACGACTGGCACTCGAACAATTAGCGCGATTTTCGTTAACAAACGTCGCATATTTCTGTCCCTCAGTCGACTTGCGTAACGCACTTTTCAGCTGACCCCGTCGCGACTCTCATTTTAAAAGACTAAAGACAATCGCGCGACTTCAATGACGGCTTTGTTACATAAAATAATGAAGCAGCGCATTTATTAATGCACGTACATGCTCCCGTCTCGCTCTTCAACATGATGTTTTCACGTAATCGTGTTTGTCATACCTAGCGATTGATAATTGAGCCTCGTAATGTGTGCTTTAATTACTTACACGTGTAAATTAAGAATACGATGTCGAGAGCTAGAATTGAAATTGCAATATCGCGCCGACTTCATTTCTCGATGCCGATAAATGCAAGCGCGGAGATTGTTTTTCGTGCGCCTGCAGCATCGAAATCTTTGACTTTACCGAAATTATACCGGTTTCGATTCTTGGCTCTACGTTTGATTGCGAACTACGTGTTCGCCGATCGAACGAAACTCCACGTTTCCAGGCGAGGTAACGGACATTAAACCGGCCGTGTTTACCGTCGAATCGTTCAAGCATTTTGCGATCGATTGCTCGTAAAACACCGTCGCAACCAGCGACCAGCATGTCGATATAATTCTTGATGAGAAAGAGATCCGCGGCGTCTGTGTATTTTTCGAAAAAGAGAGAGGAAGGTAGAAAAAGAAAGAAGGAAAGAATGGACGGAAGTGTTGCATGAAAAAGGGCGAGAGAAAGGAAAAGCCAGACTGATAAAATGATCGACCTGTTGTTTCGCGAACGCTTGAAAATAATGCGCCGGTTCTTTTGATTCTGGCGTGCAAAAGCTGCAAGGACAATGCAAGTTATAAGAGAATAGAAAAAGTAAAAAGAAGGAGAGTTTCATTCATACGATTTGTTAGACTACTTTTATTTTCAATCTTCACATATCTAAATTATCTTGCGTTTCATCTGAAGTAAAATGCTGCAATCTTTAATTAAAAGAGTAAGAATAAAATTTTAATTTTCAGATTTAATAATTTAGCAGATTACATTCGAAGATGGCGAATAATCAATTCAAAGATACAATAGAAGAGATGCAAAACAATATATTGCGAGTTAATATAAAAAGAAAAATGTGAATAGAATGTAGATCGATGAGTCGGCATTAAAGAAAGAAGACTCTGTTTAAAGCGTTATAATAGTAGAATAGAAAAATGGCAGAGAGAAAAGGAAGCATGATCGTAGGAGGGGCAATACCTCACCAATGCTGAGCTGGAAGAAAAAAAGGATGTATAGAAGCAGAAAAGATGGACGGAATGAGAAGGCGGAGTAAGAAATTGTATGGATACAGTATGGAGTTTGCACCAGAATGATGAATTGAAGGAAGAAAAAAAAATGAAAGAAAAGCAAGGGATGTAAAAAACGGAAGGGATAAAAGGGCGGAGTAGAAATTGCAGGTCAGCCCGAAGAGGAAAGGAAAGAAACGTGCGAAAGAGAAAGAACGGACGGAGATATGGTGGAAGGAACGTGTCAGGAAGTTGTGAAGGACGCACGAGGGACTAGGAAGAAGTGCCGAGATCGCGAAGTAATCCTTGTAGCATTTTCTCTCTCTCTCTCTCTCTCTCTCTCTCTTTTTCTGATTTTCTCTGGCTGCTTTCTTACATATTATACATATAGGCACTTATATTACACTATTGCGGCGACAAAGAGCGTCTGTATTTCGATGATTCTGCATGATAAAGACAGGGACACGGTACGTAGACCACGGTACATATTCAGCCTAGTGTGCGTATATTTCACGCGCATTATAAAGCGAAATGGAGAAAAAGATAAAGAGTTGGAATCTGAGAGAATTAAGACTAAGGGGAAGAGAGTGAGTCGGAATAGATGAAAGAGTACGAGAGAAAAGGAAAGAAAGAAAGAGAAAGAAAAAAGGAAAGAGAGAGAGACGACAATAGAGAATCATGCTCTAATAAAACGGACAGAGACCAGAGAGTATGCTCTTATCGTGACACACGCGTCTGTGCATTCTGACAGCGCACGTAAACCACACGCGTACACACATGTGATTGCTCGTATGTTTTATATATACATACATACATACATACATACATACATACATACATACATATATATATATATATATATATATACATGTATAGAGGGAGAGAGAGAGAGAGAGAGAGAGAGAAGAAAGAAAAAGAGAGAGAGAGAGAGAGAAAGAGCGACACCTCACCAATAAGACCTAGGCAAGAGAGCTATTTGTAATGCAATAGTGAGAGCACCAGTGGGGAAAGAAAGAGTGGAGGAAGGTGGTGGTAGGTGGAGCGTTATAGTGGGGGAGAAAGAGCGAGAAAGAAAGAACGAGAGATAGACGGATGCAGAGAGAGAGAGAGAGAGCAAGATAAAGTAAAAGAGAGAAAGAGAGAGAGAGAGAGAGAGTCGTTCTCGACGAAGAACCAATACTACGATCCCTTTACAAACGGACTCACGGACTCGTAAGACCTCCTTCTCTTTGGACGTAGTATATCGTAGTGAGTTCTCGATGGAGAGAGACGCGCTTTACGGACCTTCAACCCTTTCTGAATTTGCTCGTAAGCCCAAGGGACCCACCTGGACTCCTCTCTACCACTACCGATCGGCCACGCTGCTCGTACTACCACTGTCACCGTTGCCACACCACCACTACCGGCGCACGTCGCTGCACTCATTGGATACATTAGAGTATCGCTGATGTGCCACCACTACCAACGTGCCGGCAACCACCACCATCGCCGCCACCTCCTGTCGACCATCCGACTCTACCTCTCTTCGCGCTTACCTAGGACCAGACAGAGAAAGAGGGAGCGCGAGCGAGGGGGAGAGTGAGAGCGGGAGAGAGAAAGAAAGAGAGAGAAAGAGAGATTGATTGAGAGAAAGAGAGAGGTAGAGAGAGAGTGAGAGAGGGTCCCGGCTTTGCGCAAAAGTTACGACGGAGCGAAGAGCAGTGAGACACACCGCGGAGACCGGAAGAGAACCCTCTCTCCCTGAAGAAGTCTTCTGACAAGAGGAGCGAAAGAGAGAGAAAGAGAGAAAGAGAGAGAGAAAGAGAGAGAGAGAGAGAGAGATTAAAAAAAGAGGGAGGTGGACAGAGAAAAGAGAGAGAGAGAGAGAAAGAGAGAGAAAGACAGAGAGAGAGAGAGAGAGAGAGAAAAAAAAGAGAGAGAGAGAGAGAGAAAGAGTTACAGTAAACAGACTTGCAGAAAACATACGTCGTTCTAATCGAGAGTGTCACCGCTTGTGCGAGCGCGGAAGTGAGTTACAGACCATCACGAAAACCGACAACAAGCATCCTCGCACCTTGTTGCATGGGGACACGTGCTGCGACGTCTTCTCCTCTTGAAATATCCCGCAGGATCAACTCGTTCGGATCTCTTACCGTCACTTGTGATCAAAGCGACTTTTCACCGTGGACCCTTTCAGACAGCACCTCGTCATGTTGTCATCCTCAACATTTTTGCGCGTGACATATTTGAAAATACTACCCGTGTGACACGTGATTACTCGCACGTGTTTTCGCCAGCACACGTGCTTCTCGATCGGACACATCCAAGAGGGAAGAGACTCGAGAAAGGTGTACGAAAGCCTTTTGACAGTTCCAGCTTGCGTGTCAAGACTTAGCCGCTGTCTTTCGAAAGTTCGATTTGGTCCTGTGATGATTGACGCTTGTCGAGAAGAGACATAAGGAAGTGAGAAAGGAGCAGCGGGAGGAGAAAAGGAGAAAAAAAAGAAGCGAGGGGAGAAAATTGAGGAAGAGGAAGAAGAGGAAGAAGAAGCAGAAGAGGCCTCTAAGCGGAGACCAGGACTCGCCGCACGCTCGCCGCTTACGTATCAGCAAGAGCGGGCCGCGTTGTGTAAGAGCTGAAAGTAAAAGTTGAAACCGCCGTGACTCGAGCTCGCGGGAGCGCGTGCTGCGCGCGCTAAAATCCGATCCTGCCTCTCGTAAGCTGCGGGCACAGCCGAATATCTCTTGCCTCTCTCTTTCTACTCGTCTTTCTCCGGTGACTTTTCTGTGTTCTTTCTCCTAAAGATAGACGGAAAAGAGAGACAGAAGTAGAGAAGGAGAGAAAGACAGAAAGAGAGAAAGAAAGAGAGAGAGAAAGAGAGAGAGAGCTCGCGCGCGGGTGTGTGTGTGTGATATATACGTGTGTCTGCGCGTCCGGATTCGCATAATCGCGGACGCCTCTTGGACGCCCTTGACGAGAAACGCCGCGGAGGACGTGGAGGATCTATCCGTGGAAGTCGGAGAGGGCGTGCTAGGGAAAGAACAAGGTGAAGAGAGAAGAGGGACGGCGCTCTCCGTTGATTGCGTAACGACGTTTTCTAGTCCGCTGCTTCGCGAAATACGCTCGCGCGGTATTTCGCTCGCGCGCTCGCTCGCGGAGGTGGTGTATCTGCGCGCGTGGTGTCCCGTCGTTGTCGTCGAAAAACGCGAGGTACATAATCGCGGTGGTAACAGCGCGAGAACGAGCGATGGAAAGTAATAGCGCGTTTCACTCCGTCCAGGGCGAAACGCGAGTGTTCAAGGTCACCGTCGTTGCCATATCCCACCGGTAATCCCTCCATTTCCGGAGTTAGCGGAGAGAGCGGTCTTTATCAACGTCATCATCATTATCATCATCGTCGTCATCATAATTATTATCGTTATTGCCGTTGTCATCGTCAACTGGGTAGCACCACCGCGGTGGAAGGACTCGGCGCGGAATTTGCGTGCGAATTTAACCTGTCTCTCTCTCTCTTTCTCTCTCGGTTCGCGATCGACAGCGCGCTCGCTTTTACCTCGCCGCCTCGTCCGGGCGCAAGAAGTTTCGCAAAAGGGATTACAACACGCAGAAGAGAAAGGAGACAAACAGACGGAAAGGGAGACGCGGAAGGGAAAAGGACAGCGAAGAAAGAGAGAGACAGACCAAGACGGAGAGGGAGACAAGGGGCAAGAGGAGGAGGAAGAAGAGGAGGAGGAGGAGAAGGAGAGGAACATACCGCGATACGACACCCGTGTGCGGGAAAACCGCAGGAGGAGGACACGGATCTCTCGCGCGGAGGACGGGAGTCCTCGCGACCGTCGCGTGGTTCGACGACGAGGACGAGGAAGGCCGGAGGAAGTCGGAGGGCTCGCTCTCTCGGAACGAGGAGAAAGAGGCGGAGGGCAGACGGACCGTGTAGGACGGGTCTGAAAGACGATCCGGATGTGGCGAGAGCCGCTCGCTTTCCGCTCTACCGCTCTCCCGTCGATCGTTACCGACATTGAATTCGCGAAGGAGAGCATCGTCGCCGTCGTCCGTTCTGTCGCGCGGGAAATTTGCTAATTCGCGATAAAGGCATTCGTCGGAGAACCGCCACCACGGGGGGGACGCGCGACTCGAGACAGAATTAAAAGCGCGTTTAAAAAGGTTAGCGGAATAAAAAAGGCGCGCGCGCGAAAGGATAAGAGAAAGGAATAGGAGCCACCTCCGAGTCCTTGAGAGTACCCAACGAGTAAAAGTGCCGCGCGCAGAGAGCCAGCCGGTTGACCCTGGACAGTCAACGGAGCAGACTTCGCGAAAAAAGTTCTTCGCTCACCGTCATCGTCGTCGTTATCGTTGCCGTTGCCCTTCGTCGAGGGGAAACGTCATCGCGGAAGGGTCGTCCTCAAGAATCTGCTCGTTCCGCGCAATCCATTTATCGGGTACGACGCGCGTTGCGCGTACCACGTGTGTGTGACATCGCGCGAGCGCGCGTTCGAAAGAGAGGCCGAACGGAACGCGACGACGAGGTGGATCGGAGGAAACAGCTGACCGCGAAGGAATCAGCCGAGGGTCAACAAAAATCCGACGATCTCGTCCAACTGGATCTCGAGATTAATTCTCCTTTGATTTTTCGCCGAAGAACCAAGTGCAAAGTGTGATACATAAAGTGTCGCCGATTTTTCTCGACAATCCGAATTGGAGTACCTTTCGTGCTTGAGTTTCTCTTTCTCGTTCGACGTTGTTGCTACTGATCTGTTTTCTCTCGTGCTCTCAGTGGGTGATCCATGCCGTGGAGTATCAATGTACGTCACGTGTCCACAGCGTCGTTCACGTTGCCGCTGTCACGGGATCTCGGCTCGTCGTCGCCGGCTCGCAAGGAGGATGCCTCCACGTGATTCCACGAGATAATCCCGAGGGATATATATATATATATAACGCGTCGCGTCGCTCATCCTGGATACCGATCGCACGTTGGATAGCAGCAGAAAAAGCGTAAGGTGAGAAACATGAACTACCTAACTCTTACGGGTACGTTGATGATTACATCAAATTCCTTCTTTCTCCTCAAGAATCTATTTTTTTTTATAAATATCGAACCGATGTCAGCTGATGCATCTTCTCATCGTGTTAATTACGCGATCGCCCTGATAGATTCTCGAGTAAAGTCTGCATTGCATAAGACGATTGAGAAATTAGCACGTTTGCCGCCACATGCATCGCCGTATTTCTCACGTCAGCGATATGTTTTACGCTTGTATCGGCGGCCAAACTTTATGTAAACAATCGACAGGTGCTGTAAATGTCTTGTACCGCATCGACAAGTGCAGGTAAACCGCCGGTACACTATAAGTTTTATTTTCTCACGCCGGTCGTGTACCGCTGGCGATATATGCGGCGGTGAACATGTCAATTTCATTGTTGTTTTCTGGCGAGTCGAACAATTTCGAACATATCGTTCAGATGAAGGTTTAAAGGCAAATTGTATCATGGTGCATAATGTTTTGATGCCACAAAGAGATGGATCGAATAGAGTGAAAGAGAGTAATTAAAGATAAATTTCGTTAAAGATAATTCTCTCGGGTTAAATGCTCTCGATTGGATCTTTCTCTCTGTTATTGCACCCGATATTTCGATAGTAGGTGACTTTCGCGCTGCTAGCTCGAGCCTGAGTTAAGGATGATCGATGATGTAATGTTGACATGAGCGTTGGAAAATGTTTGCAGCCACTTTTACGGATATGATAGGATAAAGTGAAAAGATACAGATATCGATCCATGCGACGACAATCGACGCTTAGTTACGCGAAATACACGACGATAGCGATTCTTTTCGTTTCCACTGACATGTGTACTGGATTTCCGTTTGTATTCAGGGACGACGTTCAATCTTTCGTCAAGTCTTTGGCGACTTATCGCCGCAAAATGACTTATTGCCATCCAAAAGGATAAAATTGCGGGCGATAATGAGGCAATTGTCCCGCGACAATCCGGTCGAACTCGCTTGAATTTTGATTCGCGATTGGATGCAAGAGATAGACAGTGTAAATTAATGCGACGACGTAATTGGTAGCAAAAACGAGATGGCAAGACCTAACGCGCCGCGAGGGACAGGTAGATGGATTGCGGCGAACCACGCCGACAATGGGAAAATATGATCGGTGCTGTTATGCCATCGAGCACACAAGTGACATAGTTATTGCTTCTTAAAAAGAAGAGAAAAAAAATATTATTTTTGTCCACTTAAAGCTCCGAGCTTAAGTGCCGAGCAATAATTATATTCGTTGAGCCAACCAAACGCAAATTTTCGCTTGTCGCGCGGATATTTATTTCGTGTAATTCTAAGATTTCACGAAAAACGTATATGTCAGACATAAACATAATGCACATATACGATCGCAGAAAAGGCTGTTTGTTCGCATAACTCGATACGCGAGAAAGAGATAAATTATTCGATATTGGTGCGCAGTTAAAAAAAAAAGAATATTTATTATAATGCAAATAAAAAGTGTGAATAATAAACGAATGTATGCCGAGTGCATTCTTGACAAATAAACATGTCATATTAATCCTTCTGCTCATCAATTCGATCAGATTCGTAGAAATTTTGAGAGTCAGCTGTTTTATTTAAAGATATCTTGAAAAACAGGAAAGCAAGAAAAACAGGAAACGTGAGTAAAGCCGACTATCACAGCGACGTGAATAAAGCGCGCTTAATATCATACGCAGCTTATAACGAGCTATAAACTCTCTCGCGAGAAAACTTCTTTCGAGCATAATAATTCAAGTTCATAGTGGCGGCACCATGGAGTCGCGGATTATTATAGACGAGTTGTGTAATCGTTTTTAAAGAGAAAAAAAAAAGAAAAAAAAAGGAAGAAACGACGAGCACCGCTCTTCGCGCGAAACCAATGCGGTCATCAATGGCGCGGAATGACGAATCGGAGAGAAAAAGCGATCTCTATTCAAGGTCGCGTATCGAAAGGTGCCTTTGCGTTCGCCATTTCGCATTCATCTTGCCATTATCTGTCAGAGACGCGAGAGTACGGCGCTCGATCTTACGTAGTGCACATAGAGACACGTACGCATTGAATATATACCGCGAATGCAACAGAAATCATCGCCGGATTCTGAAAAGGTGAACCAGTTGAAATTCCGGATTTCTTCTACTTTTTGCGTTGCCCATGTTTCTTTATTTTGTAGCGAAAATAATCGTGCTGTAAAAAAGCATATTCGGTAAACACAACAGTCCTGACGCGTGCAAATTTTCTTTTTTCAAAATACACGTTAGCAACATATACATAAATTATTTAGATGTTATTTAAAAAAATATATTTTTACTATAGAAATTTTAGTTTCTTATTAGAGTTTTTTTTTTGCGTCTTTTTTATAGCTCAAAATTTATTTATTCCACGTTATTTTTTACATATATGCAAATCATTTTGAAACCACAATTTCTCGTCTTGTGAATTTTGTTTTTTTATTCTATCTCTTCTAGCATTATTTTATACAAAAAGATTCCAACTTTATATTAAAAAAATCATCTCGATTAAAATTCAAGAAGAAATTGAAGCAAACTTTCTTATTCGATTAAAAATTGGCAATAACGTTGGCAATAACAGCTGATAATCAATGTTTACGGGCATTTAACGTAAATCGCAATATTTTTTTTTTTTATTATTGTTAATATTTGCTATTCTATTCGATTTGGGTAATCTACACATCGGGGACCTAATTCGCAACAAAGATTTATGGCCAAATCATTTAACGCACGGCACAAAACGATTCGACGATCGTTATTCGCGCCATCGAATACCTTCCACATCGTCACTCTCCTCAAATTTACCGAAGTCATTTTCGCGAATGATTAGCGCGACGTGCAATTACCACATTATGTAGCCGTGAAAAAAGATGAGCAAAAACTTCTCTGCAAACTCTAACGAGCAAGGATTATAAGTAATTAATATCCATTCGCATCGATACGTGCTAATTGAAAGAGATATTTTAAATATTGCGTATAACATTTCGATGGATTCATGCCTACGTTATTCGGAAAAAATAATGATATTGAATTTAAAAGACTTCTCTGTAATTGCGAAAGCAATCATTTATAGTCGCAAATTTAATAGATATATAAAGGCTGTTATTTTTCAAAATTATATCGCTATATCGTTTGCATCATTCAACATTTTTCGGGAAATTGATTTGCTTCTAAATGAAATTAATCGGCAACGAGATAGGAAGGGATTACGAGATTGATACAATTAATTAATGAGATAACGGATGACTTTATGATTTGCGATATTATCGAATACGAGGTGTAACGCGCATTTAATACGCCTTGATATCAATCGGTCGATATCTGACGTAGTAAATGGGAGCGAATCAGGAAATGAATCATATCCAATTCACGCTAAATAAATTGACTTAAACAATTCTCATCAATGATGGGCAATCTATCGGATCGATTTAATCGTATCGAAATTTCTACTCATCTTTAAGAGAAATGACTCGTTAATAAATAGAAAGAATGCCATAATACGCAAAGATATCGCAATTATTCGTCAATGACTGTATTGAAAATTATTTCGCTATTATCGCAATTATTTCGCTATTATCGATGTCATTAACGTGAATATTGCGAGATAAATGCAATCGAGATAACAGTCGCATCAAGTTCTAATTGGATATTCGTGAACCTCTTATCGATTTTAATCGTTTATTTTCAAAATAAAGACGGTATAAACTCGCGCGATCCAGTTTTCTGTCAACAATTGAAATTACAGTTACATGTGACGATAATTATAATTTATATAAAATATATCATATATATTAATTACAGATAGCCATTAATAGTTTGATAAAATAGTGGCATGCGACTCGTATCTACGTCGACTGCGATTCAGGTCGAAGAAAGACAATGCACTTTTCTGGGTGTATTTCACTTTGAGGCTTTTCTATCATCCACGGTTCGCGTCCGTTGCTTTCTCAGACGTTTCTTCCTCGCATACGCGATAGGACGCTTATTAAGACAGCGCGTTCCCGCCGTGGATTGGCCGAACCGGCGTGTTAAATAAAGTTGCAATTAAGAGAGCTAAAAGCTAGGCTGACTGTACGCCTTCTCAAGGCCTCGGGCCTCGCCAGAGCGTACTTCCGCTTCTGATTAGCTTCCTCTTTTCCCACATCGTCCTCGCCGAGCTCTCCTTCTCTCTCCGCTCGCCTACCTTTTCTTTCCTCCGTCATTTCTCTCTCTCTCTCTCTCTCTCTCTCTCTCTTTCTTCTCATCATTCTTCTCCTTCCTCATTTTTTTTTCTCCTCTCCGTTTCCCCTTCACATCTCTCTTTATCTCCCGCCTGTGCCTTATCTCCGCACCGTGGGAATCCGCGCGTGCGATTCGCGCCGCGAGAGAGGAAGTTCTTATTCCTGTTTCTCTCGCACGTCGCTTTCGTGCCCTCGCGATCGATTCGGACAATGACTTGTCGCTGGATCCACTTGTTGATTCTATCGCGCCGCGTGTTACTATCTCCCTAGAGTTGTAAGACCAGTTGTAAGCTGGATATCGCAAGAATCCAATCGTCGCGTTTGATTAAGGAAATCTATATCTGAAGATTATATCGAGAAAATAATTCAATCGTTGGACCTTTGGAATCATTGATATCGTGGATCACATACGTCATCGAAGACTTAAATCATCAACGAAAGCTGATGCGGTCATAATCGATCATAACGACTATTAAAGTTATAATTGCAGATTATATATATATTGATTAATAATAAGCATCATGTCGATATCGATGTCGCGGAATTTCTAGAATTTTTAGAGCGACACTTTCGAACCGCGTTTGATTTATTTTTAGGGCTCCCTTTGGAAATTTCCCATCGGATAGCCAATCCAATCAGACAAGCACGACGCGATGTCTGCGCAATATCGATCTAATCCGGGCGCGGTTATGACGCGTGATAGAAGGACGATACTTTATCTGGACTCTCTGGATTGGCGGGGGACACATGCGAGACCCCGGAAACGTGCGATGCGTGGCGCTAGCGATTTGCATAAAGCGGCGCAAAATTGCAAGTTTACGAACGCGCGGCGAATAAATTTACGTAGATAATGCTCCCTATCTACGCATATTGGCGCGTAAAATCATGTTGGGTATCGTGACTTTGTTAACGCGCCGAAGGATTCTATAGCGTGAGAATCCTTCTGGATTGAAGGCACGTTTCTCTGAGCACGTTTTTCGTCCGCCATTCCTTAGGATTTCGACCATCTCAGGATTGCGAGTGAATTCTTTTCAACAAGACTACGAAAGTCATGCTGTGAATCGAAAAATGCCGTCATTATCGCTTGCGTCGTGTCGACTATTATCATTTGCGGCGAGAGGCTTTAATTTCAAGCAAATTATTCGCGACTATCCAAAAAACTTGTCGTGTTATTGAAGGAATTTTCTAATCAGGTAATTATAAAGGGAGAAATGATCTAGAAAGGGATAGGAGATAGATAATAAAATTAATAAAATTAATCGTAAGAATCGGTACAATGTTAATCGCAGATAGTCCTTGGCAAATTTAATTGTGTACCAGCTGATATAATTCATTTATCGAGATATATACATTCGTGCGACATTTATCAATATGACATTAAATTTTAACAGATTTAAGTCGCTCTTCTAGTCATCGTACTTTTTCAAAAATTAATTTCTTGTCCTAGACAGAAATTAAATTTGCAATTGAAAAATGCCGTTTAAAAAAACCTCTTTTCTCGATATATATATGTCAATAAATTGAGACTTAATAACTACATAAAAGAGGTAATTGTCGCTCAAGTTGGAACGAGCTAACGCGTTCTGACAATTTTATCAACATTTCGACTAATCGAGGATCGAAATTCACCACTTTTCTCGCGGCGGTTACAGGGGCTTGCGAAAAGCGTGACTTTAACGTGATTTAGGACGTTAGAACGAAAATGTTTCGTTCGCCGCGTACACTTTCACCTGAGAGCCGAGTCGTGCCGAATTGGCAGGTACGATTACGACGGCCGATGAAATTTCCGTCGATTGTATAAAATACGGCTGTTCACGTGTGTGTTGTGCGCCGTCCTAAATATCACGTTCAAAATGAGCCTCGTGAACAAAACGCTACTCGTCGCGGCTCGCGAAGAAAGTTTCGCGCGCATTCCTATTTTTAACTCCCCCGCCACGTCCCTACGTAATCGAGTATAAACCCGTCTTCCCAGACGTGTCGCAACCTTGAAAGTTTGGCTCTCGACAGACCTGTAAATTTCTTACGGAGTTTAGCCGTTCGTCACACATTACTCCGTGCACGATGTACGCACGAAGCTCAAAATGATTTATCGACTAATATTGCAGGTCAGGAGATTTCATATTTGCTGTGAACAAAAATCATGGGCCTACATTACCACCTGACGTGTGCTCTCATAAATTATGTTAACCTTTTTTCTGTTTAACTTTCATTTTTAAACATGTAATCTTTTTTAAATACATCCAACACGTTTTAAAATACGCTCAAGTTGTGATATATAAGTTGGAATCGAGATCACATTTATTTTCGAATTTTTTGGATTAATAATTTTTATTAAATTATTAATAAAAAATGTATCGTGATAAATAAATAAAAAATATAATGATAAATAATTGAAATACGTATTCGTAAAGGAAGAAATTCCTAATTTTATAATTAGAAAATGTATGATGCATTTAGATCGATTATATTCTGAATCATTATGTATTGATAAATTTAAAACTTGTTGCGAATATAAATGCAAGAAACATGTTTTACCGTTGCATACGGATATTCGATGTACATTTTAAATTAAAACATTTTCGCTGGAAAAGATTCATGTAGCACCAGCTATCTGTTACCTCACGCACATAAAAAATCATCGCTTGAATTATACATTTTCTACGATTAGATTCGAATAATTTAATACATAATATTTTACGAAAAAGAGCCTGGTCCCATCATTATTCTGTTATTCAAGAGTTCGAATTGCACAGAAAAATGTCGATTATTCTCTAGTCTTTGACATTGTTCGCGACTTGCGGTTACGAGGAATGAAAAGATCGCGAATCGAGGAAGGAACGTTAATTTTCCCTTACATTCGCTGGGACGTGATATTACACGAAATTATTCGCCACCGGAATTATTGCGCAATTTTACGCAGCCTTGGCTAAAATACCTGAAGCCAAGTCTATGCGCGACGGTGTCCGGCAGGTCGTAACGGAGAATTATCGCAAAGCCGGAATCGCATGACAGAAGTGCGCGCTCGCGAGAAAATACGGGCGAGAAAACCCTCTCCTCGTCCCCCCCTCGCAGAAAATCCGCGTCGCATACGTTACATTAGCACGTGTGTGCACACATACACATCCACACACTCGTATAAATATGTTTATGCACGTATACGTCGCCTCTGCAGGTACATACATGCGCTTTAATCGGCGGCGACCGCCCGTATGGTATTTCGCTCGCTCTCGGTTCACGGGGGCCCGTCGTTCCCCGGACTCGTGGCGATTGTAAATCTCTCGCGCTCTTGGGGCCCCTCGAGCGGGCGGCCCGAGTTTGTACAGCGAGTAACAGCGGCGAGTACCTCTACCTCCGCCAACCCTTTCTACCTTTCCTTTCACTTTCATCTATCGCGGGCCCCGCTTGTTGTACACTCGACGAGGCCCCTTCGGGACTCACTCACTCACTTGCCGCCGCCCGCCTGCCTGCTACACCGCCTCCGTCTAACGTATATACGCGATGAAGAAAAAAGGATTGTATTATTGAAGAAACGGTAGCGAGAGGGAGAGAGAACTTTACAGTGTCGGTGCCTGATGTGGGTATCCAACGGATGAAGAAATTCACCGGCTTGACTTTCTAGCGTGGCTTTATCTTCTAAAGGAGAAGTTTGCGAGATAATGAAAATATTAATGACCTGACATTTTGAGTGGTATCTCGATTGAATAAATACAAGATGGCTGGAGAGATGGAGATCAAGCGATATGATCGAGGATGGATTAACACGCGTTTTCTTCTCCGTGTAATAGATTTTTTCTTTCTAGATCTCGAAAGATCGTGTTACATATACAGCACACGGGAAATCTTGATTATTAAAATTACCATACTTCGCGTAATAGCTCAACGAGGATAGTCTAATAACGAGCCAATTGACGTATGCCTTTAAGAGGGATCGTTTACGACGCTGAAAAAATGCGCTAGGAAAATAAACACGCAATTACGTTCATAACCGCGCATCGTAGTTTGCTACTGGAGTTTTTTAGCAAGTCGCAATTTCGCCTTGCTTATGGACAAACTCGAAACGCAAGAACCTATTCTCGGTTCACGTAGGGACTAAACGAAGTACGTATTGCGTTACAACTTCATCTTCTGCCTCAGATCTGCAGAACGTGAAATGAAATTTTCGAAAATCATCACACATGTTTTTTTTTTTCAATCATACATTTTTGGCCAACTCGTTGATCCGCTCATTTTCGTCGACAAGAATATTGTTTTCGTGAATATTAAAAGAAAGATTAAAATATATACATTCAAGAATGTTTATGATTTATTATTAAACATAGTAATTTTGTCATTAAACATAGTAATTTTTCCTAGCATTGCAATCGGAGAATATTAAATATGAATATAAATCGCGGTAATTCTGTATATTATACATAATTAAAGATATTATACATAATTAAAGATATTAAATATGCAAATGCAAGTCCATGATATGATTTATACGCTTCATTATTTATAAATCAGAATATAAATGTCATCGAGGATTAGAGGCGTTTGAGAAGTAAAAGGTTGAATCTTCAATACGAAAAAGGCGTACATCTTCGAAATTATATTGGTACGTTGCGTTGCACCTTTATTGTACGCACCGGTGCGATGCTCGAGGAGAACTGTAATTTCGAAGCAACGACTTGTGCTTGAAATGTTGTACGTCCCTATTGTATCTCGCATGAAATATGGCCGGTCGAGGGGTCGGGCGACAGTGAAAGTGTCCTAATTTTGGGTCGCGAAAGAGTTCACGCGGGGCCACGAACTACTATACTAATACAACGTATGTAGACTTCTTACTGACACGCACCTTTATTATTCCATTACGTTTCGTTACAAACGCATAAATATTTATTAACGAAAATAATATAAGATATATACGTGTTTAATGTCTAATAAAACGTATTACATCACGTTGAAAATATCGGCGCAACTGGTTAGATAGATAACCAGAATTGAAGAGAGAGGAAAGCAATAAGTGACTTTACGCCATGTTTTGAAACGATAAAGTTTCAATTTTCCTCGTATCTTTTATAAGTCATACGTTACATTATTTTCGTTATATTTTTACAATTTTATCTTTGAAATCCAGTACTGTATCTTGAATATAAAGTTAATTATATTATTTGTAAATTTTTGTAGCACGTTTAAAGCAGTAGTCCAGCTTAAATCTTGAATAAACCTTTAAACGAACAATAGAAAATCGATCGTTGAATATTGCATATACGTTTTAGAATGTCAATGAAGATATAAATAATTAAATAGTAATAAGCATTTTAATGTTTGTCGCTTCTCTCTATGAACTTCCGTTTCATGGTAATATATTACTTAATCAATGCTTCCATTGAGTTACCATTAATTTGCAATTTAGAATTTATTAAAACTTATTTAGAAAAATTACAAAAATTTATATTTATAATAATATTCGTGTATTATAAATTAAAAGCATTTCGATAATTGCGTTATACGAATAACAGGCAGGAAAGAGCATTTTGTAATAAAATATAAAATCTGTATTCAGTTTTGATGTACATAATTGCAATTTAAATTGATATCGATGAATGCAATAGCGCGTTATAAGTGTGGCAATTAAATAGCGTTAATAAATTTATTAGAGAGAGAGAGAGAGAGAGAGAAAGTTTTAAATAAATTTATTAGAGAGAGAGAGAGAGTTTTCCGCTGGCGAGAGAGAAATTTTTGTTGGCGCGTTTGTTTGGCCACGTGGATTTTATTTCATAAAATCCGCGAATTATGAAACAGAAATGACTTGTTTGTCGCCGGTAATCTGCTCGGTTTCCCGACTTCCTCGCGCGTTTTCACCCGCACATCCGCCCGCGTTCGCGGAGGCGGACTTTCTTGCTTACGTGCTCGCTTACGTACGGCACGATGCGCTCTCGTATATCTATAGCTAACTGCCAACGTAATTTCTCCTTCGCCATTGTTACTCTCAAACGATCTCGCAATCGTCGTCTCCCTCCTATGACATGCTAATCATCCTCGGTGCTCGTTACGTCGCGCATCACGTAACGTACGACCCAAATAACGGATTTCATCTCGTTTTCGACAGCGTCAATGACAGTCGTTCATCTCTCACGGCCATTGCAAAAGGCTTGTTCACGGTCGATTAGTCAAAAGCGAAGTCTAAACTCGGAGAAAATTGATGCACGTGGCGGAAAAGCGATTTGTTAACTCTTGAGATAATCCTTTACGCTTAATGTCTTCATTACTTACTCGTTTATTCTCATAATAATCGCAATTCTGAGATTTAATAGTCATTTCATGTCGATAATATTAATTACAGTATCGATTTACTAAAGTGTGGACTTTAGTACACTTATACACGTGTGCAAATAAAACGATGATTGTTTAACATAAGCATGCGAATCGTAAGATAAGATAGTAAAAATACATGCGCGTGTGTGTGTTTTTTCAATGAAGATTTTTATGACTCCAAATAGTATTTATATTGTATGTCGCAGCCATCGTATAATAGTATTTACCGAATATTTTCGTTTCATTGAAAGCGAAAAGCTACTTTGTATTTCTTAAATTGTCTTATGCATGACCTCAATCTCATCGATATATTCGCACCATTTAGCATTTAGATTTGCGCTCGCATTTCAATAAATGCACGGAAGTCCATTGGCAATTCGAATACATAACTGTGACATTCGGATTGACTGGTCAAGGCTGCGTCACAAATGATTCACAACTCATTACCGACTTATAGTTTCAAGAGGAGCGAACTCTTCAACTGCATCATGTGGATCAGCGAAAGAATTATGTTAAGATGCAATTCTACGCGTTTGAATAAAGCAGAGGAAAAATGACAAGAGACTTTCTTAGACCGGTTACTTTTTTTCTCTTCTTTTTAAATTATTATAAATACCTCATCATCATCTTATTTATGAAAAACAAAGTTTCGAATTAAGATTTTTATTAAATAATAATGTATTCTTAATAAAATATAAATTGCGTCATGAATAATAAAGTTAAAGGTTCGAATTTTCGACAGAATCTTCAATAGAAAATTTCACAAATGTTGAGCTTTATATTATAGAGAGATCTTGATTACAATATTTGATTTGAATGCTGTTTTTCGAGACTGCTGAAATCGCCACAGTTTCGATTCGAGTGTAACTTTAGTCGCGCTTTGTGCATCTTTCCGAAAGAGACAAAGAGACTTTCTATTATTATAGAGCACTTTACGGTATATGCTTTTAGCGGCGCATATGTAGACAATAAAAGTGTCGAGCTATTTTCCTGCATTACAAACGATGAATTAATACTATTAGAAAATAATAATTTATTTATGTGTTAAAATTAAAATCGAAAATATTTGAAATAATTTATAAGCAACAAAATATTTGAGAATATTATTTTCACGAGATTATACTCATTCTATTTATTCTTCTTTTACGTCTTACATCTCTCAAATTCTTTCCATTCAAGCTTTATTAAATTATGCTAATTATGTTTGTAAATTAGCATTATATAAAAGATGGTTAAACATTATATAAAAGATTAGTATTGACATACATAATACAAGAAATACTATTTTAAATACAAGATTTCAAATATTATTTAAAATAGATATGTAAGAATTTGTTTCTTTTAAAACAAATATTTCAGTTAACTAGAATTAACATTTTAAACAAATAGTTCCTATATTTGTATCTATTGTCCTCGTCGAAAAATTTAAATAATTTTGAATAATATTTCAAAACAAAAATACACATTTAACGATTATTTTTTTAAATCTGCATTTGAAATGTGCCCACCACTGCGAATAGAGCGCGTTAGCGACAAGTCTCCACCCACATTGTGAGATCATTGCGATTACGTAAGTGTCCAGTCCGTGATGTGGACAGGCATACAAGTATCGTATGGTATATCGCTTCGATGGACGTACGCATTGTTTTACCTTGCGTGCAATTCTGCACGGTACAGTCGAAATTCGCAAAAAGGTAGGAAATTCGCGACGCGGGTGAAGAGATCATCGTGGGTGTTTTTGAGCAGAGATAAATTTCGATACAAGCGAAAGGCTATTGCGGGATATCTCTAGGAAATAATGATTTATTTATTTGTTTTCAAAGAAAAGCTGCGTGTCGCAGATAATACGAGACGAACGAGGATACCTTATCCGGGATTTTCTCGGCCATATCGTGATGCAAATTAAACGATAATATCTGATGATAGCTGAAACATAATCGGAACGTCGTTAATATTTAAATTACGTATGAACGTTACCTCGAATTATAATAATTATCTGTACGAGTCCCTCCCTCTCGTTATTCGCGTGCAATTTGAAAGGATCGCGACAAGCGGGTGTGGTGATGCGTCTTTAACAGGATGCACTTTTCTCTCGTCTTTACATAACATCTTTATAAAGCTGACAGACTTATCTTCACTATGCTTATAAAACGAGTGAGGAATTAACTTCATATATAAAATGCTCGCTAATAAACAATTTCGAATTGATCAAAGAATCTATAGAAATGAATAATAAATGAATAATAATAAAAAATGAATAATAATAAAAAAATGAATAATGAATGAAAAATGAATAATAATAAAAAATGAATAATAATTTGGTATACTCAATATGTAATTAAAATCTCTAAGCGAGATCTTTTAATTCAAATGTCAAGTATATATTTGAAAAGTAAAAGATGCACAATCGATCGCGACGAATAAAATTATGTAAGCGCGAAGGCTTAGATGAAATCGTCGATCTGTCCGACGAGTTTAATCGATTCCCTCGGACGATTCGAGCGATATCGATCAACGGCGGTGTTTTCTCGTCGACAAAGTCGACAACTAGGCGGATCTGTCCGCGAGGAGAAACGACAACGTAACAACGATGGAAATAGGAATAATTATTCAAGGCTGCCACGCGGCACAACAAGAATTGTCTGATTAGCTATGTAGATGAAAGTCACGTTACGATTAAAGTGTGACGGCTATCGCGATAAACGATCGTATGGAATTCTATACAAGTATCCTACGTTGCGCTTCCGGCGATGGCGAGCAGATAGCGGCTGCAAAAATCGTCACTCGCGATAGTATCGGTATTGTTAAAAATAATACACTGAGCGTTAAAAAGGCATTAACAGCGAAAATTGCGATTTTAATTTAATCAGAGAAAATTTTTTTCACATACGAGATGGTGACAGTTCAATTTCAGTTTGTCTGAGGACGATTCTCGATTGCCTCTCTTGAGTTACGATCTGTATCACGCGTTTGTGTAATAGATTGAGCTCTCGAAAATGTGACAGATAAAATCAACACTTGTATATCGAAATTTCCGGATAAGATAGATTAAATTATCTCTTAATATCTCCTAATCTTTTAAAGAGAGAGAGGAAGAGAAGGAGATATGTTTGTTACATGTTTTTTTAATTCTCTTATTTTCTCGTTCGAGAGGCGATGATTTCAATTTTAAATTCTCGCTAAAACGCTTAGTGGCGCAGGTTTCCGAGGAATTCCGTGATGCATTATTAGCGAAATTGCAAAGAGAGCGAGAGTTAACTTACCGCGAAGCGATCTTCGCTCGACATTCCTTGTTTCCGCCTGACTCACTTACACGCGACAGCAAGGCCATGCCAAAAGCGGCGATCTTGGCTGTATTGAAATACATTCGCGAGGTGTTTCCGAGATGGAGAATGTAAATGCGACATGTGAGAGGTTGCTCGTATAGCGTGCTGTCGGGGAAAAAATTTATCTGCATCTTCCGACTTCTTTTCTATCGTCGTTTTTCTATTAAGAAGAAGAAGAAAAAAATCGCTTCGAGTTAATAACGATGTTTGTAATTAACAGTAAATGCGATGTCGAGAAGTTATATAAACACCTGTTCTTTATCGATATGCGTCTGATAAAGTAACAGGTATTTTTTTTTCTAAAAAAAAAAGACTTACACAATTCTAATTCATACATATTAATATCGCAGCGTGTTAATTGCACATCTGTTCAGGCAAGATTTCTGCTCTTGAATCTTATTCTACTTATTTTTCTTTGGGACTGACAATGAGATTGCACAGAAATGGAAGATCTGAAGCTAGTCCCCTTAAAGTAAGACCGATGTAAAATTAATGAAAAAAAGCGTATATTTCTTCATTATCCTTTTTTTACAGAAATCCAATTAATATATAGCAAATATCGCAAGGCCCGTCAGATTCTCACTTTGAGTAGCTCTGGGGGAAGTAAAATTTCGTTCTAATAAAATATACAAGCGTGTCTGGATCCGAACGGTGTTGCGCGCCTCTGTCAGACGACGGAAACTGCACGAGGTGAGGGCGAGGAAGGGGCGAGGCGCGGAAGGGGGGCTCTGTGCGGAAAGAGAAAGAGAGCGAGAATGCGAGAAGAGAGAACGCTGGGCATTCTTGCGTAACGCGCACGCGTGCGACGTGGGTGTATGTAGATCTAAGTAGCGAAAGGTCATCTCCGTTTAATAGTTGCCGATCGCGCATGCAGACCCAATCGGATCTCGTCGGATCGGATGACTAATTCGCCGGGGCCCATCGGGCTCGGCGCGTGCATCTCTCGCTGCGCAGTAAAAGTTGCAGCTGACGAGCCCGCGCTCTTTGACATTGAGCGCATCCGAATCTCCGACTCTCCTCGCCGTCATTCCTATTTCCATTCTCGAGTCTGTCAATACAAAACAAGATCGTGCATCGGGAAAGGAGTGAACCGCGTTACGCAACCGCGATGGCATTCGACGCACTGAGAAAAAAAAATCTGCTTGTATTAATTAGAATTCTGGTAGATTTAACCAGTGTCTGTTGGAAAATGGACGAACCAGAATTCTTGTAGAAATTATCAGGTGAATCTGATTTCTTTCTATTAAATTTACCAAATTTTCTGGTTAATAATATTAAACCCGCCAGCACCAAGTCGTCTAAAATTTTTTCCATCTAATCTCAAAAGTCTGTTTAAATATTTTGAATTCCAACACGATTATTGCATAAATCCAAATTATTGAATAAATTATTTTCACTTCAGTTTGTTAGAAATTAAACAGTGATGTAAGAAGAGGATCCAGCTCAAACACACACAATCAGAGAGCTAGCGTCCTCTTTCTGGCACTACTGCTCGTAAGAGAAAAAAAATATACTTTGGATTTAATGTTAATACTAGTTCTTTATATACATTTCATGGCAAATATTGAATACGAGTTAAGTTAAGAATGGCAGGCAAAGAAATTAATGTAATAAGAAATTTTATAGATCCAAGCAGAAAATACTAACCAAATCCTTATAGTAAAATCTATTAAACGTTCTAGTTATAAAAAATTGAGTCTTATCATGATAACTAGAAATTCTTGTTTGATTTAACCAAAATGCCTTCAATCATATACGTCTTGTTGGTACAATCAAACGAATTTTCTCAGTGCGAGATACATTTTTTCTCAGTGAAGAAAAAAAGGACGACTTTGCCAGACTCGAGAGATTGTACATTTTTGTCTAAATATAAATTTAACAAGAGAGGAAAGATTCTTTATATGCATATTAATTAGTTAAATATACGCTTTTTGTTTGATCGAGTAGGAAATTAAGGAGCGCATCAGAGCTCGTTCGATTTAAAATTGTTTATACCTCGCACGTGCATTTTCTCGAGAAATCGAATGGAAATTCTATTCGCGCGAAACTACGCAGAACGCTTGGGAACTCGCGCTATTTCTAATCTTCCGAGAGGAAAGTAGAAGCGGAGGATTATCATCGCGCATCGGGGCATGTACCCCCCCGTCTGGGGATAATGTACGTTTATAACGTAATCGTGATATACGGCGGAACGACCAACGAAAGCATACACAGCCTCGTAGGACGGTAATTACAATTTGTGAGAACGCGAGCGCGCTTATCCGGTGATTTGCGCGGCTTGCAGCAGAAGCGAGGTTTACCTGCGTGTAAAGCGTAGTCCTTTTACATGTAATCAAATTACTCGTTTTTGCGCGATTTATGCAATCCGAGCGTCGGCACTTTTTTCCGACGTGCGCGACGAAATCCGCCGACATTTCGCATAAAATTGTGGAGCAGCGTCTTCGGATCGGGGTTTGAGACCGATATCATTTCGCTGAGCTCAGATTTCGATGCTGCGGATGGAGACGAAAGAATGATCTCTAGTAGAATTCGTCAGAGTTATGTCACTTTTAAACTCTTGCGCTTTTACTCCTCGAGTTAAATGAGCACGTCGAGGGAGATGTCAAACAAAACGTGGATCTCCATTTTTCTCATTTCATACACGTATGTATAACTTTCGAGAGAATCTTGACAAATATTTTAAACAAACATTATTTCTTTGCATCGATTTTCGAAAGAAAATTTAAAATTTCTCATTAGTTTTCGCATACTTATATTCGTCTGTGTCGCAATGAATGGAGCATCGGTGATATAACTGTGGAATATAATCAAATTAAAAGCATAATGTTAATGGAACGCTTTTAATTATGCTTTTAATTACGCTTTTAATTATGCTTTTAATTATGTGTTGCAAAACTCTGTTAATAATCCACCGAAAGCGACGTAGCCTTTCCCGATACGTCGTAAAAATGACCGAAATGCTATCTGTCGTGGTATTTAAATCACTTTTAAAATATCAAACGGATGGCCGGGAGTATCTTTGGCAGCGATCTCTCTGTCGGGGCGCAGGACAAGAGTGCCCTTTGGATTACACGACGGTAAAGGCGACGTCTCGTCCGTTTGAGAGAAACGATCGTGCGCACGTTACGTAAGAGAACGCGGTGCGGAGAAGCTCGTGGCATAAAGGCCGATTCACACGCGCACGCACACGTCTTCGTATGCGTGATGATGCGAAATCGGCGTAAAAGAATAAACGGGAGTAATGCTGGGATTACGCAAAGTCAGCGAAGAAGCGAATTAAATCGCGAGTGCTCGCGAATGATGAATTGTGATTGGGAGAAAGAAGGGATTCCGTTGTCCGAGATCAGAAGCCGACTCGAAATTCCACCGAATCCATCGGAGATCTTTTTTTTGCGAGGATAATTTATTTATCATCGACCAGGATTTATGTGCGTTCATTTCTTCGCAATTTTATTGCGCAATCTTGAGAAAAAATACTTTCCCCTCGAATGTCGCATCCGTGAACGAATCTTGTTCCTCTGAAAATACTGGTCGAGCAAGTAAGAAAAAGGAGGCGCTTTATCAAAGAATAATAATATGCGTCTCCGGAAACTATCATTATGAAACAGGTGTAATTAAGTACCACACACTCGCGCTGGCGAGCATATTTTTTTCTTTAGATAAATATGCAATAGCTAATATCTCGCAGTTGGCGAGCGCAAAAATGGTATCGGGAAGAGGAGGATCCCACGGTCACCGTGGTGACCTTGACGATTCACTCGGTCGAATTTTTCATCGATAAATTGGCAACCAAAATAATGCATTCGTCTGCCCCCAACGATCCCGTGAAACACTGGAAGCCTCACGCAGAAGAATAAAACGGCGCACGCGTACACCGAGTCTGCCCTTCAGATTCACAATGATGGAGCACGTCTATTAGAGGAGGCGATTGTTCTTATATAATGAATGGATCATGTAACTAGCCGCTTCGCGGACTCGCTTCGGGGAGCGGAGAAAAAAAGAGAGAGAGAGAGAGAGACGCCTTTGCGCTCGCATGCACACACATTCATACATACATCCACGTGCAGCATGAAACGCATACACTTACACGAGCTCACACAAGGCCGTGTCGCGTGCATCGCGTGTACCTGATGGCGCGTGTGTGTGTTTGTGCACGCGCATGTACCAGTTAGAGCTACTCGGTGCGGTAAGTGCAGCTGAAAAGGCTTTTTACTTTCTGGCCTTGAACGAAATGTATCCGGTGACTCGACGACAGCGAGCGCCGATCGAGCGCGGGGAACTTTTGTTCTCGCTCTCCCCCGTGTGAGAAACAGGTCCACCGCCGCCCTGACCGCGTTGCTGCTATTTTTGGCACCCCCATTTTCTTCTATCCGTAATGGCTGATCGGCCAGTGGGTCGATCGATTCATCCGCGAACGAAGTTCCGCGTCTCCAATTACGAGTGGTACACTGTCGTGTGTCGAAAGGCAGCGAGTGGTAACGATCAGCCGTGATTGATATGGACCTAGAGGAGAGATGCTGATCCCTTAAATTCAGGAACGTGGATTCAGGATGTGTCTGTTTCCGAGACTCGAGTTTAGCGATGAAAAAGTCTGTTCGCCGTTACTTGCGAGAGAAGTAAGGTTTTTCTCTTGTCGTCGCTTTTCGTGACACAAATACTTGTGTGTTAATAGGACGCGAGAGAAGAAAATTGGACGTGATAACATTAAGTGTAGTATTTAATTTTTCCTCAGGTTCCTAGATTGTGACTGCATGTCGTTCTATTTCTCTCTCTCTTTCTCTTCCTCTCGGAATATTATACTATAATCGAGAATAAATTGCTGATTACGCGACGTATGACGTATAATTGACGATCATTTGCGTGCAATATCGAGATACGCGAATGAACTAAATCGATTTCTTGTCTATCACTTTTATCCCGACAACAAATGTCAGACTAAAAAATTCACACGGTAAAATTTACAACACGAACACGTACACGTGTACATTTCCGGTTAAGGACGCGCTCGTCAATCCCTTCCGGACAGTAACGCGGCGTTGTTCAGCAACGGTTCCATGTCGCAAGTTGCGAAAGGGCAGCCTTTTAGAGAAACGAGGAAGAACGGCGCACACAGAAGGAGGCGAGGATGCCGGAGAGAGAGCACGTCACAGTCGACGGAGCGATGCGCAAGAGGGAGAGCGTGAGAGACCAGGTGGAAAATGGTGATTCGAAATCGAGGAAAGGTGTGAGTCACCTCACTCGGTTTCACGGGGTGTCATAACCCTGCCCCCCAGGAGCCGGCGCGTTTTCGTTCCTGAGACGCGGAATATAATATAATGTGCGCGCATTTACGGGAAGTCAGCGAACCACGAAGCTATTCTTGGACGATGGAAACATACGCGATATCGAATCGATTGTCCGAGAATCGAACGAGAACTGGTTCGCCAGTAGTTCGAAAGTAGGCGCGGATTCTTCTTGTTATTTTCCACCAAATTGGAGATCAATCTCGTGAATAAAAATTGGTATTTGAAGGAAAGATGAGTTTTTCTAGAAAAAAGAAATTCATTTTATTTTATTTTCCTAATTTTAATTATCTTGTTTTAAATAAGTTTATTTTATTTTATTTTCCTAATTTTAATTATCTTGTTTTAAAGAATTTTATTTTATTTTAATTGTTTTAATAGTTATAAGTACGGATTTATTGACATTTGTGTTTTCATTCTTTTATTTCTGATAAAGTTACGTAATTTTCTTTGAAAGGATTGTAATCGTTCTATCTGCTCGTTAATAAAATGATTTGAAAATACTATTGAATCATTTCTTTCGTTTATCGATTTCTTAGTTGAATTTGATCTTTTGCTAAAAAAAGTTTAAGAAGACATTCAAATTATTTTTTATTTAGCTTTTTAATTCTGAGTATGTTTTAATTTGACAAAATTAATTGATAAATAAAATTTTATCATTAACTTAGACTCATTATTTTTGGAAATCCGAAGTTTTAATTTAAATTGAAATTTTAAGAATTATCAACACAATAAACATTATTAATTTGACTTTTTTGTATCTTTATTTCGTATCGTTGGGCGATACTTTTGCTCTGGAGCAAAAAGAATGTCTCTCTCGTAAAATTCGCAAGAAGAAATACCTGGCATTTCTCTTCGCTTAATGTATCGTGAAAGACCGATGTCGCGGATCATCACCGCGCTGTTTTCGAAAAACTTTGCTCTGGGCTTAAACGACTGCGATCTGCGGTGCAGAATCGTTTCTCCATGGGATGTTGCTTAGTGTTCCAAACGAGTGAATACCGATGGTACGAGTATATACGAGCGCGGTACAATGAGACCGCGAAACACACAGCCTATCCAGACTAGCGAAACGTAATTGGGTTCACAAAAAATAGAGCGGAAACGCCTGGGCCCCATTACAGGTCCCCGTAACGAGTTCTCTCTCCGCGTTGCTCAATCCGTGCTGGTCGGCTTGAGCCGCGGTTTGAGCCGCCTCACCTTAATCAGCGTTGTCACGATCTGTGTGTTTTTTTTTACAGCAAACAGCCGTACAAATCCGTAATTTCTGAAAACCACGAGAGAAAGATATCGAGCATTGAAACAATCGATCGCGTGCTACAAAAACCATGTACTCGTCAGTAAAGTGATCTGAAAACATCACTGACGTCGCTTCTTCCGTTTATCTACTCCTTGATTAACATTGATTAAATTCGAGTTCTCCTAAAAAGAAAAGTTTAATAGTTTAATACTCAAATTTCACATATCGTCATCTTATAATTCTAAATCTTGGTATGATTTATTCAAAATTTTTTGACAAATATAAAATTTTATTTTATTTAAATCCTAAAAAATTAACCATTAAATTACCATTGAAGCCTGAAGCTTTTAATTGGAATTGAAATATTAAGAATGATCAATCTGCCACAAAGGATCGATTCAAAGTCGATGGCGGAATTAATAGGCTAGAATCTAGAGGTATCCATAAAATTTTGAAAAGTCGCGTTACGCAACTGGGTTTAACGAACCGCTCATTTCCTACGATTAAATTCGAGTGTTCTCCTAAAAAGAAAAGTTTAATAGGACACTCAAATTTCACATATCGTCATCTTATAATTCTAAATCTTGGTATAATTTATTCAAAATTTTTTGATAAATATAAGATTTCATTTTATTTTATTTAAATCCTAAAAAATATTATTATGAAAGCCCGAAGCTTTTAATTGGAATTGAAATATTAAGAATGATCAATCTGCCACAAATCGATCGATTCAAAGTCGAGGGAGGAATTAATAGGCTAGAATTTAAAAGTATCCATAAAATTTTGAAAAATCGCGTTACGCAACTGAGTTTAACGAACCGCTCATTTCCTACGATTAAGCGCGCATTTTTTTCAACAGCGCGTGATCTTTTTCTCCCGCCCTCGCGCTCAGCCCCTCCGGTGTCTCGCGCTTTAATTTCCAGCCTCGACATTTGCGTAACCCAGTTTCGCCATTGTTCGATTCAATGGTAGATCGTAACGTCCGCCATCCGGATAGGAGATTATAATGCTCGCGTGTACCGTGCATCGTCGCCTCATATATATGTGCACGCGCGTACAATCAAACCCTCTAACCGAAAGGAAAGTACGCTCACGCACACGTGCGTGATGTAGGGTGATGCGTATGTGGCATACGCATACATCCAAACGATATCCACGCGATAAACGAGCGGCAACGTTGGCCGATCCGCCCGGTAGAGGTTTACGAATTTGTCGACTTTCTCCTCTTATCTGAGGTCCCGACCTCAGAAACCTCCGCCCCCGCGCCAGTTTTATATCGCGATATACTATATGTTTCCTCCTCTTTCCGTCCTCACTGCCGGCATATTACAAATTCGGTCTCGAATGAATCATCGTGAGCGATGACGACAGCGCGACACGTTTGATGTAAATGGTGTCAGTTTTTGACGTGTAGAGAAAGCAATTGTTGTTTGACAATGCACCGGAGTTTCGCCTCAAAATTTGAAGTAAAACACCAGGATTGATCTAATTTTTATAAAATTTAATCAATGATTAATGTTTCTAAATTTTTTCAAAATTCAGTTTCACTTTTATAGTCTTCTAATTTCCTATTGTATACTGTTAATTGGGCCGTATTTAGTGAACGGCATGAACTGGAATAAATATACAAAAGTAAAATGGATATATCACGTAATTTTGATAATTTTAGATAAACACGCAGTTGTATGTTAAATAACAATCGCATACATTGCAACAATTATTTAAAAGAGAATAATTACTTAATCGTACGCTATGCTCGTCACGCTATGCTCAAGAAATATTTCAGTTTTCATTAAATAATAGAAAGTTATTCAAAAGGATATTATTATTTTTAATTTTTAATTGAAAGAAAAGGTAAATACTAAAATATATTACGTTTTTTTTTGTTGATATACATGGGTTTATTATTTATGTATAATGCAATAATACTTAATAAAATTATCATTGTTTAAGTGCATCATAAAGTGATCATCTTTGCAGCAATTGTTTTTTTAAATTAAAATGTATTTCATAATCAAGTATCTTGTAGTTTTTATTATTGTATATTAAAATTTCTCTCTCGTAGTATTTCGCAAAGTATCAACTGACGTTAAGATGAGATCTCATATGGCTTACCGGCACCGAATATCGGAGTACTCGGTTTTAGAGGCAGTTTTGTTCTCGGCGCAGCAGAGCACAGCACACACAAGAGCGAAAGGTGCGGCTTGACTGGTAAAAGCGCGCCATTTCAACTCTACCTTCTTTGAGTAGTATGTTTTTTATATCGCGACATACAAATATAATTAATAAAATATAAAATAAATTTTCAAATAAATAAAAATGGAGATAAAAATGGAGATAAAGTCAGACGGCTAGAGAAAGATGGCAAATTTAATGGCAACTTTTACCTGATCTCATCTGACAGATGGATCTTGATTGGCAACCCCAACAACACGCATGTCTGAAAAAAAACATTCTCCACATTTTTAAATATCTTTAAAACACTGTAATGCTCTCTGAGCAAACTTGAGATCCATAATTTCGCTAAATTCAATTGAAACCAAGTGGATACTGGAAGAGGTGACGTAGTTCTTTGATTTCGTCTTGATATCAAGAACAAAGTGCGATTGACGTAAGACTTGAAATTGGTGAATTGAAATTCCTGTGGTGCAGGAAAGGTCCTTACACCGACTTTCCGGTGGACTTTGTATAAGGATCAATTTTTGGCATCCGAATCACGCTCATCAGTTGCGCTGCCATCGGACTGATGCGCGCTAAGACACTCGATGTGGCACACATACTTAGTGTTTCTCCCCTTACGCTTCAACCGCGGCAGGCAGTGGGTATAACACTCCGTCCAGTCATTTGTTACGTCCATGGCAAGGCGCGCGCGCGCGCGCTCGGCACGAGACCCTGCCCGGCAACTCTTCAAGGCCCAAATAGAAGAAGAAAGAAGAACGTGAGCGCGTAAGCGCGAACGTAATCCGGCCGGCCAAGCACGGATCGACCCTGAACTTCAGCCGCTACTTACTAGCATTAACCAGCAGCTGCGGCAGCGGTGTCCAGCAATGATTACCTTATTTAGCGATTTTCTCCGTGTATCACGCTGGCGAGACGTCACTTGTGTATGCGAGCGAGCGCGCGGATGGCCGTCGTAACTCTTACCCGAAGGACTCGCCTTCTCCTCTCTTTAGATAGCTTCTTTTTTTTTTAGTCTCTCTTTTGAAGATAATTATCAGCATCGTGATACATCCTCGTGATATAGCGCGACACTCGCACGCGAAGATCTCATTACGAAATACTTCTCTTTTGGTTTATCGTACACCTCGTCGCAGGATGAAAAAAAGTTAAGATTAATCTGTCTTTTTTTATCTCTTTAATTTTTTTTTTCATACCGATCTTTTTATTTCGCAATATTAATAAGATGATCGAATGATTTAAAAGCCGGCTAGCGACGTATCGTTCTCCATTGACAGTCTATGTTGCGTACCAAGGTTTCCAGCGAAATTATTTTCTTATGCAAGCACAGATGCCAGGCGGATGTAAATTTTTCAGTTACGTAACGGCGGCGCTTTATGACGTCTAATATGAAAGGAATTCACTCCGATGAGGCGTTATCTAAGAATGAATAGACGGTGGAGCCCGGCTGCGAATCTATACGCATGCTTAATGTCAATTGGCTCGGAGAACCCACTCTACGTTACTTTCGACGATTTAGTATTTCACGATGGATCGTCTTCGTAATTCTTATCCAAGGCCTTTCCTTTCGAATTTGATCGGACAATCGATTGAAGGTCATGGCAGCGCGAGATGTGCTCTTAGATTATGCTACATACCATTACATCTTGCCGCTCTATAATTTTCAATTGCACATTTACATAATTTATACCTGTTCGTACAAACAACAATATAAGATTATTTCCTCGCGAGTATCGTTTGTACGTTAAACTAGAAAAATATAACGATAGATATATCCTTCTTATATGTTTTGTTTACTCTTTCTCTCTTTCTCTCTCGGAAATATCATAGAAATGAAAGTTTGTGGGTAGCTGGCCGAATGTATTTTTTTCAATGTGATTACACATACTTTGACATTGCGGAATTTGTCGATGTTTATGGCGTTGGTTTCATAATATTAGTTATACTTCTGGCTCCTTGAGAGAATGAACCGTCGTGAAACCGAACTTTCTCTCTCCGGGCTTCCCTTGAGAAACCGAAGGAATGCTCGATCAGCCGTTAATTCTCAATTCTTAGCCGTGGCCGCATTAAACTGTTGCAAATCTTAGGATACGGATGAATGGGATACTTCTTGCGCGATCGTTATCGTATTAGTCAGATATTTTCTCAACGATTTACTGTTACACGATCATGTTGTAATAACAACCTATTAATTTGTTTTTGAAATAACAGCTAATTAGGGGCGAATTATCGATTCATTAATGACACGATGATAGGAAATTCTAAAGCGAGCCGAATTCTGTGGCAAAATAAGTAAGAAGTTCTTTACATTAACGGATAATTAATTGATTTTTCTCAGCAATAGGGGACAGGTTCATAAATTATTTAGCTTTGAAAATTATACGATTACGTCTCAATTTATTACGTAACTATTAAGTATATTATTAATATGAAAATATGATGAAATTGTGGACTTCTGCTCGACATTTATTGCGCTATAATTAGCAGTCAAGTGTAATAAATGCGATAAAAATTTTATAAAGAAGATATATATATATATATATATTTCGATTCGGTTAATAATATATGAAGTATTAATTTTTTATAAACATGTCCTTGTAAACTATCAGGATAATTACGAATATGATTAAATATATTCGATAGATGAGTAAAAAAGAATGCGTGAGAGGTTTGAATTATCTGTCTAACTAGATAATTGGCACTATTAAACATGTTTGACGTGGTCAACCGAGAGCTGCGTAGATGTAAGAGAAACGTGAGAAACATGATCTTGTGACACGTCAGTGTCTCTTCCGTCGTTTCTTAAGAGAACCAAGACACGAAAGGAGGAAATTAGTGTAACGAAGCTGTCTTCGTAGCACGCGAGGCGGCAAAACCGCTTATTGGGTTAAGGACGCGGGATGAACTTTTTATAACATAATTTCACTTACGCGAAAAAAAAAATTATGATTTCATCTTTTTTTACTAAGAAGTAAATCTATTCGTTTGTCCTAATTATTTGGGTGATGTATAACATATTTAACAGATTTTAAGTTGATGTGGAAGACAAATTCTTCGAGGCAAATGAATATTAATACTTTTTATTCTTATTTCAGACGATGTATACTGACGGTCTCCTGACCCTCCACTATGGGAAACATCCAGCGACCTTGGCCGCAGAGGTCGGGGCCTGGTACAGCGGGGACCGTCACGTGGACGTAACCCTGGCATGCGACGATGGGTCCGTCGTGAAGGCCCATCGCGTCGTTTTGGCAGCGGCGAGTCCCCTTTTAGCTAGTCTACTTCGGAATCCTGTTCTGGACCATGTGGTTCACTTGTCTGGCGTCCGAAAGACTCAATTGAATCATTTGTTGGAGTTTTTGTACAACGGAGAAGCGCTGATACCGGTACGAATTTTACAATTCTAGAAAGAGAAAAATTATTCGCATGCAACGTAACCCTGTTAAGAAAAATATTAGGTTACCTGAAATAAAGCGGAAACTTAATAAGAGAATCTTTTTTGCTGTTTAGTCGACAGAGCTTACACCGTTGAAGGAGCTTTTCGAGCTTCTACAAATTAATTCGGAGCTATTTGGGCCGAATCAACCTCAAACTTCTAGTAATTCTGATCCCGAAAGAATATCGACTCCACAGCCTTCAGAAGGGCAAGAGAGTTCCAGTTATGAATCCCAATATGATGGCAGGTTGGTGATACGTTTTACGTTTTATCAAGTTTGCGAAAATAAAAAAGAATATAGTATCAAACTTTTCTCTATTATTAGAATTAATTGAGAAACAAATGTTTAAATAAATGTCTTTTTTTAAAAAAAGTTGCGACTTTTATAAAACAAAATAATTATAACAATAATTAAACAGTCTTTTTCAGTCTTTATTCTATTTCTTGAATTTTTTGAGCAATGAGTTATTTAATATATCATTTTATTATATAATTCTTTTGAAATTGTTATTTTAATGATACTGTTTTTCTATGCTTTATATCATTTAATATTTTATCACGTTTATAAATAAATCTAATGTATCTCTCTAAACTTGTATGTAATGTACATGTAATATCAGATGATTATGTTGTATTATAAAATATCATGTCTTTCAGACAGTCCAATAATCTCGCGGACTGTTGCTCGGTTCTTATTAAAACGGAAGGCTGCGAGGAGGAGCCGGAAGTGGATGTGGAAGGTGTGGAAGGCGAGAGTCTTCTTATGGACAACAGAGAGAGCAACATAGAAGCTCCTAGAAGAAGGGATAGCTCCGATCCTGTTAATTTGAGTCTCAATTCCGGCGCTTCCGTCACGAGCGACGGCTCGCATGATGTACACAGGTCAGGCTTATACACACGCACACATTGATCCTAGTATTACGCAACAGTCCTATCGTTTTCAATGCTAGCGTATGAAGCTATCGTAGTCGTTTCATAAGGTACAAAGAATTGACGGAAATTGTTGAAAACGATTTGACTTGGTCGCAGGCCTGAGAAGCAGATATTCGAAAGGCGAGAATCTCTCGAGGAAGCCGAAGAGAGGAAGCGACAGCTGGTGGCGCGGTTGGCTCTAGGTTTAGAAGCCGGGAAGAGGAAACCTGAGGAGATACCGATCCCACCTGCGGAGGCGTACGTCGTGACGCCTCATCGCAAGCGAAGGCCAGGTTTCCACAACGCTCCCGCGCAAAATCCTGCCTTCGTACCCTTCAATCCTGGCTTCGAAACGCCCAGGAGATTGCAGGCGCCACATCAGCTAAGCGTTTCGGCACCACCGTACCTGGTAAGCTACGCGCCACTGTACCCGGTAAGCTACGCTTAACATTTATTATTTTTTTATACATATATATCTTAATCAGTGTTAACCATATCTTCAAGAAACTCGTGATTGATTAGCTTCTCCAATAATAAATTCGGTGTTCTTTCATACTGAATCGTTACAATCTTTATTTCAAGACGCAGACATGATAAGAGATATCATTCGTCAATAGACGAAATTGTGATTCGTTATCACGTGCTCGCGAGATGCTTACTCCAGTTCATATAAAAGCTCTTCAAATCCGCAATTTCTCCGTCATTAACAAGTGGCAATTGTGCAGCAGGATAGGTCGGCGACATCGCCGTCACATCGACCGCCGAGCGCCGATCCGGCGTCGGCGGCGGCCCTGGAGCCACCCTGGGGTACCTGGGCCATGCCACCCACCCGAGCACCACCGCCGCCGCCGTCGACGGACGACCCGCCCAAGTCCACCCCCGTACGTGAATACCGGTGCAGCTACTGCGGCAAGCAATTCGGCATGTCGTGGAACCTGAAGACTCACCTGCGAGTGCACACGGGCGAGAAACCATTCGCGTGTAGACTCTGCGTTGCCATGTTCAAGCAGAAGGCGCATCTGCTGAAGCATCTCTGCTCGGTGCATCGTGGCGTGATAGCTGCTCCGGACAATACGTTCTCGTGCTGCTTCTGCTCGTCGTCCAACTTCGTCAATCTGCAGGATCTCATCAGGCATCTCTCGGGGCCGCACAATAATCTACTGCTCAGCAGAAATCTACATCGCGAGTACAATCACGAATAGCGACAAGATCAAAGGCCATCCGGTGCTGAGGAGTGTTCCTCGAGCGCTCAATGATGAATCCCTGGAGCAGGCTTCTCGACGCTCCTAGGATTTTTATTTCATGACGCGATCGAGACACTCGACTTTTATTCGGATTATTTGAAAAGTTACGGGCTGTGATATCCATAAAATTATCACTCAGGAATCTTTTTTAAATTATTGTACAAAAAATTTACAGTTTAAAAATGGATGCGAGATCTTTACATTTTGAGAAATAATTTCTTTTTTCTAAAACTTTTTATCATACCGTCAAAAAAGCAACGAAAACTTAATTTACAGATTAATTTTGGATAGTCCAGCCACAGAGTTATTTTGATCTGTGAATATAATAAAGAATAATATGTGCCTTCATTCACAAGTAAAGTGCGGAAGGCAAGAACAAGAGCGATTTATATCCAAAAACTATTTTATCACAAAGATTCATACAAGAATTTATTTCTAAATTATTCTAAATTATTTCTAATTTATTATTAAATATTATAATTTGCTTTCCTTTATTGGATACTGTCATGAATTACACTTGAAAGTTTAGGAACGCACAAATTTTTTCCTTTGAAAATAATATTTATAAAATTGTGCCGTTGTCTTAACGAAGAAATGTACACCAGATATTATGCCCTATCACATAAAATCAATTTTTGATATATTCAAGGTGCATTATTTATAGATATTCGTGCATCGTAATGCTTAATTACTCAAAGAAATAATAGTATATTTCTTAAATAATAATATATTTCAAAGAAATATAATATTTCTCTTTACATGTATATATTTATACATATTTTACATCATTAATATTAATCAATATTAAAGAGACAAGAAAAAGAATTGTATAATTTTTAACTATCAAAACACAGCAATCAGATTTATAAAATATCATTTGTTATATATTACGCAATTAGAGCATAAAAAACATATTATATTATACTGTATATTATACTGTATAATATATATGTAGCTATAATATATTATAAATTAATATAATAAATTTCTATTAGAGAGAATTTATATATTAATTAATGATAATATGTGTATTAATAAATGATATTGTTATAGATTTTTTTTCTTACATATATAATTTATACAGTTCTCAAAATTATTAAGTTTTCTTCGAGAGTTTTTTATATCTATTGATATTAGGTATAAAAACCACTCTTGCATGAAAATTTAAGTACACATTTTTGGAGCGTTAAACAGCACGTTGCCATCTACTCAAGTAATTAACACTCACGATACACAAATATCTGCATGCAATGCTCACGCTTTAAGTATGCCAAACATTGGTAGAACCTTTTAAGACATAAATTGTATCTGGTGTACGTACAGAACTTTTTTCGGTTCAGATAAATTTGCGTGTAATATCTAATATTTATGTAATATTTGAAGAAAGACGCAGATGAAAAATTATGCATTTTCTTCGAAGACGAACGGCACGCAGCACCGGAGAAGCGCCTTTGAAGAATAACGAGAATAAAAAGTCGATTTTACACAAATGAAAAGAAAAATCTTCTCGATACTAAGGTCGCTCGATTGCGACTTTTCAGAAAGTATCTCATCGTTACGCATAAGCAATAAGTTTGATAAGATACCTTTGTTAATGCTCGACGTCGTCCGTACATGTCGAACACGATCGTCGAACATAATCTGGAAACAGTACAAGAATAATGATGAACGAACACGGGGGTCAATTATTATCACGCGCCAAATCTTGACGAGCTTGTAGGAACGAAGCGCCGTCTCTTTGTCGCGTCTTGTTTGTTGTTATTTTATTTTAATCGCGCACGTGGCATCCGGAAAGACGTCCCGTTTTACCTCAGCTCGCGTGCGACACTAATCTCACGATGTAAATAATGTTAAATAGGAGCGGAAAATGAGAGACGGACTAGAATTTATTTATTTCACACTTATCGCAAAGGGACCAACCGACTTTCCACCGATTTCTGTCTTAGGTAGATCTTAGGTGTCCTGCCCACCAATCGCCTTCAACTAACTGCTCGTACGTAGTTGGTCGCTGTACGGTTTTGATCGCGAACATACACGAAAGTATCTCGTCGGTATCTCGTCATGCTGAAACGGTATAAATAAAGAGAAATGGGAAATCACGAAACGAGAAGGGGAAAGCACGACGAGGGAAGAAAATATTATGGGCGAACACGAATCGGAAGACACGTTTACGATGTTTATAAATTATTGATGCAATTTATTGTAATATCTAGTAAACGTCGACGTTGTGTTAATACTCTGTCTTCTAAAGTCCCGTCTTCCACATCGTTGTCTCTTTCCATATCCTCTTCATATCCTGATTCACGGTTTTACCCTTCGGTAACTCAGCGACTCGAGTGCCTTGTCAAATGGGTCCAAATTGGTCGATTGGGCAGTGATTTCATGTGTTCATAGTCTTAAGGGACGTAGACGTTTAAGATGACGATAATGAGCTCGCTTAGAAAATGAAAAAATGTTAATGAGTTCACGTACAAGATTTTAAGATTTATTCGAGTTAATTCAACTTTTCGTTAAGGCTAGTTAGATCGTTGTAAGTAGCTTTCTTCTCTCTATAATTTCATTTTTGTTTGACGCAGGACGTCATATTTTTTTTTCTTTCTTCTCTAGGTAGGCATTATATTACCTAAGGTGCCTTGAAGAAGGGCCTCGGCCTCTTTTTTGCTCCTTAAAAGTTTGTAAAACCACCTCGATGATACTCGAAAATGTGACTTTAAAGGACGAGAAAAAATGAATTGGTCGATTAACGAGAGAGACATACCTGAAAACTTATTATTTTCAATGTGAATACACATTCCATATATGTGCATATATACGAAAGTATAAAGACTACTTTTAATGCAGCAATTGATCGAATCGTAATTGTGAGGAATTGCAAAATGAGCAAGATACCGAGATACGTGTATTATAAATCTAAAAATTGAAGGAATCTAAAAATTAAAATAATTGTTCTCTAGCGAAGTGTAAGCACTTCGATACGCTCACACCAAAGACATTTTCCACAAAAATTGTCAAATAAGATTAGTTACACAGCAAATGCAATTTTAGTTTTTAAAGCAATACGCGACATTTTGGACAAGATTTTTTATACCTAAGTTTTAAACGGCGCGCACACAATTGTACTTGAAAGATATTACAATCTTAATATATACTTAACTGCATAGATACGTTATCGATTACAACGCGGAGATTAACAAAGTAGGAATGTAAAAGAACGCTTAATATTGATGTATGCTAATGACAGTAAATTTATCTCTCAACTGAATTTTAAGTAATAAAATAGTCGTGTCTAGGTAAAAATTACGCAAAGATGTAAATTTTTCGTTTCGTCTCAGAGTCATATCTTATCTGTCAAACAAAGCGCGGGAAACACGATCGCGATCGAAGTTGCTGTTTATTCTTGTAAAATAAAAAAAAAATCGCAATCGTTCGGGATGGAAACCAATCGATCGGTATGTCTTCTTTATTCTACCGTTTTTTTCCGTCATCACGACGAATATATCGTGACGAAGACGCGTATGTACATCGTAATGGAGCAGAAAGCGAGGTTAGAGGGGTGGTGTGCGCTCTCGCAAAGCCAAGCAGACAATGGCCAGCACAAAACACAGTGAACGTAATGTGATACTAAATGATAATAAAGCTAAAGTAATTATTATTTAGCGCGCGGTGTCGCATCGTTCCCGTGATCGGCCCGTCGCGGGCTCTCGATGTGACCCGGAAAAATCTTTGCAATCGCGAAGGCGGGAGGAAACCGATCGAGGGATGATCTTGCGAGTCGCCTATAATAATTAAATAAACGCGATCGGCTTTGTCTCACCGTTCCCTTTCCACCCTTATCACGTGCTCCCGACTTTCGATCGTTCCCTCTTCTCGAGCCGTATAAACGCACTAGGATTATGCATTACAGATTATTTTATTGTTAATTAATTATGTTTAGCGCGCCCACACATCCGGATGTCTCTCTCGAAACCGTGTCCGGCGAGGGAAAAAAAAAAGAAAAAAAGACAAAGATCTCGAATTCGATTTCGCTTTCGACAGACAAATGGAAATGTAGAGAAACACTGGATTATTCGATGCCAAATCGGTTGAACGATAAGTTGAGTGATTTAAAAATAGATACAGGTTTAAAGGATGTATAAATTGGCATATAAATTTGTAAAAATAGAGAAAAATGTTGATTTGTTATGATTCTTCATCAGCGTCTTCTTTTCCTCGGGCATCCGGGTGAAACTTTGTAGATTTTAAGCATTTTCCAAGCGGGGCGCGAGCTTCGTGTGCTTTCTTAGTGTTCATAGGTTAACGAAAAATAAATTAATTCAGATGCAAACACTGTGTACAACAAGATAAAAGAAAGCGAGCGTAATCGAACTAATATGTATTATCGATTTTCCTTCTCTCATCCTAAAACCCTCATCATAAAACCTTCTATATTTAAATAGAAATTTGTAGAGAAATTGCTTTTCCAAATTAGCTATATTAAATAATTTTAACAATTTTGATAAATTCTGATTAAAGAAGATAATTTTAAAGACTCCTTTGCAAAATGTTATTCTTTGAAAACTTTTAAGATAAAATTTTAAAAAATTATTTTATACACAATTAGAAAAGAGGAGAAAGTTCGTGTTATATGATACTTGATGAAAATACATTGACATTAAAACAATAGATTTTATTGCATGCCTTGGAGATGAAAGTGCAGAGAAAGAATCTTTTACACACGTAAGATTTTCGTGTTATAGAGTCACATACCAATAATTTCTACTTTTTTATTACTCAATGATTCAAGCCACATAACCCGCTGATCAAATACACCGGGAATAGCTGTCGCGTTGCCTTTTAATTATATTAGACCGTCTCCTTCATCAAGATCAAAACACTAATTGTCATTTTTGCGAAATGCGCATAGCGGTTCGTGGTTCGCAAAAGAATCCCGGAAAAAAAGGAGAGGCTCAACGTCGCTGGCTAACGGTCCGCGAGGGACTCTGGTTTTGTATAAAAAGAAAAGCCGCACACACAGTGCGAGACCCGTTACCAGTGGGCTACGTTCCAGCAAGATGCCGTATGCCATGTACATCCAATCTCGACAGTGTCGATTGCATAATTACACCGTGACACAGACAACCTCCGTTCTTCGTTTTGATTCCTTTCAGAGGGATCGGTCTGCACATGCTCCGAACGTAAATACGCGTTCATGCAAAGTTTCAGATCGCTGGAACTGGTTTTATGAATGAAGGGATGAAGATGGATGTTTGTAATGGAACGCACAAATAAACACAATTTGTACGCATCACATAAGGAATCATGTAATAAATTGGAATTTATTATATTAATGCAAATATTGATTGCACTTTTTCGACATGAGATATTCCAACGATATGTAGCTTTTTATATGTTTAACAATTATAATAAATTGACGTATGCAAATTTTGTCGACAAATTTCATCTTATCAATCAAATTTCAATAAATTATGTCAACTTTTCTCAATAAAATTATAATTAATTCGAGATAATGTCAAATATTTATAATATGTATTATTTTTTAAAAATTTATTTTGAATTTGATAATATTCGTAATTTGATAAGAAGAAGAAACAGAAAAATTATTTTGAAAAATTATAAATGTACAATAGTTATAAATTTTAGAAGATTTTAAAAGTCTACCAGCATTGCTTCTGCTCCAGTTGTCTTTAATTAAGGAGCATGATTTAAATTGGAGATACATCAAGAGTTGAAATTCTTCTCCGTTAACCACACATCATTTAATTCGGGAAATTATTAGGAACTTCCACGTAGTGGAAAGAGTTCTCTCTTTAGTAATATTCCCGAAGGGATTGGTGTCTATAGGTCTGGAAGTACCGTTCATCTTGAAGTTGCATAATCTTGCATTTCTGGTTCTTGGTCGCTGTCGCTGACCAAGATGGACTTGCCGAGAGATATTCGTAGGCGCATCATCATTGACCAATGACCACCGTCTGCTCGCCCAGGCTCTCGGGCCGCGGAGAGTACCGTAAGAGTATCAACACGTGAGTAACACAGAGGGGGTAAGACCGCTCGGTCAACGCTCCTGCTATAATGTATATAAAGGTTGGGAATCCAACGGATACTCGAGGCAGATCATCATCAGACATGTTCGGGAAGATCATCCTAACGCTCTCGACCCTGGCCTGGGCCAGCGCCCAAATTCCTAATCTGGGCTTCTGTCCAGAATACATACCCATGGCGAACTTTGATATGGAAAGGGTGAGTAATTTTATTATTTAGCTTATTTTATTACATTTTTTAATTTTTTTAAATATATTACACTTTCTTTCGATTATGCATTTATAGATTATATTAATTATATATTAACAATTATATTTTTGTGTTAAATTTTTTACATTAAACATTGGAAAATATATCACTTATGGCCATTTTTATCAACGTCGCTTAACTTTAATCTTAGCTTAACTCATTCTTTGTCTTTTTCTAAAGGAACAGTTAGAAGAAGACGAAGAGTGAGTTAAGCTAAGATGAAAGTTAAACGACGTTGGTAGAAAGAAGCATCAGTCTGATTGTAAGAGAAATGATTTTTTTTGTTTTTCTCGTTGATAGCCCATCATAGTAAACATGATTCTTTTGTCAGACACAGATATTTTCATGCGACTCATCGTCAATATTGATTTCCATATAATGGACTTGATATGTTTTTCAGTTAATCTTAACATATGAATGCAACAATTTGATCTGCCATTATAGAATATTTATTTGATCTGCCATTATAGAATATTTATTTGTATATTATAATGTTATGAATATCGGTAATATTTAAATAAAAAATTTTGTGTAATAATTAAGATTAAACTTTTCGAATATTTAATACTTTACAGTTTCTTGGCATTTGGTTCGAAGCCGAGAGATACTTCCAATTAAGCGAAGTGGTATCTCGATGCGTGATGACGAATTATACCAAAGGTACCGATGGTAGATACCACGTGAGCAATCAAGTCACGAATCGTTTGTGAGTATATATTATGCGTCTCTATTTTCAAATAATCGAATCGATTTTTTTTAATTTTTTCTGTGAGTGAGATCAACTACAAAATCAAAACATGGCTGGCAAATAAGCACTGTTTTAAAGCTTCAAGTCAGATTTAATTATAAGCATTTTAACATTTATACAAGGATAATATTTTGATCACGCGGTTCCGGCGAAAGTGTTTCAAACGATTGTGAAGAAAGGCCTCCAAAAATCAATAATCCACTTAATAATTAAATGTGTTCATTTTTATCGATGCCGAAAGGACATGAATAAAATAAATTAATTTTTCTATTATTCTTTGATTTTATGCAATTTTAGTTTAATTATTTAATAGACGCGCATTGTTTTGACATGTGAATTTCTCATTATTAATATTTTTGACACATTTAGTACCGGTGTAAAGAGAATATTGGATGGCGAAATTAAACCCGCAGCTTCCAAGGCCGAGGAGGGTAAACTTCAGGTTAAATATACTACAATTCCACTGACACCCGAAACCAAGTACTCGGTACTCGAAACGGATTATGACTCGTATGCCGTTTTGTGGAATTGTCAAGGTATCGGTCCTGTTCATGCGCAAAATGCGTGGGTAATGACGAGGCAACGAATACCATCTGGAGAAGTGCTTCAAAAGGTATGTGCTTAATAAAGTAAATGCATTAAAATATTACGCGCCTTAAAACGCACGATATGTATACAAGACACACATACATATATGCTAAAACTATTATTATTATTGTCTTAAAAAGATTATTCTAAATAGCTTAGTTATCTCGTCTAAGAAATTATCGTCCAATTAACTCCTTAGTAATTATTATTATGTAAAATTAATAAAATTCTTAATGTAAAATCTAAGTACTTATTTCTTAATAATCGACATAATTTTTATTTTTGTCGCAGGCTTATGGCGTTCTCGACAAATATAAAATATCAAAGACGTTCTTCGTGAAAACCGATCAGGCGGATTGCGCCTATCTAGAGGCGGATACTCGCATAACAGAGAAACCCACCACGCAAAAACCAGGGGAACAGAATTCGCAAACGGCCGAATCGAACGCTAAATCGGCCGTCGTCCAGAACGACGCCCACATCGAAACGAAGGAAGAACCGGAAGCTGGGATTTCGGCTGAGAAAGCGGCCTTCGACGCCCCAAAGATAATAGCGGAGGAGTCCGTAAAGGTCGAGCAGTCCGTAGACACCGTTCCCGAACGGATTCTAAAAATAGCCGAGACGATAAAGGAGGAGGACGACGTGCATGCTAAGACGATCATTGTCGAAGTTAAGGAAGATATCGCCGCGGAAAGTGCGAAGGAGAAGAGCGAGTATCCGAATGAGACGGAGAAAAAGACTGTCTAGGAGTATCTAAAGAGATCTGTTAGTTGGCGATTAGCAAGGGCATATTCGGGGTTATTCGATGGTCTTAGGCTTGTAGCGGTTTTCTCCTTGTAAACCAGTCTCGCTTAAGTACAGCAAAATCATTAATCATTGTCCCGTAGGCGCGTCGTCGTCGCTCGAGGACATGGGGTTGGCACGGCGCTTTGTTTTATAGACTTACGTACAAATGTAAAAAAAAGAAATGAAACTAAAAAAGAATAAAGATTGTTATAAAAAACGATTTAATAAAATTTGCTCGTTTTTGTGTCTTCGTCACTTCCACTTTACTGAACAGTATGTAAGTAAAATCGATTATCAAACATATGGCCGTCGTAATTTAAATGTAAGTTAATGTAAAGATAATTATGTTTGATTAATTAATGACAATTTTGATTAATGGAAGAAGTAACTTTATTAAAAGTATTCTGTGTAAGGTTTCTACGGGCATTGTGATAATTTGTGGGTCGTGTGGATATATTATGCGAGGGAAAACGATTTGCGGACTCTTGGAAAGTCTTTTCAATTCATGCGTCACACGACATGATGCCAGTAAAAGCTAAATATGTCGTGGCATTTTCATTGTAGACAAATATAAGCGGGTCACGTAACGGATACATTTTTCCATATCATTAATATTAATTTGATTTCTTGTTTCGACAATAATGTATCAAAAATATCGTTCAATATATAAATAAATTGATGTGATGCCAAATATTGGCAATTAATCAAATATTTCATATTCAAATATACAAATAAAATTAGAAGAATCTTAATTAGAATTGAATTAGATAAATGGATAAGAAAATATGAAATTTTACATAATATTTTTATTATATTTTAATATTTTAACATACATAGTGACTCATCAAGAAAAAGAAGAAACTTGAATAATATATATATATTTTTTCGCATTTATAAAAATATAAAAAAATATTTAAATTGAAAATTATCCATAAGAAAATATTTCTTGATAATGCTTTAACGAAGATTCTTTCATGTTTCTTTCTTATTTAATGAGAGCTAAGTAATTAAAATTATTTAGAACTAATGTAATAATTTGTGACGTATAAATATTAATTAATTCGCAAAATAATGAACTTGAAATCAATTCAAATTTTATATTAACTGAAATATCGATGTGCTCCTTTTTTAAGTTATTCAAAAGTTAATACTAACGTGTTATTTATCGCTGTAAATATTTCTTCGGGACGTTGATTTTTGTTTGAGATTATTAGAAACGATCGAGCATTTTCGAAAGCAGTCCATCGCACCCGATCGTAAAATAATTCACGTGTCTTTGAAATCGACGATCATCTATTGGTTAATGGTAAATTCGAGACGGGTTTCTTGAACCCCGGACGTACCGTTATTGACCTACTAACTGACAGAACTCTGCCAAACGCATCCAGTCAACGAGTCCGTCTTCGCAAGCACGAAGTGAGGAATAAGAAGCGCAGTCACCTGCGAACAGTTCGTCGCGCGAGGAGTATACTGAATACATCAATTCCGCATATTGGTATTCAACGCGTATTTCTTTCCTGGATACGATCAAGGTCATCAGGTGAGTATCTCATTTAAATCGTAAAGTAATCATCAATACTCTTTTCTTCCCTCCATTCTCCCCTTTGCGCTCTAAGCTTCCAATTCACCTGCTTCGTCTCGTTGAACTTCTTGCAAATACTTTACTAGCAGAAACTATTTGCATAAATAATCATTTTCACGAAATAAATAGAATGGATGAAGGAATAAGAATTAAAATCGGTTAAACTTAAATCATCTGCATTAAAATTTTTGTACAGATATTTGATTCATTTAATATTATGGCATCCTCAGAAAGACATGGGAACATCATTAGAATTTCAAATCGTTTATACAATATCGTGAAAAAATAACTACTCGAAATAATTATCTGATATTATCTCATTTTTTTATGTGTCAGTGCTTGCATATAAGTGAAATCAATACACGAGTTTATATAATGTGAGTGATAAAAACTAGCAAAACATTGAATTCATAAACATAAAATATGACATGCAGAAATAACGTCATTAGTATAAAAAAAAAGTACCGGGATATAAAAGAATGCACGCCTATTTGTCTTCAGTTTTCCGCTAATATAGTTACGTAGACTGACAGCGTACTTTAAAAAGGAGAGAAATACTATCGAAAAATATTCTCGAAAAGTTTGCTAAAATCAACGTAAGCAACTTATAAGCAGAAAAATATAATGTCATCTGAATTTTGTTGTTTTAATAGCGACCATCTGATTAGAAACATAAACAATTTTCTACAATTATATTAACAATTTTCGATATACATACAGTATTTCAACGAGATAAATACGAGAGTTTGTTTGAAATTAAATTTACAGTATCTCTCGAACGAATATAGAAAGAATGTAATATTTTTGCAATATAACGGATCGAAGATTCTAATCTCTTCAAACATCATAGATTGAAACTTAAGATTAATTTAAAATAGCATCTGTTCATTTGAATTAATTTGCATGCATATAATGCTGAAATCGATTGCCGTTGATGTTGTAAAAATAATTTTACGTTCTATATTTCTAATGAAAACTTGACTGATAATATACATTTTTTTTTTCAGAAAAGAAAATGTTGCGAATATTTGTAATCGTTATCATCGCAAATGCAGCGATAGCCCAAGTGCCATTTTTGGGTACATGTCCAAATTTGGAGGCAGCGCAACATTTTGACGTTAATAAAGTAAGTATCGATAATATATCGAGAATTAATAATTCTTTAAATTAATTATCTAAATTATTATACATAAGTGATTATGAAGTTTTTACGATATAAAGTAATAATTATTATTGTGTCCGAAAATAAAATTTTTTTTAACTTAATTATATTCTACGAATGAAAGAAAATTCATGCAAATTCTCGCTTTAATAATATAAATTAGTATTCAGTAGTTGAAATATAAAAATATATCATAAATATTTCTTTTTTTCAGTATTTGGGAAAATGGTACGAAGCCGAAAGATACTTTGCGTGGTTCGAATTTAGTGGAAAATGTGTGACAGCTAATTACAGTCTGAACGAGAATGACACGGTGAAGATCAATAATAAGCAAATTTCATCATTGTGAGTATGATAACGTTCATAGAATAATTTTATATAATTATATATAAAATTCATAGAATAATTTTGGTCATTAAAAAAAATTTTATATAATTCATAGAATAATTTTATATAATTCATAGAATAATTTTGGTCATTAATGGTTAATAAAGAAAAAGAGAAAGAGAGGAGAAATCAGAGATGATCAGTTGCCAGCAATTATTCATTTGGAATAAAGCTCTGTCTGTTTTGCTTAGAACTGGAGTTGCATCGAGTATCGAGGGCATTGGAAGGTTAATTGGCAGATCCGATGATTCTAAATTAACCGTTACTTTTCCATCCTTGCCACTATCGTTTGATGCACCTTATTGGATTTTGGATACAGATTACAAGTCATACAGCGTAGTATGGAGCTGCACAAATCTCGGAGTGTTCAAGTAAGTGTCATTTACAAAATGAGAGAGAGAGAAAAAAGAACGCGTTGAAAAAAAAGAATAAACTAAAATTTCAAAAATTTGGAATTGAATAGATGATAAGTTCTTTTTTTAAATTTTTATCGTTAAATATCAATTTTATATTCTCGTGTATCTAAATAAAGAAAAGATTTAATTTTTAATCTGTTCATGTACTTTAAATATCATCAAGAAAAACTCAAAGGTATTAGATTATTAAACAATTTTGTCCTAAGTTCTTGAAATTAAAATGTATTTTCATTGCAGCGTACGAAACGTTTGGATTTTAACACGAGAACCAAAGCCGCCAATTGCAGTTTTAGAGAAAGCTTACCAAGTTATCGATAAAAACAATATCAGCAGGGCATATTTTATTCGAACAGATCAGAAAAATTGTCCGATTTCGTATTAAGAATGGTCTATATATATTTACAAGGAAAAATGTTTGGTGAAGAACGAAATATTTTTTACGATGATTCTTTAGATTATGAATTTGAAATATCTAATCAAAATCAGAATACTGCGTGGTTGTAGTTTCACACTTAAAATTTTTTCCATATCTGTGATTTTTAACGCAATATGTGTCAAAAATTAACTTATATAGACTTTTTAGACTTATGGACTTATATACTTTTTTACAATGAAGTTTAAGGAATTTAATAAATTAATCGGGCATATATAGCATCATTATAAATATAATAGATATGGTTATAATTGTATTAATAACACTTTGAAAACGCGAGATATGAGTTTTAACTTGTTTATTTTTTGATATATAATTATTAAATAAAAAATAAAAGACAGAATAAAAAAAGTAACATCTCTCAATATTTAAATACTGAAGCGTCTGAGTAATAAAATAATCTCGCGATCAAAGTGTTAAAATACAAATATGTACGATATATGTACATTTTATGTTTATACTTATTTATATTTATATTTGTTTTTTATAATATAGTTACTCACAATTGTTAAATTATTATGTTTATTTAATATATTATGTTTATACATAATATTATTTATTGAAAGTATATTGCGACACTAAAAGACTGAAAGACAATTTGTCTTAACTTTTAAAATTGTTATAATATTTTTGAATGAAAAAATATTATTTATCAAATAATCTCATCTAATTTATTATCCACATTTTTCTACAGATTTTTCCCAGTAATTATAATTACAAAAAATAAGAAATATTGCGAAAAAAGAAATCTTTTTTTATTGACATTACTACTGTCATATATTTAATAATTATATATCATTTGGATTGCTGTGAAAATATATAGTAGTTTTACGTATAGAATAATTTAGATAATAATTTCATTTGAATTACTGATGTGTCGTAAACTTAATCACCGACGAACGATCATGTTGGAATCCTTTGATGAAATATTATCGAGCCCGGGAGTGTGCCCATGGCTGTGGGCATCGACAAGATACAGTTAAATTCTTCCGGGTATTTGCGTAGTTTGAAAAATCCGCTACACGCTAATGCTCTCTTAAAAAATATAACGGATAAAGTAATAATCATAGTGATAACAGAAATGCAGTTATTCGAGAAAGAGATTATTACGTCGATATATATGTAAACCTGCTAACATAATAATAATTTAATTGTAAGATAAAAAGAATCTAATTTTATTAAATATTTTATTTATTTTCTTACTAATTAATATTAATAGTTTAATAATTATTTTCATGGGAGGAATGTTGCACTTTTATATATTATATAGTAGCATATTATTATTTTTTTATTTGCATAGTTAATACCTATAAATAGATATAATAAATTAAACTCACATATATGCATGAATGCACGAATACAAATATAATTCATAAAAATATTTTTTTGATTAAATCCTAATTTTTTTACTTTATGATATAATATATTGTTATTATTTTATTATCTTTCACAATATTTGTTGTAGATTCACAGTATTTGTTGTACAACTTTCCGTTATCAATAACAAATAGCATTTTTATTTGATAAAACGTTTATGTTTGTTATTTTTGAAGCAATCAAAATGATTGATAATGACATTTTTCTTTAATTATCTCCGGGCCAATCGAGGCACTTGATCGTGACGAGAATTTACCCATGGTTGATCGTTTTTAACAGTACCTGGTCGGATGAAAAGTTTCAGCTGCAGGTATCAGAATCTCTGTTGCAAGATCCCGCAGACACATCCAAGCTCGACCGCTTCAGTAGCCGATACAATTGGTCGGTAAGAAAAATTTTCTTAAACCAGTTATGAAAATTTAATTATGCAAAACGACACGAGAAATATTTAATCGACCATTAAGTTAACGATAATTTACGTACGCGAGCGAGCATCCGCTTTGTAATATTACATACATAATACATGCAGCGATGGCGCGTACAGTGTTTTATTTATCGCGCTGGAGAAGGAAGCTAATAAATGGCTACGTGAAAAGTTTCATTAATGGGGTAGTAAAAGTTTCGGGGCAATATAATTAACTACAAGAGAAAAAAAAAGATAGAACGCGCGAGAGAGAGGAGGCGCCGGGTCACTCAAATGTGAATCAAAATCTAACAATGCCCGGTATTCCTGATGTCGGACGCCTCTCCCACGTTAAAAATGCGGGAAATGATCATGGTCGAAATAAATCGGACCGACGAAAACATCGCGCGCAACAATACCTTTAAATTAAACAAATAACGGTGACGCACGGGGTGCGGTCGCGTGCGAGGCCGGGCTTTCGGCCATTGTCACGTGCCATTCGTACAAACAGACAGTATTCAATTGCGGACCTGCAGGATATGCCATCAGGGATGCATTGTGCATCGAGAGAAAGAGGAGTCGCTCGAATCCCACGAATCACACTGCAAAAAACGTATGAGTTTCTCTGTGTGAACGCGTATCGCATAAATCCTGGCAGAGACACCATTTTAATAGGACATACATAATAATAAGTATGTATTTCTTTCCACATCACGTTACATATATAAAAATTCTATTTACATTCATACTTTAGTACATATTAAAATTTATTGCAGTATCTCAGTTTCATCTCTGTAAATTATTTTATTTAAATAATTTTATTTAAATAATAAAATAATTGAAAAAACATTTCTTAAAAAGGACGGAAATTGCGCTGCATCATACATACATGAGATGAAACTGAGATACTGCAATAAATCTTGCCTTTCATTTTTTAAGAGTCGAGAAACATATTAAAATTTCTGTATCCTTTCTTTAATACTTTATATAAGCTTTGCTTTTTTTATTCCTATACTTCATAAAGCCATATTTTCTGCCTTTTTATACGGCTAAAAATTGGCGTATTTTTTCCAGCTAGATAGTCTTTTCGTATAATCGTCGCCATCTCGCTTGTGTAATAAATTAAAATGCCGTAGAATCTAAATCAAGATCTAGATAGAGGCAAAGAACGCCCGCTAGGAGCCGTGGAACCCCCTTCCGAATTTATCTCGTCGTTCTTTTCCTCTCGAGAACTCCTTTTACGCACGAAATGAAACAGGGAGGATGGGCAGGGGGAGGGGGAGGGAAGAAGGGCGATGAGGATGCAAAGAGCGGAAGGGGATACACGATCGGGCTCACGGGCGGCGGCCAAATCTCGGCGTGGGCCCTACGGTTTTCGAGGGGCACGGGCAGCGGTCCCTAATAACAGGGTACACCGAAGCTAAACAAACATACACGCCCCTGGCATCTCTCGCTGAAAGAGTGCACGGGAAGCAAATGGGAAAAAAATGCTCTTTCGACACACCGTGCAACAATTTGAGGATGAAGTATTTGCTTATTTCGCATAATTTACAGGAAAACAGATATTCTATATCATGCACCTGCTGTTTGCTCTCGACTTCTCGTTTCTTTCTGGAGAAGGAGAACGGGAATATCCGAGATACGAGGATTCGAGACTGAGAATTTCGTTGCAGTGTGATTGCATTTATAATTGTAATTGAATCTGAACTCAACTTTCAATGAAATTTCCCAAGTTATATGTAAGGGAATTGCGTAATACACTTTATAACATTCTAAGTTCTCAATTAAGAAATTTAGTTTCAAATTTAGCTCTGATTTTATTTCTCGAAAAGAGGTAGAATAACGTATTATATAATATATTTTCAGAGAATTAATAATAAGAATTAATAATAAGAAATTATATTTTCTTTCTCTTATTTAGAATTTAAATTGAATAATGGAATAAAATTGATGATAATAAATTAAAGAAAAGAAATTCGGGTATCAGAAGTAGGGCATCAATTTAAAATCTCAAGATACAATCGTTAATAACAAGTTTTTAACATTTCGATGTAACATCAAAATATTCGATACAATTCTTTTTTTATACACTTTTAATAATTAAAGGATGTAAATACACGCAAATATCCCTATAATTGCAGTGAGCAAAAAATAATTGGATCTATTATGCAATGATAAATTAAATGTACATCTTATATAACTCGAATTATACATAGTTACATAAACGATACGCTCGATAAGAAATATTCTTAATAACGAAAATTGTTATAAACTACCTCTCATTATTTAATTGTTAATATAATAAGAAAAAAAATTTTTTTAAGTATTGCATTATATATAAAACATTTTTTTTCTCTCTCATTTCGAGTTAATTTTTTTATGTCTCATATTTTTCTTACGACAAATATCGAGATTAAAAGAGAGTGCACAGAGAACACTCGTTCCACGTGTTCTCATTTTGAAGAGCGAGAGAAACATGGTTGTTTGCATTTCACCTGGGTTCGGGGTGGTCCACGTCGAAGGATCCATGTCATATCCAGCTGAATTTAATAACAAACATGGAAGACATTCCGTCCGTCTGTAATTTTACTTAAATAGTATATGCAATGTAATTATAGTTATTTACATTTCTTATTATCAGTTAAGTCACTTGCATCATTTCAAAATATCGCTCTATAATTTAACATCAATCGTGGCTAAACAATTATTTATAGAAAATATACATTTGTTTTCATTGCCAATAAATAATACATTAATGTGTCTAACGGATGAAAGGCATTGCTTCAAACATTCTGATTTGTCTCATATCACAGATCTTAATGTCACCACGTGCGTCGCATTACGTGGATTATTCATTGTTTTCTAAACTTAAATGGAAATATGGAACAACGAGGTTGAATCTATAGGATGGCCGCTCCATTTGTCTCCGCGTGTAAAAGATCGGTAAGAGACGCGCGAAACGCGCGAGCGAACGAGAAGATTTAAGTAAAAAGCCGTGAAAAGAGAAGAGGAACGAGGCAGAAGGGAGAAGAATAAGACGCGAAGGAGAAGAAGAAGAAGGCGAGGACGAAGGTAGATGAGACAAGGGGCATTCTGGTTTGTGGGCACAGCCGCTGCCTGCAGCCCACAATTATGATAATAGCCCCTGAGTCCTGAGTCTTGTTAGGCCAACGTGCAGCCCCAGCGCTTTTATCTACATCTTCTTATTTTCAGACTCGCGTTCCTCTCCCGCCTCCCTCCCCCCCCTCCTCGCTCCGCTCCCCTCGCATATTCCCGCGGCTTTTTCTACTTTCAACCCTTTGCGTCTCCTCGCGGGGGTCAGATTGGTTCAAACCGATCGATTCTCTCTCTCTCTCTCTCTCGTCGAGCGAAAGAACAAATCCGATATATACCCCATCGTCGAAACCCCATGATGATATATATCGCGCTATATTCCACGCTGGATCCGAGTAATCGAAGCTCTATATCTTTCGCACGTATATTTCGCGATGTATCGAATGTCTCGTTGAAACATTGTTACAGCAGGTACATGCGCGACGAAGTGAAAAAAAATTCTCTTTTATCGCGCGTTCGAAAAATTGTCGCGCCCCGATGTAGAAAATGGAGGGAACTCTAACTGTCAACGCGCGATTCCGGCAACTCGGTGCTACATCTCGGTGTCCGCAAACGTTGTAAAAGGCGGTAACAAACGGCGCACGCTTTAATCCATTTTCAGAGCCACCCCGGGTCCTTTTGAGCGGTCGCGGAAAGCGTTAATTGGAGGCCGCGCCGCGCGCGATCGGCGTAAAGGAAGTCTCGTTTAAAGCGAAAACCGCAGTGATAATGCATCCGGAGCTCTTTCGGGCGGACGTAGACGAGAGAGGTCTTCTTCTGGTGTGTACGTGAGCGTAAAAGGGCACACCGTCCGAAAGTGCGCTACCCTCATTTCTACTAAAAGCCGCTCCTCGCGAAGCGCGAATTCGCGTCCCTTTAATAATACATCATTGCAATGGCTGTCTAGAGAAGGAGATTCTCAAGAGAGGAAGAGAAATGTTTTTTTTTTTCCATAGAAATATATTGAAACAAGATATCACAGATATTTGTTTACAGTGAAATATCATATATATTAATTAATTAATTATTTTAATAAAAAAAATTCTCTAATAACTGATTATGAATTTTTGTTGATGAAATATATTGTAATTATACGTAAAATATATGATTGTGAATTATTATATATTATTTTATATACAAATAAACTTTGCTAAAGATTAAAGCAAATGATGAATTATATCAACAGCATAAATAACGTGTTGCGTTTATATAAATAAGAAAAAATGAGTATAAAGAAAAGAAATACGTCAAATATATCTATTAAATGAGTCTTATGTCTCACGACATTTTCCAGAAGCTGCTACTGAGTATAAATTCGGATAAACCGAGAGTTTGGTCGACGACTGCTAGATATACGACTGTTTGCACAGATTAGAACCGACAAAGGGATCCGTTCTCTCTTCTTGACTTTAGCTTGATTTAAGTGTGGCGGTGGGTATTTGCAATAGATTAAACCACGTTTTTCGTACCGCGTACCCTGCGGTGTCTTGTTTATGATATCAGCTGTACCGCTTTAGATCTGCTGTACGCATATTGTGCTCACACACGTGCCAACTATCACGGCCAGATAGCAATACAAACATATTCGCCAAGATTATGGAGATGTTTTTTTAAGCGATGTATATACGTATATATAATTAGAATTTTATATTTTGTTTTTTATATTAAGGAGAAATTTAATGAAATTTACATTATGAGAATGCGACAAATTCTTTAGATAATGAAACGGTGCTTCTTTACACAAGAGCAACTTCTTTTTAATTAAAATTAAATATTTTTAACGAACCGCCCTGAAATTCCAATCATGGTTATTATAATAATATAGCAAGTCACTCTGTAATTTCATATAAAAAGTGCAAAAATTATCTATTAATCTGATCAGCGTACATTCTAGATCTTACTTAATTTTTTTCACTCTCATTATGTTTCTAAACCTTGTACTAACAGTCTTCTTATTTTCGATGTGGCGTGTAATTCGTATAGACGTTATAATATAGAAATGATGAGTAAACACGAGCTAATTTCATATAAAAAATGCAAAAATTATCTATTAATCTGATCAGCGTATATTCTAGATCTTAACTTTTTTCACTCTTATTATATTAATAAACCTTGTACTAACAGTCTTCTTATTTTCGATGTGGCGTGTAATTCGTATAGACGTTATAATATAGAAACGATGAGTAAACATGAGCTGTATCGGCCGTGGAATATTAAATGATAACTCTCTCATGTAACTGTATAATCGCCGAGATTAAGTTAATAGCCTCCACGACGAGATCGCGATGCAGCGAATCAATAAGAGGGCGGGTGGATGGACCGCATCTCGGACAAATTTGTTTCTCATCGACCGCTAAAAGATCGGGCCCCGTTAACGGACAGCGTATCCTATGCATCCGTACTATAAGAGAGTAATCATTTGATTGGTTTCTCTCTCTTCTTTTTCTCCCGTCGCGATTATCCGCCGCGGTTTTTATCCCGCACGAGCTTTTCAATCAACCGCGAATTTGCAAAACGAGTCCCGTCTCCCCCGTCTTCTTCCCCGTCCTCTCGCTCGCGTATCGTCAGTAATAACGACGTTCGGTAATCAAGCACGTTCTGGTAGACACGAGAAAAAGGGTTGCGAGACAGAATCCGGTAAGACGATCGCGATTCGACGCGACTACGTGGGCGTTCTCCCGTATCCGTCGTCGATCTCGAATTATGCAAATGCACGATGGATATTCCAATTGCCTCCGATTCCTCGAGGATGAAATTCGAGAGCACCTCGTATTCCGCACATCGTCAGCTCGTGGCGGATACGCTTGTCCTTCAATAAGAGGGGCCTGCGCTCAGATGATGGAAAGAGGAAAAAACACCGGAAGGTGTGCGATCGAATACGCTGTTCATCGTCAGCGATTTAACATGTCGGGCGCGTTTATTGCTCATATATTTCAGCAAGAATTTCAGCTAAAGTGATTTATAATCCTGATTTTGCGCTGGTAAAAAGATGTAATGTATGAAAGTGCGATTTCGATTATATTGAATGACGATGACAGCGCGGGATTTCCATGGGGATCAATTTATATTTTCTTTCCTTTTGCAGGCTGAGAGAGAAAAGTTGCTGCAGTTTGTTGGTTGATAGCTTTAATTAGCATCTACGAAATACAATTGTTTACGTAGTCATCGAGAAAACCGGATAAATGCAAAATGTTTGTACGGTTTGTCGATTTTTCTTTTTTTCCAAGAGAAAATTGAATTTTTCAAAATAAAACATATTCTATGAAAAAATGAAAAATTAATAAAAGAGTCGTTTTAATTTCTTTGGCATCATGTTAATTGGATCGTAAGATATTATATATACCTCTCCCGTGAAATAAAAAATAAAAAGCAGGATCTGGTCTCTCCTCTTGGGGCGAAACCGGGTGGTGCGCGACTTTCAGCTTCAGGTAACACGTGACGGAGTGTAACCTGTTACCGAAGTACCGTGAATAAAGGACCTGAAATTTATTGCTTGCGAGAATGCCGTTACGCTTTCAATTTAGTACGGTTAGCAACACCAATGTTACGAATCGAAAAAGACCATAAAAGACGTAAATATCAGCTGATGTGAGCAACATCGATTGATCATACTAGTCTTTATTTATTTTGTTATGCTGCCTCACTCAATTATACTTCTTTCGACCTGGCCTTCGCCATTTGACAGAGGAACACTACCTATTTTCATCACAATAAACTCGTTGGGTAAATAGTACCATGTGCTCGGTGCAAGTTACTTTACGTCAAAATTGATAATTGTTGAGAATGATGATCGACGATGCATAATTAATTATCGATGATCATTTGAGCATCAGTGTTCGATGGTTCATAGATGGTAATTGATGAGCGAGGTTAATCTAAAATTTTCAAAATATTTCCAAAAATCTTGTTATCGCATGAGAATAAATAATCTTTCGAATTCAAATTTTGGATATTGCAAATTGTTTCAAGTAAACGATAAAGAGCCCAGTCCATCTGCGCACCGCGCCGTATCGCTGTCGGTGAATTTTCAATTCAATTCCGGTCTCGTTCGGCGCACAGCCGTTCGATCTCTCGGCCGTGGACCCACGACCATATAACCATCTCTGGTACCCTCGTAGGTGGACCTCGGCTAAACTCGGCCGTGCTCGACTACGATCGGCCGACAGGCCTGCGCCGACCCCAGACGACGACCCATGGCGATGGGAGCACACAACTGGTTGTGGCTTTCGCGAGGCAAGGCACGCTGAGCGTTCCGCTCCGCTCGCAGCGCATTCCGCGTCGCCCCGAGTCCATCGCGTCGTCGACGCGCGTCGCTCGATACGCGCCCGAATCTCGCCCGCGTCGGGACCGTACGATAACGTCGCGATAACGAGCGTTCCTCCGCGTGGGAGTGTCCTCCGTTGTGTCGAACGCGAGCTGTCAAACGGAGCACGGCGTGCTTCCTCTTGGACGGCGCGCAACCGAAAAAAGGAGCCGCGGCGCGCTCTCGAGGCGCGGCGTGTCACGTGCACGCGTCCTCGCCTGCACGTGACGTTCCCGCCACCCCCGCATCCGTGGATTTGAGCTGATAAGCGCGAAATATGAAACATTACGGCGCGTAAAACGAGTGCCGTCGATGTCGTGGATGTGCGGCTTGATTCCCGCGGCTGTAAATATACTCGGGTAAGAACGTCACGTGGCGGTCGACACGATGCTCCTCCGCCGACTAGCGGTGTTGCTGCTCCTTGTTGCTGCGCGGCCAGCCGCCAGTTACTTCAATCTCTTCCTCACGCAGATGGAGGTCCGCAAGTTAATGGGTAAGATATTTCTAAGATTGTTGATATTTGTGAGATTTATAAGAGGCGAAAGCAGAAAGCTGTTTCATTCTTTCGTTGGCGATCGTCTCGTTGCATTGCATTGTTTTAACGAAGACTCTGAATGAATGGCAAGTTGACGGGTGAGATATTTCTAAGATTGTTGATATTTGTGAGATTTATAAGAGGCGAAAGCAGAAAGCTGTTTGTCTCATTCTTTCGTTGGCGATCGTCTCGTTGCATTGCATTGTTTTAACGAAGACTCTGAATGAATGGCAAGTTGACAGGCGAGATATTTCTAAGATTGTTAATATTTGTGAGATTTATAAAATATAAAAGGCGAAAACAGAAAGCTGTTTGTTTCATTCTTTCGTTGGCGATCGTCTCGTTGCATTGCATTGTTTTAACCAAGACTCTGAATGAATGGCAAGTTAATGGATGAGATATTTTTAAGATTGTTGATATTTGTGAGATTTGTAAGGTATAAGAAAGAGGCGAAAATAGAAAGCAGCTTGTTTAATTCTTTTGTTGGCGATCGTCTCGTTGTATTACATTGTTTTAACCAAGACTCTGAATGAATGGCAAGTTAATGGGTGAGATATTTTTAAGATTGCTGATATTTGTGAGATTTGTAAGGTATAAGGAAGAGGCGAAAATAGAAAGCTGCTTGTTTAATTCTTTCGTTGGCGATCGTCTCGTTTCATTGCATTGTTTTAACGAAGACTCTGAATGAATGCTACGATAAAGGAGTAAATAAAGTTTTTGATGCATTTTGCATGGCTCGCATTTGTCTAAATCAAATATAGATTGATTCTTATTGAATATATTAATTATAATGCATGTTTTGCTGTTGTCATTTTCAGATTACATTAATTATTTTCTGGTTTTATTCAGTTGTATATATTTCAACATTATTTGCAATATTTGTACAATCCACAATCTGTATAATCAAGAAAAGTTAGAGAGAATAGAACTATTTGAAAAATTCAATTGTTACTTTAAATGATAAACGTCAATATTCTTACTGCAGTTTCATTCAATATGTAGCTTATCTCGAGATATCTTAAGATAGTAATAATGAAAGAGTGAAAAGACAGTCATATCATTGTTTCGCATTGCAATAAAATACGTCGATATACTTTAAAGTGCATGCTATCAAAAAGAATTAATGTAGTGATAAAGTTTCCGAGAATATTATATTAATTTTAAAGTTACATTATATTCTAAAAATCACATTATATCTTATAATCTTACGTCACATATCAATTAATAATATCCTTGAATTTATATTTCAGATAGAGCTCATATTTATTTAATAGAATTTATAATAGAGATTAATAAAGTTTAATAGAATTTAAATTCGAAATTACAAAGATATATATACGAGAAATTTGAGAAAATTGCAATGAAATATATGACCTTTCTCAATTTAAAGTTCGATTAAAATAAATTTCATTTGAAATAATATCAGCAATTTAGTTTTGCCATCTATGTGATTTCCTGAAGCTTAGTTAAAAGGAAAATTCTTCTTTTTCAGTCGTTTGCAATTTGACATTTGAATATTTGCGATAGTTGTCATTCGTTATTTTTAAGCATCTTTGATTACTTTCTGTAAATTCAATATTTTATGTTAAAAATACGATTTGCAATTTTATAATAGAAAGCACGATATAACTGTTAAATAAATAATAAAGTGTGTAATTTTATGTTACGTACAGCATGACTTTATCTTAGAAATGAGACAGCGCATAGTAGAATGGAGATATAAATAAAAAATGTCCAATCTAGGGCGCAGAAAGATATTATTATTGAACGAGCTGCATTAACTATGTAACAACATGTGAATGCCGAGAATTATATCTTATATCTTATATCTTTAACGACATTAATTTCTTTCGAGGTTACGTGTTAATCAGATTCATTCAACGGAAGTAAAAAACCTCGCACTTTATACGTCTCTCATTTCTTCGCTGCGCGGTAATAACTCGAGGTGTATGAAACCGGTGTAATTTCAAGTATAAATCCGGTTAGGGACGAACCGAGAACAGGAAAATTGACCGTCACGCATATCTCATATCGGAATTCCCTTTTGAGGCGATCATTTTCCACTTTGTACTTATTTTCGAAGTACACATAGCACGTGCAATTATCAGATAAGGCTGTTACTGCGCTTAACGGCGCATTATCGATAGTGATTTAATCCGAATGGGAGCGATGTGCGACGAGCGAAATTATTGAGACGAGGCAAAATAAGGTCCATTTATTAAATCCCCGCGTGTTACGTGCAGAATCGAAAATCCGTTCCTACGTAGTAAGTTCGATAAGTATTCGATTGGCGCGGATCGTAATTGAGTATTGGACGTTGAATAATCGCTAATGTCAGTGGTTCGCGTATTGCGCCAAGCTTTAAACTGCCCGATAAATAATTGCTATCACTGCTCATGCAACGATTTCATTAGCTACGCATTTGTAATTAAAGCATCGTGAATCGTGACGCATAATCATTGGACATCAATAGTTGGAAAATGAAATATCGGAGGCATGTTTGCCTCGAACAAACTCTTCGGGAATTTTCCCGGGAATCGTTCCGAATTGTTATTTCAGGCAATTTTGAATGATTAATCATTCTCTCCGTAAAACTCAAAGCCGAAAAAAGTTGGACAATTAATCTTTTATTTCACGCGAAATTAACTTCATTGAGCAATTTTTATACGATTTCTATTCTTATAAATTGGATACGAAGTGTGTCAATTTGTCAAGTGACATTAGCAAAGTTATTTTTTAATCCATTATTTATATATTTTCTGGCGGGATAATTATCAAAAGATTTTCATTAGAAATAGTAAAAATATATAAGTTAGATACATTCGCTATCGATTGCACTTTGAAAAAAAGAAAATATTAGAACGTATGCAAATTCGATCTATAAATATGATTAATGCAAAAATGCATTTAAATAACCGAAACGATAAAATCTGCAGGAGAAATTATGCATTTAAGTACTGTGAATAGAGAATTTTATATAATTTTCTTAAAGATAAGTGCACATTTAAAAATTCTTTTCGAGTGTAATCTTGCCTGCTACTCATCGAACGCGATAAAAAAACCGCTCCTTCTTCCCTTAATCCGTTCCATTCTCACGCTTTGGATCCTCTTTATCGCCGTCGCATTTCATTCGTGTGTCACCTTAGTCAAAAATCGTTTCGAGTCGCTGCTCCGGAAACGAATGGAAGCCACTTGGCGCGGTGCGGGCGGACTTTCCAATATTTCCTCGATAACTTCCACGGAGGATAATTCGTTTCCGGACCACTGGACCGCGAAAACCATCCGCCTCGTTGCCCCTCTCGTCGTGGGGCACGAAGGGGTACGATGTATAGGGTGACTCCCGCGACACCTGAACCCGCTCGGGATTTCTCTCCTCATAAGAAAAGTGCGTTCGCGCGTGGGATTGCGCCGCACGCACGACTCTCGATTGGCGTGCTCGAGGCACGTTTCGCACGTGTCGAATTGCACGCGAGAACGTGAACCGCGATTTTTCATTGCGCTGAGAACGAAGCGCGACACACGTTACGGTTCGTGGGACACACTTCGATCGTTGCGACGAATAATAGGATTTGATTGAAGAAAATTGAATGAAATTAAAATTTGCACATGAAAGAGCGCGATTAATATATTTTGTTCTTATTACGAAACAAAGTTTTGATTATTGTTCATATATTTGATTGAAATATTGAAATGTTGATCGCTGCATGTTTCACGTTGATGGAAAAAAATTGCACAACAGTAATATTGCAAAAAAATAAAGATCGCTTAACAGTAATATTGTAAAATGTACGGCGAGTTACATCGTTTTCACTTCAATAATTTATTGCAGCACGAATGGGGCATCAGAGACGCGAAATTGAACGTTTAAATCACGCAAATGATGCGTTGTAATTAAAGATAAAGATTTATGATAGCGCACAAAATTGCAGAGTTGCATTTGCATTGGGCTATATCATTAATTGTAGCTCTGTGTATCTGCCATCATAATAATCATCGTTGGTAACAACATCGTTGACTTTATTGCAACATACAGGAAATCATGATGTAATAAAATTTGCAGAATTAAATGATAAAATTAATGATATCAAATTAATGACATCAGCGCTATTGTGGTTATAAATGTTATAAGCTATTTTCCTGAAACGAATGCTTTGATTTAATATTATGGAATTTAAAAAAAATTGTTCTGCAAACTTTTTAAATTATTTTAGCAATAAGAGAGAAATTTAAAAGATTATAGAGAAGAAAGATAAAAGGTGTCTTTTCTCATTAAAAATAAATTGACTATAAATCGACGTAAAACTTGAAACAGCTGACTTTGAAGGATACCATATCGACATCTCTGTATCCAAAGAATTCGTAAACTATCATACATGCGCCAACAGCAGTTTGTAACTGCGAATAGAATCGGCGAGTAAATACGGCGCGACGTACGAATTTAACATAAATAGTTATTAATAGACATTCCAACCGGGGTGGAGTCGCATTCTTCGAGGTTCACGCAGTCTCGCTGTGAGTCCAACCGCGCGATGCTTGAAACTTGCATACCCGTCTATTCGAAGCCAAGCTAGCCGCAAGGATTCGAGGTCGAGGAGGCAGACGTCGATATACATGCGGTTCCCACTGACAACGTGATAAGTCATTGTACCGTTTTCAATCATGGCTCCATGTCGATGACGACATGGGCCCCATCACGGAGTGTTGTGGGGCAGCCCGTCCTTCGTTCCCTTCTACGAAACACAGCAGTAAATTTCTACGTCTACATGACTGCGCGAAAGCCACCTCGACCGCTTCGCTCGCAGAGGAAACCACTCGCGGCTTGGCATTATAATATACGAGAGGCGTAATAAAATATTATAACGAGGTCCTTGTTAAATGTCGACGTGGGGGCGATCGTGGGGGGAGTCGCAGGACCGGCTCTAGTTTGTTTAGACAACGAATAATCGACGCAATCGCTCCTCTGCGTTTTGCACCCGTGCGAGGGGTCCCTTCTCTCTCTTTTTCTTTTCCTTCCTCGGTACCTCGCGCAAGTCTTTTTTCCTACCTTCTTCCTTTTATCGCTCTCTGCTTTGGTCCTGGTGGAAGGCCAGCCCTCTCAGATGGTCCCTTCGATACACACCGATTTTGAAACGGCCCTTGTATCTCGCAGCCAGGCTGCTGTCCGTTCTTTTCGAACCGTAGAGCGTAAAGAAGGTTTCCGATTTCCGTATTCTTCATATATGGGGTTTCCCGTTTCTTCCGCCTCGTCTTCCGCGATCCATCCACCCGCGGTCGAGAAATCGATCTCGATCGTGAGCGTTCTTCTGATCGGTTACCTACCTGTGGGCGAATGAACAATCCCGATGTTACTGAATGTACGGGCCGATCGGCCGTATATAAATTCTCCGTCGTAATGGCGATCGATAAATTGTGCGGCGAGAGTGGTAAGCAGGTGGCAAAGACACAGTCTTAAAATTTGGGACTTATCTGAAGGCCTTATGCAGGCCTGCGTTTGCGCGATGTGAGATCGTGTGGCTTTAATTTGGATAAGATAAGACGGAATTCCACCGGTGCCAGGTTACTTTTTCTTCCTCCGATTTCAGGCTGTCCAAGGCGCGCAAGGTAAATTATGTTTAATCGCCGATCGATTCTCGCGATCGTGTTGCTCGTCGTGTTTGTCGTCGTCAGACGCCTCGGAAGGATAACTTTCGTTTCCATTTACTTCCATTCCTCGATTTATTCTCGACTTGCTCGACCATCATTTTAACACGTTCATCGTTTTGTTGCGTCGTAATTTTGCCTTTTCCGGATTGATTTCTCGTTCGTTTGACAAGTCGCTTTAGCGATTATAAATTCAATTTGATACTTCCATTTCCGTCTCGTATAACGCTTGCAATAGTTCTAATAGAATAGAAACAAAATAGCACAGGCAATCATTTACTCTTTTAAAGATTCATCACTTTTGAAAGCAATTTGCTTTAAACGATTTTTTTATAACGTGCGCACGTTATCTTTTTTAAAATTTATTTTTTAATATTTTTTATAAATTGTATAAATGTTAAAGATATTGTCTAAGTTAAATTAATACATGCACAGAAAAAAAGAACATTCTTATTTTGAAAATATATTTAGTTTTAACATGGAAATCTTGAAATGAGATTATATCGCGTTAATTAAAGAAAAATATAATTGCTTGAATAGTTGTTTACTTGAATGAAGCCATTTTATACAGTTCAATCGAGAAAAATATATTCTTATGATTTAAGATTTAATTTTCTTGAATGGAAAAGAAACAATATTGGATAAAAAATAACATTTTTAAATCAAAGATTATAATTTTCTTAAAGTAGAATTAAATAATTATATATTCTTAAGGTGACAACTACAATATTAAAATAAGACTATAATATTGTTGAAATTTAAAATTATTAAATTCTTCTAAGAAGACTATAAATTGATGCGTATATACAAACAAAATGCGAAACAATGAACGTGTTAGTTTAAGTATATAGTTAAGTATAAGTTTTGATTTGACACTTCTTTTTTTCTGTGTGGACACTACGTTTTCAACTTATTAAACAATGACAATATAATATAAAATTGCTATTAATATAAAAAAAATCATTAAATCTGAAAAACAATTTTTTTCATTATTTAATTTAGTAAATTTCAGCATCTCCGTTTTCGAATCGTGTTCGAATTTAGATAGGGAGACATTGTGCAAAATTAATGGAACGACAAATACGTTAAACTATACCGATTTGAAAGAGCGTCACCCGTCAGAAGGTCGTGTCAAAACACGAAAACAGCGTACATTCGGACAAACCTATGCCCGAGGCGTTCCTACGTTCGTGTGAGTCCGGCTCGGGTCCGACCTTAGCTAGTTAAGGCCTGACAGGCCCATCTTGATGTTACCCGTGGAGTGGGACCGCTTCAAAGGCCTCGGCCGAGGCCCGTGAAAACGTTTATGCTCGTACAATGGCGTAGCGACTGGTGTGGCTGGGCTCGATGCGAGTCCCGCGATAACGATACACGTTTCATTAATCGAGATACGTATCGACAAATCTCCGCGACGAGAGAGGCCGATCGGTAGCGATAAATATTGTGACGCGTCGTCTGGACGCTGAGGAGCGCGTGGGAGGGAAAACACGGGATTGTAGATTTATAATGATCGATGCGCGCGCGAAAAAAGCGAGGATGGAAGGGGGTGACGCGCAACGATGCTGTACCGACGATGCATCTATCTGTGCGCGCGGATGACAGAGAATGATGGGGTTGGTGGATACAGGAAACGTCCGTGCGCGTGTACGATTTCAGGGATGGACCGGGCCGGACGGATGCTGCGCCCGTGTCCGCATCAATCTTCGGCTCCTCGTTAAGATCCGCGCCTTAAGTTTTCACTTGTGTGCGGACTGGTTCGCTCGTTTAGCTACGTCTAACATATGTGTTTCAGGGCCGCGTCTTCGAATGTGCTGGTGCTGGGACATTTATATGAGACGCTGTCGAGGTAGAAGAAGCGGAACCCCCGTGGATTTTCTCCCGAAAGAGAGGGAAAACGAGAGAGCAACCCTCGGCACTTCCTTGCGTTTTATTTATTTTGGAGAACGAAAGAAGGAAATCCTGCAACACAATCTGTACCATTTCTACCGAGTCTTGATACTTTTGACAACACGTGTTATCTTTCTCGAGCGAAAGACGATGGTTTGAGTTTTGACAAGTTGAATTCCAACAATTCCCAGATGATGTTGTATTAGATTTTCTTCGAAAAGGACCGAAGGAGAAAAGGAACGAAGGGCGGATTCTCTTGAAAGTACTTTTCGTTTTGTTCTCTCGGAAAGGTTTTTTATTAAATTAGTTTTTCGAAATACATTTCTTTCGGATAAATAATTTTACGGCAATTTATTATTATTTTTATTTATTATTATTTATTATCATTATTTATTATTATTTGTTATTTATTATTTTTATTTATTAGAACAATTTTAAAATATCGTTGCAAATTGTACTAAATATATATCATTGTATTAATATCTATTATTAATATTAATTTGTAAGTTATTTCTGTGAATCGCAATTCTTGTATACTGAAGTGCAATTCATAATTGTCAAATTGAATAGCATCATTCGAATCATCGTATAATGGAATTGATCTCTCGCAGAGACCTCGTTTGTCCCGGGAGATTTCAAAGATGTTGCGTGGAGCGAAACGAGTGCACCCCAGTTCTCTCCCAGAGCTCTTACAGAAAGAGCGAGATCTCTTTTCTGTCGAGAATTATTACATAGAGAGAAAGAGCAAAAAATCTCCCGGGAGAACGCATTTGCGAGGGATATTTCCTGCGAAGCGACGCCTTTGTTAGTATGAACATTTTCTATTTCTTGAAATGTAGGACGCGCTCTCTGCAATTCTTTGATCTTGCTTGGTTACGTTGCCCGGAATTGAAAGTGCTCTGGGAATAATTAAAATGCTGCACTTTTTAAATGTACGCCACAATATATTGAAGTAGTTGATGCAATTCGAGCATAGTTTGGCCAAGCATTGCGATGAAAAACTTTTTGGAAATAACTCATTCAATTCAATATGTCATTCGTACAATACATCTTGGTGAATGAAAAAAATTTACAAACAATTAAACAAGTCATTATTCACACTCACTCCAAGGATTCGAAAGTAAAAAGACTCAGAGAAGTCCATTCAAATTTTAATTTTATGGGATGTTATTTTACGCAAATTTTTAAATAATTAAGAGTTAAATAATTAAGGGAAAAACGCTCTCTCTCCCCGAGCTGTCTATACTTGGCCCATTGCTTCGCACCAACGGGAATATCCATCAATTTTTCGCCGTTATCCTCGCAGGAAATCTTTTAATCCTCGCTCGCGCGCGAACTCACTACAACCTCGACCCTGAGCGAATCCTGAGTGACAGGATCTTAACGAGCATCTGCTCCTCCAAGATGAGTCGCCGTCTCCTCCGTGGAAACTATCCAGTCCATTGGAAAGGTACCATCAATAGATAGACTTTCTTCAAGTTCAATATAAGAACGTGATTTCTACTCATTTCGATAGACATTCGAAACGTTGTGCATTCTCTCCGGCACTAAAACTACAATCCTACCAAGAGAAAATATTTTTCTAACGTCTATTCGACACGAAGAGAGACCATCGAGACCCTTATGGAGAGTGATTCGACAAAAATCACAGCGCAAACCTGCTTTCTTGGACCGTAAACAGTTCCTGACAAATGACTCCCTAAATCATTCTTTCTTGAAAAAAGTTATTTCCCCAAAATAATGTTGTCGTGTGAAAAATATAAAAAAAATATGGATTTATGCTTTTATGTTGCACTTGAGTAAGACTGATGTAGCGATAAAAAGCTAGTTTGAAATACATTGAACCATACAAACGTAATCATCGCGCATAACCGCGTCTGCTCTTATCCGGATATTGTATCTTGACATTCGCTTTAATACACCCGTCGCGCCTATAAAAGAATTATGATTTAATGCGGACTGTCGACTCTGAAAATATATTTCGGTATGTATTAACGTATCTTTTTTTCGTTTTTAATCAAACATCCCGTCCCGTCGAGCAATTCCCTCGATGACTCATCATCCGCTGCGCGTCTTAATAAAAATAGAACTCATCGAACGGTCCGTGCATTACCAAGGTTTTGCGTTTCGAGTGTCCTGTCGTGTTCCATGTCATCCTGACAGCAGATGGAATTCCGAGCGTGTCCCTTCAGTTATCGGGCCATCGGCGCCAGGAAGAGAAACATGTCGAGGGATCCCTTTAAAATTTCGATGCCTGCGGTCTGTAGATGCCATCTCGTTTGGGATCCTTCGGGCCACGTAGTAGGGTACGCCGTCCACTTTTTCTTACGTCCATCGTATGTTTTCTTTCTCCCTTTCTCTCTCTCCCCTTCACTTTCTTTCTTCCTCGTTTTTTCTTTTCGAGAGTCTTGTAAGAATCGTTCCTGGGCAAACTGCAGTGATAAATCGCGCGTGACAATCGCTCCTTGCTGCCACTGGAGAGTCCTTCGGGAAGATTGATTCCTTCGAAGGCGTCGCGAAGGGGGAAACATATGTATTCATAAGTCAGTTTTTTCATAAAAGACGGAAATATAATATTTGAGCAACACAAATAATTGACATTTACGAATAATATACATTACGAATAATTTACAAATAATTTACAATACATATTATTTCCACAAGAATAGTGGAATAGTGCAATGTGTGTTGGAGTTGATGGAATTTTTGAATTAGTATACGAACTGTAAATTATTTTTAAATTATTTATATTCAAATTGCCAATAAATACAAACAATAAGTTATCATTTATCTTTCTTTAATATCTCTCATAATGGTTTTATATGTGCCAGTTTCGAAACTGTTTCTGCATACATTGATAATTGATTTTTGACACATTTTATATGAATTTTTTAGAATAATCAATATTACAAAATATTTACTATTTCTCTCGAAATATCTCATATATAAATTTTATATGTACATATATGACAATTTTTAGATCTTGCATAAAAAGAAATATAGAAATCAATCACATCATTCAATGTTAATCGTATAATATCATATATAATAATCCCACATCAAAAGATTTCGGTTTGAAAGGTTGAATGCGGCTAATGAAATCGTATCAACGGAAAAAGGATCTCGAACAATCGGAAAGCGTTCTCTTTATGCAATCAGGAAATAAAGCGGAATAATCGCGCGACGTGACGCAGCCGACAGTTCGACAGATTAAATCCGTAGGAAGCCGTTCAAGATGGATTTAAAAGGATCACGCAGTCCGTTTCTTCGGACTCTCGACATCCTCGCGGTCTCTTTAACGAGCACCTTGGATTGCGCGTGAAACGTGTCAGAAAGGGACAGAAAGAGAAAGAGAGAGAGAGACGCTCGATCTTCGCGTCACGATAAATCCAGTCGTCACGTAATCCTCTTCATGTCCGAGTTCTGATTGCCAGCTAGTGCTGCCATATGTCGTCCCCGATGCTGCGACGACGTCTCAATCAACCCACCCATCTGTCAACCCCTGTTTAGTCTCCTCGACGGCCGGTGTCCGATATAACGATGTACTGTGCAATCGCATCTCGTGCGAATGCGCGAGGGACCGGGAACGCCTCGGGAACAATATTATTTTAGCTCCCGATGCCGGGGAATCACGTCCTGGCGTTTGCTTTGGTTCCCGTTTCGCTACTATTCTCTCCTCCCCCTCGACAAATAAACCTAAACCACAGTATGATGCATCGCTCGCAGGATCCATCCGGGGTCTATTCCGCGTCGCAGACGCGCTTTGTTCTCGCGGATACTCGCCACTTCTGAATATGACCGAAGCAAGAATGTGTGTGGACTTATGATCATAATGGATGACTCGCGGTTTAATGATGAATAACGTTCGCGAGACGTGCAAATATTGCCGCTGAACGTAACAAATATAGCTCAGCAAGAATCATATTGTTGTCGTAATACACGTGAGATTCTTCTTGTGGGAAAAAATCATTTATTATCGAACAAATAACGATGACGCGAATTTTTGTACCGCCAGGATATTCAATTTTCTTCCTGGAGTTTCATCAAAAATAGCTTCTGGAAACAAAAAAATAAGTTTTTGCCGACGAAATATTGCGCGGAACTTTGCTTCTTTCTCTCAATCTTATAAATTCGTCAATATTTTACGATCGACAAACGGGATTTCGATATAAAGAGATACAGCTGTCGATTTTTTCTTAATCTTTCCGCAGTCGAAACTCGTAAAATAGCTTCGTAAAGTCTGACGAATGTGGATCATGGATCCCAAAAACGGCAGCCTATCCCGATCCTTTCTCTCTTTCTTCGGTTTCCACCCTTTTTATTTCCCGGACACCCCGTCTTTGCTTCTCTCGCTTATTCCGAAGTGAATTATAACTGATGTCGCGAGAAGTTACGCCTTCCTGGATTTAACCTATGGCCCGAGGAAGGGAATCGAGGGAGTCATGTAAAGCGAAGGAAGATGAAGGGAGGAAAAGAGGCTGAGGGATAGAGAGGAAGGACTCGGCGTTGACCGAGGAGGTAGAGAAGACAGCAGGAGAGAGTGTACAAACGACGCTCAGAACTTGTCCAGGACTTATGGGTTATTCAGGAGACTCCTGTCGGCATAGCGGGAGGGAAGAAAGGCCGTTCGATATATGCTAAGCAGCCAACCTCCTGCATTATATATATGCACACGTGGGTGCGAGAGTCCCCGATATGTGCATGCGTATCAAAGATACGTAGACTGTCTCAGAAGTCACGTATTTTCTCTGTAGAATAGATAGTGGAAATGAATTAATATCGATATATTGGATCACCAGGCATTTCAATTAATAGGCTATATATTTAATTAAATCCATAATTTTCTAAGAATACGATTAAATCATAAAATGAGGCTCAATTCTAAAAAAAATGTATCTAATTCGATCTCCCCAAGATTTTTGATGCCGAGATTATTTGCAATGAGAAAAATTCATGATGGGGCGTGGTTTCTGAGGTCACCCTCTATATAGACACCCACGTCGTTTGGCTGCGATGGCGAAAGTGAAAAATATCCGCGCCGGCAACACGTACATAAACGCGGCACCTCGTGTACGTACGTGCTGTCACATGTACACGTGTGTACATGCGTACACACGCATATGCACACGCGCGAGCGCGTTATTAGATCTCTCTCGGGGCAGTGGAGGCAGGATATCGGCGAGTATATGCCAGCTGGCGGTGAGATCTGGTCGTTAACCTCGCTCGCGCGGATCATTTTTGGAGCGCCGGAATTTCCTCAGAAACCGCGCGCGAATCTCCGCGGGGCGGAATTTGTCGTAAATCACCGCTCGCCGGTCGTTCGTTGCACGCTGCGAACGCCCGTCTGCGAAACGCGGAGCGGCTCCGTATTCGGGTTCGAAATATCGAGATTTACTCTTCCTGTCACTCGCTCGTGATAGATGCAATTGCGAGCTAGAGAGGCAGAATCCACGTCGTAAAATCGGACATCTCGAAGTAACGTTCCTGTCATCTAGAAAATAAAAAAAACGGAGTAATATGCACACGGATGATGTCTTTCTAGAATTTTAAAATCGTATAATATTCTATATATAATATTCTTTATCTATAATATTATATAATATTCTTTATTATCTATAATATAATATTCTTTATTATTTATTTATTTATTTTTTATACATTTTTAAAATTCTTTTTTTTTAAATCTCGCCTTCCTTCGCGAAATGCTCCGTTTTATTCGTCTCGCAGATTAATTTCTGCGTGATCTCATTCGCAGATGCATTCGAGGGATTGCATTCTCCTGTTAACCTGTCGTTCGTTGGCGCTATTGATGCATAAGACGCGACGACGTGGAACGGGAATTGAACGAAAATCGTGCACGCCGTATTGTGAGTAGGCGTCGCGTAAATCCAATATTTCCTGTCTCCTCGACCTGTGCGTCTCTCCACCCTTTTGCGTTTCTCTTTCTCTTTCTATTTTCTCGTGTCCTTCGTCGCAACCCCGGTTTCAGGTCTCCGGCTTTCAAGAAACCTCGCCTCGCCTCACCACGGGAGGATCTCGTTATACGCGTACCGGATTTCATATTCGGAAGGTGTTGGGTTTCTGACCCAAAGAGCCCCCTGACCCCCGCCGGTGGTGGTGGGTCCCCGTTGAAGGCTCTGGGCGGCCTTTTACTCGAGCAGTTTCGGGCCCCGGTCTTTTACTCGACCAGCCTCCGAAGCTGCACCCGTCAGCCCCGTTCAATACCGTATTTTGACAGCAGGGGACACCGCAGAATTTCGCGGACGGTTTCGCGCCTTCGCACGATGCATACATCCGCTCGTTTCATTCACTCGGTGTTCGTTTTCATATATTTGTCTTATAACGATTGTTCTCCAGACTTGCTTTGGAGATGCCAATTAAGAAGTCACGAGTAAGATTTATCTAGATATTCTTCACTAGATCTTTAGCGATATTCGCATTTGATAATTGATGTTCAAAATAGTGCGGAGATTATATAAAGAAGAGAATTTTAAAATTTGAAAGAAGATCTTGTTATAAAATTCATTCAAAAAATTGCGTAAATATGACATAATTATTATAAATTTTCTTTTCTTGTTCTTTAATTATTTGGAAATCTGTGTCAATTTTCACTAGAATTCTACAAATAACTTTATAAATTTTAATATTTGCCTTTTTTTAATTATTTAAAGTGGTAGATTGTAATTTCTAAACTACAATTTTATTATAAATAAAAAAATTTATTGTATTAAGATGCTGTTATCACCTGAAAAATCTTGTCGGTTTTTTTTAGATTCGTTCACAGAGATTACATAGAAGCCTTCATTCTCTTATAATACTTCACTGTCTTGAACATGTCTTATTCTCACCCCCTGGTGTCTACTCTATTATTCGACGACCTCGTCAACGTGGCTCAATGCCGTATTTTGACAGCGCAGAATACCGTGGTGTGTGAAATTTCTCCGGCTGCATTCGTATTTTGCCATTTTCCTTTATAAGCCTATTCGGCCCTTTTAACAAAAGTAAAAACGTTCTTTAGAATTATTACGTCTCTAAACAATAATTGAACAAGCTGGAGATTTTATTGGAATGAGAAATGGTTCGAACAGCGTCAAATATTCAGAATATCGTATTCTTGTAAAGAGAAAGTGTGAGTTTATTTTTTAATTATTTAAAGTGATAAATTATAATTTCTATAATTATTTAAACTGATAAATTATAATCTATAATATTTAATTTTATTAAATAAAAGAAATTCATTATTCAGAGCATCTTCTTTTTATGTATTTGCGTTTATCTCTTTCGTTTTAGTTCTCTACCTATTTCTAGTTTAATTCTTAATTAATGTTGCGATAGAAAAAATGTTTCAAACACTTTGGAATAGTAACCAAAAAATTTTGTGACCTAATAAAAATTTTTGAAATTAAATCTTTTTGAAAAATTTTAATTACAATGTACGACTTCTTTTCTTTTAACGTGATTTTATTAAAATTCTGAGATGAAATCACGTTAAAAGAAAATTTGAAATTTTAATCAAGTCAGTGATAGTTTTTTTTTTAATTGAATATTTTTTTCTTGCCAAGTATAAGAAAGAAAAAGAAAATAAATATTTACTATTACATTTGCAGCCAAATTTGCCGGTGGTGTAAAAGTTCTTACTTCTTATACGAGTATCTACAATTTTCTCTCGTAAAGGTGGCAATAATTCGCTATTAGGCTCAGTGGTAATCGGTAGTTTGTAGGAGCGGTAGGAGCAAATTCTGGGAAAGATGGTGCCCTGGCAGAATCCCTCGTGACAATTGTGTCTGGAAGCAGTTGCAAGGGTCGACGCCTTTACTGAAAGGGCTTTTTTTCCCCTCTCTTTCGCTTTTGAGTCTTCTCCTTCTCCTTTGTCACCGGCTTACACACTTCTCTGTCGCTTTCTGGTTCGCGCGCGGTAGGCACAGCGGACATCAAAGAACCTTTGGTACTCGTCGACCTGCTTCCACGCTTCCACCCGCTCGCAAAGTTCCCGCATAATCGCGCGGGAAGAGTGCCAAAGAGGCTGATGCCACCCTTCTCGGTTGGATAAGAGGCGAAAAGCAAACCGTGATAACGAGGTCATAGTCGAAGCGTCATCGACGATGCAGGGGGACGAGGTAAAGTTATCTTTGATGCCGAAAGGATTACACTTTACCTTCCTCCGACGCGTGGGAATGGAGTGGACTCTGTGCTGGATTAACGATCGCGAAAGCCTCCCTTGAGACGGAGAATATATATGCAGAATTGGATTATCCTAGGTAGGAACATACCGAGACGCAATTAATTACCGTCTAGTCAGATCTTTATCCTTCTGGGATTGAGTCGTATATTATTCGTAAAGCAGTGAATTTCCAAAGGGAAATATAACAATGTTGTTTGCCGTTTTACGATCGTGCTCGCCATATCCGTCGTATTCAATGGCAACGAGCGCATCTGTTGGCCTTTATTGGCTTCTTTCGTGCCACTTTTGAGATTTTTGAAATCGATTTTTGTAGCAGGTAGTCCGAGCAGACATTCATAGGCTTTTCAGAAACCAGGATAATTATTTTCGAGGGAAAATATTCGCGCAGTGGGTTCATCCCTCGTGCTTTTTACGACGATTGCCACGATGGGGATCCTCCTAGCATGGGACAGGAGCGAGAGAAACCTCTGGGCCATAGAAACGACCGAGGTACCGAGGTCGTGAGTATACGATATCTGATGCAGAAAACCGGTAAAGACCGGAGGGCCGCGGGGGAGAGAGACGCCGAAGCGGGCGAACTGAAAGCAAAGACACGACCGCGGGGGCAGGGTGGCGCATTGTCTTCGGGTGACTTAAAAATCCGACTCGTGCCTCGTTAAGCACACGCTATCAGATACAGCCGCAAAGGATAGACTCCCCTCTCTCCGAGGGAGTAACACAACGCACGGTCCGTGTCCCGGTCTCTTCTTTACGGTGGGATTCTTCTCCGATACTCCACCTTTTCGCCCACGTAATCTTGTAGCTCTCAACCTTCGCTTCGGTCGGGTCGTCCGGTAGCATAATGTGTGCTAAGTGTGAGTCCGATGGGACGGGCGAGAATTTAGCGAAGCGAATGCGCATCACGCGGTAATTTGTTGCTCTCTCTCTCTCTCTCTCTCTCTCTCTCTCTCTCTCTCTCTCTCTGCTCGTGTCAAGTATTCCTTTTATATCTACACAGTTTATATCTACACAGGTGTTAATTATTCGTGTGTTTAAAGATAATGAAGCAGACAGATTTTTTTCGTCCTTTGAGGAATTTAATACATCAATTAAAAAATAAAAATATTGTAAATGTAAATATGTCAACTTAATAATTATTAACTTAATAATTATTAACTTTTTAAAATAATTTAAAATAATTAAAAAATATACTTTATATTTTGCGAAAGAGAAATTAAACTTCCTAACAACCTTGATATTCGTTATACTGGGAGAAGAAAGTAAATTTGCTGTAAATTACTGGAGCAAGAATACAATTCAATTCCAGATTCGTTTTCGTCTATTTTTCTTAGGATAACCAAAGAGAAATATGAGAAGAGAAAAGAGAAGCCGCGTTTCATGTTCCGTCTTATGAAATTTATATTTGCTTTTGAAAAATTAGTCTTAACTAAGTAAACGTAATAGATTTTTTATGTAAATTTAAAATTATTCTATTTTGTCTTCTTATTTTTTCTAGTTTATAAAAGATTTCGATTTTCTCTACGATTTAAATACTTCAAGTTTTTATATTTGCTACTGATAGCAATGATAATTTCACTTCATGTGTTAATTTTATCTTTTTAATTGTCAAGAGTTTTCGTGACATTTGATATATATGAATGGAGCTTTTAATGCAAGAGTCACACGGCACACATCACTCTCGTAGATTTGTGGAGCAAATGCACGCTATGTTAATCGTAATATGAGTGAAACCGAATGAGTCACGTCGTGAATTAAATAGCTTTCATATACTAAGGCACTGCGTTTGAGAGGAAAAATTTGCGAATAAATAAATCTTTTTTCTAAACGCAATGATTAATGTTATTAATCTATATTAATAAATAATTTGAGAAATTTACGTATTTAATTACATATATTATACTAATTAGAAGAAACTGACAAAAAAAAATATATATATATGGAAATTTATATAAAAATATAAAAAAATAAAATAAATTGTTATATAATTCAGGTCAAACAATGTATAAAATACTAAACTTATTTTATTTGTTCTAGGAGTGTCAAATGCAGAGTTATTTTATGTCAAGGAGGGCGTTATAAATGAGTATGCCGTGAAATTCATTGTTCCTGTACCAGCACAACTTCATAAACTCCACTTTACGTGGGAAAATCTCGCCGGAAAACCGGTAAGTTCTTGCAGAAAAATATTGTTTTTCTATTCTCATACATAAATTTATATGCAGACTGTATCATAAAAACATTTTAATAAAGTATTGTAAAAAACATCTTAATAAAGATATAGTAAAGGTTTAAGTCTATGAGAAGATGAAATACGCAATTATATTAAGCGATATACATATATATTGGAAGCCTGACAAATTAATTTACATTTGATCAAAGTGATTCTTGTAAATAAAAAAATTTTAAAGTATTTTAAAGTTAATCGTAAAATATTGTTAGAATCAAAAATGTCTAATTTTTATTAAGATGTATAAAGCGAAAAGATTATAAGCATATAAATTGAGCATAGATATAACGATGTGTCGAGAACAAGAATTATAAGAACAAAATAAGATATTTACAGACACAATATTCTCGATGGGTGCATCTATACTTCTTATTCGCGTCCCTAATTTTCCTGCTACTTCTCTCTTCGTGTCTTTTCGCATTTTCTCGCCGAGATTAAAGTCGCGATTAAAAAACGCAAAAATTGCTCGCTGATGTAACGATTTGCTAAGATATTTCGGAGATGATTCTCTGACAGAAATCTCAGCGAACATTTTTCAGGATTTAGCGATTACATCGTTCGAGAGGTTTCAGTTGATCTTTATATTCATGTTTCTTTCGTATCTCTGTGGTATGCTATACTTATCAGGATTATCGAAGCATATCGTTCTTTTCCGTTTCTCAGGTTCTCGACAACGCGAAAGCGTACACTCGTCGATAAATAACGAGTGAAGTATATTTTAGCGAGAAGAAGTCAGTGGAAATATTTGAGATATACCCCTGCGTCGGTTTTAGATAAAGTTTAATTGATATAAATTCCTTTTCCTCTTTTATTAATTAAAGATATTTTCTATCCACATTTCTTTTTTCATCTCCTTGCACCTTTTTATCGTCTCCCTCATCTTAATCGAGTACGTTCAGAATAATTAACCAAGAGCTGACCAATCGAATTCTATCACTTTTTGCCTCGAATAAATAACCGGTAAGCGTCCTACCGTGCGAATTAATTTTATGTTATTCTTAATGTAACGACGCGACTGACGCGACCGCGCGATAGTTATGATGGTGAGAATCACGAGGCTGCATATTCATGCGGGATATAAAATCGAAACCCGACTCTCTCTCTCTCTCTCTGTTCTTTTCTTGCTCTCGTTCATGAGTCATCGGCGAAGCCTCGCAAACCGCTTCTGCTCGCCGTCGACATCCGTGATACATTGACAAAGTGGCGGCGAAAAGTGGGCAGAATGCGACGGGGTGTCCGATTGACTCGTCGACGATGCGCGGAAAAAAAGGACGGATCTCCAGGAGGAGCGGGACAAAGTGGTCCATCCACTTCTTTCCCAGTTGTCTCGGCGCATAGCGAGAAGAGGGATAGACCGGGGGAGAGAGAAGAGAAGGAGATGAGGAAGAGATTGACGAGCGACGCAAAGACATCCGTCACCTCCGCGCGGCAAAACCGAGTTGGCTTGAATGGCACTTAAACCCAGCGGCCTGTCCGTCAAATCGCGCGGGGATTGCGTCTCGATAAAGCGGTTCCGGATGCGAACGATTGTACACGTCGAATTATCGGGGAATCCTCGTGACGGCTTTACGACGCATTCAATTTCGATCGGATATTTGTAAAGAGCGAGTAGCAATTTTCCTTCCCTCGCGCTCATCACGCGACGCCGTTCAAGATGAAGCATATGGCGGATTCGAAAATTAATGAGAGGATGCGGGGACTGCATTGTAATCGCAATGAGAATATGGGAGGAATTTCTGCGCATAAAGACGCGTACGAAAATTGACATCCTCTTTGTCACAGATATATAAAATAAAGCGTATCCCTTGCAAGGACATTTTTTCAAGGATGCCACATTCATCACGATATGTCTATCGTGCCATCTGTCAGAAGTAATTACGCCGTTCTAAAGAAAGTGCAGATGTGATCGACATTTTACATTTTAATTATAATAATTACTACACTTTTTTTGCCATTAATCGAAATAATATCTTACTCTCGCATATCTTGTATGATGAAGTATCGCTGATTGTAAGTCATTCGGAAGAGAAATCTCATCTCCCGTGTATCTAGATTCTTAAGTAGAATCCGCTAGTCCATTTGGAGGAAACTGCCTGCTGGTTGGCCGCGTAGCCGCGATCCTCGCGACCGTAAAAGACCGCAGGAAAACGGTACGGTGGATATATAGTAATAGCGACAAGAGCGGGTTGACGAGATACTCTCTTCGCGGCCAACCGAGAGAACCGATCATCACTGCGAGCTAGTAATCAGCGCTGCGAGTTCGCGTTCGTCTAGCTCTGTACTTCTGCTTCGTACCACTGGCCTCTCCTTCTCTTCTCCCCTCACCGTTTTCTCTCCAGAGTCTTGTTTTCGCACAGTCGGCCCTTCGGACTCACTCTTTGCTCTCGCTGAGCGCAAATTGTCTTCAGAGAATGGTATATATTTGAGATTACATAGGAAGGTTCAACATTCTCTTGGGATTGTGACCGAGCGACGAACCTTTTCTCTTCGACATTTGTTTCATTTCGACTTTCTTACGAGTGATTTTGATCCGTACTCATCGAACGTGTATATTTATGTGCACTTCTCCTTCTAATCTTTTACATATTCTTCTCTGAATCTTCCATGAATCAGCCATTAGACATTGGAATACTTGATGCTTTCAGCTGCCATACACGATGTCCGTGGATATCAGCAATCCTACGGCGCTAAGTAGTTCCCTGAACATCTCTCAAGCCGGCGATATACCTCTCGCTGGCCTGCAGACGTGGGCCTTATCGTTGCACTGTGGGCCCTACGACGCGGAGATCGACTTGACTCTCCGAATAAACGTCTCGCTATCGCGGAGGAACACCACCTATCTAGAATTCAGGCGGAAAAAGATCTGTCTAAAGGACAAGAGCTACATCGAACCCGAGGAGGTCCTAGTCGCAGTCTCCGGCTCTACTACCGGTGGCCAGATCTTTTACGCGGCGATTGGTTGCGCGTGTGCAGTCATGACGGTTATTTTTATTCTGGCCATGATGTATTACGTGCGCAACAAGAAGACTACAAGGCATCGAGATCCCCTTCAGTAAGTATACGAGCTGTTCGTGGATCGATCGGCTAAATTTTTTTTTAAATTTACATTAAGAATATATTTATATCGCGTATTATACATGAATTTCAGGGAATCCAGAGGTCTCAGCTCAGCATGCAGCATGGAAAGAAGTGCCGGAGTGGGACCTGCACAAACCTTTTTATCGCCGGAAACACCGCCACCTGCGTCCGCTGCCTCAGGATCGTCCTATAGAAGACTCGATGATCGTCCTAGCAGAGAACTGCACGAAAGAATCCAGGAAATTACTGTACAAAGGTTATTATATTTTAAATAACCTTTAAATATTTAATATTTAATATTTTAAATATTAATATAAAAATAATTGAATTAGAAAATTAAAAATAAATATTTTAAATGTTAAATATTTATCTGATATATATTGCAAGTTGAATATTTTTAAAATTTATTATTTATTTGTCATGATAAAAATATAACAAAAATAAAAATTTTGATTCTTTTACAAGTAATATATGCCACGTGAATTATAGCAAGACATAAAATAGATTAAAATAATTTATTTTTTTTATTATAGATGCAGGGTACGTCTTCTTAGCATTGAAATGGAGGGAACATTTGGACGCGTGTATAGAGGTAGTTATCACGAAGAGGGTGGCTTATGTGAAAACGTACTTGTGAAAACTGCTGCTGAGCACGCATCTCAATCACAAGTAGGTTAATTTTATTTTCTCTATGAATTTTATTCACTAGGATAAATAATATAAATTAATAGAATAAATATAGGATAAATAATTATTATAAAAGTTAAATAATCGGATATATTGACGAATATTTTCTGCATTTGTCTCTTTAAATTAGCAAAGCAGAGTACATTTTATACATCTCGTTTAGTACTTTAGAGAGATAAGATTTTTTTTTCGAAATAATCGAGATGTTCAAATACGATATTTCTGTTGTTCAAAGGTGGCTCTTCTCTTACGAGAAGGCCTAGTCCTTTACGGACTCAATCATCCAGCACTGCTTCCGGTTCTCGGTGTCTCCATCGAAGACAGAAGCGCGCCTTTTCTGCTTTACCCGCACACGGGTTATAGAAACATGAAGAGATTCTTGCTAAGGTGCAAGTTAAGTAGCGAAGGGCCTCCAAGAGCTCTCACCACGCAGGAAGTCGTCGAAATGGCACTTCAAGCCGCCAAAGGTGTACAATATCTTCACAGGAAGAGGATCGTTCATAGAGACTTGGCTGCTAGGAATTGTGTGTACGTAAGACAGTAAATCATTATACATTGGTTTTCAACGAATACCATAAAAATTTTCACTAAGAGATGGACATATTTTATATCTAGTAATTTAATTTTATAATGCTTTATCAAATTTTTAAGCGCTTTTACTTTTAAACTTTTAAACAAATTTTATTATCTTATCTTATTTAGATATATTATTCTCAACGTTTAGCCAACTTCATATTTTATTATAAATCTGTACGAAGTAAAGGCTCACGTTATATCTCGTTGAAATTAATTGCGCGCATAGACTTAATAAATGTGTTATCGCAAGATTTTAATTAATACCTAGTTGATTATTCCACTTCGAGAAAATAACGGTAATAAAATTATCGTGTGATTTATGCTTCTCCGTCACACACATACGCAAAATCATTGCCTTCATGAATTTTTTTCCCTTTCAGTGTTGACGATGACTTGAGAGTGCAGATTACGGATAACGCCTTGGCTAGAGATTTATTTCCGCAAGATTATCACTGCCTCGGCGATAACGAGAATCGTCCTATCAAGTGGCTGGCGATAGAAAGTTTACTCAGCAAGACCTTCACCACAGCTTCTGATGTGGTAAGTCATATATATATGCAAATGCAAAAACTTGCTGTTAAACAAAGAGAAAGAATATCAAATATTTCTTACTTTTTCTAGATATTTTTTTCCAACAATTTAACGCATTTTAATTTTATTAGTAAATTTCTCTTCTTTAATGAATAATTTCAAAAATTTTAATTAAAATGCAATATAATTATTTATTTTTAAATAATATATTTTCATTTCTTTTATCGTGTAATTTTATTCGATTTCAGTGGGCTTTTGGGGTTTTATTATGGGAGCTAACGACGTTGGCGCAGCAGCCTTACGTAGAAGTGGATCCTTTTGAAATGGCATCCTATCTCAGAGACGGTTACAGATTAGCGCAGCCGATAAACTGCCCGGACGAATTATTTGCGGTGATGGCATATTGCTGGGCCATGTCAGCGGAAGAGAGACCGACATTTAGTCAATTGATTATCTGCTTACAAGATTTTCACACTCAGTTAACGCGATACGTTTAATTGAGCGTGGTTGTAAAATAGGACTGGATTTTAAGATGTCTCAATTTAATTTCTGAACATATCGAAATTTTTGTCGAAGGAATAATATCGAAAAACTAAGATAGGAAAGCTCTTTTGTATATACTATTCTAGTATTTAAGTACTCGCGCAGGTACAGCATTTTTATAGCAATTGTATATAGGATAATCGAGTTTAATGTAATATATTGCATTTTTCTTAAAAAATGATTCAATTAAGTATAGATTTTCAAAGAATAACCGCCAGTTAAAACGAATTTAAAACATAGAATTTTATTTATTACGCTATAATTTGCATAAAGCATTGACAAAATTTTAATGAGTCTTGATAATATCAAATATAAGATACAGAAAAAATCATATAAAAGAAAATCAACTGATATAAATCTAAAATTTTTTATTATAGATATATCGGAGAATCTTTGCAAAAATTTAATCTTTTATAGACCTTTTTAAAACTCTGGCCTATGTTTCAGCGCTTTATAAAAATACTTTTTGTATGTTCAAGAAATTGGTTTTTACAAGACTTATAAAACGGATATATTGTAATTTTCTAATTAGTCTCAGGAATATATTTTTAGTAGTGATGTGTACTTTTACAAGACACTCTGTGTAACGACTGAGCACAACCTGTAGAAATCGCGTGAATTATTCATACTGTAAAAAATTAAGACTGAATTCTCACCTCTCGCGCGTTGCGTCACGTATCTGGCGCTCGTTCGATGTGATATCGTCCTTGATTACCAAAACTAACGGCGAACATACGTCATCGTGCACTGCCACCATCCCGTTTTCGGAAACTTGTATTGCATGTAGTGAAACGGAGCGGGCTTCTCGGCGAATTCGAGCCATGTGATACGCGCTTTGTTTACCCACGTGAGTATGTTTCGAGTGTGCCAATATGTTTATTTTTTTTGTATTTTTGTACATAGTGTGTATTTACTTAATGTGTCTGCATATATGCGTGTGCGTCATGCCTAAATAAAAAGATCCTGTGTACATAATTAATTGTGTAGCGTAAGAAACATATAAATGTACAAATCGTCCAAGCGTTACGAGCACAATAAATTTCTATCTATACCATAGACAGCATTTGTTGCTTTTGTTCTCTGCGTCCACCCTCGACATTGACTTTACTAAAACAGCCATAAACGTTCTTTCTAAGACGAAGGGGTTTCAAGCCGTTCGCCGGTTTATTTCTGGCGATCCCTTCTTAGTGACGAAAGGAAGGAGTTTCTGTTTTCTCGGAAATCGTTCGTCAAAGCCACATGTCACATCGTAAACGAGTCTTGTAATTCGTACGACAGTTGTGCGTCGAGTCGAGTGTCGCGAGAGAAAATTAACGGTGTCTCCGCGACATCCTGTTTAAAATGACAAATATTGTAGAATATATTTTCTCCCTCTTTCTCTCTTTTTTTTACTTGTCTTTTATTTTTGGATATATTTCTTTAGGTATCAAAAAATAGAGAGAAAGTTTGCATTAAAAAAAGATTCTTAATTAACACTTAAATTAGATGGAATAAATTCCATAATAAATAAGCAAATATTTCTGATGGAATTAAATAAAAATTTATATATCAATGTTTTTAAATTTGAAATTATATTGTGTAAAATCCATAAAAATCAGAAACATCTTTCAAAATATCGCATAAATTGTAAATTTGACACTTCACAATAACATTAACCGTTGTTTAAATTCCTATCATTTCTACTCGAGAGAGATTCACATTTCCACTCGCTATAAAATCCACAATATTTTATGAGATATTTCTGTATAATATTTTCGCGCTCATAAATAATACATATGTATTTTATAAAACAGAAGTACACGTTAGACTTTTGAACGTACTACCAGCCGTTATCGAGGCGCACCGATGCGCTTTTAGATGGGCTATATTAAGCCTCTCTCTCTTCCCGGTTTTCTTAGCCATAAACCGTTTTATCCGGAATTTACGTTGTTTATTCGCGCTGCTACACGAGCCGTTCGGCATTCAGGAATAATGACGCCTCACGGAGCACGTACCGTGGGGGCAAAAACGGCCTTGCTGTCGTTGCCGGCAGAACATTAATTTGCAACATATTTACACTGTCGTCTCCGGATGATTCCCCAATAATGCGAGTCCGATTAGGCACGCTACATTAGGCACTCTCTGCGTTCTCTACGCTCCATCGGCGGTGAATGCGCGAGAGGGTGCCTGGGAAACCGGAAGCTGGTGGAATACACGCGTGCGAAAAAAGAAGGAGACATATATAAATATATATGTCCGGTCATATATAAATATATATGACCGAACGAGAAACGATCTATCCGAGGGGGAGAGTTTAATCGCTCGAGAGTGACGGAAGTTCGCTTAAATGCGGTTTTACGATGGGTAAAATGTTATCGGCGACCGCTCTTTTGCGAGAAAACCCGAAAAATTGGAATACGGATTAATTGCCAGTGCGTTTTCGCGAGATAATTCTCTCCTGATATTCAAAGTAGGACGTATCTTAAAGAAGATTCCGCGTCATTGTGCGACCGTGATGATCCGCACCGATCTTACGAAAAGGTTTTACGTAACGCAATATCCTGCGGTCGCTTGACAATCCGTCACTGTATAATTGCATCTTTGGCACGAATGACTTAAGTGCACTCGCAATGTTCAGCGGCACGAACGGTTAACGCCGGTTGGCGTGGGTGAATCATTATATGAGGCATATGAAGAGAAGGGTGACACTGTTAAAATCGCTCGCGCAATTTATTCATCACTGACACTCTTTACATCGTCCTTAATAAATGTTTACACGAAATGATGGAGTAATCTTTTAACGTAATAATGAAGGAAACTTTAAGAATGATCAGGAAAAGAGGATCGTCATAGTTATATAGGGCTGAAAGGGGCAACAAGCCCCTTTTAATGAATTTCAATGAAGGCCCCTTTGTTTGCGCCCGAGATTTTAGCTAAACGTCGAGGGGTGACAGAATTCGAAATTGCTTTAGCCTTGATGTGCTGGCTGCAACGGTCCACAACGGGGTGCATTTTTAGAGCGAGCACTTCGCTCATCGTAATGGACGCGAGATAACGTCATTCATGAGTATTCATCGTAGCCTGTGTAAACCATTTACAATGAGCCATTATTACAGCGAAGCTTTGTTCGGCACGAAAGTAGCTGTACTTCACTCTTGGAGAAGTAGCGATAAGTAATTTACATTTATTAGTTCCCTTTATTGATTAAATGTTATGTAAAATCGCGCACTCTTTAAAATAAACGTATATTATTAAAATTCAAAATATCAAAATAAATATTGGACAACTCATAAATGTATAACTTGCTTTCTTCTAAGGAAATATAAATATTGCCAGAATAAAAAAATGTCTATTATGCTTCAATTTTATCTGTTAATAATAATCTTCTATTTCCATTATCCTTTATTTATATCTCTTATTTATATCTTTCGCAAGCATATCCGTGCGTCTTGTGATATCGATCTCAGGAAACAATTAAAATCACTGGTTCGAGGTTCTTTGAAAAAAATATAATATATTCGTTCTCCTCTTTTCTCAACATCCATCCTTGTTACGCTTTACGAGTCGGATTTACGGAGGTCGTTCAGCAATTTTCTTCTAATGATTGTCATTACTATATGTACATCCGGCTTGAGTATTTATCCCTTCCTTCGAAATATCTTATACAGCGATAGGAATATTTTTGAAAAATCAGTATCCCCCGTGTATTCGCGAGCGAACGATGAAGATGCGAGCGAGAACAATCCTTGTCGCTTGTTTCGCGATCTTGACGTTTAATAATATTGACACGGAGAGCGTAGAAGTTTCGTCGAAGGTCGATTTTGATTCTGACGAAAATAAAGAGACTTTAAGCAACGCGACTTTCGTTACGATCGTGAAACTGAATGATTCTGCTGATCTATCGAAATCAATTTCGCGTGCGTCAGAACCGTCGAGAGCTAGCTGGCGTCATAAAAGCGGGCTCGTAAAATCAAACGAACCAAGAAAAAGAAGAATTTGTTCTTCGCAGGTGAGTAATAGATGTTGCAAAGAAAAAAAATAATTTGACAAGTTAAATTAATATTTTGTTTTACATAAAAAATGAGATTGTTTCATTGTATTAATAAAAAAGTTATATAAAAACATATAATGTATAAAAATTACATAATATAGAATTGTCATTCTAGATATATGTATATTAAGTTTATAAGACGTAATATAAAACATATTTAATTATGATTAACATTAGAATTTTAACGGATAGATATGTGGCGAATGGAATTTATGTGGAATTTATAAAGATTAATAATATAATATAAATGAATTCGTTTGTCGTAAAAACATTTTTATTCGCAAGATAATGAAAATTTAATTATAATGCCAATGACACGAACATATCAATCAATGTTGGATTATTGATTTGATGGACGACCTCATAAACAGATCGTTGAATTTATAGAAAACTTCGCGTACGTCATGTCGTATATTTATCAATAAGTCAGAATTATTGCTTTCGAAACAGTTTAACAAAAGAAAAGTAGTTAAACTATTAAATTTACAAGTAATAGATTAATGAATGAATCACTAAATAATTATGTCAATAAACGTTCTGTGCATCTTTATTTTAACATTTTTTTGACACTTAAAGAAACAAATTTCATGTTCTATTAAGGATTTTTACAGAGATTCCATCAATAATTATGGAAACTATAATAATTATTTCATACAATTTCCAACAAGGAAAAAATAACAAGGAAAAAATTAATAATCATATTGATATTTTGAAATTATTATAGTCTTTTAAAAATTTAAATATTTTATAGGATGATTCAACTAAACAACCAAAGATTATCAATAACATTCAAATCGTTATAAACAGCAATGATAGTCTACCAAACGAAAATTCCTGTAAAGATTCTGGTATATGTGATGTATCCGTTTCTTCAAAACCAGACGGAAAAGGAAATATTGTAACTGAAGTGCATCTTAGCATTATCACAAATGCAAAGCCAAACGCTAAAATCGATGATATTCCAGTAATTGACAGTTTTCAAGGTATCAAAGATCACGAGGAAAAACCAATTTTTCATCCAATAAGCCGAAATCCATTATATTCACATCGCGATAACATTCCACAGGTAACGATATTTGTTTATTTTATTGTGTAAGAGATGCCGTATTTTAATTATAACGATTAATTTGAATAATGAAAGCTTCTTTTCTTTACAACATATAACAACAAGTAAAAATTGTACTCATATTTTTAGATTCAAACTAATTATCAAGGATATGGCGAGCCCCGGTATCATCATCGAACTTTTCAACGACCGCGTACATATTGGAGTTATCACCACTTTAGAAATGGTGATAATGTAGAATTTCGAGGTCGTAAAATACGGCCGCAAGATAAACCCATAGTGGATGATAAGATTGACCCACCACTTAGCAGAACCAAACTTAGTGACGATACATAATCAGGAAATGATTTATTAAATTCTAAAATTATTTTCTTTTTTCATATAAATAAATGTAAATCATATAAATGTCGTATAAAAATGATATATAATGGTTAATATCATATAATTAAATTCGATTTCACTGCCATATAATAAAATAAATAAAATCATTATATAAAAGCGTCATGAGTTTAATTTATGCATACATATAATCCAAAAAATATAATATTTATTTCCTTTAAGCGTGTGTAAATATAAATGCAGAATATACGCATATAGTCGTTAAATGTTGTTTATAAAATCGTTAATATGATTGCTCGATATTATTCGAGTATAACATCAATGTAAGAAAATTTATTAAAACTTGCAAATATTATATTACAAGCGATTCTTACTCGTGAGCAGGTAGTCAAAATCAAGCTGTCAACGTAATTAATAATCACAGAAAAATTTATAAAGATTTTCATAGAAAGGATCTATTATTTTTAATCTATTAGTTTTAATAAACTTGAGTATTTATGTAATAATTAGGAAAATATTTGAGTCTGAATCCTCGGATTAAGACTTTAAATCATAAAAATTTATCTCTATCATGGTAACTTCGTATAACACACACAAGATAGGCGATAATAAAGTAGTAGTTAAAGGTAAGATGTGTGGAAATACAATCAAAGGTGTAGTGTGTTAATCATGCACCGTACGGAAAGAAACCTTTCCGTTATCATTGACACCGGTAATGGATGACTTATGATTGATTTGCTTGCCATCCGGACCGGTTCTGCTGGAAGAACTGGAACTAGCGAACACTCCAAAGCTATTCCCAGATGGTGCAGGAAGCTCTTCAGCGAATCTGGACTCTAGTCCTGGTACACCCTATGAAAGATAATCGATAGAGGAAAAAATAATGACGATGCCTTACACGAAAATATTTCACGAAATTTCATTTATAATTTATCCGACAGAAATGAAAGGAACTTACGGGACTGATCAGACCTGTTTGGAAACCGCCACCTGGACCTAAACCAATGCTGGCACTCGAAATCTGTGGCACGCCGCCACCGTAACTTCCGCCACCATAACTAGCGGCTTCATTGGCCAAACGATTGTGGGCTTCCATGTTACTGTGTGTATATGTCATAACACAAATCCTTATTTACATCATGTTTAAAAAATTTAAACCATGAGTCACTACTCATAAAAATAATCGAAAATCAAGCAGCTCAATCATGACATTTCATTTTCATAAAAGAATTGCTTATCATCTCGCAGTATCTTTGTTGCAACTTCTTTTCATAACTTAATTGCAAGCCCCAAGAATTGACACGTACTCAAGTATATACATTACGTGATATTTGGAAAATCCATGAAGTTTGATTATCAATACCTAAGCCATGAAACGTGAGGTGACATCTCATATTATTCATATTTGGTTGAGCATAAGAATAAATGTAATGGTAAATGTGTTTAGTGTAAATAATTTTAGTGTAAATAATTTTGTAAAAAATTATTGATTACTTCTTCAATTACCATTTATTTATAAAGAAACATGACGATTAGTCAGATAATAGATTTATTAGATGATTTCGTTAATGAATGTTAAAACATTTATATAACGATAAATATAAATAATTTCATAAAATAGAATCAATTATTCATAAGAAGAATAAATTTTCAAATTGAGAGAGGCCATTTCGTTCAGAGAGAAATAATTGCGGATTTGTTTTATAGATAGACTTACGCTTGATGTTGTGCCTCGATCTGTGCCTGAATCTGTCTGATCATGTCAAAAGTAGGATCGTTGAAGCTAGGAAATTGTCCGGGGAAGAAAAATCCGGGTCCTGCGTTATACAAGGGATCTGCGAAAAACGAGGCACACAATGAAACTCAGACAACGATGTACAGTGTAAAAAAAAAATGCAATATACATGCGATTATATACTATAAATCATAAGATTTTATACAGAACCTAAGTATACATATGTGCCTAGATAAATAAATAAATTAATTAATTAATATATAAGTATGTGTAAAACACATCAACACATATGACTAAATAACTAAATAAATAAATATATAAATGTAAGTACAAATAAATAAATAAATAAATGTCAAAAATTATTGTCACGCGACATCAGTCACTTCGTATAAAAGAAAGTTTGTCTTCGATAAAGTATCATGCATCTTTAAAGGAACGTCGGCATGATTTCGTCAAACAGACGATCAAGATATATGTCTTCTCCGCCGTTCCAATCTTTTATCGAGAAATTTCCGCATGCAATCCCAAGAAGAATTCATTCATTATTCTCCAAAATCCTGAATCCGTCTTCGCCCTTGGACTTTGAGGTTCATGCTCGTACCTATTCCGTAATTCGGTGAATTATCCTGAAATCCTCCTCGATTATCGAAAGACGGTGATTCAGTAGTCATAGGTGGTTCTGCCCTCGGATATCCCGCTCCTGGATATAGTGCATTTGGATATCCCATTGTGGGATATCTCGCTCCCGAGAATCCAGGATATCCTCCCGCAAAGCTTCCAGCTGACGCGCCCGCGGATGAGTATCCTGGTCCGTTGTTTGTACCAGTCCACGCGTAATTCGGGCCGGCACCTGGTATAGAGTTGAATCCGGGATAACCACCAAAGTAGGGGTCGAAACCTGGACCAAAACCGGGTCCGGGAATGCCTGGACCAAACGGTCCAGGAGTTGGCGTTTTGTCGCCCTTGGACGGTGATCCAGGTTTCTTAGTCGAGGCTTCGGATTCATCGAAATTCGAGCGCGATTGAACATCGTTGTCTGTCGATTTCTTCGGCTTGGAGGATGATTTCGTGCTTTCTGGAGTTGTTGTGCTGGGTGTTGTCGGACTTGTAGATGGAGTAGTAGCGGAAGTGGTCGTGGGGGTGGTAACGGAAGTGGATGCCGAAGTGGTAGGAGACGTTGCCTCTGTGGTAGTATCAGTGGGTGTGGTGGTTGGACTGGTGGATGGAGTAGTCGTAGGTGATGTTGATGGTGTGGTCGATGATTGTGTGGTCGATGATGGTGTAGTTGATGACGATGATGTAGTCGATGATGGTGTAGTCGTAGGATTTGTTGTCGAAGGAGTCGTTGTAGTCGCTTGACTGGTGGTAGTCTCACCATTCGAATCACCAATTTCTCGCTTTGACCTGGATATCCCGTCGAAATTGACCGATGTTGGCCCGCGAAGTTGTCCATCTTTGACGGGAAACAAGAACAAAAGAGTAACTCTTTATCAATTGTTGCTATCGAGATAGCTTAGTATGGTTGATGATTCTTTTGTTGCTTGAAATGCCGTTGTTAGTCTCAACATGCGGGGCTACTTCTCGGAATTCCATCACCAGAAATCCGCGGAAACGTGCCAAAAATGTTACCAATCACAATAATTACATAAATAATTACATAATCACGATGTAACGCGGGTAATAATAGAGCCTTAATTGCTCAAATATATGATTTGAATATTAAATAATGTTTAACACACACATATAACAGATAATATATAACATTTAACAAGTGTTACTAAGCCAATATGGCACAAATAATACCTTTGTATTATAATAAACATATAATTTCTAAACATCATATAGTAGTTAACAATATGTAATGGCTAATTTTTTAATAAAACACTAACACATTTAGGGAATGATATTTAAGAATCATTAATATGAGAGATGCGCATAACAATTTAAAATTCGATAAAAGTGTAGAAAAATCAAATTTTAAATTGCTTACATAATTGTAATATTAATCATTCTTTTATAAAAAATTCGCCGATAAAATTGGCAAAGAAATATTATTTATTGCTTATCTTTTTAAAACGTGAATGTACACTTACGATAGTGTAGTTATACGATATGCGTATTAATCATGCGGTATTCTGTGACAACTGAAGCAGTCACGTTAATTTGATAAAACACGTACTTACAACATTCCTTTTTTGATGATACATGTGTTTAAAATCACGTACAGTAAATAAATTAACACATATATTATAATATACGTCACCAATTATTACAATTAAATACAGATCTTAAAATGCCCTTATCTTACCTTTTTTTAATGTAATAATTTTACTACTAAAGAGAGAATATAAAAATATTATTTAATATAATATAAAAAATGCACATTTATAATAATTCAATTAATGATACATATATTTTTCAACATAATGGAAATGATCAAGTCATGCATAAGAATGAAATTATAGAAAGGAAATAAAAAGAAAGTATCTCCTTCGTAGGTCAAGGTGAGGAACAAAATGAGGTCACGGTCTGCTAACGTCAAATTATATTCATTTGGTTAGTGGCCATGTGCAGTTACGCGTATACGAGCTGCAGGAAGCGCATGCATACGCGGATATGAATCTTTGTTAATCAATTGTGATTAATATCGCTCGCGCCTTTAACAATCGACGTAATTTAACGATGATTTAACATAATGATACGAAAATTTATTGCGTTTTGAGTAGCAAGTACGTTTTCATGGAGAAACCGATGCGGATAGTTTCATCAGTAATAAAAATACGATGAATAGAAATATGTAAATACAAGATATAAATAAATATTTAATAAATTAATATTATTTAATATTATTAAAAAATAATTGTGCAAGAATAAAATGATAAGATGATTTTAGTTTTATATTATTTCCTTCAACACTAATAAAGAAATTTTATATACAATTAATTTTAGAAAAAAGCGAAAGAAAATTAACGAGTAATTTTATTGTATCATGTAAATTAATATATTTATATAAAGATTATCATAAAATTTAATTTATTATAAATTGTTATAAACTAAAGTAATTATAAATTGTTATAAACTAATAAATCACAATAACAACCTTTTATAAACGACCGAATTAACGTAAATAGGTAATTGTCCGATTTCGCGCTATTAATGTCTCAAAGAACCTTTCCTAGGTAATTGCACAGTTTCTCAAGTCCATGTGCAAGAAAAAAATGCAACATCACCAGTCTAATAAGGGAGAGAGGGAAAGAGGGCATTTTCCTCTTACCGAGAGATAAAAATTGAAAATCGTAAAATTATTTACAGCGTATTATCGAATTCGTCGTAAGATTTTGCTTCATTAGTTAGTCTCGCAATTATCCTGAAATCCCCGCGCACCGTCAGTTATTTCTACTTAAACGCACAACATTGTCATTATGTAACTTATCGTGGATTTAATTTTTATGTATGCAGCCAATGTATATTTCCTTTTGGATTATGTATGTTTATGTTCAATTAACAAACACAGAATTGTAGAATTAACTCGTATCATAAATTCATTTACATATTATGTCATATCCGCGATTGCAGAAAAATTCGATAAAAATGTAAAAGAAAAAAAATATAATCATTATCGCGCACGAAACTTATGACCATTTTTAGCACTACTATATATAGTATATTGCTTGTTGATACACAATTCGTTTATGTTATTTATGTATCTTGTAAAGGTTAACAAGCAAATGGACATTGTAAAAATGATATTTATTAAAAAAAATAGAAGAAAAAAGCTCGCGATACACACAGAAATATATGTGGTTATTATAGTAAGAGATTATTATTTAATTTTAACTTTTAATTATACATGCTAAATGATTCAGATTTAAATATATTTGATGCTTAAATATTTATTATCACATTAACAAATGAACAGAAGATTATTAAATTTGATTCCAATAATAAAAAAAATTGATTCCTTCGACCATTACTCACTTCCATAAGGATAAGGATAACCGAAGTGGGTCGCTTGGGCCTCCATAAAGGTTCCAAGGACACCGACGAAAATAATCAGCGCGAAGATTTTAGTATCCATCTTTCTGATCGTCAAAGAAGAACTCAACGCGGAAAGATCGAAAGACAATTATTATGTATGTTATTACTTGTTATGTTTATATCACCACCGTACGCGTGAAGAGCGAAATGATTCTGATGTTGTCGCAGTCCGCGGGAGAATGACTGACTCAGCTGGTAGTGCGATCATCTTATATAGCATTCGCTTGTATCGGCACTTCATTACCTCTTCGTTACGACAGTACGTTCGCGAAAACTCCGAAAGAAATTCTACGTCATATCATCGATAAGAATCGCGTACGTAATCCATCCAGGATGTGTTTCCAAAAACTTAAGTATATTTTTTGTAGAAAAATTTATATTATGCTCTACAACTATACAACTTTATTATTATATCATTTTGGTGAAAGTTATTTTAATAATGTTTTAACATTAATATTATATTAAAAACTGGGAGTTAAATCAATTAAATGATTATGAAATTGATTTTAATAAGAGGTTACATATTTGTTAGACCATTGAATTTTCGCGATAATAAGTAATGTTGTAAAGCTTAAGCTCAAATTTCAGAAAATAAAAATAAAAATATTTTTATAATTTTTGTGACGTCAACAAATTTCTTATTATCATTTTAGGCAAATTATGTAACATTAACTTGTGACGACTGTACAAATTTCTAAATTGAATAAAAAACTTCGCTGTTCTTAAAAGATAAAAATATTTCTTTCATGTCAAGATTATAAATTACAAATGTATTTAATAGAGGAAGTCATAAATTACAAATATATTTACTAGGGGAAGAGCGACACCAATTTTAGCAGCATTTATATTTTTTTCTTTTTATAATTCTGCATCCGAACGTTTTAATCGGCCTTGTTTATTGTGTGAACTCTGCCTTTCCTTAGTAGAATGGAATCGCTCAGACCTTGGCAATGATTTGTTCCAAGTTGCTCTTATACAACACAATCCCAATTCTCGTTACATTATTTTTATTTGGAAAATCTACACTACATATTAGTTTCATCTAACTTGCGCCACGAAATGATAACCCTGCGAGATAATATAGCGACGCAAGTAAACGAACGCGGAAAGATTTTTCTCTTAATTATTGATCATATGCAATCGTAGGATTTATTTAGTAATCGAAATGATAGGACAAGATCATCACAAATTTTTTCGTACGAGGGGAAAACCAGAATAATAATTAGTTTTATTCACACGAGCTCTGACAACCGCTTACATTTATAAAAATCTATTTATCGTTTTCGTTGATGTTTAGAATTACAACAAATGAACATAATAAATAATCTCTCTGCAACATTCAGTTGCAGATATACATTTGTCTTATCATTATGTAGACTATTATGTATAAAATATACATTATGGATCATTTAATAAAGAGTTTTATTATAGGTTATATAGATATTTTATAGAGATATTTTATGGATTATATATTTAATAAAAAGAATATATTTATCATTTTTAACTTATTTTTTTAATACTTTTTTAATATGTGTGAAATCCGTTTTGACGACTTAATGAATAATAAATAATAAGTAATTCGTCACGTAATAATGAAATCAATCATATCTCAAATTCCATTAACATTACGACATTGAAATATAATTAATATGTTTTCTTCAATTTATCTGTTAATATCTGTAATTGATTGTGAGAGAAGAAATATAATAGAAATGCTTAGTATACAGATCTAGATAATAAAAGATAATATTGCTTTTTATAAGATATGTGATGTATTTTAATATGCAAATGATATTTCTCTTCCGCAATCTATCGCATTTTGTGTAACGTGGTTACAAGTAACTTTAATTTTTTCTTTAAACCTAATATCGAATATATATTTATCTTGATCGAATATCATTTTCAATGGTCGATATTCGCCTAGTATTATCATTAATTAGACAACCATGCGCGTAATTGTTTATGAATAATAATGATCTGTCGCGCGCGGGAAATAATCACGACCGGTTTCCACATCCTGTTAGACTGTTGATCGATCCAGGATAATCGCGATTATTCCGACATTCTATGGTCCCTTTAAAGCCGCGGGCTCGGAGCTTAAACGCGTATTTTCCAATCAATCGATCAGGCTAATTTTACTAACGATTGATTATTGGGTAGCAGCTTTATCAAATTAATACCTTCTTAGCTATATTCACAGAATTTCTACAATGTAACCGCGTCATTTAAACGAATTATAGCGAATAAAATGTTTTAACGCGATGAGCCGTCTTTTGTGTTATTATTCGTTTAGTCATGGCGCGACGTGACTCAGGCTCGTATGTTTTCTCAATAAATGATAAAAAATATTCTGTTCAAGTGAAAAATGGTGCAACAGAAATATTAAGGGAATCGACGTTAATGTCGCTCAATGAGCCGACGTGTTGTTCACGTTGCAGATACAAAAATTTGTATTTTTGTTTATACAGTTGTAGCGAGACGTATATTACCAGACGAATTTGTAAGCAATGGATTTATTTTCGGTTTTCATGAAGACACACGCGGCGATTATACATAATTTTCTTTCGATTTCCTCTCCGAGAATGAAAATAATATAAAAGAGTAATATAATATATTTTTATTACAAGTAATTTTCGTTACTCAACAATTTCGCGACCGGTTGGTAACATTCTACTTCAAAACAGATGCAAATGTCGATCTCTCTTAAAAGATCGTCGAACATGATTTGACTAATTACGACTTCCGATATAAATTTTAATTGTAATCGAAATGTCTGAAAATCGTTCACATAGCATCGATTATACTTATGGGCGAATATTTTTCTTTTTAAATGATCGACTGACGCGGGGCTTCGGGAAATACCCATCGACAAACTTGATTACCTTCTGCGCAATAATGCGATGGTCGTTTCTTCCTAACCGCTCCATTGTATTCTCGAAAGTAAAATGCCGCGCTTCGTCTTTAAGATTCAGCAAGCTTGATCACTGGTCGAATATGCATGCATTTTGTGGATGACTTTGATCTCTATGTTCAAAATCATAATTATTTATAACATATATGATATAGTATTTAGAGTATTAATAAATTTTTGTTTGTTTATATACAAAACAAATAGCATTAATTAAATGCAAATTAAAGAGAAATTATAAAAGAGAAGATTATATACTGATTTCTAGAGATGTAAATATTAAAAAATATAATAAAATAAATATTAAAATATATAATTATTAATAAGAAATATTCCAATTATATATATTGTGCTTTTTAATTTATTAATATCGTATAACCATAATAAATGTATAAGGTGAAAAATGCGAATATATCCGCAAATATTATATTTTGCTTTATGTCTGCGCGTCAGATTCAATGTCGAGACAAAATATGTTTGACTTTATTTAATCATTTGACTCAGCATATATTTCGTATAACCATTTAAATTTTATGACTCATTCATTATTGATGATTGGACGGCGTGACAATCTTCTTCCAAAGATTATTGAACTTAGTATATTTAACCGTTTGCGTGTGTAAAACATTAAAAGATTAGCTCGAATAATTAAAGTGCATCACGATTTCCTTTGCCGGATATCCGCCGCTGGCAACAGCGAGAGTTCACCACGAAAAGTGCGAGCTTTGTTACGCGAAATATTTCGTAACAGATTGATTGTGTATTGCTTCTCAGTATTATACACATAATTCACACGAGGCGCACCTATCTGCAGCAGGAAAAATAGAAATTATCGCACATTTTTTTCTACCTTTGTTTTCAAAAATCTTTCAAATATCTCCGGAAATTTCAAAAATAGCTTGTTTTTTTTCTTTTGAATCATTAGTAGGTGACACTTTGCTCTTTTTCCTTTTTTTACAAAAAACTGGAATGCATTAACGAACAGTAGTAAGGCTTAAAGTAACGAAGAGTGGACTATGATATGTAGACTTAATGGTTGGCGATAAGTTTTTTAACGCAAGACCTATTGCTCCGTGCCTTATATAAGTTGAACGCATCTCAGGAAGGTTCAGTAAGGGTCGGGTTGTCAGGTCCTAGTTTCCAGATTCTATCTTGCGACTCAAGAAATTTTCAAAAATCATGAAGTGGATTCTATTGTTGGCAATAATCGTTATTATACAATATGGAGAGGTGGCAGGTAAGAGAGCTATCATATTCCATAAGTTATTTTTGTTTTATTAGTTTTATAAGTCTATGCTAATCTTATATATTATAATAATAAAAATTCAATAATGTATAACAAATTTTGATATGTGATGAATTTTAATGAATTAAAACAATTGCAAGTTTAATTATTTGTGCAATTTTTGGTAATAATCAAGAAATTTTCGCAGCTGTTAATTGATATACGAGCAAAATATGTTTGAGTTTATAGAATAGTAAGAATATTATTGTGCCAAATAATGTATATATTGAATGTATATGATGAATGAATATTGCGACTCACGTAAAAGACAGCAAAAGTAAAACGCAAAACGTCAAACGCATTTTGCATTTTTATGCATTTTTTATAAACCATAGATGAATAGTCGATAGATAAATGATAAATTGCGTATATTGTATATGTAATTAGTTCCATATGATTTATATGACCATGTTTATTGATTAGAATAATAAATGTATTGCTGACTAATATTCCTCGAGAAATGTTTGTTACAAGCGGGAATACGAGATTGTTTTTCTTAATTACTTTTCAATTTTCTTCTTCGTTTTAAAAAATATGAATAATGCCTATTGTATTTGTGTGATAAGGTATAAATTTATAGAACTCAACAAATTAATCCTCGTGGAATAAAAAAATGAAAATATAAGAAATAAAGAAAAAAATCTTTACATAACGACAATTGATAAAGTATTTACAATTTTTCAATGTAAATAGAGATATATTTATTATGTAAATTAATAACATTAATACACAATTAACAACTTCTCTTTAACAGTTCAAAGATTCGCGAACTGCTCGAATCACGCTGTTGTTCTGGAATATATAAGAATATTCCAGATTAGTCGTTACAATTCCTTATCTACAATATTCGAGAGACTCTTGGAATGTTCTTTCTCCTGATATTTATGTCTCGGCATATTTCTTTCGGCATGTTTCTTCTATCAATCTCTTCAGTACATACGTGTCTCTCAAAGTAAATTCTCGGATTACTCGATTATTTTAGCGGTTCTCAGTATTTAAAGAATTCTGTTCAATTTCAAAGTTAAACTTTGAATTATTCGATAAAACTCAAATTATAATAATTATTCGAAACAAGGATTATAAAAATGTATAATTTATTGCAAAGAATGCAATAGTTTCTTCAAAGTAATTAAAAAGATCAACAGAGTTCTGGAAATGTATTTCAATTCTAACTGATTACTGATTTATATACGTATTCCATATGTAAACTGAGTTGCAATATTTAACTTATTTATCTGTTCCTATATTACGTAAATCATTTATTGATTTAATAATATATTAAGTATTAATAATATAATAAATATTAATTATATAATGCATTAAATATTAATTGTAATAACAGTGATATGAAATTAATAACTGTATGTGACATTTTAGAAGTTGCTTTATTTCGATTAGAAATTTTTTATGGACTATACATTTTTTAAACATTTTCATTCAATAAATATTTAATAGAAATATTGAAATTTTCGAATAACTTAATGCATATATATATTATTATATATATATATATATATATATATATATTATTATATATTATTATATAGGTTATCCTTCGAAAATGATATCTGAAAATCATCCTATTGAGCATACTCCTGCTGACAAGAATAAGAAAACTCCGGAAAGTATCTGCGAATACTGCCATCTTAGCGAGGAAATTATAAGGGCGGCCTACGAAGGTAAATTCCTGAGACACATAATATTCTAATGTATAAAACATATATTTATTTATTATAAACAAATATGTGATAATTAAACATTTTATTTACCAGAAGCTATGAAAAAAAAACAAACAGTTGATATATTCGGGTATCACAAGTCACCATTCGAAGATATATTTCTGCCCCGTTCAGCAAGATCGCCAGGAATGGCGCAATATTTAAGCAATTCGTTCGATGATAATCTTGCTAGGATCAAAGAAAAGTTGGACGTTTTAGAAAGACAGTATCAATTCTTTAACGAATTTTCACATAATGCCGAAGGTAAATTCTTGAGATGCATATATAATATTCTAACATATAAAATATATATTTATTTACTAAGAACAAATATATAATAATTAAACATTTTATTTATCACAGCAATTGGGGAAAAAAGACAACAAATAGATCAGATATCATTAACCACAGAATTAAGAAAATATATATTTTATTTCGATTTTCTTTCGAACCCATTGCTAGCGGAATCGGTATCGGACCAGTGGACCAAGAAATTTGATGATGATATAGATTATGTCAAGAACAATTTGGGATCGTTAAAAACTAACTACGAACTCGTTATTGATCATTTAAAAGAGATCAGAGGTAAATTCTTGAGACGCAATATATTATATTCTAATATATAAAACATAAATTTACTAAGAAATATGTGATTATTAAACATTTTATTTATCAGCAACAAAAGAACAACAAACAGGTCATATGTTCGTGCATCACGGGTCATTCTGGGGTGAACCAATCAAAGATATGATTCAGTCCCGTTCAACAAGATCGGCATATTTAACCGATTCGTTCAATGATCTTTTTCATTTTATCAGAACAACGTTGGAAAACTTAGAAAAATCCTACAAAGACATTAACAAACTTTTACAGGCCGAAGGTAAATTCTTGAGATGCATATATAATATTCTAATATATAAAACATATATTTATTTGTTAAGAACATATATGTAATAATTAAACGTTTTATTTTATCACAGTAAATGAGGAAAAAGGAGAACAAACAGATCCGATACCATCAAGTGTGAAATTAGATATAATGGGAACCCCATGGACATTAGAATCCCCGGAAGTATATATGATATTGTCACGTTTGAACAGGTTGTTCGATAGTGATATAGTTAATATCGAGGAGAATTTGGAAGTGTTAAAAATTAAATTCAGATTCGTTATCAATCAATTAAAAGAGATCGCAGGTAAATTCTTGAGATGCAATATATTATATTCTAATATTGTATATAAAACATATATTTATTTACTAAGAACAAATATGTAATAATTAAACATTTTTTTTCAGCAAACAGCCCGGAAAATAAAAAGGAGTATCCGTCTCCATCAGAGAGTATCGTTTCGAATAACAACACACAAGAAACTGTGACTCAAACAACCATCATTCCTACGCCGGATGAATCGACGAATACTCAAAAGCCTGTGCCAATTAAACATGACGATAAAAAGGATAAACTTGTTGATGAAAAAGATCCATTACATACACCTGAAATCGCACCAACCAACAAAACACCAGAAAATGTAATAATCCCAATTGAATCGACAATCTTTGAAAAACTTGAATTGACAACCATTAAAAATGAAGAAAAGCCTGAACAATTTGAACAAGAAGCTGAAAATATGTTTATATCAATAACAAATAACAATGAAACGTTTGAGGCACCGATTGCCCTTGATAAGAAAATAATAATTAATCCAGACAACCCAGAAGATTCAATTACATTCGGACAATTGGTAAGACTATTGAACACTACTTGAGAAATATAAGGAGACATTGGAACGTCAAATTTACAATCATAAATAAATCTACAAAATTAAAAAAAATATTGAAATGATAGTAAAAAGTTAAGAAATCAATAATATTATACGTTTTTATATCAAAGCATTTAAATTTTTAAATATAAGCATTTTATCTTCTTTAAATTTCAAATAATTCTTGTATCTTTGTTTCTTCAAAAATAAGTTGCTCCTAGGATTCTATTCGTTTCTTTTATGTATGATTATAAATATATTATGGGGGGAATATATATTATTTTATTGCGAATACATACAAGATAAACAAAATAATATTTTTAATTGAAAATAAAGATATTTTCTTAGGTTAAGAGTTCTTATAGATTTTACATGATTTTATACACATTTATACATTACATGATTTTATAAATATTAAATTGAAATATATAAGTTACATATTGCTTATTAAATAATCGTTATACATCATTTATCCTTATAAATTTAATCAATTTTATTACAAACATTTCAGAACTCCGTAAAATCTACTATGATAAGAATTATTACGAAGGATTAACAAAATTTGCTTGTAAAAGTTGATTAAATATCTTCGAAATTATTATAATATACTCCAACTTAACGAGATATATATTAAATAATCCAAAGTTTTATTTATAGATCCTTGATATCTGTTTATCATTGAAAATCACATTTCTCTCTTATGATTCGCGTCATTGCGCAACAATTCACCTAAGGAGTATCACGTAGATAAACGCGTCCTGCATTGTAATATTCATTCTAAGGCCATGCATAGTTATTAAAAAAGGGCAGAGCGCTGCCACGATCCAGTCAGAACGTTTTCAGAGATGGCGAAGAACGTCGGTAGCATCCTCCTGCTAACACTCGTGCTATCGTTTGGACGAGCAGGTGAGGAAAATATCTCGGAAACTTAAAGAAATATAAGCGTCGCGCGCACGTCGGTATCGACGACATCGAGGAATGAATTTATATGCGAGTGTGTTATTGCGAGTGCCATATTAGCTGAAAATATTCTTTTCAAATCTGTTATACATGTGTTATAGTCGATAGTATGTCCTCGTTACAATATTGATGAATTTTATAATCTCTGACAAATATATAAATCGTTATAAAATTCTCACATTCTAAAAATAAAGAAAAATATTTATTGATATTTAGCTACTTTTTATAAGTATCTTGTGACACTTTAATATCTTAAAGATTTAATATTCGACAGATTAATATAATTTAACTTGAATAAACTAACATTATGTGAAGAATTAGCAGTATATAAGTATAAAATATGTTTCGAATTTATTCAAAATAATTGTTATTATATAATTATAAAGCATCTTTGTACTATTTTTTCCGAAAAGTGTGAAAAGAAGCAAAGTCTGTGTAAAAAAAGTAAATTATCTCTAACGCGCTATATAATTTTCTAGCTAAATTATATACAAAACTTATAATTAATCTATAACAAATGCAATTTTTGTGTGAGCGTGTTAACACAAAACATCGCTCATCCGCATATGGTTCTAGGAAAAATAACAAAGCTGCAAAACAATAGAATAGTAGAAACTGTAATTAACAAGATAATGATTCATCATGAAAAATGAGTAATCAACAATGTTTATCTGATTGCAATTTTATATGAAACGATTACATGAACAAATGTAATTCGTCTATTAAAACTATTTAACGATATATCTATCCAAGTATATGGCAATGCAACTTTTACATTCTGTTATATAATATCGTTTTCCCATTTAATTTAAATTAGCATAATCAAGATTTCGTATTATTTTAAAGAGAAAAAGAGAGATTGAGCAAGAGAGAGATAATTATTATTATCAAATTAAATCACAGGAAAACGTGCATTTATTATATTCGTGAAACTCGCAAATAAAAGTGTTACATTTTGGAGATTAAGAATGCTGTTTTTAAATTTCTCTTCATAAGTAAATTATACAAATATACAATTATGGAAACAATTTGATAAAATAGACGAAAAATAGACGAAGTTTTTCCTTTTGCTTCCTAGTTTTTAGATACTTGAAAAAACATTTTCATTGAACAGACGAACATGAGCGACGACGAAACACGCCACCGGAACTAACACCGGGGTTAGTCGTCAAAATGTCAAGTGATGAAGAACTTCAGGAGCGTTTCCTCTCCTTCATCCCTGTCACGGCAACTGTCAGTTTGAACGCGGGAGATAACAATGCGCATTCTGTCAGTCTGGGCGCAAGCCTTGACGGTATTAGCTTCTCGGAAAGCAACAGTTACAACCATCCCACAAAATACGGAATTGATGGGTAAATAATTTACTTAAAATAGTTGCTGAATATATCTCCAATTAAAATTTTTTAGTAATATTTATTATTTAATTTTATACGTGTGTGAGACGTATAATTATTTTTTTATTTCTCGATTGCAAATAATATCTTGAATTAACTTATTTTCTCTATAAAAAAAAATATAAATAATAAGAAAATATATAAAAGACAATTGTTATTTTTTAGATCTGCTGTTTCCGTAAGTAAATCTGAGACTGTTGCCGCAGGATTATCAGGAATTTCTACGGCAGGCGCGAAAGCCTACAGCGACAGTGGCAAAACCGAAAGCCATTCATACAGTTTCGGTCAAGCAACTGCAACTTCTTTCGGAATAGTCGAAAATGGACATGCGATTACCGGTGCTACATCTTCCGTTGGTGCCTCACAATCTTCTGCTGCAACTGGTGGCAATCAAGGACAATTCTTCCCACAAGCTGCCGTCAATATGCAATATCCATATCGGCCGTCATGGAACAATGTTGGTCCAAACGATGGACGTAATGGCAAGTGGAGTCGATTACATTTTTTTTCTCTTTTATTGTCTTCAATTCTTATCATATAAATTATTTATACATAAAAAATTCGGGAGAATATGCTCTGTTAAAGCCAAATAATTGTTATTTATAAAATGCTTTCTGAATATTATTATATAAATCTTAACGTTTGATTTTAACTGTTGAAATATTTGAAGATTAAAGTTCAATATTTTCTCACATTCGAGATTTAAAATTCATTATTTCAGATCGACCCACGTTGACCATCTGGAAACCACATGATGGAACACGACCGACATTGAATATCGATGCATTTGGCACGTTCAGACGAGAAGAAAAGCCGACGATTCATATCCACATGTGGCGACCTGATCATGGAATATTTTCCCGGCCAGGTTTATCAATCGAACATAAACCGCGCGACTCTTGGACTGATCAAACTCATGGATCGACGAGTCGTCAAGTAAGTTCAAACGCTTTCTCTTACGGTTTTTCGACCGATGATCCGGTCTCTTAGGCCAACGTAGGTCTTACGAATTTTATGTCCTCGTCAATCGGTCAGGAATATACCTCCGGGGACACTCAAAGTTGGGAAAGTGCGACTTCCAATCTTGTTTCTAGTGGTTCTTTCGGTGAAGACAATTCCAAGGGTACATCGACCTCGGGACGCTAAGGTGGGAATTCCGTCACGCGGGTCAATGCTCAAGCAATTGCGTCGTCAGAAGAATTCTTCCCTAAAGGTGGGAGTATACAAAGTCAGATTATACCATTGCAATACGTCGGAAGCAAAGATTCTGTGCAAAGACAACCTGGCAATGATATATTATCTAATCTCGCGCAGGCTGTTGGCGAATTGCTCGATGTTGTATAATGGAAGGGAAAAGAAATATTTATTTATTTTATATCAGTTTGAATTTTATATTATGATAGATATTTTTGTATTTATTGTATAGTCGATCTCAATAAAGCAATCGATTAAATATGCATTTTATACATTTCTCTTCTCCGTAATATCTTTTATCAATAATGAATTATAAAACTTGTGATGATATCGATATTCTTCAATAACTGATATTTTTTTAAAGTTTCAATAATTGTACGTTTCAATATTTATACTCATTTTTTTATAAACATCTTAAATAAATTTATTTTGACCATCTTCAAGTTTTATTATTATTAATAGTTATATTTTAGTAGCAAAAACGTATCCGGTAGAATGTAAAAGTGGCTACAGATGACAGCACCAATTGAGTTACGTTAGCAATTACCCCCGGTTCGTGATGTAATTTATTATTTCTCCTATCACTTTAAAATTCTGCGTGCTTTATCGCGTTTCTTGGAAAATGATTCGCGAGAAGATAAATTGTAATGAGATATGAACTTCTCTCTCTCTCTCTCTCTCTCTCTCTCTCTCTCTCTCTCTCTCTCTCTCTCTCTTTAAAAACTAGATAAAAGAAAAATATAAAAGTGAAATATTAAAGATTCTACATATCTTGCAGTCATGATATAAATAATAAAGCTCTTATATTCATTACATATTTTAAGTTTTATAAAATGCCTGTTCCATTATAACATGCGTTGAAGTCACTATTTATTAAATATATAATAATAAATAATTTATTTATTGAAAGAAATGAGCTTGACGGATCTTTAAACTTGATTTTCGTGGAATTACTAATTAGTAATACTAATTAGTATGTAGTGATTGTCATGATAAACATATAAATATTTATTTATATGTTTATCATGTTTGATATCTGAATTGACTCCAATTTGAATGTAGGTGGAGGTCAATAATATGGAGGATTCTGAAGGATTCGAGATGTAATTTTGAACTTTCCGCGACATCTTTGAAAGAGCTGATGATTTGAATATCTTATAGAGTAACTGAAGAATCTGTCGTATCCACGGTGTTAATAATTCTTAGCAATAATATCAACAGATGGTATATGAGTTAAGCTCATTGATATCACAGGTACACAGTACATTATTAATGAAAATCTAATATTGTTTAACAAAAAAATAAAATGTAACTTGTTCCAAGAATATGTAAAGTGACAATAACATATCATTAATAATGCAAAAAGATCTATAATCGACAAAGGTTTGTCTGAAATTCAAGTATAGTTTCATTTAAGAATTAAATATTTATATAAAAAATTATTTAATGTATCAGCTTTTCAATAATGATAAATATATCTCATTTAATTAAATTATTCTTCGCGCAGAAGAATCTTGAGATTAAGTTAATTTTTTATGAAATTACAATAATGAACGTGATAGCATATTTCTTTTATTTGTACATCATTAAATCAAATGATGACAGCAGTTAATCACATGTATGAATTTAAATAGCAACTATCTTTCCATGAATTTAACTTCTTAGAAGGATGTTGCGCTCATCTTTACATCTTTTGATTAGATATATAAATGGAAAAATTTGAGCTTTTTGAAAAATCGAAAACGAATAAAAGATATTCAAATGTTTATCTATAAAACGGAACGTTTCGATGTCTCTCTTAAAAAATATTATTATCTAAAAAAATTATAAGAAATACGAGATCAGAGTTATCGATGAGGAACCTAATCGAATCAACGGCGAATCTATGAGATGTATCTCTGAGATACATTATACAAGATTCAAGGTCTCGGCACTGACTCATCTCAGTTTGACTCACAAAAACCTACAGCGAGAATAATTATCGTGGAACCGGTCGGGGATTATCCGCGAGATTTGATTATTCGTACGCTGCAATTAACGTAGAACGAACGGACGTTTATTTAAGAGGCACAAGGTTGAGGCTATCACATATCAATAGATTTTTATTTCATGATATTCGCGTTAACTAATAATGTTATGATATAGAGGCAGACACTTGTAATAAGATTTAAAAATTAATGTAATAACCGATAATCAGTACTGCTTGTCTTGTTTCTTTTTTTTTTAAATTAATACAAAGTTAGCAATACCGGAATGACTAAGTTGTTGATAATAACGCAAAAAAATTCCCTGGGTATCTTAGAGAGCGTGCAGTTAATTTTCTAAGCTATAAGATAATTGTATGCTTACGAGCAAGCATACACAACATCGTCTAACTTTTACATATTTGATATGTTCTCTGAACGCTAATATTTGAGTTGAACAAAAAGGAGAATGGTCAAATTAAAACGTCTAAAATTAATGTTATAACGATAAAATTATATATATATATATATATATATATATATATATATATGTATAGTATATCATGATCTTTAAAATATAAAAAAACTTTTAACAGTCAATACTATTGACACAATAGAACTTTAAAATTAAAAAGTAAAATTGCGTTATTAATACGAGCGTATAATTATTTTGTAAAAATAAAAATAAAAGAGTAAAAATAAATATTGAATATGTAATTTCATTTAAATATATTAATCTATTTTACATAAAGTAAAGTTAGACATTCATGTTGTAAAAAATGTTTCTTGCAATGGTTTCTACCCACATATATGATATTCAATAATAATTACAAGTACTATCTACTATCTTAATAATTATCTTGCTTTTATAATTTTTTTGTACATGCTCATTTAAATTAGCATACCGATAATCTTCGCTACCAATTTGAATCGTGAGAACAATCTACAAAGAGGAATGCGTAATATTATTTTTTCATTCGGAGTAAATTTGTTTTGAAAAATTTCCGCGCATTAAACACCATAGCAATTATGTAGATTTATATACAATTAATGCTAAAAAAGTAACTACGACGAAAATTCAAAATAAAATTATTTTCATATAAATTGTATTCATAAATAAATTATAATATGTTTTATTAATCTATATTAAATATGTGGAACACATGCATCAATTATACTAAATTTAGTTAATTTTTATTATTTTAGGAGATACTTAAAATATAAGGAAATACATATTCATAAAGTAGAATATTTCGCATTATACTAGATTATTACGAAAATTTATATATGATGTGCTAATTGATTGAAGAAGGATCATTTTCGTCGAATCAATAATTTTCTTTAAAGGGATTTTCATTACGGCTCTCCATCATCAGAAAGTGATTATAAATTCTGAATTTGATATACCTTCAATCAAGGCTAAATGTATTCTTTCGCAGTCACCAGGAAGATGATATGTGACAACATATCTCGACCACTTGTTCACGGTTTTATTTATGCACAATTCAAGTAAACCAATTATACAAACCCAATTATACCAATTATACAGTTAGATATTTTCACTAACTACAGCTGTAAGTAATTATGGACCATTCTAGAAAAATCAAATCTGCATAATATTTTCTTAGTAAATCTATTCATTTCCGCCCGCAAACGCGCACAACGTGTTATTGATGACGTAAGTAAAAAATATTAAGTAGAATATTTAATTGATATATTATAGCGCACATATGACGAAATTACCGATAAGAATGACACGTAAACATGAATAATATTTTACAAAGCTATTATTTTATGTGTATATATGTGTAGAAGGGAAAGAAAAAAAAAGAAAGGGGAGAGAGAGAGAGAGAGAGAGAGAGAGAGAGAGAGAGAGAGAGAGAGAGAGAGAGAGAAGCATATGTGTGTGTGTAAATTGTTAAATATGATTATTGAATATCATCATTGATTATCATATATAAAAATATATATTAGCGTAATTTGTTGTTGTAAATTGTATCTTGAATAAAAATGTAGTTAACATTAACAAATGTAGTTATTGCATCATATATTCGCTTAAAATACTTGGAAACTCGTTTTCTGTTTTTAAAAAGCAAAATGATATGTATATGATTGATGTGATAAGATATGCGAAAATTTACACATGAGCTTGGTAATATGATCGACGGATGCAACACACACAAATGTTATTACGGCTTTGAGAAACAAGTAAAAAATATTAACTGGATTTGCATATGTAACTTGATAATTACTTCAAACTGCAACGCTAATCATAATAAAAATTAATAGCCTCGACGCAATTAGAGTGATTTCAAATTAAAAAAAAAGTACAAGTTATATTTTTTTAGAAAAAAATATTAGAATTAATAAAAATTAATAAAAATAAAGTTGTTTCGAAATTAATAAGTTAATAATTTTTTAAATAAAGGAAATTCACAGTGAGAAAAAAAGGAGAAAAAAATTAATTTTAAAATAATGTTATAAATAGACAAAGAATTGCGTTTTTTAGTATTTTTGATATATTTTGTATGTGAATCACGGATTCATTAAGCATGACGAGAAAGAATACTAAGATTTCCCAACGTTAATTAATATATACATACGCTCAAGCTAGGAAATCTTGAGCCAGCATGTTTAATGTATGAAAAGTGTTTAATTCCGGCAATATACCTCGATACCAGGATTTATTCTACTATTAGTTAAAGTATATAACGCAATAATTATTGAATAATTATACATATCGTATTAGAATATATACGCTAAAAATAACATGAAAGACCGAAAAAATGTAGATAATAAAAGTAGTTATTCAGATTAACGATGAATTGATGAACAACATGCCTGTATACTTCATTATGCATAATAACGCTATTCGGAAACCGGTATATCACCGTTTATATGATATTCTTGGTAGTCATTTATTAAAAGATTTTAGTAGTTCTTTAATGAAGATTAAATCTTCTCTCTCGCTCTCTCTCTCTCTCTTTTATTTTTTAATAATATTTCCGTCACTTCCTCATAGTCTAACAACACCTCAGATGCAATAAAGAGTGATTGATAACGTGTGATTATTAATTTTTTTATATTTTTTTTTGTCGCGCACGTGCTCGAGAGTATCAATATTTATGATTTAATAATATTATTATTAATACCAATTATTTCATTCTCTCATTAATATTTATATTATTTCTAAAATAAAGAAATGTATAATATATAAAAAGAGTTATGAGAAAAAGAATACGTTTTATACATATTCTTATTCCAATTATATGTTTCAGTAATTTCTCTTTAAAAAATATATTCATAATTTTATAAAAAATTTTATGTACATATAATAGTAAAACACACATATATTATTTTTTGGTGTATTTTTAAAAACCTATTCATTTTTTAAATTTATATTAAGGACAAATTAATACTAAATAATATTGTAATATAAACCTAATTTATATTTATAAAATATACACTATACTAATTCAAAAAATTTTTCAAAAACTATCGCAACTTTATTTTTTATACCTTTAAACTTTGCACGTATTTACGTCTTATGTATTTTAAAAATTTTTATTTAGGAGATATTTCATTTATTTTGGAGAGCAGTGTTTAAAACGCTTACTGATCTAAAATAAGTTTTGTTTATTTCAATTTTCTCTCTAAAGATGATATATTAGAAAGAAATTGAATTTTAATAAGTTCCCTTAATATTATTATAACACTTCTGAAAAATCACAAGATAAATTTAAATATAAAAATTATACACACACTGTATACATAGTGAGTTATAAAGCACAATTTTTTCTTGCTTTTGATCTTATTCAATAGTCACTTTAATTTTGTTCTCATGCGTATTGACGCGCATATTAGTCTCAAAGAGAAGTATTTCAAATCGATCGTGTATGCACTACATATATATGGCGGGAATTCCCTCGGAAAATTTAAAAAATCAACGCTATTCCGCGCGGCGCGACGTGAGATGTGCGGTAAAAAGCGATGGAGGTGGCTCACGTTACATAATTACATCAAGATCAAACGCGTATCGTATCGATGACTATAAAAGCGGCAAGATGAAAAGATTGGCATGCAGTGCATTCACCGAACGCCCCTCACGATGGTGATTCGTGCACTTGGAGTAGTGCTCCTTTTTTCACTTGTCGCGACCCTTTCAGGGTTGCCGACTATCGAACCAAAAGGTAAGAAAATTGATTATTCCATAAAAGTGAAACATACATAACATTGCAGTAGTCATATTTGATATAATTATTTTCATAATATATTATATTATATTTTGTTAAAAATATTGCAAATAGCCGTTTTTTAATATTTTTTTAACTTTTAGGCAAACTTAACAGTACATCATAGTTTGATTGCATTGTTACACACAAAATTATTTTTGTTTATAATTAATTATTTAGACATATGCCATATTTTTGTTTATAATTAATTATTTAGACATATGCCACAAATGCACTTTTATTATTAAATACTAAATTTCAACTGCAATTTAAATAAATAATTTACGATTTTTTAAAGAAATAAACAATAAAGCATACAACTGCAAAAATTAATTTGTAAATTTATTGGATACATTAATGTATCAGGAGTCAATTCATAAATTTGTAAAATTATTACTTTGCATTTCATAATTTTTTGCAGATCGCTTAAAAAGAAAAATGATACATCTCGACAATAATTTATTAAATCTTACTATTGTTTAAAATATAAAAATAAATATTTTTAAAATTTATATTGCTTAAGTAGCTGTCTATTTACGCGTTGCAATCTTAAATACCGCTTTGAAGAATCTAGGAGATAGCTGCGCGAACTCTGTAATTTATTTTGCATGCAGCAGACAAGAAGTCTTCGAAAATAACAGTGATGTCAGGATACATGAGATGGAAAACAAATCCAAATGCAATTAATTTAAAATTCTTTATGCTTCGTGTCGATCGACGTAATCTGCCTATTTCTGTTCGCATAATGATCGATTCATTTTTAACGTGATTCTTAGACGCAGCAGTGAATACATATGAAGAACACACATTGTCGACCGAGTTACAACCGCCGCCGATCGAGGAAAAGGAACGCCATGCTATAGTTTACGTAATTAACATGTACGCTGTAAAAAATAACAGCGGTAATACATCAGAAGAAATACTTGAAAATGAAATCATCGAAACTGTTCCTGAGATATTAGGTAAGTGTGAACAGTATACATAAAATTACGATTTCTCTTAATGATATAAATACAATTTGACGTCACATATTACATATTTTAATACATGATCAAATAAATAAATTAAGAAGAATAAGTAACAAAAAGAACATTATAACGATAATAAATGTCTTAAAATAATTCTTAGTAAGATCTTGAATAAAAAACGTACTTTTGCAGAGCCATTGGCCACTATTCTCTTAGTAATAGAAGATGATGATGAAGAAAAAGAAAAACACTCACCCGCCGATCTCGATGAATATGCGGCAGAATTAGAAAGTCAAGGTATCAAAGTTGACAAGATCGGTATGAATAAATCGAAAGTGCTGAAAATGAAATTGCAAAAGGCAGAGGCGGAGAAGATGATAGAATCGGCTTCGAAGCCGATTTATGAGAAAAAAGATCGACAGAAGAGAACTATCTGTAAGAAGTGCGGAGGCGGAGGATATGGCGGGGGAGGATATGGCGGGGGAGGATATGGCGGGGGTTGTCCCACTTGCGGAGGTGGGTATCCTAGTTGTCCTACTTGCGGTGGAGGTGGTGGAGGTAAGTTATAATCCTAATTGTGAATAATAATTAATTGACAAATATATCTATAAACATTAATAGAATTTATTTATATCAAAGAATATCTCTCTCAAAATTCACGCTACGAACTTCACAAATTTTTTAATTAATGTAAAATACCAAGCTCCAGAGAAAAAATAGATAATTATATTTTTGCTCTAAAGTTTATTTCAATAGAATCTCTTAATTTAAAATTTATAAAATAATTACTCAAAATCAGAAAAATATAACAAATAAAATTTTTTTTGAGTTTCATTTAAAAAACGTTGCCACATATTATATAGATGCGGTTAAAACGAAATCCGATTATTCGCTTTGCATTTCTTAGGAATTGAAATATACGTCACGCTGATTTCTTTTTAAATTTTTCAAATTTAACAGCTAGTTGATTTCTTCAATTTTTCAAATTCAACAGCTATTTAATTTCTTCAATTTTTGCATGCGTTATCTACGTTATATAAATCGCACATGTTTGCGTATTGTATCGTGAAGAAACTCATTTAAAGGTAATGATATAACGCAAGTAGAAAAATTCAAGATGTTTGATGGAATTATTAAAAATAACGGAAATTGCTTGAACAATTATTATCTCTTCTTGATTAACAAAAAACAATATTAAATAAACTGCTTACATATAAGAAAGATACTAATAAAATACTAATTAATAATAAATATTCATAATTAATAATAATTAATTAATAACTAATAATAAATTAATAATAATTAATTAATAACTAATTAATAATAATTATTAATAAAATTGCTGCTTAATTCATTTCCGCTAAAATTTGCAAATTGGGTATAACATTAATAAAAATATAACATTTGAGAAAGATCATCATAACTGTAGATATATTAACACATTGCTGTTACTAAACCCCATCGCGCATAACAAGGGCATGCTTTGTTTAGGGTACCAACCACAACCAGTAAGGGTAGTACCGGTTGTATTAGTTCCTATTACAGGAGGAGGAGGAGGAGGACGTCCATATAAAGGCGGCGGCGGCGGTGGATATTATCCTCCAAGCGGAGGAGGAGGCGGCTGTAGTACTTGCGGGTATTGATATATTAATATGATATTGTTTCCTAAATAGATTGTGTAAAAAAACCATGCAATTATTCGACAACAAAGTAAATTAATCCCATTAAAATAATCTTGACAAGATGTATATTTAAAAATCACTGTACTTTACATCCATTCTCTTTTTCTTGATTCTTTTATCAATTTTTATAAAATTTTTTGTATTTTTAGTGGCGGAGGCGGAGGCGGAGGTTCGTACTCCCAATCTTCTGCCCAAGCTTCGGCCTCTTCTTCTTCTGGAGGCTGGTGAGTATTATATCTAAAATAATTGTTTCTTATTATCAATATATTATATTATCAATATAGCTTATATTTACACCAGTTAAAACATTTTTTTTTTCAGGGGAAAATGAACAGAGTATACATAACACAAATGTGTTGCCATTAATGATTTATGCTGCCTTCATCTTCGAGATATTCGATAGAAAATTTTTTCAAATATTTCGCATCACTATATCTAAATAAACATTACTTGATAATACTCTCAAAATATTTGTAACACATTCGTTTATATGATATACATTGTATTGGCGCATGTTAGTTGTGAATAAATAAAAAACAAATTCATCTTTAATGTAAAACATATGATTTGCCGTTATTCGAATATAAACGTATTCCTAAAGATAATTATGAGACTCATGATTAATTTTTCATGAATCTTCGAAAGAATCTTCACGTGTTAATGCATTAAATTTATATTTTTCTCGTGACTTTAATAATTCATTAATTCTTATGCTTGATAGAACTTGCACTTACAAACAAGATAATAATCTATCATTCGCGCGTACATGTATACTATTATTTTTTATTAATTCCTAAATCAGCAAAGTCGGAAAGTTTTCCGACAGAAGAATCTCGAGAAACATTATTTCAATAATTACTAATCTCTCATTTATGCTATACAATATTTAAACATTGTCACGATTCAGTTTCAAATGAATCCAAATGATAATCTTTTCAATCAGAATCAAATATGTAGAATAAAAGACTCGTAAAACGCGTGAGAAAGAGATAGAAAATTCGCCAACGCGAGCGATAAAGTATCATCTTCCAACTTCGCGAGCCATAACGTGCTCCAATTCATTCCACTTTATCACGTGGAACCTGTTCCGCATTATCAGTCCGTTGTAATTCACTAGAACACCATCGCTAGCGACAGCGGCATCGGCGATGATGGTGTTGCGATCTTGCTTGTCTATTTTCCGCTCTTTTCTCGTTTCGCGAGATCGGCATCATAAGTAACTCACGCGCGTTTCTATCAGCACCGGATCTAGGCGCCACAACCTCGTATATAACTCGCCTCTCTATAAATACGACCGGTATACGAGAGCAATATCGCAGCATTCGCGCGGAATCATCTCAGCGATGCGCCGTCTCGACTGTCTGCAACAGCGAGTGGCAATAGTAATTACGGCGCGAAAACGTCGGGTGAACTTGTAACGGTAAAGTTTCGATGTTCCTCTCATCACCTTCCAAAGCTGGATAAAGGAGGAAGTACCGGCGCGAAATGGATTGTTGAGAAACGCGAAGCCGGTTTTTGATCCGGCAGCGGATTCGTCGAACGAGCCGATGCTGCGAGTCCGAATCGACGATTTTATCGGCCTTATGATTAACCGCTAAAAGTAAGAATATCGCATTCCGAGAGGTATATTCGAGGACAATTCGCTTTTCATGATTAAAGTGATTTGTTCGCTGATTTGTTACGCGCGTCAGCAACTTGTCATTTTTTCCTGTCGATTTCACGGCCGTAGCAACAACAATTACGGATTGCGTCTTATGTTCTTTAGAATTTTCTTTATCTATATCTCACCTATGATTACCCATCTCTTTTATTCTTCAAGATTCTACATTAGAAAGGATTATTATTAAAATTAAGGTCAAGATTTGCCGCGGGAAAAGTTTGATTCGGAAGAAAGTAAAAAAACAAGCAATAAAAGATAAGAGATCTAGTAAGAAAAAAAAACATTTCTAGTAAAATGTCCATGTTATTTGCAATATTGAAAATGCACTATTTTTATCATTTTATATGTCAAATGCATACAATTTTAAATACATCCGTTTGACTAAATCTATTATGTATAAACTTTTTATACAATCGCAGCTTCTATTAAAACAATAAAACTCCATCTAACAGCTGAATCGTAAAGTGGACTCTAAAAAAGATGCTGATATGCATCATATCGGTCTGAAGAAAATGTGGGTCTGCGGGTCATCGAATGCTCATCGAGTCCAATCGTAGAGGCAAGATGCTCGGTTTCTTCCTCTAATATAAAATGTTGGCACATTCGCGCGTATTTTCTGGTCAATGACCGGCGAACTCGTGGACTTTGTCGCGACTACGAGTCGCTTTATTGCTGGGAAAAACTGGGCATACCAGCGGCAGATCATAAAAACTCAGACGATTAAAGTATGCCTCGATTCCTCGATGAGCACTCTAGAAGTGTTAGAAATTCGCATGCCACTTTTAATGTGCATATTATGAGATACTGCTAAGATATTAGGGATATTACATTTAGATAATACGAAGGGCGACATGCAATTGTATTATTGATTCTAAATGTCTTGTCCCATTTATATAATAACGAGAATAAGACAAAAATATTAGTGCACCATAAGTCTTTTCGTACATGCTTTTACTGCACATTAACGATAATATTATATATAACATATATGAAATTTACTGGAAACTAATAAATAAATATTTATCAAAAATAATATATTGTATAAATTTATTGATCAGATAATAATACTGATGAGAATTTATTGATCTATATAATGACTATGAGAAATGAGGATGTAGATTCAATCGATAATTTATCTTAGCTCAAATTATCGGTTAAAACAGCATCGTTAAATTTATCAATAAGAATAATCATGACAGGTTAATAACAGTTTCTAATTATAACTCAATATGCTTGTTAATTGATCGAGATTGATAAGCAAGTCGTTCCGGCAAAAACTGGATTCGAACGGAAAAAATATATAGTAAAAATATAAATAAATTAAAATATTAAAATATAAATATAAAATATTAAAATATTTTTAAAATTAAAATATTTTTATAATTATGGAAAGTATATAACATATAAAGGTAACATATAAAGTACTATAACATATAAAGGAAAAATTATGATAATTTTATTCGATAAATATTATTATTATATTAACATATTAATAAAAGTATCGTAATTATTCAAATATTTTGAGGTACAAACAATAAAACAAAGGAATAATTTACCATTTTTAAATACTCTAATGTCGTTATATACAGCTTTATAATAAATGTTGTAAAAGCGTATATATTTTTTATATAATTTGTACTATAAAATATTTGCCGTGGACGGCTAATTAATCGGACAGATCGAGTAACAAGCTATTAAATGATAGAAAATGAAAAGATCATAAATAGATAAGATCAAGATAATTGATCTATCTCTTATAATATAAAGATATATTAATAAAATAATTGCGAAATTATATTATCGATAATTAGATCGCAATTAAGTAAAAGACTTTGCTTTGCACACAAATATTTCATGAAGATATAGTAAGTGAGAAATTTGCTGACAAGATTTATTTAGTTTTTATTGCTTTCAATGAAGCAGCGGTGCAAAACAAATATGTTCGGCCATTTAAAACATTAATCACTGTCTGTGATGGTAAGTAATCTAATCTAATATTTTGATCTTTTATTTTTGGAACGATAGAATATATTAACGCTATCGGTTAAATGATGTTACTGTAAATTATGTCGGACAAGTGAGTGGATTGCATCCTAGTTACATTCGTGCAGATAGGAAAATAAATCATGCAGATAGGAAAATAAATCTAATTTTATTCGAAATGTGAAATAAAAAATATGGTATATAATTTCCATTAACTTTTACGCTCGTCCATTGAGTCATATTCGATCCATCGTTTTATCGGTATTGATTCGAGCTAATTTTAAACTCATTTTATTATCATACATATGAATATGAAATAAAAAAATATTAAATGGCAAGATATCTTTTATTTATTAACGTGAAATAAAATTGCAAAATATATTTTTCCTAGAAAAATGTAGATATTTTATAAATTATGAAAAGTATTTTAAAATTGAGTCCATATATATATAGTATATATCAAATAAATATTTAATTATCTAATACGTTAATTCCATTTTTTACTATATTATTTTCATATATACGTATAAAATATATATTTAATTAATATTTGAACTGGGCAATCTAAACATATTAGGTATCTTTATTTTATACACAATTATTTATTGTATTTATTTTGAAAACAGATAATGAAAGAGATAATATTGAGATATTTGCGTTAATAAAATCAATGTTTTCTAATTTAATCTTATAATCTCATTTATTTACTGAGATCAAATATTGGAACTTCTTGTAATAATAGTTATACTATCTAAATTTATAATAAACAGTAGTTGGGAAAATTAATGGCGCAGTATTGAACACGGTTCTATTTTAGTAAAGGACGATGCATGTCCACATAAAATACGGAATACGTCAAGCGACGTGCTTCATTAAGAGAGCAGGCCTAGTCTCTTAAAACGAAATCACCTGTTAGAGTCCGTTCACCATCGGCAATAATCGTAATAACGATGGCAATTGGACGGGATGAAATATCACGACGCGTTTTCTACGACTCGATGCCGTGTGACTCAAGATTGCCGGCGATTAGAGAGCACACGACCAGGCTTTAATTTAATCCCCCGGGAGTCTTGGGGGATCGTAAAAGGAACCGGTTGCGTCGCGTACGACTGGAATCTGCATAGAAAAGCCCGTTGGTACCGCGGTGCAATGTACGAGCGACGATGTCGACGAGCTTTCTCCTTTTCGCTCGTTCGCGTCGCTTGACGCTTGCAGTGGAAAAACATTTCCACTGCAGCGTAACATTTGCATACGTACAAGCGATAACCGACGACTCTAAACGGGAATTCCGTGCTAACCGATCTGCATGCAATAACTGTGTACCCGACCGCGTGCTACTTTATGAACGTTACGAGAAGGATCGAGGTCATTGTCGCAGGAGGTGGACGTGTCATGAAAAACGATATTTTACGATGTTAAGGAAACAAAAGAAAAATTGACAAAAGCGTGTCAAGAAGCGTCGAGTGGAAAATGTCAGATCAGCAGATCTAGCCAGATATAGGATTGGTGACCTTCGTTGATAATCCCATTCGGTCTATGTTACAATAGAGCCATCCTGCTTGGCAGAATTGCAATTGATCTAGTCGCGCCACATTCGATGCAACACACATGAGCTGCATGAGAATTGATGAACGCGGACGCGAATGGTGTCTAACAATCATTCGCACTCGCTTCGATGATATCACGCCACGTTGAAATAAATCCTGCGAATGCAATTCCATTTTAATTCTGAACATCAATAATTTCGAAACAAATCATCTATGTTTGTGATGCTAAAAATTATATATATTTCTTTATTGTTAAATTTTTTATGATGTATTTATATACACATACTCGATGTATCCTGTGTATTCGTTTATATACGGAGAAAATCTTATATAGTAAAAGTTATAATTTAATTTTTATAATTAAAACATAAGAAAAATCACGATGTTCCTTTATTAAATATTAAATATTAAATATTATTGTATATTAATATATACAAATATATACATTTAATATATACATTTTGTAAATATAATATTTGATAATATAATTATTTTTTACAAAAAAATAAAAATATTAAATATTAAATATTATTGTATATATTATATTTTTTACAAAAAAATATATTGCAATTATTCAAATATTTTGATGCACAAATAGGTGCAAAATCGTTAAAATACAATAAATGCGTGCTTTTTATATCGTAATAAATATTCTAATTCAATATATATTCCAACTTGATTATAAATATTGTAAAAGAGATTGTGTTTTTCTTTATAAATTATACTGTAAAATATTTTCTCCGTCTATAACACGAGCACAATAACTTTATTCATAATATTATATAAAAATGTATATTCAATACGTTTTGTTCCATACTTTATATAACACAAAAAAATGTCATCAATCATTATTCACAATTATGCCATAATGTAAAAATATTGTATGTTGCAATGTATGATATTAATCTTTTTGTTCTCGAATTTTTTCTCGTGTAATGATATTTCAAACTTTGTCTCATTAAAAATGTAATTTCATATTAAAATTCCAAAATATATTGTGAATCACAGCGTGAACCAATAAATCAGAGAATACATTTAATCAACGAATAAATTTAATATACGAGATCACATTTGTATATCTGAGAATATACATATATACATCTACATGACTATATGTGTTACCCTACCTTGACTCGATCAAGCGGAAAAGGGGTGACGATCAATTATGGTATATTATGATTAAGCTATTAAACTATTACATAGAACATGACATAGAAAATGACATAGTTTCAATTTTTTCTCTCTTATTATACTACATCTTGTCTTGAAAATTTTGATTATCATAAAATATTAGACTCTCATATATTATAATAGATTATTCAATAATTATAAAATATATAATTATATAATATATAATTATATAATTATATAATATATAATTATATAATTATATAATAATCTATTATAACATATGAGAGTCAACATTTTATTGTTATTTATGTTTATTTTCTCCCTATTATTCAATCATAATATTAAATTGATAAACAATCATAATAAAAAATATCTTAAATACTACATAAAAAAATTGTTTTAATGAACTAGAAATTCCTGTTTGTGAATCAATCTATATCGATAAGCTCGATTGCTACTTATTTCGAAAAAGTGGTTAAAGTATTCATTACTGAAGAAACGACTCGTTTTGCAGTTTATCAAGGTAGATTAGTAGAAATGGCGTAAAATGGAAAGTGACGTAATTTTAAGTCTCCCTCGAATGCTATCACGCGAGCAAGCGAAGATGATAGCGCCGATTCTCACACCTGTCATCATCTGTACGAAGAAACGCTTTCCTGCAGTGAGCACGCGAGTCTGAGGGTCGAATAGTGATCCTGACCTTTCCTCCAGGATACGTCAATACTCTCAAGGCTTATGCGCGTCGCGATGAAATGATATTAAGAAGAAAGAAGAAATAAAAAGAAAGACATTCCATTTCAGCTTGCGATAATAATTCTAACAAATTGCTTTATTATTGCTATTTTCTCAAATACGAGGAACATTACTTAAACTAATAATAGTAATATGTCTGTTGCAAGCTTCTACGAAAAAGTCTTCAGAGATAGAGCATTTCTTTTGACGTGTGAAATTATCTGTTATTAAATTAAGTTATTTTACTCATTGATCCAATGATGAAATATTTTTGCTTAGCAATAAGTAATCACGCCGTTCAATATTTCCAAGAGAGATTACAATGTGAAAAAATATGCAGCTGATTCTTAACTAATAATATATATATATATATATATATATATATATATATATATATATAAATAGCGGATCGTATTTCATATTAATTTCCACGCGTATCTCTACGGTATTTATCTGAATTATGTTCTTCATGATAACGCATTTATACAGAAATAATTACATTCTTCTTCAATCTCGCCGGCAAGCACGAACAAATCTCGGATCTACGGCTATAAAATCAGAAATTACCATGCTTTACCTAGCCTAGTCATCTATTAAACGAGGTATTAACATTTTTTTCATCATAGGAAGTACCTAATCAAGTTACGCATTTTACATCAAAATATATATTGCGCGATTCGCGCACCTGCTTATCTGACAGCTCACTTGCGCCACGCTGCTTAATTAAATTACCTTGTAAGACAAGATAGGTAACCGATGCGTATGCACATACAATACAAACAGACAAATGAACCTTTGTCAGCGTAATCTTTCACCTTATGGGGGACAAAGAGGGAGAAAATATTTCAGTAATAAAAAAATACAGAAATGTAAATGCATTTCATCATCCGGGGTGTCTCGTAAAAGGAAAACGTACAGACATTATCGTCGCATTATGAAACCAATCGGCTGAACGGCACCAGCCATAATGACGGATACAACAGACACTTCGAAAGATGAAGTTTGACGGGAGGGAAAAAGCGATATGGTTAACGGTAGCTCGCTCGTTAAAAAAAAAGTGAACTTTAACAACCTGAATCTCCTGCCGAGGTGAGTGAGAATACGCGACGTTTTTATGCCAATCTCAGTTAACGTCGTTTATCGTTCGTCGTTGTTGCGTTGTCGTGCTTCAGAGAATGCTTCATTACTGCAAGACGGTTATCGACAAAATCTTGCTTGCTTCATCATTGCGGAAAGGAAAGGAAGCCTGTCACCTGTCTGGCGTGTGCCATCGTATTTGACGAATCAAAAGTTCGTTGTCACTAACGGGGGTTTGCAAACATTCTTTCTATTTATTAGAAGAGATGGTTAAATAAGACGATAGACGGTGAAATTCTCAAGTAAATTATCAAATTATGTATATTACACACATTAATTAAACATTAATTAAACATACAGAATATATAAGCATGTGATGGAAGGCACGCAAAAAATGCTTGTCCCGATGAGTTCATCGGTAGATAACTATCCATGATTCATGGGACCCCTTATTATATATTCATCGATCATGACCTTCAATCTTTTAGATGCGTTCTTAAATTGATCGCGCAATGCTAAATAGGAAGAAACAATGCAAGATATTAAATTATTTACAAGTTACGCACCAAAGCAGTATGTAAGCGATTACGTTCCACAATTTGTATCATTATATCTATGCAGAAAATTATGATGCACGAAAAATTCGTTTACGCTGCCAGACTTCAAAGTCACTTTATTAACAGACCTATATTTAAAGTTTCAAAATATTGCAGGAATGCAACATCTACCCTAAAAAAAGAAGATAGAAAGATGCGCTCGCGCATATAATGTTTGAGATAACTTTATACGGCGTATGTAAAACACGATGATCGATCGTGCGAGACCTATCATCACTATAAAAGGCAGGAATCGTGACAAGTTGCTCTCGTTCGGCTCGATTGCCGAAAGTAAAGAAGAGTTCGATTTTTTGTCCCGATATTAACGGAACAGCGTTCCTGAATCCGCTGCTAACCCCGAGGGGCCTCTCCGCAGTACCAGCCAGAGGGTAGGGGACCGTACATATAAAGGAGAGAGCCCCATGTTCTGGGGGCCCAGTACCGTTCAAAGATGCAGGTTGGTGGGACGCTGCGTGGTACCAGGGCCATCTCCCTTCTGGTATTCCTGGTACCTCTCATTGGCTATGCCTGTGAGTAAAAAAAAAAGAACGACATTCAAAATTCCCGCCCGGAGCATCGATGTGTGACACGATAATATAGAGGATCAGTGATGTGCAGTGATTGTAATTCGGGATTATTCGGAGTGCGCTGCCTTAAAGATTTTCGCCACTAAAAGACATTGCAAATAGTATAAATTTCAAAGGCATAATAAATTAAACACAAAACGTCTATAAGTCACATAAATTTCTTCATTCATAGATATAAAATCGAACTAAGGAAAATTTTAAAAAGTCAAAGCATCTGTGATTATACAAAAATTGAAGAACTTTAATCAAGAATTAAACTTCAAACAAGAAAATTTTATTTTTTATTAATTTTAAGTGGAATTTTAATCGAAATGAATTTGTTTAATCATCGAAATTCTCTTAAAATTAAACATTAATGTTAAAAGAAAGGAAAATAATGTTAAATTAAATTTTCACTGAGTTTCCCTCAGTCTATTTCTTCAAAAAATTTATAATTGAAGTTCCCCACTTTTTCAATTATAAATTTTTTGAAGAAATAGACTTTGAGAAAAACTCAGTGAAAATTTAATTTAACATTATTTTTTTTCTTCTAACATTAATTTTTAATTTTAAAAGAATTTCGATAACTAAATTCAAATTCACTTTCGATTAAAATAAATTCCACTTAAAATTAATAAAAAAAATTTTAAAATTAATTCTTGATTAAAATTCCTCAATTTTTATAGTTATTAGAATTTGTAATCATGCTAGAGAAAGAGAAAGAGAGAGAGAGAGAGAGAAATTATGTAAAAATAAATTTTTGAAAAAATATAAAAAAGAATTCGTTTTTATGGATCAAACTCAAGTTATTTCATATTATAATACAATGATATAAAGAAAGAGAATGCGCAGATTAAGAATTATTAAAAAACATTATACGTATTATTTATTCTCTTTGCTTTTAAAACAGTAAAAATAACAGGAATAAATTTCTTAAAAGGCAATAAAAAAGCGATTCCGTCAAATTAGCACTTATCACTTGCGATCTACGCAAATGGGACCTAATTGGATGCTTGGTCTAGTTAATCTTTATGCATACGATTAAATATCCGCATTGCTATCATAGCCAATAAACTCGCCTAGCCAAGTGCGTATTTCTAGTGCGATCATCCGTATCAAGCGTATCACGCCGTTTTTCTCATGGTTTATTCTCAGCTAACAATATTCGATTTCTTCTAGATTCGAGTCCTCTTCAATATTTACCCAATATACCAGGTTACGTTCCTGTTTATATAAGATATGGAGATGAACCGTTGGAGGAAATAAATGCAGATTTGGCCGAGGCTTTCGGAGAGACGTCAAATTCCGTTAAGGTATTAAAAATCTGACAATTATGCGTTTAAATAAGACAAAAATACGGATAGTTATTATTATAGTAGTACTCATAGCAATAGAAGAAACGTATTCATTTATTTAGAATATAAATACCATGTAAATTAAGAAAGAATTTACAAGGATTAATTTTAACGATTTTTAATACGATATAGAGTTTGCAAAAGATAGACCACACATTCGCTCACGAGTCTGACAGTTTTAAAGATGAAGATCTAAATGAGTTTCTGGAAGAATCAGATAAGAAACATCCTTATCCATTGCATGTTAGAGAAGCGGAAAGTCGTTCATTTGCCACTGCCAACGATGAATCGGGGAACCCTAACAAACCAAAGCTTCTAACTATCTATGAATTACATGATGATAATGAGAGCAGACCTCGTAGACGTTATCGAGGCAGAACCAGAATGAAGAGTTTGAAACCGCCCGCTTTTAAAGTATGTTTATGAAAATATTCAACAATTATTATAATTGAACGAAAATGTTTTCACATAAGTTGATTTTGAAGAAAATTTTGAAAAAGAAATTTTAGGAGAAGAGATAAGTAAATAATTTTTATTATTTTCGAAAAGCTTTGATAACATATGCTAATAATATTTATTACAATGTGCACGTAATCTTATTGATGATTCAATGAACATTCATTACCTCGTTTTTATCATTAAAAATAAAGATTACTTCATGTAAATTGTATCCGCGACAAACAGCATCTACGCATAATTTCAAGAAAAGGATAGCTAATTTGAATATATTGCATTTTTTATTTCTGCACATCTATCTCATTTGACATCCGTATATAATCTAAAAGAATAATCTCTGTGAATCACCTAACATCGTTTGTCGCTTCATCAATACCCAGAGACATATTAGAAGATTTTATCTATAAATGATTAAACTTCACAAGCCAGTTTATGATGTGTAAATAAACGAACAGTTCCAACTTCATTTTCAATGTTATATTATAAAATATGAACTCTTGAATAGAGAGAACCTGCTTCATTTAATCACTATTTTCTCTCTCTCTCTCTCTCTCTCTCTCAAAATTTTACATAAATTATAAAATATAAAATTAATTTAAAAGATATATATGCTATTATTTATTATCATTTTATAAAGTTTAAATTATTCCCATTTAATCAAATTCATAAGATAAAAAATGTAATATTTTATATTTTACTGTATGAAAAAAATAATTTCTTTTGCATTCAATATTAACAACATTCTAGACTACACATTGTATCTTATTTTATATCTTATTTTTTTAAATTTAAAGTAATAATTAATGTATAAAAACATATATAGACAATATGCTATAAAAAATTACATTATTATTTTTATATGAAATAAATAAAATCAAATATTTTTTTAGGTCAGCCCACTCTCTGATGAGGAAAAGGAAGAGTTGGAAAAATTAGCGATCGAAGTTGAAAAAGAAGAAACCAGACCGAATGAATTCTACATTCCAAATCCTAAATATTCCGATTTATTATCTGATAAGACAAACAATCCACATAGGGCAGATAATTTCGTCGCACCGATAAAAGTACAAGATCCGCTCAATGAATCTTTGACAGATCTAGGGATAATTACAGTTGAAGATACAGATCTTCCAAAACCTTCGGATAATCATGACAATGCTGTATCTGAAATTGATAAAAAAGAACCGCCTATTAAGGAGCAACGTCCAGCTACAGTCTTGTCGAATGTAGATAAAGTTTCGCCTATCGATTTGCCAGATGAAAGCGACATTAATGAAGATATAACATCGAAAGCTGAAAAAGAGAAATTGTTTATTAAGGAGGCAGATCTGCCAAAACTTCCTCAAGTCACAGAGCTTTCAAAATCTTTGGACGATCATAATATTGCTGCATCTAGAGTTGGTAAGAAAGAACCACCTATTAAGGAGCAACGTCCAGCCACAATTTTGTCGAATGTAGATAAAGTTTCACCTATCGATTTGCCAGACGAAAGCGAAATCAATGAAAATAAAACGAAAGATCCTATAGAATCAACCGATGAAATTGCAACAAGTTTATAATTTATTTGTTACAATAATAAAGTATATCAGATCTTTTTCTGAATTCTTTGAACAGTTCAAACTTCTTTCAGCAAGAAGTTTATAAGGAGAAACTTGTTGCAATTTTTAGTATTATTAAATTTATATTTCAGTGGAATTTATAGTCAAAGTATGATTTATTATAAACATCTTATATATCGCAAGCTACAATAAAGCAAGTTACGAATAGGAGTCATACTTGAAAAAAAAGCATTTCTATGATTTTAGTTTATGATTATTTCTATGATTATTTATGACGAGATGACTTGTTTTTATGCTATCATAAAAAATATCTTAATTGTATAATGGACATAGTAATCTTCTTGATGGCTTTAATCGCTTCCGAGCTTTTGCGCATTGTAAATTATATTAATTATACAATCGTCATATGTGTAAAATTATTTTAAAAATGTTTCTAATAAAATCGTTATTGTAATTATTTGCAATACGGAATAAAAATTCACATATGTATAATTTCTTGCATCGAAGTTATATACAAAATATATAATCAAATTATACGCATAAGTATATGTAAATAATATCAAATATAACATTATAAGAAACTAATATAAATATCGTCGCGAAAAGACATAAAATAAATTTAATGGAGCAAAATTTATTCTTATCATAGTAACGATTGTGTGTATTTATGTTACAATCTTATTTTTAATATTTTATGTCTTAAATATTTTATATATCTTTAAATATTTTATGTATCTTAATCTACATCATTATTTGATTAATTAGTGATTATTTAATTAATTCTATTATCTATTATAATTACAGTGATGTAAAATAAGCGATTACAATCATTCGTCCAATGTTCTTATTATCTATATTTAATCGTGATAGTTTTGTGGATTACGTATATAATAGTTTTCGTGCCAGGGTTTTAAAACTAAAACAGCCGGAATAATGTTGAACTGGCTACTTGTGGGAGTTATGGTAGAGTGATTTAATTTACGAAGCATATCGTTGTCGATGTTAATGTGCAAATTGTTCCTACGATCTTGAAAAAATCTCTTACTCGAGAGAATAAACGTATTGTGCCCATCTTCAAATGTGCACGCATACGAAGGAATCTTTTCCTTTACCTCCGGAATGTAAATATCTCGTATGGCATGACAGTGAAAGTTTCCTCGTTGGAGTTCACCGTTGAGCGTGTTGTTGAAAGTGTTCTCGGAAATTAATTTCGAAGATGATTTCGTATCAAAAGATGTCGGTCCTCCAATATTTTTTACAGAAACTCTGCTTTGCAAATACGTAGATATATTTTTCGCGTCATTGTAAACATTTGCCATTGAATGTTGTCTAGTGACAACAGGATCTTCCTGATAAGATCGAACTTTAGCGATCTTCGACAAAGCATTGATTAAATATTGATCATTCTTCTTAGATTTGGATATTTCTTCATTTTTATTACCTCGATGTTCTATCCTTTCTTGATTCAAACAAGTTGGAATTTTTCGGGTTTCTGTTGATACTTTTGAATTACTGGCTTCAGATAACAAATTAGGTCTCTCGTTTGAATAATTAATGTTGTCTGCGCTATCACCCTCTGCCATCTGCCCGTTTTTCGTACAATTTGCCGGTAATCCATTGCTGTCCATTAGAATAAAAATCGCCAATACAAAGAAAATTATTAACCAGCGTATCGACATTGTTCTACAAAGTCAATGGGATTTTTGTGAGCACGATACTCGTGTAAAATTAATTTTTGTTAGAAACCGATACGCAGTCAAGCACTCGTTTGCGACTCGCAGGAGACACTGACTCTTATGAAAAAAGTAAAGCTCGCATGAAGGCGTGTGGAGACTTGGGATGTTGGGGAATGACACATTGGACTGTGCCTTAGTTCCCTGTGCACTGACCTTATCTCCTCTTCGTGAACGTTTTATTCCCGTACCCACGAAATTTGATCTTATAATTCCCCACCAAACAACAGGAAACGTATACCCAAAGAATTGGGATTTTTTATAAAATTGGTTTTTATTAAATATTCTATATATCAAAGTCAAATATCATGAATATTAAATTCAAGTATATTTTTTAATTATATGAATACCTATCCAGCCATTAGAAAGAGAAAATTAAATAAAAATTACTTTAATCTTATAAAAATTAAAACCAAAAATCAAAAAAGTTGTTAAAAAAATAATTTAATAAACAAATATTAATATTTTTTATATTACTTATATATACATATTTTCTCTACATACATATATAGAGAAAATTAAATATGTTTATGCTCTAATTTCTGTTTTATATATCTTTTATATATCAAATATATATATATTAAATTTTAATTTATAAAATGTGATGAGTTTTCATATTTAACTTTTCAAATTTAATGTTATTATTCGTGGAATATTTTTTATTTGATTATTCTTATATTAAAGATATATATCGCGGATTTTGTTGTTATTATATCTCAGATGAGATTATATCTTTATGCACTAATTTGCAAAATTATATTTTAATTTTATTTTAATTTTATTTTTGTACTCTTTCTCTCTCTCTCTCTCTCTTTCTTTGAATATAAATATGATAATAATCTCATCTGATTATATTGTGAGATATAATAATAAAAAATTCACGATATATATCTTTAATACAAGAATAATCAAATGAAAAATATTCTACGAATAACATGAAATTTGAAAAGTTATTAGATATAATTTTATTTTTGTACTCTTTCTCTCTCTCCTTCTTTGAATATAAATATGATAATAATCCCATCTGATTATATTGTGAGATATAATAATAAAAAATTCACGATATATATCTTTAATACAAGAATAATCAAATGAAAAATATTCCACGAATAACATGAAATTTGAAAAGTTATTAAATATAAAAAAACTCACATTTTATAAATTAATATTTAATATATATATTTGATATGTAAAAGATATATAAAACAGAAATTAAACTATATATAAAGAGCAGATTTTCTCTCTCCCTCTCTCTCTCTCTCTTTCTTTAATTTATATTTGCTGATAAATGTAACATTATCGATACTAGATAAGATATATCATGTTGATGAAATATCGACGTAATCATTTATAAATATGTGTATTATATATCTTATCGAGACATATATTTATAACATTTTGTAAGTTTCCAATATATTGTGCTTATCATAATAAAAAAAAAATTATAAAAAGTTCAATGACAGGAATAATTACATTACTTGCGCCGACGTCAGAATTCCCACGCTAGCAGCACGCAGTTGTGAATGGAGAGGGTAGCGATCATATGAGTGATTCATATGTCCGTTTCCCCCTCCATTCATGGTTGCGTGCTGCTAGCGTGGGCATTCTGGCTTCATTGACTTGCGCAGTGCAAATGCGCAGAACACATCATTCAACAGCTTCGCGTGACACGCGAGAAAACATGTCTCTTTTATGGATCGATAATCCACACGTATATTAAATATATAGATTTTTATGTATCTTATTCGCGTAAATAAATGTGCCATCGCTTATAATAATAAAATTAAGGTATGATTTTAATGATGTGAGAAAGTTACGTCATTGATAATTATTTAAATAATAAGAAAGCTGTCTTTTTTATTGCAAAATATTGTTTATCTGCTCAAAATTGCAAAATGATGATTTTTCTTGGCAATAAAAATATCAGATACAAATAAAAATTGTGTTATAAGTATAAAGGGTGATATAACCTCAAAATTAACTTATAGTGTGACAGATTGTTTCAGTGGGGACAATTAATTAATTGATCGACTATATTATTATTGTAAAGTAATCGACATGGCTGGACAACAACATCCTTTTCTATCTGGGTTTCCCAATGTACAGCAATCAGCTATGCGCACTCAGTTTGGCGGTGGACAAATGGTCTCTGGTTTAATAGGTCCACAGCAAGGAAGTAAGTGTTGAAGCTTCCTAAATATAATCTCTGTATTTATTTTCATTGTTTATCATTCGTTTTACCTATATGTATTGACACATAGCGAAATGAAAGATGAAAATAAAACTTAACCTTGTCTCATGTACGACAATAATGTTTCGCAATGTTTTTTATACAAAAAATTCAATAGTCCTAGATATATTCAATATAACAAATTATATTCTTCATTTAAATATTAGCCGTTACATTGAATAAACAATTGTTTGCGAGAACCATAAGATTGTCAAATTCAACAATATTGGAATATTTTTGGATTGGAAATAATTTTGGAATAATTTTATATTATTTTTCTATTATTATATTCATATCTTTAAGTAACATAATAAATTCTCTAGGAAACTAAAAATTGCTAAAATATGTGTATAGTTTGATAGTGCAATGGATGAGGAGTCAAGTGATGGCAAATTTCGAATTTGAAAGTACAAAATTTTAAAAATAAAAGAAACTTTGAAGAAATTTTTGAGGATCAATCACGAATTGTTATTTTAGATATGGTAAGCTCTCAGCAATTTGGTATGGGAGTGGGAGTTGGAGTAGGTGTTGGTAACGTTGGCTCTAATGCCATGGGAATGCCAAATTCTCAACAAGTATTGGCACAGCAGCAACAACAACAACACTCCATTGCGATGCAACAACAAATGCAGCAGATGCAGCAGCAACAATTGCAATTGCAACAACAACAACAAGCTGCCATGGTTCAACAGAATAATCAAACTAGTAATCAAGCGACAACACCTCAAACTCCAGTCCCACCTACTCAACCACCGATGCAACAGCAACAAACTAAGGAAGTCAATACTGCCAGCTTATGTAGATGTGGACAAGAAACAGTACAAGAAATTGTCAACCGTACTTCAGAACTCTTTCAATTTCTTAAAATGCTCCAACCGCCTAATGGTATAATTTTTATGATAATTTTTATGCAATATTAATTTTTTTTATCCTTTTAAATAAATAGTTAAATATTAATAAATATTTTTTTATAAATGTATTATTTATTTGCAGGTACAGCACAAGGGGCAAATATGGCAAATGAGAAAAAGATTAAGATTTTTGAACAGTTGAAAATAATAAAAATGATGTTTAAACGTTTAAGAATAATATATGAAAAATGTAACGAGAATTGCCAATTGCAAGGCATGGAATATACACATATAGAAAGTTTAATTCCATTGAAAGAGGAATGGGATATGAAATCTGATGAAAAGAAGACTTCGGAAGCTTACAGACTCATTTGTGAAGAGAGCAAAGAAGTGATAGAGGTGAGAATATTTATATTTTTTATACATAATACATCATTGTTATAAGTCCTAATTAAAATTAAAATCTGTTTCTTTTGCAGCAAGTGGTATTAAAAAATAGGCATATTAAAGAAATAATAGATCACTTAAGACGGATTATTTCAGAAATAAATACAATGTTAAATATGCGTCGCTCATAATTCATTATTTCAAAAATTTGAATTTATGTTAATATGCGACATAATGTTTTGATTATAAAAACGTATTTAATAATAAAATGCAAGATTTTCTCATACATATCTCATAATGATATCGACAATGTTTATCTGCTCTTTGTACATACCTTACTCATTGGTCAATATTAATGTTGCCTATATCTAAATAGATAATGTCACCATTTCGCAGAATAGCTTCTGGTATTGTTCCCATTCGCGTTTCCAAATTCCTCACGAAAATCTCAGAACATTCTATATCGCAGCCTTTGAATTCACCCTGCAATCGAGTGTCTTCATGTAGATAAAACTCTGCTTGTTTACCTGTAACATTTGAACAGAAATCAAGACAAATGCTAAACCGTAATTTAAAAAATCGTTTATGTCAAATATGCTAATTACACAATTGATATCTGTTTGCTTTAATAATACTTGCAATATGCAATTACAATCTATAAAGGATCAATGAATATCACACATTAACCTCAAATTTAAATCAAATATTGCATATAATTAAATATTCTTATGTGTACTTTCTCAGCAAATAACTCCTGTATGATTAATAATAATTTTAATTTTTTATTCTGGAGCACATACATTGCACGATGGATCTTTCTCGATGGCGCCATGTTCAAACAATTTCAAGGAAATACGTCTTGCATTAAAATCTTATTATTTAGCATATTATTCCGGCGTGTTGGAAAATATGATGAAAATCGACTCGAATGTTTTAAGTTTGAAAATAAAGAGCGTATTCGCGAAGAGTGTATGAATGTTCTTACCGACAATGCCGGTTATAACGCGTAGGAAGCGTTCGCGCAAAAATGCCCGGGCTTTTTGTTTCTCCGGAGCTGCAAATCCCGAATCAGCTGTTTTCGCGCTCGAAGTGTCCGCTTCTTCAATCATTTTCTGTCAGGAAGCGATTCCGATTCCGCAAGATTCCGCAAGACTCCGCAAAATTAACACACCACGAGAATACGAGATAGACACCGCGAACTGCGAACTGCTGCGAACTGCGAAGCGAACTACGAAGTACTGGAGTCAAGATGGCGGAGTCAAGATGGCGGAGTTAATACGTCGCGACGTCTGCTCCAAGTGCTACGTCACCTGTGACGTCATCCTTTCTCAAAAATAAAAACATTCAGAAATATAGAATGCGCAGTTACAACAAACAAGTCTGTCAGGTTTGAACGGAAAGAATTAGCATCATATTTGAGTCAAATGATTTATAATATAAAATATTGATATATTTTAGATCAAATAAATAATTATTATACATCAAATAAATAAATAATTTTAATTTTATCAGTGGATCGTATTATTACATCGTATTATTATTACAATATAAGCATATTGAAAGTAATTGTGTAAAAGGATTTAAATATATCAATCATGAGAAAAAATATACTCCTGGACAATTAACGCATAATTTTTTTATTTTTTCTTTAAAATTTTTTCGTTGAAATTTAAATATCAGCTTTTAAAGAAAAAGTGAAAAAAATTATGCGTTAATTTTGTCCAGGAGTATACATATATATATATTAATAATACTTAGACATTAGATATGCAATAAAATATATAACAATCGCAATTTTATATGCATTTTTAAATCAAATAATTTAAAAAATTTTCCAGATAAGATAAAATAATTTAAATAGAATCATCATAGTTCATAGGAAAAAAATGAAAACTGTAAAGTTATACAACATATAAACTTTCGACTAATATGCATATGTATCAGCTTTTCATTTTTCTTAACAAAGCATATGCATATATTTCCAGACACAAAATTTATCATAAAAGAGAGAGAGTTTTAAAGTACAATGAGAAATATAATCTCACGTGTTCTGCATCGATAGCCCACATTTTCGACGCAAAATGTAATTGTCACGTTTAGGAAGAAAGCTTAGGAATCAATGGAGTTATCGTACTAATAACGATATCTACAAAACACACTTTCTCGAGACTAAACATGCGGGAGGACCCGCAGCTTTTTAATTTCGAAGAGTGTGTGTTTACGCGATGTCACCTCATTCTTGTTCTGATCACGACGCAGTAACGATGGGCTCCCTCATCGTTGTTTTAATAGCCGTCATCATATATTGCAGTGGTAAGCAACTTGAGCTTTTTTAAATTTCCAAACGATATTTCAATATCGATTTAACTTCCTGATTCATCTTTTCCATTTTAATGACATTTTTTTTCGCAGAAACAAAGTGTGACGCATCTCCGATAACTGTCGCCAAGTCTGAAGATACGATCGTCGAAAAAAACGATATTCTTCCGATCGAAAAGGGGATCTTCTGGAAGAATCTCGATCTGTTTAAGGGCAAACTAGTACCTATGGAAGAGTCAAAGAATCTGTACAACGAGACGAATAGGAGGAAGTCGCGACTTCTGGGTAGTTTAGCCTTTCTAGCTGGCCTCAGCTTCGGAGGATTAGCCGCAGCGTCCACCACTGCCAAGACCTTCGCCAAACTGCCACCGACATCCTTCAGCTTGAACTTAGGTTCCTCCAAAGATTCACCTTACATTGCCGCCTATTACAATCCTTATCCCTTGTTACCTTATCCGTTCTTCTTTCCCGGTCACTTTGGATTCAATCTGGCGAAAGCTCAAGCGACGCATAACGATTTGATAAATCTGTTCGGGAACAGACAACCGATCGATCTGAGGGAGGATAACGAAGAATATCTAGACGAGGACAAGTCCAAAAACAACAAGAAGATGGGCAGCGAGGATGGGGCTGACGATCGCACAGAATTGCGAGCCAAAGTCGATCGGAACGCGGAAGAGAAGGTAAGTAATTTAATAGATTGCGCCGAGATATACAAATAGAAATTAGAGCAGAAAACCACGCAACATTTTATCTCAATCTCGCATCTCAATCAGCGATGAATATCGTACTTTCTTAAAAGTCAAAAGTGCCGGCATTCAATTACTAATATGAAACGCAATTAATTATACAGAAACATCAATTTGTGGTAATAATAATAGCATATGTGATATTTTTGCTATACTGCTAATAATAATAAATATAATTTAACTATCCATTCCTGATACTTAAGTAAAATCATTTGAAGAGAGCTTTAAGAGTTTTTTCCAGTTTCTTGTAAAATGAATTGTTAAATACAACTTTGACATCAAGTATCGAATTGATGATTGGCAATCTACTAATGCTGTTTCACAAAAAAACAGAATGTAATATTAAATGTTCGTATAATGATAGTATTATACGACAGATATTCACATGACAAATGATACTCATATGACATAATGATTAAGGTTTCCTCATTAAGGTCTACCATTAAGGTCTACCATTTTTTCCATAACTTCTATATATCGATGCGTCTATAATTTGATTCACAATGATATTATGAACTATATATATATAGTTTTTATTTTTGTCATATTTCTTCAATGGTATTATTAATAAAAATATTTTTTCACGTTCTTTACTTTTGTTTTGAAGTTTATATATGATATAGTTTTGTTTAAAAAAAATCTCTTTGATCAATTAAATACTTTAATCGAGCTTTGGAATTAATTCATATTTATGAAAATATATAATAACTTCTTTAAAGAGAAGACATTTACTGCATTGATCGTAGTATTACACTTTAATGCGTATTATTGATGAAACTCATCAGATACGCGGGTGCAAAGAGAGCCAGCGAAAACAAGGCAATTTCTTGAAAGGATCGATCAGAGAGCGTGAAGATCTTCAAGTGGATGCCGATGATTCGCGAGCAACCTTGAATTTTCAAGCTGCAGACATGAATGCCGCTAATGGGAATCAGACCGTGACAGAAGATACAACTACGACTATGACAACAAGGTTCATTTTTTTTCCAACCACAACCGAAATACCGTGGGAAAACAAAACGTCACCTAATAATTCCAGTTATTACCCGCAACATTCATCTTATTACGGTGGATATCCGCAGAACATAAACCACGTGGACCTCACGACAGGTTTGAACGCTCATCGTGATTATAATCAGATTAATTACAATTTACCGTATGAACAACCAGTTAATTTTTATCAAAATGACAAGTATAATGTTTACTCTCATCTTAATCCACCCTTTCCCGAGCCATTCTCACCTGATCACGTAAACGAATATGCCGGCACAAATATTAACCGATTGTATCATTCGGAATATCAGCCACCATATTATAACGACGGTTTTAGACCTGTGACGTAAGTCGTATTTTTTATATCCGTTGATTAAATTTTGATTCGAATTGTGTAAAATAAAACACAACTGATGGCATTTTTTCTAATTTATATATAATTCCTGCAATTTTATTTTTTTGATACGTACATACATATATAATATATAATATATATTTTTATTTTCTACTAAAAAATATATTAATAAAGAGATTATAAATTTTTTAATATATTTTATATAAAATTTAATTTTGTCTATCATTGTACGGATGAGAAAAAAAATATTAGTTACGAAATATTTGTAGTATTTTAATGCACTATATAATGATATATACTGTCAATTATTAAAATACATTATATTGCCTGTTATAGTTTTATTTATATAGCTATATGTTAATTTCCTACATTTTTTTATCAATTTAAATATAATTATTATCTTAATGATTTCTGTATAATGTTTATTTAGATTTTTGATGCAAACATATAATTCTATCAATTATTAAAGTATATTATAGTATCAGTTTTATCTATATAGCTGTACGTGTTTACTACGTTCTTTTATCATTCATTTAAATATAATTAAATATATTATTATCTTAATGATTTCTATATAATATTTATTTAGACTTTTGATACAAACATTATTTGATACGAACATTAATTCTTTACAAACTAATAGTTATACATCGATCATTACTAGCAAACATTATATTATCTAACTATGTATTTAATTATTTGAAAAAATTAAAAGTTAATAAAAAGTTTTAAAAATTATACATTTTTACAAAAATATACTATACATGAAATATACTATACTATGAATATATACATTCATATAAAAAATCTACATTTAAAAAAATAATGTATATAATTGCTGAAAGAGATTGGAAAATTATATTAATCCATTTAACTTTAAATTACATTACTCACACAGTATAAAATTATGCGATCAAATTTTCTGACAATATTGTGAAAAACAACTTTGCGAAACGTATAAAAGTATTACTGGCATTACGAAAATGACCATTATGAGAAGTCCACGCCCTTGATAATACAAGTTGCGACATATGTAACTTGTTTGAACAATTGCTCGCAGAATTGCACAGTTGTTTGAAATTGATTTTGCACAACCTGATCAACAAAAATGATAATCTGATGATATTCGAAACTCGTTGAACGGTGTGAATAGCACGAAGACGATAGCGGCAATCGGAAATAAACATCGGATAATAAATAAATTATAAAATGACTGTTCCATCAGAGCCTACCAATTGGACGTCATCGCTCGCAAGGAAGAAACCTGTTTTATTTTCGGACGAGTTTGGAGGGCTGGGCTTCTCGTCTATTTCGAGAAGGCCGCCACCGCTGGTATTGTGTCTGTAAAGACGTCGGTACCTTGCAGCTTTCGCGCGTAATTTTTCAGCTGGCAGATTTTCGTAATCTAAATCATGCATCTAACATCCAATTTGCGGCAACAAATTGAGGAATCATAAAAAAGAACACATAAAGTTACCAGTTTCTCTCTAATAAAGTAACCGTTTTCTCTCTCTACAAAAGTCATGCAAATATCATTCATGTATATTAAAATATCATATATGTTTCGTGTAAAATCAACTCTAGTAATTGGAAAGAAATTTGCGAAACAGATTACTACGATATACATATTTAAAAACAAGTAAAAAGCGTTTGGAAAAAATGCGGGAAAAAATGTTGAGATATGATACGTAATTCAATGATTATGTAATTCAGAGTCCCTTCAACCTGGAAAGCGCGTGAAAGACAGTGGCTTTATTGGTGGGTGAGCCAATCGCGAAACTCTGACACATCGTGATTACAGTAATTTCCCTCGATCGTTACACTCTCGGCGCATGTATATACGATACACGGAGAGTGGCATATGATATAATGGCATATCACATATACATTTGCCGGTAATTCCATGGATTTTCGTGCGTGCACGAGCAGATATGTGGGTGAACCGATGCGAGACACGGGGCATTGCGTGCGTCATGTACGATTGTGCAATAAACACGAAAAATAGGAAATGATCGACTTTCTTCGCGGAAGCGTGAAGTTTTCTTTAAAAATGATGATGCTATCGAACGCTACGTGGCCTAATTTAATGTACATTTCACTCAGACACGTCGTAAATAATACCGTTTCAGAACACGTGTACTCGCATGTATTTTCCGTTCAGGAATATATCTAAATAAATTTTCTAATCAGTTATCTTACGAATAATTGAACAGATTGCCAATTGATATCCTTTCAACGCGTCATCCCGTGAACTTTGCAGCACAGCTTTATTCGTATCTAACGTATTTTTGTGCATAGCAAATTAAAGATCCGACATAATTCCGAATTTTGATGACATGATTTTAAAAATGTTTTTATCTGTTATCCTGCAACAATAAAAATGCAAAAATCATCAAACTACAGTAATTTTTAATTTTGAAATGATGAAAATTCTTTTTTAATATGAAATATGAATTAAAAAATTTTAGAAATTTTATAATGTGACAAGTGAAAACAGTAAAAATTACAAATAACAGTAATTATTTTCAGAAATTTGTGATTAAGAATATCATTCTTTATCCGCGTGATTAAAATTATCAGATATTTTTTCAATATTCTATCTCTTTTGCTTTTGTATTTTTTATAATCGTTTGCATATCCCAGCTTGTTAAAAAATATATTAGAATACTATTCTCTCTCTAGACTTACATGTATATATCTTCCAAACATTCTGGAATAAACGCTGATATTATTATATGAGATTCAGTGTAATTTTAAAAATTCGGACTGTCAATTAATCGCGCTATGTACATATCTACGAAATCGGGTCTCTTTAAATCTAAATATATACCGGGTGTCAGAGTTGAATGCCCTGGGATTTCCGGCCCTTGGCGTGTGCACTTCGCTTTTCCCCCTTCCCGGTCTTTTTTATTTTTCGTACGAGCACTTACATCTCCTCGTATATCCCTTTCTCCTACTTTCTGTCGCCAGCAACCTCGTTTTTTTTCCACGCGAAACCCAATAGCCCTATATCCTCTAGGATACTCTCCAGGACTATTTCCTGCGAGGCTGCGCCGGTCGAGCCGGATGGGAAACCGCAAATGTAAAGCCCCATGCGTAGTCCTGTCTTCCAGTAATATCGTATATGCAATTCAGCATATGTATTTCGCGCGGGAAAGAGCAACGCTACTGAATCCTTAAAAAGTATAATTCTTATAAAAGTATAATTCTTTATTCGCAGTATATATTTCAGATTCAAATATCATTTCTATAGTATAGGAAAAATTAAAAAGAGACTTTCGGTGATTAAAAAATTTACATTTAAATGTTGTATATGGAAAATAAATATATAATTATATTCACAACGATATAATTAAATTTAAATATAACAATGAAAATTGCACATGAGCAAAGTTACTTCATGAGTAATTAATAATAGGCGTTAATCTCACAAAGTCATTAACAATAGAAATTTTATGCGACTAAAATACTGATTCAGCGTAATGGTTCGGAGCATTTTTATAGATTTTTTTTCGCGTTCTTACATACGAAAGGGAAACTCCGCACGTCGCTCATACCAACAAAATATCGTCGAGTCGCGCGTACGCACGTGCGTCGTGCACACAGAAGCGAAACGGTTCGTTCGGTGTGGTAAATGCACCACGGTCGGGTAAGAACCCTGGCCTCGTGTATAGGGGACGACAGAGGAGAGACAGCTGTGTGGCAGCTGGCAGCGCGTGCCACGAACCTATGGGGTCTCCTTCGAACATGGACGATGCGGACAGACGATGATATCCTATATTCCGTCGCACATAACTAACGGCAGGTTTCGAACAATGCGACGTTCCCGAGCATCGTGTATCCTCAAAGGAAACTTAACTGGGCAGCTACGAATTATCGCTGCCTGGTTGCTTATCCTCGAGAGTTTGCGTAATAAAATTGTTTACGACTATTTCTATGCTCGTGATTTGCATAACGTGCATAAGAAAAATACGAAGGGACTATATCTCATATAAATTTTCATAGGAACATAATTGTAATTTATAAGTCTTTACTAGTGCAGTGATAATCTTGTCTAAGGTAGCGGACAATGTAATAAAACTCTGTTGGACTTTTTATTGGTCAAAATATTATGATTGTGTTGAAATCTAGTTGGAATCAATTTGATATTAATCAGAAATAATAAATTTATTTCCATAATAGCAAATAATACGTGGGACTATAAATATATATATATATATATATATATATATATATATATGTATGTATGGGTATAAATTATTTCCGGAAAAAAATTATCCTAAAATTTATAACAAATCATTTAGATCATTTAAATAATAAAGATAAATTAATACGTTTTCAATGCCATGAATTATCAGATAAATTAATACGTTTCCAATGCCATGAATTATCAGATAAATTAATACGTTTCCAATGCCATTATCAGATAGATTTTTTGAGATTATTATATTTATAATTATTTTAAATTTCCTTATTTCAAAGTATAAAAATATTAAATAATAAAAGATCGTGTATCTCATAACGTTAAAATTTTTGTTGATACAAATTTGAAAAGATGAGCACGATGTGCATTGCAGGATATTTTTTATTTTACAATTCAAACTGATATGTATTCGTTTCCTGCGTAGTGTTAATGTCCAAGCCGCGTGCGAGGCGTAGGAAAGGTGTATTTTTCTCGTGAGTTTTTCACCGGCTCAAAGAAAAAAAGATCAGCGAGTTTAAAGCTTTCGGGGGAGAGCGTTTCAGGCTTATGTTAGCGAACATCTGCCATCGTCTGCAACGATAATAATTCGAACAGCTGATGCTCCTTCGCGGACCATCGCCTCGCTTCGTAGTCCTACGGGATCGTTTCGCTTTGTTGTCCATTCGTAAGAGAAATTCTTGCAGGACAAAAGAGAGGGAGAAACTTATATTTATCCGATTATATAATAAAATTCTTATATAATAAAATTCTTTTAATAAGTATTTTTATAAATTTTTTTCTAGATAAATATATTTTTGCATATAATTTCTGAAAAATTATTAATATATTTTAAGTATTTTGAAGAAAGAATTGTGGCAAAAAGTAAAATTTATTTAATGTATTAAATACTTGGATAAATATAATAAATGTTTTTAGTTTTATATTGTGTGTTTTCCTCACAACATTATATAAACATAATTTTATGTATTTTAATAATTATGTATTTTAATAATTCTGATAAATTATACAATTATAATTATAAATTATTATACAATTAATTATACAATTAACGTGGCTGTCTATCAACTTCATAATTATGATTATTTGAGTATTTATTAAATAGAATAAATATAATCACATAGTTGTCTATAAAAATTTTGAATCATATTATCAATCAATATAAGAAATTTCAAAAAATATCAATCTACACATTATTATCAGTGTTTTTGCAGAAGAGAGGCCCGCGAAAAATCTATAAAAATCACAAATACTCTCGAAGGGAGTGAAACAATCGAGACAATTCACCGCGATAATACAGACTAGCGTGTGAATCTACCTGTACACATGATGTCGAGACAATCGATCATTCGTTATCCCGTTGCAGAGAAGCATCTCGCGAAAGGAGCCGTCGTCGAGCGTCGTCAGCCGTCAAAGCGATCGATTCCGCTTTTTGAATTTCAGCGCTCGTTTCTCTCCTCAGGTATACGGGATCGTTGCGCACGCACGTGACGGGGATGAGCCAATCGGAGCTCGCGGAGACGAGCCAGCTGGCAAACCGAAGCGCCGCGCAGTAGCCGCGACAACTCAAACTCGACCGCTCGACACTCGCACGTGGGCCTTCGTCGGTGTCGGTTGCGTTTTTTTTTCGCGCGCGCTCGCGGTCGCAAGAAGGGCGCCGTTCAGCGCGTGGTGATTCGCTCTAACAACACGCACTCGTCCAAGTGAAGAGGTGCCGAACGCAGGAGCCGCGTATTTATTTCCAATCCGAGTGGATCGATCGTCTCTTCCCGAGTGCGTCCGATCGCGCGGATCCCTCTTAATTTTGCTGTGTAATACTGATTGTGTATCATCATTGGGATTATCAAGGTGGCGGATTCTAGTGCGACGTACGGACGGACACGCATACATACGTACATACATATACGCTCGTACGCACGCAGCGCGACGAGAGTAAACATAGGTGAGTAAACCTTTTTTTCAACCTTGATTCTCTTCTCGTGAACCTTCTGGGAGAAATAGACCTTTGGGGAAATTATATTTTATTTTATTACGACGATAACGGGAAGATTTCGACGCAGTAGCTGTAGCAATCTTTCCATATCGATTCTCAAATTGACTCTATGGAGAAGTAATTAAGTCGCGGCACGTTCCTCTTTTATTCGATCGATCTATTTTCGATCTGCGCTCCGTTCACCGTTATTTCTTTCGAAAATAGCACACGCTTGGCCACCAGATAACTCGTGAAAAGTCATCGCTCTTGCGCGTTAGCACTCGTCATATTTAATGCATACCGTGTATAAGGCTGCTATCGCTGCGCTCGCTGTATGAATTTTGGAGTTGCGCGGCTCATTAACGTTGATAGCATCGTTCCTTAATTGCTATCATTATGGCGTATCGCTTAACGTGTTTTCACATCGCGCGGTATAATTATAAAAATGCGCGCGACGACAAGATCGATCGTGGATTAATTTATAATTCTTGAGGACGTATAAATAAAAAATATTATTTTTCACTTGGAGAATGACTAATGTCATTTTGTTTGTGATTGAGATATATTTTTATCATTTCCATTTGATTTGAATTTATGGCTTAATTTTTTACTCTAGAATTATTGATTGAGAAAAAAATAAAACGACGGAAGCTAAAAAAAGAATAGACATGCAAGTAAAAAAAAAATAAGATAGTATAACACGTTAAAAAAGTATAGAGAGATACACGCGCAGTTCAGTTATATAAGAATACAAAAAACTGCAATTCGCTATAGTTTTATCTTGCCTTTTAATTATCCCAAACATATTTCAAACACACACATTTAACATCATAATATCAGTAAGAAGTTTTAATCCATTTAATTTGCTGACGAGATAACAATAGTGTTTCCTCTTGAAAAACGATTCTCCGACTATAAAGAGAAATTACTGTCGCCAGGACAGGGGTAAAGATATTGTTCATCTCCTCTCTCCTTCTCTGATGATTGAGATGCATCGATAAAAAAATTGGATGTCTTGTGAACGATATTAACGTGCCCTTCCCTGCCCCCCCGATGCGATCTGTACGATCAATCGCACGAAACGTGGCGTTCTCGACTGAATTCGATTTATTCAGCAGATTGTATGTATGTATGTGTGTGTGTGTGTGTGTGTGTATATGTGTAGAATCGCATGGCGCGCAAATTTGTGCGCGCAGGAAATTCTGTTTATCTTCGTCGACGGAACTTCGCGTGGCCATCTTGCGCGCGTTCGTAAAACCGTCTGCTTCTTGTCTTTCTTTCTCTCTCTTCCTCTCTCTCAGCTGTCTCCTCTCAACCCCCGTTCAACGGCCCGGTGGCCGCGACAAAGGGCTGCCACGACGACCGGGCACGTGTTCCCCGATGTTTATTAATAAACCCCGACGGTTGTGCCCGGCGATTTCGTCCGAGCTAGTACGTCTGGAAACGGGCGCAGGTGATAGTACCTTTGGTCGAAAAACTGCTCGGAATAATATCCGTGAATATATTCCATCTTGTGAACTAAACGGATTAATGTTGCGATGAGAAGCCAGGTCTCAAGCATGGGAATTTTATCGAAATTGTAAAGTTTAAATTCTTTTGACTAGCTTAAGATTAATTAATCGATCATATAGTGATGTATTTCTGAAAGCGTTTCAACCAGAGGAATTTCCAGCGGTAGGGCTTACCCGCTTTTCTTTTTCGCGAAAGCCGCGCAAAAGAAACTTCGCAAGTTTGCATAGGAATGTGGAAGTTATTTGCTCGCGAAAGTTTGCTACGATTTTTATGTTTGTCTTATCTTGAGAAGTAACGGGACTAGTCTAGACCGAGTTATGCTAATGTAATACGATGTTCTTTCGGAAGTTCGCCGAGTTCTGAGGATTCTATAAAATGTAAACGATACAAAGTATTATAGGGTCTATTTTGCGCCATGTTTATATAAGCCTTTTATTCATTCTTTTATATCAATCATTGATTGTTGTAGATTATTTTTTTATAATTTTAATAATATTAATTAAATAATTATTATTTATTTAGTAATATTAATTAATTATTATTAATATTATTTAATTAATTATTTAATAATTTTTTAGTAGAGTAAAGTATTTTTTTAGTGCTCTTTTTTGATATTATATTTTAAAGAGACGTCACATTATATAATATATATGTATCGTAGCATTTGTAATTTTTTTAAATATCTAATTAATATATTAATAAAATGATTACATATAATTTACATGTATATATATATATATATAATTTAAAAAGAGAATTATGAAGACGTGCAACAGAAACTTGAAAACTCTCCAAGTTTTTTAAAATTTTCTCTAATAGCACGGAACGAAAGTGTTTCTTTCTTTCTCTAGAGATTCTAACACGCGATTTACAATGTACTATTTTCTTACATAGTCGGTATCTTCGATGCAGAAAAAGGCAAGCCACGCAATTTTCACGCTATCAACAGGCAAGTAGCGCATAACGCGCCTCGGACAACGCGTACAACGTCAATGCCGGTAGTATAAACTTTTAGCAAACACACACGCTTATTGTCAATCGTGCTTCAACAAGTGTTTCTGCACGAGATGCAAACAATTTAATAATGACGTTATCGGTTGCGTGGCGAAGCTGTGCCTCGTATAACTATAACTCGTCGTGGCAAGTTTTACGGAAAGACGCGAATAATATTAACGTGCTAATTAGTTCGCAAAAGAAACAGTTGTTTCGAAACTTAATTGACGCTACGTATGCAAATGTTATGAAAAAATTTACGTGCAGGTAAATCGAATCCGTGTATATAAAAATCAATTAATATTACTTAAATATATGGAGTAATTTATGGAGTACAAATAAGAATTTATTTTTTAATTGCAAATTCAAACTTAAATGATTAAAAAAAATTGAAAGACACAGGATGTCAAATTTAAATAATAAAAGATAACTATTTTATTTTGCCTTTTAAAATCAATACACTATCTTTCACAGTAAAAGCAATGTGTGAGAGAATTTTCGCGGTAGTGATTCTTAAAAAGTCGCAGGTGTATCTTTAGGTTAACGAACTTTTCGCGCCTACAATTAACTCTCGCATATAGTTGACATTTTTTCTCGAAGCTCGACGAAAGCCACGTGTGCTTTTCGAAAGTCTGGTTTGTCTGCGACTTTGGCCGAGAGGATATTTTCGTGGTTTTCGTGGGGCTCATGGCAATCGGCCAGTGCCGAATGCATGGCACACGCTAGATGCGATCGAAAAACGACGACGACAACGCATAGGGCTGGGAATTTGTCGCCCAAATGCAACGCGTCTTCGAGAAGTACATTCTCCCCGTGCACCACGGGGTGTCCGCACAATCCACGTGTGGGCTATTAAAAACCAGTGCCTCTCAACGGGTGTCCCATAGAACAAGAGACCGTTTTCACGAGCCTTCCCTTTTTCCTTCCTCTCTTTTTTTTTTACACAACTCCCGTATCGCGAAGTAATATTTTTCTTTATAATTTTATTTTTATTTATAATTTCTTGTTTTTTCGATGCACATAAATTTTATTTTGAGTGCGAACAAAACCGGAAGGATACTTTGTCCCGGAATATGGTGAATACAGCTGAGAATCGGTCGAAATTTTCGTGTTTTGCGATTGTGAAGGCGCGTTTGCCGTATGCTTCCGCCGGCTTACGAAGCAGCCGGCGTACGGCCATTGTTTCTACCCTCTACAAGCGGGTACTTCTTACTACCTGAAGGGTTGAAACTACTCCTGGCAATGGCAGGATTAGTCGACACTGCACAGCTAAAGAATTCGAGACAAATATATTATAAAGTTAAAAGTTTTCTTTTTAAATAGGAAAGAATTAAAAATCGTAATCTGTCAAAGAATAAGAACTTTTAAACAGATAGAAAACATGAATCTTATTTATTTCTAGAATTTTAATATCGAAATTTTTATTTCCATTTATTCTAATGATTAATAATTAATAATTATTGTGTTATTTTAGCAAGAGGATTAATTTCTTAGTTTAAAATTACTGTTCTCAGCATTTTTCACGAATTGTCGGTATCATTTTATTAGAATATCGATAGTCCACAGTTAAATAATATAAAGTTACATATCTAATTCGACAATCTGAAATTATTTTTAAATTTATCCGTTTTCGATTTTTAAATTTATCCGTTGAGAAAATGTTCCGACAAGCTTAGCGTGAACTAGAATGTCTAGGACGAGATGGCGAAGGAGGAGAGGGCGGTGATGGCAATACAACAATATGATTATACGGCGTGCTGCACCGGTTTTCTGCAGCAGCTGCCGCCGTCGTTTTGGGGGATCTCGACCGGGAACGGACGATCGCTCTGTTGAAGTACCGGTAGAAAAAGACAGGGGGAGGGGTGGGCAAGGAGAGTAGGCGGGGGTTGCGGCAGAGGGGCCCCTCTGTCCTCGCCGTAGGGCCCGGCGCGCATAATACGCGCGGACGAGGAGAAGCAAGAGCGCGTTGGGAACACGCTGCGATGAAACGAGAAAGGAGAAAGAAAAAGGAACGAGGGAGAAAAGGCCTTCTCTCTTCCTCCTTTACCATTGGCACCGTAGAACGCATTGCAGAAACTCGAAAGACGAGCCGCACGAAAAATGCCCTACTACCTGGTTCCCTCGAATCGTTCTCTAAGCGAGGAGCAAAACTGGCTCCCTTTTCAGGCGTCTTTAGAGAAGAGAAGAGAAGGACAGAACCTTGGATAGAGGTCAGGGTTCCTTTTCCCTTCCCCTGTCCTTTCTTCTTATCCCTTGGTATATAACTCTCTTCGTCGCTCGGGGTAAAGCCCTCTCTCTCGCTCCTTCTGTGTTATTCCATCGGATTTTCCCCGATACAGGGGTTCCATGCAAAAGGAGAACGGGAAGATTTATTTGTTCTCTTTGTGCCTAGAGTAGTCATCGATTCGGGTGAATCGGACAGAGAAGATAGACGAAAATAATACGTGCGTCAGACGAAACTAGAGGACGATTCTCTTTCGTCGTCCATCAATTCTCGTGCTGCAGGAAGTTGCGAGCGCAGATGTACACGCACACACATATGTGCATATGTATGTGCGTGCGTATGCCATGTTGCATCACCATATTGCTGATGGTATCTTCAAAAGATTATTTTTTTTTTTACCTTGTATACTTTCTCCGTTAAATTGATTTTTGCGTATGAATATTCCATAAATACTATGAATATTCTATAAATACTAGATATAAAATTTAAAAAATTCATAAAAGTCGATATATTTATCTAAAAAGAGTATATATTAGTACAGTTATATATTTTCGTATAAAGAGGGTTATTATGTTTTAATACAAACTGTGTTTATTTTTTTGATTGATGTTCGAGCTGGTTTTATATTCTTCGAATTTTTATAGAGGAAATTTTGAAAAGATATTATATTTAACGTGTGTGTGTGTTTCATAATAATTTACTATTTCAATAATTTTAACATTTTTAAACCTCGTTCGAGCTCTGTTATGATTGAGTCATGACATGATTTATTACGTAGGCAATGTTATTTTAGATAGCACATTACTCACGCTCATTCGGTTCTATTTTTGCAAATTTTATTTATAAGTAAAATTCTGCTATTTATATAAAAAATTTAAGACATAATATAAAATAAATCTTTCTCGCAAAATTAAAACATTTTTTTAAATCTCGGAACTGATATTATTTTCACGTTGCTTTGTGTTTATGAAAAATGTATGCTAAAGGAATTAATTTTATGCTTAAAAACAATTGTTCAGAGAGATATTTAAAGAATATTTTATTTTACTTGTTCTTGTTTTAAATTACGTTTGAAAATTATATGAATTTCTTGTTGATTACACGTTAAGCGTTAATTAATATAATTTCACATTGCTTATTATAATTGTTTTCTGAAGTTCTGCTTGGCGCCTAAGTAGTAGCGATATCTCTTTTTTGCGTAAGAATTTCCGCGTCCATTTTACTCAATTATGATTCCCCTTTCACTGAACGCGAGTGAAGCCGCGTATATATATTCTTACAAATCAGTAATATAAAATTCCTCGGGAGAAAAGTGAGAAACGCGAGAACTTCGCTTATCGACATCAGATCACAATTGTAATAACACAGCACTGTTAATACGCACCCGTTAAAACGCACGCATCGTTATAATGCACGCGTGTCAATTTGGTTGCAATATAATTGCACGAAACTCTCACACATAGACATGCACATTATGTATCGATCCTGCATGACCAAGTGCAGTAGTTCTTTCACCCTCGGAGGGATGGGAAGTGAACCTTTTCATCAAAGCTTTCTAAACCGCACGTGCGGCCTCCTTAATTGGACGCAGTTGAATTAAACAGCAACGCGGTACACAAATTAATCCTTCCGTAACAAACATACTACTTTGAGGGCCCAATGTATATCAAGCATCATTAAATGAACAAGAACGTTTGATCGTTTATATCGATTTTTGCTTCCTTAATATATTATGTGACGTGCAATTATTCTGTCTAGAACATCTAGTGTACATTAGAAATGAGAATATGTTTCAACAAATAATTGAAATCTTGTTCGATTATGTTAAACTGAATTTTTCGTTGCTTCTGTAAAGAGATAAAATAAAAAGAAATAAAGATTTTAAATATTACTATTCTATTGAAATAAGAAAATTTTGATATATATGCTATGCTGCTATTTATTTTACAGATAAGATTAAAGGAAAATAGATGTGCTGTATACAGATTCTATTTATCGTATTCTCGCGATGCAATAGATATTTAAATTTGGGGATATTTAAATCTTGTCTGTCTATTTATGATAAACGAAAATATATACGTATCGATTTGATTTAAAATATTTTTATTTTAAAACAAGTCTTTGTTACTGCATATTTTATGGAATAAAAAATTATATTTTTAAAACTGAAAAATTAGAATTTTGTTTGTTTTTAATGAGAATTAATTGTAGATTTAATTAATTTAAATTCCAATTGATTATTTGTAGTGAGTTAAAAATTATTTTTGAAGTCAATTTAAATTTAAATGAAGTTTCTTTTTCACAGAAATTATAAATAAAAGAAGTATGTGTTAATTTCATTTTATAAATTAAATTTTATTATTTCTTTATTCTCGATGAAAAATATATCTATAGTTAATTTTCGCTTTCTTTATATTTTTATTAAAGAAGGAAAGTAACAAATACAATTCCAACTATATATTTCTATTTTAAAAGAAACACATATATATTTAAGATTATCGATTTTACCAATTATTTTAAAATCAAATTACAGAACACACAGGTTTTTTCGTATCTGTGGATGTGAATTATACGTTTTATACGTTTATTTTTATTAATTTTTTTCTTCTTATTTTAACATAAATTCTTTCTGTTTGCAGAACAGAGAGCATTCCGTGTCTAAATGCTGTACGGCCTGTGGCGTGATTAACATTGACCGAGGTACCAAAGAAAGTGTCAAGATTGAGCAAGTCGTTGTTCCGTCCGGCGGCGATCTCGCCAAAATTTGGAGGATGCTGATGCCGGGTGCCGCGGGTCTCGGTGTGGGCGCCGTGGGTGCCGTGGGTGCCCCAGCGCCCGACGAATTGGTACAAGGGCTGGGAGCCCTGGCGGGTACTACGCCGCAGCAAAAGGACACAACATGGACGAAGCTGTTCGTCGGCGGCCTGCCCTATCATACCACCGATAAGAGTCTCAGGGAACATTTTAACGTTTACGGAGATATCGAAGAAGCGGTCGTCATCACGGACAGACAGACTGGCAAAAGCAGAGGCTATGGCTTTGTAAGTAATTACAAGAGAATCGATGTCACTTGTTCATTCGATTTTAACCTGATATCGGATATATATTATATACAAATTTATAATAAAAAAAATACAAATTTACAATTTTTATTATAAATATGTATTTTGTTATTACACATATTTTTTTATTGATTAATAGGAAAAAAATGATTGGCAAAATATATAAAAAAATACGTATTCATTTATTCTTGATTAATCAAAGGATAAATTTAATCTGTATGCAGGTAATTATGGGGGACAGACCGGCGGCGGAGAGAGCATGCAAAGATCCTAATCCCATCATCGATGGTCGCAAGGCAAACGTCAACTTGGCCATTCTCGGAGCTAAACCCAGGGGCAATTTGCAAACGAGTAAGTTTTATCGTTCTGACATTTTTCTAAATGTTCCTAAATTATGTGTGCTATATTAGCTATTATTAGCTATTTATTCTTTCGATCGCGATGTATCAAATTATTTCAAATTGTTATACAAACTCTATATGCAAACTCTATAGTTAAATAAATTACTTTATTTTGTCGATAAAGAACATATTTGTACTACTTTGTCTCTTATTTCTGATGCTAATAATGGCTGACCCTTAAAATATCGAGGTTTTCAGATCAATTTAATGGTCATCTTGTAATTAGTCGAAATGAATTTGTAATTGATATTGATAAGACACAGTTTTCCCGTTTAATTCTTATAATTAATCATTCGTATAGAGTTTTCAAGTATCCGAATTAATTATCCTCGCAATTAGAATTAATATATTTGCGCTCTTCTGATCAAGAATCGCGATTACGTAATTTCTGTTTAGGATCACTTCTTATTTCGCATTTGATTCTCGTTGTTTTTGATATTTCATTATTTTTAAGATGCGCGTCACAGTCACAAGTTTTCCACTTGATACATTGCCAGAATCGCTGAAACCTCATTCGTCGCAACGATACGTTGTCATGCGACGCACATCTTGGGATGCGTAAGATGATTCCGTTGCACTATTTATTTTTATTTATTAATTGTGTACGGTAAAATTTAATGAAAGACCAACAAAACATTTAATCAAAACATTAAATTTTTAATTTAATTAGGAGAAAAAATTGTGTAATATTCAAAATATAAAAATAATAGTTTGATATACTGCCGAAAAGAGTTAATGATTTTTAATAATGATTTTTCTTATCAAATATTTTCTTATACAAATTCTGGTATATACATTGTGGATGTGACAAGTCGATAGGGCTGAGGAACGGTCAGCCAAATAGTAAAGTGTTCCTTGAATCATTCTCTCGAACTTTTCTAATGGCTTTGAGCCAACATAGCTTGGCGCTTCGAGACCTAAGTCTAAAATTGCCTTAACCCAAGTACCGAATTGTCTAGTTTTTTTCCCTCCAAAATAACTATTTCCAGTTTATATTCCCGATGAAAATTATCATATTTGCAATAACTAGATCGCGTTTAAATCTGCTCTTACTTGCACATTTCCAAATCTTTTTCGCGACATTATCTGATATTTTCTTGAAAGTTATAAATAGTATTTTGATTTTACTTTGAAAAGTGTCAAAGTGTTTTGATCTTGAAATAAAAAATTGTGAAAAAAAAAATGGAAAAATTATACTCGGCATATATTTAGATTATTTTTTTCGATTTAATCAAACTTTGTGAAGAACTTTAAATTGTCTTGAAGAAGATAGATAGTTTTTATGAATTATAATTCTAAAAATAATTTCCAATTTAATTTATATTGCGCTACGATACGTCGGAAAGGGCGAGACATATTCTTGATAACAATCGTTATATATTCGGTTGCATGGCCATTTCAAGTTTATTGCGCGCCGTAATGCACTCTCAGATAGCGAGCATGCCATCGGTGCATCAGTATCTCAATTTGTGTGCACGCATCACGTATCTACATGTCCGCTTTTACGCATGTGTCCTTTCCTATCTGACGATGCTGTAATCGCGCACACTTATTAAATGATCATTAGCAAGCAGAAAATTTCGAAAACAAAAAAAAAGTAAAGAATAATGACAAAACGCACATAAATGTATTTACGAAGCGGCTATAAGTTTTCTTTTTTTATTGGATGATTTGTTTCTTTCCGATGATCGATGCAGCGAGCGCAAATTCTCGATGAATCATGCAAATTTTTAGTCGCTCAATTATTTCTTCGACAAATATCGCGTCCTCTGTTTTCGTAATACGATAATTTCATATATCATATATTGATTCGGCAAGATTCCTTTAACAGAATACTGGTTCTATATTGATCATGCTAATGAATAAAACATTACATGGAAGGTGGCACATGACACAGATTTTCAGCTAAGAATATGAATTATTTTTACTGGGAATTTTCTACTAACTTTGAACGGGTGTAATGTTACATGGTTGAGTGTGCAATGAGTTATCAATGTATTGTTCACACGTGTCATTATTTTTATTTGTGATAAAGTTTTTAAAAATAAAAGACATGCTTTTAAATTATTACATTTATTTGTTTGTGCGCAAACAAATAAATGTAATAATTTAAAAGCATGTCTTTTATTTTTAAAAACTTTATCACAAATAAAAATTCTTTGCAAATAAAACGTCTTTGATTAATTTTGATTCTTTTCTTTAAAAAAAAAGTGTCGAACTGTCAATAACAAAAAAGTAGAAATTGCTATTTTAAAGTTTGTTTCTACATCATAAAAATAACGAATTATTCCAGCAAAATTTCTCCAATGGACATCTTCTACAAAGTATTAAAACAAAGTTGTTAATAATTTTAGCATTTCTTGTTGAAAGAAAGATGTTTTAAACAAGCTCGATTATGATAAAAAAATACAAATTTGCGAATCAGTTATTAAAAATTGAAATTCACCGATTATCTATGATTATCTATGATTTTTTCAGCATTCCCGTTCGCTACAGGCATCCGGGCCGGTTATCCAGCAGTACTTCCTGGCCAATACGGGTGAGTACATTTATGTGCTTTGTCGAGGGATTAAGAACGCATATGTCGTAACTGTAGTTAGAGATCAAAGTAATCTAAGTCAAGAAGAATCGTTCGTAACGCGATCTTTCGCGTAATTATTGACTAATTTCTCTCGCTAAAATCAACGAGATTGTTTGTCCTTACAAATTTTTCGCTCTCTCGAACGGTTTTTTTTTATCGCGCATAGGTGAATAAAATAAACTGTTACTTAACTTTTATACAAATTTGTAACGTGGCAAAAAATAAGATCGATCTTTTTGCAAATATTGTCAATGAATTATCAGTTTTCGAGTCACCCTTACGCGAACACATTACGATTCGTTCATTTTCGTGAGTAGAATTTCCCGGGGATATTGGGTTGGGATGTGATGAAAATTAATCGTTGATACAACGTTTGAAAACTAAGAAGGTATTCCGCTTAACGGATTCGCACGGTCGAATAATTTTACGAGCTTTTTTTATAAAGCCATTATATATATGACGTTTCAGCATCCTGACGCACGTGCGTAAGGAGACAGGCAGAGAGTCCTCTTTTCGAGATCTTTGAGAGGGCCAAGGGCCATTCTAAGGATCCTATATTAATGCGAAAGAGAGACAAAGACGGGAAAAAGAAAAAAAAGGAGAAATATATTAGCGATCGATGAAAGAAAGAGAAAAAGAGAGAGAAAAATGGAATGAGAGAGAAAGCGGCACACGCACACGTATCAGAAACCTACACGTATGAGTACCTACAAGTTTCTTTCCATGAAGTATATAGCGAAGATCTTCCGAGGATCGGCCTGTTGTTCTTCTTCTCCTAACGTACTTTTTTTGATTGTGTTTTTTTCTTTCTTGGTGAAATTGACGTGAAGTGATGATAATGATTTGCGGTTGCTGAGAGATTTGCGATTGTTTGTTACTGGTTTTTAATATTTTTTTATTTTATTTTTATACATCTTTACTCTTTTACACTCTTTTTTCTTAATTAGCATAATATTAATGACGATAATAATCGGGATGATAATAAATCGCAGTATCGACTGTTATACCTCTTCGATTCGACACTAGCGTCGTGCAAAGCAAAGTTGAGCCATTCTAGTATTTCAAAATCTAATCTTTTATTATTATAAATACACAGAAAAGATGATGATGAGATAAAAGATAATGTATTATTGTCTAAAAAAAGATTTGTTTCAAATATTTAATAATTTGTATGAAATCACATTTAACTTTAAAACTTTTCAAAATTACTTCGTGACTTTAAAAAAACGAATTTTTTATAATATTTTTTTCCCTTATTTATTTAGATTATTTTTCTTTTACGCATTGGGAAAAATTAAACTAAAATGAAAAATCTGATATATTTTCGAGTAAACAATTTTATTTTAACTGCTCTTTGGTTAAATAATATCGTGTAATTTTTTTGTCGATCTACAATATTATTGAAATTAGCAATTTAAAATAATAAATTAATGAATAAATTTGTACTTGTCTGATGAGCGATTTTTCTTAAGCAATTGTACAAATAAAAAAATTTCTTTTTTCGTCTTAGCGTTTTTTAGCGATTCATTTATTTTCGAAAATGTATGTATTTCATCATTTATTATAATTGCTGTTGTTTTGCCTTTTTTGGTGACGGGAATGCTAAAACGAAACGAGAATAACATCTTCCAATTTTAGATGCAAATTTTAATTCGCAATGCTTCCGCGTCGAATTATTTGTCTTATAGTCGAAACGAACGAGGTACTTTATTAGACACTTTAACGAGATTCGTAGAAAAAAATGCTGATTTCCAGATGTAGCTCATCCGGTTGCATTTTTTCTTTTTTAGAATTAAAGAATTATGAACGGGAATAAGGCATAAAGAGCCACATAAATTTCGGAATAGGTTTCTTCGTTAAATTAACGCGAGCCAAGGAAGAAGCGTATCTGATCCATTCCGATCCGCCAGGGAACCGTTCGGCCATTGCTTATAAATATTTAGTCTTTCGAGATACGTAGACCATGCAGGCCTCACTCGTTTAAAGCGTCTTTCGCGATTTCGCGAGAACGAGAAACGAGTAATATACGGAGTAATATACGGAATAGCATACGGAGGAGAGCCGCGAGATGATGAGACGTTATGGAATTCGGGTGAATAAAGAGGAACGCGACCGCGATTTCGCGAGCCGCGCATGAGTCTCTTCTTCTGGGCTCCTCGCCGGAAATCGACCGGCGCCGAGAGACACGAACGGTGCGTATTAATTTTTGATCGCGCGACGATCGATCCTATCGCGGTTCACCTCGTTTGGCCCGGAGGCTTCTTCAATGCCGCACGAAAATCTCATCAAGCGCGTAAAATGGAGCCCTTATCGATAATTGAAGTAAGCTCTTTCCGAAGTGCGCTACTCGATGACTCTTAGATTATTAATTTTCAATTTATTTCACTTTCATTGTGACTATTACTCGCGATATCTCAATCGAGCGAGAAATTCGCGCGAGCTCGAGCTGTAGGGGAAAAGATCGATCTTTGTGAAATTATTTTTAAAAATTAAAATAAATTTTTTAATTATTATTTTAAAAAAAATTCACGCACAGTTCGTATGGTCGGAATGAAGGGAACGCGAAATAGATACCCTCCTTCCTTGGAATGCGATAAGGTCGATCGAAGTGTCTTCTTTCATGGAAATACATGGATGTCCGTCCCGAGACTTGTATAGGGGATCCGCTAACCACTATAATATATTAATAACCTTGTGTGTGTGGTGAAGGCTTACACTACACTTGGTGTCGCTATTGGTGTTGTATTTTTTGGTGTTGTACGTGGGTGATTTTTGGACTTTTCAAATAACACGGTATAGCTCTCTGTCGTATAATAACGAAATACGGTGCCGTGTCGATGTTTTCTGTTTTCTTTTTTCTTTTTTTTGAAATTTACTCGAGTGTTTATCGCGTAATTATTAGTTTGCAGCATGACCAACTTTAAGTTGGCGCTATTATTGCGAACAATTGCGTGACGTCTTTCCGAGATTGTCCACGGTTGTTTCCGCGACTGTGGGAAAAAGTCACAATCTTAGTGAAACGCTTCTTATAGTTCAATTTTTTATCGCTCTTTGAATGATGGCGGCGTCTTTCCCTTTTTTATCAAGTAATCTGAGAGACCCATTTTTTATCTCTTGTTCATTAATGAAAGATGCGGGAGACTTAACTTTTTCCTCGTCTCGCGGAGAAATGTGTCATAATCGTGTGAAAGACGCGTGAATATATAAGTGCATCGCACGCGAGGGGGGTTCGTTTTTTGTGCGATCCAGCGGGGGCCCCATGCAAAGGGCAATCAATTCCCGCGAAGGTCGAAGTTGCGGGTCCAAATTCCTCGTAAATTTTACAACCAGATTGATTAATTTTATTATTAGCTGCATTAATTAATTCTATTTGTTTCTAACGTAAGAAAATTGCGACAAATAGAAAAAAATCATAGCGAAAAAAGATTTTGAGTCCGTTTACCGTTAAAAAAAGGAAATAATTATTACATAAATTGTTATCGATTAAATTTCAAGATAATTCTGTAATATTGTTTTCTCAAATGACACTATCCTCATTGATGCGATCTAATTTAATCGAATTGATCGCGTCACATCTGCGGAGCGTATAATGTGGCGCAGTTCGCTAATGTACGTGGAACAATGGCGGAAATTTTTTCGTCATGGGCGAACAAGCCGTCGATTAATCCGCGAAAATTCGCGTTGGGCGAATGCGTTATCATGTTAACATCGTCGGTGTGGCGTCACGCATAGGCGTAGATGCGTAAAGCGCGATGGTGCGGGGGTGGCGTTTTGGAATTAGCTAAATGTAGGTGGAGAAGAGACGAGTGAAATTCAACACCGGTCTCGCGGACGTCGCGGTAGACGTCAGAAAGCGGTTCTGATAAATCCGTGTCGTAAGCGAGCGACAACGACGACTACGACGACGACGACGACGACGACGACGACGACGTCTCGACCGGCCATGTTGGAGCCGCGCTGGCGACGGTCCAGTCTTAATTTAGCACCACCTGTCCCTCGTGTCAGCTTCTCTCTACCCGCTACCCGCTTTCACGAGAGCTCTATCGAGAGGATTCTAACGATTTATGCCTTAGGACGATATCGCGCCGGACCGTGTTGAAGATCCGCGCTTATTTATGCTCTCATTCGGCACTTCCGCTCGCGCTGTTCGTTGTACATGTGTAGACCGAGATTAAGTTAAGGGTCCAATTTACTGAAGCAGTGTGAAAAATTGATGATTTCTAAGAATTTTTTTGAAAAATATTAGAAATTGATTTTTTTGACATTTTACTGTATGTTTTTTATTGATGTTTAATTAGTATATTGTATGTCAATATTTTTTGTTCAATATGAGTCTCTAGTACGAGTTCAATATGTTTTTTTTTATGTTTAATTAGTATATTGTATGTCAATATTTTTTGTTCAATATGAGTCTCTTCGTAACGTGTTCGATAATGCATAATATAATGTGACATGCTGACTTGTATAATTGTTCGATATAAACTTGGTCTACTTTTATTCTGTAGGATATTTTGTGAGATATTGAAATTCAATTTCATTAGAGAAAATTAAAAATAATAAAGTGATGTCATTTTAAAATTAGATGTTTTGTTGAAATTTATTCATCTCTTGAAGATCAAAAGAATATTAATTATTAATTTTTTAAATTCTATCCAGATTCAGGTATTTGTCTGAGATCAAGTATATACACCCCCAAAAAAATGTTCTCTTTTATTTAAAAAATTAAAGTTATTCGATTCAGTTTTCAAAATATTCATCACATTAATTTTAAAATTTTTAAAAATAGTGTTTTAAGAAAAATACGTTTCAAATTTTGCAGGTCTATTTCAAGATTCGCGCGTTATATTTAAAGTCTTATAATTTTGTCAATTTTACAAATTTCTCTGTAAAATTTGAAAGATATATATTATATTTGAAAGATATATTCTAAAGATATATAATTATATTTGAAAGATATATTCTAAAGATATGCATATTGATATCATATTTTTGAAAAGAATAAAAAAATCATCAAATTTTTTTTTATTCTTTAGACGGCGTTCTTAAGGGACACAATCTTTGAACTAGAATCTTTAGATTCAAACGATGTTTTTTACATCGATTCTTCTTTCTCGCCAGTAAAATTTCCATTTTATAAATAAACATTCAGAGCTATATTTCTCTTTAAATAGCACGTTACGGTCGAAATATACTGTCATATTTCGCGTTCCTTTTTCGCTCCTTTCGATTTAGTTCCTCTATAAATTGATCTATTCGCATTCGACGATCTATCACAAAAGAAACGTAAGACGCTGCCAAAGTATAAGTCGTCACGTTGCAAGCTGCATATCTTTTATGTGGTACTAAATGCTATCTTAAAAAAAGTTTACTGTTTCTGACTCATTCGTAAAAACGTTGACTCATGGCCTTTGTGAGACTGTCGGATTGAAACGTTGAGTGCCACTTCGGTAGAGAGAAGCATTTCCGTCTCGCACGTCGTTGGCGGGAATAAGATCCGCGATCATTTCTTTTCGGAGAGATGAAACGTGGGCGATGCAGCGCGCGCGTTAAAGGTCCATTTCTATTTTCATTGCCCCCGCGGCTTCTGTCCACCTGTCGTCGTCGCTCTTCTGACGCAAACTGTAACATCGTACAGCGAAGCACGAGCGTTCTGTATCGCATTTACATAAATACATTGAGGACGCATTTAAGCTCGCGTTTCGAGTTTTAGAGCGATGAGCGAGCGTAATTCCGGGATGCAATTTCCTGAAATTTTAGATCTATCGCTCCGGATGCGATACATTTTGGCAGTAATTTTAACTTCATCATCTAATTCGAGTTATATATCATTTTTAATTTGAAAAAAAACATATGAACCAATTTATACGAAGTATCAATCAATTAAATATTACGCGCCGCATATTACTGCTTTATCAATCTATGATTCTCAATCAGGGTGCGTTTCCGGATTCTTAAGTTGTAGAGAAAAGAGATCTTTCTCGTCTCCTCCCTCGAGCGTGTATCTCGACTCTAAAATTCGCCGTGTGTCCGCCGAATTGTATTTTTAGCATATTTGAGAGAAACAACATGCGTACTGAGAACAATTAAGTCGTCGCGGCACCACCCTTCGCAGTTACCATTGGTCCGGTCTGCTTTCCAAGGATTGGCAGATCATCCCATTGGATTATCTACGGCGCCGGCGCCCGCACAATCCGTGCACTGCGCATAGTTGCGTCGTGCGATACATATATATGTATATATATATATGTATATATGTACGATATCCGCGCTCGCGCACACATGCGCGTGCAAGGTGCCTCGCCAGGTGACACAGATAATGTGTATCGGCGCACGCACATACACACACGCAATACACGCATACACGCAAGTGTGCAAGAGTCCAGTCCGCGATGCGGAAACGCACAACCGCCTCGATGATCGCCGGGCATCACGTGCCACCGCCGCACACACGTGTGAAAACTGACCGCGTCGCATTCCGTGACACACTTACGCGAATATACGGAAGAAGATGACGGCGAGATTATGTCGGGTTAACTGATGCACGTACGATAGTTGGACGCGTGTATGAATGCCAAAAAAAATGGTAAATATCGTTAATTTTCGAGCAATGTCCTCTTCTTATGTTATTTAATCTATAGAGAAAGAAAGGATTCTTCGTGCGAAAATAAAATAAACTCTGAAAGTGGCATATTTTAATTTAAAGAAAATGGTTCGAATGTTTGGAACGAATTGTCCGAAAAAATTGTCTAACACTTATTATTTGAAAAAGAAGATAGAACAAAAGAATTTAGCGGGGCTAATGTAATATAAGAGTTACACATACATTGCATATCATTTTTTTAATCAATTATATTTATTATAATTTTTCAATTTTCATTTTCTTTTTTTTTTAAACAAAGTCTCATATACATAAAGAAATTTCATTATACATCTTCAAATCATTCCTTCATATTTTACAACGATATTTCGAAACCATCCAGTATCTTTCTACAATTTTATCAATAATAGAATTAACAAAATTTATATTCGCGTTTATGCAGATTTAAATATTTCCAAAAGTGCTCGATATTATAGGACACAATCTAATAATCAACATTCCTGTAAAAAAGGGAATAAAGTATCGGTTATCAGATCTTCCTAGGATCTTTCGTGCCGTAACGTGTCGCGCGAGGTGTTTCGGTGGCTTCCGGTCCGCTAACACGCGCTTCCGCTTCATCGTTAATGATCGCCCCATAGTTGTAGGGGTTGTAGAAGCCCCGCACGCACGAATTAATGGGGTTGATTGAACAATCCCCGTCGGTGCGATTCATTCCCCCCCGGGATATACTACGTCATTATGTATGTCGTGGTACAACTTAGGGAAAAGTCGGGAGATCCTAATCGCGGCGTGCGGCCACTTTGCGTCGGAAATCGAGGGTGGTCACTTAGATCCGTCACGAGGAGAGACAACAGGGGGGTCCCTTCGTGACTATAGAACGGTTATAATGTCCCTTACCTGGCCGGTCTTTCTCGTTAGCGTCTCACGGCATTTTACCGCGCAGTTTTTTTTATCACCGGTCAAAACTGTTAGAAAAAAAATAACCATACAGTTTCATGACAACAATTGTGGAAACAATTGAGATATTAATTTTAAATATAACGAATTAATCTTAATTTTATAGTGTGGAAACTATCCTGATATGTTCATTTTATTGTAATATAAAGAATTCGTTACCTCGCTCAATTCATGATGCTCATTCGATGATGCATTTTTAATCCGGATAAAACTTTTTACAAATGGCCATTATTTTTATTGATTCGGATGCTTCTTAAAATTTTTATTGATTCGGATGCTTCTTAAAATATTTCTTTTTTTCTTGTTTTTTTAAATTGCTACGATGCGACAGTAGCACGCGCATTTGTTCTCACGGGAATCGCCGTAATGTACATTTTTTTCGTCCGCTCGTATGTTACATGTTACATCGATCGTGTAAAAGGTCGCGTCGCGACATGTCGTCAACGTGGTTCTTCATTGTGAAAATTATGCGTCCATTAAAACCGCCCCGTTTCCGCACGAAGGTCTCAAGGACGAAAGGTACAGGCCGAAGGATGACATTCCACGGATATTGTTTTGCATATTTTATGTGAGAAGATCTAGAATCCCACAAATTCTTTAGCGAAATTAAAATCAAATTTTTTTAACAAAAGTTATAATAGGACTTTACGTCATTTATTGCAGCAATTTAATTTTTAATATCAAATATGTATATTTCATATTTTAAGTCCCATAAATTTTTTTTTAAGAAAAAGGTATTAATTTATCCTATATTTAAAAAAAATATATTATTTTTTGTTGACTTTACATTTTTTGATTTGATAGAAGTTTTTAGATTTTTATATAGGTAATTTTATAATTATTGGAGTTAAGCATTAGAACAAGTAGTTATTTTTTCTAATTTAACCTTCAACAGCTGTAGCACCGATGATATGAATACAATTAGCATACCTCTATAATTTTTTTATTATTAATGTAAGGAAATCGATAATTTTTTTATTGTTAAGGTAAGAAAATCGATGTATGTTTCTCGCAATTGGCTATCAGTTTATATTTTATTACTATACATTATTTGCAGAATATGATAAAATTGATCAGATAGCCGATTTGTTAGTATCACGATAAAATCTGTTTAGTCACGTACCTCTGCGTGTTACATTAGCGATAATTTTGTAATTCATGTATATTTTGTGTCTTAGAAGAATTCCAAGACATTTAACTATCGTTAATGATTTATCTATAACGATGGGTAACAAAAATTGATGATTTTTCTCATGACAAATTTTCATGATTTGTGATAATGACTCTTATAATATATTTTGCGCTGATTTCAAATATGTTTGCCAAATTTATGTGAAGAGCAATATTTTTTAGTAATATATATTTAAAATTCTTTAAAATTAATTAATTAATTAATTAATTAAAAATTTATTACTAATGGGAAATTTCTAGAGAGATTAATTAAAGTGTACTATTTAAAATTTCTATGTACGATATGATTCTTTTTTAAATTACAATATTTATTAGTTCTAAAAAAGTAGAATCTTGAAATAAATTTTGATCTCCTTTTTGAAATTAGCAAAAATAACATAAAAATAAGCTAAAATTACACATTTTATAAAATTATAGTTGACCAGTATAAAACGACAAAGTTGAAATTTATTGTTACCTTTGCACTTTGTGGATTATGATATGACAATACAAAATAAGAGAGAGAGAAAAACAAGTATATTTATATTAAAATATTGCCGCGTGAAAAAATATTTCTGGACGTTGCTATAGGACACCGCATATCTCTTTCCGCGTCATTCATAATTTTCGATCGAAATCGGAAACATTATATATGATTTCCATCAATTATACCGATTCCCGCGAGATATGTGCGATATGCGAGACCGTGTGGAGGACACTTTTTTCGCCCACACATAGGCATCAACAATTTATGAATATTCCCTTGACACCGCATATTTAAAGATATTACTGTCATTAGCATCACTAATGCTCAATGTATGTTTTTTTCAATTTATTATGGAAAGGACACCAGAATACGAAAAAAAATTTCTGCGATAAAAAGACAATTTAATTTTTTTCATTGCATTCTTTCGCGATAATTTCTCGGCGAAGCCGATTTCAGCGTTGGATGAGATTTTCTCGTGCACGCTTGTCTGTCACTCGGTACGAAGGGAACGAGGGGGGGCAATTGGGATTGGAAATCACCACCTGGTCGGGGACGAACGCGCCGGTCTGGAAACACACATGGAACGAGGAGACAGAATGGAACGCGCAGAAACAAGAAAAGTGGGGTTGAGGACACGCGAGCTATCCATAATGCACGTACCTCGACCAAGATGCGACCGACAGATAAATACGATGGAAAATGGAGGAACAAAAAAGAACGATGGAAAAGCGAGACTATATGAAGGAGGGATTGTGTATACGTCATGCTCTACCACTGCGCGTTCTTCGTGTCCAGGGTTCTTTGTTTCTTGACTGCAAAATAAATACCGAACATTACAAATTGATATTTCTTCTGGAAAAAATAGCAAAATCTTTTTAAAACGCGCTAAAATATGAATGTCTACTGTCTTCAGGAACTGCCGTCTTTAAAACTGATAATATAATATTATTATTATATTATATTATTTAAGATTTATTACTTTATTACGATTAATTACGATTTTATTACTTTGTAGAGTTATTTTATTATTTTGTAGAGTTATTTTATTACTTTGTAGAATTTGTCTAAGATGCTCTTTAAATATTCAATACTTTCATTTTAAAGAAATAATGATCCACTGATCATTTTTTAACAAATTTTCGAATGTGCTTTATGAAGTAGAAAGAAATATATACCGTTTCGCAAATATCTTCGAATTCGATCAACATGTGTATGTCATGTTTTTGGAGCAAGAAAATGTAAATTTAAAGTCGATTGTTCTTGGACAGTGAGTGAAAAGTTTATCCGAATTACACACAGTTTACATACATTCTTATTCTTTTCCCCTACAAATAAATCTCATTGCATAAGAACCAGTTAGTTCAGACTTTACGTCTAAATACAAGTATTCACTTATTCTTGGACATGTTTCTGCCAACATTTATCGAGCAAAAAGATCAATTTTGCTCGTGAACTTTTATCCAGGTTAATAAGAATTAAATTTAAGATTAATGAAAATCTGGAATAAATGAGGGCATGAGAAATATTTTTACAATACTCGTTTATCAACTAATCTTTATTTGTCCGTCTCCGACATTGAAAATTCCAGCAGGTGGCTGACAGTCTTCAATGTCAAATGTAAAATGTAAAATTGACAACACTCTTATTAGTTTTCATGCGTTCGTTTGTATAGATAGATCGATTGTCGTGCAACATGTCGCGTTTTATTTATCACACACATGACGCGCTTTTGTTCATTTTTATTTTTATTCTGTTTCGTGAATCTCTTTGTCTCGGTTTTGAAACGATGTCGAGACGTTTCGACGACGCTGCGAATAATTCGCAAAAATTTAAATTTGACCGAACCGAAATAATTTGCGACGAGAAAAAATAAAAAACCAGCGTTGCATACATTTTTTTCTCTTTACGCTTCTCAAGTCTTTCGCTGCACTTCGCTGAGTCGATTTTATCTTCGTTTCCCAAACGCATCTCTATCGAGTTACTCGTGGGTTATCTTAAAAAATCTCGTATAAATAAAAATATTTAATCGTGAGGAAACTATATAATTAATGTTACATTTTCCATCCAACAAGGTTCACATCTGGAACAATTATCGTTACACGCCCTAATATTTTCGGACGCGGATAATTCACGTCGCAATTTTCTCATGCAAATCGAGTAAGAGAACCGGATTCCCGCTCGTTCGAAATGGCACGGATGAAAGTCCGTCCATCCGCAATGCGACGTCGTTATAGCGCGATATGGACACGCGTACATATGTGTGTGTCATTCTTTTCTACCTTTATCAATTTCGCCCTTCCGTCATGTAATGTTCATCGATCGCGCGCTCATCCATCCTGGATGACAGCTCCAATTCAAGGTCGTCGATTCTACGTCCATTGTGACTCTCCTTCCTCCCCCGTTGCAGCACGAGACTTAAATTAAGCGCGACACGCGTGTCGAAGCGCTCTCGATTGTTGCGATTGTTGCGATAATAGTCAGCGGGCACCAATCCGACGTAGCGGAGGAGCTTTGTGTCGTTCGAAGCCGCAGGACGACATATTGATTTCCTTCGTAGACTGGACACTGGCTATTATCGATCCGCTAAAAAGTTCAGGGCTGTCTCCGGGAAAGAGGCCGGGTTCCTTCAGCGTCTCTCGAAATGCTTCGGAATCGCCCGTTACCTTTTAATCGGTCATTGAATATCCGTTAGCTCTCGATTCATAATTTACCGCACACGCTATGCGTTCCGTAGGTATACCTTATTGAGATTGCGTGTCGAGAGAGGTTTACTTAATACGTCGATTATTAAATTAGACGGTATTGAATGAAATTAAGATTAAGACGGAGTGTGTATACGTATGACAAAATATGATTCTTCAAAACAATCTGTTTGTCAAAACATTCTTATTACTTTTATATAAATACTTACACATATATTCATCCTTATAATACATAAATATTTTAATTTTATATCTCCCATTGCACATTTGATTTTCTGTGGAAATTCGCTACTTGAAGAAACTAAATTTTTTTAAAATTTTGGAATCATAAGTTATAAGCGTTTTTAACAAAAACATGAAATATATACAATTGAGATGTTTAAAAATAATAATAATAAATTCAATTTCGAATGAATTTGAACAACTACCTGTATTTTTATGTATTCACAGAGTACACATCGATCGATAAGAAACAATTGCGAATCCGTGAACAAATTTTGCGGGTGATTGAAGAACGCTTGCCAGGTCGGGATCTTCCGCGCGTGTTATTATTTAAGAAGAAATAACGAAAAGCAAAGAGAGTAAAAGAGAAAAAGTGTAAGAGAGACAGAGGCACTGCCGTGAGAGACATGTATCATCTTTTTTCTTCCTTTCTTGCAAGGATGCGTTTGGAGACGTCTCGCGTTGATTTTCCTGAAACTTTGACATATTTTCGAGTAGTTTAAAATAAACGACATTCTGTATTCTTTGCCCTTTGTCGCAGATTTAGGGAATGCGACAATCTCTTGACATTATTTCATATTTAATCGTATTTCAAAATCGAATATTATCGATTGAAAGTAATATTATATATGATGCACACATGCATGAATGCATGCAGTCAACAATGCTTGTCTTCATCGTGCGAATAAATTTATCGAACAGTATGGTGCGCGTAAACGCACATCTATTTTATTAAAAAAAAGTAAAACTAGTAGTAAAACTGGTAGTGACTACTTTTACATTTTTCTATTTGAGTAAAATTCCAAACTTTAATTTTTACCTTATATTTTTATTGCATTCTTATTAAATATTATGGACGTGACTATAAATATTTGGTTTTTTATCTTTGCATATATTTTAATTTTTTTTTAATTTAATGTGATAATTGATACAAATTATTTTATTGAATTTGTTTGTAGATTTTCGAGTTTGTCGCCTAAATCTGCAATAAAGTACTTATAAAAATATATACATATATTCTTTACTTTAAGCTACTCTACGGTATATCCAAAGATTGCAAAAATCGGAGAGAGCGAACTCGAGACGTTTCTTTAGATCTGTGAATTTTAGGTACTAACGTTGATGTTAGATAATCGTGTGCCGTGTGCCGAGAAGTATTTATATTTCGTGCAGTCACCTACATACACGTTTGTCGTTGGTTTGTTGTTGTTTTGCCAACACGTGAAAGATTTCTTTTTTTCTTGGATTGTTGCGTACGTTTTTCGCCTTATTATTGATACCACAGTGAGAGCAATTACCGTTTTCACACAACTTATTTCCCTTTCATCTCTTATCCCGTCTTGCCTTCCTTCTCCGATATAATATCCGACACACACGCGCACATACATATACTTACCTATTCATTGTGCATACTGATACAAGTCGAAGAAAAATATCTCTTCTTATTTGATGCGCGAGATTCACAAAAGATTGTTCATTCTAAAGTAGCCTCTATTATTTCAGTTTTGGATTTAGTCATTTTTAAATTTTATTAGACTATACTTTAATAGTGAAGAGAAAGATGGAAGAAATGTTCACAACTATATCAGTAGTGATGATCAGTGATATAACCTGCAACTTTTTTTTATTGTGAGTTTTAATTATCTTTCTGTGTAATTATTATGATACATAATCAGAATGCACATTATTGTTTACATACATGTACAGCATATCAGAAGACGCGATTCTCGTAGTAAATAGATTCGGCAATAAATACGAAGTCGATTTTTTTCTTATGAAAATTTAATGGAAAACGCCCAATTATACAAAATTTTGTATTGTCAAAAATTAATGGATTTTCGACAAATTAGACCTTTGAGACCAAAAAGAAGAAATCTAATGTTAAACGAACAAATTAATAAGAAATTCAATTTCTTAATTAATTTAAAGTGAAATCTACGTAAAACGGAATTTTAATTCTTAATTATACAGACATTTAATTTTAAAAATTAGAGAGCTGCTTCTAATCAAATCACATTAAGGCAAAATTAATTCAATTTGACAAAAATTTACATTTTAAGCTTACAGAAAGCGCGATACACTCGTGCAAAATGATTTACCACATGAGTTTCGAGATCGCGCATTTTGAATTTTTTTATTTTATATATATAAAGAGGACAACTATTATATATATTATACAAGAAAATGTATATTTTTTTTACGTTCGCGTGAAGACTTTGAAAGATGCGGGACTTCGGAACTCGAAATGTAAACATCTTATATACTTATTAGTTATTCTCCCTGGTACATTTATCGAAATACAGAGAAGCGCATCTTCCGGTATGATTGTCCGTATATTACGTATGCGCGAAGATCGATTGAAGAGAGCTCGGTCCCTCGCTCAACTCTGCCGTTTGGTGTTGCGTGCTTTTGGTGTTGGTAGAGAGCTGTTCGAGAGCGAAAGACCGTCGAGTTGGGAATTTTCTTGTAACGCGACACGCATTAAGGAAAGTTTGTTTTTCGTCAAGCGTTTCCGACAGACTTCTGGCATACTCTGCGAGCCGAGGAATCGGGCAATGTAAGAACGATGCATGTGCACACGAATACGAGCTCGTTTCTCCGCGATTCTCAGGATACTTAATGATCATCATCTATCCTTATTTTTTTTTTAATCTACGCGCGATCGAGAAACGCACGAGTTTTTTCAAAAATATTTATCCCGAATGACAATCCCCATGATCGATATCGCGACTCTCTCCACATCGATATACACATTATACGAAGAGAATTTTCACGCATACATGTACACGCACAATCATGATACGAGTAACAATGCTGCGTCACTATTCATCCTTCCCGATTCCATTATGTTCCATTATAAAATGAGAGAAGTATATTGGATCGAACGAGACCTGTCAGATCTATTTCGCTGCGCCTTCTTCGAAAGTTTGCGGTATTCATTCGATTGGTTCTCGATCGGTCCAAGCTAGGTGTATTTGTTTGTAAATTATTGCTTCGCGGACTAGACGGCGTCTTGATCTACGCACCCATATCATGGTAAAATTTATTAAAATATGTACAGCTGATGGTGCTTTCATACTTGACGTGCGAAGTATAGATACGATCATTTATACAAATCAGGTGAATATATTAAAAGCAGATTTCGCGTGTAATGGAGCACTTAACGGCAGTGATGAGCACATTTTAAATGCTATCAAGAGTAATCATTTAATTATTTTATTATTTCTGTAACGAGAATGCATGTATATGTCTGAAATATTTATCTCCAAAGATTTTAAAATTAATTCTAATTATTTCTAAAATTTGCTAAATATTTCAAATAAGATTTTAATGAACATATGAATAAAGTATTATCTCATAATCATAGAAATAATTAAATATCTTTATATCCTATTTGGATTAATTTCTTATCGTGCTCACCTCTGGATATAACTACGCAATCTATTATAGTTTCGCTCCTCCTTCAAAAGAACAAGAATATCTCGCCGTCATCGTCAGAGTACGCGTGTTGCGATAAATTCACAAACACATTCGCCGCAATTAGATCTACGAGTGTCGCTGCGTTCGAGCCGCAATCATCAGCATCCATAACCGACCGACCGTTCTCGTTTTGCAGGGTACCACCAGGCTACGTGTACCAGTCACCCTACCTGGCCGCCGCGGCGCCAGGTGGTTTGGTACCACTTCCGGCGACGCAGTTGAGCCACGCAGCCGCTGTTGCCGCGGCATCGCAGTTCTACGAGTACCAGAATGCGGCGGCGGCCGCCGCGACCTACCCGGGCACCTCGTACAACTTCGCCGAGGCGTACCCGTACACGACCGCGGCCGCGGCTGGTACGTGTTTGAATAGTGTCCAGAGTAAGGGTAGCAACTACCCGTTACACCATCACCATCAACACCACCAACAGCAGCAACAGCAGCAGCAAAACGGTCCCGCGACAGCGTTGGCGCATCAGCAACGGCTGGAGAAAGCTCTCCTACCGCAATTTCTGCCGTCCGTGCTGCGTGATTACGGTAGAAAATCTCCAGAGATAGGGGGAGAGAGGAGAGGGCTGGGAAAGAGGGAGGGTTGCGCTGCACCTATCTCGGGGCTGCCTGTAGTGCTTGATAAATATTTCGCGGGGTTCTCACAGGATCTGGTTCTTTTCTCGTGTTTCACAGGGGGTACGCGCGGATAATGCGAAAGGGGGGGTTGAATCGGGGAAACGTGCAACTTCCGACGTACAGTTTCTCTTCAGATTATGCGCGCGGTTAGGGGGAATAATAATTCCGACGTCGGATGTGTGCCGGCATTTAAAGGCGGGGATGCAAGCAATGGAGCGTCGTTTATCCTGTCCAAGAGCCTTGGGCATTTCCTGACGGATCCTTCGTGGGAACCCTGTTACACATCTCTCTCTTGCGTTGATACACATCTCGCTTTCTCTCAACTTCGATCATTGAATATCTTGCAGCCCTCTCGTATCGATATCAATATTTTTCTCATCAAAAATTCTCAGCCTTTTATGAAACAGAAATTCTTCTTATTAATAGTTTTGTATTTTTTGTTATTTTTTTTTATTCATATTCTTTGCTTTAACTGCGTACATTATCGTATGTTACGTTGTAGTTGTACGTTCGCGCGCTTCACTGTTCGATAGTGAATGAACAATGAATAGGACAAAGTCTTGCATGCGCTTCATGAACTAGACACATATTGATGCATTATATACATATTGTCAGTCTGTCTGCGCTGTCTGTGGTGATGGTGACGGTGTCCTCGCGATGAGTGATGGTGGTCAACGAGCGCCATCCGCTTTACGTCTTGCGAGTAAACAGCACTCCAAAAAAAAGCTAAGGCACAAAATAAGAAGGTTTACAATGCGCACAAATCGCTTGCATACGCTTCTCTTGTGATTCATTATTTATTAGTATCTTCGTATAAAGTCTAATTATTCTAAAATTATCAGATATTTTTTTAATGACGAATTCTTTGGGCAGTTTAGAATTTCCTCGGAGAAAATTATCGTTAATGATTTTCGAATTATAAACGATTGAAAAAAAGACCTTTTGCGAATTAAATTTTGGAGAGTCAAATACGTGAATAAAATTATATTTCCCAATTATTAATTTTCGATAAAGCTTAATAAAATTTTAATTTCAAATTTAATTACGAAAACATGTGATATAGAAAATTTAAAAGTTGCAAATTTTCTCAATATTTTTATTAACAATAAACAGGGAAAAATTTATTCTAAATCTCGATCAAAGAATCTATCATTAAAAAATAATTTCAAGACATCTTTTATATATATACTATGTAATTTTAACTTGCACTTGTTTAAATTCTTTTAAACAAATTTTTTGGCGATTTTGCAGATTTAAAATCTTTTTAATAAATGTTTTATTTTAAGTATTACAATTAAATATATATTATATTATAAATATACACATATTATTTGTCAGAAACAAAGAAATCTTGTCTCTCGTTCCAGCTAACGCAGCGGCGGCGGGTTACGTAGCACCATACACCTATGCCACATTACCAGGTGCCGCGGGTTTGCCGGCAGCGGCTGCAGCGGCGGCAACAGCAGCTGGAGCGGCTTTCCCAGGCCTGCCGTATCAGACGACACCTCAGGAGGCCAGATTGCAATAAAGCACTTTCGACATTAGATCATCACGAGACAGTTGTAGCCGAGCCTTCTTACGTGACAGAAATGAAGCGAGGGATGCGGAGGGGAGCTGCGCTAAACGTACTCGATCTCGCCATCTTTGGGTGATCGGCTCGTTAGCTTCCTCCGTTTCAGTTATTTTTTCCACGAGACTTTTGCGTTCCCGCTCGTGTCTCGCAAATTAATCCAAGTACCTCTACGAGAACCGTGAAGAGAATGAGATCTGACGAAGCGCCAGCTCCCTCAGAATCGACGATCCGCTGCTTCTTCTCTCGCTAAGTCTGTATAATCTGTATTCTTCCTTTCTCGCTTCCCTGATTTTTAATTTTCCTCTTCTTAATTTCTTTCCTGAAACCGATATCGGCCCGCTCTCGGTCAATATTTTGTGAAATTTTAGAAAAGATTCTACGATTTTTGAGAGAGCCTACGATTACGACGATTATTTATAGCGAACTCGAGTAAGTTTGTTCGAGAAAATTATCCTCGATCAAGTCGGAATTTGAGAGCCGAAAAGGACTTGATTGAATGCGCTTATGACCTGCATTCAAGAGTTATATGCGCGAAAAAACGCCCGCTAGGTTTTTGGGCACAATGCTGTTTTGTAAGATTTCTATTTCGAAATATTACAACGAGATGAGGCGATGTATCGAATGTGATCGCGTGTTCTGATTTTTGAAATCTAACTTTCTTAAAATTCAAGCTCATCGAGATTATAATCATACTAGTTCCTTGCTCCTATCAATTTCCATCGGTGGTTCCTAAATCGGACGCATTGCTCACGCGACTTCTTTGACAGCCAATCTTAACAGAGTGTCAGTCAAACGATGTATTCGTGAATTTTCTCTCTCATAGCTGCGACACAATCTGTCTTCAACAAAGATTAGACACGAATGCGTTAAATTAAAAATATTAATAAAATTAATGTGAGAGGTCTAGTAGCATAATTTCGGAATTATTTATATTCAGGATTAGAGATGCATAGAGAAAGCAATGTGTTTTAATTTTTAGGTAAATTTTCAATAGATCTTAAAAACTCTACGCGGTAAACAAGATTTCTAGTATTATAAGCTATTAGGTTATATTTTCAGGCGTTTTCCGAAGCGATAAATAAACAAGAAATTATGAAATTGCGTTTAATCTATAATAGGTCGATTTTTAGGATAATGTTTAGGATGGTATTCATAATCGTTCGGCGCACAATTGCTTATACCAGATTAATAACATAGAAATAATAGGCAAAATAATAAAAAATTTACAGTGAAATGGAACTAACATCAGTTTCTTCGTCATTGTTATCGTCTTAAATGATGTTTGATTTACTTTTGATTGAAAAACTATCGAGAAAATTAGCCGTTAAATGCCTGCAATTTCTCCGCTGATTTCAAGGACGAGTTTCATTTTTATTTTTTTTTCATCCAGCACAATCAAGAATTCTTCGAGATTGCTAAGAATTCGCTGATTTTTTTTAGAGTTCTTTCTGAATACAAATTTCTCATCAATACAAGCATATATATGTCGATACATGCATATAATTAAATGCTGATTAAATAATTATAATTTAATTATTGAAATTTTATAATTCCTTATAATAATTATAATATAACTATAATATAATTATAATTATATTCTTTATAATAATTGTAATTATAATTCTTTATTCTCAAGGAACACGACTATGAATACTATCTATAAGATATATCTATACATAGAGAGAATGCGTCATAGTAACAAAGTATACGTATCTTCCAAAGTACTTGTTTACCGGTATTTTATTTCTAATGCGCACTGCTTGTTTCGGCTCTCTGTTGATTAGCAGACTACGTTTATACGTATATATATATATGCGTCGATATTTATTACAAGCTATATACTATGCATATTATTAGTTAAGATGTTAATTGATTTATCAGGAGGTAAAATCACAAAAATGTGATTTAAAAAGAGAAAGGTCGAAACTATATATATATATATATATATATATATATATATATATATTTATATATATGGTTAACGAAGACGACTAATTTAGCCACGGTGGCCTTAAATTCGCATATTAGAGCGAAACGATCAAGTGTCTTATTTCGAGGCCTTGTCATGTTAATAAACTTATATAAATGTATTAGACAAAAATGTAACACCGACCAACCTTTATGGCAACGCGAACACGCCGAGAAGCGAATGAATCGATTTGATTTGTAAATCGTTTTAATTATGAGAACCTAACGCTTTTTATCTCTGTTCGAATAACACATTAATTTTTTTTAACGATTAATTATTTCGATGAAAGCGTCGCTTTGTGTACGTCTTAAGTATTGCATTGCCTCTGATTATATTGAATTGCGATAATTCTCTGACACCTGATCGACTTTTCTTAAATTCATACGTTCGTCTACTCTTAGTGATCCAGTGCCTTAATTAGCACAGTCGAGTAGCCGTAATGATTAGAAACTAGTCAGCGATTTGTTAGTGCAACGCTCGACGCACTAACTCGTACAGGAGTGAGGCTCAATGAAAGGGTGAGGAGCTAAAGGAATATCAAAACATAATCAACTAGGATCGGGTTGAGGAACGTGGTTGTCTAGTCCCAAACCCTTTCAAACCTTAAATGAGGTTAACTCGGTTTGTTAGATTTGTAAGTAGAAGTTAATGCGCAGGGTGGAAACCAAAAGCGGAATTCTTTGTAAAAAGTTATAAAGAGAAGATGTTAGGACGGATTAGTTTAAGTATTACATAACGTAATAGGAAAATAAATTATTATTATTCTTTTACTATTATTCTATTATTATTATTATATTATTATTATATTATTATTATTATTATTATTATTAATATTATTATTATTATTATATTATTATTATTATTATTATACATTATTACACTATTATTGACATTATCACGTTTTATTATTATTATTATTATTATTATTATTATTATTATTATTATCGATATTAATTATAAGATATTAATTGTTCATGTGCTTAACGAAGAGACCGAATGTACACGTAACGTCATTGAATTTGTTATAAAATACACTAAAGCTTCCGTTGCGAATGAAGAGAGGATGATAATAGAGAAAGTTTAGGATGAAGATGCAAGGTATGTGCTCTTATCACGGGTACGATCGTCTTTTTGAATATCCTATATTCCTAGTATTAATTGTATATAAGCTTAATTATACATAGGTTGTAATATATATATTGCCTGTTATATCCTCAATAATATTAAAAATATTATTATCGCTCTATTAATAGATACACAAAAACCGAAAACAAATATATTATCATTAAGAGAAAGACGCGTATTTTTACTAATCAATTATATATATATTCCTTCGTGTATTAATTCGAATACACACGGAGCGACAGGATAGAAGAATTGTTGATGTAAAAATCAAACATTTTTCTCACATTACATTTTTAATACCACATTAGATCTCATATATCATTACAGATATCAAATATTATATATTAATCATTGTCTTTTCTTTAATTTTTTAATATTAATTTGGAGATTGCGATTTTATATTTTACAATAATTACAAAATCTGTTAATTATGTTAAATAGTGAAATCTATATATGCTCCCAAGTTGTTCTACACTTGCTTCGTCACCCGAGACAGTGGAGACTTCGTAACTTCGGTATCGTTGTTTTTGGCTGCTAAAGATAAATCTAATGGCCTTGCGAGAGATCGGATGCGAAAGAGCGTCGCGACAATTCGCAAAAACAAGCAAAAAGGAGAACCGCCCTCGTCGCGGCACCGTAACTATGCAAAAATAACTGAGCTAACACGACCAATGACACGGCACGATGATTTGGCATTCCTCTATCCAAAGTATCCAGCAACCGTATAATACTTTAACAATGTATTTTAAAGATTAATTATATAGCATCAAAAGACTTAATATATCAAAATTAATTTCAATTACTTGAAGATTACTGTGATTCCTACATTTTTAAATTAGATTTCTTATTAATTAATCTTTAAAATATATATAATTTTGAAATCCTTTGTATGTGTAAATTTTAAGAATAGAAATAATAACAAGAGGAGATACTTTAAATGACAGTGTGTCTTAAAAAATGCTTATTTATCATCGTGTATTATGTTCTTGCGAATATCACGATGTGATGTATCATGATAAAGTAAAATGATAATTATGCAATATAATTATAATAAATAAATTATATTAAAGAAGATTTAGAGACAAAGATCTATGAAATTATAAAACTGAAAAACATAAAGTCTATACGCAGTTATAAAAACAAATCTGTTAAAAATTTTTATTCTCCAAGATTTATCTATTAGATGCATTTGAAAATTGCATAAAAAAATGAACGGATAGTAATTCAGTAAATTTTATCTCATAATATTTTTAAATTTATAATTAATAATCCACACTTTTATAATAACAGATTTTAATAACAGATTTTCAATTTTTATTTATGGATGGATATATTTAAATTGTTGAATTGACATGAACGAATGATTTACAGAAGCTTGAATATATTAATAAAATAATGAAGAATATCAGAAAAAATTTAAGATGTATACAATTATATATAAATTATAAATTTTTAATAAGATCTAAGAAATACATATTTTAAAAAAATTTTTAAACTCTACGTTACACTTTGATGATTAAAGACATTTTCATTAGCCAAATTTCGCAGGAAAAATTCTATTCTACTTGTAATCCATGAATTTTCAGATAGAATTTCGAAATGTCGATTTCAATTGATATAATACTAATAATATCCTTTTTCATAAAGCGATGTAATTTTTTACTAAATTTTTATTGCGAGTACTGTTGCGTCAAGACAAACAATACATCAGCCGAGTACTGATTTAGCACAGATTCCAACCGTTTGGAATTCGTTCGCTACCTTACGGTTACAGGCGCGTAAGATCACTTGGAATGCAGATAATAAGATGTCAGCACTGGTGTCTGATTGGCGGTGCCCTTTGAATAACGTTCCGCTTATCATTCGTTTTGATAGAGAAATAGTAGGGGAGCATTGCCATTGACATACACCGAATAGGCTCAGTTATCTGGCGTTTATCCGCGCAAACTAGAGCGGCCGCGGTGTGTGGTGGTGATTTCTGAGTTACCCGGTAGACAGGAGCCGTCTCGGCGAGCGAGAAAAGACTCGAGGATCGCGATCCAGTGGAAATCGCGGTCCGGAAGTCCCTCCTGCATCCACGGTCCAAGGTCAAGGTGAGAGTGTTTCCTTGACGCGCTTTCTTTCCTTTTAATATTAAACAGGCATTTTTGCACATTATAAATATTTTTTTACAATGTTTTATGCAGGGCTTGAAAGAAACATTCTCGAAAGATACTTTTAGAATATAAAATTTAACTTTCTCCTTTTTTTATTCTTAGAAATAATAAATAACGTCGAAATATATCAGTAATTTCTATTTGTTTTCAAAATTTCGAATGAGAACCGGAATTATTTTCCACTGTAAACAATGATAATGTATATTCGCATAAATTATTAAGTTAATACATATGTTAAATGTATACCGGTATTTAATTTCATAAAAATTTCAATGATTTTATGCACTATGATTATTTTTGATAGTAAAATATCAATCATTATCTTTTGCAAATAAGTAAATCATTTCGTTGTTCTATATCAATAAAATCATTTTGTTAAATCAATAAAATTGCAATTATGTATTTCTTTCTTCTCTTTATAGTTGTTATTATACAATATCAACTGACAATTACCATATATGCATGATTATATTTAAGAAAAAAGAAATAAAGTATTACAATAAAAACATTCTTGTATGCAATGATTTAAATAATCTCGTTTCTCTTACGAGACAAAATAATCATAGAATTTTACATAACTGTGTAATTGACTTTTTTTACGAGCAATCTTACGAAAAACGGAAATAATAATTGGCAAAACTTTACATTAATGTTCATGCGTGCGCGCATGTCTGATTCTATGAGATGCTTGAGATAACTTACAATTACATAAGTAATTGCATTTAGATACATAGAGAATGAAGATAATTGCGGAAAAGTGAATAGCGTTTCCACTGATGTATAAGACAGAATAAAAGATTTTTTAAATCTGCACTCACAAAATAACATTCACAAAGTAACTATAAGTAGCTCTATTGATTAACAATATATTATATAATAACATAATATATCATTAATTATTATTATAATAGCATATTTTTAAAAATATTTGTAAGATGTTTAACCAAATATTGAGAATATATTGTGTGATTATTATGATTATTTATATGAGATATTCATAATGTTTTATAATTAACAAATATATTTTAATTTTTTTATAAAAGAGTGCATAAAAATATTGAATAAAATAATTTTATGATTGTTCTTACTATTTAAATAAAAAGAACAATGCAAAAACAATTAGAAATGTTTGATGCTATCAATGTTTTATTAAGAAGTACTTTATTTTGCTTGACAAAACTACGTAAAATATATTTGAACTCTTTATTATTTGATAACTTTAAGATGTAGATTAGATTGCTCACCATAAATGTTACTTAATCACGTATACATATTATTATAGTATGAAAGAATTCTTCTTAATATTAATTTTTTTAATTTCTCTTTCCAGATCTTTTCAGAAAATAAATTAATTATATATTATATATATACAGGGTCTACCAAAAGTGTGGAAACCCCTAAATATCTCGGAAAATATACGTTTTACAGAAAAGTGTTTCCAACAAAAGTTGTAGGGTTTAAGAAGATCTATATACTGATTCTATCAGTTTGACCTTGGATGGCGTCGTCAAGGTCAGGTCAAGGTCACATTGACTTTTTTAAATGACACCCCCTACATTTGATTGCATATTCTTATAGCTTAATTCAAGAGCTTTCCAAAACACTATAATAATGTTCATTTTTATTAAGTACTTTGCGAGTTATGAGGGTTGAAATAATTTCTTAATTTTACATAAACCATAAAATATCTAGTAAACCATTCATTTTTCGATTATCTTACCTTCATACTTTTATGTACAAATTAATGAGAGGAATCAATTGGTGTAAAGAAAACACATAGTTGTTTCTAAGAAAAAATATGTAATTTGCAATTAACAATTCCATATTTTTTCTTAAAAACAACTGTATGTTTTCTTTACACCAATTGATTCCTTTCATTATTTTGTACATAAAAGTATGAAGGTAAGATAATCGAAAAATGAATGGTTTACTAGATATTTTATGGTTTATGTAAAATTAAGAAATTATTTTAACCCTCATAACTCGCAAAGTACTTAATAAAAATGAACATTATTATAGTGTTTTGGAAAGCTCTTGAATTAAGCTATAAGAATATGCAATCAAATGTAGGGGGTGTCATTTAAAAAAGTCAATGTGACCTTGACCTGACCTTGACGACGCCATCCAAGGTCAAACTGATAGAATCAGTATATAGATCTTCTTAAACCCTACAACTTTTGTTGGAAACACTTTTCTGTAAAACGTATATTTTCCGAGATATTTAGGGGTTTCCACACTTTTGGTAGACCCTGTATATATATATATATATATATTATATATATAGATCTAAATTGTAATTTATAGTAAAGACAAATTGATTAAAATTTTCATATTTTTTATAGAATCACAGTATAAATATTCAATAAAGAGGTAAATACTATATAATTATGCAGAATATAAAAAATATTTGTGATCTTATCAGATGATAATATTATCAGATGATATAAAATCAGATGATAATATATGTATTCTTTCGTTTAATATACAAAATTACAATCGAAAGATTGAATAAATTAAATTGAATTGAAATTATGCAAGAAATTGAAAAATATTTAATATATGCATTTCATAATTTATCATTTTATTTATATTCTGTTTGCGGATGCTCGCATTGTAAACATCAGTCGGATTAGGTCGGTGTCTTCTGGTTAAAAGGAAGAAGAAAAGTTATGTAACGTTACACATGTTCGCATACATTCAAAAGACGTCATTGTTACTACTGATATATCTACGAATATCTATTGTCGTTACTGATATATCTACGGATCAACGAAATTTATTACATTATATTAATAATTATGTGACTTATATACGATAAAAGATAATGGGTCTTATCGCGACACGTATTGCGCGCACGTGTCCCATGTTTTTTAAACTTTTGCGAATGTACGTGTTGCAAATTGTACGCACGCTGGAAACTGAATGCACGCGAGCGGCAGTCGTCGACTACAAACGATTCGAAAACAATCGCGAACGACTACGATCTTCCAATCTTTTCTTTCTCCTTCTTACGTACTGTCCGATACATACTTGTCTAGACGAGCTGTGATCAACGCAAGTCATCATCGACTTCCGTTATCACTGCAACAATACATTCTTTCTTTCATTTATGCTTTATATAGCGCATTGACTTTATTAATGATATCGCGACGCTTTTATCGCGAATCTTAATTTCTCGGAATTTTCTTGTCAAAGCTGCTGATACAAAATATGGTTGATCTAGCAAAAAACGTTTGAAACAAAAATCAAGAAAGTGATATATTTGATAGCATTTGATTAACATGATTAGATATATGTAAAGATGTATAGATAAATTAGACATATTCATTACATGTTCCTATAAAAATAGAAAATAAGATGTATATATATGATTCTGTATGGGATATAAATTATCTCTTTAAAAATAAATTAATATATACTAAAAAAATATTAATAAATATAATAATTAAATATACACAAATTAAATAATTTTGAAAATAAAATAAAACTTTTCAATCAATTTTCTTTAAGGCTATCAACAATATGAGTAAAGATTGTGGAATATGCGGGATTTATCCCAAGTGGTTGCGAAATCGAGCCACCCCGAGAACCTTCATTGCCGTCTATGGTCTACTGGGCACCGTCCAGGCGATGGCCTTCATTTACATCATCGTCACCTTGACGACTCTGGAGAAGAGATTCAAGATTCCCAGTCGTACGACAGGTGAGCTTCATTCCCCTATAACCGACGTACAATAAAACCTCATCGAGACGCGACGACTGTGTTTTATTTGACAGTTTATGAAGATACACATATCACACATTTACGAGTTTACGCGATTAGAACTCTAATAGGACATTAATTAAACGTCGTGTTAGACAATCGTTTGAAGAAAGAAACTCGAATGCGAAGTTTCAATTATTCATGCTCGAAAGATCGCTTTTTATCTCGATACAATAGAACTTCATCTTTGAACATCATCTCTCGTCTTATAATCGCCTTCAGCCTCGGATTCCATTGCCAGTGAAGTCGAGTAGCCGAGCGTTCGTGGGTTATGCTCGTGTATTCGCACACACATGCGAATCGCGTTCCTGTGTGGGTTTATCTAGTAGGTAAGTAGTGTGTCGCAATCATAGAAGTGACAAATCTGTCATACAACGAGCACTGTACGAGCAAAGGCGCGTATTACACATGCGAATTCGGAGCGAGATGTCAACGCGTTTATGTAGAAAAACTGTACATAATTTCTCGAGAGAAAAAACAAATTAATTAATTGTTAACAAGTTCATTAAATAACGTATATACATGTAACGATATAAAAATCTATCTTTTTCTCCTTAAAATATGATATACAAGATATTAATAATTCTTTTCACATGTAAATAATATATATAATATGAAAAGAAAATTTACTGACAAATACATATACATACGTGCGCACAAATTTTTAATACGGTGCTGTAAAGAATTTAAAGGATTAAAATTGAAAGATCGGAAGACTGTGTTTAATTAATAATGAACGTTTACGCACTGCAGCGAGATGATAAGGTAATCCTTTGTTTACTCATATTGCATATAATGAACAGAAACGAGCAAGTCATTTGTATTCGCGAGATTAAGCATCACTTTCGACACGATTCATATTAATGAGAAATATTTTTATTTATTTTAATTAAGTATCTTCTGAGATTTGAACTTTTATTGATAGGCATTCAATAAGGTCAAAACGCATGCGATATAATTTGATTATTTGAATACACTTGTACATAAATTATTTATATCAGTATGCTGTTGATTCTCCAAACAAAACTGTTCCAAATAAATGAGCACAAATTGCAATTATACCTCAACGCTGCAATGTTGCATTTTTAATGTACGAAGCGAACAATCATTTTATTAGGTAGAAGCGACTAGTATATATATATAAATATGTCTATTGCGCAAATATAAACATCATATCAAAATTGCATTGATTATAAATATTTTAAATTGTATCTAAAAAAATTAATGGGAATTTTATTATTTTATATTACAGAAATAAAAAACTTTACTTTAATCTTTAAAATTAACATATATTTAATGATTTTGTGAATTATTTTATTATATATATATAATAATTATTATATATAATAATGTTATTATATATAATATATTATATATTGTGCTCTTTAAAATTACATCAACTTTTTATCTCGATAAAATAGAAAAAAAATAACTGTTAAAGAAATTTCGAAAATTTCATATTAATTTGTAAATATAATAATATGGTATAATTGTTTTCATTTAGGGTTGATTCTTTCGGGTAACGAAATCTCGCAGATCTTGTCTTTGATCTTGACCTACTACGGAGGATCTAGTCATCGGCCGAGATGGATCGCGGTTGGAGTGGGCTGCAGCGCATTGTCCTGTCTCGTATTGGCCCTTCCGCACTTCATATATGGCCCCGGGAAGGACGCCTTGGCATTGACGAAAGAATATCTGGATCAGACCCTGCTGAACAAAACGACCGTCTCAAGCGACCTTACAATTTGTTTGCGCGCGGATCAACCCGAACAATGCGACGCCGAAACTATGTTGAGCGTCAGCCTTCTCCCGCGACTGCTGGTTTTTATATCTCAATTTATTCTCGGTATCGGAACTACTCTTTATTACGGTCTGGGACAGACGTATCTGGATGACAACACGAAAAAGAAAAATACACCTATGCTCTTGGGTGAGTAATGATTGATAAATTTATCATTATTGATAATCTTTAAATTAATAAAAAATATATCTTGTTTAACATCTAAATTTATCTGTAGATGTATAGAAAAATGGTTTTGTTAAAACATCGTAATAATCTTATTAAACGGATAAGAAATAGAAGTAAAGTTTACATTAACTTACACAGCACGGGTCGCTTTTATTTTGGTATATATTGTACCCAGATAGCAAGCACATGCTACTTTGATGTCCCAACTAGTCATTTTTGGTCATATGTCAAAATGACTGATTTGTTATATGACTTTATATTGACGTCTAAATGTAACATTATTTTGACGTCATATTTCAATCATGAACTAACGATTATTAATGTGATTAGTTAGTACATCGATAAAAAAATCTTTAAAAATTTTTTATATAACATGACTTTCGCGATCAGATTTTAACAATTTTTCTTTTAACGCATGCGTTTGTCTGTGTACGATTCATGTTGTTTAACCACTCAAGTGTTCATTAAATTAGTGTACAGTAAAAATATTTTATAATTATATCAATTGAGTATAATTAAAGTGCCAAAAAATGTACACATTTTTTTATAATATAATTGATTGGCAAAATATATTTTTATAAAACGCAGGCAACGGAAGACATTATTTGTTGAAATTTTATATGATATTAGAAATAAATTTTTATTTATGTTTAAATAAAATAATAATAACAAATATAAAACGTGTGACCTATTTTCTTATCATATTTGCGTTTTCCAGCGTTCGAATAAAGCAGTTTAATCGATTCGAGATTCCTCTGAAGAATAGAATGACTGCAATTGTTCAGTGATGTTCTCGAATCGATTAATCTGCTTTATTCGACAATGCTATTAAACACATTATTATGTTAAGAAAAAGACGTTAAAATATAGTACATTTTATGACATCAAGAATTTGTGACATTAGATCGTCACTTTTACACCATAAAAACATCAACTTGTGACGTCAAGAGTAGTCAGTGAATGATCAATTTGAAACGTCAAAATGACTGTGCTTGCTACCTGGATAGAGAGTATATTTTTAAATAATACACGTTTTGAATTTGTGGCTCCCGCCCACACATTTGTTTAAATATTTATTTTTTATTTTTAAATAATAATACTTTTTAATAATACTTTTAATAATACTTTTTAAAAATACTTAATAAAATATTTAAGAGATTCGCAATAACAGGTAGAAATTCGTAAAAAGCTGTATTGCTACATTTATTTTGAAATTTTTAGAGAAACTAAACAATAATTCAGAAGCGTTGATAGTAACACAATAACAAGCAAATGTAAAAAAAATATATAAACACAAGTAGGATATAAAGAAATGATACAAATAAGAGAGAATTATGATACTTCAAAATAATTTCAAAACCACGTATCTCAGGAACCAAAAGAGAACATCACAAAATTCAAAACATATATAATATTATTTAAAAGAATGTACTCCAATATATGACCAATACAAAAACGTAACAAACAAATTCCAAATAAATTTGTTTTGTTAAACGTGTAATTTTATTTAAAACGTTTCTGAATTTTTTACAAATTATTTTTTTATATGAGCATTTATTATTATTACATATTTAAATTATGTATTTTTCTCAAGAATCTTGAACGATACGATCGTTGTCATTGAAAATTTAAAAATAAAATTTAATATTACTAATTCCTAATTTTATATTAATTTTTAAGCCTTTACATTTGCTTTACGCACGGTGGGTCCGGCGGTTGGATTTCTATTGGGTTATGCTTGTTTGAGTTTATACATAGACCCAAAACTTCATCCCGTTATTACGCAAAAAGATCCGCGATGGTTAGGCGCGTGGTGGCTTGGATGGATCATTCTCAGTATTACATTGGGCATATTCGCCGTTTTGATCGCTATGTTTCCACGCGATCTTCCCAAATCGAAAAATATCCCAAAACAGGTAATTACTCACTATTATAATGTTGTTGAAATAAATATTTAATAAATAAATATTTCGTTATTAATGATATAAAAAATATTAAGAGCCATTTCTCATCGAAAAATTAATTTAATAAAAATATATGATATAAAATATATATATAATATTCTGATCGATATTTTAATTTCCTATAATCTTAAAAAATTATGTATTACATATATGACAATTTCATCTGTTATAAAAATATATTTTTTTGCATCAACATGTAATAAATGAATAATCTATATTAAAGAAATAAAGGAAACAGTTTCTTATTAAAAAAATGTAATTAATTTACCGCGATTTCTAAAAATATTAGGGATTAATTTATAAATTGGAAATATAAATAGAAATAATTTATGTGCGCAAAGATTTTTAAGAAATAAGTAACAACAAGTCAAATTAACGACGATTTTTTGCTTCAGGATGGCGAAATACCTTTGAAGCAGGATATAATACTTCAACAGAAATTGCCGATACAGATGGAACCTATGAAGCCGATTCCTCTAGAGGCTGAATACGTACCGACTATCCGTGAATTTCCAAAGGCTATGAAACGAGTGTTAACTAACTGGCTGTTAACTTGCAATAACTTAAGCGCCGTATTTTACATACTCGGCGCTTCGGCCTATATCACGTTCTTGGCGAAGTATCTTGAAGTACAATACGGTACGTCTGCGGCTGGTGGTACTGTGATAGCAGGTATGAACGTTGATCTACATGCGTTTGTATTAATTTATTTTACTTTAGTTATCATTTTCAAATATATCTTTAATAATCTTTTTGTGCGATAACGTTAAGACACATTATCAGAAAAAAAAACTTCGACATTTGTTATGAAACAAGTTAAATTTTAATATGAAATAATTTTCTCCCATAATGCTTTTGCTAGAAAATAATGATTTTATTAATTTTAATAATTGATATTAATAATTGATTTTAAATTTTAAATTGATTTTAAATTTTGAATTGATTTTAATAATTGATTTTAAATTTTGTGATGAAAAATGTAATATTTGATTTATCAGACTCGCCATAATTGTTTCTTTGTTATTTCTTAGGTCCCATATCACTAGTTGGGATGGTATTAGGATTCTTATTATCAGGATTAGTAATCAGCAAGTTCAAACCGGGTCCCAGACTGCTCCTCGGGTGGAACGTACTTGTCGGCATTTGCTTCGTCGCAGGACAAGTGTCCTTTATATTTTTCGAATGCACGGACGCTGGAATTCGCGGCATAGATTTAAATACCATGCAGTGAGTATATCTTTACAATTCGATTTTCTAAAGAGTCGCAATCCAAATAGCTATCTAATCGCTAACATTACATATTTTTCTCTTTCTATTTGTAGAATGAACTTAACCGCTGGTTGCAACGCCGATTGCAACTGCGCGAATGTGAAATATTCGCCGGTTTGTCACGAACCATCCAAGACGACTTTCTTCTCCGCTTGCCACGCGGGCTGTCGAACGATCCTGGACGACAAGCTGTTCGGCAACTGCAGTTGCCTGCCATTAGGCGAACCGGAGCAAGTCGGAGGCTACTTCGAGTATCTTAGCTCTAGTAAATCATCCTTCATTCCAGACCAACAGATGCACGTGTTGGATTCGCAGGCGTTCCCCATGATTTTTGACAAGGTCAAAGCCGGACCATGCATCAGTGACTGCAAAAAGTCGTATCTGTTGTTCGTAATACTTTCTTGCGTGATCCAAACGCTGGCTTGTTCCGGCAAGATCGGTAATGTCCTGGTGAACTACAGGAGCGTTGAAAAGAGGGATAAAAGTTTCGCTACAGGCGTCGCGCTCATGATCGTTTCGTTGTTTGCTCTGATTCCGGGACCGATTATCTACGGAGCCATCATCGATTCGACTTGCCTAATATGGGAGGAATCCTGCGGAACTAGAGGAAACTGTTGGTTCCATCATCGGGAGAACTTTCGATACTTGGTGAACATCTCGTCGGCCGGTGAGTATCACAGGTGAACGGCCCATTTTGCTGACGAGTCGTATTTGTTCTGCAATCGATTAGATAAAAAAAAATAACGCAAATAAATATAACAAGTAGCGCCTATTATCAAAGTTATCTTATCGGATCAGTTATGCGTTCGAATATTGTTTCTTTGCTTTCCATCATAAAAAATACTCATATTGCAGGATTTTCCATGATTGGAGTACTATTTGATGCTGGGGTTTGTTATCTCGGCAAGAATGTGGACTTATATGGCGCCGCGGAAAATGACAAGAGACGCGAATTGGTGAAGGAAGATGTCACGATTGATAACGCGAAGAAGAAAAAAGAAGCCAATGGGAATTTGAATCAGAGGATAGAACATGTTCATTTATAACGCTTGCTGCGGTCAAATAGGGTTTTATGTATTTTTATAGGTACCTGAAATTTATGTATTCCGGGTTTTCTGACTCCGACGCTGAACATTCCAACGATTTTTAGATAAAACAATGATTCCATTAGACAGCTAATCGTGTAAATAATTACATGTGCATCTTAAGAGCTGCATTCTAGAAGATCGAAAAAGGGAAGCTAGGTATACAGCTAGGTATACTGTTGTTGCAACTCTATTGAAACTCTGTCTTTTATTTGAAAATCATGCTTGTTCCTACTTCTTTGTAAATAAATTATGAATATTTTTATTATATGTCATACTTTTCATGTTTTATCATGATCTATCATCAGATATTGTCATTCTTTTTTACACAATATTTAATTCTGACCTTTTAATTTTCAAAATAAAAGACAAGTTTAGTAAAGAAGAAGGAAATAAATTTAAAAATTTTATATAAAGTAATTCTACATATCAATATATTGATACATGTCAATATATTGATGATGATGCTTATATTAATTATTATTTTTATTTCTGCAATTTTTCAAGCTAATTCGAACGGATTCGTTACTCCGATAAAGTATTCACCCTTCATTGCTTTATCATTCGCCAAATCTCCCGCAAGCAGAATGTAATGATAGTCGCGAGAAGGAAGGGTTCGTTCGAAAAAATACATCGGTAAATCGACCGTGCTAGTTCCTCGGTGTAGAAGGGAAAAGAATGAACCAAGACGAGATGGAAGAGGTAAAGTCTTAGGGGCTTGTTTTCAACCACCATCGAAATTCGAGGGGGTCAGCGGGGCACCACTGGGCGAAGGGATTACATCCCACGAGGCTGAAAGTAAAAAGGGAGTTTTTGTTTGAGAGCCTTTTAATTTTTAAGCCCACCCAGCTAAAGCAGGCGGCTCGACCCGTGTAATGAATTCCGCGACGTTCTCGTGACGTCAGGTCGTCTCTATCGATCGCATCCTTCGGAACACCATTAGAGGATGCGCTTCGGCATTACGATTAAGCGTTCTATCTTATTCCGTCGCAAATAAAGAAAAATGAGGTCTACGAGATGGTTAACTCTGACGAGGAATTCGCTGATGATGTTAAAAAACAACGCTGCGATTTTCTCAGAATTCGAAATCTTTTATCGATTTTATTTTATATTATTGAAATAATTTAATGCGACAAAGTGCACGTAAAAAAAGTTTTAAAGAAGAAATTGTTGATTGTATTTTTTGATACAGTAGTTATAATTTTGTTTTATATTTTTAATTGTGATGTTATAATACTATTTTATTGTAATATTCTAATCTTAAGAATCGGATTTGTTTGTATAAATTGTTATTTTGTTATCACTGGTTTTACCTTTAATGTAATAATATTTTGTAATGATATTTCCGAAATATTTAATGAGATATGAAAAAATATACATATATGATAAGGATAAATTTTGATTGGTTATAAGAAAATGAAAGAGAAGTGAAAACTGTTGCTTGTTTGCGCCTCGATCTGGCATTATAAAATTTTGCTGTTGTGTGTACACGTTGCATTGTGCATGACCCTGACCCATCTTTCATATAGACCTTATCAACGTCTTCTAAGTCGAGGTACAGTCCGATCTGTACTAGCTGCGAGACTGCCCGATAAAGAAGGACAGAGGCATGTGATATAGGCGACCGGAAGCAATCGGTTTACTCACCTTCCACCACTTTCAAGCTCGAGGATCGCATCGTTTTTATTATCGATCGTGCTCTCTCGTCGTATTCTTTTTCTTTGAATCGTAGAAGGAAGAGAATCATGATATGGACATGTATTATATTTTTTATATGTAGCATTTTATATGTTTTTGTTTTCAAATAATATGCTTCTTTTGCCGCATGATGGAATGCAACGACACAAACTTGGGCAAGTAAGACCAAGTAAAGGAGTAAATGCGAGTATAGGTTCTACAGTGTCGAGAAAAATGTTTGCAAACCGTTTGAAAAAATACCGCTTAGTTCTACTGCAATAATAACGATTCTAATATAGCTCGTCCGGCATTCTTGTTACGAATACTGCGTAATTTACAAACGCAAGTGGGTTGTGCCGCTTGAAGCGCCTAACGAAATTTGTCAATGTACTAGTGCAGTAACCTTGTATTTTACAAGTTAACTTGTCAGATAATTCAGGCCGGACATCGCGTAACTGGAGAGAAATTGCGACAGAATTAATTCATGGTATCGTGTGAAATACACGTGTCTCGCGCACGTGCGTGCTGTAGAAATATATTATTCCAAAGATTATTGGGATACTAAAAAAAAAGAAATGTCTAAACAATTTAATCGATCTCAAATCTGGTTGCATGTCTACCTATAAGTCTCGTGAGATGACATTTTAATATAAAAATTGTTTCACTATCTTATATGGTTTTATATTGAATTTAATTTTTATTTCATTCGGTAATATGTATATATATTTTATTATTTTTTTATACAAAATCTTAAAAGCAGGTTTCTAAATTTATATGTTATTAATTTATGATACCATTTATCTTTAGCAATTTACATTTTAAAATGATTTGTATTTATCAATATTTTTTATATATGTTAATAATCTGAAACGTTTTACAGGTTATGCAATTTCGAAAAAGTATAAGTGATGATTATATATTAAAGTAGCTGATTTGAGTATTTCTAGTTGAAAGTTAACGTAGAGAAGAATTCAACTTCAAGTCGCGACCAAAAACATAGCAACCTTCGAGTGATATATATACGTTTGAAACTGCGTAAACATGGCGCCATGAATCGTGCAAATACAAAGTTTATAAATCATAGTGAATTTACAATTTTTTCTCGATAATAAGAGATGTCTCGTCAACATTAAATCTGCCCAACGTCATGTACGTCGCGGTTCTCGATAATAAAAGATGTCTCGTCAACATTAAATCTGAAATTTACGCACTGCAACGAAAGTAAATGTAGATTCTTTGTAGTTCTTAATTTTTACTCAATTAAACAAATAGCTGCATTAATAAGAATATCTTATGAAAGACGGAAATTTCCACGAAATGTGATCAATTATTATAAGATGCAAAATTCGTTATAATCATTAAATGTTATTATTATATTATTATATTACATGCGCGAAGGTACAGATGCAGATTTAAGAAATAATGTATGTGTTCGATATAACAAATTCACGCATGAATAACTACAAGCTATTTAGACAAGACTCGAATATAGAATAGTTCTTTTGCTCAACAATGATTTTTAATATGATAGCTGATTGATATCAGGTATTCTTGTGAAATTTTATTTGCATGCATCAAACGACAGAAATCGAAGATTTCAAGAAATTTATATATACATGGTACATTCTGCGATGCATTTATGATGTTCTTATCGTAGATGTAAATTTTTCATTTGTCTCGGCAGGTTTGCGAGCAAGTAAATACTGTCACAGAAAAACGTCTCTTGCAAATCATGATATAAATGCCGGTTGTCGCGATATTGCAAAATCACGACAGAATAAGTATCATTTAACTGATTTCGCATATAAGGGATTTTTATGCCTTTTTCACTTCTTCGGAGATCCTTTAATACTTAAAAAAATGTATCCTTTCTCTCGTGTCATATTTGGAGATCTAATTAAGACAGCCACACAATAGACATTTGATTAGTCATTTATGCATACAGATCATACCGTCGTGATAAGAAAATTGATATCAAATATCATTTCTTACTATCGCTGCTCTTTTTCAAGATGAGATAGCCAGTTATTTATTTAAGATTATTTTGAATAACAAGTGTGATTGTCAATTCTTTTTCCTTTTATTCCTTTTTTTTTTGTAAATTCATATGATAACGGTATTTTATTTGCAATTAGAAACGAAAGAATATATCATTGAGGAGACGAGAAAGACGGTATTAATATTCAAATTACATATTATTAATTAATATTCAATGCAATATTTTATTTAATATTTTGCATTCTCGCGCAATGATCTCGATCATTTTCCGGAAAATGCTGGGAACAGCTGATACAATCGTGAATTTAATGATCGTGAACTTAACGCGGCTCTTGGCGGAGACTCATCTCCATTACACCGTAGAATAAAAATTAAGCTCGAGCAATTACTCGTCAGCTATTAGCGACATAGCTGTTTGATGTGTACCATTAGCAATAGACGGAAGACTTTAGACCGCGAGTGCCATTGTGTGCGCGCGCGCGCGCGCGCGCATGTATACATCACGTCGGCTCTATTAAATCATAATGGGTCCACAATGTGAGCCTCTGCTCCCGGAGGTTGACTAGAAACGAGCTTAGGCAACGCCGTAACCGAAAGCCGAGACCTCGCCGCGGTCTCCGTACGTCGCGAATAGTCCCGAGTACGGATGTCCCGTTTCTTCAAACGGACGTCGGGCGTCCGTTCCAAGGTGGAAACGGCGCTCTTGGAAAATTGTGCTTTCGCGTCAACGTCGTGTTTCCTGCCTCCCCGGGAGCCAGGCGTTGCAAGAACAGCACAATAAAAAGTGTTGATCGAAAGCCGCGGCAGCGGAAAAGAAAAAAATGACGATGCAACACGAGTTCGATAACTAATGTATATCATCGCGTTGTCGAAGAGAAAGGCTTCCCCCGCGAGTACACTTAATTTAGCGACAATTAATCCATCAGCTTCCAACCGCAGAGTGCTAAATGTATGTAAATATCGTGACTTGATAGTGTAATCCTCTGAACGCAAAGTTTGCTCCAGATCCGAAGAAATTAAACTGTCTCGTCACGGTAGCGGTCATTTACGTCACAGTAGATTATAAAAGTAGCGCTTTCATCCCAACGGCTTTGCTCTGATATTCATGCATCCGTTTCGCAATAGCCAGGGGCGCCGAGCGCTTACCCCATTAATTACTCTTTTTCCGCGTCAACCAATATCATCCCTACTCCTGTCATTCGTGCAGGTGCGGGTCATTAGATAGAGTCAAGCGGGCGATGTTCGCGGATGGAGTTCCTAGTCGTAGAAGGAGGAACGACAGAATCGTGATCAAGCGGGAAAAGAAGAGCCAGCCAGAGAAAGAGAGAGAGAGACCGAGAACAAAGGGGGTGGGGGAATAGGTTGATTGCGAGAGATAGAATTTACCCGCTTGATAACGACACGGTGGATTCATATAGATGAGGCGACCATAGCGGTATGTGTAAGAAGATCTTTTACCATCGTGGATCTCTTTCTCTCTCTTTCTTACACGATCGGTTTCTCGAGGGCGCAAAGTGGGGATCCTCCAACGAGCATAGAATATGGCATGTTCTCTGTTGCGCTTAGGTATCTCAGTTGCGGAAAAATATCGCTCGTTTTCGGACGCGAATCTATATTTCGCGAGGAATCACATCGACTCGCGGCCGCGAAGCGATCGGTAATCGGTGGTCCATAATTTTTTTTTTTTTTAAGGACCTTCGCCGCCTACTACCTAATACTTGGACTTGATCGGTGCCTGTCTCAATTAGTAGGTGAATTTTTCACACAAATCATGTAGCATCGTATGATTTTAAAATTATAGCATTATGCACTCATAAAATTTTAATATGTATATTAAAATATATTATACAGATATATAGCAGATACATATATAATTGTAATCATTGGGGAAAATTAATGGTTCAAGTTAAAAATACAATATTGTGTTTATAAAGTTCCTTTATACTTATAATAAAGTTAATCATATACAAATATAATTCCAAATATAATTAATCATAGAAATATAATAAGGTAATATTGTTCCAATATTAACAATCAGATAATACCGTGTAATCAATTTAAAATTGTTTGTGCAAACGTATATAATGTATTGTCTTTAGTCCGATTCAAGGTTTAACTTCTTCCATCGCCATCGTCGTTGATTGAGCATCCTCAGGATAAATTAACGAGCCGCACGCGCCACAGCTGCAGTCAACTCCCGGATCTCACGGCGTAGGTGTTGCCCGGATGCCTCCGAAACATGGAGAACACGTGATCGTGATAGAGTGAACAGGGATTAGTGCGAGAGAAAAAGATTAGATTTCATGCGCGAGGAAGCAACCCGAAACGAATTTGTGCGGCACGCGAGAAGCGATGCCAAGGGTCGCGAGGACGACAAAGTCATATCGAAATTACCGTGCAACTTGTGATTGAGGTCAACTGAGTACCGAGACTCGGAGCCGCTGGGTGCTGCTAGGTGCTTTGCCAGTTGCGGGCGGTCACGACGACGACGACGACTAGGTCGAAGATGAAGAACAACTCGAGTAACTCGAATCACGAGAAGAACGGGCCGGAGAACCTGAAGCTGTTACGGGTACCGACAACGCCGTCCACTGCGCCGTCGTCGCCCACGACGCCGACCAGGGGCCTCGAGGACGTCTTCAGGGAGCTGCCCATTACCGATGATACCTCGTGCGGTTTTTGGTGTTTCAAGGGCCCGATCCTGCAGAAATTCGCCAACAAGAAAGCGTATGTATTTCTCTACGGTGTCCTCGGCTGCATATTCTCCGCCAGTTATGCCTACTTCAATGGCACCATCACCACTATCGAAAAGAGATTTAAAATACCTTCCAAAACGACAGGTACGTATTATATGCTCCTTAAGATATAAATATGATACGATTGATAAATATGATTTGATTTTGATGGATAAATTGATATTGTAGATATTTATAGATATTATAGATATTATGTTTATAGATATTTATAAATATTTATAGATATTATAGATATTATGTGTATAGATATTTTTGCAAAATTGATAAATTATTCGATAAGCATTATTCCTAAATATTGTATATTACAATAATAAATTTGATAATATTGGAAAAATTGATTAATTTATAAATATTTTACGAGCATGAAAAATTGCAATAGGACGCTCTAGAAAGAATAGCATTGCCTAAATTTTTTATTATTCGTTAACAATAAATTCACTACGAATAAAAGTATACATGTATAGCATATTACATTTATTTTTTATTTACATTTTCCGATTAAAGCATGATGTTTCTTTACTGAGATCAAATTTAAAATTCTCCAAAAGTAGTATAGAATAGATTTGATCGTACATGTGGTATCACGCGGATGCTGTTGAACGAATCGCTATGCAATTTTTCATTAAATTGCGAGACCGAAAGGGTCTAAAATTTAATATATATATGATCATCTGCTAAACACACGCGCTTCTTCTCATCATACAGGTCTCATCACAGTGGGTAACGACATCTCGCAGCTTTTCGTATCCGTCGTTCTGTCGTATTACGCAGGAAGGGGTCACAGGCCTCGATGGATCGCTTTCGGTATTTTCACCGTAAGTTTTACCACACTCCTCGATGTTTGCGATTAATCTGTGATGTACCGCGTAACATTTGCGCGCGTCATGCATTCCGATCGCATGTCGGCAAGAAATAAAAGTCAGCTGTCGGCACACGCCCCGAGGAACGGAGCCGGTATAGACGTCATAACTCACCGATTGGTCGGTTCTTAATTAAATTAGGAAGTTAGTTAGAATCGTAGCTACGCTCATTCATGCCTCTTGCCATCGTACTCTCGTCGTCGTATGCTTAGCTAAGCGCTCCATTCTTCGGATAGCAAAAAAGGCCCTTGCGCGCGCGGATCTTTATACGTCGAGCTGACGTATCGCGCTCTGCGATATTTAAAGTATGATAAATGATAAAAAAATGAGGGGGATAATTTTCCAGATTAATAAATACGTTTATGTGTAATGTAAATTGAAATAATTTTATCAAGAGTTTAGCGACTCAGAATCATTCCTTTAAATAACTAAGTGCTAAAATCATTATTATTTCGTTAGGTTGTACTTTTCTGTTGTCTAACGATGCTGCCGCACTTTCTCTACGGACCTGGCGAGGACGCCCTGATGCTGACCAAAGAATACAGGACGAAACAAAGTTCAGAAAACTCGAGCGCGTATTCCGGCAAACACCGGAAATTTCTCTGTCTGGGAAAGGAGAATCGCGAAATGGAATGCGAAGTCGAAGACGGGAACTTTGCGCCGCAGGTGCTCCTCTTCATAGCCCAGCTGGTGTCCGGAGTGGGTGGCAGCCTTTATTACACTCTCGGAGTGTCCTACATGGACGATAACATACAGAAATCGAAGACGCCGGCGCTGATCAGTTTCTCGTACTTCCTGAGAATGCTGGGGCCCGCCATCGGTTATGGGCTGGCCTCGTTCTCTCTAAAGTTCTACATCAGTCCGACTTTAACTCCCACTATCTCGATGCAAGATCCGAGGTTATTAGAGAATTGATTGATATAATTTAATCATAAATCACTTGTTTTATATCAAAACACTCTCGTTTATTTAAAAAGGGTTACTTTTTTCACGTAATTAACATATTCAAGGTGGCTAGGCGCCTGGTGGCTGGGATGGATCATTTTGGCGATCTTGCTCTTCCTTTTCGCGAGCATAATCGCTCTCTTTCCGAAGACCCTGCCGCGAGCGGCCGCTCGAAAGGTCCTCGCTCTGCAACGCAACAAATCGGGCAGTAGCATTAAGCACGAAGGCGAGCAAGAGTCGGAGATACGACCGTCAATCTCGGATATGATGAGCACATTTAAACGACTGTTGACGAACACGACGTTGATGTGCAACAATCTGGCGACAGTCTTCTACTTTATGGGCTACATGCCCTACTGGATTTTTATGCCCAAGTACATCGAGACCCAGTACAAACAGTCGGCGTCCGTCTCGTCCTTGATCACCGGTACAGTCGGCCTGGTGTTCAGTGCCTTCGGAATTCTGTTATCTGGCCTAATTATTTCCAAGTACAAGCCGAAGGCTCGATATCTGGCGGCGTGGAATGTCATGATCGGCGTTATATCGATATTGGGGATGATCTCGTATGCCTTCCTCGGTTGCTCGGCGAACGACAACCAGATTGCCATTCAACCGAACGGCGTCCTGAAAACGCAGCTACCCTGCAATGAACAATGCCATTGCGACTACGTCACCTATAATCCCGTGTGCTCCGAATATGGACAAACGTTTATATCCGCGTGTCATGCCGGCTGCCGCGAGGTCAAGGTTCGATATCATTTTATGGTAAATGTATAGAAAACCTCGTCTTTAGAGAATTCGCTAGTAATTTAAAGATTGAGAAATCACACAAAAATTGCAAAAAGCTTCTATTTTTTTTTCATAACCCCAGTTTCTTTCCTAAAGCGAGATTATCCTATGCAATCCTATTGTGATTTCTCAATCTTTAAATTACTAGCGAATTCTCTAAAGACGAAGTTTCCTATACCTATGATATGAATTGATTTTTTGGATATTAAATTTGCATGCATCTTCCTTAGCTTTACAGTAACGGCAGCAAGGTTTATAAGGACTGCAGCTGCGTGAAACCGAAGTTGACACGCTCGCTAACGCATCCGTTTGCCAATGCCACCTTCCAATTGCCCATGTCCCTTTCCACTGAGCTTCCATTGGATACGACTAAACCTACCGTGGAAACTCTGGGAACGGCAATTCCGGGTTCGTGTCCGGTCGACTGCATGCAAAAGTTCTACATCTTTTTGGCGGTGGTGTGTCTTTTGAAATTCAGCGGCGCAACCGGAAGAGCGTCGAATTTTCTAGTTTCCGTAAGATGCGTCGACGAGAAGGACAAGACGGTTGCCATGGGCTTCGGGTTGACAATAATGAGCCTCTTCGCCTTCATTCCATCGCCGATTTTGTTTGGATTTATATTAGGTTAGTGATAAAAACTTCATATACACATTCGCGATAATAACTGACATCGACGGAGACAGATTCTATAGCATGTTATCGAATAACAAACACGAAGATAAAACCGTTTATTCTTTTTTAGTAGCGCACTATGAGATCTTTATCAATTAAGGATACGTTCCAAAACGTACTCTCCGAGAAAAATTTTACTCGATAGCCGTTCCGAAACTCTTTTAAGCGTTTCCGATTGGTTCGAATCGGCCATCGAGTAAAATTTTCCTCGGTTACATGCGTTTTGAAACGTAATCTAAAATTACTGAAATATTGTCCATGTTTCTTGTTTTCTGTTTACAAGTCGATTAATATTTTATCTTTTACAGACAAGACCTGTCTCGTATGGGGTAAAACGTGTTCAGGGACGGGCAATTGCTGGCTGTATAATGGCGAGGCGTTGAGGTACTTGTTAAACTTCACCGCAGCCAGTGAGTATCTCATCATCATAGAACGATCAAGAAATACAATGATTTTATTCGTAACAATCTCCCCTTTTCCAGGTTTTGTGACGATCGGCACGTTATTCGACATAGGTGTCTGGTATTTCGTCAAAGGCGTGAAGATCTTTGACGAGGAGATCGAATTGGAAGATATAGCCGAAGAGCCGGGTGAGACACTTTGAGAAACGGTTATTGATAATCAAGTTCGCCCCTTTCGGGGTGTGCGTTCACGCGAAGGAAAGCTTCGATCGGAGATCTCCCAGAGAATCGGAGAATGCGAAGCAAGCGAGAACCGACAAATAAAGACTCTACAAGTACCTTAAGCACCTCCTTAGATATTTAAAGCTCATAGATCTAGATAGAACCGATCATTCATGGTGTTCGCTAGAGAGAAGCGATCACTGATCTTTTTAACAAATTCAATATCGCGGTTGATTTTATCGTAAACGTAAACGGGTGAATCCACAATTTGTAAGATATGAATTTTTAAGATTTTCTAGATTTTCGGATTCGTATGTATTTTTAATGGCAAATGAATGACGATTTTGGATGCCAATCGATACATTTGATATATACAGCTTGCGCTGACAATGATAAAAATAACGATTCGATATTAGTTCAATATGAATCATTGATAAAGAAATAATTGTACATATAACGGTTATATTCTGAACTAGTAAATTAGTAAAAAACAATTGTAATTTATCTGTACTCACCATAAAAAGATACGTATCTATCCGCTTCAGGTCACGTGTGTATGTGCGTACATGTATGTGATACCTCCGTGTGAAATATAAATTTCTCGGAGCATAATTTCATAAGGAATCTATGTGTAAAATGTTACAATAAAACAACAGAAAGTTATTATTAACTGGTAAACGAAATAATTCATACAATTTAGAAATACGATAAATTTTAATAAACATTTGAAGAAACAATTTTATTCTAATAGATATAATTATATAAATCTATATAATTTTTTTTACAAAAAATGTATAGAAATATGCCATGAAACGAAGCAAAAATTTTATCACCTGACTATTTTTATTCTTTATTAAATATTTAGACTTACAAATGAAAATGAAAGTTTATCAATTGCAAAATGTCAATTCTACATACATATGATAATTACAATGGCTTACAATTAATATTCAATAATTAAAGAAAGAACACATTTGTTTATGCTATATTTTACCTATTTAAGTATTAAGTAGAATCAAGTGTTTTCTATATTTTAAATATGATAAATGCCAAAGACAATATTATATATGTCTTTGTTGTTCCCCGAATCGTTAGAATGTTCTCATTTTGCTCACATATATATAAACTTATATCTATATATCGCATAGTAATATATTAATCTTCTGTTATCTATTCTTCTATTAATAGATTATTCATGTTTGTTCACAAATATTCGCAGAATTGCACGTCAGTGTCATGTGTGTCACGCATTATCCTGGCGTAAGTCACGCGTAATTTCACAGGTCGGTCTGAAATATTGGTTTGCTTCCCTTGGTGGAACTTTTCGGGCTGGGAGTCGCGCGTCTCTCCATACGCTGGTCGGAATTCTTGTCCAGCACATCCGGCAAACTGCTGAAGACCGAAGAAGATTGTCCTCGAGAGGAAGACGACCTGCTGGGAACCATAGCTACTAACGGTATGCCCATCTTGTTCTCCGGTCGACTCCTCGCGTCCTCCGACTTCACCGATAACCGATCTTCATTCAGAGTTTCCTGACTCACGTTCTGCTCATATCGGTCGATCAACGACTTGACGTCCTTCGAGTGCATCGTGTCGCCCGAGTTGCCCTTTCCTTCCGGAAATGGATCCGCTATCGGTATGCCAACTTCGTTGAAGTCGCCCTGTTTGGACACGTTGCTCTCTTGACCCTTCTTCGAGAACTCGAAGCTACCTGTTTTCGAGGAGCCGTCCTGATAACTGCTCGACTTTCTGAATTTGGAATTCCTGGCCCGTAACGGATCCTCGTAATGATCGGGATTCGGGAACCAGCGTCTTATGGACGAATTTTTGGACGAATGTTGATCGTTCTCGTCGTAATCCTTGCTCGAAATGCGTCTCCTCGATCTCGGTCCGATGCTGCTGAGATCGCTCTCGACGTCGGAATCGAGTACCAGCGGAGCGTAAGCGACCCGCGGACTCGATGGTTTCTTACTTTCGTCGCTCGAACTGTCCAGCTCGTCCTCGGAATCGAGATTACGAATCGTCGAATTGCGAGTCGTTGAAGGATTCGAGCCCGTTGATCGGCGATCGCCTGGGCCCAAGGGACCATACTTTAGAGGTACGTTCCTTTGTATTTTCTCTTCCTTCTTCGGCGAATTATCTTCCGGCACGTTTGTTTCTGGTGGTATCCTTGATTCGGGCTCGATAACCACATCCACTTGTCTTGTTGCATTATCTGCGAATATTATTTTAATTTTAAAAGATAAATAGTACCTTTAAAATTATTTTATTTCTATAAAAAACATCTTACTATTATTTCTTGTTTCTTGTATTGTTTCCTGTTGTTCAGTTGTTGGTGATTGCTCGATTAATTCTTGCAGCACCGTATTTTCTTGGTTCTCTTTCTTTTCAACTTCCTCGTAGAGCTGTAAATTTTTACAAAGGAACCAAAGGATAATCTTAGACAAAAAACAGAGAGACAAGAATAGGATCGTCAAGTAGCACAAATAGTCGCCGAGTTTCTCGCCATATAAATGACAGATTGCTCTTTGATTGCCCCAATATTGGCAGGCCTCACGTGAAACGAATTCATAGAGAATCTTTCCGGGAACATAAACGAAAATCGCGATCCACGTCATCGAAAAACCTATGCTGATGGCTTTGTCTTGCTTGTAGACGGATCTCATATTGATCAATAAATCTCCTACCAAAGTGGAAGCGACTAGCGCATACGCCAACAAAGTTCCAAACTGAAAGAAAGAAATGAAAGGAAAAGCTTTGAATCGCGATTGATTCGGATATTTTTATTGCTTGCAACAAAAAACTTCAGCAAAATATATAATATATTAAATATTAATTTTCAATAAATACAAGTGCAATTACTTCGAAAAGCATCCAACCAGCCTGGCATTTAATCGACTCGCACGGACCTTCTTTCGCTTGATCATTACCCCATCCTGTCATTTCTTCCACACATTTACAACCACTGTAAATCTTGACGTCGTCGACATAAATAATTGTGGTGCAGCCAGCATAACAAGGACTATAATACGTAAATTTTCCCAAGCTGTCGCAAATCGGTCGAAAATCGGAATCTTTTGAGCAACGACAATTCTTGTTGCAATATTTCAACAATCCATTGCTACGAAAATATAAGTCAATAAAATTAAGCGTCTGTAATCTATTTATATCAATTAATATATTGAAATGTCACAGAATGAGATATAACACGTTGCTTTTTTTAGCGTTATATCGCTGATATTTAATTGTAAATGTTAATTTTAAGCTACACTTACGATCCTTTGTCCAAACCGACGATGGATGGTCTGTCGCAAGTGACGAAGATCAGCGAGACGATAATCGCTATTGTTAAAAGTATGATGACAAGACTGTAACTAATAATAAACTTTGGCCGTGGCTTCGCTTTGGCTAACACTAAACCACTGATGATTATGATCAAGCCAATAAGAACAGGTTTCATAATACCTAAAATCAAACGTGAAATGTTATATTTGTCTTATCTGATTTGCAGCACATACATAAGAGGAATTATCCTAAAGTTCCTACATCTTAAATATTTAAATATTTCTTGTAAAACAGACTTTAATTTTTTATTTCTATCAAAAATTTGTATCAAAAATTAATTATTAATTATTGTTTTATTTTCAAGAGAGTTTTGTAACGATATTCAAGCTGATATCATTATAATTCATTGCGTTAAAAGATTCCAGATTGTTTTATCATTTTTATCATACATATTAAGAAATACATCGATTAATCTTACTCATGACTAATCTAGATCGTAGAGGATCGTTAAATCCAAGAAGCATTCCTGTCGGCCTTGGCATATGAAATCTGGATTCCAAGAAAATATCTTCGTGCATTATAAAATTGATTACCGCTATCGCACAGAATATCATCGCCAAGATGTTGCACATTAGAATTTTATTAGTAACTAATCTGCAGAATGACGGCCAAAATTCAGGACTACCCACTTTCTGAGTGCTCGTTCGGTGAGGTGCTCGATTACTTGCTCGACAACCTAAAATAGAGTAAATAATAATTATAAAATAAGCTGGAAAATAATTTTTATAAGAAGATATAATAAATACGTAATTGTAATATTATATATATGCATATGTGACATATACGTTATATGTACGTATGTACATATATAAGTATACGTATAACAAACTTATATTATAAAGTCTTAATTTTTGTATCATATAATTTTTTATATAATGCCAATTAATTACCACTGAGGGTAATCTTCGAGGAAACCATGAGAGCATCAAACCAGGAATCACCAATAATGTAGATAAAATCGGAAATCCAAGCCACCATGCTCCGATTTGATCCTGATATGATTTTATCATCTCAAAATTTTCCGCATCTACCCTAAATAAAAATTGATAAGTCAAAATATAAATATATATTTTTTCTGTACATTATAGTTTATAATTAATGCACACATATTTTTAATTTTGAAGAATTTTATGGCATATACATTACAATAATAATTATGTATTTATTTAAAAATATGTTATTTACTTAAACATACAACATGATGAAAGTACTCACCGAAGACATCCCCAGCCCAAAAAGTATCCGAAAACTATTCCGAAGATTTTTACAGCGATAATTATACCTTTAAAAGCAGTCACGTGCTTCATTTTTGTATTATCGTCCAAATAGGAAATTCCCAAGGCATAATATGATATATTTGCTGCACCAGTTATAATCGACACCGTAATCAGGATGACTATAACAAGATAGCAAGGTTCATCTTCTTCTATGATGACCCGGGATAATCCGGAAGTACATAATTCTGGGCTATCATCTATAAAAAATTTCAAGATATACTTTCGAGGCGAAGAAAATTATTTTTTATTTGTTTATAAATCAAATGTTAAGTAATTTAAATACGAGATAATTTAGATATAAGAAATATTAAAAGAAAAGTAGGAAAATTAATTAATAATATTCTGTTTTAAAGTTTTATAATCTAGGCACGCTAACCGGCATATAATGACATGTGAGTGACATTTTGCGTTTCTTCAATCACACGAACGCGATGTGTGAAATGAGGTATCATCAAAATAAAGTACGAGGCGCTCTGTAAAAGGGTTAAACCTCCTATCCATGAAGCTCTGTGTATTCTATCTCCCCAATACGCTACTAGTAATCCAAGGATGAAAGGCGTTAATTCTGCTATAACAAGAATCCAATCTGAAAAAGATAAGAATTATTTGAAAAATTAGAAATGTTAGATTTTTGCAGTATCAAAAATTTATTCAAGTAACGAATACCAAGCAAATTTAGAAATATTTCCATACTCGGAACAATCCTAGAAAAATTGCTAACGCAAAATTTATAGCTTCTGAAAAAATAACTTGACATAAATAAAAATAGAGAATACATAACAATTAAATAGTTTATTAAACTCGATGGTTCGCATAAAAATATATTATAAAATTTAATATTTTATGCTTTTGTTTAAATGAATAATATCTTTACAATTTTGCGATTTTATGATAAAGATTGAAAGAAGTAGCACTTGCAATGTTTCTTCAGAAATTAGTTTAAATAAATATGGTTTTGAATTAAATATTCCTTTGTAATACGGACCCATTAAATAAGGATCGATTTGAAATCTTCTAGCTATCGTCGATCCTGTCACACGGAAGTAAACGTACAATGTGGTTTGCACTATGCCAATCCAGCAAATCAATCCCACGAAGAGTTTTCGCGTCGCAAATTTTGCCAACTTTGGACATTGCATCTGACCACAACCGCAATCGATTGACTGGCTAGGTATTGGATTGGCTGGTCCTGACAAACTACCCTCCACTTCCGATCCACTTCTTATCACTTCCGAAATACGGACCATTTTTTTCCAAAGTGACGCACCTATTAATTAACGTAAGCCATATTAAAGTCTTGTATCATCCACGTGGATCATTCAGTTAAGTATTTTAAAAATAATATGATTTTTCATAAAGATAATGTTCTCTTATCCTTATTAAATGCTATATGTTTTATTACTCTTATTAAATTTTACATTGTGATTTTTGCAATCATTTATTATATAAAGTCGTAAAAAAAAAATCTATGAATAACATGTGTCTGATATCGACTTATGTGTCATCATGAGTCACATAATTGCAATCGTCAAGTTGGAGTCATCAAGCTTCAATATATCGAACTTTTAAGAAAAATAAAATAATAACAAATCTACGTATTTGATGATTATTTAAAGAATGAATAAGAGATGTGAAGTATCGCATAAGTCGCACTATAGAGATATACTTGCTTTTATTCAGATTTACTCCGCCCTGGTGTACTTTCCGGCGATGAGAATCCAATTCATCGATCTCGTGTTAATGTTTCACTCACGAGGCACATTCACATGATGACAACGTTTCGCGTAAAATTCCATTCTTCGGGAAAGGCTTGTTTTCCGCCTTTTCGCCTCTCTCCTTGCGGAGTTAGAAATGTTAGCGGTACAACGTACAGGCGCGGCACTACTCGACAACGAATATGAGCGTTATCTTCTTAACAGATATGCCGCCGAGATATCTTCCGATAAAATTACAGTATGCAATACACACGTACACCGGGATGTCGGGATAATATTACTGACACCAATATATCACGGTGTGTGATTTGACGCTATTCCCATAGAATATCAAAGGATAATCACAAGCTTTTATTCTTTATCACGTTGATATCCAGATTCCAAACGAGTGAACTTATCTTGTTCAATGATCAATTTAACAACGATTCTTTTAATCTGAAGATGTGATTTCTCAAAAAATGCGTATGCTATTATTATTGACACAACTTAATGTTCAATAACGTATTTTAGATTAAATCTTCTTCTCTTCAATTTATATAAGAATTCCGTATATTTATTTTTCCTCGAAGAGAGAAGAATATACAATTCTGTGATGCTTTTTATCAAACGCGCACGCAATCTTTTTATACTAGATATTCCTAATTTTAGTCGAATATAATTAAGTTTGATAAGATGTTTGAGAATTAATCAAAGTAAAAAGATTCTGCGTACGTAACTCTAAATTTTAGAATAAAATACAAGACAAATAATAATATACACAAGCCAAGGGAAGAATGATATGAAACCCCATCTTGAAACTCGATCGAATCATTTCCGCCAAACTGGGGCTCTCGAATGCTTCTAGCAATGACGAATTTCGTATTCGCATGTGAGCGCCGATCGAATCTTGCGAGAGGTCCAATTACGGGTACTCCGGCGAGGCCTAGCCGGCTTTTCTAACGCCAAGGAAGGAGTTAGCAGCCTTAAGCACACTTAAGTCGGCGCCATAAGAAAATGACGAATGCCAATTAGCATATGAAAAGCTCTCCCTCCCCGTAACCGTCGAGCTAGCTGCGCTAGTTCCTCGGCACGCTTGGCAGGGCGATCACGTTTTTGAATATTAAGGGCGGGATTACGCCGAGGGCTTAACGCGCGAAATTTAGTCCGGCGAGGCCAAGAAACGAGAAAAAATCACCCTTAAGACCCTCCGTATCGGACACCCGCTGGAAGTGGAGCCGGTCCTAGAGATGAGACGGAGAGGTGAAAGAGGGAAAAAAGAAATGGCATGCGCGCGAATCTTTCAGCTTTCTGTCGGGAGACGTGGGAGATATCATCCCCTAAATGTCGACAATCTTTGGGATTATGACTTAGTGACGATCATTAATACGTTCATTCGTCAACGACGATAGTTAGAGCGCGATTTTGAGGCAAGCTTGCGATTATTTAGTATTCTAAGAGAGTAGAAACGCTCATCGGAGATTTGATTGATTCAAACCAACTGATATATATTTTTGAAACATTCAAATAAAATAAAAAAATATTTGAAACATTCAAATAAAATACAATTAAAGATTTAAATAAAAAAATAAAAAATCTTTAAGATTCTTTAATTGTTTTATAAATTATTGCGTTTTAAACTTTTAAATTTATAAATTTTTTAAATACATGTTTTTATTTACATGTATATTTATATGTATTTAGTATTAGATTAGTATATATTATAAGCATTAAAAATCCATGCCTCAATCCAATTAATGTAGAATGATGTCACAATAATTTGTCGATAAAACAATGAAAATCTAATAATTGATTAATGAGAACAAAAAGGAAAATCTAATGTGAAAATATAAAATCTAATGATATATATCTTATACATTATATATATATATATATATATATATATATATATATATATGCATGTGTCTGTATGTATATCTGTAAATATCTAGACATGAAACATATATATGTATATCTCGCGCACATAGGAAGATGCAACCTTTCCATTAGCAGAGTAAGTGACCAGTGCTCGCATTTTCTTTGATGTCAGTTAATTTACTAATAACATCGTTTCACGACCACCGCGTGCTCGCCCTCTAAATATTTGTACCGCCAACATATCGACTTGGCTTCATGTAATTAAGCTCCATTATTATTTGAGCGCGACCGGCTGGGAAAAAGTCCTTTTGCAACGTCATCCTATACTAGTCGCGCGAAACTTTATTTCCTCCTGTTTCGCTAAGAGAGAATGATTCGGTATTACTTACTTATCGAATCAGAGACAAAGTGAGACTCCCTTCGCGATTTCCTTCTAACCTCCAGTCATTCAACTCACCGTAGTAAGGATAATACCCTTACGTTCTCCTCGAGAAATCCTTTCGTTTTCTTGAACAAGCATAATCCCGCACGATTAGCGAGGGGATAGAAAACGTATCCTTACATGGGAGAAGATGAAAATCTCGATCGACCTTTGCTGGTGCAGAATGGCATGGAAAGATGACGAGACAAGAGGTAAAAAGAGAGAGCGAGAGAGAGAGGAAGGGAGGGGGAGGAGGAGAGAAAGGTTCGGCGATCTTAGCAGAGGATTACGTAGAATTAAGTCCAGGACAGGGGCGTGCCCCCGTAACACTTAATTTTTCCCTCGATTTTTTAATCTCCCGGTAAATATCGTCCGCCCCCTCTACCCCCTTTCCCCTCCTTTCTCTCGCTCTGCCCCCGTTGTCGTAGCTACCCCTATTCGCCTTTCGCGTTCTCTTACCGTCGTCAAAGGAGAACCCATTTAAAAACCTCATCAATGCTTAAGCTCCCGCGCTACCATAGGAACTAATCCCTCCTATTTTAACGCAGGACGAAGAAGAAGAAAGAGAAAAAGAGAGATGGACGGAAAGAAGAAAAGAGAGAGAGAGGGCGAAGTGCGCGCTTTTAAAAGTAAGACTCCGCCTTTATTAGTAGATACAACAGTTTTATTTCCACCGAAAAAGGTAAAGGGAGAAGGAAGAGGAAGATTTCGCTTCGTATTTTTTCCTTGTCTTTCGATACCTCGATCTCCGTTTACTCTGCCCCTCTCTCTTTCTCCTTGTCTACCCTCCGTCTGTCTTGATTCTGGTTTGTTCTATTAACGCGGAACGTACACGCGAAGCTCCCAACCCTTCAGACACGCTTAATTGGCTACCTCCATCCGATAGCTAGTAACGTGCCGTTTTTTTGAAAACATCATTCAAATCATCGTTCGATTTTTCATCAATGCACTCTGTGATTTTATTGTTCCAGTCAAAATTTCTTTCAAATTTATTCTCCGCTTTTTTATTAAATTAAAATCAAATGTTGACATCGATCGATAAATTTCATTGAGTTTAGATGTTAAAACAATCCAATTATTTATCTGTTATAATAGCAATAAAATATTTTTTATTTGTGTCGCTTAAAAATTAAATTTGCCAAAATTATATTGATGCTAATTAAGCTTTAAACAATCAAACGGATCAACATGGAAGCGCGAGTGTCTCCATATTATAAATTTTCTTTGTCCGCAGGTAAAGCTATTATTTACGAGCGAATCATGATTCGTTGATGTTGATCGTGCGTTGACGAAGCGCGGCTCAACGACGCGACTGTAATACGCTTTAAACTGTTAATAGAGCGCGTTGAAGGGTGTTTGCTCGCGGTTGGATCTCGAGTGTTGGGCTAACATTCATGATGAAATTAATCTGGACCGGACGGACGAACGGGGTGACATCGATTAAAAAGCCCGGTGGCTTTCGCATGAACAGTCCATCGTATAGGGTTTGTATCCTCTACTTTGACCTTCGCGACCCGTTCACCTATGCTCTTCTCGAGATTGGATAAGTGATTAATGTCGATATAATATTTTATCTGAAGTTATTCAAATGGAAGATTTGAAATCGAAAGAATTCTTTATTAAAAGTTTCATAAATTGATATGTTCTCCTATTATTATTTCCCCATTTTTTTATATATTATTTTATATTTCTGCCATTTTTCATATATTATTTTGTTTTAATTTATTTTAATTTTTAAAGTAGTTTAATATTTTTTTAAATTAATGTGCGTTAGATATTATTATCTGTTGTCTTATTAACAGTTAAATGAAAATGTTGCATCGAAACTTATTATTTTGCAATTTTTAGGAAATGATTTAACATCTTATATGATGTACCATTCGAATCGTAACAATCACATTTTGCAATTGCATGCCCGATTATTTTCCAATAGGATTATTACTAATTACGGCTACTGTTCCAAGAGAATGCTACTAAGTAACGGCCGCACGAAACGCGGCAATAACCTCCGACCTTAATAGACGATAATGGTTTTGCGCGAATTATTCATTAGCTAATAACCGCAATAACAATAGCGCGATCTTTACGTTTCTTCGTCATTGTTTTAGTCTCTCGTTCGTGGAAAATGAGGAGAACGGCTGAGGTTTCCGCTGTGAAAGCGCCGTCGAGATAACAGACTTGGTCGGAAGAAGAGTGTGGGTGGCATGGGGTGAGAAGATGGGGTGGGATGGCAAGAGGGGATGGACGCTTAACATTACAATGGCCACTCGAAGTTGCCGCGACCCCAACTCTACCCATCGATGCAAAGCGCCGTCGCGATTCGGGATTAGAAGTCTTTTATGAATCGCAGATCTTGATGAATCGTTCCTTTCGCCTTCCGTCGCGATCGTCTTTAGGACTTCTAAGATTTCTACGCGCGAGTTCACTTTGAGACATTTATTAATAAAAGTCGCGTTTCTTTTAGATAAAATCCTCGACAAAGAATATTATTTGCATTGATCATCTTTTCGTTGATTGCAAAGTTACTCCGAAATCATTTTCCATATTTTTATCTATCGGAAAATTTTTTATGTAAAAATATATTATACACATGTTGTTTACAAGAGAGAGAGTCGCAAAAGAATTAATTATATCTTTTTTTATTTATTGTGAAAACAATTTTGATATACGATATTTTATATATAGTAATGTTTTTTTTAATAATATCGTGATTAATTAATCCTTTCTTTATATAAAGAATAATTATAAATCTTGCGTTTGTAAAAATACCCATTCGAAATATTCGACGTATGATATGATGGTGAATTTACAAGAGTAAAAAAATATTTTCTCTTCTCTTTCATGTGTTTTAAAAATATTTTAAATAAATAGATAAATACAAGAGGACTTTTTTTCGGAGGATCTTACGTACTCTAAAATCTTCTCTTCGTTCTAAAAATAACCGCCCTTTGGCAAAATATCCACCGCGAATCGGAACCGCGATGATGGGTAGGTAGAAAGGGATTGCACAGGTAGGAGTAGGCAGTGGGAGTTTTCTTCTCTCTGCGGGTTTTTCAAATAGAAATAAGAGTTTTAAGAATCAACATACGCGTCGCGACGGTGTACGCAGATCAAAAGACGCGCCGTCGATAATTGGAAATCTTTTCGCCCACCTCCACCTCTCCTTCCCCCCCTCCCCCGAAGATTCCTTCGGTCTTCCATCCGCCCCTCCTGCGCCTTCGTTTGAGGATTATGCACATTTCACGGTGGCCGCGACGGGGAAACATGGATGGCATATTTATTTTGTCTCCTTGAAGCTCAACGCGATTCTCGAAGACGAGCGGAAGGGATGAACGGGGACGACGCGACCGTTAGCAATGAGATTGAGGGTGGTTTCCACCCGTGCGGTCTCACGCAGCGAGGGGGTGGCGGTGCCGGATGTCTTTGCCTTACGCTACAATTTTATTTATTTATCTTGAAAGGCGAAACTCGCGGAACGATACAGAAGTCAGTCAGTGGAAGAAGAAAACTTTTTTTCCCAGCTTTAATTGACATCTCTGAAAATTGTTGGAACGGGTTTATTTATGGAGTCTGTTTATTTTTAGAAATTTGGACGAGGTATAATTCATCCCTCGTCAATTTATCAATTTATACAATTTTATAATTGGATTGTATAAACATGTACGAATATTATCATTTAACGCTTTTCAAGAAATCAGACGCGCAATTTTAATCTAATAAAATATTTTTATATTGTTTCCAGGGATGGTACTCTGGAGATTAAGTTCCAAAACTAGGAAAAGGACTACTGAATCTCATTAATAATATACGGCTCTTCTCGGTGTTCGCGTAAAGTTTGCTTCATACAACTTAGCATATTACTGCCCCGAACCGTTCGTGTAAAGTTCGTATAAAACTTCGTATTATATGTGTGTGTGTTTCAAAAGTCCTTTCATTATACTACCTATGTATTTCAGATTGATACAGAAAAAATACGTACGCGCTAACAATACATCAATCGAGAATTATCGAAGGAGCGTAAGCTTTCGTGAATAAAAATGCCTCCTGTGAGGGGTTAAAAAAAAATCTCCTTAATTTTGGGACGTAGATTCGCAAGAAAAGAATGGGACGGACGCAGGAAGGGGTTAACTTCTAATTGTTTTGTTAAATGACGCGCGAGTAAGAATCCCTCCGAGGACTTAAGCCCCAAAGCGAGCCCCGGAGCAGTGGTTTCAGTTCATTTCGCGTTCTCTCTTTTACTTCCGCGTCCGTTCTCCGCGTCCCGTCCTGTCCTTCTTATTCTCCGTCGTTCCTCCTACTCACCTCTCCTCCGTGGCCTCTCCGCCGCCTTAATTCTTAGCTTTATTCTCTCCTAAGACTCTCTCTTAATTTCTTATTTCTCCCTCCACCGATCCCTCCCCCGTTCTATATCCTACCTTTCGCAATTTATATCCGAGGAGGAAAAGAGACAGGTCGCGCGGCAGAGAGAGAGAGAAAGGTCACTGAATGCCAGGCTTAAGCAGACAATGCTTCGCTTTCAAACGGCGGCTTCGAAGATCTTTCTTTCGCATTAGATACTTTAATTCTTTAAACGTGTCCTGCCGCGAGGCGAGCGATACCCTTCCTCGTTACAGACGTCCTTTTAAAACTCTGCTCCGATGAGCTCGCGGTATTAATTTTGTTCCGCAATGTTTTTCCGCGGTTTCGTAATTGAAGTGGCAGGCGAATGAAGAAACTGCGTTGTATCTCTCTTTTTTTCTCTTTCTTAAAAGGTAATTTGCATATAATATAATTGTGATATGATCATAAACATTTATTATTTAACGCAAACTTTAATTGCAGAAATTGACACGTCTGTCTCTCTCTCTTTTTTTTATTCCACTTGTTAAATTATATTAAATTATTTTAAAAATATTTTTTATATTTTTAAAAATGCGAAATGATATTGTCAGATGATCGTCAGATTTTTCATAATTTATGAAATATTCCAAAGCATAAAGTGACATTGAGTTGTATAAACAAACAGACGGCGGCATAATTCCGCGACATCAATTTTACAATAGTACCAAAACTCTGACAACAATGACAGAGCTGGGCGACTACAACATTATTACTGCGACGACTACGAAGCAACTGTAACATCCGAGGCTTACCGGGAGGACGTTAGCAGGCGGGAACTATCGAGTAACTGTCAAATGTTCGCATATACGTAGGTAGGTAACAGGTCAATTATCAAGCCCTTCGCGTATGTTAACGAAGTTTTGACCTTGTAGACCCCATGTGACGAGATGTGACACGTTGTCCATTCAACATCTCGCATCGCGAAACTGTCATCGAATGGATCGTGAAAGACTGTGAGTCAACCAGCCCTCGTTTTTCAAAAGTACAACGACGATCGAGAGCGTCGGCTCGAAATTCGAGTGAGTAATATATAAAATAAATAATTAATTTTAAATAAATAATTTTTGCGTAAATTCACTCGAATCCTTGATACGTCGAATTACATACCCTTCAGAATCTCGTCCGAAAACCGAGAAAATAGACAGTTTCTGGAATATCACTCGAGCACCGTAGAGTATGCGGCCGCCACCGTAAACCGCCATAATTATTCGATACCCCTTGACACACCTAATTGGACAAGTTCGATGGGAAATGCTAACCGGAAGTGAGTAAGAGCGCGGAACGAGGACGGTGAAGTTAGGGGAAGAGCGTGGAAGAGCTAGCCGTCGATTTTACTGACCATCTACGAGCCAACCATCGGCTGGTAATGGCCACTTTGAGGGCCCGTCATAAGCTTTCCCAAAGAGACGAACCCTTGCTCTAAGTGGTCTTACGCCGACGTTTCGATGAGGTAGATACTTACTTTGCCTATCCGCAATATGACCTGACCTTTTACCCTCCCTCTTCCACATCTGTCTGTTCTCCACTCTACGTAATCGAGCGGATATCAATCGTTCGCCTCACCCAGGGAAACCATCAAAGTGGAAAATTTCTCGATTTGAAAACTGCAAATTTTGAAGAATAGCGACTGATAGCGTGAGAAGACGGATTTGGATATACGAGAACAATTCGCGTGTATTTTTGTTTCCCTGCAGCAAAAAGATATCGAATTATTAGAGAAACTAACTAATATTTTATTAAAGAAATTATCAGGTTGTGTACAAATATTTTATTGTGTATAAATATTTAAATGTGTAATAATATCAATGATAACGTAAATTAATCGTTATGATTTAAATAATTAATAATTGCAAAGAGACATAGAAAATCACCCTTTCTTATTTTTACATAAAATACTTTTACGTGTACAAATTTCCAAGTTTGCTTTTGATTTACCGAATTATATTTTTATATTTAAATTCCTGATTGCTGCAAAACACGGTGGCTTTTTCCGCAACGAGACGCGACGTGCCTCTCGCGTTCGCGTTGCACCTGTGTAAGGGGTGTTCAAAGTATACGTGCGTTCTCCTCGATAATTTTAATATCGTCCGACTCACGATGGAAGACGCGGGCAGGGGGTTGGAAGGGGGAAGCAGGTTGGGAGTACCACCGGAACAGCGGGTTTCAGAGGCTAAATGGAGGCATGGCAGCAGCAAGGGTTAACTCAATAGAGGTCTAAGTGAATTACTTATCGCGTACACCCAGTATACAGACTAGATGCGTTTAGCTATAGGTGAGGTGGATACTCAGGGCCGATCCTACGCTCAGCGCCCTTTTCCTCTCTCATTTCCCTACCCCTTTTTCGTCCTTTCGTATCTTGCGTACACGCGCCTCGAACAATTGTGTTACAGTCTTTTGATGTCGCATCGCTGAGAAGAGCGATGCTGAAAACGTTGTATAAACGTCGCCGTCAGTACTTGCGGTAGATTGACGTGTTTCTTTTTTTTACTATTAATAATAGGAAAAAATATTTAGACTGCGTATCGATTTGCGGACGTTGCGCTTTTTTTTGATTCGTGATTGGTATTCCACGAAGAATCGATTACGGCCCTGTCTAATTGTCGCGGGAAGGATGCACAAGCGGGTTACCCTTGGAAGGCCCTTACGAGGGCCCTTCCATCGCCGGGATCTTTGATGGACGCCTGTGACTGCTCAAGAAAATTCAGTTAGTCCACAGCTTTGTGCGCTATCGCGAACGACAGAGAGCGATATAGAACGACACGTAGACAGATAGAGGGACAAAGGGGTGAAGGGTTACAGGAGGATGGGAGTTAGTGCTGCTCGGACCGAGCCGTCTCCGTCTTCCGAACTTAATTAGCCGTCGCAGCCTTAATTGCCGACTGATATTACCTCGGGACAATTAACGCAATTAATCGGAGAAAGTGTTACGCGGAGAGTCTTTTCTTCCGGAGAGCCCTCGCGTCTTATATCTACTCTTTCTCGAACGCGCCCTTGCGATGACGCGCCCTGCATTATCGGAAACTGTCCAGCAATTCGATTAACTGCGCGCTTCGATCGAATAAATTTTTCTCCTCTTCGTGGCCTTCTTCGTCATTAATATTATAATTAGATTATACACTCTGATAGAGAGTGATAGGCCAGACCAGTCTTTCGTTCCTGGCACGATAAGCGGCTAATAATGTATCATGTTAAGCATGCTTTTGCTTATTTTCACTTGTTTATTATTTATTTAAATATCTATTTAAATGTTTATTATTTATTTAAATATCTATTTTATTTTATCTATTTTATCTATTATATCAATTTTATTATTATTTATCTATTATTATTTTATTATTATTTATCTATTTTATTATTTATTTATTTAAATCTATTATATTAAATTTATAATAGATATATAATAGATATATAGCTAGTTTTCTGTTCTAGATTAAATTTAAATCTATTAAATTTAATCTATAATAGAAAACTAGCTATAATAAAAAAGCGCTACAATGATCGCATAAAGTAATTATTATACGATTCCATTACATGAGAGACAACCTTGTTTTGTGTCAATTACGTACACAATTTAATAATTATTATATATATTTATATATATAATAATTTATACAATTATTATACATATTTATAAATTAAATCTTTTATTTACGAGATATTTTTCCTCGATTAATGATATTTTCTTTCGAAATTGACTTCGCGCGGGTATAATAAAGCGCAAAGACGCGTTCGCCAACTTCCGGCTCGAAGTTTGTCGGTTTCCTCTCCTCTTTCCTTCCTCCTCCCATTCTCCTCCCTTATTCCGGCGCACGTGCGGTATCGGAGATTAATTGCAAAGTGCAATTGGCGAGGATAGGCGGGCGGGGGTAGATAACTGCAGCAACGTCTCTTCGTCGCGAGCCGGCGCGAGACAGGGTGAAATGAGACGGGGTGAGAGAGGACGGAATTGGGGGAGAGAGGGGGGAGGGGGAGGATAGGAGAGAGGCGACGCGACGGAGGGCGCGCGGTAGCTCGCATAATGTACTCGGCGCGGCATAATAATTCAGAAATTTGCATGTACGCGGGCTAACTCCTCAAGTAGGTTATCTATGCTGGAAGTTTTCTCCCGTGATATATAACGCATCGCACTGTCGAGTGGTGTACAGGGGCGCCCGCGAAGCCCACGTCTCTACGCTGCCTTACGTCCACGCGGACAGAAAGGGGTAAGAAGGGCCGGGAAGGACGGCTGCGCCTCAACTTACGTAACTACGGTGTGGGAAGGAAGGTATATAGTGCCGACACATTATCTTCTCGAATTTGAATCACTCGCTGGTGGAGATAAGCGATCGTCACGTCTCCCGGAAGCGTTCTCGGAGCAGAATTTATTCGACCCTTTACACCTTACATCTCGCGAGCTCAATTCTTCCCGATGCATCTCAAAGGACAATATATACGCGAAATTCCCTCGTTATTCATGGATCGAATTTTTCTTTTTTTTTTTTGGAGGTAGAAAATATAGTATAGTTGTAGAAATATATATATAGTTGTAGAAATAGAATATAGTTTTATTAAGATTTTTAATCTGTTCTTGCGTCTATCAGATTTCGTTGTATATTTAGTTATAAATTATATCAAGTATCGCTTTTTTAGAAGTGAAGCAAACAGTGAATAATTCATTAGAGGATATTATATGCGACCATGCTCTTCCATTATCATAACATTATAAATTTTACAAGTTACAATTGTGGTAGGAGATAATTTCAAGAGTTATAATTCAGATTTCTCGTGATAAAAGTAGAGAAATACTATTCACATGTTCGTCCTTCTATTCTGTGTTGATAATCTCTATCTAGAATTGATTTATTTAGAAACCTATTTAGAATCATAATCAAAATTTTCATCAATAACGAGCCAGAATTATAATATTAAAATCGATAATTAAAATTTAAATCCTAAAAATAATTTCTTCGCGTATAACTTAATCATCTATAGTTTAATTTTTTCTCTTTCAAAATAATTACCTAAAGTTTATTACAAATGCATTTGTCTCGCGAGCAATTTACAGTTGGATGGTCCATAAAATACATGATCTAGACAATCCTCGAGTTAATTCGAGCCTCGATCGTCGTCTAAGCAGCTTGATGTCGGTCTCACATGGAAAAGCCTCAACTCGCAACACCCACACATGATTACTCCCTTCCACCTCTCTCCTCGCGAGGATTCTAAAAGGGACATCGACGGACCATCCCCTACCTCCGTGTCCCTTCGGTATACGAGAGAAAGTCCTAATCCAAATTTCCAAACTTCATATTTGCCTTTGAGTCGCTCGTCTATCCTCTCGAAGTCCTCTTCTCGTATATATATATATGTCCTCGTTGCAGATAATACCTCCCTCGCCCCCTGCTGTCCCATGTTCACCCTCTCCCCGCCTTATACCGACTGAAATCTCCTCTTTCCTATTACGTCGTATTATATGTACAGATTTCCCGCAAACTACTACCGTGCCTCGATAGCCTTCTTCTTCGTCTCGCTCGCGCGCGCGCGGCCGGCCCTCCCTTGCTCTCCCGGTAACGTTTCCACCCTCAAAGGACTCGCGTCGAGGCAGTAACACGGGGGATTACGGCGTACAACTCTCCTACGATGAGTTAGAATTTAGCGTGACACGAGACGCGCGACGTGTATGTACAGCGCACACGTGCGCGACCACAGCCGGAGTTTATTGAACGTAGAAGCTGTATTAAATTCTGTATCGTTCCGCAGCCCGGAACCGGAGGGAGATAAAAGCAGCCGGCTGGCCGGAAAGCTGATTGCGAGCCGATCGACTTTTCCGGAGAGAGCGTAGCATTTGCGTAAATTTCGTCTACCGTCCGAGTAACAATTCAGCTCCTTTGCATCATACATAGCGCAATTTGCTTTAAAGAATATAACAAACGTGCTTATTGTATTATTATTGTGTTTCTATACGAGTGATAAACGAATAGAAACAAGTACGACTTTTCTGAAAAAAATATAGAGCTAATCTAGCATTTCTTTTTTATAATATTCGTTGATGTAATTGCGACTATTTTATGACACTCAAAATTTTTCAATAGAAAATATAATATTACATCTGTCATATCACGTATATAATATTCACTTGCGCTTATCACAATTCTCCCCATCTCACGGAATCGATTGGTGGGAAGGGCATAAATATAACGTAACGTATAAAACACGTCTATCCTTGCTCCGAAATTTTACCTCTCCACCGTGCCTTTATTAACGTTCCTGCGCGCGCACGTTACCTTCGGTTCAGCAAATTGCACGACCGTATATTCCGCACGCGAGTTTCCGCTCGATCGAGCGATAAAAAGATCCGTTTCGTTACTTGGGAATATTCCGCGGGGATCCCGTACGTATAGAGGAATCGTAGATACGCGCGGCCGCCTTTTATGCAAGTTAAAGCGCCGCGCTTCTCGGCGCGCGCGCACGGATCCATAACACGTAACCCTCCGACCCTCGTAAACCTGAATTTATTAACACTTGGAACGACGGGGAGATTTGCTAAATGGTTTTCAATTTGTATCTTAACGCCGCCAGACCACATGCTCGGCGCAGATTCGACGCGACAGATATCGCGAGGCGAGGCACCTCTCTGGTGGCGAGAGTACATATCTCGTACCCTCGTAGTTTTCCGCGTACAAAGTGTCTCTTTATTATTAAGCATCGAACGACACTGAGAAGAGGCCACGCCATGAAATTCAAATTCAGGGTAGAAGGTCTGTTTTATTGCGGATATATCGCTAATCGATCACGAAACAAGTGAGTTGAGTAAATTGAAAAATAAATAATAACATTGCAAATCAATTATGTTTATACTCGATCGAATATTTTTTTTATATTCTTTTACATTATTTATATAATTTATGTTCGTAAAATTTTTTATAATATATGTATCTGTAAAATTTTATTGAGAGTTAAAATATTTTAAAAGAACGAGACTTATGTATATACACAAAGTATTTTAAAAAAAGAAAATATGTGTGTATATTATTTTGATAATTTTATTTCAGACTATCTTTTCATAAAACTTATTTCCGGACACAAATTATAAAATGTACACTTGATTCTATTTATAATAATGTTATTGTCTCTTACAATTAATACTTTAATTGATTTAATATATTACATGTATTAATATATAAAGAGGGAGAGAGAAAAAGAGAAAGAGAGAGAGAATGATTAATATATTGAAATATATCTTTTTCTGAAATCAATATGTTTAGAAGAAATATCTCATCTATATATGCATCACATTTCAACTTATCGAATTCATAATTTGCATAAATGAGAGAGGGAGAAAGAGAAAGATAATCCTTCGTCAAACAGTACAATCGATTTTTTTCGTAACCGATAATAATGCGACAAGTCTAACACACACAAATCTCCATCGCTGATAATAAATCTAATTTATTTTACTGATTCTTGCATAATCATGATATAATGATTATAATCTGTGATGATCGATATAACGCGATTTTTAAGTTTTCGATAATTTTATATATATAATGTTTCTATATATATTTTACAATAAAATATATGAAGAGATATTCTTAATGTCACGGTAGAAAATATCACGAGATGTTGCTCCTGTGCAGTGATGCGCATTATTTTGCTGAAATGTAGATGTATTTTATAATAACATATACGATGTATGTTTTATTGTAAAATATACCCACAATTTATAGAATATACACTACATTTTTATATTGATAACTATATTTGAAAGAAATTTTTGCAGTGTCTGAAAATTTAAGTTTCAGAATAATAATATTTTAGCAATAAAAAATTGCTTAAATATTAAAACAAAATAATCCTTAAAGAGATAAAATGTCTATTAAAATTAAATTTCTAAATCTTATTCCAATTTTTTGTTAATTTTAAGAAATAAGAATATTAAGAGAGAGAATATTTGACACTAATTTTAAAAAAGTTACCTTGTTCAATTTTTAAAATCTTTCAGATTCATTAAATAGATTGATTAAATAAAATATACATACGTAAAATCATATGTATATTACATAATATGTATATATTGTATATCCAATCTATGCATGTCTCTGAAATATTAGTTTAAAGATAAACGCTTTTTCAAACTGATATTATTTCAGTTTTGAACCAAAATCTAAAAGAAGATCTTCCTTCCTCCAATTCTAATCGAGCATCTCCAGGACCATTGGATGGACGACAAAGATATTCGGATGCATCGCGCGGGATGCTCGTAATTTCTCGGGTAAGCTCCGGCAAATTAGCTCCGGGCATACGTTACTCTCGCCTTAGTTGTCCCTCTCCTGCGCTCTTCTTAGTCTTCTCCTGCCGACGTTCTCGCCTTTATCGCCCCTCTCAGGAGAAAACCGAGCTTTTCTCATATAGCAAGCCACCCAGAGCCTCGACCATTTCCCTCTCCCGCTCACTTCCTTCCCCTTCCTCCCCCTGCGTTCAACCATCTCCCATACACCGTGGATAAACACGTACACGGCTCGCGAAAGTGTGAGATATCCATGTGACCGTCGTAAGGTGGCGAGACTCGCCCTCTTACCTCGAAAAAGCTCCGGAAGGGAAGAGAGAGAGAGAGAGAGAGAGAGAGAGAGAGAGAGAGAGAGAGAGAGAGAGAGAGAGAGAGAGAGAGAGAGAGAGAGGCAGCTCGACCAGAGAAGGCATTCAAAGTGGGGGAGGATGATAGCGAGATACGTCGTCCTGGACGTAGGACGAGCGCGCCGGCTTCGTGGTTCGACGCGAAAGCTACTCGTTCCAGGATGGGCAGAATCGCGCAAGCTCCGCCCGCAAGCTCCACGGTGTACGCCCAGGGTACCAGAGCTTTCACCATCCGGCGTTCCGTGCCGACCCCGGCAAACCACCCTTGTCAAGGGCCACCGCATCCGATAACGCGGTAACCAGCCACCCCCGCGCGTCTCCCCGCTCCCCCCTTCCCCCGGACACGACCTAGGACGCGCGCGTTCTTCGAATCTCTCCTCCCTCCTCCTTTTCTCCTCTCCTCTACCGATCCCTTTTCCACCCTCCGTTTCCCATTTCCCCCTTTCTACCGATCCATTCGGTACCCACCCACATCACGGTCCTCCGTTGTAGGAGTTGCAACTTCAGACCGCTTTGCACACAGATTGCATCATAGGCATCCGCGGATGCAATCGTTACCCCACTGTCGTGTTTCCTCACCCCGCGTCTTTGCCCCTAGGGAAAGGTGCACGCGCGCGCATGTATTACGGTATACGTGAAAGGTATAGTTGATGCCGGAACGCAAACGAAGAGTGCATCGCCGGACGGGGAAGTTTGAAACGAAGCTCTCGATTGCGATGCTTTATTGGCTTCGGTGTCGTAATCAGTGGCGCGGGATTAAACGATGGGTACGATCAGAGTAATAACGGGAACGAGTAACAAAGCGCTTGATAAAGCTTAGATAGCAATGAATCATGTTCCGAGTATGTATTCGTTAACTCTTAAACATGAATAGCTTTGTTCGTAAGCGCTAATAAATGAGATTGTTATAATGACATATAAAAGATCAAATTAGGTAACATCGATTGTCATTCATATTCTTTATATTTAAAAATTAGAATGAAAGTAATTAATAAAAATTAATCACGAATTTTGTCTTTATCACAGTCACAAAGCGAATTATGAAAGTGATTGATTAAATAAAATGCTGACAATTTTTTTTAAATATTTAATAGAATTTAAATTGTAGCAGGATTGATCAGAATGAGCAGCAGGATTGATCAGATTGAGCAGAACGGATTAAGACTGATGGTGGGATAAGATGCAGATGCGTTTTATGACGCCTCCGATTACCGTCTATCCCCGCGAAATAATGCGATCGGATTTGGCGAGTGTAAAATGCTGTATCGGCGAACGAAATCTCCAGCTAGAAACTCTTGTACTGTCGAGACAAATTTGTCTGAAGATTTACGTACGCGGCTTCTGACGATACGCATGAAAGCCAGCACGACAGACATATGTCGTAGTGAGATATCTTAATGGGAGCGATTCTAAACTTTATTATCAACGAACTTTAAACACGCTGTTGTTTCATAAAGAAGGAAAACATTTTATTTGAGTGCTATATCTAATAATTAAATTGAATGATGTTTGAAAATTTAATTATTATTTCTAGCTATTTAAATTAATTATATATTAGTATTATTATTATTTTATCTACTTAAAGCATTCTAATTTATTTCTCGTCTCTTTTGTATATTTTATTACAATTAAATAATTTTAAATATTAACGTGACAGTTCTATTACGTAAAGGCAATATCAACTAATACGTGTCAAATGGATAAGGCATTATCTATCAAATTATCTCGGTCTAATCTCGGGATTATCCAGTCTGCCAATTGAATGCTATCGGAGCTAATTATTATATATCGGATATACTACGATAATCATTTTTTTCTCTATCAATATAGGTAACAAGAAGTCGATTGTTTTTTATATTAATCGATGTGACTAAGCGATAATAAATATTCGAAAAAATTCTTTATAACGATTAAAATATTAAGCTTTGTTATTAGAATAATTTTACAATGCATTATCTAGTCTTTTCGGAAACGATAGTTTACAATTCATCGTTGGCATCGTTGGTTTCCTATCACATCTCTCCTTTAATAAGCATTCAGGAGAGAAAAACAACAAGAGAGCATCGAATCAAACAGATTTTCATCACACGAGAGGCGACAGATTAGGTAACATTGTCGATAAGAAATTGACGAATAAATTTTCCCACTGGTTACGTAATCAACGCATTATCTATCACGATTCTCGTTGATATTTCCAGTTACATCACAAATACTTCATTTTGTCGTTAATCCCTCGATAAAACGTCCAGATATTTGATTCGCTTAAGCCGCGAAATCATCCAATTCCAATGGATTATCAGATAATAATGCGCTTTTATTTACGCGAACCCGATCGACATCTTTGTTTCCTATCACATCTGACGAGATGAAATCGTACATGTGCATCACATGTACGAATATACGAAAATACATGTGTGTGAAGATACATAAATGTAGAAGGATGTAATCGGGGAAGAACGTCACTCGCGAAGCACCGGAAATTCATGGATACTAGCAAGGATCGGTAATGACATTACTTATTCGTCGTCTATGGAAATTAATTCTCAGAAATCACCTAATCCGACTGTGACATTTACAGCAATCTACGAATACGTACGTACGCGCATGTACTATGTATGTTATTGTATATTCCCTTTGAGATTCTCCGAGAGATTCGAACGATCCATTTTAATAGCGCGATGGGACTCGCACAGTTGACGTATCGAGGGGAATGCTTCTATATTAATTACTGCTACTTCAATCTAGAATTATTTTTATTGATTAAAAAGAGAGGATAAAAAATACATTACAAGAAACCTTAAAAGTTTGAAATCTTTTGCAATTTATATTTTTGAATTTTGCAATAGATGACGGTAGTTTTATTATATTTTTAATTTTCTCTTATTTTTTCTCATATTTTTGTTATATTTTTAATTTTTTTTTATTTTTTCTTACTTTAAATATATTTCAAGTTTCGATATAAAATCACACAAACCATGTTTTTAATACCAAGATACGAGAACAATTTCTTTTTCATATTAATCTGTGCTGTTAATCTATTTGCTTATCGATAGATGTATCTTAATGTTTCAGATTTTAATTACGAAGGTGAAAGAATGACTTTACCAAATCAGTTCCTAATTTGGATCTGTTGATTCTTATCGATTCTTATTCAAATTTTATATTTAATATAATTTTATATGTATTATTGACGTGGATTTGATTATTTTATAGCTTACACATACACGTTACATATTTTAAATATAATTTTTAATATTTCTTATATTATCTTATACCAACATACAGATAATATTATTCAACAAAAAAAAATGGAAATGTTCTAAAAAATTAATGCATTTAAAAAAATACTTTATTTAAAAATATCCCACAAACAGTACATTAATACATATGTGACATTAAATAGAGATTTAATATTTGGATATTAATATTGCATTGTATTAAACGTAATCCATTAATATAGGTTTCATTAATCTCTCAAATAAAATTCTTTCGTAATAATATAAATTTCTGTGTTACACATCAACAAAGAATTGTTCCAATGGGATGCTCCGCAATCGAGACCGCAAGAGATCGATGAGATGGCATGGATATCGCTTGATGCTCCTTCTGCATATAAGCTCGGTCATCGGCAGTCGCAAGTCTGTCGCAGTGAGCGTGTTGCAGGTGAACAGCTGCAAAGGTGTACGTGCATCTTATCTGTAGACACACCCCCGGAACACGATTCCGTGGTGGGGATGTCGAGGTGCAGACGAGAGTGGGGAATCGAGTTCGACGGAGGAAGAAGGATTTCGAAAGGATGGGAGGACGAGATAGGATGAGAGAACGGATCTTCCATGGCGCGAGAGGAAGAAGTATGGATATGAGCGAGGAATTTATGAAACGAGGAGCAGAGAATTAACAATAAAAAAGAGAACAAATATTTCGACAAATCATATCATATTTCGACATATCATTCGTAAACGTAAAACAAGCTTTTCAAACAATAACAAAGTTGTCACAAATTTCTGAGCAGAAAAATCGTACTTTCACTGATTCCAACGACAACAACACAAACGCGTTGAGATGCGATTAGGATAACATACGGCGATATTAAAAAAAAAAAAAAGAAAACATACAGTGATCGAAAAAAAACAACAAGGAAGGAATTAAACGGGACGAACGCGTGGAAGAGAGACGACGCCTTATCCGCAGCGAGCAAGCTTCGGAATCAAGGGAGGATAAGAGGGAGATGCGGAGGACGACGAAGGTGGGTTCCGAGGAGTCGACGAGAGGGTGAACCAGCAGCAGCAGCCAAGTGAGGACCAGAATCAGGCAGACGCGAGACGCGACGATGTCGCGGTAGGTGTTGGTGGTGGTGGTGATGGTAGTGGTGGTGGTGGTGGTGACGGATAGGGGTGGGGGTACTCGCGATCCGGCGCGTGGTGGGGGTTGATACTGACGCTCGCGACGCGGTAGGGCGTCGTAGGGGCAGTAGATCGAGCGCCGCGACGCCACGACGCGCACAGTCGCGGCTCGAACGCCGTTGCCTGCGAACGTGTGTCGCGCTCGTCCTCGGCGGCGCGAATGACATCTCGATTCTGCTCTCTCTCTCGCCGATCTCCATAAGGAACGCACGGGAGGAGAGAGACAGACGGCGATGTGAAGGTGATCGTGTGACTCCTGGACTCGACTCGAGAACTCTCCTATTTAAGAAATCGACTTCGATTTTCGGGGGACGCACATGTTCGCACTCTGACGATTGGTGCCGATTCGCGAAACGCGACTTGACTTTACGACCGGTGATTGATTTGATTTTGTGATCGATGAGAAACTCTGATGAGAAGTGTTGAGAACGGTGTGCGTGACATTCTAAACGAACGGACGGACGGACAGACGAATCCGGACGCGACGATCAGTGATCGGAAAACGGGACGAGACTGTAGATCGCTCTATTTACTTTGGGCGATACTTATTGTAATGAGTTGCGTGGCACGTGTGTGATTTTCCGCACTCTAGTCAGAACGCGCAGTTTAATCGTATCTAACGTTTCACGCTATACCAAATAGAAGTTAGAGCAGTTCGTAGACGCATAAGTTGTTTCGATATAAGAGAAATGATCATCCACATGTTAATCATTAGTATTCAGTAGTTAAAAATTAAGAAACTGTTATATAAATAAGCGGGCATCTCACGCGTCTCTACATATCTGTGATTTCAATCGTGAAGAAATTTTATGTCGCGCGATCATCGATAATTAAAGACACCGGTGCTCTCGTAGTGACGTAAAACTATTTAAAAGGACAAGGATAATCGACAGTTAATTTAGATGCTTTTGCACGCTTTTCAATCGCTTTTGACTACTCGATTAATAAATATCGAAGACAGAATTGACACTAAGAGAATTTGTGAGAACTCGGGAACAATCCGCGATATGTCACGAATGGCGACGACTTGCGAGGTTCAAGAGAATTACTGAGGGCCCCAGAAGGGAATGGATTTTCAGAGCGCAATGGACACTTTCGTAGAGGCATGGATGGCTGCTAACACGAAGACGGATCAAGTACAGGTAACACTTTGCTTGAATAATTCATTATCGATTATGCATATAATTATATTATTTTTCTCTAAAAACAACTTGAGAACTTCATCCTAAATTTTCAACAGCGCATGCATAATAGTGAGAATCTAAAAAATATAAAATAAATATAAAAAGTTTAACATTTATTACATTTTTTGAAAACAATATTAATTGGAAATATATAAAATATAAAATACAAATAATATTAATTGAAAATATATTTATTGGAAATAGAAACATAATTTAAAAAAGAATAGTTTTTTAATACAATAATTTAAGGATGAAAAATAGAATAAATAAAATTGATTAATATATTTTATAATTTTCCAATAGCTTTTTTTACAGATGAAGTCCTCAAATTATTAATAATAAAATTGAAGGCCCGATTGAGGCCAATATCGTATTATGTAGGACCAACTTATCGATTGAATTAATTTTAATAACCGAGTTGATAAATATATCAAAAAAATTTCGCAATATTAAAAATTAAATATTTCTATAATAAAAATATTTCTATAATAAAAATATTTCTATCAAAACATGTGTATAACAAACTTGATACGGTATATAAAATTTCGATAAGATGGTTTAGCCGTGGATTAGCCTGCCAATATCGTTTTCGGCATTCGGTCTGCCGAACTTATTATAAAAATAACGCAGCGTCTATATTTGGTGTCGACGAGTGCGAGGGGTGAGAAGCAACCCCTTTCTGACATTACACAGCCAATTGGCCACCCTACCGCTTCTTGCACCTCTCTCGTTTTCTCTCTCTTTCTCTCTAAACGCGCTTTCAGTCCGCTAATTCTTCGTCATCAATTTGGCACATTCTTTCGCATCTCAAAGCGGCCGGCGTTTTACGTGTAATGCGCGATTATCCAGGTGCCTAAAATAAGTAAACAAGGCGTCATTTTTAAGAAATAATAAAGGAGAGAAATTCTCAATTTAAATTTGTTCAAAAAGAGATTTTTTTCATGGCTATGATATTTATAAACATCAAAGTTTTACATTCCAGCAGCCCATTAGAGAAAACAAACTTATTATTACTTATTTATAGTTGCATTATGCCTACAATCTTAGAGAAAATAATAATGATTCGTTCGAGTGTCCCAAGAAATATATCGTTCGGATTCGATTTTTCGCTTAAAATTTGCGAGCCAAATTCAGACATGAATCCAACATGTTGTATATCTCTCTTGACGATCTCACAACGAAAGGACGACGAAGGGCGAGGGATAATCCTTGGCAAAGCCGCGACTCGCGTGTGTGCTGTGTGGACGAGCGGCGCGTACGTTTACACGTGTACGTATCGGGGGGTCACGGGTTCTGACCACGATACGGATGTGCCCCTGCCTTCTTCCTGTGCCACGACCATGTTCATGTTCTGACATTCAGCGAAATAAGACCGTATGTCTCCATTGACCGGTGGATCTCTCGATCCATAGCCGCCTTTGGTCAACGATGGCTATCGAAAAATTACCAGTCAGAAGTCGCACGAGTTATAAGTTTCACATTTATATAAAAATTATCGCGATAGTTAGATTAACATAGATTTATCGTAAATGAGAATCGCTCTTCGTTTCGCTATTAATTCAACATTTTATTCATATTTTATCTTCGTTATCTTGCAATAAGATAACGAATAAAAAATCGACACATATCGATAGATTATAAATTTATTAGACTTTCTAAAAAATAGTAATATTAAAATATTATATTAAGTATGTCATGTATAGATATTTTATGTGGATTGTTATTTTATTTATATTTTGTCGCGCATAAAAATTGCCGTATAAAGAATCAATTTTATTCGTAATCATTATTAGTAAAAATATACACGAAATAAATTTTTTAAAAAAGAAGGGCATACGCATTCCGAGAAATGCGTTGTCCATAGGCGTAGTCAAGAGAAAAGAAGTGAAAGAAATCAAATATAATCCCATAATACTGTTACTTCGAAATAGGCTTTGCTTGGTCATGGTATTAATGTACGAAAACTCATTTCATCTATAGTTTACTCCTCCAGGACGGAAGGACAATACACTCGGTTGTAATTACAGGATGTGGCGAAAAAAATTTGAATTCAGCTCTCATAATTTCCACTGTGGTCACTTAAATTATGTCGCTAAAGAAAAAATTAATATTCATAAATGATAGCAAGTGTCGTAACAAGGAAGAGGACGAGACGAGGATCCGAGTATGGTTAGTAACCGAAAAGATATGGGTGTGGCAGAGTGTTAATTAAAGTTTCCATCTAGATCTCGATAGCAGCCGGAAAGAGCGATCACTCGATAAAGATAATAGATCTTGATTCAAGTTCGCGAAATTGAAAAAGAAAAGAAAAAACGGCCGAGTTTATGATCTAAAATTTTCACACCGCGCACGCATCTCTCTTGTATTCCGATACATGAAAAATACGTCCTTGCAGCGCGTTACACGCAGCACTGGCTATGCACGAGCGCCACGTGTGTACTCGAAAGTGCGTCGTATGCATGTGCGTGTACGAGGATACGTTTGAAGCACGCATGGTCACGGTATTTGACCACCCTAGCTGCCGGAATGATTGTAATCCATCTATCCGGCCACCGAAGCCGATATATCAAACGCAGGTAGAGTGTACGTTCGCGGACTCCTCTCTCCGTAAACCTTTTTATATTGCCTTTTTATGCCAACAGCCACGATCTTTTGTCTTCTCGGCGAATATATTTTGAAGAAAAATATTAATTACGATGTTAAGAGGGAACCGCGTCGAGAAACTTTATTACACGTAAAAAATAAGGTGTTTATTCTCGTAACGTAATAATTATCTTTTAAATCAAGATGAATATAAAGCCATTTTTTTTCTCTCCAGGATCAAAATGCATAAGTAACAATTGATAAATATTTCTTTCTCGATTTAAGAAAATTTCTCGGAAATATTGTTTGCGATGCATTACGTTTGTTCCGAGTCCTTGTGCAAAGATATTATTAATTTCTGTTTATGGATGTTAATATGAATAAGAACGTCTCTCTCGGGTAAACTTGAAATGCATTTAGAAATTTTTTTCCTTGCATTAATATTAATGAACCGTTCGCGTATGTCGCGTATGTCGAAATGGATTGTAATTTTGGAATGTATCCTCGTATCCTCGCTGCTTTCTCTGATAAATCCTCGAAATCTCAATGCTTATAACCGGTACAAGATTGTATCTTTACTGCTTTCTAATCTTTAGCTGTACCATGTTTTGCACTTAGGAACGAGATGTCTGACATCGCGGTCGGCAACAATTTACGTAACGCGATCGCAAACGCATCAATCCGCGGATTATCTGTTGCGAAGAGGGAATCAATTATCGCCTGGGGATATCATTCGTTCTGATATTTTGATAAGTATGATTAGAATATTGCAGATTAATGTGGATCGCGTCACATTTAATTCCCTCATATGATGATTGTCGAAAGATAGCCAAATTATCGTGATGAAATAGATAGTGGATCGTGTTAAATTTTATTAAATATAAAAAAGAGAGAGAAAGAGATTAATAAATTATTATTAGTACATAATATTGCATATTTATTATATCTATTATAGAGATTAAGAATTAATGGAGTATTTTTAAATGCTTCATAAAAATGTGCCAAAAATAGGTTGTCTTTAATTGATTCTTATATAATTGATTTTTTTATATAATTGATTTTTAACAATTATAAAACGATTGCCTTGATTATTCATAATTTTTACAAAGTTTTGTACAGAATTTAAAGAAAATAATGTCCGACTTTATTTTCAAAATTTTAGAAAAATTTTAACTCCGATATTATATCAAATTAACTTAAATCATTTACGACTAATTAAAATCGAAATCTCTAACAAATCGATGAGAAACTTGTAAAATATCCACCATAAGAAGATTTGTCAGAAATAAACGAAACGAATCCTTGTCTGATTTCAAGATTCAAACTGGAGTTGTTGAATTTTCATAAAACAAATTAAATGCTGGAAACTAATCGCAGAATTTTGAAAAAATTTCAAATCGAGGGACATCGGAGCTATAAATCGCCAATTATTTGCGATTGATTATTTTACAAAAAGTACTGCTGAAACGAACAAATCTTGCGTCTTAGGAAACGGCGGCGCGATTTTTCATGACGCGAGCTCTCGCGACTTAATGCGGCATTCGAAGAATTAATCAAGACGCAAGCGAGACGAGAGTGCTCGGTATAATTTACACGCATCGAACATCGCAAGAGAGAATAGGATCCTCTTCAACGAAGAGGCGAGAGTGTGTCGCGTGGATTTTTTCCTTCTCTTTTTTTTTATGAGAGTAGAATTATAATCATACGAGAAACGCGACGACGCTGTCGCTGATGTAACACGCCGAAAAAGGACCACTCGTTCAATTGGCCCAACGTTAAAGACCGTCGTCGCGATTCGATCTTACGTAAGCTCGTTGACGCGGTGCGATGGTGCTTCGATCCGGCGTTTCGGAGTAAAAGCATCGTCGCAAGTTAATTTCTGGAATCCCGTCAAGCTCGCACGTCCTCTCCCTCGCGGCTCCAGGTCTACGAGGATTCTGTGCTCGGTCAGCGATTAAGGTTATCGCCTTAACGGGAAACACACCAGCAGGAAACGCGCCGTCGCTCCACGCATATCTCGCGTACACCCGGTAGATAAGCTGATCCGCCGATAAACGCCTGCCGAATCGTCGTCGCGTTTGCGACGCGGCGCGAGCGGGGAGCGAAAGATATCGCGGTTAATTATTTAACATTTCGTTTTTATTGTCGGCGCGATTGAGACACGTCCGTGCGATGTGTGCAAACATAGCTCATTCGAATTGGAAGCGGTCCTTCACGCAAAATCCATTGTCTTTTACATCAATGTCGACGCGAATATTAACAAGTAAGTTCTTTTGAAAACATTTTGTTTTGCTCAATTTTAGCAATTCTGCCATCATTAATATTTAACTACGATAAAATTTAATTGCGAGTAAAATATAATTCGATACGATACATAATTTGCTAATAATTAAATAATTTACCATAATTATTTCAACATTATTATAAATCTCAATTTAATTGACTTAGTTTTTATTTTAGTATCTTCGAAAAACGGTACTTTGATATGTCGTTATAAATAAATTAATTCGCGCGCAATTATAATATACTAGCGTAAAATGAATTGATAGCAAAAAATATTTTTATCGATTCGAGCGAGCAAAGTATTTCGGGCAGGAGAGAAACCTGTGGCCTATAAGCCTTTGGACTACGCGATTCCCCGATTCGATGGGAGGCCAAGCGAATCTTGGACCGTGGCGAGAGCCGGATCGATGAACGAACCGAAATTCCTGATTTTACGACAGCGGCCCGTCGTAACCCCTCGCGCGTCAGAGTTACCGCGATATCACTTGGACGTTAGCCGGATAAGCCGCTAACCCCCATCCACCTGTTGCCCCTTCTTACACGTTCTCGCGTTTCGATCTCGGTTCGTTCGTCTTCATTCCTCGCGCGTCCACGAGCGAGCCGAGGGGCCCCTCTCGTTCGTCCTCCTTCGATCCACGTGTAGACCCTCGGGGCCTCGTCTCTCTTCTGTCAACGTGACGCGCCGACTCTTTCCTTCTCTCTTTCTCGCTCACCTCCGGCACCTCGAGGCATCTCGCTTCTCCGCCACTTGCCTCCCTCCCCCTCTTTTCTTCCTCTTCTTCATCATCTTCTCGCTTACTCCCATTCCAGGCCCGGGTCTTCAGCGGTCTGACGTGTTTTTTGCGAGTGCATACCTCGAAGCAGCTCCCGAAACAGTAGCTGGTACCCGGTACAGTCCGGGCAAGTGAAAAAATCGCCGGTCGATCCTTTGCAGTTGATCGTTAGATTGCCCTGAAACGACGTATGGAGAAAGATATTCCAATAAAATAAAATATTTCGTTTTTTGTCGGCTTGGATAACTCTGAATATATATATTTTTATTTCCAAATTTTCCGCAAGTAAAAGGATACAAGAAATGTACTTATCTCGAAAGAAAATCAAGAAACTGTAAATTAAAACGTATCTCGAAGGATTTAATAATTTGCATAGATATAAAATGGCGACGAAATCTGTACCATTTGCAATCTATTTAGTCAAAGATTAAGATTATTATCTCGGAAACATATAAGTAATTCACGTTGTCAATCATCAAAGATCTCGTCGGATGCGCGAGCTTGGCGGCTGATTAAATTCTATAATTTCGTAATTAAATGACCGAGATTAAATAGCCGCGAAAATGGCTGATTGCGAGCGAGCACGAAACGCGGCCGGAAATCGCGAGAGATCAGAGGGTTAAACGCCGCATCTCTCCCGGCTCGTTTTGCCGCTGACGCTCGTATTCCAGGAGGCGTCATCATCGACGAGATCCAGTTTTACAGACAATGAAAACCATCGCGTCTCGCGCGGTGCATTTCGCACATCGGCGGCGGCGGCGGCCGCGATGGTGATGGTGTAGGATTGTCGCATTCTGGGTCCAGTTGACCCCAGTTGACACCGTGGACGGCTTAGCCGTTAGTGTTAAGTTCAGTTCACTCATACATAAATCTAAGTCCGCGCGCTTATGCCTTAGCCTGGCTTTTTGCCGCGCGGAATTGAGCACGTGCTCAGATTTCATCGGCGACGAACGCTTAGATCATCCGGCTCGCTGCTCTCCTCTCGAATGCGAGCCGAAACGTCGCAGATTCGACCGCGTTTAGGCGACGCGACACACTCCCATCTCCGTGAATTGCCGCCGAAGGCTTTTTTAATCGCCGCATTGCCTCCAATCGCGCATAGTTAATTCGTACACGAGCTGTTTTTGAAAAATAAATTGCCGCGACGTACGTTTATTACAAAGTACATTTCGCTAGAAATGCCAAGGCTGCTTATTGTGTAGTTTCCCTAAACACATTATCGCTATAAAAATGTCGTGGCAATTTTTGTAGTTTTTAAACACATTTTTTTCTTGGGAAAATTTTTATGATAGTCTAAGTGGCGCGAAAAAAAATTATGCGGTTGTTAGAAATATGACGTGTGTGTGTCTGTGCGCGCCAGGGAATTTTGTCATCAGAGATTAAGAGCAGCGAAGGATTTGTATTACCCTGCGGCGATTACCATGCTCTCGTCGAGATTCTGTACAAACCGACGATGAAGTAGACATCAAAATAATTTACATAATGTGCGTAGAAAATATTATTCTGCGACTTTCCTAAAAAGAATGCAAAGAGGTCGGAGGAGAACTTGTTGCCCGAGTAATAAGCGTAAAAATGAGCAAATCATGCTTTCCGATATTAAATTTTTTCCGCGTCATCCTCGCAGTGTATATAAAAAGATTTTCTTACCTATATTCTTATATACACCGTAAAGCTTATCGAATTACTCTATATTACTTTCTCATCTTCGTTTAATAATCGAAATGGATGGAATCGGTTCTAGCTATTTTCATGAGAAGGTGGGGATAATTAGGATAAACACTACGCTTTAATAATGGATACGACAATGACCGATATCATTCAGAGTGATCGCATCGAAATTATACCTATTATTCAAAATAAAAATGTTAATTGATATTTCTCTGCGGTTACAGAGCCAAGCATTGGCATTGACACATAAGGCCTCGCCGCCATCGAGACCGAGCAGCGTATCCTCGTTACCGAGGAGCCCTCAGTCTCATCAATCCCAGCAGTCTCAGCCGCAGAATACACCTCAACCACCATCGGTGCACCCGCTGCAGTCGCAGACACCTCTCAGTGCACCCCAGACACCGTTCTCCGCGCACAACCAGCACCCGAAGCAAGAAATCAGCGCCAGTCCCAAGCAGGAGGGTTTCGATCTCAGCAAATCCGCCTCCAGCACAGGTAAGTTTTTCTCTTTCTCTTCTTTACCATTTACATAATTAAGTACCGATCAATCTATCAATTATCAGCTGAAAACGGAATTATGATACTTCGATTATCGATTTTATTTTGACAAAATTTAAGAATCTCGGAAAATCTATTCAAGATTGATTATTTTATAATCAATTTTCAATATTATTTTTCATAACACGTTACGTGTACATATAATTTATATAATAATATAAAAAGAGATTGTGAAATAATCGAGTCTGGCTCTTGTGTACTTCGTACAATCCACGTTCGCTTCGTATTTCTTCATCGTCCAGTCCCTACTTTCGAGTACATCTGTGTACACTACATTACCTCGAGCTGCATCCCGGGTTTGACGGCTTGTCCGGGGTTCCCGCGGCCGTAAATCGTCGATTCGCCGGGCGAATTAAGTTACCTTTTACGAGAAATGGGGGTCGTGTGAAAACAGCTTTAACGTCTTTACAGCGTGGTCGGGATTTGTTCGGGATGACGGTGGCAAGGAAAATGCGGTAACGATGCACCGATGTCACGTCCATTAATGCACTCCGTCGAACGGGAGCAGCGTTAATCGTCGTCACTATTTCGCGTCGATATTTTGCGTAATAAATAAGCGAGCGATATATTTGAAATTTATTCAGTAATTTTGTTTCTACCATCTCAAAAAAATCTCGCCTTATTTAATCAATTAATATTTTATAAAAAAAAGAAAAAAGAAAAAAAAGTATACGCTTGAGGTATTTTTATCGTTAATGTATTATAGATAGTAATAGTATGAAATATTGAAGTGACAATTCTACAATGACAGAATGATTTTTGCTGCTACTTATCTACTGTAAAAGATTTAATCGCTCAAGAAATATGAAATGAATAATATAGAGAGCCTATTGTTCAAAATATTTTTATTTCATACGACAATCTAGGAACTTAGTTACTGTGTGTCGCGTCATAAAGTCCATTTCCGCCGAGGATGACGAAGACGTATATACTCGATGGAGGTCGCGCGAGAGGGGTCGTTAAAGCTCGTAAACGAGATAGACTATCGGCGGAATTTCCTTGATCCTCGATAATGCGGTGGAAACAATTTGTACGCGTTCGTTTATAGTGAGAATTAAACGCCACATGAGCAGAAATGCGACGTTTAGCTTTCATGTAAAATTCGTAAAGAATAATGGCCGTGAGAGAATTAAATCATATATGACAAATTTATTAAATGTTTGTGACGCTAAATGAAAAATCCGGTTTATTAATTATAATTTTTCGGATGCAAACCCCGGGGTTCTTCTCTGTTCGAAAATCATTTCAATATATCGGAAAATATATATTTGCTATTTGCTATTTTGCAATTATACTTAACGACTGATAACATAATATTAACGATATGTTATTTTTTCGAAAAATATTTATTTTCCAGAAAATACTTATTTATTGATATCTGAACTTGTTTTAAATATATTGGATAATATAAGTGATACTTTAAAAATAAAATGTTAATGCATAAAAATCAAATGTTTGCAAAATGAAAATAACATTTGTGTAGAAAATCGATAATTATAATCAAAGGAACAATCATAATTGAATTTAATTTAATCTATCATTTATATTGTCGTACGACTTGTCATTAAATTAATAAAATTCTCTATCTTTGCTACTGCAATATCTTCTTTATAATGTTGCTACGAGAAGAAAGAACACGGAGAAGACTAGTCAAGTTAAATTGCTAAACTGCGTCTCCCCCATAATACTTTTCTCAGACTAACTTTGAGAAAAATCGGTTTCAAGAATTCTTAAGAGAAGGTTCACTGTTGATCGTGACGATACGAGGGCATGCAGGAATGCAAAGAGCCGAGAGTACATATTTGCTTTTCCAGTCCCGACCTACGCGAGGAGAAAAGGGTGGCGCGACGCGATGGGGGATGCGGGTGGACAGAAGCACGCACTTCCTAAATCTACGGATTTCGAGGATCCCCTTAAATCTCCGTGCGTCATAGTTAATCCTTCCCCCTCTCTGTGCACGTGGATCCTTTTCCTGCCTTTTCCAGTTCTTATCTCCGCCTTCCTCGTCGACTACGGTTTTTTTAAATCCTACGAAAAGCGCGATCCACTTATTCCTAACTCGGACGATAATACGGAGAATAAAATTTATAGCATAGAGAGAAGACATTCTTGTACGCGATAAAGGCGGATCAATATTTTAAATCATTATTTAGGATATTTTTATTATTATCGCGTATACAATACCGTTAAACTCTGAAACGTACATAAATAATACAATTATGATCTTTGATTACGTTTAATATCTTAACATTGCAAATAATAATAATTATAAACAAGAAGATAGAAAAAGAACAAACGCATTCAAAGATGAATCCGTACCGCCTTTCTGCTAAAAAAATTATTTTACGTCGGCACATATCAAAGATGAGTTAGAAAGAGAGATGAGATTTGTTCCCTTTTACTCCGCGAGCCGTAAGCGTCAGCGCGGAATTAGGATAATCGTCCGCGTGTGTTCTGTCCGGATTTACCTGGACGTCTATATACGCGTATCCATGTGCACGGATGGAGGGTCGGAGACGAGAACGAGGTGCAGCCTTCGAGAAGAGGAGGAGGACGAAGGAGGGGAGAGAGAAAGAGAGAGAGAGAGAGGATATTGTGACCCTTACGAACTAATCCGGATTAAATTCAAATCCCTGGCTATGCGGCTAGGCGACCTGCGAACGTCTATCGTGGCGTCTTGCGCCATACGATCGGACTCGTTACGCCGTTTAACCCTATACGCGATGCTCCCTCCCGGGAGAGATAGCGCCTTTTGTGGCGGGCTGCCTTTGAATTCCCACCATTTTCGTTCCCGCGTCGCTCGACAGGATGAAAAAGTACCCGTGGCATAAAAGAGAGTTTTGATTTAGTAATCTCCAAGCTTGCGCGATACAAAAAAAAAAGGAAAACTCGGTCGGGGAATATATATTCATAATTCGCGGAAAAAAGTCGCAATAAGTACTTGGAATTTTCTCTCCGTAAACTAAAAAGAAAATATATATTTGATATTTGTAAAGTATAGAGAACGTAGCGTAATCCAGATGTATATACGGAATTATTACGCCCAACTATGGCTTTACGGGTTGACAAAGATCTCGTTTTTGAGATTTAAATTTATTTCAGTCTTCGGAATCTTTTCTATTTATAGAAATAATAGCTTCATATTGAGAAAATATAAATGACCTAGTAGTAAATGCAATAGCATTTAGCGAATTTATATATTTTGTAGAACGTAAAGCAAAGATTTTATAAATTACAGGAAATGATTTTCAATACTAGAAAAAAACATGCATTTTATATTATTATAAGTTATATTATATTTGATAAAATTCTTTGCAAAAAATTAAGTATTTAAAAAGAAAAATCAAGAAAAAAAAAAAAAATAACATAAGAAAATTCAAATAAAAAATTTATGTATCGTTTAATGAAAACGTTCATAAATTAAATTCATTTATCATTCAATCGACATGAAAAAATGAAATGCGTACGAAAATTGACAGAAATTTATTATCTTTCGTGTCTCTTACGATTCGAGAGTGATTCTCTCACAGGACGCCCTGTATATGTTCTAGCTTTCAACCTGACCACACGTTAAGCTAAAGGCAAAATCGATATCATAACTCGCGGAGAGCAATCGTGGGCCATATTGCGGATGGATATTTCTCACACGTATATACATACAAGCGTGCGTGAACATACGCGTTTTCCTATTCTTAATATTCTTATATCTTAAACTTTTTCGAGCGAATTTTCATGAAATATTTTCAAAATTTTACTCTCAAATAAAGATCAATACCGTTAAATTATTGATATCATGCATATGAACGTTTGCATTCAATTAAAAAAAGTAGCTTCTTCCGGAAAGCAATTATGAAAAATAACTTATAACTTTTGTAAACTTATATATATATATATATATATATATATATATATATATATAAATTTAATTCCAAATTGATTGTAAAAAAACTTTATCATCATTAAAAAAGAGAAAAAGAGAAAAATCATCATTAAAAATCATCATTAAAACAGAAAAAAAGAGAAAAATATATACAGGTATATATATATATGTACATTTTTCTCTTTTTTCCTTTCTTATTTAATGATGATAAAATTTTTTTACAATCAATTTGGAATTGAATTTTTTGGATACTGCCTTAAAAGAAGGAAAGAAAATTAAGTGACAAATCCAATTTCGAGATAGCCATTTACAAATACATATTCGAATATATGACTATCGATTAAATTCTAATATCTTATAATACATATATTAACTGGAAGGGAAATTTAGTTAATTATTTGCCGTGATACAACATGGATAATGAGAAGATTATAATGTAATTTTGGATGTAACGAAACTGAAAAACTCGCTTAAAATTTTCAAGTGTTGCGCATTATCCGTGATATCAGCAACAATGGTTATCATGTACATAACGTTTAGTCCAATGATTTTTAATCTCTCAGTTTGGATTTTGAAAAAAAAAAACATATCGGAAATAATCTCCATGTACTACTTTTACGCACTTTAATGCGAATGCATATTGAAAGTTTGCAATAGAGCGCGTAAAATGTATGCTGTTTTAAATAATGTAACGCTGGAAAAATACAGAAAACATCGATCGACGCAGTCGTATTGAAACGATAAATTTCGATACGATAATATCCTTGAATCTCAACTCTGCCCTATTCAAGTTTATCTTACTGATAAGTTACCGTGCGCGAAAAGACAGATGATTTTTATCATCGCTTCCATAAAATATCATGTCGAAACAAAAACCTAAAACAGAAATATTAATAATAATTTCGAGTCAATTCTAGATCGATAAGTTGCCGTAAATCCGATAAGTTGCCGAGTGGCTTTTAGTCGAAAAAAAAAAATCACAAAGACCAACGGACGCATACTTCCGGATACACCCTGTAGACAACGCGCTCCGCATCGTCGGTGGAGCACACACAGGATACGAGGGAGAGCGAGGTGAGGGCGACGAGGTGGCGGGAGGAGGGTGAAAAGGGGAAGGAGCGGGGGAGGGAGGAGAGCTCGAGGAGAAGGGGGGAGGGGAGGGGGTTAGGATTAGCTGAGTTGTGTGCGTTGGATTTTGGATTTGGACGGCGGGCGGCGCACACACGACCAATAATCCCGGATTAATCCCGGACACACATATACGCGCACACATGGATAGCCGCGAACGCGAGTGCATACATGCAGTCCGGTCAAACCCGGTGACGCAAGTGCACGTGTGCGTGTGTGCACCCTTGCGTACCCCGACACACGCACACATGCACACGTGCACGCGCACAAATACCCGCGGAAGAGAAAGAGCGAGAGAGAGGGACGAGAGAGAACCATACCGGAGCCACTAAAGGATTTGGCCACGCACACACACAAAGCGGCTCGCACATGTACGCGCGGCGCCCAAAGATAATCCCCACGAATACAGAGCCCGGATAATCCCCGTGCAGGGCCGCGCGTATACGGCCCGCTTTCCGTTCCGTATATATGCGTGCACACGTACGCGCGCACTCATACGCGCGCCGTGGATGATGGTTCGTACAAAAGGGCGGTCGAGAGGCTGCCGAAGGGGCGGGAGGGGAAGGGGAGGCAGCGGCGGGAGGACTATGGCAGAGCACACAAGGTTTAGAGGCTAAGCGGCTCATCCCCCAGGAAGCTTTACATCCCGTCCTGATACGACGGGAATTCTACGAACGATTCGAAAGATATTGCGCCTGTATGCGTCAGCATACATGTATGTATCCGCGCGAATACGTCGGGCTGTGCATCGGCGAGATATTGGTCGGGCGCGAAAGAGATCTGGAACAAGGCGCGCTTTGTCGCGCGGGATGACGGTCGTGAATGACGGTAGAAAATGCGCGGTGACGATGATCGGGTTGGGTCCCGGGATGAAACGCGTCCACCGGAACGAATCGCGGGGCAGAATTGCGAGGAAAATCAACGATTTTATCGCCAAATTTTTTATCCGACAAATTCCATTCCGAGAGACAATCATCAATCGCAATCGATACGTTATTTCGTTGTCGATGAATTAGACTGACGTGCGAGTGTACGTTTCCTAGTTAGGGTCTATTAGGAAGATACTGCGCTTTAATGGCAATTGCTATTTTTCATTTTAAGGAAAGCCGATCATTAATAGAGAATCACGATTATATCGTAAATGGATTTTTAACGCAATTTTAGATAAACGCTAAAATGAATGTAAATGATAATAATTAAGAAGACGGGAGTTGTTATTCGCGAATTGGCTCTTCACGAGGAACTTATATTTACATTTGTAAATGATGATTTATTCTATACATATGTATATCCGAAAGAATATATTTTATTTTCACGCTTAAGAAATTCGTAACGCATATGGCACGATACACAATCCGGTTTGTCTTCATGGCAGAAAAATTTCGAAAGAGGTCGTCGGTCTATGACCATAATCTTAATCCCTGGATTAAGCGATACGGGATTTGTATAATCTTGCCATTTTGTCTCCGTGGCGCGCCTTTGGGATTAAAGAGTCTAAAACCTCGCCTCGCGGCGGCATCTCCGACGATAAATCTGCGGATTGTGACCTTGGATTACGTAATGCCGAATACGCCGTGTAATAAATGATTCATAAAAAAGATTTAACGTCTTGGCCGTGTGTCACCTGACTTTTCAGCGTTTCCCGCCCAAAAAAAGAAAGGGAAAAGGAAGAAACAAACCCCCCCTCCGGTATCCTTGTAATAAAGATACAGTGGGATTTTGGGATTGCGACGCTTTATCACCGCCAAGTAATATCAAGGTTCGCTGGCTTTGAGCCTTTTGCAGTTCTATTAACAAAACTCTGATTATCACCGTCCCGCTGTCGTTTAATCCAGGATTATGGCCATAGCGCTATGGCGGCAAATAAATTATATGTAATGACAAACCGAAAACTCGCGTCGAACACAGAAATAACGGATTATGCGGAGGATTCGAGATTAGCGTATCAACGAAACCGTCGCGAAACAATAATCAATAACTTTTTGTTTCAAAGTAAGATAATTTGAAACTTTCGAGTAATAACATTTTGACAACTTTTTGACATAAAGACTATTAATATTGCATATGCGAAATTTTTAATACCTTTTATTTTATAAATATGGAAAGTGACGAAAAAATATTCGATAACATTTGTTTAAAGAGAAGAAACCCTTAATCTGAATCCTTCCTTAGGAAGAAATTTAATTTAAATTGAAGAAGCTTTTTGGACGTTACACTTATGTCATTTATGAAGGTATTGCATATGTCACTAAGAACAAAATTATACCGAATAATCGCACATGCGTAAAATTTTTCTCTTCGAATAAAAAGGATCGTCGTGTCTCGCTATCCCAAGTCCACGTTTCTATCTCCTTTATCGGGATAGAAACTTCCCAGGAGATTATTGCGGCGAGTTTCGTGGGCCAGGATAGCAGGAGGTATCGAGAGGGATCACGACCACGTGTAGATCCTTTGTGCGTGCCATCAAAGAAGCGGCGTTAGCCTGTTGCACGAGGACGCGAAAGAGGCGGCACACGTGGCGATTCGGAGTCTCTCTCCAAGTCGCTCGTTCAAGGACGTGCTCCGCGTCCCGAGGACGCCTCTGTCAGGCTCTCGGATCACGCGCCCGAGGGATATCGCGGATATCCCGCGCAAGGGAATTGGGATAAGGAGCGGCGGTGACAATCAGGCTCGCAGGAAGCGCGAAAGCGCGTCTCGCGACGCGTGATATGAAGGCCTGATCCTCGCGGATTTTTGGGCTTCCCGGTTTTCCAGACCCCTAAACCGCAACCGCATTCCCCCGGGCGATCCTTTGGCCGGATCCTGCGTTCCTGATGCTCAAGGGTCATCCGCTACCCTTTTTTACCTTCCTAAATGCTCCGTTCTCTTATCGATCGCGTTACATTGCGCTGCGCGCGTGAATATTCCTTCCTGTAGTAATAACACCAATATTTATCTTACTCTTACATATTTCTGAATAAAAGTAAAAAAATAAGCTCAAAGTAATAAACATTGTTAAGTGACAAAATTGGAAAATAAAAGCTGAGGCGCGATAATTGAAGGACGAGAAAATTTTCTTTTTATTAATTATTCCAAAATATATTCAATATCATTCAATTATATGCATTTAATTCCTTAATTAATGATATCATTAAGAACGTTATATAGTTTAACGATAATAAATATTTCAGAATTTATTAATAAAAAGAAAAAGGGAAAGTTTATTTTCTTGAGCTCTAATTAACAGTTCTTATTGGTCAATTTTGTCTCTTACTAATTAACACTTTTATATACTTTTATAATGACAACTAAAAATTTATTGATATATAAAAAGTTATAATACACAGCGTTTCATTAATAATCGTAAATCATGTAGAGTAATTTCATCGAAGAAGAAAATTGTTATAATGACGACAATTTTATAATTGTTAAAAAATGTGTTTTTTTCACTACACGTATTAAAAATATTTCATTCATATTGAAAATTATTTTCTCCTTGTATACGAAATATATTTAATAATATATATTTTATTTCCATTTTTATAACAATTTTTTTGAATTTAATTATATTTTTACAATAATAAGTAACTTTATAAATTTTTAAAATATTTTAGTATTTCAAAAATATTTGTAATATTTAGAATTTCTATCTTTTATGCAATTAATTATTTCATAATGAAACTATTTATATAACTCATGTGTTTACGTATAAATATTTCAGTCTGCTAGTTTATTAATAGACAATCAACTTTTTCTATTTGTCTCAAAAAATAGTGACTAATAGAATGAATTCAAGTTCGATGAGTTTTACAACTATATATCTTATTTGTTATTTTGAAACAACGTAGATATTTACGGATCAACTCACTGACCCGGACTTTCGTAATTACAATGTACGCATAGATATCATCTATGTAGTAAGATCTCATAAATTCAAATCATCCAAGAAGAAATGGTGAAGGCATTTAAGCAGCTGTTTGATTTAATCAAGAGATAAATTGCATACATTAGTTTCGACGAATGGATGCAATATCTTCGAAGTATATCTTAAATGCATCAACTTTATAATAGAATTCTGATACATATTAAAGGGAAGGGTGAAAAAGGGGGAAATGAAAAATATTATGCGAATAAGTGCGAATAAATATGATAAAAGAACGCTTCATCTTTTTTAGAATCTGAATTATTTACTTTTTCGACTTTAATTAACAACTGTAACATGATGACACAACGATTCACGTTTTTTTACAATGCAAATATGTGTACATTGACCCGATTACACCTGCCGCTCCGCGCCTCTTTTCTCGCCAGCTTCCGCTGGAGCTGGCCGCGCTATCGATCTGGGACAATTTATAGGCCTAATAGACGTCTCTTGTATCAGGAGCGCATACCCCGGCGCCGAGTGGCCGCGTTACCCGTTCTTAAGCACGTCGTGATACGTTGGAACGCCTATTCGGCGAACTCGGCTCCGGGAGACTCTGTCTTGCCGAAAAATATGCAAATGAGGTCCTTTGTCCGATACCTGTCGCCTTATTTTCGCTGACCGGACAGCAGGAGCGGCAGGAAGGTGTCCCGCATCCCGTCCCGGACCCTCGGAAATGCCCCGTGACCCAAATAAGGGCTTTTGTAGGACCCCGGCGATCAGGAGAGCAGGACACCAGGACGTGGCATTCTTACGCATGTGCCGCACACGCACCCTTTCTCGCTCCCCCTCTCGCTACTTCTCTCGCTCCCTCCCTCTCGACACTTGGATGCGCCTCTCCGGCTCTTCTCCACTGCTGGGTTTGCCATCCGCGCTTCCTCTCGTCTCTCTCGCTCTATCTGTCCGCCCGGCCGAATTGTGGCTCCCGAAGGACCGCGGATTCCAGCAGGGTGCGTATGCTATCCTGCTAGTTGTTTACGCACGAGAGTCGTGAAAAAAATCCTAGCAACCGGTGGCTGATTGGAGGAGGGGATAATGCGTGAATGAGCCTGCGCTGCATTCGTTGATATCTTTTTTGGATCGCTCGTCGCAGCTCAATTTGACAGATCGCGGTTTAATTATATATATCATCTCAACAAATATATTTTTCTTCTATTTGTTTTACGCTTTTTATTTAATTTTTCTTATTTTATTTTTATTTAAAGTTACATATAAATAATTTTTTATTACATCAATTTGTTTCTTCGACATAACAAATATCAAGAATACGAGATGCAAGAGATGCGTTAGTCTCTCTCTTTTTCTTTTCTGGAAAGAACAGATGTTTTGCTCAATTGTCTTAATTATGACTCTATTTTGTTTGTTATTTGAATATCATTTAGAATCTTTATCTTTATCATCTCGGCCTAATTATTTTATGAGGCAAATCAAATAAATGATACTCGACTTCTGTGAAGACAAAATGGAGTGCAATGCGGTTAATGCGAAGATGATGTATTGCAGGCACAAGTAAAAATAAGATGGATCAATTGCGAATTTTTATCGTTAATATGTTATCACTCGCATAAATTTTTTCGATAAATATTAAATAAATATTAACATTTTTTATACGCTTGATACGAATAAATACGATTATCTTTTACAATAAAAAAATATTGAATCGATTTTTTTTTTCATGCTCTAATGCAACCAATAAATGTATGAATATTTGGGGTAAAAATAATATACGATATAGATAATCGTATTTTTCGAAAAAATATCTGAAATATTAATATAAAATAAATAAATGGAACCGCACTCTTATCGGTACGCATGAAATTCATACTGATGGCAAATTAATTGCCACGTTTCTATCTTTCGAGTAAGTCCAACGTAAGCAATCCGCCGGATTATATAATCCCGTCATTTAGGACTTAGACTTACTAATCCTCAAAGCGGCCTCACCAAACAAAACGCCAGGGTTATATAATCTCAGAGATTGGTTAATTCATTACGGATTATAGACGAGACAGTTCGAAACGCAACATGGACGAAGCACTTGTTTCAATATATTTAGCAGTTATTCTAGTCAAATACTAATTGTTATTCTTATTGGTTTAGTAAATTGTCATTTTTTTATTTATGCTGATTTTTTACATAAAGCTCAGATTGTAAATTAAAGAGGAAGGGAAAATTTTATAAATTATAAAATATATAGCACATAAAAAAGATGTATTAATTATATCCATAGGATAAAAAACATTGGCAGATTGATATTTATTATTATATAAAGATTATCATAAAAATTTTCTGTCAAATACAAAGAGTGGAGAATTATTGCTAATGTTGAAGCAAAAGAAATTACAAAGAGACAGTTTCAAATTTGAATATGCTATATTTGGTCTATTTTTAAGATCTTTGCGAATAATAAAGAAATATTAAACGAAAAATATTTTTATTAATTTGATATTAATAATAAGAGAAATTGTGTGTTTCCTTAATTCAAAATAATATATTTTATTTTTCTGTATCGATATCTGCTTTCGAACGGAAAATAATATATTTTATTTTTCTGTATCGATATCTGCTTTCGAACGGAAAATAAAATAATAAAGTTGGAAGATAATAAAGAGATGCGAAAATCAGATGCAACGTCGGCTCTTCGCTCTTTCTGAAAACCTCGGACAAACTTATACCTCCAGCACCAAAAATGAAATCCTGATCATTGCGATGGAGTGTCATCACCGAGAAATGCCGATGCCATTTGGCTACCTCTGTGCTCGGATAGTGTTAGACAAACAATAATAATGTCGGTGATGCTCTCCTAGTCCCTCGGTAAACAACCCTCCGTCTGTCGAAGAATGATCGCTTTTTTTTAAAAAGAGTGTTTATCTCGAAGAAAAATGACTATAGCCATTTATTGAACAAAGGTATGACGCGAGTCTTTTCATCGCGCTAGAATTAATTGTAGATAAATGTATTAAATTTATTATAAGATAAAATATTGCTTATGGAAGGATATTCTTATATAAATATATATATGGATAAATATGATAAAAATATGTTTGAAAATTTTGCATAGTTTATATATTGGAAAAATAAAAAATTTGCAGAAAGAGAAAGAGAAACAAAATAATAAAGTAAATAAATAATTAAGACTAAAGAAATTATATTTATTCCTTACAACTTTTTTATCATTGAAAAATAAGGCATTTTTTAAATTTTATTAGTAGTTTAGTATATTATAAAGAATGCAAAAGTAAAATAGAATTAAAATATTATTAGTATTTATATTTTATATTATAAATATATATATATATATATATATATATATATATATTATAAATATATGTGTGTAAAAATATTAAATTAATCGTTACTTTCTTTGTGTTTTATTCGAAGCGTTAGTTTCATACACATTTATTATAAAATTTTGAAAATTCTTGACACGGCAATGCATAATTACATACAATGAAATTTTTAAAATATTTCAACATCTCTTTATCATTCATATTGATTCTTGCCCATATCCACGTCTGTAAAATCTCCATGTATTGTACACCCGCATGCTTATAATCTTAAATATTAATTATATACGAACTTGTCATTCTCTCGTGTTGAACGGGGGAAAATCAATTACGAATATTTCGAAGATCTTTGACACCCCCGTCACAACACGTCGTTTCCTTCCCCGTCCTTCCCCCGCATTATGCTCTCCTGGCACGGAGAGGTCACACGATGGCCTTACCCACATTCTCATGGGATATCGTGGGGAGCCGACAGGGATGATGACCCGCCATCATCCGGCAACAGGCGCGAGGATGGGAGAGCCGACGAAATCCGGGCTCGTAGGCATAGCGAGCAAAGCCCGTGGACGATTTAGAGGGGATATACGTAGAAGCTGATACCAGGGTGGCAGGATACAGAGGATCCTTCGGCAGGATTCTCGAGAGCGCGCGTCGCAAAATCCTTACCTCATGAGGTCCTGATGGCAAAACCTCCGCTAAATCTAGACAAATCCGTCCAACGGAAGTGGGGGAATTCGCTAATCTGCATGTCTTTCTCTCTCGTACGTCAGTCAAAAACTTTTTTCGCGCAAGATAAATTTAATCTCTCTTTCAAAACGGCCTACAATGAAACGCAATGCGATAGAAAGGTGATTAAAATATGAAGATATAATTTTTTTTCTATTATTATCGTAATTTTTTAAAACTTGCTCTATAAAATAGCGCTACATCATGCGATAAATTCTCCGGCGTTAAAAAAAAAACAAATAAATACGAGAAAACGCGGTTAATATTAATCCGCAATCTCAGCTGCATCGATCATTCCAAGAAGATTACTGCTTGATAAGTGCTTTAAAGATCTCAAATAGGGATTTAAAAGCTAAGAAGACTGAGTTAAACTCAATGAAAAGGACCCGATTACATCTTTTATCAACGCTAATATAATTTCTGTGCGGTTTCAAGTTTGACATTTTTAAACGATGTTTAATTTTTAAACGATGTTTAATTTTTTTAAATTATCATCCTTACAAATGTATATCTCGTGCAATCGATACGTAGACTGACAGTTACAACCGGAATGATCCTTTGGGTGATCCTGCCGTTTAGCGGTGAAGGCGCGAACAGTAAGGGCGCCGATGCGTAATCATGAACTCCTGATATGAAAACCCCCTAAACTCCGTCTAAATCCAGGATCAAGCGAGGTCTCGCCAATAGTTATCCTGGCGCGCGTTTCTTCCGCGAAGACACCGCGCGCCTTGTCCGCGTTTATCCTATAAGATCCTGGTACAAAAAGCCCTTCGAATTCAACGGAAATCTCGGGAGCGACCGGTGATCCTGCGGCGCGCGGGTACAAACTTTCGATTCCTTTTATGTTCCCCTGCTGACTTAAGGACTCGAGTATCCTTAGAAAGCTCGCTAGATAATCTCGATGTCCTTTTCTCCTGTTCCCGTTGCGTATTCAAACGGCCGTAACGATATCCCGTGTATTCTTTCGGAAATTAGAATCGCGCGCATCCCGGCGAAGGAAGAATTCATTAATCAGAGAGCCCTGTATCATTTGCGAGCCGACTTGGCCGTCGTCGGCCGACTTTGATCTCACTTCGACTAATTCCTCATCTCTTTGCGGAATAAAAATGAGACGGCGGCGAGGAGGGCAGGACCAACTAGCGATTAAAGTTAATCGACCTTGGTGAAAGTAGCCATTAATTTTTATCGTCGGGCTCCTTATAAACTCGACGTTAATAGACGCGTGTTTTTCTGGAAAGGCCATCGCCGTCGCCGTCGCCGTCGTTCGCAAATAAGTCAACTCTTCCCCTCGAATTAATCCCCGATCCCGGAGGTGGTACGAAATAATCCGAGATTAAAGCTCTTGCGCGCGAGAGATGGACTGCGAGCGATGGCGGCGATGAAAGAGAAGCGCGTATAAGCAAACTCGAGCGAGAGTAAGAGCGACGGGGGGAGAAAGGAGCTCGGCTGCAAAAAGGAAAGGACGGAACATGATCTTAATTCCGTCGAATGGGGACCGTCACAAATCTCGATCTTCCTGCTTAGCCGTCGTAGCCGAATAAAGAAACAGGACCGGGGTGAAAGGGGGGTGAGGGAGAGGGAGAGGGTAGAAAGAGGGATGGGAAATAATTTCACTTGGTCGAACTGGTTAAGATTCATAATTTACGATCTTGGCAATAATCCGCTGCGGGATGGAAAAGAGCGGGAAACGGCGGGCCATGGGGTGGTGAGGGGGGACTGGGGTGGAGGGGAAATACCGGGTCGGAGGAGATGGGGAGGCTGAGGGAGGGAGGGAGGAGATCGCGCGCGAGAAGAGGGGGGGGAAAAAGTATATGCGAATGAAAAAAAAGAACGGTAGGTAGGACTTATCCTTTGATCCAGGATTTATTTAACTACGGTCCCAGCCCGGGCTTATCCCGGGGGAGGTTTTAACCATCAAGGGGGCACGCTATTGATTTTTAGCTCGAGGGGGATTAAAAGCACACTTTCGTAACACTATACCGTCGCACACACGGACGTTGTGTACGCGCGCGAGTGCGTGTGTGTGTGTGTGTGTGTGTGTGTGTGTGTGTGTGTATCTGCTGTATGTATAATACATATATGGCACGATTGTCATCGGGCGGACGCCCAAATGTGGAGGAAATGCGGCGCGAGTTGAATTAATTTGGCGCTCTTTTTCGCGAAAGACCGAATCGACGAGCCTAGGGAAATCAGCGATTTTTCGTCTTCAGCCTTAGTCGATTTCGATGCACTTCTCCTCCTCTCTTTCTTCCATATTTCGTAATTATTATTTTGTCGCACTTAATTCTACATCGCGTTATCGAATCTCCGAACGTAACTTTTTGTTTGCTTAAATAATCCCGCAACGTAAGAGTCATAAAATTTTCGGCGCATTCAAGCTTAATGCTAAACGGTAGATTTTTTTCGCTATCATATATTATTTTGTAATCAAGGGTGTCGCTTTACGATATTTTTAAAAAATTACGCGACTCCGAAAAATCAAATGCAACGATAAGAAAATATCAGAGATAAAATGATTGAAAAAGATATTTATTATATACTTTAATAAATTTATTATACTTTAAAATCTGAAATTTTCTTATAATAAAATTTGAAATTTGAAACTATATAACACATAATTGTAGATAAAATATTATAGAAATCTAAATTTGTACGTCTCGCTATTGGAATATTTCTCGTGCGATTTGATATAGTCACTAAAGAACAATCGTAATAAGGAGAACCGCGACCTGCGATTTCAGTTTATACTCGATCGTGACGCAGTCATGTTATTGAAGCCGAAGAGCATAAACGAAACGTAATAATCCGGGTGCACGTGCCTTGTCTCGACCGCGAATGAGTAATTCGTCGATAAGGGAAAATCTGTTATGTGTATCGAGAAACGACTCCGTCATCCCCCTGTCCGCCTGTCTTGCGTTATCTGCGCGATTCCTCGCGCGTTGCAGGGATCAAAGTGCAACGAACGACGGCGGCTTCTGGAAACCCGAAAGCTGGCAACGAAGACGAGATGCAACACTCGGGCTACGCTCGCGGGGGTTGATAAAAAAGGCCGCGGCTTATGAGCGCGCGCGGGAAAGGGTGCGCGTGAATCGACGGAGAGGGTCCCGACGATCGAAGATCGGCTTTAGAGGAAGAATACACGGTCTCGGTTATCTTCACGGGTCAGCGCCCACGGCTGCCACGGCTTAATCTGACGGCCGCGACCAAGGAAGAAGACGAAGAAGGAGACGACGGGTCGAACGCGCTTATCTTTATCCGGCGCTCTCTAACGACTATGCGAGTCGAGTGTCGCTGTCTACGATTCTAACGATGCGTAGATTGCGATTATCCTGCATGTTTTAATCTCTGATGATGATCGATCGATCATTGATGTTAATCGTCAAATCCAAGCGACCTCCTTTCCTCGCGCGACTCTTTCGCTCTCGAAAATCTCTGATACAAAAATAATAATGGAGAAAATATTGAAAATAATGGTGCATGATTAATGAGATGCATGTTAATTAAGATGTCAATTAAAGATTGCACGTCTCGATTATAACAGAAATATATGTTATGCTGCATTGTGCGGAATATTACATAAATAAGCCTGTAAAATGGTGAATTCAACAGTTAAAACGTATGTAACTTGTGTAATTGAAAGGGCAAGTGGACGTAATATTTGCAGTGATTTAAGGTTATCTGCTTTAAAGTTTAATTGATGATCACCGTAGTATGATTTAATATTCCGCATAGACGCTTACGCCATGGAAGTTAAATCCATCAAATACTATCGCTTCATTAATTTAATAGTATCTGCAGTACAGACAATTGGAAATTACATGTATAATTAAATCGTTAGAAGACAACACATTTTTTATTTTTCCAACATTTGACTTTTTTCATAAAAACAATATATACATCTTTAATCGTCGTTGATGGCTCTTACTTTATAAGATCTCATGCGTAGTCGATGGAATTTCCTTTACAGAAAAAAACTGCATTTTAGAGCGAGAAGCTTTTTTTATCCTTGACGAACCTCGTCATTTCTTCCATCGTCATGAACAACAAATGAACACGCAATTCCTCGCATTCTGCATATATTTTTGCGCTAATGCTTGTAATAATTAAAACGAAACGTTCGCGCTTGGAATAACGATCAGGTGCAACCGGCCAAATCGTTAACGGCCAGTCGGGCTGGTGCGTGCGTCCCTGCGAGCACGAGCTGTGTAAATCGTATTAGGGATTATTGCACGATCAAAAATATCCCCCGTAGGATAATCCCCGAAGATGGCGGCGATGTGTTAGTGGCATTAACTCCGGCGTGTTATATCGCGATGCGTATAGGTATACGGCGATCCCACCGACCTCACCTTTCCCTCTCGCTTCGCCACCCTCGTCACCCCGCTCGTCTCTCTTTCTCTTTATACCTCTCTTTCTCCCTCTCCCTCTTTATCCCGCACGTTGCCACGACGGGAGCATGTGTGTGTGTGTGTGTGTGTGTGCGCGAAATCGTGTGCGCTTGTCCGTCGCCGCGTCGGCCTCCGCGAAAATCCACGCCTCTGCATCCTGCTTTCGATTTATCTTTCTCCTCTTTCAGGCTCGGGGCAGGTGATGTCGCCGATGGGAGCTCCCGGCCGACCGGTAATAATCGTTAAAACGTCTGTATTTCGTCGAGAATGGCTGAGAACGACACGACGGATAATTCGAATTTATTTCTAGCATCGTTTTTGCCGGAATTAATCATCGGAAGGTGATAACAATAAGCGCGTTGTAGGTCGAAATAGTTGTGTTAGTCGGCCAATTTAAGAGATTTCGCGTTATTTTCGAATCATATAAAATTTAAGGATGCTCTCTCCTTTTAAATATAAGGTGTGTTTGAATTCGATATTAGACGTATTAATTAAGTAGGTATTAATTAAGTACGTTATAAATGTGATTTATGTCACGTACACTTTCGTCGACAGTTTCAAATTTTAAAACGAAGAACTATACTATTATTATCGAAATCGCTTTTATTATAAATATCGATAGTCATTAATCGCACTTACTATTATCACGATTATAACATGCGAGCAATTATAAACTCAAACTTTATTTTCATGATATGTTTTCATGATTGTACAATTATTGATGTATACATTTTAATCTAAAATATCCGCAAATATTTACTATATTTTACTAACGATAGGAAAATTAAATAATCCAATTCACGAGCGAATCACGAATTAATTTCGATAATTTATCTCTATGATTCTCGCGAATTATATTGATTTATAATCTAATAAGAATAGAGATACGTTGTGGCGATTAATGCGAGTTGCTTTTGCAGCTCTAAGGATACATTATCGAGATAAGTAAGACGGGAATAAAGTTAAAGGGCGGCAAAGGGAGACTTCTCGTGAGCTGAATCGTCGAATTGGCTCCCTTTTTAATTATCCCGACGAGGATCACGGAGACGAAGCCGCGACTCTATTGTGCATTCATAATGACCGACTGAGAGCTTTTAATGTTCTAAGGCTCTTATAAATATAAATATAAGGCAGTATTAAGGAGAGCATCTTCTCAATGTTGTGCACCGACAATGTTGGCGACACGACATCGGCTTGTTTTAAATACCGCCGTCTCAGTTTCGCTGCTAAATGTATTTTTAATAGGATTTGTTAACCGGTGCGTTGTATATACAAAACTTTACATAGATAGCAATGCAACGTACCTTATTATCCTAAAAAAAAACTACAGAAGACGATTGCGAAACTCATCGTTTTCTTTCTTTCTCTCTCTCACCTTCATAGAATTGTATTTCTAGGAAAGAGGTTTTATGTTTTATAATAAGAATAAATAGATTTTAAATCGATATTAATATCGAGGTCCTCCATAAAAGGATTATTGCTGCTTATTACTCGATTAATTATTTGTTTAATTGAAGATTAATTTGCATGTAGCAAAAATTGATTTTCCCGGCTTAAAAATAAGAGCGTTAAGAAGCAACTGGTAAATTAGATTTATGCGAATCATAGGCCACCTTTGACGCAACTCTTTGCTTGACACGTGTCGCAATTTTCGTTCTGTGAAGCCGCAGCGCGACTATTGAAATGATATTGACAATGACCGCAACTTATCAGCGTTGTTTGAACATGAGCGCTAAGTTATACGCTGTAATCATCATTAATTATTATTTAAAGTTTCGTCGACGACGATTGGTACTCCAGGAATCCATTTGTCTTCCGCTGGCAACAGCTGCGTAGCAGCTTTTTGTTACTCCCTTTTTCAATTCCGCGTATCACGATATAGAGAGTAGCGGGGCGCGCATTAATCACTTGGTAAAACATCACGCGCGTTTTCGCGCCAGATCGCGATGCGCACCGATGCGAAATCCATGAAAAACATTGCCTTTATATCGGCAGTGTCGTTTGAATATTTCGCGACTTCCGCAACGAGATGCTACTACCCTAAAAAATTGTCATAGAATCTCTATTATCTGGATTTCTCGGAGAACACAAGATATTCATAATCGATTTCTTCAGATAATTGATTGTGTTATCTTAAAGTAAAAAAATGATAATGATCTTCTTTTTTTATTTTTTCTTCTAAGCTAATTTGTCTACTATTTTTAACATGGTTATTATATTTTCAATGAAGTTGTTTTCTGTATTTTATATATGCCATTTGATATTATATTTATTTTACATACTAGATTTTCTCTTCTTGATATTGTTTGGATAATAGAGATTTTATTATATTATTATTTCTTTTTCTTATCGTTTAATAACAAAGTTACTTATTTTATATGACAGTTGTAACAGTAGAATAATAATTGTTTAAAATGATAATTTCTTCATCTTATGAAGATAGATACAAAATTATCTCAATCAATAAATTGGTTGTTTTCCTCGCAATTTCCACACTAATATTAATTAAAATTATTAATATCGAAGAACGTAGACTGAAAGAATGAAGATGAATTATCGAGAGGAATAATCGAGGAAATCTCAAGTAAAAGAATATTTAATTAACAATTTATAAAAACACAGAGAAAGATTACATGATATTTCTCGTGATAGAAAACAACCCTCAGCGAGACACAGAGGCAGAGCGGAAGACACGCCTCGACAAGGGCAAAACAATCCTATTTCTTTCTTATGCAAAATCTCCGTACGCGTAGCGTGTTAAGGGATTAAAAGTCTGCTCTATAGGGTCAGCCGGAGGCTTACAAGGCCTAACAAGATTAGCCTAAGACGCCGAGTCCGCATACTTCGAGGATTACATATTATGTATTCACCTGGATGTATTCGAACGCAGATCTAGTTCGAGTTTCTCCGCCGAGTATGTGTAAGAAGCGCAACTTAGTATCGCCTGTGCAAGTAGTTAACGATCGCATACGTTAAGCACGGTGATCTTAGATCATCAAGGGTGGGAATAAACGCGCAGCAGGGATTTGTGAATCTTCTGAACGAGGTTGGAACATCGTCCTATTTAAGTCCTTGCATTGCTCGAAATTCTGCTTTTCATTCTCAAATTTTATAAAATGGTTTATTACATTTAATTAATTCAAGAACCTTAAATTTAATTATTAAAGGATTATATTTAATATTTTCTTATATATTATTCTAAATTTTATCATGTGAGATATTTAATAATTTTTAATCTTATAGAGGAAATAAAGATAGCATCTATCTATTTGGACGTTTCCTAGCCAAGAAATTAGGAATACGTGAACTAACAATATGTCAATCGATGACACAGAAAATTATTTCAGATCGCTAATTTACATTTAATAACGCTATTTTGCCGACATCACAGATTAATGTCGTGCACGCACATAGACTCGTCGTTGAGATAAAAGTGCGTAAAGAAACGCTATACTTCGCGTCCCCTGTTCTGATCTGTCACGCTTTATCACGCGGGCCGAAACATTTTTCCGTTTCGCCGGGATCTGACATAATCTCCTCACCGGGCGCGGAAATCGCACGCGACTCTCGCAGGCGCGTCTGAATGTATTGTAATAATAGAGCACGCATATAGAGCGATCCTATAAGAACGCCGGAAAGAGAGCAGCTCCGAGGGGGAGTCTTATCTTCCCTGGTTGGCTAGAACTCTATTTCGAGGCGAGATACCGCGGGTCTCGCCGCGGCTTTTAATGTCTTTTCTCTCTCCGTGTTTTGATTAAGAGAGCGGAGAAACGTCCGGGAAATGCCCCGCGATCGCGACGAGGAGGAAAGAGGGATACAACGAGAGATACGAGAGAGAAAAGACGGGAGGAAGAAAGCGCGCTTTGAGTAATTGTCCGTTTGTAACTGTCAAGTCGTTAGAAACTGACTACCTGAGAGAAAGAGAACGAACATCGAGATAAACTTTTATCTCTAATTCGATGGCAAATCTCGTGAATCCGAAAGAATCAATTTTTCCAAAAAACAATTAATCATAATAAAACGATAATCGAAATTAATGTTCAATTAAAATTCAAATGACACATACACAAAGGAGATATTAATAAATTATCAAAGTGAAATCTGCTATCAAGATAGAAATAAAAATAATTAATAGATATAAAAATAGATATAAGTAAATAATTAAATATTAAAATAAATATCTTAAAAATAAATATCTTACGCTATTTAAAAAAAATGTTAACATGACTGATGCATCAATAATTCATCCTAATCGATATTGTTGCATTCAGATATATACGCGGTTTTGAATAATTAAGTTTTGAATCATATGAAGAATACAAATTTGTCGACAATGTATTTTTTTCGAAAAGGGTTAACGTCACCGAATTTTACGCGCGATCTTCGGATCGAAGAAATAGGAGTAAGAATTTCCTTAGTCGAATACCGCAGATATCGGGCGAAGATGGTAGGAGTAAGTGGTGGTTTTGGCAAGGGGATGTTCTGATGCGATTTCACGCTGGATTTGCCTAAGATCTCCGCTAAGGAGCCCTTTAACCCTCCCCTTTTACCCTACCCCAGACTTTACCCTTCTATCACGAATCCTCTTGCTCTAGTGGCTGCCGTTCCTCCGCCCCTCCTACTCTCGCTTCCTCACTTCGATCTTAGTCACTTCCCGGGAAACCCCGGAAGATTACGTACCTTAGCACGATGTCTCTAAAACGCCGTTATTGTTTAAAAGAACCATCTCGACACTGCGTTTCAATTAACCCCTGCACTCTCGAAACTGAGAATACCCTGAAACATCATCTTGAGTCTTAAAGTGCGGGCGGGGGTGATCCGCGAATTTTATAATTCATTTCTACATATTCTGCATAAAAAGAAAATCTCTCAAGCGATTAAATTATATTTAACCGACGAGGGTTCCCGGGAATGGGAAAAGGAAATACAGACTTGTTAGCGAGCTGTTTAACGGTCTACGATTTCGTAAGACTCGACGCGACGTAACGTTCATTATCAGATGCTCGCGAGGAATGCAAGTCATACGCGAGTGCGAGACGCACGTTCGTAATCTTACGCGTTGGCGAACTTGTTTGATCTCACATCTCGACTCGTCCCAGACCGACCGAGTCGATCCAGCTAAATATTTCAGATCGGCCAGAGCGACTGTACGGAATAGCCAAATCCGTTAGTATTCCTCGGCCAATGGGAATTCGGGTTTTGCTTGAGACCCTCGTGGATTAGACGGCGCCGGGGCTGCGCATATCCGTGTTTTAAGGACCGCGTTGTGCACGCGGCCCGGTGGATGTGCCCGGTGTCTTAGTGTCGGCCCCATTCCACGTGTATGCAAACCCTCACGGCTTAAGCTAAGGCTAAGGCCGAGGCTCTCCCCCGGGATTACTACGTCATTCTGCAGGACTCCTCCGGTCGCCGGAAGGATCAGCTCTCTTCCTTCTGAGGATTTCGTACAGAAGATTCCATCCTGTTCCTAAATCAGCTTGTCAAGTCGAGTCATTGCGCGCCAGCTTCGTTCTTATTTCCTTCGCGCGATTGTTATCATCGCGCTTATGGCGATGATATTATGGGACAATAGCCCAAAAAAATGTCGTTTTTTCATAAATTATTTTAATATTTTATTATTTTATTTAATGAGAAATAGATTATTTTTATTTAATATTTTATTTTATTTTATAAAATTAGAAATAAATTATTTTATTTAATAAATATTTTATTTTATAAAATTTTTTAATAAATTAGAAAAATTTATATGCTTTCATATTTTGTTATATACTTTCACATTATATGATTCATTTATAAATTTTATTAACTAATATTAAAATTGCATAGAACAAAATTATTGAATAAAGTCGCAAAAATATTCGCTTTAAATGGCGCAGAATTGAATTAGTGTTCGACGAATAAAAAATTCATGACAACATGAAGAAAAAATGCAAAACTATTTCTCTCTCTCTTTCTTTGGATATCATCTGATTTATATGTTTACCGAAATAAGTATGTAAAAGTATATAAATTATGAGAAATAATATCTCTCTCGTAAGAATTGCGCTAGAGTGATACGAGTTCTTAGGCTCGCTGCAATAAATATGCTAATACAAAGCTAGGTCCCTCCCGATTCTGGCGTTAATATTCGGCGCGTTTCGGAGACGACGCTCACGGTCCCTCCTATCACCGCGAGCTTCCGCTCCGGAAAACTTTTCAGAGTGACAGGCGGTTACGCGGCCCCGGCGGTGATAAGAAGTTTCTAGATATTACTCTTCAGAATCCGAGGAATAATCCGTCTATCGCGCGACGGTAATAGACGACCGGAACCTGTCCTTGGTGCCACCTAAATCATCTCCCAATGAGTTGGCGCTCACAATAACTCGTTACCGAAAATCCAAATTAAGCTCCTTAGCCGAGAAATTTACGAGACGTTCGCCCTCTTTGGGGGGGCCCCGCGTTTCGCGCCACCCCTTTCGTCCTGCGCGAGGCAGTTTACCGAAGTAATTTTAATCTTCCGCACACGCGAAACAGACGCGTGTGTACGCGAATCGATCGTGCGTTACGCACGTGCAAAGAGCGCAGACATGGAACGCACCGGTGAAGTATCGGAGAACTACACCCTTCTCTCTTATTCTCCACGTTGTATAAGAGCTTACCCTCTAAGCATCTTAGGGCAAGTTTTCACCCTTGCTTTCAGGGAGCAACCTTCGTACGTTTGCTGTCGAACCGACGATTTCGACGATCGCTCGTCCGCGAAGAAATCGGTCGAATCCATCTCGGGAAATAAAGATATTAATTTTTTTATCATTATTCTTTCTCTCTCTTCCTCAATTATAAAAGACAATTCGAAATAATGTATTAATATTAAGGCATCGGTAATTTTCGAGAGCAGAAAATCATGAGATTTTGATCAATTAAACTTCACATATTCTCAATTATAAATTCAAAATAACGTATCGATATTAAGACATCGGTAATTTTCGAGAGCAGAAAATCGTGAGATTTTGACAAATTAAATTTCACACAATAATATAGTAAATAAAATAATTTTATTTAAGTTGTAATCACAGTCGGAACAAATGAAAATTCTTTCTTTCTATTCAACTTGCACTCCGCGCTTTATTTTGATACATCAGTTTATCAATATGATGAGAACTTCTAGATGCTATTAAGATATGTTGCGTGTTCAAGTCGCTATGAATCGGCTAACATTTAGATTTAGAAGGTTTCGTCGCATGGCCGGTGATCTTATAAGCTGCACTAACTGGAAGGTTATCTCATTATATGTCTTATCCAATGTTTTCGACGTGAGCTTAACGATACCGAAAGAGCTTAAATCACACGCAAGCTTATGACCTTCCAATGCACTCGACCAGGAAAGCTACCGGTATCCGCGGTATTCTTAATCGATTACAAATAAACGATACCAATACGAGAATATTGGTATTTTTCGATTTTTTATAGATTAATCAAACGTTGATTGAACAGACGTAAAATCTCAAACGTATATATTGACATATTATAAGAAAAAAAAAAACTAAATGACTGGGACGAACAAATTAACTCGTTAACGAGAAGAAAAATAGAAATGACAGGGAAGAGACAGGAGGAAAGGGGAAGTAGAAAGGGGAATGAGAGGAGGGAAGAGTGGACGGGTGTCGTAGATAAAGACTTTGAAAGAGTCGGTCGTTTATCTGTAAAGACCGACATCCGCCGGATCAGCCTCAGATACGGAAACCACCCACACTTTCCTTTTGGTGAGCGCTTAGGCTAAGTTCCGAGGACGGAAGTAGCCGACTTCCAGGGATCGTGAATACCGTACGCACAGCTGGACGTGGAAATATTTCACGCCACGTGCCGATTTATTTTCTACAAATTGACTTTTCCAGTCAATCGCGTGCAAGTCGGTGCCGCAAATCAATAAGAGAAAAATTGCATTATTCAGGCGATTTAAACATGGCTTCGTGATTTGACTTGATTTTTCGAATGATTAATCGTCTTGGATTATCGAGTCACTAAGAGGAAGGAGAAACCTTAGAAATAAAGGGTCATAGTTTTCTTTCATTCACTTATACGATTGATTGCAATTTAGGGATTTTTAAGGTGTTTTTAATCTGTTCGTGCCACACAATTATTATTAATATAAATATTTTCTTAACTTATTCTACTTAATTTATTTAACTTAGAGCGTTAAAAATAGCCAAATATTTAATGAAAAGATGTTTCTTCTTATTATTTCAAATCGCTCGACTCCATTTTGATTCATCTAGAAATGAAATTCACTTTACTTCTCCCTTCGTTGCTCTGCTTAATCGCATTCGAATATACCGATACAGTGACGAAAATATCATTGATGATGAATCTAAATGGCGCGTGTTTTTCCCGTCGATGATTTAGAAAGATCCTCGGTAATCTCGGGGCCGCGCCGGTAATCATTTCGCGTGCAGAAACGAGGGTTGAAGAGACGTGGAAAGAAATATTCGACGGAGGTTCTTTGGCCGCGGCCCCTTCGAATCGCGCTTTCCGCGCCGAACGTACGCCAGCTATTATCGCGATGCGGAATGGGCGATGGTCGGGGTGTCGAAAAATATGTTCCAACTTTTTATCTTGTATCTGCACCACCGCCTCGGTGCAAAACTGGGCGTTCATTTGCGAAGTTGAGAGAGCGCGCTGGATACGCTGGAACTCGACGCATTTAAAAAGGGATGATTTCATGAAGGAAGAAAACGAGTTTTTAACCCGTTCTCTCAAATATTTAATCAGAGATTATATTTTCTTTCGAAATAAAATAATAAAATCTCCCTCTTGTATATATTTTCTAATATTTCTCAGCTAGATTTTAATGCTGATGAAAACGTTGTGTATGATTTGTTCGCATAGTTTTTATTGTAATCAAGTTAACCCCATATAAATAATAGAATTTACATATACATATAATTTTATATTTTTATATTTAGAGTAAAATTTATATAATCTTACATAAATTTTAAATTTATTTATTATATTATCATTAAATTCTAAATTTCTTCTCTATAGTTCATTAAATTTGAAGATGATTTTTCTCTAACAAAAATATGATCGATTATTCTTTAATACTCTCTTATTTTTTATATTAAATTTTAAACGAATATTATATGTGACATAGATCGAATCAAAATTAAATGGATGTTACCGTTGGAAGATTTAACAATACGAGAAATCGCTAACGCGAACGCGAAATGAAAACGTCGTAAATGAAAAAGAGCATCGAGAGAAACTGGTTTTGCTTCTTCAAGGGTTGCCCTTTGGATGAATCTTATCTTTCGACGAGAGCTGTCAAAGACGAAGTAGCATGACGCTTCCGTCGTGCGGGGAGATAACCGGAAGCCTGATAGGACCTGCACCAGAAATGAGAAATGTCTTTGCTGCAGAGATTAAAGATTTCGTGGATGAGTGGTTGCCTCCTTCGTTTCTCCGTTTACTGTGATAAACTTACATTTTTACACAATGTTCAATTGTAAAATCTAAATATTATTCAAACGATAAAGACGTGGAAAAATACTATGATAATTAATCTATTATTTTTAATTAATTATGTTTTGATGAGAAATTTTAATCGATTTTACCGAGAAAAAAATCAATTTTGATCTCTGAATAGAAATGGAAAATTAATTAATTTTTAATTAATTAATGTGTTATTTCAATTTATAGAAGTGGATTCATAAAAAATATAGATGGACATTTTCGTGATGTGCGAGGGTGAGTGTGTCGTCAAGCCACGTAGAGACGACGACGCGTCGGTAATAAACAGAGCGCGTAATACGATGTGTCCCCGCGATTAAATCCTACGGCGTAAAAGCCCACCTTAAACCAGCTGATCCCGGTACAAAGACGACGCAAGGACGGGGCGCCTTAATGAAAACTATACGTCCCTAGATTAAGGTGGACGCCGGTCAGCCTTCGGACCCGGCCAGATACGACCTGTCTTATGCAACGTAGGGCGCTCTATGATGTCCGGCGTATTAGATGGAAGTTTTGGCCATTAATACCTAATATCATGCCGCGCCGGCAGTAAATCCTTTGTTGGTCATCTTTGACGGGGACTTAGCGCCTTGCAAGAGACGTTCGACCTTATCAATCCGGGTGCAATCCAATATTGCAGTTTGATTAGCTCATTATGCTCGATGTGCGATCGTATCTTTTTTTAACAAATTTTGGATTGATTTTTAGCAAAAATTAAAAATGTAAAATTATTGTTACAATGGTTTAATCATTTGTAATATTAAGTGTCAATATTATTATTAGGCTCGTTGGAAATTATCGAAATTTTAAATTTATTGTTGAAACTCCATCTAAAAAATATTATAATAATAATTGTGACAAATTAACTTTATTCTTTACCGATGAATCAATCAACCTTTTTCATTATGGATATACTTTTCGGATGCAATATTTTTTTTTTTATAGATCAAAGCAATTATGTACAAGCATTTCGATAAATGGAAATTGTTTATTGAAAATTTGACGATGCTCTTTAACGACGGATAAGCATAGTAGAGAATAGTATGAAACTTTCCCCTTCTCTCTCCTTCTTCTTTTCATTCTTTCTTTTATTATCCCTCTCTCTTTCTCATTCTCGCACTCCATTTCCTCGGTTTCGCAGAACTCTGGGATTATGATCTGGAGTGGGATAGACTCCCGGACTTAAGTCAGGGTTACACAAGGATCGCAGCTATTGTGCCATCGCGCAGGTCCCATTGTCTCGGGATAGACGAGTGGATCTGCATATGCTTAGCACCAGAGTTAAACTCTTCTCTCTCTCCTCCTCTCCCTCTCTCTCTTTCTCTTTCTCTCTTCTCTTGACGATCTTCAGTATGCGCCCCGCGAATCATCCTGCTCCTCAAATTTGGATGCCGAATGCCAAAGACTCTATACCTATTGTCAGCCGGATGTACAGAAATAGTGCTTCAGTCGAAGCTACCAGACGATTTAAGGCATTCACAGACTGAGCTTTCGTGAAGATATCTTCGGTTCCCGGTTTCCGAATCGAATTAATTACATCTGCTAACAAGACTCGTATAATAATATTCTGACAGAAATCCTTAAATTTTTTTAAACTTTCTCTAGCGAAGGAAATGGAGCAGTTATAAAAGATTTAGAAAACATTAATATATTAATTGTAATTATTTAATTTTCTAAATGAAATTTTATATAATTATATACATGAAAAGCTGTACATCTTTTATTTAATCAAAATTTCAAAAATAATCATAGAGTTCTTAATTAGGAATTAAAATCACACATGTAACTAAATCACATTCGTAAAATGACGCAATTGTTAGTTAATGTGTTATGCTCATAAATTTATCATTCTATTGTTTCTCATAATAAGAGGATTGTCGTTGCTTCACGTGAATTACTTTGTCTGTTACAGCGAAAAATCTGCCGGTGCATTGTGTGGTGGAGACGATTCACAATATCGTGGAAAGTCATGTGAGCAACAGCCGCGAAAAATGGCGGAGTCCTCAAGTGGAAACAGACTCTTACGTTATCATTCCGGTAGCCATGCCCTTTCAGGTGAGAATATTTTCTTTTATATCAATACTATCATTATTTTGATATAAATAATATAATTCGTTAATTAATCGTAATAATTATCGGTAATCGTTATAATTAAAATCGAGATATTTATTTTAATTTTATTTTATATTTTAAGAAATTAAATCTTTACGATAAAAATGAAAAGCTCATGATATCAAAAACGAAATATTGAATTAATAACATAAATATAAAAATAAATATCTTTTTGAAAAATAGAAAGATACTTCTCATAGATTTAATTAAATTAATATAAAAATAAATTTAACAACATTACTAAAAATCTTGATCTCCTGCCGATAGGATTTGGTGGGCGAGGCTCTCGTTCGTTTAGGATATTCCAGCGATCTGATACCGAGCGCTAGAGGCAGCATCGTTATACGAAACTGGAAACCCTTACCGATGGAAAAAGTCGCCGATGGCCCGTTACTGACAGTAGGGGACATTTTGGCCGAATTGACATCAGTGGCAACCCTGAAGATTCAGGTGTACAGATCGAGACCACCACCTCCCAGCCCGGCTGCGGAAGTTCGAAATAAATTGCTGAGGTTGCTACTGTTGCACAGCCATACGCTTCTTGTCTCTGCCGGATGTCCCTTGGACGAGGTACGATTACCCCGAATCTTTAATTTTCGAATATATATCGATCTGAGAAACAGATAGCACGTGATTTTACATTTTAATTATTTAAATATTTAAAAGAGCAATATTTAGAAGCTAGTGAATACATTAGAAGGATGCAAAGGATAATGAGATATATTCAAAAGAGTGTATTTTTTATACAAATTTAAGTTTTATTCTGAATACATACATTGACAAATATCTCATGCACATTCGCATCTAGCAATTATAAAACTATGATATAAATCTTCCTTAATTTTTTTAAATGACAGTAATGTATACATTATGTCTTTTTTATCTTCTTCTATATCTTGATGTTATTAGAAGCGAAAGTACAATAGCAAAAATAAGAGGAGGAAAAAGAAAATACGTAAGCTGTATATAAAGGTGCGTTTATTTGAAGAACGAGGTTAAATAACCGCGCACCGAGAGAATTTAAGGGCCATTCAAGGCGAGATCGGAGCAGGGAATATTCGTAGTAAGACGACCGCTTAAAAATGTATAAAATGTAAATCTAGCCCAGAGAGTGTTTGTCGTCGGGGCACTTAATCTCATTAAGAAGTCCTCCGGCTCGGTGCTCTTGTACCTCCCGCAAGAACGCGACGAGTGGTAATCTTTGGTAGATTCTTGCTCGCGGCCCGTTGATCCTCATCTTGAATAAATGCTCTTCCTTGGTTTCGAGTCACTAGTCGAGAAGTCACCGTGCGTTTCTTGTAGCTTTCCATCTTGAATCGAAGCGTTTTCACGCGAATAACGAAGTTTTCTCTGATCTTGAATCTTCTTGTAGTTTTTCGCAAAATTTTATGTAGCGTATCTATTTTTATATAATATATCTACAACGATATCATATTATTTTAAATATATTTTTGCGAGATAATTAAATTCGATAAAATTCATAATATATTAGATAATTTATTTCTCAGTCTGACACTTATTATTATATATTTGTCAGCCTCCATATTTATTATCTGCCATTTCTAAAACCATTGTCCTGAATCAATATTTTAAACAATTGCAGAACTTAATGAAAGAAACAACGATTATCTCATCTGACCATAGAAAGAGAGATTTCACCACAATGTCAACATTTTTCGACGATTCCACGCAAAAGCCGATTCGACGAAAGTTTAACGTTGCGCGAACTAGTGGCTCTCGTTAATCCTCAACGATGGAACGAAATAACGTAATCTCGACTATACCAGCTAACGCGAAATTCCTTTTTTTTTACGATGACTTTTCGAGGGGTTTATCCCGGCCGCGATCCTCTCGATTTTCCGTTCAACGAAAATTGAAATAGGTGCGCGATTTTCCGATACGGCCAGCGCGCGCGCAGCCGTGCCCTTCCGACAGCGGAAGATCTCATAGCGTGTGATAGGATTACCCTTTACTCAACCAAATTCGCAGCCTTCATCAAAAGCCCCCTCGATATCGGCATCGGGGGAGAGGAGGGTTGGTACCCCGCCGCCTCCTCCGGACCGGCATTATCTAAGTGCACTCTCTTTGAAGATCCCGCTACCCGCCCACCCCCGAACTTTAATGCCGCTCGCGGTGGTCTATGATTACCAATTTTCCCCGGCAAACGTTTCCTGCTTGAGTTTCGTAGCCCGACGGCTAATGGCGAACCGCCGTGATGGAGAACCGACGTCTTTCGCGTAGATTTGGCCTAATCTGACGATGATGCAGGAAGACGTGCCGCCGAACGAATCTCCCCTTTCTCTGCAACTCCTTTGCGCGATATTTCTTTAGCATAGGAATCTTCTTGAAAATCTTATTATTTATTTTTGAATTTACTACCTGTTTTTAAATTTACGTTTTATTATTAAAAAACCTGGAAAATTAAAAAAATTTTGTTAGTAAGGAATTTTTTTAAGGGCAGTTGAATAAGAAAGCATTTCTCTGACAAGTTTTTTGTTAATTTCTAACAATTAATTTTCTTCTTGAGAGATTAGAAATAAAACTTTAAATTAAATATATTAAAGAGAAAGTTATGTTAAAAATTAATGGAAAAAATATTGACATGTTTTGCGTTTTGTAAATTTCGTTTCGCTTATCTAACGTAATTCTCTTTGTCAGGAGGTTAAAACCAGTTATTTCTAGTGTTTGTGAGCCAGATAAAGTGCACGATTTGTGACGTTCGGTATATCTGGATACATCAAAATGTTGCCTTTCATTGGAGAGCGATTAGAAATTTAAATATGCAAGAGAAATATATAAGCGAGTAGCATTAAAGTACACACGATTTTGTGAAAAATACGCTCATATTTCTTTCGGGATAATGGAAGGTTTCGAAATGGTAATAAATACTTTTCAAGGGGCCCGGGGACGTGAAATTCGCATTAATTGGAATCGGCGAGCATAAATCATCGGTGTCAACACAGTTTCAGACAATAAAAAGCAGCGAAATCTATTTTGGATCCTATTTAGCTTGAAATGTAGAACAGTGATGTAACAGACGTCGCCTGATATATCAGGATTAGGGCTTAACCATATTTATAGCGCCACAGCGACGCACACATATGATTTATCTACTATATATTTTTACAAAATTGTTCTACATATATATCCCGAAATCTGGTTTCCATTTTTATATAAATATATATAACGTAGAATACTAAAATGCTCAAAGAGAGTTTACTTAAATAATTTACTCGATCGCGAGCATTTATATCTTTCAGTCTATAAATTAAAGTCAGCGTTGCAATTATGAGAATATTACAATAGGTATATTAATATATTCTTATTAAGATTTTACGTATGAAGAAGTTGAGGCAATTATAGTTTGATTAAAAAAATAGGAATGGGGTAAAAAACGAATTTTCATTCAATTATATTTTTATAATGCTAATTTTTTTTCTACGGAAAAAATATTCATAAAAGATATCGGTAAAATACCTCCCTGATATACGTTTCACGAATTCGTTACAATCTCGCAAATTGTTTGATCGCGGTCCCATGATCGCGATTGATTTACCACTGTTCTACGGATCAGCCGATTGCCTTGTGTGCGTGCGCAATGACTCTTGAATAATAAATACAGTGTAAATCAGGCTCGAATATCGCATGGCGCAACGTCGTCAGATAAGCCGGTCGACGGTGCGTACCACTGTTTGTCGAACGATTTCTGAAATCTCGCGAACGCCTGTCAGACTCGCGCCTTAGACCTGCCTACCTGGAGTGATTAAGTGCGGTGTCGTAAAAGGATGAGAATTCGAGGAGACTCTCTCTCTCCTTCGCTCGCGCGAGATGCCGTCGTGGCGGACGGATAATTGTCTTGTCTTGATGGTATCTGACACTGTCAAGAGATGCTACGGATACATTACGGATTACCGCGTTATTAAGGTGGCGTCATGCGCCTGATCCTCGAGCCCGGAGATATTTGTTCTTATAAATCATCGGCCAGATAAGGCGCGCGCACTGCTTCCTGAGGCGCGAAACTTTTCCATAATCTGTCATCTTAATGCCGTGACGATGATGGCGACGAAAGTGACGTTAACGACGACGGCGGCGCCTGTTTTGCGTCAACAACCGACCGGATAAATCGATCGTCAAGAGAACGAATTTAAATTCGTGCAATAAATCTGTTCCGGCGGGAATTTTGCTCCGATTTATAGTACTCGCGTTTTTCCCCTCTCCTTTTCTTGTTATCTTAAGACTTCTTTAGACAATCTGTAATTTGCGACGAAATTCACATGACAAGATTCTATTTATAAATTTTATGTCATATAATATAGGAAAATGCGTATGAATTAAATATATTACACATATATTTATTAGAACATGTAATACATATAATTATAAATAGAATCTTGTTTTGAATTTTGTTGCGAGTTATCAATCGCCTAAAGATAATATAAAATACAATACAAAAGACAAAAAAAATTATTGTGCTTGATTATTTCTTCGATAATCCTCTAATTATCCTATAATAAAGATTGTTTTTAAATATTCTCTATAAGATATAGAAAAGTATTATAATGAAAAAACGAGATGAGATTTAGAGCACGTCATCTGTCAGTTTTATATTTTTTTGCGAAATGCATTATCGATGCGATTAAACGATCGGATATAAATCGGCAGCAATCTAGGAGAGCAAGATTTTGAAAAAAAAAAACAAAACACATTGGTTCCCTTGCAGATGACTCTGCTGTCCCTCTGCAGAGGCGGCAACGACCTGTCGGAGGAGACAAAGAGGAATTTCGAAACGTGGCTGCAGCAGCAACAGATAGGTCTCGGCATAAATCCGCTGGCGCCGTCTTCTAACCATCACCATCATCATCATCATCACACGCAGAGTCCCCAACCCGACAGCGGGACCACGATAGCGCCCGGTGGCGGCGGCGGCTCGATCGGACCGCCGCATCCGGCTCTGCTCCAGTATTCGCACAAGACCAGGATGAGGACCAGCTTCGACTCGGAGCTCGAACTGCCGCGTCTCCAACGTTGGTTCGCCGAGAATCAGCATCCCTCGCGCGAACAGATACAGCACTACGTCGCGGAACTGAACTCTCTGGAGTCGCGACGAGGCAGGAAACCGCTGGACGCGAACAACGTCGTCTACTGGTTCAAAAACGCACGCGCGGCGCAAAAGAGAGCCAGCATGAACGGCTGCAGCCCACCTGGACTCAGTCCCAGAGGCGCTAGCCTCGTCAGCGAGGATTGCACGGACGAGGAGGAGGACACCAGGCAGCAGGTACATGCTCTTCCTTGAATGAGATAAGAAAAGATTGAAAATGACATTTTAATAACAAAAGCATTAAAAATTGAATATTTCGAAGCTTTAAAAAAATGTTCCTCGACGGAGAAAAACAGCGAAGAATAAAAATTGAAACTTGTCAGACATTTTGAATTCTAAGATCATCATATGAAGTGAAACAAACTCTACATCTTGAGAATTCCAAAGAGTTGAGATTTTCTAATCGATGCTTTCAGTCGACGTCCGGATCACCTTGTCCACCGAGCAGCCCACCTGTCGGTCCTCTGTCGTTGACGACGAGACCCGAGGATCAGCAACAGCCACCGACGTCGACCCCCTCCTCGGTGAAGCAGGAGGACGCGAGGGTATCGTCCGGTTCCGAGGACGACGAGACGAGGCACACAGGCCCGATCCCGCCGGGATTCTCCCTGGTGCCGAGCCCCATGTTCGGCCACGGTATTATGTACATGTCGCATTATCTGCCGCCGCGCGGGCCAGCCGGCTGTCCCACTAGCATGTTGGCCGACGAGAGGAGGAAGAGAAACCGGACGTTCATCGATCCTGTGACGGAAGTGCCGAGGCTCGAGTATTGGTTCAAGCGCAGCACACACCCGAGCCATGCGGTATGTATAAATCACCCTGTGTCGTTATCGCGCTAATTTGTCCCTCCTAACAATATTAACGCGCTTATTAACGGCCAGAAACTTCTGTTGGATTAATAGAGCACAATCTCGTGCGCTCATAGTTACTCTCTTGCAGCATAAAATATTTAATTTTATAGAAGTAGGAAGAGAAAAAAAATATTACACGCAAAAGCGAATTCTGTTTTACTCTTGTAATTTTTTAAACATTTTTTAAAATTATCACGACGTAAAATTAGACAACATTAATACAAATGTTTCACGTGAGTTTAAATTTTCTTAAATAATTCCGTCATCGTGTAAATGCTGATGTATGACTCAGAAATCTAGCTCTCTTGGAGAGATGTGCTGAGAAAGATTTTACGATCGGTCCATAGCTCATTCTGTCGTACACGGAGGAGCTGAACAAGATGCCGTATCGCCAGAAGTTTCCGCGTCTGGAGCCGAAGAACGTGCAATTCTGGTTCAAGAACCGTAGGGCCAAGAACAAGCGGCTGAAGATGGCTCTCTTCGAGGGCGAGTCGCCGCAACAGCATCCATATCACGCAGATTAGTTAATTTCCTTAAAATAATTAGAGGGACAGAAGCGCGTAAAGCAAACAACGGACGCGCTGAAATAACGCGCCGAAATCGTTAATCGACCTGTTACTCCTTACTATCGTTGACAAGCTGCGTCCTTAACGCTTACCGGCCGCAGCTCATTCATTGTAATTATCACGTAACAATTAATATAATTATTATGAACTTTCATGAATGTAAATACGAGATGATGTCGAATAAAAAATATACGTCAACGGAAAATATATATAACTGAACATTTCTCCCTTGCTTTGCCAAATTGGCAAAACATATTTTGAGGCAAATGCTACCTCCAGGATGATGACATATTTATAGTTCATTTATATATTTTAATTTATATATCAATTATACTTCTCGATATAGATAATGTTGAAAATAAATATCCATCGCGTGTTAAAATATTTAAGGGTTGACTGAGCAAGGTTATTTCATTTTATTATTTCATCAATGAAAAATTGCAACGAATTTATTTTTCAAAGATTTGCCATCGATTTTGCAGTTTTCTTGGGGTTGTCTCGAGAAGATCGAAAAACAGGAGCTTTATGATACCGTATTCATTCGTTTGTTTGTCTTGCAAGGGACGAGTACAATAAATCGGTGAATGGCGAGTTTCACGAGTCTTCTCGTAGAACTCGCGATACGTATATATGTGTAAACGAACGATGTAAACGTTCACATGCGCGTGCATACAAACGTGAGATACTGTCTCCAAGTCTACGAATGCACAAAGCAACCGCCCCGACCGAAATCTCGCAGCTAAGATAAGACAGCCGAGCTGTCATCGAGTCAACCCTAACTCAAACGTCACAATAGTCAATGAGTCTTTCTCTAAAAGCGACGTTATGCTATCTATCTACTCGCGTTCGCATCACTCGCGAGAATTTCAGGACGATACGACGGTGACAAGGCACGATGAAGAGATTTAACAACAAATGAAATGGAAGCATAATTGTATACGTAATATAAAAAAAATATCTATCTCTCCCAAAAGAACATTTTTATTCAACATTTTCTATTATATTTTTATCAATTTATTTTTCTTCGTCAGAAATAGCAGAAAATACGTATATTCTGTACCAGAGTTCCTTTTTATTGATTGCATATTTTTTCAATAAACCGCAGGATTTAAGGACGCTCTTCCACTAGTAGATTTGCAAAGAACAAGACGATTAAGGCGGGATCCTTGTAGCGATACGGATTTTCGAGACGAGTTACTCAGCTACATCGCAAGATAGAAGACTCTTGGCGTTTAAGTACGTAGCAATGTGCAAAGATGATGCCGAGAGGGGGATATCGTCATCTACGACACGCACACCAGGATCGTCGTCCTGGTGGGCCCGCCGCGCTCGCGGGGTCGTCCCGGATTTAATGAGGATAGGCGGATTTGTCCAATTAAAACGTCTTACAAGGATCTATCCGGGTCGGCGCTCATTCGCAAAACATCGAATCTAGACTTTGCCGCAGCAGCGCAGCCTCTTCTTATCCCCGCGCTATACAGGTACCGTCCTACCGTTATCCCTCTCTCGTTATCGTTATCGAACTTCGCTTTCCGAGAGGCGGGCAAGGATTTACGGAACTTGTTTCGAATGCTGTCGAAATCCGCGAGTGCAGATTCCGCTACGTCATCGGGCAAAACGCAATTCATGAGCAAAGGTGAGCGGATTTAAGTTACATCATTAGCAGTCTATTAAAAATAACGATAACAGGCTAGTCATAATATTAGCCACTCTCGACTAAAAGATACTAAAAAATTACTAAAAGCATATTATTAAAGAACAATCTGTCTAAAACAGACACTTGTTTCAAATATTAATGAAATCATTTTTAATTAAAATTTTTATGCACAAAGTAATATTAAAAATGTTATTTCTTAACAAATCTAGAATTACAACATTTTACATAACATTTATAAACAATGTTCTCTTCGATTATTTTAAACTTGCAAGTATTTTTCAGTAATTTTACTAATCGAGTTTCATACAAAATTGCACAGTCGAGCGTCGATTCATTATCGTTACCGTTTCTTGAAATTTCGTTTCTTAGTTACGACTATTGAGTTTCCTCATTTCGAAGAAAATGAAAAAGAAAGATTGGTCGATCGGATAAGAAAATTGCTGCTGGGCCGAAGAGTGTGAAGAATCAAGAAGGAACAGGGAGATAGAGTAAGGGGGAGGAACGTCTTATGAAAATCTGAAAGTCAGCAGCCCGAAGGATCATCTCTATATCTGATCTTAATTTGTCAAGTCGCGCGCAGACAATTTAAACCGCACCATCCGCATTAAATCGTTATGAAAAATGACCGGTTCGACTGAGATTGGCTTCCTCTTCTCATACGTATAATAACATTTTTTTACGAAATATCATATGTGTAATTCCGTGCTTGCGCGTGTTTATTCTCAATAACATATTAATGCAATACATATTTATTTCATTAACGACACTAATTAATACAAAAATTAATTAAAATTTGAGAGATATCACTATAAATTAATTGTAGAAATATATATAGATAATTTCGAGAAAAGCTCTCTTTCGATTTAATTAAGAAATGCGAAATATATCGAATAAATATACATGCAATGCGCAATTTCATAAATGACAGATAGGGGAATAAATCCAGGATGTGCAAGCTACGCGATGTCGAGCGATGGCATCCGACAAATTGCGAACGATCGAAGAGAATTTAGGATCACAACACTCGCTAGACATTCCCGTGCGATCGTGGCACACGAAAAGTATCCGCGAGACGTAGGTATACGCCGTTCCAAAGGAGTATTGTGTGTGCTTTGGCATTCAGAGGACGTTCTTATCTGCCTATCCGGGGAGCTGTCAGCAAAGTTCCTGAATAATAACGGAGGAGAGCTTGTAGAGGAGAAAGAGAGAGAGAGAGAGAGAGAGAGAGAGAGAGAGAGAGGAAAAGCCAAAGAGGAAGTTATAGGTAGCAAAAGGGAAGAGAGAAAGATGGAGAGAGATGAAAGGAGAAAGGAAGCTGGGCGGTTCTGCTATCAGCCACAGCTAGGATATGCCTAACTATTTCATTTCCATACGGCTGCCGGACGTTTCGCCATAGATAATGTTGGCCAGGATGGTTTGATTGTTGGATGCGATTATATATTGATAAGAACCGAAAATGTGCTCTGCGCCGCTGAATCAGATTGTAACGAAAGTGCGTAGCGAACTAGTCACGTATAGCATCGTTCTCATTAATTATTCATTTCATATTCATCCACTCGTCGGGCAAAAGTGAACGGTATTTCGAAGAGTAACTTTTTCTAAAAAAATAAAGTTGTTAAAATACGCAGACTATAAATGCCAATAAGACGTGGTAATTTATTCCTTATACATATCTTGAAATATAGCTTAAGTCGTGATTCACAAATGAAACTTTAATAGGTTACAATATAAATTTATAATGCATAAATAAGATTTATAGTAGCTATAAAATTTTTGAAAACATTGCGAATATAAATACAAATACAAATTTTCTGAAAATAATCTATATCTGCTAATAATGTGAAATTTGAAAAATAGAAAATTAGAGAAAGAGATAGAGAGAAAGAGAGTGCGAATGAATTGTCACTAAAGATATAAATATAATAACTTTTTTCCGAGAGATAGGCAAAAGAAACAACGGTTAAAATGGTTAGAAGGGAAATCAGAGAGAGAGAAAGCAGTTTGGATAAAGTCAAGAAATAGCGGTGGGGTTTGAGAATTCGAGAGCTCGCAAATTAGCCGCAGGATTGGCCTCATAATCCTTGAGGGATGCTACGGTTGGCGACTCCATCTTCTTGTCCTGCTCTCATTTCTCTCTCCCTTTCTTTTTCTCTTACTATACCTTCTTCTTTCTCTCTCTCTGTCTCTCACTTATTCTTCTCTTTCCCGAGGGTAGCTGATGAGGTCATATAAACGAACTCCGGTTTCCCCTTCTTATTCTTTAATCCCACCCTCCCCCACGCTTGCACGGGGGCGGCTATACTAAAAATTACGAGTAGCGAAGAAGAGGACGACCGACTGAAGGCCAACGATTGAAAGTAATGAGCCGTAGAGGGAAAATCATCCAGGGAGTAGGCCGTATTCTCCATTGCAAGTAATCCGATAGTCGGAGATAATTAATCCCGTTAATTTATCAGCGCCGACCCTGACGTCGCGACCACGTGTGAAGAAAGAATAATACTTCACCGAAACGCAAACGTTTCTTTTTCTTTACGAGATATAAAACACATTGTGTAATATCGAGTCAATTATTGATCTAATTAATTAAGAGTGTTCAAATAATTAGAGCGATTTTATTAGAATTTAACTAAATTACAGTTTATGTAAAATAATAAAAGTTAGTAAGCTATAATAATAATAGTTTACTTTCTAAATTGTAGAATTATATTTTCATCTAATTTATGCTTATTCTCTGAAAAATCTGAAGAATGTATTTTGCAAAAAAAAACTTATAATTTTAGTTTCTCCAAGATTTAAACAAAAAAAACTATCTCGTATTTTAAATTTGATGCAGATTACATAATAATGAAATTAATATATTGAACTGACGAGAGCTGACGAGATTAATATATTGAACTGACGAGAACTGACTTTCAGAGAGAAAGAGAATTCGATGAAAGTAAACTACGTATTTTTAAGAGCCAGAAATCGTGATTCCTGACTCAGCGTCGACGTCTTAATTGATCTACAGCTAAATGTTACACGACTACAAGGGTGGGGAAAAAATAGGAAAGAGAGAGAGAGAGAGAAGTATTAAGCGTATTAAGCCTCGGAGAGTGGACGCTTAGTCGGTCATTGGCCAAGATCTATCGCGGGAGTATAGAGCCTAAGGAGAGGAGATCATACCACTTAGCCCGCTCGGCGGAGGAGCTCCTTTCGCGACCGTAAATAAAAGAAATCCTTGTAATGGCCTTTTGGCGAAGATCCTTCTACCGGCGTCCCCCTCGTTCCAAGGATCCTCACCCCGGTTATTAAGCCCCGAAGGCAACCACCCCGACGTATCAGAAGCTCGTAGGCCCGAACGGTCGGCTCGGCCAGCAGCGGTTAATTCCTTAACCCTTATAGACTTCGAGAAAATTTAGGGACCCCCGGCGATGCGTAGGGATAGGGGTAGGGATGCGCGACGTTATATAAACCGGGGGTTTGGGGACGAGCGAGTGGGGGGTAGTCCTGGAGAGAAACCGTGAGCCGAACCAGGAATACCAGGTGCTCCTGGGATCTTGGCGGCATCTTACGCCCGGACGATACATAATTTATGTCGCGCTCCGGTGGGCTTAAGACAGCATTAAGATCGACCGAGTACCAACATCTCCGCCACATCCGTCCCCCCCCCTTTTCTTCCTCTATCCCTTCGTCCCCTGTGCGGGATCTACCGGTGCCCTGCATCCGCATGACCGTTATTTGCACGTGGTAAGAAAGCGCTTACGAACGGAGGCCCTGGCGATTAGCTCGCTTCATAGGCGGATAGATCACCGGATGGGCTTGGGGCTGCTTGTAAACGTGAACGCGTTTGTATAGGATAAGAGAGGGAGCACACGCTATGGGGGAAAGAAAGTACACCGACTGGCATACGATACCTGGAAAAAAAATAGATCGAGCAAATGTAGGAAATAAAAGTTACTTTGAAAACTTGAATTTATCTGCCATTTATTTTGTTTTCGTCTAACATTAAAAATTTTACGCGATATCTTCTCTTTTTTTAAATGTCTGATCGCGAACAAATCATCCTCGACATCGCGTTAAAATTTTGTAAACGTTATTCTTTATTTGGAAAAGAAGCGAAAAAGAAATTTTACATCTTCCAGCGGATAAAAATAAAGAGAAGGAAAATGAGAATATTAATTTTATTCTTTCTCTTGCACGCGATGACATGAAAGGCATTTAAATTTGACTTTTAAATTTTTGACTTCTCTGGTCGCGAAATATCCAAGGAATTTCAATTTGAACGGAAGCCAAGTCCAAGAATAGATCGCGAGAGGATGAAGATCAATGTCACGTGTGTACCGAAGCCTTCGATAAATTCGAGAACACTGATTAGTTCTTCTTTTACGGGGATCAGGAGGAATGCCATACGGCTTAGGTTCCGCTCCTGAAGGAGATCAGGATTCGAGAGAACGGAGGGGTTGCTGATACGATACCGATGGCTTTTAGCCTTTTCATGGTTGGCCAAACAGAATCCTTCGTACCAGCACACACGCATCCTTTTGATCCTCCGCGCTCCGTATCCTCCGCGCGGAAGCCGCGACTGGAGCTAACTGTGGAAGGATCAGGATATTGCGCACATATTTCCTCGCCGGCTGACTCCGGGCGATCTTTCTTACCCCCGTGTTTATTTATTGCCGGGTTTAACGTTACACGTGTAATATCTGACTATATTTTCGTGAGCCGAAAAACCTGTCGGGGCGACAATATTATTTTAAAACTCGACTGATCATATTCTATCAGTAAAAACTTTGATTAGATGTTCAAAATATGTGTTTTACTCTTTTTCAGTACAATTAAATATATTATTTAATTTTTCCGATTTTTTCCAACAATATTAATGAAAGATTAAAATTGCAAATAATATTAGAAAAACATTATTCTTTTGTTTCAAGATATTAAGATCAATGCGCAATATCCTTTAATAAAAATACTTATATAATACTTATATAATACTATGATAAGTTGATACGTCTAAATTCAAATACATCTGCGAATTTACTCGACAATCGTCTGATTAAATTCCAATAAAAATATATCTCCATAGCCGATTATCTTACAATCGTATAGGAATCAGTGGGGATATCAACAGAATTTAGGCTTTTTGCACGGTCCAGACGGCCAGATGATCAGCGGTCAAGCATCCCGACGTCCCGCGGGATCGCGGAAAGAGGATAGAACGGAAGAGTCTAAGAAAGGAGGAGAGGAAAATAATTGAAAATTTTTGGGCGGCCAGGCCGGAAGGAATGGGTATGGTCGTCTTGGCTGGGCGACTCGCGATAAAGCAAAGAGCTCGCGCTAAATACTTACATAAATCTGTATTGCCTTGCGCAGCACGAGAAGAGCTTATACACCCACATAGACACGCCTTCGCACACTTAGACACACACATATATATATATATCGCACATTTTCGCAGGAGGATGTAACCCGCGTCGAGATTTGTTCCCCGAAAAGGAAATGTCGATGCTCTCTGTGTGTTGAGTTACAATCTCTCGGAAATAATTTCTCTTTGCTTGTCTACGTATCGAATATTTCACCCTTCAAGTGAAGTGTCTTATTATTGGAAGATTAGTAAAAGTGAAAGTGCTTGAAATATTTTCAAATAAATATTTATTTATTTATTTACTTGAAATATTTTCAAATAAATATTTATTTTCAAATAAATAAAAAATAATTATGGCTTTGTTTAATTTTCATCAAAGTTATTTTTAAGAATTCAAATTTTGACATTAAATTTTTATTTAATTAAAACTGAATCTTTGAGTATGGGAATTGTTTAATGGATAATCGTGATGTAAATTAGCGATAAATTTAATCAATAAACTTTGATAATTTGATATGTCCCTAAATCATTTGATGCTAAAATCGATAACGATAATAGTTATATGATATCATAATTATAACTATCAAAATAATCATGATTAATTATATAAATAATTATATAAATAAATAACGAAATATGTATAAACAAATTGGCTTTCTGTTACTTCTATACCCGATTTTTACGGTAATTATTACACAAACTATAAGAGAAAATTAGAAAAAGTGTTATTAGAGCGGCCTTAACTTTGCACGACGCAATCAATCGCAAATCGATAATGGTTAATGCTGCGCATTTAATACACAACAGCACTAGAAATGCGGAGTTTCATGTCTAATATACAGCGAGCCATAAATATCGGAACGTAGAACCGTCGACGGTGTCTGTTACGGCTCGGAGGGTGGGCGGTGCAGGTAGGTAGTAAGGGTATCTCGCGGAGAAGACTCAATTGATAAACGGATAAAAGCGAAGCCACAGTGGTTTCGTATCACGCGGAGACGATGTAGCTTTCCATCTCCACGCGCGTTTGACCTAATTAAAGCTCGCGTAGCGGTATTTAAAACCGATATCGAGAAGACTTGTTTATAGAAACCACTCGTAAATCGCTTATGAGCGCAGCTTAATTTAATTTTATAAGAGAGAGAGATAGAGAAGTATTTAAAAGCGCATTATATGAAACAGAATTGATTAATTAATAAAATCGGTATAATTTTCAATATATTTTTAGCAATTAATCAATATTGTATTTTATTTTATTCAATTTAGTCATTCTAGTCATTTCAATCTTAAATGTTCAAATATTATATACAGAATGTATCAAATTTTAAAATGACAAAGAAAGAAATTCTGTAGAATTAATAACACCAATTTTTGAAACTCTTTAAAATTAATGCATATTAAAAAAATAATCTGCTAAATTTAAAATATCAAAATTTCATTGAGTATATCTGCATTCCATGCAAAGCTTCATAGATCTAAGGAAGCACATGCAATTGTACTTTTTCCACATCTTCCTCGAAATCATCACCCTTTCGATTCGACACGCGATTCAAAATTTCGTTAGCGTCGAAATACGTTTGCTACAGGGAGGGTAGAAGCATACAGGGTTGATTGCGCGGGCCAAGAGACGTAGGGTGATCCCGAAGAAGAGAAAAACGAAGGAAGCGGAGCACAAGGGAAGCATAAGAAAGGGGGCACGCGAGAAGAACGGCGGGAGGCGAGGTGGGGTCGGTTTCGGGTCTTCGCAGAATCCGCGGGTGCCGGGGTAATAAATCTGGCGGGTATATCTGAGCTCATGAATGTTATTAAGATACAACCCCCCGCGAGCTGAACGGCGTGCGCGGGAGGCGTGTACGTTACCGGCGCAGGGAGATATAGGCAGTGTCGGGAAGAAGCAGAAGGAGCTTCTCGCGGCGAGACCTTCGGGGGCCAGCCAGTCCAGAAGAGAGAAGATCGCTGAAGGCGAGGAAGATGGTGCCCGGAGTGAGATGAAGAAGAGAAAAGAAAGAAAGAGAACGAGTGAGGCAACCCGGAGAAACGGTTATGAAGAAATACCGCCACCGGTAATCCCGCCATAGATCACTGGTGGCCGCCACTGTGTGTGCCTTCAGTTCGTTTCTTCGTCTTCCTCCTCTGTCGCTCCCCGGGACTCGAGTTCGTTCTCGCTCTCCTTTTCTTCCTCTTACCGGTCGTGGCCACCTCCTTCTTGCTGCCATCCACTGCGTCTTAATTTCGGATTTGATGAATTTGCTATCGAGATGATATGTGGAAAATCGAAATTTGCACGTGTCAATGTCGCGGATACACGCAGATAGTAATTGACGAAGTATCAAGAAAAAAAAAGAGAGAGTGAATATTATATCTCGAATATGTGTGTTAATTCGACAAATTTAATCATATTTGAGAAAAAAATTAATATTGAAGATGAACAATCTTGAAATTTAAAGATAATAAAAATAAATTTAAAAAAAGGGTTGCATTGACACACTTTCTATCACTTATCATAATTGCTTAGTAACACAGTTAATCTTGGCAAATAAATACGACGGATCTTGATTTCGCAATCTATCGTTTTCGATGGAGAACGGAAGATTAGGATCTTAGAAAGTTGAATCGTAGTCGAAAGATTACTTAAGATTTGAATTAGCGATATTGCCATAATGTATTGCCCTATCAAGTTGTACGCAAAATCAAAAATTGTCCGTCGTTTATCGAAGAAAGATTTAACGTTGTCTTGAAACTATCGAACTCATAAGCGCGTTCTCTCTCTTGCCAATTAATTAATTGAGCTTTGCAGTATGAAATGGACTGCGGTCCTCGACATCAAAGCGAAGCTTTCGGTCTTCCACCCATCCCTAGCTGTCTGTCAAAGTGTCCTGCTTGCCAATTAATAAAGGACCTATATATTTGTCCATCAGTTCCTGCGACGTCTTATCCCGTAATAGTAAGTAAATATAGAGATCCCGCGACACATCTCACACACACACACACACACACACACACAAGCATACACAAATAAATGAATCTATGCTGCTGTGGCAATATAATTTTTTTCAATATAATTTATAAAAATTATATAGCATACAAAATTAACAAGAAAAAGATAAATACTTTATATTATTTAATTTTTCCGAAAAAAAAAAACGGTAAAATTTTGTTTCTTATTAGAACTCGAGAAATTAATTTATTCATAATAAAATTTAATTTTATAAATATTCTCCTTGAATATTAAACAGTTTAAAATTTTTATCGTATTAATATTGCATCTTTTTTAAAAAAATTTTTAACGGAAAGGAAAGAAAGGAAAGTAATAAATATTTCTTGCAGCCATGTTTGAGAATGTTTATGTCTCTTTATATTTTTCACGACAATATATTTTAAGGATATCTCTTTAATTTTGCATGAGACAAGTCAGATAGTCCTTCAGACACCATTCTCGGGCTGCGCCAGTGGACGCGAATACGCGATTTCTCGCGAAAAACACCGACATCCGGATTTCTTCTTGAGAATCGACCAGGAGCATCGTCGTCCTGGCGAAGATAACGGGGGTTGTATACAACGTATACGTAGTAAGCCTGAAGGGTGGTTTATGTATCGCAGGGCAAGATATCCGATGATTTAGCTGCGGTCTCGAGGCTCCGCCGAGAGAGTCTTCTTATCTCGCGGGTGCCCGCAGTAACCGCGGTGTAATCTTTTATTAATTCGGCGACTTACGAAATTTATCGCGGCTTTTGTTTACCACGGCGCCGCGCGATCTTAAATCTAAACCTCTGTCCTCCCGTCCCCCCATTCTTCTTCTGCCTTCTTTACATTATCCGGCCTTTCGTAGTTTTCGTTACTACACCTGCCATGGATCGCAGCTTTGAAACCGTTACTACACCTGCCATGGATCGGCTTTGAAACCGTTTTATACGAAAATCACGCGAAAAAATTTGGCCAGCGAGCGATCTTTTAGGGATCCTCCATGACAATCGGCATTGCATCCATCGAGTGAGATACCAACATCGCTCTAGAGTCACATATCACTGTGTTAAAAAGCAGCATTAGGTGTCAGGTCCGGATAGCTCGGTGGTTCGATTCTCGATTCAGCCACTTGCGCCTCACATATTTTCACGGATGGATTCTGTCGCTCGTTGATTAAATGGGCGTAAGGATATGTCCGACCTCCCATATCTCTATCTTTCTCTGGAAATTCTTCATTTTATCATTGATATTAATTATACGATTAAATGTTATATTTGATCGGGAATCGAAACTGAGTCTTTCGCTTTCCGGGTAACTGCTCTAGACCACTGAACTATCCAGATACCTCACACCTAATGCTTTTTTAACATAGTGATATGCGACTCCAGAGCGATGTTGGTATCTCACTCGATGGAATTCGAAATATCTTTTTATTTTTATTTTTATTTATTTTTATTTATTTATTTTCTTTATTTTATTTTTATTTCTCGAAACAAAATCAAGATCACATTTCGCTATCTCGGATTTTCTATCTTTTGAATTTCAATAATTCTCTTTCACCATTTCAATGGCGGTGAATTAAACGAATAATTACTATTGTAAAAATGATATTTGTCCGTAACGATCGGCGATATGTTACAACGCCAGGAGATACGCACACATATGCACGCACATATACGATCCGTTGGACTCCGCCGAAGTACACAATTCCGGCTATACGCGCGTATTCCTTATAACGGTGTCGGAATGGCGCTATATTATTATTAGAGTCCCTTAAGTCTAAGAGCCTTAAATCTGCGATAAGTTATGGGCACCCCTTTGCCCTCTCCACCACGCGGGGAACCTGCCAGCCGCCCCATCCCCGCGTCCTACGTTCCACACCTTATACCATTTCCCTGTAATATCTTAGTCTACGGCGCCTCTTCGGCCTTTATCTCGCATACATTACACACCCCCGAGAGCGGACGCGGGAAACGACTATGACGCGGGGGTAGGAGAGCCTGCGGCACCGAGCAGGGGGCGGAAGGATAATTGAAAATAACTGCTGCCTGCGAGAGAAGCGTCTAATCCCTTCTATTCTAACCAAGATAAACCTGCGGGATCATCCTGCGATTTTCCGCGCCGTTACGATGCACGCGAATTCTCATGCAGATTAATCAAGTGTATAAAGATCTGGCATAAAGATATATGATAATTCATTGTGTTTTAACTTATTATAATTTCGCACTTGTATCATCTATGATAAATTAATAGTAATAATAATTATAAATTATTATTGACGTATTATTCTTACTAGAATTATTTAATATAAAAAATATAAAGTATTTTCAAATTGCTAAAATATGTATGTATTTTTAGCAAATAGGTAAAATTATTGAAATTATTCTATTATTACACGCAACGAGCTCTTCTTAATTTACAGTGATACGTTACGACGACGTATAGGCTTGCCATAAACGGCCCGAGACGGGAGGAGAAAGTTAGAAGAAAGTTCAAGGGATTTGCAAATCCCAGCCGTGTAATTACCATAAGATAAATGAGCAGTTTAATTTGCATCTATAACTTAAACCACCCGCCGTCGATAAATAAAGGGACCAGACATCCCTGTCCACATTCGCATATCTGCGGAGATTTTTATCGTGCAATTAATCTTATTTTAATTATATTTTAATTGACATCACTTTATAACGGAGAGAAGAAAAGAAAATGCAATTTATAAAGATACTTAAAAATATGTATGTCTCCTCATAAAATTGTCTGATACGATTATTGTTTATTTAATATATTTGCGTTATCTCGACATTTTGTCGAGCAATTTTACTTAACGCCGAAGCGGGCTTTACTTTGAATGAGATTGACTAAAATCTCGTTAAATCTTTCGCTGGGTGACGGGGGCACAAACCGCGTTTTATCTAAGGTGGAACTTCAAGTCCCATCCGCGGAACGGGGTTTATAGGTAGAGGTGGATCAAAGTTTTTAAGTCTCCTGAGACTGACGAGACCTCAGTATAATTCAAGCCTCGCTGCGTTGTATTTTCTCGAACATCTTGTTACAACATCCATTACATCAAGAAATCAATTACGACGTAGTCAGACATGACAAATGTCTTTGTTTAATCGGCGCATTAAAATCTCTAGAGTGTGCTATTTATTTCGAAAGTACACGAGGATATAAAATTTGTCTGCCAAATTAATTTTAATATTTCCTTAAAATTAATTTTTTATAATGATGTTTATTAAAAGAAACATTTAAAATGCCGTTTTTTATTTTTAATCCAAATGAACAAATATATGTAAAATATAAAAAATCATAAATGTTAATTAACAGTTAATTTAATATTAATTATATTCTTTCGAGCAATTCCAGCTTTTTAATTATTAATAAGTGTTATTTTTTAATGATAAAATCGATAAAATCATGTCAAACGATTGTATAATAAAGTTATCCGCGGAATTATCATTGATAAAACCGAACAAGATGGCTAAGAAGCACTATCATCATCGTTTCTCATAATACAACTCGTACATGAGTCGACAACGGGTGCTTATCGCGTTTCTTTTCCTTCGCGACCGTAAAGAAGACACTTTCTGCCAAACGTTGCAAGGATCGCCGAGCGCGTAACACGTGGCATGGTGGCAAGAAAACGTCCATTAAGGCACAGAAGTAAAGATTACATTCGTAACGTTTCACTTGTACACCATGGCATGGGGGTTGAAATTGGGGAGGATGACAGTGCGGCCGCTTATCGCGGCAATAAAAGACATCTCGTGCAAGATTGGCATGTTGCCCATCGTACGGCATCGACGTCTAGCTGCTCTCTTTTAGGCGCTCATCGCAGATGTTCGTATCAATGTTAAGTATGTTCATCCTTTGATATCTCTGTGATACGATAAAACAATCATCAGGCGCATTAAGAATGAATGTTGTCAAGCAAAAGTGCATCTTCGAAAACGTGCAAGTGATATTTTATTATTAATGATGATAATTGATATCTAAAGATCTTGGAAAGTTATTATTAAAATGAAAGACTAATAAAAAGTAAGAGAAAAACATTTTGAGAATATTTTTTTAACAAGACATTCGGAATAAAAATCTCTTGTATTAATTACATATTTTAAAAGAAAGTCTCATATTCTTACATTTTCTAAAGAGTTTTAATCGTGAAATTTTCTTTGATGCTTAACAAGGAAATACAAATATTAAATTAATTTATTTGTGTTGCAACATGATTTAGATTGTTTTATGATGCGATACAGATGCTAAGAATATTATATAAAACGAGTAAACAATGAACTCCGTTGAAGAGAGGAAGGGGAGAGGAGCAAAAGGATGGGACCGGGACGCGATTAGACAATACGACGGAAACATTGGAGGATACTGAGGTTTGGCGAGGGCGAGTCCTTCTCTTCCGGGGTTTGGGAGCGTCAACAGATGTGCGAGCTCGCTCGCATACACATATACATGAGCGTATCGCGCAGACACGCGAGGGCCGTGCATCTCATCCTTAGGGGTGTCGTGCCTCAATGTCCCTGATCTTGTTAAGGACGCAGTGAACCACAAATAGCCGACATCCATTCAAATATCAGCGAGAAATCCAGCTACTTAAGCTACTTCCACATCGCGCAGAGCCGTCAACTAGCAACCCGCTTAAGCGACAACTTGATAAATGTCTGCCGTAACATCTCACATTGATTTCAGCGCAAAACACGCCGTCTGCATCGACATACAGTTGAGTTTGTTCTAGCAGTGTGACGTACGGTATTTGATGCTAACTATATGAAATTATCAGTCGTTGCTTCATACATGGCAGCTTTTGAACAAGTTAGCGCTTAATCACGCTTATGAAGTTTAAATACGTGACATCATAAAGGTCTAACTACTTACAGGCAATGTCTGAGAGAGTCGATATACGTATATAACTCTCTATCGAATATATAAATAATATCACGTGAAAGCTGTCGTTAATTAATCCTTTGCTCCGATTAAAACAAAACGAGCATAATGATTTATACGGTAAGCTATATGTATAAAAATGTATATTAAATATATTTCCATATGTTATTTTAAAAATAATGAGAGCTAACAAATGCTTCTTAGTAAAACGAGAGAAAGATAAGATATTAATCGTCGAATCTTATTTTTAGAAATTGTATGGGGTTGCAAGGGATTTGTCAGAAATGTCTTTTCAATTATTGCAAGGCTTGTAGATTGAAGCTTTGATTGAATATTTGAGGTGAAAGTTTGTATTGTGATCATAGCTTTATTTCTCTGCGAAACGCACGTAGGTAGGTGTTCTTCAACGCGGAAAAATCGCAGGATTTGATTTAGGGACACGCCAAAGCAATTACGAGTGCACGTTTCAAGAGACGTCTTCTCGCGCGCGACCCCCTTACGAAGGCATAAAAGGTGGCGGAGAGGATGTGCCAGGAGGGCTAGAGTTTGGCTTTGTACGGGGTCGCGGTGGCGTTGAAGCCGACAAAAGATAAGCCGTTATTTATAACCCGGCTTAAGGAGAGAGGTGGGGACGCGTTTAGGGAAAATAAAATCACTCCGAAATCGCGCGAATCGGCGAGCATAATATTCCACATGTCTTCGTCCACCTGTGTCGCAAAATAAGATAGCATGAACGAATGGGAATTATTTTCATGATATATAAATAAAAAAGAAAACACGCGCATTCAATACATTCTAAATTTTCACTAATAAATATCCTTTTATTATAGTGCATTCAAAAACGCTTACATAAATACGTTATGTAAAAAATTAAAAAGTAACATCTTTATTTACTATATTCATCTTACATTTTTAATCATAATTTTTTTTATGTATTTTTTCATATATTTTTATATACTTTCTATATATTTATATATTTTTTATAGCTTTCTTCGAGATATTCAACAAGATTTTATTACTCTCGCTTTGATTATTATTTCTATTTTTATTCGGTTTGCTTCCATTTGTAATTTCATAAATAAAATACCCCCTCTTATTAAGCTTAACGTTTTATTACTTTTAATTATTATACTAGTACTTTTATTATAGTTCGTGAACATCGAAGAATTTTTTCCTCATTCACATTTAATTTTATTATTAATATCGAGAAATTTCTTGTACACATCCATCTCAAAGCCATCGATGCCTTTGAATCAAGTCCATCCGAATTTTCTCGGCCTCTCAAATCCTTTCATCGTTTGCTACAAGTCATATTCCGGTCATCGACGCGGCCATCGATGCCACCCCCCTGTGTATGTGTCGCCGCAATCGCGAGGCAACAAAGTTCATTCCGTCGTTCCCGCTTCTTTCCTAAAAAACGCGCCCCACCAGCCACCCAGCCGCCCTTCGTTTGCTCCGAACCAGCGGAGCGTAGTCCGAAGATCCGAGCGCAGACGGCGGAGATACCTAAAGATCCATCTTCGACGTTACGCCGCTGCCGGTGGTTGGGGGTGGCAGGACAGGGGCGTCGCCAGCGGGACGTTGGCGGCGGCGCGGAAGGGTAGCGGGAACGCGGGGGTCGTGTCGGCGAGGGGGAGGAAAAGGGAGGAGGTCGAAGCTTGGAGTCTGCAGAGCCGTGCATCTCCCTTCCTCCCTGCCTCATCCGCCGGGGGTAGGTGGGTGAGTGGGTGGATGGCACCGGCTCCTCGAACTGATCAATACCTGAAACACCGCGAGGTATCGTCCCGCTATTTCCGGTGTCCCAGCGCGGCCGGAAATGAAGGCGTTAAAAATATACTCCAGATAGCGCCGGTATTATATCCTCTTCGGTACAGGTGCCCTCAATAGTTGACGAGGGGACCGATCCGCTGGCGAGACATTTCGCGATGGAGGGACGTGCATCAGAATACGTCCTGCGGTGACAGTTCGCGCGATGCTGAAAGAAAGCTAAGATGATGAACGGTTTAATCGCGGTTCTAATCATTTCATTTCGCACGCGATAATCAAGTAGAACAAGTAGATCATTATCATTGTTCTCTCTTGTCTTAATAAGGAGATATAGTTATCTACTCGATATTTTACAATAAAGGAAAGCCATCTTCTCCATTATTGACAAGACATGATTTTTTTGAGATAATTTTACATTTTTTTGCAATGCAATAGAATCATGAATCATTTATTATTTTGTATTCGATATCTTCTTTTTTCTTATTTAATCTTTCGACATATCTTTGCGTTAATAAATTTTATACAATATTTTCAGTTGTTTCAAATTTTTAGAAATGTCTCACTGACATTTATCTATAAAATTATCTATAAAAATCTCATATTTATTTAAAATTTCCTCGTTGGCTCTGCTGATTACAAGTTGGCACTAGTCAGATGACTGAGATGATCGTTATTGGCGCGTACTGTACGCTCGCGCGGGCGATGGCTCTTTATCTGGGAGGACTCCGCCTGATCGACTTTTAATTATAGCTATCTGCTACCTGGTTCGTTGGTATTCGGCGTGCAAGGGTGAGCGTGAGTAATCGACGCGTCGAGATGATCGATTCCGAAGCCATTCTCGCGGCTGAAGTCTTTATTTCGCGGTACTTACTAGTACGAATTCGATATTGCGTGAATATTCGCAACCCTTATCGCATACGCACTTGTAGATTAAAAGAGAAAGAGAAATCAGAGAAAGAGAGAGAAAATCCCTAAAAAAAGTAATTAGGAATCGATGTATAAGAGGGAGAATCGATTTTCAATTATATTATATTTACGTTTTTTTAGGCAAATTCGATTTATTAGACTGTAATTATATTGGATAAGGTTACGAGACTTTAATAGTTTAATACAACGTTAAATGATTATCATATGTTAACGAATAACGAGAAATATTATATATTCCATCTGTCTTAGGCCCGGTTGCACCAACGTTATTTTAACTTTAAGCGAGATTTAAATATATGTCTATCTTCATCTTTTTTTCTAAATAAATAAAGACAGGCATATATTTAAGTTTCGCTTAAAGCTAAAATAATTTTGGTGCAACCGGGCCTTAGGGATGCGACACTAAATGATATCTTACTTGTCGAGCAGCTTAAATTTCCTCTTTTTCGGATTTGTCAAAAAATTTAATCTTATGAATAATTTATCTTATATTAGTCTTTACGGAATACAATATTTATCACAATAAAATCACGCATTTTGGAAGGAAATTTTACTTGGAAAATTGCGGATATCTGTTGAGCCGGAGGGCGTGACCGCGTGTACGATGTGAAACTCCGGATTTGCGAAATCGCAGCAAAGGGGTTGGTTTAGTATCAACAGGTAGAACACGTCCTCTTCCCCACCGGATAAGCCTAGGGTTAAGCGCCGGCGCTGGTTAAACTCCTCTCACCCTCTCGAGGGTGTGGACCCTCCCCATTGGTCCGGACGTGTGAAAAAGAGAGCGAGTCAGTCCTGCGCGCGGATAGAATCTTTTTAAATCCCTCTCTCTGAGGGGTGGAGCTTTCCATCGAGATTTTTCACCGCAAACTTTCGGCTATTTTATGCACAGATTAATTTGCATACGTCATTAGATTAATTTGCATTACATTTATCATTACGATCAGCTGAACTATTTTTAAATCTCACAGGTGTACTTTTATTCAAAGGTGTACTTTTATTGAATTTTGCTTCACATTATAATCTTTCGTTCTGTGCATCAAGATGTATCAGCATAATTTGTATCAGCATAATTAATCTGTCCTACTAAAGAGATTAATGCAATCCAATGCTTGTCCAATATGTCTTGTTGCTGAAACAAATATATATCTCAATTATAAATCTTAGTATTCTTCTATTTATAAGATCTATGATTCACTTTTTGCGACTTCTTTAATTTAATTATGCACTTAAAAATTTAATCTCCCGCAAAATTTTAAAACCCCCTATCTTTATTTTAATAATTCAAAATTTATACGTTTTATGATTGTTATAAATCTATAATTTTTCCAATTATAATTATAATTTACAAAACTATCATAGATAATAGGCTGTATTACATCTGATAATCAACGGCGTATATATATCGATAATACGATATAAATATAACGAGCTATCTTGTATTTGACTTAATCCTCTAGGTCGGATGTTCGTTTCGGGCAGAAGGAGCCGCAGATACAGTCCTATCGGATCAAAAAGGAAAAAAAACGACGAAAAAAGATCGTAATGCGACGACAGCGACGAGAAGAAGGGGAAAATATCCGCATGGGTCAGCCAAGAGAGGCTTAGACCACAGAGATGCCCGCTTCAATATCGGCTTTCGGGATACTTGAGATATTTATCTAATGTCTTACATTTTCCGGGGCACTGCCCATGCAAATTTCCATTCATGTCTCCTCTACGGAAAAACCTGCTTTCCTGGATTGCCGCTTTCGACGAAACGCTCCGATCTACGGTCAAAGCTCGTTAAAATATCCATGTCTCAATAACTCAGCGATGCTAATATCAATAATGAAAAATTTATAAGTTTTACGAGCGTTAAAATTTGAATATATAAATTATGGGGATAAGCGTAAAAAAATCGCGAACATTAAGAACCTATCATAATTAATATTAATTCATAATAAAAAAAAAGTTAATAGTTAAATATAAAAGATAAAAATATAAGATTAAATATAAAATTAACTATTTATGTTACGAATGCTTATGTAAAGTTTGACCAAATAAGATAATTTTTGATAAGATTTTTCATTTAGGAATGAGATATATAGATAATGATATGGATGATATGTCTCACACTTATCGTGCGCAACCACACATTGCGGACGCATTCACCATACTTCTATCTTCGTCAAAGTCTATTTTTTCTTGTTTTTTTGTACGGCATAATGTTCCCAACATCTCGACAATCTGAGGCAATCTGGTTATCTTACGGAGATATCGCGCGGCGTGTACCCTAGCGTTACTTATCACAGATAACTAGTAACTCAGTACTCTTTCAGCGTTGTTCGGAGAAACCGCTGAAACCGCGCTCAATCATCGATTTTCGTAGACGGAGGGCTCCTCGGCGATCGATTCGTTGCAATCTTGTGACGCGCGATGATACCGCGCGATCGAAAGCTCGCAAATACTATTTCGATAACGATGACGAAGTGAATTGCGGGCGAGAATGTGGCTTACGCGCGATTATTCGACGACCTGACTCGTTTTAATGATCATAAAAGAACATGGAGGAACGATCGACGATGATGCTGATCTCGTGGCTGATGATTTTGTCGATTGCGAGCTGTCAAAGCGTCTGCCCCGCCAGGTGTCTATGTCACTTCATTCATATACCTAGGACTATCGAGTGCTCGAGGCAAGGATTGCAGACATTCCCCGAAAATATCAGTGACATTGTGAGTGTATAAATTTATTGTAAAATCTTTTTATCGTTTTTTTTTAATCGCGCGTAAATCTCTCTATAATTAAGCGCACTGATGATTGAATACAAGATGTAATATTGGCTTATTGCATCTTATCGCGTTTATAAATGAGGTAAAGTAGTGCTGTTACTTCGATAACAAAGTAAATGTACAACAAAGTAAGAATCATGAGAAAGATACGTAATCAAGATAAATGAATCATTACCGGTTGAAGTATCGACATGCAGTTTTATGAATAATGCGAAGAAGTATTTTATAATATTACATACTTTACGTACACATACACATACGCATACGAAGCATTCTTTTAAATTAGTCCATATATTTAGAATAAATTATATATTATATTTATGCACAAATATATTACTTTTTAAAATTAATTTCTTTGCAATAGGTAGAGCATCTAGATTTGTCGAACAATCTTTTAACTGAAATCACGGATGAAATTAATCGACTGACTGAACTGCAACATCTCAATCTGGCCAAGAATAAGCTCACTGCCTTGCCAAATAATCTTGCAAAATTAAAAAAATTGCAAAGACTAAATCTATCAGATAACATTATCGCAAACATGGCAGATATTGCTTCCATTAGCCAGCTATTGTCCCTGAAGATTCTATACATCTCAAAGAATCACTTACTTGACTTAAAAGGGTTGACCAGCGAGATACTTCAGGCAGTGGATGTCGGCCATTGCCGTATGTATTAAGATGATCATAAATATATATATATTTATTACTCGAGAAGTTTTATAAAGTAATCTTTAAAGATAATTTAGAAATTAAAATTATGCATATAAACATATAAATTTTAATAAAACTTTTAATATAAAATTTAATTCATATATATTATTTAATCATATATTATTTAATATGTAAAATGTAACATAATATTTAATATACACTACCACTCGAAAGTATTTGTCCACCCTTAATTTAAGAGAAAATTCGAAAACGAAATTGTGTTTATTGCCTTTCATCGATGTTTATTGTTTATTGCGCTAACGGAAAGTCGTTCTCAATAGCTATATTATAAATATCACTTCACGTTTACTAACAGATAGCTACAAAGCCAAATAAAGTATTTGTGGCTCTTTTCCTAGAATGAATACTTTTAAGTTTTTACTACAAAGGCACGTGTTTCATGGAATTTTTTTATTTATTTGATATTTTAGAATGTAACGGATATAGATTTGCGTCAGTTATCTGCTGCCATTTGAACAGAAAATCACATCTCTCGACGCATATTTTATAAAAATAATTTTCTGTTTTTTTTCCCACGTGATATTAAAATGGTAAAAAAAAGGAATTTAAATATAGATTAATATAAAAGGATATTAAATATATAGATTAATATAAATGAATGATTTTTATTTATTTATAGTCATTTAAACACAATTTACCTAGGTGGCCAAATATTTTTGAGCGATAGTGTATGAAAACGTAATCATATGTATTAATATTGTTTATTTTATAGAGAATTATATAAATTAGAATTATATAAATAAATTTTTTATAAGATTGTGAACAACACATGGTTTATGCGCATCAAACTAAAAGAGTTTTGTATATTTTAGATATAAAGGAACTTGGAAATACGTCTTTGAATGGACTGCCAGCTCTAACGACATTGAATCTCGCCGGAAATCCATTGAAGATTATCGACATGCCTGTCAGTAAGACATTGCGATGGTTGGACATGTCTGATTGCGTTTTAAATTATCTGTATCCAGATACTTTGAGTAGACTTCCAGAATTAGAAGAACTACGATTGGTCAACAATCCTACGTTAGTGTATAGTACTCGGTAATAAAACTTTACTTGACTATAATTCATTTTTATTAAAAATAATCGAATATTCATTAAATAAATAAATTTATTTTTAATCAATTAATTCTTACATTCTTAATAATAATTATACAAGTGAATACATGGAACACATCATATGTTTGCAGACATTCGACTTTACAACATTCGAAGCTGAAGAAACTGGACGTATCGAGATGTAATCTCGACAGACCCGGTCTTCATGGTTTCCCATCATTAACGCATGTTTATCTCTCTCACAATACGATTCGTATATTGCCGAATCGTATATTCGCAAAGAACAAGCAGCTGATGCATCTGTCCCTGAATGCGAATAATCTAGAGCGATTGAACGTCAGCACTTTTGACGGTTTAATGAAGCTTCAAATGCTTGATCTATCTGCGAACAATCTCGAGGATGTTCACACGATGACATTCCAGGAGAACATAGACCTCAGACTGCTAAATCTTTCCTATAACTCTCTACATCGATTTCCAGAGCTTTCATCTCTCGCCACGTCACTGGATTTGTCTTTTAATTTGATCAGCCGCTTCAATGCAAACTCTCTGGAGAACATGTCTAGGATCAGAAGTCTAAACTTGAGGAATAATCAACTGCAATTGATACCACCCGGTTTAGAATCGAAAACATTAAGAATATTAGATATGCAAAGAAACAGACTCGTTGAGTTGTATAATAACAGCTTGGTTAATTTACCGTCATTGCAGCAAATCGACTTGTCAGGTATGTGTTTTAACTTACATTACCGGTAATCAAGAATATATCCAAGATATCTGATTTGATTGAAAATTTTATTTATTAATTAATTAAATAATTTATTTATTATAAACAAGAAAAAAGAATCTTTAATATAAAATAGAGGTGACAAAAACAACTTTAGCAGATTATAATTTAAAAAAAAGTTGCAAAAAAATTACAGCAAGTAAATAGTAAAATTTAAAATTGTCACTTTCAAAATCAACACTTCTTTTTAATAATCTTTTAAAATCTTTTAAAATCTTTTAATAATCTTTTAAAATTATAATTGAAATAATTATGATATCAGATACATGATAAAGAAATAAAAGATTAAAAAGTTTTCAAAATTCTCTGATTGATCGTTGAAATATTAAGGAATTATTATCATTGTATTTTAAAATCAATTTCTCTATCTATCATTTCTTGATTTATGTTACATGTTTTGATGTATTTCTCTCGCGCTGTATTGAACGTAAATAAATTTTTAGGAAATCGCTTGACGGAGGCAATGAATCCTGACGTATTTCAAAACAATCCAGATTTAACCATGATCCGTTTGGGGGATAATCCGTGGAGATGCGATTGCACACAACTCTACGTCATCTTTGAATACTTGACGATTCCTACCAGCAAAACGATAGAATCGAGCTTGATTTGTCAAAGTCCAGCGAACGTTTCCGGTTATTCGTGGGAAGCCGCGTGTTTCGATGCTTGGAACACGAACATATATTATAATAAAGATAGAACTTGGGGAATGGTGATGGTCAGTTTGCTTATCCTGGTCGTCTTGTGTGGCAGCGTGATATCCATCAAACATACCATGAGAATAAAGAGAAGAGTCCTAGAGCAGAGACAGCAACAGGAATTGGCAGAAGAGAGAGAAAGATTACGATTTTTGTACGCAAGAAGGTAAGGATCTTTCCCGATTAATTAATTGCCAAGTTTATTAAGTATGCGCTAAATATTAAAATGTTTCATTTTATTTGTAATTTATACATATAAATTGATACACATATATTATCAAATTCGCAATAAGCCATCCCTGTTTATAATAATTAAAATTAAAATTTAGTTAATTTAACATGCGCGTTGTATTCTTCATATTTTTCAAAAATTAGTCTTATCAAATAATAATAAAAATATGTATTAATGTCAATTTAAAATGGACTCTCTACCTGCAACAGATAAAATAGATATCTCTCCAGAACTGCAATCGATCAACGCGCGCACAGATTTAAATTACAATTTCGTAAGCTGGTACATCATTTAGTCTCCCAAGATATCGAAAACGTGTTACCGACGTATATTACAATTGTATTTTTAAATAAAACGTATATTACAATTATATTTTTAGATAGAATTTTTAAATCATGTGTAAATAAATTTAATTACTACGAGAATTTTTAATTATCTCATCTGACATTCTGCAAATAATACACTTTTTTTAACTGCAACAATAGCACGATAAAATCAAATGAAATTAATGCGGTGAATGTATTTTCAGAACACGTTTGGAAGAAGAAATAGAAGATGCAGAGAATTCAGCGGAACCCAGAATTAATCCTTTGGAATTAATCGGTCCACCCAGCTATGAGGAGGCTGTCCAGATGCCCAGACTGATTCGTTCCATGGACGCTTTGAACGAGATCTCCGTTGAAGATGGTACTTTGCGCTCCATAAATTCTGTGGATAATCTACGGATAAAGAAGAGGAGGACAAGAAGAACGAAGACAACCCGAAAGCGAACTCAAAGCGAGGATGATCTGCTAAGAAGAGAAGAACGTCGGCAGGAACGGATAAGAAGAGAGAGGAACAATTCCAGCAGCAATATCTGCGAGACCACAGACCAGTCACAAAATACGAATCCCAGGCAGTCTAGGACCTCGCGCAGATCCAGGAGGCACAGCTTCGTGGAGGAGTCCTTGGAATCCAATAGTAGCAAGGATAGACCGAGACCGCAAACTCCCAACACGAGGAAGAAAAGGAGGAGGCAGGTATTTGAAGACGAACATGTGACCGATGATGAGGCTTCCGACGTTCAAATGGATTTCAATCGATCCGTCGTCATCAGGGAACTTCGACGCGAACCCAGGAGTGGTTGTAGAGACTCATTCGTAGAACGCGGATCGTAAACCATTTGAGTTAAGTTATTTTGAACGCATGCGATTAATTGTTTGATATTTGTAATAAAAATATAAAAAAATATTTCTGCAGCATCCTTACTGCATTTCGTGCAAAAACGTTGTTCTTTGAGAGCGTAAAATTTGTCTCTTTTGACACAAAAGTTAGTAAGAATAATACTATTATATATTTAACATTAGCAACAATAAGATGATTGATCTGATAAATATATAATAATATATCTTATTATTGCTCAAAACAGATTAATGCAGATGACAAGTAAAATCAATAACATTTATTCGAAAGAGCAAAAGTACGAGTGTTTTTGCTTGTCTTTTTTGTCGAGTTTTTACTTACATTACGTCAAATGTTTTTTATACCGGTTCGAATAACATCGATTTCAGATTATAGTAATTTCTTATCAATCTGAAAAAAGTAGAATACTTAGAGATTATAGTTGTAAACCTATCGTCATATTAATATATCATTTATAGAATAAAAAAGCGGAAAGGAGAAAAAAGAGAACAGACATAATACGCATAAATTATAAATAATTACATCATTAAACATTCAGGAGTGTATCCTCAATAATACTCCAATAATTCATCATCATGTTGTTATAGTTTTAGATATATATAATTTTAGATAACAGAAATATTACGTGCACATTTTACTTATAACAGTCATTATCCTTTGTAATAGATTAATTATTATGGAAGAAACAATATTTGTAAAAATTCATTTAAGTTGTTTACACAACTTAATCTTTGATATGGAAAATTAAAACTATGTATTCTTAATAGAAATACATAGCAGATATACGTATCGGTATTTATAGAATATTATTACGCCCGTATATCTTCGTGTATCTATTATTTGTTTCCATTGTCTTCTGCAAGTGTCGTAATTTACTCGTCTTTTTTCAAAATCAGAACGTATCGTTGATTAATCGAATATAAAACAAATATTGCAACAATATCGCTGACGCATTTAGTGATATAAACATAAAACGGGATTAAAGATATCGAGCGGAAGATTATCTATAAAACGCAGAATTAAAATAAATGAAATCAACAAAATAACACTCTTTTATTTTGATCAAAGACTGAACATATAAATAAAGTCTTCCAATCTTCACTGAGCCGTTTGTTTTATCGCTATTCCCTTAATTAAATTCAACAGCGCGTATCGTTGGGACAAGTATCGATCTAACGGGATCCGCGCGCTATCTTAAGATTAAATCTTATTAAATCATATACGCCTTACACAGCGTTCGACACATTTGGCTTAAAGAATCGTATGTTAGAATAATAAAATGATCAATAATACAATAATATGATAACACAATGTGGCGCTTTGTCACTTCACGCACAACCATATGACGCGTCCGTTTAACCGATAATAACGCGATCAACGTCCATGGAGTGCTATTTCTTTCGTAGATCCCCGCATTAATTTGCACCGCGCACGACGAATAAATATGCTAATGCAATACACAAAAATTCGTATCGCTGCCTCGCTGGAAGATCTCCAAGAGATCGTTTCGCCGGAGGGGAATCGACGTATCCGCTGTAAGGAATAACGTGATAACAGGATTATTACGCATATTTTCTGTGACGTGAATAACGAGTCTTACATAACTGTAGTAACACAAATCGTTCACCAAGCACTCACACTCCGACTGTCACAAGCCGATCCGAAGGTCGTTCCTCATAACTGACAAACTCCGTCTCTCATTGAATTACAAATCCAATCGCGCAAACGGATATATCTAAAACGCCGCGCTAAAACTACGAGGTACGCGTTGTCCAGGCGATTGACAAATAATCTGTAGCTCGATAGAAGGACGGCATAAGGCCAATGGAGTGTAAAATCTTTCGAAGAAAAGCTTTCATAGAAAAATATGGCAGCAAACTGGAATGCTCCCGATTCACTGACATGCAGCGAATATCATATCGATTTCGATTAATTTTAAGGATCCTCGCGATGTAATCTCGTGCGACGACAAATATATCAACACTGAGAAAAATGTCCGATGAAAAGGTAACGAATGGATATTATACCGATATTATACCGATCACTTTAATTGGATATCTGATCGGAAAGTTCTGAATTTTGAACTTTCTGATCCGATATCCGATCAATCAATATTTTCTGATTGGATATCTGATCGGTTTCTTTTTTTTCCGATTAAAGTGATCGTTATAATATCCGTTCGTTACCTTTTCAACTTAATATTTTTCTCAGTGAAGGGATATATACATATATACGAGATCCTCGCTCGCAGATTTGTCAGGAAGACTGACTAGTGTATGTGGTGTTAATCTCGAACGTGTTATTTCACCCGTGGATTTCTATGACGTAAACTATGTCATAAATATAGCACATTTTTTTTCTCAATAAGATTGAGAAATGACAGCCTTAATATTGAAAGTAAAATTTCAATGATTAAGTTGAGAGTCGTTAAGAATGTAATTAATATTGATTGGCTAAATTAATAATTTTATTTTAATCCTTGTTAGATTTTTTATTCAAGCAAATTTATTCAAATCTATTCAAACTTGGTAAGGTTGTGTTTGAGATTTAACTTTCAAGAATGTTTAGGCAAGATGATATCATAAATGAAAAGGAAAGAAATACGGTATCTCTGAAATATCCTATATGGCATAGCAAATATATACATATAACCATTCGTGCATCTGATAATTCAACCGGCTCGAGAGAGATCACACCTGTATCTTAACCGCACACCTTCAGCTTCCTGTCGTAAACAATAGTGTCCGTTTCCACTGTCGGCGCGTGTACATATGTGTACGTGTTGTAAATGTAAACATGGTCTTTAATTTCGTAATCTTTTTTATCACGAAAATCCATCGCGAAGAGGCTTCTCTACTTGTAGGCTTAGGAACAACGGTGTTATTATAAATCACGATAAATTCATCGAAAAGCTCTCTTCTCGCGTTACACATTCGTCTCTTCGATTTTTCTCCCATTCGATAGACAAACATGTCGATCGATCGACATAACGTCCGTAGACATTATGTCGCGTAAATTCTTCTCAGAACACTGCTTCATGGCGTCTTGACTAGATTCTCACCCGCCATTGTTCGCGTGATGAGTATGGGCGTCTTTGGCACACTGTCGGGATTTTCTTGCAGGGTGATCTTCACTCTTTGAGCTCCAGGACTGACCGGTGGTCCATTGGGCTCCGACATATGCGCTTTTGGCCCATTATTCGTCGTTACCGATGAATCGGATGGCTGGGTGGGACTCGTTCTATCCGCCAGGAAGTTCTCCCTCAAAGAGTTTATGTCTATGCGAGGTCTATCCTCGCTCTTCTGATCGTCCTGCGAGCTAATTAGCTTTCGCGGAGGCTTCACGGGGTCCAGGTGATCGGCAGTGCCATTGAGAGATCGCGGCGTTTCTTGAATTGGCTGATGATCGTTTTGAATTTTATCGATCTTCGCGTCGTCGCCATCGGACGTGCCTTCCACGAGAGGAGTGTTTTCGGGATTTCCATTGGAGGCAATCTTCGGTTGGGTCGAATTCCCGGTGTCCGGGAGGAGAGCCTTCTGCATGTCCCTCAGTTCGGTGCCGCGTTCGACGTCGCCTCGTTTTCTCTTCTTCCTGCATATATCGCCTCTGTACGCGGCGAAACCGATCAACGTTGCCACGACGGCAAGCAGAATCGCCAGAACAATGTACGAGCCCATGCCCTTCTTGGATTGCTTGGCCGAAGATACTTCGGCCTGTTCATCGTTCAAGCTGTTTACCTCGGCTTTGACATTACCCGATTTGGATTTATCAGAGGATTTCAACACCTCTACACCGTTAGCAATCGTAATCATTTCGGTAGATATTTTATCGTCGGACTTGATTGAGGAACTTTCACTCGGCTCTTCGGTGGCTACTTTAGTAAGTGACGCATCTATAAATTCTTCTTCTTCGAGATCCGGATCCTTGGTTTGTGATGGAATTGCAGTAGTTGGCGAACCAAATATCGCATTCCATATCATCCCAGCGATGGATGATGATGAGTCTTCATTAGTGCTGCTCTTCTCAACAGTTTTCTCCTCATAAGGCGACCAAATGATTCCAGACCCTTCGCCTGAACCATCTTCATCTCCGTCGCCTGAACCCGTCGTCGGGTAAAAGAGGGAGTCCTTAAACTCCTCCTTCCGCGACATTTCGGTCGTAGATATTTGCTCCTTTTTCTCTTCGTTGTCGAAGAAAAGCTCTTCGTCTTCGTTGGTATGTTGCAAAGAATTTATTGTAGCGCTGGTAATATCCTCTACAGTGGTCGACTCTTGCGTGGAGATGATGGGTTCAGTCAAGGAAAATCCTGTCGAAGAATCCATCTTTTCGGTTGGAGAAGGTGTTTCTACTTCAGGTTTCTCCGACGAGTTAACGTTGCTGTCTACAATGTACTCATTCTCTTCCTCGCTATTAAACTCGTTCAGACCGTCATCTCCGGATCCCGAATACATCCCGGATCCTTCCGTTGCCTGATCGTTCTGCATCTCGCGATCTTGCTGTTCGAAGTTGCAGACGACTGCCGCGCTCGGCTTCATCAACGATGTGCCTTTCAAGTTGCTAGGATCTGCGCACACGACTTTCTTCGACACGGACACTTTCCTCTGCACGATAAGATCTCGCACTTTGAGAGTAGCGCAGTTGCAAACGAGCGGATTATTATAGATGTCCAGGTGTCTGAGATGCTTCAGACGCGCCAACGCAGGTGGCAATTGTCGGATGGCGTTCTTTCGCAAATTCAATTTTCGCAGCTCGATCAGGCCCTCCAGGGAAGCTAGTTCCAGATACTCGATACGATTGTCTCTGAGATCGAGGCTTCTCAGATGACTCAGAACTCGAAAGCTTCCTGGTTCGATCGTTTTCAAATCGCCACCAGACATATCAAGATGCCTAAGGTTGGTCAGATTATCGAAGAGGCCTGGGATTAGAGTATCTCGTGCGGCCGGAACCGTCAACATCTCCAGATGATGCGTCTCGATCTGTTCGAGATCTTCCAGCTTGTCGCACCGTGCTACGGTACTGTTCTCCAGTTTGCAAAGTCCGTGGCTCCATCCTGATTGAAGGAGAATCAAGAGGAGCAACAGCAGAGGCGGTGCTGCCTGCATCTTTCGGTCTAATGTATCTGCAACGGAGAGAAATCGTATGTGATTACGTTTGCCGATAATGCGATGCACGCGCGCGTGTGTTTCGCGTTTTCGAACGATACGTTTTTATGTCACGCGATGAACATTCATAATGACGATAGCAATGAAATGTATCACCTTGGAGAAGAATTATATAATTCAGAATGTCCTTGAGACGACGTGGCAGATAGCAGTAAAAACGTTCGCGTAACGACGATATCGATCAATATTTTCGAACGCAGCTTGGAGTAGAAATCCAAGTGGCCTCGGTGGAGATGTACGACTCGCGTACAGAGATGTACGACCGAAAATGAGGTCACCGCGATAGGTAGAAGTGGACTTTTAAGAGTTAAATTGGATGCACGCGCACACATGTTATCTGCCGATGCGAAGATAAGCGCGATAATCGACGGAAAGCAAGATTAAACAGACAAAGTACCCGGTAACGAAATATTACACATTCATCGCGCGCCTATTTCCGGTGTAACGTTTCGATGAGAGGTAGAAAGACCTGTTATTAATTACTACGCTTTGTAATAATAGCAAGAGATTGTGTAATTTTCCCGTGTATTCAAGCAGCACGAGAACGAAAGTAAAACGTCCCGTGGCTCGTTTCACACAGGTGATTACCTAATGTCTGTAATTAGTACACACGCTCAGCCCGACAATAATTACCACCATTACATGCCAGCACCTGCAAGACATCCAAGTCGATCGTAGCTGCGTGTAATACGTTTCGACGTTAAATCGACCAAAGCTGAATCACGCGATAGCTGATAAACCATTAGGTCATCCAAACGATTCTTATCAACTAGCTAGTCTTTATTATTGCCTCGGTAATCGTCAAAGTGGGATGCAGATAAGAGGCGGTTCAGTACAATGGAGTTCATCTCATAAAAAGTACATACAGTGCGGCGATTATACTTAATATTTCTCTAATAGAGCCGTCTCAATAACGCGTACATCGTTCGACGCATAATTACTTCAGACGCACCTCTCTTGCGTTAAGAAAAAGAATTTCGATACAAATATTGCTACATTAACCGTGTTTCAATATTTTGTCGTAAAAAAATACATATTACATGTTACTATGTAAGAGTAAAAAATGCAAAAGGTCAGCATATTTCAAAATTCAAAAGAGCGCGAAAGAAATCGTTTACAAGTCCTCCTCTTTTTTTCAAATACACATAAACTTATTGGCATTATAATTCTACGAGAAATATTCTTTTCTTGATACAACATATGGAATAATAAATCAGATAAAAAAGTGTAAAGTTCAGTTTCTGCATATATTAAAGCATTTTGAAAGGTAGGCATTTTAGAAATTGCCGTTAGTACTGCTCCCGATGGCCAAGGAAAATTTATCGGCCTCTTTTTCGCTATTTTAAATGCCTTTTCAGACTTTTTCTAACCTTTATGACAAGGACTTTACGTAAATAGAACGATGGAAGGCAAGCACGGTTTAGACGTGTTATTTGCATTATTTTGCATACTGTCTGCGCGTTGTCGGCGGATAATGTCATTTCCATGTATAAATACGCAAACGCGATAGTGATAGAAAGAAAACGGTGGCGTTTCTCGCGAGATTACACGGCAACGAACATTGAACTCGTATGATCGATCGTAATCGACATTAATTGACGGGAACTGCGTTTCTTGTTCGTTAATGAGACCGGATCCCGCGGGATTGAAAAATTCTATCCTCTTTCGATGAGATAAGACTATCAATGAAATAATGGATTCCGTTGTGCTCGTCGAAGATAAATCAATATCGATTTCTGCACGAATTGTGTAATCAGCAGTCTACTCGTCGCTCAAAAATAGTTTACTTTCGCTTCTTTCGCTTCGTGATTTTCCTCGCGTAATAAATGAGCAAGAATTAATAAACTAAATTAAATTATAAATTTAAAATTATAAACTAAATTATAAAATTACAAACTAAATTATAAATTTTGCGAGACAATATTAGACAGAAATATATATTCTACAAAAAATGGTTATCACGCAACCGTGCATGAATTGGTAGACGAGTAATAATATCGAGAAAACATTATTCTTCTCAAAATCATTACTAAAAATTCATCGTGTAACTACCAATAAATTTTTTCTTATTCGTTCTTATTCGAGATTCTAAAATCTTGCAATAAAATGTAAAAATTTACGCGGATTATTTTGTACAAGAATCGCTCTTTGATCTTGCTTTTTACGCTATACAGCCGGAGTAGTCTCGTAATTTTAAACGAAGGGCACGTCCGTATCATGAAGGACGCGAAGTGTTTCTCGCCTTAATCTTCAAACGGACGCAATTTGCCCTATGAGCCTCAATATCTACGCACAACGCAATGTGTTCGCATCGTTTCGCGCGTTCGCGTGGGTGGAGGACAGGTCATGGCCAGTGGATTCGAGATCCCCGCTATTCCATGTCTCGTAGACGTATTCACGCTGTGTAATATATGGTTTGCGAAGAGCGACTTCCTGTAATTTCACGAACGATGTTACTGTACGAAAGTGGCTCTACGTGTGTGGCCCCGTTTCATATACAATATGCCTATAATGACGTAAAACTTCTTTCTCAGCCTTAACAACCTTGGCTTCTTGGAAAGGAAAGAGTTTCTACAGTTTGTATAACCAAAAGTGACGATAATAAAAGTTTACATGCCGCAAATATTTCCTTGACGAGCAATATCGTCTACTTAAAGTTGCGTCAACGTATTTGCATTCCGCGAAAGATACCGATGATGCTAATTGGGAATTCAAATATGACAATTAAGCACGAGACATCAGTCAGTTAAATTCCAATGCAACCGATTAAAGTAACACGCTCATTTATTATGAGCCATTTTCGACGACATATAAATCTCTGAAAAAAAATTAGAGACAAATCTATTTATAATTTTATGTCCCGTATATTTTAATATACATGTATGTGTGTTTTGTACGTGTGTGTAGATTTTATCTCTTCGAATAATACATAAGATATATGAAATTATGTAAGAATAGAATTCTGCCATGAAATTTGTCGAGAATTATAGGTCATCTAAAATAATCTTTTTTATATATCTAATATAATTTTAATATAATTTTAATATAATTTTAATATAATTTTAATATAATTTTAATTAATAATAATAATCATTATGTTTAGCTTTGTAGCATGCAACCGATATAATACTTTCAATCCATCACTTACAACTTATTTGCTCAGACGTGGTCTCGACAACACCGTGATCTCGAGGGCATCTGGAACATACACGAAATAAGCAAATAAATTTACATGTTAAGTATTTTCGATTGAACGCAATCTCAACACATTGCGACGTATCGATAAAATCGATATTCGCGTTCTATCTCGTTGGATAAAAAATATTTAATAAAAAATAAATAATAGCAATCGATATAAATTAGCGAATAATTAAAGCGTGACGTCAATCGAGACTTCGTGACTCGGCCATTCATGACACCATTCGTTCGTCGAACATGTGCGATCGCATACGCAGAAAGTTGTTTGCTTCTCGAGATAATGGCAGTATCATTTAGAGACGATAAATTTCACGTATTCGCACTCCCCACTTTTGCAATAGTCTACTCTGTCTATGAATCGATATTGATAGAGATACGAAGGAGGAAATGTTAAATCATTCGTCTGGATTTTCCCGCTTCGACAGTCACACTTTCATTCTCGTTCCTCGCTATTGCGTAAGATTCGTCTCGGTGAATTTTTCCCATCCAGTTCCCGTGTCTACCTCGGCCGCTGACTCACTTTCCAAGCGCGAGATCTCTAGTCCTTGACTTCCCGGCCTTGGATCGCATCGCCCGCCGCTTATTACACGGGCGACAGTAATTATTATCACAGCACATTTCTCCCCAGATTTTTATAGCCCGCTATCCCGTATTCTTCGTTTCATAATCGCCTGTCGTTGCAAAATATCTGCCAACTCGCGCGTGTTCGTACGTACTAGATTCGACAGGCCGTTTCTCGAGTTCAAGGGGCAACATCGATTACGTCGTTCGTGACGTTACGTTATTTTAATGCGGTTTATAATCGCTATCGACGTTACTAAGCGCAATCTCGTTTTAATCGAATCAAAAATACTTTATGCCATACGTTTACGTCGATAATGTAACGTGTATCGCATTTCGTTACATTGAATGATAAGTCATTGAGTTACGAATTAAACTCGACTAGCTCAAATCGCAGGATTTTTATACAATAATGGATCTTAAAATGCACTTCAAGTCAAAAATTGGAGCTAAACTCTAAGCATTTTTTTTATTATTCGTTTAAACAAGTGCTGCATTTCTAGAAATTAAATCGTCTTTTTTTATTACTAAAATTACAAGAGTATCTCAATTAATTGGAGTTCTGTGAAATATACCGTAAAAAATCGACATTACAGGTATGGAGAATGTATATACTTTGTATGCGACCGCATCGTATTTCTTGTGCAAATTCAGCAACAAGCGATGCACCGAAACACGTACGCTTGGTATGGCTCGCTTTTTGCTGATACCATCCTTAACGGTACCGTCACGTCCTCACGCTTGGTCCAGTTCACCAGGTGTTTCAAGGAGAGCCCGACGATTCGAGGAGTCATTCTGGGAGGTCATACGACTCCTACATAAGAGGAAGTTGAAAGTAGCGGAAACTTCGTCCGATACATGCCAATGAATGTTAATACGCATTCTGATCGTTTGTTGACCTCCTGGGACGCGATCCTTATCTATCCTAATTTATTCTTATTAATTCGTTTAAAAAAAAAATGCAACACTAACATCTAATTTTCTTTATTAATAATCTCATATCGATTTTGACATTTCTCTTCGAAATTTTCTATCATACGTTAAAATATTCATTTAATTATTAATTAAATTAATTAAATTTAGAAATTATTCTGTTTTTAAGGATTAATCAACTTATAAAGCTGATGTGACGCGTAAATGCATAACTATGGACAAACAAATTTAAATGATCGATAAATAATTTAAATATGAAAACTAGATTTTACTTTTAATAGGATTAACTTTTATTGTAAACTAGGCTTAATCATAAGCTTGAATATCTGGTTTCATCGAAATTGGTGACATTGTCAATTCGACTCTGTTTATAACTACATAAAATACATAATCACTTATCGTTCAGTTAACTGATATTTTCAGTAAAATTTGTTCTTTAATTATATTTTGTAAGTATTATTTTTTGACAATTATGTTACTTTATAATTATTTAAAGGTTTTTTAAAAATATAATGACATTAAAATGTACACTGTAAGATTCTCTATATTGTTAATATTATTTCATATATTATTTTGAACAATTCTGTTTCAAAAAAAATATTTATCTTTAAATGTCGATAAGTATGATCAGACAAAAACCGTTTAAAATATTTTAAAACGAAAATCGTGAAAATAATTTTATATTACGATATATCTTTTTATCCATCGTATCATGTAGTATGCTATAAATATTTATTTTATTTCATTTAGATCATACAATGTCCGATATTAGAAAAAAAATTGAAAATCATCTAACAAATATTTTGGAGTTACATACTTCGAGCGAACATCAAACATTCGAGCAAATAAAGTTGATAAATGATCCAAAAAGTATGGAAGAAATTGTCATAATAAGTATCATTTTGTCAATTATATATTATTTCATAATTATTTAAGGAATTTTTTTAAATAAAAGTAAATAACAATACAAATCACAATACAAATATGTCATGAAATTCTATATATAAATATTATTTCTTTTATTATTTTGGAAAACTTTGTAAGAAAAAATATATATCCTTAAATGTCGATAGGTACGATCGGATAAAAATTTTGAAATATAATGAAATAAAAATTGCTAGAATAATCTTATAATTTTATTTAATAATATCTTTTTTCATATCGTGTAACATAATATAATTATATTGTTTATTTTGTTAGATTTACGAAAGGTTGGATATTAGACAAAAGATTACAAATTTTCTAAAGTTGAGCAAACGACTTATGCCAGCAGCTGAACAATTTTTAATAGAAAAAAATTTAGAAAATATTATACCAAAATATCAAATTAATTCTGAAGAGGAGCGTCAGATTTTAAATAGCATAATATTTATATTAGAGAAAAGAAAATATCTTGAAGAAAAAGCTAAATATGAAAATGCAATCATTTTTATGTAATGATAACAAAACTATTGAAAATGCCATAGAAAAATTCGACGTAAATCAAGAACAATTAATTGAAGAACTAGACGAATATATAAAATCTTTAGAAACAAATATAAATTATAATTATAATTATAAAAAATATATACCAACACTATATTCATTGAAAATATCATATTTAGAAGAATATGTTTTATTAGATGAATTGTATACGTGGCAAAAATCCATCAGTGAAAATATGTGAGGCGCAAGTGGCTGAATCGGGAATCGAACCCGAGTTTTTCGCTTTTCAGGGCAACTGCTCTAGAGCAGACACTAAGCTATCCAGACCTCACACCTGTTGCTTTTTAACACAGTGATATGTGATTCCAGAGCGATGTTGGTATCTCACTCGATGGATGCAATGCCGATTGCCATGGAGAAAAAAATATTACCACTTGCGCCTCACATATTTTCACGTATACAATTCCTCTAATAAAACATCCCTGATATCCAACAGAGGAGCGAGCGTATATAATTTTTTGGTTCTATTAGAAATCGAACCAGGGATTTTTGGCTTTGTAGGCTAGTCCACTGCCTATTGTGTCACGCTTCACTCATATAGGGTGTTAAAAAAACCCTGAGGTACTTCGCATGCGCGTAGCACTCAAACATTTTTAGCTAGCAGTTTCTCCTCTTACTGCTTTACTGCCAACGCCCTTGCATCTCTAAAACGTGTGTTTATTAGTGTTTACGCTGAATATTTTTATTTTTGTGATAACTGACCTCACAAACGACCAAAAGGTGTGCCTTATCAAATCCTTTTATGAAAATGGCTCTAGTTATGCTGCGGCTATTCGCGCTCTAAGACACCATATAAACCTGAAAAATTCCTGTGCGACAACACTTTAACAAGGTTAGAATTCGAATTTTTCTAATTATGCTTTTGTGACGATTTTTAAAAAATCGCTGTTAAGTTTAATTTTCTTTGCAATTTCGCACCATCCAAGCTTGATTGTTTTCAGCTTAATAAAAAAGTTTCAGCAGCATGCATCGTTTTTTTTTCTTTTTTTTCTATGGGGCTTTCTAAAGGACCGAATATATTCTAAGAGACCAACAAACGAACAAGAGTTCGAACTGCTATAAAAAACAAAAACCATTGATAGCGAAATGCTTGGCAGAGTATTTACAGCCTTTCAAAGACGATTCGAGTTCTGCTTAAACTCAAATGGAAGTCACATCGAACATATAATTTATTAAAAGTTAATGTCTTAGGATTATTTTGATGTCCTGCACGCTTACTTTTTCATATTATTAAATTTTTTATATACAGGTTTAAAAACTCATGTTATTTTTTAACACTCTGCATAACAAGAAATTAATTGTACAAAAGATGATATCGAACTAAGTTATAGTTATCGAAAATATCTGTCACAATCAATCCGAGCTTGGTGAAACGCATACTCCCTCCGTCTTTTTGCCAACCGTAGATTGACAGCAGTCGGGAGTAAAAAGTATAATGAATCAAAAATTGCATACAAATATGACGATTATGTATCATGTCATAAAGTTCTCACATATAATGATGAATTTTCACATTATTGGATAAATTAGATATCTGGCAAAATCTCAAAGCAAAATCTCAAAGTTGCACTTATCAAGCTTGCGCATTGGAAAACATATTCTATTTGGGTTATATATATCATTAAGATAAATGAGTTGCACCTTCAAATTTGGGAGAAATAAAATACAGAAATTGGATTCAATGTTTATTTTGATATCAAGAAAGTAATGTTTTTTTTTATTATAGCATATTATCTAATATGAAATACTTTTATGGTGGAATCTCGAGATTACTATTCGCTAGCTTAGCATACAAATATAATTAATCTTCTCCCTTTCACGTACAACTCTTAAGGAAATATATTGATTTGAAAGAGCTGTTTTGTTCATTACAAATGCAGTTAATGAAATGCAATCTCTGTCAACTGACTAAATAACAATCAAGATAACAAATATGTGCGTTTATACGATCATTAAAATAAAAATTTTACAAACATACTATATTTATTTTAATATCATTGATTCCACACATGGTTGCTAAAATAAATGTTTTAAAATTATCATACTAAAGGTTTTTTTTGCTATAAAAATATAATCTTTATATGTAAAATTTATTACAAAATTTCATAAATATTTTTTTAAATAAAAAATAATACAATGGGTAATATACGAGTCCGCGCGATAATAAGCGCACAATTATTAAAACTAAATAATGTTTGCAAACGTTTCAATCCTTTTTTTGGGTCCTCAGTGCAAAGTTAAATATAAATTAATGTATGCCATTAAACAATATGTCGCGTACAAAAGTGTCATCTGAAATTTAGAATTACAAAAATTGTCAATAAATGTTTTTTTTTTTTATTTTAGCGCTCAGTTATTCCTTTAAAACTTTTTAAGTTAATGATTGTTAAATTTCTGTAAAAATTAAACCGAGAAATTGTAAAGTCATGTCGAAAGTGCCGCGCATAATTATATATAAATGCATAATTATGAATGAATAAAATATTCTGAAATTTTCTGAAACATCATGTATAAGAACGCATGATTAATAGACGCGCATGAATGGACTATTATTAGCGAACCGATATCATAGTGTCATTGTTAATGAATTCTCTATTATAACGCTGCACATCGTTCATGGGATAATATTTGATGCATAATAGCATTCCATTTTAGACGATTAATGCGTTTCATGCTCCATTCAATTAATCAATTATTTGCATTTACATTAATCAATTTTTTGCATTTACATTTCCAATAGAAAAACTCGTGAGAGGAATGAATCATTACATGTACATGTAGAACTGGTAAATATTGATCATTGCATATAAACATGACAAGATAATTCTTCATCAACAATTTTGCTGGGAGTTGGATTCCCTCAAAAAATGTCTTTTTTCGATTCGTATTGATGCAATCTTTTTAGTCTTTAATTTCATTTACGAGATGATTTTATTATCGTTCACGATCGATGTACGTAAGCAATCAACCATACCAATCGTATGAAAGTAAATAATCGATCGATCACAATCCATTTGTATTGGACTTTGATCGCAAACTTGATAATTAAGAGTATAATTCAAAGTTCGTCAATATAAAATCTCATTAAAAAGATCTTCTACTTAGAAAATCAATCATTAAAATTTTCGTTGTTATTACAAATTTTTTAATTTAACTTTAAATTTAACTTTAAACTTAATACTATCATCGCTAGTCTGATTACGAGAAGATATTATAAAGAAATAATAAATAATAATTTTTTTGAAGAAATTTGTAATGTGTAAGTAATCTGCAATAAATAATTTAAAAAGTAGAACATATGTATATGTGCATTAATATATAGGAAATAATAAATTATGAATACATCTTAATCTCTAATCACGTATTTTGTCTTAAAGATTCAAAAATCGAGCTTCAACAAAGTTTACTAAAAATTTCTCAGAACGGATTTATTGATCAATAAATCAGCCAAAACTTGTTTGCTAAAAATTCATTTACACGATAATTAAAAAAGTACATCAAAGTAGCCACTAGCGTGAATCTTAATGTGTGAACAACCTAATTTCAGGGAAATCGATATGCGAGACAAATTCCATAAAAGAACCAGAATTACGCATTTGATCGAATTAAATCGGTGTTTGAAACTGTCGATCGATAATATTGATAGTCGCTGATATAAACGAAATGTTATGTTTAAAGCACAGATATGTAATATACTTTCACATATATTTCGTAATATAATTTTCATCGATCAATAGATATCTAAAATGTATTATATGTTTAAAAAAATATTACATGCTTCAGAAATCCTTTTTTAGTAGATGATAAGGACAAACTACTTTCTGTATAAGAGTTTCACTTCTGTATTGTGAAATAAATGAAACAGGAGAAAGTATATGTTATACTCTCTCTAAATAACGGAGAGAAGAGAGATAATATCATGTGAATTAAGAATTATTATATTAAGTGAAATTATTATCATAACTATTTAATAAGTGCCAACATTTCGCTCTCATATAGTTATTAAAAAAATAATAACGATGAGATAGACAGATCATAAAAGAAGGCACTCCCCTTTCTCGCTAAAGTAGTTATTATAATATCGAGATCGAACATTCGTGCGAAATGATTAGTAGGCAGTGAGTACAGAAATCACACTGAAGTCAAAATGGGTCAATTCTGAATATATATACTGAATATATAAGATTCACATTATCGAAATCTAATCTTAGTTTATAAAGCAAACGTGACGCGTAAATGCATAATTGTGGACAAACAAATTTAAAATATCGATAAATAATTTAAATATGAAAACTAGACTTTACTTTTAATAGAGTTAACTTTCATTGTAAGCTAGGCTTAATAATAAGTTTAAATATCTTTATTTTACCGAAATTTGTGACTTTGTCAGTTCGATTCTGTTTACGATCAAATGAAATACACAGTCAGTTCCCGTTTCTGATAACTGATATTTTCAAAATTTGTTCTTTGATTATATTTTGTAAGTATTATTTTTTGTGACAATTATGTTACTTTATAATTATTTAAAGAATTTTAAAAAATATAATAATATTAAAACGCACTATAAAATTCTCTATATTGTTAATATTATTTTGTATATTGTTTTGAACAATTTTGTTTCAAAAAAATATTTATCTTTAAATATCGATAAATATATGATTCGACAAAAATCGTTTAAAATATTTTAAAACGAAAATTGCGAGAATAATTTTATCTTACGCTATATCTTTTTATCCATCGTATCATGTAGTGTGCTATATATATTTATTTTATTTCTCTTAGATCATACAATGTCCGATATTAAAGAAAAAATTAGAAATCATCTAAAATTAAGCGATCGGGTTAAAGAAGCAGTAGCAGAATTTTTTAAAGGAAATGAAGAGGAAAGCGTTATTACACAAAGGCATTTTGATTCCGAGAAAAATCTTCCACTTCTCCGTGACTTTTTTGACAAAAAAATTAACATAATAAAACATAAAAATGAATATCTTGAAATGAAAGAAAAGATTGAAAATGCAGTAAAGGAAATTTCACCATCAAAAATATTTGAAGTTGTAAAGAAATGTAGTATTAGTTGTCAAACACTATATGAAGAATATCAAAAATTTAAGAAGTTAGGAAAATCATACGCATATAACGAGAAAATACCAAATAGCTATGTTTTCACATATAGAAAAGAACGTTCATTATTTCTGAACTTAGGTTCTTGGGAAAAAAAATCTACGAAAGATTGCCATTGTCGTCATTGTGCATTGGAACACCTATTCAAATTAGTCTGTATAAAAAATCAAAATTCTTCTGAAGGGAACTCACATAAGCAAGCAGAACAATGGCTGTATGAATTCGAAATGAGATATAGCGAAAAAATTTCTGAATATTCGTCTTGTTGCAGAAAATATCATCCTTTAGCACCGATGAGCTCATCGCAACCTTCGTTGTCATATAATGTAACAAATATTTTGGAGCCACATACTTCGAGCAAACATCAAACATTCGAGCAAATAGAGTTGGAAAATGATCCAAAAAATATGCAAGAAATTATTAAAGTAAGTGTCATTTTATGTTAGTTTTTTTTATATTATTTCATAATTATTTAAAGCATTTTTTTAAATAAAAGCAAATAAAAGCAATATAAACAAATAAAAACAAATTTGTGTTATAAAATGTATATTTCTTTCCTTGTATATAAATATTATTTCTTATATTATTTCGAAAAACTTTGTAAGAAAAAATATATATCCTTGAATATCGATAAATATATTATCGAATAAAAATCTCGAAATGTAATGAAATGAAAATTGCCAGAATAATTTTATAACTTTTATCTAACAATAACTTCTTTCATATCGTGTAACATAGTATAATTATATTGTTTATTTTATTAGATTCATAAAAGATCCGATATCAGAGAAAGGATTACAAATTTGTTAAACTTGAGCAAACGATTTATGCCAGCAGCCGAAAAATTTTTAGCAAAGAAGGATAATTTAGAAACCGTTCTACAACAATACCAAATTAATTCTATTGACGAGCGTCGGATTTTACATAACATAATATTTATATTAGAGGAACACAATACATATCTTCAAGAAAAAATTAATTATGAAAATGCAGTCAATTCGATTCTTTTTTCTGGTGCAACTATAAGATATGCTGCACAACAATATAATATTAATCCCGTGTTGTTAGACAAAGAAATAGAAAACTATAAGTTGTTGAATGCAATTAGGAAATACAAATATGAATATGATAAAATTATATGTACATCAGGATATTTAAAAACAACATATATGGAGGAATATTTATTACTGAAAGAGTTAAATAAATGGAGAAAAAACCCTCAATTACGTTGCTCTTGCCGATTTTGCACATTGGAACATTTATATAATCTTATAACTGCTATTATTACTAATTACAAACCACCGAAAGATAAATCTCTAAATCAGAATAAGATTAAGCAATTGACTGAAGAATGGATTTGTGAATTTGAAATAAGATATAGAAAAAAAATTTGTAAATTCAAATATAATTGCGAAGAAAAAGATATATCTTGGCTGATAACATGGCACAAATTTTTATCGTTACTCGATAAAGAAAAAATTTCGAAAACAAATATTTCTAGCCCCCATATGCAAAGACACTTTGACTTATTGCAATTTTCCAATGTAAGTATTATTTCATGTTAATTACATTATTTCGAAATTATTTTGAAAATTCTTTGGAATGAAAAGAAGTTTAAATACACTAAGAGATATAGTGCAATATTAATATTATTTCAAATATTGTCTTAAAAAATTTTCAAAGAAAATGTATATATTCTTGAATGTTTCGATATAGATACAATTAGACGTATAATAATTGATACATCATAAAAGTTACGAAAATAATTTTACGATATGCCTCATTTATCTATTATATTACAATGTATTCTTTATTTGCTTTATATCGTTAGGATGATATGATATCCATCAGAGAAAAGATTGAGGATTATTTAGTTTTGAGCAATCGTCTCGAGAAAGCAGCAGAAAAAGTTGTAACTAAAAAACAAAATGAAGAAACTGTTGCACAAAAATATGGATTTAATTCTAAAAAAGATCGTGAAACTTTGGATGAAAAAATTGAAACAAAATACAAGAAAAATCAATATCTTACATTAAAAAATAAAATTCATAAAATATTTTATCTAATGGAGACCAAAAACCCATCTAGTCTTAAAGAAATCATAAGTATTCCTTTTAATACACTGCACGATGAAAATATAAAGTATAAGGAATCAAAAATTACATACAACTATGATGATTATGTATCAAGTTATAAAACTCTCACATATAATGATGAAATTTTATTACTGGAAAAATTAAATATGTGGAAAAAAAAAACTTCAAAAAAATTTCAAAATTGCACTTGTCAAGCTTGCGCATTGGAAAATGTATTCTATTTAAATTATATATTCGCTAATATAAATGAGTTAGAACCTCAAATTTGGAAGAATGAAATGATACGCGGAAATTGGATATGTGAATTCGGAATGAGATATACCGCAGAACTTGGTGCATTCATGGATTATACTAAGTGTAGAAAAGATGATGACTTCCTAAAATCATTGAATGCACCGCAATTTTCGACTTCATTGGCTTTAGAACCAAATACTTCGAGTACTATTCGTCTGCAAAGTGATGCTTCTTCGTAAATTTATAATGTAAGTTATCTCATTTTATGTGATAATTATATTATTCTTCAATAATTTAACAGATTTTTTAGAATAAAAAAAATACAAGATGCATTGTAAAATTTTATGTTATATTTTATGTTATATTATGTTGTATTTTATACAATGTTTTAAAAATCTTTTTTTCCAATGAAAATATATGTTTTTGAATGTCAATAGATACGATCGGATAAAATATATGACATAAAGCTAAAATGGTCAGAATAATCTTATGATTTTTATCTTATAATATATCTCATTTATTGATTATATTATATAGCATACTTATTTATTTACTTTATTTGTTTAGGCTCATATACAAGAAAAAGAAAGATACAATAAGAGCAATCATGAATTGTTTATCCGAGAGTAAATGGTTTATTCGAGCAGCAGAAGAAGTGATAAATAAAAAAGAAAAAGTAGCAACTGTTGTACAAAAATATGGATTTAATTCTCCAGAGGATCGTGACGCTTTGGATAAAAGAATTGATATATGTACTTCTGATTTATTATTATACATATATATGTATATATATATATATATATATATATATATATATATATAGTAAAAAGAAAAAGAAAAAAATAGAAGAGAAAAGCGACGAAAAATGTTAATGATTGTCAAAAAACATATTATCATCTTTTGTGCATATTTTCATCTTATTTTTTAACTTTTTTAAATTCTACAGCTCGATATACTATTTATATTTATAAAAATAGTAGGTGTAATTTCTTAGTTAAAATGAATTATATTGCAGATAATACAAAATCGCTCTTAATCTTTTTGGCATTTAAATACGTGAATTTTGTACGATGCATCAATTGCTGCATTTAATGTCACTGAGAAAAAATTTAAATTTGTGTATGTATTTATATATCGATATATTAGCTTTGTATTGATTACGTATAATGAATCTGTATCTCAATTTTTAGATTCTGTGTATTTTATCTCAACATAATTAATGTTGCATAATCGATATATATATTTAATATTGAAATATGTATATATTATATTATTATATATAAAAAAATATATATTATAATATATTAATATGCAAAATAGATCTATGAATGTATAAATATATATATTAATATGTATGTTATATATGTATGTTATATGTATGTATATATATATTAATATGTATGTTATATATATATTAATATGTATGTTATATATGTATGTTATATGTATGTTATATATATGTTAACATATACATGCATTATAATAATATGTATATCAATACATTTATAAAGGAGTAAAATAATTTTGGCAAGAAATTATTCTATTTAACAAATCATTTGCACATCACATCTAGATCATTCTTAACAATTTATATAACACAATAACAGATATTTTTGTTTAAAGACATTTAAATAAATATTCTTCAATAATTTTTTCCAAAATTATTCTTAAATAATTGAGTACTTTCAACATTTTTGTATGTTAAAAATACTAGTTATAAATTTTTTGTGACTTATTCAATAAATAAATTTTAATATCATGCTATATAGTATTTATAATTCTATAACTATGCCGATAAATCTCCTCAAAACCGCCTATGACCGAATCGATCAATTCGAGCGCATAGCTTGAATACGAAACTGTCAATTTGAATAAATTTTAAAGATAAATCGCGAACGCTGGAATTCAGACAACAGCTAAGGGAGAATTTCTGAATATTTACATTTACTGATATGAGTCTTTAAATTTTTATATATTAATATTTCTTTTTATCTATATGATTTGTGAAATGCTTTCTCATCTTTATTTCCAAATTTTATTTCCTTTAAAAAAAGTAAAAATTGAAGAAAGTAAATAAAAGCAAATGTTTTTTGTTATAAGTTAAGAAGATATTTTTCTCTTCAGATATTTCAATATTTTTTTTTGTAAAAGTTAAGAATTAAATTTAAATTTAAAGCATACGATGACTTATTCAGGAAACAAACGAGTGAAAAGATTTGTAAAATATTAATAAATGATACAATTTGATATTGTAAAATATTAATTAATAAATTCAGATAAAATATTATTATACGAATTATTTTGTTTCTTATACAACGATTATAAATTTAACGAAATTGTTTATCAAATTGCAAATTCTGCCACGTTGTCGCAATTTTTCACAGATTATCGATAATAAACAAGCGTTCTTATCTCTCAACGGAACAAGAACACATGCGAATGAGTGAAGATGATCATCGCGCGAATGACTCAAGATCACCGTCGTGCAAGGGACAGTTGTCATTCCTGAAATAATATCCATTACTTGCCAAAGAACACAGTTAAAATCAATATCTTATACTGATAGACATTTAGCGACGAAATAGGCAAAATCGTCATTTGAAAGCCAATTCGAATAGAACAATATTTCTAATAAGTTTTCTAACAAGTTTTCATACTAATCGTTAAACATACTGTGTTACCGTTTGACAGTTATCTAATATGGCATCCTATCGAGTTTTCACTAATTCTATCGCAATGAAATTTTATGTACTCATATTTTATGTTTGAGAGTTGAATTAAACTTAAATATTAGAGGGCCAGTCTTTTTTAAGTAAAAATCTAAATCCTCTATTATTTGATTTGATACATATGTTTCGAAAATGATGGTTTGAATGCGTGTCAATCCTTCGTATCAATGTACGAGTATTTGCGGCGTTTTCGCAATACTTCTAACATAATTATTTTTTAAAAGCGGCATGTCTGATGTTATTGTCTCCAACATTTCAAATATGATCGATCAATTTCAAATATATATCAGATTTATATTAATGTGATAAACTTACAATTAATACATCTACATTAATATATATATATATATATATATATATATATATATATAGAATTTAATTTTCAATGTTTATCTTGATATTAAGAAAATAATGTTTTTTTTATTAGCATATTATCTAATGTAAAATACTTTTATGATGGAATGTCCAGATCATCATTCGCTAGCATAGCATAAAAATATAGTTAATCTTCATCCTTTCACGTACAACTCTTAAGGAAATATATTGATTTAAGAGAAAGAGCTGTTTTGTTCATTACAAATGCAGTTAATGAAATGTAATCTCTATTAACTGACTAATTAAAATAACAATCAAGATAACAAATATGTGCATTTACACGATCGTTCAAATAAAAATAATTACAATAAACTACAAAAAATACTATATTTATTTTAATATTTATTGATCCACACATGCACTATTATTAATCGATATCGTATTGTCGTTGTTAACGAATTCTCTGCTACACAAGAACGCCACACATCGTTCATGGGATAATAATCTTTAGTTTTAATAGGATTAACTTTTATTGTAAACTAGACTTAATCATAAGCTTAAATATCTGGTTTTACCGAAATTCATGACATTGTCAGTTTGATTCTGTTTACAACCAGGTGTAATACATAGTCAGTTACTGTTCAGATAATTGATATTTTCAGTAAAATTTGTTCTTTGATTATATTTTGTAAGTATTATTTTTTGTATCAATTATATTACTTTATAATTATTTAATTATTTAAAGGATTTTTAAAAATATAGTGATACTAAAAGGCATATTGTGAGATTCTGTATATTGTTTATTATATTATTTTATATATTGTTTTAAATAATTTTGTTTCAAAAATATTTATCTTCAAATGTCTGATTATCTTTAAATATTTATCTTTAAATGTCGATAAGTATAATCAGACAAAACCGTTTGAAATATTTTAAAATAAAAATCCTGAGAATAATTTTATTTTACGATATAACTTTTTATCCATCGTATCATGTAGTGCTATAAATATTTATTTTATTTTGTTAGATCATACAATGTCTAATATTAGAAAAGACATTATATATCATCTAGAATTGAGCAACCGGGTTAAAGAAGCAGTAACAGAATTTTTTGAAGAAAACAAACAGAAAGATGATATTGTACAAAAGCATTTTAGTTCTGCGGAGGATTCTCAGATTCTCTGTAAGTTTTTTAACGCAAAAATTAACATAATAGAAGAGAAAAATACATATCTTGAAATAAAAAATAAGTTTGAGAAAGCAGTAAGGAGTGTCGTATCATCAATTAACTTATTAAAAATATCTGACGTTGCAAGATTATATAATATTAGTTATCAAAAATTACTACAAGAATGTAGAATTGGTGCGATAATAGGAATCGGGTTATACGAATATGATGACATTATATCATATAAGGATGTTTTTACATTTAAAGAAGAACTTTCATTATTGAGTTTCTTGAAAATATGGGAAACAAATTGTACTTGTTCTTGTCGTTATTGTGCATTGGAACATCTACTCAGTTTAGCTTATATAACAGCCTATACAAAAAATAAAACATATCCTTCTACATGGAATGTACACAAACAAGCGGACAAACAATGGTTATACAATTTTGAAATGAGACATAGCAAAGAAATTTCTGTATACTTGTTTTGCACAAAATATCGTAAATCAGCATCGAGCGCATCGCAATCTCCGTCATTTAATGTAACAATTTTGGAACCAAATACTTTGAGCATATATCAAACATTTGAGAAAATAAAGTTGGAAAATGATATGCAAAAAATTGTCAAAGTAAGTATCGTTAATATATATTTCATAATTATTTAAAAAATTTTTTCAAATAAAAGCAAATAAAAACAATACAAATGTGTCATGAAATCCTATATATAAATATTATTTCTTTTATTATTTTGAAAAACTTTGTAAGAAAAAATATATATCTTTGAATATCGATAAATATAATCGAATAAAAATTTTGAAACATAATGAGATAAAAATTGCTAGAATAATCTTATAATTTTAGTTAATAATATCTTCTTTCATATCGTGTAACATAGTAATTATATTATTTATTTTATTAGATTTATGAAAGGTTCGACATCAGACAAAGGATTACAAATTTTTTAAACTTGAGCGAACGACTTATGTCAGCAGCAGAAGAAGTTTTAATAATACAGAAAAATTTAGAAAATGTTGTAAAAACATACGAAATTACTTCTGAAGAGGAGCATCGGATTTTAATTAGCATAATATTTATATTAGAGCAAAACAATCAATATCTTGAAGAAAAAAAAGAGTATGAAAATGCAGTTCCCCGTCTTCTTACTTTTGATGGATCTGTGGAAAATGCTGCAAAAAATTATAATATCAATCACAAGTTATTAGAAAACGAAATCGAAAACCATAAGCTGTTAAATAATTTTTTCATACACCTATATGAATATGATAAAATTATATGTACATTAGAATATTTAAATATAACATATATTGAGGAAAGTTTATTACTGGAAAAATTATACACCTGGAGAAAAAAGTCTCAATCACTTTGCTCTTGCCAAATTTGCGCATTGGAACATTTATATGATCTTATAACTGATACTATTACTAACTACAAAGGCCAAGAAAGCCATATGTTGACAAATAAAATTAAGAAATTAAATGAAGAATGGTTTTGTGAATTTGTAATAAGATATAAAAAAAAAATTTCTAAATTCTCATCTAATTGCAAAAAAGATGAAACATCGCAAAAATTTTTGTTGTTACTTGATAAAGAAAAAGTTTCGGAAACAAATACTTCTAGTCCCGATCTACAAAGAAACTTTGATTCATTGCAAATTCCCAATGTAAGTATTATTTCATATTAATTACATTATTTCATAATTATTTAGAAAATTATTTGGAATGTAAAGAGGTTCAAATACACTCTCTACAAGATATAGTGCAATATTAATATTATTTCATATATTGTCTTAAAAAGCTTTCAAAGAAAATATATGTATTCTTGAATGTTTAGATACAATTAGACGTATAATAATTGATATAATATGATATATTGAAAGTTACGAAAATAATTTTACAGTTCTTATCTCACGATATATTTCATTTATCTATCATATTGCAGTGTATGTTAATTATTTGTTTTATTTCGTTAGGCTAATATGATGTCCATCAGACAAAAGATTATAGATTATTTAAATTTAAACAATCGCCTCGAGAAAGCAGCAGAAGAAGTTATAAATAAAAAAAACAATGAAGAAACTGTTACACAAAAATATGGATTTAATTCTGAAGATCGGAGGACTTTGAATGAAAAAATTGAAATAGAGAAAAAGAAACATCAATATTTTACATCAAGAAATGCTCTTGATAAAACGTTTAACCTGGTAATGAAAACTAACAAGGAATCCAATCTTATAGCTATTGTTGAATATTCCCAAGATATTTGTTATAAAACAGTGCACGATGAATATACAAAATATAATGAATCAAAAGTCACATACAAATATGATGATTATGTATCAAATCATAAAGTTCTCACATATAATGATGAATTTTCATTACTGGATAAATTAGATATCTGGAAAACAAAATCTCAAAGTTGCACTTGTCAAGTTTGCGCATTGGAAAACGTATACTATTTGGTTTATATATTCACTAATATAAATAAATTGGAACAAATTTGGGAGAATGAAATGATACACGGAAACTGGATATGTGAATTCGTAATGAGACATAGCGCAAAAATTTCTGAATTCTCGGATTCTGCTTGTAAAAGAAAAGATAAGTTCTTAACATCAATGAATGCACCGCAATTTTCGCGTTCAGTGGCTAAAGAAAAGGATTTAAAATCAAATACTCCAAATATTATTCCTCTGCAATGTGCTGATCTGCAAATTTATAATGTAAGTTATTTCATTCTGTTTAATAATTATATTATTTCTCAATAATTTAACAAATATTTTAGAATAAAAAGAAATACAAAATGCATTGTAAAATTTTGTTATATTATGTTGTATTTTGTCCAATGTTTTAAAAATCTTTTTTTCCAATGAAAATATATGTTTTTGAATATCAATAGATACGATCGGATAAAATATATGAAATAAAGCTAAAATGGCTAGAATAATCTTATAATTTTTATCTTATAATATATTTTACTTATTCATCATATCATATAGCATACTCATTTATTTGCTATATTTGTTTAGGCTCGTATACAAGAAAAAGAAAGATTCACTAAGAGAGCTGAAATCGTGGATCATCTATCCGAGAGTAAATGTTTCCAAACAGCAGCAGAAGAAGTGATAAATAATAAAGAAGAAGTAGTAACTGTTGTACGAAAATATGGATTTCACTCTCTAAAGGATCGTGAGGCTTTGGATAAAAGAATTAATATATTAAAGAAGAAAAGAAAATACTTTGAATTAAAACATAAGATTGAAGAGACAGTAAAAACTATTTCATCTGATAATATAACTGAAGTTGCAGAAAAACATAATATTGATAAATTCATACTAAATGAAGAATTCAAAAAATATTCAGCGTTAGAAAATAAAGATAATTACATATATGATCCATTTACATCAGATAATGTAATATTGACATATTCTCAAGAATCTATGTTACTGACACTACTACAAAAGTGGAAAAATAATCCTGGAGGAAGTTGTCATTGTTGGTTTTGCGCATTGGAATACTTATGCAAACAAGTCTATATTCTAATAAAAACCAAAACACCTATAGAATGGAATAAACATGCACAAGCGGATTTAAATTGGTTATATGAATTTGAAATGAGATATAGCAAAGAAATTTTCGAAATCTTGCCTTCTTGCATGAAATATTCCTTAGAATCGAGGAGCACATCGCATTCGGAAGAAGAAACATCGAAACCATTATAAAAGTGTTCACGTATATGCATTGATAATCAATCTTAGTAGCAGAAATTAAATATACATTTCAAATAAGAAGATATTATTTCAAAGACATACAATATTTACACATTTGTTTTACGACATCGATTTAAGAGCTGTTTTTAAATTAAAAGAAAATAATTAAAACATTATTTTCAAAAGTCATAAGATTTCGCGAACATTTATATTTGTATAAATAATATTTAATAGCAATATATTTAATTTTCAAAAATAGAAATAGTCAAATGATTCCAAAAATTAATAAACGGTAGATTAAAAAATTCAGCATATACAGATACCTAATTATCTCTTTTAATAATTATATAAAGAACAAGATCTTTTGTCTGCTATATATTATTCTAATCAATTGTCAAAACATTGTTTTGAACAAATATATGCTGATTCTATTCGAAAACAAATACAATTTAATTAGAGTAAATACAATGTTCTATATATTATCATAAAATTTATATATACTTGTCAAATTTAACGTTAAATTAGACATGTTATAATGAATTTATATATATATATATATATAGTAAAGAAAGAAAAAAAAATGAAAAATGAAGAGAAAAGCGATGGAAAATGTTAATGATTGTCAAAAAATATATTATCAATAAAAAATATATTTTTTGTGCATACTTCATCTTTCTTTTTAACTTTCTCAAATTTGACATACTATTTGTATTTTCAAAAATTGTATGTGTAATTTCTTAGTTAAAATGAATTACGTTTATTATATTGCAGATAATACAAAAATCGCTCTTAATTTTTTTAGCATTTGAATATGTGAATTTTGTATCAATTGCTATATTTAATGTCACTGAGAAAGAATTTAAACTTGTTTATATACCGAAATATTAACTTTATGTTGACTACGTATCGCTAATCTGAACGTATCTCAATTCTTAGAATTTATGTATTATCTCGATAATCGACATAATTAATTGTATTTATCTCGACATAATTAATTGTTGTATAATCGATTATATCTGATATTGAAATATGAATATTATGAATATATCATATTATTATATATAAAAATACATATACAATTTGTAGTGTGTATATATTATAATCTAATTATATACATAATATCTTTATAAATGTATAAATGTATTATTAATATATTAATATATTAATATTATATTAATATTAATATTATAATAATATGTATATCAATACGTTTATAAAGGAGCAAAATAATTTTGGCAAGAAATATTATTCTATTCAACAAATCATTTGCACATTACATTTAGATCTTTCTTAGCAATTTATAAAACGCAGTGATATAACAGATCATTTTGTTTAAAAATATTTAAATAAATATTGTTCAATGACTTTCTCCAAAATTATTCTTAAATAATTGAGTGCTTTCAACATTCTTGTACGTTAATAATACTAGTTATAAATTTTTTGTGATTTATTCAATACATAAAGTTTGAATATCATTATGCTATGTAGTACTATTCTATAACTGTGCCAATAAGTCCTTTTAAAACTCCCTATGACCGAATCGATTAGTGACGTTCGATCAATTAGCGCGCATAGTTCGAATGCGAAGCTGTCAGTTTGCATGAACTATAGGAAGTGATCGCGAACGCCGGAATTCATACATTACTAGAGGAGACACTCCGAGTGCTTATATTTGCCCTTAAACCAGTCTCTGGATTTTTATGCATTGATATTTCTTTTTATTCCATATGATTTGAAATGCTTTCTCGTCTTTTTTCCAAGTTTTATTTCCTTCAATAAAAATAAAAATTGAATAATATAAATAAAAGCAAATGTTTTATGCTATATGTTAAGGAGATGTTTTTCTCTTCACACATTTCATTTTTTTGTAAAAATTCAGAATTAAATTTGAATTTATGATATGCGATGACTAATTCAAGGAACAAAGAACAGAAAAAAATTTATATGTTGTTAATGAATAAATTCAAATAAAATATTGATATTTAATGAATTATTTTGTTTTTCACAGCAATTGTGAACTAATGAAATTGTTTATCAGATTGCAAACTCATTCACGTTTGTCGCAATTTTTCACGAACTATCGATAGCAAATAAACATTCTTATCGTATCAACGGAGCGAAGACATTCGTGTGAGTGACTCAAGATCATCATTGTGCGAGGGACAGTCATCGTTCTTGAAATAATATCCATTGCCTGCCAATGGAGGCAATTAGGAACAATATCTCCATGCTAACATACATTTCACGACACGATGGTAGGCACGATCGGTCAATTCAGGCAAAACGACATTTCGAAAACGCATTTTCTAACAAGTCCTCATATCAATCGTTAAACATACATTATCATTTAATATAATGTTCTGTCAAATATCGAATTTTCGCTAATTTTATCGCAGCAAAATTTTATTTATTAATATTTTATTTATTTGGAAGTTGAACTCAAACTGTCAAAGATCAAAATTTTTTTTATGTAAAAATCTAAATCAAGTTCTTTATACATCTCGAAATTGTTGGTTTGAACGCGCGACAATCCTTATTCTTATCAATGTACTTATACGTGTGCGTAATACTTTTATGTAATTTGAAAAATAGCAAATCAAATGTAATCGATCATTTTCAGATACATGTCGGATCTGTTATTATTAACTTAAAACTATTAATTAAATATATTAATTCTAATATTAATTAGAATTAATATATTTTAATTCTCAAAATGTTTATCTTGATTTTAAGAAAATAATGTTTTTTTTCTAATATATCATCCCATATAAGACACTTCTACGGCGGAATTTTTCGAAATCATCATTCGTTAACATAACGTTAAAAATCCTGTCGGCCTTCATCTTTTTATTACATACAATTCTCAAAAAAATGTATTAGCTTAAGAAAAGAGCTGTTTTGTTCATTACAAATACAGTTGTAGAAATTAATTAAATGCAATCTCTGCCAACTGACTAATCAAGATACTAATATGCATTTACACAATTATTAAAAAAAAATTATCACAAAAGCTATAAAAAATTCTAAATTTTATCTTATTATCACTGATTCTACACGTTGTTTATTTCTGAAACCAACATTTTAAAATTACTGTGATAAAGACTTATTTGCTGTAAATAATGATCTTTTTTATATAGAAATTACTATAATTTTATAAATATTTTTTACTTTGATGCTCTGTTATTCTTTTAAAATTTACTGCATTATTGATTGTTAAATTTCCGTAAAAATTAAACCGAGGAATTGTAAATCCATGACGAAAATATTTGCATCACTATTGCACCTATCCTATTAGTCGATGCGTCGTTAGTCTGATTTGCATAAAAATCTGACTTAAATACCGATGTAGTTAGTATACCGGTTGACATTCTTCGTTTATACTCAATTGGTCGCAGGGTCAGTTAAACCCCGGAAACAATCATATTTCACACTTCGTTGGCTATCATACAGCAAGGTGATGTAACATTTGCGACCATATTACATTCCTTTTTGTACAATTTTCACTAACAATTTATGTAAAAGAATTAGTTTTTCATAATCGCTTAAATTAAGACCGTTAGGGTTGATTAGCAAAGAACAAGGAAACGCAATTTGAAAACTTAAATATTTTATTTTAAATCTAGCAATGTATAAAATATAAAATGCGCCACACTTTTTTATCGTTTAGAGTGTTCCAATTTTATATTTTTTAATTTATATATAATTTTTTTGCTTTATTAAATAAATACACGCGCGTAAGTAGACGGTAAAAAACATTTTGTATTTCTGTTAAAATTTTCTCGTATAAAAATTTTTGTGTTAAATTTTTAACATACTCTTATGTTAATGTAACATATTATCATTGCGTTATTTCGACATTTCTGCGTTGAGTTAATATTCACCGTTTCTAAGAATTAAAACAACACAATTAATATGTAAATGCACGAATTTTTAATGAAATATGTTATATGTTAAAATGAACAAGTAAGTTGTTTATTATTTTTCTCTCTATAACAGTTTCCATATGTTAAATCGACATATCTCTTCTGTTATTTATCATAAAAATGTAAGAATAACATTTTCTTTTAATTAAATTTAACATTATAAATATGTTAATTTAACATAAACTTTATTTCCAGATAAAGTTTAACTGTTACACTTTTGTGTTAATTTTTAAACATATTACTTGTGTTATTTATTTACATACTTGCCTCCTGTTAAATTAACATTAAAATTAGAGTGGATAAATTGGAACATGTGAAATATGTTAAATTTAACACAAAATTTTTTACTGTGTATGTGATATACGTAAGGAATCTTAAACATATATTGTATATTTAAAATATTGTATATTTTGAAAATAATTATCATTTATAATTTAGAATAACACATTCCATTATTATTATTTCATTGTTTCATAAAATTTAGATAATCATTTCAAATTATACCTTATAAAATATATCAAACAAAAATGATAAAGATATTCAGATTGTTTTTCAGGTATCATTACACGTACAAACACATGACAGATAGAGATTATATATAATTATATACCATGGTATATACATTAATAATCCATATCCGTCTCTGCATTCGCTTTTTTCAGATATTAGTCTGATGTGTGCATTTCCCATGTAATAATTAAACGTCGTAATACTATTCATAAGTATATGAGATATTAGCTAATATTATTCTGAATAATATTATCAAAGAGCAAAAATTTTATGGCTTTGGTTTAAAACGTTTTAACTTCCGTATTTCTTATCTCGTTTATTAATTAATATAATAATTAAAATAATTCATATAAATAAAAATTAGCCATACATGTATTATAAATATGAACATAAATGCTGATTAGATTTCAAATTAGATAGATTTTCAGGCTTGAATAATTACAATTTTAATTTAATTTACCATTCATTAATTTAACAAATACTTTATTTTATTTATTTCTCTTTTTATTGAAATAAGATTCATATCTTAAATTTTGTCATCACTGGAAAATTTATTTACCTCTAATCATAATTAAATCTAACTAATTTTAAATTCAGGAATTTTCCAATTTCTAGTATTTTCAATTTTTCTAGTATTTTCTCATCTTTCTTTGCAAAATACTAGATCTATTGATGTATATTTAAAATAAAATTTATTAATTAAAAGCTAATGACTCCTAGTAGTTAAGAAATACTCCGTTCACATAACTCTATCGTACTGCGTTACGTAACTTAGTACATTGCGATGATACATCAGAATTTCGCTTGTCTAACGTAAGGGCCTTGGGCAATAGCGATCATTTTCATTGTCCATTCTCGGTTTCTCAAACCGCAAACCGACTATTGACGTATGCATATATAAAAAGGTCTACACATGTCTATAAGATGAAGAATGATAGATGTCTGGAAACGATAACGGGAAGACTAACGCAAAAAATATATATAAGGTGTTCTAGACATTTTGTACATCCAAGAAACGTTATATAAAAAGTAAAAGTCAAAGAAACGTAGAAAAAGAAAGTTAGACATATAGATATATGTATGTAAGATATATGTATGTAAAGTTAGACATATAGATATATGTATGTAAGTAATCTGCCATAGATCAGATGCTTTACAGAAAACATCAATGATAATAAAAACAACTACTAACATTAAATCAATTTAATTGAATAAGATAGTCCACAGTAACGCCCCAGGATACTACAGAATAGTAATCAAAAATATGAAATAGTTTAGTTGTACTAAATATTAATAGCTTGAAAAACATTTAGCGGGGAATGTTCATATAATGCTTTTTTACTATTAGCTATTAGCATGCTAGTGTGCTACTAACTAGTAAAAAACATTGTGTATCTTAAAATGCTATTAAATTAGCATGCTTTTTTTCTCTCTCTAATCAAGTTAAAGTATTTTAATTTTATTATTTGTTAGCGCACTAGCAAACTAATAAGTAGTAAAAAAACATCATGTAAGACATGTTTTATGGAACAAAGTAAAAACGTTAACTGTGTATTTATTATAGATTAAATTAATATATTTGAAATACATATAATGAATTAAATAATATTGAAAGTCTATCTAATGAAACAGTCATAAAATAATAAATGTAAGATATAGTATAATAGGTAAAAAGAGAAAGAAAAAGAAAAAATTATAAATCTTAAAAAATTATAAATTATATATTAAAAATCAAATTTTTTCGAATATATATATATATATATATATATATATATATATTCGAAAAAATTTGATTTTTAATATATTTAATTTTCTCAATCTTTCCTTTAAGTTCTTAAGTTTTTAAAAAAATAAGTTGAATAGTTGTTCGTCAACGAATTGTTTAAATAATTTCACAAACTTTATTTATACATCGCTAATGATATAACTCTTTGTTGTGGCATTTTCTTACATATTATAAACCTGCCCTTATAAAAATTATAATTACGTTGTATAAAATTAAGAAATAATAGTGAATGAAAAGATATTGTATATTCGACAGATGCAGAGAGGGCTATAAAATAGAAAAGGCGATGGAAGATACAACAAATAAATATACGAAGGTCATAGGCCATTTCCGCTGTCTTTGGAACATCAGCATTGCTAATGACGGTCACCAGTGACTATCTTAGCTACATTGAGGCCTGGTCAAAGAAAAATCTCACGCAAACCGACTAACTTCTCCATCTCTCTTCGTGTCGTACTATTGGTCACTGTACCTCGCCATCTTTTTCTCGAAAGGCACGTGAACTCAGGAGGTCACGTGCATGACACATGTGTCATAAGGCCAACAATATGAGATTCACAAATTAACGCGGCACTGGCGAGTAATGAGCATGGCATCTAATGAGCTGCACTTCTTTTCGAGATGTAATTTAAAATGTCGCTGATGCACGAGATAACACGATGCTACATGACGTGGTAATATTGGTGAGCTATGAGCTAAAAATCCTCAAATCAACATTTTATATTTTACAGGTCAACGCTCGCGAAAGAACTTTAATGTTCAAAAGTGCACCGTTGCAATAAATCGGTATATTTTGACACGTAAAAAGAGAGAGAGAGAGAAAGAGAATTATACTATATTAGTTATAAGATATTCTGTAGAGATATATATTTCCTTTTCAGCCCTTTTATAATGCGTAATATTAAAGATTAGAAGAAATTAATTCCAGTAATTGATTCCATATCAAGGCATATAATAGCCAATATTAAAATTTAAGACATCTTACTAAATCGAATTTTATGAATCGGTAAGAAAAAAATATTAACTATCCAATTAATTTAAATTAGACATTATCTTAATGAAATTAGGTATTAATTTAATTAACTTAAATCAGACATTATCTTAATGAAAATTTACTTAAGACATAAATCATCAATGGATATCAGAATACTACTGAAACGGATACTGAAAAAGGATGCAATATATTTTTTTATATAAAATGAAAAATCGATTAAAAATTTCCGTTTAAAAAAATTGAGTAGCGATTACATTAATAATTACAACTAATATAATTGTGTACCAAAGAGTGATGAAAATCGATTATACTCCTTTATCGAACAAAAATAATTATGATATCGTGTTATCAGCGAGATAAAAAGCTTAACAATAAAGCGTCAATTACGTAATTAATGCATGTGCGACTAAGAATGACGTTTCGTCTCCGTAATATGTCAATAATTTGCGCAATGAGCCAAAATATCCTCTGTTGCGTCTCGTTCGAGACGATCTTTTAGCATGCGCGGATTTCATCGCGAACGAAGCGGGAGCGTCAGAGATTCAAAATTCGCGAAAGAGGTGACGGAGATAAAGTACGATCTGTTTGGTGTTTTGCGCACGTCATGTTATCACGCATCGATAAGCGCGCGATAAGGAGCGATCTCAGGAGGAGAAGCAAAATGCCTCGTATGTACGATTTTTAAATTGCAAACGACGGGATACATTATCGCGTTTTTTTTTTTCATAATCTACACGGTGTGGAAAGTTTTCACGTTATTTCGTTGGAATTTTTATTCATAGCCTAATACACATTTATTATGTCATTCACGCATGATTGGATGCAATGGAAAATATGTCAATTGCCAAGATATTGAACGCTGAGAAAAAGAGCCTGGCACAGAAATTATTACCATATTAGCAGTCATTAACTTTCCAAACCAGCCACCGAATATCGATTTATACCGGGTGTCCTCGATCAACCGCGTTTCCATTGAAGTGTGAATTATTTAGACTTTAAGAATTCAAAGAAATGCGATCAATCTGAAGCATTGATCGGTGGCATTATAGAATATTATCTATCGTTAATTTACTGTTATAATAAAAAGTAGAAGCGTATTTATTTATTCGTTTACGTCAATGGGCGTATTTATGTGAAAACAGGATCTTTTTTCTTAGAAAGGTTAATACTTAGTGTCATCGAGTTCAAAGCCTCAGTTTTATAAGCGATGTCTGTCGTATTGTGCCAATGGCATTGTTATATACAGCCTCGCAAAACACTATATCTATTTTTTGCCAATTATCATCAATAAGCATCAATAAAATCCATATATTGCTGACAATATTAATGTAAAGTCCTTTTACATATATTACTTGTGCATTTATATCTGTCTGATTCGTGATAAACTTATGTAAGATAAGGCAATTGTTTTCTAAATAAATTTCATTTTTTAGAAATAATTTAGATAGAAAAAGAAAGAAAATAATATAATTAAATTCAAAGATATTTCCTCATATTTAAAAAATCAATATCGTAACGATCGACTTTTCTCTGTTTTTTTTTAATATAAGAGCTTTATATTAAGAGCTTAATATAAGAGCTTAATATTAAAAAAAATAAAAAAAAATATATAGCCGTTATATAAATATGTGCTCCGTACGATATAGATTATTTTTATTAGGAAATTATCCGCACATATTATTGCATTCACACATAAGTGGTCGTAGAAAGAGAACTTCAAGAATGTAGACGTGTAAAATATCATTATCTATAGGTCGAGCTGACGTTGTATCTTAGATGCGGTTCGCCAGTTTCTACATTCTCGATGCCGCTGCAAGGCGCAAAGTCGAAATGAGGATACAACGTACCGATGTGGCGTACCGCAACACATGCATACGGATGCACGACGCGAGACGACTGAAAAGGTAAAGGTGGGTTCGATGACGTCGCGTGGTCGTAAACACCTGGAAACTCGTTATCGTGACGATATAGAGACGCGCCAACCGTTGCATCGACAACTGCACAGCCTGTCCTTATGTGCGGCATCGAGTAAATGCGCGGGACAAATAATTTCTTGGCGAGGGAAACGTTCGCGGCTGTCACCTCATCGATACGATATAGTAGAGCGTCTCCAAATGAGAGATGCACATTTCAGTTGTAGTTGAAGTAAAACTTCGCTCAAGTATCATTGATGATATTTCGAGTCTTCTTGTAAGCTTCCAAAATTCCGAGATTTAGAAAAAGGCATATTTATTTTTTTATTATTATTATTCTTCATTTATAAGAAGCGCAACATTTTGCATCTGCTCATAAGAAACGTGCAGTTTGAAAATATCTGCTAATGATTATTCTTGTGTGAAGATATCAATAGCTTACGTGTGTGATTTAAGCTATTTCCCTCTCCAAAATATTTTCGGAGCAAGGCTCGTCATCTAACGAATGCGGAATAAGTGCGCTTGTACCGTACATTTCTTTTGAAAGCCGACCGGAAGATAGGCAAATTAATTTCGAGTCCGATGCTCATTATGTCAAGTCGCCGGACGACTTGTCGTTGATAAATCGCGATGGATTTCCTAGGTGAACGTCGTCACGTTGTGATCATGGACAGCGTGTTTTTCTATTTGTCATTTGCATGCACGCGCAGTCCGATTGCGATCAACCCGAGGGGAAAATTTAATACGTCATGATTGCTCGTATTTTCAATGCCGGTAGATTCGCGAGGCCAGCGAGTATCTCGCGCGCTTCTCGTGGATTAGAGAAGAAAAACGCGAAAGGAGAAAGACGCGCGCGAGGAATGCGAAATTGTCCGATCTTTCGAAAGCGGCGACACGTGTGTCTCTATCTCACAAGGAGCAATGTATTTGCATAGCAATTTATTCAGGAAATCATGAAATAATCAAGAAGAAAAACAAAATTTGCTTTCATGTCCCATGATATATCGAGGATCGTATCGCGAAAGCCATGTCCGGTAGATCTCGACCAATTGAATTATTCAACACGATCGATTGTCAATCTTGCGACACATCATCGTCGTCATCAATAACACGTGGATATTGCGTTATCAAGATCGCCGAAGATTTAGTTTCAGACTTTTAATTTTCTCGCACGCGTTGGTCCATCCTCCAGCCGGATTTGTGCCACTCGGACTTGGGATTAGCCGCTACCGTTGATTAACGCCATTACGTAATTGCACGGACGACCCTGAAGGTATCCGTGACTACGCAGGTATTCACATGTTGTACTTTAATCTTTCTCTGGCGTGTGCAAGAGCGCTCGATCGTCGATTCTCGGACGCGTACGTGATACATGGTGAAGATGCCAGAGATTTCCACGGAAAATTGCCACTTGCCCTTAAGGAGATTCGCCCGATTAAAGCGTCTGAGAATTTTCCCTGCAACGCGAAACATCTCAGACTAGTGCGAATTTGGTCCGTTTCATCGCCATCTTAATTAATATTTAAGACGTTTCGTTTTCACGTGTCCAATCTTAATTTTAAAAAGCAAAACTTTTACTTCCGTAAAAATTTAATTTAAAAACTGTCAGATTATTTAGTATATCAATAATGAATTTATAGAAAGATTAATATATCTCTGTTAAGAAAGAGAGAGAATCTTTATTATTTATCTTAGATAATTAATTTATCTAAGATAGAAGCTTGTAAAATAATATGTATCTCTGGATTGCTTTGCAATAAAATTTATCTATCCACAAAACAAATAATTATTATATGGAATAATATATGACGTCGATTCACATGATTAATAAAAAGATTAAGATCCTCATTTGTGTTTTTTCTGAATCAATAAAGTATACATATATAATTAGAGCCATAAAAAGAAGGCGGAAAGCAGTGGATTCTAAAAAGTGTTACGCCAGAAAGACCGCGCCTTCAAAAATCATTCATTTGCTCAGCGAAAGTTTATACCTAGCACCCGATGCGAGACGTGACAAATCGTGACAAGCGTAATAATCTAATCAGATGAGCATATACGTATGTCTGAATCATAGTAAATAATAATTTATGTACATAAGATATTCCGCCTAGAGATATATGACAAGAAATGTGCGAATACAAATAACTAAAATGGGAACTTTGATTTCTTTCGGTTTTGCACAACGTATGTAGATAGTGATATATATCTATACGCGATATACCTTTCAAAAAATTTTTAGTTTTCTATCTTACTATCTATCTTACATATCTAGATAATAAAATAAAAAAAATTTCGCAAAAAAAGTTTTTTTTAACTTTATCGAAATTACTGTTATCAAGAATACTTTTTTTCTCTCTACCTCTTCCTTTCCCTCCTCTCCTCTCTCTCTGTCTCTCTTTTTCTAGAAAATATATATAAATAATTGGAAATGACGAATTAAAAAATGAGAACTAAAAATATTCGCGGATAAAATTGTAGGAATAATAACGAAGATCAATCAATCAAGATAAAGATTAAATCATTACAGCAATTAAATGTTCTTTTTGAATCAATTTAATGATATAAATTGTTGGTTGATTGACTTTAGACGTATTGATTATTGATTGACTTGACTATTTGATGACTTCAGCATTTATAATTCGCATAAAAATCTATTGAGAACGATTAACTTTGACTGAGTTTATTTCTAAGAAATGAATTTTTTATTATCCAAAAGTAAGTTTCGCAGAAACTAATTCTAAGTTTAATTACGATAGTTTGGACAGTTTTATTTTATAAAGATCTTACTGTAGAATCTGCAACAGAGGCAATCATCACTCACGATACGACTCCGACTACCACGAGATTGTGTTATTTCACTTTTAGTATTTCGTTCTAATTTTAGAAAAAACGCGTTTTAACTGAGACTGGAAATATAAGTTCACGGAAAGCGGAACAGTATGGCTAAAGCTCCACTTTATTATAGCGGAAACGGAAGATATACTCCATAAGCTAAACAAGATAGTTTAAAATTATGTAACAGCTATTGTATAATTTGCTTTCATTCAAATATACACCCAAACAATCAAATATATACGAAAATTATATAATTTGTTATATATTACGAGATACATTGTAAATTATAAGAATTACTCCATTTCTTTACAATATATTGAATTAAATAAATATATTCTTAGACGTCTCATATAATTCGCACCAAATTACAGTAATATTATAAATTATATTATAATTAAATTATTGATTATATCGCAGACAATTTTTTATTGGTAATACTTTGATCAAGCATCTTTCTTATAATAAATAGATTTTTAACTTTTCAACCAGCTTGATAGACAAATCTTGAAATCAAGATGTTGCTAAAAGTCAAACTCACCAAGAAAATAATCTCATGATTTGAATTTCTAGAGATTATCTCATCAAAATATTTTAAATTTCTTTCAATATTATAATATATTATAATAAATAAAATTTCAAAATTATATGATATTGTAAAATTACGCAAAAGACAGAAGAAGGGAAAGAGAGAACAAAAACTATCTCTATTTGTATTCAAATATAACTTCTTGGAATTTAATAAAAACTTTACAACGAATAATCCCCACGATATTTTAATAACGGTACAGATGCCGATTCTTGCGGCTTGCAAATTCCCACGATTTTGTCACGTACGATCTTGCGTCATAAAAGTAATTCATTGACTCGCTCGCACATAAGGGGTTCGCGCATACAGACACATACACACACACGTACGCGCATTCACTCACACACGCGCGAAATTCGCACAAAATTATAAAAAAAGGAGGCAAATAAACTAGCCGCGCGTAAAGCCGGTACTCCCACCCACACCTCCTACACGTGTTCTCTCCCTTTCCTCTTTCTCTTCCTCTGCCAAGAAAGCGCGAAAAGAAAGGAAAGGTCTTACCTCCCGTAACAGTATCCCGGTATCCCGTTCTCTTCGCGAGATAATCCGCGCTCGCGCTCCACTTTTTTACGATGATCAGCTCAGGAAGACCGGAAAAGCGGGGTGAGGACGATATCTTTTTCCCGGCAGGTCAAGGGATGACAGGGGTCACTCGGGTGGGGAAGACCGAGGATTTTTGACGTTATACTAATCTAAGGTCGTTCGATTACTCGCGGAGATCGGAATCGATCCAAGCGCGGGAAAGAGGTCCGGTCAGCGACAGAGGAAACAGAGTCGGCGCGCGATCGGTCGGATCACTCGATCGCGCAAAACTCGATCGCGGGTGAATCGAACTGACTGCCTGTTCTCCGCGTGGCGGGATCGGAGCCGCGTAAGATACGATCTATCGCAGCCCGAGGCCGAGTTAGGACTGTGGACTCCGACGGAACCGCTCCGCTCTCTCGCTCGACGAGTCACCAGGCCTACCAACTCACGCTTCTTCTCCTGAACGCCGCCGGCGCGACACGACGACCCCACCATCGCGACGAGCGGCTCCTGGTGCACGCCTGGTAGCGCGAGCCAAGTGGTAGGAGCGACGGCCGTTCCGTTCCATTCCGTTCCGCTCCGCTCTCTTCTTGGTGAACAGGCGCGGCGGAATTGGCGAAGACACTCGGCGGTCGCGACTCAATCATCGGGGGAGAAGTGTGAGTAATATACTCACCATTGTGTGTGTGTGTGATGGTGCCAGGTGGCCTGAGATGCTTGCAATACTTGCGACCGGTGTATCTTCAGCATTGATAAATATCATCTATCAAAGACAATATCATCCACTATAAATTTGTATTATGAATTGGATATAATTTAATCGATTTATATGCTATAATATAATGTCAAAATTTAATGTGACAGGTCGTCAATTAATGCTACTTGTAGTACGCTGTGTTGTATCGTAATTAATGATGATTTTAAACATAGGAATAATTTATTGGCTACAATCGACATGATATTTATGAAATGTTTACTAATTGTCTAAAGTTGAACGAAGACATATAGATATAATAGATAGTCGCTTACTCCTTTTTCAATTGATTATTGATTATAATTCAGGAGGAGAGCGAGAAGTAGTTTTCTTCCAAATATTTTTTATCGCAATGAAAAGTATGAAAAATGTAAAAAGATGTACGTAAATTAAAATTGAAATAAATAAAATTGTCCATAATTTTCATCAATAATTATAAAACAATTTATGTTTTTATTCTATTGTATGTAAATTATCTTTAATTTTTATTAGTTTATTACCTCAAAAATTTTTCTTGGAGGAAATATATGATTAAACATATAAACATATATTTTGGAAAATATCGAGCAACATCAAAATCTATGATATCTTTATAATTTGGGTTAATTATTATTTCGCATTTAATTAAAATAATTTGAAACAAGATGTAATCAGGCGAAGATAGAAAATATATGTATAATTAACCTCGATTTTTTATTATAAAGTGTACAATTTTGTACAAAAAATTTAATATCTTTTTAAATTTAAATTACTACTATTTATCATGTTGATTAATTACACATACACACTGCAGCTCGTGCTGCATAGCGCGTTATAAGTAGTATTAACTACTAACTAGTATTAACTAATAATTTGTCACATTAAACCTTGACATTATATCATTAACATATTGAAGATTTAATGGCTGAAATTAAACTCTCATGATACAAATTCTATTATGCAGATTTTATGTATCTATTTGCCATATGTATTGCGTTTGCTCCCGAGTTTCTACGTCATTACATAGAAATTAAAATGTAGAATAAGTAAAAAAATGTAACTTAAGAACGGACATAAATAAATTTTTTACATGATCTTCGAAAACCTTGAAGAAAAAATCACGTGTTCATTATTTTGAACTTAATTAATCAATTCTCACACATGGAAGCCGTGAGAATTAAATTGTTTTATTATTATCAATTACTTCTTATTTCATATTTAGATACTATAATGCCTCATCAGAAAAAAATAAAACAATATTATTACAACAAAGATCATTTTAATTTTTTTATTAATTATCATAATAAATATTCAAAAACTGCAGATATTTAGCATGCTAAACGCTCAATTAAAATGTTATTAAAATCATGTTAAAAAAAGTTATTATAAAAAATCACCAAACAAATTCATAAAACTTGCTGATAATAAAAAAGAAATTGTTAAATCGGAATTATCATTTCATGTCATCATTATTGTAGCAATTATTTTTGCATACGACTTTTAATTAATATTACATTTCGCGCAAAAGTAATGAAGTGAAATTGCGATAAATCGCAAAAGTAATGAAGTGAAATTGCGATAAATCGCATAAGAATCGGCGCGTTTTGTCAGAAGTTTATTTATGTATAATATAAATTTGGAAATTGCATCCTTTCTTTTAGTCCAAAGAAATGCTCGTTATCAGACAGCCGGTCTGTTCTCGATAATAATACCGGAAATGAACATTCGATTTGAATTATCTCTATCAGGTTACTGTTTTAGAGAAAGGATGAGAGGAAGAAATTTAGATAATTTGTAACGTTTTCATAAGAATAACGATCCGGAGGATTTATTGTTCACATTTATTTTTCGATGTGTTTACCCAGCAATTACAAACATTTCCATGATTGTGCGACTTTTCATTAGACAGCGATAATAATTCTACTAACCAATGAGTATATAAAATGTCCTTGAAGAAAATGGATATTCCGATCCGCGATTACGACAGGAAGTAGGCGTTTCATTTTGATAAACAAAAAAAACATTAATATGTATGCTAATAAGCGCGTAATGCAAACAGTAATGAAGCCAAAGGATTCAACTTCCTGTACTCGGAGAATGAACAGAAACTTAGATGCGCAAAATCATTCTTATTCTTTACTGATTGCATAACTAAGGTAAACTGACGAGTGTTGAAGAGAAATTTATGATAAATTTTTAAAAAATTAAGATATTTAAAGTAAGCTTTTCAAGCATTGAATATATAATTCATTGTCGGTATTTAAAAAATATACAACACTCTCTATCTAATCTTAAAATTCGTTTTCTATTAATAATAGAACTAATTTCGATCTTTGTTCAAGTGTTCTTTTTCAACTACTGATAATCAATTAATCGCTTGCTATGATTCATTTTCTGACTAAGATCTGAACAAAAGTCAAAACTAGTTAGAGAACAAAGTTTAAGATTGAAAATTAATATATAAATATAGAAATTTTAAATATAGAATTTCACAAACAGTGTTTAAAGATTCATACTGACTTTAACATTCTTATTCAGATTTTTCTAAGAAAGAAAATAAGATTGTATCATCGCACAATCTCTATCGTGAAAATAATTAAAAGTAAAATAAAAAAATTAAAGAAAGAAGGTAAAAATAAAAATTAGAAATAAATCATTAAAAAATATATATAAAAAATATATAAAAATTATAAAAAAATTCATATAAAATTAACATTGTTATTAAAATTTATATTATATATTATTGTAGAATTTTTGTACTGGATATTTTTCTAATACAATAGAATAGATGTAGGTCATTTAAATGCATCACATATTGCCATGCACGAAACATCATCGATTCGTTGAAGAAAAAATGATGCATCCTTTCTCAATATTAAACGATCAAAGATCATCAGTGACTATTAGATTGCTGATTTTTTTTATCTCCCATATTATCATTGTACTTTGAACGAGTACAACAAGACGTGAATTATAGAATATAAAGAACATGCCTTAAAATGACCTCGAGTGAAATCTCTCAAGCGAAATGTGGACGTGGGGATCCTTCTTCGGTCACACGTATCGCAATGAGTCAATCGCACTCTCGTCATATATTTTCTGACCTAGAAAAAAATTCCTAGGAGGTACGATATGTAGAGAGAAAGGAACAAGCAGCAGAATCGAATCGAGCTAAACGCCCAGCGTGATTATTGCCGACATATATGTAATTATTACGGCTCAACGATTAGTGCCTTATTGCACGTCGAAGATTATTCGAATCATTAAAAAGATATCCATTTTTCCGACTCGAGAATCAGTTCTCCTTTCATACGAAGAGAGGAATGTAAAATATTAAGAAAAATTTGCACTCTGATATGAAAATGAAAAAGAGCTCGATAAAGAATGCTCTTCCTTAAATAGATTAAATTCTTGACTGTCCAATTATTCTTTTACTTTAAAAAATATAATTTGACTGAATACTACGGACAATCAATGCCGTTATGTAAGTAACCATTGTAACTGTCTATCATAATCCGTTACAGCATCCTAAGTCTCTCATGAATGGAAGTTTCTCCTTAAGGATGTATATTTACTGGTTATCTTAATATAGGCAGTTCAGAATATCACTCAATCACAGTTAACCAGTAATCGTTTACGATAAAACGTTATGAAATACAGGTGATTAGGGTCAGATTGCATTGGCTCATACATCGCTGAATTACGTCATTTATAATTTATAATTTCCTCAAATCATAATTTTTTTTTCGAAATTACAACATCACCAATATCCTGCTTCAATTATTTGCACTGGGAGCTAAATTTATAGAGCAATATTACAATGTTTCACTGAAAATTGCAGACACATATATATATACAGGATGTCCCATGACTGAAGATCCATACTTTAAGAGCGTGTTGCTGATGCCATTTAGAGTAAAAAAGTTTAATAAATATATGTCCACAAATGCTTTCTAACAGAAATACGAGTACAAGTATTGAAAGTTAAATATTTAAAAAAAGAAAGACATTTAGAAAAGAAAAGAAAGACATTTAATTTAATTTGTTCATTTACAATTCTGTTCAAAATGACATCCTGCAAATTCAATACAAAATCTTGCCCTGCGTAAAAGTGATCTAACAGCTTGCTCCACTATTCAAGGAGAATTTCTGATATGAGTTGCCGCATCCATAATTCTGTTAATAAGTTTATCCCTATTGTGAGATTATTTCGCATAAACCATCGACTTCATATGCCTCCAAAAGCAAAGCATTTGCGGACATATGTTTATTAGGCTTTTTTTACTCTAAATGGCATCAGCAACACACCCTTAAAGTATGGACCTCCAATCATGGGACGTCCTGTATATTTGAAATTTAAACTAATTAAATATGTCAAAATATTTCACAAAACGTAATCACGTCAAAATTAATTAAATCAAGATCTATAAAGAATCTGTAAAAAAAATATGTTAACAAATGTTGAAAATCGTATTTGCGATGATCAATCGTCTGATTCCTCGCTAATCGGCTAATGTCAGTTCTCGTCGTAACGAGATATGAGATACGAGTAAAACATCAGGGATTTTGGATTCGAGGAACGTAATTATGAGGTAACGCAACTCAATCTATCACATACCGGTCCTATGTAAATGGCATTTATAATCGCATCCTCATTAGTCATGGATCACCGAGAGGATTGTAGCGGACAATCGCTCGTATTAACAGCTTCGCGCGATAACGAGCTACGCAGGTGCACTCGTACGACTGCTCGTACGACTGTACATGAGTGCATTTTTTTTTTTTTCATTTTTTTCTCATCGCGATCACACGTTATTCAATAGCGTCATGAGTGGCACGACTAATGGTCAATTCACGCTAGTAAATAGCCACCGCTATGTCTTTTTCCGCGTAAAAACTTCCTGATTCCATTTCCAGCAACTTATCCATTTAACAAATCAAAAGACACGCAGCTGCGATCGACATGCTATTCTTCGCATCTCTTCGAGCTGATCCTTCCTTGTGTTGTTCCTTTTCGTTAAACTCCCATAACGGGACGCGTTATATTTTCGTTCTTATCATGGCTGGTGCAGACACATCTTTATCTAGTGTCTTAGGGGACCACTTAGAGATAGAGCCGCAGTAACTCTATAACATAAGCGTGCCAGTTGGTGGCAAATTTGCGGATGCGTGCAATTGGCATTGCCTATGCCCTGCGTCCAGCTCGGTACATGTGTCCACCTATATATTGGCAGCAGCCGACAGGCGGTCCAATCGGCAGCTATGAAGCAGTTAACTTAATATAGACGCACTCGGAATGTATGCCATCGACGACCTCGAGGCCTTCCCTAGGTCAGTGCTAATTCTCGACGGACCCATCTCTTCCGAATTTCCGGCCGGCCTTGAAGATGTCATCAATGCAAACCTCTCTCTATTTTCATTCTCTATTTCTCAATCAGGTAATATATTATACATGAAATAAAATAAATTACACCTGACGCATATATACTTTCGAATGCGAGTCTGATTCTTATGTTTTGTCATTTTTCGTTCCTTTATGTAATATATTTGGATCTAAAGATAAATAGATTTAACATTTTATGATTTGAAATTTAATTAATTTATTATTATATATAATTTATAATTTATGTGTGTGTGTGTCTAGAGACAAAATAAGAAATTTTTTTACTTGGAACAGCAATTAATTAAAAAGTATGAATATGAAAAAATATAAATATAAAAGCTAAATTTTACTATTCTTAATATTTTCTAGTTTATCATGCAATGCAATTTATCTATGCTAAATAAGAAGAAATAATTAATGTAACTCATTAAACTGACTTTTGCACAAGAACGACTATGCAAATTTATCATCAATATCATGTTTTTGATAATCACATACGTAATGATCGTTTTCAGTGTTTTCATTATAGTGAACAGATCTTTTATCTGGTTTGCAATGTACATACATACGTACTATACTCGCCACAACTTTCGCAATGTTATCGACGATATAATAGGCTTAAGAGAATACTAATCATTCAGGAAATAATTTCGGATTCATAAAAATATTGCTATCTCACGGAAGAACATGTAACGTTAGGTGGACAAGTTATTTAACAAATAATAAAAAAGCATGCTAGTATAAGTTACCGTCATAAACAAAAAACTTGAAGACTGTCATCGCATTTAATGTTCCGATTATTATTTATGTATTTAAATATTCAAATTTGCATTTATCGATGTAAACTGATAACAAAGTTAAGATTGCTTTAATAAAAGGAATACATATCAAGAAATATTAGAATGGATATTTATGCAAATGTATGCATATCAAGCATAAACAAAAGTTTACAGTGCGACTTGTGTACATTTATATACGAAGTACGTAGTGGATGTGCGATGTTGCGTGCGACGACGAACAATCAAGAGCTAAGCGCACGACGAATGGTCACAATTGCAATAATATTTTCGTTCAGTTCCTCCCGTCGCGAAAACACGAGATACTCTTCGTCTTATCAGTCTTAAAGACGACGAGGGCCGAATCAATCCGACGCGCGATTTCTGGATAATTAATGTGATTGAACTTGACCTTGCAAAGTTTTCGAGCGCGAAACAGAGTGATAAGATTTCCATCTTTCAGTCAGTAATTAATTTATTTGTTATGTAATATGTTGTTACATTATTAACGCTAAAGAAATATGTTGTTACATTATTAACGCTAAAGAAGCCAAAGGAAAATTAAATTTTAAAATTTATTCAGGGAAAAAAACTATAGCGATATAATATATGTATTATCTGAATGATTTAAATATAGTAATTTTGAAAGTATAAAGCCAATGTCATCTATGACAGTAGCGTATTTATTTAAATTCTGTATTTCATTAATTGCATAATATAATAAAAAAGTAATAATAATATAAATAAAAAATAATATAATAAAAAATATTTAAAAAATTCGAATGAATAGTCTAGTTTGTTTGAGCTTTCGGTCATAATCTCTGAACCGGTTATTATCAATGTAATCGGCTGTTTTTAATGGATTCGAAGCGACCAAGAAAAATATGTCCATTAAGTTGATCGTTGATTGAATAAAGTCGATAGCAATAAAATGGGGGTATGTCGCGATGTGACATGATCCTCGGGAACCAATCGAATTAAACGAATTCACGTTTGCGTCAATTTCCCATTAATAATCTTCTCACATGTCGATGAGCGGTTAATCGCACTCGATAAACATCCGGCGAGCAATTTCGAACGAAACGAAAACGCGTTGCATATTAATTAACCACGTGCATAATTAATGCGTAAATTATCCAATTTGCGCGCGATTTGTACATTCGCAAATACCTTCCGTAGTACATTAATTCAGTTATCCACCCTATACGTAATGCATGTGTATATAACGTAAAACGCGATAGAGATATCGGCATTTGTAATCACGCCCGATGTCATACACCCCGCGATCGATGCGAATCGATGTTTGCGTAGCGTGTCGTTTCTCTCGCGGGGGATACTCGTCAATTATGGACACGTCGTCTTTATGTCAGGCTACGCGTACCGCTCTTATACCGAGCACGCGCGTGCGACGTTAACTGCACGTAATTACGTACATTACGTAGCAACGAGACACGCGACATTAAATACATGTCGGAGAATTAAGTTTCTCGTGCCTTTTGTTAATAAAACGAAGAAACAAATGCGGGATACCAGACGATTCCAGAGATGTCTATTATATTTGTCGCGATCATTGAACGCAACGTCATCATTTATCGCTCATTGTCATTTTCAAGAAAATATGTGGATTCGCGAAAAAATCGTCGACAATTAATCCGGTAATCTTATTATATTTTCTCTCAACTGCTGAAAGAATTTCTGATGCGGTGTAGCAACTCATCTCGATCTCCATTCTGACCTCGTTAATACGTCACTCGACCAGCATTTCATGACTCTTTTGCACCTTGGGGATTTCCGAACACCTGCTGATGAGAAAGTAGCGCGGTGCGTATTCAAAGTGAATCAGCTTTTTTCGATAGTGGGGATGCTGCCGGACTTTTCCCTCTTTCAATGCATCCGGTTGTGTCAAATGTACTCTCTTGCACGCGACAATTTAATGGCAAAGAGATCACAAAAAGTATATCCTCTTTTGGTTTTCTTTTTTTTTATACATATTCCTCGAGCAATATCGAGCTGCATCATGAAGCTGTACCATTCCTTCAAAATGATTTCTCCGATTGAGAATCATCTCTCTGATGAATATGTAATTGTAATATTGTAATATTGTATGTAATATTGTAATTAATTCTAAGAATAATTTATTTAAAATTAGTTGTCAATACACACAACAACATAATATGTATCTTCTAATGATGCAGATTTATTGAAAAAGCATTTCTCGACAATTTTTAAATAGAAAAAGAGAAAAGAGAGAAAAAGAAAAGAAATTGGCTATGTAGAATTATTTCACACTAAAATTATTTATATATAGTATATTACAAGTAAAAATATTTAATGAAACAATTAATAATCTTGCAAGATTTTGGTCGACTCAATTTTTAAATTAAATATAGATGAGAATTACTTACTTTAATAATTTATGAGATGTATTTGAACTTTAATTTTATTTAGAATTTAAGATTTAAAATTTAATTACAAAATCACTTTGTTTTGAATATTAAAAAATGTAATATATATTTTTTTGCTAAATTAATTCATATTAAATATTAAATACTTGTAATAAAATCGATTAAAAAAAATAAAATTAATTTTACTTGATATAATTGATGATATTCAACCGATGACATTCGTTCATATATAAACAATTTAATTAGCACGTAAAAAGTTAAGAAAATGCCTTCATGTAAGCATTAAAATTATCATATTTTTTTCTTAGTCCCACTTAGTTTTATATCTTATACCGTACGTCACAATTACATCAGAGTGGCCTCGTCCGCGATATGCGCAAATATCGCGGACATCTCAACAATCTCTCAATTGCAAAGACAGCATGCGTGCATCCTTTTCATTTCGCGCAGATTTGAATATAGATATTGCGATAACAAAGTATTATACAATAAAATCCTAACAATAGAAGATATCAGTAGTAAATCAGCCACGAATTATAATCTACAAGTAAAATTAAAATATAAATATATGATAATTCATACCAGATAAAATTAAAATATAAATATATATTTATGTCAATCCATAGTTTCCAAATTGTAATAGAATAATAATAATAATAAGATGAATCTATATATGCGTAAGAAAGCAGAGAGAAATTGGCTGATTGGTTTCCGTGGCTTTTCATGAATCTGTTCTCGTGTGCTGATGGAATTGTTACCCTTTTCACCTCTCGTGAAACGAATCGCCGCTGCAAATGAGCCGATAAAGTACCAGCACCGCGCGAAGGTATTAGATACGCCTACACTCTATATGGACGGCGTTAGCACGAGAATGTTATGCGTTAATGGACCAACTTCCCGGACATGACGAGTTTCGACGGCCGCAGCGAATCGTCAGCTGACAATGACATTGTCACGTCGTAAACGCCGCGAATGTCGCCAATTCTCTTTCGCCAATGGTGTTTCATCTGTGACAATACGCAATATAAATGTCATAATTGCGAGCGATAAATAATTTAAATCTGGATATATATCTTCAAGAATAACGGTTATTAAATTAATACAATCTGTTAGACACAGATGTAAAATATTCCACAGTATATTTCGCATCATGTTCTTCTCGACGTCCGTAGTACATGAATTCTGCATTTCTACTAGTTTGATCTTTACTAGGATCTTCAAGATCTAAGAATACAATGTAAGGTGCATTGCGGGGTATTTTATAGTATCTGTCTCTAACGGCTTGTATTGACCTAATAACTGTTAGTTGGATTTAATCTAGAAAAACGAGCCGAAACGATAAGATGATATTTTTCATACTTAATATAATAAATATACTGAATTTTATATGGCTTGATTCGTCTATAAAATATTTAAAATTATTAAGCTTTTTATGATATTTTTAAAAAGGATTAATTAATCAAAGCTCGTCTCAACGATATAAAGTTATAATAAAGTTAATAATAAATTTGCTAAAGATTCAATAAACTTCTTTGTAAATTTTCATCTCGAAAATATTAAAATCATGTTTGTCTATAACATTAATAATAATTATGTATAATACATGATCTAAATTTTTATAATTGTATAATTTATTTATTTCTATTCACGTCATGCATGACTATTTTGCGCATTCAAACGCATTCATTATTAAATTTCTTTCACTATATCTATAATTACATAGATAGAAGAATATTCGATCGAAAAAGTTATTTTAACATATTGACATTGTAGTTTTTTTATCAAATTATATGCAGTTTTTTATCAAATTATATCGTAGCAAAAAAGTTAAAAATAAGAAGATAAGATTGATCGAAAAATCGAAAAATTGTCATATTAGAAATGAAATAGCCAAAGTTCGCGTATCTTGAATATTACACGTTACAAGAAGAGTTTACACGAAGTCACATTATTCTTGCACATATTATCATTTGTCCTTCTGTCAATCTCTGTTTCAACACTAACATAAGATTGAAGATAGAAGACGATGAAAAAGATGCGATAGATAAACAAATGTAATTTTTATTCATCCTTGTCCATATTATACATCATATTTTTCTCTCATACACTCCACTCTAACATTATATTGTTATTAGCACATGAAGTCATAACAAACGCAAATTTTTTTGCACAAAAGAAATGCACTTTGCCTTCGCATCGATAAACAAAGATTTTACTTTTGCTACAATCATAATAATCACAAATTTTATTAAAAGATTTTATAATTTACTTTAGAAAATAATCAGCTACTTTGTCTAATATTATATAAGTTTAATTATTCCTAAAAAATTAATTAAATCCACACAACAGATATAAAAAAGATTATCTTATCTAATGAAACTTACGCCAAAACTTATATTAGAAAATATAATTATTCCCAAGGTGTCATTAGAATTGAATTTAAGGGATTATAAGTCGATAAAAGTTTCCTTGTCCATATATTTCAAACGGTATATTGTAAAAATATTCGTACGCAATCGAATGTTACTATCATTTTTGAATAATTATAAAAATTATAATTACGTTTCCCAGATTAAAATCGTGTAACGTTATCTCGCTTGTTTCGATAAACCAACTCGGACGATTGCGAATTGTTGGGATAGGCGAATCCTTTAATAAAATATGCTTCCGTGTACGTGCAGTGTATCATTATTTGTTAGAGTATATAAACCGAGACCGGTTTCCGATTTATATTCTACCTCGTGTATACAATCGACAATCTACACGGTGCGGTTAGCAATGTATGCAGCCGGAGCAGTGTCTGTTCTTATCTCTTCTCCGTCACCTATGGTTTTGCAATTTAGGCGTATGTAGCATGAGATATTGCAGCCGCGGCGCGTAAGCACGCGGCGATTTCTACCGTCGAATGAAATCCTTATCGTATCAGGGTCTACGGTCAGATCCAGTTGGTATGCATGCTCGGAAAAAAAGCCCGTATAAATTGCAACGCGCGAGTGATGTATGTAAATGCGAGCGAGGAATTTTACTCGGTAAAATTTACGATTGAAAACATGTGCATCCGTCACGACGGACACGCGAGAACGAAATTACGAAGGAAGTTTTTTTTTAACATAATAATAATACGCCGTACATTCTTGCACAATTATGTGTACACTTACATAATCGAATGATATGTATCGGTAATGCGAACTTTCGCCACCTATCTTTCTACACAGGTTAGTCTCTTTGGGGATTAAATTAAATTTCTTTGTATGTTTATAGAGGCGGACAAGGCAACAATAATGTGAATTCGAAGCAACTAAATTACATTATATAATTTTGCATTAATTGATAAGATTCTTTTCGCATACTTAACGATGTAGTAATTTATGTCTCGCATTTTATCGTTTCGTTGACACGTCGCGTTTTAATTGTCTTGTCAAGGAGGAAAATATCATGACAGCAATATCATAAAAAAATTAATTGCTGGAGAGCATGTATGACAATGAGAATCAACAAAAAGATTATGATTTATAGTTTTATCATATTACAGTTTTCCTCTAAGATAAAATCAATAGGCAATACTAATTTTTTCGTTGAAAAAAATCACGAAGCAGTACAATTACAATGTATTAAAATTTCAGGAAGCGCGAATATATTACAATTTATAATTAACGATGTATGTATATATAATATATTCACGATAGAATTACAAACATGCATACTTCATTTACAAGTTGTATACTCTTTGATCACGCTCGTATGCAATGAAAAATAAAGTACATAAAACTCACAAATCATTTCGAAATTTATATTTATCTAAAAAAAAAAAGAAAGATTTATAGTCTGTCGAAAATAATAAAAAAGAAGGAAGTGTATTTAAATTTACGTTAATAAGTCGCATTGAGCAAAATATGCGTCGCATATGAATAAACTGTTTCATATACGAACGTAAAAAATAATCGCGTAAAATAAGCATACTACAATTTTTTAAAACATGTTTAGAGATAGTTGATAGAAAATAGATAAAAAAGTTACGACAAGCAATTGCTCATTTGTAAAGTAATTAATTGCTAAATGCAAAAAAGAAATAATTATTAAATTATATATTGTCGTTTTGAAAATATAATGTCATAGCGAGACAAGGTCAACATGATCTTCGATAAGTATTCAGAACTCTGAGGTCGGGGCCTTAAACCCGTGGGACTATATTTCTGCCGCGAGGAACAATATGTACGAGAGAACGATTTTCTCGGAAGCATAAATAAATTGTCATCATCGATCGCCATTTTAACATTACAGCGCAATACTCTCGATGTTGCGCTTCGTTTCTTGTGCTCTTTCCGTTTTCCTTGTTTCTACGTAAACGCTTTTCTTCTTTATACGAAGAAAGGTATCATTAAATATTTGCCTTGTCACAATACAATAGAACGGGAGAACGAAGAAGAATATTGTGTTATATGCGACAGATGGCCTGTGGGAGGAGGAAAAAATTAATGACTGATATAAACCCTTCTGTGAAAGAAAATTTACGCATAGTGCATCTGCGACTATACATTTGGGGATACTTTCATGTTACTTGTAGCTTTATAGAAGATATTTTATATAGCTTTATAGAAGATATAAAAATATAATTGTAAAATTTTCGATGAGGCTATTGGATCTGCAAAATTCGTAACTCTTCTATAATCAATTCATTATCGATATATAAATTTATTTATAAAAATTTATAATATAGAAAGAGAATATATGTACGACAAATAAATAGTTGAAACTACACTATTTTACGATCATTAATTATCAAGTTGTTTTTTTCCCGTTTTGAGAAATAATAAAAGCAATAAAAATCTACGTCATATTTTTTACATATTTTAAGATACATAACGTTGTATTCATTTACATAATTAGACGCGTTGCCTTGTTTTAAAAAATATTTGAACTATATGAATATTAACTTCTTTGGTTACCAGGCGACATCGCAATCGGTTAAGTGGTATGCGCAAATATGAAATTTTTTATCAGATAACAGGATACGTGATAACGATACGTGATAACGTGTTCAAACTAGATAAAACATATTTTGGTTTGCGATGTGATACAAGACCAACAGTGAACTAAACTACATTTAAAGCTTAAAAAAAAAGCGTTTTGCCAGATAAGAACATTTTGCAATATTTCTGTTACCCTTATCTCCTAGCGTATCAATTCTTCATTTTCTTCATTAGCAATAAATAAAACATCTTTGTGCAAAATATATCTTTTCATGCAAATACATGAGATAAGATTGTAAATAGTTACGTCACTTCTCAGTTTTAACAAGAGATAGGCGGAGGCCGATAGTTGGTAACGTTGAATGGAAAAGAGAAATCGCGCTAATGAAATTTATTATTAATTATGTTTATGCGAGATGTATTTCTGATTTATAAATTGTGATGTAGCACAATTGAACGTTTTATCATGGCACCGAAAAGTAGATATGGCCAAGTAATTCCAGACGGTGTAAAATGGACGCACCGTTAATGAACGTTAATGAACATAGTAAAAGTTCCATCAAAAACAACAGCGTGGCCTCTATGAAGACTAGAACCAGGAAACCGAACTAGGCCTGAATAGAGCACGTTCAAATTTGCCCACTTGTAGCGCTGGCTACTTTAAAGTACCGGAAACAATACGTGAGTCACGAAGTAGCTGGTTTATAATAACTTCAAAATATGAAGATCATTCAAAAAAGACTGTAAAATGTGCTTTGTAAATAGCAGCATTTTAGAACAATAATAGTTGTCTCATTATAAGCAATACGTACAATGTCTTTACACGTCCAAAAGGTGTTGTATAGACGTGCGAGTCTTGGTCTGCGACTGCATCAAACATTATAGCGTTTTCGACTAGTCAGGTTCTATCGCTCTGGGGTAGTTTACTAGACATTATTGTCCAATCACAGCCATTCTTTTGAAGAATGTAACCATATATTTTTCAGAAGAATGACTGCGATTGGTCAATAACGTCTAGTAAACTACCCCGGAACGATTGAACCCTATTGAAATCGAAAACGCTATTAGATTATATTTCCGGCACTTAATTGTCACCAGCGCCGCATTTGGTACATAGATGTATTGATTTCGGTTTCACTTCATCAAGCCTAGATAGGTCTCCTGGTTTATAATCTTCATAGTAGTCCTTCTCAGACTTCTCTCTGCTGAAAGTGTGAATAGGAATTTATAGTTTCACGTGCACAGCAGTTTCTGTTATAATTTCGACGATATGTCAAAAAAAATCACTCTTTCGCTTGATTATTTTGAGGAAATGGGTTGGTTATCTTTACACTGAAAAAAATAACCAATGAAAAGGTAACGAACGGATATTATCCGATTATTAACCAATTACTTTCATCGGATATCTGATTGGAAAGTTCCGAATTTTGAACTTTCTGATCAGATATCCGATCCATTGATATTTTCTGATTGAATATCTGATCGGTTTCTTTTTTTTCCGATTAAAGTGATCGGTTAATAATCGGATAATATCCGTTCGTTACTTTTCACCGGTTATTTTTTCTCAGTGTACCTGACGGAGAGGCGCCGAGTGAAAAGGCTCTGCTTGCAATGGCATAGTACCAACGAGATTATCTCTTTTGGGAAATACTCGGAGTACACAAAAAACGTCCATTGCCAGCGTCAAAAAATGCAGTGGAAACTTTGCCAGAATCTGAGATTAAACCCAGAAGACTGAACAGTGTCCAATTTGCTTGAAAGAATTCAAGGAGAACAATAAAGCGAAATCGATGCCCTGCTATCACGTATTTCATCAAGCGTGTATTTTATCCTGGTTAGAAAAAGTATAATCAATTTTGTAATATATGAATAGTTAATATTCAAAAAACTATTTTCAATTACATTAAAATGAAATAAATAAAAAAATGAAATAAAAATTAAACAAATTTGATGTGTATAAATATATGTTTGCTGTGCATATAATATTTTATATTTAAAATTATATGTATTTTTAGGACAATTTGTGTCCAGTTTGCCAATACGAATTGCCGACAGACAGTAAAGAATATGAAATGTATAGGAAAGAGAAGCAGGCGGCAGAGAAAAGAAGACGTGGAATGTTTCTATGTTTACGTAGAAAATATATAACTTTTTCGTACCAAAAATATAAAAGGACACAAATATAAAAGGAAAAATGATTTTTAATCTTGTATTCTGTAAGTTTATATTAAGAATATCATTCGTCAGCAAGCGCCTTGTATTACTGGCAGTTGGAAAAGTAGATGAAAATATCCATAAATTTTACAATCAATATACATACATCGGAAATAAGTTAGCGCTAAAAGTTCATATTTTTTAATAAACTATTGCTCAAACAATTGCTCCTTAATTGCTCCGTTCGAATCTACAATTGCTCCTCTTTTAAAATCAATAGTTTTTTTAATATTTGTTAAAAAAGTAAAATTTATGATTTTCACTCAAAAATGGATGCACACGCCACTAATGAATGACGTAGTAAAAGCGTTCCATCAAAAACGGCGATGTGGCTTATTTCCGGTGGGAAGCAATTGTGGATTCGTACGGAGCAATTAAGGAGCAATCGTTTGAGCTATAATTTACTCCTAAAAAAAACCTTATAAAGGTAAAAATATACGCCAAGTACATAAGAAAATTAAAAAATCTAAAAGAGTGATAAAAATAAAATATTTAAAAACCGATATGAAATCAATTCTATTATCCAAATACAATAAATTATGTGATATTATTTCGTAATTGATACTAAATGAATTAAAATTACTTTAATTCCTAAAGCATTTTTTATATGATGTATATAATTTAAAAAAGTTTTACACAAATTCTAAATCGCATAAAAGACCTTCAGGTCGAAGTAAGATATGAAAACTTGATGTGCCCCCTCCCCCTTCGATTACATATCTTGAATAAAATAAAAAATTGATTATACAATATACAAATATACAATATATATTTGTTAATCCTTTCATTTAGTAAGTACAATTTACATTTTTATAAAATAAGCTTTAAACTACGAATATGCAACAGGCAACCTATGGGCCAGAAACGACCTGCGAAGCTTTTCAATTCGGCTTACAACAATCAAACTTTACTTGCAGAGAAAAGAAAAAAAACTCATAAAAAAAGAGATTTCACTTTGCCTAATTTCTATGTGGTGATCTCCAGGTAATACAGAGGAGACAAGATATATATGTTTGAAATTTAACTACGCGCGTGCGCGTAGTATAATTTTAAATTTTATATATTGGACCCATCAAAAACCTAGCTTTTTCCTATTTGAAACTATATGATTTAAATATAGGGTATTTCTTTTTCAGTTTTTTATGTACTTGGCGTCGCGACGCTACCGCGTCGCTTGATTAAGAAATATGAACTTTCAACGCTAACTTATTCCCGGTGAGAATGTTCTTGTTTGTGACTAGACTACAGTCTATCAATTTTCTACAGAGGACAGCATTCACTTTGTATTCTACAATGATTACAGATCTCCATCCTATCGACAGATAAATACATATTGCAAATTGTTCAAGATTACCGTATGCATTTTGCATATTTCATCACTGATGAGTTCATATTTTATGTGTGCATTGTTTTAGCATACCTTAATAATCCTTAAATTCTAAAGAAGAGATTTATGCGATCAGCTGTCAATAAATGACAGTATCTATAGAAGTATCTGCAAATACAATGTGCAATGACCTTATTCTTTTTCGAATATTTAAAGTATTAAGTTATTATAAGTAATTGCCTATGCAACGTAAAACGAAATTGCATTTTTAAAACTGACACTTCTTATAGATAACATTATTAGTTTTTTAATTTTACAGTAATGTATCTCTACTTATATTTTGTTAAAGAAATCTCTTTTTTTCCCAAAAATCTATTGTTCGTCGAAAGGAAAGGATCTTGATGCTCTGACAATCTGATTTTTTAAACTAGTTTAATTAAAAAAAAAAGAAATACTTAGAAAATTTATAGAAATTAAAATAACCAACAATGTACGTACGACACATCTTACAGAGTTTAAATACTAGATGGCATACTAAAGCAGTTTCACAGGTAAATTTATTTGTGCAGTAATCACAATTATTATTAATAAATTATTCGTAAATTTCTCAAAAAATTATCAATAAATATTATATTCAATATCCAGTATAAATATATAAATATTCTATAGTTATATATAGAAGTTATATATAAAAAAAATGATATATCAGATATCACCGCGTATTTAAATAATTAAAATATAATTATAATTATTAATTTATATTTCACACACACATAAGTATTTCAGCTCTACATTAATTATTCTTATAGATTTTTATTTAAATTAATATCATATATATCAATATTTTTTAACATTTAATAATCAATATTTAATGTATAAAATTTATGAAAATTTAAAGTGAAAATATAATCAGTAAAAATTTCATTAAAAAAGTGTATAAAAAATTTGGTCTTCCATCTTGGCTCTATCTCATCAAATTTCAATTTTTATTATTTTTATCATTTTTATTATTTTCTTTTATTTCTTTTTTCATATAAAAGTATGCGGAAAGAAGATAGTTTATTTTATGTTTTTTGATTAAAACAGCGCTTTTTAATATTATGTTGAATAGAAACTATATCATTAAACAGCATAGCAGTTTTATTCGTGATAACTGCAAAATTATTATCTTATCTGACCTATTTTAAGCTTACGTTACCATATCATGTACAAATACTGACTACGTCCATAACATTTAACGTAAAAAAATGAAGACAATTTTGAAAAAAAAACAATGGCGATATTTAATATTTAGGATGTATTTTATTCCAGTTGCATATATGCAATATAAACTTAACATTCTAACTTAATTTAATATTTTCTTGCTTCTCTCAAAATATTCGCATATGTCTTAGCTCCAAATATCTAAGAAACTTTTAATATATTATGCCGATTAATAATATTTGTGAATTAATATATAATCTATTTATGCAATTAGAAAAAGAACAACGCTAAACTTTTTTTAATATTTCATCATTTTTGTGATTGTCATTATTTTTTACGGATTGCAACATACATCGTAATTTGCACCTTATAAGTTCTCTCTACTATATTATTATCTTATCTTTATAATATTTTCAGAATTTATGTATTATCACTGTTTATGTGCCGCCTTCGACTTTAAACTACGTTTGTATATAATTATAATTATGTAAAAGTTGCAGTTTTTATTCTCTCGATTATTATCTCGAGCCATTTTTAAAAGATTTATTTTTTAAAACAAATCCATCAATTGATTTGTTTTTTTACCCTTAATTTTTCTTTAACCCTCAGACTTAAAAAATTATTGATTATATCATTAATTACAGTAGTAGCCCAATCTCTATGCTTGCGTAATTATGTTGCTAATATCTTTCTTTAATCTCTTGTTAATAGTTTTTAGGGTCTGTACTCGTTTTTGTCCACGCACTTCCTTTTAACTGGATCTCAGTCTCTTGCTGTCGCATCGACACCCACGCAGTCGATCAGCAACCGAAGCCGTTCTCCAACAATCTCTCTCTCTCTTTCTCTTTCTTTCTCTCTTTCACTCCATTTCAGCCCATTCTCCCAAGAGACCGAGCTCTTTCCAGGTGGCGCATCGGTGCTCACCTGTCAGCATAATTTTTACCTAAGACCCACCAACAAGTCCAGGGGATCAGACCAACCAATCGGCGTGTCCGACCCTGGGGCCCCACGCTCTGCGTGACTGTTCCGTCTCTTCGAAGGTACGCCTCGAATAGTTCGCTCGGCTCCGACAGGCGCTTTAGTTCAGAAATTCCGTCGTACGCGATATAAAGTGAGAACGATAAACGAAACGTGAACCGGTCCTTCCTACTTGCACATATTCCGCCGTAAAGTCGTACGAGCGGACCCCTCTCGACCCTTCTGGAACCGTACACAACAAACCCGCAGACCAGGTGAGTGCTCATCGCATCACAAGACGGACTCGCGGGTCTCTTCCGATGTAACTACGATGATAAAATCGATGATCGGCAACGCAATCGATCTCAAAATGGCTCCGATCTATCCAAGGATGCTTCTATATCCGATCTATCAAGTTAGGATATGACGTTGATCACTCTACTTCAGGAACGTTATCTTATCACCGTGAACTATTTGCGTTGCACAATCATCGCAATATCTGCTTGTACTTCCTGGTCCCTTTACTTGCCAAATTTTTGAGAAACTACTTCCTTTCCTCCTCGAAATTATTTTAATTGCCAACATTTCGGAGTACTTCGCAAACTGATTTTAATACTTATTATTTTTATTTGTTATTTGATATTTTTTGAAGTATTATGGGAATAAATTTACATCAGGAAAATAAAATATGCATGATTTCTGAAGAATTTTGAGGCACGCATTTTCTTGTCAAGTCAGCATTTTTCTCATCCACGAAAAACTAACTAATGCTGAATAATAACAACTTCAAATGTTGGGAATTCTACAAAAACCAAAGAGTGTGATATGTTCAAATAAATGGAAAAATTTTGTAAATTAAAATTATTATTTAATTCGAATTCGAAAGTGATTAATTGATTTAAAAACTTTTTATCAGCTGGACTGACACGTCACGGATTGTGAATATAAATTATTACTGATTCTCATTATCTTCGCCTTACAATAATTGACATTCCGATGCATTGTCTTCTCGAGTCATTCTTTCTGATTCTTCATTCGTACGTCAGTATGACCTGGAAATTTCTGCAAATTTCAATCGCGAAGATGTCGACTGTCGCGAACGATCGCGAAATTCTTTTGAAGCTTGTTACTCAAAGTATTTGCGCATCGACGATACCATCGATGAAAATTCACATTTTGCTCGCTCGTAGCGCAACGTGGTTGTTGACATGTCGCGTGTACACATGATCTCATCGTATATTTTTAGACGTCATATATGCGCGAATCTCGAATTCACGAATTCGATCGAGACTCTCGATTTTAGGCCGGCTTCCTTCATTGACTTTCACGAAACTTTCCATAAGGTTTACTTGTGAAGATACATCGAGTGGGAAAATCCTTCGCGCTATCAAATCTACTTTTTCGCGTAAACAAAGCATAATATCTTGAAAACATCGCATAATCTTTTTTATTTTTCTGAATTATCTTAGATACAAAATTCAAGAATATAAATAAATGGATGAGAAAATAAACTTAATTTAGTCGCACGTGAAAATTTTGTTAAAAGAGAATTGTTGGGAATTGAGAGTTATATTAGAGTTTTGAAATTTATCTTATTTAACACTCTAATTTCATAATTAATATACAATTAATATTATCTTATTTTTAGCAGATATATATAACTTGCATGTATAGAATTTTATCATATTTTTAAAATGTATATATAAACCAGAAAAAAAAGGAAAAGCTTCTACTATTTCAAATATACAACCGGATATAAAAGTTAAATAATATACTACTCAGTCTGCTTTTAGCTACTCGATAAATATTTAAATTCTTTTGCAAACGTATCCCTATCTAAGTGAAATCGATAAAAAATGAGTAAAGAATTTAGAAAGTCGATTCTGTAAAGAATTTAAAAAATAGCAAGTTTATAAAAAATAGCAAATTAAAAAAAAGCAATATGTGTTAGATGTAATAATAAATAACTGAAAAAAGAAAAAGACTTCTTTAATGACTCTAAATATAAACATTATGTTTTCCAAAATGTCGTCAATTTTTAACTCTTTAATTCTTACGTCTTTGATTTAAGAAAAAAATTCTTATCCATACAGAATCTAAAGTCTCGTGATCTCGTTCACTACAATGTATGCGGAGTATTTCGACTCTATTATTATTGACTCTATTATTATTATGTGCCTTTGAGAATCGCGCCTTTACGCAATAGCAAGGTCAGTGTCCACCCAGATGATCTATTTTTGTATGTAAGAACCATGTGATCTATTGCGCCTCTATCGAATCTGGTTGTGAAAGCCGGCGAATATCTGATGACGGTCAAGGTGCGAGTAAAACTGCTATTCTATAGCGGCAAAATATGTCAAATCATCATGCTGCACATCTCATATTAAATGCTATTATTTAAAATAATGAATATACGTCCCTAAAATATTCATTTAATTTATAGAAATTTATAATTTATAATTCAATTTTTACTCTTGAAATTTTTTATATTTTATATTTTATATTCTAAAGTTATAAATATACATAAAGTGTTATTGACATTGCATCACAGATTTCTGTTAATATTACTTCTCTGTAATATCTTCAAATTAATTGTTATAACGTTACTTATGTGTGTATTTGAAAAAAAAATGTTGTAGATATTTATATAATTTGTATATATTTATAAAAATATTTATAAAAATTAATAATTTAAAATACTTTTCAATAGTATTATCTCGCTGCTAACAGTAAGTTCAGAATCTTTTCATTGTCACGATGCATTTGAATTGATCCCGGATACATGAATAGAAGAGCTAAATGTATCGATTCATTTTTTTACCATTTCCTTTTTTTTAAATTCAAATCAAGCAAAGAGGAAAACGTATACGATGTTCCATGCAAGCGCTCCTTTTTATCGCGATGAATAATGCGGTGCGATAAAGGAGATAAATGATTAATACGTGTCGCTCATCATGTATTGAATTTTAGGATTTCACTGGTAAACAAAGTAACTTGAGGGAAAAAATAGATTATAATTTAAAAATTTAAAAATCATTTAAGATCATTTAAAAATTCATTTATATTACGTGATATATGTTTAAAGTTATTTTTTTAATGGATTGTGAATGTTTTTATCACTTATACGCTTTGTGAATGCTATTATCACTTATAAATAATGAAGAAAAATATAATTATTATTAATTCGAGAGTACCAATTTAAATTCAAGAATCGATCTACTAATCAAAAAAAAGAATATAATCATTATATCAACTGAAAATATTAATTTAAATTCAAGAATCGATCTACTAATCGAGAAAACAATTATTAACATTTACTGAAAAAAATTACTCGAGAGCGATGGAATATACATACATTTTTTTTTCGAACACGTTTTCCTCATGTTCTTTATATTAGCTTGTATGTGCAATGAAATCACTAGAGAGAAATCACCATCTTAAATCATCAATTATCAAACGTCAATTAATATGTATACGTAATTTGAAATTATTGTGTTATGAGCTCTATATTTTGCAAATACTTAAAGAAATATGTTTTTCATTTAATTATTATAAATTATTCAATATCGTTTTTATGATTTTTACGATTAAATATTCTCATTTTTTTTGGTTTAATTTTTCTTTGACCGAAATGGTAATTCAATGAAACTCGGACTTAATTATCTTCAGTAATGATTCCAATATTATTAACAAAGAATGTTTATAAGCTACACCCGGAAGATATCGCGACTCAATTCATGTGCGATGCAACTATAAAAGGCTATGTGGCAACAAACGTGCTTTCGATCCACGACACATGAATAATCTTTGAATAGGAACGATCTTCTCAATGCCATGTGATTACGAGGCCGCACGATGATGGGACAATGTCGATATTTCGAAAACATGAAGTAGTTTATATATACTTGTTTTAATGACAAGAAAGATAATATGCCAACTTTGTCACCATCGCATCAAAGTAAAAAATAATCGTATTACTTATTTTATCACGAGGATTTATTAAAAATTTATCAGAAATCATATATCGTTTTTCCTTAATAGATTATTATATATTATTACATATTTCCTTATGTTCCGATCTCTAGATAATATCGAGAGATGAGGGAATCTAAAACGATAAATTCCTTTTATCACAATGTTACACTAATTGGCAATAAACTAATCTGCAATATACATAATTGCAGACGATTAGGATTAGATTATCATGTGAATTGTATTAATACGTATGTACGTTACAAATGTCCATACAAAAGATTTAAGAGATTTGACGAGATTTATGAGAAAATTACCCATTGTTAGATCAAGTAATGAATGTAGATACTGATGTATGCATATGGAATTGTTCTTTATAACCATTATGGAATTGTTCTTTATAACCCTTTATAAAGCCGTTGCATATATATCTGAATCATAGATTTAAAAAAAAAAATCTAATTTTTACCAACAAATAGATCAATTAACTAAATAAATTAAAGTGTAAAGACAAATGAACGATCTGATATTCGAGAGATATTCTGTAAAATCGCGATTTCAGTAACTCTATGTTTTTTTGCATTCTGTGAACATATGAAACATATGAAAATATCATCTCAATGTCGCATTTACATTCAAGTAAAGTACGTTTATGTCTTTTGTCCTTGGTTCGCATAATTCATAAGCGGACAGTTTCATATCTTCCGTCTGTATCGAATACAAACTATCGATACGTGTGGCCGTATCATTCACACTACTTTCATTTCTCTTTCTCTTCTGCCGAATCACGTAGACCTAAAGGGTCAACGACGTGGATTGACCTCCGGCGGACCGACGGTTATTGACATGAAAAAGCTTTGTCATAGAGAAACACAAATAACCTGGGGATACTGGCGAGATATTACCATCATAAATTGATGATTTCTAAAAATTAAAGCCGCAAATATAGTAAATTAAAATTAAAATACGGTATTTTCAATATATGATAATTTCTAGAAGAAAAATTAAAATACGGTATTTTCAATATATGATAATTTCTAGAAGAATTAAATTCGCAAATGTAGTAAATTAAAATTGAAATACGATATTTTCAAAATAATTTTACTTAATATTTAATAATTTAAAGCCGAGAAAGACGATTTTCGAAAAGGTGAGAAAAAGAGAGAGAAAGAGAGGGAAAAAGTTCAAGGAAGTTCAAAACAAAATTTGAAAGATCTGACATATACGCATGCAACTGTTCGTTATTTGAATATATACATAAACGCGCACATGCACATGTACGTACATACACATATACCATTTATTAACCATGTACTAAATTACAACAGGCAATAACGCAGCCGGAGACAAAACAAATATGTTCTTCGAGTACAGAGTACGAGAGATAAATATACCGATATCACGAGGAGATAAAACACTATGGTATCTTTCACGATAAAAAAGAAAATTGCGGAGCTGTTTTTAAAATTTTTTAAATGATGTAGCTATATATATATGAGAGGATAAGAAATATTTAATTAAGAAATTAATTTACACGTGGAACTTTCTCTCTAGAGTTTTAAAATGAATTGATAATAAGAGTTTAAGAGTCCAGAAGTTCAAAAATATATTTATTGTTATTTTTGAATTGATAATAAGAGTTTAAGAGTCCAGAAGTTCAAAAATATATTTATCTTATGATTCTGTAATGTCCATGAAGAAATATTATTTTCGCATTTTATTTTCATTTTAATTACAAAACGTATGTCGTATAATTCTTTTTGAATTGTTAATTTTTTAATAACTGCATTGCATATGGATTAGCTATATAATAATTGAGATCTAAAAAATTGCAATTAAATATGAATTACAATTAGGACAAGAAACATTAATATTTTAAATAATATATAAGCAAGAGTGACTGGTACAAACTAATTTGCAACACTAGCACCGGATAATTGTGCAATATATATTCACCACATTATGATAGTTAAAAAAACTTAAATACAAAAAAGTATACATGACCATACGTACTGCCAGTCTATTATATATCTAACACTTGTTTTACACACAGCCATTGAATGGACCAGACACGCAATTTGTCATTGTAATATTTGCGTTACTAATATATAATTGCAAGAGTTGGTGTAAATAAATAAATAAGTTTCAATTATGTGAGAAACAATTACGATTTATGTGACAAAACAAGAGCATCGCGATTACAGGAAAAATAGAATCAGCTTTTCGCAAAAAAAAAAAACCGGAAATATACTCTTATACTTAATATCTGCGATTTCAATCTGGGATTTCTAATGCAGGCTCAAAAAATTCTTTGTAAAGTGCTACTAATGAAAAACAGATCCATATATATAAGTTTCTAAAAAAATGTATATAATATACATATAATAATTTATTACTATTATATTGATATTTAGTTATAACATTCTTTTAAACTTGTTATTTTTAATCCACAAATGCGGATTAAAATTGCACGAGAAATTATTATTTAATAAACATATAGAATATTGTCAAGTTAAAAGTGTTTGCTAGCTCCCTGCGTGAATTACAATCGTTCACAATGAAGCGTCAAATAATTTTTCCTATATTACAATTCGTATTTAGAAAGCAAAGTACGCTTCCTCGAGAATTATCGTATTCATGTCGTACATAAACATACGGGAGTGTGCAATACACGTTTGCGTACGTTCGACGGAATGTGATTAAATGGTATGGATAATCGCAAAAAATATCAGACTGCAAAAGCAAACGTGTTTTAACTCGATATTTTTCCGCATGTAGGATTAAACCGCGTGATTTATGACAATCATGTTGCAATCTCAAAATTACCCGCGCCACGTAATTACAAATTATTGTTATAAGGAGGGAAAGATTAATCAATGCAATATAGCCATCGGCCAATCGTACTACATATCTCAATAAGGCGTAGCAACTTTGTCGATAGAGAGAACAGGATATAATTTGATTTGATGATTAAAATATTTGCAGAAATAAAATTGTAATTAAAAAATAGAATTGTTAAGAACTATTTATTTAATATTTAATATACTTAATAAACCATAAAAAAGTTTATATCTTATTTTATTGCTGATTTTGCTATTTTATTGCTGATTTAATAACAATATAATATTTATATATCACTCTATAATGTATATAGTTTCTTTATCAAAAAATTATGTTCAAGCACAGGAGTTTATTTGTACAACAATAACTTATCTATATAAATATTTTTTTAAGTTTAATAAAAATAATCAGTATTTTTTGCTTGCTTAGTTAAAAGTTAAGATTCTTTTAAACTTCCAAGTTTTATTTTTAACTTCCGCTTTAAAATTCTTCGAAGAAATATATTTTCCCATAATTTTAATTCTCTATTGATGTTATTTCCACGCAATGCATTCTTCTTATCTATATAATTTGCTATCTTATTTGAAAAAAAATGTCAGCTTATTTCGAGATTTATTGAGATCCTCTTTCGAATCAGGTTGATCTTTCGCTCCGCGCTTTTGCGGGACAGGGAAAGGGGAGACCCACCGACAATTTAGGACTTAAAGAGAGGGTCCCGACCACCTGCGCTTGCTCGGAGCAAGTAACACTACCTGGTCCAAACTTCGCCGAGGAACTGCCGAGTTATCTTTCAGAGATCGAACAAAGAACTCCAGATGGAACTCGCGGACCCTATACTTAGCTTCCGTCTCTTAAACTCACATTCACACGTATGTTTGTTCACTTTACGGATTCGATCTTCTGGAGTTTTGTGTTCCAACGGATCAATTTTTTTTGAGCAATTTCTTCAAAAAACTTTCAACAAAGAAAAGCTCCATATGACGCTAAAAAGAAGGAAGCTGAACTTTTATGAAAGAAACGTTTCCTAAATATTTTCTTTCGATTTATCTCAAAGGAACGTGTTACAAAGTAACCGAGATGACAAGAAATATCTGACGAAGATGTCAAGTACGAAGAATCTCTTAATTTGGAGATCGAGATTTAAAATGATATTCCAGTCCAGTAAATCCTATCCTTTAGAAGGAATGGAAAGGAATTTTAAATCCTATTCTTTGTTCAATCATCATCTAATTTAAAAAAATACTGAATAACGTGAATAAATATCAACTCATGGAGGGTTCTCATGAAATCACATGTACCTCGATCTTCGATCATGTTGCCGAGTGAGATAAACACAAGAGTCATCAATGTAAGATAATTCCATTGTCCTCAAGAGAGGAGAAACATCTCGAGTTATTGCGCAGCGTGTTGATTAAAACGCGTATTGTAAATTTCCCGAGAAATAAAATAATTAAGTTGCGCGATTTTCACTCAAATATGCTGATAATATCATCTAGTAAATATCGTCTAACTTATCGCGCTGCTACTTTTCGGTTTTAATTGCATTCTAATTAAAAACTTCAGAATTATTACTCCGTGTATTTCCGATGTGCGAAAATAATTCCGATTTTAGCATTTGCATATCACTGTGACGTTCTTCTACTGCATACTAACGTAGGCTATATTCTTACGTAGGTTGTATGAATCGGTGATAACTATTCTTTGCACACTTGCATTTGAATAATTTGTCCGCGCCAAGAAATTATTTACGCTGAAAAGAGCATAAGGATGACGTAGTAACTCGTGTAAATTCCACTTCAGAAATTAATGTATATTTAATCTGTGCTCAATTAGATCAGCCAAAGGAATACAAAAACTAAAACACGATATAAATAAATCTGTTCGATATCTAAGCGAGCGCGATAACAAAGTAAATTCTGAAATACATCCGTATTTTAAAATTTTATTAAAATTTTATAATAATATATAATATGTTTATATTATTAACTATTGGATGCACATCTGTATAAATAAAAGTTGTCAAATTTTATATTTATGATAACTGGTTTTAGTAGTAGAGTTATGTAAAGAAATCCTGTATAAATGAAACGGATGGAACATATATATTGGTTTTTAAAAATCAATTGTTCTATAAGTTTTATAAAGGCTTTATAAAGTTACAAAGTTGCAAGAATTTTCATTTTTTTTACTCATCCTACGCAATTCTAATCTATGTTCATCTAACAACTTCTAATTATTTTGTGAATTTTTGTACTTGTGCATACTTACGAAATTTCGTTGAAGAAATTTTTCAGCTAACATGATATAACTTACGAGCGATTAACAAAAAGAATCATGACTGATAAAAGTGAATCAGAAAATCGACCCCTCTATCTAAAGACTTATATATCTAACTCTAGATAAAAAAAGTGATAAAAATGATATTTGACATCATTGTGCAATATTTGTGTCACTCGCTTTATAATGGTTTTGAAATAAATGAATGAAACTTAGATAAAAATGAATGAAATTTAGCCAAAAATGTTAAACATTAAGTGTTAAATTGCAAATCTCTTCTCTCTTCTTCTATCATTCATTATTTACAAAATTAAAATTCTTTGCTAAGATTATACATTGTATATATGATAATATTTTGCAAAAGCTGAATAGATTTCGAAGACTGAATAGATTTTGAAGATAATATCATTTCATGTTTTCACGATAATAATGATAAACATTTGATATGTAACGACATTATCATAATTCTTATTGTAATAATAATTATAATAGCAAGTCCTTTTTCTAAGAGAAGGATTTCTCCATTTTCTTTTACAAAGGGATAGCGCTCTTGACATAAATATAACTATAAATAGAGTAATTTAATAATTGATATCTCGACATTAAAATATAAAATAATGAAACGTATAATATATCAAGGACAATATATGATTTTATAAATTATACAGTTATCTATATTATATTTATTTTCCAAGTAAAATACTTTCCCCCATCTTATCTAACATTAGAAAAATATTATAGAAAAAACAATGATTGTCGAATTGTATCGCTCAATTTCTTGATAACAATTACTATCACTGACGCGGAATATTTTTGATGTTTCTCTCAAATACTTTCTGCAGTCGTCAAATGAGGATTCGTAGTGAGTTTTTATCATCTCTGTCGAAAAGTATCGAATCCGATCTATCCACGTATGTGCCAGAAGTCACGCCGGTCTGCAAACCGTCACGGTTATCTAACGTCAGCGTTCGTAGGTGGGGCATCGTGAAGTAACGTTTGCAACGTTGTAGTAACGCTTGCACGAGCTGTACCGAGTGCAACCGCGTCTGCTAAAATCTCTGATACCGCGAACGGAGCGCAGTTTGCATTGTTCCTCGAACAACAGTCTCTCTTGGAATAAAGGTATATAAAGGCATATATATTCACGAATGATAGAATTAATTTATTATGACTATTTAATGAATGTTTGATAGTTCGATAGTTCCACGGAATTCCGGGAAACATAGACTGCATTATAGACTGTAGGAAGAATTAATATTTATATATTTTTATATCATACTTATATAGCACGATAAAAATTGATTATAAACTCTATTTTATTTATTTATTTATTTACTTATTTATTAATGTTTTATCTATTTATTTATTTATTTATATTTTTTTAAAGAGTGTCAAGAGAAGCATCATAATAATAAATGCAAATTTTGTTTTAAAAAAATGTTATCTTATTTATTTGGACTGTTAAGAACTTTCGTTCTCTAGTATCTGATAGCGTCGATATGATACTTCTAGGTAGCAATCAAATTCTTAGAACTTTGATAGATTTGTCATATTGCATGGGAAATATAAAAGCATATTTGTAACGTTACAAATTGTGCAGGCACATAAACAGTCATATAAATTAATAACATTAATTTCTTTAATATATCCTTAAAATTTCTACCCATTTTTCAATCTATCATTCAGTAATGTTTCGAGAAGTCTAACAAAGCATTTGCCTCGACAAACAAACTGGCCACCAGATGTTACTGAAGAAAGAGTAAGAGAAAGTTTCATGTTACACAAAATGGCTCGAAAATGGTGTATTTCTATGGACCATAGAATTTAGAAACTACATGCTAAAAAAAATATTTAATTATTATATATATTATATATATTATTAAAATATTTAATTATTTATTGAAAACATAAAGGATAATAATTCTGTAAAATATTTTTAAATTTACAAAAATTGTGAATGAATATTAAATTTATTCCCTAAGAATTATTATAATTATTATATGAATATCATATAATTCATATAATAATTATATGAATATAATTCAATATAATTCATATAATAATTATATGAATATAATTATTATATGAATTATATGAATATTAAATTTATTCCCTAAAAATTATTATAATTATTTATATTGTAATAAAACATATTAAATTTATTCCATTCTGTATATTGTTCACTAACAACGGTTAGTTAATGCTACAAAATAACTGCAAATATTTATAGCCACACTCAATATATAATAAAGCTATTCACTGTAATGACAATTCTAATAACAAAAAAGTTCATCATATTAATAGCATTTTTATAGCATTTATGGGAACTATCGACATATATATTAATACGTATACCTCAACCTCGTAAAATATTTTTATCCGTCGAATGATAAAGTTGGATCATTTTCAGAATAAGTTGCAACAATGGAAATCTCGGCAGCTTGGCTGCTGACCATCTTCTTAGCGGCCACTACTGTCACGGATAGTGTGCCCACTTCTTCTGATTCGTCTTTATCTAGTTCCACGGAATTTGTTCGCAATGAAATAAATACAACTATTGAATCTGCGAAAGTGTCAACGCAGGACAAATTTATAGATTATACCAGACCTTTCTCGAATATGAAGGATATATTGATGCAAGAAATTCGCACTTTAGATAAAGACGTTTCTGATGCCAAGGTCAGTGTTTAATTACATGAAAGACACGTAATATTTTTAATCATCTAATAAAATTATAGTGAATCAGTGTCTCTTATATTTTTTCATTAAAAGAAAAATTTAATTCACAAATATTTTTTTATTACGTGAATCATTAAGATTTTAAATTAATACATTTATGTTGAGGAATTAAAATTATTTTATCAAATATAATTTTAAAAGTCAAATGTGATATTCTGATTAATCTTAATCTAATTTTGTGTTTTTAAATACAATTAAAAACGATTATACAGATTCAAGAAGAAGTAGCAGAGACTTTAAAAGCCGAAGCGCAAAGAGACCGCACGGATTTGCGAATCAAAACGACTGATAAACCGATCAAGTCAATAACAAAGAAAGTGAAATCTGCGGCGGAAAGTATGGAATTTAAGAAATTTGATGATACGCCATATGATGAAGAGGATAATGAAAATGACGAAGAGGAGTACTACGAAGAAGACGAGGATCCAGATCTTGATGACGACGAAGAAGTCATGACGCAGTGTCCTGATTATTGCAAATGCACAGGACAATACGCCGCTGCAACGACTGCAACGTATGTTTCACAGCTTTTCTAATCGAATCATTATATAATGCAATAACAACATATTCCTTAGTGAAGTGGCAGATAAAAAGTTCGCTGATAGACCATTTCCTGCTCAGAGACAGAGAATAATTATGACATATATATTTCTATATATATTTCTTTATATCAACACAAAAAATTGTTCGCGTAATCAAATAAATGCTCCATTTTTGTTTTATGCATATGACATATTTTAATTGTTGGAATGTTATTGTTTACACAATTTACTCGAAGATACGTATGAATACATAATAAAAGAGATAATTAAAAAATTACGACGTTACGGCATATTTGAATTTGATTCTATCATGTTCTAGAGGTCTTTTTATATTTTTCAAGTCGTCCTAAGAATTAATTCATCATTCCCGTATTTAGTTTCAGATATAAAAATAATAAAACTGCATGACAATCTTTTGATTAAATCTCGATTAATTAATTTTTATCACACAGAGATAAAGAGTATCAATATCTAACTTTTTCCAACAATTATTTTTTTCTCTTTTTATTTCGGTAGATGCACCAAATTAGTTGATGAACAAGCCTTCGGACCAGGCATCGCGCATCTGCGAATTGAAAATGCTCCCCCGATTCAATTGGGACCAAATGTCCTACGAGCTCGCGGGCTCCACCAATTGGAATCCATCGCCATTGTCGACACACAGATAGTCGAGTTAGATCGCACTGCATTTAACGGCCTCCTATATCTGTTCGCGGTGAATTTGACGCGCAATGGTCTTCACGATATTCATCCGAATACCTTCCAGAACAATACACAGCTCAGTTTGCTCACAATCTCCGGTAACATGTTGAGGCACATGCACGACACGCATACGAAACCGACAAAGCACTACCTGTTGCACGCATCATCGATCACTGATTTTGATTTCTCGAACAATGGAATGCTGCGACTGAAACGCACCGCTTTCTCCAAGATGCACAGCCTCAGTTACATCAATTTGCGTGGCAACAGATTGAGGGAGATCGATAACGCAATCTTCGACTCGCTGGATTCGCTCGTGGAAGTGGACCTTTCGGATAATATCCTGAATGACCTCCCACTCGATCTATTTACTAACAAAGAAGTACAAGTTCTTCGTATCGCTGGTAAGAAAATGGTCATATTTAAATGCGATGTAATTTAAATTAGAAAATAAGCACAAGACGAAATGTGTGTGCGATTATTGAAATTAACAGGGAAATAATTGAGCACATTTTTATTTTATCGACCTATTGCCGATGTATAAATTAAATTCAGATAATTATGTTATTGTTGAGAAAAACATTGATTAATATAGAAGAAATTATTTTCAGGAAATAATATATCGTCGTTGGCTACCGTAAGTGCCTCAAAACTGACGACGCTTGACGCTTCGAGAAATAAGATTAAAGTATTCGCCAAAGAGGATCTGAATGGTGTTCCATTATTAGAGGCACTATACATCAAGTCGAATAATCTGAAAAGAATTCACCAACATGCTTTCAGCGACCTCGACCAATTGCGAAATCTTGACATCAGTGATAATAAGCTCTCTTCATTAACGGAGCATCATTTCAAATCTAACCCAAGATTACAGATTCTGCTGATGAATGATAATCCTACTTTACAAACATTACCAGTTTTCAAAACTTATGGTTTGGTATACGATACATTCAGGTAAAATATCTCAGCTTATCGTTATATTTAAAAAATATAAGAAGTAAGCAAATCATTTTATATCAATAACTATCGTAATTTAACAGCATTTATCGTTTTGAATGCGCGAATTGTGGTCTGGACACTCTTCAACCAGACACATTTAACGAAATGCCGGCGTTAGCTCGGTTGAATCTTGCAACAAATCACCTAACTGGTTTGCCTATTGGACTCTTGGACCGTCTCTCATCTCTACGAGATCTGGATCTTTCCAATAATTACATCCGTACTCTGCAACCTGGGATGTTCCACGGTGCCGAGAGTTTGACCAAACTGAGTCTTGCGAATAATCCATTGACTACATTGCAAGTAACGCCGTTTTTGGATACACCAGGACTCGTGAAACTGGACGTGAGTCGTTGCAATCTCGAACGTGTTTGGAGCGAAGCTAGAACACCGTTGAGAAGTCTTCGGTGAGATTTAAAATAAAAATTTTCTTTCATATCATTTTCTTTCACACAACTTCTTCTTTTATACAATTTTGTATAAATTTTATCTTTAATTTAAGGGTTATTTTAAGTTTTCTTCCAAAACAGAAGTTTTGCTATAGCAAAATTCATATTTAATAAACACAAGACATTAATATAATAAATATAAACTAATATAATATATTCATTGATCGATGTATTTCATGCCTTCGTTTCAGATTCTTGTCGGTTCGAGCTAATCTTTTACGACGAATCACTATCGAAGAACTTAGAGCTATGCCAAAACTGTCGGGTCTAGATTTGTCGCACAATCCTCTAGATTGTGATGAAGAATTTAATCAAGCTCTGCAATGGCTCACCGATCGTGGTATTACACCGACAGAAATGGTTAAGTGAGTAAATAAATATTCAAATTCTATATATATATATATATATATATATATATATATATATATATATCCATCTTGTACATCGCACAAGAATTCTTTCATATCTCATAATGCTTTTTATAGATATTTCAATGATTTTGCTAACATTGATGACGACACCGATTCGAAGGGCATCAGTCAATGGACAGATTTAGCGAAGATAGCTTGCGATGGAATCGACGATGGACCACCACCGAGACGATTTCCTAGTAAAAATATAGTTCCGAAGAACGATTTTCTCGATGACTCAGAGGATTCCGATTCTCTACTAGAAAGAAACGAGCTCGATAAGGACGAGGTAAGATGATAGCAAATAATTTTCGGCAACATGTTTGTTAAAAAAAAAATATCCCTTATATACTTTAATTATCTTCAATTTCTCTCGAGATATTATAATGTTTTAATCTCGACAATATTATCGCGACATGATGACACAATAATGTCAAATGCATTTGTTGTAGGAGCTTCTCAAACTGAATATCGATCACGGTATACATGCCGATGATCCGCGACTCATGGAAGATCAAGAATATGACGAAGACTTCACGATCACCACAGAATACCATTCTTGGTACAATTTGAGGCCTACTTTCAAAATCTGGCTAGTTTCCGGCACCGTTTTATTCGTTCTGGTCATGTTTCTCTTGGCAGCGCGCATTGCCTGTTGTTTGGCAAATAAACGAGGACGTGGTCCGGTTCTCAGGCCACCTATGATCCTTCGTCAAGGTCTGGTCGACAATAAGAATTGCGGTTTAGTCTACAAACCCCTGCAGGAAGAAATAGCCACACCTCACATGCCAAAACGAGGTAGCTTCTACTCAAGCAGCACCTTCCATTACGATAAAATTGTACCAGAGAGTGTATAGAGAAAATTTATTTTTTGATCAACTGATCGACTGGGCCGACTGATTGATCGTGACCACTTTACGTCTACGCTTTCGCAAATCAAGAGAAATTCTTCACAAATTGTTATTGGTTGAACAACGGAGCCGATAAAAGAGAAAGCGAGTGCATGCTAGAATAACTGTTCTCGCGAAAATGCGTTAATTATAATTTCCAATTAGAACATTTAAACAAACTCTTCTTTATTTGATCATAGCCAACAATACGTATGATTGGCAAGTTTTTTATTATTTCTATTGAAAGATATAACTATTATCATTTAATTAAATATTATAAAAATATATGCAATTTATTGAAATACACCTCGTTTTTTGAGCTTTGTCACATTTTCAAAGTTTACACAAAGAGAGCGATTAATATATAAGTGCGTTTATTATCGTTATTATTATAATTCAAAAATGATGCCTGATAATGGTAGCAAAGCCTGGAAATGATAGCAAAGTACTTATTATTTATAGGTATTATTTAAACTTACAATTTTAAGCTTACAACTTATTTTGATAAGCGGCTGGGCGAATTTCGAAGCTTAAGTTTTTTTAAACAGTACTGCTTGTTTATAGAAAAATATATATATATATATATAATTTAGAAATTATAAAGATTGAATAATAATCTATAATTCTCTTTTTAATGATCGAATAATAATTGATAATTCTCTTTTTTAATAATATTGATATTAAAAATTAATATAAAAAATTTGGACAAAAACATATCAATTAGTGATCGATGATGGATGAATGAATGTATGACAGATGCAAAATTGTATACAAAATAGAGATAAAAGAGAGCTTTTTGTAAGATGTCCAATCAAAATAATATATGCCAACACAGTACCACAACAATAAATAAGTATAATTTTCATAATTATTAAATATAATTTTTATTTAATAATTATTTAATAATTGACTTATGGAGACAATATTCTTATCCAGCGGAGATCCATAAATTTACGCGCGGCATTAACATTTGCAAAGTAAAGTATTGTGTCGCTGCAAATACTATTATACATTACTATATATATGCTGTAAATAACATTTGTAATAATAAAAATATATCGTTTTAATAAAATTTTAAATAAAATCAAAGTAATGTTTGCTTTCTGTTTCAACCGAGTTACAAAAATGAAAATCTTAAAGAGAAGAATATATAGATATTAAAAAAAGAAATATAAAAACGTTAGAAACGTGTGATTTAGATGAGAGGACCGAAAAATGTTTCGTTAGCTTCACGTTTTTACATATACGCTTATAATATTCCTTGAAGATTGAATACAAAAACAAAATTTATACAACAACTAATATATCTATAGAGATAAATGACGTGAATTGAACGAGCTCGATTGAATAACTTCTATCATAACAAGAACCGATGCGATAAAATTATGCAAAATAAGAATAACTGATCAAAATCAGATTAGAATTATTGACGTAATCGAGTAATAACTTTATAGATACAAAATTTATATTATTGACAAGTTCTATAAGCAAAAAAATTATCCGGATATATATACATTTCATTTAGTAAATTAAATATATTTTAAGTATGTACTACATATTTTGCTTATAATGCTTATAAAAAAATTAAATTAAACATCTACGTAATCAATCTTCACTTGTCAGCCTTGAAATAAATAATTAAAATGAATGTAAAATCACATTCAATAATGGTATGCAGTAAAGTGTTCTTCTAAGAGCAAAAAAATTTAAGCAATAGAAATGTAAAATTTTCAAATCGTTTGCGTAGCATTGTATTTAAAATTTAAAATTTCAATTTCATAAAACGAAACTTCAGGAATTGTTTTCTAACTATTCAAACGCGATAAAGAGCAGGCAGCAGCATAAAACATACATGATAAAATTCTATCGGTACAGCCCTGTCTATACGAACACATGCAACTAAGTGACCTCGTCACAAACTTAAGTAAATAAGCTGGAATAAAAAGAGGGGGAATGAACTGGTCGTGGTATCAAGGTGACTATGTGGCTTAGTGAAGCATGAGAGTTCGTCGAAAACATTACTTCGTAATATTTCCGATTGAAAACACTTGTTCTAATTTTCTCCAATCAATATTTGTGTGATCTTAATATATATATTGCATATAAAATGCTGCCGAGACGACGTGTCATTGATCTTTTGCAAGTTATCTCAACTCAATCGTAAGTAAATCAAATGTTTATCGAAAATTTTATATGGAAAAAAATATGAGCAGCGATATTATGTCAAATGACATGTATTTTCACCCGAGAATACAGATTAGTATAATAATGATAAATTTAATGGAAAAGTACACTACATCTTATCTAATAACATCAATATAGACACCAAGTACGATAATTGAGATAACATTTTCGCATTTTATTTCGTTAAAATCGTTATAAAAACAAGTCGCGTCAACTTTGTGAAGATATTAAATAATATATAATTGTACAAAAATATAAAGGGAGGCTGTAACAATATCAAGTAGGCCATCTGTCAAAGAAATCTATATGCGTAATATTCATTAAAACATCGTATATTAGTATGATATCAATGCCAATTAGTGACGAAAGGAAATTTTTTTACGGTAAACGTGTAAAATAAATATAAAAATTTTAGATGCAATTATTTTGACTCGTATTTTTTAGATGCAGATGTCCGGCACACGGAAATCCAGGAATTACCAACGTATGGGAACACGGAAAAACATGGAGCACTGCGACAAACATTTTGCCCGACAAGGAGTACGCATTCGAGGTAAATCAAAAAAATTTACTATACTAAATGGTAAACGAAGCCATTTATCATTAGATATGATAATTCGTTTTTTAAATGATTATAACACAGACTATTAAATCAAAGATGTGTGTTGTATTCAGATAAGAATTATTTTTAAATCATTGTATTTGTTTGCCACATGTTTCTAACTTTCTGATAATAATCGGAACATTACATCGAACTATATCAGATGCAATTGGTGTAATTGCTCTAATAAAACTGTTTAAAAAATTTATTATACGAAGTAATACGTAAGACAAGAAGAAATAAGTAGTAAATTTAAATAGTGCAAAAGAAAAATATTTGAAAAATATTGAAAAAGAACTAGATTTTCAATAGTTTGTTCTTATAAAGAGTTCGAAATAATTTGCATTTGTAATTTTAAATAATAAGACAAATTACAATAGATAATATTGTAATATAATTTTAGATAATATATACATTAGTTATTTACATAAATTTATAAAAATTACGTTAAATTTTAGATGGCCTGCTCTTCCGTAAGATATGGAATAGGAGTAACAAGAGAATTGGGAATGGACATGCAAAATTTAGGAGCGAAGAGAACATGTCTAATGACTGATTCTAATTTGGTGACTTTATCTCCTGTAAAAACTGCTATTGATAGTCTCGTCAAATATGGTATACAATTCGAGATATACGATAAAGTACGGGTGGAACCAACAGAACAAAGTTTACAGGAATCGATTGAATTCGCCAAACGTGGAAATTTCGACGCTTTTGTAGCGGTACATATGCAAAAAACACAATTATATTACGCTTCGTTTTCATCGACAATCTTGACTAAATTTAATATCTTGATAATCAATTCTCAGCTAAATAATCAATAGTTACCTATCAACAGTTATCTCATCAATAGTTACCTATCTCTTTTCATATCGCGGTTGATATAATATCGTCAGAATAATAAAGTTTGATTATATAAAAAAAATAATTAAGCTAGATGTTTTAAATAATTTTATATTAAATCTTTTCTCTCATGCATATAAGAAATGCAAAAGTTTTTTTATGAGATACAATTTTTATATAACATTAAAAAAAAAAAAGAATTATCTATATGTAAGATAAGTTCGTAAATTATTAATTTAAGTGCTACAGGTTGGCGGTGGTTCCGTGATGGACACCTGCAAAGCGGCTAATCTGTACAGTTGCAATCCAGACGCCGAATTTTTGGATTACGTGAACGCGCCGATCGGGAAAGGAAAACCTATTCAGATTCCTCTGAAACCGCTTGTCGCTGTTCCAACGACTTCTGGTACCGGTTCTGAGACAACTGGAGTAGCTATTTTCGATTATCGACCGTTAAAGGCCAAAACGGGAATCGCGAACAGGTAATAATTATCACGTATCATTGAAAAAGATATACAGAAATTAATTTAATACTAATAAAATTAATATTATTAATTTAATTAAGTAATTAATTAAATTAATTCGTTAATGGTTCCATCACAGAGCTCTACGTCCAATATTAGGACTCATCGATCCCCAACATACCTTGACTTTACCGGAGAAAGTGTGTGCGTATTCTGGTTTCGATGTGCTCTGTCATGCCTTAGAATCCTTCACAGCAATACCCTATACAGAGAGGACGCCATGCCCGTCAAATCCGATTCTGAGACCAGCCTACCAAGGCAGCAATCCTATCAGCGATGTCTGGGCGCGATATGCTCTACAAATTATGCGCAAGTAATGAATCAATCAATTGCTTATACAAAGTGTCCTAAGGTCTGCGTATTTACTTGAAATGACGGAGATTTTGAAATCAAATTAAAATACAAAATCGATATTTGAAATCAAATTCAATATTTTGATTAATGTTTTTATCAAGCTAGAAATACATAATATTTAAATATAATATTTCAAAGTTATGTAATATTAAAAATATCCTTTTTGAATAAATAACAAAATTTGATTTTTCTAGATTTTCAATCAATTTCAATTTGTAAATCGAATTGGTTTGTAAGTAAATTTAATTTATAAATAAAATTTATAGAAATTGAAAAATTTTATTTACGAGTTTTCATACAAAAAAATGATTGATGGCTTTAAATTCATTAAAGAAAATACGCATTTTTTGAAACATACTTTCTAAAACTAGATTGGCATAAAAACATATATAAATAAAATAATTTCTTGCAGATACTTTAAGCGAGCAGTTTACAACTCAAATGATTTGGAAGCGAGAAGTTCTATGCATTTAGCGAGTACAATGGCAGGTGTTGGTTTTGGAAACGCCGGTGTCCATCTTTGTCATGGACTTTCGTATCCCATCAGCGGAAATGTTCGAAATTTCCAACCAAAAGTAAAAAACTTAAATTGCTGTACTTATTATAAACTACGTAAACTTAAATGTATAACTCAAATGTATATATTATAAATTTATAGAAAATTATTAATTGTAATTTTATATAAATTTATAGTATATAATTTATATAAAATTTTTATAAAATTATTTCTGTATTTTACATTATATTGTTTGCATGTTTTTAAAATTTTTCCATAATTTTCCAGCTGGAATGTACTCACTGTTATTTTATTTAAGGGATACAGCAACGATCATCCCATAGTTCCTCACGGTTTATCCGTAGTGATTTCCGCTCCAGCTGTCTTTTCCTTTATCGGAAGCGCGTGTCCAGAGAAGCACCTGGAAGCTGCAGAATTACTTGGTGCAGATGTTAAAAATGCCAAACGGGCCGACGCTGGAAAAATTCTAGCCGATATAGTAAAAGAATATATGCACGTTATGAAAATCGAAAACGGTTTGACAGAGCTCGGTTTCAAGAAAGAAGACATTCCTACTCTGGTTCAAGGAACATTGCCTCAGGTAAATAATGTATTATATTTAACAAGGAATATTTTTTCGATGTCTTTTTATCAAGGAAAAAATATGACAAGTATAACCGATATAATTGATTAATGTTACATAGCTTTTATTTCCAGAATACATACTAAACTTTATTTTTTTTAGCATCGCATTACGAAATTAGCGCCTCGAGAACAATCGGAAGAGGACCTCGCACAATTATTTGAAAATTCATTTAGCATTTATTGAAACTTAATATTTTTTGATTGTATATATTATCAGAAGATTATGTAATAAAGATTCTATTTTTTATACGATGAAAAGTAGAATTTATCAAAAAATATATTAATTTTATTTATTGTTAGATTCTACGTAACCTTATTTATTCTTTTATCTTAATAGTTTATGTTAAAAAAATGAGGATGAATATGTTCTTTGTAATTTATAATATTATTTTTAATTACTTTATTTAATAAATTATTATTAATGTGATAATCATAAGATATAATATTATACTAATGTCATTAATTTAATAATGCAAAATTATCAGTTAACTACCATCCTATAGATTTGCTTTTTTTAAATTTATTTTTACTTAATTTGTTTATTTTTGATAAAACTATTACAATTAATTTTTATAACAATTTAATTTTAATAAAATAATGAATTTTAATTAACTTCATCTATTCTTGCATGTATAATTTCTAACAAATTACTTCGCATGTGTGATATTTATAGATAAGAAATAATGTGGAGTAAATATGTACTTTTTCTTTTTTTTCTAATTAAATTTATAACATGTTAAATAATAAAACTGTGACGCGTGTATACAACTTCTCTCGTAGAGTTTCGTAATAAGTTTCACACTGTTTACCATTTGAGATAATGTCATTCGATATTCTTAAATCCTTTTCCCTCTGAATAAGAATTATCAAATATTAGCTAAAATAACAATTTCGCACACGAGTCATGGCAGTTGTAGGAATTAATGGATTTGGTAGAATAGGAAGAATGTGTCTTCGCGCTTGCTTAGAAAAGCGCATTGAGGTAAATCTCCGATTATGCATAATATAAATATGAATATTAGTTAATAATATATTTATATAAATATCATAGGTAAAATTAATCAACGATCCATTCCTTACAACCGAACATATGATATATCTTTTTAAATACGATTCTACTCACGGATCGTATCGTCTACCTTTGGAATGTGATGAAGAGTTTATAGTTATCGGTGGTAAATATAATTATAATTTTCATGCTTGAAAAATGAAATATAAAAAAACTCTGAATAAAATAAGTTTATTCTATTCTGTATAAATCATATATTAAAAATATTATAAACTTTGATATAAATTTAATAATTTATAAAATTAAAATAATCACATATTTTATTTGTAATCAATGGGAAAATTTTTCTACAACAATAAATTTCAGTTTTTCTAGACTTTCAAAAATGTTCCAATTATTCTTGTTATCTAACACTTGCTATCTAACACTTAAAAAGATGATTTTTAATAATAATATTTTACATATTAATAATATTTTCTATTTATAAAAAATTATAAATTTATAAAAAATTATTGCTGGATCGTTTAATGAGAGATAAGAATTGCTACATCGCAAGAAAAGCACCCGAAGAAAATACCGTGGAAAAAAATGGGAGTAATATATGTAATAGAGGCTAGCGGAGCATTTATAACAGTAGAAAACGCAAAAGTAAGCTTAAAAATCGATGTTTTTCTTTGTACTCACTAACAGGATGTGTTAATGGATAAAACGGCTAGCTCTTCTTGCAAAACTCTGAAAAAAAAAGAATTTATTTTCATCAAGTTATCAGATTTACATTAATTTTGCGATCGCAGATTTGAATATTTATTCAAACTCTGTGAAATCCTTGAGATATATTATTCGTTTATAAATATATATATATATATATATATATATATATTTAAAAAATTATATTCAAAAAATTATAATCCAATTATATCTTAAAAATACATATCAGTTCCATATCGAAGGTGGCGCAAAAAAAGTTATTATCACTGCGCCGTCATCTAATGCACCAATGCTCGTTTTTGGAGTCAATCATATGTGCTACAACCCTAAGGATGACGAAATCGTTTCTGCTACATCCTGCACTACAAACTGTGCAGCTCCAATTGTCAAAATTATGCACGACAACTTTGAAATTCTCGATGCAATGATAACTAGTATACACGCGGTGACAGCATCTCAAAATACCTTGGATGGTCCAATAGAGAAGGTTATTCAATCTAATGTAAAATTTTAATGCTAATAATATTTCTTGCGTACAAAAAAATATTGCAAGATCCAAAAAAGACGCTAAAAATGTATGCTTTTTTGATTATTTAATTATTATATTTATCCCACAATATCATATTTTCAAGTTTCTTTAATAATTTTTCATTTGTCTTCGGAGAAAATATCACAATTTTTATTTGTAGCTTAATTAAATTAAAATAAGAGAAATAAAAATATAAAAAAATTATCAAAGCAAACTATTTCGTGCGATTATTTTTGCTTTAGTGTCGGTCTACCACATTATGGAGAGACGGCAGAGGCGCTCTCCAGAATATCATTCCGACTGCAACCGGCGCCGCCAAGTCATTAGCCAAAATTATTCCCGAACTCAAGGGCAAAATCTCAGCCATAGCGTTTAGAGTACCGATCTCTAACGTTTCATTATGCGACATGACATTCAGGTAAGGATGCAGGCTTGCTACAAGTTTATCGAACAACTGACTATAACTGACCTATAAAATCTGACAATGACATATACTTAACGTTTCGGTTACGTTAATATAACAATGGATTTGAGACAATAACCAGGATTTCCTTGACATTAATGTTACATTTGATGAGACGTTTAAACGACCATACATAATATTAATTGTGCGAGTTATGAGCCAATATTCTTGTGCTTGAAAACTGTTTCTGATTTTCCGCGATTTCTCTTTCTTCTTTTTAGAGTTAATAAGCCGACAACGTATGAAGAAGTGAAAGAAGCGATGAGAGAGGCATCCAAAGGACAGCTAGAAAATGTGCTGGGATACACGGAAGATGATTGTGTGTCGTCGGATTTCAATCACACTACCTATTCCTGTGTGTTCGATGCTAAAGCAGGCATTCCGCAGACTAGTACTTTTATCAAGATTGTTGCCTGGTAACAATATTATTCATAAAATATGCATATAAAATTTTCTGCCAAAAAATCTATAAATATAATATATATATATATATATATATATATATATATATAAATAAATATAAATTATTTAATTCATAATATTCACAAAATATGCAATCCATGTTCAATGTATAAAAATTACATGCGGGAGATTTATAATTTTTTAAATGGAAACATTGTACATTAATACTGATAGTTTCGATTTTTTTACAGGTATGATAATGAATACGGTTATGCATTTCGTATAGCCGACCTGATTCAATACATGTACAACGCCGATCGCGGTAATATTCCTGTAACTGGACAAGCTATCGAGCATGGTGATTTTTAAAGAGATTATTATTTAATAATAATATTTAAAAATTTATTTTATAGATACACACTCATGTATTTTTTACATAAATAAAGTAGAATAAATATTTCCGCTGATATTAAATTCGAAGTAAATGTCTTCAAGATATGAGTAGAAAGTGAAAAATTAGACCTCTATAAGTGAGGTTATAGCATTCGCTTTTACACATATATAAGATACTATTAAAACTGGAAAACTAAAAAATGTAAAAATGATATTCATATAACTATATATTGTATATCGAGATTATTAAGAAGTGTCTTCACTGATATTTTGCTAAACAATTACCTCAAAGAATCAAGTACTTTTGAAAAAAGAAAATGTCCTCACCTTCCGTTAAGCACACTTGTTGCGCTTTCACTCCCGCGATCTGCGAAATAAACGCATCGAGCTTATAACACACCAAATACTTATTACTCCAACATTTTCAAGGAGTAATTACTTGAAAATGTTGGAGTACTCGACACTTCACAAACTGGCACTTTTCAAATGGATCAAAAAGAAAACGATAATAATCAAACTTTGAATCGGCATCGGCGTCCGTGCAACTTCGCGGCGCGCGTCGATAACACGTCACGTGACCACGTGACGCCGAGCGGCGGCGTTGACAGGTCACGTGGCGCCGAGTGTCAACGATTTCGCACGAGGCGGCGTCGGTCGCGCGCCAGCGCAAGCGGGTGCGGTTTATATTAGCGATCCGTGCCCTTCAAATGACACTACTTCGTTAGTAACCGCCACGGACGGAACTCAACTCTCTTACGTGGTGAGTATCCTCCTCTCTCTCTCTCTCAATTTTGACACGTATCTCATAATTTTATGTTCCTGACTGAACTACATATTACGATGAATCATCGTTGCCAGTCGTTCATTCATCCGTTGCATGGAATTCGTTTCTATCGAACGTACGAATGTCGGCGTCTCCCATTTCGTGCGGCCGGCCATTCTCGTGACGTCGATGAACGGGTAGTCTCATGATCACGCGAGGCGATCAATTTTTTACATCCCATAGGAGAGCTTTCGAGAAACGCGACGTGCCGCAATGATGTAACGATGAGACGAGATATCTTCTCGCCGGCCGCGATAATTGATTCGCGAGAAATGCTATCCGGTTGTGTATAGATGACGATCGTTAGATGGTCCTTACGCGATCAATATTAATTGCTCAACAATTATATATGGTTATTAATAGAATCGATATTTGGCGTACCATGTCGCAAGCCTTCATCGATCGGATATTGCTAGTCGTTTAAAATATAGTTTGCATATTGAGATTATCGTTGTTACATTGCATCACTTAATATTAGCATATTGATTATTTCACTGACAATTTTTATATTAAAGATTTTTTTATGCAATAATGTAAGTCATTTTAGATATATTGATTAGATGTATTGATAACGATATTTTTTCAATATAATATCATACGAGACAATATTTTCTTGCAATTTAATAATTTCTTATTTATCTGCTTTTTATACTTGATTATTTTCATCTATGTAATTGTTTGTATTTCAAATATTTAAAGAAAAAAATTTAAGAAATTGTTTTGTGATTCAACTAATTATGATGAAAATAAGACATGAATTTTCAATTAATATTTATAATAGAAAGATTGGGTTTGTAAAAATAAAATCGTTTAATTTAATTAATTTGATGCTCTATAATTTTTTGATATCAGATTAGTACTAAAATTATTAAAATATAATAATAATTACAACAAAATTTATCGTGCTCACGAGAAACTAATTATGTTTATGTTTTAATATTTTTTATCGCCTACATACAATTTGATTGAAAATCTAAACAGTTTAACTTGCTGCAAATTACATGAGATAGACTCGTAAGATTACATCAATACGTCGAATTGTAAGCATTGTATGATGCCGATATTATGTGCGATTTATTTCTTTTAATTTTATCATATATTGTTCAATAATTTCATGCACGATAGATTATGATCTTCAAGGATACTGAGCTGTTAGAAAAACTTGAACATATCCCCTTTAACCTTGCCTGACCTCCAAGATATGCTCGTCCAATCCAACATTGTAACAAGGTGCCAAGATATTGCTGTCATAGCTGCTTTCGTAGTCGAGTCATGAAGTCAAGATTAAATAACATTGAACAATTTTGCATTACATAAGCGGTTATAAACAAATCTTTTGAATAATTAAATTATTTAATATTATTTTAATATTATCAATCGTATTTTTAGGACACGATCAATATTAAGATTGAAAAAAATATATCTATTTACATAGAATTTGTCACGAATACAACAGTAATCTTGTAAGAAATTCGCTTTAAATGCAATCTCTTCGCTTAAAACAAGATCTCTATAAGCACAGTGATGTGCAAAATTTACAATTTTCAGTGCATCTATGAATCGTATATATGCGATACAAATAACAGCATCGATAATATCAATTTTAATTTATGCGATATTCATCAGTATCCTTGAAATATGGAGCAATCAGTATCCCGAGAATAATGAAGAAATAAATAATGCGTTGCCATCACCATAAATCGCACACATCAGCCTAACCTGTCTAATAACGAGACGATGAGATTTATTTTCTCACGTCTCTTTCCCGTGACCGCGCCGCTGTCACTGATCGCAATCGCGCAGAAAACACATGGCTGTCATGCAGCACTTTATAATACCCTCGTTCGTCTATTTTCTAGTTGCTATCAAGAAAACAACATGAGCAAAATCGGAATTAACGGATTTGGCCGCATCGGCCGTCTGGTACTGAGGGCTTCCTTGGAACGTGGTGGCCAGGTACCTTGAAAAGCTACCAATTTATGAATCAGATCGAATCGCGATCGGTTTACTAATTCGAGATCTCTGTCAACTAGGTCGTCGCCATCAATGATCCTTTCATCGGTCTCGATTACATGGTCTACATGTTCAAGTATGACTCCACCCACGGCAAGTTCAAGGGAGAAGTCAAGGCCGAAGATAACTACCTCGTTGTCAACGGAAATAAGATTGCCGTTTTCAGCGAACGCGAACCGAAGGCGATTCCTTGGGCGAAGGTCGGTGCCGATTATGTCGTCGAGTCCACTGGCGTGTTCACGACCATCGAGAAAGCATCTGTATGTTCTAAGAATAAGATTCATATATCTATTTCATTGGTTCTTCAACATTATTGAGTTCAATGTCTTTTGGCGTATTTGCAGGCTCACTTGGAAGGCGGTGCCAAGAAGGTTATCATCTCTGCTCCCTCTGCTGATGCACCAATGTTCGTTGTCGGTGTAAACTTGGAAGCTTACGATCCGAGCTTCAAGGTAGTCTCTAACGCCTCCTGCACAACTAATTGCTTAGCGCCCCTTGCCAAAGTGGTTCATGACAACTTCGAGATTGTCGAGGGTCTCATGACGACTGTACATGCGATTACAGCTACTCAGAAGACCGTCGATGGGCCTTCTGGCAAGGTATGACACATAGCTATATAGCAAGAGAAATCATTAAGATGAAAGTCATGCTGTTATATAACATTGTTTACTATGTTTCTCTGATGACAGTTATGGCGCGATGGTCGTGGTGCAGCGCAAAACATTATTCCCGCTGCAACTGGTGCTGCCAAAGCAGTCGGCAAAGTTATTCCAGCTCTTAACGGAAAACTTACTGGCATGGCTTTCCGCGTACCCGTACACAATGTGTCCGTGGTTGATTTGACTGTTCGGCTTGCCAAGCCCGCAACATACGAAGCTATCAAAGCTAAAGTAAAGGAAGCTTCTGAGGGTCCTCTGAAGGGTATTTTGGGCTATACCGAGGACGACGTTGTCTCATCTGATTTCATCGGCGACAACCACTCCAGCATCTTCGATGCCAAGGCTGGCATATCTCTCAATGACAACTTTGTAAAGCTGATCTCGTGGTACGACAATGAGTTTGGTTATTCCAGTCGAGTTATTGATTTAATCAAGTTCATGCAAAGCAAAGACAACTAAACACTTTTCGCAACTCGATTATTCATCCGCAAACTTATAGTTCCGGTCTCGTCGTATGGCGAATTAATCGCTGTATGGTGCATATCATTACAAAAAAGCTGCTGTAAAAACACACCGTATTTAATCTGCCATTACTAATTTGTAGCAGCGATATACACGAAATAAAACAAAGCGTGTAGCACAATACATTCTTTCTCACACAGTTGATAGAGTTGTAGATAAAGCGGTATGTTTGTCACTAATTGGAATATAAAACAAGACAAGCTCTAGTGTTCATCGTATTTGAAAATCTATATATCTGATTATATTGTATCGGAGTTGATTCAGCTACGAATCATAAATATAAATGTGAATATTGTCGCATAAATATTATGTAACAGTAATTATAATCGCGAAATTTATGCGTAAAATTGAGATGAAATAAAAATAGAAAGAAATGTATGACAATAGTATTGCAGTTAAATTTCATTCTATTAAAGTCACAATAAACTCGAGCTATTTTATTTGTCAGAAAATGAAGAATAGTTGCATCACAATTTTTTTTTGTCACGAGTACGGAAGTTTGCTATACTTAAATTCTACCATGATAGAATTATAAGCATATATATATATACTCGTCTTTCATCACTCGTTCATTCGTACACTAGAGATATATTATAAGTACTTGTGATTTTCTTGTGTATGATTAACATTATTTTTCATTCATACAATAACGTCAATAAAAGTTCTTATGAAACTAAAATAGTTCCTTTATTTGACAGACATTTTTGCATATATGAATATTCTACATCATTATATGTTTTTACAAGATCGCAGACGGAGAATAAGTCGAAGATAATTCTAGTATAAGCATTAATCTTATACAATTTTTACACAGTATCTAAACAATTACAAAAGATCTATTTTGTCCCATAATTCATTATGTAGTTTTTATCACTCTAAATAGTTCCGTGATTTGGATTTAACAAGACAATACTGTTAATCTCATCTTGTTGATGATAGTAATATAAACTTTAAAATTTCGCGTTATATGGCACAAAGAATTATTAGTTTAATAACAACAATTACTTGGCAAATTTATTCATCTGCTATTTATATAATAAACAAAAAAGTAAAAGTATTTATGAACGCGAATTTCTTTTACGTTATATAATCACGGATTAATATATAGATTTGTAGAGAAATAGCGATTTAGGAGGAGCGCTGAGATAGAAAACTATGCCACATAAAAGCTAAATTTTCAAAAAAAAAAAAAAAAAAAGAATTTGAAAATATTATTTAATTTATAAATAACTTTGCTCATTATTTATTGACAATCATATGTGAGCAATCAATCACAACGCTATTGAAAATATTTATATGAATAGTTAGAAAAAATATAAATTGTTGTATCGCTTTTATGGCTTTGAACTATATTCTTCTCATGCTTCGAATAATATGCATATTTCTTCAAATCTACAATATAACATAAATCGATATAATCATTTCAATGAATTAATATATTAAACTCGATGTATTTAATGCGAATTGATTCTGAGCATCATATATATATCTATATAAATTTTTTTCTAAAGTATTCTGTTCCTGCAGATTTCATTTTTTTATTTTATATCTTTTTTTTAACATTTAATATGTATTTTATATATATTACAAAGTAACAGAGTCTTGATTATTTTGTTTCTCAGTTATTTTTTATATGAAAATTTGATATAATTATATGAAAATACAATCAAAAATGTGAGCATGCAAATCTTTCGAAATAATAATGGAAAGAACCAAAAATTAGATGTGCAAACTCGTGCGACTTGTAAGGCATCAGTGTGCAAAGCTCTTTTTCTTGGCAAAGCTCAGTAGCAAGTTTGCTAAACTTCAATTTTATTGGGACATGACCTAGTCATGAAAATTATGTTTACGTATGCAAAAAAAGATATATGCAAGAGAGAGATTTAGATCAATGTAAAATAGTAAAAAGCAATAGATAAAATTTTACACATCGTTAGAATACTGTTCTACGAGCAATATTTTCGTAGCAAAAAATATTTTTTGAATAACAATAATAACAATAATGCGACAAGTATGGCAAAAATCTCGTTCTGTAAGGAAAGCAGAAATGTTGTTATAATATGCACACACAATGCGCATCTTTGCAACAACAGCCCAAGTATTCATATTATAAAAAAGTTTTTATATTATGAATTATTTTAAAAGGAGTTTATATGAATATTCATACATGGAAAGACAAGATTTAAAAAATTATATGCTGCTATATCCAAGAATTTTGTGCGCGCATATATATTACGATTGCAGATATTAAAAATAAATTATGAAAAAATATTTTCGTACTAAAATTACATTAGAAGTTTTTTTGCCATCTTGTATATAAATGAGGAATTTTAAGTAGAAGAATTAGCAATTGTATGATTAACGCAAGTGATCAAGAAATAAGAGATTAATTTGATTGTATGAGGAAAATACTTTTTATGAATTTCCATCCTTTAATATCTTTTACTTAATTTTTTAAGTTTTTGTTGTTGTAATGTAATTTTCGCTTAAAATTCCTCAATTCCCACGTACAGGACCAGGAAAAAAATCGAACTTGGATTTCCTGAATGACAAATATTCTATAACGACCTATCCACACACACACACACACACACACACACACACACATACACACACACACACACACACACATTTCAATCTCTTATCTTATAATTATGCATAAGTATATTACTGGAGACATGAGTAAAACATTTAGAAAAAAAACTTCCAATGTGTGTGACGAGTATTTCAACGATACTTCCTAAACATTACTATATGAATTTGATTATTTAGATGAACTTTTACATCTTTCCACGCTTTATTATATTATTACTATATTATTGTTTGACAGCTGTTAATAGGTCTAAGAGATGTATAATTTTGAATAATTATCATATTCGAAATCATATGTGAAGAAATAGAATTTGCGCATCACGTCTGGCTGTCAATTAGCCCGTTTATGTTTGAAAATTCAATATCAGAGCACTCAAGCTTTGTTTTTAAACTTTCACAATTGGAATGGATCTGAAAAAGATCTTGAATATCTTTTTTTATTTTCTGCATAAAAATATAACAAAAAAAATTGTAGAATATGTAATGTACTTAGTTGTACAATATGACTATTCTCTCCCTTTCTCATTGAATGTCATTTATCAGATTGTCAAATTATTTCAAGTTCTATTAATAGAATTTTGATGAAAGCAGGTAATCAATGTGGTTTTTAATGTTTCAGGATAATTCTTCTAAGCAAAAAGCAGATACTAAAATAGTATTGACGACAATAATATGCAATATATTAATTCTTTTTCAGAAAGATTATAAAAATAGATATTAGAACCAATTGATGAAAGACTATAAAAATAGATATCAGAACCAATTGATTAATACTGATTTTATAAAAAAAAAAATGTGTTACAAAAAGTGACTTACGAGTCCCTTTCAGATTGTCAAGCTTGATAACATATACTTCTTATCCACTAGTCTTGTCAATCTTGAAAATATATATAAATCTATGTAGCAAGAGGTGAAAGGAAGTTATTATGCAAAATATAACACGCGATAAATCACAAGAAAATGATAATATGAAACTTTAAACTTGAGCAAATTTCTTAACACTTTTTCTTGCATATAAATCCGAATAATAGCTCATAAACTTGACAAAAGCAAATTCATAAATATTTGTAAATCTCAATATATAGAAATCATGCACAATTAATTTTGTATATACACAATTTATAATTTATATATCATATTCTTTTTTTTTTTCGTTCTCAAGTAAAATATCTAGAAATAATCTTTTTTGTGAATTTTCCTTGCCATATTTATCCACCTACATTGATTATTATGAATATGGATGAATATATCGTTGGGAAAAGAATAATTTTAGACTAGAGCATAACATATTAAATACATATGTTTACAATGAATTGAGGATATATATAATATAATACCTCATGTGGCTTTGATCGAATGAATGAAAGCGAATAATAATCACATCAAGTCAAGAGCAGGAGCTTAGCACGCAGATTTATACGTTCTTGGAGTGCGCTGGCTAATTCCCGTGTCAGTTCTTCACAGACTAAGCGTAATTCAGCATTTTTCTCCCTTAATTCTTGCAAGGTTAATTGTTTCCCGTCTTCTGATTCGTCTTTATTATCTTCTTCGCCACCATCTCGTTCTATAATAAAAAATTACATTTTTATTATCAGTATAATTAGAAAAAACAAAAATATGATATTAAAAAATAATTTATGATATTTAAAAATAATTTAAAATGCCTGCGTTTGAAAAAATAAAAAATGTTTTTAAATATATTCACAAATTCATTTTATGTAGTTCATTTTTATCAAAAAGGAATTAAATATTTTGGCTTAAATATAATATTCTTCAATTTTATAAAAAGTTTACATAGAAAAAAACAGCTATAATAAATATAATTAAAGAGAAAATGCTAAATATTGTTTTGAGAAAATAAATAATGAAAAGATTATTTTACTTGGACTGGGTTTTCTATAAATATGAAACGCTCCGCAAACTCCAGTAAATTGTTGAGATTGTGGCACTGTATTTTCTATAGATAGTATTGTAGTCTCAGGTAGTTCACTCTTGGGTGAAAAATGAGAGAAGTCTGCAACAAAACCTTGACTTTCACTTAATGTTCTTTGTCCCTCGCCTTCGCTTCTCTGTCCGACCAATTTACGAGGCGAAGTCTGTAATAAAAATACATTATTACATCTTTCGTTTTTCTCTAAAAATAAAAAAAATATATATAAAGAACTTACGATTCCTGGTGAGATTCTAGGTGGTACTAATGGTGGTGCCCCAAGAAAACTTTGACCATTTTTACCTACAAGAATGTGTATATGTGTGATACAAAACATATGACTGATTTTATAATCGCAAAAATGTTTCGCGAATTATTAACAACATACCTAATTTATTAAGATCGAGACTAGAACTGCGCGCATGTGTTCTATATGGTCTGGGTGGTGGTGGAGGCGGTGGTTCCTTCTTGGGAGTCACGATTACGGCATCTTCAGGAGCAGCAGAGGGTTTCTTTGTAAGAGGTCGTTGCACTAATGATGCTGCAGAATGTTGCAAATCATCATCTACTAAGGTAGTACAACTGCTACTGCTGCCATTAGCGCCAGAAGCGAGAATTGCTGCTTCGGGTGTTAATCGCAACGGCACTGGATGCAAAATTTTCGGATCTCGTTCGACGGCTGATTTTTGGAAATCGAAACTAACTAGCTGCAATCCTGGGCTGGTAACCGAACTACTCGCTCCAGTCGGTGAATCTACAAATTTAGTCCATTCCCTATTCTTTTCACGAGCATTCGCGGAATTCGGCGGTGATTTTTGAACTGTTGTTGCCAATGGGATTTGTGATGCGGCAGTTGTTTGCATGACTAATGGAATTGACAAGGACGGAGGTAAAACGTCCGGTAGAGGCACATGATTTCTCCTCAGTACAACAAGATGCATAGCCACATAAAATTCTTGTAAACTGAGTGCTCCGTCCCTCGTGACATCTGCAAGCTGCCAAATACGTCTTAACTCGGAAACAGGAAGTCGCGATTTTTCAAAAAATGTTCTGGCCACAGGTCCTGCTAGAAGACCTTCAGGATCAGGTTGCAGCTGTGCAAATTGCGCAGCATAATAATCACGTTGCTCATCACTGATAATCCATACTTCTTCCGGCGGGAAACCTGAACCATCGCCTTCCCCTTCACCTTCGTCACTGCTATGACGTTCTGAACTCTCCTCCTCTGTACCCAACAGTTGTCTCTGCTCTTCCGAAACCAATAAACCTTGCCAACCTCCAGAAACAGAATCGAGAATCGTCTCACCACCCAATATACCATCATTTCTTTCTTGAGTCACACTGTTTGTTGGCGTAGGAGAATCTGTGCTGCCACCAGTCTCGCGTGGAGATTCTGCTTCACTTTCACTTTCTGTAGTACTTTCTGGAGGATGATGTCTACCTTTTATTCCTCTAGTTAAATCTAAACTCCTTCTGCCATCCTCATCACCGGAGGTTGGCCACGTAAATCTTGGTAAAGTAATAACATCCGAAGATCCAGTTATCATGTCTCTAGAGATTTCTAAGCCAGCCTGATGAACCGCTATCAGTTTTAATACCGCATAAAATTGCTTCTTGCCTAGATGTGTGTTATTTTTAGTTCCCATACAAATGTCCAATATCTAAAATTGAAAGAATCATTTGTCATTAACAATATATATCTGTCTGTGTGTGTGTGTGTGTATCCAATACATAATTGATATATTTTTATATAATGTTTCAATTCTTATATACATTGCAAATTAATTTAATTGAATCAGATATCTCAACAAGTCAATCAATTTTTATTTTCTTTCCTTCAAAATATTAATGATTTCATAATCATCATTCTAATGATAGCAAACTGTTTTTGCGCCAAAAATAATGTACATTTAACACAATATTTCTATATAATGCTTCAATTCCTGTGTGCATTGCAAATTAATTTAATCGAATCAGATGTCTTAACAAGTCAATCAATTTTTATTTTCTTTCCTTCAAAATATTAATGATTTCATAATTATCATTCTAATGATAGCAAACTGTTTTTGCGCCAAAAATAATGTACATTTGACACAATATTTCTATATAATGCTTCAATTCCTGTGTGCATTGCAAATTAATTTAATTGAATCAATGTCTTAACAAGTCAATCAATTTTTATTTTCTTTCCTTCAAAATATTAATGATTTCATAATTATCATTCTAATGATCGCAAACTGTTTTTGCGCCAAAAATAATGTACATTTGACACAATATTTCTATATAATGCTTCAATTCCTGTGTGCATTGCAAATTAATTTAATTGAATCAATGTCTTAACAAGTCAATCAATTTTTATTTTCTTTCCTTCAAAATATTAATGATTTCATAATTATCATTCTAATGATCGCAAACTGTTTTTATGCCAAAAATAATGTACATTTTTCACAATGTAAACACTTAATCTCGTATTGTCCTAGATCATGTTAAAAGCTACGGAAATGATAACATAGATACTCCTACTAGCAGATTAATTGATTCAGCTGATATGACATAACCTCCACAACAAGCTTGACATTTCAACCATTTAATACGTACATATTTAACCTCGATATTAAAAAGCGACTCTCTCCAGGATCAGATGAATTCTATTCGCGATAATGAGAGGCAAAAATTCTCGACTCAAATCAGCCGTCAAACTCACCTTCATTGTGACATCCCTGGGTAAATTAGCCGAGCGCAACAACTCGGCGACTTTGATAACGGGCACGCTATCACTGTCCGCATTTTCGCAGCAATATATGAATATGTCACCGTAGTAGCGATGCTCGGTCGCTGTCAGATGGAGACTCGCCATCGTCATCAGCTCCCAATCCATCTTGAACGGTCGAGGGCGTCCGAGAAATGCCGAGAATGCGTCCCCGGGTCTCTCTGTCGCGAATCTATCCGTCTTCTCTAACGTTCCGTTCTTTTCCTGCTCCTTTTCGTCGGTTCCGAAACGACACGGTCTACTTCTTTACGTCGTGGCCGCAATCTGTGCGGTCACATCTCGTCGCGCGAATTTCGGGGAATCCCGCGGGAACGCAAGAAACGTACATTTACAGCTTACACCCCCGTGCGCGATTATCGGATGATCGCTATCTCCGGCTGACTGGCTGGCACAAGTTTGACATTACCATAATCCGTGTAGGCTAACTCCCTCGTGCATCCTCCGGACGATCTATGCGTGGTAACTCTCTGGTCGCTAGTATCGGTCGCCCAGGTGATTGGCGGAAAACTCGAAATAAATTGATAACGTGATTAGAATACGAAGCGATAGATCGATTCCTTTCACTTGCGTATTATGTATTTTCTTGCAATTTTTCTGCCTTTTTCTCTTTCTTCCCAATGTCTGTATATTATTCTCCATCTATTTATCTATCTATCTCTATTTCTCCTGATTTTACCTCGATTATTAATAATCATATTAATATCATAATACAATTATATATTAATTATTATTACAACGGTTCGATTGAATGAGTGACTACTGTTAAATGTAAATTTTTTAACATATTTGTGCATACAAAATATGCTAAAATAAAATAATTTAGAGAAACGAGAGTAGATTGATCAATATAATATATTTCATGATTTTTTTCATATTATTCTGATTCTTATTAACGACACCTCAACAAAAGTATCGAAGTTAAAAAATCAAAATCATTCATTAGTAATAGAGCCATAACACATACAATAAACGTGGAAATTACATTATTGTTGATACCTCTTACTATCATTGCACTATTTTTTGTTCTTCTAATAAATTCAATATCAGTCGATTCATACATTTACGATGTTTAATACAGATTTTTTTTTCGTAAAGAAATCACTATATGGGATCAATGGGCAAAATATATCCGTGCACATTTCAAAATTAATGAAATCGTCTAAAATTTCGTCTCATCGAAAATCGAGACATAAAAGTTCAACAAAGTGTTTACTAGTCGTCGAACATTGATATCGATTTTCGAAAATGGAAAGAAACGACATTATTAATTAATCGTACAAAATATGATTCGCGTGATTAGAAGAAATTATTACATATAATACTTCCTCGGTCGATGTAATGATAATGCTAGTTTTGTTAGCAGGAAATTAAATCGATTGATTTGGAGTTTATATGATATTTATATGGAAACAGTCAGTGGAATGAAGAATTCTCCACGTTGGCCAACGAAGCGCTCTTTTTTGCGCTATCGCAACGTCCCGCGTTTGATTTCTGTCCAATCGTTTTCAATCGCAGCTGCATCGATGGATCTTCTCTCGGACTGCCGATGATATTTTCAAAATCCCAATTGTGAAAATGTTCCTCGAGTAAGTCTTCCAATTTCTTCGAGAGCACCTCGATCTTTCTTTGTCGCTCAACGTCATGCTGTAAACAAAACGACTTTCTAAAAATAAAATTCTTGAATCTAACACGATATGAATTAAGGAGAATCAAGAGAAATTAAATTTTTTTCAAATAACGTTATAATATTGAGATATTATGTTAATCTTTGATTTATATATCAAAATTATATGATTCAAATATATAAAGAATAAATAATCCAAAATTTTAAATGATAAAATCAGTTAAAAGAGTTAGATTTATTATATACTATTGATTTTTTTTTTACAAACCTGATGATATAGTCTCGCATTATGAATAATGCGGCGGAAATCTTTTATGGCATGTTCAACTTTGTGATAAATCCGATTTTTCAGCTTATATTCGACAATCTCGAGAAACATTGGGCTTTTAACAACCTTGCAATGATCTTCCACCTGTAAATCGAAAAAGAATATTTTTACCAAATATTATCTGAAAAAAAAATGTAAATATATCTATAATATTATTTTTTTTAATAGGAAACTAACTGTTCCTGCGGACAGAGATTGACCATCTTTATTATCGCATGACAGTGGATACTTGAAGATCTTTGCTTCGTCCATTTGGCAGATAGTTTGATGAATCGTTTCCAGCTTACTAAGCGCAAGAGGACTGAGGCTCTGTTTTCTCCTGGAACTGTACCACACTGACCAGCCATGATCGCTCGATTTGATACATTTGTCTTTCGAGTGTTCCAAATCTTTTTTTCCATAAGCTTTCGAAGTGATTGACAATTTTGGTATTACACTATTCGACTTAACATCGCTGACTTTTGTGCACGATCCTTCCTCTAGTTGGAGATCGTTGCCGCCCGCACTTTTTATTATTTTCTTATCAGATGATCTTCGCGATTTATGTAAGAGCTGATAAGATTGTTCAGAATCTTTTCTCTGACACTTGCGGCCAGGAATTGGTATTACAGTAGCCATCGACGAGGTAGTCGTACATGGCTTGCATGTCTCTTTTCTCTCCAAATGCACGTTGTTCGATTTTATAGATCTTCGCACCGTCTCGGAGTACGTAGCTCGTCCAATATAACTTTCTGATTCTTTCGGTGTTTCGTCGTTTCTCGAGAAAAATCCAGAGATATGCTCGCGGGAGAAGATTGCTGGATATTCACTGTCGACGATTGTCGCAAGAATTTTCGTATCTGCATCCGCAGTTGACGACGTTGCGAACTGATCTAGTTTTACATCGGCAATCTCCGAGTTATTCGAAGATTCCAAACTTCCTGGATCTACGTCGTCCTTGTGTCGCTTCTGTTTGCCGACGACACTCGCATTATTGAGAGTCCTGATCAGCCAGGAGTCCGTTTTCACGTTGGTCTTGATGCCGAGAGCTGTTGAATATGCTTTTTAGAAAAGGTTTGATTTGCTTATTACTAGGTACCACCTGCAAAGAGATCGCGAGATATTTTTTAGTAATTTTAATAATCTTGAGTAGTGAAATGCGCTAAGTTTCCTCGAGAAGATTTATTATTTCGGTAAGGCTTAGAATTCTTGGTTTACTATTGATCTAAGTTTTTTCTTATAAAGATCTATAATTCTAGTTCTTATAAAAAATTTGACATGATAAAATCTTTTATATTTATTTTAATCAGCGCGACAATAAAATCACAGTTCACAGTAATTAATAAATTTTGTGACGATATTATTGAATATATGTTTAAGAAATATATTACAAAATGCTTTACACATAATATTACATTTACTATTTATTAATGGACTCGAGAATTAATCGTGATAAACTTATTATCTTTACCATTCTCTTCCTCGTGCAATTGGGATACTGATAAGACGCTTGTAGTGGGCGATAATCTACATGTGGACCCCGAGTCATCTTCTGAGGCTTCATAGGACGAGGCATAATCGACGTTATTGCGCTTTTGTAATTTCAGATCACTCTGCGACGTCATTGGTAATATCTCTGCATTCTCTTTGTTCTGATCATCTTTCTTGATATTATCAATGCAATCGATCTTTCTGCATGCATTGTCACAATCCTTTACGTTAAGAGCCTCGAGAAGTATCTCAGCTGAAGCGCACGCAGCTTTCCACGTAACATCCTGATGCGCATCCTGCGATAAAGATTCCGCGCGCTTTAAGATCCTAGGTGAGTTCTCGAGATTGAACAGAGGAGCAGGTAGCTGCGAAGCTGGCGGGAACGACGTCTTTATTAGCGTAGCGTTACTGATGTTGGCAGTCGGCGCGTTTGTGTGCGATAAAGGTGTCGATGATGCAAATATATTCTTCCCTTTACTGCCACACACATTGTGATGACTGCTTGTTACATGCACGTTACGTGACGTATTGCTGTTGTCTGATCGACGATTGGATCTTCTTTGATGCCTCTTCCTCGGGACGTTATAGCTTCCTGGCTTCATATATACCCGCACATCCTCGGAGCTATCGTACTCTTCTGGCGCGTGATGCGTCTGATAACGATTGATGAAGTTGCCAGCAGCCCACGGAGTGCTCTGAATATTTGGCAGATTTTGCAACGCTTGAAACTGTCGAGTTGCATCGATCGGTGGCTGTTTGGGCACGCTCGAGTACTTTGGCATCTCTTGTTGAGCGAATAATCGCGATCCCGAATTCTCATTCTTTGACTCCTCGAAATTGGCCGTGGTCGCCGGAGGTTGCGCGTTTCGCATGCTGGCGAACCAGGCCGACAGATTGGCAGCCATTTCTTTGGACTCCTTGTCGAATGTTCTCGGTTCGATTTGGCTGAGCAGAGTCATCTTATTCCTGGGCACAGCCGGGAACTCCATTCGATCGGTTTGCGATTTGCTGACGTAAGTCGAATGGACGTTCTTAGTTCCATAATTTTGCTCGAGATTTTTACTACTCGAATTAACATCGGTAATCGGACAAGAATATCCAGAAGAGAGATAACCGCCGTAAGTTAAGATTCCCGGATTGGACACGGGATACGAAGAGCTTGGATTACCGGGCAAAGGAAATGTGAAGGATAGACAGTTCTGCGCATACAGTCCACTGTAAGTTAAAGGAGTGCTTTTCGCTGGACGCTGCAGTCGGAAGGACTGATCGGATGAATTATGTGATACTACAAGTTTATGTTCTGATTTCAAGTCGTGTTTCCTGTCCTTCGTCGCATTCGTGCTCGTCTCCATCACTTTGTTCCTCAGTTGACAGAATTCGGCATTCAGCGATTTTTGAGTGGAATCACGCTTCCGGGATGTAGAGGATGCGTTTTTCGTACGGAGCTTCGCCAGACCACCAATATCAGTCATATGCACGTTAGGCACGGACTTGGTGGTATTAATCGCGGACGATAAATTCTCGGTAATCGTCCACTTGCTCCGTAATTTACTTTCTTTCTGAGCAGCCGATTGTTGCTCTTGTTGACTGGAATTGTGTTGAAAATTATGTAAATTGCTCCTCGACGTCGCAGTGGGTGGATTTTCGACGTCGCATTGAGAAGCTTTTCTAATTGTGTTTTGCTGAGCAGAGGAACTCGAAGAAGGTTGAGCGAAGAGATTATAATTTGTATAGAGCGATACGTCGCCTGGAAATGAGGAAGGTCCGCAAATCGTATTATATTTTCGATCTGTCATTTCGTTATTCTCCCCGAATTTCTGAAAGGTCCGCACTATTTGTTTTAATAGTTCACACGTGTTCTCTTCCCATATATGAAAGCATGTGATTAACTCGGGCTCCAATCTATCAAATAAATTGGGAAAGTGTTGTTTGTTCAAGTAGTTATCGAGACTCAGCCATCCATTGCTGATACGCAGAAGAGCGTTTATAAGATCATTAGCGAGAGTTCGATCTCCCGCGAAGACCGGGATACAAGTCGAAGACTTGGTGATTGCTGTTCTGGTGGCGGATGATAGACACGTTAACCAGTTTTGTTTAGAATCCGCTTGCGAATCGATGGAGCCGAGCACGATCTCTGCTTCCGTGCATCCCCAGTAAACCGTCTTTCGGATTAACTCTGGATATTGTGATCTATCGATACACGAATAGGTATCTGTTTGAACACCTATCGACGTTCCATTTTCATACTTGGAGCAAAAATCGGTGAACCAATTCGCCTTGTTAGGAACATTGTCGCCGGCGCCACTAAATGGCGCAGAGTCAGTTTTATTATCGGGCTTCAATTCCTCTTTACCTAAATCGTTGGAGGATGTGGTATTGCATAGAGCAGAGACCATCTTCTCGGCCTCGATGGTGAAGTCAAAGCTGATCGAAGATTCATCGGAATAATGCTCTTCATCGGTCTTCACGGAAATAGGTTTTTGCGAAACGCGATCAGCAGATTTAAGACTCTTGTTGTTACCTGCCGTATGTGCGTCGCACGAATTCTTGGGAGATGTTTCGATCTGAGACGGCCAGCCGTTAAAGTTGTCGCTATGAGTGACAGGAACAATTTGAGATTCACAGATGCTTGGTGGTATCTTGCTCGCGTTATTCTTGAACGAAGAAAAATCAGACGAGGACAAAGACTTGTCCTTTCGCGTTGGAGCGAGGACTAGACCAGCAGACGAATCTCCGCAGAACGGAGAAGATTGCATCATCGTAGGGAATTGATTGGTATTAAAGGTGGTTAGATTAGTATAAGGATTAGTATAAGGATTGAGGCTCGGAAGCGGGAAGGATGAGTTGGCGTTGACAGTTTGCAGACTGCAGGTGTTTGTGGCCGAAATATTGTAATAAGAAGCTTGAATCGGATGCTGCTGCTGTTGCTGGGCGTTTTGTCGGTCCTGGATAAGGCAGAAGGCCTGTACGTTTGACGGCTTAAAGTTGAACGATTGCGGTGACAGATGCGTCATTCTGGAATTATTGTTGTAATGTTCGCTGGATAACGGTCCAGCAAATGTAGACGAAGCTACTAAAAAGGACGTAGTCGACGATGGAATCGGAGCGATGCTAGAAGACGGTTGATCAAGGAGCATCACAGGTTTCGAATTGCAAGAAAGCGGCTGTTGTTGTTGATAGTATAGTTGACCACGGGATGGTTTGTTCTTGGAATGCCATCGATTATTCTTACCTATATATATGCAAAAGAGTAACTGTCATTTTCGCAAATGTAGAATAGAAAATTATAAAAAAAATTTACAATCTTATAAAATTATTTATTATCTTATAAAATAATTTATACTTAATATAACGTTTATCGCGAATTTGGAAAATTGTTTTACAAAATAATTTCGAGAAAAAAACCAAGGATAGAAATAAAATAAAATAAATTTTATAATATTAATTGAGAATACAGTTTCTTTTTCACCTTGAAGATGTAAAGTAGAGAAATTCGGTGAACCAACATAAGATTGAACGTTCGGATAAACGCACGCAGGATGAAGCACTGTTCCACATGATTGAAGAGTCACCATTGGATTACTGATGGGAGCATATAGAATTTGTTGCTGTTGTGGCTGATGACAAACGGACGTTGTCGATGGACTTGGAGTCGGGGATGATCGAGGGTGATGTACAGATGATCGATTTGATCGTGCAGCTGTTGGGCGCATGATCCGCTTGATTTTTAGATCAGAATTGAATCCTTCACCGTTTCCGAGTCGATGTTAGCAGCTTCTATTAGATGACAAAATCTGTCATGTTTATCGATATCCATTATTATTCCGAATTTTTAATATCATTGCAAATTATTTCAGAAATGCAATTGGTTACGTTATTCGTACGTCAAATTATTTTTCGTTAATAATTACGTTGATATTTCATTATATATTTAATTTTATTAGAAAAAATTATTTACTTGATTAGGACCATAACGCCATTATAATAATATATATTGCAAGCAAAATGCATCCCACATTAAATGTAATAAAGTTAAAGTAATGTTATTTAAAAGAATCCTTATTTGAACTTATAGTGATAGTCGTTTATCTAAGTGAGATGAATATAGCTGTCGAATCAGCTGTTGAAACTCATCTAACTTCTTGTTAAGAATCATGCACAGTCTTAAAAAAATCATTATTTTTATTTCACAATATATTGCAGAGTAATTAACGTCTAATTATAATGTAAAGTATAATATTATGCTTCCAGATTATATTATGCAATTATACAATATTGTGAATAATATACTGTGAAATATACATAAAAAAAAATAAAAAATATTTTCTTTCAATTTAGTTTAAAAAATATTTTTTTATAAAAATTTTTTATGAAATTGTAAAATTTTAATTTTATGTAGTATTAATTTTTATACATTTACTTTTTATTTTTTTATTATCAATGATTTTCCTCATTATCTTCCTCATTATCTTCCTCTACTGGTTCTTCTGTAAATTCCACTGTAAATATTGCTTTACCAGATATACGTCTTTCTAGAATAAATAAAATAAAATTTTATAGTGCTTTGTGTAAAACATATAAGTTTTTAATGACTTACCTGCTCTTAAAAGGAGAAGTTGACACTGATTTAATATAGCTGCTTTTGATTTGACTTCGCTTAAACCCAGCATAGATCCACTATCATAATATTAACTGAAGTAATTATGGATAATATAGATCATTCGAGCAATATTAAATAAAATAATTGGCAAAAAATTAAGTGCAACATTATTATTATACTATTTGTTATTATCACATTAATTTCAAGGATACAGATTTATAATATCATAAGGGCTCCTGATTAAATTGGGATTGTTTGCACCACTTGATATGATTACATTCTATAATATATATAATTAAATAAAAATAAACAAATATATATATATATATATATATATATATATATATATATATTCTTATTTATCATAGCAATAATCTTACTCTTTATAAAAATATTTACTAGTAAAAATTCAACAATATATGCATATTTATATTATTTGCTTTATCATACACACTTACCGTACATTTATAACACATGTAAAGTAGATGAGAGTAATGAATAGTTGCTATGCGTGTTTTTCGATTCAAAAGATCTGCATATTGAATTTCAAAACATAAACCTCTTGCTACTGCCTGCCGATACATTTTTCTTTTCATTTTTATACCAGAAATTGATGGTCTTAGGGTAATAAGATCTACATTTAATTGAGAACAAGCAAACTAAAAAATAAAAAAATCATTAAAAAAATGAGATATGGAAATTAAAATACATATACACATACATTCAAAAATCACAATTTATATTAAGAAATAAATATATTCTGACCTCCAACATATCTTGTTTAGTTGGAACAAGAGCATATAAATTATATTTTTTCAAATTTGCACATTGTGCCTGTAATAATAAAATTATTCGATATAATATTATTACTCAATAGGTGTGGTATCACTTTAATATATAAATGAATCTTTTATCTTAAAAAATATTTAAGATTTTGTATGAAGATTATTTTCAACATATATATATATATATATATATATATATATATATATATATAAATAGTATTTTACCTAAATTACATATAAAAGTTCCAAAAATATATTTCTTCCAAAACAAATAACTTAAATACAAATTTTATTAATATATTATCAAAAATTATACCAATGTATGTGTTTTTGTAGGGTCTGAACAAATAAATGTTATTCTATTAAGTATGCAAAGTTTTCCCTTAAATTTCTCATTTAATTTGCATACATTAATTGGATCTGGCACAATATTTGGTACAGATTTACTTTCTTCACCTTTCTTCTTCTTTTTTCTATCGTTATCAATAGTGCTTTCATCTATTGTTTGATTTAACATCACTGTTTTATAACCCACTGAAAACAAATGAATTTATAAATATAAAGATACACTTTCTGAGATCAATGTATTATATCTTTTATTTCGTAACTAACTTACTGTGATATAACTTTAATAAAATGTCGTATAAAAAAGGATTCTCATTGTTGTTTGGTACATTTATGCACAAATCGAAAAATCCATCACTTGGTTTAAAATCCATCTTTCTCTTTACAAATTCGTGAATTATGTCAATATAAGATATATTAAATACAAAATAAAATGTAATTGCACTTCTCTTATAAGAAGAAATATTTTATGGAGAAATTCTCTAATATTAGAATACAAGAAGTGTGGTGAGCATGTCTTTTTTTTATAATAGAAGAATTTGTTAACACACGTGTTGCATACTTAATTATATTTTACAAGTATTTTAAAATTTTTATTAACGATCGATATAACTAAATTCTTGTTAATAGCCTTTTTCGTATATATATTCGTACATATATATTAATAGTACACAAAAAAATGAGAAAAAATACTAAATACAATAATCTTCTATTATTATGTCCATCCAGTACGAGAGATATGGATCAGCTGATGCGCAAGTAATGAACACAGAGAAAACTGAGAGATGTCATGGCCTGCTTTTAGGTGATCTCTTAAAGTCACTAGATTAACAAAGTACCGCAATTTTGATCTCAATAAGATAAGCTGGAGCAAAAATGGCGTCCGATAGATAGATAGGCTGCGATTGTTGCATTTCTCCACGCAACAACCTGGTATTTTTGATATTTCCTTCCTTTTCTGCTCAACAGAAGGAGTTTTCTCACCTCACACACAACAGGACACAGGACAAACCAGGATCAAGGTTAGAAAAATTGCACTTAGTATAGATAGCTACACAAAGTGTGCACTATCTGCACTATCAAACGCCATTTTTGCTCCATCTTATCTTATTGAGATCAAAATTGCGGTACTTTGTTAATCTAGTGACTTTACCCGCGAGAATGTCAAGGTTCGTTCGAACGTGTGATGCACGTAAACATAATACACGCATGTATGTGCGCCAACAGCTCTTTTAAGAAAATACTCAGGACTGAAACAGTTTCACCAACTGGTCAATTGACGAGTTTTTTGTATCAGTGATTGGTAGAACTGTCTCATATATAAAAACTTTTTTGAAAAGTTTATTCGTCGTTGTCGCGATATTAACGTCCGGAATAAGTCCGGAATATATTCGTAAGTTATATACAATTTTATTATTAATAAATAGTTGATTGCTCTCGAAATACGATACTCGATTATACGATAGGAATCAAAATTATAAATTATTACTTTGTTGCAATCTTTACGAGCAATGATTATTCTTCTATTTCTATTTCGTTTCTATCCTAATATATATGTGTACACACACACACACACACACACACACATTTAGAATTCTAATATAAATAAATATTCTCTCTGATATCATTTGATCTAAATATAATTTGATTCAGAACGCGCAATAAAACGATTGAATAAAAATCGGATAATTAACATAACAGAAATATATATTTTAAAGTTATATACAAGTGTATTTATATACAAGTATATCTTTAAAGTCACACACACACACACACACACACACACACACACACACACACCACACACCACACACACACACACACACACACACACACACACACGTACACGTACACATGGATTAATAATTTATTAAACACACATCTTTAAAGTCACATTCACACACACACGTACACGTACACACGGATTAATTATTTATTAAACGATTAATATACTTCGTGAAGTTATTTCCATTTTTATTTTCTCATCATAATAAAAAAATTTTACATCGTTTATCAAAAGTTTAAATTAGATTTAAAAGTATATGATTGCCTCTTTTCGATAATAATTGATTATTTCACTGTACCTATTTCGTGAATAGCTATCATTACAGAGATCGCGTAGAGTTTGACAATGCAATAAAATTAATAATAAAATTCCAATAAAATTAAATATAAATTAATTATAATAATTAAATATAAATTTGTTTATAATTAACTTTTTCTACGTTGAGAAAAGTTTTTCATTTCTTTTGGAATATCTTAAAGATTCTTTTAATTAAATTTTACAAAATATATAATTATTAAATTTATAGTATTTAATATTTAGAAATAAATAGATAATATTTCATTTTTATATAGATTAAGTATACGATATTATTTATTAAAAGAATTAATATATCTTTTATGGATCTTTTTGTTAAGTTAATTATTTAGATCTACGATTCGATTGTTTTACTGCATTTCAATCCGAATTATATATTTAAATGATCGAAAAATAAAACGATAATAAAATAATAAGCAATATATATCTATTTTAAAAATAGTGTATATAAATAATAAATAATAAATAATTTTTATAAATTACTCACCGCATGTCTCTGGCTGCTTCAGGCTCTCTCCCTGCTTTCTTACTGTCCGATACTTTTCCAGATGTCCTTTTCTTTTGTTGTTTCATCGTAACACTCACGTATTCACTCGCGAACAAACAATTATATTTCAGTTAATTATATTTCAGTCATATACAGAAACGATCGCGAGACACTTTGCACGGCACTCCCGATCGCAAAATAATCATACGAGATACGTATTTTTATAATATTATTATTATTTTATTATTATTGCAAGAGAGGAATACAAAAATTACAATAATTCGCTCGATTTTTAAACGAAGCCAAAATCATGCACCATTCGATTCTTACACTAATTAACTATTTCTATTTGTTGATATATGTTTTATAATATATGCATAATAACGCGAATCATAAGATTAAAATATTAAAGTAATGTAAATTGATGATACAGCAATCGTTTAATTAATATGATATATATGCATGCAGTTTAGGAAAGTTTAAAACATCGGGCGAAATCGAATTTCATTCTACGCAATGTTAAAGAAATAATTATTATTCGTAAAGTTCGATAATCAAAGAATATTGCGAGAAAATTTGTAATTTTTGCCCCTTTCGCTTCAATTTTTATTTGCAATAATGAAAGATCGCGTTTCGATGAATTTATCGTCGCCACAATTGCATTTATTATAAGAGTTAATTATTTGTCATTTGTAATAGTCGAATTATTATATTTCGATTTAATCGCGATCGTACCTTTAGGAAAAGAATTCGATAATACGGAGCGGTCCGTATCGCTACTTTCTCCGTTGGAATGTCGCCGTGCGAATGAGGGGAGGTCGTCGCGTATGTAAACAATAGCGCGCTACGTCACAAGGCCAAATGACGTCACAAGATCGAATGACGTGTTAGCTCGCTGCCGAAATATTTAACGCGTACTGTGACGTATGTGAGAATTGTATTTATATACAAGTATATTTTTAAAGTCACACACACACACACACACACACACACACACACACACACACACACACACACACACACTCACGTACACTGAGAAAAAAAGTTGTTAACTCGACTAAACCGTTTAACTAAATTATTTTTTTTTTAATTGAAATATCGAAATATTTAAGTTAAATAAATGTTATGTTAGATTTATAATAGTTAAATATTCCAATTAAAAAGATAATAATTTAGTTAAATGGCTTAGTTAAGTTAACAACTTTTTTTCTTTTACAATTAGTCTTTTCTCTGTCTACTATTTGATTGTTTTATTACGCTTTTAGAAAGTAAAGTCCTATAATGTAACTTTTAATTTTGTATTTCATATGAAATTATTATTTTAAACATAATAATTTTCTTTCTTTGCATTTCTATCATGAATAGACATTTCCAACCTTTACTAAAAAAACTAAAAATATCCCTCAATTTTTTCTCTCTTCGGACAATTTATTTACATTTATATATAATTCTCTTTATTCCTTTAAAAATGAACATCGAGAACAATAAGGTACACGAGTATTGTAAATGTCAAAAAATGATCGCGCGAATATTATAGTTGTGAATATATAAAAATAAATGCAATATACTATGAATTTTCTACGTTATATATTGAATCGAAATTGCACAAAAGAGAAAAAGAAGAACAAGCCTATGAATAGACATTTCCATTTTTTATTAAAAAAAAAAATTAAAAATATCTCTCAATTTTTACTCTTCCTTCAGGCAAGTCTACATATATGACCAATATGATTAATTGATTCCATCTTTATATATTTATCATTATGTGCTATTAATTAAAGCCGTAAACAATATTTCAGAAATCAAAGTTGTGCGAACGTTGCGCGCAGGAATGGCCATGAGCAGAAACGAATGCGCAGTGGTTCGGCCGCCATGTTGACGCGTGACGTCATACGCGTCATTGCTACGTCATAGGCGTCATACGTGACTCGGAGTCGTACGCAGTTACACGGATCGTCGTACGTCCGCATTTTTCGCGTCTTTTAACCGTTTTTAAACGAATATCGCGAGTGAACGAGCGTCGAAAGTGTCCAAGGATGATCGCGCGACTTTTATAGTGTGTCGATGGAAACGCGCGACAGCGATTTTTGACGATATTCAGTGATGGCGTCATCGCGAAGATGGAGCGAAGTTGCGTCGCGTTATTCGCGTCCTTGATGATTATCGGATGCGAGCGAGTATCGGGAGTGCCGAATAAAGTGTCGCGCGTTCGCGTTGATGATATCGTGTGCATCAAGATCGGAATGGGACGTCCCGAGGCGAGCGAGTGGAGCGGCCTGTGGAACAGCCGGTGAACGGTGAGTAGATTTGATTTATCATATTTGCGTGACAATTCATGCTCATTTGACGCTTATACAGCATCGCGATGTCTCGAATTACGTTCGAACAAATCGGCGCCGCATCATAATTTGATGCTATGCCGTGCAATTCAAATAAAGTCGATCGCGTGAAGATGGTTCGGCTAGAAGCGATTTCAAATTTATTTTGTACGCGCGCGCAGTGCTGCACATCTCGTAGGGCAGCCTATCTCGTAGGGCTGCCAACTGTTAAACGATAAATTTGTTTGATCTAACCTAACCTAACCTCTCAGTGTCTTTGGATATCGAATGTAAACACAAGCATATGCTGCCTGGATTGTATCATGCTTTAAAAAATAATATTTAATTATTTCATTAGTGTATTACATTTCATTACGTAGTATATTAATCGTATTAAATGTGCGACCTACAGTTTTACACATTTTAATGAAGAGCATATAATATAATTGGTTAGGTTAAATTAAATTAAAACAAGCTGCTGTGATTTATTTAACGTAATAGGATTAATTTGACGAATGTGCAGTTATTGAAGTTACATGATATTTGTGGACACATTTTTAAAGTAATCATGAGTGTCTTATCTCATCTCGATTATATGAAATTAAAATATAAAATATTTATGTATTCCACATTAACGTTATTCATTGCAAGTACTATATTACTACATTACAAGTACTTTTCTTATATCTCAATCATATTCAACCATTTATTTCATCGATGAAGCTTTTCATATACCGCAGACAATATGATACTGTGTGTGGAAGTTTGGAAACACAGGTAATACATGGCACAAAAATAATTTGCTCTCAAGTATTGTGCGCATTTCTCAAAAATAAATCAAATTAAATTATTTTCAGAATCCAAACATCGCTACATTGCCAGGATTGTATCTTATTATAACTGCGATATTATCACCTTTTAATATGTGTGCGCAGTATTACATACATAAAATATATAAATTTATTTGAAACGTATGGAAATCTCTATCTTATTTATAATATTTATGATATTATAAAAGAAAATTGCAACTCTAATGAAACAGAGCGGTGAAATAATTGGTTGATACTTATGCTGGTCTACAATATTTACCCTTTTTTCACCATTAGACTGGTGCTTTTTTTATTATACAGATGTTATCTGTAAATATAGTACTCATAATGTTGTTTCTGTATCACTGTAAGCACACAAAAATGATAGCATTTGCAAGTAATTATGTTATACTTATATATCATAAGAAAGAGAAAATAAAATTAAAGTTGAATACTGAATGTGCTCTAAAGTAAATCTCATCTAAATAAATAAATGCATAAATGTGCGCCTCACATTTCTCATGAAAAAAATACATAATATTAATCTTTATGTATTATTATTTTTAGATTTGTTTTTTATTCTTTTAAATTCTCTAGATGCACTTTTCTTCTTTCTTTCTTTCCAACTACTAAATATAGATCTATCATTTTTAATATAGATCTGTCATTTTTAATGTACATTATTGCAGTAAGTGGAATAAAGAGCAAATCTTTTGGCACATTTAAAATGTACAGGAAAGTCAGTTTTATCTGATGCGTTTTTTTCAATAGAAATATCTGAAAAAATTCATACGTCTTTTTTAATCTTAGTCTTTCTAAATAAAAATTAGAATAATAAATTTGCAAAATAATTTGCTTTAATATATTTTTAGTGCAAACATATGAAGCAAAGTGCTCAAGGTGCATCACTATGAAAACATCGATAGAATAAAAAATAGATCGTATACAAAAAAATTAAAATATTTACACTACATATTTGATATAGCATTTAATCGATATGTGCAGTAATACGGTAAAATCTAATTTTCTCTCGAATTTTTTCACGAAATTTAAACTACTAAAAAAATATCAAATATTCAAATTGTTCAATAGTCTTGTGAAAGAAGCAGTTCTCGCTTAAAGAATCTTTAGAAAAAAAAATAAAAAAATTCTAAAGAAAAAAAAGGACAAGAAATTTTAAATCTCACATGGATATTTAATTTTATACTAATATTTTTAATGTAACACTTCATTTATAAAGATTTTATTTTGTGAAACGTTTATACATAAAAGTACAATGATTATACGGCTTCTTTAATCTATTGTTTCATCTTCGCATGGTTTTCGTTTAAATAATAAAATATTTGTGCCTCTGGATATTTTTCTCTGGAAGCTTTATGCAATGTGTGTAACTTAAATCTGTTAACGTACAAGTATTAGAGTAACGGAATAAGTATATGTAATTTGATTAAAAACACGTGTTTTACATGAACTTTTAATTACATATTTTGTTATGTTACAAATAAAAAAATCATGCTTGCGCGACGCGATTCTAACAATTTACCGACATGCACAAAATGATGACTTTACCGGCAGTCGAAGTATCTGGACTACGTAATTCTGGCGTTTAACGCGAATGCAGATGGCGATACTAAACAGCAAAGAAAGATGGCTGCATGAGTGAAACGCGAGGCGCGAAATATTGCATTTCGTATATCGTTCTTTGCGAAAAAAATGTGTGAAAGTATTGTACGTATTCGCGATTAACAGTTCGGTATTGATGAATACTAATCAACGCAAGTATAATTTGTCGTGCATTGGATATCTCTTCAAACTCTGTATATGAATCGCTCTCAGTCTTTTAAAATGCAAAACTAAATATTATAAGATTTGACTTTGGAAAAGCGCGATAAAACAATTGAATCATTCTTAATTCATATCATTAGCATAATATACTATGAATTTTCTACGTTATATATTGAATCGAAATTGCGCGAAAGAGGAAAAAAAGAACAAGCCTATGAATAGACATTTCCATCCTTTACTAAAAGAAAAAGAAATTAAAAATATATCTCAATTTTTTTTCTATTTCTTTGGGCAAGTCTACATATATGACCAATATGATTAATTGATTCCATCTTTATATATTTATCATTATGTGCTATTAATTAAAGCCGTAGACAATATTCAGAAATCAAAGTTGCGCGCAGGAATGGCCATACGCAGAAACGAATGCGCACTGGTTCGGCCGCCATGTTGGCGCGTGACTGCTTCGTCACTGCTACGTCACTGCTACGTCAAACGCGTCATACGGCCGCCATGTTTGTGCGTGATCGGAGTCATACGCAGTTACACGGATCGTCGTACGTCCGCATTTTTCGCATCTTTTAACCGTTTTTAAATGAATATCGCGAGTGAACGAGCGTCGAGAGTGTCGAAGGATGATCGCGCGACTTTTATAGTGTGTCGATGGAAACGCGCGACAGCGATTTTTAACGATATTCAGTAATGGCGTCATTGCGAAGATGGAGCGAAGTTGCGTCGCGTTATTCGCGCCCTTGATGATGATTATCGGATGCGAGCGAATATCGGGAGTGCCGAATAAAGTGTCGTGCGTTCGCGTTGATGATATCGTGTGGATTTGTGTGCATCAAGATCGGAATAGGACGTCCCGAGGCGAGCGAACTGTCCCGAGGAGGAGCGGCCTGTGGAACAGCCGGTGAGTAGATTTGATTTATCACATTTGCGTGATAATTTGTGCTCATTCGACGCTTATACAGCATCGCGATGTCCCGAATTACATTCGGACAAATCGGCATCATAATTCGATTCGGTGCAATTCAAATAAAGTCGATCGCGTGAAGATGGTTATGCTAGAAGCGATTTCAAATTTATTTTGTACGTGCGCGCAGTGCTGCACAGCCTATCTCGTAGGGCTGCCAACTGTTAACGATAAATTTGTTTGATCTAACCTAACCTAACCTAACCTAACCTAACCTAATCTCTCAGTGTCTTTGGATATCGAATGTAAATATAAGCGTATGTTCCCTGGATTTTATCATGCTTTCAAAAATAATATTTAATTATTTCATTAGTATATTACATTTCATTACGTAGTATATTAATCGTATTAAATGTGCGACGTACAGTTTTACACATTTTAATGAGGAGCATATAATATAATTGGTTAGGTTAGATTAAATTAAAACAAGCTGCTGTGATTCATTTAACGTAATAGGATTAATTTGACGAATGTGCAGCTATTGAAGTTACATAATATTTGTGGACACATTTTTAAAATAATTATGAGTGTCTTATCTCATCTCGATTACATGAAATTAAAATATAAAATATTTATGTATTCCACATTAACGTTATTCATTACAAGTACTATATTACTTTTCTTATATCTCAATCATATTTCATCGATGAAGCTTTTCATATATCGTAGACAATATGATACTGTGTGTGGAATTTTACAAAGGTAATATATGGCACAAAATTAATTTGTTCTCAAGTATTGTGCGCATTTCTCAAAAATAAATCAAATTAAATTATTTTAAGTAGGATCCAAAAATCACTACATTGCCAGGATCGTATCTTATTATAACTGCGATATTATCACCTTTTAATATGTGTGCGCAGTATTACATACATAAAATATATAAATTTATTTGAAACGTATGGAAATCTTTATCTTATTTATAATATTTATGATATAAAAGAAAATTGCAACTCTAATGAAACAGAGCAGTGGAATAATTGGTTGATACTTATCCTGGTCTACAATATTTATCCTTTTTTCATCATTAGATTTTTGGTGCTTTTTTTATTATATAGATATTATCTGTAAATATAGTACTTGTAATGTTGCTTCTGTATCACTGTAAGCACACAAAGTGATAGCATTTGCAGGTAATTATGTTATACTTATATATCATAAGAAAGAGAAAATAAAATTAAAGTTGAATACTGAATGTGCTCTAAAGTAAATCTCGTCTAAATAAATAAATGCATAAATGTGCGCCCCACATTCCTCATGAAAAAAATACATAATAAATTAATTTTTATGTATTATTATTTTTAGATTTTTATTCTTTTAAATTCTCTAGATATACTTTTCATTTCTCCTCTCTTTCTTTCCAACTACTAAATATAGATCTATCATTTTTAATATAGATCTATCATTTTTAGTGTACATTATTGCAGTAAGTGGAATAAAGAGCAAATCTTTTGGCACATTTAAAATGTACAGGAAAGTTTTATCTGATGCGTTTTTTTCAATAGAAATATCTGAAAAAAATGCATACGTCTGTTTTAATCTTAGTCTTTCTAAATAAAAATTAGAATAATAAATTTGCAAAATAATTTGCTTTAATATATTTTTATTGCAAACATATGAAGCAAAGTGATCAAGGTGCATCACTATGAAAACATCGATAGAATAAAAAATAGATCGCATACAAAAAAATTAAAATATTTACATTACATATTTGATATTTCTGCAAATATTTCCATTATTTTGAGAATGATTTGTTTCATGATATATTGCAATAATTAAAGTATGATTTCTGATGTAATCTGCCATGAGAAAGCCAGTTTTAATTCTTTATTTTGTTCAATATTTTTAATAATATAATAATTAAATTAAAGTTCTATGAAAATATGCTTGAAATACTAAATAAAAAAGATTGTTTCTTATGTACAACCTTATACAGTTTAAGTAAACAAAAAATTATTGTTAATAATATACATATATAAATTGATAATTAAACAAAACAATTAATTAATTAATCGACACAATCCACGTTTTTTTTTAGCTTTATGTCTAACATATATATACATATATATATATGTATACAGGGTTGGGCAAAAGTCCGGAAACGGTCAAATATCTCGAAAAGGATCAACTATAGCGAAAAATTGTAAATAGCAAACTTGTAGGGCTTAAAAAAATGTACCTAATGATGACTAAAAATTTTACTTTGAGTGGAGGACGAAGATCATATAAAAGTCAAATTGAATTTTTTAAATGGAACCCCCTATTTTTCATTGCATATTCTTGTAGCTTATCTCGAGAGCTTTCCAAAACACTATAATTAAGTACCTTTTTATTAAGTACTTTTTGAGTTATAAGGCTTGAAATAATTTCTTAATTTTACATAAACCATAAAATATCTAGTAAACCATTCATTTTTCGATTATCTTACCTTCATACTTTTATGTACAAAATAATGAGAGGAATCAATTGGTGTAAAGAAAACATACAGTTTTAAATTAAATATTTTTTCTTAAAAACAACTGTATGTTTTCTTTACACCAATTGATTCCTCTCATTATTTTGTACATAAAAGTATGAAGGTAAGATAATCGAAAAATGAATGGTTTACTAGATATTTTATGGTTTATGTAAAATTAAGAAATTATTTCAAGCCTTATAACTCAAAAAGTACTTAATAAAAAGGTACTTAATTATAGTGTTTTGGAAAGCTCTCGAGATAAGCTACAAGAATATGCAATGAAAAATAGGGGGTTCCATTTAAAAAATTCAATTTGACTTTTATATGATCTTCGTCCTCCACTCAAAGTAAAATTTTTAGTCATCATTAGGTACATTTTTTTAAGCCCTACAAGTTTGCTATTTACAATTTTTCGCTATAGTTGATCCTTTTCGAGATATTTGACCGTTTCCGGACTTTTGCCCAACCCTGTATATATTTTTATAAGTAAAAAATGTTTCTTTCTAATATAAATTAAATAAAAAGTATAATATGCCTTTAAATACTTTATATACATACCTGTTGCAATAAACCAATAAAGAATGCTTTTACATTCCTCCTTGTACTTTGGCATACATATCCTTTATCAATTATCTCGCAACACGCTTTTATGGCATGATGACAAACAAGCCCATTATCCTTCATGAATTTTCTTTACAAATATTTTTATATTCTCAAACTGTGTAAAGAAATCATGTAACACTGAAAAATACAAAGTGACATTAAAAGAGAAGAAATAAATTTTATATTATATAGTATTGACAATTATTTTCTTACCAGTAATGTATATTCCTTATATGTAGGAATATACATTAGTTTTTGACCAACCCTATTTTTAACCGTCTTTAGGGATGCTTTGGCTTTTGATAACGCAAATCCAGCTAATCCATTTCCATTTCCAGTTACTATAAATGAACTGATTCTAGTCTTACGTGCTAAATTACTAGTCATACAAGTTATCATTTTGTTTTCCAAAATCCAGGTTTCAAAACTTTCAAATGTATCTGCAGAAAACAAAGATATTAATTATATAAGATTCTAATATTTAGAAACATCAAAAAAAAAATTGAAAATAGACATCGTATCACATGATTTTTGTATGTGTGTGATTTAACCATTATAATCCAATAATAGCATAAATATTAACCTTTTCCAATAAGATCTGATTCAATGCTTCTGCCATCCATTGTAACACTCGTCCAACCACATTCCAATGGCGATAATTTTATTTGCATTGATCTGGTCTGACTTTGTGGTAATTCCATAAGTTTTTGCTTTCTTTCAAGATTTACAAACAGTTTTTGCTGTTGAATTAATTTTTTTCCTCTAAACACAGGAGTGTTTAGACCAGGAAATTGTATCGGAATTTTTCCCATGCCAATAATTTGCTCCTTATTTAGGTCTCTCTTTTCACTACTCTTCTTGCTCTGCCTCTGTGTCTTCCTGCATTACTGATACTTGTCATACCCTTTCATAATTCATCTTCAGGTCCTATAGAACAAAAGCAGTGAAATACAAACTATTTTCTACTGTAAATATAAACTATTATCAAAATGCTATATCCATAAAAGTTCTACTTACTATTCGCAAAGAACATAGAGTTTCTCACATTATTTAATAAAGTGACTATTTTTAATAAATGTGAATGACTGACAAGCAATAAATTAAACAATATTAAACAATAATATATATCTGAAAAAAATTTCATAATTTTATTAGAATTAAATTGATAAATTAATTTTAAATACATATTATATGTTAATTACATATAATGATTTAGAGACAATGATATATTTCATTTGCGTTACCATTGTTTACAGATTGAACATTTTTATCAAATTATTTACAACTTTACAAATATGTAGCATACGACAAGCCATTTTTAAAATCTATAAAACAAACAACAAAATTGTTCATAGTTTTCCCTCTGTTTTGTCATAGTCTGCTTTTATGCGATCTCTGAAAGCAATGCATCCTATAAACAAAAAAATATAAATATGAACTACGTAGTTAAATCTACAAATGTTTTCAATGGGTAACATAATTTCGGATTGTATTCCATTGATTGTTGCCTCATACACGAAATGTCGATAACATAAGTAATGCAAAACGTTTGTATATATTAAATAAATTTGTAATATAAATAAGTTTTGTGATCTCTCTCTCTCTATCTATTTATCTATCTATCTATCTATCTATCTATCAAGTTATTAAAATATATTAATTATTAAAATATATTACCCGATATTATATTATATTATATATTAATCACACATTATCTATCACCACCATCGCCATTATTATATGTAATTTAATATATACTACCGTTTAATTAAAAAAATATTTGCCTCAATTAATTTCAATCAGAAAGAAGAATAAGAAACATCATAGATCACTTGGGTAATTCCTAAAGGCAATACTCTGAAATAAAAACGTGGACATGAACTACGAAGCTAAATCATGAATGTTTTCAGTAGGTAACATTATTTTGGATTGTTCCGTCAGTAACACAAGTATCGATAATGCAAAACGCTAAATTTTTAATACAAATCTAAAGTTTTGGGTGGTCTTTCTCTCCCTGTATTAATAATATAATTAATTATTAATATATTCCTTGATAAAATATATTAATCACACATCATCCATCATCACCATCGTCACCGCCATTTTTACGTGATCTTTATCACAACGGTTCATCATTGAAAATAAATTATAACAAAAAATATTCTAGTTTATTTTTAAATATTATTTTTAAATATTAAATAATATAAGAATTAAAAATTAAAATAAAAAATTGGTTCAAATAATAATAATTAAAAATTAATTAAACAATTGATAACTAAGAGCCAATAAAAAGCGCGATAACTGGAGCACAAGAAAAATCTTTTCTCTTTTAATTATTATTATATTTCAAATTATTAGTATATTTCAAATTACTCGTCACAATACATACAATAAATACGAACGTTTCGGATTATCTTTTAATCTACCTTCAACATGACATTAATATTATTACACATTCGAAAATATTAGACAATGACATATGAAATATTATATAAATCAGATGCAGATAGCATTTGTAATATCTGCATGCCGATTATGAAACGATTTATATAATTTCATATTTATTCATATTTATATAATTTCATATTTATTCATATTTATATAATTTTATATGTTATTGTCTAATATTTTTTAATGAGTAATATAATGATACGCCGTTAAATTTCTTTTCTAGATGCGATCGCGATCAACACCGAAAATTATTTATTATAACTATATGATTAATTAACTTTTATAAATAACACATAATTAATATCTATATACAAATCGCGACAAAAATTCTCTATCGCATTTAATCGTAATTTATTCATTTAATCAACTAAGAATTATAGTAACAGAAATCTAAAATAATAAATTATTATTTCGATATGAAATCGATTTTTACGAGCAGAAATTATTTCTTTAGTATTTATAGATATTTATAGAGTCAAATACAATATATCTGCGATGCTTTATTTTTCAATCATTGAAATATTTTGAATTGTGAGAACGCACAATAAAATAATTGAATCATGAATCTAAACATAATGAAAGACTCCATATATCAATCTTTTAATAAATAATCCTATAATTAAAAAATCTATGTAATCTAAAATACTGTTATATACTTAAATATATTCCATATATACATATATGTATATATTAAAATACGTAAAATATTTCGCTAACGAACAAACAATAACCGACCTTGGTGCCGTAATAGCGCGCTAATGTTTATATGCTATAGTCTTGAAAAATGTTTCGATAAAAAAATAATAATAACACGGTCTTTCGGACTAACTTTTTCGGTTCTGTTATTATTCGCGCGTCGACACTCAAAGAGTAAAGTAGTGGTATACAAGACGCTCCGTTAAATCCTTTTCTAGACGCGATCGCGATCAATATCGAAAAATTATTTGCTGTATTTATTATATTATATTATAATATAAAATATAATATAATATAATATAATACAATATATTTCGATATGACGAACGAACAATAACACGGCGTTCGATCTTGACGTAAACAATAGCGCGCTAGTCATACGGTCTTAGTATCATTCACAAAGCGACACTCAAGCAGTAAAGATCGTAGTGCGAAATATGTCGTATATTCTTATATGTTTATATGCCATAGTCTTGAAAAATGTTTCGATACAAAAATAATAATAACACGGTCTTTTGGATTAATTTGTTCGGTTCTATTATCATTCGCGCGATGACACTCAAAGAGTAAAGTAGTAGTACAAGACGCTCCGTTAAATTCTTTTCTAGACGCGATCGCGATCAATATCGAAAAATTATTTGCTGTATTAAAATATGTAAAATATAATATAATATAATATAATATAATATAATATAATATGATATAATATAATAAAAATACGTATTGTTTACGCCAAGATTGATATTATTATCTGTTTGTCATCGAAATATCCTACGTTAACATATTTGTATTACCTTATATTGTAATATAAAATATAATACAATATATTTCGATATGACGAACGAACAATAACACGGCATTCGATTTTGACGTAAACAATAGCGCGCTAGTCGTACAACGTATGGCCTTCGTATCATTCATAAAGCGACACTCGAGCAATAAAGATCGTAGTGCGAAATACGTCGTATATTCTTAAATTAATTATTAATTAAACGATTATTGTATGTTTTTCTTCAATTATATTAAACTTTCGACTATAATCGTATTAATATACATGTATTGCATATATATATCAATAATGAAAACAACAAATTCATTACGCGTAATAATTAGTTTTACAAAATGAATTATTTTGAGTTTTATAAAGAAGATTTATAATTATATATCTATTAATTATATATTATATTATATATAAAATGATATATAATATAACCCTCCCACGGGGTACACCTTGTCGCGGTGGGAGGGCTTAGTACTTGGATGGTGCCTTGAAGTTTATTTTAAATTTTTTAATTTAGAATAAATCTCAAGGAGCCTGAAGAGGAAGCTAAGTACCCTTTCGCGTCGTCGGTGCCATCAACGTGTCGCGGATGGCGACGTCTCGTTACCGCGTTTTCGAGTTTAGCTTTTTCGCGTCATCGCGTCATCGTGTTTTCGTGTTGGACTTTCTCGCAATCCCACTTTCACAAGTGAAACGGGATTTTCGCTCGTATCGAAACCGGAAGTGCCGTTTAAAGTATATATATATTAAATATATACATCGCGCGACAAAACAGAAAATTTTTAATCGTATCGAATAGTGCGGGAGTGCCGTTCAGTATCGCGCGTAAAAGTGCGAAAATAGCGATATAAAAATATCGCTCGTGAGTGCGGGAGTGCCATTAAGTATCGCGCGTCTAACTGAGAGGAGGAGGAGGCCTAGGAGAGGCATCGGCAGAGCAACCTTCTGGTAAGCAATTTATTTATTTGTAATTATATATTAAATATTAAATATATTTATTATAATTTAAATTAAACAATTAATCGCAACAATTAATTTGATTTGTTTATTTATATGATTTAAATAAGAGGGAATTAAAGATAATGATTTTTAAATGAAAGCTATAATCTTGTAAAAATATAAGCTTTTATAAAATTAGTGAAGCTAGAGTATTATTAATAAATTCTGTTCTGTTTTTTTTTTATTTTATAGAATTATTTTATTAATTTGATTATTATTATACATATCATGTATATATTATATCTCATATATATATATATATATATATATATATATATATATATTATATCGAATATAATTCAATGCATACAATAATAATTTTTTGAAATATTAATTATTTTAAACTCCGCTACAATTTGAATTTTCTCTTTATATGTTATAGATCGACGCAGCAGAACTGACGATCTGAGAGGAGGAGCAGGCCTAGGAGAGGCATCCTGCACCAGCGGAACAACCTGATGGTATTATTATTTGTATATTACCTATTATAAATTGCATTAGTTTGATTCACTTATTCAAATGATTTAATCAAGAAAGATTGAAAGAAAAAGATTTTATATAAATCCTATAACAAAAGTTTCGATTTAAAAAATAGGTTTTTTACAATTTATAAAATTATTCCATATTTATATATTTGTTTTATATATTATTGCTCGTATTGAATATAAAATTCGTTGTGTACAATAATAATTGAATATAAAAAAAATAAAAAAATAAAAAAAAAATATATATATATATATATACAGGGTGTTCCGAAACTCATAATCAATTTTTCAAAGACAGATTCCTGGAATCATCCGAAGACGATTTTTCCTCAATGAAAATCGAGGCACTTATAATTTTCGAATTATAAGTGATTGGAAATAAGGGGTTTTTCATAAAGGCTTTGTAGAAATAAAATATTAACAAAACCACATTCTTCGATTAATTTTAAATAGAGTTTACTTTAGTTGAGTTTTAATTTAAGGCTTAATTGCAAAGATATATGATGACAAAAATCGGGAACAAAAAATGATGGCTTTCATCGACATTTTTGCTGAGGAAAAATCGTCTCCAAATAATCCCAGCAATCTGTCTTTGAAAGATTGATTATGAGTTTTGGGACACCCTGTATATATTTTATTATATATATATATATATATATATAATAAAATATTAATTTGATTAATATCTGATTAATATTTTATTATCTGATTAATATTTTATTATATATATATATATATATATATATATATAATAAAATATTAATATATATATAAAAAATATTAAATATTAAAATATTAAATATATACTGTATATAATAAAATATTAATCATTTTAAACACTGCTAATTTGAATTTTATATTTATGTTATAGACAACGTAGCTTCGAAATCGACTCCGCTGTTGCGCATCAGTGTCGGTGAGTCAAAAACTTTTATTTAATTTTAAGGTAACGGATTTGTGGAGTTTGTAGATGTAGATTGTAGATATAGATTGTAGATAGATCCGTTACCTTAAAATAAATGGGCTATAACAAATTAAACAAATTACATTTAATATATATATATACATATATATATATATATATATATATATATATATATGTATATATATATTAAGTTTAATACGTATATTAACTTGAATAGTTCTTTTCAATATATAGTAATACAGCATCTTAGGAATGCCAATTTAAAATTAAATAAATATGGAAAAAAAATTTTTATTTTTTATCAATTCTTTATTACAGTCAATTATTTATTTTGTTTAATAAAGAACATGCTATTAACTTTATTAATATTTTATATAATAATTTGTTTCTTTATAACATGCTGATTTTATTTTAATTTTTCGTAGTCCATCTATTTATGTAGTGTAGCATATCAGAAACTTTGCTTTGACTATTATAAATCTAAGTTATTGGTTAAGTAAATCATATATAATATTTTAAAAAATTTGTGAATAAGTAAGTAAATATAAAGAAAAAATACTATGAAAAATATAAAAATGTATGTTAATTTTCAATTAATTTTATTTTATTATAAATTTTGTTACAAATATTTTATATATATATACGTATAATATAAAAATTTTAATCAATCAATTTTGATGGATTTGGATGACTTAGTATTATATTAGTTAAAGCAAAGTTATATTAAAATGACAATGATCGTTACATATTACGACTATAAATGAGCGTAAAATTACGCTCATACGAAAATAAATAACTTGCAACGAAAGGAGTTGTTCTCCTTTATTGACCTTAGAGAGGTCTCTGAACTTTTTGGCTAAAGGTAGCCAAATGAAATATGGTCGTGGTCAGTGAAAGGTAGGTTTAACTGATCCGACGAATTATTTTAAATGAAATAAAGAGGATGATCAAAATATTGGTCAGAAATAAATAAACGAAAAATACATATGTATTTCTACGTGCAATAACACGCAATAAAATAAACACATAAAATAAACGGGTCCGACATAAAATACACGTTAACATTTAAAAAATAAATCAAGACGCGAATAAAAGACGAAAATAAATGGCGACAAAAAAGAAATCGGTTCGCGAATCGTGTTTAGGGCATTTCCTAAATCTTAAGTAATCGCGGATGCTTGCTGGCCTAATCAGCAAATAAAACTGCTACAGTTTTTAGGATCGGTAGGGTTGTTAGGATTTGTAGGCTGTTAGGATGGATAGGGCTGTTAGGATGGATAGGGCTGTTAGGATCGATAGAACTGTTAAGATCGGTAGGGTTGTTAGGATTTGTAGGATTATTAGGATCAATGTAGGGTTGTTAGGATGGATAAGGCTGTTAAGATTGATAGGCTTGTTAGGATCGATAGGCCTGTTAAGATCGATAGGCCTGTTAGGATCGATAGGCCTGTTAGGTTTGTTAGGGCTATTAGGGAATATAAAAATTAAAATTTATTTTCAGAGAAAAAAAACATAAATATTATTAAAAAAAGAAAAATATATATATATATATATATTTCTTTTCGTCGTCGGTGCCGTCAATGTGTCGCGGACGGCGGCGTCTCGTTATCGCGTTTTCGCGTTTAGCTTTTTCGCGTTATCGCGTTTTCGCGTTGGACTTTCTCGCAATCCCACTTTCACAAGTGAAACGGGATTTTCGCTCGTATCGAAACCGGAAGTGCCGTTTAAAGTATATATATATTAAATATATACATCGCGCGACAAAACAGAAAATTTTTAATCGTATCGAATAGTGCGGGAGTGTCGTTCAGTATCGCGCGTAAAAGTGCGAAAATAGTGATATAAAAATATCGCTCGTGAGTGCGGGAGTGCCGTTAAATATCGCGCGTCTAACTGAGAGGAGGAGGAGGTCTAGGAGAGGCATCAGGCTCCGGCAGAGCAACCTTCTGGTAAGCAATTTATTTATTTGTAATTATATATTAAATATGAAATATATTTATTATAATTTAAACAATTAATCGCAACAATTAATTTGATTTGTTTAATTATATGATTTAAATAAGAGAGAAAAAGATTTTTAAATAAAAGCTATAATCTCTTGTAAAGATATAAGCTTTTATAAAATTATTAAAGAATTATTAATAATATTTTTCTTTAATTTATAGAATTATTTTATGAATCTACTTATTATTATATGGATTGAATATAAGATACACAATACATACAATAATAATTCTTTGAAATATTAATTATTTTGGACGTTATTATAATTTGGATTTTCTATGTGTATGTTATAGATGTAACCAACCCAGATGATCTGAGAGGAGGAGCAGGCCTAGGAAAGGCATCTTGCACCAGCGGAACAACCTGATGGTGTGTATTATTATTTATATTAATTTTATATAAATTAATTAATTAATTAATTTGATTTATATAAATGATTTAAACATGATAAAATTGGACAAATTTTTATAATAATTCTTTCTATAAAAGTTTCTACTTAAAAAAAATTAATTACTTATAAAATTATTTCATATTTATATATCTATTTATAATTGCGTATATCGGATATAAAATTCAATGAGTCCAATAATAATTTCTTAAAATATTAATTATTTTGAACATTGATATAATTTGCATTTTATATTTGTATGTTACAGACAACATAGCTTCAATATCAATTCCGCTGTTGCGCATCAGTGCCGGTAAGTGACAACTTTTTATTTTGAAGCAAAGGATTTGTAAATGCATGAAGAAATCCGTTGCTTCTAACTCTTGATTGGCGGGACAATACGTGTAAAAATTAAAGTAAAAGAAAAAATATTTGTAAAATAACAATAGATATAGACATACATGAAATATTTATTTCCATTATATATATATATGGACACACAGACTTTTACAAAACGATTTTAAAAATAGATTTTTAATTTCTAAATATTTAATCTAAAAAATAAAAATATTTATAAGCAACCCGCCGACCAAGAGTTAAAATGCATGCTAATTATATTTTATGCATGATAATTTATTTTGCGATTTCTGACGACTAAATGACGCACGTTAAAATACGATCATAATATCGTACGATCGTAAACAAATAATCGTCAAAATGAATATAGCCAGAAGCAGAGATAACTGGCTTGGAAAATACATCAATATTGGCAATATTGACCAAAAGATGTGTTGCGCCGCTAAGGCTTCCTTTTATCGCGAATTTCCGGTTAGGACTTCCTAAATTTTTAATTATCGCGGATTCCTAATTAGGGTTCCCCAAATTTTACTTGATCGTGAATTTCTGCTGGCGTAAGCCAGCAAGTAGGGTGACTAGGGCTGTTAGGTCTTTGTTAGGTCTGTTAGGGCTGTTAGGACTGTTAGGTTTGTTAAGCCTATTAGGTTTGTTAGGGCTATTAAAGCATATAAAAATTAAATTTATTTTCAAGAAAAAAAAACATAAAAATATGTTATTTTTAGGGGTCTGTATTAGGCTTGTTAGGGCTATTAGGTCTGTTAGGGTTGTTAAGATTGTTAGGGCTATTAGGGCATATAAAAATTAAATATATATATAATTTATTTTATATAAAATTAAATAAATTGTATATAAAGAATTGAAATTAATTATAAAAAACTATAAATAAAAATAAAAAAAATTAATGTATGGAAAATGTAAAAAATGTAACTTAAATACATAATGTACATTTAAGTTGCATTTTATTATACGTGTAACATGTACTAAATTTAATATTTTATTTTTTGTAAATTGTATTAATATTTTATTTTATTATTACTAAAAATTGTATTTTTTTTTTAAATTATACAATTTTAAATTCAAAGGTGAATGTTATTAGTATCTAATATGATAATATTTATTTGATAAAATATTGAGAGACAAAAGTAATTCAATTTAAATAATTTTTTTTTCTAACTTATTTGAAATCATATACATTGATTATCATTGAATAATCATTTTAAATAATAAAAATTTTGCAATTTTCTTATGTTGAAAATATTGATACTAATAGCATCAATTATTAAATTGTAATTAACATTATAATTATATCTATAAATTGTAATTATATTATTTTTTATTTTTCATAATTTTCTTTGCAATTGTATAGAAATTATAATCTAGTTGTAATAATGTAAAAGAAATCTATTGTACATTACACGAAATTAGGTGAATACGTACAATAACAAAATTTGTTTAATTAATACATTTGATATATTTTATTTGAATATTTTTATTGCAAAATTATTCAAATATTTGGATAGCTTATTTTTTATACTAAAAGATTATTAATAAATTCGAGAAACTTTCGTAATCGCGCAAATACCGTAAAAAAAATTTTTTTACATAATATAAAGGTTATTAAATAAAAGTGAATCAAGAAAAACACGATGTTAACCCAATAATTATATATTAGCTTTTTACGTAAAATTGGTCGTTCTTTTAATATTATAGAAAACACAAGTATATTCGAAAATAAAATATTGCGAAATATTAAACATTATCAATCATGCGGAAATTAAAATCTGTAAAACAAAATAATTTTCTTTGATTATCGTTTTTAATTTAATGTATTTCGAGAATTTCGCATCGCATTAAATATTTATAGATTACGATTTATTGATTTACGATTTTATAATAAATTATATTGCAAACAATTGCGTTTTTTTCACGTTTTTGGATGTGATCGCTGTCTTGACGAAGAAGCCTTATCGCTGTCCCTCATGTCAGATGGACGCTAGCAAATGCGCGGTTTGTACTGGCGGAGAATTGAAACGATTTTCATTGCGGAAAGTTATTTCTCGCCGGTTTTTGTGAGATCTATCCGCAACGCTTAGTTCGGTGCCTCATTGAAAATTGAAAGTTTCATTACAAAGTAGGAATTAAACCCAGGTTTTCGTGGCGATTCCTGGAAACAATGTTTTGGCAGTGATTTAACGACAATCACCGTACATTGTTTGAAATCGAATTACAAAATTCATTATACTTTGAGAGAAGATATATTTTCTCTTTTTGTTAAAAATGTTCTTCCATTAATATTCTCCTATTAATATCACTATTATTTTAATAATGAAAATAATAATTCAAAAATGGATATAATAGATAAAATTCACTTTTTCAAATATAAATTTAATTTAATAAGTTTTTGCGCAAACTTTTTTGTGCAAAATTTTTATTATTTGAAAAATTATGGTTACAAACAAGTATATTTTATTAATTAATTTTGAATTAATTTTATTTTTGGTCTCTTTTAAGAAACCATTTGCAGGAATTACTGGATGCTCCACTATTTTATGTATATTATAATTAGTTTATTTTAGATAAGAGTGTACATATAATAAAATACATGTGCGTAAATTGTGACATATTTGAAAAACTATTTTTTAATATTATTCTTAATAATATATTAGGAATGCATGATATAATATAAAATGTGTGATTAATTAAAAAATTCGAGACAAATCGAATGGGTACTCTGATATCAGTAAGATATCTGCAAATTATTGTTACGTGCTAAGTCTTAACTGTTAAATGCAACAGAAAAATTAATTTTTTGATAATCTTTCATTTGATGTTGCTAAATATTCAAGTTGAATTTTTTTTTAATCTTGCTGTTATCAGATTTGATTTGTCTCGAATTTTGAGCAAATTTGGTACCCTAAAATTATTATTATTCACACATTTAATCAAGCAACGATAAAAGCGCATGTATTTCATTTTACCTTTAAATATATTTGATTGTAACATGTATATAAAAACTATTATATCCAGTCATTTTTTAGTAAAAAGAAAAGATTTTTTAAAATGGAAGAAGATGTTTTTTTACGCGAATTTTAATATTATATATTGAAAATGATAAGAAGGGTAACAGTCGTTAATCCGCTGCCGAAATCGCTGTTATCGGGAGCAGTCAGGAAGATCGGGGTTTCGTTCTTTTTTGTAGAGAAGCTTCTGATGTTTAATGAATCACTTAACTATTCATTGTGGATCGATTTCGCGAGATCCGAAATAGAAGAAATAAGACAAATTGAAGTCGCTTCCCACTGTTAGGATCGTTCTTCTCTCTGTCAGATATTCTCTCTGTCACTTGGCAGAGGGATTTTGATCTGGTCTAATCGTTCGGCCAGTTATTCTTCATTGAGCGTGGCGATAACGCGATTTTAAGGAACATTAAAGTTTAGCCTGTTTGCAATTGTCCGCGGAACAAGATATATTTTTTATTTTTAATCACAAAATTTACATGAAATTGTATATTTGAAAAGAAATCGAGTATTACATTCTGAATACGCGTTTGGTTTTTTATGTCATATATTATAATTGCAGATTCCTCGTATATTATAATTGCAGATTATATAAAATGCGCCTGTAATGTCGCAATCTTTTTATTATCATATAAAACGATAATAATTATATTGCGTGTGCGCACGTTGTATTCCGATTATAAAAATTATATGTATTGTGATTAAATATTATTATCAATTTATTCATCACATACATTCGTGAAATGTAAATCGCGATTTTTTCTTTAATTTAATCAAAGCTCAATTTATCTTTTCGCGATAATATTGTAGAAAAGAAAACCTTTTACAAATGCATTAAAATTCCGGATACTCTTTCTTAATTGAAAGACATAATCGATAAATTTATTAATGATTCTTTTGGTTGCGATAGATTATCAGCGCTACGCCAATCTAAAAATTTCTAATAAATTTTACATTGTACGTATTTCTGATATTTTCGTGTAATATAATAAACTACTCAATGTATGTAAAATTGTATATATTAACTATTTTATGTATAATGTATTATGAATTATGTATATTTTATTTTATTGTTATTGTTATACATTATACACTTTCAATTTAATTGTATTATTATATATTAAATTAATTTTGTAATTTATATTTTATAACTCTTTATATTATATTTCGAGTTAACATATAGTCAAAATAAAATATTATGTATCAAGTTATACAATTATGGAAATTATAACAAAACTACGTGGAAAAGTTATTTATAACACTCACAAAGAGAGAGAGAGAGAGAGAGAGAGAGAGAGAGAGAGAGAGAGAGAGAGAGAGAGAGAGAGAGAGAGAGAAATGGAAAATATATCTCCATTTTCCGAAAATGGTTTTATTCTCCAAACTTTCCTTTTTCTTTCTTTCTATATACATAATATTATTGTTAAGTCCAAGCGTATATGTTGATGCTTTCAATATCATTATCCATATATTATTGATAATATTTGAATAAATTCGAATACACATATATTTATTTGATGTTGATAGCACCACCAATTTAGAAATTGTATTATAATTATAATAAATATTTTGTAATATATTTTTATATGACTGCGAGCTATGTAATTATACACTATAATATTTTATAATTATATAATATATATTTTATAAATTCTTTGTATTATATTTTCTATTTGGAAAGTTTGAAAAATCTACACTATTAAAAGAAAATAAAATAAAATTTTACCTCCTCGATTGTATCTCCACCTTAACGAAGGCATTTGCCGGGTGAGGAGGTTTGAGTACTCTAATGAACCTAAGAGCTATGCCGGCGGTAACGTAGGCCAGTATTCATATATAATCTGTTTTTATGTTTAAAATTATCTTAGATTGTATCTTAAAATTTTATTTAGTCAATGAAGTGGTCACAGTATTTTCTTTGACTGAAGACGGCCTTAAATATAAAAACAGACTATGAATATTAGCTGTAGTTATCAGTAGGGTCACCCATGCTGGACAGGTCGAAGGGGAAGAGTCTGACTAAGAGAGATACACAAAAATTACATAAATTATATGTATTATAATAATATACAATAATAATATATAATATATAAATTATATATCATTAATCATATATATAAATTATGTATGTTATATTAATATTTTTGAATAAATTGGAAGCAAAAAGAAATAGTAATCGGAAGAATAGAGAAAAGTCGCTTCAGTAAATTGAACATTTCAGTAAATTGAACATTTTTTAAGAATGCCTGAAGATAAATAACTATGGAAGATATTCCAACAAATATCAAGAAGGAGGAAATGCATGTGTCTATTATCTTAAGAATGCGACAGTATAACAATCGAAAGATTCGAAGAAGAGGATAGCGTTAAGTAAAAATTATATAGTAATAATTAAGAACGAAAAAATAGCTTGCAATTATATAAAATCTGCTAATATTAATTATATTTTATAATTGTTATATTTTACAATTTAGTATTAGGGTATTAAGTATTCAGGTATTAAGTATTCAAATAATTGTTATATTTTACAATTTAGTATTAGGGTATTAAGTATTCAGATATTAAGTATTCAAATATTTTGCTGTTATGGAAACTACAATAAAATAATATAAAACATGTTTGTGTGTTATATAGAGGGGAATATATAATTTCATTAATCTACAGAATACTAATTACGTTCAAAAAGATTAAATAAATTATAAAAGATTGAATTATTATTTTGTGGACATTTAAAATCGTTAATTAT